>NW_022045656.1:2055000-6855000 GCF_003285905.1 Drosophila hydei
TCTAGCGCTCTGAAAAAGCAACACGACAAATGCGACAACTGCAGCCAAAGTACCAAAAACAAAAAATAATAATAAAAATGATCAAATGAAAATATTGAAAAGCAACGCAAATGGAAGCCATTTACAATGCAAAACGAAAGAGAAAACAAATTACTAAATGCGTATATATGTTAAATATGTTTTTAATCGTAACGCTTACTCACAATACTCATTTAACACACACGTTTTACAACACTCAACACAAACATACATGAGGATGAACTCGCATACATTCAACTTATACAGCACTGCTTGTTCGTGAGTGTCTGTGCATGCGAGTGTGTGTGTGTGTGCGTGTGTGTGTGTACCACATCAACGACAGAAAACTTCGCACATTTCATTAATTTTTGCGCACTTCATAAACATTTCATTTGCATTTGCATTTGCCTCACAATGGACGCCCTTCCCATACACTCACATAAAATAAAACTAAAATTTATATATATATAAATATATATTTAATTATCAATATAAATTGGACTTTTTAAGTGCAAGGTATGTGTACTTTATTTTAATTCGCTTTTTATTTATTTCTTATTTTAGTTTATGTTTTGTGGTTTTTATTTCTTTGTGTTTAACCAATTGTTCCATAAGCGCATTCATCTCATGATCCATTGTCAATTATTAACTCTCATCTGGCAGACTTCTTTGTTTCAATGTTAGGCAAGTTTTTTTTATTTTGCAGTGTTAGACATTGCACTGTTTAGACTATTAAAAAAAACATAGGTTGGGGCAGATTATCAGATATCATTAAATTTAATATTTTCAATTGTATTCCACAAGTTTTTGGTTCAGCAGTTTTATTAAAAAGTTTCTTTACATATATTTTGGTGCTAATAAGGATCTGCTCGACAGTCAGCTGTTCTCTCATTTCTGTTCATTTAACGAGCACGCCTATCGATATATCGATATTTTTCAAATCAATTTTTTCGTTTTTATATCGAACTAAGCTCAAATGCAGTCAAGGATATGGTTTTTAGGCAGCACGAATTAATTAATTTTCATTTGCATCCCTTTATTGATTTCACTCATTAATTGGCCTGGAAATTGGCTATTTTCCATAAGCTCATATCATGTACATAACTCACCCAACCCATATACACACATACATATACATATATATTATGATTTACTAACCCAGCCACTAAAAATAAACTCCTTAAATTAAAGAAGAAGAAAATTAAGCAAAATGCTAATCAAATTGTTTATTCAACCAAAAATTTTTTCTTTTTCTTCATTTTTCTCAACAAACTTTTTTGGTTCGCCCGTTGTGTTCATGTTTTGTGTTGTTTTAATGTCATATTTTTATGATTTGCACACAAAAATTCATATACAACAACAACAACAACAACATGTGCCACCACAACAACAACCACAGGTTCTTCTAAACAACATCACGCATACAACAACAAGAACGAGCAGTTCAAGCGGCCATACACACCACGATACAACAACAACAACAGCAACACTCACAACAACATGCACAACAACAATCAGAACAACAACAACAACAACGATCGGCAACGTCGCCAGCGCGAAGCGAATCGCATCTATTACGAAGAAATTATCGTCAAGCAGGCCAATGCACGTGCTCTTCTTGCCGCCGACAACAGCAGTTGCAGCAGCAGCAGCAGCAGCAGCAACAGCCGTAACAACAACAGTTGCTGTAACAGCAGCAACAGCAATCGTAGCGCCGCGGTCAGTTTCGTCGACAAATTCGCTGACTTTGTAACCCATAACCGTAGCAATTCGAAAAGCAAACGCGACTTGCAAGTGCTCAACAAACACACTAATAATCCCAATGCTGTCTCATCTCTCATTCCAAACTCTAACAAAAGCAGCAATGGCAACAACAGCAGCAGCAACAACAACAACAACAACAGCAGCAGCGCTGGCAACAGCAACAACAACAACAACAACAACGTTAGCAGCAGCAGTAATGGCATAAAGACCACCATTGGCAAAAAGACGCCTGTCATACTGCTGGCCGCACGTGGTGCTGTACACAAATCGCAGCAGCAGCAGCAGCAACAACAGCAGCCGCAGCAACAACAGCAGCAGCAGCAGCAGCAGCATCCGCCACTCGCCCTGCTCAATGGCAGTCCAGCAGGCGGCAAACCGGCAGTCACCTTGCTGCGTGTCAACGCCAACGCCAATCGCAGCCGCCAGGTTATCATTACTCCAGACGCTGCTAACCTGCAGCAGCAACAGCAACAGCAGCAGCAGCAGCAGCAGCAGTTGATTGAGGAAGAGGAGGAGCTCATTGATGAGGATGTCTATGATGATGCGGATGCACTGAATGCCGCCTTGTGCTCATCGACAGCACAAATCCTGCGCAAATTTCGTATACCCAAAGGCACAGCACTGACAGCCAAATCGGCGGATGGCTATCTGGCCATGCCAACGCCCACGCCTTCGCCGCCTATTGGCACAACTGGTGGCAACGTTGCACTAGACGCAGCCGGCTATGTGGACAACACAGATGACATCATCGAAGAGCTCAACGAAGATGATCTGGTGGAGGAGGTAATCGACGAGGAGGCGACTGGCTGTGAGGAGCAGCAGGTGCTGCAGCAGACAGTAAACGACAACGATGGTCTTGATCTCAGCAGCAGCAGCAACAGCAACCACAATGCTTCAGCAGCAGCAACAGCAGCAATGACAGCTGCAACGACAACATCTGCCATGCTGCTGCAGCATCCGCAACAGCAGCAGCAGCCGGCTGCGCTGCAGCTGCAAACCGTGGGACCAAACGGCACTGTCACCTGCTTCAATCTGCCTCCGAATACCATATTGGTGCAGTCTTCCGATGGCAGCATCATAGCGCATCCCAGCAAAGCTGGGCAACAGCAGCTGATCGTGTTGCCCGCGGACTGGCCAACAGCCAATATGGCTTTGACTGAGCCGACAGCGACGGCAGCTCAGCCAGCGCAAACGCAAACGCTGCTGCTGACAGCCGATGGCACCGCCATACCAATCATGGCCCCACTGCAGCAGCAACAACACCAGCATCAGCAACAGCAACAGCAGCAGCAACAACAGCAGCAACAGCAGCAGGCTGCAGCTGTTGCTGCTGCAGCGCAGCTCTTTGCAGCGTAGGGTCTAATGGGTGGCCAAATGGGTCGATTTTTGAATAATGCCACTATAATGCCAACCACATACTTCTTTTAAATGTTCAACCAACCCACTCAGACACGTTGCACACGTCGCAAAGCAACTTGTGGCACAGCTCGTTGAATTGCTTTGCTGCCAGCTGCAACAAATTCCCAGATTTCAATCCGTAATCTCGTTTCATTTGCCCCACTATCATTGGCTTAGGGCATAGACCAAAAATCGACGCATTTGGCCACCAAAACAACAACAACAACAAAAACAAAATCAAATCAAAACAAAATTTAATTAAATATGATATCTAAACAATAAAAAGCCAAGTTAAACTTAAAAAGCAGCCACAACTCAATTGAAAAGCTATGCGAAAAAAGAAGAAAACACAACTGATATTACATAATGTTAAAGTGCATACCAAATTTATTTTTCTATATATATACATATATAAGACATTAAGCATAAAGAATCCTATACATACATACATACATATATATATGTAAATATACTATGTTTGTGTAGTATATTTAAAACTCTTGTTTATGTTCATGTTGTGCGCAAAATGTAAAATGAAGAAAGCAAGAAAATGTTCATAATGTAAACACACAAATACACACACACACACGTACTCACTCATGCACAGCCAGTGTTGTGTAACGAATCCTGTAAATTTTAAACAACATTTAAATTATTTTTCTATGCATTAAGTAGTCTATTTTTAAGTGCAACAAAATAACCACAAATGCGACACCCGAGCCCAGTTTTCTAACTAATATTTTGACCAGGCGCTGGCAGCAAAAGTTCAGCGCCAGACAAAATTTATGTTTAACTTAATTTAATAATTAAAAATAAAACAAAAAACTTATGCTGTATTATTTGCAACAAGAAAAAAAAAACACAAAAAATACAAACTGAATTTCAGCTTACTAAATAATTTAATATTTTTAACTAACACTTAAATACTATATATATATATATGTATATATATATATATATATACATATATATATATATATATATTATATGAGATACATAAATAATTTGTTCCTTTGCATAATATATTTATATATAGTTGGCAGCTATGCAACGTATTTCACTTAAAGTATTGTCCGTAATTATTTATTTTGAATTTTATTTAATTTTTTATTGTTGTTTCCCGCAAGCAGAGACTATCTTTCTACCCCACATGTTGTATATTATTTAAAACAAAAAAGAAAAACATAAACCATATATATTATTTGCAATTTTGTTAAGCCATCCGCAAACGTTAAAGTAATACATTGATTATGATTAAAGTTAAGCCTAAGAATTGAAGCATAGCACTGACCTAAGTTGTTAATACTAAGCGCGTTAGCCTGGTTAAGATCAAAGTATTTTTTCATAATCGCAATGCAAAACAAAACGAAGAGAAAACTGCAAAAAAAAAAAACGAAAGTTATTTCTTAGGACTAAATAACTATAACTATTGGAAGACAATGATTCAAAGCATATTTATTTTAAGATCAAAAAATAAAAATTGAAAAATGAAAAAAAAAACAATGAAAAAGTGAGGCACACTTTTTGTAAGATAATTATATAGATTAAGTCGTGACGAATTAACGAAACTGCAAGCAAGTAATTAAGCAAAACATGAGTAGAATACATTATGTATAAAAAGTCTATGAATAATAATTACCTATACATATATAAATATATATTTATTATAAACGACAACAAAAATACAATTTTAAAAATTCAAAGCAAATAAAGAATTAAAATAAAAAATTTCTAAATGAAATCATCGGATTGTTTATATGAAAATTAATGTAGAAAATTATTATCGGAATTCCATTTGCTGAAAGTAGATGGCAAAAGTTTCCAAAATTATAAAAACAATTTCGTAAAACTATATCTCAGTTGTAAATATATTTCAATGACGGCTGTCGTAACATTAACAGGGACTATAGCTAAGTTTGAAATTCACAGTATCGGTAATATATATATATATGTATATATCAGATATCAATCAACTGGTCCATGTAGTGCATCTATTCGCTAATGCGGGCATACACCACAGCCGTGCGGCAAGGTGTGTAGACTTGAATGAAGTTGGAGCGACCGGCATGACCCCAGGGATCTGACTGATGTTTGCAGTTCATGTCTATGCGATTGTGGCCGCCAAATAGGGGGTCATCGGAGGAGAGCACAGCCTGATAGGTGCCAGCCCAATTGGTGCCCACACGATAATCACTGAAGCTTTGAGTCGGATGGAAGTTGAACACAAACACGAGTCCTGCGCGCTCAAAATGGATTGTCTTGTCGCTCTGGTGTTTCCAGCTCACATAGGCGGGGCCCGAGTGCAGCCAGCCGAAGCGTTCCTCCAACTCGTTCATGGCACGATCAAATTCATTGAGGTATTTGTACTTTAGCAAATCGTCATCCACCAAATTCCATTGGCGACGCGCATAATGGTATGAGTCATTGTTGCCTACCCGCGGAAAGTCCAGCCACTCGGGATGACCGAACTCATTACCCATGAAATTAAGATATGCCTCGCCGCCCAAGGCGTGCGTAATAAGGCGTATCATCTTATGAAGTGCCAGCCCACGATCAATGATTATCGACGAATCGGATACTGTGGACATATGCGTGTACATCTCCTTGTCCATCAGCCAGAAGGCAATGGTCTTGTCACCAACAAGCGCCTGATCGTGCGACTCGGCATAGGCCACCGTGTTCTCCATCCAGCGTCGATTGGTCAGCGTGTGTACAATGTTGCCAATGTCCCACTGATCATCGGTTTGTTCCTTCAACAGCTCTATCCATTTGTCCGGAATGGCCATGCCTAGGCGATAGTCGAAGCCGATGCCGCCTTCCGACACGGGACGACAAAGGGTCGGCATGCCAGAAACGTCCTGCACAACAGAAAACGAAGTTAGAAATGCCAAAAACTCAGATCTAGAATACTCGATTTACCTCAGCTATGGTTATAACCTCGGGATCCAGCTTGTGCAGCATATAGTTGGCTAGACCCAGATAGTTCAGCGCATCTGTGTCCACGTTGAGGCCGAAGTATTCATTGTAGTCGCCGCTGAAGCCTTCGCCGATGCCGCGCGAATGGTACAACATGGAGGTGACGCCATCAAAGCGGTAGCCATCGAAATTGTACTCATCATGCCACCAACGCAAATTGGATAGCAGGAAGCGCAGCACTTCGTGCTCCGTGTAGTTAAACAGACGACTGTCCCAAAGGGAATGTTCACCGCGTGCGCCGTCGTGGAAGAAGCAGCTGTTGGTGCCATCGAATTGATTAAGGCCATCCTGCACATTCTTGGAGGCATGCGAGTGCACCACATCAAGCAGCACGTAGAGACCCTGGGCATGGGCTACGTCGATCATGCGTTTAAGTTGCTCCGGATTGCCAAAACGACTGGAAGCCGCAAAGAAACTTGTCACCTGATAGCCAAAGCTGGCATAGTAGGCATGCTCCATGATGGCCATTACCTGGATGCAGTTGTAGCCCTGTCGCTTTATGCGTGGCACAATGCGATCCGCGAACTCATCGTAGCTGCCCACTCGAGGCTCCTGCGAGGCAATTCCCACATGGCACTCGTAGATTCTCAATGACTTGGGCCTGGCAGGTCGCGAGTGCTGTCGCTTATAGCGCTCTCCTTCCGGCGGTTGCCATACATATTGCTTGTAGTTAACGCCTTGATTGGCGCTCTTGGGCGGCTGCACCACATACTTGGCCCAGGGCGATAGACGATCCAATAGCTGACCGTGCTGATTGCGTATGATAACCTTTATCTCGCTGAGATGCTTAATCGGCGCACTGCCGTCTTGATTGGCAGGCAAATGAAGCTCCCACTTGCCAAAGGGCAGCTTCTTGTACGGATGCGATTCCCACTGCCAATTGTCTGGAGGAATTCAAATTTAAATTTCAAATATTAGCAACGGAGTTAACCTTCAAAAAGCACAAATTTTGTGCAAATGTGTAATTATCGATAATATCGGTATTAAAATTGACATATTTAACAAATGGCCTAAAATATACCTTTTAAAAATAGAACTTTGTTTTATAATCGATAATATTTTTTAGTTTCAGTTGATCGGCTATCGATATTTAAACAGCTTTAAAGTGGAGGGTGTTAGTATAAGTGCGAATTCGAAAACGAGGCGAAAACTGTTGCTAGCTCGCTTGCACATCCTTAACGAACCGCAAATTAAAATTCATCTGATCATTCGCACTTTTTGTGAAGAGAGAATTTCCCTCAAATACATATTCGAGTACTCACTGAAATCGCCAGTAAGATACACGTCTCTTGCACCCGGCGCCCACTCGCGTGCTATCACTGAGTTATCCGGCTGAAAGTGTAGGCCATAATATTTGTAGCCCTGGGAGAACTCTTCCAAACCGCCCTCACATTGGTCAATCTTGGCAATCCAATCCTTCAGTACGCCATGTCTGCATAAAGATAAATGAAACAAGACGAAACGCGGAAATCAAGTTCAGATCTCAAGGCCAATGACAGTCTATGGTGCGACGGCAGTTCCAAATGTTGCATCTAGGCATCATTCGCACACAGACGCAAAAAGCGAAGTAAATCATACGCACGACCTTCAACTGACATTGACCGCCGCAGTTTTTCCAACTGCACTTGCGGCGACAGTACAAAGCCAGTTGATATGATTATGTAGGGCGCAACAAAAACAAAAACAACACGCTGCCCTATTTTACACTGAGCCGCTTATCAGCCGGTGCAATCTTTGGATTATGTGATGTGCGTCGTCCACACGTACAAATTGCATTTTGATGGCATTTCTAACTTACCGGCGACGTATCTCACGCTCGAAAGGCTTCAGGTAGCCATCCATTTCGATCAGCTTCTCAATGTCCTGAACCTCCACCTTCATTGCGTCGCCCATCTTGCAAGTCGCTTAGAAATTAATATACACAAATAACAGCGAAATGGAAAAGAACTCGCGCACCCACCGGCGCTGCTTGCAAATTGACAACTGCGATGTTCAGCGAGTGCGGGTCCCAATACAAAAGCTCTGACTAAGAGCTTTCTGGTATGAAGTAACAGCTGTTCGAGTTTCTTCCTCATTGTTGTCTTTTGTTGTGCTTATTCGCGCGTATAAACAACATGGCAATTAGTTGCATAGCTTGCTCCTGATAAGAGCAGTAGATGATAATGTGATAATGCGTCTATGTAGGCAATATGTATATATGCTAATTGGCATCGCTTGCGCTTAACTTGCGCCTGTAATTTGAAAAAATCTTTATTATGTAAAGGTTGAAGAGAATATTATAAATTTGAAATATGAAAACGATCGTTGCTATGCGATGCATGTTCTATATACACACATGTACAAATCTACAAACTTGTATGCTAACGATGACCTTATTCAATTGAACTTTTGTTGTGACTCTTCTGTTTGAATTAATCTAAAATTAATAAAGACAATTTAAGTAGTAATCAATAACGACAAATAGAAAGATTTATAGTAAGCTTATATTATTTTGAAATATGTTTATTAAATAGGCATTTTTTTCTTATCGATATTCAGCTACTTTTGGCGGTAGGAGTAAAAACGAAAGTTTGAAAAGTTTGAGCAACAATTTTCTTCGAAGTATCGTAGATTTTTGACCAGTTTTAAAAATGTAAAATGAAAATATTTTTTTTATGAGACAAAAACTGAACAATATTTTATTATTTACAAATCAGCTTTTTACATTGAGAAGTTTGGTATTTAGGTGAGCCTTGTTTTCGATAAGCTTTGAAATATCGAATATTTATCAGAAAATGGTCACTCACATTAGATTCCGAAAAAAGCAAAAGAACTACACACGAACCACAATCAGCTGTTGTGGCTAGCGGCCATTTGCAGTCTGTTTTGGCGTCGCGGGTGTGAAGGAACGCGCTTCGTATTTTACGCTTAGTTTTAGGTTTAGCGCGTTAGACTTAATGCCGGTGTCGTCCAATTTAAATTAGACACAGCATTAGGCAACGGTGAGTGTTCGCGAGTTAATTAATAATAATAAGAATGCCAATAAAATGTGACTTTCTGCATAGGCATTTTTGTATATTTCTAAACGTTTAACAAACGTGCACATAGAAATTTAGGATTAAGATGGGTCGCAGTCGCAGTCCCGCTTCGCCCGCACACAGACGAAGGGAAAAGGAGCGCACAGAGCGCAAAAAACGGCGAGAACGACGCTCAAGAGAAAGAGAAGCCATTGGCGTTGGGAGCAGCAGCAGTCGCCGTGACCGGGAACGCGATCGTGAGCGCGACAGAAGCCGCAGCCGTGACAGGGACCGTGTGAGAGGAAGGCGTTCGAGGTGAATAAGCAAGTGTAGTGTACCAAACCACAACGATAAGTATAAAGTACTAACGATTTTTTAAACATATTAATTACGTATATAATCACTAAGCATACATTTATTGTATAATAAAATGGGGCATGCTTAGTGATTAAAAATTAAGTTAAAAGCATGGCAATTGCAACTAATGAACTAGTTCAATTATTTTCTGTTGTATTGCAACCCTGTGTGTGTTGTGTGTGTGCTTATTTTGACAGTTCACTAGTTCGCTGTCTCCCATCTCCAGATCAATTGTTCTTTCGGCAACCGTTTAGCAAATTACCACGTGAAGCGAAATACGCGAATTTCACAACATAATTTAAAGTACCTTATTAGATTGACTCAAAACCAGACAGTGGATAGTGTGGACTATTAGAAATCACACAGAGCTCGAATCGAATATAGTTTCATTGTACTGTATAGAAAAACAAAACTAAATTACACAGAAAATGGCGCTGCGCGTGCAATTCGAGAATAATGACGATATTGGCGTCTTTAGCAAATTAACAAACACATATTGCCTGGTAGCAATTGGTGGCTCCGAGACCTTCTACAGCGTCTTCGAGGCAGAATTGGCCGAAACTATACCAGTCGTTCATGCCAACATTGGCGGCTGCCGCATCATTGGCCGGCTCACTGTTGGTAATCGCAACGGGCTGCTAGTGCCACATTCCACCACAGACGAGGAGTTACAGCATTTGCGCAATAGTCTGCCGGATGCCGTTAAGATACAACGTGTCGAGGAGCGTTTGTCTGCATTAGGCAATGTGATTGCGTGCAATGATTATGTTGCACTGGTGCATCCTGATTTGGATAAGGAGACAGAAGAGATCATAGCAGATGTGCTCAATGTAGAAGTCTTTCGTCAGACCATCGCCGACAACACACTGGTCGGCTCCTACACAGTGCTGAGCAATCAAGGTGGCATGGTGCATCCCAAGACAAGCATACAGGATCAGGATGAGCTGTCGTCTCTGCTGCAAGTGCCTTTAGTTGCGGGCACTGTGAATCGTGGCAGTGAAGTCTTGGCTGCCGGCATGGTCGTCAATGATTGGATCTCGTTCGTGGGCATGAATACAACAGCCACGGAGATTTCCGTTATAGAGAGCGTATTCAAATTGAATCAAGCACAGCCGGCCACGGTGACAACAAAGCTTCGTGCCGCACTTATCGAGGAGATGTCCTAAGCGACCAGAACAGCGTTCTATTATATTTAAGTACACACAGAGACACACACACACACACATTGATTTTGTTATCTTTTGTAAACAGTCTGCAAAAATACAAGACAACCACAAATAAGTTGGGTTCATAACCGGTTGTATAATATTATTGAAAGGTGTCACGTTTCATAATTAAATCCTCAAAACGATGTCTAATTTATGCATATATACAAATGACCCTGCCCTAGTTTGGCTAACTGCATATCTTATATATGTTCTATATTTCCATTTTTAATTTAAATGCAATCAAATTCCAGTTCATTAAGTAGGAACCGCTCTCTGTCTCTCTCTCGCATATCCTTTCACAGATCCCGTTCACGTGGTGCTGGCAGCAGTTCGGGCCCTTCGACATCAAGACGCGCCACACGCAACAATTCAGCGAGTGCAGCTGCAGAGCGTCCAAAGATCAATGAAGCAGACTTGGAGGGTAAATCGCCGGAAGAGGTTGAGATGCTGAAGACAATGGGCTTCTGCACTTTTGACACCACCAAGAACAAGAAAGTCGAGGGCAACGATGTTGGTGAAGTGCATGTAATCCTCAAGCGCAAGTATCGTCAGTATATGAATCGCAAGGGTGGCTTCAATCGGCCGCTCGACTTTGTCGCATAGCCAGCGGCAACTAGTTTTTTAAATCTTAATGCTACATTTTTTCACGTCCTTTGCGAATGCAAGGCGACGGACCTGCAATTTTATGCAATAGACCGGTTTACAAAATTTCACAAATTTGCCACACAAAATTTCCACAATCATCACTCAACACATACAAATACCTCATATATAACAAGCTAGTTATTTAGTACTTTAAGACAATTGCGTTGTTTTAAAATTAGCTTTTGCGCGCCTTCAAAACAAAAGTTAATTTTACAACAATGGCAACGCCATCAATCCTCCCACAAATGTAATTGAAAGCTTTATGCAAAAGATGTACTAAATTATCGATAGCATAGAAGAAGACCGATAGGTGGCAACACTGGTCAGTTTTGTTCATTGTTTTGAATATGTTTTTGACCGTTTCTTTGCTTTCAATTGCATTTGCCAAATGTTTAATGCACACGATTAATGCTTTTTAAATATTTAAAGTAATTACGATTGTTTTTTGCTGTCAGAAAACCACTTACACACAGTATGCACACACACACATTTGCATATATGTGTAAGCATTTGGCGTTTGTTAAAACCACGAAAGAAAAAAACATACGAATTAACTGCAAATCCAAAATTTATCTCACACACATACACAATTACTTAAAGTATTTGAAAACATGAACACAAAATATACCCTACCCCAAATCCTTTTTCCCCATAAACTTCCTCCATACGCTGCAATAGTACAATTTTTACAACCAAACAAATATATATCAAATATATATTTTATATATAGAAATTTATTTATACACACACACACCAAGTACCTACAAACCCCTTAAAGTCCTTACCGTACAATCGCCTCAAATCTACAATAGCCATAGCCATTTGTTGAATCTGTTATTTGTTTAACATTCAAAATGTTGTCATTTTGTTTCTCTTTAATATATTTAACAAGCCAACAACAGTTAATTCAATGATCACAAGTGCCAAGTGAAGAAAATATACAAAAAGCTAAGCAACAACAATGCAGGCAAACTAAACACGTTTATGTTTAAGTGCAGGCGCAAATGAAATAAATACATTAATATATGTACAACTTTTATACCTTTTTATACCAATTACAGTAACAGTAACGTAACAATAACAACAATGTGTAAACAATAGTTATTAATTTGGCAACAATTAATACGAACTTTAAAAAACAACATATTTGGCAAATACACACACACTTACATACATATTGTCTTTGTAGTTTTAAACATAACGAAATTGCAGGGATTTTTTCATACACTATTAAAGCTAATTAATAAAGAGAAAATAAATGTATAAAATGTAAATGTTTGGTCTAGTTTCGCTCTTCACATTTAAGTTAGAACCAACTTGTAAATTACAAATAATAAAATACAAACACATCAAAATTACAAATGAAAGATCAAACTGTGTTATTTGTTTCACCCAGACAGATTAGTTTCGAATTTACTTAACAATATACATTTTAAACAAAACAAAAATTAAAAAAAAAGATTCTAAATTTAGATCGGATACAATGAATAAGTATGGTTTCTATACACGTGCGGTAACAGCTCAGCTACAGGATATGCCGATGTCGCCATTCGTACCACACCGTGAGTTCCAATTCCGGAAACGTTCATCATCTGTGGCGGAAAATCGTTTTTATCGGCGTGTCGATAAGACTCTGGAAAAGGATTTTGCTCGCAAATGCATGACAGCTTTCCATATGGGTAATCAAGCACGCAGCGACAAATCCGAACTGGATGCAGATAACTTGCTCGGGTACCAAAAGAGCTTGCTGCGTATCTCTAGCTTGGACCTAGATAGCACATTAGAGCATGAGCATCGCCTGAAGAGAAAGCTGCCAAAAATCGAATCGGAATTGTAACCTCGAAAGCCAGAGAACCTTCCCTATGGGACCATCTGGTCGCGTACAGAGAGCTTGGCGCGCATGTTTTGCTAGAATCTGGAAGCAAATTAGCGCATGAGCCTCCGATTAAAAGGTGGCTACCAACGTAAAATGTGGACCAGAGTGCCTTTCTTATGAGTTCCCTTGATCGCGCACAAAGAGATCTGGATAACAAATTAGCGAATGCGCCTGGGATGAAAGGATTGCTGCCACCAATCAAACGTAAAATATAACCACAAATTTCGCAATCCAAAAAAAAAAATATTACTTTTGTTTTATAATCAAAAAGAAGCATATATTAGCTGTAAATTTCGACTGCGATTTTTATGGGGTACATTTTAGTATGTATATATATATATATATCTATTTAAATTTAATTACCAAAATTCACGTAATTACATACATATATAATTTTATTTAAAGTGTTTTTAATGGTGATTGTTTTACAAAGAATTACCCTTCAGTAAAATACACATTAAATGATGTTTATTCATATTTTTATCAATGAATTGAATTCCTAATATTTTCCACTTTTCTCGTTGCTCTTCCTTTTTTATGTTCAGCTCAAATGTTATTTGGTCACTTTAATTAATTTATTTCATGTATCTTGATTGATCAAGAGATTTTAAATGCAATATTTGCATTCGCTTATTGACGAAAGACACATAAATTTCATTTGTTATCCACAAATTTAATACAGCTTGTAGTTTTATTTAAGAAATTAAAATAGTTAAGAAAATATATTTGCCTTGTAAATAAATGTGAACACATTGATTAAAAGCGAAACTATGAGAGCAATGAAGAACGCAAACGTTAAATAAAATGACTAATTATTTAATTATTGTTACTCTTTTTATAATTATGAAATACATGTTGGTGCTTGGATGCGACTGCCGATACTCGAACATTGCTGCAAAAGCCAAATGTGTATAAAATCGGCTGCAGCTTCAATGGGAATACATTTCAAATGGGACAGAATTTCTTCGTGTATTGTGCGCGAATTTAAACAATTCAAAACAGATCCGTAATTACAATTAGCAACAAATTGCAGAATGCCTATTTGTTGTTACAATGATTTAATGTTTCGTTTGTTTTCTTTTTTGTAATGTTATGTTAGTCTTTTTTGTTTCCACCCTACGCGTCGATCAATATGCCTTAGACATACTTTAATCTGCCTTACGGGGTTTACGCTTGCGCACCTGCTCTGTATTGGGCTTATCTGTGCTTTCGGGCGCCTCATCGCCTGCTGATTTGTCTATAGATTCTGTTTTCTCTGCCTTGATTTCAGTTATCTTTTCGTTTGCATTGTCACCATTATTTAACTTCTTTTGATCCGTCTTGACTTCGGCATCATCCTCATCCTCCTCATCTTCATCGCTGTTGCGATCCTCATCCTCGACAGCTTCCTCATCATCATCTTCGATTTCCTCGGTGGCCAAGTCCTCAACGCCCTCGGCTAGATGCTCCTGTGACTCGGAGAAGCTTTGACGCTGTGATTTCTTTGGTGGGTAAACAAAGTCCACAATGCACACCAGCATCAACCCCAGAGCAGCTCCCACAAATATTGTGGCGATGGCAAAGAGTGCATAGGAGCCCCAGGTGGGCAATCCATATTCCTCCTGCAGGCGCGCGTTGAAATCCTTAAAGAGTTTTTGTGTGTGCTATTAGTATATACAACATACAACATATTCATTCATATATACTATGCAAAAGCTTGGGATTGTGCGAAAACTTAAATGTATTGAATTGACCAAGTCTGATTTGGCAAATTTAATTTGGCAACCTTATAGCCAAACAAATAAGCTTGCACCACGGTTCCATCTGAATGAGAGATAGACAATATATGCAATATAACCTCTTGGCCCAATCTATTGAGATAAGCTTCCGCATGCGTCCATTGAACTAAGCTACGACATAACCAAACCGAAGCAGACGTAAACAAGCGATTGCATGGGTTGTGTACCTTTAATGTGTGCGACAGCTTGAAGAAATAGGACAGCAAAGACATGTGAATGGTGTCGGGCTTCTTCCATGAAGACAGTGGCTCAATACTTTGCCACGACTTCTTCTTCAAGAAGTACAACAAAGCTTCGGCATCACGTGCGCCACGATATTGACGGAATTCACCATCTTTGACACTGCGTTAAATGCAAAAATATTAAAATAAATTGTGCCTATATAAATTATAAACTTACTGATAAATAGTGGGTAAGGCGGTGACAAAGAAGCGACCGCTAAGTGAGGGCGATGTGGTTACATCGATCTTGGCCACATGGACATTAACATCCTTAGCTGTGCTGGCATATCGCTCCCAAACTGGCGCCAAGTTCTTGCAGGCTGGACACCAAGGAGCAAAGCTGCAGGAACAAGAATTGATAAGATAATATAAAACACATCAAATATTATATGTATACATATGCTGATATAAATATAATACGATTAATTGATAGGTATAATAGAATGTCTTAAGAAAAAAACACAATTCAACATATGAGCGATTCTTTGTACAGCAGCTAAGCAATATGAAGATATTAATGCATTCTGGATGCCTTCATTTAAGTGCATCCTTCATATCCTCTAACGTTATATACACGATTGTTCTTTTTTCTTACGCACGTTTAATGTTTTTGGTTATGTTGTTTTAATATTTGTTTAAAACTTTCATCTTGTTTTTGGCAAAAACAGCTGTAAAAACGCAGCTGCCGGGTCATGACTCAGGCAGGCGGCTAATGACGTAGCCAATCAGTAACGCGCAACGCACATCGCTAAGCAGAATGCAACATTCCACAGAACCAGAAACAGCTCCAACAGCAGCTTTATTGTTGTTGTTGTTGTAGTGTTGTAGTATCTGCTTACCGGCAACACCCCACACAAAGTGCGTCTGCGTTGATTTTTTTGTTAATTCTATTGTTTCATATTACTCACAATTCAATCATCCATTCGCCATTTAACATTAAATGCCAATTATCTTCATCCAATTCGATTAAATTTCCATTTGGCTGCGACATTCTTTTGGTCACCGTTGAAGAACGGTCACCAAAAGCGCTTTGTGCAGCGAGCAGCGTGACGATGACACATGACGCGGCCAAAAATTTTAAGGTACAATGCATGTTAGCAAAGTGTTCTGTGTATATTTTGGATAAAACGCTATTAATTTCGGTATTGAATTTTTGCTAAATTTTCACAATTATTTTCTTTGTTTAAATCTGACTTTTCTTGTTTAAAACAAACGTAAAAATTGCGGACGCGGAGACGTCCGGTCCGACACAGTAGAGATGTGTTAGTATGTAGATTGACATTAGAGAGCTCTTATCGAACAATCGATTAATTTAATGTTTACAGTTTTGATTACGATGTTGTTTATTTTTAAAAATTATATGCATTAATTGCTAAATAACAACTTTTTACCTATAAGACTAAAAAAGTTAAATCAATTCTCAAATTATTTGCTTTGTTGGCTAATGTCGTTAATAGACTATTACGCTTGCAACACGATACTGTTAACATACTGTTCTGATCATCGTAACGAACTATCGATATCCAATGGATAACGATTGTATATCCGATAGTTAAAACGAATAACAACAAAGAAAAATATCTATTAATATTAAATTGGACGCAACGCCAACAAAATTAACATATTAAAATTGTTTGAAAAATTGTGCATATTGGCCTAAAGCACGTCAAAAATGGCCAACAACTATCTGCAGCCAGTAAATAATCATTTTGATATAGATAAGTTTGCGGATGTTGACGATGACTTGTTTTTGCGAAACACACGAACAAGTGCAGAAAACAAGGCACAGCGCAGTACGAATCCGTTTGAAGATGATGACGAGATATCAACATCGTCGTCAATTGCAGCTCAAAGACAGGCGTACGCTGAGAAACGTAGAGAAATTGAACAGCGTACGCTGGACTCAACGCAAAAAAGTTTGGGTATGTTTCATACAAAAAATATACATTTTTATATTGGGGGCGTTCCAATTATAGAATTTCGTAATCAGGTTTACTCTATGAAACGGAGGATGTGGGCAGAGCAACAGCTGTGGAGTTAGCCAGGCAGCGGGAACAACTAGAAAAGACCTCAAATCAATTGGATGAAATAAACTCAACACTCAGATTCAGTCAGCGTCATTTAAATGGATTAAAAAGTGTTTTTGGCGGCCTCAAGAACTATTTATCTGGCAATAGGGATGCTCCAACGGCCACTGCCTCACCTTCTGGTAGTCAAATGTCACAGGAGACCAACTCCAATGTCAATGCGATGACAGGTGGTGGTGGCGCAATACCAAAACAGCCGATGTCACCAACAGAGCGTTATGATAATCATCCAGTTAGTCGTATACGAGACGATAGTAGTTCCTTTCATCAGCGCCAGGCGCAGGCTCAGCAAAGAGCTGCGAATCCCTTTCAGCAACAGCTGGAATCCAATCTCGATGAGATGTGTGACAATTTGTCGCGCCTTAAGTTCTTGGCCACTGATTTGGGTACTGAAATTGAGTCGCAGAACGGTTTGCTGGACAATATGAACTACAAAATCGAGAGCGTGGACATAAACATGGTCAAGCAAAACAAGGAAATGAATAAACTGCTAAAGAAATGAATATGTTATTTCGATGTATAATTGGTACACCACAAATGATTTTATATATATATATACTTTATACTTTAAATTAGCGCGTAAATTCGAATGCATATTAATCATATCGTCGTCTTAGTTTTTGTCGCCATTATTAAGCATTCCTTGTTTATTTTTGTTATTTCGTATTATATTGTGTGCACCAAAAAAGATATTGGTTTAAGCTGGTACTTGCTCGTTACAAGTGTTCATTTTCAATGAAATGTTTAAATAAAACTTAAATTAGTGTATATTTTTAATGAGTTCTGAGCATCTGAATTTTACCTTCTTCAATCGCTTAGCCTGTGCCGCATACTTAGCTTTAAGCACGTTCTTTTACAACACTGATTTAATTCGATGACAGATCGTAGAAGTTTCTTATCGAAAGGCTGCTTTAAACATTTTGGTGTGCTCCTTGTTGCGCAGAAAGTTAAAGATTTACCGTTTTAAAAAAGTGAGTGATAATTTGATTTTAAAGTTTTCTCTTGAAATGGAGGATAGCTACAATATAAGCACTCAATTGCTTAAGGAGCCATTGTCATTTGCGTAAGTTGATTAATAGTAAATGTGATGAGACTTATGTCAATGTCTATAATTTGTTTCATGCTTGGTTTGTTGTTCTTTAGGGATTTGATTAAAACTGGCACTCAATTTGAAGTAGATACAGCCAACTACAATAATACTGCTTATGATGACTTTGTTGTGGATGAAAACGATGAAGTTGTTGGCGAAGAGGAAATTGACCATGAGGCGCTTGTCTCCCCCTGGACGCGATCCTTTGAAGAGCTACGCCGGCTAATGACGCCTGTGGATGAGTATATTTACAAGCGAATTACACGAGCCGGTGTCAAAGAGCAGGGCCTCGTTCCGGATAAGGCTCGCGTAGCATTGCGTTACAGCGCCTACTGGGAGGGCCAGACCGCTCCATTCGACTCGTCATTGCTACGAGGAACTAAATTTGAGTTCGTAACGGGTCAGAATATGGTTCTAGAGGGTCTCGAGACTGCAGTGCGCACCATGAACGTCTACGAGCAGTCAGAATTTATCATATCATACAAATTGCTGTTTCACGAAATGGGCTGCCCGCCACGCATAAAACCACGTGCTGATGGCTTGTTTAAGATTGAAGTAATCGAATTTACATTGATTGGCAATGAACATTCTCTGGAAGAGATTGCACCCGAGGATCGCAACAAGTTTGCGGTGGTTTTTCCCAAGGCGCAGGATATGCATTTGCATGGCAAGGATTGTGTGAAACGTGGCTCCCATCGCAATGCAGTGGCGGCTTTTGAACGGGCCATTGCTTCGCTAAACTATTGTCGCCTGGCGGATGAAAAGGATGAGATCAAGCAGCAGGAGCTGCTCATTACGCTCTACACCAATCTGATGGTGTGTAACAATAAGTTGAACAAGCCAGCGAGCGTGTGCATTGCCATGAAAGCTCTGCGGCTGTTGACTCACAATCAACCCTCATGCAAGGCTCTGTTCCAGGAAGGTCGTGCTCTAGCCGCTCTAGGAAATTACGAGCAGGCTCGCAGATGCTTTGTGCAGGCGCAGGCCAAACAGCCCAACAACAAAGAGATTAGCGACGAGATTATCAACGTCGAACAACGTGTTAGCAAATATAAAAAGTCTATGCGTGAAATTTGGTCAAGAGCTCTTGCCGGCAAAGAGCAACCGGAAAAGAAACCAGAAAAAAACTTTTCAAATCAACAACTTAAACGCGATTTTGAATCGCAGCTGGCGGAGTTTAGTAATTCCTCCCTGCAGTCCCTCAATATGAGTCGCAAAATGTACACGGACAAGGAGTTCGATGTGCTACGTATGTTGGCTAAACAATTTAATATGAAATTGAGCCTCTCCCCGTTAGATGTAGATCAGCTAACGCTATCCAAGCTGCAGATTAAATAGACGCAAAATATATTACAAATTTTCTTAAGAATAAGATTAGGTATTATTATTGAACTTGTTCAAAAGACAACTATCCAAAGAATGAGCCATTGTTATACAGTCAGCGCACGGTATATAGAACTTATGGAAAATGAATATCTGTAACTCTTAATTTGTAGACCTTTTTCATTATAAAGTTTTCGTATATTGGAAGTTATACGATCAAGCGCTTACAATACATTATATTAAACAACAGTTCCTGAACACATTAGAGAAACACAAATTTAATTATATTAAAATAGTTTTAACTCTTTTATGTTAAATACAGCTTAGTTGAGTTCATGTATTTAAATATATATATATTATATATTGATTTGATGCTTAGCCAATTGTTTTTATTGTGATCGTTTTTGCTGCAGCTCCTTGGCTACCTGTCGCTGCAAGCAACCAAGGCAGACACATCCTTTGACATGCGGTAAGGGATGATCCACGACATGTACTTCCTGGAGCTCAAAGCTATTTAAGTTGTACGCGGTCAGACTATCCGCTTGCTGGCACTTGCAGTATAAGCAACAACAGACTATGCAGGCTGCGAGGACAGGGTATTAACAATGTGAGTTTCTATGCTGTCAGATCGCACTCTTTCACTTACTTATGCATGTTACCCATAGCGACAGCAGTAAATAAGGATATATGTGTGTAGGCACAATGGGTTCGAAATTAGCTTTGCTATTATCAGGAGCCATTGTTTCACTAGGTCTGCTGCTACTGCTGCTGATGCTGTCGTTGTTATCTGTGTATAAATCCAGAAAGGAATTGACTAACGTTTGCGAGTAGTGGCCCACATTTCCAATGTCACAATGGACAGGACACGAGCTTGAACAAAGGAGAAACGACAGAACAAGCCGTATTCTTGTTTGAATTTTCATTATTATTATTATTACTGCCGATCGAACAACTTTTGCTAAACAAATGCGTTTAAGTTGACATGTGAACACTTAAAGAAGCTTTAGAAAACTACTGGCAAAGTTGCATTAGTAAGTATAAGTGCAGGTATGTCTACGTCGCATTGTAAGCTGTATGCGAGTGCAAGACTGGCCTATTGATAAACAAACAGTTGCCTAGTCGAAATGTGAGACTTCATGGGTCTGTGAAAGAATTTAGCTTGGCAGAGACAACTCTGAATTTATTGGTTAATCATGAACAAGAAAACGAAGATAAGCAATGGGGCTTTATATACCTCTAGCTTTGCGACTGTTTAATCTAAGGACTTTAAATATTTATCCTTTGCATTTTGGACAACCAACATTGTAATCTTCCCATCGGGTGTTATGAGCACCTCATGCAATCTGGTGCGCACACGTAACATGGCTAGATTTTGTTGCGGTTCCAATTTTTGTAGGAATGCTTGTGTCTTCTCGCGTAAATTGTCATAGAGACAGGCGTGCTGCAGGGCATCCTGACGCGACATTGAGGTTTTGACTGGCACACCCGAATGATTCATGATGAGCACCTCCTCTACACCAGGTTTCTCGAGCAGCAAGCGAAAAGCTTCATCAACATAGCTCTGAGTGCGCTTTGGCTGATGAAAAAGGTAAGTTAGTAAAAGATGGATACGTGGATGATATGGATGGATGAGCTATATACCTGAACTTCATAACCCTGCATTTTCTTCAGATTTGTTTGAGACTCTTATTCTATTTGAAATGCTGTCCTAGTTTTGGAAGTGAAAGCATAAACTGCTGTGTTTAAACAGATTTTATTTCAAGCTAAAACATATAAAATTTAAATTTGTGTTCAGTTGGTACATTTTTCGGCCAAGGCAGACGTGCACCATTTATAGTCCGAAAACATGTTGTTAGCCGCAACCATTACCAGTGTAAAAGCCACGGACAGCAGTTGGAGTAATTTCGAAGTCATTTTGTCGCCAAGTGTTTATTTTCTACTCATTGTATGCAATAAATGATTTTTACAAGCCCTAAGTCGTCACATGACTTGACATTTAAGCTATTTATATTTTATAATTTGCCATGAATTCAAATTACTTACGCCTCTTAACGCAGTTAAAATTTCACTCAATAGTGCCTTATGTGAGCAGTTCCAATTTACAAGACCTTACGCATACACTTCTATGCAGCAGTTAAAGCAGTGGTATAGAAGCAGTGCAAAATATACAACCCAGATATGCATGTTAGGCAGTTCAAATGCACACTTATAAGCAGTTCTTAAAGCAGTATATAAGCAGTGTAAAATACGTAATCTTAGAAATGTGTTGAAATATCGCTCTTCAAGAAAACTAAATTTAGACTACTTGATGCGAGATGGGTTTGTGGCGTCTGTCGTTAACGTGCCGCTTATTTATATTAGGTGCGGTCGGTTTAAAGGCTCGTAGGTTCAAACCTCAACCGAGATTGATGTTTTTTTCTGAATCTTCACATTTGTATTTATCTGAAATTAATTACGTAAAGAGCCACTCTCTTTGGCCGGATTAATTTACTTATAGTTAATGCCGTTTATGCGAGAGTAGGCAGATTAAATTTGGTGGGAATTACGCCTTCGGTGCCCATAACGGTTATCAAATCCGTGGGAAAACTATCATCCTTGTTTCCCTCCACAATTTAAAATTTTTTGCAATTTCACTTTACTGATTTTGTTTTGTTAAAACCCATAAATATTTATTCATAAATTATCTAATAATACAATAATATTTCTTATAATATAGTAACATATTTAGTACATTTGGTTTTGTTGGCCGCTTTGGAATTTTCAATCGTATTTTCAATTTCACATTCACAAAATACATTTTAATATGGCCTTTTACAAGAACAGCAAAGTAATTTTTTACTATACGAATTTTTTGCTCAATATGTATATATATATACATATATATATATATATATATATATATATATATATATATATAAATGTATATATAACAATTATTTCGTGGGTTATTTGACTTATCAAATAGACATTTTAAGCGGACAACGAGAAAAGTTCTCAAGTATTGTTTATATATAATAGTACATACAAAATAATTGTACAGCTATTAGCAACACGTCAAGTAGTGAACATTGTTTTAGTCTACGTTTTTGTAAGCCCCATGCCTAAAACTAGAGTACACACTTCTCTAAGTTTTTCACAGAAAAGTATTATCAACACTCTGAGGTTATTTAGGCATAGAGCTATATCCAGTCGATCAATGCCGGCCGCTGCATAAAAGAACTTAAGTCATATATGTTTAAGTTTAACTTATCCAATAGTTAATACATCAATTTTATTCTGCGGCATATATGTGTATATACACCCATATATTATTATGTTCATTTAGATAATTTTACTCCTTTGAGCTTCATTAAATTGCCTTTAGTTATAGTGTTGAATATCAATGAGTTTTTTATTGTACATCGAGCGTATTAAAAAGGTGGGTGGAGTTAAACTTTTTCAAGATTACAATTTACAGATTACTGATTCCATCGTATAGCTATTTTGGGTTTTTATAGGCTTAATGTAGCGATATGAATTACTCAACTATTTTGATTTATTTATTCCTCTCGCAGCTCAAAGTTTCGTACAAAATTTGAAGCTCCTTTGTTTTCGAAATGGGTTGTATTTTTTACTTGATTATTTGGTTTGTAATTTTTAAAGTAAACTTTTTTATGTGCTATGTTCATTCACAAATAGTTGAGCATACGTGTAACATTTATTTTGCCGGAATTGACAGCTTTTGCTAGATATTCTTTATTTAGGTACGAGCAAGTGAAAATTTTGAGTTGAGCAAATTGCTTTGGATTTGCTAATCTTAACATATTTAGCTCATTTATATATGTACACTATATATATATACATATGAGTTTTTCAATTGCATTTTTATCATATACACATACATATTTTAGGTTTTTTAACAGCCATTAACATTTCCATATTTAGGTTATTGTTGATAATTTCTTTACTTTTTTTCAATAATTTCGTAGCTTTTACAGGTACAGACACATTCACATAAACAAACGACATGCGACAATGGGTTAATCCTTTAACAGTGGGGTTATCATAAATATATATATAACACATATATTGTGTAAATTTATTCTAGGTACTTTGATTCGTAATATTATGTCACAGCTACTGCGCTAAAAACAACAACTCAAGAACAACAATTGAATAAAATTCCTGTTTTGTTAATATCCTTACACACTCATAGATTATGTATATATATAACTAAGTTCTATTCCTACATGTGGACAATACATAATGCTCAAAAATTTAACATAGTTTAAAAAATTATCACAAATTTCGGGTTTGCAGTTTTGAATCTAGCAGGAAACTTAATATAAAAATGTAACAAAATTAAATTATGTTTTATGTAAACATTTAAAATATTTTTGATTCTGCCTTGATTTATAATATATTTTGATATAATTTTTGTCTTAGTTTTAAATTACTTTTTCCACTAACTAGATGTACAAACACATACAAATGTTATAGGTATATTTAAATACAATCTTTACTCTATTTTTGCTTTTATTTTTTATTTTTTATATATTTTTTTTTATATTTTAGGCAACACACAGCTTTTTGATTTTTTCTCCATCTAATAACATGTATATATATATTTTTTATAAATAGTATATTTTAACAACAATACACAATAATTGCCATATAAATTATATTTCTCTTTATTATTTTGCATTAGTTTAATTATTGTTATTTGTTTTTAGGTATTTATTTAGTAAGTGTTCAGCTAAGTAATTACACTCATACACACACATAAAACATTTCTAAATATTTGCTTAAAGTTAGTTTTTGGTTTCTTGCTTTGCTGTTGCTGTAAGATCCATAGGTTTATGTATCTTGAAAATCCACTCGTATCTTAATTTCATTAGGTACATGAGTCTCTCATTTGTTTAGGCCTATCAGAATAGAGTTTTACATTAAACTGTGTACTATTTCCATAACTCTACATATACAGACAGATACATATTAACTAACATGCATACGAATTCAACTAAAACCAAATAAAGAAATGTTCTCTTAAGTCCAACTCTTGCCTCGATCTTTGCCCAAATTGCAAGCTTTGTAAAATGCATTAAAAATGTTTTAAAATATATTATAAAGAACATTTGCAGTAAAAATAAATATTATTTGTGTATATGTAGTAGTTATTTCCATATATTTATATGAATATATGTATATAGGGTATATTGTGTATATGTATATAAATGTATATTTTTTCCATTGCATTTGCACATTGCTCTCGATTTGGTTATGTTTCTAACGTCACTAAACATAGTCAATAGGTACAGTTATATATAATCGGGATATATATATATATAGATATATCTATGTATTTTACAGACACCTTTTCCTTCGCACAACAATCAAACGGGCTTTTTTGGGAGTTACTAAAACCTACGTTAACTCTTTGGTAATTGTAATGAGTCTTTCAACATAATACTTAGGTAAACATAGAGCACATAAATCAGTTGATAAGGAACTATTGCAACATAGTTGGTGTGTATGTATATAAGATAGACGGGACATAAATATAGTATATAGCTAGGAAACATTTTTAATGCGTTTTGCTTAAAAACCCCTGCAGTGGATAGTAACTAATTAACTTTTGAATACTAAATTTAAAAAATATAAAAACATTTTACATTTAATTTAAGCACAATTATGCATAAGGCCAATCGACTGAGCTCTGTCAATATGTCCATCATTTAAGACACCAAAGCTAGAGACTTGCAACTTCCTATGCTTATCATGTTTTTCACTTCTTATCAATAATAATCTATAATTGGATTTAGTTTAACTAAAGTACCACAAATTCTAAATTACAGCGTAGGTTTAATTGCGCGAATTTCGGATTTTGGATGCCTCATTCTGGATGGATGTTTGATTAAGACAAGTTGCATTGTAAGCTATATGTTAATAAAATAAATAATAAAATAAACTAAATTAATTTATAAGCAACACTTTGTCGTATCTCAATAAGATTGGCTTCAAATTCCAAAATTGATCATTAAGCTGTATTCACAAACAAATTTTTTTAAGCTGTCACCAAAATCTCGCTCTTGAAACTCCTCTACAAGGGTGTTTGGTATTCGGTGCTCCGAAATTTGCTATTTATTCTTGATTCTGTTTTAAGTCCGTTTATGTGAAACAATTTCTATTTC
The DNA here is from genome assembly GCF_003285905.1 of Drosophila hydei. NCBI lineage: Eukaryota > Metazoa > Arthropoda > Insecta > Diptera > Drosophilidae > Drosophila > Drosophila hydei. The sequence goes on from NW_022045656.1 coordinate 2,080,908, forward strand.
TTGGGCAAATGTTCAAAGTCTCTTGGAAACAATTTTGAATTGTTGAAGTTGTTGCAATCTCTACCAAATTTCTGTTGCTGTTCGGCGCCAAAGTAAATGTAATCCAAATAAATATTTATAAAATCTACATCTATATAAACATACAGGCATATAACATTTAAGTATTAATATATAGGTATATATAAATATGTATATGTAGACTTGCTTAAAAACAATGTTTTGCTTAGCTCGAGCTCATTTACATTATACTATATAGGTACTTAAAAAAATAGTGTTCAATATTGGAACTACAGTTTATATTAGGTTTCGAGTTGAGCTTTTCTTTATTTCTTAGAAGTTGCAGCTGCTTTCGTTTTGCTTGCTGTTGGTGTAGTATTTGATGTTGTCTTTGTAGAACTTGCCGTTGTTGTTGGCTTGTTCAGCTTTGGGGACATGCTGCTCATGCCGCTGATGTTGCTGTTAATAGATGTTGGTGTTTGTTTGGTTGTCTGGGACTTGCCAGCTGTTGGTGTTGCTGCAAATGTTGTGGACTTTTTTGTGGGCGATGTTGCTGTTGCTGTGGCTGAGAATGTTGTCACCTTCTTAGTAGGTGACGTTGCTGTGGGCTTTGTTGTTGCTGTTGCCGGCTTTGGTGTTGCTGATGTAGGGAAAGTTGTTGCCTTTTTAGTTGGTGATGTTGCTATGGATTTTGGAGCTGTTGTCGATACGGCTGACGGTGATGTTGTGTTCTTTTTAGTAGGTGTGGTGTTTGCTGCTGTTGGAAAAGTTGTAGCGTTTTTAGTAGGCGAAGCAGGCTTTTTTGCAGCTGCTGCTACTTTCTTTGTGGCTGCTGTTGCTGTGGTATTAGATGCAGCTGCTGTTGTCGATGCTTTTACTGTTGCTGGCATGCCAACCGATGCTGCTGGTGTTGGTATTGCTCCCATAGCAATTGCAGCTGGCTTTGGAGTAGTAATTTTCTGAGTTGCTGTAGCTTTCATATCAATAGTTGGTGCTACGTTTGCTGGGGTCTTAGTTGCTTCTTTTCGAATTGCCCCTGTTGTATTACTGTTAACAACAGCAGAAATTGTTGCTGTTGCAGAGGCTGCCTTTGTGGCAGTTGCTGTGTTGCTGGCAATAGCTGTGGTAGATGCTGTTGCAGCTATTTTGTCTGTTGCTGTTGCTGCTTTAGACACATTACTTGCAACAGTTGCTGTTGTTGTTGATGCTTTAGTCAGGTTACTAGCGACAGTGGCCGATGTCACTTCTGCTGTTGCTGGTGCTATCTTTGGAACATTGCTTGCAACAGTTGCTGATGCTTTAGTCGGGTTACTTGCAGCAGTGGCCAATTTTACTTCTGTGGCTGCTGGTGCTATCTTTGGCACATTGCTTGCAACAGTTGCAGCTGTTGCTGCTGGCTGTGTTACCTTACCATCCACACTTGTTGCTAATACAGTTGCCGATGTAAATGCTTGAGGCTTGGCAGTAACACTGACAGTTATTGCTGTCATTGAAGCAACAGTTGTAGCTGGCTTGGTAGCAATGCTTGCAGTTGGCTTTGATATTGTTGTAATAATCTTTGTTGCATTGTCGGTGGCTATAATTGAAGTAGATGCTGTCATAGCAGCTACTGTTGGCGCTGTCTTTAGCGTTTTATTTGCAACAGTCACGCTCGGCTTCAACGTTGTTGATACGTTTAGTGTCTCTATTATTTGGGGCTTTTGAATGGCAGCAACTGTTGCTGTTGCACCGACTCGGTCAATGCTGGCAACACTCACATTTACATCTGTTGCAGCAGTTTTGCTGGGAATGCCGTTCGCAACAGCTGTTGTTATTGGCTTTGTGGCTGGCATAAAAGTAGTCAGAGCTATATTTGGCTTAGTGCCAGTTGGCATCGTGGCAATATTGTTAGTTGTTGCAGCTTTGGCCTGTGAGCTGGCAACAACAGCAGCTGCTGTCTTGGACTTAGCTGGCTCTTCAGGCATAGTTTCTGCTGCAGCAAACGTAGACATGGTGTTGCACTCACGTCCGCTGCTCATGGTGCCAGTAGACAACACTTTGGTGGTAGCTGCAACTGTTGCTGTTGCTGTTGCTGGTGTCTTCAGTTGCTTGCTGGCAGTTGTTTGGCCATCATTGCTCGCTTCGATGAGCGGCGGTCGGCTGGGATTTGCCATTGGTATGGACTTGTTGCGTCCATTCTCCGCTTGAGCTTTCTGCTGATTGCTGTTGCTGCTGTGCCTAGCCGATGTCTTTAGTATGCTCGGCCCGGGCAGCTTACCCACCGTCATAGGCAACACATCAACGTCAACGCTGGCGGCCATCGCTGACGAGGATGCGTTAACCCGCTCTCAGAGTTGCAATGCCTCGTCTCGATAGCCGTTGCTGATGCCGTTGTCGTTGCCGTTGTCGTTGCCGTTGTCATTGCCATTGCCCGCGTCTTCGTACGGCATCAGTTCCGCTGGTGCTCCACTTATTAGTATTTGAGTATTGGTCACACCATCGTAGTTCTGGCTCTGATAGCGTTCGGCATGCAAATTGACACAGGGTCTGCCGGCAGGTCCCCATTCGGCGGTGGGTTTTAACAGATGCTTGAGGCGTTCCTTGAAGCCCAGATGGCTTGGTGCCTTGCAGATTTGCTGCACACCCACCGCAATTATGATAAGCACCGGTAATAGGCCAACGATCCAGCCCACAATATCCGCCCATAGAGGGTATATATAATGTCCGTACTGAGCGGGCTTGTACTCTACCCAGTTGAAGAATAAAATGAACTGCAATTCCAATAGAGATTAATCATTTTTGGGCGACACAGAAAATGAGCTTTCAGGTATATAGGATTATTATATAGTAATTTGAGTGGAAGACAGGAGTATCGAAATCAGTTCGCTTACCAATAGCGTTGCTGGTGTTATATAGCGCCACATAAAGCCCCAGAAAAAGTTCCATAAGCGCGAACGCTTGCCAATCATGCCCTGTATGTCGTTGAGGAAACGCTGTGATCCATAGATCCAGGCAATTAGCAAACACTCCAGTATAGCTATAAGCAGCACAGACCAATTGGCGGCGTATTTGTCCATCAGCTGCAGCCAGTACATGCCGCTCTGAGGAAAAGCACGTTTATGCTGAGAGCTATCATTAGGGATATCTAAGACATGCTCACATTGGTGGTAAAGCCGAGGCCGCCCGTGTAGCCAAATATGGCCACAAAGAGTACAACCCAAGTTTTGTATTGTCGCAGATTTGGAAACTTGTCCAAAATGGCAGTAGTTACGGTTTCCATCAGAGCAAACTGCGAGTCCAGGCCGAGGGTGAGCAGCATGACGAAGAACAGCACAGACCACACAGGTGAGATGGGCAGGCGAGTCACCACCTCCGGATATACAATAAATGCCAAGCCAGCGCCCTGATCCACAACCTTTTTCACCTCCACGTCCAGCTCGTGTGCGAGAAATCCAATTATCGAAAAAATGACTAGACCCGCAAAGAATGAGGTGGCTATGTTGCAAAAGGCAACAATAAGGGCATCCCTGAAAGATAAGCAAATTTATTGATATTTGATTTTATTAATATTATTTAAAGGTAAACGCAAACAAAAAATTCTAATATGAGCATCGAGCTGGCTTCTGCTGGCTTGAGTGGATTTACTTGCGGCGTAGGACTATGATAAGCAGATATCAATAGACTTGAAATACAGATTAAGCTAATTGAGATTTATATAATATATTATATACTTGACTGGCTAACAGACAGATGAATCGGGGGCTGTTGGCCCTGATCAAGGACAGCAGCCATATATCATAAAATTATACCTAAAACCTTCATCAGGAATCAAACCTGAGTCTTCAGAATCGCCCACTACTTTATTGTGTGAATTCCCATTTTTAATGAGCTCATAATCTAAGAAAGAGAAAAAGTTATCAGCTTCCATAAATTTGACTGCTTTTAGCCAAAACTTTTTCTATGTCAATATACAGGAGTTATTGTTAAGAAGGTTAGGAAGACGTTTATACAAAGTACTTGCAGTTCTATTGATATGTGGATATTACAAGACTATATGATACATACTTATAGCAGTTATTGGAGAATTTGTTGTATGAGGACAGCGTGATGAGGCCACCCCATGCGGGGCTCAAAGCAAAAAATATCTGCACCGCGGCATCGCCCCAGACCTAGAAAGAGCATATAAAATGTGAATATTGTGATAAAGGATGCGTTTGGGCAGGATGATTCACTTGAGCATTGGCCAGTTGCTTCCAGTCGGGCGTTAGATAAAACAGTATGCCTGTGCTGGCGCCAGGTAGGGTAACGCCACGGAAGAAGAGTATGACCAGAACCACATACGGAAAGAGTGCCGTAAAGTAGACGACCTTGCCGGAGGACTGGACGCCCTTGCACAGGCACAGAAAGACAATGGCCCAGGCGATGAGCAGGCAGGCGGCCAGAGAGACTTTGATGCTGCCCGTTTCCTCGATGCCCGACGACAGGCCCAGCACAAAGTTGCTGAAAAGAGAAGAGAACAGTAGAGAAGAGTAATCTATATTTAAAGCTGTGGAATCAACTACTATTTCCTTGGGAATGGTCACTCACTTGAAGTACTCCTCGGCTGGAGGACGCTTCAGGGCGTGCAGCGCCAGGCCTGTAATATTGTTTGCCTCAGCATAGCTCGAATTGTAGCAGTTGCGAAGATAGTAGGTGCCATTAATCGCATCACACTGATCGGCCGCCACGTAGGAGAAGCAATCTGCAAGACCCATCAACTAGTTAGCAAATTGTCCAAGACTGTGAAAACAAAAGCCAATGGACTCGAGTCCTGCTCTACTGAACAATTCAAGCTGACAGTCACTCAATTATGCATTAAGGGGCAGCAAATTTTTAATATTTATGAACTATTTGCCGGAACAGCAGGAGCAGAGCGAAAAAGACAAGGAAATAACAATGCTGAAAAAGGACTCGAATGTGTGCGAAAGGACAACAAAAAAGGACGAGCCGTGCAACTTTTATGCGGCTTCATAATTAAAAGGACAAAGTAGCAAATCAGTGGAAAACATGAAAAGGGTAGACTGTTATTGTTGCTGCTACTGCTGCTGCTGCTGCTGCTTTTGTTGTCAGAGAGCAAACAAAAAACACATTGAGCTAAGCTTTTGGTGTATGACACTAGGAAACACCCTGTCCCTGAAACAAATAATTGCATTACTACGACTTTTTCTTCACTTGTTTTATGTAAGCTGTCTGCTCCAAAATTTAGTTAAATAAGTATAACAATGCATGCATTTGACAGTCTTCTAGATACCCTGTTAAGTACATGAGTGCAGTGCTATGCCTATAGAATTCATTTTATTATGTTGCACTGCATTAAGATTTATGATGGAAGCATAAATATCAGGATCACAATTTTTCTAGTATATTATAAACACAAATGTGAACAGCTTATTTCAGACGACTTTGAGATACCCTGTAGCTATCTTTTATTTCGAATATTGAACGATTGATATATTTATCTAAGGCTTAGCCGAATTAATTGCTATTATAAGCGATGACAGTTATAAGAGATCCCCTGTACTAAATTACATTGGACACACAATGGACAATCACTGACATGAACAACTGTAGAGTACAGCCTTGTTGGTGCAGGGTATGTAAGAAGGGTTAAATGGTCTAAAGGGTTTGTCAGCCCCTATGACAGCGGGAGCAACGAGATTCAGTTGTTGACCCAGGCCTGATTAAATTTGAAGAGCGTGCTTTATGGAGTTGAGACGAAAGCAAATCGATGTTGGGTATTGACGAAAGGGCACAAAGTTCAATAGAAACGCTGACTAAGTTGATTACGAGCAAGGCCATTTGCACTTTTATTATTTAGAGTAATAAGAAAATCCATTGAGTTTTAAATAAATATTGTATGAGCGGATCTCATGCCAAATTGCAGCTGGGCAGCCGAGTTATAAAGCAAACTTGAAGCGGCTTATGAAGCACTTTTTGTGCATATTTAAAAAACAAAGAGCTGGCCACGCCGAAACAGGTGACTTTGACACACCTGGCGCTAACAATTTGCGGCTACGCAGCTTAATCCAGCTGCCAAAAAGGCGCCGCCAATGTCAGCAACTGATTATGGCATTTGAGTTGTGACGCTCAACGCCTGCCACACAGGGCGTATGAGTTTTTGGCAAAAAAGGAGAAAAAGCGTGTAAGCTGATGTTTATGAGTGGGTGGCATGGCTGGCATATGCATATGAATGTGTGTGGGTGTCTGAGTCTGCGAGTGTGCCAAATGCCAAAGTTTTTTGGGTCTTTCGGTTGACTAACGAGGCAAGCGGTTGACCACAAAAATGACTAACTGACTGCTGACTGCTGACGGCTGACTGCTGTCTACTGACTGCTGACTATGTGGCTGTTAGTTTGCCAAGTTTTGAGCTAGAGCAATTCGGCATTTTGTGTTTGCTACGGAAATGAAATGTGGCGGCAGTGCGGAGTCACACGCCACAAGCCCTTGGCTAATAGACCGTATTGAGGCATACCAAAAGCCATCTGATTTTCATTTAGTACGGCTCCTTGCCATTTTTAGTTTGTTAATAATATTTCATCCCACTATAGCTTTCATTGGGGAAGCACTGCAACTGGCAAATCGTGTCTGCATGTACCTGCCAGTCCGACATGCAATTAATTTACACATTTGCCATGCGCCTCACGTAGCTGCTAATAAATGGTAACGGTACAGCACATCAGTACAAGGTACAGTCGCCACTCCTGATGCCCTCATTTACTGTACTGCTGCCTGTGCCAGCTGAAGTTGGCTAACTTGATTACGTATCAAATCAGCAGTGTGTTTCAAACATATGATTGCGATCGATGTTTTACGTTTGATTACTGCCAAATTGTAACCCTTCTCAAAGCAAACTCGCATTTAAAGGGAAACAAATGTGATTAGATGAAGTTTAACCTTGATACGTCTGGCAAGGCAATATTTATAGGATGTATGGTTATTTGATTCATTTTTAGAGGATCTGAATATTTGGAATATTTTAATTTTGGTACGGCAAAATTTATTTATTTATAGGTATATGAATATATCATTTTCTGATTCATCTTTAGATCTGAATAGTAATTCGATTGCCAGACTCTCAACTGAGTTGCTATATATTTTTATATTATATATTTTATATTTTGTTTTAAATATTATTAAAAAAGTAGTTAACACTTTAAAGGAGCTGCCTGCATATAGCCAAATTGTTTAATAGTAAAGGTAAAGAGCGATCTGTGGAGTTGTTGGCATGCAAGTCATTAAGTTTAATGTGTTTTCCACTGTCTACCAACAAATCGATTAGTCAACAAATTAGATAATTGACATAAAGTTTGCAAATGAAAAGAAAATAAATAAAATGAAATGATAAAATAGATAAACAATTTAAACTAAGAAAATAAATTATTTCTTCTTTTGAAAGTTATTAATTCTATGAGCTTTAAAATGTATTTTAGCAATTTTTAATTGCTATTATACATATATTATATATATATATATATATATATATTATATGACCTTAAAATACGATGTGGACAGTTCTTCTAACTTTAATGTTCCATGTTTCTAGAGCTTTAAAATGAGTTCGAAACTAATTTTTAATTTGCTTTGCAGCATGCCAGAATGTCAATGGATTTTTTCCTTATATGTGCAAAGTCATTTGCTTTTATGTTGAAGAAAATGGCAGAATTTTAAATGTCTCTTTAAAACGTGTCATGCCATGAATCGAATATTTCAATTTACGTGCTAATTTTAACTTAAATATGATACATTTTTCACTGCAACTCGATTCAAATTAATCAAAGAGTCTGACAACGGCACAAAACCAACTCAATCAGCGTTGATTCAATTGCCCCCCGTTACGCATACGCCCCATATGACCCAGTCTAGGAGCTGTTAGCGTACGACATTTAAGCGAAGGCTAAGCATATGGACCCTTTATATATATATATATACAAATGCAGGCTTGTGTGCTTTTTACAGCATATTCATCATCTAATCAATCAGCATCAAAATGAAAATCAAACGCTTTACAGCTAGAAAATTGAACAGAATTTCTTGTGGTTCTTGTGGTCGCAGAAGTTGGGTTTATTTTGTTTTTATTTTATTTTTCTCTTCTACTCTTTTTTTTGTTGGCATGTGGGTGGCTTCAAAGTGTTTACACGCCGTTTAATTTGCCTGTCTGCCTTTATTTGTTATGCAATTAATTTTATTACAAACATACGCTCATACAGAACAAGACAAAGATAGCTAGCGGGAGGCGGAGAGCGAGAGAGAGAAGGAGATGGATAACCTGATAGAGCCCGTAGATACAAATCATATAAAAGTTTATGCGAATGCGGCAGCAGGCTAAAACTGTCTGCCTTTCAATTTGGCCAACTCGAGCGTGTCTACCCAGCCAACTGTGCCTGTGCGTTCGTCTGTTCGTGTTGGCATCTTACATTTGATTACAAATACACACACACGAAAACAAACACGCTCACGCACACTATGATAAGATTGTTATATAAGCCGCTCCCAAGTCGCCTTGCTGAGGAAATTGCCATTAAATTTTGTGACCTTTAAGTTTGATGTCAGCCTTCAACTTTTTTCTTGTTCTACAAAAACTTTTTACTAACAAACTGTTGTTGTTGCTGGTCCATGTGTCAGGCACATGTTGGCCATGTCCACAACATTCGCTTTGATTAGCTCAACAACCTTATTGGCCCAATTAGAAGTTATAAAAAATTAAAAGCAAAATGAATAGCAAATACGAGCCAAAGTCCGTCTGGAACATCGCCGGAAAACCCTCAGAGAGGATAATCAAAATAGTTACTTTATTATCATCAATAAATTGATTAAGGACTAGTTTTTACTCAGTTTTATGGTATGCTTAGATCATCTCATTTCAAAGCCTCTGCAACTGAAACGACTCGGGAACACTTTTCTTTTTAAATTTGGCGATTGAGTAAGCAAAAAATATGTCGATAATATTCAACGTTCTTTATGGTTTACCTTAGATATTAATAGAGAATGAGGCAATTGAATGTTACCAGTTGATTTATTAATTTTATAATAGAATAGAATAGAATTAGAATATAAACTAAAAATCGATTTTCTTATTTGTCTTTCGCCTGTAAAAGGGAGCATTTCGTACCATACTTGGCCATACTTGGTCATATTAGAACAAAGCGTTGCCACCTGGTTAAAAGGCCATAAGAATGCTGCAGTACAACTTGTCATGAAACTAAGCTGATTTTGACTTGTTCTTTTTTTGCTTATATTTTGACTATACTTTATTTTAACATGTTGCATTCTTAGCACTTTTTTATGTTTATTGGGAGGGAAAAAGATTTTTATGTGAGTTGATTAGGCTTTGTGAATGGAGTCGGGTTGCAGTTATTAATTCATGATTGAGCGCACCTTTGGTGGGAAGTGTACGGCTTGCAGTTGCGCCAGGTGAGTTAATTTGAATTTTTTTGAATGATATCTTTTCTTTCATGTCGCCTCTCCCTCTCCCTCATTCAGAGACAGCTGCCTCTACTTGTTGTTATTTAAATAAATATATATAATTTTATATATTAGCGCTGAGTTGTCTATGCTCTGACACTCACTAGACACACTCTATCTATCTCTCTCTCTCTCTCTCTCTTTATGTCATTAGTTTTTTCTACCTTTAATCTATTTTATTACATTTCCGTAATATGTGCTCATAAGTATTAATTGTTTGGATCATAAGCTAATACTTGGCAAACGATGACAGCAATGAAATGCAAATAAAATACAGAGTCTCCTGCGTAGCCTCATGGCATGAGCAAAGTCCACAGAAAAAAGGAAAACAAGATTTCACTCAGCAACATATTGGCTGAGAAAGTGTTTGAGTTGTTGTTATTGTTTGTTATTATGTGTTGAATTTGTGTTTGTCTTGAGGGTCACAAACAAACTGAAGCTGGCGCTAGGAGTGCAAGATATTCAATCTATGAACAAACAAGTTAAACACATTTTAATCATGAGGCTAAAAGTAAACATTTATCATCTAAAATTCGATGAGACGAGAAACGAGAATTGAGCACAAGGACGAGGACGAGGACGAGGACGAAGGCGAAAGCGAAGACGAAGACGAGGCCAAAGCCACTGGCGAGACGAGGTGAAAGTGTCAATAAATGAAATCCTAAAGAAATTGCTTGTCTGCCGCCTGAGATTGCGGCTGTGCGACAGTACATACATATATATGTATATATATATATATATATGTTTGCCTGTGTGTGTGCCTGTATATGTGCAGCTAAAGAGCTTAAAAAAAGCATGAGCACAAGGCTGCGAATCGGCATGCAAGCCAACGAAGCCACAGCCACAGCCGCAGCCGCCGTCACCGCCGATTGAATGTCAAAATGTGCTTAGACATAATTGTTGTCATCTTAAGTATTTCTTTTTGTAGCTCTCTAAAGAGCGGAAGAAGACAAAGCAGAAGGCGAGCAGCAAAAACGCTTATTCACATTGACATGAGTCGGCTGGACGAGCAGATACTTTCTAAACAATTAATTGTTCAAGAACATGGCAAATAAAATAGTTTTGTCAATTAAGGAAAAATTCATAAAAATCTCTTCTCTTAGAAGAGAGGGATTTTGCTACTTAAATTTAAAGAAACTTATTCAAGAATGAGTGCATTGATGATGCACTTGAGTCATGCTTCAAGATTTAGAGATATATCAAAACTCTTTGAACTAAAAACTTATAAATATCTATAATTATATTTGCAGTAATCTTCACTACGCAAATCGATGAATTTACAGCTGATGAAACTATTTTGAACATTTTATTTTACAGAGTATACTAGCAAGAGGAAGGCTAACAACAAAATCGCCCCGATTGCGCATATCGATTTCTGTTGCCGACGGACAGAGCGGAAATGCCTGAGTATTTTTTTCGCTGTTGCTGCTGATGCTGCCGCTGTTGCTGCTGCTGTTGCTGTTGCTGTTGCTGCTGCTGTTGCTGCTGGTGTCTCTGCTTTGGGCTATGGCTTTGCATCAATGGCCGCCATATTAAATCATGTTGGCTCAAGCGGCAATGGGCGTGGGTGGCGCGTAGTGGCAGCTGCCGCTGAAGCTCATGCAAAAACTTTCAATGGCGTTAGCTGTTGTTGCTATGATTATTACTTGTACGGGCTGTAGCCTGTACACAGCACCACTTGAGTGTCTGTGAGTGTGTGTGTGTGGGTGAGTGGGTGTGTGTATACACGTTTAAGTGCTACTGAGGCAGCCGCAATAAAATAAGCAAAGTTCGCAGCTTGAGTCGCATAAAAAAGCAAAACAAGCTGCAATTTGTAGCACTTTCAAGCAACGACTTTTAATACTCTACCAAACTTGTAGATGCAATAATTATAATTAATACATACATAATATATAATATGTATATAAACAACTTTATTGAATGAAATAACTTTACGACACTTAAAAAATGTATAAAAATTCCAATGGAATTTTTATTTAAGTGACAGACTATGTTACTTTATAGTTGTACATAATACTCTATTTTGTGCCAGCTAGTTCAAACGTACAGCCTTCACTGCCCGTCTACTCTCACAGACTCGTTAAAGATTTATGTCCTTCGCGTGGCGGACAAAATTTTAAATTGTGTCGCTGTGTTTGTATTACATCTCTCTCGGTGTGTGTGTGTGTGTCTGTGTAGAGAAATCAAATGCACGCTTAAGCGCGCACAATATGCGCTGCCCTGCCACGCCCAGCGCTGAAGCGCCCCCTGCGCTGTCAAACGAAAAGCAGCGCAAAAACAATTGCCTGCTTCAAGGCGTTGTCTAGCTGCGGGCCAACTTTTTTTGCTGTTGCCTGTTTATTATTATCATTTTTGGGAAGAAAAAAGGAAAAAACTTGGTTTTTATTGTTTACGTGTGCGTTGATTGCGAACGTATAAAAACCTAGCTAGCATATTTACAAGCACAGCATTAACTTTTGCTGTCGAACGTAAAAATTTATGAAGGGACGCCAAATTAATGTGTGATCGATTTGTATGGAAAAGTTTGCAATGTGTTATCGATGTTCATAAATACGCTAATACAATCGCCAATTTGGTGGAATTACATAAATTAATTCATCCGACCTTATTTATTTCACTGTCATTAATCAGTTAGTCAATCAATTGACCATTCTAGTGACTATGGCCAGTAGCTGGATATAAGCGTATTAGTCTAGCATTCAATTAAATAATTAAATCTTGTTATTCAACTGTAGTCGATACCGATGTATATATTTGTAATCGATATGGATCCATGCAGGCTCATATAACAGTTATCGATAGTCAGTATTGCACTCAATGTAATACAGTGAACTCTTATGATATTTAATGCAGAAAATAAATATAATAAAATCATAAAACAATGATTGGCTTATCAACTACATATATTACATTTCCTGGCCAATTTCCCACTGGGTCGTTTACTTTAATGGGCCTTGTCGTTTAGGCATTACGACCACGTTTGCCCTAATGCGGCCAAGCAAAAGTTTTGGACAGGATAAAGTTTCACTTTTGACAGCTTGCAGCTTAATTTATTGCCAAAAATAATATTGTTAGCTTGGACCACGCAGCCTTTCCACCTGCAACTCAATTTAAGTTTGTTTACTCACGCTGCGTGCTCCATTCCGGCTCGCAGTTCTGCCAAGGTAGCTGGGTACGGAACGAGGCAAACATATAGAATATGGTCCAGGCGATGATCAGATTGTAGTACAGCATGACAATGGCCGAAACGATGACCATGCCGGTGCCCAGGCCACGAAAGAGCGGGCAGAAGCGTCGATAGATGGCCACCGGCCCCAGGGCAGCATATTGGCCAAACGAGAGCTCCATGAACATGAGCGGCAGACCCGCTATGATGAGCATGATGGTAAAGGGTATTAAGAACGCACCTGCAATCAAAGTTTTGTTGAACATATTCAGGAAAGGATGTATATGGGAAGGACCTACCACCTCCATTGTTGTAGCACAGATAGGGAAAGCGCCAGACGTTACCAAGGCCTACGGAGTAGCCAAGCAGCGAAAGCAGAAAATCAAAGCGTCCCGTCCAATTACCGCGTTCCGGATCGCCTGTCTCAATAGCCACCACGTCAGCGTCCAGTGTGACCAGCGCCGTGCCGGAGGCGCAGCCAGCAATGCTTATGGCTGTGGGCGTGGTGGTTAACTGAGGCGGTGCTGCCTGCTTACCCGATGGCGTGGGTGTTAAAGCTGCCGCATTGCCAGGACACACTACATTGCCACCGCCTGCTGCTGCCACAGGACCCGCTCCAACTCCAGCTCCGACGCCAGCTGCTGTTGCTGGCTTGCTACTATGAGGCAATTTGAGTGGCTTGCCTCGCTCCGAAGTGAATTCACAGCTAGTGAAACGATCCTCATTTTGCTGCAAGGAATTGAATGTCGGCCTGGTTAAATAACCTTACTTGACAGTGACTCGACATACATCTGACCAGCTGCCAGGCTACCGCAACGAATGGCATTCTATGCTCATTATTGAACGAATTACGTGAACAATGTAACACTCAGTTTTGTGTGCCTTTATACACTTTATACTATTAAAGCATCATATCACTGTTACTCTCATTATTAAATTTGTATCGCCATTTATCTATTCTATTAAAAATATATTACCTAAATTTGTTGATTGACAGAGAAATCATTTAAAATTCAAAGCGTATTATTATATATTCTATCTTCCCTCCTCAACCTTTAATCTTGAAACTTCAATCTTCAATCTTTCATCTTCTATCTTCAACCTTCAATCTTCTATCTTTCATCTTCTATCTTCGCCCTTCAATTTTCTATCTTCGCCCTTCAATTTTCTATCTTCGATCTTCAATCTTTAATGTTAAATCTCCAATCTTCAATCTTCAATCTTTCATCTTCTATCTTCAACCTTCAATCTTCAATCTTTCATCTTCTATCTTCAACCTTCAACCTTTAATGTTAAATCTCCAATCTTCAATCTTCAATCTTTCATCTTCTATCTTCAACCTTCAATCTTCTATCTTCAACCTTCAACCTTCAATCTTCTATCTTCAATCTTTAATGTTAAATCTCCAATCTTCAATCTTTCATCTTCAATCTTCAATCTTCAATCTTCTATCTTTCATCTTCTATCTTCAACCTTCAATCTTCTATCTGTCATCTTCTATCTTCAACCTTCAATCTTCTATCTTCAATCTTCGATCTTTAATGTTAAATCTCCAATCTTCAATCTTTCATCTTCAATCTTCAATCTTCCATCTTTAATCTTCAATTTTCAATCTTCAATCTTTCATCTTCTATCTTCAATCTTCAATCTTCAATCTTTCATCTTCAATCTTCCATCTTTAATCTTCAATTTTCAATCTTCAATCTTTCATCTTCTATCTTCAACCTTCAATCTTCTATCTTCTATCTTCAACCTTCAATCTTTAATGTTAAATCTCCAATCTTCAATCTTTCATCTTCAATCTTCAATCTTCCATCTTTAATCTTCAATTTTCAATCTTCAATCTTTCATCTTCTATCTTCAACCTTCAACCTTTAATGTTAAATCTCCAATCTTCAATCTTCAATCTTTCATCTTCTATCTTCAACCTTCAATCTTCTATCTTCAACCTTCAACCTTCAATCTTCTATCTTCAATCTTTAATGTTAAATCTCCAATCTTCAATCTTTCATCTTCAATCTTCAATCTTCAATCTTCTATCTTTCATCTTCTATCTTCAACCTTCAATCTTCTATCTGTCATCTTCTATCTTCAACCTTCAATCTTCTATCTTCAATCTTCGATCTTTAATGTTAAATCTCCAATCTTCAATCTTTCATCTTCAATCTTCAATCTTCCATCTTTAATCTTCAATTTTCAATCTTCAATCTTTCATCTTCTATCTTCAATCTTCAATCTTCAATCTTTCATCTTCAATCTTCCATCTTTAATCTTCAATTTTCAATCTTCAATCTTTCATCTTCTATCTTCAACCTTCAATCTTCTATCTTCTATCTTCAACCTTCAATCTTTAATGTTAAATCTCCAATCTTCAATCTTTCATCTTCAATCTTCAATCTTCCATCTTTAATCTTCAATTTTCAATCTTCAATCTTTCATCTTCTATCTTCAACCTTCAACCTTTAATGTTAAATCTCCAATCTTCAATCTTCAATCTTCAATCTTTCATCTTCTATCTTCAACCTTCAATCTTCTATCTTCAACCTTCAACCTTCAATCTTCTATCTTCAATCTTTAATGTTAAATCTCCAATCTTCAATCTTTCATCTTCAATCTTCAATCTTCAATCTTCTATCTTTCATCTTCTATCTTCAACCTTCAATCTTCTATCTGTCATCTTCTATCTTCAACCTTCAATCTTCTATCTTCAATCTTCGATCTTTAATGTTAAATCTCCAATCTTCAATCTTTCATCTTCAATCTTCAATCTTCCATCTTTAATCTTCAATTTTCAATCTTCAATCTTTCATCTTCTATCTTCAATCTTCAATCTTCAATCTTTCATCTTCAATCTTCCATCTTTAATCTTCAATTTTCAATCTTCAATCTTTCATCTTCTATCTTCAACCTTCAATCTTCTATCTTCTATCTTCAACCTTCAATCTTTAATGTTAAATCTCCAATCTTCAATCTTTCATCTTCAATCTTCAATCTTCCATCTTTAATCTTCAATTTTCAATCTTCAATCTTTCATCTTCTATCTTCAACCTTCAATCTTCTATCTTTCATCTTCTATCTTCAACCTTCAATCTTCAATCTTCAATCTTCAATCTTCAATCTTTCATCTTCTATCTTCAACCTTCAATCTTCTATCTTTCATCTTCTATCTTCGCCCTTCAATTTTCTATCTTCGATCTTCAATCTTTAATGTTAAATCTCCAATCTTCAATCTTCAATCTTTCATCTTCTATCTTCAACCTTCAATCTTCTATCTTCAACCTTCAACCTTCAATCTTCTATCTTCAATCTTTAATGTTAAATCTCCAATCTTCAATCTTTCATCTTCAATCTTCAATCTTCAATCTTCTATCTTTCATCTTCTATCTTCAACCTTCAATCTTCTATCTGTCATCTTCTATCTTCAACCTTCAATCTTCTATCTTCAATCTTTCATCTTCTATCTTCAACCTTCAATCTCCAATCTTTCATCTTCTATCTTCAACCTTCAATCTTCTATCTTCAACCTTCAACCTTCAATCTTCTATCTTCAATCTTTAATGTTAAATCTCCAATCTTCAATCTTTCATCTTCAATCTTCAATCTTCAATCTTCTATCTTTCATCTTCTATCTTCAACCTTCAATCTTCTATCTGTCATCTTCTATCTTCAACCTTCAATCTTCTATCTTCAATCTTCGATCTTTAATGTTAAATCTCCAATCTTCAATCTTTCATCTTCAATCTTCAATCTTCCATCTTTAATCTTCAATTTTCAATCTTCAATCTTTCATCTTCTATCTTCAATCTTCAATCTTCAATCTTTCATCTTCAATCTTCCATCTTTAATCTTCAATTTTCAATCTTCAATCTTTCATCTTCTATCTTCAACCTTCAATCTTTAATGTTAAATCTCCAATCTTCAATCTTTCATCTTCAATCTTCAATCTTCCATCTTTAATCTTCAATTTTCAATCTTCAATCTTTCATCTTCTATCTTCAACCTTCAATCTTCTATCTTTCATCTTCTATCTTCAACCTTCAATCTTCAATATTCAATCTTCAATCTTCAATCTTTCATCTTCTATCTTCAACCTTCAATCTTCAATCTTTCATCTTCTATCTTCAACCTTCAATCTTCTATCTTCAACCTTCAACCTTCAATCTTCTATCTTCAATCTTTAATGTTAAATCTCCAATTTTCAATCTTTCATCTTCAATCTTCAATCTTCAATCTTCTATCTTTCATCTTCTATCTTCAACCTTCAATCTTCTATCTTTCATCTTCTATCTTCAACCTTCAATCTTTAATGTTAAATCTCCAATCTTCAATCTTTCATCTTCTATCTTCAACCTTCAATCTTCTATCTTCAATCTTCGATCTTTAATGTTAAATCTCCAATCTTCAATCTTTCATCTTCAATCTTCAATCTTCCATCTTTAATCTTCAATTTTCAATCTTCAATCTTTCATCTTCTATCTTCAACCTTCAATCTTCTATCTTCAATCTTCAATCTTCAATCTTTAATGTTAAATCTCCAATCTTCAATCTTCAATCTTCCATCTTTAACCTTCAATCTTCAAATTTCAATCTTCAATCTTCAAACTCCAATCGTTTTAAGTTATTACCTCCCATAGATCCACATCCAGCTGGGTGCTTGATTCCTTGTTCGGCTTGAGGCTTTTCGTTTTAGACTTTGTCTTTGATTTCTTATCCATGTTGGGGCTCAGTTGTTGCTGCTAATTGCATGCTATTCTTTGGCTCTGGCTGTGGCTCTGTCTGCTTCTGCTTCTGCTGCTTTGTTCAGCTGCTGTTTTGCAGCTTTTCGGTTTTCGTATTTTGTGATTTATGTCACTCGCTTCATAAATTCAAGTTTTCGTAACAGATGGCACTGGATAGCATAGCCTGGTTGTTTTTGTTGTTGATGGGGACGTGGCTCAGGCAGTGCCTTTAGGTCATGTTTTCTGGCCCTGCAAGCAAACAAAGACAGGCAGAATTTTGTTAATGATGCTGAACAATGGTTTCGGCTATGTGTGAATTATGGGAGCATTATTTAAGTCTCAATCAATACAATTTAAAATGGGAAATTCAAGTGCAATTTGTGTGAGAGTTTTACAAAGCATTTACCAATTGCTTGTTAAAGTTCGCCACTCAATTTGCATTCAATAATTAAATAAAGCATGTTAATTAACTCGTTTAAATAGCGAAATGTTTCAACTATTGATACCGCATTTTGTTTTCCATTTCCCAACTGTTGGGGTGTGAAAAATGTTGGCATAAAAAGCCACATCGATTCCATTCCATTTCATTTTGCACTTTGACTGACATTGAAAAAAAACCAGTGAGCAAAATAAAATAGGGCAAAAACTTTCACATTGACATTCAAAAAAGAATGGAATATATGTATATCAGTATAGATATATTTATATATATATATATATATAACATATATATGTATAAAATTAACTCAATTGATGCTGATGTGGCAGAGGTAGCAGCAACAAGGGCATCAGCTTTATGGATATGTTCACATATGGGGAAGGTTTTACCTTACAGTTGTACTCGCAGTTCGTTAACAAAAGATTTTGCTCAAGGAAATACAACAACAATAACAACAACAGCAACCACAACAAAAGATTGACAGAAAGAAAGCAATACAAGTTGAACCTTGATGCAGATTATATATGTAAAATGAAATGTGGCAAATGGAATTTATAGATTTTGGTTTTTAGAGTGGCAATGGCAAGAGGACCAGCTCAATCTGAAATTCAATATGCCTTTGGCCTTGTCAACTCGTCATATTCCTTTGCAAATGCATTAAATCAATTTTTCGATATTTATTTGATCGAAAATGTCTATTTCTGCCGAAGAGTTCAATATGTGAAATTAGTTTTCTCAGATTTTAAACTTTTCTTTATTTGGCAACGGTTTTATTTTATTTATGGTAATATTTTGTTTACGTTTATAAGATTCATTTACTTATGCTAGAAGAAAATTACAGACTTTTTAGCAGTTTTTTTTTTTCAATTTTTAATCAACTTTTACAAATTTCGCAGACGAGAAAAAAATTCTTATTTCAGTTAACATAAGAATTTTATTAAAATGTTTTAAGTTAAAATTTTCCTATTAATAGTGTTTTTATATTTTAAAAAAATGTTAACTTAATCGTAACGTTTTATTTCAGCACCAATATTTTCAAATCTAATAGTCCGATTTCTTTTTAAATGGCTGAGAGACATTACGCTAAGCTAGTTGGCAAAAAGTGGTTTAAGCATGTCGCTTTAAGCCAATTTTTATCAAGCATTTTGAGATTAATGAGTGCTTCAGAAAATAACGTGTCGCCAATGACACTTGACACTGTCGCCTCACATACACTACACACACACTCACACATACTTAGCTTTGTGTGTTTGTGAAACGATGCGATGTGCACGATGCAAGGCTCAGCGTTTAGTTCTTGGTCACGTTTTTATGCGCCAATTTCGCCTTTGGCCTGAATGTGGTTCGTGTGTGTGGCTATCTGTTGACAAGTTTCACAATTAGACAGTCAAATGTGCATTTAAGTGACAGTCTGCGAATGTTTTTATGTGATTGTTGCCAATGAGCTGCTTGGTGTAGTCGGCCTTGCCTAATGAGTGGGAGCTTTTGCAGTTGGGTTTATGAGCTTGAATTGTGTCTGATGGAGGCAAATAGAGAGTGACAAAGGCAGACAGAGAGGGAGACAGACAGAGATAGATGGAGAGAGACAGATATAGCGAGAGAAAAAGAGACAGTCAAAGATAGAAAGAGAGGCAAAGAGTGAGACAAAGGGAGAAAGATAGAGAAAGGATAAACCGAAATAGAGAGATATATAAATAAAAGAAAATATAAAAGAGAGAGAGAGAGAGAGAGAGAGATGAGAGAGAGCAGAAGTTATGTGAAATCATAAGCGTATTTCGACGCTCTGTTCGATTTCACTGGATGGGAATTACAAATCTAATCTTCTACATATAGTAAAGAGTAAGTCCCTTTATATATTTTATACATATATAATATATGAAAACATATTGCAGTATACTTTATATTTATATTTTTGAATATTATCATCAGACGAATATACACTGAATATTATATAAGATGTTTCTATTGTTGTTTAGAATGTTTTCGTTTTGGAATATCAATACCATGAGCTACACCTTCTAAGCAGGCAAAATTCTTGTATCTAGTATTAAAATCCAGACTAATTGATCTTGATTTTTATACTATATCTGTAAGCAGTCCAGTAAAATAGAAAAGGAATAAAAAATGGTCTTCGTATTGTCCTTTTTCTGTTGTTATTTGTTCTGCTTGTTTTTCTATTTTGTGAAAAGCAACTTTTTGTTAGTTAAGCTTATGCTGGCGTTTAACCGCATTGCTGCTGAAGCTGTAGGTTTTGTTGCAGTTTCTTTCATTTTTGTTGCCACTATTCGCGGTCTGTTGGGAGTGTGCCGGATTCCAGTGCTGGTTCGCATTCAAGTTCTCTGCCTGGCTGTGGGTCTGAGTCTGAGGCAGCGGCTGTGGCTGCGGCTTTTCTGCTGTGGCATTTGCTTAGCAAATAGTTTTTAATGATTCCAATGCTTGTGGCCAGTTAACGAATATACATACAGCCGCATAACCCAGCCTTGGACTCGACACACACACACACACACACACTCACAGTCAGCAGCAACAGCAACAACAATAACAATCGTTTGGCTTTGTGCAAATTGTGCGGTAACAGCGTCGGCATCGGCGTCGGCGCCGGCATTTGTTGCAAATAGTTTAAATGGCTACTGGGCGAATTGAGGGGTTGGAGCATTGGGGTAGCTATTAAGTTGTTAACAGGCATTTAAAATAGCATTAAGTGTTGGCAATTACGCGGCATTTAAAATGCATTTTATTGATTTACTTGCTAATGCAGGACGAGAAAGAACACTGCGAAGTTCGATCAAACTAACTAAAAGTTTGAATATTATATTTTATAGAAGATTTTCTCTGTTCTTGACTATTCAGAAAAAGTTTTTTGAACTCGTCTTTTCATTTAATTCAAAGTATTGTGTAACTGCAAGGACGGCACATAAAATGAAGACGAAAAATATTTGCTTTCTCAATCCGAAATTGCAATGCTCTGTTTTTAGCTTGAAAGTGTAATAAAATAATATTTATAATTTTGACTCACTTTTTCAGAAAACTGTTTACGGAAACAAGTGAAGGAAGACACAAATTCAATAAAGAAAAGATCTTAACATAAACAATGTGCGTCATTTTAAAATAAGTTTAATTAAAAGCTTAACATTTCTCTTTGTTTTATTTAATTTTACGCAAATTGGCTTTTGTGTGCTGTATGCATTACAAATGCCAAATTAAACTAATTAAATAAGCTGAAAGTTAAGCTGGCTAATGTCTGCGCTTGCTTGAATGAAATTCTTGTGGAAAATAGAGTGCGACTTTAGCAGCGAACGTTGGGGTTTAAAATGCAGAGGCTTAAAGAAAAAAGGGTTTTCGTGTACCCCAATTACTTAACAAAATGAAGT
This sequence comes from Drosophila hydei, assembly GCF_003285905.1. Classification (NCBI taxonomy): domain Eukaryota; kingdom Metazoa; phylum Arthropoda; class Insecta; order Diptera; family Drosophilidae; genus Drosophila; species Drosophila hydei. Next base: position 2,102,079 of record NW_022045656.1, read on the forward strand.
TAGTTTCAAAGTGGCTTTGGAATGAGTTTAAATTAGATATGCTTCAAATAATAATAGCTAAAAGAAATAGTCCTTCAAATAATATTTCGTGTAGCTGTCTATGACATTTACAAGTCCAAAGGCTTAAAGGGGATTCCCCTATGCCAGCCAAAGAAATTTAACAAACGCAAACAACAATCACTCATAACAGCTACATTCTAAAGCCCCTTCAATTGCATTGTTGCCAAACACAAACAGCAAAGTCTCACAAACACACGCACGCACAATTTATAAGACTCGATTAGAGACAGCGCTGCCAGATGTTTGCCAGAAGTAGAAAGGGAATGAGAGGAAGCTCGAGAGAGATAGAGTGAAAGTGCGAACGAGTTGCCTACAAAACTTGCTGGAAACTTCTTTAAGTGCTGAATCATGCCGCATATACCATATAATTAATGTGCAGGATATACACACAGACACATATATAACTGGGTATGAATGTGTGTGTGTGCGGGTGTCTGTGTTAAACACCCCAAAGTAGCAATTAAGCGTTACGTATACGTCAAGCAGTCCCGCAGCGTAAAACTGGATCTGTGGCTGGGCATTCCTTGCCTTTCTTTTTGTTCCCTTTTTTAGGTGCTTTGGCTGCTCGTTTCGTTTTGTTTGGTCAATTCGAGTGTGAAAATGTTCTCGAGCGCTTTTCATTATTGTTGTTGTTGCTTACACACAGCCGCACAGCCATTGACCTTGGGCTGCAATGTGCAAGCGCATGGAACGAAACGCATTGCCCAGCCCAGGGTCGCCTTTGGCTGGGCGTGGCGTTGCACTACAGTCCTATTTTTTATTTATTTATATTTATATTATATATTTATATTTTATTTTTTATACCTTTTTTTTGCCATTATGCCGTCATCATCTTGCTTTGCCCCCAGCTGCAATTTCCGCTTTTCTAAAAGTTTGCATATCCTTGACATGCAAATAGGCAGAACTGTTTTGAATGGGAAAGTTTGCGAACAAAAATGTGATAATGCTAGTTATGGTCTGTATAAGAACAATGTATCTTTAAATTATTTGATGGGTGAGCATTGAGCTACTACTTTTGTGAAGAAAATTATTTTTAAAGAACTTTGTTTTGGTTTTATTTGTAAAACATTTTAAAATATCTTGTAAATATCTCCTTTTTAATGGCTGAATTTTTATAAATTAATTAATGAATAATTAACTAATGATTCATAATAATTATGTTCTATAATAATAATATAATATAATAATATAATATAATATAAATATAATATAATATAATAATAATATATTATATAATTTTATGCACTCCTAAGTAGAGCTTAATTACGCATTGCCTTATTTATTTGCATTCGTCTATTGCTACAACATATGAGCGAAAAATATAAATGCCTAGCGCCCGTATAGCTATATCATTCACAATTTGATGTTCTAGATGAATCAATATTTGGAGAGTTCTAAAGGATTATGTAGTCGATAGTAACCAACTATTGCTACTTATTTCATTTAGTATTTAGCTGTTTATTTATATTTGAGCTTCAAAGCGTATTATGCACTTACTCGTATTCATTCGATCAAAGGACTTAACTTTCAAAATTTAAAACTTAACTTTGTTATTTAATACCATTTTTTCAAGTATTTGCATTTCAGAGCATTTTAAGCTGCTTGTAAAAGTTTACCCTCTTCATCCTTTCATTCAAGCGAAAGAGGAGACAGAGAGAGAGAGAGAGAGAGAGAGAGAGAGAGAGAGGGAGATAGAGGTTTTCATGCACAAGTCAAAAGTGTTGCGTATTTTTCTTACACAATGGCCCCACAAGAGAACTTCATTAGAAAAATATCAACATCATCATGATTATAATCGTTTGTCGTCTTCATTTATGCCACATTTTGTCGTTGCTGTTGTTGCACAATTCTCGGCAATTTTTAAGTGGCCATCTGACTGAGTGAGAAATGGAGCATTGCGCTGCGGGTAGTGCTGAGGGCAGGCCTTAGCACTTGAAACGCTTGAACTTGATCCTGTGAAAGCTGCACACAATCAACAAATATGGACAACAGCCTCGACCTTTTGCCCAGTCATTCTGCTGCATTTGGCAAGGGCTTTTCCTATGCACGTAAAGCAAACGACTGACAACGTTTGCTTTATTTTTTATTATTTTTTTTTTTTCATTTCAGCTTTATTTGTTGTCCTGCTACAGCAAACACAAAGAGCAGCAGAAATACAAAATAGAACCGAAATGGAAAGTGGGGTTGTATCGATTATTGAGAATCCTCAGCGAAACCACATACAACGCATGCAAATTAGTTTCGATACGAGTTCCAGTTACCAATTTGCTCTAAATTTACCTGACTGGTGTATATGGGGCGTGGCCAGCGGCAATAGGTAGGGATGCTGCCTGACAAGTACATTTTATGAATTGCTACATTTTCTTTTCATTTCTTCTAACCTTATCGTTGTGCTGTTGCTCTCTACACGCAGCGCTTGGCATTTTTCATACTCTAATTATGAGAGATATTTGCTTTGTCAGACTTTTTGTCAAAAGCACAAGAGTTTGTGAAAACAAAACTAAAGTTTAAGTGCTAAAATGCATAATTTTGTGTGAGAGACCGACTTATTGACTATGATGTACTTTACTAGTATTCTGATTAGAAATGAACTTGTTATGTGAGGTATAAAAACTCTTCATATAAACTTCATATTCTTTGTTTAAGTCGCATCAGGTTTTAAAATAAAAATTATTAATTATGTTGCAGGCAGATTCGTAACGATTCGAAAGACAAAACTGGAACAAGTTATCTGAGATAATTAAACAAGCTCCAATAAAATCTTAGTTTTAATTGATGCTTTCTATAAAAGCTATCTATATATAGTGAGTTCAATATCTCTTTATTATTTTGATATACTTTATGGTATAATTAATGAATATTTATACTCAATATTTATATTAAATTTAAACTTCTTGTACTGTTTTCACATTATTGACAATTTTCCTGCTTTGGTAAATTTCCATGCTTCGTCTGACAACCAGGTCTTCCAAGTGTATTTAAGCTTCATTATATTTAAAGCTATTTGTTCTTCCTTGTCTTTCACTCTCTGCTTGACTACCTAAATTATTCATAGGACTGTGGCAAGATGCTAGAGATGTCCTTGTCCGCTGGGTTAGTCCTTGTCGTTGTGGGTAATCGCAAATTCAGCGCTAAATCTCAATCAAAATGCGCGTAAAGTGGCATTTCACTTGATTTTTATGAATTCGAAATGCGTCATTTTCGTTGATTGAATGCTTTAAAAAAACCGAAAATTTTGCTTAAGCGCACAAGTTAACCAAGATTTTCCTAAGAGTTCCTTAAGCACTGTGAGCTTGCCAAGAGATTAATATATACATACATACATATTTATGTTATGTTAAGAGTGCGAATTTAAGTTGCCGAGGTACTTAGTATAAGACTTATACCTCTTATAATTGTACTACTTACAAATATATTAAAATTGAACTGATTTTCAGCATAATTTTTATTCAAAAATCGTGCAAGATTTTCTAAGTTTCTTCATATTTTACCTTCAATTAATTCTACTTTTGAAATCATGTAAAATACTTGTTAGCATTAATAGTAATTCAGAGCAGGACTTGAAAGTTTTCAACGTGTTTTCGGATATACTTCAACTTGCAATAGAAGGAAAATTTGACAGTCAACATATTTTCTTTCTAGTTTTACTCTGCGCTTATTTGCAATCAGCTGATAAGAAGACAACGCCATAAAATTTTATATTTCGATTGGCAGCACTTGCAATTTTGTTAATGGGTCGCACTTATATATGCTTATCGATATTCTTGGCACTGGATCAATGTTGACTTATCGAAAAAGCACTGCTGCATGCTCTTGGGGCAGAACTGTTTTGAAGAGTTTAAACGAAGCTTTGAAAAAGGAGAAGAGAATAAAAAAATTGAATTTTCCTTTTTATATTTCTATCAAATTTTCAATATGCACAATCTAGTATAACCCTTAAATACATTTTATTTACAGCCAAAGGATTGCATCGATCTGCTCGCAAATGTTGCTGGCATTTGCATATTATCTCATCAGGGCCCCCCTCCGAAAAATGGGAGCAACACAAATTGCATTTCCATTTAATCCGCTCAATTTGTCGCCAGTTTTTAATGGCGCCGACTGAAAAGTTGCGAACGCCTCGCCTTGAGCACAGAATGAATGCATTCATTTGAATTTCTAAACTAAAGGCAAGAAAATATGAAAAATAGTACGCTAAAAAATACGACTCAAAAAACATATAATAATAATAATAAGAACAAAGTAGTGCTACCTTTATGAGATATTCCCTAAGTGAATTAATGTTTTTGTCAAAATCTTTTTGAGCGTTGTTTTTATTATTTTTTTGGATTATTATTTTTACCTTGCGCATAAATTTTACCCAGTTGTGCATGTGTGTGTGTGTGTGTCTGTGGGTGCATATGTTGTTTCAGTGCTTAAAATTTGCAATTTAAATGTAATTTCTCAACTGTTTGTTTGGTTTATGACGAGTGCGCTCGCGCTGATTTAACAGCCAGCGACAGGGGAAATGGGCGGGGCCTGTCCCTTTTATTTTTTAAAGGTGACAGCATGAATGATGACCAGCTGCAGAGAGCTTCAAAATACAAAATATTAGCCTATCGAATCGGAGGTAAAAAACATTTTACAAACAGAGCAAAGCTGTTCCCTCGGTTTCTCTATGTCATGTGGTCGTCGAAACTGAGCTTTGCCGGGGCACAGGCACGTTCTATTATAATAACATTATCCTTATGCCAAAGACTCCCATGCAAATCAGCATTTGTACACTGCCTGGCGCCTAAAAGGCAGCCCACAACTCATCGATACAAACGAGAAATTTTCCATTTGTCTGCGAAAACATTTTGCAAACATTGGCACGTTTTATGGTATAATAACAGAAAAATACACACACAAACACACACACACACACACATATATATGTAGATATACATATTTGCGAAAAATTGGCAATTCAAACAAAAGAACTGCAAAGCTGCCTGGCATTTCAAGTTATTCAACTTGGCACGCGGCAACAATTTTGCTCTTTAAATGGTTTGAATTTTTTTCATTCTCTTAATTGAACTGCATACAGTTCCATTGGGAATAGCTTTAAGACAGCCTTTATTTTTGAGTTTTATTTGGATATGCATTTCCGAGTATTAAATATCAAAAAACACAACTAAAAATCAATTGTTTTTTAAGCATGGTAACATCTGAAACAAGATTTAAGCCTTGGATTATGCATCAAAGCTTAATTCAATTTCCTTCAAAATCGCTTTAATATTATAAAGCTCTACCAGTTATCGTTTTATAAATTTTGAATATTTTTCACAAGCTGATTAAAGTTTTTTTTATCGCATGCCAGCGATGTCGCTGTAGCTTGCACAACTGTTTTCTTATTGCTCTGTTTTTCTTCTTTTTTTTTGGGATCCGTACGACTTCAGTTGGTAGCCCCAACTGGCACAAGTTCACTTGCAGTGGAGCTGTGGAAAGTCTTTTAGTCATTAACGAAATGGATTTGGGTGAGCGCACACCATGCATTTCCATTACATGGGCATTATTAATCATAGTCTGTCAAGCGATGTGCGAGTCTCTATGTGTGAGCGAGAGTCCGAGCCAGAACTTTGTGTCCGTTCTAAGTGCTGCCTACCACAGCCATCGCATACTCTGTCTAACCGCCATGGGCACTTTGGCTTTGATGCTTCTCGGCTGTCTGGGTAAGCCTTGTTGTTGTTCTTCCCACATGGAATACTGAATATGTACTCCTTTACAGGTTGTCTGTGCTGCAGCTGCTCTTGCCTGGCAAGACGAAAAGCTGAGAGCCTGGACGCGTACGCTCCACGCACGCAGAGTATTGTATGGCCGTCCATACCTGCAGAGACAGCTCATGTGCTACAGTTGACCTTTCTGCACACTCCCAACGCGGTGGACTGCATCTGCCGGGGCTGCAGCAATTCGCGGAAGGAGCATTGCCTGGAGGATTGCTTGAATGGAACCGAATGCTAAGTCGATATCTCGATATATCCGAATTATATTACATAGTTGTAATAGGCTTAAGCAGCGACAAATGTAGACTTTAACTGTAAATAAATTGTTTAAGGAACTATTCTCATAAATTTGTAGTTTAAATGCGAATCTTCTGACATTTGATTTCTTTATGACTGATTGATTGATCATTCATTTCTTGCCTGTTTTAGCCTTTGCTCTAATCTAGACTAGCAAATCATTTATAGTTATATTCTTAAAAGGCGGGCCTTTTTGCTGTGGTGAGACAGTAACTTTAAACTATATAATAAATTCATTCAATTGGCTGTGCTGATTGCTTGACGACTGATAAGCAATCAAAAGACTCACAAACTAATGGCAAATTCTACCAGCAAATGGGGAAAATACATTTTCATCTGAGTCATCATATGAGTATCTAAGGCTTCAATGTGATTAGACCTCATGTCTGAAAGCTTATGGATATATGAATTTATTTTTTAAATATATTTCTTTAATTCCACAACATATGTCTTGTTGTTGTCAATTTTAAATGGAAATCCTTTCCATGCTCTGACATTATACAGAATGAATGAATTCTACAGATTGAATGAATTGTCTAAATTTTTCCACTCGTAAGAAATACTTAAAACAAGATACAACATTTAAGAATTTAAGTGATAAATGTAATTCTGGTGGGTGTACGAAAAAGAGTTCTTAAATACCTTCTTATCCTTTGATTGTCACATTCCATATTCGCACTTAAGCTTGAGATCTTTCGCGATATGGATAACAACTACTTCGACGTATGCCCTACAAATATCGCTAAAAGTTTTTTAACTTCTGGGTAACTACTTGACATATGTCTATTAGTTCTCTATCTGCACTTAATGTTATGGTTGTTGGCAGCCAATCCAAATGTTCGTAACTGCCCCAAACAGATTGTACGCATATGTTTTTGCCTATTTAAATGAACTAAGGGAAGACCTTACTTCAGTGTGGTTCCCGATCGAAGCTTCAGTTTGTGAGCAAAAATCAAAGAAGTAACAATGCAACATCTAATGAAGGCGGGAAAAGAAAATCTGATGAAGTTGCTGCTGCTACTGCTGCTGCTCATAGTTTACCCGCAGTTCCTGCAGGCCAACAACTTTACAGGCAAGTGGGATTAGCTAGTCAATTTGAGAGATGCTCAACTTATTTCACCTATTGCAGATTATGGCTGGTTAAATGAGACAGACTTCGTAGAGGATGTCGATAATACAACGACGAATTCAAATGGTTTTATGATTACTAGCAACAATAACAAAAAAAATGTTCATCATGTTTTTATGGATCCATTGAGGAGAGTGGCATTTGTGGCCCTGATGCTGCACATTCTGATCGTTGGTGGAGGTAAGTTTCATTTGAAGAGTGAGATACTGATAACTTCACTAATCTGGCATCTCTGGTAGGTATTATCATCTACAGTGTTGCCTGCTGCAAGTCACGCTCGAATAGAAGACGACTGTCGGGTCTCAAGCGACGTCTACAGAGTCCACCTACACTGCAGCATATACCAAATTCCCAAAGTTGTCCCTGCCATGGCTGTCGTGTGGCGAGGCAGATGCTTAGCGGCCTAATAGTACAGCAAATTATTACCGAGCGTTCCGAGCGTTAGCGATTTAAATAGACGTAGCCAATGAAATGCCTTGTAGTGCGTAAGTGTATCAATATATAATTATTGTTCTCGTAAAGGTATTTTAAATGCTAAGTTTGAATGATAATTAAACTTGATATTAAAAAATACCAAAAGGTTGCAAAAATACCAAGCCCATATCGATCTCAATGCGCAAGTCTATGCTTTGTCCAATAAGTACTTAAGGGCGCAAGCGCAGCCAACTTCACTAATAGTATAAAAATATTTAAAGTGCACTTTTAATTTGATCATGTCGTCGGAAAAAGATGTAATAGATAAAAACAATAATTCTGATGAGGAATATTTGTATTACAAGGAGCATGAGAGTTTTCTATTTGCGCAGTATGCACGACCGCTGCTTGTGGCCAATTGCTCTCAGTACGCGATAGCCCACTCGAATGTACGCCTACAGACTGCACGCCATCTAAGCGAGGTATCCTTTTTACCCCACATTCAAATCACGATGCGTCGATTGAGGCTGACGCAACTGCTGCGACTGCAAAGCTACGCATGGCCACATCTCAACCGGGGTGCAGGCCATGGCGCTGTTATCGTGAGTGCTCCGCGCAGTGGACGCACCCTGAGTTATGCGCTGCCGCTGTGTCAGGTGGTAAGCAGAACATTGACGGAGCATCGTTCTCACACGCGCTGGCGACTGCAAGGACCTATTGCTGTGGTTCTGGTCGCCGATTTGGTTCGAGTGCAGCAAATGAGCGAGTTCTGCAATGCAATGTTACGCAGGTCAAGGAACGAGGAATGGTTAACGCTGGTGCTGACGGTGCCCTCTTCCCACTCACCAGAGTTCTTTCAGAGGCTACTCAATGGCGTTGGTTGCCTGGTCGCCACGCCTGCTCAGTTCCTATGGATGTGCGGGAATAGTTTAAAGCTACCTAATCTGCGCTTTGTGGCTTACGATGATGTGGATTTGATGCCAGACGGGCAATTGAGACAGGTTCATCAACAGTTGCTGGCATTAACCAAGCAAGAACGCCCGCAACTTGTCATCAGTTCGCAATCATATAAACAGCAGTTGCTATCTATGTTGCGCGAGTGTAATACCCAGCCCATGGTACTCTTTGGTGATGCTTTGGAGGCGGCTGTCTATGGCGGCACACGTCTACAAATCTCTCTTCAACAGCGTAATGCCAAGTGTGACGAAGTGTTGCGCGTGCTGCACGAGCGTCCGCCGTATCTGCATCGAACTGTCATCCATTGCCAATCTGATTCGGACGTACGTGAGCTGGTGGCAACGCTGGCATCGCATGGCTATAATTGTTTACCCTACTATCAGACGGCTGATATGGAGGTGCGCGATCACGTGCATAGGTGGATGCAGGAGAGTCGAGGTGAGGTCTTGCTTTGTACCGATCACTGCCCGGAACTAAACATACGACACGCCCACACACTGCTACACTACAGCTTGAGCGATAACTGGAGTCTGTTTAAGCTGCGCCATCTGACACTCGCTGACAATCTGCGCAATCAATTGGCGGTTAGGAATCGGAAGGAGCAAACGGAACGGCAGCAGCGTGAGCTGGATATGTGAACTCTTATAAAGAAATTTTAATGACTGACTAATCTTTTACAGATGACTTACTTTCCCTGGTTTTGCTGGATGAGAGCAATAACAATCAGCTGCCTCGCCTAGTGGACTTTTTGCAAATGCATCAGCAAGTGGATAAGCTTGTTGTCCAACTGGCTCGCAGCATACGTGAGCAGTTGAAACGCGCCAAGTACAAAGAGCCGACGTTGTGCGATCTCCTGCTCAGCTTGGGCGAATGCGTTGATACACAATGCGAGCAACGTCACCATCTACTGATGCAAGATCGTTTGCTGTCTGCGCAGATGCCTTCTAGTGGGGATGTTAAATTGCTGCTACTACGCGTTTATACACCCACGCATTATTGTGTTCGTCTGCTGGAGCATTTACCACTTGGTGGCAGATGGCAAGTGCTGCCACGTAACAGAACTCTCGAATTGCAACTACAGCTGTTACAATCAAAGGAGTGTGTGCATCTTTGGCCCCCGGAGGTGCAACAAATCTGTGTATATCACAATTCAAACGGCTATGAACGCGTGCGTATATTGCGCGTGGATTCCATTGGTCAGCTGAATATCTCGCGGACTGATGTGCCTGTGCTGGTGCAGGCTCTGGACGTGGACACACGACAGTTTATGACCACCAGTGGCAAGCTGTTTATATGTCCAGATGAATTGCGTGATGAGCCGCCGTTAGCAATAGATGTACGCATCGCGGGCCTGGTACCTTACACAGGCGAACGCAATTGGCATGAGAGTGATGGCAAGCAATGTGCGACCTGGTTGAATTCTATGCCGCAACCTAGTTTTTTGCAGGCACGCATTCTTACAGCTTTGTCGCATACGCTCTTTGTACACGACTTGGCCGTGACAAGCTATGCGCCCAGCCTGCAGATGCATGTTCGCCGCCTGACCATGTGTCAGCAGCTGTTGCAAAACCAAATGGCCAAGAAATGCAAAAAGACCGTGGAGAAACTGTTGGAATTTCTGGAGAATAATACATGCCAATCCCTGAATGTGCAGAAAGTCTGCGTGCCGCCGTATGAAAAGCCAAATCTTAAGACAAAAACGTTACTCACAGGCAAAGCTAGAATTTTTGCCAAAATGGCGATGCAACTAGGCAAAGAAAATGGATTGCGCTTGCAACAAAAGCAACGGGAGCAACAGCAACAAATGGATGACATAAGAACAGAAACGCAGATAGACCTGCAGCAGAAGTCAGAGGACAGCATAGAAGCATTACACAATTGTCTCATGAAATGTACAATGATGCAGCTGCAGCAGGAACATACGCAGGATCACCCTCCAACGCAAAATTCGGTGAAGAATCTGCCTGATGTTTTGCCACAGCCTAAGGTGGCCAATAAATTGGCTGCTGATGCAGTCATCGCAAGAGTCCACAATATACATATCCAGTTGCCCTTAAATGTCCTTCGACCCGAAGTCATTTACTATCAAACGCGCTTTATGCTCGAACTGCAGATTCTTCTCCCGGAAGATAAGATGCCTTATGACGCTCTGTTATACAATGGTTGTTGTGTTGCTTTTTGGACACTGCGGACACCTGGCAAGCCCATTTATCAGTTTATACTGAACACTCATTGCCCTTATCAGCAGCTCAGTCATCGTATGCGGGGTCGCACTGTATATATAAGCGTGGTGAAGGCTCTGGTAGTCACATATCCGCATAATTTTAGTTTCTACAAATTCATGAAACCACATTATGAAAAACTGCATCAAATGGAAAAAGAGCGCAGTAGCCGATTAAAAAATTTTGAATCTTATTTGCTATACAATGGCTACATCCAGAGCAGAGTAATGAAACGTACGCAAAGCTCAGATGATTTAAGTAGCGATGATGGATCGGAGGATTCGGCTCTTACTTGCAGGGAACACGTGGAGCACGCTCGTGATGACCCTGAATTTGTTTATTAATTTGTTTTAGTTTTTACGCTGGCCTATTAGAATTGTCCAGTTACTCAACCGAACATGAATTTATTATTATTATATTTCTAGTTATTTGTGATCTCAATTATTATATTCTTTTCTAAGAAATCGTAGTTTTATAGTATTTTTCTTACGAACGCATATAGTTTGCGCTTTTCTTAGTTTCGGCATTTATGGATTTAAATATATTATTTTACGACAAGGTTTACAATTTTTCAGACAATTCCTCTAAAACTTCAAATTAAATTGAAAGCATATTTTGTATAAGTTGATTATCATATGTTAATTTGATATTTTATATAATCTTAAAGGCAAATATATGTCATACTTTTGCCCTCGAAAGACAATACAAAGCTCTACCAATATTGAAATTACGACTTTTGAATAAGGCGATTATTAATTGAAACCTAGATTTGCATGAAATACAAATTTTATATATTCTTTAATTTATTATTTATCACGATTTAAAATTTTTTTTTTGTAAAATAAAAATGCTTCAAATAATAAAGAATAAAATTATTAGAACTAAAAAGCTTGCAAATTTCAAAAATGTTGAATAATTATCTGCCTTTCATATGCTTTGGTTAAAGTATTATGTTTGGCACGCTAACACCAACTGACCGTGTGGCCTAATGGATAAGGCGTCGGACTTCGGATCCGAAGATTGCAGGTTCGAGTCCTGTCACGGTCGAAAAGTTGGAAATTTCTTTTTTATTTTTTTAAATCGCTTGCTGTGCACAAACTGTTAAATAAGTAAGCATGAGGTCCAGGGTTCGAACCTCAACCAAAATATTAAAAAAAAAAAATTTTTATATTTCTGGAACAGTGTTATTATATTTTACGTTTAACAATAATATTAGAAAGAAGTGAAACATTTGTAGTAAATTTATACATTTAAAATAAACACACGTGAATATTGAATTGCCGAGGCGGTTCATATGCACTGTATTTATATCTATTTACAGAAAGTTCGAGGAAATGAATTGTCCTTTCTTAAGAATTGCTGCCTTTGTCTTCATGTAGAAGCTTTCAACAATAGATTAAAAACATTTATTTTTTCCATCAATTTTAATTTAAGTTGCCTTCGTTGTTTTTGTTGCTGTTGTTGTTGTTGTTGCTGTTGCCGTTGCCGTTGCTGTCATTGTCAGCTGCTCAGTTTTATCTAATTTGTGCATTTGTGCATTTGGCTGAGAAAACAGGTGAATGGAAAACAGAAATTTGTCTGTCATTTGGTAAAAGTGTGAAGTGTTTGCAAGTCATATGACAGCTTAAAATGCGAACAGACATTTGAAACAACTCTATTTAAACGTATATGAATTTATGTATAAAGTATAACCCAAGGCACTAAATGTCATATGGGTTCAGTAGATTTTGTGATGATTGATGATGGCTAAAAGCAGCCAAGACTGTTTTTGCTCTTTCTGACGTTTATAAAGCAAGCAAAGAGCATTTAATAAGTGTTTTCTTGAATTTTGAAATATAACTTAAATATTGAAGCTGTTGAGGTTAATGGATTATTTGGTCAAGTGCTAGGGCTTGAATGGTTTAGCTTAGATTAAGTTAAGTTAGGCTGGCTAGGTTAAACTAGTTTCTTTTCATAACTTTGTACTATGTTCGCTGAAGTAAGTTAAGGCAATGCGGACTTGTCTTACGTTAGTTAGCTAATGTTTTGCCAAACATAAGAAATGAAACAATATCGAGTTTTCCTACTTTATCTATCAACCAGTTTGTATTGATTTAAGTTATATTTAATGATGGTTCAAGGGAAGTCGTTTAGTTATCAAATACACAATACGTCGATTACGAATTGCTTCCTCCATAAGCAGCAAAAGATATAGTCAATAAGGTATATAAAGTAAAAGTACTCATTTTTCTTGATCTATATTTTTTGGCCAACGAACAAGTTTTTCCTATAGCTCAATCTATTTAAAACCGAACTATAATCTGCTTTGCTATAGCCCAAGTTAATTTATTCAGTTATGCCAAGATATGTTTTCATATAAATTTAATTTTCGTATGTTTTGCATAAATACAATTATTTCAATTGTCTTAAAATATATTATGTTGTCAGGTTTAAGCAAAGGATGCGCTTAAAAGCACATAAATGTCAATGTTAGCCGCAAATAACTAATACAATCAGGGAAACACACACACAAAAAGCTGCAGCTGCAGCTGCAGTTGTCGTAAAAATTGTTGCAGTAAAAGCCATAAAAACAATACGCAGCAATGCTGAGAGGGGCGAGGCAGAGGGGTGTACGAAGGAGGGACTGTTTGTAGTTGTTGACAAGGAAAAGAGTCGGATATAAAGGATACAACAGGCTACAGGATACAAGGGGACATGCACAAGCTGTTTAACAGCTTAGCTAAGCATTGTTGTTGTTGTTGTTGCAGTTGTTGGTACTGTTATAGCTGCGGCAATGGCAATGGGGCTGGTCGCTGGCGTTAAGGTCAAAGTTCGCAACCTTTACTCAGGGTACAGCGTGTCCGCTAAAGGACGTGCATCCTGTGGACTTGGCACTAAGCTACGCACGTGAGATGTGGATATATATTTATCTATATATATATATACATATACTTATAATACGCAACAAAACATGGAAATAAACATTTCGCAATGGGCTTAAAGTGCTTAAGGAAGTCATGACCCAGCTTTAATCTTAGCTTAATAGAAAAAACTAAGGAAGGTTAGAGAATTGAGTTTTATAATTATGTAAGCGCTTGACGAAGAATTGATACTGTCTATAATCTGTGTAATCCTGATCAGCTTAAGCTTCGTTCTGCTTCTGTATTCTTCTGTATTTGTTGATGACAAAGTTAGCTTAGATTGTTTGACGTAAGCGACCAGGTTTGCAGGTCAAGTTCTTGCATGAGCAACTTCTCATACACTCAAAGCCTTGAAAATGCAACTTCGCAGTAAACAATAACTAAGAACTTAATATTAAAATTAAGCATTTGCAAAGAATCTGAAGACTAAGTAAGCTGAAATCAAAATATATATTTATTAGGTCAAATCTTTATTGCACAAACTAATATACTCTTTTCACTACGTAAGCGAGTAAAGACAGGCAGAACTATTCCCTGGCTTCATTCTGCCATTGGACAAGTCTCACTTATTTATTTTTGTGCACATTTTCACCAAACTTGTAATTTATCTTGTCCAAACTTAAACACAATTTTATGAAGCTCAATTATAAATATTGAGAGTTTTACAGTCTCGCAGAAGTTTTAAGACTAATAAAAATGTTTAAACTATTTACTATTTTAAACTTTAACTGTCGTTTTTCTCCATTAATGATGTATTTGATTAGTTTTTTCTTTTTTCTTTAGCAAGCCTTTCAGATAACAAGAAAACAAATACTAGAATAAGCAAGTTGCATTAAAAGTGGAAATAAATATTTATGCAATGATAAAAGAAAACTTTGTCAACGTTCAATTTAAAATTACTTATTTTGCTACCAAAGGGCGGCCGTCAGTGCAGCTCTTGCAGCTGTTATGTAGTTATTTAGTTATTTCAAATTTGATAAGTTAAAATTACGTTAACTTACGTTAATTACGTTACGTTAACATTTAAAAAGCAAAAACTTTCGTTTTGTGAGTTAATGTTAGCTAAAAGCAAAAGTGTTTAGGTTTGGGCTAACAGCGTTAATGGCTTTCGGTGCGGAAGCTGGCAATAGATTTTCTAGAACTCAGTGACCCATAAAAATAATTGTATCGAACCACTTCGTGCTTTGGTTTGTAAACCTTGTTTTTCACATCCGTGAGCACAGGTTTCTGATTGAACTCTTGATTCATACAGCTCTCAGTTATGATTCTATTCAAAAGCGAAATTGTTCAACTGAAAATAACATAAGCTTCAGATATTTTCTCGTTCTAGAGGTGATAAAGATCCTTAGTCAAAATTTAATTAATTTAATTTTTTTTATAATTATTTGAATATATTTAGAGGCTCTTGCAAACTGTTTATTAATAATTAATTCAAACCAACTCAATAAAAATTATAGCCAGGACAGTCAGGCTATCATTTTTATCGATTTGGTTTGAATTAATAATTAATAAAAGGTTTTCAGGAGCCTTTAAATATATGCAAATACCTATAAAAGAAACTCTTGTAATTAGATTTCTTAAAGTACTTCAATAGGGCTGTCTATGCTTTAGGACAGCAGCTTGTGCTCAGATTGGTGTGCATCAAGTAAAAAGTTTTGCAATATTCATAAAGTCCTCAGACTTTCTTAGTATTGCCTATTTAATTGGTCGAAATGTAAGCAATGCGATGCTAGACAGACGGCAACAGAAATTTGGCTTTGCTGCCACACATTACGCATACGCCATGTGTGACAAATGGAGCCAAGTGCCAAACGGTGAAGCTATCAATCAAATAGCTCGGCTTTACGTTTTGCATAAAGAAAGTGCACAGAGACAAGATGAAACACCTGTTGTTCCTATGTATAGGTAGGTATATATATAATAGATATAAATACAACTATATATATATAAATATAAATATATATATATATAATTGCAAAACTTACCTGCCAGTTGTTGGGTTTTGCAGTTACTGCTGTTGCTGTTGATGTTTTAATTGTTATTGTGTTTAATTCCTCAGCTTTAAGTCGTTAATTGTTGGTTATGCAAAAGCAAAAAGAAAGAAACTGGTAGAGAAGGCGGGCAGCTGAGGAGCAGCAAAGTAGAGCCAAGGCAAACACGCATACGGCACAGGACGCGGCAGGACAAGCGAAACTGTGTGAGCAGGAAACAACGCACGTTCACGTCAAGCAGGAACCAGGAAGGAACCAGGCACAAGGCACAAGGCAAACAGACAGGAAAGCAAAAAGCGACGTCGAGCATTGACGAGCGCCAGCCAAGGACAACGATACTAAGGTAACAACAGCAATAACTATAACAAAAGGCAAACGGGCCAAAGAATAAAAAAGTGAAAAACAAATTTCTTTGACAACGACTAAATACCCTAACTGTGCGACAGTGGCATATAGTTTCCTCTCTAGAAAGCCCGCTTACATAATAAACAAAATTACTTGGAACTGTTTTTATCTAGCTGTCTTTGTATCTAGCAGAGATTAGCGGAGATGCGTGAAGAAGCGTCGAGAGCTCGTTAGAAATATTAGGAATAGCTTGAAAATCTTCTTAAGAATTACGCACATTTGTGTTCATATTTAATTTACTTTATTTTTCGACTTCAGATACGCGAAACATGATATATTATTTTACATTACAAAACAAAAAGTTATTTAAAAATTTATTTATTGTCTAGTGCAAGACAGATTGCAAAAAAAAACAGCAATTAAAAAAAAAAAATTTGACAAATACTCGCATAGAATCTCTATGATATATAGTAAAATATACTAGTTATATAATATTAAATATTAAACTATATCTTGAAAGTAAAGAAATATAAGATTTTGATTTAGCTCGATTCTATTTAATTCATATCATATAAAACTGAAAACAGATTTTTGTCCATATAACTATAATAAATATATATATTTGAATACTCTATGTTGACCTCTATCTGACCTCTCCTAACCATTCTGATATATGCAGTCTGCAATATGGAGGCCCAACCCAAGCCAGCTCGTAAGACAATAGCAAACACAAAGGCAAAAGTAAAAGCAAAAGCGAGAGCTAAAAGTCCTATTTCTATATAAATTATGTAGAATCCATAATTTTTTGAAGAGTTATTAATAAGCGAAATGCCATTCACTATGCGTTACATATTTGATAGGAAAATTGAAATACCGACAGCAAGGACATGAGGACGTGCGCAAAAAAGTGAAAGAGGGCAGCGAAAGCACAGACATTCCAATAACAATGAACCTGGCTGAGAATAGCGAAGAAGAAGGCAGGAAAAAGTTTTGCCAGGCTTTGCTGCTCGGTTGTGCCAAGCCAGCGGAAGCTGGAATTAATTTTGCGTTCGGCCACGCTTGGCTGGAGTACAGTAAAGCCTGTGGGGCACGGGTCGTGGCTGTAGAGGTCAGGTTGCCCAAAAACTTTGTCCAAATATTTGTCGACTACCTTTGGCTTCAAAATTACCGAAAACCTCTTAAATTTCGGTGCAGAGCTCAATTGCAGCAATTGCTAGCAGTGTATATATACTCAAGTGCACATACGTATATGAATAGAGTCCATATACTAAGGACAACAATAGGATCACTTAAAGGAATTGCCTGTGACATATCAGGCAGATTTGTGTGTACCAAGCAAGCAAAAGTTTCAAACAGCTGAAAGACTGCAAAATTTAATTCATATTTTACCTAAACAGCAATTTCAACTACCTTAAGACAGATTACCCTTAAAAGAAATCCTTTTTATTTTACGTTTCTCTTTAACTACAGTTTCGCTTTATAACTCGATTGAAAGGCTATTTTTGATTATTCGATATAGAAATATATTTATAATATTATTAAATGTATTTTACTGGAAATTCCTGACTAAAATCTGACGACGGTATATATGAAGCTTGAAAATATTGAAAACAATAAATAATTTATAAAAGTTAGGTGCCGTCAAAGCATTCAGAGTTAACGCGAATTGTATTTTAAGACATTTTTCATAGAATTGAATCTCTGGTTTCTGATGAAAAGGATTACTTCTGATGCGTTACACATTTACCAAACACTTGGGAGCGAACCTGTTTCACTCAGTTCCACGAAACTGCATTTGAGCATTTGATACGTCTGAAAGTTTGGATTCATGAAATGTATTTGGCCAACAATGTGAAGAGCATAAGTCGAAAGGAAGATTAAAGGTGATCAACTATGTTAAAGAAAATAATTGCGGTTGTAATTAAATATGAATTCTGAATAAAGATTCTGCTTAGATACAAAGAGTAATTTTAACATTGGCAACATTGCGAACTTTAAAAGTATTTCAAATGGAGATAATCAACGCTAGCCAAAGAACACCTCTGTAGAAGTTACTTGTGGGACGCTCTGATCTCCCCTTCTGTATCCAATTTGAAATGCAACCACAAGTAAACAAGTAAGCAAAGAGCAAAGATTGATAAAGCGGATTGAACGGAGGTCATCAAAAATAATGTTGCGGCTGGTCAGTGCAGCGAGTGCATAGTACAGTTAATTAGCTGGTAATGAAATCAGCGTATAACCGACTCCGACTGTGGCTGGATAATGCCACAACACCGCCACCAGATAGCAGACAACGGGCATATGCTGGGTGCAGTTGATGCCATGGCTGCAACTGGCAACTGACAACTAACAACTGGCAACTGGCAAATTGGTCAGCAAAAGGTCCTTGACGCTGAGCTTATACATAAATATATATGTAAATATAGTGATTCATATTTTATTAATCTTTAATTTATGTTTGGGTCACATCAATTGAATGTTAAATTGTTTTTACATTTTGGACGACACAAAAAACACACGAAGGACACGCGCACTCTAGTGAGGACCCGCACAAAAAATACGATACGTGAATAGAACGCACGCAGGACTAAAAAGTTTTTATTTAGATTTGATAAATGCAAATCGTTTTTAGAACGCGACTTACACAATTTTAGTTGCAGCACAAACGTTGTATTGAGTTGTTGTCGTTGTAGTTCGTGTTGTTGTGGGTGTTGTTGTTCTTGTTGTTGTTGTTGTTGGTTTATGTGTTAATTGATTGTTGGTTAACATGGGGCAACCGCCTTGGCGCACAATTCGAAAGCAACTGAAAGCACAACGCTAACAGCAGCAGCGAAAGTGACGCCGACGTCGGCATCATTTCCCACCCACACAGAGCGAAGCTTTTGCGTGAGCGCAAAAGAGCTTTTGGCAAGCGCGCGCGCGCCCTTTACCATAAAGTGTATATTTTATAGCAGTGCTGCTGGCAGCGACGCCGGCGTTGCAGCTGCGTTTGATTTACAATTTGATTAACTTGCGCCGCAATTTTCGGCAGAGGCAGCATTCAAAGCTTTTGCTTTTGCTTTTGCTCCGTAGGCGTCAGTGTGTGTGTGTGCGAGTATGTGCCCTATTGTAAATTGGATCCTTGAATATTTATTCGCTTAATTATGTGTGTGTGTGCATGTGTGTCTGTTCAGGATTTGTTGCATATTTTTGTGGGCGAACACAGTTAGGCAAAAAGTGGGCTGTCTAAATAAGCATCAGAGGACGTTCCAAACTAACTCGAGTTTATTTGACAGCCATTAACAAGGATAATTAATGCAGCTTTCTGTTTTAGCTTAGACACACACATATATATATAAACATATTTTTAGCTTCGCACTCTTTCAATCCTCGCCAGCTTTCTCTTTCTCTTTCCATCTCTTTGCCTCTACGCTCAGCATGCGCTGCCATTCAACTAGTCCATGAAACAATTTGGCCATATGAAAAACGCATGTAAGCGTGTTTTTGGCAGTGTGGGTGACCTTCATTTCAACTAACATACACACATATACAAACTCATACCCACCCACAGAAATGTACGCCCCAACACACATTGACACCTTCAAATAAAGTACAAAAAGCTGTCGTTGTCGCTGTGGCTGCCGCTGCCGCCTTTGCTGCTACCTCGACCTAGACACTGAAGGCGACGTTGACGACGACGCTGGCAGCGACAACCGTTAGCTTTAGTGAGTGAGATGCTGCGTTGTTTCACTCTTTCGCTCTGCTGCTCTGTCGCTGTGTGCAGAGACATGTGCTGAAGCTTAGAAGCTAACGGAAACAGTAGGCATCCGACTACGCAGTCCTCTTCGTTTGCTGCGTAGGCGCAGGCGAAACCAGTGAAAGAAGAAGAGGAAGCAACATCAGCAACTACCAGGAACAGCCGTTCGTTAGGGTAAAACTATAAGGCGATTATAAACGAGGCACCAACGGGCGTAATAAAAATTACAAAGCAACTAACGGCTACAGAAACAAAAATTAAAATATAATAATAAGCATACCGTTAATAATTTCATAGAATGAATCAAAAGGGAATCGGTGTAAAACATTTGCTGGCTGCATTAGCTTACTTTACTGCTATGCTTCTTATTATTGTTGTTTTTGTTGTTGTTGTGCAAGGTTATGAATGAAAAGCTTTTTCAATTCAGCTTCTGTTGGCCCTTCGGCAACATTTCCGATTGTGTCGCAGCTAAAAGAGCTTCGCATGGAAAGAAAACCTTGACAGGCCGTTAACAAGGCATTAAAAAGCTCTGCGAAAAGGGGGAGCAGCAGCAGCTGGTTGGCAGACATAACTAAGGCTGACTATTGAGGGATAATTGTTGGCAATTGTGGGCAGACTTTATAGCTGATATATCAATACTCATATGTAAGGTTATACGAACTGTTTAATTTTCACGTCCTTTAAGCTTTTTGATGGGATTTTGTAATAAAATGTCCGACATTGACTGCTATATGTGTTTTATTGTTATTATTATTAATTAAATATGCATTTGAATTGGTTATAAAAGCATTCTCGCATTTGAACTATGATCTTTAAATTGTGAAGGGAAGCTTTTAGCTCGTACACAAACCTCAGAAGCAAGCCGATATTCAGAGAGCGCTACTTAAGAGTTCTGTATGCTAAGAGCATTGATATTTCTCTTTTCGCTTTGAACAGCTGATCAAGTGTTTGCCGGCTAAGCATTTTATAAATACAAGAGCCGAAGACAGAGCGTGAAACAACACGAGACAGCGAGAGAAAGAGCGAGACAGAGAGCGTGAGTTTGCCATATCACAAATGCTAACCGGAACTTTTTTCGCTGCATGCGAGGGATGTCACAGAAGTCTTAATGTAATTATACATTTAAATGAATTGAACTGAATAACATATATAACTAACTTACTTATATGGAACTTAAATAATTGGGTGCAGAGAATAGCCATAATATCTTTCAACTTTTATAGAAAATATGTAAAGAATATATATTTTGATCTAAAATATATCATATACAACTCAAGTCAAAGTTTGTATGGGACTGGACATGTATTTAAATTTAAGTACATTCATTCAATTCAGATGACACTCAGACTACTTCCACTTGCAAATTTTCGCACTGCCCTCGTATTTTTTTGCTTGTGTGCGTGTAAATCGACCAATTGGACGACCGACTCGACGCTCATAAATATAAAGCCGCCTTTGCAAAAATTTTGAAGTCAGTTCGCAGTTTGGCAGCAAAAGAAATCGACGTGAGATCGCGGCGTGTTTACATTAGCAGCGCGTGTTATTTACATTGCTGTGTGTATCCCTCTCTGTGCGTGTGTATGTGTAGTATTTGCGAGTGTGTGTGTTAAGTGTCTGCGTTTATATTTAATGTTAACATCGAATGTGTCTTTAAGTAGCGCATTAAATTAAGTCTCTGACTGTGACTCTGACTCTGACTCTGACTCGGGAAAATCATCGAGTTATATAAAATTTTGCAATTGCGTTTTGCGTGTTCTGACTAAATTAATTACAAAATGAGCAACGAAAGGTAAATGTGAAAGGCGATTTACAACAACAATTACAAGAAATTATTTTCACAAAACACAAAAAAAGTGAACAGACAACTGTTTGCCCCAGTCTGCTCAGCATATTCAACTAAATAGACTTTAAGCCGTGTCTGACAATAACTTTTTTTCATTTCACATTGAAAAAAGATCTCAGTTTTAGGGTACTCGACCGACCAGTTTTGCTTAGTCAGCGCTCACTGTAAATGCTTTGAGCTGCTGATAACACAGCCATATGCTGATGAGTCTGTTCAAAATGTAACAAAAAATATATAAATAATTCAAAATATACAAAACATTTGAATAATCTGTCTAGACTGGGAGCAAATCTATGCATAGTAGATTTTGATCAATTGATTACTTTATAATTATTGCCTAATCTAGAGTTTGACATTGTCGATTTGTTCACTGATAGCTGATAGCAACAAGTAGTTGAGTGTAAATTGTTATGGGACAACCAGATAAGATATTTGTATCTATTCTGTGGAAACAAGACAATCAATTGCAGCGAAACAGCACATGAGAAATGCAGCTATAAATAGAAATTGTTGACTATAAAAAATCGTGAGTGGAGATTGAAAGATTTCCTTGAGCTATACTTTGCATCACTTGAGCAGATATTGAGACAGTTATCTGCGGGATCTGTTTACATGAGATACATTTTCTGTGAAACTCAAGATTTGAGTTCCAGACTGATTTTTTTGATGAAGTGCTGTTCATGTAAAATTATATAAATATTTACTTTATATGTATTCCGATGTATTTGCACAATTTGAAAGAAAAGTATTTCTCTTGCTGAATGAAATTGTATATAAAATATATACCTTTGCCTTCGGTAATAAGGCGAATGTTTCTCAATACCAGTTGAAATCTTATTCAAAAGGCATTAGCACATTTTAAAGCATACAAAAGTACTATCAATATTATTTATTATGATAAGTATTATACAAATATATATGTCAATTCATGGAGCAGCAGTTTCGAAAATCAATTATGCGAACAAAAGTAAACACCATCAAGAGCAGTTTTTTCAGTTTGTTGTCAGGTTAGTTATGCCATGTGTTTCGACTCTGATCAACGATGACTTTCGATAATACAAATTTGTCTATTTGTTGTTTAATAAAAGTACAACTGTCTATCATCCATCAAGATTTGATATCTATCATTTGGTTATAAAATATATTTATTTATTATATTTATTATCTAATACAAATAAGACTATGAGCAGGTCAAAGCCATCTAGACTTTTTTTTGTATATTAAGTGCAATATAATAATAAGTGTAATATATTTGACTTTTTATGAATTTAATAATTAGGTTTTGACTGGAGGTTTTTTAGTATAAAATTAGAATCAAGAATGTGTTACAATAGGTACAATTGGTAGACTAAGGCATGTCAGCTTAGGCAAATATATATATTCTGTATACCATTTATTATCATATGTAAGTCGTATCAATGTTAATAAATAATTGGTTTATTGTAGCAGATGTTTAAGTAGAAGTTTTGAGTATAGACTTTCTGCTGGTTGGTACCCGTGTGGAGTCTTTTGTTACATGTAAGATATATTCCTTTTGCTATATAAATATATATCATTTGTTATTTAAAATAATTTCTAAATTATTTTAAATTTCATTGAATTCATAAATATATGTTTTTCTTAATGATTTTCAAGGATTTTTGTAGATTCTATAATTCACTTAGAAAGCTACGAAAGCAATATAAACGAAAAATGATATTTGGGGAACTTTGATTATTTTGATTTGAAAAGATTTTCATATTGATTTTTAATCTCGCTAAAAAGCTGAGGGTGTCTATAAGGCGATAGCAGCTATTCGCGATTGAGCAAAGATCATCATCTATAGATAGACTGTTTGGTGATCTAACACGCTGTCAAATCAATTCAAATTGATAGAAATTATTGTCGCTGGCGCCAATTGAAAAAATTTGCTAAAAATTCCAGTTTAAGTCACTCGTAATTGGAAAATAAAGGAAATTTTTCTGATTGATAACAACTCGAATGCATTGCAAAACATTGTGAAATTATATTCCTAATTGGATATGGCTTTCG
The DNA here is from genome assembly GCF_003285905.1 of Drosophila hydei. NCBI lineage: Eukaryota > Metazoa > Arthropoda > Insecta > Diptera > Drosophilidae > Drosophila > Drosophila hydei. Next base: position 2,125,748 of record NW_022045656.1, read on the forward strand.
GCCGATTAGTTTTCAATTTATATTGATCGATCTGAAAATGTGTAAGCAACTCCCAAAGACTGTAAAATAATATCTGCAAAACAGAAACATCTAATTGGATACAATTCTAGTTTACGCTGCCTCGTTTGCTTTAGTAATTAACAAATGAATTTGAAGTTGTTAATTAGTGCGATACGGCGAGTTCGAGTATCTACTATCAAACTGCTTTATATATACACACATAAATATACACTTATAAATAATGTTGTACAAATTCCCACGCTGCACAGCAGTTATCTTATCAGTGTAGGCCTTTGGGCAGCGAGCTGTGCAATTTAATTACGCATACGCCGTGTATGGCCGCCATGACAACAACAACAGCTACAGGAACAGCAGCAGCGAGGCGCTAATGACTATGAAATCAATGCGCTTCCATTGTATATATAAATTAATTATGAAGGTACACATGTATATCGCGGCATATATATTTACAGTTGGTCTGCGCTCGCATATTTTTTGATGGCTGCGTAATTGGTTCAATTAGTTTGGCAAGCCGCAAAACAGCTGAAGTTTGACTACTGTAAATATCTCAATATGTCCAAAAATGATATGTATATAAATGTTCGTCTTTTATCAATTGTCTAATTGGTGTGGTCAACACAGAAACTTGTTCGATTCACACTTGAAACACTTCGCTTCCAGCTTTCCCATTGACATCAATCACGCTGTTGATTGATTAACATCGTGTGATTCTTAAATTTGCAGCTTGTGCCATTTACTTGTTTCCAGCAAGCAGATCCTCTCTAATCCATTGTATCAACTTCAACATTGTCATTGAGCTAAATTGGAACATTGAACTGTTTTCTTTATCAGCACTTCCTCAATGTTTCACCGAAACATAACTCTGCACCTCTATTGATAACACAAGTATTTGGGAATTTGACGTGGCTTTGTTTATTTTCTATAATCTTTTATATGCAATTCACGCTTAGTCGTTTATTTGGCTCGGTCAATGCTATAAATGTGCTCAAGGTTCAAGATTGGAGCCTATTGGCCCCTTCGGCGAAACACTTTGTTTCAGAATTTAAATCCTCTTAACAACAATAATTTGTTGCTTGCCTCATTCCTCAGTACAATTTGTTTCCAATTTTATTTATTTAAATGCTTAAATTTCGTAAAGTCGAATGAATAATTTGTGACAGTGTTATTGACATCGTGCCGATCAGGCGTTCATAAACAGTAGAAAAGTACCCAATTCCTGGTAGAAATAAATTCACAAGCATTTCAAGTATACTCGAAGAGAGTCTTAGCGAAGTGTGTCACACGCGCTTCCTTATCATTCATGATGGACAGCTAAAGCAATTCGTGTAGTAAAGAAAACAGGTGAATCAAGGTTAGTTTTGGCTTCGCCTTGGCAACCAAAAGTTATTCGCATCACACGCAGCTGTTCAGCCAAAACAATGCAACAAAATGAAACACAAAAAAAACAATAACAAAAATATTGTTGATAATAATTATTTTCGCCAAGCAAAATAATTACAAAACGCAAACAAAAACAAATAGCGATAAATTAAAAAAAAATGTGACAGCCAATTAGGCAAATCGAACAAAAAAACGTGCCCAAAAAACAGAAAACAAAACGCGCTGCGAAATGCCGCTAAAATTGTTATTGTTTTTTTTTGGGTTCACTTTTGTTGTTGTCTTTTGGCTGTGGCGCCGCATGGCATTTGTGTTTTTTTTTGCTTATCAACCAAAAAAAAGTAAATAAGACAAACGAAATAAAATAAAAACAACAAAACCAAAATTCCGTCACATGGCTTTTGAGCTTGTGACGTATACGCACCGTACGCCGAGTTGGCTAATTGTGTCTGGCAGCTATTGCCTGGCTTTTTGTTGCTGCATTGCATCTGAGTCACCTAAGCAAATACTTACAACTAGAATTTACCCTGATTTACAATCCAGATGATATAAAACTCAAAAATAAAATGGGAAATAATATTCCAAGTCTAGAATACTGAAATAATATATTATTATAGGAAAAGATTGCTGAGGAACATAAGAACATAAATTGTATAAATTTTAATTCTGGTTATTAATTTATATTTATTTAGTAATATTTATTATTAACTAGTGATGCGTAACATCGATATTTATCGATAATAATTAGATTAGACTTAAGCAACGTATGTATATCATTTGAGGAGTTACTGATTGAGGGAGAGGATGAAATGATGAGAAGGGAAAATAGAAAATATTGATGCACAAGTGAATTGTTGCGAGAGATTTTAAGTATTCAAGATTTGACTGATTTTATTATTAAATATCTTAGTCTTATATACCTAAATTACCTAATTGCCTAAGCCTAAGTATAACGAGCTGATTCTCCAATCTGGAGTCTTGCATAAGAACAGATCTGATCTCGATCAAAATTATTTGTAAGTTCTCAGTGCATCCTTTGGCAAGCTTTGCGAACTCACTTTGCTATCAATTCATTCAAGTTAAGTCGTAAAGTTCTTCGAATTCATTACCCTTGAGTGTAGGTCAACAAAATGTTTGCTGCATTTTTTAAAGCTTTGTTTGCAAGTCGCTAGAGGAGGCTCCTTTCGTGCGGAGCTTTGCTATTGTAGGTTGTCCTGTTTGATGGCTTAGCAAGTGTCGACTGCTCGAACTGCAGTTGAATGACATTTAAACCAGTTAAAATACGCTTTAACTTAAATTGCTTATCGAACTGGCTGTTGTTTGTGGAGAACTAATATAAAATATTATAATTGTGTTACCTGAACTTTGATTTGAGTGTGTTATGTGTGATAATTAAATATAGCAATAACAACTGTAAAATATTCGATTTTAAATGAAAATGTAAACCCAATTAAAATTTAAATTAAAATAAAAATAAAAATAAAATCAAATAAATTCGTGACATTGAAAAATGAAAAATATTCAATTTAGGTTTATTAGCTGCTTGCGCCGCTTTCAATAATATCCTTTGCCATATTCTGGGACAGCAGCTGGAATGCTTTTATGATCCTATTAAAGACACAGCATGCCAATAAAACCATTTCACGAGTTGTATCTGTGATGTCAGATGACATCACAATGACAACGAATTGCAGTCTCAATTGATTTGTCAACTATTTAATTGTTATTATTGTTTCATTTATCTTTCTCGACGCAGGGATGAGGAGTACAGCAAAATCGTGCCACAGAAGATGGCATATCATATGGTGCCTGGCTCGGAGTTCCAGTGCAAAGTGCCCATGTCCATGTCGATGTCCATGTCGATGCCGATGTCGATGTCGTCGCACAAGGTGCGCAAATTGTCGACCATCGATGAGCAGGATTACGATGCGGCCAATCGTCGAGGCATGATTAATCAGGTACAATAAATACTATGAAAAAAAACGAAAAAAATATGCTTGCTTCCAAGAAAAACAGGTTTGGGAGCCGATTTACCTCTTCTTCAAACAACTTGCAAAAGCTTTAAGCTCTCTCAGGATGATTAACTTTAAGAGAGAGTCGCGCTCTTTCGGTGCTCTGCTTTATAGCAACTTTTATGGGCTGTCCTTGAAAATGAAATTCAGTTGAATTGAACAGCTTTGCTGTTGTCAGCAGCAGCAGCAGCAGCAATAGGAGTAGGTGTTGCAGCAGCAGCAGCTGGTTTGAGGTACAGCAACTTAAGCAGCTCAAAGAGTTCACGTGGGCATTGCGATAATCCAGTCAAGGAGTTAAATAGCTGCGCATTCTAGCAAATTGCACCTGTTCTAGTCAGTCACTAAAACAGACAGATGCCTGTTTAATAGCTGCAAATAAATAACAAAAACAAATACAGACAGAAAAGAACAGATTTCAGGTGCCAATTAAGCCCCTTCGTAGTAAAAATGTTCAGATGTCCATCAAAGTTGACAGCATTACAGTGAAGCCGAAATGCCGCTGTTTCCACTCCAAAAAACCATAAATCAATCAAACTATTTATAATCACACGCAGTCGCAGGGAATCATAAATCAATTGATTGCAGATATCAGTCCATTATATAATATTTATAACTATGAAAACTATTTGGAGCTGACTTGTGAGTCAAGCAGTAATTTAATCATTTTCGGTTCAGCTATATCTATCTCTTTCTCTCTTAGATTTATCATCGAACTTGATTGAGTTTAGCTTTATATTTGAATAATTTGTTATTGAACTATTTCGTGCTTCTTTTCCCTTTGTCTGTCTCTCTGTCCCATCTACTATTTTCCTCCCTCTCTCTCTCCCTCTTTATCACTCTTTGGGCTCTTATTGTCAATTCAAGCAACAATTCAATCATTTAGGGTTGAACTCTCTCTCTCCCTGTCTCTTTTCATCTATGTAAATCTATCTCTTTCTTACTCTCAGATTTTTCTCCCTCACCATGGCTGTATCTATCTACCTACCCTACCCTAGCATTCTCTTTCTGCAGATCAATCATTCTAGATTGCAAGGTCTTCCCCGTCATTCACTTCTCCCTCTCTCTTGCTCTTTCTGTGACCTCAGCCTAACATAGTGAACAGCCTCTAAAGCCCTTAAATCTTACAATGTATATTTAAAGAGTAAATTAATATCTAATCAGGCATAGCGAATGGAAGCTATGCCTGATTAAATATTAATAAGAGGAGTACTTTAGGTGTTTCACCACATCTTGGAAAAGAGTTTGCGAAGTCAAGGCCAAACCGCTTCTAGCTTTTCTCTTCTATCTCTTAACCAATTACGCCAATTACTAGCCATGACGATGTTTCGCACAAGCTAATTGTGAAGGACACAATGATAAGATATAAATATAAATATGACACGGAGCCCATGTGGAAGACATGTGACGTAAATTAAGGCGAATGAAATTCGACGTCACAAATGAATGCTGAATGCCTACGAGAGTGCATATTCGATTGCTTTCTGGCAGATTTGAATGACAGGCACGCAGACATGCAGAACAAGTGTGTTTTGTTTCTCCGGCATAGATCGTTTATCACTATTGATACCTCAAGTGGAAAGCGGGTCAGTTGCATGTCAATCGCTGCTTTAATTGCAACGTGTCGCAACTTCAATTGCCGCCAATTGCTCGTCTTCCAATCAAATCGACATAAACTTGCAACAAAGTCGCTTCCCCATTCAATTAAGTGTCAATTGCAGTTATTGGCTCCATATCTCTAATAATGAACTGTAGCTTCATATGCTCTTAGTTTTGATAGATATATATATCAATGCATACAGATATGTATAATGAATCAATAAAGTTTTCTTCTGCTTCATTTGACGTTTCTTTGGCATCTTAAGAATCATTTAAAGTTGCATCTATTTATAGATCCATACATCTATTATTATTTTGTATTCATTTAATATAGCATTTTATTAGACTTATTTATTCAACTGAGCTCGGGTTTGCTCTTTATACATTGTAGTCAATAATCCAAATAGCTGGTGATAAAATGGATTCCTCCCATATGCCTGGCCGATCCTATTTAGTATATAAAAACTCTCATGAAACATACATAAATTTGGAATACTCCTCATTTTGATTTTAGATTTTTCTGAATTGGCTTTTATAACATTCTTAATTGCTTTTCCAATGTCTTCATAAAACATTTAAAATCGCTTCAAGTTCAAATCAGTTTGCAGCCTCGCTAAATACGGCTTTTATTTCCATAAATATTCTCTATATTTTGAGCTTGTATTTTTATATATTCTATATGCTTGTCTGTCTATATACTATTTGAATAATTTTGAATTGATATTTCTTTTTATCTCCAAACAGATTCTATCCACTTGCGCTGTTCTTTTGCTCTCTGCTGGATGTGGCATGCCCATTGGCTACTCAGCGGTTCTGTTGCCGCAGCTCAGCTTGAATTCGACGGAGGTGCCCATAGATGTTAGCACTGGATCTTGGATAGGTAATATTGCACTTACGATAATAGAGCTAAATATATAGTGCTAAATAGGTATATCTTTGGTTAAAGGTATCTATCTATCAGTTGAATACCCTTAATCGTATATCAAAGTCAAATACAATGGATATTCGATATTCCATTCACTTTTGTTTCCTTTTCTATTTGTCTATCTATATATTAAATATATAATATAATAATATATATAATATATATATAAACTCTCTTAGTAGCAGTACTGAAGTTCTAAGGACAAATAAATTAAAACTTTTTAGTTTCTTCTAAACAATACAAAGACTTTTCAGCTGTAGTCAGTGAAATCATTATGATAGCTTGATGAAACTTAAAATAATGAATTTATTTCGCTGCAGTTAAGGAATTTTTATGACTTTGCAAATAATTAAAAAAATAGTAAATATACAAAAAGGCAATTTAATTTAATTGAAAATAGTTTTCAGCTAATGATTTTTGATCGCACTCTAATTGATCTAATTATATGTTAACTATATTTCATCTGTGTTTACACCTTCTTTACTCTTCACAGCCAGCGTACACAGCTTGGCCACGCCGTTTGGCTCGCTAATCTCTGGACCACTGGCCGATTACTTGGGCCGTCGCAAGACGCTGCTGGTATCGGTAATACCCCTGTTCCTGGGCTGGAGCACAATGGCTATGTCGAACTCGGTGAAGGCTTTGATATTTGCGCGTTTCCTCTGCGGCTTTGCGACTGGAATTCTGGGTGGACCCGGTCAGGTAATAAAGGCTGACCAATGCCAACATCGCAAAGTTCATTCACTTGACACATTAACCAGATTAATACACATGCATATGGCATAAGTCCACAGCCCTGATACCCCAGCAGGAATTGTTGTGCTGCAAACGCCGCAGACAAGTATGTGACAAAAAAGCAAAACACAGCTGCCGGCTGTCGCTTGTCGCTTGTCGGCTGTCAGCTGCCTGTCAACTGCTCACTTAATTCCATTGTTCCGACTACAATCGAGTGCTCTATTGTGTCGTATGTTAATCCATAATACGACGTCTCGCTCTCTCTGCCCTGTCTCTGTGACTCGTCTAAGTGAGCAGCTCAATTTTCGCACAGCCGGCATTTGTTTATTTATCTTATGGATATGTCCATGACTTATCAAGCGGCCAAAATGATAACGAAAGCGTCTTCCAAATGCGTCGCAGTCCATTTGCATTAGCAAATCGCTTTCCGCACACACAACATCAAGTTCCGGATTCTTGACCTTAGTCTATAATAAGTTTGTTGTTGCCAGCTGGGCGCAGGCATGGACCGAGCGGGGGTGGTTGCGCCCCCAAACAAAAACTTGTTGCGCGTGTGCCTCGAAAAAGTATTTCATTAATTGTCGTCTGCGGCAGTGGCTGAAGATTTATGATTTTATGATTAAGCTTCAGATTATGTTGATATAGCTGCTTGATATTTTTGTGACCCTGTTTGCCATTCAGCTTGATCAAATTGTTGTTTATACACCACAGAGAGCGGCTGCTCCACCATTAAGGGAAAGCTTTTGTCGTTTGTGGACTTCTCGAGAACTTGTGCGAGGTCAAGGTGGGTTGCGCATTCTCTACTTCCAGGAATTAGTCACGAGCTCAGCTCGCCTAGTTGTGGCAACTACATGATTTAATAGTTACTGCTGTTATGAAAGTAGGCGATAGTAAATAGCACTTGCGTCTAGTTTTCGATTCCCAGCGAAGCAGCTGACAGTTAGTTTGACCTATTAAGAGAGGCTTCTCGGCCGTGTTTTATCAGTTATCAGTCGAGTCGTGCCATTCATATTGAGCTTCAATTCATAATTAGCGATTCATTCATTCAATTGAGCTCTACACCTAGATTTTAAATATCATTTTGATTGACCTATTCAGCTGTCAATGACTAGACGAAACTATAGATTATGATTATGAATGTAAAACTAGTTACTGCGGACTGAGTAAAGTGATTGATTCGGAAACAATCGATTGAACTTAGTCCCCAAATTGAAATAGAATTCTCGTTTATCAATTGAAGTTAACTCATTATAATGAACATGATATGGCTTTCTATCACAGGCAGTACGTTTGACCTAGTTCCTTTGTCAGGAAGTCTCGCACTTGCGTCACTCAATAGATCATACTCTGCTATAACTCGGAAGAAAATGCAAAGGAACAAGGCAACATGGATAAACTATTTCATAGTCGTTTATGATGCTTGTTGTGGGTAATCATTATATGATAATTGTCCTGCTTCGCTAGCCAATGCACATTATGTCATGAAAGCTATAGATCAAAACTAGGTCGGCCACTAAAGAGAGCATCTGTCATTGTCCCTCATCATATCCTGCAAACGTTATGCAGAAAAAACAGGTTGAGTCATTGAAAATTAAATAAAACTGCAACATAATTTTTTAAGCGCGCTGGATCAGAATCCGAAGCCGTATAGCATATAGCCCTAATACTTCAGGTGTTCGATATATACCAAAAGTGCAAATTTATAATATTTTGACTAGATTTTTGGTGCTGAAAAAACAATAATTTTAGCAGAAAACTGAAGGAAAATTGAAAGCTGCAAATTTGATCCTCGCTTGGTTCGCTTATAGCTTATTCTTTATCATTGACATCTAGAAGAGGATACATCCCATAAGCTCTTCTACATTCTTCTGATATTTACCAGAAAGTACTAAAATTTTCATAAATCCAATTAATCTTTCTTCCCAATCAGGTGTACATAGCCGAAACAGCTGAGCCCAATCTGCGCAGTCTGCTCATTGGCGCTCCGTATGTGGCCTATTCCTGTGGCATTCTGCTCGTCTATTCGCTGGGCACCGTTCTGTACTGGCGCGACGTGGCTTGGTGTGCCAATATCTTACCTGCTTTGGCTGTCATCTCCATTTACTTCATACCGGAGACACCAGCTTGGCTTCTGCGCAATCGACACGATAAGCGGGCGCTGCAGGCGCTCACTTTTCTGCGTGGCAGCGAGATCACCGCCCAGAAGGAGCTGAACGATATGAAGGTTCGCTTGGAGAAGGAGCGCGCTACGACCAACACGAATGAGAACATCTTTAAGCTCTGCTGCCAGCGTGTGGCCATTAAGCCGCTGTTCATTGTGGTTGTCTTCTCGCTGCTGCAAATGTTCTCCGGCACCTTCATCGTGATCTTCTATGCCATTGACATCGTGTCTGAGTTCGGAGCTGACTTCGATACGAAGCAGGCGGCCATTTGGACAGCGGCTGTGCGGGTGGTCTGCTGCATGATCTTCTGTGGTATCTTGATCTTTGTGCGCCGACGTCTCATCATGATCCTCTCGGGCATTGGCTCGGGCGTCTTCTGCCTGGCTCTAAGTGTGTTTATGTATATACGTATGGATCAGCCCAAGATGCCTTACGATGTGCTCGTGGCTGGTGGCTGCCTCCTCGGTTACATAGTGTTTAATACGGCTTTGATGGTAATGCCGGGCATCATGATCGGGGAACTGTTTCCCGCACGTATTCGTGGGCGCACGGCTGGCGGAGTATTTGCCTCGATGAATGTGGCTCTTTTTATCTTTGCCAAGGGCTTTCCGGCGCTCCAGGCGTTTCTGAAAATGCGCGGAGTCTTCCTTGTGTTTGCCGCCTCCAGCTTTCTGCTGACAGTATTCATGTGCCTGTTCCAGCCGGAGACAAAGGGTCGTAGTCTGGAACACATCGAGGACTACTTCAATGGTAACAATTGGCTCTGGCTGAAACGCGATCGTGGCTACAAGACGGTCAAGCTGCTGCCACTGGAACCGCTGGTTGAGAATCGCCCACTGCAGCGCAATGTAGAAAATGCCTAAGCATAGGATTCTTTTTTATTTAGTTTTTAAACAGGACTCAAAGATTCCATAATTTGTTAGCTAGTATTATGCGTAGCTTCTAATTACGTTGGAGTACCTCGTAGCAGTAATCTTAGTGCCTTTCCAGTGTTCCTCAGCAACTCCTATATATCACCAAAAACAAATATTTTGAACTCAATTTCTGTTAATTTAACAAATGTGATTTTTGCAATTATGCATTAGATTTTTAAAGTCTCGACATAGAATACATATGCCTTATTTGTACGATAATATGATTAGCGATAAAAATAAAATATTAGCAATAATCTGATGTGGTTTTAAATTTATTGCGCCAAATGAATGCCTCAACGCAGCCAGCTTCAAGGTACATGCAGCTTAAACTATCGGCTTGCCGCCACAAATTGGTTGTTTTTTCTAACTAAAGGCACACTTGCTTCATTTGTCTAGCCCAACCTTGTTTGTCTTTATTAAGTTTGTAATGTGCGCATTGTGCTTTAAAATTGAATATTTAAGTTAAATGATGGTTTGTTTCACTTAATTTTTCACTTAATTGGTGCTGCCAAGCTGTTTTTTCTCATTTGAATGTCGGCTATGGGGGTGCGCTGCCAGACTGTTTGTTTTATATAGACTGTGCTTCGTTAGGTATGTTCGGATTATCCGACCGCCACAGTTTCGTTAAAGCTCAACGATAAAGCTCTTAAAGCTCTGCTCAGTTTTCAGCGCACTTTAGCAACTGCTGAATTTATTTTTAAATAATTATAACGTTCGTTTAAAGATTATTAGTGTTTAAAATATACAGATTTCAAAACGTTTCTTTAAGAAATACTTAATGGAACGAATATATAAATGAAAGAAATTACATATATTACAGATGAGTTTTAAATCTTTCGTTTATATCAATATTTGAAATTTGTATATTTTCAATTCGAGTTTTTTTTAATGTGCAATTGCAATGGCCTATCATACTCTAGTAATTATGTAATTTGAAATATGCTGGACAATAATTATCAAGGCTTTGACCTGCTCCTTCTTTTCGTTTTGTCCAGAAGTAACCCCATTGTGAATGCGGGCACTCAACTTCCAACTTACGTACAACTACTCTATACATTACGTAAAATAAAAATGCCCCACGTGATGTTTAATTTTTAATAGACTTCTCAGCGGCAGTCGAGTTGAACTTTGAAATTAAAAAAAAAAAATACAGAACTGGGCGTGCATGCATATTTAAAATTCTATTATCCCCATCAGTCCCCGGTTTTGATACTCGTCCTGCACTCGGTTCTCAGTGTGCTAATAAATTGTATAATTCTTGGCATTTTTTTTTCCAACTGCGCGCTTGTTTTGGCTCGACAAACTTGTGCCGTGTATTTTCTTTGTGCATTCCTTGGTGGTGGCAGGTGGTGGGGTTGCTCGCTGGCGCGCCGGACAAGTGGGCGAGCTCGAGTGGGTAGGTGCTACTAGCCGGAATGCAGGCGAAAAAAATTGCTGCGGCATACCGGAAACACTTCAAGTTGCTGAGCTCATTCGTCTCTGCGATTTGTTGGCATTTTAACGCGACCAACAAGTTGGACTGCCCATCGGGTGTGGCCGAATTTGTGCATACCCAGTAAATAGAATTACCCCCGGAAAAAAAAATTTATATTGAAAATTATTTGGTTCCATTAAGTATGAAAAGCACATAATACTCTGGAAACATTTGAAGAAGTTTGAAAGGTGTAAAAAGATTATAGAAATAATCTTCGAATATTTAAAATGCTATTGAATAGATTTATCGACTGAAGTTATCTACATACTCATATAGATTTATAGAGGTCTAGTTTAAATGATGAAATCTATATAATATATGTATATTAAGGAGGTGATCCTTTGATTGTTCTTTGCCAAACGAATCTAAAGTTATTTGTACACTTTAGACTCGTTTGTATCATACAGGCGGAAGATTCAGCGCATATCCTGTAAGATGCTGAGTACAGGGTATAACGACATAGCCAGCAATAATTGTACCGAGTGCTGCGCGTCAGCTAAATATATAGGGACATGACGGCCGAGGGGACGTTGAATGTTGCATAGTGGGCGTGTTGCCTGCTCATGCAATGATAAATGAAGTTTTAGTGGCTTTTGACCCATTTAATAAATTGTTAAAGTTGAAAAATGCGCAAGAATATTGTAAACTTTTGTACATTAACTACATATATATATATATATAAATAAATAAATATATATACATCAATTTGTTGTTGCTGCTGTTGGAATTAGGGTTAATTTAAAAGTTACTCGCAAAACTGACCCTTGGACTGCGAACTGAAGTTGTTGCTGTTGCTGTTGCTGCTGTTGCACTTGTTGTCCCTAGCTGCTATGCTGCAAAGTTTTTTGCTGTTGGCCCACTTTTTGCAACAGCCAAAGTTGCGGAATTTTAAATAATTTTGTTAAATTCTATAACGTGCCATGCTGCACGGCTCAAGCCTAGGCTTCGTTACCTCACCACTCCGCTCAGCTTCAACATTGCCCAACTTGGCCAACTTGGCTGCTTATTAAGTTAGAGATGACAGTTTTCAGTTTTCAGTTAATGTGATTATGCGTCCGTTTTAAATGCAATTTAATATTTTAGTTTTCATTTTCGTTTTCGTTTCATTTTCAAAGTCTCTAAAATATGCACAATAAATATGCGGCGCTCTTCTTGGCTTGGCCTGGCTTGGCGTTCAGGTCAGCGTGTGCTTCAGCCATAATAAGCAGCATAAAAGGCTTCTTTTTGTTTTGGACAGGGACAAAGCTGCCAGCACCGAGACTCTTGTATATATACACATATAGCTGTAAGTCTTGCGTATAAACAATTTTCTATTATGCAAAAATAACAAGCGAGAACAACAAAAGCAACAGCAATAACAACTTGAATGGATTTCTGCATAAGAAAAGCACCGAGCGAAGTTGAAGTATGGCCAAGGCAGCAGCAGCCAAAGCAGCTAAAAAACAGAGTTGCAACCAGTTCGACTTATAACAGCAAGCCTTTTGTTACCCTCTCCTAGACACTTCTCCACCAACAAAAAAGTTGCGCCATCGAAACGATATTTCCTATGCGCTACCAAGAAAATATAGCATTCATTTTGTTTTAATTTATATTATTATTATTTGACTATAAAAGTTTATTCGATTTTATTATATATTCAATTTAATTAAATTTATATTTCTATATTAGAACAAGGAAAAATATCATACTTAATTTATAATAATAATTATTTAAGTAATTTTAGTAATGTCTCTATAAGACTTATATTTATTATTATAAATACAAAAACAGTTTTCAAGTTTGTAGTCCACCTAAAATTTTTTTTTAAATATTTAATATTTCCTTTAATTAGACCCAATAAATCTTAGCTCTATATTTTTTAAATTTTTAAATAATCTATTAGAATAGCAGCTTATATTATTTCTGGTTTACATTTCGCTAAGAATATTTTTTTAGTTTTAGAAAATAAAAGTTTAGTAAATAATATTCTTAAATTTTTTTTAGATTATTCTTATTTTATTTTAAATGAAAACTGAAATTAGTGAGGAATTTTAGAAATTATATAACATGGTAACGTTATATAGAAACTGAATATATTTCTTTAAAAATTCAAGAATTTTATTCAATTTATCTGAAAGTCTAAAAGTCATATATTATACAAAATTTCTTATCGTTCCAGGTTTTAAGATACAATGATAGAAGCTTTTGAATCTTTAATAAATATATTTAGTTTTACATTATAATTATTTTCTATATTATTTATATAAATAATACATAAAATGTGAAGCTGAATAACATTGATTCCTCTGTTGTTGGGTGTTTAATATTTATTTGGTTCAGTTTTGAAAGCTTCTCTAGCTGGTTTGGATGTATGCAATTACGGCGTAACTAAAAGTTATTTTCTCTTCCAAACAGGCCGAATAAAAATGAGATAATTTCGTTGGTTGTGCGTGTGAAGCATTATGCAACATGACCGCAGTTGCTAACTAACTGCTGAAACTGAAGTTACCTCCGTGACCCAAGTCAATGCAAATGGCGTAGAGCACTAGACACACACCCACGCACCCACCCACACGCACACCCACAGCTGGATACACAGAGTAGATTGTGGGGGCAACATTTGCAAGTGAAGCCACAAGAACAGCAGACGGCACTGAGACGCGCCACAGCCACAACAGTGTATATAATGCTAAGGAGTTAGGCATCCACCCAACGCCCGCGCCCACTCTCAAACTACGCCCCCGCCCCGCCCACCTGCTGTGATCTGTGCTGCTGCAGCCACAGGATGAAGCAAAAACGCAGTTGTCGCTGGGATAGCGAAAAGTGCTGAGCATAAATAAGACATTTGCGAGTGTAAGCACACACCACAACAACACCAACAACAGCAACAACAACAACACTGAATGCTCGAGTTAAGCAAGTTCGACTCAATGATACTCTGTATTATTCATATATACTCTAATAAATATACTCTAAATTTACCTTTACCTTTGTTGCCACAGATTGCTGCAAATAAAATTGAAAGCGCGTAAAATATCTAATTAGTTATTTTCAAATTAGAATATACAAATGGAATATACAATTCCAATAAGAAGCGAATTGTTATTCAATAAGTATTTTTTTTATAGATATATTATTGACTGAGCTGTAGGTAAATATAAATATAAACATATAAATATATAACTATTATATATTAAACTAGTTATTCTGTTTATAGAAAGAGTGTTACCAGCAAGCATCTGCTATTACTAATAAAACCTATCACAAGCCCAAATGAAGACTCGCTATTCTCTAATCATCTTTAATCAATGCCTCTAATCATCACAAAATCCAAGTCACCAACATCATTCAATTTCAAATCATCAACAATCAACATCAATCAAGGATAATCAATCACGAATTGCCCATTTGGCAAGCTTTTGACTTTTTGAATTTAAATAAGAAAGCTTAGCCTGAGTTTTACTTACAAAATTCTGTGTAAATAAACTGCTTTTGATATCAACTAGTGCTGCTAAAACACCATTCTAATATTGATCCATTTAGTGCTAGTAATTTAAAGTTCGGGCTGCTGCATCGGTCGAGATACCCAACCTTTTCGAACCCTTTTCAATGGGTACTGTCTCTAACAATAACAATGACTTGAAATAACTCTACACGCAACATTGAAATGTGGTGAAGTTGGCAACAAGCAGCTGCACTTGGAGTAGGGGTAGAAGCTGGATTTCCAGCAGGCCACGCAGGATCAACTGCAGCAGCAGCACCAGCAGCAGCAGCAGCACCGCTGGCAATGTTAGCTGAGAGACAATAATTTCGAAACTGCTTTCAAAGCAAAGTCGCCAGCAAAAGTAATGCAAAATGCAAAGTCATCGCTGCCAACGCCCTCGCCTAGTCTAAAGGGGCGTGGCATGGCAGCTGACTCCTGCCTGGCCCCTAGCTAACCCGGAGCAGCAACAGCAGCGCCAGCTCCGCCCGAGCAATTGTTGTGATTTCTTTCTTGTTGCTTGTATTTTTTTTTTATTTTTGCGGGCAGCTCGTGCACATGCATTTATTTAAATTCTTGTTGTCTGACTGTGCGCGCGTGTGTGTGTGTGTGTGCGTCCATGTCTTGCCTCATTTTGCCAATGTATTCATTGTCTGTGAAATTGTTGTGCGGTATGCCGGCGCATAATGTCTTTCTTTTGCCACGTCCTTCAGACCGTACTGCCAACTCTCCTCTAGCTTCTGTGTCCCTCTGTCGCCCTGTCGCTTCCTTTTTCTATACCCTCTTATCCTTCTTATATGGAACTGCTGCTGCAGTGTTGCGGTTTTTAACTTGTGACAGTTTTAAGTGGCTGCCGTTTGTCTCCCTCGTTGAGCTCGCTGCGTATAGCTCCACCCACCCACACACATACCACATATCTAGCACACGCCCATATAAATACAAAGTTTTATATGGATTTCAGCTCCTGAGATTTGCATCAGAACTTAATGCTTGTTCTTTGGCGCTTATAAATTGTCCAACTATAATAATAAATACCTCACTTACTCCTCTCGGAATTAGCTTCGTTCCTAGTTGTGTTTTGAAAGCTTCCAATCAAGCGGGACAGATAAGCAGAGCTTAGTTTGCTGTGCTCGCAGTTGTGGCTAAAGTATTATCATCTGAGCATTCGACATTTCAATTTTGTTTATCAGAGAATATTAATGGCCTTCCATCAATAAGATGAAACGTTTTCGAATTAGTTTTAAATTAATGTACGTAGCCTTGTTTCTTATTCTGATTATTAAAGTGAAATATTTCAAAACAAACAGAAAGCAAACTTCTACATATACATATATATATATATATATAGGAAGAGAGAGAGAGAGAAATATGTATATATAGGCAGGATACAAAGCGAAAAACTCTTGACTTATACACTTAGAAAAAAATATTGAAACGCTAAAATTTTGGCTATAAAATGTTATATAAAATAAAAATGTCTCTTGCATATGTCGTATTAATAATAGCTTAAATATATCTATAGAATTTTTGATTGATGAAAGTCAAGTTTATTTGATTGGTTGAAAATCTTCAAATACAAAAATTGATTTTCAGTTTCGAATTTTGACTCAATATGCAGCTACAGCCTCGTCCAAAGACGATTAGTTTAGTCGAAGTTATAAGAGCTTTAAGTCAATATTAAAAGTATTTCTGGAGCAAAAGGGCGTCGAGGTAGTACGTCTGCCACAGAGAGAGAGACAGACTTTGTGCTTGTTCAAACCTTGATTTACAATACAAGAATACAAGACTCTCTCATACATGCCTTGCTATTATATGCTTTCAACTAATATAGAAGGAAGCATTGACTAATCATTAGCACATATTCAGCATTCATTTTATTTATAACAATAAGCAAACAGATGCTGAGTTGGTTGGTAAACGTTTGGCTAAAAGGCTGGAAGAGGTAACTATAACTTGTTGATTGCTTAATTCCATTCAAAAGCAGCCTGCATAAGCTGGCCGATTCAGTGAATTCCTCGAGCAAAGTAAGCCTGTATTTATTTTGAGCTGTCTTTTATGAGATGAGATATAGTTGACTCAGTTTGCTCAATGCAAATTTCATTAGACTGAATGCGTCTCATGTCAAGCGTCAAGCACTTTCTCTTCGATATTTTAAGCTGGCTTTTCATATGAGAAGTGGGGAAAACTGATGCAACGATAACAGCACTTTCTATCCTTCCGGGAAAGTGTCGTACCCTACTCTGGCTGCTGTTCATGCTTCTGCTCCCACTACAACTGCCTTGGCTCCATTCAATTTTCAATCACGTCTCACCTGCTGCAGCTCCCACTCTGGAAGCCTTCATCGCCTTTAATGCTCATTGCTCGGTTTCGTGACCCATTTGAATGGGCTCCCTTTGTCCTTCTCTCTCTCTCTCGCTCTGTCTCTTGTGCCTTTACATTGGTCCATTGTCATTATGCGGCCTTTTGGTGCCTGCCACGCCCATCGAGCATACACTTAGAGCACCGGAAGAAGCTGGGATGGAGCAACAGTGGAGAGAGATCCATAATCCTTCATAGTTTCCTGGCTATGTCGCTGCCAACAACCTTTTGCCTTAGTAATAGTTGTTGTTGTGTCTGTTGTTGCTGCTGCTGTGCTCCAAACAAAAGGAAAACAATTTTCATGCGTGCATGCGAAAAATCAAAGGAAAACATAGCCACAAACACACCCGAGCCGAGTACAATGCCTATTTGTGAGATAAGAAAACAGCACCCAACCCACATCCCGTCCAAGCAGCCTCCAAGCGCTGCTGCTGGTCCACAGGTAACACATAAAGCGTACTCGCAGCTGGCGCTGAAGCATAGGTTCCATAGCTTCCATTTCCAGCGACACTCGCCGCCTAAGTGGCTCCTCTTGTTTTTTTTTGCTATCTCATACGAAAACTCTTTTGTTGAACTACCTCAGCACGAAGTGGGTAAATCAGCTTGGCGGGGCAACTTGGCCAGTATGTTAAGGTACATATTAATACATAAGAATTGCTGATATGAACTTAAAATGATGTCTATAGAGCTCACCTGGCATGCATGTATGCACATAAAAAAATATTAAAAATATTCCGAAATATATATTTTGGTTCTGCTTCCCACACCGGGAATTGAACCCGGGCCTTCCGGGTGAAAGCCGGATATCCTAACCACTAGACAATGTGGGAGTTGTGAAAATGATCAGATAGAAATATCCTTTCCATATATCCAACTTTTTTTACGTCCACATAATTTTTGATTTTAAGAATATTAAATTAAAAAAAAAGGCAATTAATGGCTGCTTAATCGAGGGATACTCTTTATATAGAATATACAATAAATTAATGTCATCGTAATACTTTAAAAAAAATGAAGTTTTCAAACTTGTTTCCCACACCGGGAATCGAACCCGGGCCTTCCGGGTGAAAGCCGGATATCCTAACCACTAGACAATGTGGGAGCTGAGCTCCAAAGCAGATAGAAAACCCTTATACAGCCTTTCCTCTTGTAGAGTATACAGAACTCATCTTTGAAAGGGCTTGCACATTCCTGGCCCGTTTGTTGGTTGTTGTCAACGGCAGAGACAGCCAGGGTTTTGTTATTAACCAGACTGGGAGCGCTATAAGCCATTTTCCGGCTGGTTGAATGACACGCCAGAAATCACAAATAGCCATACGTAGCCGTGCCATGTCTACATATGTAGAATTCCGTCAAGCATACTCTGTATGTAGGCTGGCCAAAAGCAATTAGCGCAAGAGCAGGGACTAAATTGGGCGAGTAGCCTCGATTTCAACGAGCTCATTAAGTGTTTAAGCATAAATGCCAATGGCAGGCTAATTAACACAGCAGCAAGAGAGGCAAAAGCAACAGCAACAACAACAACAACTAGAACTAGAACTTGGCTTTTGGCATTTTTGGGCTCTTGTCCAAGTCGCAAGTTTCTATTCCGCTCGTTGTGCGTTGCAAGTTGAGATTTGTGGCAACGCTTGCCCACCTGGCAAATGCTTGTCGAAACTTTTATAATTATGTTCGAGCTATGGCAAAAGTTTCAAGTGATGCCGGCGTCTGCTCATTTCTCAATTCTCTTGGCCAAGTTTAGACGCAGTGAAAGTTGACTTCCTATTTCTATTTTTTTTTTCATTTATATTCTGTAAACATACCGTATTGTAAAGTGGGTAGCTTTGCGTGGCAGTCGGCCTTTGTCGTCTAGGTTTTTACCAGCTTAAGCCTCTTGCCAATCGTATGTTAACTTAGCAGAAGGCTGTTTTAGGCTTAGCTTATGGCCTTAGTGAAGATTTCGTTTGTCTTTAGGTAGGTTTAGTTTAAGGTTCGGTTCTAACAAAGAGCCACCATTACTAGAAATTCGAATTGGCAAGGAATTGGATTCAATATAATAATATTTAGGCAGGATAAAAAGCTAAGTCTGATTTTATTGATTTCAATTCTATTCCAGATGCCAGCCCATTGCAAATTAAAGTGATATTAACACTTCTTTAGCGGGAATCTCTCTTATGTGTAGTTATTGTCAAAGTGCATGTCATCATTAATGCTAACTTTTATACTAGCAAATAAATCTCTAAAAAAACCAGCTTTAATGAGCTGCTTGTCAGCATTGGTTTATGCTTTTAGCATTGACTTGTAATATCAAAAATCTTTCATACAAAATGTGATCTCTTAGTGCTAAAGTGATTGTTAACTATGACATGAACTTTTATATATATATAGGGTAATTGCTAGTGCATCACTTTCAATTCGAGATCAGCTTGTTTTTTGCTGTTGCCGGGTACTTTTTACTCACAACTTATACAAGTGGCTGCTGGAAGGTGGGGGCAGCTGGAATGCGAGGTGGGCGGGCGGGGTGAGGTTGTCAGTTGTAGCCGCCTACAAGTTAATTATGCGCCGTGCGCCCTTTGCTGCGTGCGGTGCCACTTCCGGTTTGCTTGACGCCACTTCCGATGCGTTCAAGGAAATTAAAAATGTCGCTGCGGAAAATTGAGGAAAATCAAAAAAAGAAGAAGAAAAAACATAAAGACAGAAAGTGCTTGCACGGCCTGTTAATTAAACGCCGCAACAACTAGCCATAATGTGAAATGTCCAACCGAATTCCGCTTGCGCTTCCACTGGGTCCTGCCACAACTGCGCCCTTGCCTGGCTGTGGCAATGCAGCCGCCATTTTTTAATCAATTAAAAATGCCACTTAAATATTTTCATGTCGCACTGTGTTGCAGTTGTCGCCAGTTACAGACAGTCGACGCGCTGCTCGCCACACTCGCTGCAAGCAATTATCGAAAATTTAATTAAAGCGCCAAGTGTTGCAAGCACAAAGAGTGTATCAATGTGTGTGTGTGTGTGCGCGCCTATATTAATGTTAACGCTTTAATGCATCATTAAGCGGCGCCAACGTTTGCTTGGCTTGGTCAACACTCAAGCCGTCAAAAGACAACAACCAAAAGGAAAAAGACAATTTTGCCAGTAAAAATATTTTTATTGCCATTTGATAGGAGTACAGGAAACAAGACGCAAGCGCATATATTACAATATAATTAAAATATTTTGTATTATATAGCTGAATATACTTGTTTCTATGCTCTCTTGATGAGGTCGATATTCTCGTATAGATGTGACACAAAAATATGAACTCAACAAGTTCAATTTCTGCTGTTTCTCTACAGATTGTACTTAGCTTTATGCTCGATCACAATTTAGTAGCTGTCATCTATAAGCTTTGCAGAATATCTTATATATACACAAAACAGAAGTCTCCAGTATTTAAACTAAGTTTTTGTGAGTTTGGGGAAGGCGGCAGGTAGCCAAAATATACAATATCTGTAAAGTCTCCCAGTTTCATGCTGCTTCTAAAAAGCTAAGCTAAATTCTCGATTACTATCGATAATAAGGAAATGCGAAATGACTTATCGAAAAATGATAAACTTAAACAGCATATGAAATACATGAGTATATATTTAAAATAATAGGTCTATAGCGGACTTGGCTCGATCGGCTCAGAATATATATACATTATGGGCTCTGCCACGCCGCCTTCTGCCCGTTGCATACATTTTCAGAGGAATTCAAGTCAAAAAAACGTTTGTAAAATTTAAATAAAACTTGAACTTTGTCACTTTGTAAGACACTTGGTGGGTTAGGCCCTGTTAACTAGTTGATTAGTCACAGTTAACAAATAAATCAAGCATGCTAAAGTTACAAAGTTCAAATCAGCAAACCGATTACAAAAACAAAACAAAAATATTACAATAACTAGACTTTACAAATATATATGTTATATTTTTAATTTTTTTATATATTTTTAATTTTTTTTTCATTTAAAAGAAGAAAACTAATTTAATATTATTTAAAGCGTGTGTCTCATTTCATTTGTACATTTTCAGGGGAATTCAAGCAAAAAAAACGTTTGAAAAACATTAAATAAAACTAGAACTCTGTAAGTTTTTCAAGTTGCTCACACTTTGTGTGTTAAGCCGTTTTAACTGGTTGATTAGTCACAGTTAAAAAAATAAATCAAGCGTGCTAAAGTTACAAAGTTCAAATCAGCAAACCAATTACAAAAGCAAAAAAAACTATTGCAATAATAAAGTCTATTTATTATATATACATTTTATTAATAATTAATTTTTTAATATAACTTTTTTAAATATTTTTAATTTTTTTTTCATTTAAAATAATAAAACTAATTTAATATTATTTAAAGCAGGTGTCTCTCTTAGGTTTTTTATAAATTACTTTGATTAGAATCCTTGCAATTTCTGGTAAACTGTAATAAAATATTTCTTTATTTTTATTTATCATATAGTTTTTATTTATAATTTTATTTATATTTGCTTAAATTAATTTGCAGTCAATTTTACTCTTTTTTTTCAGTAAATTGGAAATTGAACACGCAATTAGAAATCTGAAGAATCGCTGCGAAATTGTGCGCGAATATTAAACCAAACTTGGCAACTAAATGAAATACGCGAAGGGGGAAATTCGGGCATTTGTCAACAGCTCAGCAGCTTCGCTTCGTAGCGTGTTGACTGAGGATGTCCTCGGGTCTGACCAATGGGGAGTCCAATGCTCTAAATTGAAATGCAAGTTGTCGCCGACGCTTGAGGAGACGACGTCGAAAGGGGCTGTTCTGGTTGGATTGGTTGTCATTGTTGTTGTTGTTGTTGTTGTTGTTGTTGTTGACAAATGCAAAACCATTTGCCAAATAAATAAGCAGCTCAACGAAAATAAATATGCTTTCGCCACGCGCATTTACACTCAATAAAGATGCTGCCTTCAGTGGGGACAGATGGGCGATGCGGGAGTCAAAGGATAAGTCTGGCAATGCCAAGCATAAAAATTGTATTTTAATGCGCGCGCATAAATAACGCAAACAGGACACAACACACACACACACTCACATACACACGCACATACACACTGTGTGAGCCACGCTCTGCGCTCTGCGCTCTGCCGTTTTATCAAATGCTGAATCCAAGCTAGAAGCCAAAGTCGCTGTCACTAATTTAGTGGGTTTCCGTGGCAGTGCCGAAAAATCAACAGGAAACAAACATAGCAACAATGTTGATGACGATGATGATGATGATGCTGTTGATGTTGATGCAGCTGATGGTGATGGTGATGGCAGCACCGTTTAGCAGCAGTGCCACGCCTCGCTGAACAGGCGGCGTTGACAACGCCAGAAGCAAACAAGTAAGAAAGCTCTAGTCAGGGTGCCCGACTAGGAGATACCCTGATCCCAGTCCTTTGAGTTTTGTAATATTTTCCGTAATTTGTATCGAGTATTAAAAAAAAAAAAAGAAAACAAATAAAAATCGACATTGCGAGACCAGGATTCGAACCCGGATTATTTGCGCAACGTGCACAAACACTACAAACACCGCCACTTCATAACTAAAAATAAAACAATAAAAAACATTTCATCTCCACTGGTCTCGAACCCGGACCAAGCTGCATGCGAGCGGCGCCTCTACCAACGCAGCCGCTCTCCTTCTTATGCGATCTGTTGCAAATTTGAACATAAGTAGCAGCTAATATTTAGCTTTAATTCAATCGCAATTTCAATTCTTGGAATAGAAAAGAATACACGCATTTGAATGTATGTGTGCACACGCATAGGAAAAATGCGTGCGCGTGGCGCTGCTGACATGTGCTTTGCAAATTGGCCAAACGTTTTGTTTAATAACTTCTGTTTTACTTAATGGATTTTAATGAAATTTTCAGCATATGATCTACATATCCTATTGGCTTGGTTGAGATGCAAACGCCTTCACATAATGGCCCTAGTTCCAACTAAACTTAAATTCTAAGAATTTGGGGGAATTTGGAGCCGGTATCCAAAATCCAACAAAAATCAAAATTGCATAAAATATAATTAAGACTAAATACAAAATTTGGAGGCTCTAGCTCTTAAGACGTTCGAGATATAATTTATTTACTGCATTTCAATAATGTTTTTATTCGATAACAATTAAATGCGAATAGTTATCGAATATTTGAAACAAACTTGACCTGCGCGTGCTATACACGGACCTACAAAAAAAATTTCAAGTCTCTAGCTCTTATAGATGCTGAGATCCACGCGTTCACACATACGGACAGACGGACAGACGGACAGACGGACAGACAGACAGACGGACAGGGCTCAATCGACTCGGCTTGTCGTCCTGATCAAGAATATATATACTTTATGGGGTCTGCCACGCCTCCTTCTGCCTGTTACATACATTTGCACAAAACCATTATACCCTGATTTCCCATTTTTAATGGGATCAGGGTATAAAAAAATTAACCATTCGCTGATTTTGCTTTCAAGTATTTCGTATGCTCTTTCATTCGTATTTGCTTTCGTTCGTATCGATAATTATCGATGGCCGCAGATTGGAAAAGCTTCAAGAACTGATAATTAAATGTTTACTTTCTAAATGCTTACTAAGTAAATAATAAGAGCCATATGCCTCTCTCAAACTTTGTGTTTTGCTTTCGATTTCATATGACACCTTATTTGAAGTCGTGATTGGGCCTGGTTTCAGCTTTGGTTTGTAACAATTCGATTTCGATAGTCGAGCCTATCCAACTCAGTTAGAGTATTCACGAAAAAAAGATGGCATTGAATGGAATGGAGTGGAAAGTAAACCGGAACGATATGGGCGCCCAGCATCTTCATCATCAGGCGGCATATGTTCGCATTGGGATCGGAGTTGGCGTTGGCGTTGGCGTTGGCGTTAGGTGCTCATCAATAAAATCATCGAGGTCATTAAGTGGATTAACTGCAGCCCATCAGAAGCATGTGGTGCCACAGCCCAAAACGCAAAATGCCAAATACGGACATAGTCAACGAGCAGAGCTAACTCACACACACACACACACGCGCACACTAAGAAATGGTCGTCATCTTTGGCTTTTGCTTTACACTTTGCACTTCATAGCAGACAATAGAAAAGCACTGTGGAAATGTTTAACAACAAAGAAAATGGAATATCACACTTTATAAAAATTATTAATAAGCTAAAGCTAAGTTTAAGCATCTTAGCTATATAAGATCTATATTTGATTTGTTAAAGGTTAAATGTTTCTAACAAATAAAGAAGTAGAAATGCTATATATTTTAGCTTTTTAAAACAATTGTAATTTTTAAAAATATATAAAATTAATTTATTCATAAATTATAAGCATACAAATTGACCTCAGCATTGATTTAAAGTTAATTTTAAATAGACTAAAAACTAGAAATTTTAACAATAAAGATTGTTTATTTATTTGCAGACAACTATGAATAATTACTTAATTTAGTCTATGATTAAAGGTAAAGCTTTGCCTTAAGTTAACTTTATAAGAAATCTCTAAACGTTAGCTTACTGGGCAACTATTATAACTGTTTTCATAAGCTAACAAATATATTTTTGATGATTAAATCATTGAAAGCCAATAAAACTAGTTGAGAAAGTCCAGATGTTCCAGAATAGAGACTTAACTAGAAAAAATAAATCAGATTTTCTGATAATTTTAAAGGAGTTTTGAAGCCCATTGTATCCAGTCGGGCCAAGGCTCTGCTGCTGCTTGTTTGTTCAGCATCATATCTATATGTGTGTGCTTGTGTGTGGGTGGGTGTGTGTGGGTGTCTATGTTAGTGTTATTCAGTCTGCTTTTCTTGCGAGCATTAGGACAAAAAAGAAGTAGTTGAAAGAGGGCAGAACGGCGGCAATGGCAACGGCAACGGCGACGGCAGCAGCAACGGCAGCTTGTCTTGTCTTGGTTCCTGTTGTTATTGACATGTACGAATTAGGTTAAATTTATTTACTGTCAGTTCAGTGAACTGCAAATGGTTTTAGTTTATTAAATTTAGCCAAAGGAACGGAGTTGGCAATCTGTTTTAAGTTTGTTAAATGCCAAAAAATCAAGATTGAGATTAAGTTGTCAGCGCAAAAATTCATTCTGCTTCATTTTACTCCTTTCCATTTCCCTCTCTCGCTCTCTCCCCCTCTCTCTCTATCTTTCTCTCTTGCTCGCTTAGTCTGCTTGGCTTTGTCTCTTTCTCTGGTTTTCAACTTTTAATTTACATTGAAAAGCAGCTGCAAATTAATTTCAAAGCTTCCGCCGTGAGGGCAAAACTCAATTGCGGTTTGATTAATTGTGCTGTACATGAAACTCAGCACTCTCTCACACACACACACACACACATCCATAGTCGAACTGGCACTCAAGTTGCATTAATCAGCACAGCTCTGAACGCTGCTCATTTATTTGCAAAAGGCAAATGAGGAAACGCAAAAAAGTTGAAAAAATGGTAAACGTAAACGTGGATTTTCAAAACCACTTTAGCAAATCGCAGTCAAAGTTAAGCTGAGAGCAAAAGCGTGGAAAAAAAGTATAAACAGCCACAACTACTTTTAGCTCGTCGATGAAGAAATGCCCTTGCCTGGATCTAACTCAATTTCTGCTTTGGATTACCGCGAGTGACATCAGCGGATAAACACAAACATAAAGGAGTCTGAACTTTAGATACTTTAAATTAAAATCAGTTTAGTGTATATAAAATGAAGATGCTTCACTATTACCAACTCAATGTACAAATAATGTTTGACTTATTCAGCTCTTCGCCTTAAAAGCCATAAGTAGTACAACTCAATGAAACTAGAAATACATTTATTTGATACTTCGCGAATATTTCTTATATATTTAAAGTCTTGAAGGCTTAAGTAAAAGGCAATTTTAATATGTAAATAACATTTTCTAATTGCATTTTGTGCTTGTTTATCAACTATTAAGCATAACAAAGCAGCTCTTAGTCTGATCAGATTGGCATATATATAAATCACATTTCTCTTTCAACTGTTACCAACTTATCGACTAAATAATTATACCCACTATTAAAGTATTCATAGTCAAAAAAAAAAACGCGTCCTTGCTGCATTAAAAGCTTTGGCAAAAAGTTTGTTAAGCAGCAGCGCAAAAAGCGATTGCTCTAGAAATCAATTAAATTGAAATTACGCATACGACATGTGTGCAAACGGCCACAGAGAAGGAGAGGGGAGAGCGGAAGGTAGGGAAGGAGCAAGCACGCTTTCACTTTCTGCTGTTTGAGTTTATTTTGTGCCAAATTGAATTTTTGACTGCCGTTTGTCGACTTTAAATGTGCCAAACGTGACGTTTCCATTTTTGTCTACCCTGGCATACATACAGAGCAAATGCGATTTTATGTTGGCGCTTAATACCCTGTATAAAGCTGGAAATGGCTTAAGAAGAATTTCAAGAGATTTTTTAGCCATTGAATAGCTTCACAATTTGCTGAAAACCTTTGAGAAGAACTCAAGGAATTTATAGGGCTAAGCACACAGCAGGAAACTGGGGTTGCTTATGCTTAAATATTTATTATATATTATATATAAATTATATATTTTTATGCCAAGATATTATTAAAAAAATATAAAAAATCTCGCATAGTAAAGAGCGCAGCGTATCTGTCAGCTGAGCTTTTTACTCATTTGCTTTCTTAATTATTTAGCAATTTGCAATGATTTATCAGAATAAAATTGAAGGCAAAACTAACAAATCGATCAAGTTGAAGTGCTTTGCGATTGAAATCTAATTGAATTTAAAGCTAACAGCAGAGCTGAACTAATTGCGGATGCAAATACTGAAGCAAAAGCAGATGCTGCTGCTGCTGCTGCTGCTGTAGCTGGTGTTGCTGATGCTGCAAGTCTCGCTTAAAATATTTATATTTATATTTATATAGTGCGGGCCACATGTCGTATGCGCTATTTGCGCCCACATATGCTGTCCACAGTGTTTGTTAACCAGACACTGGGTGTGTGCGTGTGTGTATGTGTGTGTGTGGGTGTGTTTTGGTATGTGTATAATAAACAATAACCAGGAAGACAACAGCAGCGCTGGATTTATGTTGTTGTTTGAACGCTGCCACAGCACACACACACACATACTCTTGGTACTTGCCACGCCCACTCCATTTGCTGCATATGCTATATAAATATATATACAGAAGGCACTGTCAGGCAGCAGATGCCGCCGCCCGTTGTGGCCATCTGACCGCAACAAAGAGTCAGCTAACACACACATGCACACACACATATATATATATATATATATATATATATATATATCACACACAAAGAGGAACGAATATGCATAGAAAGAAAGTGTTGCATATTTTTTAGCGCATTTCGCAACACCTTTGGGGCATGCAACTAACTTTGCAGCTCATAAAGTTATAATTAAGCTAACCCCGGGCAAAAGTCAGACAAAGGCCAAACGCATGAATTGAGCAGGTCAAAGGGCGCAGAGCGGTAGGAGATTTTTGCTTATTAATTACAAACTAAAAAGCGCAGAAAATTGTAAATTCATATTTGAATAGCGAGGGAAAAGTGCCCTGCGAATATTTTGATACTAGTTCAAAAAGTTAATTGAGCAAAAGAACATATTGAGCTGCTGTCATGTTTCCCTTGGCTTAGTTAATGTATTTAATCGCAATAGGACAACGTAAGTTTACATAGTTACATGTACACAGGACAACGTGCTATAACTTAATTAGTCTCTTAACTCAGCATTCCACATATAAAAAGAAAACTCTGTACTTAACATGTGACAATTAGTTTAGTTATTAAATACTGTGAAAGGATACATAAATACGGCTTTACTAAAAATCCTAAGGCACACAGGAAGATAGAGGCACAATCAGTTCTTTAAATCGATAAATTTGAACTGCAACGGAATGCGTGGCGTAGCCAGCTGATAGGCAATGAAGGGATTTTCCGCTGGATGATGGAACTCCACTTGGAAGTTCCTAAGCAAGCGAGCGACGCCAATTTCCAGCTCCATTTCGGCTATGCGTCGACCGATGCAGCTGCGTACGCCAAAGCCAAAGGGCAAATAGGCAAAGGGATGGCTCGACTTGGTAGCCATTGGACAGCCAGTGTCAGAGGTTGATACCTGCTGCTTTTCACGCAACCAACGCTCGGGCATGAACTCATCTGGTTGCGAGAAATGCTTTGCATCACGCCAAAGGTTCAAATGGACCATGGCTACCTCGCAGCCCGCTGGTACATTGTAGCCGCTGAGCACCAGTTCCTGGTTGATTTTGCGAATATTGCCCGATATAAGTGGATAGAAACGCAGAGCCTCCTTGATGCAAGCACGCAAATAGGGCAAGTTCCTCATCGAGTCGACTGTAAGGGGTGTATCCTTCTCTGGCAAAATGCCAAGAATTTCGGCTCGCAGTTTGGCCTGCTTATCGGGATGTTGGGCGAGGGCTAGCAGTATGGCCGAAAAAGTGCTGGTTGTCTGAAATGCAAGATATTGGATAAGTTAACTGAGTAGAATAATTGAATGACCTATTTACCGTATCAACACCAGCGAAGAGCATGTCCAGCGCAATGATAACCGCATATTTTCGATTAATGGCTAATAGTTTTTCCAAAACACTTTTCTCTTCATGGCTTTTGTCGGTAGTTGATTGCTCGATACGTTCTATGGCATCCTGCACTAATTTATCGGTTACGGCTAGGGACTCATCTAACACGTTGAGCGCTTCTCGCAATTTGGGCGAACTAGACGGGAACTGACGCCAGAGAGAAGGTTTTACTTCCAGGTCAACAGACAGTTCAAAAAAACGTTGCAATAGCGTAAAGAAGTGCCTGCCTTGAGGATTTGTATTGTCGATAACCCCTAACTTGCAATCGAGGGCTATTTGACCCACAGATTCCAGAGTCCAGGCGCTGATTTCATCCTTGAAATTCTCGGGGACTTCCAAAGTTGTAGCATCTCGAATTATTTTAATCCTAGAATAAATCAATTTCATATTAAGTCCTTATCAATTCATCAATGTATCGACGATTTTATGAAGCTATTGATTGACCGATATATGGGCTCATTGTCTTGTCGTTAACCTTACCGATCTATAAACTGCTGGTTGATGCGATCTAACGAACTCAAGTACTTTTTGACATTCTTTGGATGTATTATGATGGGATTGACAGCTGAACGCAATTTGCCCCAGGCCTCATCTTGGGTCGTAAGTAGGCCCGATTCAAAGCCAAAATAGTCCCGACGATGCACATTGCGATAATAGTTCAAGAGCTCGAAACCCTTGCGATTGGGCCAAACACCATCGTGCCGGAATACAGTTTCGAAATCATCTGGGTTTTCTGTTACAACTATCGGCGGCTTGCCTAAGAAGCCTTTAATCTTTATAATATTACCGCCGCTATCCTTTAGCAAATCCTTTGTTATATCATTAAGATCGACTCCACTGTATTTGCCACCTGGCAAAAAATTCCACATTGTTTTCAGTATACTTGTACTCGGCATCTCTTGAAAGGGCTTTGCCGGCGCGACATCCCCATAGTGACGCTACGAAACAAAATCAAATTAAATATTTATATATGAAGATCATAAATTGTTTCTATCTATATGCACAGTGCTGTACACATACCTTCTGACATTTCTGCGTTACTGTTACGGCGCTTCCATATTTTGTTGTTGCTTGCATACATTTCAAAAGAGCATTACTAGCATGCACTTTAAGCTGCGTCATTTCTCTTGATTTCGATGTGTCTTATTCGCTCTGTTCGTTTCACACACTCTCGATTGTTGTTGTTTTTTTCAGCAGACGCCGCGTAGCTTTATTATTTAATTGTTTTTGGGCAAGTCGCCGCGTTCGCTGCTCGCCGCATACTAAATTCGCTTCAGCACTAACCCTCCAAATATGTATACATATATTGAACACGAGAAACGGCTGATGCAAGGAGCGGAAATTTGATTGAAATTTTCAAGGGAATTGCTTATTATAGCTCTCTCAGCTGTTCGCCGGCATGTGAATATCTGTTTTTGTTTGTACGAATGCCTTTTTTTGAAATTGAAACGTGGGGCCAAGTATGAAAAATCGTAAACAATTAAGTGACTGTTACATTATACGCTTACACTAATAACATATCTATATTTTTTGCACTTACTTTTTCACGATAATTCACAGTCGCGGGTGAATTGTTGTTTGAAATGTATATTAATATGAAATTGATTAGATAAACACTTAAAACAAATATGTGTTTTTTAATTTGAAGTAATCAAAGTATTAACCAAATATGTATCTATTCATACAGTTTATGTGTAAGTATCATCTGCTATGAGAAATGGTATGTATCGATCATGGCTAACGCACTGTCACACAGTAGTATATTCGAAAAAAAACGGCTAGAGGTCTGAAATAAATTCAAATTCGCTGGAACTGCTAAAGTTTTCGATTTTAAATAGTTGGCGCTCAGCTTCTTCCCAGGCGAATCAGGTGTTACGCTGCAGATAAAAAATCGAATGTAATATTAAATACAATATCGTTATAAACAGGTTCTATTTTAATTAGCAGTGCTGTACCAGCTGCATTTGATGTGTTGCGCCAAGCTTCGCTGTTGTTCGTAAACTTTTTATAACATTGATATCGAACAATTTTAGCTCCGTCATTGTGACTTCGTACTTGTTTTCGTTGCGTCTCGCTCGCGTGCCTTGCTCGCTTTACTAGTTCCGGTCGTTTCACTCAGTTTTGCTTACAAGTTTGCTTAGCTTTGGCAGTGAAGTTTATTTTGAGATACTCGCCGTATCAGCTGCTCGCCGCATACTGAATTCGCTTTCGCACTGACCTCCCAAATGTTCATAAATTGAGCATGAGTGTCGCAATTATCGTAACAGCTGCTCGTTATCGCGCTCTCTGCGTTTCATGCGACGGTTTGTTGAAATCGCCTTAAAATTATTTTATGTTCTCTTATCCGCTCTTGCTTAACCTCTCTTTTCTGATCATTTACTCTCGCAGTCATGTTTAGTAATCGTAATTGTTTATAAAAATATAAAAGAACGCACTCTAGTTTTTTTTTAAATAGACATTTAATGTACTATGTATTCTTATGAGATTAATCATAAAAAATCTGATTTGATCGTTTCAAATATGTTTCAATTCCACATTTATACTTCACTTTAATCATAGCGCCAAGGTCTACTACGTTTAGAGCTCAATTCCCTTTATGATTGCTTATAAATGTGTTTATACGCCTGGATTTACACTTAAATATAAACATTTTGCATTTTTAAAAAACAATTTGCCGGTTAGCAAATAAAATCTCAGCTTCCAAATTATTTGCTTAGCACAAAAAGCGCAGCAAAAACAAATTATAACAAGAATAAATGTGAATTACTTAAGCGGGTGACTAAGAAATACCCTGTATGCGAAGTACATGAATGATATCGAGAAGCATATACATATATGTAAAATATTTTAATTATATTTTTATTATTATTAGATTTTATTATTATAAAATTTACTAACAAAAAATACTAAAAGCTGTGATAATATACATAATATTTATTATTTAAAATTATTTACTGAATTTTTTAATATAATTCTATTTTATATTTTTTATTTGAGTGATTCTTATTTAGTGTTCAAGATCATAATTCAGTATAATACAATGTTGAAAGAAGCCCCATATAAGAGAATAATTCTACTTCGTCTATATTATTCACATTTTGGGTATGTTTACTTAATGATATTTGTTTATACATATCTATATTGTTTATACATATTCTACATACTCCAGTTATAGATTGCAGATAGATTTATATATATGCATTTCGAGCTGATATCTAGCCTTATTATTTTTCACTCACCTTATATCGTATTGTGACACGCCTTTTGCCACAGTTAACTCATACAGGGTATCAATATTGTTGACCCGCTTTGCTGGCAACTTTCTTAGGAAACACATTTTTCCATGAACAAATTGAAAATGATTTCTTTCAGCTTGAATTTGTTCGGCTTTAAGTCATGCTTTGGCTCGTTTGTCAGAGATTTGGATGTGATTTATATACATTTGTGGTAAATGGTAGTTTAATAGACTGCAAAAGCTAATTAAATTTGCATTTGGACTGCGCGACGGGGATCAGACAATAAAATGCCAGAAAATGTCGCCACGTGCGATTTGTCAGCCACGTAACATATGAATAAATTATTCAACATTTCTGACAAGCCGCCAAAAGGACAAAAACGAAGAGGAAAACCAAGTGAAATGCAAGGAAAATAAAAATAAAAATAAAAATAAAATAGGAAACTACAAGCAAAAGTTGGCGAAAACTTTGCGCATTAGCCAAAAATGGCGGCCTGAACTTTGTCGTTGGCGGCAAATGTAATTTATCAGGCCGGAAATAAGTAAATCAAAAACAATTTAAAGGGGAGCAGCGAGTGGTGGGAGAGTGCTGAGAGACTGATGCCATCATTAGCAGAACCAGGCTATGTCAGCAGCTGAATCGGGCGGCAGCTTTAACTTAATTAGCTCGTCTAAGCCAACTAGCAATGGGGCTGGCATTGTCTGCAGAAGTCACGCCAATGGCCTTCTCTCGCTCTTTACAAGCTTGCCAAAAAGTTCAAGAACACACACACACACACAGTCACAGGCACACACACGCAAAGCTAATGAAATTTTGAAAATTTTCCAACACGCAGCCGACGAACCTCAAAAGCAATTAATCACCTGCATTAAAGCGCGTTAGGTGCCGACATCTGAAACTCAGCTTCCCCTCGTCCTGTGTGTGTGTAATGATGTTTGCTCAAGGACCTGCCATCCTGGCTGAGTGTCCTGACAAAACTGAAATCCTGCAATCCGACAACTCCAACCACCCCCATCAAGCTCCCACCCACAAAAAGTTGAGTGCTTTGTGTTATTGTTTGCCCAGCAGCCAATTGTGTTTGCTTTTTGGTAGTTAATCGTATTAATTAGCCAACTGTGTGGGAGCCAAGAAAATACGAGCGTACAATGCAAAAAACCCTAAGAATGAAATAAGCACAGCAGTTCACATCGGTTTTTCAGTTCCGACCATCAAATTGATTAACAGTTGGAAAAGCCTGTTGGAAAAGTTTCTCAAAAACTTTTTGACAGCCACGAAAATTAAAACAAAAATTTTCGATTGAAGTTAAGGTGTGCGTACTGTTAGCTCGATCTTAAATATATACATAAGTACTTATAGAGAGAGGGAGGGAAACAGAGAGACAGAGAGTGAGTGAGCGAGGGAGAGACAGATATGTAGATGGGGAGTTAGAAAGACAGAGAGAAAGAAAAACAAGTGACGTTAGAGAGAGAGAAAGAAAAACAAGTGACGTTAGAGAGAGAGAGAGAGACAGAGAGAAAGGCAAAAAGAAAGATTAGCTAGTGAGAGGAGAGAGATAATCTGAGGGAAATGGAAAGAAATATATTGATTGAATGTTATAATGACAGGAGAAAATGAGAAAATGGCGTATGAGAGAGACAGGCAGATAATGAGAAAGAGGGGCGAGAGAGAGAGAGGAGAGAGGGTAGAGATCATCTGAGAGAGATGGATAGAGAGTAAGACAGGCGGAGGGAGAGATAAAGAGAAGGAGAGAGCAGTCTTACTCTGCTAAGAGAGGGTCATCTCGCTTAAGAGAGAGGGACAGAGTGTGAGCGAGAGAGTGAGAGAGAGATAAAGAGAGTGAGAGAGAGAGAGCAAGAGTAACAACAGCGACAACGAGAAATATGCAGAGAACAGGACTGTGCGTTAGGCAAATAAAGAGACTGTTGAGACTGTTCAAGAAACAGACTGAGAGATACCGACATATTGATAGAAACGCACAGACAGACAGACACAGGCAGGCAGGCAGCTAGAGAGATCGGCAGAGAGGGGAGATAGAAAGAAATAGAGAGAAAGAGAGAGAGGGAGAGAGAGAGAGGGAGAGACAGGCAGAACGACTGCAAATAAGGCAGACTGATTGAATGAGCATTAGGAATTAGGAAATTGTATAAAAAATGGCCAAGATCAGAAACAGAGAAAGGGCTTGACGAAGAGATATAGCAAAAAGCATATAACATTTTTGCAGTCTGTTCAACTCATTCAAGGTAAATCAACAAAAATCCAGATATGTTGGAAAAGACTGTAGAAGACATACATAGCTTTTCAGATTCATCACATCTATAGTAGGCGTGGCTATCCATCTATTATCAGGGGTATATATAGATGGCATAAATTCCAAGTTTGTAGCCTCAAAGTTTATGTGGCATAGGGTAAGGAACAAATTCGTTAAAAGAAGAGCTGGACCGAAATAAGATCTAACATTTATTATAGCTTACTGAATTCAATTGCCTATATATCCCTGTGATATGAAACTAGATGGTGCTATTGTCAAGTCAGTTAAGCTTAATCAGTTTCAAGGACTTAAGGACTCTTATTTCATATTCAAGAACAGCCCTTTGATATTTATTGATTCAGCGAAGCATCGGGCTAGGCCTTCCAAGACAGATTATTTGCTTTCACTTGTCTTTGCCACGTCAACGTCAACATCTACGTCAGCGAGGAGCCCAGGCGCATGTCTTGAATGTCTTGAGGCAGCAAAAAAATCAACAACATAATTGCGTTTAATGTTTATTAACGTGGCCATCAAAGGCACGCACGCACACACAGAGGGCCAAAAAGGAGCGACAGGATGCTCTGCTTTGCATGTTAAGGGAAAATCCAATTAGCATTTGCTTCCCCTTTAACTGTGCGAAGTGGTAAGTGGTAAGTGGCAAGTGGCAAGTGGCAAGCGGCACAGCAGCTGCCGCCGCTGCTCCATTGCACAGTTTTCCATTTTGTTTGATTAACGCGCGAGCATTTCGAATTAAATTACACGCAACTAATTTGTTTTTGTGATTTTCCACGCCAACCAAACAGCCATGTGTGTGAGTGCCGTGTGTGTGTGTGTGTGTGGGCGTGTGTATTGGAGTCATCATGCACAACAGTTAAATGTGTGTGTGCCGCCTGCTAAGTCAACAGCTAACCCCACTGCCAAAGTCGCTGAGCAAACATTATTTCATATATTTTATAATTTATCTTCCTCTTCTTCTTTGTAATTTCCAAGAATGGAAATGGAACAAAGCGCAGGAGGAAAACCAAGTGTGATCACAATACTTTTTATTTCGGCAGTGCTGTTTGCGGCAAGGAATTGCATTAAGAAATGATGAATGCTGCAAGCTGCTGGCCTTGCCACGCAGTGTAAACAGATAGAAGAAACTTGGACTTAAAGTTGACTGGTAGATGGCTCAAGCGGGATATTTAGCTAGATATTTAGATTTATAGGACTTTAAGGAGATAAATGCATATTTCCTATGGAAGCAAATCAGATTGCATATAGCTTCTGGCCTTCATATATATTTGCAACATTTGCAAATAGACTGAAAGTGGAATTGTCCTAAAACAATTTGATGAATTTGAAAACATATTTCTAATAGTAGATAATTGTGACTTGCCATATAAGTGCTTTGAGTGTATATGTGTGTGTATCATGTATGCACCTGTGCTATTTTCTTCACTTCTGCCTTGGTTTTTATTTTATAAATTGTTTTCCTTGATACAGAAAACTCTTCAACTAATTCTACAAAAGATTTGTTGAGCAACTTGTGATTATAATAAATCAAGCAGATCACATAAAAGCTTTATCTTTTGCCAGACATTTTAAGAGTTAAAGTAATTCAGTTTTAGATGCGTACTCAACAAAATTTCACAGCCCGAATGAGAGAAATGCAAAATTTTTGACAGCTTGAAAAAATTAATTTTAGTTTTGGTTGATTATTTAGTTTTGATCTCTTTTATTAGAATCTAATTCAAAACTTATTATGAAACAATAAAACATTTAAAAAAGTTAATTTGAATAAAAGTCCATTATTTTTGTATTAAAAGTTCAAAATTGTATTCAAAATTGAATTTAAAATTGAATTCAAAATTGAATTCAGTGTGTAAAGAGTTTCTTGTCAAACTGCATATAAGAAGCGTGGCATGAAAAGCAGCCGTCGGGGCACTCTGCTTTATTACTCATTTGTGTATTTTTTATGTACATGAAATTTTAGTTCATGAAATACTTTAACATATAATTAAACACAATTAAAGCTTAAGTCAATTATCTATGACAACGATTCATATTCCTCTGGGTCAGGTACATTTACCAAGTTATTACCAAGTTGTGCGTGTTGGGTTATAATTTTAAGCTCTGATGAGATGGCGTTGGATACATGGAATATCTTTCCAACTGACATTTAATTATTAAAAAAAAAGGATACTAATTTTGAATTAAAATAGACATATATACACATACTTAGATATGGGAATAGATTAATTTATATTTGAGCTTATTCAAATATGAAATTTACAGTTTAGACAGTCTTAAGCATTATTATAAATTAAACAAAAAATATATATATATATATATATATATATATATATATTTAAATATATATATTTTTTTTCAGACAAATAATTATTTTAATAATATATATAAATATATAATATAATATATAAATATTATATATATATAAATATTATAGTATCTATTGCCTGAGTCTTAGCTAAAATACCATTTTAAAAGTAGATTAAAGCTCGTTTGCTTCACGCTCAAATTGTACACATTTAATTTGATTTGCTTTTCAGTAATTATTGTAGACAAATTCTAATTTATTCAAAGTTAAATTCAATCTTCCGACATTTCCAGCTCGCATTCAAGCTCTAGCCACAAGTTGTCAACTCTTTTTTGTGGAATTAGCATTAAGTGCGCATAAGTAATGTCATATTAGGGCAAATAATTGCGAATGTCAGCTTACTGCGACGCCTGATGATAATTATAATTTTCATCGTAATCATAATCGCAGTGATGACGATGAGGAGGACAATGAGTTGGCAAGCG
Source organism: Drosophila hydei (assembly GCF_003285905.1). Lineage (NCBI taxonomy): Eukaryota > Metazoa > Arthropoda > Insecta > Diptera > Drosophilidae > Drosophila > Drosophila hydei. The sequence continues at coordinate 2,162,646 of NW_022045656.1, forward strand.
AAATGCTATGCGCTGATAATTATGGCTGGCAAAAGTGTGCCGTTGGTTGGCACAAAACGCTCTGTAACCCAATATAAATGCCATTTATCATGGCGGTGCGTGCTGCCTGGGGTGGTGCTGGTGGTGCGTGGGTGCTGTGCCGGATGTGCCACTGGCACAGTGGGCGTGGCGTTGAGCTAGTCTATGCGGTGACTGTTGCTAATAAATTATAGTACTCAGCCGGGTCTGGACATGTGCCGCACACACAGAGTGAGAGAAAGAGAGAGTGAGATAGAGAGAGAGAGTTGTAAGCGAGGGACAGGACTCTAGTCCTTGCCTGTCGCTGACAGTTTTAAATTACAAACGTTGGCATTTGGTTACGCTTTGGTTCATCTGGTTTTTGGTCCTTGCCGGGCTAATTAAGCCAAACATTTGGCAATTGCAACTCGTGTCCTTGTCATAACTTCTGCTGCTTATTAGATTTTTAATTGGCCTCGAATTTTGTGGCCAGGCAAAGGCACAACAAGCACCAAGCTGCCACAACAAATGTGCACATCAAAATCAAATTTGTTATTTATTGAGTGGCTCGTTTGTTGAATCTTTTGCCCTCTGACACATTTATTTATTTATACACACTCTCTGGGCCACCCGCCCCGCCCCTTCTGGCGCTCATCAGGCTTAACCTGGGCTCATTTTTCACAGCTCGTCCATTGAATTGCGCCAATTATGCGTTGACAGCCTCAAAGCGCCAAATGTGCCAGGGCGAGGCCACTGACTGAATGGCTGCCTGGCGGCTCTCTAAGTGGCAACATGTGCCCGTACAATTGCCCCATTGTAATCTTGGCCAAAAGATTTTTCTCTTCTTCTTCTTCTTCTGTTCGAAGTGAAGTTGTTGTAGGGCAGCCTGCCAGCTTGTGCTTAGTATAATCTGTGGCAATTGGAGAGGCCCATAATGACATCGTCTTGTTTGCCAAAATCCTTACCAACAGCGGTTACAGCTTGTTATTCAAGTGGTATCTGATAAGCAAAGCGATGAGCTTGAGCAAAATACAATTATTTTTTACAAATTATTTTTGCAATATGTTTGAAAAAGATTTTAAAACGCTAAGCAGGCTTGGATGACGCTTGAACTTTAAGTATGACTTAAGTATGACTCCAGTCTAATTCGAATTCTAATTATTTTGTAATTCTTTTATACATACATACATTGCAAACGGCTCACACACACACACACACTCGCTTAAGCGTTTAAGCACGCCTGGTCTGCAGATGGAAACTCGATTGATGAATAAATTTTCTTCTGATGTACTTTAATCAAGCTTTTACATATTTTCAAATATACAGACATTTTACTCCTGCCTGTTACATGCATTTTCACAAAACTATTATACCCTGAATTGCCATGAATGAAGCCATATTGCACTCAGTTTGATGCACTCAGTTTTGATGCACTCAGTTTTGAGCGAGTCAAACATTTTTCCAGAATGTTTTATATTTTCAGTCTTGCAATAGATTTCGCATTTATTCTGAGATTTGCTAGTTTTTCATGAAATTTCAATAAGAAATGCGTATATTTTTACATTGATCCCATTGAATATGGGTGTTCAGGCAGGAACATACTGTAGTATATTTAATAACATATTAATAAGAACCGAAGCAATGTAGAGTATTCTACATATAAATGCGTCATATGCCTAACATATGATAGTGTATACTAAATACGCATATAGTGACATTTGTCCCTACTCATAACCATAGGACGAGCGCAAAGATGAACAAATGTAATATGATCAGCCACTTATGGTCAGACCACAGCAGCGCGGATGATGCCGCGTACACACTTTGCCTAAGGTCTATGCTGCTTGCCTAATGTTTATGCCATATGCATATAAGTATATACAAGCTGTATCTATGAAGCTACACAACGGGAGAGCATAGTATGTCTCCCGCTTGGAGCTCCACTCATTACATAATGTACTTAGGTTAAGAGACGAAATACGCATGAGCCAGGGTATAAGAACTCTTGCTCAGACGAATAAAGATCATTACAGAACTGAACACCACCACAGTTACTTGTATTCACAATGGGTAAGCAGGGTTTTATGGTTTTTAAATACATTTATTATATTATTTTTATGTAATTTAATAAAATTAGAATATACAAAGTCTAAATAATTGCTAACTTTATACTATACTGACAGCTGTCAAGCTACTAGCTGTCCACTGATATATTAGCCATATAATAATTCTGAGTATTGTTTACTAGTGTACTAAAGTATTTTTCCAAATGGAAAACGAGCTCAAACCTCATAGTGCGATTGCACTGTATTTAGCTGGAAAATCACAATTAGCAAATCACAATAAGTTCGTCTCAAGCACTTCGTTGTGAATAATGTTTTTGTTTATGGCACCAAAACTCGTTCTTATGATACTGAAAGCAAATGTGGGCAAGTGTGAGCATGGAACACTTGTGCTGGTTGCCAAGCAAAAGAAGCATCATATCACATAAAGCCAAAAGAGCAGTCTCTATACACTGTATAGCCCCGATGTGGGGTTTAGTTGCAAAATCTAATCACAGACGCATGCAAGTTTTGCACCCTGTCCTGCTGCCCCTGGTATGTGCTTGACGCTACCCTGCACCGTGACCTGAATCTGCATACAGTGGAGGAGCAGACTGGGAAGGCATAAGAGTGGATATAGTGGGAGATCTATGAGACATCGATGACTACCAGCTCTTGAGGCAATTGTTAAGAATGAGTTTTGCCAAAACGATTAGCCAACGAATATGGGAATATAGCATAAAATAATAATTGTTGTATTGTTTAATTTTGCCAAAAATATTAGACAATGTATATAAGATTATAGTATAAAATAATAACTGTTTAGATGTTTAATGGTTTCACTGTACAATTAAATACTCGAGCTATATGAAAGAGGTTCCGTTACGTAACTATATACTTGTGTTGTTAAGCTACTAAATTTACAAGGAAACAAACAAAAAGAAACTGAAAGGTGTCATGGAGGTGTTCATCAAAAGACTGCACTGTCACCTGAGCTGGTTGGACAGGTGAATAAGCGAGTTGAGCGAAGCCCACGCTGAAGTACAAATTAAATAGCCTGATCTAAGATCTATGAAAGGAAAAACTTTTTAATTTGTTTCTAATATCTATTTCTATCTATTTATGTTTAAGCATAAGTGGCCTTGCGCTGGCTTTTTTATGTATAGTTATCTTTTCTGGTCCATTCTTAGTTCTGGTCCATTGCATCTCATATATCTTGGGCTTGTCGATCTTCCTTTAGTTTAGGCACGCTTCGCTTGCCAGACATCTGAAATAAATCAAGGATTTCTTTTTGACAGGATTGCCAACTGAGCTGTCTTTATGCGCTGTTCGAGTGGGCTATGAGTATGTGGTAACATGCAGTTGCAAGCGCTCCGTGTGGCATGTCAAGGCTGTTCCACGAAATGCTGACAAAACAGTTCACAAAAACAAAAAATGACTACAGATAAAATGTATTTGTATGCAATTTGTTTCTCTGCAACACAAAATGCATGTATGAAGAGCGAGTTGTACACTTTTTCATTTGCCATTGCACTGCATTGTTTCTATATATATATATATATATATATATATATATATATATATATCTATATATATATATATATATATTTATGTGTATGTGTTTGTGTATTTGTATTTATTTAGTTTTTTCTATATTTTGTTAGCTTTTGTTTTGCTGTCTGCAATTGTGTCATGTACTTCAATATGCACGTCCATTGTTTGCGCAGGGCCATTGCCGTGGCACCTCCTCCTCCTCCGCCGCCTGCTCCTTCAGTTCGGTGCACTGGGAATTCCCACTGTGTGTGGCGCACTCGCACTCGTGTTCGCACTCAACGTATTCGAGAATCATCAGAATTGTCGCTTTGATGTTGCAGCAGCCAGCTCTTGTGGCATCTGGGTTAATGGCACGAATGCCACACTTCGCGACGCCTTCAATGCCACGCCCGCGTGGCGCCACATCAACAGAACAATCCAAATTGTACAGAGGACATTTGCGATATTCCACATGCCCAAAATATCGAACATGCTTTCTGTTTTTCTTTTCAAAAAACACGACATTTTATATTAAATTACGTGTTTTGCGAGGCGCAACAGGAGACAGCTACAAGCTACAAGCTACGGCATATAGCCGGAGGAGACAGGTGCTAGGTGCGTGCCTTGTCATATAAAATTAAACAGCACCGGGAACAACAATTTAAGTAGCTGCCAAACACTAAAGGCAGCCTCCAGTCACTTCCGACTGCTGCAGCAAGTCGTACCTTGAATACTCTAACTTTTGAGAGCTGCATAGAGTTGTTGCGTTTCTAACTGTCAAGTTGATGCGCTTAGATCGGTGTTAAGTATTTGATATATATATGCCATTGCATAGTTAACTAGCAGCTAAGCTCTTGAAGTTTAGCGGCATGAATACTTTTCACAATTGTCCCAACGTGATTTCTTTTTATTTGCTTACTGTCAAAATTTAAATATTTCATCTGTAACTGACTAACAGTTAAATTTAGCTGTTAAATTTTTGACGTATTAATAGTATGGTATTCAAATTAAATTTTATAGTTAAAGTTGATAAAGTTGAAGTGCGTTTTATGGTTGTATGTATTGGATTCTTAAATAATAAAATAGTCAAGGAACCTTAGAATATATATAACCTAGACTTAAGTGAGCAAATCTCAATGTAGTTAGAAATAGATTAGAACAAGTTTTAATGTGAAGTTTGGTTTATATAATATTTATTTATAATGATTTAAAAAGGCTAGAAAGGCATAACAAGTTCAGAAAAATTTAGTTGACAATAACTATAAAGAAATTATTACGTTATTGGGAAAAAAGGAATAAAAAGTAACTTAAGATTTTTTAAAATAATATAAACATTAAAATTAAAATTTAAATTGAAAAAGAAATTTTTTTTATTACAATTAATATAATAAAATATTTGAATATATTCTATTGATATATTATGCTAAGATATTATATATATATATTTTTTTATATTTATAAAATATATTATTTTAAGCTATTTAACCAAGAGTCTCAATAATTAGTTGACTTTCCAAAGATATTTCCCAATTTCAGTAATATTTCTGCCTTTGCTTTGATCTCTTTTTCATTATAGTGTCACGCAACACCCCGCAGCCGAATATACTCCATGGCTAACCTTTGGAAAGAGCAATGAACGCGCCCTAAGAAAGTGGAAGTTAAAAACAAGCGCAGATTGACAGTTAATAAAGTGGCGACAAGTTGCCGGCTGGGTGGTTGCCACAGGGTGGCTTGAAGGGAACGTGGCAACTGTGGCGTTGACAACTTGACCCAATGTGTGTGACAACCTCACCCCGCCCATTGGCCCGCAAGACGCGCCTCACTGCGAACAAGCAAAAAAGTTTCAGAGCCAACGAAAAAATTTGTAATAAAGCAAAAATTCTTAGCTTCAAATTTCACAAGCTGTCAAAATATTGAGTTTCAAGGCGTTCTGACTGCGAGGCGGAAGAGTGTGGACGTGGGTGTGGGCGTGGGCGTGGCCATGGCCGTGTCGCTTTCAACGTTTGACAACACTAAAGCATTCTTAGTCAAAGCAAAAGCAGCTGCATAAATTAAATACACATTTGTCAACAACATGCAAGCCAAAAGGAAGCAATTAAAACAAACAATTCCACTCCATGCCACATGCCACATGCCACATGCCGCATGCCACGCTGAACCATAAGCCATACGGCATGCCGCACGCTGCATGCGACACGCACTGGGCAATTGCACGTTGACATCGAGAACTTAATTTGTGGGCAGTTCCAGGTAGCTACGAGGAAGGGCTACAATTCACCTGAAACTCTTTATAAAGCCGTTCAATTTAGACTTGAGGGCGTTTACATTCTTGAGGACTAATTTCCGATTCTATTGAAAACTGAACTTCTTAGAGAGAGAGAGAGAGAGAGAGAGAGAGAGAGAGAGAGAGAGAGAGAGAGAGAGAGAGAGAGAGAGAGAGAGAGAGAGAGAACGAGGTGGCGACTTATGCCTCTCAGATAGGCTCGCTGTGATTTCGATAAGTGAAGAGAACGCGAATACATAGAGTCTGATAGAAGATGTTAGAAAAAGCGTGACAGAGCACTTTGTTCAAAAAAGGTTTTTCTGGAAAGACAAATAAATAATTTTCAACATAAAAGCTCGCATCTTTGGCACCAAATAATATATTGGCAAAGCTTTGCTGATCTAACAAGGTTTTAAAGCTGATTAGAAATACGAATTAAAGTTTTAAAATTTAAAGTTAAAGTTAAATATTGTTGAAAAAAATAACTTTTATTTCGTTAAGAATTTACCTGCCATTCAATAGGCTACATAATTAATTTGAACTTTTTTCGCTTTTTTTCGTGCAGTTTTTTTTCGAGTAATTTCAAAAGGTTTTTGTGTGCCGTCTTCGGATAAATTCTCCACCAGAATAATTCAACTGCTTAACAAATGGCTTCCATTAAAATTGCAATTTATAAATAATAAAAAAATCTTATTTGCAGTTATGCGGTACTGCTACTAATGATAATATCGAAATTATACAGCGATACCAGAACAAGACGCTCAGAATGATAACATCTGCACCCTGGTATGTGACTAATTATAATATCCACAAAGATGTTAAACTGCTCTTTGTTAATGAAGAAATACAACTATATGCAAACAAATACATGAATACATACATGGCCACGATAATGCTCCAGCACTAAGACTACTGGATGACTCAAGCAACTATAGGCGACTCAAAAGATGTCATATCCTAGACCTGCCCCACAGAAATAGATAAATATGTAAAGTAGGCAAATATATGGATTGATCTCATTGGAGCCCAAGCTATCCGGTTATGTAATATTATTGTTAAAAATAAACTTTTTATTGTCTGGTATAAGACAGATTGAAAATAAAAACAGCAAAATTAATAAAAAAATTTTTGGGTTTGAGCGTGCGGCTCTGTTACCAGATCATTGTTATCAAACTAGAGAAAATGTGATTAAATTGACAAGTGAAAATGACAATTCATATTAAATTTGATGGCAACTTCGATTCTATTTATAGAATTCCAAAATAATTCATATGTAAAACAATAGATAAAGAACAAAATATGAGATTTGATTATATAACTTGAAATCCCTAACGAATTGTTGTTCTATAATGGGTTGTTCTCTAGCTTGATTATTTTTTATTTAAAAATCGATTGTTATCGATGTGTTTCATGCATAATATTAGATCTACGCCCAATGTTAGTATAACTTGTGCACCTTTGTCTTCAGCGGTGATTAGAAAATTCCTTTTATGAAATGAGCACAGCAGGAACACTCGTTGCGGAATGAATTTTCGATTTGGCAATTTCATTTCGAATGGCCAAAACATGTGACACAGAAATACAGTAATACAGAAATGCTTGAACCTGGCCAACAATCGATAGTGGGTCGAGAGAGTTGCTGGAACAGCTGGAGGAGCAGAAGGCACAGCGATTTTCACGCACTTTTCAATAGCTGCAACAGCCAATTGAAAGCATTTTCCTTTTATGAATTCAGTTGACATTTTCCGCAACTGTTTTCGCAGGAACTGAAACTGGCTTAGGCGATAAGCGAGAACCCATATCAAAAGCGATTCAGAGCGGGCGACGGCGGCAGCGAGGGGCCCAGTAAGCTAGCTGACTGCACATTACACGATAATTTTCAATAAATAGTTTTTGGCCAAATCATTTGCTGCGTGCCCCGAACTTTGTGGAGCCGAGCACAGAACGTGGCACCGCCTGTGCCTGATGTTCCGAACGTGACTCCAAGCGCACACGAGACGCTTAAAATATCATATTTGCGTTGTTTTTTTTTTGGATTTTGCTTTTCAGTCGCTGCACAAAGTCAACAACAATAAACGAAATGACAGCCGCCATTGTGGAAACTGAAACTGAAACTCAAACTGTGGCAACTCGCATTGCTGCCCCACTTGTCACTAGCAGTTGCGAGCGTTTTATTATTAGCTATCCCCGTCCCGAAAGACAGTTTCCTTGGACTGGGCACATCGATACAGTCGGCTGCTCAGGGTATAGCAGCCCGGTTAGGGTACCCACGTCTCTGCAGCCAGTCGGGCAATTAGCCTGTCAGGGCAATTAAAATGCTGAAGGAACAGAATTGCCGCTGACAGGCGAAGGCAACTGCGTCACGAAACAGGCGCCAAAGGTAGCTGCCCCATGTTGCAGCGCCGACTACTCTGCCGAAGCATTTCGCTCCATTTAGCCGCCCCACATAATTCCAAGAAATTCACCATAATCCATTGCAAGGCAACTTGGCCTTGCCAACTCGTGCAACCCGAGGTGAGTTCTAAAAATAATATGCATAAGAATACATGTGATGCATAGGATGACAGCCGAGAAGATACCCAGTGTATCACATTTAGGCTCGACTAGCGACTTACCCTGTAAAGTCAATTAAGAGAGAGAGAAAGGAAGGATGCTAACACTAACTGACTTATTAGCTATACTCGACTAGCAACATACCCTGTAGCTAATATTTAATATTGATCAACCTAATGAGGAAAATATAAATAGAAAACTTTAATTGTTTTTTATATTTACTTCGAAACTTTAGTAATTATAGAACGTAAGATCCATTGAACAGCAAAATACTTTGTGAATGCAAGTTCATGACTAGAAAATACCCTGTAATTTAATAGATCGAGCTATAAATATGAGCGATAATAAATATTAAAATTCTTAAATTTTAATTTATCTATAAAAAGAGGCTTAGCCGTCCTTGAAGAGTCAAAAAACTCGACTAACACATACCCTGTTTATTCATAAACTAACAGCTCACATACATACAAAATTTCTAACTTAATGTTGTTACTTTCATAACAAAAACTAAAACTAGCAGATACCCTGTAAACACTTTTTCTATGATTTCAATTTACAGTAAAATATCTTGACTAAATTTCTATTTATAGCTTATTTCATATCAATTAGGGACTTAAGTACACCCTTTTAGTGCTACTCACATTGTTCCAGGGTATGTAAATTAATTTCTAGCCAAGTGCCTGCGCTCATTCCTCATTGCATATTTGCAACGGAAAATATGTCATTAAAGCTGTTTTGCAGTTGTTGCAGCTGCTGGACTGCATCGGCCTCTGCCTCTTCCTCTAGCTCTTCTTCGTCTTTGGCAAACAAATTTAGCTGTTGCAAAAATTACAAATATTTAATAAGTAGCTGCAGCTAAATATTTTCGACTATTCCAGTCGAAGAAGGGGAGAAATTCGTAAATATTTGCTGAACTTAAATTCGTCTAAAATGAAATCATAGCTGTTCGCTATGAAGCTCAGTAAACACTCTATCGAAGCAGCAAAAATTATACAAAATATATATAAGCTCTATGATCAATATATGGAAAGACTTTTTTTGTAATGAAATATTATATTATTATTTTAATTATTATTTTAATTTATATGCAATTTTCTTGAAGTCTTATAATATTTTATAGTGCGCTGTCAGCATTGCCCTGCTCTTTTTGCCCAAGGACTTCCTGATATAATAATAATTTTAAAAATATAATAATAATTGATATATCACTTTTTATTGAGCTCTTAAATCTCTTTGAATAACTTGAGTTAACTGTTTGCTATGTACTATCTTAGCATGTCTTATTTAATTTCTTAACGTTTCTATCTAGACTTTGATTAGCTTAAGATTTCTTTCAAAGACTTCTCATATCATATCAGCTTTGGTATTTTATGCGAAATTTACAAGTCTTAAACATTATTTTTAGCTGAGAAGCGCCAGCAGCTTTAATTGCTTAAGCTTTTCATTCAACCTGGCGAGTTTTTACTGTGCCTCAAGCACATTTCAAGCATTGCCAAGAGCGTGCAAGAGCTGCCGCGTGCATACCCAACACTGCGGTGCCCCTAGCAGACACCCACTCACTGAAATAAAAACGACAACTCATTTAGCCTCATAGAATCATGCCTTGGTTGACGTGAATCACTCACTCAGGCACTCAAGACGCCAGCGAGGGGGCTGAAGAGGCGCCGCAGTGGCATGGTTGGAAAACTATTTTCGCTTCTAACTCGCGGCGGCCTATTAGCTCTGACCGAGATGATCCCAAGTAGCGCAGCGTTGGAAAATTTAGCTCTCAAGCTGTCACTTGGGCGTCTGGCAGACGACAACAACAACACGAATGGTGGAAAATGCGCGGAAAAATGAAAACTCAAACAAGGGGCGCAAAGCAAAAGGAAAATGCAAACTTTTGAATTGCTCATTAGATACGCTAGTTTCTGTAGGTTCTACGCACAATACGCACGCCTAATATGTAAAACATATTTCGATGTCTGCATTGGGTATGGAAGCGTGAGGGGATAGTGGAAATAAGACGTGTCACGACAAGTCACGATAATGAATACTATTTAAGGGCAACGATAAGAGCCAAGACCCAAATTGTTAATTCATGTGCATCTATATCAATCATATTAGTGTTGTGTAATGAAATATGAGTGTTGCAAAGTGTTGCTGTAAGCATTAGCATATCTATTTTAAATAATCATATAAGATCTGGTAACACCACTGTGTGGTCTCTCATATTCTGAAGTATTGCTAATGCAATATGTTTAATTAATGCACCAGTTTTGACATAAAGTATAGTATTGGGAAATTAGTAAAATAGAGGCGATATCTAAAATAAATATTATATTATATTTTATTATATTTTTTATTGTTATTTTTTATTATTATTTTTTTATTATTTATTTAGGTAAATTGCCTTGTAAATTTCGTTGAAGTGTTGCGTGTCCAAGTTACTCAGTTGCTCTTGTAATGCTATGTTAATTTGGCTTCTATTATTATATCTTTTCATATTGCATATATGTAGTGCTGCATAGTGTTAGATAGAGTTGTTAGGGGCAGTGTTGCAAAACCTAGAAAATATTATACAGCATATATTGTAAATATATTGTTAAAGCTAAAGTGGGATCATTCAGACTAGAGCATATCTTTTATATATTGCTGTGAAGAGCATGTGCTTGGTACACCTGTAAGACGTTGCGGACATTATGTGATATTATATATTGGTGCTTTAAGTGCTATAGCTGCAACAGATACTATATATCCTACAGGTGATAGATTCAATTGGTGCTATAAATGCTATATATCCTATAGATGCAAAGCTGCTATAGATGCTATAGATGATATACTATAGATCTTATAGCTGCTATAAATGCTATTGATGCCGTAGACCTTATATGTGCTATAGATGCTATAGATGCTATAGATGCCATAGATGCTATAAATGCTATGTATCCTATAGATCCTATAGCTGCTATAGATGCTATTGGTGATAAAGATCCCATAGATACTCTTGTTGGTAAGTCGGCAGCTAAACTGTCTCTTATAGTGCTCGATCATATAGAACTATATTTAATTGTAAGCTTCGAGCTAAATAATTTCAAACATACAATTTGGAAAGGAAAAGGCAATATTTTGTGTGTCACGCGCTCATCGCTGGTCTCTGCCAAGGCACAGCAAGAACTTTTCGTAAGTTTTATGCGCCGCTGGCAAAAGAGACGGAAAAAAACATTTGACAGACCAATACAAAGGAGGCGGATGCTAGGGGCAGTTGTAGTTTAGTTTGCTTCGTGTCATGTGATGAGTGCTCCTACTTTTGACTGACTTAATGAGGCTGAGCACAGCGCATGAAGTGTGTTTACTTACACGAAAAGTGCCGACCCGGCAATGTCAAGGCGCGCCTGAAGCTGTGAAGGTCCATTAGCAAGCGAAAGATGAGCAATGAACCCGATGAACACGAACTTAAGTCGTAAGCAGAAGAATTTATGCCAGTTGAAGAAATTGAGGTTTGTCATGCGACTGGGGTTTAAATTTAGTTTGCAAATTCAATTATTACTAAGGTCAGACTAGACTGTCTTAGAGGTAAAGGTATATGACAATTAGGAGAAAGAATGTGAGTGAGTAGAAATGAAGAAAGAAACAGAAGTTGAAACAGTAATGGAATTGTAGTTGATGAAATAGGAAAATTAATTATAATCGAAATGAAAAGGCAAAACTTATAAATATAATTACATCTATTGGCATAGATAAAGAGAGGAAAAGTAGAGCTAGGCATAGCTATATCGATGTAGGCATAGGCTGGCGTATGAATGGATATAGCAAACATATCAGAAGAGAGGAAAGAATGAAAAATAATTAATGAAACAGTGAATTGGCAAAGGTATATAGTTATTGCTATGGATTTAGATAAATATGAGGGTCAGAGTAGAGTCAGATGTGGATCTTGAAGCAAAGAAACGGGAATATAAATGGGAAATAAAAAAGGGACTTGAATGGAAATAGGATAGAGAAAAGAAAGGTGGAAATGGACTGGAATTATAAATACAAACTAGACTAAGTATGGGAGATGTATATCAAATCATATGTAGGCATAGGTAAATGCCCAAGTGAAGGAAGCATGTGTATGTCTATGCCCTACAAACTGTGCCAAAGTAAGGTCGAGCCAAGGGCTTGGCTTCTGCCCGTATTAATGCAGCTGCAAAAAAGTTCATATAAATTAATTAATTGATTTTAATTTTCAAATAAAACAACGTAGGTATGCTCAGTATAAATGTATATAAATACACATATATGAAGCCCTTATTTATTTAGTAATTAATATTGTAACCTTCATCAACTAATCCAAATATTTAGATTAATTTACGACTAGTCCAATATATTTTTGGCATGTGTGTTCCACATTTTCATACACCCACACACCCACACACACATGCATATATGTAGAGGGTGTTTGCTTGTGTGTGGCCAGAGTTCATTAAAAATTCGTTTGCTACTTGTCGAATGTCTCGTTAAATGTGACTTAATCCAGTGCAACGTCAAAATTTGTCAGTTTTGAAAGGCTTAGCGCATAATTAATGTTATTTAAAGTTTTAAGTAAATATACGCCAAGCATATACACACATCTATGTGTGCGAGTGTGTGTGAGTGAGTGTGTCTATGGCCATAAACTTTCTAAATATGCTGTGGTTCCTATGCCCTGTAGAGCAGCAGCTGCTGCAGCGGAATGCGCTGCTCAGAGGGAGAACATGTAACACTAAGGGAGCTGAGCGGGAAGTCAAGACAAAATAAATATTTAAATAGAAGAAGTTAAAACAGCAAAATATTTGTAGGAAATTATGAAAGATAAGAGTCGATAAAGGCAAATAATATATTTTATAAATTTAAACAGTTACTAATGGAAGTAAATTAAATAAGCATTTGTTATTAGTTATATTTTAGCTAGTCCGATTAATATATTTAGAGTGTATTAACTCTTTTTCTATGTTGATTGCTTAGAAAATCAAACAAAATGTTTCCAGAATTTCTTAAAATGGATCGAATTTTAATCGAATGCATCCAAAGCTGAATTCGATTTTATGTTTTTATCATTATTATTATATTATCAAAATTATCATATATTATATTATATTATACATTATATTATATATATTATATTATTATATATTATATTATTTTTGTTCATCTCATATATTTTACATATAATCTAACTACAAACTGAAAGTACATTTGTCTTAGATATTTTATGTTTTGTATAAAAGAACTATTTATTATATATATACTATTTATTATATATATTATATAATATATAAGTTCTATTTTTTGTATATATTTTCATTTGATATATTTATTACTCTTGTTAGATGTATGCTTATTAGCATGAGTATAAATGGTTTTTCTCTGTTTCTCTTTACATTAGTGTCTTAAATATTTGATGATGAACATTTCCAATTTCATTCACTTTACAGGGTATCTTGTTCGTCTAGCATTCTGTCCCGCTTGTCGCGCTGGTTGTTTTATGCTGTTTGTGTTGTTGGCTGTCAGAAATGTTATTCTTTGCGGATCTTTATGGGTCGTGCGGCGTTGTGTGTGTTCCGTTCCGTTCCGTTTCGTTTCATTCTGTTTGCTTCAAAGCAAATAAAGATAAATACATGCATATACACACACTCATACATATATATATATATATACATACATATGTTTGTGTGTATTTCACTTTTATGCTTTTCCCAAATAAATTTTGAATTTATTTATTTCTTGTTCAGCGCTTGCTGATGACGTAACAAGCGGCTGACGTGAAAGTATTTTATAATAATTTGATTTAAAATAATAAAAAATATATATTTGCATATTTATTTTCCATGCTTTCCCATGTCTCTCTCTCTTCTCTTTGATTTCATTAACTGCTGTCAAAATCATCGGAAATCAATTAAAAATTATTTATGCACACATAAAGGATTTCCAGTTGTTGTTGTTGTTGCTGTTGTTGTAGCATTGTCCATTGTCCATTGGCTGCTCAATTGGTTGACCGCAAATTGCATAATTTCAATTAGATTCAAGAGCTGGCGGAAAATGTTGTTACTGAACGAAAATTGAGGAAATGGGAAAAACACATTTTCTATTATGCTCGATAATTACGTGGCGGGTGAAATTTTTGAACAATCGACAAATGCGATTTGCTGTGTCATCATTTTAATTTAATTAATTACGGCTCGATATATCTGCCCAAAGCCACTTTAGCTGCGGGGTCAACAGACCCCACAGGTGCTGCCTCCATTGATGAGAGTTTTCAGCACGCGCAAATATAAAAATATAGTTAAATTTATCATTGGGCAATACTCTGAATATTATATTATTATTTCTCTAATTTTATTTTCGTATTTAATTAACAAAGCTTTGTATGTGAAAAGATGATATTCATGGCGTGTCATTGTTTGTCAGTTGATGTCTTCTTGTGTGCTTTGACGTGTATTTAATGAGTCAGGCACTCAATGATCTTAGCTGAAGGTTGACATAGCTTTGTATAATCTTCTGCTTTCCTTACATTCCTTCTTTTGTTTCTCCAGGCTCTTTGCTGTTTCTCACCCTAAGAAGTGTCTATATGGTATATGGTAAGAAGTGTCTCTCTCTCTCACAGCCTCATCTCTCTTTCCTTCTCTTTATTTAGTGCAAAACTGAAAGCATTGACATTCTGGTTCCTTTACTCTTTTTTCTCTCTATCCATTCCCCCATCTCTCTCTCTCTCTGTCTTACTATAGATTACACTCCCTTTGCCTCCTTTCCTTTTCTCGCTCAATATTTCCACCTGTAAAATATATGTACCTTCTCCGGCTTTCTCTGGCGATATACTATTTTTATTTGTCAATGTTTTCTCTGCTTATGATTCGCTTTATTTTTTTCTCTCTATCATTTTCTGTCTTCCACACAATCTCCTTTTCATTCTCTATATTTTATCTTCCTCTCTCTATGTCTCTCTGTCTCTATCTCTCTCTCTCTCTCTCTCTAGCTCTATCTCTGCCACTTTCTCTCTCAATTTCTTATTTAAAAGTATTTAAAATAAATTTAATTGAAACAAGATTATTATTTATAGTTAGAACTCTTCGACATTGGAGCGAATATTTGTTTTAATTATGTAGGTGGCACGCAGGTATTCCATAATGCACTGCCAACAACGACATTTCTGGCTAACCGCACATGACAAAACTTGTTGGCCATGTTCGTTGTGGCCAAACAGCAACAAAAACAACAACAAAGAGTTGCGAGAGTAATAAACAAAGCCGCAAATGCGTTTTGAGGGCGAACAAGTGACAGCAGCTACATAAAGGAGAGAGAGAGAGAGAGAGGGAGAGGGAGGGGAGATAGCTAGCGAGAGAGGGAGCAAGAGATAAAGCTTCTATAAGTGCATCACTTCAGGACGAACGTAGGGAATGGAGGGAGTGGCTGACAAAGTTTTCGGGTGGGGCATTTGGCACGCTTAATTAAAACGGGGCTCACGTAGACCCGAATCCAACCAAAATGCTGTCACTGTCAGTTTTTGGTCGAGAGCAGCCGCCGCTTGGCTTCCATTTTGAGCCAAAGCTAATTTGGCCACTTTTATTTGGCAGCAGCCGAGAAAGACGCAAAAAGAAAAACGAAATGGAAAAGTGAGGCAAATGTTGCAAGTGTCAAAGTGCATGGGAAATGCATTGCGGCACATTAATTGCATAAATTTCGACGTCACTTTGAACTGAATGCGGCGCAAATTAAAGCGCAAGCGAGAAGGCGCACGAGCCGAATGAGAGGCAAAAGTCATTAAATGTAGCTGCAGCACCTTTATAGCTGCGGCCAGGAGTGGGAGTGGCAGTATAAGTGGGCGTGGTCGTGGGAGTGGACGTCAGTTGGGGTCTGCCTTCTGTCATAATTTGATGCCTAACTGTGTCAGGCGCTGGTCGGCTGCAGTTGCAAGTGCTCATGCATAACGCATTTTGGCTCCGCTAAAAAGTATGCTATGAAAGTGTAACTCAAACCTGTTGCCACACACAGGCACAGGCACACGCACACGCACACGCACACGCTCACGCACACAGATGACTGGTTTTTGGGGCAGCGCTTTAAATCAGTTGCCATTTCATTAAAATGCACACAGGCATCTGGCCTCTGCCTCTGCCTCTGCCTCTGCCTTTGCCTCTGCCCTCTGCCTTTGGTTTCTGCCTTTGGCCTCTGCCTCTGCTCTCTGTCCTCTGTCCTCTGCCACTGCCTCTGCCTCTGCCTCTGCCTTCTCATTCGCTGTTCGCCCACTCTGACAACGCTTTTTACCTTCAGTTTTAACGCTCTATCTTTTTTCTTGTTTCAGCTTAAATTTACCGTTATGAAACAGCTTAATGCCCATCATTTGCAAAAGCTTTGATGCAGTTTTTTATGTCAATTTTTTGCTATGCCCAACTTGAATTAAGTAAATGCACTCTTTAATTAGTCTGGCAATGCCACAAAACAATTTACCGTTATATATATAAATATCATAATCAATCAAAGTGTATTTATAGATAAAGATATAAATATAGATATATTTTTTTAACAAATTGATTCCGGTAAAAGGTTTTTTCAGGCCAGCCATTTTTATTTGCCTTGTTTAACATGTTTTTACGTTTTACGTAAATATTAAATTATTAAATAGGCTTTCATTATATTTGCATGACTTTGATTAAATGAATCAAATTGAATTTATTTATTAAATAAACACATGTTAAATAATCAGAAATAATAATAATATTGGATCAAAGATCACCAATCTTAAGCAAATTGAGGTTAGCACGAAAAGCAATAATATCCCAATTTTCAAAAGGGAAATCTGTCAAATTCGCCGCAGACTCAAAACCAGACAAGTCACAACGAATGTACGAAAATGGTCAACCACAAAGTGCCAATAGCACTGCTTCTCGCTCGCACACACACGTTAGGTGTTTTTGCCGCTACTGTAAAGCTTTTGACTGCCTAGCATAAATAACTGCAAAATGTAACAGAGTCAAAGTCTATGAAAACACTACGAAGTAATGTGACGTCAGACACAAAACAACTTTTGCAACAATGCTGCTGTTGCTGTGGTTGCATTTATTTTGAGTGGATTTATTTATTTGCCTTGCCACATACAACAACAACAGCAGCAACAACAACAATTGGATAAAGTGAAATGAAACAACGCAAATCAACTAAAAAACGCGTTGCAATAAAACGACGAAGAGGAAGAACACACACATAGAGCAAAAAAGTACCCAGCAGCACCCGCACAAGTTTTTATTTTATGCAAATGTAAGGTGTCCCAGGTGGGTAATGCACACGTATGCTAGGACTCTGCAGTGCTGTTGCTGCTGCTGCTTCGTCTTCCTCTTGTGTTGCATTTGGCTGCTTTTTGCTCAACATTCAATAAAAACAACAACAATAACGGTACAGGTGTGCTGCCAGGGGCAGGCGGTGGGGATGGCCCTTGGGTTATGCTGTTGCTCTGTTGTTGTTTGTCTGCACGTCTGTGTCTCTGTTTGGCAAATGCCAACTTTATTAGGAATTTTGCAGCTGTTTGCGAGTGTGTACGTCTGTGTGTGTGCATGCAAGTCAAATATATGAAAGCGGAAATCAAAGCCAGAGCCAAAGCTCATTGGCGCTGCATGTGTGAGTGTGTGTTTTTGCTGAACTTATCCGTACAGTACATTTGCGTGTAATATGCACGGATGAATTTTTTTTTGGTTTTTTGTTGCTTCCGATTTCATTTCTGTTCAATGAAACGCAATGCCGCGTGCAGCTGTGTGTGTGCGTGTGTGTACAGGTGTGGGAGCGACAAAGAGAGGAAGAGAGAAACCGAGAGCATGTCAGAAACTGTGTGAACATTGCGCCTGTGCACTGGCTGTGCAGAGCGTAATTGCTGAGCACAATTTCCCTTTATATTGGCAGCTACAGCAGTTTACAGTGGTGGCACCGGTTAGTGTTAACAGTTAAAATGTAGGCTTAACGATATATTTTTATGGCATTATGAACATTTTTAAGGAGTTTTGTACTTTTTTGTTTGATTTCAGTTTATTTAATTATTTAGTATGTCGTGGCTTATGATATTTTCTATTATAAACAATGAAGTATATATTATAAAAATAATATTATATATCACCATTTGAGCCGCGCTTTTAGCTTAGTAATGTTTTATTTGACCATTAAGCAAACCAAGCACAAAATGAACATTAGAAGAATTAGCACATCATAAGCATAAATTTAACTGTGGCTCATAAAACAGTAAAGCTTCCAACTAATGGCCGGCATTTAAGGCGCAATAAAAGCTCCCAAAGGGGCAACTGCCACGCCCCCCTCTCTCATGTGGGCACCGCCAACCTGTCTAAGACAAAAAGCAAATTGTCGTTTATAATTGACCACAAGTGGGCGCTGTGGGCTTCGTGGGCGCCGTGGGTGCAGGGGGCGTGGCCACGACATCCCGGACAATACGAATTGTAAATGGACAATTATTATTAACTGCAATAAATTTCACGCACGCACAATTTACATACAGAAGCACGCGAGCGTGCAGAGGATTACAGTGTATACAGAGCGAGGGGAGGGGAGGGTGGCGCGGGTGGGTGGTTGCTGTAGTCATGTGGGAGTCGACGACACAATCTACATCACGTACAAATCGTTTAAGTGCAACACATAATTGTTCGAGAACCCCAAAACAGCCATTTTCGGATAGTATAATTGTGCTGAGCGTAGGTGTGTGGGTGTGTGTGTGTGTAGGTGTGTGTCAATAGCAATTATGTGCGCACCGTGGATAAATACACTGAACGGAAATGTGTGTGCTATTCCCAGAATAGCAATAAATTTAATTAAATAAAAAAAAACAAATATTTAAATTTATTGATTTTAATTATGTTTTTTTTCTATTTTTAAATGTTTCAAGTTAGTTCATAGTTTAGTATACATTTCTCATACTCAATATGTAGATATCATAACAAAAACTTATTTTAATATTTTCATATATTTTCCATCAATTTTTCTCAGTGTCGTCAGCCTAAAAGAAATGATTTAAGTTTAAAGTTGAATGAAAATATTAAATATTAAATATAGTAACCCAAAATTTTTATATATATCATATTTTTCAAATTTTGCATGCCCATGAGATTTCATGAAAAAAGTTTCAATTTCTCTGATTTTATTTAGTTTTTAACAATTATTTAGTATATTTAGTCTTTTAAGTCTAAGATCACCTAAGTTTAGTTCATACAGAGAAAACAATTTGTTTTGATTTTTTCTGCCATTATTCTTAAGCCTTGGTGATTTTTTTCAGTGTTGTTAGTTTTGGGTGTTAGATCCAGGTAAGTGTTTCTTTTTTGTGTTTGCGCCTGGACTAAAAGTTTCGGCTTGACAAGCTCCACTTAAGCTGCCACAAACAATGCGCAAAGAATTGAAAAGTAATTTCGACGCACAACTAACGAGAATTTCCCTTCGTTTGAGTCTGTGTGTGTGAAGGCCCACGCTTCAAATTGATGTCAATGTTTATGTTGTTGTTGCTATTGGCGTTGTTGTTACTTAGTTGTGCATTGTCCATTAGCGCGTTGTTTAATTGAATTGTAGCAATTAAAGTGCTTCAATTGATTTTAATCGAAAATTGCGCTCATTGTTGGCAGTTGTTGTTGCTGTTGCCGTTGTTGTCTCTCTGCGCGCCGTTGGTACTGCTAAGTACAGTCGGCATTGCATACCAGTCGGCGCTTTGGCAGTTACCGTTAATTGCATGACAAGTACCGCTTCATTAACGCGGCCCATTCAAATGCCGAAAAGGAAATGTGCAATAATGTGCCCAAAGCTTTGAGGTCAACAGCAGCAACAGCAACAGAAACAGCAACAAGAACAACAACACTGATACGCACATAACTGTAGCCTAAGCTCAACAGGCTGCTTTTTCGTTTTTCTGCTCGCAAACAACAAAAAAAATGAATTTCCCCAACACAGAGCGTAAAAGTACCAACCGGCCGCCACTCTCTCACTCTCTCTTTTTCTCTCTCTCGGGCTCACTCGCTGCATAAATGCTGTTATGCTGCCTCTGTGTGATATTTGGTTGTCGCCGCGACTGCCACAACATGCGCTCAACATTCAGTACGCAACGAACTTTGCAAGCAAACGGTTGTCGATGCTCTCTCGGTAGCCAATACCACGCGTCGTCGCTGCCACGTGAATATCAATAGGGAAAAGGAACCCAAAAATAAGCACGCGCGCGTTACACATATGCGCCTGTATGTGTGTGTGTGAGTGTGACTGTGTCGGTGCCTGTGTGCGTGCATTTATTTTTAAGCAGCGGCTAATGTAAAAGTGTACAACAAAGTAGAAAAAGATATAAAAAGCAATAAATAATCAAAAATCTATAAATAAAACAGGCGGCTGCAGTTGACAAAAAAGCAGAAATACAAGAGATTCGAACCGAGCGAAATGAAAGCGAAATTCAAATTCGAACAGCTGCTGGCAGCGACGCTCTGCTCGCTGCTCGCTCTACCCGCTGTCGCCGTTGCCGTCGCTGCTGCAATCGAAGCGCAACCCGGCAACAGTTATGGCGCCTCCTTCATATCAAATCCGGCTATATATGCCTATACCGTGGCCAATCAGCAGCAGCAACAACAACAAAGACAAAATCCCGACAATCAAAACTTCATAAATTTTGATGCTGGCAATTCGAATGCAAATGTGAATGGCAATTACCGCAATTACTACTATACGGATGCCAATGCCACGCCCACGCTGAATACGCCTGCAGCAAGTGCAGCCACGGCCGCAGCCACACAGCCAGCCCCACTAACGGGCTGCACTCTGGACCGTCTGGCCGTCTATAAGGTCGTCCTGCACACCTATTGGACTCGTGAACTCTTCCCCAAACACTATCCCGACTGGCGACCCACTGCCCAATGGACCAAGACCCTAGGTAAGTGCACCCAATACTTGTGTTTTCATTTCTCCATGTGCACACTTTTTGCTTTGATAAGAAGTTCGTCATAGAAGATAACACAGGCACACCTGAAATAACAGACAACAATTTAATGATTATTAAGTTTGTGCTGAAACTATACTCGGAATAGTTTTGCAGATATATTTTTAGCTGTCAATGCACTGCAAAATCTGTGAAAAGTGTATATTGTTTTCCACATCATATTCTAAAAGCATTTATAATGTTTCCATTGATGAAAAGTAGGACTTAGTGAGATAATATATATTTATTTTGTATACAAATTTATTTGTCGACAAGTTCAAGAAATTACACAAATTAATATGATTTTTACCATAGTAAAGTACTTAGTATATCTATATATTTAGTATATATATTATAGGATCTATAAAAAATTAACTCATATATTTAAACTTTAATTTTAATAAAACTTTTATTAAGTGGGTAAATAAAAACGGTTCCAAGTTGTTTCAATTTGTCATGGGATTACAAAGACTTAAACTTTCAAAAAAACATGTATTGAAATGGATCATAAGTATAGCACTAAAAAAATAAAAGTAATTTTTTATTATTCACAATTTCAATAAGATATAATATTTTATATTTTTATTTATGTTTTAGTCAAATGAATTAGTATTTTAAATACTTTTTTACTTGAGCTATATTAAAGCATATTTCTAATAAAAATCATTTATATTTGCACAGCTAAAGATTGAAATTGTTTTTAGCCTTATTTTGTAATGTTCTTATCATAATTTCGAGATAAATTTTTAATATTTAAATAGTGTTTTTAAATGTTAGCATACATGATTATTTTTTAGTAAAACTTTTTATTTACACTATTTAATAATTGGCTAATCATTGAAAGTAAGTTAAATACCATTTCCAATTTTTGCTCTCTCTTCAAGCCAAGCAGTTTAATCAGCACAATTGAAAGGCTTCGTTTGACTAAACGTCCAACTGTTTGCTCTGTAGTTTGGGAGGCTGATCAAAAGCTTATACAAATTTGCACAGCTCAACAAAAACTGAACAACAACAACAACAATAAATAATAACAATGTAGGAAGAAAAAAAAGTTAAGACTAATTTGTCACAATGCTCGCAACTTGGCAGACGTATAAAAATAAATCGAAAAGCAATTTCGCAGCCCAAGACATTTGGTTGAATTTGTTGTTGCTGCTGTTGTTGTTTATATTGTTGTTGGGTTAAGTAGCTAGATATAGAGGCCTGGCCCAAATAGATGAGATACAGATATAAACACAGATAGCAAATACGTTGGGGCAGGGTTGCGAAGGGAGTCCTTGGCCGCATTGGCATGTCGCTTGTCTTATCATGTTTTTGCAGATTTAGCTGTCAATTTATAGCACACACACACAGAGCGCAGTAGAGCGAGAGCGAGATAGAGGGAGAGAGTGTGTGGGTGGAAGAGAGATGCATAGCGTCGGGCAGAGAGCGAAGGGAAAGGCAATGCGAGAGTAGACAAGTAAATCTGACAGCCAAACAAGCGTTGCCTTTTGCCGTAGCATACTTTCAGGCACACACACACACACATGCGCACAGCCATAAAAAAGGATAAGACTAGCGCCTAAGAAATGCGATTTGTACGTGCTTAGGCGCTATACGCCTCGCCTCGGCGCTGAACAAAAAAGGAAAGTGGAACAAGAAATAAAATAATAGATTCACCGAAGTGCGTCTACCCTACCTTCTTTTAGATAGAAACATATCTTTATATAATATTTTAATTGTTTCGAAACTAGCTAGATTCAGATTTTCGTGGAAATATTTTAGAGTATATCCAAAAATATTTAGGTGGTAAAATTTGATAGATCGATGTCTTAGCTCTCTTAGCTCAGCAGGATATGTATTTAACTTTGTACTTTTTTACAGTCTTAATTATGATTATTAATTATCATCAAAATAACAAAGTACAAAACATGAGCATGTTATCCGCATAGATATTTCAAGTAATTCTCAGGTTATATTATTGTTTGTCGAGTAGAAGATATCTACTCTTCATTTGCAAAGATTTATTCACTTAAACTAGAGTCATATGCCTACTTCTCCACAAACTAGTTTCTTTTTATATAGTTTAGATTTTTATATATACAGTTCCGGAAAATAATTCTACTGTTGAAGCTTTCCGCATTGAAAGTTTAGTTACATGTTTAAAAGACTTTTCTATCAATATAAATTTAGTAAACAAATTTGTTAATTTTCTATGTAGTAAAATATTAAATAATATGTGAGTCCCAATATATTTGGCTTGATACTGACCTTCATTGAAAGAGTTAAGATAAATAAATTTGATTATGAAATGTGGTTTACGTATTCATAATTTTTCTTTTCTTATCTTATGTATGTGTGTATATATACATAGCCTATTATACATTATATTATGTTATATTATATATACTAAACACTCAAGCGTTACACAATCTCTCACAGAACATAGAATACCCTATAAAATGCGCTCAAGCACGACAAGAAATTGGATAAAGTTGTTGCCCAACAGCTACTCTTGTGCTGCTTCTTTTCAATTATTGTTGTTCTTGTTGTTGTTGCTATTCTTCTGCTTCTTTTTCCTCATCTTGTCGAGGCTCTGTTTTGATGTTTTGATTTTTGTGCTGTTGCACTTAAGTTGCGTTTTTTAGAGACTTTTACTTAGCCGTCGTCGGAGCCTTTTGCTTATTTATGATTTTGTTTGCCAGATTATAATCCGAGCATTACAAACGGTAAACAAGGCATCAAGAACTAGCCAAACTATATGTAAAATATGGGAAAAGTTACACTAGAAACTCTGTCAAGTTTATTTAAGTAAAAGTATTCTTAGAACTACTTTAAAGTCGCTTCTAATTAAATGCAGCAATGCTGAGTGCCTCACTCTCTCTCTCTGTCTCCCTCTCGCTTAACCATTTGTGGTTTATTTTCAGCTTTAGAGTTCTCTCTCTCCTACGCTCTCCGCTCTCCACTCTCCTCTGTCATTTTGTCTGTGTTGTTTATTGTGTCGACGCGGTAATTTATAGTATTCACCAATTGGAAAACATTGCGTATGCGTGATTTATATGCAATTCGTGCTAGTTGTATGTCCACAGAACTCTCCACTGGCTGTAACTAACCGATATAATGCGTATAATGCGCTTCTTATGCTTAAAATATTGACTTGACAATTTCGAGCATTGCGAGCGATAAATTTTTGTTGCCGTCTGTGGAAAAGTTTTCTCACTTTTATCCCTGTTTTTTTTCCATGTGAATTGCAAATAAATAAAAAATTTTACACCCACTCATTCTTTTATTTGCGCCTAGCTATATATGTACTGCTTTTATTTTGGGTTTATTTATTCGAAATTTATTTGGCTTTAAAAAGAATCGCTAATAAAGTTATCCTGGCTGATATAAAAAATTTAACGGCAATGCTCTAAAAA
The DNA here is from genome assembly GCF_003285905.1 of Drosophila hydei. NCBI lineage: Eukaryota > Metazoa > Arthropoda > Insecta > Diptera > Drosophilidae > Drosophila > Drosophila hydei. The sequence goes on from NW_022045656.1 coordinate 2,187,366, forward strand.
CTACTATATATATCAACTGCTAAAAATCGTTCGATATCGAAGAAAAAGCATGTCCATGTTGACATTGCTCACTCGTAATCGATGGCAGAAAACTCAGTTACGATTCAAAAAGAATTAAATGTGTCTAAAGATCAATATTTTTGAATCTTCGACGCACCAATTTGGTAATCAATCTATAAATTTATGTGGTTTCAGCTGATAATTGTAGAAAGAATATCAAAAAGCAAGTAATGACGGCAAAAGTATGGCATCTAGATACTTATATTTTCACAAGCATAAGCATGTGAAATACTTTATTTTATTAAATTTTGGGAAAGTGGAGATTCAAAATCAAAAGTATAAAAAATTTGTGTATTCATTGAAGTCTTTGTAATCATTAACGTTAATTTGATGTCTTCCAGCCATGCTTAAGAAACGAAGTCAAAATATCGATTTTTATCAATAATTGATCAACTCGTTATGCGTGTGGTATACACGAGTCTACAATTCAAATTTCAAGTCTACTGCTTTAGTGGCGTACGAGATCACTGCGCTTATCCTGACGGATGCATCCGATCGATGGGCTTAGCTCAATGCCCATTTTCAGTGGGTTCAGGGTATAAAAAGTAGAATTTAAAATAAATAGTTTTTCCCGATTTATCACATTAATTATTAGTCAATCCTCAAAAGGAATCCACAATATAGTAATGGTCGACACGGGCTGCTAGTCTAACTTTCTAGAATTAAAATACATATATAATTGCAAATATAATTAATTAATTATAAATATATTGTTGAAGATCCAATTTTAACCTGTTTGCCACACTCTCAATGGGCGTTGATGTCACTGTGTATGTAAATACATATATTTATTAGTCTAAGGTTCTCCACGCTAAAAATAAATCCAAAATATTAAGCCTCTATATGTGTAAAATGTGCAAATTGAAAAGTGTTACAAAACTGAATAGTTTGGAATAGGTTATATAGCAAATCGAACTTATTAATGCCAATGGAAATACGAATATGAAATGAAAGTAAATAGTGAGGACGCTCTTTGTATAGAGAGCTCTTTTCTTGTGAACTTGTGGATAAGCAAAGAAAATACTATTTCAAGTAAACGAGGAAAGCTATTTGTACATTGGTATAATATAAAGTGAGCATGGAGCACATGGGGACATGTGAAGTGCAGGACAAACAGCAGGATGCCGTAAAGCGTGCTTAAAGAGCCAAGCTGCAGAAGGAAAAGGAAAACTTCAAAGAAAATAAACAATAATAGTTATGCTGCTTGATGTGTCGCAGCAGTTGCAAGCTCAACTGAGCATCCTGAAGTGTTGTCCCAGGACTCTCGTTTACTTTTAAAGCGCATATTTGTCAATAAATATGCGTAGTTGTGCATGCAGTGCATCAAATATTTAGAGGAATTGTTCTTGTTGCTGCACAGGCTCTGAGGCGACATTTAGCAAAAGCCAAAGGCAACTTAGGAAGCTCAAGCAAAAACCCGTTGAATTAGTAGGAGCTGCACTTGGAATAGCTGGCAGACAGCTTCCTGCCTGTCATATCCTGTTTATAAATATATATAAATATTTATACATATATATATATATATATAAATTTCAGCATCCGTTACAGTTCCACTGGCGAGCAATGAGCTAGCACAGTAGAAGGACTAAAAAAAGTGTTGTGCGAGCTGCAGCTGCTCTTGTTTTACTTTTCTTGCCCTGGGCTCGGCCAGGGCGTGAGCGTGGGCGTGTCCGTGTGCTCTGCAAATTTATTATGAATGTTGAAAAACAAGCAGCGACAACAGCAAATGCATTTCTTGTGCCTTTTGTGCCAAGTCATGGCACCCAAGACGACGAAGTCGCCGACCGGCTGGTCCTTTGCACCCGCGCTCATATTCCCAGCGAGTTGTTAAATTTCATTTGGTGACATTGCCCGCTGCCCGGGCGCCGCTTTTTTGGGAAACTTGCAGCTTGTTTTTATCGCAAATTGAAACCAAAATAAAGTTTTTTGCCTCCGCAAAACCCAACTAGCCGCCGAACCCGAACGCAATTCGGACACATTGCGCCAGTTGCAATGCCAACGACATATTTTTCCAACACCCAGCAAAACATGAAATTTCTGAAAGGGTAAATTCGACTTGAGACGGGGTTTGAATATGTCAAAGAATCCACAAGAGTTGAGCAAAAGTGACGTTCTGACTACTTTACTTTGAGAGTTTCCAAAATAATGTTTAATAATGACATTGAAGAGCTCAAATGATTTGAAAAGTTTAAGTCAATAGAAGAATAGATTTCTGTAACGGATGTAGAGCAAGATCAAGAGACTAATGACAAAACGATCAACTGATCTTGAGATAAGAAAATAAATCCTTTGATATTCAGAGAAAGTTGATTTATAATAGAAGCAAAAAAACAGGCAATTGAATGGAAAAATTAATTATAATTTGTTACGACTATGATTAGATGACATTTATAAATTTATTAAAAAGGAGTAAAAAGGCGACTGCGATGCCACAATGGAAATCAAGGTTTTGTTGGTTACTATATAATTCCTAAAATGCCTATTCAGTCGATACAGGTTTCAAGCTCACCTCTTGGCTATTGATGCCTTATAGTTGTCAGATATTTATAGCCAAAAAACTACTGAAGTATTTAGCCAAAGTTTTAGTTTTACTTAATATGCTGTAGGGAACGGCAATGCCTTTGCTACACACACTGTCTTTGGCTTAGTCCAGGGTATTTGTTAGTTGTGCAGCAGTTGAGCATCTTGCAAGTATCTCATATTTTTATTTTTTTTCGCTTTGTAGCTATTTGCTTTTTGTGCTGGATACTTTTTGGCCCGAATGGGGCATTCAACACTTTTTGTTTAGCGCAAGTTTTGTGAAAATAAATAAAAATTTTTTCTATTTTTACTATTTTTATTGCATTGCCAAAGCTTTTTGTTTCTCAATTCTCGAGTGCTTTTGCCAGGATATGCTCGATGCGCCTCTCCATGCTTGTAGCCTTGATTGCGCTGCTTGAAATGAAATGTTGCCCGTTCGCAAGTGCATTTCGAATTGAGCCACTCGAGCAAAAACTTTGATTTCGAGAAGGAGAAACCGTGTTTTATGTGTTTGCTAAATGTAAATTGTGTAGCCCACGACTAGGCTATGTGAGCCGACAACACAAATGAGTATTTCAATAAAACTAGAAGGCAACTTACATTAATTGCCTGTATATGGATATAGACAAGTACAAGCTACACGCATTGAGAGCTGGAATTTGTTCCTAATTCCATTCGACATTTTATTGCTGCGGTTTCATTTGCCCGGCCAGACGCCCCTGGCGGCCTGGGGGCTACGTTAATTACCTGCGTGTCCTGACCATTGTCATGGGTGTCCTTGGCCTCTGGGATGTGCGTGCTGCTGTAGTTGGTGTTAAATGTTGAGCCAGCGGCTTTTTCACGCCTTGTTTTTTATTGTTTCAAGCAAGCCGCCTCGCCCCAACCCCCTCGCAATACACCCACAGAAGTCGCCTAGTTACGCAAATGAAATGCCAAAAATGTCTGTTGCTTTTGCTTGCAAATGAATTATAAAAAGCTTTTGGCAGGCCCGCAGCTTTATGTGTGTGCTTCATAAATATAACATGCGCCTAATTCCCACCCACAGCCAAGTCTGAGTGTGTGGGTGTTAGGGTGTGTGTATGTGTTTTATATTTTATGCACCCCCAAAGACACATATTCGGTACCACTCTAGCTGCTGCTCTTCCGTCTGGTCTACGTCATGTCATTGCACCTTTTTCTTCTCTGTCATTTTTGGTTTTTGTTCCTGGCAAAGTTTTGCCTTTCGTCTCGTAACAAACTTTAAATGTTTGCAATTTTTTACACGCACAGAAAAGACGGGCAAAACATGAGACAAAGAGGAAATCATAAGGCGCTTGTCTGCTACGCCCAATCAAACTCTGTGGAAAACTGCAATACCAATCAATGTATGTATGTGTGTGTGTGTGGGTGCGTGGGTGTGTCAGGAACTGCTGTAATGCTCTTTCTTTGCCAAGCAAAACTTTTAGATTCATATTTTTCGTACATTCATGAGTAGGGTACGCTTTTCTTCTAAATAAGTCAGCAAGGAGCTTGTTCAAGCAAGCCTTAAACTTGCGTTTATTAGGGCAACATGAAAGAAGCAGAAGGAAAATGGTTTGAGCTTGGATTCCTCTGCTTTCTGAACAACTTGGCTTTTAGCTGCGGTTCAAGGTAAAATTAAATTAATTCTTAAAATAAATTAATTTAATCAACTAGACACGCTTCCAGCTCTAATTTCTGCCCAGCTAACTTAGTTTTTTGTGGCTTAAAAATTAAATTTCTTATATATTAATGCTTAAGTAATAATTAGGAATGTTGTATAATAAATCAAATTATTTTGCATTTTTATAACAAATTTCAAAAGGAAACTTAATTTTTTTTAAATATTTAATATTTTATTTCTTTTATGGTTTTGCATATCTGATTAACTGTTAACTAGAATTATGTTAACATTGGTGCGACTTTAATAACATTATGTTAAATGTGTAACAGGATTTCGGATCTGTTAGCTAGATGTTAAATAATACTTATATTGAAAATAAATATGAAGATAAGCAAATGTTATTAAATTCATTTATATTAATATATATTATATTGTATATATACATATATATATTGTAATAATGATATATAGCATATATTTTATATAAATTAATTAGGTTTAACACAGAAATTATACTGTCACAAATATAATACTTGAGACTTACGTGACTTTTGTTATTACAAATGTTACAAATGTTTTATTTAGATATTTAATTAAACTTGCAAACGCCACAAATAATAACAGAAGAGACAATAAGAAATATGAATTTATTTCAATGTGCTGATTATGTTGACGCTCTGCAGATGGTCTGCATCTCAGGGTGTTTTCGTGTGCGTAACAAGCGTCATTAGAAATTCATAATGCTCGCAGTAGCATACCTGTAGCGCTGTAGGTGCGTGGTTGGGTGTGTAGGTGTGTGTATTTATGTGCGTGTAGCCAAGACGCACAGTGAAAATCATGGCGCACAACTTGCGGCAAACTCTCGTCTCGGTGCGCTGCAGCATAAGTACATTAATAATAAATGTAAATTTGCTGCTTCATTTTTTCTTTTGTTAGCCATTCGAGCTTTGGCTTTATAGAGGGAGTAGGGGAAGGGGGCAGCTACTTAGCCAACTGTGCTCTGCTCTGAAGTGTTATAATTAAAAGCAACCGCTGCTTAACTTTTCGTGGCGCCTTTGATATGCTTAGCTAGACGTTGGTTTTCAAACGGCCACGCCCTGCTATGAATTACGCCTCGCATCCCCCACTTCCTCGCTTGTTTGCTTGCCCAGCTCCTGCTTCCGCTTCTGTAAGCTGAGCCGCGTTTTGCAATTTTTACTTGTCGTCGTTGGTAAATCACAGCGCACACAGGGATCGGCCAAAACAAATTTGTTGTATCCCATTTTTTTTGTGGGTTCTTATATGGCTGGCCGCTTGACAGAGGGTATATCAGTTTTGTCATTCAATATGTAGTTGAGTTCCAAGTCGATGTGTGTTAGTTGTGGAGCTACATATCGAACCTGCACATCTTGTCTTCTTTAAACTATCTGAATGTTATAGCTGACAACGGAATAAAGTTCAAAATATGCCATATGACAAGATCAATGTATCCTATGCTTACAGCTCAAATATATATATAATATATTAAGGCATGCAGCATCCTTTGCAAGGATATTTCGTCTTCGACACAACTATTACTTTTTATTTTTCATTTTTCTTCAAGTTTTGCTTCTTTTCTATGCTGCGCATTTACGTGCATGAATAAATTTCGTTGTTGTTGTTGTTGTTGCTTGTCTTTTATGTCTACACATTTTGTGCTTTGTCAAATTCGTGTCATTATTCATTCATACATGATTAGGCAACAGAACAGAACAGAAACACAAAACAGACAACAGACAACAGACAACAGGCAACAGCAAAGAGCGCACAGGTTTTGAATTACACGCTGCCAAGGAGCGTTGGACTCTAGGGTGTTGCCAGCGCATCCAACCCCAGCCCAACCACCCAACCACCCACTCTCCCCGCTTCCATTACCGCTTTCTACTGCTGCCGAAAAACCTTGATGGATAGTCGGCGGCAGAGTTGTTGTCTGCTCGCAGACGACAGGCGTGGCGGTGGCATTGCCAAATGGAAATTAATGAATGAAATTTGATATACTGTCAGTTATCCAACACTGGCTGCCAGGGCTACCAGCCGCATCAGCATATAATTTAATTTATGCGCACGTGCTACGCATATAACCGAAGGCTCGGCTTATTTTAATGCGGCATTTCAGCGCTTTAAACCAATTTTAATTTGCCATCAATTTAAAATTATTGGTTTTTTTAATATACACACACATATATATTTTCTTTCAATTAATTATATTTATTTGCTAATTTAACAGCGTATGCTGAAGGGCTGAGCAAAAAAAAAATATGTAAAAAAGCTTACACACTTAACTCTTTTTTGCTGCTTTTCCGTTATATAAATTGGCATAAATTAGCCGCGCTAATTACAAATAAATTGCGTAATTTGTTTTTGTAACACACGCAACAACAAGAGCAGCAACAACAATAACAGCAGCAGCAGCAATTATTATTGTAATGTGATTACATTACCTACATGATTCCAATTTAATTATAAGTCAGATGTGCTGAACTGAAGCTTCACATGTTCCCGCATATTTCAATTTTTAAAATTCAGGCAAAAATATTTTAATAATTTTAATTTGTTGTTGATCAAAAATTGTTACATTTTCCTATAGATTAGATATTTTTTAATTTGCATGTAACTGTAATTCCATTTAAGCTAATTTCAATCATGCAAAATATTTTAATATGATTCATAAAAATATTGATTTAGTTTTGGAATTTCACAACGAGTTCCCCCTCAACATAGTAGATAGGAGCAGAGCAATCTATCCCAATTTTTGCTTTTTGTTCAACATTTTTATTTTTGCTATGGAATATATGTAATCTGTTTTATTTATATTTGATTTGTATTATTCTCTCTATTCTATACTGTTATAAATATATATTTATATATTAAAATATATATTTATATATTTTATATATTAAAACATATTCTTTCTTGAAAGCACTCTAAGCCTACTTTAAATCACAATTTTGTTTGATTAATAAACTGTAATTTTCAAATACGTCAAGCTATAGTTAATAATCAAATCTGATTAATTTGATATAATCATTTTTTTAAATTGTTTTTGCTGTGTTCAACTTAATATACGAAAATAATTGCCGTACAATAAATGTTTTTTGTTTATTTTGTCGGCAATAAATTCAGAACGTTTTAAATGCTGTTCGCAGGACATATAAAAAGTGTATTTAAATCAAATGATTTATTTATTAAAAGTGATTGGCTATGCGATACCCTGTAGAAAATAGACGGTTTAAACTCAAAGATATTTCACAAAAAATGTAATGTAAAAACATATTTACCTTAATATATATAAATATATAATAATAAACTATATATAAACATATAAATCGATTCTACTATTGGGATACTGATATTCATGTATATACATACATAATTACATAATTCTATTATTATTATTACAAGAATTACTTGATGTGCCTGAAAGCTTGATTTAATGAATAAGTTTTGTTTTAATTATAATTTATATTAATTAATTTTATTATTATTATTCATTTTATGAATCATTGAACTCTGCAAAAGTTGGCATTATGAGTGTATTTTTGTAGTAATAAAAAATATGTTTCTTAAATGGATTCTTGTCTAGTTGAAGGACCTCCTCTGGCTCTCGTTGTCTATATTACCCGCTTTATTGATTTTGTGCTCGTTTTTATTTATATTTTATTGTAGGGCATGAAAATCATGACATTTTAATTGCAATATTTATGACAGGAATTCACACAAAAAACAACAAGAACAACAAACGCTGTGGCAGCTGGTGCTTAAGCGGCAAAACCTGATTCTGATTTAAATGTTATATTTGCACAATTCTTGTTGTTTTTATTTATGCTGTTGACTGTGTATTGAGTGTGTGGCTGCGTGTGCGTGAGTTTAATTTTTGTAATTTTATTTACCTTAAATGCCTGGTGCTTGCAAATAGGCTACGAGCAGAGAAAATTTGAAAAATCCATTGCAAATGGAAATCTATTTGAATTTTGAAAGATCCTAATTATGTGTCGCACATAAATCATGAATCCCACAAAGCGCCTCATTAATAATGCATTTGCATGCGGCAGACAAATGAAACCCAAATCGAAGAACTCCTTTCTTCTTTTTTTGTGTGAGCCGGGGTTATTTATGAGGTCAGCTACTGTTTCCACCGTATCGGTTGAGACCCCAAAAACTTTTGACCACACAAAATGCTTGCAACATAAAAAAATCTGGCCAAGATATCTTGGAGTTGGCTTTTGAGTTATGCCGGGGCCACAAGTTACAGTTGCTGCTAATGGCAGCCTAATTATGCTGACCACAACGAATGCGACCGCACACACCCACACACACACGCACTCGCACACACCCTTTGTAACCCCTTCTTCTGATTTGGTACTCCTTACTCGCTTTTACGTGTCTTTGCCCTTGTCTGGCGCATAAATTTATGCTCATTGCTTTTTCCGGGCAACTTTAAGACGCGCGCACCTTTTGGACTACATAAATCTTAGCCAGGTGGGTGCGTTTTGTCTGTGGGCGTGAACTTTCCCGCTCCCTCCCTTCGCCCCTCCTCAGTTTTATGTGGCAGACAAGGCGCAGACAACATGCGTGTGGCAAAGCCAACGCGACGCGCAAAACTTTGTCTGTCTTTCCTTAATGCGCTCTGATTGTCTGGGTGTGCGTGTGTGTGTGTGTGCGTATGTGCGAGCATGTGTGTGGGTGGGTGTGACACACAGTTCGCAGACAGAAAGCTGTTTGCGTCTGTGTTTCTGTGTTTGTGCCCTAAGGCTGCTCTATGAGAAATGTCTACAAATTATTGCACAGTTGCTGCTTATTTAGACCTTTACCGAAAATGAGAAGAGGAGCAGAGTAAACCCCGCCCAAGTGGGTATTACAAGTTTCGGCTCAAGTTAATGCGAGCTGTGAATCTCTTATTCATCAGAACAGCTTATTCAGCTTGAGTCTTAGGCTCTGTTACACTTGCGGCAAACACTTTTGAGTTGTTTCTCAGCTAACATTTCCGATCAAAACGTGAGTTTCATAGTTGTAAAGTAAGTTTAGTCACTGCCGAAGGCTTTTAAACTATTTAAGTATTTATAGCAGCTGAGACAATGGCATATATTTGACTATATAAATATCTATATTGTTGAACAATTTGGCAATTTATATATAATGTGATAAAAGGTTAATGATAGTATTTCGAATGGGTTTGGCAGATATTAAGTTATGTCGTTCGATCGATTGATGAATTGATAAATCAGTTTATGAATCAAATTATCTATTAATAATATTGATTGATACATAAATGGATTTGTTGAGATTGTCAGATTGATGGCTTCGTTTATAGCTGTACATTTGATGTTTGGTAGATTAATTCAAGGATGCATTTCTATATTGAGGCATTTTGACTTTAGGATGATTGTTTTGTAAATTTAAAAGGAGATTTGATTGATGACTGTATATACGAAATGATTTGAATATATATGATCTCAACCCTTTAATTCATTTTATTTGATCGCTTATCAATCACACTAGTTTTCATCTTATTCCAAAAATAAATAATATAATTTAAAATTATATTAGTATGTTATTATTCAACTTTTGCAACGTTCTACTAAGATATTCCATGTTCCTATATTTCTGCTTTTAGCAAGTTGCCTTTAAGTATTTTCTTTTGTATACTTCTCGTTCAACATTCTCCGAATTTTTTTGGGGCTTACCTTACCCCTATTTTAATGTTACTTGTGGCATTTTTGTCTGTGCTTCTATATATATTTTTTATACGCATTTTTTCTGGATTATGCCGAGGCACGCGTGTCTCACCCTCAGTGTTATCGTAGCGAATGCGACTGTCTGCCGCAGTTTAACGCAATAATTAAGGACGCCGAAGGAGCAGAACCCAAAACAGACAAGTATGAAAAGCGATATTTATATATATATATATATATATATATATATATATATATATTTATCTTTATGTATTGGAAGGAAACTCCGCGGAGTGCTACGTGACACGTCTGAATAAATTGTTGTTGGGAGTCGCCGGCGGCGCCTCGCATCAAATTTGAGTGCTGGCAATGAAGCAATAAAACATAAATTCATTTAATTAAGCAATTTTATGTGGCAAGACACAAAGACATAGACTCAGACATAAAAATAAAATTTAACAAGCTGCCAAGCCACAGAGTAGGGGGCTAGAAATGGCAAAGTTTTGATAGTGAGCAATTGCTACGCATTCGACCCCAGGGAGTGGCAATATTTTTTGCCCCAGTTAATAGCGAAAGAGGACGGCCACCGGCTGAAAAGAAGCTGGAATAACATCAAAGTGTGCTGTGTGAAAATTATACAACTTTTCATTTTTATGGCCATGCGGCTGCGGCTGCGGCGGCGGCGGCGGCGGCTCAATTTCGCTGGTCAATCAGGCGTATAATAAGATAAAGTCATTGCAATCACATCGCCTGATGGATAGATAGATGGCCAGCCGGAGAACCGGACAGCTGGACAGCTGGAGACGGGATAGATAAGATGATAGACCGCTCAGGCACCAAATTAACCGTTACCAAAGATGATTCCGCTCTCAAGTAATTGCAATGCATTTCAAATGGGCCGCAAGCTAGAAGCCCATACAAATGCGCAGCCCTCGCTCAAAAAATGTGAATCAAGTTGAGGTTGGGAAGGAAATAGACTGGGATGTTTACAAACCCTCAACAAAACAACAACACCACTGCGTCCAACTTCAAAGCGAAAACAGCAAATTAAATGTAAAAACTCTTCAGATTAAATATTGCCCACAATATTAAATACATTTTCACGGCAACTTTTTTGGGAAGTGGCTGACGAACCCTTCGAAAAAATCAAATCAAGTTTTTTTTTGGAGTTTGCAAAACCAATTACAGCTCGGGCTTTTGGCAATCATGGGCTGCAGCCATTTGTGGTTAGAAAATAATATAAAAATCTAATCTAAATTTACAAATATTTAGCTTAGTTCTTAAGGCTAAAATTTGATGTTTTCGATGATTAAAGTGAGTCCTGCTGTTTTTAATTTTGGCTAGATTCGATCACATTTGTGTCTATTAGGTTTTTATTATCTATAGTTCAGTATTGATTTCTTTAATAGTAAAATTTATAAAATTAAAAATTTATTAAATGAACTAAAATTTAGCTTTTACAATTACTAATCATAGAAAGCAGAAATATGTTGTTTTCTTTTTCGAACTAACATTGAATTTGAATTCTCAGATTATAATTAGAATAGAAGATTTAAAGTACTAGATTCTTACTTCAATAAACCTGATTCACACTGACAAAGTCCATTACCAAATCCCTTAATATTTCTGCTTCAATAACATTTAAAAGCAGCTCAAATTTTATATTTTATATATTTGTTCCTGAACCTTGTAACTTTAAGTTAAATAAAATACTTTAACTTGTCTATATCCCATAGAAATAGTGAAAAAATCAAATTTAACATTGATTGCCAACATGTGAGCAACTAATTTAGGTCTATTAGCACGGGATCAATTCGAGGCACATTTTAAGTGCGTTCAAAGTTTGGGCCAATAAAAATAAAATAAAAGCGCACAACATGGACAACTTGAATGTGCAAGAAAATGCGCTAAAGCGTTAAAAAATATACTTTGAGTGGGGGTAATAGAGGAGCAGGAGGAGCAGAAGGAAGAGGAAGAGGAGGTCTTTGTGTATGTTGGGGGTTGGTTAGAAAAGTAAAAACTTGGCTAAGCGTAAATAAAGCAAATAAACTTAACGCAAGCAACGCGAACCCCGAAAAAGTCAAGTTGACTAAGCTGCTTGTTGTTGTTGTTTTGGCCAAAGAAAGTTGTGCTCAAGTTTGGTTTTGAGACAGTTTAGAGTTTGCTTAGCAGCCAAACAAAAACCATAGCATACAACGGGGCGTGTTTTGTGGGTAGAGAGCGAGAGCGAAGAACAGGAGAGATAGAGAGAGAGAGAGAGAGCAGTTGGTGTTGCTGTTGTTGTTGGTGTGAATAATGTTGCTGTTATTTATGCCTCAATGCGTCACGCCCCAAAAGCCGCACCAACCGCCCCTAAAGAGTGGCAGCAGAAGAAATTGCAATTTCCACGCCCAAGTTTCGGGCACTTTCACTTTATGGGCAGGGAGCAAGCCCTGGCTGTTGCTGCTGCTGCTGCTGCTACTTTTTATTAAAAGTTTTCCTACGCCGGCAACAACAACAACAGCGGGCACATTTTTTAAAGTGTTTTTTATTGTCGCGTTAACCGACCGCAACGACTTGCAGCCTGGTGTGGCAAGGGGCGTGGCAAGGGCGATAACTTTGCCAGCTGCGTAAGTGTAAATTATTGTTAAGGTCAAAAAGTTTTCTTCATTTTTTGCTTCTTTTTTTCCTGCGACTAGTTTTGCTTAGTTTCGTTAACTGGGCTATAAGTTGATGGCTTTAACTGTAGTTGGCCAGCGGCTGCATAATTTTCGAGCACATTTCACTTAATTAACGCGCTCATAAAAACGCCACATTAACTTACAATTAGCGACGCCATCCACGTGGCGCTTTAACCCAAAAGGTCAACTGGCCGGCACGACTTCAATGACCCCCGCAGGCAGCCACTGCCCAGCCCCTCACGTGGAAGTCTAATAAACTGCGAGGTTTGTGTTTCTTATTGTTGTTGTTGTGGGTTCCTCTTCTTCTTTAAATAAAAATTTATGTGCACCACCCGAAAAAAAGAACACTTTCACTTGCGCCTTAAGCTCTGCCAAGCTCCACTTTCAGTCCCAGTTTCACCTCCCACCCTGTGTTGCCTTTTCCCTCGCTTGACATTTGAAATATGTTGGCGCATTTTATGTTGGTCAGCCGGGGCCGACAATTAAATGACACTGCCAAAGGCAAAGCCACTAAAACACCAGCTGAAGCAGCTGCTCTGACGTTGAGCCGAAGACCAAACACGCTGTAAATTTTGTAGGACTTTTCTAGAAAGTATGAAAAAGTCCATTAAAAACAAATTTATTTAATAACTTCAAATTAATTATTTGATTGATTAAATGAATTTATATTGTTTATATATAAAATAATAGTAAAATAAGTCAAGCTTGAATTTATATAAAACCATTTAAAATGTATTAAAATCATCAAATATTTAACAAAACAAATTTAATTTCTTGAATTTATTGAAGCTTGTGCTTCTCCTTGGTCCTAAAATATTGAAAATCTGTCTAACATTGTGAAAGCCTATATATCAAATATTACGGGCATGGCTAGACCAACTTTGGCTAGACCAACTCACGAATATGCGGTCTCTATAGGCACCTTCTTAGGGCGTAATTGAAAAGAATAGATGGACTGCCTCATGTAGCTCACAGACCATGATCTTTGTAAAGAGTATTTATAAAGTGCAAGCTGGAGCTGAGTAGCAGTTGTTGGTATAAATTTCGCCTGACAACTGTACTTTTGGAGCGCTCTGTGGAGCTGCGACAACTGTCGAGCTCAACTGTACTTGAGCGCAGCGAGAGGCTTGGCTGGCGTTGATGGCCCCGACATGATTTGTTGCCGACAATTGAAGGCCTTTTCATGCAGGCTTGCCGGATCAGATAGTCGGTCTGCCTGTTATCCCGTTCCCCAAAAAAAGGCGTTCGGCCCCGTGGGGAAAGAGAAACTGAAAGCAGAATCAACATCAAATTTTAATGCTACTCATAATATTTTCATGCGCACAATGCGCAAAGGTTAAAAGTGCCAACGAAATAAATGCGAAATCAGCAAATACTCAAAAATGTATGTGTGTTGGTGTGTGTGTGTGTGTGTGAGTGTGTGGTACATTAATGTCACAAAAAAATGCCCAAAGATATGAAAAGTTTTTCCGAATTGCTGCGGCTCAATTATGTTTGAGTTTCTAATCGAGAAAAAAGGAGTTTGAGATGCGTAAAGCACTGTGACTGAGAACAAGTGATTGAAACAGTGATTAGTTTTAGAATATATCGCCAAAAACAAGTGTTATCAAAGGTGTTATTTTTCATTTCTGTTGCTATTTTTGATGAGAAAAACTAAACTCAAATAAAATGAGAGTCTTCAATAAATTTCCAAACTATGTAAAATAGAAGCCAAATGATATTTTCAGTGGGCATAATATGTAAGTTACTAAAAACTGAATTCGAACCTTACCCACGGAATTACTATGAAAACCTTCAGCTAAATGGTTTAATTAGTTCACGGCATTCGAGTCAAATAATTCCGTAATATTCAGAGCTGTGATTGAATCAGAATATGCATAAATCAAACACATTCAAAAGGAACTTCCTTCTCTAAGAATTCATATTGAAAGTATTTAAATGGTTTTCCTTGGATAAAATAAGACAAGTACAATATATCAGCAGTATTTATTGTTTAGTTGGAATTAAAGCTTGAGTTAAGTTCTTAACTTGTTAATTATAATAAATATTATAATAACTTTACAATAATCAGTTCTTAACATACCTTCTATCATTTATGTAGTCACGGCTGCAGTCACAGTCACCGTCACAGCCATTCACAACTCACAGCTCAACTCTTAAATGCTCGAAAGTTCTCATCTCTATGAAGCTGGCGAACTACATACACTTGGCCATACAAACTCGTTTGCCATATGCCATTTGGCTTTTGTGGCCAACTTTCAGTGCGCAACTTTCTCAAGGGTTATACAAAAGGCTCAAAAGGGTTGTCCTGATTGTTGTTATTATTATTGCTGTGTGTATGTGTGAGCTCCATTGAGTTATGTTCGACAGAGTAAACAAACAAACAGGCTTAAAAAAAGGAAATTGATTGTTGTATTGCTCAACTCGGTTTTTCTTCGATATACACACACATATATATATATACATGTGTGGGTGTGTAAATACGTTGCTTTTACAATACGTTTGCAATTTGAGATCATAAAAATTGATGTGCCCTTAACATATACAAACGCAGACATACTCACACACAAATGCTTCTCTGTGTGAGCTGAAGTGATTGGCGAAGCTATGCGGGGTATAAATATCAGCGCCACCTGTGGGCGGGCGGTGGCGCAACGTGTAGTTGAGCATGAAACGTAGAATTTATTATGTTATCGCTTCACCGATTTACTTTATCGATTTCACAATCAGCCAGAGAGCCAAACACTTTTGCTTCGGTATCAACACCATGCCCTTATAGTACAGCCCCAACCTCCAACTCCATCCCCACAGCCTCCCTATTGAAGCCTTTTTGCCGCCGTTTGACGCTTCTGTTCCCCAGATAATTTGCAGTCATGTTGTTTGTATGTGTGTGTGTCTGCGAGTGAGTGTGTGTGTGTGTGTGTGTGTGTTTGTGGGTATTTGTTTGTTTGCCTTGGCATTTTACCGTTTCGCCTGGATTTTGGACGGGCTCGGTGGGCTTGTGTTGGGTATTCGCCTGCGGCAGCGTGGCAAATATTATTATTTGTTTAAAATTTAAGCCAGCTGAGAAGTGAGTTGACTTTGATAAGTGTCTCCACATTCGCCTTGGGCTAGGCCAATGCCCTCTGCCAGTGCATAGCTAACCAATACAATTTCGTTGATTACTCTTTGCTCTTCAGTATTATTGAAATGTTTTCCTATTAACGGAACAGGGAACTCACCTGATATTTGTGTTCTCACATCTTGATTTGATTTTTTATTTGTTAATAACTTTGCTTCAAGGCTGTTGCACCTATTCTATAAACCTGGCTTCATCTGCAAATAATAGAACATATTTTTGAACTCGAATTCAAGCGATTTCGCCAAGTGCCAAAAGTTTTACCAAAAATAAGACATCTGAAATGGAATGAAAATTATTTAATGATTAACTGAAGAAAAATCTGTAGTTGATCTAGAAAAATCTGTATAAGATATACTCTCTGAAATTATCATTGTTGAGCTGATATGATTTTGATACATAAAACACTTTTGCAGAAACCTTTTGAAAGTATCAAAATAATTGAAGCAGTTTTTGTAAATTTATTATACTAGAAACAGTTTATTCAGGCATTAAATCAACCTAAGATGAAAATTTATGCGCATCTTTTAGACATTTTGCTCGTTATCTTCAATTTTGATCAGCATTTGTTCAAGGCTTATGCATTTTTAATGAGCTTAAATGGCTAACTGAGAAGTTTGCGTTTTGGCTTTGATGTGGGCCAAAAGAAAGAGTTGCCAAGCTTAAAGCCTAACAATTTGCAATTTGGTAACTAAGTGGCAGCCCAAATAATGCAAATACAAATATATATATATATATATATATATATATATAGCTTATATATAGCTTAAAGTGTATTGCTTATACTCCTGCCCATCACTCACTCTGTCTCTATCTTTCTGTCTATTTGTAGGTAAGCAAATCTGGATTATTATATTCAATCAAGTTGGCGGCATGTTTATTTTTAACAATCGTCCGTTGGGGCAGATGCCGCTGCTGGACGAGCAGCCCTTCGTCCTGTCACTGAATTGATAATAATTGGATTAGCGCATCATTTGCTGTGGAGCTGTCAGGGAGTTTTGGACAGTTGCGCAGCTCGCGGAGTTGGGTTAATAGTGCCCAAAGGGCTTACGGCACGTTGGATGCGCAGCGAAGCAGACACACAGTGTGCGTCAGTGTATGTTGTGCTCTGTGTGTGTGTGTGTGCATGTTGTAAAAATATTTCACAAAATGTTCAGCGTTCGCCATATTTTTCAATATTTTTGCGTGCATGTTTATGCGAGAGGGAAACGTGGAGCAGGACGCAACGTTGCGCTTCAACAATTTCACAATTTATATGGCCAGGCACAGCGACCTAAATGCTGTGTGTGTGTGCGTGTGTGAGTGTGTGGGGAGCGCTTTTGGCAAGTTTATGCGCCCTATGGTATTCATCACTTAATTTCCACGTGCCGGCAATGCTGCCATTGCCAAATTTATGACTTTGCCAGCGACGTTGTTGTCATGGGCTTGCTTCTAGCATCAGGCTATGACAGCACACACACACATATACACACACCCCATAACCCACAGCACACAACCACCCACACATAGTTGTCAAGTTTAAAACCCCTTTGGTGTATATTGTGTAGCGTTTGCCAGCTGTCAGCGCATAAATAGAATTATGTCAGCTAATTGAATTTTCTCTCAGCGACTTGACATGGATTTATGCACTAATGCAGTTTCGCCCATGTTGTAATCAAATTTCTCGTTGAACCCAGCTGCAGCTGCCCAGCTCCCCCACCCCCCAAAATTGTGCCAAAGTTTGTGGGGCTTGCAGCTAGCAGCAGAAAAGCTGCTCCGTCAAATTGTGAATTGATGTTGGAAGTGCATTTTAATGGGTTATAAGCTCTAACTATGAAGTTCAACGGACTTTCTAGTTGATTTCTGCATTGTACTTCAAATTCATTTCGCAGTGACACAATTATTGCATTTGCTTATGGTTACATTGAACTCTGTAGTGGAAAACTTTTCAATGAGGGCTTGTAAAAGAGATAAAATAAGACATGATGCGGATATAAAACTCTGAAAGCGATTTAAGCAATGAGCTGTAAAAGTAATTTCAGTCAAATTAATGGATTAATGGACTGCATTTATTGCAGAGGGCACTCCATCACGAGTATGGGCGAGAACAAAGTTGGCAATATAATGCAAATAATTAGTAATAATTCGAAGACTTTTGATTAAATATAAAAAAAAAAAATTGTAAAATATATAATTCCATTGCTTGGATCATAGAAAACTGCACAATAGAAATAATCCATAATAAAAATTTGTGGTTAGCACAGAAATAACAGTTTAGAAAAGGCAATGAATAACTGTTGAGATTGATTCAAAGTGTAACTAAGGAAATCTAACAATGCAGTCACTATATATTATATTTCGAAACTCGTACAAATTATTTTTTAAGACTCAATTACATTTTGTGCTACACAATCCATTAAATATTTCAAAGCTGGTATGAACTTCTATATATTATTAGAAATTAAATAAGATTCTTAGACTTAACTGAATGGAGTTTTTCTAGGAAAAGCTTTTAAATTATTATTTGAATTAGTGTTAGAAACCAACACAATTAAATCCTAAGATCACACAGAATAAATCAAAGAAATTTACTGAAACTTTTTAGACAGCATTAAAAGTAAATATTGTAATAGGGATAATAATATAATATATAATTCATAATTTAAATGTACAACTTTCTGTTAATATCAGTGATAGTATAAAGGTCTATAATGTGATTCTCTTAAAATTTGTAGAGAGCCCGAAAAAGCAAGCGAGACATAAAGTTTGAATATTTTATAAATTTTAAAAATATATTTTTGCGATAATTGAAAAACGATAGATAGGAAAGATAATAAAAGTGCTCTAAGCGGAAGTGCCGGACTAGAAGATGAGCTGATATTGAATATTTGTACCAAATGCGTTTTCACCTTAGTTCGTAATTCTGATATCCACTCTATTGGGGGGAAGTGCTGGAGCTAAGCTCACACAGGAAATTAGGCATCTCCAAGATTCAAATTTATCGTTTATTGGCATTAAGAATGTGGGATGAGTTATCGATAACATTATTATAAGCTCATCAAAAAGAAATATAAATTTAAGATCTCGAATAGTATATATATAGCTTATGAAATCAACTCTAGTTAGGCTAGAACAAATCAGCTGATCAAGAATTTATATATTTTCCGATGTCTGCCACGCCCCCATCTGCCTATTAAATATATTTTCATTGCAGCAGCTAGCTTAATTTCTTTAGGAACCTTTGCCAGAATTTAAAAATAAATAAGACGCAATCAGAGCCCAAGATAAAGCAATTTAAAGTTAATTTATGACGCTGCATAAAATTTAGATTTAATGAGCCACATTTTTGCGGCTTACTTTGATTTGATTGTATTGAAAAGTAAAATGGGAAACAATTATTTTGGCAAACTTTTGAGATTGCTGTGGGAGCTTTGCATCATTTATTGTCAGACTTTTAAACTGTCATTTGTCTTGTGGCTGCGGTTGCAGCTGCGTTTTTCGATTCATTTGCCATATAATGCTACGAGCATACCCTTTTGATTGATTTTGTGGTTATGTCTGCTGGCAACGAGCCGAAACACGATACCCGACAGCAAAGGCCTCTGCTCCCCTACACCCCCAATACACCCACAAACAATCAGCATTCACAGTGATTGCAGTTACAGTTTACGCTTTATGATATGCCGCACGCATTTCACCGGCAGCAGCAAAATAATGAAGATTTTTGGCTGGCCGGGTGGTGCGCTGTGGTTGTGTGGGGCCTTTTTGTGGGTTTACGTAAATCAAGCTAAGTTGGTTGCAATTCAATTTGCGCACTAAAACCCACCCGCTTCACTTGCCCAAAAGCATGTTACGCAAATTGTACACAATTATATTTGTTATGCTACACACACACACACACATACACACCCGAACACCCGCACAGCCGTACGCAACGATAGCTGAAATGAGCATGAAATCTATCGAAACGTAACGAATTGTATCGAACGTGCCTAACTGTTAATGCGGTTATAATACGCCAGCGGATTATCATTGATTATGGATATGATTGTGCGTGCGTGTTTGTGTGTGTGTGTATGTATGTGTGGGGGTGTGGCAACATAATAACTGTCGAACGGAACCGGGGCACAGCCGGCACTAAGTTCGCAGCCAGTTCGCGAGGGGCATAAAAGTTTGTCCTGCGCACATTTGCCACACTCGAGTGTGGAGCGTAGACATAATTTCAATTTTCATTTGGTATTAATATCTGTGCGAGTGTGTGTGTCCACAAATTGCCGCAATGTTGGTGTGTGGAACTTGGCCCCATGTTATATATGACTGCAAAATGCGGCATTGGCAAGATCCCAGGAGTCCGCTTTAGATGATAGCGGCAAATGGCAGGACAATGCTAGTTATAAGTATCCAGTGCACAGTTGGTTAGGGGGACCAACTGCAATATACATGTGGCATCATATCGACATGTGTGCGAGAGCTGTGAGATTGGCTATGCAAATTTATTGAAACGTTTCGGCGCCTGCATCGAATGGCCAAAGTTCTGTGCAGTTGGGATATAACCATTTTTGGCCTTTGACTTTTAGACCGATTTATGAAATGTATGCTGTTGGAAAACAGAA
The DNA here is from genome assembly GCF_003285905.1 of Drosophila hydei. NCBI lineage: Eukaryota > Metazoa > Arthropoda > Insecta > Diptera > Drosophilidae > Drosophila > Drosophila hydei. The sequence goes on from NW_022045656.1 coordinate 2,207,627, forward strand.
AAAGTAATCAAAATGTTTTTTTTTTGATACAACAATTTGCAACATATGATTTGCTGAATTTTAAATATATAATATATATATATATATATAGATATATATATATATATGTATATACTGAAAATGAAATTAAAAATAATGGAATTTCCTACCTGTCTTTTATTGACCTTTCTGCAAACTTTTTGGATTTAACTTGAAAATGCTGTCAAAAGGCATTAAGAAAAATGTTGAACTTTCTGGATTTTGTACTACTTCAGCGTTCCATTAGGCTCAATTTTGTAACACCTAATTGGACTTGAAATCTAATTAGAAATGAGTAAAAGTTTTCGTTCTCTTTGCTTTTTTCCCGGAACTGGCTCATAAACACTAATTTCGTGAGGCCATATAATGGCTTTTAATTAAAAATAAATACAATTTTTATCAATGCCAGCGCTCAAAATTGTTGTAGGGATCTGGCCAATTTACAATTCAAATCAAAATAACAAAAATTGCAATCCCAAGCGCTGACAAGAGGCCATTAAGTAAACCAATCAAAGTCCAAAAAAGAAAAAAATAAATAAAAATTGAAGAAAAATACGAATTTCATAACAGGCACATCAAATTGCGGTCGCGGCCAAATGCAAAACACAAACAGATTGTGTTCTTTTTGCGGCCATGGCGGCCGTTGAAAGTGAAGGTGCCGCCACTTCCGGCCAAGATGGCGACCCACCCGCTGCTTCCGTCTGTGTCCCGTCGTTGGCCTGTGCGCCGTTGCGTGCTTAATTAAATGATCATCATTTGCGCGCAATCAACGCACAAATAAATTTTCGGTCTAGCTATCCCTAACTTCCACCCTAGCTCTCTCTCTCCCTCTGTCCCTGTGTCCCTCACCCCATACGACAGACCCTACTCCATTGCAGTGTTTTGTATAGCCTAACCCAGGGCGCTTTTGCGTAGTTTTGTTTGTTTGGCTGGTTTCCGCTTGAAATTATACGGCATTTGAGGCTGTTGTTGTTGCTGTTGTTGTTATTGTTGTCTGTTGTTGGTGCCTTAATTAATTCCTAATTTCGCTCCAAACAACATTTGCTTTGACTCCTTTTTCGCTGCGCATCTTTAATTGAAAATTTTCTTCAAAGACGTTACGACCAAAGTCCGAAGTATTCATGACCACTTTGCAGGGGGCATACCGTAATGCAGAGGATCCTATGAATTTGTAGCGAGCTACGTAACGTTTTGTTACAGACTCTATAATGATACATATATAAATATTGTACAGATTGACAGCAAGAAAATAGAATTAAGACTTATACTATAAGCTCTTTTATGTGGTTAAAAAGGAGTTTCTTTTATAATATAATTTAGTTTCAATTTATCTATAGCTAACGAGATTTTATTGGTCTGTCAATATATATTTTGTGTTGACAAAGAGTAGGCGGTCTTCGCCAATGTTCTCCTCTGCATGTTCTTATCTGCGTTTATGGGCAGTGAGTCGTCTGGTCCGGGCTGCCTCCAGCTGTTTGGGCATTTGACAGTCGTTTTTCATTCATTTGCATATTGCTTTCGCACTTTGCTTTGTTATTGCTTTGTTTATGAATGCGTATTACGTTCTCTGCTTTATAGCCGCACTTTCAATTGTCTCGCATAAATTTGATTACATTTCGGCTTTTGGACCGGCTTACAAACGGCCCATTGCTGTCAATTAGCTGCGCTTTATGGCCAAGAAGCGCGCGCGCTCGTCGTCCCTGGATATTAAAATTTAATGCAGCTGCTGCAATTGAGTTCGCTTGGCCAATTCAATTACACATGCACTTGCCAATTGACCAAGAAAAGCCCCTTTCCACGGCCCTCAGTCTTAATTAGCCTTTAATATTCATGTGAAGACTGCCCACGCTCGCATTGCTCATACGCCCCATGGTCTGGGATATCAATCAAATATTTAATTATAATTTTCATAGCAAATGCGACTGCATTTGTGATTTGTTGTGCATTAATTTCTAATGCAGCTGCTTGCATGCATTTCTTATTTAGAGGGCGAGGGCGAGACCTTAACGCCCTTCATATATCATTTTAATCGCATTTTATCCACAATATTTGTGTGTCATTTAATATGCCATAATTTAATTCAATTTTTAACCGATTTAATTGCATTTGTTGCAGTCGCAGCAAAAATGTGCGCTTGCCATTAAGTTAAACACATGCGATTGCCATCAATTTTGCAATTAACATGCACACACAGCACACACACACACTTACACACATGTGTGATATACATTTTTGCCATTACGGTTAGATTTGCAATTGCCTTTAGTAAATTTCTAGTTAGCTGCCTAAGCAATTAACCCAAATTCACATGAACTTAATTTCACATGCAGCAAGTGCCATAATACGATAACGGTTATTATAAAGATAGCAAGCAGCTTAAGTGGCAGCTAATTTGCAGCATTTAGGTCAGGGCTGTATTTAAATGGTTCAATAATTTGTATCAACTTTCAAGGAATATGAAAATGAGAAGGCCTCGGCTGTCGGATGAGAAAGTAAATAACAGCTTTGATGAAGTCAATATTTGAACTGTTTTGCTTCTTAATATTCTCTATTCGTGTATACCTTACATGAAAATCTTATAACTGTTTACCTGTGTCCCTGCTTTACCTGTAAGGCCGCTCATTTGCTAGGAGCTGACATTTGCATGGCTTAGAACTATGTTTGCGAGATAACGCACATTTATCGGATTTTCTATAATTTATCTATTAAGTCAAGTGCTCGGGCATATATATATACTTTAGCTACACTAACTATAACTAAATCTATTTCAAGTATCTACATTTGCTGTCAGTATTCATTGATTCATCTCGAAAGTTTGCTAATCCCAAAGACGCACACATAGCATTTACACTAATGTTTTAGTTTAAGTGGCCCACTATAAGCATATCTGATTGACATTTGAGCAATATAAATATATATATCTACAAGTTCTGCTATCACATATCCTTTCCCATATTACTTTTATTGATTTTTATATGTTTTCTTAAGCGTCAGGCGCCTTTGTAACTAGACCCACGGGTGTGATAAGCGCACACATAAACAAATTCACACCCACACGCAAACAGGCAAACACCTCGTTGCCTAGTGAGAAATCTTAGCATGACTTCGGCTCCACAGTCTGCGCAAATGGCTGCCAATAAAAATTAAAACAAAAACATAAATTTTAAGTGCCACCGAAAATGTGAGAGAAAATAAATGTTGAAAAGAAAAGCAAAAAAAAAATGTTTTAAGCTAATTCGTGCAGCTTTATTTAACACGAGCTCGGCAAAAAGGGCGGCAATGACAAAAAATAAAATGAAATTTAGAAAAGCAGCCGAAAGAAAACAAGAGCAAAACGCAAAACAAGTCATAAAGATAAAGCAAATTTATGGCCAAGCATTGTGCGAAGTCTTGGCCACAAAAACAACTCCAATGGAGCCGTTGGAACTGAAATTAGGTTAACGATATTTCACTCTCAAATGCTGTCGCTGATGCCGCCGCTGCCGTCGCTGCTGCTGCTGCTGCAAACGTTCTAAAAGCCATCTACAGAATCTGCTGAATATGTTTTCACAACAACAACAGCAACAACATGCAAGAAGTAAGCTAAGAAAGCTAAGTGAGCGAGCCCAAGTAGCAGCTCGACTATGGAATATCCTGTAGACCGTATAAGACTTTAGGCCAAGTCAACTGGAAAATATTTTGTTGGCCTATTAAATTTGCTAAATGAGTTGGCCTTCATATGGAGTAACAAAAAATTAATTCCTTATCTATGAATTCATTTCTTTTAATATTATTATTGATGAGACTAAAGAAAACCAAAATAATATTTTTGTAAGCTCAGCTTTTAATATTTTGAAACTCCAACAAGCTGGCATTAATAACGACAAATTCTATTAATTATAAGTTATTTTTTAAGGTTTCCTATATTCCAAGATTGACATTGGGATGGAAATTTATATGGTACGTTTATATTTCTCACAGAGTTCCAATGATATTCGTGAATAAATATTTCTGTTGTTAGATTAAATCATTCTCTACTCAGTTTATGAAATGGAGGTTTTTAGGTTTTTTATATTCCAAAGACAAATTCAAAGATAAAAGAGTCTGAGTTCTTGAAGACTGCAGACTTTAAGAGCACAGTTATCGGTGCTGTTAGGAAATATGGTGTTAGCATATGTCAGACCATCCAACTTAACATACCCAACCCGACATTGCAGGGTATATGGTGAAGTACATAAAGTGTGGACTATCTTTTGTTTTTTTGTGTTCAGTGCCAGTTTACAGTTTACAGTTTACAGTTTAAAGTTGGAGACAAACTGTTTGGCATGCCAAATGTCGCTTTTATCGCTAAACGACGCCTAAGTGAGGCGCTTCAAATGCCACCCTCTTATGCAGCCAATGGTCCCGTCTTACCATGCTCCCGGGGCACATTAGTCGACGTAACGACATTGATATCCTTTTCTGCAAAGGTCCTTGCCTTTGTTAAGTGCCAGAGCCTTTTTGTGTTTGCGCTTTCCATTTCATTTTCGGGCAGCGCTCGTTGCGGTTGCTCCCCAATTTGAAATTAAGAGCAAAGCCGCCAATAAATTCCCTAAAAAATCTATTAAGCTCGTGGCTCCTTTAGTCGAAAAATTAAAAAAAAAAATACATAAAATTAATTAAAATTAATTGCCGCAACATATTTGCCTGGGTTTTCTGCAGACTTTGCTTTTGCCTTTTGCTCAGAATGAGGAATTTTCCAATCTTTGTGCTTCGCGCCCACTGATTACATTTCTGGATGCGTGTGCGTGTGTATGGCTGGGTGTGTACCGCTTGTTACAAAAATATTTGTGCAGGCAACACAAAACACAGCACAGCAAAAGTAATAAAAGAAAATAAATAAAATATTGAAGAATAGAAACTCGAATTGATACATGCTTCAGGAGCAGGAATATCAGGCAAAAGCTGCCCTGGTTGAGGCATTGTGTGCTGACCCACTTTTATTTATCCACGTGTGGTTTGCTGCTACTGTGTAGTAAGAGGTTGCCAGCAAAGGGCCGTGAGGGCCGCTCAGATTTGTTGCCTGCAAAAATGTGTTTTGGTTTGCTCAAGAGATCTCGTTATTATTGTTTGTCTTGTGCAGTGATTTTCGCGTGAATTTTTAAATAAATCTAATTACAGATTAAAAGCAAATAAAACAATATTTAAAAATGATTATGAAATATTTAAAATATAATGAAATATTTCACGAAATATTGGATGTTCTCTTGTCTGAAGACAAAGTCCATAAAGTGAGCGTATATATAAACAAATATGCTCGAATATTAAAAATTTCAATACTCCGCAATTTCGCATTATTTCCCTTATTTTGTTTTTCATTTTATTTCTGATGGCGTTCGATTAACCCGAGGGATTTCGCCTTTCATCTTTATTAATATATATATATATATATTGAATATCTTTGAGGCAAACCCGTTAACAATTTGTTAGCCAGTTTTCAGAAAAAATCGCTTCGTTTCCTTTGACCAGTTGCGGTTTTTGCTTACCGCAGCTGCCTGCGCCAGTATTTGTGTTTGTATACAATATTTTTTCTTTCATTTCGTTATTGGGAAATGAATTTTTGCTACGCTTTTGTGGGGCTTGCACAACTTGCGGCTGCTTCACATATTTTATATACCCTGTAATAAGTGAAGTGGCAGCAGCAGCTGTATGCTGCTGTATGTAAGCTAGAAACAGGTGGTTTGCTTTGAGTTGATGTTTACATAGATAATTAAGGAAGTTTATGAACTAACTAGTCTTCATAGGCATTCACCTATATATCCATCTATCCAGCTACGTCCCTTTTCTTTATTAAAGATGCAAGCTATGTCCATTGATAAGACCTACATTTGGTAAATTAACTCATAATTCTTCATTCAACATAATCCCAAAGTTCTCGGCAGCTTAGTGCTAGAAATCGGACCAACTCTGCCTAAATCTATAAATTCAGTTACTATAAGAGCTAAGACAAGCACATTTAGTATGCAGGTTTACCTTTGGACTTATCCCTTACACAACGTACGTATGCCTCGTCCGAGTTGCTTAGCCACAGCTGCAGGTCAACTTCCAGTCGTGCGCTTTCGGCTTTATTATGCGCCCAAGTTTTCTTTTATGTGATTTTGTTCCTGGCAGCTAGTTGCCCCTTTTTATATGCTTGTTTATATTTAGTTTTTGCGCAACTTTTGTGCGGCCGTTGGTGGTAGTGGTGGCACTGCTGCTGCTGCTGTTGCTGTTGTTGTTTGGATCAAAACTTTGGACCCTTGCTCGAGGCTTTTGGAAGCTTAAATTGCCAAATAGTTGCCATATTTCGATTGAGCGTGGAGTAAAGCAATGCAACTATTTCCATTTCTATTTGCAAGCCAGCCATTTAAACAGCTGGAAAAATTGTTGCGAGAACTCATTTAAGCTTTAGATGCAGCTGGCAAGCTGTGGGGCTTGCGAGTGAGGTCAAACGGCTGGGTTCGAGTTCGAGTTTCAGTTTGAGTTTTGTGCACCTGCAGTTCGAAATTCAAAGCGTCGTCTAGCATGTCTAACATTCTGTTTGCATTGCAATTCCTTTACGGTCTGCTGGGCAACAACATGCCATGCCAACATCAGCAACAGCAACAACTACTAGAAAAATCTGCAGTTGTTGACGTGCTTACATTGTTGCTGCTACTGCTGCAGCTGCCGCTGCCGCTGCCGCTGCCGCTGCCGCTGCTGCAGTTGCGACTGCATAAATATGCTAAAAATGTAAATACTGTATAAAATATTGCACAAGCAGAAAGCATACACGCACATCTGCACTACATGCACTTGAAATTTGCTAGCGTATTTTATTTTCATTTCAATTGGCCACCCGACGTATGTGTAATATTTTCACATATATAAATACATATATGTATGGACATGCACACATATATCGCATATTGATGCTGCCCTCCTTGCCATATGCAAATTGAGTACAATTTTAATGCAATTTGGCATGACCGAACGGCGTTTTAATTAAAAAACGATCTCGGCAGAAGTTAAATAAAAAACAATCTGGCAAAAATGCGGCACATAGCCAGGCAGAATTATGACGTAAATATTCAATAAATGTGGTCAAGCAAATGCACGTATCGAATATATATATATATATATATATATATATATATATATATATATATATATATATGTATGTCCTGGCTGACTGAGTGACTTACCAACTGATTGCTGATCAAGGCATAATGTATGCTCTGTTTTAATTTAAAAAAAAATGGCTTTACAACTGTGGCTAATTGATGTTCATCTGCAAGTTTTTCGCTGGTTAACAATTAGGTGTCTCAATTTTATTTTTGGCTGCTCTACAAATAACAAATGCAATGAAAATAATTTAGATCACTTAATATAATGCATTGAAAGTCTTTTGCTGTAAGAGTAATTTAGAAAGAAGAGCAAACGCGTGGCTTGTCACATATATGACAGGTTTGACTGCACTGAGTTGGCTCTTATTGTAGATGATTATAAATATAAAATATTTATGACTCTTGGAAATACTTTTTAAGCATCTTATTTATCTTAGAGTTAGCTACCAATACTTAAAGTAAAACAAAAAATTAAACCAAGTCTGACAGACTCTAATAATATCAAATTTATTGATTATAATTTAGTGTTTATGTACATATGCAGAATCAAACCTAATACATACAGATCTGTATGTATGCATGCAACTATGTAAGCATAAAATTTCATTTTATTTCATGAGCAGAGATTATCTACAGTTGGAGTAAACAATGCACAGGTTAGCGGTAAGCTCTCCAGTTTTGTGGCAATCTACCTAAAAATGTATTGAGATTGAAGCATTTTGAAAGATTGTAAAATTTCGCCTTGTCTCATTAATACTTGGCGTCATATTTTATGCTAGCGAAATTAGTTAAGATGTTTTACGATTATTCAGCTTTTAGTTTCCAGATTCAAACAGTAAGCCTTAAAGAGCTTTTATACTCATTATTTATTACTTCTCTGCCATGTTTGATTATGTTTCTGCTTACATTCACATTTAATAATTTGTGAGATGATCTATAGCTCCATTACAATATATATTATTCATTTGTTTGCATGTATGAATATCTGTAAAAAAAACAACATGTGTATTTTTAGGCAAATGCTTGTCAAGAGTAAACAATTCACATTTATTTATAGCTATATTTGTAAATATCAATATTATTATTAGAATATATGCATATATATATATATATATATATATATATATATATATATTTAAATATATATATATATATTTGTATTTATTACATGAAAAAGTTGTAGATAAACATAAACAATTCTCTATGTGGACGTCTAGTTAGTATTTTGCTTTGTATGCGTATGTGTCTCGAGGGCGCAACGTGTAAACAAAAGTTTTTTAGACCTTAGTAAGATAAGCGCTCAAGTGTGTCGACTGTGTATGTGTGTGTGTTCTGCACGTAGTCGCTGACAGTTTACATGGCAGCAAAGTTTCAAGAGTTTAGCCAACAAAACAGCCAAAAGGAATTACACACAGTGCACACAGTGGGGAAAAAGCCAAAAAGCGCCGCGCGGTCGCCTGATTACAAAAAGCAAAAAAAAAAAAAACAAAAAAAACAAAAAAAACTTTGACCTGTTCTCTGCTTTTGCTGCTGCTCAGGTATGTCAACTTCTGCAACTTTGATTAAAAATTCCACTAATAAACAAACAACACGCAAACAAACAAATAAACAGTGAAATGGCATTTTCTTTGGCTCTACTCAACTGCCAGTAGCTCCACCTAGCGCTGACAATGTGCAAACACACATGCCTGAGTTGTGCGTATGTGTGTGTGTGTGAGTACAGATGATTGCTTGATGTGAAAGGTGGCAAATAAAAAAATATCTATGCATGACCTACTGCATGGCTATAATTGCTAAATATTTTAAATAATCTAGACTATTTCATATTAAATTACTTTAGCAAGAAATATTGTTAGATCTAAAAATTTCTTCTAATTACTTAGGCATTTTAGCCATATAAATGTACATAGGAACTCCCAAGTATTAAATTTATAAATTAACTTTGTATGCTTATTGAAATGAAAATAGTTGTCACGAGACTACATAAATTTTCTACATTTTTGGCAGTTCAGCGAAGTGAATTTTCACATATTGAATGGAGAGAATATTTATTTAAAAATAAAAATAAATGTATATTTCCTATGATTTAATTTAACAGCTAACTTAAATATTATTTATACCAGAATCTGCAGCAGAATATTCGTATTTTAAAGTAAAACTAGATTTAGTTCAGTTTAGCATTTGGTTCAGCTGACTCTATCATAATCTATTCAAAATCTTTTTCCAATCTTGCTAATATTACAACATAATATCAAATTTTTATAAAATTTAAAAAAGTACGTCACACTCACGACTCAGTCACGACTCACTCACGCTGCACTCATCTCTAACTGGTTACCTTAAGACGCGTTCCCAACTTTGGGGACGCTCAATAAACATTGCGTTTAACAAAACTTTGTTTTTGTATAAAGTTGACTTTTCTTTTTTGTAGTCTCTGTGTGCACGCTGCACTTGTAGTGTGCGTGAACCGCCATTTTGTTGTGTAAACTTATTCCCCATTGAGCAGGGAAAGGGGCTACCAAGGGGGCCTGAGGTTGTTGGTAAAAGTTTGCAGTGCTGCTGTTTGCAGCCATTTCATACATTTTATACGTATAACATTTGGAAATTTGCGTTGTTTATTTATGCGCGAGAGCGCCGTACACACACCACACACACACACACACACAGAATATGTCGAGTGTGTGTGTGTGTGTCTGTGTGTGATTGTGCATAATGAACGAGCTTCAGTTGAACTTTGCACTTTAGTTGCAATTTGAGTTAAGTCAGTTCAATAATACAACCAATTTATTAATTAAATAAATGCTAATTAGGGTGGTGCACACACGCAACCACTAGTGCCAGTTGCACCTACAGCGTTCAGCAATTGCAATTTAAATACATTTGTGCCTGACGCTTGACTTATTGATTGATTTTGGATTTTGTGTGCATTTATACCCTGTAAATGTGTCTAAGAAGATTGTATTGGAGTTTATAACGTTTGTCTGAAAGCAACAACAGTCAGTTAGAGAAAGGTTGAAAATGTACTTTAATTGGCTAAAATAATAATTCTTTTATTTATTTAATGGGTATATATATATATATAAAAATTTGCTATTTGCATTTCAAACTATTATTAATATTATTATCATATGAATTGCTCTGCATATTTAAAGTAAAGCTTCTTAGTTTCTATGCATATTATTCAATGGGAAAATTTTAATTGCAATAAAATTTTCTATGCCTTATCTCAATAATATATCTTATCTCTGTATCTCTCTCTCTACAAAGTAAATGGGATAGTTATAGTTCAGCATTTGCGCGCATTATCCATCAGCACATTAGTTTCCCTATTATTTAAGTTACATTTGTGGCTTGTAAGCTTCGTATGCTAATTAATTTGCCTTCGATCTCTTCGATCTGTGGCAAAATCCAAATTGAAATCAAAATTAGTTTACTGAGAGCAGCTGCAAAAATGGTTTCTATGTAATTGATGTGTGGATTGCATCGATGCAGCCTGATTGCATTTGCATTGTTCGCATTTGAATGGACGAGCAACAACATCAGGCATTTGCTTTGATTGAGTGTGTATATGTGTATATATGTGTGTGTATAACATGTGCTTTCCATCTCAGTTTTCAGCTGCTACGCTTCACTGCATTTACTTTCATTTACTGAGACTGTGGCAATTGCTGTTGCTTCTAAACTGCTGTAGTTAAGCAAAAATCAATTCCAATTCATTATTAACTATGTAAGATAAACCAAGCGTGCAGCTTACTACCTCAGAGAACTGCATTTTATTGGAGTAACGGTTACTTAGCTGCATTTGACTTTTAATCAGTGCGAGAATTAGCTTCATTCAATGTAAATTTGCTCTGCAGCACTTAAATTATTCATTGAATATTAAAATAAATCAAATGGAATAGGCAACAGAGCTAAAAGAAAATACTCATTGAATGCTTTTAAGAAAATATAGGAACATAAATATTATCAAAATCCATTGAATATTTAATTTTTAACGTCACACAAAACTAAATTGAAATCGAACATTTGAAACAGTCAAAAATTTAAATAATATTTTTCTTGACTTGTAATGTTTTTAATTGAAACTGAAAAACATTTTCTAAGTTTTATTTTAACATGCTTAAGTCACATATGCATTTACACAGCTCTTCTTCACTCGAAGTAACACTCATAAAAAATATCTGAGAACACTTTTATTACGGCTGCTACTTGGAGTCTACTTGGCAATCAAGCGAACTCAGAATAACTTTTGAGTTTCGAGAATATGTTCGACTGTTCGACTTGAAGCGCAGTCACTTGTAAATTGTGCTTTAATGTCATTTTGCTTTCTTGCAAGACATTTAGCATCACTCAAGTGCCAAACACACACACACACGCACACACACACGTCAGGCACTTTGAGCAGTGTGTGCACACACAGACACATTTATTATATTATGAATGTCTGGCACATACTCGCACTTGATACTTGAATTGTGCTCACTATTCGAATTGCTGTCTGCAATTTGCCAACATTTTCATGTTGCGACGCAGCAGCCGACATGGGAAAGTAAGAAAAGCATTTGCCACACCCCCTCTCGACGCCCTCGCTGTCACTGTAAGTAACCATTGCGAGTCAGTCAAGTGCTGGATGGGGCTCTTCAGAGGCTCACAAGGCAATACATCAATCGATGCGCATGCTTCTTCTTCTTACTCATATATATATATATATATATAGATGTATGTATGTATATAAATATTGTGTTTTATTTGTTTTACAATTTTGTTCAATTATTTTAATGCAACAAATGTGTTGACTGTTACGGCACGTACAACAAACTTGGCTCTGAGGAATTTGCCAGTAACATTTTATGACTTTTACTTTTGCCAATTTACGACACAAACACACACAGATACACACTCACACACTGAGATCGAAGTGTGTCACTGTGCTGTGGGCCGGGCGAAAGATTGAGCATGTGGCGAGTGGGCGCTGGCAGGTTGCAATCTGTGGGAGACGTCGCTGACTTGCCACAAGAAATCAATCAAAATTGCCGCAACCCAAAAAAAAAACATAAAAGACACTGAGTATAGGGAAAAATAATAAAAAAAAGTAACAAAAGCGCACGCGATGCTCATCAATTTGTGTGTAGTTGAAACATGTCCTTGCATAAGTCCTCTTCATATAGGACTCTGTCTATGTATGTGTGTGTCTGTCTGCCTGTCTGTTTGGCTCACTGTCTAGCTTTTGTGTTTGCTTAGTGCAATGCAAACAAAGGACAATACCGTGACGTGCCTTGTAACTGTGAGCTGCAGTCAACTGTCATTGCAGCCCCCACACATTGCCACGCCCCTTAGCCTACTACCTCTTTCTGCTGCAGCTAAGCTTGTTGTTTTTGCTGCCAGCATTGCCTCTGCAGCTAACACGACTGACACACTTTTCATGCTACAATAAGCTATTATAATGAATGTTACCACAGTGTAAGCCAAAATACCAACACACACACACACACACACACATACATACTTACTCTCAATCACAGACAGCATTTTTCCAGGCAATAGGCAACAGCGAGTTCCATGAAATGACTTCGTAATGCCCTTTATATCTAAATGCATTTATTCCAAAGCAATTTTCATCCATCAAACAACAAATATTGGTTTTTTTGATTGAGCTGAAAAGCTAAAGTTGTTTCTGCTGCGGCTGAGTGGTCATTGAATGAAAAAAACCAAACGGAACTTGACAGCTTTTGGTCATAAATAGTTTGAGCAGCTTAAAATAATTGAAACAATTCACTATTAAAACCAATTTCTAAGAAGCCTAAGCTATCAACTATTTTAATACTGAAAAGTGCCAAAATTATTTTATGAAACTGTTTAAAAATGCTTCAGGAAACGTTTGATGTGTATTACAATCAAAGGCCTTGATCTAATCTTTGCTAAAACTTCGTTAGGTTCTACTTACCTTTTAACAATTTAAAGATATTGTATTAAGAAAAACGGATGGGGTACAGCATTTAAATTCATTTAATACAGCAGAATCATAGAAATACAGATAAATACTCACGGAGCTTAAAATCTTTTCATTGCCTTACAGTTGATCTTTTAACATATGCATACGACATCATTTTCATGTCTTGCGATAACTATCATTGAATACAAACACGAAACATACACACACATACACACCTTTCAGAGAATCATTCTCATCATGACTTTGTCCATTATTATTTACAACTCAGTTGAAGACGCATGGCTGTTGGGCAGTAGGAGCTCGAATAATTGGCTGGGACGTGCACCTACGTTGGGCCAAATCACATGTGGGCCATAAGACAAATGACAGCTGGCAGCAAGGACAAAACTAGGCGGTTAGTTGGACAGTTAGATGGATAGTTGGATAGTTGGATTGCTGGATGGACAAAAGGGGCTTAGCCAACCCTCATTTGTCACGTGATTTTATAAACTGCAAATCTAAGACAGAAGGCTGTTGCCTATTGCTCTTGCTGTTATTGTTGTTGCTGTTGTTGTTGTCTTGTTATGTTGCTGGTCAATTTCGTTTGTAATCCCTTTGAGCCTGCTCGCAGACATGCCCACACAGACACCCACACACGCACACTCATACACATCAATAGGCGGAGTGAAGTGACAACTCTAATGCCAGCTTGTTTGTTTGTCTACATAATTGCCCCAGTTGATGGCTTTTTGGGGTGTTCGTGCGGGTGCAGGGCTTACTGTAGTTTGAGTCTCTCATTTGCCTAAATGCCGCAATGTTGGCCTAAGCCTTAGAGCTCGCCTAAGCCTGGAATATGCCTTTATGTCTAGGTTGTTAGCTCTCACATACACACGCATTAATTATAAAAGACATTGCCCGAGCCAAGCCACAAAACTGCATTTGGTCTGGCCGGAAAAAGGTTGCATAAGTCTTCAGCCAACTCTCGGGGCTATTAAAGTAATGGCTACATTTTATTTGGCTGCTAACTGGCCCTAGCTGCGGCTTTCCCTACGCTCAATTTCCACATCTCGAGAATGCAAAAGAAAATGTTGGAGAGTAACGTGCACTATCTGAACTGTAGATGCACTGTTACTCTCCTACTCTATCACAAACGTCAGCAAGTTGACAATTTATCAGTGCCAATGCCGCACTGCGAAATGCTGCAGCAAATATGACTCGAAATTACTATTAACAGGCGGTGTCTAAAGCTTCCACCTACGCAAACCACACTGCAAACATTTTGGCTGCTTTATGGAGCGCATGAGAATCTCAACATCTATATTTATGTACCCTGCATCTTAAAAGTGCTGAAGAGTATAAGGCAATTCAGTCAAGTTGCAACTCGATATGATCGTTAATCACAGCGTATACTTTGGTTTTGAATTGTCTATTCTCAATAAACTTTTATTAAACCTGCCTTTACTTTATATATAAAAAGTAAACTTAATTTTTGTGCCTAGAGATTTGCTAGAAATTTATAAATAAAAGATATATATTTACCACGCAATTACAGGGTATTATGGAGTTAATCAATCTGGAGCTATGATCATTTCTAATATACCTTCTTTCTTTTAGACATTTTGCATATGCGGCGTATGCGTAATGCGCGCAGAGGTCCTTTTAAGCTCGGCTCTTGGGTGACATTCACATACAGCTCCCTGTCTCACTCACACATACGCACAGAGTTCGAGCTCTTGACATCTAGAGGGGAGCTGTTCGGGGGTAAATAGGATGAGAGCGAGAACATCTGAATTCTCGTATATGTGACAATGTCGCAGATTTCCAAATGCAGCGCACGAGCTTTGCATTTCAAATGGCTGCTGCAAGGATTTCTGATTGTGTGTTTCTGATGCTGACTTTCCCATTCCACATGCCGCCAACCACAAATATCTCCTTGGCAAGCGCTTTAAAATTTAATTTGCTGCTTAAATTGGGCTCTCTGTGCCTCGGCTGTTGCATTATGTAGCTTGCATATATTGCGTATACGCAACGTTGGGCAATAAAATTAGCAGAATGCAAATATTTATACAGCCCCAAAAATGATATTTATACTCGAGTGTATCTAGTGTGTGTTGGAGTGTGTGCGCGCATCTATCTAACAACTGTTTGTGCTGTTTGGTTGAGGTGTATGCCATAAAAATATGCATATATGTCAATATATCACGCATACGCCAGGTGTGCACACACATTTTTGTAATATATTTATAGCGTGCCGCTCAGATTTCACTATGTGCATGTGTATGTACCGCTGTGTTTGCATGCGAACTGACAAGCCAATTAAATTTGACATACATAATTAAGTGAAAATGCCGGAGCGCGCAAAGGACTTCAAATATTAAGTGGGCAGGTGTATTGAATTTTTAATTAGCATGGAATTAAATTTATTGCATCGAACTGTTGTTGCGGCTGCCTGTAGTTCCATTTATTGATTGTCTACTGTAGTTATTTAAATATTTAATGCTTGTCGTAAAAGAACTTCAGCTGCAAAATACTTTAAACATCAAAGACGACACTCAATTGTGTTTCGGATCATGAAAAACTCTTTCAATTCACTTGAGCTACAATTTTTGTTGGTATTCAAATATTTATAATTGAAATTCGTGCTTAATACTTTTTATTTAAAATTTATACGTTTCATTAACATATTAGCAAAAGATTTAAGTAAATAAAATTCAAAATTGCAGTAAGTAAAAGTAAACAGTATGAAACGTTGTTATGCCACAATACTTTCCTTGTTCTAATAAAAATATTTACTTATTTCACTTAAGTAATTAATATATTTGTACATAAAATATATTGCAAAAATAAGCTCAAATGAATTTTGCCATGGAAAGTGGCACATGAGAATAAATTACCTGAGCACATTATATTTTCATTTATATGATTTAAACCTGTCTGCTAAAACACCTGCGCTTTTCCTATTTCTATAAATAATATTTTGTGTCTGAAAAATGAATATCGTATTTCATGGCCAGCAGCTCAAATAGAAAACAAATCATTTAAGCACTGGCAAAATACACAAAAGCAATTTCTCACGCAGCCAAATGGCGAATACCATAAATTCAACAGTCAGGCACGCATAGATATTTATCTCTACGGAGATATTTATATATATACATATGTATATGTAGTGCTATCTGATGTGACATTTCGCAGATCTGCTGCTGTCTCCGTCTGACGGAGCACACGTGCTCCATTCGGCTTTGCAACGTGAGTGCATCTTTGGGCAGCTTTCAGCTCCATCGAACGTTGCAGATGCCATGTTAATTCTTTTACGTTTATTTAGTCATCATTTTGCAGCTTGGCTGAGCTTTGTGCTTAATGCCAGGCTATTAAAAACAAATTTATTGCCTATAATTAAAATTCGTGCCAAGCATGAAAAGAAAAAATTTCTCTGAAAAAAAGAGGCAAAGTGAAAATATTTCATAGCAATTTTTGCGGAAATTGTTGGAAATCGAGCGTGACAGCCGGGCAAAAAGTGTGCGTAATTCATTTTTGCACAGTTTAAGCGAAATTGCATAAAAATGACGATGATGATGATCATGATCATGTTCATGCTGCTGCTGCTGCTGCTGATGATGGCCAATGTGTGTCAGCTGTGCATCAGCGCTTCAACGAACTGAACAAATGTGTGTCATATAGCCGCGCGTTTATTAATACCTGACTTTCAGGCGTGCTAAAAAGTCGCGGCCCCAAACAAAATTCGTTGCCAATCAAGTGGCCCCACACTCGGCTGGCGACGGGGCGGATGACTCATGCCTAGGGCGGTTCTGTAGAAAATTACTTTTAAATTGTTCACACGAAATGAAAATTTATTTCCTATATTTTTATGAGAGAATTTATTTGCTTGCGAATTGATGTGTAGACTTAATTGTCATGTTTTGCTTTTATTACAATATTTTTATTACTTTATTTGTTATTTCTCTAAATATATATAAAGAGTAATACACATTGTTATCTCACAGAAGATGCGCCAATAAAATAAATCTTGTTCAATAGTTATATTTTGAAAAACTTGCTACGGCAGTGGGCTCGCTCACAGCAAGTTCAGTTTATTCAGAAAATTCAAATTCCTTTGCATTTATTTTGTTTATTATTTTCTGTCATTGTTACTCGAATGCATTCTGCAAAAACATTTCTCTGTGCATTGGCAATTTCTCTTTGTCCGCTCAGGCTGATATTTAATTCTCATTAAAACTGTTCTAATGAGACAGCCAATTAGTAACACAAACTTAACATTTAACATAACAGTGAAACGATTTAACATAGCATACAAAATGCTGTCTGCAAATAATAACGACAGCTCTTATCTCTTTGCTATGATAGTTAACAAATTCGTTAGAGCTTAAGATTGTTAAACTAAAGCTCCATACTTCTCTCCATTAACTGAGTTGAAATGGAATCGTTTCATATTTCGATGTTAACAAATTTCATATTTCTCCCTCTGTGCCTCTCTGCTTGAGCTTGATTGAAACATATGTTTCTTTACTTCGCCAAACTTTGCAGAGTTGAAACTTAGCGTTATCGTCTAATTATTTATAAAACAGCCCATGGGGAAACTGTTGGCTCTGTGCCACATTGCACTTTACGACAGTTTGCTTATTTATTTGGTTTTGTTTTTGGCTTCTCTGTTTGTTTTTTGTCAATTTGGCAAGTTTATATTGTTGTTTATTGTGTTGCAGTTGGCGATTTTCAATTATGATAAGGTCCAGAGTTTTGATTCGATATTTGTAAATAGCTTTGCAGCTATCGTGGCAGTTCGACCCACGCCAGTTGCGGCATATGCGCAATATAGTTTAATGGGGGACGAGCAAAGCGTAATTTATGGGCCATACGTGGCGCGCATTTATTACGTGGCCAGCGGTGTACGAAGCAGCCGCCGTGTCAGGTTTTGGCTTTTAATGTGCATAATTAAGCATTAATTACACTCACGTCCTTTTGGACCTTTCCTCTCTCTCTCTCTCTCTCTCTCTCTCTCTTTCTCTGTCTGTGTCGGCCTATTTCTCTCGCGCGCATTGGCTTTTTCATTGTTTGCTTTTACAGCGCGCATTTATCTCTTTCCCAGACGGCACAGATCTATCTATCCCTCTCTCTCTCCCTCTCTCTTGTGCTTACGCTTTTGGTCATTTAACCGTGGACCATTTGAGCAGCGCTGCCTGCACCACAATCAGCATTACCGCATTGGCAAACCATTTGCACAATTTAAGCATTTAATTGCAAATTTATTATGCTTATTTTGTGGGCAACACAATGACCATTCCGTAATTGATTGAGCTGCCCATAT
Source organism: Drosophila hydei (assembly GCF_003285905.1). Lineage (NCBI taxonomy): Eukaryota > Metazoa > Arthropoda > Insecta > Diptera > Drosophilidae > Drosophila > Drosophila hydei. The sequence continues at coordinate 2,226,003 of NW_022045656.1, forward strand.
TGGCCAGAAAGCGAAAGTAGCCATAAGCTGCACCCGAAACCGCCAGAGCCCAGGCCGCAGCCCAAGTGACAGATGTGCATTTGTCATGGCCTAATGACCTTTATAATTTTGAAATATTGTTAAGCATGAAACTTAAAAAAAATATAATATTATTGATATTGTATTATCTGTTACCGCGCAATGATGTTGATATAATGTGATAGAATGAAGCTATATATTAATTAATATATTAATATAATAATACCAGGTGTTGTAGAGGCAGAAATTTAATTATTAATTTGATTTATTTATTATTATTATTAATTTTGATAATTTATGGCAGTGCTGTTATAGCCCAGGAACACTCTTTCTCAGTGCATTTACGTAAAATGAAGTTTAAATTCAATTAATAATTAAGCCTTACCGACTTTTAAAATGCTTAATTCTCCTCTACAGTCTCTTTTTCCCTCTCTCTCTCTATTTCTTTTTCATTTACATTCAGACATTCTTCGCTGCTTTCTGATATATCCTCTTCATTTTCAACTGTGAACAATGTTCCACATTTCTCAGATATTCAAACAATGGCTGCCAAGCCAACGTATCCGAGTGCAAGGCAAACGGATGTGAATCGTTTTTTAAAGCTGCGGCATAAAGCCTGGCTAATAATACAGGAAGTATATGCTGTACAGCAGTTACTTACATCTTTCACCCACATTCTTTAACGGCCAAAAGTAAGCTTGAAGGCCGAAGATATTCTGCCTCTGCACTACCAGTCAATGGCTTTTTTGTTGTTAAGTTCTAGAAGAAAGGGGAAAATGTGAAGGGTTTTAAGAATCAATTAATGCACATCCTTACTGAACGACATCCTTTTTAAAAATGTTTGTAAATTATATACATAAACAGTCAAGTAGTAAAAACAACCTTTCAGCTCAATTTATTGTTAATTGCTGACGTTTTATCTTCAGTCATTATTTTGCACTACCACAAGCTGAGAACCAAGACTTCTATTATTGATAGCAATATGCTCTTCTTATGAACTGTTGATTTTTCGGAAATCAAATATAGATCAGTTCTGTTTGTTGCATATAAAGTAGCAGAAGTACGGCTGAGGCTAGTTTCACTTCAAAAGTTCCAGGCTCTAAAATGAAATTATGTTTACATTTGATAATATTGTTGGCTTCATATATAAGTCAACAAATTTGAGATAATTCTTTATATGTCATTGTTATTTCAGTGCCATATATACACAATATGTAAAGGGACATGTAATTTTCACTACTTATTTTATTTGTTAATATTCTCATTGAATTCTACAGATGTCTTAAACTGAAAAGTCTTTAAAAAAATTTCATCAAGTTTGAACTTCTACACACATATATAAATGCTATATATTTTGTATGAATACACAGAGCAGTTAAGATTCAGGACATCTTCCAGTCAGACACGCCCAACACTTCTTACTTCATTTTTTTGTGACTTCTTGAACAATTATTTTTAAAAGACATTTTCAGTACACTTTCTGCTTCTATAAGACCTGATACTTAATCTTGTTATACCTTTTCAATAATTTATGCTCAGACCTTGTTCTCTTATATTTCGCTTCGTCATATTCTCTCTCTCGTTCACTATCTATATCGTGCTCTCTCTCTCTCTCTCGTCTACTTTTGTAAAAGCAAGAAAAATCATGCCCACAAGTAATTTAAAATGTTGCGCTCCAATTCGCCTTCAGGCAGAGCGCAGTCTTTTTTCGTTGTATTTTTGTTGTTTGTTTTTTAGTGGCTCAACGAAATTGTCACACGCTGCCGCAGTGGCTGCTGCCACTGCAGCCGACTGCCACGCCCACTTTGTCACATGCGCTGCAGCGCCTTTGAAGTTATAACCGCAGCGCAGCGGCTGCTCTTGGCTGCGGTTTTCCGTCTGTTTTCATCTACATTTTCTTGCCCCACCTTCCTCATACTCTCGCCCTCGCCTTCGCCCTCTCTTTCTCTTTCTCTTCCTGGTTCTCCCAGCTGCTGTCGCTAGGCTTTTATTTGTCTTCAATTAACATTGCAACATGCCACTTGTGCCACATTTCGTGTCTCTTTTTTATCTCGCTGACTTGTCTTGCTTCACTGTATTTTTGAGATATTTTCTTTGCTTTCTCTTCCTTGCCATTCGCCTTTTCAATGGCTCCCACAGTGTGTCAGCTTATTTATTAGTTTTGTTTTCCCTCCCTCGCCCCCTTTCTTTCCCTTTCCCTCGTTCTTACTTATTTTTAATTTACAAGTTTTTTTTGTGTTTGACAGCGCTCTTGGCTAATGAAAGCCCCAACTACAAAGCATATTTTTGCCTTTTCAACTTTTGCGCTTTTATGCAATGCCGCCAGCTAATAGAGAGGGTTGTGGGTGGGGCTCAGGGCGGTGGGGGTGGGCGGTGTTCAACCTGTTTGGCTGTTTGGAAACTGTGTCAAATGCAATATTATTATTTATGCTTCAGTTTTTTTCATTTTTCCCTTTTTACTTATTTTTGTTTATTTGCCCTGCACTTTGTGTAATTGACAAGTTTGTTGCATACTTTTGGGTCGCTTGCCAATAATTGCAAATGGCGCTTTGCGTGGACTTCGGAATTGGCTTTGACTCTGCTTGGAAACTTTGCCCATGGATTCCTGTTGCCATGAAAGCAATTGAGATTGAAAGATGTTGACGGCTTATAAGTATAAGGCGTTTTTTATGGCCCTAATTAAGTAGAGCACGGCTAAAGTTTTTGTTTGCCAGCACGAGCAATGCCAAGAATTGCCAAAGGAATTGAGAATAAGCATTTGTGCATTTTATAACTTTGACATTCATCTCGGACTGCAAAAAATGGCCAATAATATATTTCAATGCGAAACTTTGCCTGGTTTCTTTAGAATTCTGCAGGCAGAACTGTTTCGACTGAGTTTCTCGAGCATTTTATTGGCGAATTAACACCTGGCTATATTTTATATTACGCTCACAATTACAAAATGCTTTGATTACCAAAGGCTCTTTTATTCTTTGATAATTTGCATTTTTTTTTTTATTTTTTTCTAACTTTGCTCTTTGTTTTAAATACTTTGAGTGCGGGATATATTCGTATAAAAATGGAAGCATTTCTAGCCCTATTTTAGATATGCTCTAATATTATGTATTCAATATTTCTTCACACATTACTTGTTTCTGTTTACCTATAGCAATGTCTCAATCAGTCTCCGGCTAAAGCAGTAGGCTCAGTTCTCTATTTTCTTTTTGCGTTTTGTCTCGCCTCCTTTATTTAAAACTTAAACAGAGCCTGATTTTTGGGATATATTTAAAAGGTTATTCAATAGAAAAATCTTGTTTAGTTAGATTTGCTGGCTGTAGAACCTATTATCTATTTGATCTCTATTCACCTTAAATTATAAATTCTAGAAATAATGTTTCCAAAATTGTAAGACTCAGCAGCTTAAGCCACCTACTAATGACTTACTTTAACGTACACACATGAGCATAGCTCTGGTGGAGCTGCGAGGGCAATTCGTGTCACACTGCGTATACTTAATCTGATATTTAAGCGGACGGCAAATGAAAGCAGCTGACGGCAGCGAGTCGAGTTCCCAGTTTCGAGTGCCGAGTGTCGCGTGTTGGTTGCAATGCAAATGTTTGCGCAACTTGGTGCAATTGTTTCTTTTTTTTTCAAAAGCTCATTAAATGTAAATGACTCAACACCTTTCAACACACTCACACTCTTTCTCTCCATCTCTCTCGCACATAGGTCGCACACACAATGCCAACTATGCGCTTTACCACATCGGACAGCCGGCAACGGCAGGCGTTAAACAGTTCGCCGAGACGGGCAAAACGGAGCTACTGGACAGCAATGCCGGTGAACAGCAGCAGCAACAGATGCAGGCACAGAAAACCTCAGCAGCAGCCGGCGCTGGAGTGGGAGTAGGAGTGGGAGAAGGATCTGCTCCCACAATGTCCGAGCGCAGCGTATTTGACGAGTTTAGCCTGCCGGCCATTCAGCTGGGAGCGGGACGCAGCGAAGCGAAGGTGTTTGTGGACAGCAATCACAGTTTGGTATCGCTAATGACGCGCGTTGTGCCCTCGCCGGACTGGTTTATTGGCGTGGACTCGTTTGAGGTGAGTCTTCACAAATCAATTCCATTGCACTTGACCCAACATTATCCATTTTTCTCTGGGCAGCTTTGTGTGGGTGGCTCTTGGATTGATACGGTGACCGTGGAGCTGGATCCACTTGATGCCGGCACCGACAACGGCTTCACCTTTACCGCACCCAACTGGCCGACAGCGCCGCAGGGCGTCATCTATCGCATCACCTCACGATATCCAGCCCATCCGGCTGGCAGCTTTTACTATCCGAAGAGCAAGCGCTTGCCGCCCATTGCCACGTTCCAGTTTATCAAGGTAAGAAGAGGACTCTTGAAAAAAGCTTAAACAACTTAATTAACTGCAAATTAGCAGTCAAAATGTTGCCCCCGTTTACGGCCATAATGACTTTTCATGTGCGTCCTTCGCCGGCCCCCGTCCCCCAACCCCAACCAAACAAAAAATCAAAGTGCTAATGAGCCATTAGCATTACAATGGCGTCAAACATGTGTAATGGCGTTGCGTGTGTGTATGCGTGTGGGTGTGGATGTGGATGTTTGCGGGTGTGTTCCGAGGGACCAGAGCGTATTCCTGTGGCTGCGTGCTAATGCGCTTTATAAATCAGCTGCCTTCGCCACGCAGCTGGCGCTAAGCGGGCGGAACAAAAAACGCGAGCAAAAAGAATTTGTTGAGCAAAAAAAATTGTGTTAATTTCATTTAAATGATATGTTGTAAAGCTGTGAATTTTATGGCCTTGATTCGGCGTGTTAGCTAGACATTTATGTTAAGCGATCAGCGTCCAGAGTTTTAAGCTATAATAGCTCAAATATTAAATCTCTATGAAATATTAAAACATAGTTAAATAAGTATCAAAAATTTTAAGAATATCTCTACTTCATTATAGACTCAGAAAATAAATAGACAAATATAGTGAGTACATATATCATGAGTTATAATATATATAGACTCACTTAGATCTATATCTTTGAAATATAGAGCTGCAAAACGGAAAAGGAACTGGCTTACAGAAGAGATTTATTAAAATTCAGATATAAATATTGAGCCAAGAATTCCTAAGCTATGAGCTTCCCCTAAATATCAGCGTATTTAGTGTCGTAAAAGAACTTCCACTGAGTTGCCCCAAGTACTGCTTATAACTGTAAATAGTTCCCATAGTCCCCAATCAATTTCATAGAATTTAACCAAACGCAGGCTTCTGTCACAGATCGAATATAAATGCAGTCCCCGTAGTGCGCGTCAATTAAGGCAATACTTGAATTCGATAAATTATATATAAATCGCCATAACATTATTTAGTTACATTTGGCCACGATTTCGATTGGCCCCCAAGCAAGGACCGCATTTCCATGGGCTCCACTGCCATTGGCCTTAATAAGCGTCAATCCATTAGTTGCCACAAATCGTGAAACCTGAACGTGCAGCATTTCAGCACAGTCCGAATGCTAAATTTGTTATGGGGGTCTTTCCAGCAGTATAAGCGCCTACACCCACACACACACACACACAAAGCAGGGGGCTATTCAGGCATTGTAATTATATTGCTGGACGCACGTTGTTCAGAAAGTGCGGCACTTACACTTCCACAATGCATAAAGCACACTGTACATAGTAACTTGCCACTCGCCCCTCAGAGCAACCCCCTTCCTCTGTTGCCTTCAACGGATGGGGGCTGCAGTCTTTGGCGCTCATCAAAATTGCTTTTATGTGCGTCTCTCGGCCGCACATAAAATTTACGCCCAGTCCTCGGCTGGCAGATGTTTCGACTACGTTTGCATAGTTTCAGCTTTAGGTGTGGGCGTGGCACTTACACAGTACGTGCGGTCATTATTCTTTATTTGTTGGCCAGCTTCAGCGTCAGTTGGCCAGAGCCTTGTTCTTGTGGGGAGTTTCTTGTTGTTGTTGTTGTTGTTGTTGTCGTTGCTATTGTAACGCCTTTTTGACACTACTAATTCTAGTTTTATTTTCTATGCTTGGAGGCGTGGCACTTGCGGGAAGAACTGAAAGCCCTAAAAGTGTGTACTCCTTTGTTTACCCTTATACAGGATATATGCACTATGGCATAGCTTTTACAATGGATATGGGCGCTTAAAATTCTTTGAAATTATTTCAAAAAATTAATATATTTTAATTATTGCTTAACATAAATAAAACTATAAGCTGTTTAGATTCAAATCAGAAATTAGTATTTTAAAATCTTACAACTTTTACTAAACATTCACATGTATCTGCTTATATATGTTGTATCTGTTGTATGTATATAATTATGTTATATATTTATTAGCTATTAGTTATGTGATATGAGTATAGGATTTTCAATAAAAGTTTATTTTTTATGACATTTATTATTTAGTCAGAATATAACTAATAGAGCAAACGATTTAATTATTTTTTATGAGTATCTTACTACTTTTTATTAATATGCAGTTTCAAGAAGTTGGCCAACATGAAAGGGTATGCAACGGTCGTTGTTAAGGGCATGCTGACATTTATTCAGCTTATTCTTGTCTACTTTTGTTTATGGCTAACGAAATGGAAAGTTATTTACTTAGGCGAAATGTGCGTCTGCTTCATTTTATGGCCAAGACATGTGTGGACCGGGCCAAGCACTAGTTTTGCCTGAAGCCAGCTGCCCGCCGTTCTGTATAATTATGTGTTGATTTGGTTGGGCATTAAATTCTTAAATTTTGTGATATGCTTAAGTGAATGCCAGAAATGCTCTGAGCGCTATTTGCCGCATGCCGAAAAGAGCATGAAATCTCGGATTGGAATGGAATGTGTGTGTGAGAGGCGAGACTGAGACTGGGACTGCGACAGCGACTGTGAAAGCTGAGAGCTGGATTTGGATCTGGGTCTGTTTTTGTAATCCACAAGGAATTTCACAGTGTGCGGATTATGTCTATATACATGTGTGAGTGTGTGTGTGTGTGTCTGTATTCTAATGCCGCAGCCGTCGCTGTCGACGCATTTGCAAAAGGTAGCCCCTGATAAGCTGCTGGCCCAAAAACTGTGGCAAAAGCAGGGAGCCCAGCAACAACAATGTGGCAATAACAATGCCAAGCGCTGCTATATAGAAAATGACAGCAGCCCAAACAAATAAATTAAAATGCGCGACAGCGCGCCATGCGCCAGCAAAAGTTTTTTTTCGCTTCCCCTGTGCTAGTCGCTGTCATAGACCCTACAGCCGGAGCTGCCTCGCGCTACCTCTTTGTCCTCACTGGGCGCACCTGCCACAGAGTACTATTCTGTGCTGTGTCTGTGTCAATATTTGCCACAAATTGAAATTAGCAGCGCGTTAGCTGCACCTGTACTCACACACACAAACAAACACTCACACATGGATATACTCATGCACCTGCTTTGTATTTAGCTGGAAGCATTTGCCTTGCTTATGCCGGGCACATAATCCGCGTAAATTAATATGCTACACACACACATGTGCATGTGTGCCTGTGTGTGTGTGTTTAACATTTGCTTTGCCCAGTCTGAAATTCGGCTATTTTCCATTCCTGCAGCTAAAGGAGTACGAACTAAGCGAAGTATTCAACATTGCCGAGGACGATCGCAAATATGAAACAGTTCAGACACAAACCCACCTGGACGCCGAGCACAATCACGTGGAGATGAACAACGAGCTCTCAGCTAGCATCGAACGCGAGAGGCAGAGGGACAGGGACTGGGAGTTGCAGACACCGTTTACTGATGAGAGGCAACGCATTCGTTCGCAGCTGCTGGCCAAAATGAATCCCAAGTGAGTAGACGAAAGGAATTTATTGTATATTTGGTATATTTGATTTTTATATATTTTACAAATCTATAAGTCTACTCCATATTTGCCAGCAGCATATACATTAATAATTTCACTTGCTGCCTTCGAAATAGCTTTGTTCTCATATAAATATGTGTAATTAGCTTTAATGAACTCTTTCAAGCAGCAATCAATAGCAATTGAGTTTAATGCTAGGGCTAAATATAATTGACGTCAAAATGTATATATAGAACTAAGCTGACCATAAATGCTAAATAATTACAATAAAACTAAAAATAGATGAGTGATTTATTAGCAGACGCGATAAGAACCAAAAATAGCCTACTAGGCGTATGCGTGATTGAGGAGTTAAGTAAAAGTCGATTGGTTAGCCTTTTTGACAGTGCTTCAATTGTAAGCTGTACACGTATAAAGAGAGATATCTAGATATGTGCATATGCATAGCGCCGTAAGCTTCTTCAATGTGGAGGGCGCAATGCAGTCTGAAACGCTGAATCCATCTGCATATCCTTGCCAATGCGAGCTAAACATCAATTTGGCATACTTAACATATGCGTCAGGTGTTTGTCTGCGACGTGGAGAACTGCTTGCAACACATTTAAAGCAGCTGCCAATAGCGATAGCAACAACAACAGCAACAAACAAAAGCTGCTCCTCAGCAGACTAGCACACTTCAAAGCACATTACACTACTCCACAGCAGGAAGGTTGGAAGTTGAGTGCTGAGGCGCGTTTGTGTGCGGCCCAAGATACTGCCTGAGATCGTGGCACGTAGCTGGGCTAATGTTGCAACTTTAAAAAAAGCTTGCCCCAACACCGAAGCAGCAGCAAAAGAAGACAAAGAAAGTGCGAGAGTAAGGGAGGACTGACTTAAGAATACTCTACACTCGCTACGAACTCATGCATCACTATCGATACTCGATTTACTCCAGGAGAAGATCTTTGTAGAAGTAAATTCATTTCAAGCAGTGGATATCCGCTCTAACATCTGTTTGATAAATTTCTCACTTTGTTGGTCGATTAACAACAATTAAGAATTATTCCATTCTGAATTTGATGAATGAGTCTTGAAAGTCTTCTGAGTGAATTCTGAGTGCCGACGTTGCGATAAAGCAGCCTCAAATCACCCTGGCTGCTGCGGCCATTTGCTGTGCTGTGGCCATTCAGCCATACGCCTTGGGATCAGCAATAATATGAGATTATAAATGTTAAGCCGAGAAGACGTTTATTGAAATATAGTAATATATTTACTTTAGAAATATTTTATTTGACACGAATTAGCAACAGGAAATCAAAGCTAATATTAGTTAAATTGAGGTCCAATGATAAGAAATACAAGAAATGATTGGAATGCCCTCCTTAGCTTATTGACCTCATTAGCTTCTTGTCTTGGGCAAGTGCCTTATACACCTTTCAGGCCTTCGCCACGGCTATAGGGTATAGAAATGTGCTAGAAAAACTTAAGAGTGAATTTGAACGCGACATAGACAACAGTGTCCTCGACGTGCAGGATGCGAAACGCAAACGACAACTAATCCAGTGTGCCACGCCCACCGAGCATCGTGCAACTCGAGTGGATTTTTGGCACCATTGGCACTGCTAACCTGCATATTTAATGACAAGCCGAAGCTGGAGCTAAGCAGCAGGCGTCGCAAGGGCTGGCCGGAGAGTGGGAGGGCGACTGCGTACGTGTTTGAGTGCCAGCTGGCTAAAGTGCCGTTGGCCATGCGTGGGCGTGGCCTGGCTTCAACAGCAATTGGCAAGCTGACAAAAGTGCCAACAGCGCCAAAGCAACCAAAGCAATGCCAAGCGCCAAAACCTGCTCGGACAGTGTAATTACTCGCAATCTTATCAATGCCAGAGCGCGCGCGCCTCCGCTTCTGCGTCTGTCTATAAAAGCCGAAGCACTCAAAAGCCACCCACAGCACACACTCGACCCAACACTTAACGGCAACAGCATGTACGCAATAGCAGGCACTACTATGCTCATTGCTATGAACAGCGCATGCAACATGCGGCAGCATCAACAGCAGCTGCAAGTGCTGCCGCAACGCCAATATACGCGCGAGATGCAGCAGATGAAAAGTGAGCTTAAAACTTGCAAGAAAAACTATATTCAATTATTAAAGTCATATCAAATTAGCAGCTGAACAAACCCCAAAGCAGCAGCTAACAGAAAAATGCAATAAAGGTGTGGACACAGCAGCGACGAAAAAACATAAGAAGTGGTACAAGAAACTGTTTCAAAGACAGGGAAAAGGAGAGCAAAGTACGGAAAATGCAGAAGAAGAAAAGAAGAAAATGTTAAGTAAGCAAAAGAAAGTAGACGAAAATTTATAGTGGCCAACCTGATTAAGTCTGAGCTAGAGAAAAACAAGGAATACGGAACAGAAGCTAAGAAATTGTGGAGCTGTGCTATATAGTAATATATTAATAAGACAGATCAAAACTGATGTAAAGGCATCCGAAGAGCCAAGATAAGGGAGACATAAAGCCAGAGAAGGGCACGACTATGGAGTTCTAGATATTAAGCCAGCATTGAAAACGAAATCTAGTGAAGTAAACTGTAAAATATTTAAATGAAAGAAGAATCAAATAGCAATTTAAATGAACTAAGCTTAATCTAATATATTTAAGCAACTATTTTCATAGAAAATAAGTGAAATAAAACTAAAATTTAACGAGAGAAGCCATAGATAAAGCACACAAATTCCTAGTGAAATGAATTGCTTTTGCCTATAAATAATTTATTTTATATTTGAAAAAGCCGGAACTAGATATTTGATATCGCTTCAATAACAAGAGGTAGAATATAACAATAGATTGCTTGAAGAGAACATAGATAAGCGTAGACAGAAACTATAAATATAATTGGTATTAGTCCACAATAGAATACAAATTGTGTTTATTGTACACTTATCTATAATTTCATCAATTTTGTCAATCGAGCGAATATTCTGAAGAATATGTTCTACATTCTCTGCAACTGCCCAAAGCACATGACGTCATTGGGCTATCAATTACAGTATTTTAGTAAGCAGAGCATAGGAAACAAGCCTGTGGACAGGTATGAAGTATCTATTAATATCTTATCAGACGGCGAAGCCTCTGCCTTATGCGACTAATAAAAGTGGTGCAAGTGCCTGCTAATGGCAACAGTAGCGTCAGCCGCGTCCACACCAAAACATCAGCCAGACAAATACTAAACATGTCTATACCACCGACGACACTTGTGATAATCGGAGCGAGTGCAAACAATGCACAACGACAACGCCAAAAACAACAGAAGAGCAACAGTAAGCCAGACACCCGATCTAAATATATAGTATAGGTATACAAATGGAAGTCATATCCAAGCTGAATGCAATTTACAGAGCTTAATCTACAGCAGCAGCAGCAAGCCAACAAGGCGGAAGGTAAAGTTGGAGAGAAGTTATCCCCACAGCAAGCGCCACAACAGGAGCCAGAGACAAATGCCAAATCAAATAGTTGCCAAATAAGCTAAAAATTAACAAAAAGAAACAAAAAATCCAATTAAATAAGCCGACGATTAAATACTCTTGTAAAGACGAGGCTAAACTAATTTCAACCCAATATTTTTATAAGAATAAATTTAAATATCAAGCCAAATCAAATCAAATCAATTTGTATATGAAAGATAGATCTGAATGCTAAAGTTTGATCTACATTTCCTATAAAATAAAAGCTAAAAATCATTGCAAATAATCCCATTTGTATTATGTTAAGATTCAGTTTATTTGTAAGTCAATAACAAAATTCAAGAATATATAAATAAATATACAAACTTAGATCAAAGGAACTTTGTTTTGGTGGCAGCTAAAAGAGACAGTGATTAAAGTGTTTAAAGTTAAGAGACAAATTTAGCTAGAAAACTGTATTAACCCAGCAGAAAAAAGTTGAAGGTACTAAAAAGTTAGTTTTGGCAACTATCTTATCAGTTAAATGTATGGATTTGTGGCATAAAAATACATTTGCTATGACATAAACATTAGACTATAAATTGACGGGGTCGGGACTGTAGACTTTTAGTTAGCGAACACAAAGAACACCCATCGGACAACGGACCGCGAGTGCAAATACTACAATGGAAAATACAACAACAACAACAAGAACAACCATGAGAATTGAAGAAGTTAGCACAGAAACTATAAGTGGTGCAGCAGTAACAGAATCAATAGATACAACCACAATCGAAACGACGGCAACGCCAGTGGTACGCGAACACAATCATCAGCATCGTCACCACAAGCATCATCATCATCATCATCGAGCGGAGGAGGAGGTCACAACTTTAACTATAACTGATGTCACCGATGAGTTGGATGTTATGGAAAATAAGCAGCTAGAAGAGCAACAGCAACATAAGCATCATCATCATCATCATAAGCATAAGCAAGCTGAACCACCGTTAAGCTTGCCACCACCACTGCCAGATAGCTCGCCGCCATATCTAACGCCCACCGACGAAGTGGAACAAATACAATGGCTAACAGACTTGGATGCTTCGCCACAACACTCAAGGGCATCGACCGTACGGCTGAATCCACCTGTAGTTCAGGCACCACCCTCACCCACCAGCTCCACGTGCAGTCAACCACTTCAGGTAGAACCAGACATTGCATCGTCGCAGGGTAATGTAAGGCAAACAGCGCGCATAATTGAGGCCCAACTGCAACAGTCTGCACTGGCACCACCACCTGCAACCACCGAGCAAGCTGTAAGGCTGCCAGCACAGCAACCAGCGCCCAAACCAGTTCAGCAGCAGCCGCAGCAGACACCATCCGCAATCAACAGCTCCGGGTGGGTGGTGCAGAGATCGGCAGTAGTCAGCATGCAACCAACAGCAACAGCCACGCCACCACCAGCGCCAGTTACTCCAGCAGCAGCCAGTCCGTCAAGAGCTGCTGTCAGTCAAATGGAGATTATTACAGTGAGGCCAATGTCTCAGGCTGCACCACCAGCAGCACCACCCATGCTGCTCGTAGGTGCAATATCTGTGGACAACAACGATACACGCAGGAAAACCTACAGAGTCAGTACGGACTCTAGTGGGGCAGTCTCGCAGGCAGTAAAGAAGCGTTGCTGCTGCGTTATTTGCTAGGAGATTAAACTTAAAACTGCAAAGCCATAAATTAGTGCAAATAAAAGCTCACTTAACCCTTGTAGAATCTTTTAAATAAAGGGGGAGGAAGACATTTAATGTGTACCCCAGTTTATTGTTTACATTGGAGCCTCATAATCTAAGCAGCAACTGCTTAGCAACATCTTTGAAGTTCTTTAAATGGTAATCTGAAGAGTTTGGCTGGCTTAAGTCTGTAAAACAATGAGAAAGTCGTCAAAGAAGAAATGAATATTATATTATATATTATTATATTATTATATATTATGTTATATTATTCACTAATTTAAAACATAATAAGCAACTGTTAATACATCATAATGTAGTCAGGCTTTCCGAGCCATCGATACTTACTCAACGTTGACTTTCAACTTTCAAGTTAGTTAAAATGTTATAAGACTTGCTGCTGCCTTCCGCTGTAAACTAACAGTCATAGCTCTGTTAGGATTGCAGAACATTCTTCTGTTAAGTCATAAGCTTCTAGTAGGCTCTGTCAAAAAATCTCTGAAAAAGATTGTTTCAGTTCTCGATTTAGTATTCAAAATGTTTTTTTTAGTTGCTTATTTTTGGTCACATTCCTTCCGCTGTGGCCACATAGTCATCGCTTATCGATGACAAAGCAGTCTTATCAGCAGCATGTGAAGTTAAGCCGCTGCCACCGCACACTTATCTAATCGGCGGGGCAACAAAATCACCGTCGCTGGCAAAGCGTAATTGATAATTAATTAGTCTGTCCACTCAGGGGTATCTTCACAGCGAATGACCATTGCGATAAAAACACTTGACGGCATTCAGTCAACGGTCAGTCAACGGCCGCGGAACTACATTCGAGGATCTGTGCGATGCCACCACCAGGACGCGGTTATGGGCCCGGCCCAGTGCACTGCCCGCCGCCCGGGCCCGGCTTTCGGCCTGGACCGCCGCCACCCGGCCGCACAAATGTTAATGTGGATGTCAACATTGGCGCTCGGCCCCCGCCCATAGGCGTGGGCATTGGCTTCGCTCCGCCACCTGTCGTTATTGGCGCACCTCCAATTGTTGTGGGTGCTGCACCACGACCACCTCCAGTTGTTGTGGAGACCTACGCACCACCAAGACCCACAGCCACGGTCTACACCCAGCCGGAAGTTTGTTGTTGTATCATAATATAGACTTAGTTACGTTTTGCGTGTGTGAATATATATGTATCTCTATATCCCTCTCTGTTATATGTGTTCTATATCTATATCCTTATCTTACGAATGTGAATAAATTAAGTTTTTGGAGCGCACTTTCGTTGTTGCTATGGAAAAGGTATCTAAACTTAAAAAGATATCGCCCAAAGCACTGCCTATTTCAGTGAACTGTGGTCTCAGAGGGCTTGCAGCTAATTGACTCGCTGTAAACTATAAAGGTGATAGATCATAAACTGTGATCACATATGTTAAACTCGCAGCTGGCGAAATCGGATTACAAGTTATTAAAAGATAAAAGCATTTATGCTTTTTTATATGCATAGTTTGCATAGAAGAAGCCTCAAATAGGTCAGAGAGCTGAGGACGTAACTGAAGTAGAAATATTAACAGAATGTTATCTGGGCACTGTTATAGGAATTTCCGCTCTAAGATATATATCGACTGTCAACAGCAAATTATTTTAGGTTTTTTTTATTCATACCCTTACTAAAACTCCTTTAATATTATATTATTTAAATTGGCATTGACAAATTCCAAAAATGTATGAAGCATTTTGGCTTAGATTAAGAATTTGCTTGTAAATCGATTGAATTGCTTTTATGATTGCGTTAAGTAGCTCAGAATATATAAGGCTGTGTTAGCTTACGCGTTAATGCACACACGCCCGCCCACAGCGAGAATTACACATCACAGAGAGATTACGTATACGCCATGTTGTTGCAAGGTGTTTTGCGCTGTGCGCGTTTCTTATTTCAGCACGTCAGCTGTAGACAATTTCAATTTAAATTTGCCTTTTGCAGTTCGCCCGCTGTGTTGTGTGTCTGTTGCGTGGAGCGAGGCAGACGCCTTTGAGCGGAGCGGAACGAAACGGAACGGGACAGGTCAGGGCAGCGAAAGGCAAGGCAACGTTTGCTGTGCCGCCGTCAGTTTCCTTCCTTCCTTCCTTCCTGTTCGGCTTCCGTGTTTTGTTTCCTGCACTTTTCGTTTATTTGCATACACATGCCGCGTGCATGCCGTGCAAAATCGCGCAAATAATAATGAAAAAAGAAATCAAAAGAGCAGGTGGGGGCCTTTTGGTCGGGCCCGCAAAAATGCCAAGTAAATTGGCGAAAATATTGAAAACGTGTAGCGCAAGACTAAAGAGTCCAAACGAGTCGGCAGACTTAAAAGCCTCAAAAGCGACAGCGAAGAAAACTGTGGAAAAGCGTCGAAAACACTGTCGCCAAAGGCCCCAGCTGCCTTCCGACTGTCGACTGCCTGGGAAAAGTAATGAAGAAAATTCCCCAAATTGAAATTACAAACATTACTTTTTTCTCCGCCAGAGTCAAGAATTTGTCCCGCACAGCGCACACAGCGTATCTGCACACGTGTGTGCATGTGTGTGTGTGCGGGAGTGTGTTATTAGCAACAATTTGCGCTGATCATATTTATGGCAATTACCGTTAGACGAGCGCATCAAACTGTGCCAAGTAAATGTTATTTTATGCGCAATTTGTGCTCGCTCAGTGCGTCTGAAAAGCATCCAAAAATAACACTTAGACTTAGACACGTCTCATGATGTCAAGGAATACCCGATTCTACTGTATACAGTGTGCCTGGTAGACTGTATATCATTGACCTCAAATAGTTAATATATTAAACAATAATTAAATATTTTGTTTAAAGGGTAAGACTCCGAACTGAAACTAAAGTTATATTTTTTAAAGCATTCTTTTTATTATTTAATATCAAATTCAGGCTTACCACGTCGAAAGCCTTCATAAAACTTTCTGATCTGATGCTGATTCTAGTAATAAGCTCAATTGCCTTACGTGTACTAAGACTTGTTAGTAATTAAATCGAAATTATTACATATATTATCTTAAATAGCGATTTTATGTATATTCAATTTAATTAATTTGCAATCCGTTTGTGTCTTCTCTCTCGCACCCACAGCTACAACAACAGTCAACAGTCGGGCGTGGTCAATGTGGTGCCCAAAAATGATAAGCATGCACTGCTGCAGAGCATTGCGAGCAGTTACAGACGCAACGATGCGGCCAACAAAAACATGACTAGCTACCCGGCAAAGGTTGCAGCCTCGGCCGCCTCTGCTGGGTCGGGCACAACAGCACGCATAGGCTCAGGCGCTGCATCAGGCTCCGTAACTGGCTCGACTCGACGTCGCGCTTCATTGGCGGCGTCGAAGCGGCGTCGCGACTGCCGCGTGAGCCACTGGTCCGAGTGGACGGCCTGCAGCAAGAGCTGCGGCATTGGCGAGATGCATCGATATCGCAAAGTCATCAAGCATGGCAAGCGCGGGGGCCGGCCCTGCCCGGCGCTCCAGCAGTCCAAATGGTGTGGCACCGAGCGCAACTGTCACGGGCCGCAGAGCTATTTTAATTGGTAAGTGCCGAACAATCCCCCACCTCGCCTCCTTTCACCTAGGCCCCTGTCCACTCACTCCGCCCTCAATGCCCAATGTACTCAATTGTGTTCAAATATGCATTTAATTTCTTCAATAATGACTGCAGGTCCGACTCAGACACATGAACGCGCTCTGCTCCAGCACAGGCCATAGAAATATAATTTTAATTTAAGGCGTAAGAATTGCTTTTTGTGGACAACAGTCAAGAGGGAGATGGAAAGTGGAAGGCAGAGACCAGAGACCAGAGACCAGAGAGAGGCAGAGACACAACCCCAACAACTGCTGAGCGATTTTAATTTAAATTTAGATTACGATACGAAATTGAAAATTGATTTTAAAAGTGCACGCAAATGAAGACAGTAACATTTTCGACATATATAGATATAAACGGAGAAATAATGAAAAGGAAAATCATGAAATTGCATATGAAACCGAAGACTACTGACAATATTAAAACAAAAAGGATTTAAAGAAAACAAATGAAGCAAGAAAACTCTCACACATTTGGCTTACACGAAAGAAAATTAATAAGAAAAATAAATTCTCAATAAATTGTCGTTAAGTTCTTTAATTGAGTTGCTTAAGCTAATTTTAATGTATAAACAAATCAAGCAAATCTTTCAAAATATGTGTCATATATAAATATATATATATATATATATATAACATATATATATACATATAGAAAAAAGCAAAAACCAAAAAAAAAATGAAAGAAAATCTTTATAGTAGACGTACAAATTAAAGATTCGAAGCGAAGATGCGAGAGCGGCTTAGTAAATATTAACAAAATATTTATAATAAAAACAATTAATGTAAAATTAGTTCTTCATTTAAGGCGTTTTGTAACCGATATCTTTGGCTTTTTATTAAACCGCCCTCGCATATCAAAGTATATTGACTAAAAATCAAACCAAACAAAAACACAAAAACCCAAAACAAAGCGTGAACATTTGCGTAACCAAACAAGGTAAAAATAAAAACCAAAAACAACATACAAACACACACTCTGTGTGTGTGTGTGCACAGCAATTAAGCTAACATTAGATGTAAACTAAGTTAATTAAACTTTAACAGAATACAATAAAAGTCAAAGAAAAACAACTGCAGTCGATGAAAATCTAGTTTCCAGAACTGTGAGGAGAACATAACAGTTTGAGAGCCACGACAAAACATAAAAAGAACAAACACTGTAAGAAGAGACATTACAACTCATTTATTAAAAAGAAAAAACAGTTTAACAGGCGCTTAGAGACCAAAATAAAAGTAACGTTTGACAGTCGCATTAATTGATTGAGCGTTTGAGCGTTTGAGCAGCCCAGCGTAGGTAATATGAAATAATTTAAGCTCAAGTTCAGATACAAATAGTTTGAAAGCCCTTGGAACAGTTTGAAAGCAACACAATTTGAATGTAAAATGGTCAACACTTTGATAGCTATATGAATTTCTGATCTTAATTAAGCGGTTCGAGAGACACACAGCAGGCATTGCGCGTGCGAGTTCGAGCTGGAAATGTCTTTAGCAAAACAGAAATAACTGAGAGCTGATAGCCAAACAGTTTGAGAAGCATAGCTAGAGCCAGTCCATAAGATGTAAAGTAAAAGTTATTCCGATTGAGTTCAGTAACAAAAGCCCAAGCAGCTCGCACACCTTAAGCAGCCAATAAAATGTAAAATAAATCCATTTAGACATTAAACAGACATAAAAAGTGTAAAGAAATGCAAAGGCAGGAATAACAAGCAAATAGTGCAAGTGCATAAAATATTTTGTAAAATACAACAAGGTATAAGAACAGAAGCAACAACAATAACTAATAAAACTAATGCATCGTAAACTGTACTTCAAACAAAGCCCGTATTTTTCTTAAACCGCTTGTTTCGGTATTTGATCAGCAGCGGCAAAATCAGCTTCAGCATTCCGGACAGTATTATGCATAAGCCGGAAAATATAAACGCCGCCATGAAACCGCCTGTTTTTTCCACCATAACGCCACCCAGAGATGTGCCTAGGAACACGCCTGCCCCCATGACCAAGCTGGTAATGCCAAAGGCCGTCGTCAGCCTCGAGAGGCCCAAGTACCGCACATAGATGATGGCGCGCAGCGTGGCATAGACAGCTGAAAGCAGACAAGGAGAGGGGAAAATATGTGTTCCGCAAGATTGCTGACTGTCTGGATATACCCCGTTCACAAGCTTACAAAAAGGGTATACTGGCTGCAGTCAAGTGGGTAAGACCAAATCAATGTCAATAAAGGAATATTATGACTAGCAAAGGTTGTTGCTTGTTAGCCAATGAGCGAAGATCTGTTTGCAGAGATTGTTCGCTTATAGCCAAATAGTCCTGTTAGACAGTCAAACCTTTTATCTTGTGAACGGAGTATGCCAAACGTGTGCTCTGAGCTGTTTCAGTCCAAGCATGATACCTGGAGCAACGCCATAGCACAGCCCGTAGAAGAGTTGAAACCAGACCAAATCGCTGCCAAAGAAGGCACTGATGAAGACCACCATGCCACCTAGGACCATGCCACCGCCACAGATGTAGTTTGTCCAGTTTCTCAGCTTATAGGCCACAAAGCCGCACAGAATGCGCATTACCAAGTTGGAGGTGCCGATGGCTGGGCCAATCATCTGAGCATATTTTATGGGAATCGTGGTGCGCATCTTGGAATACAGAAAGGGTATATTGAAGCCCATGGGATAGAAGAAAGCGGAGGCCAGTAGCACTCGGAACTCAAAGCTCTTCAGCAAATGCGTATCGAACAGACGATTCATGGCCTTTATAATCTTCCGATGGATCCAGCAACGATTCTTTGACTTGCGAGTAATAAAGCGCTTGTGTTGCAGAGAAATGGGGCTTGCGGGGTACCTGTGAGTGTTCGGGTGGCTTCCAATATGGCCTTCGGAAGCGGAATTCCACTCAGACGATTCGCTGGTGCTGTTATAATTGTGTATATTGTGTAGACCATAGGCGGCACTTTGCAGCTGAAAGGAGAACGTGTTGAAATCCCTTTCAGGGCACTGATGTCGTCCACTTACATGTGTTTCGGTGCCAACCAGCTCGAGTTCCTTGCCATCAAACTGCTCCCTGTGATGCGGCTTGTCGTAATCAATGGGTCCCGTATAGAAGAGATCATCGCGCTGCATGGGATCTGGGCGTACCACATAGTTCACTTCAGGACTATCGGCCTTGGCGTCATCATCAAGCTTGGCACAACAAGGACAGATAAAGTTCGTACAGCGTTTTCGCTTGGTCATTTTCTTGTTTGGCTCGAAGGTATCTAACACGGGATGGGATCTCCTCGTGGAGAGGTCTTCGCTTAGAAAATTGTGCACATAGAAATTGCCGTAGTACTCAGATGAGCTGGAGCTCAAGTCCGGAAAACGATGAACCACGCCCACTGGCGATGGCTTCACCTCCAAATAGGCCAACGTCACAAAGAAAAGAAGAAAAATGAACACGGCCTGGCACCGAACTGTATTGCGCCAGCCGATTTGTTGCTCCAGTAAATTGTTAGTAATGGAGAAAATCAAAATGCCAGCACCAGCGCCTGAGCAGGAGAAGCCGCTGGCCAGTGCCCGATACCGCTCAAAGTAGAAGCCAATGATGAGCTGCGAGCTCACCCATATCATGCTCAGTCCGGGTCCACCTGCGGCGACTGCGGTCTTTGTAGTTGGGTGTTAGACCATAGAACCACTCGCGATACCTACCAATGACGCTGTAGACTATGATCATAACAGTCAAATTTGGACTGAAGCTGGCTGCCGTCAAGGCCAACGCTGAGATGACCACGCCCAGCATAGCCACCGGTCGAAAGCCGTAGCTGTTGATCAGCGCACTGGAGAAAGCGCCGCCCATGAAATAGCATCCAATTTGTATGCTGGCCAACAGGGCCACCTCGGAGGTGTGCACTTGGAAGTCCTTCTCCATAGCCGGCAGTAGTATGCCAATGGAGAAAACGATGCCATCCACAATAAGCTGCGAGAGAAAGCTGAGTACCAGCACCACCCAGCCAAAGCCGCCGTCCGGCGGTATCGCCATATAGATCTATGAGGGAATTGCCAGCGAATATCAGTTGCGACCGATTACCGTGCTCCACTCACACACTTACGAAGGCCAGGCCAGACTGCAGTCTAAAGCGTGGAGGCAGATTCCCAAGCTGAAAATCGATTGCATCGAGCTCCATCAATTCCCCTTCGGTGATAATTATCGTGCCGCTGCTGGTGTAATTAACGCTGCTGGTACTCTGGGATATCTTTGCCCTGTCCGATGAATCGGATCTGGGCGAATCTGTCACATCGTTTGTGGGCAGTGTGTATGCGTTGTTTGGTCCGAAAGGGGCAGCGGCTTGGCCCAAGATCGAATCATCCGATTCATTAGCAGCAGGATTTGGTATTGCAGCTCCTAAATGCAATGAAAATAAAGAATTATTAACAAAGAACGTAAGTAAAACATTTCATTCCGGTGGAGCAGCGTAACCAAAGTATTCAAGTGCATCTCTAAACGGCTTTCAAATGAAGTATTCCCCACAAATTCGGAAATATAAGAAACTTACTTTTTTTGTATACCTTAGTCTTGTTAGTGATTAGCGGCTCTTCTCTATCGTAGAAATCGGAGATGGAAGAGGATCTCCTTGTTTGAACGCCCTGACTATGAACTATCCTTTGTGCGCCTTTAGCGTTATCATTGACGCCTCTTTTAGCATTGCCCACCGGATCGGTGTTGGCCTCCGCATCATTAATTTCAGTAGGTGTCGCTGCAGCCACCAGGATAACAGACGTTGGCGGAATCATAGGCAGCTCCTGTTGGCGTTCGCTAGTGCTGCGGTCCTCCGCATCCGTAGGTACCATCTCAGCGGCAGTCGTCGATACAGTCATTGCCTGTGGCGAGCTCTCAACTTCCTCCTCGTACGAGGCACGATGCGTCGCACGCCCTCGACTGCGGTTATATTAAGCTGATGGTTAGTTGAGTGTTTCAACGCACCGCTAACGTGCACTCACCTACCCTGGCTACGTTTCCTGCTCATTTTTCGATTCGAAGCAAGCTGACATTTTTCTCAAATCTCTCTGCTGGCTGTCACAACCAATCCCCCAATCTTAACTTCAATGGCAGCGCGTGAACTATCAGCATAAGACAGCCATAAGGCAGCAGTTGGAGCAGCCGCTGCGTGTGGTCTGCTCCTGGTTCCGGCGTCCCTCCGGGTGTTACGTGCTGCTAGCCAGAAATGTCCTGGTTGCAATATGAGAAATTCCTGGCTGCAGACCGCGAGACCCAAACATTGACGTCGCGCTGGGTGCTGTTGGGACAGACGAACAGACAGACCGTCAGACAGACCGACAGACAGACAGCATCGACCCGCACCCGCATTCCTGCAACAGTGGCAAGTTGCAAGTTGCTTTTACTGCAACTGTTACTTTTGCCATTTCCCATTCCAGTTGTTGTTTATTTTGGCCCAGCGAAATTGCATCAGTGCAATTTCATTGATTGCAAGTAAATGAAATCATTCCAATGTCCCGCACACGACTTCGTCTACAGCTCCTCCCACTGCCACTCAGTCTACCTCGCTCCGGAGTGCATGTGCGTCTAGGAAAGTGCCAAGTACATTTGTACTTTATGTGAATTTTGAGTACTGAGCTCTAGTTACTTAATTTACTGCATTATTTATTCAAACGGCAGACGAGCAATTTAATGAGAAACCCTAAAAGCACTCGCATTACCAGCCAAATAAGGACGATACTATATTATTCCCTTATAAAACACACACATTACTTAATACTTTATAGCAGTTAGTCTGTCTTTTGCATACTCCCATGCTTAATTAATGCCATTGATACAAAAAGTCACAATAGGTTTATCTGTTGGACTGACGAGCTTAAATATAGATCGTATATAAGAGCTGCTGAGCAACGATCAGACACACAACATTTTAGTTAGTTAATGTTAAATATACCACGTACAGATCAAATTTGATACATATAATCGATAACTTTCCATTGAATCTATAAATTGTTTGCCCATAGCGAACACTTTTTAAAGGCTAGTCATCAAGTTCGGTATATAGTTAGGTATTTAGCCAGCTTTTGGATAAATTCTTTCATTTTCTGATTTCATCATGCATTGGTTTTAATTCACAGATTAAGGACTTTGTCAAGCAAATCAATTGAGAGCATTATCGATGCTTCATTGGTTGCTTGTACTCGCATATAGGACATTGCTGTTTAATTGGTTAGCATATGCTGAGAAGCTTCAAGGCTCGACACAGCAATAAAAGAAAAATAAAAATAAAAATCCGGTAAAATGTAAACATAACGGTATTCTCATCCAGGTTCATGCGTTTTCTGGTTTGCTGCGCACATCAAAAAAAAAAAAATAAACAAAAATAAAAACAAACAAATAAAAGAGGCCGAAAAAAACGAAAGCGAAACCAATTCTGAAGAAGTGGGAAAAAAGTGCAAAAAAATCCAATAAGTATACGCCATGTTGCACGCGCTGCCTGGACATTTAACGGGCTCCGCCATTCGCACTGCCTTTGGTCCAGCTCATGCGAGATATGCATGAGTGCAGGGCCATAAAATTGGGTCAATTGCTGTTAACAATTTGGCGGCGCAATCTTTTGGCTGTTTCGATTTCAAGGCAGCTGCCCAGGGCCCAATTTGGCCAACGAAAAATTGCAGCTACCAGCTCAGAAAAAACCAGCAGCAGCCATGCCTTCTGAAAAAACAATCTCTCATAAAGTTGTTGTTTGCCAAAATGAAACTGGACAAAAAGAAAATTCGCACCCCGGCACTTGGCCGTGCTGGCAAACGGGTAAGCATCTATTGGCCCAGAGGGCACAAATGCCCACTCACTAATTAATTAGTGCGTTTTGTTTATTGTTTGCTGTTGAAACTTTCGCCAGAACTCAGCGTGCCTCAGCGTTGCCTTTTGCTGGCTGCATTGCACTTCAGCTGTGCCAGCGCCCGGTCCGAAATTCTGCATCAACTTTTTGAATGCATTTCAAATACCAAACTGAGTTTTACACTTAAGTATTGTAATTATTTTTTTTATTATTATTTACTTTGTATGCTTACCACTATTTGTTGAGCTGTTAAAAATGCAGCCGAAATAATAAAATGAAATGTTGGCTTCTCTAATGAGCATTTTAAATACAAATTAAGTAAGTCTTTGATGTTGAATTTACCACTTATATAAATATATAAATAAATAAAAATAATAAATATAAATATATAAAAGTATTTAAATATATATAAATATACCACATAACTTTATTTTGAAAGAAACATCTATGTACGCGTCTATGAAGGTTTTCTTAACGTTATATATATATAAATAAATAAATAAATAAATATATATATATACATTTACATACATGTATATTATTTGAGAACTCAACAATCTGAACCATCTACATGTGCGTTGATATTACTGTCACTCTGCGAAGCCACTAACCTTTTCTTACGGAACGAAATCATTAGTTTTAAGGTGTTGTCGAGCCAATCAGAACAAATTTCTAAGTTTTTTTTTTCCTTTTTCACAATGAATTTTAAAAATTTAAGTATCTGCTCGACAGCCGTTTTCCGACCACTTCTGAAAATTTGCCAAAGTATAAAGATGGAGACGACCCATCGCATGATTAGTTCCAAATTACACGCCCTATTCCCAACAAGATCTGCGCACTGGGTGGTCAATAGGAGGTTCCGGCCCATGAAGTCGGAAACCGATGATGAGCCGAGTCTAGAGTGCCCCGTTTCTAACATGTCCAAGGGGCACGATAGTGAGGAACAAAATTTTGACCCACCGCGCCTGGATGAGGTTTTCTATAAATCCCGTGGTTTAGATCGTGATTACCAAGTTTACTGGGTGGATTATGAGCCAAAGGAAAGGCCCAAATATAGCGTTGTGATGGTACCACCAAAGATCAAGCGCCGGAAGCACCTCAGTCAACTTCCACCAAAAACGCATTATTCTCATAGTTCCGAATTTTCCAATGAATTTCCTCTGATAAAGGTTCCAAAGAAGATGCTTAACGGTTGGGGAGCTAAAAAGCGGACAGCCCCCAAGCGACCTCAGACACGGTATCCCAGTTTCTCTGAGGCTAGGGCCGCGTCGGCGCAGGCAGCAACGTCTGATAGCCGTAACAAGCGAACCGTGTACGACATGTGGTGCCATTGCAAAAATGTGTATCACTAAATTTTCACACAAGGAATCAAGATACAGTGGATAGTAAAAATCGATCCAAAATAATAGTTGTAAAAACAAATTTTGTGAGTAATGTACATACAAATGTTTCTCATATAAAGGTCGAATTCACAGGTCCACATGATCTGGAACAAATGTTGCTTAGCTATTAAGCTGCTGTCTGCAGCTCCAGCGCCGCCACGTGGAATCTTTGAGCCAACACGACCATTGCCAACTAGCTGATAAATACGTTAAACATAGTTCACCAAATGTCAGTGCTTTATTTTCAAGCCACTTGGAAAAAACTGTTTTATTTTATCCTGTGACTAAAATTTAGCATTTGGTTTTAAAATCAAACTCGTAAGCTCTATCTATGGTATCTTTCTTTCAGCTATCTGTTGTGCAGTTAAGTCCTGCACTCGGCATGTCAATAAGCGTGCTTAAATGAGGCTTCTTTCAGATACTATTTGAAATCATCTGTGATCTATATGTATATGAATAACATATATATTTAATTTGATTGCTAGTACGTTGAGCTTTGCATTCATGACTGTCTACTCGATTCAAGTGCAATCTGAAGTTGATGTTAATGCTGCCAGTGTTGTTTAATGCCGAGTCGAAAAGGATGCCACAGCGAGCATACAGCTGCAGCTACTTTTGCTTTGTGCCGCGCCTCTCGAAATGCTGAAGTGTACTTCTGCGCCTGGTGGCATTCCTAAAAGGGATTTGCATGCCGCTGAGATGTTTATCGCAAATTGTTGCCCTCGCCGTCGACGACGATGGCGACGACGTCAACGTCGTTGTCGTCTGGGCGCACAAATGTCAACAGCACAAAGCGCTGACGTTTACATTGAAAGTCACTTTGGGTGCCAGACAACAGCAGGAGCCGAAGGAGCAGCTGCCATTGCTGCTGTTTCTCCTTGGGGACTGGCTAATGAAAAGCGCCAACAGAAATGCAATGCTTTTTTATTTCCATTTAATTTTTTATTTTGCATTTTTCACTTAAATGCAAATTTTTAGCCAGGCCATGTTTAATTGCCTGAGATCTGCCATTGACGACTAGCCGGCTGCCTTTATGGCTGGCAATCCTGCGTGTCCTGACGCTCACTTGCAGATTTGCCAAAACATGTGTCCTTGCTGCTGCTGCTGCTGCTGCTGCTGCTGCTGTTCTTCAGTTGGCAAAAGTATGCCCCAGAGTGACATTTCGCACAAATGAAATGTATGGCTGAAAACTTGTCTATTTGGGCCCAAACAAATAATTTTATTATAAAACTTTTTTATGCATGTTTGCCTTGCTGTTTCGTCCCCACCTATCCATCTCTTTGGGCTGCCCCAGCTAGCTGAGCTGTGTGCTCTGTGTCGCATGACTCACCACCTAAACAAAATGAGGCTTTACGGCAGCAATGGGACAGACGCAGAGAGCGCTACGACATCGCATATGGTCTTCGCCACCCGCCTGACTAGTTGGATGATATGTGCTAAGAGCTAACCACAAATTTGTTAGTCCAGAATTTGTGTTCCCTTTATGAGAGGACAGATGGCTGTAGTGCTAAAACATGCTCGAATTTTTTAATTTATTTAAAAATTTTCTTTAACATAAAGACAATAGTAAAAGTACGATTATATTCGTTGCTGGAATTGAAGCATTCGCCGCTTATATATATGTATCAAGATCTAGTTCTGGGGTACTAGTACCAAAACTAAATATAAACGTTATCCTCACTCAAATTTTAAATGTTTCTAGAACTGGAAGAGCGCTCATACGCCAACCCATCAAGAGCAATTTGACCGGGCTTAAATCTGTAAAATTTTTGCTTGAAATTTACCTCTGATTTTTAACATTTTCATTCGCTAAGTTATTTATTCTGTGTTCCTTAGGTTCCATAGCATTAAAGCATATATTAAGTTGAGATATGTTTAGATTAGGATGCCCAAAGGGTAGCAGGATGCTATTCGCTGAACATTTCATCAAAAAATAATAATAAAAATAAACTTTCTAAAGTTTATACTTTAGGGAAATCTTAGAAATTAGATTTTTGAAATTGTAAATGTATAAGTTGTGCTTAATTAGCTAGACTGCAAAACAAATTTTGTCAATATCAAATACAAATTAAAAAACACTAAATCTTTGAAGTGAACTTGATCTGCACGTATATGAAATACGGGCAAGGCTAGAGCTGCTAGCCTGTTACTGCTGATCAAAATATATATATATACTTTCTGGCATTGGCCAGTTTTCAACAGCTTCAAAAATTGCACAGCTCAAAATGCAGTCACATTATGCTACTGTTCCACAAACTCAAGCTTAGGCTCGCTGAAAAACAAAATTAAGTTATGACCAATAGAGGGAGAGAGAGAGAGCAGAAGTGCATCTACGCTTTTGCCGTACAATTAGTTGGCCTTAATTGCTGCTGCTGCTTAAATTCAGTCCTGGTCTTTGCCGTTATTACCTGCCAGCCATTTGTTGCTATTTGCAGTTTGCAGCTTGCAGTTTACAGTTTTGCTGGTTGCTGTTTAGCCTTTAAGCTGGTCTCTAGTTCCCCCAAGCCGGAGCTGGTCGCCGGTCGCAGGTCGCAGGTCGCAGCGAACTGCACCCACATAACCATTAACGTAAAATGCCACTTTCTTTTCCCTTTATATTTTGGTTTTCTTTTTATTTTTTTAATTTTTTTTAGATGGCTTCACTTTATACACTTTGTTGAGTCTGGCTCGTGGTGCGGTACTAAACGCCTGCCAGCTCGGCCATAGTTGTTTTGCTGGATTGTTAATATTATTTTATAATTTCTTTTATGGCCTGCATGGAATGGCTGCCGTATTGTTTAAAAACATCCTCGGCCCAAGTGCTGTAAATGTGTTCAACAAATGCAGCCATTGCCATAAACTGTAAGTGTCGGCTGAGGGGCGATTTAGCCATGTTAAGTTCGTATATGCAGCTGTGATGGGCGTAGCTGTGCGTGAAGCACACTGGAAAGAGAAATATCAATCAAACAGAAAGTGGAACAAGTAAGAATGTTCCAGTCGAGAGTGTCCGACTAAAAGATACCCTGAACATCGGCCTATCTGTGCTTTTAAACATAACTTGACCCCATACGTGCGCTAATAAATATACATAGTTACACATGTAAACAATACACGCTGTTTAAGCATAAGAAAGTTGTATTCACGCATTGAGCATCTGCATTATCAAATCATATGTTGTCATCATAAAATCAAATTATAAATTAAAAGTAAATAAACTTTTAATGAAAACAAAAACAGATGATTTAGCGACTCTAGCTTGTGAGATATGATTTATTAACTGAATTCATTCACGTTTTAAAATGATTTTATGGAAACGACTCTGAATTATCGTCAACAAACTTGATTTGCCTTCGTATAACATTTTCTTTTGCCAGTTACAAACAGTAAACAAAACCATTATACTTTGAATTCTCATTCTTAACAGGCTTTGAGTATAAAACATTGAGTTTATGCTTTAAAAATTGTATTTAAATATGTTTATAAAGACATGTGTTTCATTAAAATATTTCATATTTTTTTAAAACTTCAAGAGTTTTCTTACCAAAGAGAGTTCATTAACAAATGTTAATTAAATATGTCTAATATTGTTAACTAGCTTAAATTTTTTGTTTATATAAAATTTATTTAATATGTTTGTGTCATATAATAATTAATATCTAACAAATAAGCAAGCTCTAGTTGGTATCCCGACCGATCTGGGTTTTTAAAAATTCTTCATAGATTAATTTTAGCATAAATCATGGTTGCTAAAAAATGAATCTAAATACAAAATTCAAGGGACTAAAGTTAAGAAATTCGCCTAAAATATTTTAAAGCTATCTGAACAATGTATACAATTTTGTTTAATAAATATTATTGTACAAGGAAAATATTTTTCAAGCCTCTTCAAAGAGATATGTCGATATATCTTGAAGCAGCTCAAAAAAGCTCTCAACACTCGAGTTATTGGGTGCTTTTCAGCATTTGCTACTGTCACAAGTGGCTGTGATGTTTATTGACATTTATTTGAGTTGGCCAAAAGGAAGGAGCGGGCGCAGCGCGTGCGATTCTATTGACAAACTCGTAATTCAAATAGGCAACAAACGTGCCGCGCAATTCAAAGCGTCAAGCGCGTCAAAATGTAAATTGGTATCACAGAGCGGGACGCGGGAAAGAGCAGAGCAGAGCAGGGGGCTAGCTATCTACGTGCTGCTTGTAGACAAATCAATTTGACAAAACGCAAGAATTTGTAATCAAACTGTGTGAGTGTGTTTATGTGTGTGTGTGTGTGGCTGTGTGTGTGTGTGAGTATATATGTAAACACAAATTTTTGGCTATTGTCACAATGACAATGACGGCAAAGACAAAGACAAAAACAACAGGCAGATAAAAATGCCAGCCGCAAGCTTAACAAGTAGACATTGAGGCAACAGATGGAGGGGGCTAGTCATTGTTTCCAGTTAAGCTGGCATCATAAGCCCAGCACACCCAACGGAGTGGTGTGTGGCATCGGTTAGCCATGGCATTGACTGCGGGTAGTGAACACATTATACGCTAAAGAGTTTAAACAGCTGTTGGCTGAGGCGCGTCTAACTGCCGCTCATTGTGCCCAACAAACGTCACGAAAGTGCCCCAAGAGGAAGGGGTTGGGGAATGGGCATGTTAGGGAGTCTTTGCTCTGGCTTATCTACAGCACTTTGACAATTGCCATGGCGTGGTGTTCTGTTTAATTATGACATTAAATGCGAGTTCATTGTGTGAAGCTGTGCGAGATTTTCGAGTGCTCGCAAAAGTATGCAACAGTTTTTTTGCTGACTTCCCCTTTGCTATTGCATGCAAATATTTTAGCCTGCTGTGTGTGCGTGTGTTTGAGTGCCTGCTGCTGCACATACACATTTGTGCATGTGCGGAAATTATATGTTATATTACAACAGTCAGACACACACACACATACACACACACACAGAGACTCACAGTCACGCAGAGAGCTGTTGAGCCTGGCAAAGTCAGCAGAAAAAGCATTAATAGAAATTCATATTGTATACGAAATGTGGTAAGCGGGTTGCCTACATAATAAACCCATTTCGTGCGGCTTTAAAATGCCATTTATGAAACATGTGCTAGCATTTATGCATATTAAATTAGTTAGATTGCCCCGGCACGAAAAATAAACTGGCAAAAGGCATCCAAAGTGCCACAATAAACTGACATAAACATAAACATACACAAGCTCACACACAGCAGACCCACCCACACTCACTCTCATACTCACACTCACATAATCACTCTCATACAAATTCCAAAGTGCGAACCCTTTTTATGGGGCAGCGTCTCCGACCTCACATTATGCACGCACAAATGGCACTGGGCGCTGGGTTTGCAGCTGTTTTTAGGCAGCCATCAGCTTCATATTCACACACATTAACACGCCAAAATGCGCAATAATGAAGCAAGGTTAGATATTCCTTATAAAAAATAAAATACATTTTTATACATCTACAATTTACATATTTTTCTCATTTATAATACAGTTTAACTGGTTTATTATTGGAATTGACGACTTTGAAACATCTTTAAATTTTTAAATATTTTATATTTCTTTAATCCTAAGCTCTATTCTTCACAAGTACGAATTAAGTATTGCGCTTTCTGCAAAAATCCCTTGGCAAATCATTTTTGAACGCATTCCATTCTAAAACATTTTCCAGCCAGTTTTTCCGCAGGGTTAACAGCTGAACAGAATGTCTAAAATTACTAAAATGGAAAAATTATATATGTATATGTATGTATAAAATAGTTGCGTCTTCTTTGTGTCGGACTTAAAAACGCATGTAGAAACTTTTCAAGTGTGAATTGCTCTTCATTTTTTGCTGCAGACACAAAACTCGTTTCGCCTCGCGCCCATTTTGTTGCCTACTTTTGTGCGCAGCAAAATGTAAGGCAGTTGGGTGAATGGGCATGAGTATGTGTAAGTGTGTGTGAGTGGGAGTGTGTTGAGTGCGCGGGTGTAAGTGAGTGTATGAGACGCAGTTGTATCAAAAAGAAACATAAAATAAAATGGCAGCGCCAGAAATGTTTTATAAAAATTTATATGAGCATAATTTGTAAGAGACAAAAAGGGGCAAAAAAATATATTTATATATATATATATATATATATATGACATGATATGTAAGGTTGTGCTGGGTGCCTATGTGCAAAACCATGAGCAGCACAGACAGGCCAGCTGAGAGTGAAAGCAACAAGGAATTTCGATATGGCAGCACACAGAACATGTGCCTGACACCAGAAACAAAACTCAATTTTAATAAAACTGAGCTAAAATAATTCTAAATAGTTGAGGTTGAATTTTCAGCACTTAGTTTACAAATAATATTGGAAAATAATTAAAAGCTGCAAAAATGTATATGAAAATTGAAAAATGTTCTTTGTTTTGCTATATCAAATTGATTTACCGAACAATAATAATGAATGTGCATAAGTGTACATTTGTATGAATATATGTACACAAGTCCGTACGTAGTTAGAAATGCTTGTACGGACCAAATTGCTCTTGTGTTAAAAATTAAATTAAATTGTTTGTTTTCAGAATGCCTTTTTTCGTGGATGAGTCCACTCGCATTCAGACTGCAATTTCTTCATTGAAAGCCGCAAATATCGCCCTTCTACGTAGTTCTCAGAACTGCAAGTTAGGCCTCACGTTTCATGCCTTAATTAGAAGTACAACATTTATCTATCGTTCGAGTATTAGTAATCCATTACAGTTGTTCTCTTTCGCTTTTTTTTTTCTCTCTCTCTCTCTCTCTCTCTCTCTCTCTCTCTCCTTTCCCCAGCTCCCACATTCTCTCTTCCATTGGGTAGCTGTTTTGACCGTCCAATTTACATCTTCCATATATTTCCGTCTGCTTACTATGCAATTAAGATGCAAATTGTTTTTGCTTGAAATCAAACTCGATGCTCTGGTAAGTAGAAGAGCTTCGCTTTACATTGCCATATATCGTTGTTGTTGTCGTTGCTGCTGAGCTGTCGTGCAAGCTTCCTAGTGAAGTGCACACATGTGTGCAACAAAACTCGTTAACACTTGAAAAGTTTCATGGCCCTGGGCAATTGTAATGTGTTCTACTTGGAGTACAGCAAAGCCAGTCAAGAGGGAGGTGTATCAAGAGTGGGAAATACGGAGTAAGTAACGTAATGCTGCTAAAAAACACTTAAGCAAAATCTTGTAAGCAGAAAATAACTCAGAATGTGTGCAATTGTGTGGCCTCCGGCATAAGCAGCCTGTGTTTTCGTGGGTGTAACTGGGTGTGTGTGTGTGTGTGTGTGTATAGGAGATCACCTTGACTAGAGCTTGGCCTGAAAACAAGCAAAGTTCAAGTACGTGACAACTGTAACTAAAGTGTTGTCTATATACATTTAAGTAGTTTGCCTTCGGTGCGGTATTCGAAAATCAAGCCCTGAGTTTCATGACCGAATGTCAGTTAATTTCAAACGCCCAATTTAAAGTAAAAGTCTACAGCAAATTCTATTAAGATAAAGCCCAATCTTAACTGAAGTTTGATAATGCTTTTAATCGATTACAATATAGCGAGAATAGTTATTGATTGCTTGAAACAAGCTCGAGAATATAACTTATCCTTTAGCATATTACATGCATTGCTCCAAGACTATTATATGCTGAATCCCATTTTAAATGGTTCAGGGTATACCTAATATAGCAGCGCATATCATGCAGCTAAATTAAGGCAGATAAGTTAAAGTAAGACTGTTCAAAATTATAACTAGATAGATTTCTTGTCTGCAACCCATTGTAAGATTTGAAATGTTGTAAAAGATACATTGTTTCAGACAGGGTATAGCGGAAATATACACATTACTGTCCTAAGAGCACAAGCAAAATTAATAAAATTAAGAACTCATAACATAAAAATAAATAATATTATTTAAGTTGGAGTAGTTTTTATGATATCCTGCAAGCAGTTCGATCTGTGCTGACTGCGTGCTCTACTTTGGCATAGTTATGAAACTTCCTCGGCCACAGGAAATAGACAGTTGAATTGCTGGAGAACTTTTACGAGCGACTTTCTGATTATCAGCAGCGGACAAATTTTTATGCCAGGTCTGGGGTTTGAACTTGGTGTCAAATGTAAATGTCAAACAGACAAGGATGCAGAGTGCTAGTACTTCCGTTGGACTGTCGCTCGGTCTGGCCTGTGCCTGCTACCACTAATCTCATTGACTCACCCACACACACAGACACACAGATAGACTAGAACGAGTTGCACGCACACGCCAGAGGGAACTCGCACGCACTGCTCAAAGTTGAGCTGCTGCAGCTCGCAGTAGAAGTCATCTCTCAAGTTGATTGCTATCAACTGTAAGTGTAGCCAAAAGGAACTGAGCTCAACTTTGCCTTGGCAATGCTTATAATTAGAAACTTTATTATTTGTTTAACTTGGCCCGCAGCTGTTGCATA
The DNA here is from genome assembly GCF_003285905.1 of Drosophila hydei. Taxonomy (NCBI): domain Eukaryota; kingdom Metazoa; phylum Arthropoda; class Insecta; order Diptera; family Drosophilidae; genus Drosophila; species Drosophila hydei. Next base: position 2,259,226 of record NW_022045656.1, read on the forward strand.
ATTGACACACGCGTGGCAAACTTTCACTGCAGACTTGCCACATAAACTGCCAAAAATGTGCAGCAATTATCGATGAGAACAGTAAAGATATAAAAAACATGACAGTGAGCATACAGAGGGGGAGAGAGTGAGAGAGCGAGAGAGAGGGAGCGATGGTAAAGGTTCGCATGCTGCTGATATATGGCTCACAGTTTGACAGCCACTGCCTGAGCGAAATGCTTCCCAAAGCAGCTTTAAAGATTCTTTAAAAATGTAAATTTAATGATTAAACTTTGATGAGGCTGGCGCACGTTTGCTAATTTGCAAATTCATGAATATAAATTGCTTTTCAAATGCCATATAAAATAATCAAATATGCAAATTTTTTGCCCATACGCGTAACGACAAACACCCACAGCATTCCCCCTCCCACACACACACACACATGAGTTTCACACCAAAAAATTGTTATTAGAATTGTTTAATACTGGTGCAAGCTGCAGCTGCACGAGACACCCATGCACAATACTGTTCAGACAAACTCTTGCAAAGACCAGCTGGACTCCAGATACTTTTTGAGCGGCTACAGTTGCTCAGCTTACAGTGAGCTCCCAGGCTGTTGTAACCAATGACCAGCAGAGCCCAAAGTCAAATGCAGTTAAGGGACATGTACAAGCCGCAAAGTGCACAACAAAACCAAAAACCCAAGCCAAGTGTCCAAAACTGAACAACATTTCGCACAACACTGCAAAAACTGAGCGCAGCCAAAAAGTTAAAGCGAACCTATTATGCTCTATAAGTTTCCAACAAATACTTCTTTGTCCCACAGATACTTTTGATACCGCAAATGGTCATGCGGTCATGCACAATTTCCTTTCATTTTAGAAATAGTTCCTTAAAAACTTGCGAGTTGTCCACATGATTTAGCCTAATAGATAATATTAAATATATTGCATATGGCAAGGGCCATTTATTGTAATCCCAAATGCTTATGTATCTCGCAGATACTTTTTATTAATATAAGAATGTATCTTGCAGAAAGGTACTTTTTGTTTATGTATCCTTGAAATGCTTCTTTTCAGTATGGAATTACATTTTAAATACGTCAGATCATTTCATATCAAAACAATTTTTTTTTTTCAAAGATATTTAATACTTTTTGTAACATTTCAAATATATATATTGTATATCATAACACTCACATGAATATTTACTTTAATATAGCTTAGATACTTCTTAGTATACCACAGATACCTTTTGCCATTATTAGATATATGACTGACGCTCATTTTGCAGCTTAAGTACACACTCTCTTTCAGTTTCATTGGTTACTGGGTATAATAACCAAAAACTGTAGTTCTATAAGTCTAGTTGCTGCTATGAGCTGGCTGCTCAGTTAGTTTTGCATGCAAATGACATATCAAAAATGTGCAAAAGGATTGCGCAAAAATCAACGCGACATGCGGCAGGACAAATAAAGTGCATAAATTTATCAAATGTGACAGAAAGAGAACAGACGGGAGAGTGAGAGAGAGAGAGAGATTGACTGCGAGGGAAAGAGCAGAGTGAAGGCTTTGGTCAATATGTGGCAGACGAGCTGGACGTGGCGAACGTGGACAATCGATGCTGATGATGATTAGATTGCAGAAGCTGAAGGCAAAAGTTGAAGCTTAATACGGGGCGGGCTCAAGTGGACATATTATAACGGTTATGTGGAAACTATGGGCGCTTCGGCATTAGCATACGATGTGTGGGCAGCTGGACGCCCCCATGTTGTTGGCTTATGCATTTCTCTGCTGTCTGCCATGCAGCGTTTAGAATGATCAAAGTCTCAAATATGCAGACACGCTGGAATTTTGTTGTTGCAGACATGGACAGAGTGTCTGCTGCTGCAGCTGAAGCTGCAGCTTCAGCAGTTGCTGTTGCAACTCTTGCTGCAGCAGCTATTGGAACGTAAATGTTGTCTAGTTAACCCCACATATTGGCCATAATACGATATTCAGCTCACTCCTGTGTGTGCGTCTGTGTGTAGACATGAGTGGGTGTCAATTACAGAAACGCTTTTGAACGCATAAACAACAATAGGAGTTGGGTGCGATAATCAAGTGATTCAAAGAGAATACAAACTGCTGCTTGTGCATACGAAAAACTTTATGGTCTACGCTCGTATTTTGAGCACTTAAATATACATTGTCAAGCGTAGTAAATTATAGAATATTACAAGCAAGGCACTTGTCAGATTCAAACAGGAAGTTTATAGGTTTTGTAGAATAATTTTCGGAGCTGTGTTACAATTTAATTAAAATATAATAAATGAATAATTAAATTAAAAATAACGAATTTCTATCGATTGTTAGCCCACTAAATTAATGAACAATTTACTGGTTGGAGTAGGCAAACAAAATTAATTGCAAATACGACAAATTTGCGACCAATTTTCAGCAATTTATATCCCGATTTCTATAGCTTCATTATGCGTGCTCTTCGATATGCAGTTCATTAGCTACCTTTACACACACTCACATCTAAACACTTGTGAGCGATTGCATTTTGTGTGGCTTTAACATTAATGAAATTATGTTTACAGCTTTGCATAGAATTTGCCTTTTGGCTGCGGATGCGGCTGCATCCGTTTTGGGATTGGCTAATGAAAATTGATGCCATATGCTTAAAGTGCTTAACAATGCGGCCGATTCACAATGCGAGCAAATTTGTTGTTGAATCATCAAATTTAATTTCTAAACAAATTAATGTTGACAAAAGTCGGCGAAATGCAATTTGCGCAAATAAGTCGTAATTTGGTCTGGCAAATTGCACAAAATACGAGAAGATATATGTGCTCAGTGCGTGCACACACATTTCTGTGCACAATATACACAATTATATTGTGAATTTATAGCCAGAGCAAGACAGGGCGTGAGCTGTGCGAATGAGAGGCATCAACTACAGTTGCAGCTCCTGATTTGTCGCTGCCAGCAATTTCACGGGCATTTGGCACTGCGCGTTTACAGCCATGCAACAACAACAACACTAGCAACAACAATAACGACAAGTATCACAACAACTGCCATAAGGACACGGCATTGCATTCCTATCCTCCGGCTAAATCATATGCAAATGCATGCGTATGACATTTCGGTTCGAATTTTATTGCCCGCCCAGTTGCTAAATTATTTAGAGCCTGATTCCTGCTGCCTTGACGAGTCATGCATTTTGAGTTCAGCTCACATCAACACTGACACACGCACACACACATACACACCCACACATACACACACATATACTTGGCAAGTTTTAGTTGCTCTGTCGTCTTTCAATTTGACATAAAACCTTTTTGGGCTTTTGCTCACATGACATTTTATGCAAAGTGCTCGTGTGTGTGTGTGCGTGTGTGTGGGCGTATTTCACGCCTTTTGCCGCCGCACATCAAAATAAGCACAAGCCAAAGTGCCACCCAACCACCCGCGACAAATGAGCCGAATGTCTTCGTCTTTTATGTGGCACGCAGGCGAGCGTAAAACACAACAAAAAACAGAAAAGGAAAAACAAGAAATTCATTAAATTTCAAATCCTTTTTTGGGCATCATCAAAAGTCGCAAAAGCTTTTATTAGATTGAGCCCGAAAACAAACCTATATACACATATATGTGCCATAAAAGCAAGCCATTCCGGTGCCTCAGCTCATTATATCGATGTCTGCTCGTAATTGTAAGTAGATGCTCGGCCCGATAGAACGAACCAAATGTAATTTTGAAAGCTGATGTCGATTAGCTAAGTGGACTTTAAGCAGGGCCAAGCAGAATAAAGAAAGTCGCTAGAATATTAGCAATACTGATTAACACTCAGTTAATCAAAGAGTGTCTATGGAAAATGTAATGGAAAATTAAAAAAGAAAAGCCGATTAACCAAATGGGTTTAAAGCAGTGGGTTTAAAGCAACTGACCAACTCTGCTTAGCTCGAAAATTACTCTTTATGATAGATAAGATTTTATATAGAGACAGTCGGATAGCTAACTGCACTTTAAGCAGTGCTCAGGTACAGCGAATCTCAACTCTTTTAAATTCTTATCTGGCAGCGAGTGTCCAGTTCATACTTTTCGAATAAACTTAATAACTTTTCAGAAATGAATTCAATACACCTGATTGCAATCTCTTTATAATTAAGAAAAATGTTTGTCTAGAACATTTGAAGTATTCAACTGCTTATCAGATGTGCATTTGCTCAAAAGCTGACATAGTTGCCAGCTTCGGACTATTCATAACTACGAATCTGCGAGTGTGTGTGCGTGTGTGTGTGTGTGTCTGTGAATTCTATGCCAGACATTCGCATATGTGTGTGCGTGTGCGTTTTAAAAGGCTCGTTAGTTAACTGACGTGGAAATTTTTAGACGGTAAAATGTGAGATATGGCAGAAAAAGAGCACGCAGCTCAACTCAGCAAAAGAGATAAGAAAATTTATGTGCGCATAAAAGGCAACATTTTTGGTATTTTTTTAATACCAGCTGCAGACTATGTTGCTGCTTTAAAAATGAGCAGCAGAACAACAGGACAAAAACAACAACAGCAAAAACAAAAGGAAGGGCTGAGCAGCAAATACTCAATTTACATAGAGATGGCCTTTCCGAAATGTAATTAAAATGGGCCAAACAAGCAAGCGACTGTCAAAAGTCAGTAGCTGAGGGAACAGTTGATGTCCATTGTCCATTTGGCTGTCCGAATGTCCAAATGTCCAACTGCTCGCAAATTGACAGCTGGGCATGGGCATAGACCATAGACATGGATGGACACACAGACACATACGCTCACACACAATAATTTACTACGTAATGGACAGAGTAGTCAGACACATGCTAGACAACACAGCTCCAGTGGCTGCCGTGCTGTTCATTAACACACAAACATAAGCTGCCAGACAGCCAGGCAGCCAGGCAGCCTTAGCCAAGCAACTGAGCTAAGTTATGGTTCGAAGCTGTGTCTGTGTACATCATAAATGCAGCAGCATACATCAGCCTGCCACGCCAAGAGATCGTATTTCCAAAGTTCGAGCTGCATTTCGAGTGCTATTAAAATCGCTTTCAATAATGAGACGAGCCTTCGCTCTGTGTGTGGCATTGTTCGAAGTTTGTGCAACAAATTAGTGCCAAGTTGGCACTTAGTTTGCCTCATCTACTCACATAAGGCCAAGCAAATATCCGGTGCGGAAATTGCAACGAGACACGTGATCACGGAACAGCACAGACAGCCAAGGTCTGAACGGACAGACTATCACTATGCATGGAACTGCTGTCTATGAGTTCCGCTTGCCAGACATATAAATCTTCATTTTGCTTCAACTTTTCGCCGCAAGTTTTGTGGCCCCAGCGAAAAGTTAACTTCGAGCAGACACCAAATTAACAGCTGCTGCTGCTCCAATTGTTGTTGTTGCCAGTGTTGCTGCTGTTATATATTGCGGTTGTTACTTCTGCTACTGTTTCTTTGGCTGCTGCAATTGTTCTTCTTGCTGCGTCTGTAATGCTGCATACAGTTGCTGTGACTTCTACTACTTTTTGTACATCTCCTGCAAATGTTGTTGCTGCCGTAGCTGCTGTTGCTGCTGCTTTTGTTGTTGTTGTTTTTATTCGTAGTGTTGCTTCTCTTATTACTATAGCATTATAGTCTAGCGCTATTATTTTTGCTACTTTTGCAATGCCTGCTAAGATTGCAGTTGCTGTTGCTGCATTGCTTGTAGCTCTACAAAGAGCAGGTGTAGGCTCTGCGTCTGCTGTTACTATTGATGCTGCTGCTGCTGCTGCTGTTTTTAGTACAGCTGTTGTTATAGGTCTTCTATAGGCTACTTTTACTGATGCTCAGTTTTCTTTGGCAGCTGCTGAGGCGACTGTTGCTGTTGCTGTTGCTGTTCTTTTACTGCGTATCGCTGCTGTTGCTTCTCCATTGCAGGCGTTACGGCTTGATAATATTTACTCGCTACTTCTGCTGAGTTTGCTCTTACTTTTATACTGATTTTTTAACGTTTGCTGCTGCTGCCTGCTATTGCAATTGTTGCTCCTTTTGCCGTAATGCTTGCTGTTGTTGCTGCTACGGCTTCTGCAAGTACTTCTGCTGCTGCTGTAGTAACTCCAACTATTGCTGCAGCTATTTATTATATTATGGCCAATATTGCTGCTATTACTTTCCTGCTCTTCAGTCATGTGGTTGCCCTTGCTACATTTGCTTAAGCAACTGTTGTTCGTGCTGTTGTTACTGCTGTTAATGTGCCCGCAATTTCAAATGGGGTTGCTAATAATATTGAATGTTATTGTTATTGTTGAAATTACTACAGCTGAGCAATAGTTGCTGCTGTAATGGCTGATGCTACAACTGTTGTTCCTCTTGCTAATAATGGTGGTATTAATGCAACATTTGCTGTTGTTACTGTCGCTGCAGTTGCTGCTGCTGTTGCTGCTTCTCTCTCCAAGGGCTGCTTGTGTTACCATTAGTAATACATGTTGGTGCTGTGCCTCTCATTACTACTGCAGCAGCAGTCACTGTTGGTGTTGCTGCTACTATGCGCAGTCTTCTTTCTGTTGCGCTGTTTCCACTTGCTCCTGCTTCGGTTACTGCTATTTGTGCTGCTCTTGCAACACATGTTGCAGTTGCTGTTGCAGTTGCTGTTGCAGTTGCTGCTGAGCTGCTGCTGCCGTTCGATTCTTCAACTTGTGAAGCTGCCTTAGAAGTGCCTCTGTTTCCGCTGCGGAATTTGCTGTTGCTGCGGTTTTGATGCGCAGGTGATTTACGAGCAACGTAACAGTCTCTGCATAATAATATGAACCAACCGCTCGAACCATTCACTTCGGCTCTTTACTTTCATTTATTCAGCGCACGCAATTTCAAGGCAAATCCCAGCCAAATCTGACAGGCAAAACTATTGGCAATATGTCGGCCAGAGTACTTGGCCCTTGCCAAATGATGTTCAACAATTGCAAATGTTGCTGTTGTTAGTGCTACTGCTGCTGGTGCTGCTGCTGTTATACCGGCCAATTTGTGACAAGCGAGTGCGTTTTGCATATTATATAAAGCAAATTATATTTCATATTTCACAGTGCTCATTCGACTGGCTGCGTCTCAAGAGTAGCTGCAATGACGTTAAACTCGACGTCTGGGGCCCTGTTGGGCAGCTGCAATTGTCGACGTTGCTGTTGCTGCTTTTGCTGCTGTCGTTGCTTCGGTTTACGTGACCATGGCCTTTTAAATTGTTGCTCCAAAGTATGCTACAATTATTTTCATCAAGCAACACAAACAAATTTATACATACGTCCAAATACATTTTTATTGAAGTTTCGGTACACCACACAAAAGTCTCTGAAACGATATCAAAAACAATAATATTCTTCAGCTATATTGAAAATGTCGTCACATAATTGAAGTTACGCAATTTATTGTGTTTGCGTGGAACAGTTTTTGATGAGAAGAATCGGGAAAAGTGTTCCTGAGTAGAGAATATTCTATTCAAATTCACAATCAATAAATTAATCCTAAGGCTTGGCCCTAATATAATATATATGCATGTGTTGTTAAGGTACTAAATTTTGATTGTACAATAATAAAAAAATAATAAAAAATAATAGTAATAAATAAATTGATTGATAAAACTATTTACAAACTTTTTAAAATTATGAAAACATCACATTTTCAATATATTAGCTACCTATTTTAATTTCAATTTGTATTCAATTAATACGACACGCTCTTCTTTTCATCAAATCAAATGCTGAGAAAACTATATATATATATTATAGAATATTAAGTTCAGTATAAATAGTTCTTCTATTCTCTTCTGGTCACCTTCCTAACTTGAACGCATAGCAAATGAGAAATCACTGTATAATGAATCTATGAAAATGTATACAAAAGGCACAAAGAGGCGTGGCAGAGACCGTAAAGTATATAAATTCATGATCAGGACTACGAATTGAGTCTAAGTTCGTGCGTCAGTCTGTCTCTCATAAACCACAAAATCTAGAGACTTCAACTCGATAACTCATCCTATCATCTTATCGCTTTATTATCGATTTAAATCGACAATTTGCCTTCGTTTTAGATTTTCTGTGCAGTTTTCTTTAATGAATACAAAGACTGTGTATATTTTAGATATTGTCTCAGCTACTCACAAGGCTCAGGCTATTTCTTAGTCGAGCAATCTCGACTATAAAATTGAAATTTAGAAAATGGCGTCCAATTGCAGCATTTTCACTTGTTAAGACTTACCTCTTCTCCTGGCTTTCATTATACTATTTTCACTTCCTTACTGTTCTTTTCGCCTCTTTCTCCTATTCTTTATTCCACTTGTCTTCTATATGTAGGCTCCTATAAGGTATATATAAATATAAGTGCACGCCAACTTAGGTGAATCTGTTTGATCTGTCGCCTGTTCGACTTTTTCATGCGCAAACAACAAGCAAAAGCAAAAGTGCACTTGAAATTGTTGACGGGACAACTAAGCCGTAAACGTGCCGCTCCGGCTGTGTGTGTGTGTGTGCGTGCTCTTGTATATGTTTAAACTTGCTGTGAAGTTTCCTTTTGTTTTGTATTGTTGCAGAGCTGCGAACCGCCCAATCCCGACGACCATTAAACTCCTCAGTTTCAGTCTGCATTCGTTTGCAAAAAGCATTTCAAAAATGTGCAAAACTTTTGGTTGCAATGTCGACGGGCAACGTTGTTGCTGTTGTTGTTGCTGTCGCTGTTGGGGCAGCCGCATGCATAAAGAGCGACAGTCCGCAGGACATTTTATATTTAATTTACAGTGTAACCGCAATCTACAGCTCGCTCCCAATCTAACTGCGAGTGTGTGTGTCCTTGTGTGTGTGTGAATCTGTGATTTTATTCAGCATTTAATAGAGTGCATTCTAGGATTTGAAGTGGCACAGACTGATGCATGATTTCACATTTATACAGAATGCATGGCATAGATTTTAATCACTCTTGTTGTTGTTGTTGTTGCTGTTGCTGTTGTCTGTGTTTGTATTTTTGTTGTTCTATTTCAATTACTAAATGCTCGTGTTTAGCCGCATGGCCAAAAATTAATTTCTAATTCCGCTTTTGTCCATTTAATGTGATGTCTATTAAATAAACACGCCCACACACACACGCTCTCAGTTGATTTTTAAATGAAAATTGCATTAAATAAAGTTGAAAACAGGCTCCGGCCGGGCTTCGTATCGCCAAGTGGGGATTAGCGAGAACATGACCCAATCACAGCTGCCACATAAAGTGGATCAAATAAAAAATTTAACTGAATTGACACTGCCAAATCCGAAGTGTGTATACTCTGTAAAATAAATGCTAAAAACTTGGCTTCACATTTATTACAAATACAAGCAGATTTCATTTAATAAGATCAAAGTCAAGTAGAATCTTTTTTTTTTCAAAATGCTGCTTAGCTCAGAGCTTTCTATCAACTGCTTTAATAGTTAACTACAATCATTACATTTGACCTAAAGATAATCTAACTGTCATGTTAATGCCTTATGTTATTATTTTTAATATTGACTCAGACTGTTAACTTGCAAGCAATGCCACAAAACTCTATTAATACTTTTATCTATTGGCATTTATTATATATTTTACAACTCCTTAGCTCTTATAGCAATAAATATTTTTTCTTATTATATATTGTTTACTTTAAATCGATTCATATTCGTTACAATTGCCACAGCTGGCGCTTTATACCCTCTTGAAAATGTTTTCTTTAAAAAGGCAAACAGAACCAAAGCCAAAGTGCGCTTTTCAATTATTTTTTGCCGTTCAGTCGACAACTTTTTTAAGTAGGGCTTCCGCTGTGGGGACAGAAAGCGGCGAGTGGCGAATGGAAGTGGCTGGACGTGGGATAACTCTGAGTGCTGGACATGGTGCTGGAGCTGGGAGTGTGCTCCTATATGGATTCGGCGCTTCAATGTGCACTCGTCTGCGCTTTTATTGCTTTAATTGCCCAGTGGTGCGCGTCGAGGGCAACGAAATACGCTCTCGAATTGTACACATGTTGCTAATGAAGTTCTCTAACTACATTTTCTGTTCATGTCAGATCATAATCTGTTAATCTGAGAGCCAAGCCGCTTACAGGGTGCCATTCATGCCCCATTTTCACCATGCGATTAGCCCGGCTCTCTTTCTCTTTGGGTGATGAACAAGTTGGCGATGAGCCTTTGCCCAGCTTACGACATGTTTGCTTCACTGGTTAGCTTTGGGGCTGATTGCCCCGGTTACCCAGCACCGGTTACCGAACTGTTGAGCAGACGGCTCAGACACAGACACAGACACAGACGCACGGACAGACACCCCCACGGAGAATGTCAAAATCAGAAACGCATCAATCTCCCATTTTTCGGCAATAGCTCGACCACTCGTGCACAAGCTGCAAATGAGAACTGAGCCAACTGCCACAACAGACTCAAACGCACACAAATTTGCGCCACATGGAGGTCAAGCCCGGACTCAAATGTTCTAGTTTTGCTCAAGAAGCCCAATGAAAATGAGTTTTTAGTTTAGCAGGCGAAGCGAAAAAATTCTGAAACTAAACTAAATTGAGTTCGCTTTCAGCGGCACTCAAAAAAATTAAAAACTGAGCTTAGATTAAAATAAAATTAAAGCTAAATTTCAAATATTTGATGAGAGTGTTAAGTGTCCAGCAAATGCTTTTGTGAAATATACATTTTTAAGAATATTTATAGGAAATTAAATATGCTATCTTATAACTTTTTAATAACACACATTTTTTAAAAAGTAAATTTAAAAGAAAAATCATTATACAGCTCATTTTGTTGACAAAAATATTTAAAACAATAATATTAAAATTAATATTTAGTTTTTAAGAACAATTAAATACAATTAATAAAATTATATTAATTTTCATTTTAAATATTATTTCAAATATTATTATTATTATTATTTTATCTTAAATATTTTATATATTTTCATTAATTTTTTACCATTATTTTAATTTGTTCTCACTTAAATTAAATTAATCAATCAATTAGCTGTGGTTGGAAAAGCTCTTTCATTAATTAGTCTACCGATTGGCATTTCATTGATGCCTTGGCCACAACGGCGAAACGAAGCGCGTTAATAATGTCAGAAACACATACAAATACAATGAAGTAAATACTACAACTGCGCGGGAAACGCACAAATGCAATTTGGGCAACATGTCAAACAAACAAACGTCAAATGTTTGCAGCAACAATAACAACAGCTAACAAATAAGCAGGTGTGGGCAGGTGTATTGGCATTTGATGTGTATGTGTAGGTATAGAGGGTGTGCCTACATATGTGTGCGTGAGTGTGAGTGTGCTGTTACTTCCGTTGGTTGCTATTTGTTATGTTTACGCCTCGATTGTGTTGAAAAATAAACAACAACAACAGCAGCAGACACAAGAACTCGAGTTGATGTCTATTGACGTGCAAGTGGGCGTGGCAGCGTCTATAGACAGTAGGGCGAGTTCCCCATCAAATGTTTTAATTAAAGTTGTTTGGACGCATTTATCAGATGCAGACAGGACACATGCCTGCCACAAGCGCCGACACTATGCACCTGCACCTAACTCAAATGCAAAACCAACAAAAAAAAACATCCAGCGCCACTGCAATTGTAACGAGACTCCAAGCTGGAGGCAGACAATGAAAAACATCGGACGACCAACCGGGCGAACCCAATAGACAAACCCAGCCATGTTTTACTGTTAATGGACTTTCAATATTTGCAGCAGGAAGTTATGGCAGCTAGATTTATGTCCCATGGCTTTCTGCATCTATCGCCCTGTGGCATGGCTCTTTAATTATTGAGTGCCATTTGATTAAAATCCCACAGACACATACACACCCCAACACACACATCCGGACATCAACAACCAATGGCAGCCAAAATTTGTCTAGCTATAAAAGTAAAAAAGTCACAAAAGTAACCAGTTCAATAGCTGTTGGTCGACTCTGCTATACACTTTCGTGTTCATATGATGTATGTTAACATATATAAATATATATGTTTTTTATTTATAAATATATACAAAATGAACACAAATTTATTAATCAATTATTTTTCAAAAACTAACCTTTATAGTTATAGTTTTTACCTAAAAATTTTAATTTATTAAAAATTTTTAGAATTTATTAAAAATTAATTTTTTGTATCTGAGAAGGTCTCTCGTATTTCCATTTTGCATCTTTTTACTTTTCCCATCAACATTTCTTTTATATTTCTATCTTATTTTATACCTTTATTCATTATGAATAACAGTCAATGATATCTGATATATACACATACATGTTAACATAGCTGATATATTTTTCTGAAGTAAGTGAATGACAAATACGAGTGAATTTTGTGCATGTGTAACACGTACAACACATGGCAGAAAACCCATGACGTTACGTGGGCAGGTATATGACAGGAGGGGATGGGTAGAGAGCGGCCTCCCATGCAACCCCCGTTCCTGCCACGCCCCATCCGGTTGATGCTGACTTACATTAAATAAAAAGGGAATTTACGTCTTTGGCCATAAACTGGAGATGGCGAATTGCGAGCACGTTAAACGGAATCAAAGTAAGCGCCTAAGAGGCTTATGCAAAATGTAACAATCCAAAATTCTTATGCGATTTTCTTTCTTGCATTTATTTTATACAACTTTCAATTCGAGTGCCGCCAATGCCAATAGGCAAAAGTGTTAAGCGAAATTTGTCTGGCGTTTATTGAGTGGAACGAGAATACACATTCAAGAGAGAAAAGAAGAAGCATTCGGGAGCAGCTTAAACAAAAGTAAGAGCAAAAGTTTAAATTACTTTTGCAGTTTTTTGGGCCGCAGCCAAGTAAAAGTTCGAGCCAAAAGATTAATGCGAAAAGCGCCAAAGCAAACGCGAAAGGGTAAAATGCTAAAGTACTAAACGGCTAATACATTTCGAATGAAGTCGTCACATAAATTTACAAATTTACTTGCTCCAGCTCTTAAGTGAGATCTCCATTGTAAACAGATAAGAAGACAATGACTTATAGACGATAGTGATACAATTATCGTGAGCTAAAATTCATTTCCTGTCAATTAGCATGCATAGAAAGAATTGACGCCAAAACACTTATTCACTTGCAGAGAGCTTTGGAAGAATTAATGTGCTTAAAAGCTCTAAAAAAGACTCGTTAAAGCTTTAATATAATTTGGTAACATGAAAATTAAACATGAATATTCATTATGATTTAAATGAAACTTCATTGCCAATCAAATTCTTGTTTCATCATTTAATTTATACTAAACATTTGGCGATGTGGGTACTCCATCAGCTCCATAGGTTTCAGACATGATGCGTATCCCTTTGCAGGAATTGAAGTCATACTTACTGATCGCAAAATTAAACAAATCATGAACATCATTAAAGACACTTCCTTCATTGAGAACATGAATCACAAATCTCACGTAGGCATATATTTCCAATTTATAGCTCATTATAAATTGATAACGTGTTATATCTCATTATATTTTAAGGCAGTTCTTAAGTTTTGCAATTTTGATATATGTAAGTTAAATCTTAAGCGTGACTTCAAAGATCTGAGAGAAAGAGAATTTAAGTTAAGTTTCTAGCAAACCCATTAATCTAAATCTTATTAAACATTCATTTTCTAATTTTGGAACCAAGACTTGAGCAAGCCGCTTTATTGCCGTATTTCGAGCTACTCATTAAAGTTCATTCACTTTCAGTTCATAAATGAAGCATTCGCTAAATGATATTAAAGAACTTAGTGCTCTGGATAGCTGGATGCAAATCAAAGGCGCTTTTAGGTCTGTCCGACAGCATGACAGGCATATTCCATTGAATCCAATGGTAACTTCATAGCCAGTGAGTTTTCTTTTGAAGTGCTCGAACCAGGCACACAAAGGACCAACGAAATAGATAAACAAAACTTCAAGCCACAAACACATGCAAATACATTCGCAGTATTCAGAGTTTTTATTTTTTTTTTACTTTGAAAGTTCATTCGTTTGTAAATAATTTTCTAGCTGGCGGCAAAATCGATACTTCACTTAAGATTTTTGCATATAAATACGAGTATCGCACAGGGTTACATACTGCAAACCCCTCCACGCCCTACGGACTTCGCGCAAAACGCGCACATTTTGTCAAGCAGCAAAGCGGCAAAGTTTCCCAGTCAAAGTTATATAAAACAGCAGCGTATGCCGATAATGCATGCAACTAGGCAACATCAATCGGGAGGAGGTGAGGGGCCAAGTTTTGCTATTAAACTTATTGTTCATCAAGCCAAAAGGGGAGATAGCTGGCGGTTGTTGCCTACAAATTATGCACCGTAATCAGAAAAGTGGATAAGAGCAGAGTTATATGCAACCATAATTGGAGTAAAAGGCAAGTGTAATAAATAATGTAGTCTATTAATGCTCGAAACCAATTCTGAATATATTATATAAAGGCAAGTTAGCGAAATTGAAGACTTATATAATTATTTATTATACATAAATTCTCTCACAGATTTTTTTGAGTCAAAATAATACTTTTCATAATTTTTTAGTTCAGAAAGAACTTTCACAAACGAAAAAATACAAATAAAACTTTTCCATTTGCTGTTGGTTATTGAGCAGAATGCAGAAGAGTATTTGTTATTTCAGGCAGAGCTGTCTTTATCTTCTAGTTAAATGATAGTACACAATATTTATCGGAAATATAAATTCAATAAGACTTTTATTTAAACGAAGCTTTTAAATAAAGCAAAAATGTGAAGCTCAAAAAAATTACAGTGAACAAAATTCAATCTGCCACACATAAGCAACTGGTAATACTTTCCTCATAAAACAGATGCTATAATTGACTCTTAAAGAGACCTACAGAGTATTTAGAAGTCAATCACACTGCATCAAGTAAAGTACTAAGTACCTGCATTTTCTTGCAGTGTTTATTGTTTGATAACCACTCGAAAGCTCGAGCCTAACTCATTGACGGTGCAAATATTTGTCAAGCAATTAAACGTTAACAACGAACGTATTTTTATTGCCTCTATTATGAATAGACTGCTGTTGAAATTAATCATACGCTTCGTTGGCAACGTTGTCCTCGCTCTGGGATGGCTGCGATGCTTCGGCAAAACCGCATTGGCAAATGAACTCGGCTTTCAGCTCAGCTCAGCCTGTGGCACTAAGTGCACTTGTAACCGAAGTTGGAGTTGGAGCTAGGAGTTGGGAGCTGTTGTTGGATTTGGAGTTACGGTTTGAGCTCGGGTTTAGTCTTTGGCCTGCGATTGCCGTTGTCCTTGCTGTGCCTTTGGCTGCTCTTTGCAATCTGCTAATGCGATTTGTAGCCAAACACTTGAAGCGCTCCATTGAAGCGGCTTAAATTTTGCCTCACCACACTAGAGCATGCTAATTAATTAACAGTTATTCATCTACCCACGCCGCCCTTCCTCTCTTTCGCCTTGAGGATGGAACAGTAAATTCATTATTTATATACACATTGCGCATTACACATACGCAACGTTGGCCGCTGGCAGCATAAAAATTGACAAGCAGCTACGAAACATCGCATATTCATTTTAATTACCTGCATAACAACCAAACAGGTAACACAAATTGGCACGGGGCACATTTCGCGACATGTTTCGCACATTTTAATGGCAAAATGGAAATGTTGCGAATACGACCCGTGCCACAGGACTTCATCCGTGTTTGTTTGTTTGTGCTTCTGCTTGTGCAGCCACCTCCTTTGCTGGCAATTTACAATTTCATAAATATAAATTGGTTTTAAATGTTAAATAAAACAATTAAAATACGTGCATGCGCACACAGCAATCCGTTACGATGGCAGCCATAGAAAATCAACAAAATTATGTTTGCATATCATGGCGAACGCGCCTAATTAAATTATGTGCAGCACAAATACTGATTTCCATATTGTATTACTGGCGTGGGCCAACTAAACAGAGGAAAGTACAAAAGTTTCAGTACTGAGCTCTAGGTATTCCCTTCTTTATTTCATAGCATTATCAAATTTGCACAAATATTCGTAATTGATGTCAATTCCTTTAAGATTTTAATTATTTCTTACCTCAGACACCCACACAAATCAAGTAATTGGTGGGACGCTGAGTCAATTGAGGGCTGTAAATAGAGAAGCTTGAGTTCGTATGCCTTTAGCACACAAGGTCGTAGTAATTTTAGCCCTCAGCAGTGTATATGTATTGTTAGCTCAGCCACAAAAGCTGCGCATGAACCATCATTCTGTCGTTATAGCGACTGAAAAGTTTGTTGATTTGCACACAAAACTAGATATAGGCCCTACGCCCACGCAGTCCATTTCTGAAAATGTATGTAACGTGCAGATATCAGTGTGGCAGCCCCATTAAGTATATATATTTTTGATCGCAACGCTGAGCTGAAGCGATCTATCCACGTACGTCAGATCGCAGCGATGTAAACTTCAAATGCTAGAGATTTCAAGTTTCAAATGAATATTTTGAATTCAGACTTAGAACTGACTTCAACCAATTTATTGCAACATACCTAGTCTAATGCATGAGAGTTTTATCATAGCTCAACAATGCATTTCCATTTCAGATATTCAATAAATTATATAATTAAGAAAGTAACTTAAGAGCCGTTCATACTCTGCTTGTTGAGTGCTTTGCAAGCATGAAATATCAATACGCTCTGGTCCGCAATGCCCAGCGCTTTGCATAGATAGACAAAACCCACACACCATGGTTTAGCTATTCATTTGTTCTCATTGTTACATGATGCATCAAATGCATCAATAAATAGAGAGTTACGACAAAGGGTGGGTTCATTAGAATGCGGAAGGAGACGAGAAGGAGGAGCTGCCACTACTATGTACATTCCGCTAGTAGCTTGTACAACAAAACAGGCGTTGACCACAAATACGCGCTGTTCCCATAGATTTAACGTGTGGTTACACACACCCAACCCCCAACCCCCAACCACTCGCCCACAAACCCATACACACACAGTCAATTTGCGCGTATACATATTTAATTAGTTTCGCACACCAACTACAACAGCAACGACAGCATTTTCGTCATTAATTATTTGCAAATGACAATTCCAGATGCAAATCTCCAAACGCAAAACACAAAAGCCAAAAAAAGAAAAAATATTCAATCAATGGCAAAATTTATTTGCCTATATATGCGAAATGTTATTGTTCTAGCCAAAACCATAAAACATATATCAAATCGTTTATATATATTTATTATTTTTATATTTTGCAGTTGTTCTTGTTGCATGCCACATGGCAACAATAAAACAAAAGCAAATTTGCAGCCATTCGCTCGACATGTCAACATAAATTGCCCCTAATAAAATTTCACAATAAAAACAGAAAAAAATAGGAGAAAATATGTTGTAAAATAAAATATGGTAAACCAATAACGAATTTAGTTGCTATTGAATTGTGAAGCTGACCGTAAATTGATTTATAAATAAATAGTTAATGAATCAAGGGTTAGGAGCTCAAGGGTGCAGTCAATTTTTACATGACAAATTACTCGCTTCAATTAAGTAACTTTATTAAATTATTTCGTTTAGCATATTGCCAACATCTCCATTAAAATTTATTGTAAAGGCAAGTAATTTTGCACGCATGTTTGACCTAAGAGAAGGCAACAAGAGCCCTAGGGTCAAATGCTCGAAACTCTTGCAAGGAAATATATTTTAATATTCATCAAAGTATAAATATAATATGGTTTCCAATAGCAGCAAAAAAGAAAATAATTGGACATATATATATATATATATATATATATATATATATATATATATATATATATATATATATATATATATATATATATATATATATATATATATATATATATATATATATATATATATATATATATAAATAATTGGACATATATATATGCATAAATAAAAAATGTTTATAACTCAAGAATATTTTATGTGAATTTGATTTTTAAAGAAATAGTTTTTGAATTATTTTAGATATTTTATATAATTAGTAAATTATTGAGTATATATATTTTATTAAAGGAAATACTATAAAAATATAAATAAATATAAACATTATTTTATTCCATATTAAAATGACTTCCCGACATTCACTTTTAGCTACTAAAGTAACATTAATCAAAATATATAATTTGAATAAAAATGTTAGAACATATGTTCATACATACAATCATTTTATTATTTTTTTTTTTGACGTTACTATTAAAATAAAGTAGACAGGAAGTGGGCAAGTGGCATCAAAAACAAACTAAAAAGCTCTAGGCGGGTGTACTCGACTGGGAGCTATCCTACATCCAGCGTTTGCAAGACAGCGTGAATCTAGGTAAACACATACAAAAAACACATACTAAATCACATGTTACTTAAGCCAGACTTAAGCTTACAACAATCATCATCTACAATGTATTTGAAGTTATGATCTTCAGAATCAAATAGTGTAAATGTTATAAAAGAAATGCAAGGAAGGTAATAAATATGGAAATAATATCTTCAATTGAAAACGAAAAAATGACCTCAGAATATTCGCTAAAACAGATTAAAAACTCCTATGCAATTGCAGTCTCCATCTCTTACGGGTTCCGACATGAAGGTATTCATATATACAGATAGACGGACAGGATAAAAAGGAAATAGAATATAAGATCGATTCTTGATGTTCGTAGTTTAATAATCCACGACCTTCATGGTCATGAAAGTATTAGTTCCTAGTTTAAATAGAGAAAACTAAACCTTAATTGTGCACAAATTGACTAATTCTAACAAATACAAGCTATTAACTACGCTTTCTGCACTTAAGTAATCGATATTTAATGACAAAGCATTGCCACGCCCATGCACATCATACACACACACGCACACACTCATACACATATACACACTTTCAGTAGTGAGCACATACATCATTGTCAATGTCAAAGTGTCAAAGCAAAACTTGCAGAGACCAAAGCTGGCGGCCCAGAGTTTCTCTTTAGGCAAGTACAATAACCCGAACTGCTGAGCGGGACCTGGGGAAGTCTCTTAGCATGCCACACCCACTATGTAAAGGCATCGCCAAATGCTGTGGCATTTATGATGTTGCAGGTTTCTGGTCGTAAGCAGCAAAGTAAACTGCAATTTGCAGTAGCAAAGTTGCTCATTTCTTTTTTTTTTTCTGTAATTTTTGTATGGGAGTCAATTCGACTTGCGACAAGTTTGAAGCAAACAGCAAACAATTTGAACTGACAAAGTCCTACGATAAAAATTGCTTAAGTACTTTAGTTGCGCAACGAATACAGCTGGAAAAACTGAAATACTAATAGGGAAAGGGGAAAAGTTCTGTTAAGCAAACAGGTAAAATCTGGCAGCACAGGGACAAACGCTCCCCACTCAGCCAGATTCAGATCAAACACCAGCACAAAAAATTGCAGCCCTATCAAAACAAAATAGCTGAAAAAATAGCAAGAAAAAAATATCCAAACATGGCCAAAAATATCAGCGACCATATGTCCTGTAGCCATATGCCAGGACCCGCTGCTGTTCACTTTTTCTGTTTGATTTTATTTTGTGTGCGTGCGGAATGAAAAATTTTTCATTTTTTGCTGAAGTTTTTCCATTTGTTTTTTTTTTTGCTTTTGCTTATTTCAATGCTTTTGTTGTTGTTGTGACATTGGCCCGGCTAACAAGTGGCAAGACGGTAGTAAGAGCCTAACTACGGACTCAAGCAGACTTTAAGGTAGAAAAAACTACACAGAATATATCTCAAGGGTGTGGAATTAGGATTAGAAAGCTGGGTAAACCCTAACCCATGGCTATGGACTTAGTATAAGAACTTAGGGCCTGGGTACAGGGTAAACGTGTGCACGAAATTCAATATTTGTCAAACGGTTCATTTTTATATAATTTTTACAATAAATTTAAGATATACCAAATTAACCAACCAATTTTATACCGAAATATGAATCAATTCGATGTTTAATGAAAACTCATCTCAAAAAGAATTATTGTTGCCTAAGAGAAATTAAATTTAATTAGCTTAGTGTAAGTAGCTTAATATAATCAGTATTAATTTAGTTGATTAATATAAGTTGTAAGTTCTGAAAACGGTAAAAATAAGGTAACTAAACTTTACTTTATTTCAGCTTATCTCAACTTAATAAGTTGATTGATAATTGACCAAAACTCGACATATTGAACAAAATGTATTTGTCCTTTGTCTATTGCATATATATTCCATCAATTTATAGATACATAAATAGACTAAGTAACTTTATAGATGGCTAATATTTTAATATTTGCGTTCTATTTGCAGGACTAAGAACTTTTATCCTGTCCAAAAGCCTTCAGTTTGGGTTTTTGAGCCAAGCCTTTGCTTGCCACACATTTGTAATTTTTTAATAACTCAATATTTTTTAAATATAAATTTATATTATCCTTTATAATCTACGCAATGTTTACTATGATACCTTTTTATTGCATTCATCGAAGAGCAATTGATCGTTTGGCGAGTCGATTTGCCTTTGTAAAAAGCACTTTGTGCAGTTCTCCACCTGCATTTACATGTCATGCACTGATTTCTGTTTGCTTTTAAAGCTGTCGGATAGCGAGAGATGGAGACAGAGAGAAACCTTTGGTAAGTTAATACCCACAAATTGTTTTGAACTTCGGGTGCAGTGAGCTCCGTTTTTCTCATCCTTGCCCAGGGACATAAGCAAATTGTAAGTGTTTCGTATTGATTTCCATTTTATTAACAATCATTTAAATGCAACGAACTGAAATACAATGCTCGAACAGATGTATATATATATATATCTTTATATATATATGTGTATACAGACATATATGCATACATACATTGTATATATATACAGCATTTTTTTTCATTATTTTTATTTTCTTTTTTCTTGGTTTCATTCATTGTGTTGGATGTAGTTGGCATTTCATGGCTGATTTAACCTGGTCTGTAACGCCTAACAGCGTCACCGTCATTGTTGTTGTTGTTCGTTTTTCATATGTCAGTTGGCGTAAATGAAAACGCAAACGGGGCGTATGATTAATGTGGTTTACATATGAAAACGACTGGCAAAGCCATGAACCAAATTCAGCCAACGTATGTCTCTGTCTGTGTTTGTGCTGTCTCTTATTGCCGTTGCTGTTGCTGCTCCTGGTGTTGTTGCTGCTGCTGGCGGCAGTGCTTATTCAATAATTTATAGCTGCCAGCCACAGCCACTTACAATGTCAGAAAAATATGCGCGAAATATGCATAAAAGTATTACATGCAGACTCCTCTGTTATTGCCACACAAAAAAAGGGAACACAAAGAAAAAAGAATCTCAGCGCCAAGCACTCAACTAACAATCCGAAACATGGGCATTACGACGTGCTCCCTCATGTGTACCCAATCGAATGGACACTCAATGGAAAATGCTTTAATACTAACCAGGCAATTAATGTCGGAACTAACAGCAGCTGCGATAGGGTGCGTTAATTGTCTGCTCGAAGCTGTCAATTGGCTGTCAAGCCATAACAATTAATTATATAGTCTATAAAAACTGAACACATTATGTGGAACAGAAAGTGATTATTGAATGTGAATAGCGAAACAGAAGCTGATAAGCCGTAAAGAGTTGCCTCGTATAAAGGCAAAGCAACAAATATTCAAGCAAAGCTGATAATAAATTTAATACTATTTAATATAATTCAAATATACTCTGCAGCGAGCTGTCGCGTTGAGAGTTGTTCGAGCTGCTAATGTAAAATAAAATGTCACA
The DNA here is from genome assembly GCF_003285905.1 of Drosophila hydei. NCBI lineage: Eukaryota > Metazoa > Arthropoda > Insecta > Diptera > Drosophilidae > Drosophila > Drosophila hydei. Next base: position 2,280,956 of record NW_022045656.1, read on the forward strand.
GCTAGAAAGTTTTTAGTGAACATTAAAATGTTTGGAAATTAAGCTAAGCTATTCATTATATATATATAAATATATTATATATATATATATATATTATATATTGGCTCTCTTACACTAAATTATACCAGGCGGATTCTTCACTGGCCGCACATACGATTATTTCTTCATTACAAACTGACATCATATATCGATATAAATTATTTGAAAAACTCATACTTATTACAATATTCAAGAAACGTCGACGAGGCATGAATAACTCAGGCTTTTTAATACAAAAGTTTTTCCGCACTTCACTTCAGTTGTTGGCAGTCGCACTTATGCGACTTGAAACTTTTCCTCTACTTAGCATTTCTGCGTGACAAACAGCATCCACATGCCCCAAACCCGAATGCAAAGCAGAAAAATCAACAAGTCATTATCATTAATGGCATTTTAATTATGTGTATGCGGCATGAACTCGAACCCACAGCGATAAATCTCGAGCCCAGCTCGACGACGCCGAGGTTGGCGACAACAGCGCGGAGTCTCGTTTGACGGCAGTACAAAATGGGTGGTCAGAAGATCGGCATCGTGGGCAGCGGTCTGATTGGGCGTGCGTGGGCAATGCTGTTCGCCTCGGCCGGCTATCGAGTTCAGCTTTATGATATTCTGGAGTCGCAGGTGACGACGGCACTCGATGGGCTACGTGAGGAGCTGCAACAATTGGAGGCGAAGGGCGCGTTGCGTGGCAAGTTAACGGCCGCGGCGCAATACGAACTCATCAGCGGCTGCACTCAGCTGAAGGAGTTGGTGCAGGATGCTCTGCACATACAGGAATGCGTGCCGGAGCAGCTGCAGCTGAAGCGTTCACTGTATGCCCAATTAGATGTGCTGCTCGAACCACAAACCGTGCTAGCCAGCTCGACTAGCACATTCATGCCCTCACTCTACAGTGAGTCCTTGGAGCGACGCTCTCAGGTAAAATTGCAGCGACTGCTTTCGCTCAAGGAGCTTACTATATTACATAACTTTTCCCAAAGGTGCACTTTGTTAATGAAAGTTTCAGACTGTAAAAGGGAACGAGGTATCCCAACCAAAAATATTCAAAATCTGTGCACTCAGAGCTGAGTAAATTTGAAGTGTCCACTTGCTGTGGTTTAGGTCTATGCGTCAGCAGTATATATATATATATAGGCAGTCTGCCACGCCTGCTTCTACCTCTTACATTCATGATACACTTCATGCTCATGTTAAATAGGTTCGCGATTAAAATGTAGCCATAAGTTAAATCGTTAATATAAATGTTGCTACAAGTGTTAGTTTCTAATTAATTGCTACAATCTTCAGTCAGTCAGTCAGGTCATAGAATTTGAAGCATATAAATATGGGCTATCTAAGAACAAAGGCCTTTAAACCTTAGTCTCAGTTTTCTTTTCTCGAATCACGTATGCTTCCTATCTCTATCTCTCTCTCTCTCTCTACCACTATCTCTATCTCTCTATCTCTACTGGTGCATCTCTCTCTTTTATTTTAAACATTTTTCCAGCTTTCTTCTCAGTTCTATTTCTGTTCCCCTCTCTCTCTCTTTCTCTCTCTCTCTCTCTCTCTCTCTCTCTCTCTCTCTCTCTCTCTCTCTCTCTCTCTCTCTCTCTCTCTCTCTCTCTCTCTCTCTCTCTCTCCCTCTCTCTCTTTCTTTCCTTGTATTTTTTGCATTAATAGCATTAAGTTTTCTCTCCTATTTGCTGCAGATGCTTGTGGCTCACCCACTCAATCCACCCTATTTCATACCTCTCGTGGAGCTGGTGCCGGCTCCCTGGACTACCGAGGAGGCTGTGGAGCGCACTCGCCAGCTGATGCTGGCTCTGGGTCAGCGACCTGTGGTGCTGAGGCGTGAGATTCAGGGTTTCGCCACAAATCGCATACAATACGCCATACTGAACGAGGTTTGGCGTCTGGTCTCAGCGGGCATCATCAGCGTGGCAGATGCGGATCGCGTGCTGAGCGATGGATTGGGCATGAGGTATGCACTGATGGGTTCACTAGAGACAGTGCATCTGAATGCGCCCGGCGGCATAGCCGACTATTTTCAGCGATTTGGTGGCGAAATAGCCGCTGTGAGCGCCACCTATGGACCAACACCCGACATGGGCGCTGAGGCCGAATCGCTGGCGGAGATAGCTCGCCAATGCGAGCAGCTTGTGCCGCTCGAGGCGCTACAGGCGAGGCGAGCTGCACGGGACGAGTTTCTAACACGCCTAGCGGAGCTCAAGCGGCAGTTTCCATAAAATTGATTGCAATACCGTATTTCCATTTATGTTGATTAAACGGCAGTTGTCTCGACCCCTCATGGCACAATTGCCAAGTCCGCTTTCAATTCATTTGCTGCTAGCCGTGTGCATTAATGAAATTAATTTTATTTTTCTTCCATTTTTTGTTTTTTTTTTCGTATTATTTTGCTCCAGAAATGTTGGCAGCCATCGCCAAGTACAACGTGTCACATTTCCGTTTTGGCTTTGGACTGCTTTTCCATTTCAATTCCAGCTTCGACACTTGACCTGCTTGAATGCAATCAGCCTTAATTCACTTTTCACTTGACACGCGGCAGCTACAACGACAAGTGCCGTGAGTGGACCAAAGGTTAATAAAAACAAAGAAGCATTGCGGATCGGTCAATTCTGACTTTTAATTAAAACTTTTGCGCATTCAGCACAAAAATAATACATATGTTATATTATAGTATATAACAAATTTTATAGAACGTTTGCTTTAGCTTTAAGTGAACATTAACAGAGACATAAACAATGTTGCTCAGTAAAATATAAAATAACTTCAAACTCGTCAGCTAATAACTCGCTTTCATTATTAACATTTTTTGTTAATACGTTTTTGCTGCTTTCTTTGTAGACTTAAAAAATGATGTGTTACAGTCGTTAAGTTTATTACGAGACCTAAAGGAAAAAGGATTTGTTAATGCGTCTTAACACTTTGCAGCTTAAGTAGAGATGTGTGTGTTGGCTAGTGTGAGTTGGTGTGTGTTGGCGGTGTTTTTGCTATTATTAAATTCATAAATCTGCATTAAGTGCGCTTGTCTGTAGTTGCGTGTATGTGTGTCAGCGTATGTGTGTGTGTATGTGTGAGTGTGTGTGGCATAGCCTAACAAACCGCTTTACATTTAACTCGCTGTTCGCTGTTCGCTGCTTGCTGCTTGCTGCTCGTTGCTGGGAAAGCATTTTTCATTTTTAGACGCAATTTTTTTTGTGTGCGCGTTTCTTTTTAATAAACTCTCAGCCTTCTCTAAGCACATGCTCGTACATCCCATTTGCCATGTAACACACACAGCTGGCTCTATTCATGGCGCACTGTAATTTATTTCGCTTTCGCCGCAAAAAAAGGCGAATAAAATAAAAATTGATTAAAAACCACTTTGATATAGCTCATTGTCACATTTGCCTGCCTCGCAGCATGGCGAAGCCTTATAAATGAGCTCTTAAGCTGCACTGTCTGCCAGTTATACAATATATAAAGCTTTGAGCTGCTGTGGAACAAGGAGCTGTTGTAATTGAAACAGTGAATTATTTACTAAGCGTCTAGTTATCATTTCTAATAAAAATAAAGCATTTAATATTTTTCATTATTTAATCTAAAAGGTATTTTAAAAGTTATTTAAAAGTACATTTTAAGCTTGCTCAACTTGAGCTCAGTATGTAGAACTAGTCATCTTAGCGCAGCTTTAAATAGAAATCAATAAAAATTACTTTCTAGGGGCTTTACCCGAGATAAGCTAATGCGTAATTACATAGAGGGTTCGCACCAGATTCTGATTTTGAATCGACAATTTTGACTCTAAGATTTGTCAGTCTCAGCTGCAACATGCCACGCATCATTTTCATGCTGATCGCCGCTTCATCGTCTGCTGCTTTGGTCGAGGTCAATCACCTGCACCTGGAAGAGAATTTATTGCCCCGATAAGCAGCCACTAACTTTTAATACAGACATTAGAGCTCATGAATCCACAAAAATAATCTACGACTGAGGTTTTTTACCCGTGATAAGTCAGCGGGTAAAATACATTGAGGGATTCACACTGGACTTAATTTGTAGTATAAAAGCCAAGCTCGGCTCTAGCATGCATCAGTTTGTAGATTACTTCAAGATGCGCAACATCATCATTGTTTTGCTTTTCGCAATCTTCGCCTGTTGCCTTGATCTGGGTCAATCAAGCATACATCGACATCCTATGCCGCCGCCTCCACCTGGAAATCAATGGAATCCCTTCGATTTTCGACCGTCGCCTTTCAATCCGGGACAGCGATTTTGATATTGAAGCATACAAATTAAATATATAAATGGAATACCTCTACTGCAAAGCGTCTTTTTATGGCTAATGCTTTCCAATCATTGCTGCTTTTACTGCAATTGCAGCTGGAGTTAACAAAGTTCGTTATTCTGTTTAATTATTGATTGCTGCTAATCCAAACTTGGCAATAGACCGCATATTCAGTTACATATTGACCGACTTGTCTTATTCATTATTCAAAAAAACGTCGTAAAATAAGATACTTTTTGTTGTTTGCGAAATTGAGCTGGGCAATGTCAGAACGAATTGATTTGCTTGTATTTGATATTCCTGTGGCAGTTGCTTCTGATTCACAGTGAAAAGTTCAAATTACTGCGCATCGTTGCGGCCAATTGTTAGTGTAAAATACCCCAAACAATTAGAAACCACAATTGCTGCCCCGGCAATGTGCAACTTTTCATTTTTACTTGCTCCACTGACAGCCAGTCGAGGCAGCCGCTCGCTGCACTTGCCATTGGCCCTTCGCCCACACAGCAAACTACAAATGCATTTTAAGGCTAATGCCCCAGGCCATACCGTAGAGCTGGCAACTCTAAGCAGCCACCCGGACAGGCGCAGTGGGGTGCCTGGGCTTGCAGGTCTTGCAGCTTTTATAAACTTCCTCAACATTCTGGCTGTCAGTATATTTGGTAGACGCTTCCCTAACTCTCTTCCTCCTTTTTCGCTATCCGTTTTTCAATTTCTTATTTAATATTCTTCTTTTTTGTAGAGCTCTCACATTTTCCCTCTGGCTGCAAATTTTGCATTGCCCCCATTGTCAAGTGAGGCGCACGTAATGCGATTTTAATACTGATTTCCTGGGGGCAACTCTGGCCAAGTTCGGATCCATCATGTTGTGCCCCACTTATGTGTAATTCATAAGCCGTTAACTGTTTATTTGCTGGTACACACAGCATTTTCAGCATTTCGATGTCTGTCCATCAGGCTAGGGAGCTCTGTACCAGAGCAATAAGTATTTAATAGCTAACAACTAGCATGCACCCCTCTCCCTGTCTCCCTTTCGCTCTCTCCCTTTTCATCTATCTATCTCTATGTGATACTTAGGAGTTACCTCGTGAGCTATTTGTACTGAATTTTAAGCGCTTAAGCTGCTTAACTCCTGGACAAATTGTAACGTTCGTTTATTGTGGCTTATAGCGAAAATTCATTTCGTTTGATATTTTTCATAATAAGTATTTTTAAGAATCGCATAGACGAGCTTCTAAGTCGCAAACCATTTAAACTGTAAAGCACATTGTATTCACAGATTCACATCTAAAGCAATATTTAGTTTAAGGTGTTTTTATTGATATTCAGCTGATTTTTTAGTATTTAAAAATGTTATGATATATGAATATAATGATCCATATTTTGTTTAAAATTATCCCTATTCATTGCTGTTTATTTATGAGCAATCCTAAGTAAGCAATATGTATTTTATTATATATTATAAATTATTAAAGAATAATTAATAAGCAAAAATGTGTTAATCTACGAAATGCCTCTTCAACTAGGCTTCAGCTAGTTTTTCAATATCTACAATAACAAAGCCTTTGAGTCAACAATAAAGGAACATAAGCTCAATTATTAGTCATTAAAGTAATGCATTTTTTATAACAATCCCAGAGCACAAAGCGCCTAGCCATATTTCGCGAAACTTTGTACCCAAGGTGCAAGCACCACGCCGCACTTTTGAAAGCCGCATGCATTTTTTTTTGGTTTAAAATTGAGTTTAAGGATCGCAGCACAAACACAGCCCAACAATAGAGCAGAGAGCTTGTAGATGTATGTGTGTGTGTGTGCGTGGATGTCTGTGTCTGAGAGGGCTTTTACAATCCTATTAAAGTATCAGACAATCTAATCACCGGCAGCTCAAAAACCGCGCAACTCGCACACGCGCTAAACGTTGCCAAAAGACCACAAGGACAGCGCTGGCAGGAGTTGAGGCAGAAGCTTGAGTTAGAGTAGAAACGGGTGTTTGTTGCGTTGACAGCGCACCATTTACAGAATACAGATACACAATCAGATAATTACAGCAACAACAACAACGCATTACAAGCGAAATGTCCACTAAAACGGCTGCCACTTGAACAAAACCAAAGCCGAAGGCCGAAGCAGTAGCTGGAGGAGCCACTGCGTGAAGCCAGAGCAAGAGCAGGAGCAAAAGCAGACGCAGAAGCAGTAACTAGAGCTGGAGCCGGAGCTGGAGCTGGAGCTGGAGCTGGAGCTGGAGGAATATATATAGCCGTTGCGCCAGCCATGCCTTTCATTTTGATGGCCCACTAGGAGAATGCTTTGCTGGCTCTGCCATTGTCTCCGTTTCAATTCTGAGGCCATAGACTGGTTGTGTGTGTGTGTGTGTGTGTGTGGCGGTTGGCTATGTGTTGTCTGACTGCTGCCTGATTGTTGTGGGTCCTGCGTCAGTTTAATTTGAATACACTTAAGTGTACTGCGGTCTGCCAGGGCCGTCACAAGAATTTCCAATTGAAAATCACTTCAAGTTTAATTTGATTGCTGCTATACGAGGCGCAGTCGTTGCTGATAGCGGGCTGTAAGCAGCTCGCCAACCTGAATTCCTAGCTCAACTTTAATCACATTTGTCTCTGTCATTAATATTGATGAAACTCGTTAGCTTTGCATAAATCTAAGCTGAAACGGAATCTGTAAAGAGCTCTAAACGTGCCTCAATTTCGGATGCTTCCTATATAGCCAATGGTGGACCACCTCTAGCTCCAGCTATGAGCAGACTCTGCCTTCATAAGCTACAGAATTTCACTATCGATTCAGTTAACAATTTAATTCATAGCTCAATTGGAATTTTGGTACGAATTCCTTAAAAATATCCACGTAGAAAAAGAGCTGGGATATTCTTAAAATATAAATATATTCAAAGCACATAAAAAAATAAATAAAATAAATAAATAAAAGTAAAAAATAAAAAAAATAATAATTATAATTGTTACTCAATAATATACAAGGCAAATGTTTTAATAAAATCAGAAAGAATCATCATAAATGCCTAATGCGAATATTTTCTATTTTGAATACAAGAAAAACCGCAAAGAAAAAGCACTCAAAGGGAAAGTGGAATGGTATGCGGCATGCAAATGAAAATAAAAATGAAACTAGAAATAAAAGTATTCATACACTGAAACTAAAATGCCCTTAAATTGAAGTGCATATGCCAAAGGGTGCTTATAGTTTGTTAAAACAGAAGAAATAAATGGAGTAACAGCTCAAATCAAATCAAACCTTAATAGTTGAAAATTATAAATAAAACAGACTTGGCAAATGGTTTTTACTTGGCGCTAAATGGCTGGCATTTCTGACAATTTGATGCTTTTCATGCACTTTTATCTCACTGTGCAGCTAATGCAAGCCAAAAAGCGAATGTAACAACTAGATGAATAGTGTATACGGCAGCAAGAGCAGCAACAAATTGGATTTACATTATTTACAGCATATTACACACTGACGCAGAAGACGATTTATATTTCGCATCGATAGAGGTAGAATATATGTACGTATAAATATATGTTGGCGAGTCTGGGGCCAAAATTGGTTCGCTTGCAACGCGGCGTATACGCAACGCAACAAACGAAGGATGCGATTCATGCGAGGCACAGGATTCGACAAGAGGTAAGCAAACGGATCGGACCCTTGGGGGCAGGGAAATTAATTAAATTAAGTCAACGAAAAGTGAAACGGCATAAGCGAAAACGCAATACGAGACACACACACACTCACACACACACAGGCTGCCACGCAGACAGCGACCCGTTTCGCAGCCTGGCTAGGACAGCCGGGAAGTTGTGCCCGCAGGCCTGATGTCAGGACGCGAAGTCTTTGACATTCGTCGTTTGCTGGCTCCCTCATCACTTTGATGCCACATAGCAGCCGGCCCTCCATTACCCCTTCGGATGCCTCCTTTTGGGAGTGTGTAGCTATAAGCTCGCTTCGTTATAATCCTAATTAAATATTTAGGTTTACTCTATGGCTGTATTTACTTTTTGCTTCGTTCCTGTTCCTTGCTATCTATATATGTGTTTTTTCTTCTCTTCCTTTTGGCCAACTCACTTTCCTTTGCTTTGCTGTTGATGCTGCTGCTGGTGCTGCTCCTGATGTTGGGTTTCAGATAAGCGCTTGGGTCACTTGGCAAGGGTTAATTGCATTAAAGTTATGACAATTGCCAGCAAATTTGATGCTCGTGACTCGTGGCTGAAAGAAGTAGTCAAAATCAAGCCAACCCAATTGTGCACTACAGAAACTAATTAGCTAAGTTGAAAGCCTTATTCATATCATATTTAGTTGTGAGAAACACGGGAAAAGAGGCGACACTCGTAAAAAGAAAACTCTGAGCAAATTCATATGTTTTTCAACTCGAAATATGCACTAACTAATTCTTTAAAAAGTTAACACATAACACACGTTTGCAGTAGCTGAAACAAATAAGAAATCCACGTTCATAGTTAACTCAAGCTCCATTCAATATTATCTCAAAAAATGTTTTATTTTCTTTGATTTTAGCAAGAGTTTGCCGAGCAGAAGCACCTCAATCCGACTAGTTGCCTCTAATAAAACCAATTTAATCTCGACACCCAGACCAACGTCTAGGAATCTCAGCCCAGGGCCCAGGACTGTATGCTGTCTGGTCTGGCATGCCCTCTGCTGTAGCTGCAGCACCAACTGGCTTGAGCCACTATCTGTGCAGCTTTGCTTTGTTGGACGTCTGCCGCACTTGAAGCAGCGCGCAATTTGTTTTAATCAACAAAGTCAAAAAGGGGCACGTAGTGGAGCGCAGTGTACAAAAATTAAATAAACTTTGTGTTGGGCCAACAATTTACCCAGCTAGGAGCAGCACCACCGCAGCCACCGCCTCAAATGTCTGCGGCTACATTTTAGGAGGGAGATCAGACAAAACGCTGACAGACAGCTAAAAATCTGAGAATGGGAGCTGGCAGTACGCAGGACGCAGAGTGCAGGACGTGACTGGCCGAGGGCAGCAGCCACTTCCAGTTCTAAATGCAATGGCTTCCCCAACACCACCACCAGTGCCACATTGCCTGTCTGATATTTTTTAACTGTTTAATATTGCAACGAAATGAGAAAAAATAATACTCCAGTCCTTTGCAGCAATGCAAACAAATTAAGCCAAATTGCATGAGTTGGCAAACAATTAGCGTTTGCCCACACTCAAGCTCATTATTCGTATAACACTATTCACCCACACCCACCTATGCAGCGACTCCATACATAGGTATTATGTGCATATACCGCATCAGGCCAATAAATGAAAAATTCCTCAAATGTCCATAAATTTTCACAGCTACCTTGTTATATGGCGTTGGCCGCAATCCGATAAAGGCAACAAGAATCTGTGTTCCTTTTTTCTAGATATCTGAACATTTTCAGCACATTGTTATACACTATTCAAAAGTGGGGTATGTATGCTGCAAGAAGTCTTTGGCAATCTGAACAAATATACTTATATAAAAAGCAATTTGTTTAGAGTTGGAAAAATTGATTGAAGACAAATGATCAATCAAAATATTTATTAAAAGATGGTCTGTCTCACTGATTGACTTCATTGCTGATTGACTTACTTATTGACTGATTGGATGTTGCAGCATGATTGACCGATTGACCGGTCGAACAATTCAGTTTCTTGACTGATTGACTAAGTTATTGAACTGATTGTCTGTTGGGGTGTTTGACTGCTTTAGATACTGAAATATTGATTGATTTTGACAGTTTGAAGAATTGATTTTATGGGCTGATTGACTGACTGACTAATGCTGATTGATTAAAATATTTATATGACTGGCTGATTGACTAACTTATTGGACTGTTTACCTATATTGGTGTCTATTTGCTTCGTTTACTGAATGTTAAAATGATTGATCTTTTAACTGATTGAAAGACTTTTTCCTTAAACGCTTAACCGATTATTTGATTGAGTAATTGACCTACTGATTGGCTGACTAAATATCGACTTTAAAATGTTGTTACGCTACGCTTGGGTAGCGTATCACAAGGTTGTTGTGTTCTGGAACGTAGAATATTTGTTTTTATTACTGTTTTGTATTGCCTTTCATTGTGTGTTATCAATAAAGCAAATTGAATTTGGTGCGGTACAAAAAGTGTCACTCCGGTCGATCAAGATAAATGCCAACTGGATATCATGAATTCCAGAGTTGGGGTTAGTAGGTGGAGGCGATTGGGAAGGGAATGGCCATTGTCCATTGTCTGTTGTTTGATGATGCTGTTGAATGATGTCGGACACTTGAAATTGGCAAATAAAATTAATGTATGGTATTGTCTGTTTACTAAATGCATTGATAAATGTAAAGGTTAAGTCACAGGTCAAACAAACAGTGTTCCCTGGCCAAGGTTAATTTGTTTTGTTTTCTGCTTTTTGTTTTCGGGGTTTGTTTCCTTTTGATTTTTTTGATTGACACATAAACCCGTATCCGTTATATTAAATATAACAAATGTCTTTTTTCTCAGAATCAGAGTTTATTTAGCCCTGTCTCTCCAACTCTTTTGGACTCTCTCTCTCTGTATATATATATATATATATATATATATATATATTTATATATATATATATATTTATATATATATATATATATTTATATATATATTATATATATATATATATATATATATATATATATATATAAATATATATGCATCTGACTACGACAGAAATCAAAGCAGCTTAAGATTTAATATCGAAACCATATATATATTTTTAATATAAGTTATACATATATATAGTATATCCCTGGAATCTCATACCATCATTTCCTATATAAATATTTTAATCTTAAGATTAAAACTCTAAGTCTTATGTATGTTCAAGTTATCATTGAATATAGATATAGATTAAAAAAATCTATAATTGCCAAAAGATTTCAGAAAAAGTAATATATATTTTTATATACATTTTTTATATTTTCATATAGCAAATTACAGTTAAATTTTGACACGACTACGAAACTTTTTGGTATATACTTGATATATATTACATATTATATATTATGTGTGTAGGGTATCGGGTTCTATACCATGAACTTAAAGCACTTTCACTTGGTTAAACAGCTACTAAATGTAGACATCCGCAGGCATCTGTGATTGTTGCTGTCAGCTTTTGTTGCTTATTATTTATCATCCGTTTTAACTCCTAATTCCCATTCCGCCTGCCACGGTTCATGCCCTGCTGCCCGTTGCAATGAATCAAAGTAGCTGCTGCGCGTGTGTGCGCTGCCTACAATAGGTACAACATGATTTATTATATGCCTGTTACTATTGATGGGCGTGCCACCGCCCACAGGCAACATGGGCCCCGCCTGTAGCGGCAGACTAATGGCCGCAAAAAACATGCAATCGATTGTTAACAACTCATAAAACCAATCAGTGAAAAATGTGCGTAGCCCCCAATAAATGCGTGGCTCGTTACAAGTATGGCACACAGAAGTGGATTTGCGAGTTAATTGGAAAATATTTGAAGTCTCCATTGGATAGTCCACAGTGCCATACATTTTAATGCCTTAATTTTATGCCTTAGCCCGCTTTAAAGCTAAAAGATAAACGCCATATTTTCAATTTACCAAAACATAATTGCTTATCAACTTACTGATGAAGGTGGTGAAAACAGTGATAGTCGACGCACATTAAACATTTTTTTTATTATTATTAATCGAGTTATTGAAAACAAACTTTAGCAACGTATACCCAAGGAGTCGCAATAAATGCAACAAACTTAAAACAAAAAATATCATCTTCCTATTGTAACTTTTGAGATTATAATCAACACTCTTTTGTCATACATATTTTAGCAGCATAATCCTAGCCCACTACGATTCAATTTATTTCAAAAATCCGATCCTAGTTAGTGTAGAAACTAAGAAACCTATCAAAACTAGCTACTAACTTAATTCATGTATATTCCTCATCATAATGTATTATTGTATAATATTACATTATTCACAACACATAAACAGAAAAATACAAGACTTAGATGCAATTGGCCCACTAGATTTCGAATTATGAGAGACTTTTATTCGTCCCCTATCTCTCTCTAGTCTTCACATGCTCTTATTGCTCCCTCAACGCTTCGGCTTAATCATACTAAGCCAGCGATCATAGGTCAAGCATATTACACTTAATTATCATGTGAATACTGCCGGTGTTTACGACTAAATATAATATATATGTATGTATATATGTATAATAGTAGCGGACAGCACAAGCATATAAATAAATAATTGAATAAAATTAAAAAATACAAAATAAATTAATGATTATATTAAAGTAAAAAAATTAAATTATAAATAAATAAATTAATTAAGAAAAATATAACTAAATAGATAATTAATATATAAAAATATATAATTAATATATAAAATATATATACAAAATGTAAAATAAATAAATGAATTATTAATAAATAAATTAATTATTAAATAAATAAATACAATAAACAAAAAAATAAATATATAAATAAAATGAAAAAATAAAATAAAATAAAATAAATACAAAAGTGAAATATAAAAAAATTAATTATTGAGTAAACAAAAATCACATAAGTAAACAATGAAACAAATAAGCGAATTAGTAAAAAATAAATAAAGAACTAAAAGAATAAAAATCTAAACAAGTTAATAAATAAATAAATAAGAAATAAAAAATAAAATTTTAAGTAAATAAATTTATAAAGACTTGCTCACATAAATACAAATTTATCTCAAATAAAAATTAAAACTGATGTAATATAATAATATTTTAGTAAATAAATAACATTAATATAATATTAAATGTATAATATGTGGGTAATTCGATTCGATTTATCTTTATGTATAGCCTTAAAATGCCATTAAATTAATTTGCCCCACCATATAAAAACTGCTGCTGCAGCAGTTTTAAGCATTTAACGATTTGCGACCAATTAAAGCCGCATAATTTCTGGCCGCCTTTGCGCCTGGTTCGACCGTAGTCGTGTCTGCATTTTTTGCGACCACTGCTTCACCCCGCCCAGTCGCCTCGCTCAGCCGCCCCCGTGGCACTGGTTGTCCCTGACATTGTTGGGGTTGGCTAAAAATTGCAATGTCATTGTTGCGAGACAGCGGGCGGCGGCAGCGCACAAAAACCATGTGGCTAGTAATTCATTACCCCGACCGCGACACACACCAACACCAACACCAACACCAACAATTCACATGGCCGCCGACGCCATTTAATGTGCAAACAAAAGGCGTTGGCACCACAAAATAGTAAAAAAAAAGAAAATAAAAATAAAAGAGGACATAAAACACAAAGAAATAAAAGCCAAAAACAGAAAGAGCTTGTCAAATGTTATGAAGTATTTGTAAAGTGCAGACAATGGCAAAAAAATTCAAGGCAGAAGAGGCAGAAGCGCAAATGCTGCGCTCCATGCTAAAAGTTAAAATAACGAGCGATAATTAATGGAATGACAACATAAAGCAGGCAACAATTTCAACAGTTTCCAATGCTGAGGCGTTAGGAACTCCAGCCGAGGCAACCCACTAGTGCTCCCCACGCGCTGCTCTTCGCCTGTCTCCACTCTATTGCAGCTGCGAAGCGTTATCGAGGCGGGCGCGCGAAATAAAAATTGAAGCGGAAACAGCGCCAATGCCATGTGAACGGAAGGCATGTGAATGTGAATGTGAATGTGAATGGGAGGAAGACGCGCAGGAATGGGCTATATGAATGTGGAGTGTGGAGGGCGAAGTGTGAATGGGGCATGTGAATGGTGGATCGAACAACCGGAAATGCATTGTTTCACGAGCAATTTCATTCTAGTATTTATTATGCGCAGAAGTGTCCGCAGAGCCTCCATCTCGCACGCGGCTAGAAGGCATGGCACGACATGGCCGGCCAGAAAAGGCATTTAATTAATGCAAAAGTAATCAAAAATAATTAATTAGAAATGCGCCAACAATATTCCAAGTATCCGAGGACTGTGGGCAACATAATCAACAGATTACGCAATAATTAAAAAAGGCATTTCAAGTAATGTTAAGATAGTCCTTAACATTATCAAATATTCATACAGATTTCTATAATATTGTTCTCTATTGAGAAAATTTAGTTTATAAGTTGGATATACAAATGTTTTGTATTTATTTAACTTCCTCTCTTTTATCACAGTTTTATAATGATCTATTAAAAACAATAAATATGAAGAATAAATATACAGAGAATGTCTAATCAGTAGCGCCTTGAACACGTGTAATATTCCCTGAGCCGAAGTCCTAAATAGCCAAGAATACTTCTTGATAGAGCTGGGTTTGATAGCCAGTCTTTATATGCCCAGCTTGTATATAAAACCAACTTAAAATATTGCAACGAGAAGCATTAAAAACAGTAACAAATTTGATGTGCACACATCTTAAACTATTTGCAAGTTGCGATTCTTACCTGAATATAATTATGCAAATGTTTTTGATGTAAGCCGATTTTAGGCGGCTTGCGTTCCCTGAGCTCCATAGCTGCCGTTGCATTTATTAGCTGAGCATCATTAGGCCAAAACAGCAACAACTGCAGCAGCAGCAGCAGCAACAACTGCGACAACTACAACACTTGCCAGCAATCTCCATTGCGCAACTTTGCAGACATCTTTTCCTTGGCCGCACAACATTTTCAATTTGCCAATAAGCAGCATGAGTAGAGAGAGGAACGGTGGTGCGAGTCAGGTGGTTGGCACCAGGTGGTTACGGTCACAGCAGCATCATGTACGTGCAGTGCGCTGCAGGCACAGCAACTAGGTAGTGCAGTGTTTTGGGTGGTTGAGCTGTGGGGACGTTGGGACGTTGGGATGTTGGGTGGGCGTGGTTGGCGCACAAGCAACGCCGCGAGCATTGAAACCAAAACAGGCTACGAGCTGACGATGTTGACGATGTGGTTGCACTTATTCCCCATGTTTCTCCCAACTTGTTGTTGCTGTTGTTGTCGCTGATGAGGAAATTGTTTTGAAAATTACAAAAAGCTGCAGAGCAGCCAGCTCCAACTAGCATGCATATATAATGCCAATATACATATATATATTTATATTCATCGTGACAAAGTTGCCAAAAGTGCCAAATGTTATGTAGAAAATTCTAGCATAAAAATTTTATAGTTCTAAATTTTAATAATAAAAATAGCTTAATAGAGTTCCAAATTATGTGCGCTTCTTCTCACATAGAGATCGAGTTTATTTCAAACAATCCATAAATTTTCAATTACAAATATTTATTTAACATTTAATTCAAGTAAAGCAATATTATAAGCTCACAGCTGTTAGCTATTATAAAGGCATTTGTGAATAGCAGTCCGGGTGTCTCCTAGTCGATCATTCCTAAGTAAAAAAAAACATTTTGACTGCTTTAATACACTGATCTGATTAAAGACCTCTGAAAATAAAATTTCACTTTTTATAAATTTCCATATTTCTTATTTTATTGTAAAAACATAATTGTTTTCATTATAAAAAGTATTTGTCACGGAAATTCAATATTTTAAAAGCTAATTTTGCAAACTGACAGATTCAGACGAAGGAAGACTTTCTTCTTTTGGCACTTTAAAGGACCTGGAGTTTTGTTGAACGGTCAGTGTCTTCCAGTTAGAAGGGCCACTTGCTTGGATTATACCCAAGTATCGCAAAAAGTCGTCGTATGTAAAGTCCTTCTCAGGATCATCGGGCTTCGCCCTGTGATAGGGACATAGATCGTGGCAGATAAAAGGCCGCGGCACAGGCTGCTCGATTTTGAATATATCGTAAAGCTGTTCAAAGAGTTTTGAACCATCGTTGAATATCATTAGAGTGTGAGACGAACTGTTGGGTAAGTGGAGGAAAATGAGTGCTGAAGAGCTCGTTTATAATGGAGTCTCCCTACTTACTAGGCCTCGTAGATGAGCTGTTGAAACTCGTTCTGTTGGATAATGCAGCTGGGCGCCGACTCAGTTGAGGGCGACTGCAGCTCAATAATGAATTCGCGTGGCATCAACATCAGATGCACCGTCTCCATGATGGTCGCCGTGTGTTGAGCCCGTGCCGTCCAGTCGTGAGTTAACCAGCGCACGGCAGAATAGAAAATCTCCTTCTCGGAATTAACGGCCACATTCTCGGAGCTGAGCAGGCAGCGTACGTGCCGCAATGGCAGCTCAACAAACTCTACGCTGGCGACGAGAGTGAGAAAGAAGCGCTGAATGCGATGCAGCATGGTCGTGTCCAGGCCCAGCATGGGCACCATGTTGCCCAGCTGATGTGCCTCGTAGGAGACGCCAAAGGCTTGATCCTCGCTAAACTCTTCGACCATATCCAGACAGAACCACACCTGCTTGATCAGCGGCTCGATCTCCAAGTACAAGGCGGTCGCCAGCACTTGCATAATAAAGCTACGCTCCAACTTTGCAACTGGATCGTTCATCCATTTACATGTGCGCACCAAGCCCTCCGGCGGCACCCGATCCTCGGGCAACACCAATTCACGCTGTCCACCCTTCAGGTGCTCCATGGCGTACTTCGAGTAGCACATGAAACGCAGTCGATTGACACAAATCTGCTTGGAGCCGAGCCTCAGCAACAGATCCCTGGGATCATTCTGTGCCCAATTTTGCAGCAGCAGCGGCACCACCAATTCCTCTTTCTGCATCTGAAAGTCCTTCTCGGCTATATCCCAGATTGGCAGCTGGTTGCCGCCACGGAACGCTTTCAGCGACAGCTCCGATAGCACCGGCTCCATTGGCAATTCTTCCACACATTGCAGCAGGTCAGACATTTTGCTTGGAAACTGAAAATTTTTGGAAATATATTTCATTGAAGCAAGCTACTGAGAGTGTTTGTGACTGTCTACAAAACTGGCCAAGTGCCCGGCTAGCCTGAAAGAGGGCTTAAAACATAGTTGAAACAGCAGTAAAAATTAACTTTGAATTATGAATAATTTCAGTCACAATTTCTGCTATCGCAAGATCGATAAATATACAGAATGTGCTCAAAACCCATATAACTATTTAAGAATCGATACAAATATATCGATTTCGACTCAGTCATGTGTCAAAAGAAACTACTTTTTTAATAAATATTCCAATTAATCTAATAACAGATACATATCGATTTCCTGTGCTAGTTTTTTGATCCATCTCAGGGATTGCTATTTGTACAAATATTACTATATATAATATTACTATAATTTCAAAAAGCTTAATGTTAATTTTGCATATTGTAAGGCCATTCAATTGTCATTCACAGATCGATAATTATCGATTTTCAGCAAAATGTAGACACCAAATTCAAAGTATTCGCCTTAATCGAGAATCGATATATACCGATTTGAAATCTTGTTTGATTGGCGTATCATATCATATCAAATCATTCCCTTGGGGCCAACCCAGTTAAATTAAGAGCCTATGTGTAGTTCCCAAGGGATTGAGCGTCTGAACAATGTGCCAGAATACACCCCAGTACAATCAATAGTCGAAGTCTAGACTTGTTCATAAGTGGAATACGTATATAGCATAAATAATTGGTACGGCTATATGTCAGCATTTCAAGGAGCTCGGGTGCTCCTTGTTGGTCTCCACCATTTTGGCCAATTAGACGCACAATGGGCCCCAAATTATGCAACATGGCGCGACAAATTCAATTTGCTATGCCCCAAACACGTGCCCAACAACAACAGGCACAAAGTCAGCTACACCTACACACACACACACACACACACTAGCACCCGCACCCGCACACACACACAAATACATTTAAACACAGACAAGCGCAGCCGACGGGCGACACGTCGAAAGTTGTTTCAAAAATCCCTGGAGAAATTAGTTTGATTTATGTTGAGTTTCCGGTGCAAATAAATTGCCAAGTTTACAGGACCGGGACTCGGGACTCGGACACGAGACGCAGTGCGAACGCATAATTGATAATGCGAGCGGCGTAGCAAGCGGGTTTTTGTGGCAAGGGCAGTCAATAAACGCAGGGGCACACGGGCGACGCAGGTGTGCGGACAAACTCTGCATTCAATTGACACCTTTTGTCACTAATCCACTCGAAATGGCTGTCGAGAAAAGTCAAAACGTTCAATCAGAAAATGGGCATTCTTAAGACTTATCAAATCTGTTCATATTTTTGTGTAACAAGTGATATTATATTGACAACTTTATTTGGGATATTGCAGGACCATGGCAACTCAGACTCTTTGTAACCAAACTTCAGCATCTCTTGCTAGCCAGTGTAATTAGGGTTTTATGAAATGTTTAGCTGTTGTTACATATACAGGTAGAGCACCTGCTGGCAGGCCAGCTTTCATCTCTAGATTCTTTATTTTGTTACCACACCTGCTGTCAGCTGCACTTGGCATTGCTTTAGACTACAAGCAATTCACATTTAAGCTCTGGCCGAACCTGTGTCCGTCAAATGCGGTCAAACTGTCGGCTAAAAATCAAAATCGCTTGGCACACAGCAAACGGAAAACCTCAAAATCAATTAATTTTATTGGTTGGCCCTTTTATTTTTTTATTAGTTTTATTTTGTGATACGTCGTTGTGGGGGAAAACTATTCGGGGCATGCTACACATGGCCACACACTCTCAGGGTCACTGCCTACCAAATTTTTATTAAGTTTGCAACGCAACTAAGTTTTGAGTGGCTTTCTATGAGATAAGCACACTCTAAAATTGGTTTTTAATGAGTAAAACTAAATACAATAAAATAAGAATATAATCCTATGTAAAGCCATTTCCCAATTGTATTTTTAAGTATGCTAGCAAATATATTTTTGAGTAGAAATAAAGTACATTTTGCCCAGAACCTCAATACTTAATAGGTTAAATATATTAAATTTAGGATTCTATATCTTAAATATACCAATTCTTAAATCACTTAATGGACAATGATATTAAGATATCGAATAGATTGAGTTATATAAACATAATCATTCTTTCAAATTTTAGATTCTATTTCTATAATGGCAGATATATATCGAATCGAAAGATTCATCAAATTATCTATCAAACTCATCTGTCTGCAGCGTAGCGCTGCTCTGGCCGGACAATTAACAATTTCTTGTGGGTAAGGGCATATAAACATTGACTTCCTTTCGATGCTATCTTCTATGTTGTTTCGGGGTTCTATCAGCTTGTTTTTCCTGTTTGTCATTGGCCACCCACCCGGCTTGACATTGACAAAAGTGCAAAGGATTAAAAGTTCTGCAGCGACAGGCAGAGAGTACAACCAAAAAAAAGACAACACACTAATACACCTACACACACACAGAGCCATAGACATATCCTTGTGGGCAGTCGAGGACCGACAGGAGCTGCGGCTAAGTGAGAAATTGAAGTCACGTAGCTGTGTGCAAATTTTTTGTACGTTTGACACTAACGATTTTTTTTCTTTATTGGATTTGGCTTTTTTTGCGGATTTTGTTCGTTTTTGTGTGTCCTTATTTGGTTATGTTGTTAAATTTAATTTTTGCTTAGCAACCAGCCGCACTCTGATGCCAGGCTGATTAAATTTGCCAGCATTTACGTGATTTCAATGCGTAATTTATGCCAGGTTGCCACGTACAGCTACTCTCGTCCAATGCCATATGGCTTAGCTCGAACCCAACAGCAGAGAAAAAACCCAAAAAGTTTTAATTAGTTTAGTGTTGCGACTTCTGTAGGCGTTGTCGCCGCTCCCAGGACAACCATGCCGTGGAATATGAGCTGTAGTTTACCTTTTATTGAGTCTATTTTAAACAAGCTCATATTTATAGATGTACGGATGTTATTCAAAGAGTGTTAATCTGTGCTTGCATGGCGAAGATCTGTGACAGGACTCCAACCGTTAGCAATTGAGGTTATATCCGGAAAGTGAGGTTATGTGCTATATTTATGAGTGGAATATGAACTGTGACTAGTAAGAACTAGTTGTGAATTACTTGATATGATAGTGTTATTATATCTTATATATACTATATACAGTGGGACTCTTGAAGAAGTGAGAGCTTCGTTCTCTTATCATTAAACTCTTAAGTTTTATTAAGTGGGTATTGATAATCGATAATAGTCGATAAACACGCTCCCAACGCAGATAACAATTGACGCACATTATGAATATACTACTTATCTAAGAATTCAGCTTTAATAAAAAACACTTAATATTACTTGATCAAAGTATAGTAAATCAACTTGAAATTGATAAATATTTTATATTTGTTTTATTACACATTTAATGTGTCCAGTTGGTTCGCTTACAGATCTTATTGCTGACTTGACTGCCTTGGCCATTTCCTATCCAATTAAGCAGATGTCGTCGAAGCCTGTCAACGGCGTGCAAAGGTGAAAAGTTGCACTTGATATCAAATGTGCCAAGCCATGGCGAAGTCGCGTGACTGTCAACCAGTGAAATTTCCGAGCTGTGAGCGGCGTGTAAAACTTTTATCTAAATACTCTAGCAAATGGATCCATTTCTTATGAAAAACTCTGGCTATAAGCAAAAACTAAAAATCGATAAAAAAAAACATCTAGAACTAATTTTGAAAGAGTGGCAAATATCGATTAGCTATCAATCAGCCATTAAATATATGAAATAGATATTTTGTCTTTAGCATTAACTTTACTTAAAATATGACAAGCCTTAAACTTTCTTTCCGACCTTTATTAGCAGCAAAATACCCGTTATAACATCTCTTCTACAACTATGGATCATCACTTAATTTAGTATACCATATCACTAATTAAGCGAAATTTGAGACCAGTAATTGGGAGACCCCAAATAGTTAGGGTACCCAAGGTTTGACTTTTCATGCTGGATTCTTTTTAGTTTTGTTGCCTTTTTGGCTCAGAGCCCAATTTAATAGTTTTTCGATTTGTTGAAAGCAAACGCCAAAGCATAGAAAATAAATTGTCACAAAATGCTGGCCAACTTGAGCGGCGGCAACCGCAAAGGCTGGCAAAAGTTTGCTTCGAGAGTCTCACTGCGAGCACTCTTACTCAACTCCTTGGTCTTATCTTTATCAGTTGAAGAAAAGCGCAGCAAGCATTGCAGTTGTCGTTGTTGTTGTCGTCACATATCGAGAGCCCGGGAAAGAGCAAAAAGTTCGACGACTTGCTCTTGGACTTGGCGACTTGCCCCGGGCAGCCTCTCGCAGCTTGCCACCCCGAATACTTCCGACCACGCCAACCGACCGCCTACAGACGCTGCTCGATACGAACTTGTAAATAACTAGGCATTGGAGAGAATCGAAATATTTTCAATTGAATTCATTTGATTGCAAATGCCACTGCTATCGCTGCTGCCAGAAGATAATTATCAAAGCATTTCACTGCGAGTACCTACGACTGATCTATGCTCTGCAGACAGCAGCTAGTTGCTATGGCACCCAATAATGCTTTCAGTAAACTTTCTCCATATGAATAAAGTTCATTTTGTATGCAACTTAATATTTATAAAAAATATTTAATTGGAAAGTTGGAAATAAATAACAATAGATGATCGATAATTATCGATTGACAAGAACTGCAGCACAATGATGCTTAAAAATTAAACTGAAATTAAAGCAACATTTCCTCATTAAGCCACTATCTACGCTTGCTTAATCGTTGCAGGGCACAAGAAACCTACTGACATTTTAAGATGGGCGCCATAAATGCGCATAAAGTGCCTTTTAACAGCACAGTTGGCTTGTCGGCGTCATCATCATCGTTCTGTAACTAGTTGTAAATATGCTCAACATGCACTCAATGAATGAAATGTGTGCACAATGTTGAAAATAGTTGTGACACCCCTCAACACTGACGCCCCTGGAAAAAAAACGGCCACAAAGGCTCGCCCATCTCTGTTGTTGTTGTTTCTGTTGTTGCCGTTGTGCATAAGCCTGGCATGGCCTGAGCAGTCAGCTTGTACAGCAACTTCCGCTTATATGGACACCACTTTAGCATGATAAATTGATGTTGTCGGTTTTAAAAACGCAAAAGAAAGTAAAAGACAAGCAAAGACTCTTTAATAACATCACTTGACTATTTTATACCCGTATTTATAGACCATATACTCAGCATGTAAAACACAAATATTACCCAACAGGACAATAACATATTTAAACATATAGTCTATCAAGCAATATAATACATGCTTCTTTCACAACGCATACCCCATTTTAAATTTGGTTAGGGTATGCAAATCTCACACAGAAATGCTGAGTAGGAAAAATATTTGTCTGATGTGTGGAGGAAGGGGTTAAATGTACGTGTTTATGGCCAAGCATAATTGACACACGCTGACTCGTGGGATATGTAATAACAAAATGTCAACTTGTGGTCCCATAAATTTTGCCCTTAATTTATTAAGTTGGCCAAAATGGTTTTTAAATTAATACGCTCGAGTTTCATAATAGTAAGCTTTAGTAGTGGTAAATACCAACAGAACAGTATTTAATTGGAATTGTAATTCGGCTCATCGACAGTATTTTTTATTCAGTATTTCGATATTTTTAATTTAAAGTATTACATAGCAGAATATTTTAATATTTAAAATGTGACAAAAGAATATAGTATATTTTTGGTATTCTCGTTGGAGTCGCTATAAAACTGAGTAGGTTTTTTGACTATTTATAATTCATAATTTTTGGTAATTTATTTCTGGAGTAATGCAGCCACACTGTAACCAAATAAAGACAAAAATGCATACAAATGTAATATTGTCAATATTGTTCCTTTTGGGTGAGTATATAGGCAAATCAATTGCTGCTGCCACTAACAATGACTACTGTATAAACAGGTATGTGTGCGACAGAAGCTCATGGAGAGCTGTCTGGCCTGTTAGGCGCTCTGCAATACCTGGGTCTCAATTTCCAGTCAAA
Source organism: Drosophila hydei (assembly GCF_003285905.1). NCBI lineage: Eukaryota > Metazoa > Arthropoda > Insecta > Diptera > Drosophilidae > Drosophila > Drosophila hydei. Next base: position 2,304,119 of record NW_022045656.1, read on the forward strand.
CCGATCAGGCTCCGTACCCTTGGGCAATGTTTCCAATGGCCATTGTCCTTACAGTTTTGAGTCGTACGCATTAATGCAGGAACGTCGCATCTGTGTGCCCGATGATGAGCATATAATGCATCTGACAGAACAGCCGCAACCACGCAAACCGCCAATTTTAATCAAATGCCTGCAGCCGGATCCAGTGCAGGAAACTGGCAATGGAAGCATAGTTACCCCAAAACTGCTTGTGATGCAAAGTGCCAAGGAGATTATCAATCTCCTAAAGCCAATTGGTAATGCAACCAAACGCCATGAGCCTGGCAGTTGCGTTTTAGTGCACTTCTGTACGGTCACTAGCCTCGAGTGCGCTCGGGTGGCGAACATAGTGAATCTGTTGCCGCATTTGTTACCCACACTGCCGGTAGCCTATATTGACGCGTATGAGTTTACGCGTTTCAATGCAGAGTTTGGCATCGTTGCACTGCCAACTCTGATGATATTCCACCAGGGAAGACCGCTCATCAAATACGAATCGCCCAACACCGACAAAGTCAGCATACGCGGCTTTGTAACGCGGCACACAAACATAAAGAAGACTGTCGACCCAAACAGCTTGAACCCCATGATCCGTAAGACAATGCAATGGGGACCACTTCCATTGGTGCCAACGCAGAAGACAGATTTCTACCTAATCCTGGCCTGGGCGTTCATACTGCTCTGCCTGGCCAACTATGTCCGACGCACTCTTTTTTGGAAGCAGCTCGTGGAAATGGTTCAACGCAATTGGCGTGAATCAGAAGAAACGCAAATGGAGATGATTGACTAAACTAGGCTCTAGACCCGAAGTTAGGCAATTTCTAATTAAGCAGTTGTATATATTGTTTACGCTTTAAATTTACTATGTATGTATTTTCGTTTAATTAAATTCACAAACATTTACTTATGTCTTAATAATATTGTTTATTTTTATATAGTTTAGGAGGCGGCTTCTTGATTTTAGTCGCTGCAAAGTTAAGCTTACACGCTATTAAGAAAAACTAAAATCTTGAGAATATTTCAAAAACGTTTTAACTTAGTTTTTTTTTTACCTTTTTAAACAACTAAAAATTTTTATTAACATTATAAGTGTGTATTGGTGGATGTGTGTAGCTCCGTGTGTATATTGTGGACGCGTGTATTGTAGGGATGTGTGAGTGTTTGCGTGTGTACGTTTGCAAGTGTGGAGTTGTGAACAGATGCCCTACGGCGTGCAACTATCGATATCAAAGGGTTATCGCAGATTCGCGCACTTTCCATGTCAAAGTATAAAAGGATATTTTATACAAGGACACGCGTGTCGCTACAAAGCTTTGGGAAATTGTCATGGATTTCGGGCTCTATCAAGCCAAAAATCCCATATATAAAAATAAAAAGAGCGAACGAAAGATATGCGAATCTGCATGTATACATATCCATATATAAATATATATATATATATATATATATGTACATATTTATATATATGTATATTATAACGTGTAATTAGAATAGAGTGCGCCTAGGTTAGTGTTTATCGATAACATGTATTATGGGTTGGCGCTTTGCAATTGAAGGCTAAATTAACATTGTTTGTGTGATGATCTTTATATGTGAGTTGATAGGGTATTGTAGTGTTGTAAGTGTGTGTGCGTGTGTGTGCGTGTGTGTGTGTGTGTATGTGTGTGTGTGTGTGTGTGTGTGTGTTTGCCCCTATATTCTATTATTGAGGTTTATTCCGCTTTCCCGACTTGACGCGCGGCTCGACTCCATCCTCCAATCCGCGCGAGGCGCTTGACTGCTGATGATGATGCTTCAGACGCTGCTGCCGACGGGCGGCTGCGGGATTTGCAGCATAGGGATGTGGATGAATGCTGTACAGAGAGAAAGACCATATTAATAGCTGTATGAATCGAAGTATGGGTGAACGACGCAAATACGTAAAAATATGATAACGTAAAAGTTTTATATAGAAAATCATTCCGTACATAGGCCAATTCGAACATAAATCTTAAAATGGTGAGAGCGAGGCGAGGCGTGAGTGCGTTATTCATATGAGAAATGGACAGAGAGGAGAGAGAGAGATAAAGCTGGATAAATGGTCGGGCAATATTAGTCGCACCGTTACGTAATGTGAGAGATACGCAGTTAATGTGTGTGTGTTGTTGCAGTCTCCCCCACGTAAGACAACAGAACGTAGCAACAGCAGCAGCAGCAGCAGCAGCGCAGTAACAACAATTTAAATATGCGTCGAAGTTGTGTCACGTAGTTCGTAGAGAATATATAATGTATTAACGTAGACCAATTAAGCGTTGTGTAGCGTGGCGTAACGTAACGATGAGTTTTTTATGCGTAAGAGTTAAACGAAAAACGTAATGGAATTTGTCAACAGGCAACGAAACAATAATGTGACCAACACGCGCGTCCCTTCAACTGGAAATTTCTTTTTTGGGTTTTAAGTGGTTGGGCTTACGTAATACGCAAATAAGACAATTGTGACACAACATGCTGATTACGTGTACGTCGCCTTATTTGTTTTACATTAACTATATAGATAATGTGTGTAGTAGTAAAATTTAATGTACATAGCTGTAAATAGTTTTCATTTTGGATTTTTTGGGCGGCCTTACACGTAACATGTGGTGGCACGTAACAACGTGTGTGTGTGACGTTGCAGAGATGCGTAACGTAGATGATGCGTAGCGTCGCAGCGATGATTTTCATGACGGAGCACAGCGAGCGATACAGATAAATAGCGAGTTGGAGCGTCGTCGCCAAACGCCGTTACTGGTTAGTAGGTGGTTGTGATTACGTCGCAACGTTGCACGTAACGCGTCTCATTCAATTAAGTTGTGTGTGTTAAATATTTGTGTATAAGTTGATTATAATTTATGGATCATATATTATGCGTATAGATATCTCTATTTGCGATAGAAACGTGAATTGTATAAACGCCAATCTCTGCATCAAAATCGAAATATATTTATTTATATATATGTATATATATATTGGTAGAGAGGAGAGAGAAATAGAGCGAGTTGTTATTTAAGATATCAAAATGTATATAATTGAGTAGAAACTACTTCGTTCAGAATTTCGTAAGGAACGTAGGAGGGAATTAAGTTCAAATTGGTTAACAGCCAAATAGCGTAACGCAATATCAGCATTACGTAAGATTAGGATAGAAGGATAGGACGTGAAATAAATTTAAGAAATTTTTTAAGCTTGCAAACTATTTAATTGTTTATTTCTTTTAGAGGGGATTGAGGAAAGAAGCTCAGCACAGTGAAGAGCCAAAAGCAACACGCAATGTGAGCGTAATGCACTTTCACGTACCGTACCGTTACGTAAGGAAAGGATAGAATTTCAAATTTGAACAGCCAAATAATTTAATGTGATCCTTACGCTTAAGGATAAAATGCAAAACAAATTTAACGAATCAATAGCCAAGACTCACTTTAAGCTGACGTAACGTTACGTGACGAGTAACTGATAAGGAAATTGAACGTATTTAAATTTTTTTTGTTGAGGGAACTAGGCATATATATCTTTCATTTGGTTGATTTTGTTTGTTGTTGTTGTCTTGTTTTGCTTATGCGAACAAACCTTGGCGTGCCGGCGATGCTGTGACTAGCGCTCGATACAGTGGCCAGTGGTGACGACGAAGGCGTACGTAGCGGTCGACGGGGCGTGGCCAAATGCTGACCGTTGCGCATATAGGCGCGACGCGATGCTGACGTATTTCCGACGCCCAAATAATTGTTGTTAGTTACGTCATAGGTTGGGGGCGAGGATCCTGACGTTGTTGCTGGAGCGTCGCTACGTGGCGAAGTTGTCGCTGCTGTTGCTGTTTCGCTGTTGTTGCTGTTGTCGTCGTAGTATGGAATCAATTCGAAGAAAATGTAAAAGAGATTACAACAAAACACATTCTGGCGTATATCTTTCAGCCACTAAAACTGTGTTACGGTATTGGTAGTAGTAGTTTATAACGTAGCAATCCATTACGTAACGCGTTGAGGGTATTTTAATTAACGTGAATGCAAGTATATATGTAAATTATGGCATATGAATTGAATCAAACAAAAGTGAATCAAAAATACGTAAAGTTATTTTTTGTAATTTTCGGGAAATCATGTAAATTAATATATTACAAATTACAAATTGCTTTGCCGCCTACCTCAAATTACTCTCATTTATCGTTTTAGTATTTGAACGTAGTAGGAATGTAAAAGCAGAATTGATTTTGTATTGTAGGCAATTGCTTTGGGTTTCTCTGAATCTGATATACATGTATACATATATATTGAAGTAATATATGTATATATATATATATATATATATATATATATATATTTTTATATATTATTAGTAAAATATACTGTATGTACTTTGCTTGAATTAGTAATTATTATATCTGCAAGTAAATACAAACGTTTTAGTTTAGCGGGCATTGTGAAGAAAGAAAGGCTACAAAAGAGGGAACAGTCTAAGTCTGAATAGTGTTATGATCCTTGTGTCCTGGATATACCTTGTGTTGCTAGTTTCCAGTTTAATTTTAACAAAACCAAAACAAGTTTAGTTAAGATCCAATCTTTTTAGGATACAATTAACTATTGATGTTAGCAGCTGTAAGCCATATTAGTTAACTAAAAACCACACAAAATATATCCAGGTTTAAATATTGCGTGTTAAAGGCCAAAGCTCGAGTGTGTCAAGTGGAACGAAAGTTTTGATAACTCGAATCTAATGAAACTCACTAAATGCGACGCGTTTAACCTGCTAACGACTGTCAGGACAGACTAAAGTTAGTTGCCTTCGACTCACCTGCTGTGCGGTGCCGTCGGTGGCGCGGGCAAAGCGGGCAATTGACGGCCGGTTCGCGTCGGCTCTTGGATCACACAATCATCGTCGTCATCATCGTCAAGTGGTTCAATGGTAACTGTTGAGCCACCGGCAGCTGGGCGAGCGCCGCGTATGGCGTGCAAGCCACTGTGACCACTACCATGTGGCATGATGCCTCGTGTTGCGCGTGATGTGAATTCGCGGTCGAATTGTTCGGCCTCCTCTTCGTCCAAATTGATGAACTCCTGACGCTCCTCCAGCTGGCCGGACCGCAAATCCTGTTCCTTTTCGATGATGTGTGCACGTTCGCCAATGTGATGACCTATGGCCATCTTTTTTAGGCCCGAACGTGAATCTTGAACGGTCTTGCGTGTCTCGCGGACACCACCAGGTCCGGTTTTGGTACTGGTGCTAGCCTGATAGATCTGTGGACGTCCATCTGGACCCGAGGACATGGTCATCACTGTGCTTTGGCAAAACGAGGAGCCATTATTTGCCCCAATATCTAAAGCAAAATAGGAAAACCAATCAGAAAAGAAAGCTCCAATAATTTACGCCATCAATACGCACCGGCATTGAGCAAACGATTAAAATTGGGCATGGCTGGAAAGCCAAATAAACCGCCGCCCATGGGAGCCATTGCCTGTTGACTGCGCTCCATCAAGGCTCCCTGCTGGAAACCCGAATCGAATGGCGATGGACCCAGCATATTGAAAGGGTCCGGCATAAACGAGTTCATCAAACGGTTCATCGAGCGCATTTGCATATTCATTGCGTTCATGTGGTGGTTCATATGATTGCTGCAAGGATAATCAGAAAATAAACCAATTATATTAATTTAATTTACAGAAAAAAAGGAAACAAACTTTGTGTCCATTTCTGAAGTCTCAGTTTTTTTTTTGCGGCTTAAATTTCGTTTGCGTTTCATAACTCGAATAAAGTATGCCGAAAATATGAACACCTATCTCGAATGGTGTGTGTTAAGGTTTTTGTTATGAAAGCTAATGAAATGAAAACGAAACTTTCAATATTTTAGTTGAGTAAAGTGGCTTGATATTTCAAAAAGCAACCGCTTGCTGAGGCAATTGCTTTTGAATGAAGAAAGAATTCAGTTGTACCCTAACTACTACGTTTACTTCTTCTGCTGACAATATAACTTGGTAACTTGATTACTTTTATTTACAACAGCTGTTTTTTAAATATGTATATTAGGCACATATGTGTAACGTATCTCTTACAATTACAGTCCTTATTAAAAACGACTCAGTTTATATATATATCCCACCGTATGGGAAGACGGACAAATGACATTTTATATGGTTAGAAAGTAACATCTTCAAGATTCAGGTCATGGTCAACTTTAGTCTGCAGATATACCATACATATATATAGCTAGACGTATTACTTATTGAGTTCCTCAGCCAACATAGACTAAATTTAATTTACTATGAAATGTATGTAATGAATTAATATATATGGGTTTTCATTTATTTCCTTTTATAAAAATCACCTTTACACACAATGACATAATAAACAGAAAATTAAAGAAAATGACGTTATGTCTTATTCCAGAACTTGATATAATGGCAATAAGACTTAGTTTTTGTTATTGCAGTCTAGCAAAGCTAATCTTATTTATATTGACAGAGGCAAGCGTACAATCGGAATTATCGATTAATTGCGGGCCTTCCGTCTTGTCTTCTTTTCTTCCTCCTGCTGCGACTGCTTTTACGATGGCATGCTGCGCACTCACACTCACACATTCACAATCCCATATACACAACACAATACGAAAAACTGCGCTGTGTGTGTATTGTGTAAAATTGACAAACAGCGGAGCACATACGCTGCCCAGCGAAGCACCTAATCAGCGAATGAACTATTTTAATTAAAAATCGCACAAGCTGCTAACTTCTGCCCCAGTATTTTATATACATTTCACATTTAGACACTGTTTTTAGCACAATTTCCATGCTAATTTTCCACGCCCCAATATCGACAACTACACAGCTGAACATCACCAGCAGATGATGTTATCTGGAAACTTACTTCATGAATCCAAGATCATCATCGAAATCACCCATTAATGCACCAAATAGCGACATATTTTAATTCTTGTTTACAATCCAACAATAATTAAATCACAAATATTGTCACCTTTTAAACTTGTTATAACTTCACGAGTTTTCTCGAAGACAATGTGACCGCGTGGCAGAAATCGTTAAATATCTAAACTGTGTGACCACACTTGAGTACAGTGGAAAATACCACAAAATTGCAAAGACTGCCAACCTAACTCAATTTCTGAAAGCTGAGCATATTTGAATATATACTGTTAAGATTAAAATACATTTTTAATGCTCAGTTTATTTAAATATAGAGGTAATTATGTATTTGTATATAAAATGCTAATTTGTTCGATTAATTTGTTCATTTGTTGTTTTGTTCTCACGGTTTACAAATATGAAGCAGCCTGTTCCTCAATCCAAGCTGTGTGATGCTTTACACTAGTGTAAACACCGGGGAAGCCTTCGCGAGCACAGCCCACGCCCCAGGACACAATGCCTACCAAGATTCCATCGACAGCCAATGGTCCACCAGAATCTCCCTGACAAGCATCTTTGCCGCCTTCCTCAATACCCGCGCACAACATTTCATCCGTGATGGTGTAATCCTTGGTCGAGTACTGAGAACCACAGGTGTTGGTGTCCACAATGACGACCTCAACGGCACGTAGCATGGCTGGGAGTGCTTCATCTGCTTCGGTGCGCTTGCCCCAGCCGCTAACAACGGCATGAGTACCCGGATTGGGTGAGTCCACAGCCAAGGGAATGGGTTGGACCAGAGTGGAGTATGCCAGTGGTACAGCAGTTATAATCATGCCCACATCATTCACATGCGTCTTCTTATTGTACCCACTGTGATAAATCAACTTGCTGACCTTTACGCCCTGCTCATCCAGATCGGCGATTGAATTCTGCCCTGCCACAATCCGTATGTAGGAAGCGAAACGTCCTTTAATGCAGTGGGCTGCAGTCAATACTACACGTGGTGCATAGATGCTGCCGCCACAAATATGCAGCAGCATGTACGTCTCCAATCGGACTGATACCTGGTAAGGATAGTTGCCGATATCCGCTTCAGTGCCGCCCACAATGTGGGTGCTGATGGAGGCGCTGCTGGCCAAGGCTGCCAACGAAAGCAGCCCCAATACAGTTAATCCCAAAAACGACGACGACGACATTACGCAAAATCCAAAAATCTAATGTTAATTAATGTGTGGCACGCAGCTCTTATATACGAACGAGTTGTGCTTATCGCTTTTTAGCCGAAACCGCTCAAAATCCACGTAAGGCCACGGATTTCAATAAACGAATTCAATAATATCATAAAGCTGATGTTAACCAACTGTTTTATATCCATTATAAACAAGGCGGTTTTCTAAAGCGAAATGCCAAACAATAATTAAGCTATAGACTCATAAGCTCTACGATAAGTCTTTTACGATGTGGCAAAAAAAAAGTCCAAGAATCAAAAGAGTTCATACTCTAACTAACAGTATTTCGCATAGGTCTCAAGAATTTTTAAAAAATTTAAGTTTACATTGTTGCTTAACGAACTTTGGTATTGCACTGATATGTATGTAATATATGTTATCTTATTCCGAAAACTCTTTGCTAGTCTATAGATTAAAATCAGCGTCTCGTCATTGTCCAATCTTGAAGTCGAAAATAATCAAAGTGCCCAAGCACCGAAGCAGAAAAACTAATTTGATAACAACTTTTAGCAATGATTTTTATGTTTCCCATATAATTTTTATGCTACGATATAAACAGATATTGGACTACTACTATATATGCTACTATATATAATTATATTATACCACTAGATATTTTTTTTAAAGGTTGTTCCAAGATAACGTTGACACATTTCACATTATAAGTATGATCGATGATTCATTGCAAATATTAGACGTTGGTGCTTACCACCTAGATGATCCAAGTACACGCTATGTACTGAATTTACTGTTTTCGTGGAATGAACCCAATTATCTCAGAACACTGCTTAAAAAATACAGAAAGCTTTATGACCAGAAATAAATTACATTTATTTATATCCACTGCTCATAAGTCCTAAAAATTGATGAAATGTTAGTGTATAGTAAAATCTTTAAGTATCAATTCCATTTTAGCTTCCATAATCAATATCTTTTTTATTATTATTAAAATGAATAAAAATGTATTAATTAATTAAAACAATAATTATTATTTTGATTACTATTTTTTACTATTATTTTTATTACTTTTATTTTATTATTATTTTTATTTTATTATTATTTTCTATTAATTTATTTTTTTCCTATTATTTTAAGAGTTTTATTATTATATTATTGTATTCAAAACTGGCGACTGTTATTTTTTCACAGCTTTGATTACTTGTTATCGATATAACGTGTTAAAACGTTAAGTGTGACCGTCAACTTCTATAGCAAGCAGCTTTTTAAATATTATTGATCGTATCGCAATCATGAGGAATCGATTTGGATAAGATAAGCTGCAAACTAACCTTAACACTTTACCAACTAGATTTATAACATATATGTATTATCGGCTTTGATATTTGCTGATTAAGTAATATATCAAAGATAAGTGTCCTATAAAAGGGTACACCATTACAAACGTCTCCTTAGTTCATTCAAAAGATGTTTCGGATCTTGATCGGTTTCTGTATTGTGGGAATATCTCTGGCAGGCACCGTTTCCCAGAGCGGTGTGCCTATGCCCGATGGTCGTATTGTGGGGGGTCGCGATGCGGACATAACCAGTTTTCCGCATCAGATCTCCATGCGCTTCAGGGGAAATCACCGATGCGGCGGCTCCATTATTGCACCTAATATTATTGTCTCTGCCGCTCACTGTGTGAATACATTAACGGGTGTGGCTAATTTGACGATTATTGCTGGCACTACTCAAACCATCTGGCCAACTGGTCAGGAATTGCCGGTAAGGGAGATCATCATTCACGAGAAGTACAAGTCCTTATACCAGGACTACGATGCTGCCATTTTGGTTCTGGATGGTGAATTCGAGTACAATGAAGCAGTACAGCCAATCGGATTGGCCAGTGAGCGTCCAGAGGATGGTACACCTGTCACCGTAACAGGCTGGGGCACAACTAGCGAAGGAGGCGTCATTTCTAATATTCTACAACAGGTGGAAGTGAATGTGGTGGACAATGTAAAGTGCAAGAGCGCATATTCCATTGCCCTGACCAGTCGTATGCTCTGTGCTGGTGTCGATGGCGGCGGCAAGGATGCCTGTCAAGGCGACTCTGGCGGTCCGCTGATCTACAACAATGAGCTAGTAGGCATTGTCTCCTGGGGCACGGGCTGTGCACGCGAAAAATATCCAGGTGTATATGCTGCCGTACCTGTTTTGAGGCAATGGATAATCGAAACTCGTGCGTCCAAGGCCAATGTGGGCAGCATTGATTTCCTATAAACAGTAAACTCTGACATAATCTGAAAGATAGTAAGCACAATAAATTCGCTTAATCTGCGCCTGTGGGTTTTCTTTGTAAATAAGTTGATAACAGATACTCTAAGAAAATTTATATCATGTAGTGTAGGCGCTTAGTGTGTTAAAAAATCCGTTGCAGCTTATCGATAGTCGAACTCTTTGCTCGATAAGTCGCGCGCCTTTCATAGCAGCTAGCTTTTAGAAGCCAATTAATCGCTCACAGGCACATAAATGGTAAACTCAACATACTTCTCAACGATTTTGCAATACTCTTCTATCATAAAGGAATGGGACCTTGTAAACAAATCTTAAATTTTTCGCACAACATATACGCATTTGTATATATAAAGATTTGTGAGAGTGGAGAGTGGAGCGGGCTAAATTGTGCATAGTGAGACTTCAATTGAGGATCAACCATCTCGGTTGAACGTTGGGCTTGTGAGGTCCGATAGCTTTGTTGATCGAGCCTTAAAATTAGGAGCCCAAGCAAAGACAAAATTGAAAAACTTTGTTTTGGATGTCCCATGTACGGCGCGTAAGATTAGTGTAGTGTAAATATACGTATATTATTTACTGATATTGCCTGATTATTATTGAAACAAATGAGTATCTTAATATCAAACAGCTTGTCAAATGTAAGAAAAGCTAAGGAATATTTATTTTTCACGATATCGAAACTTAACTAAATCAACCTCTTTATCTCGGGGTGTTGATTTATATCAGGAGTAGATAAGTAACTCGAATTGGCCCGTTTCCAAAGTGTTAAAACAATTTAAACAACCTTCGCAAGGGAAATTGTGCTATCTTGAGCTGAGCGCGTCTATAATAAGTTTACTATGTACTAAACGGTTTGTTTTATTATTAGCTAAGCAGTAAACTGGTAATGGAAAGTCACATAAGTATCGGGCTTAACAGCTTTGTTTATAACACACCGGCGAGCTCAATCATTTCATCGATCCAGGTCTTCAGGCTAGGTACATAGGTGTAAACTGTGGGATAGCCAGGACGCCCACAGCCGCGACCCCATGACACGAGGCCCACTAGTTGCTCGTCTACAATAAGTGGGCCGCCCGTGTCGCCTTGGCAGGCATCACGTCCACCTTGGGCCACATCGCCAGCGCAGATCATACGTTCGGTCACATCACCCTTTCCATAGATATCATTACATTGCTCTGAGCTGACGATGGGCACCTGCACCTGTTCCAAATTATAGCTTGAGGGACCCCATTCCTCGCGATAGCCCCAGCCAGTGACAATGCCAGTTCGCCCAGTTGCAGGTCGCTCGGCACGCAATGCGATCTTTCGGATACGATAGTTGTTGAAATCGAGCGGTGTTTCCAGCACGATCAGCCCAATGTCGTAGTCTCCCGTAAGGGTCCTAAACTCTGGATGATAGACCCACTTGGCAACGGGATAAACCAATCCATCGCTGCCATTTCTCGTGTTGCCACCAGCAACAACCAAGATCCTTGTGCCCACGAGCATATTCTCCAAACATTGAGCCGCTGTCACGATTGCTCTATCCGAGTAGATGACACCCGCACATTCGTGGTGGTAAGCGGATCCAGTACTGCGACGATAACGTATCGAAACAATATATGGGTGACGTGCTATGTCCACCTCGGACCCATTGATGATGCGTCCCTGGGGTGACAGCTCTGAGCCCAAAGCAGAGCCTGTCAGGGTGAAAAGCAGCAACAAGCTAAGCCACAAAATATTTTTGCTCGTTATAGTTTTTGACATCTTTTCAAGCGATCAGCACATATCGAACTGATTATAAAATATGTGTTTAAGAATTTGCAGGCAGATTAGCTTTATTAGAGCTATTTCTGATAGGCTCGTGTACAGGGTCCGATTTGATAACAAATGGTAATTCGAGGTGAATGGGGGTATGTGACACGATATGCTTTATACGCTCAACGATAAGTTTGGCAAATCGGTTATCTGGTTAATCGGTTAACCGGTTACCTGTTCGACTTTCAGCAATCGTAGGCTCCAGCTTTGACAGACTTTTCACATACTTCTGCTCCGTAAGCAGAGACCTTTAAGAACTTCAAGAAATTGAAGAAGCTTTTTGCTGTTCATCAGTACAAATTCTCTTTTTAGAAAACAAATTCATACATTTTTTAAATATTTGAATTACCCGAATGACTAAAAACTATTTGTAGTAATTAAATATAAATTTATCCTTATCTGAATAATTTAGTACCAAACCCTCTATTTAAAATTATTTTAAACATATTCCTAATTACAGTAAATTCCCTGAGTCTTGCATTTTACAATTATCGAATATTTAATACTTTATATAATTCAACTTATTCTGATCGATTTCGGGTAGTTCCCAACATACGCTTTATTCCGAATTTTATTTAATTTTTATATTAAATATATTGTATTCTATATTCTTTTTATTGTGTCAATTTAATAACTGCAGAACTGAGTACTACGACAGATAACCAACTCTCCCTGGTATATACGCGGCTCCTCAAGCTGTTTATTGTTGAAGAGCAGATTGGAAGACATACAAGCAGATACACGGATAGATTGCAACGACACCGAAGCCTACTTGCAAGAGGTCTAATCCCTGCCACGCACCTAAGACGACTTAAACGGCAAGGCTATGCCAAAACGATGGGAATGCAGTAAAATATCGACTTTTAATTCCTCATAATGTGACTGTGGTTTGGCTGTAATTCCATATATATACATGTGTTGTTAAGGTACTAAATTTGATTGTACAGGTTCTAAACTTAATAATAAAAAAGAAAAAGAAAAGTTTAATAACTCTAATATAGGAAGGTATACATATTTAGATTGCATACTTAGAGGCTGATGCTGTTGGTGTTCCATTAAAAGGCCAGCATACTTAGTGCATGAGCAGTTTGGTTTTTCCACGGTCTGCTAACTTAATAAGGCAGTCCACACAATCTAGATAGCAGCTATCGAAGTCTTACACCTGAAACTACCGAGATTGGATTAATAATGCCCCAATCTAAACTGATAAGGCAGAAAAATCATAATTCAATACTTTTGGTCGCCAATTACATATTTATTCAGACATGTGACACAATGAAGTCTTCGTAGAGGCCTTTAAACACAGCTGACAAATTTTAGGCCAACTGCACCTTGGACTTAATCCAGTCAAGATAGTAGAAGACCTTGGCGTAAACACCCGGATGCGTGGGTAGAGCGCAGGAAGCGCCCCACGAGACGATGCCATGCAGCTTATTATTAATGATGAGCGGACCGCCAGAGTCACCCTGGCAGGCATCCTTGCCGCCCTCGCCGAGCACACCTGCGCACAGCATGCCCGCCGTGATGCGATCGCCCCCATAGGCCTCATCGCAGATTTCATTGCTAACAATGGGCACATCGACAGCACGCAGCTGGTCGGAGACAGTGCCACCGGCTTGGGTGGTGCCCCAGCCGGTGATAGTACTCATATCTCCATCAGCGGCATCCTCGCTGGTCAGCTCAATGGCCTTAATGTTAAAGTTGTTCAGGGGCAGCGGCGAACTCAGCCTGAGGAGCGCAACATCATTGTCATAGGTGTTGGGATTGTACTTCTCGTGCATAACGATCTCGCTGACGGAGACAATGATGCCATCGTTGCCATTGCGACGACTGGTGCCTGCCACCACCTTGTATTGAGAGGGCACCGTTGCAATAATGCAGTGCGCCGCCGTTATAACGGTGTCCTTGTTAATGATGGAGCCACCGCAGATATGTGAAAAAGCATTCTTGGGCGTCGTAATTCCTTTGCGTCGCAACGAGATTTGATGCGGGAAGACGGCAATGTGTGTCTCATAGCCGCCCACAATGCGTTCATTGTGCGAGCTCAAGGCGATGTCCTGCAGAGGATGTGCTCTGGCCAAGAGCGCAAGGCCAAGGCAAAGGCCAAGTAGCAAAAGTACCGCGTGTGCCATGTTAAACAATAGCTACAAGACTGAAATATCAAAAAAACCCACAGAACCCAAAAACGACGGATTGTAAAGCAACTTATCGATCGTTGGTCATCGAAGATTAAATGCCAATAATAAAAGTTTACTGGATGCATTTAAAACTGTTCATACAATAGTGCGATAAGGCCGAAGGCTTCTTTTATGGAGCCACCGACTAATCAGTGAGCAATGAAACATATTTCGCCCTCTGCTCCGCGATCCATGCACGGAAATGAGGGACCGACGCATAAACGCCCGGATAGTCGGCACGGGCACAGCCCTCGCCCCACGACACAATGCCGACGAGCTTGTTATCCACGACTAGAGGTCCGCCCGAGTCCCCATCACAGGCATCCTTGCCGCCGCCGGGCGCTGCAGCACAAAGCATGCTCTCGGTTATGGGTCGCCAGTTGTAGGCAGTTTGACAGACGGTGCTGTCCACTAGTGGCACCTGCACCTGCTGTAGCTGTGCGGAGCTGAACCCATTCTCTCTGGTTAGGCCCCAGCCGGAAACGGTGCCCAGTGTGCCCACAGCGGGCTGCTCATCGGCCAGTTCAATGGTGGCTATCTTGCGGTAACCCAGAGGAAGAGGCGTCGATATGAAGATCAAGGCAATATCGTTGTCTGTGATGGAAGCATTGTATAGCTCATGTGGCACCAACTTCTCGACACGCGACACAATGCCACCATCCATGCCAGTGCGCACCTCCGAACCAGCCACAACAATAAAGTTGTGCTCCAATCGATTGTAGACACAGTGAGCCGCTGTAACGATAGTGCGTTCATCCAGTATGGCTCCGCCACAGCTATGTGCATAGGCGCTATTAATGCTATTCCGTCTGCGCAACGACACCTGGTAAGGCAGAAAGTGCGCTGAGACGACTTCGCCACCGACAATACGTCCCTGAGGATGGTCGAGGCAATGACAAATGCCGCAGATTGCCGACAGCACAGCGATTACGAGCAAAGCGTTGTTCATTTCAATGTTTGGTTTAAGACTAACAGCGCCACTTGGCCGGACCTGGTTAGTCACTATCAACGATCAATAAATTGTCCAATATAGTGTGTGATAAGGCGCACGATAATACACAGCGAAAGTTCATAGTAGCAGGTATTAGTGTAATCTTAGTCATGGCTATGTTTGCAGTTATCAATCGTTCACTCTAAAACTGTATATCTAAGCAGACGAATACATTCAAGGAGAAAGCCTATTGACATTTGTGAAAGTCTATATCTGTGTAGCTGTGCAACTTTTGAGAATATATAATCAAAATTGATTGCAGTTCTGTTACTTAATAACTTTATCGTTTTATATACTGGAGATCTTGACTTTGAAATCTTTTGCTTAAGCATCTTTAAAAGACGTTTGTAAATAAGGATGCTGATAATGCAAACAAAAAAATTTTAAATATTCATTCAACTAGAACTGTAGACTATATATAACTATAATAAATTTAGAAATCTCGGAATTGGCATATAGATAATAGATTACACTGAAATCTGTATATAAAATTTATTATCTCTCCTATAAATGACGCATTAAAAGTGACGTGAAAAGTTGGAAAACCCAAGGTTTTCAATTTAAGAGCTGAAGAAAGATCGCTGCTAATAAATCAATAAATCATTTGGTGCGCCAATTGCTTTAAGGAAACTCGGAAATATCGATTTTGAAATCAATTTAACTATAGCATACTTTTCTTAATGAGAGTATAAGAGCAAAGCCGGCACACGCACGTAGCTAGTCTTACTCAAAAATGGCATATAATGACAGCGTATATGCCACTCCAACTGAGTTATCAAAAAGTTAATTATAAAAGCTTTTAAGGCTTAGTACTATAAAAAAAGAAAAGCTCCAAATAAGTAACTAACATTCTGCAGAAAACTTGCCATAAAGGTGGTTGTCTTCAATTCAACTTTTATCAACTTTTCATTATCAATGTCATATATTATACTATAAAGTTGAGTCTACAAAGTCTTGGCTGTCTCCAGGATCCAGCTGCGCAAGGCAGCCACATCGGCGTAGACGCCGGGCAATAGCTTGGAGGCGCAGCCGTAGCCCCACGACACAATGCCCACCAGCTGATTGTTGGCCACCAATGGGCCACCGGAATCACCTTGACAGGCATCCTTATCCTTCTCATAGCCGCAAACCATGGTGTCCCGAATAATGTCTCCATATTTGTACGCATCGGAGCCGCACTCCTTCCAATCCACAATGTATACGACGACCGCTTGGAGTGTCTTTGGTAGCGACATGCACCAGAAGTAGCACTTGGATCCCCAGCCCGTAACCACGGCCGGAGTGCCAGTTGGCGGAGTTACCTCAGCCAGTTCTATATATCGAATACTCTCCGATTCGGGCACACTCTCCGCCAGCTTAAGCAGACCCACGTCGTTTTCCATGGTCTGGCTGTTATACAGCTTGTTGTATACCAGACTCTCGACGGCAACCAGTACGCCGCCTTCGTTGTAGAGCGTTGAGCCCAAGCGCACTCGAATGCTAGATACCTTAATGCCCTGCAGGCAGTGTGCCGCTGTAACCACCAAGTTGGGTCCAATTATGCTGCCCCCACAGAAGTGAGAGCCGCTTTTCTTTTGCAGTGAAACCTGATATGGATGTGCCTCAATTGTTGTATCCTCGCCGCCCACAATACGACCCTGCCGCCCGAAGCGATCGGGAGCCACGTTAACCGTGCCTGCCACAGTGGTGCCAACCAACAAGCAGACCAAGAGTACAACAATACGCTGCATGCTGTTCAAAAACTAAAAATTAATAGACCCAAGGTCTTATATTTATATTGGAGCATTTCCGGATCTTTTTGATTGACTGACAGACTTTAGCTTGATTTCGTAAAGCAAGTGCTTAACTTTTTGACATTATCAAAAAATCTGTGCATTTTAGTACCCTACTAGAACTGACTAAAGGAGGCATGAGCTGAACAAATAGTGAAGAGGTAGAAGCTCAGCGAATGTAGATAAAGGAAAATGTATACAACAAATTAGAGAAGAAAGAGAAAAAAAGAATAAATATATCAAGCGACCTTAAGCCAAATCTGCATTTAATTATACGAATATCCTTTTCCTGAAATCCTAAAAGAACAACAAGATTATAAAACATGACTATAGATATATAGATCATATATGAATGAAGAAACATTTTCAATTTTTATTTAACTCGCTGCTAGGTATCTCTCAGTCAATCAGCTCAAATTATTATATAGCTGCCTGCACTGGACAAATATTTGATTGTGAAGAAGCGCAACCCAAATATCAATTGTTATTGGCAATCGTACCCAATTCTGACCATGGTTATCTTTTCCTTGGTCGGACTGGTTATCTGTCATAGACACCATTCAAAATTCGTAACATTCGTGATTTTTACCCTTAGCCCATTGAAAATATTTTGTTAAGGTAAAGTGATTTTATGAATATGAATGTAACAGACAGAAAATCAAATCTATATATACATATTCTCTCTCAGTATCAAAAGCGCATTCGATCCGGACTTATCCGTCAGCTAACCCTTATATATATGCGCGACGAGCTGACGTTTTACATAGTGATCCCCTAATTGAACGCGCAAATCAAGTATGTTTAGGTATCTCTTAGTCGGGCACTCCCGTCTTATTTGCTATTTGTCAAATCTCTGCAGTGACAAGTCACAAGCCAATAAACTTTTTATGGCTTTATTGGCATATTTAGCATTATCTATGAAGGTCTATCGAGTACTAATTTGTTGAAACATCGGGGTTACACACCCATTTAGCCCCAATTTGTTGTTTAGTAATGCGTTTCTTAAGTATAACTTTACTTATTGTGTATATTTTTTGCAGCATTTTATATACTTTTATATTTGCTACGCATCACGTAGCTTTATCTGTTGTGGCATCCTATATACTGACAATTCCATGAATATTAATTAAAAAAACTTATCAAATATAAATAATTATATTTTATAAATAGGCTTATCAGTCGATAATAGAGGAATTCTTTGAACAAATAGTAAACAGATCTAATTCTTAACCTTTGACAATTACTGTAAAATAAAGCTTAAAATTAAGTCAGCTGCTGCCCTCTCAGGGACTACTCAGCTCAGCAGATGTCCTACCATCTGCTATGGAGGAAGTTACCTTTATCTAATTTGCCCAGCAAGAAGGTTTTTACATGAATTCCCCTAAACAGGAAGCTGCTTCTTACCTCAACTTTATTATGTTGAAGATTCCACCTTTACACCAAGCTAATCATATCAGACACTTGAGCTGCGGTCAATTAATCTTGATGAGAGGACGTGGCACTACATGTCCAACTCAGCCGCAATATCAGCTGTCTCAGATTGCTTTCCTTTAAACTTATTATACTCGTTCACAAAATGAAGTGAGTATCTTGGTTTTGTGCAATGTACGTCCTGCTTTGCGTCTGTCTGTCTCGAAACTGGAAGTGTTCGAGCCAATCATGATGAGCTTGGATCTTCTTCAGTTAGTTATGTTTCTGATAAATTGTAGATCACTTTTGGCCTACACATCAGATACAGTTATAAATTATATAGCACGTAAATATTGCCTTTGAATGAAATGTCTTTTGGCCGTGATCGAGCATTACGAGAGTGGTCACGCGCGTCTGCGAGTTGTTTTAATGATACCATTTGGCAAAGTTCCAGGCGTGTGTCGCTCTTCCAACAGATTAGATAATGGAGCTCGTAATGATGAACATCAACTGAAGAGTTTTCGGCTACACACTTTGCAAACCGTTTCTCTATCTCGGCTTCCAGTAGAAGTGCTTAGAGCTAAAATAATATGACTAGGGAAAAAATTGCGACGAACCCTAACCCACTTCAGATAAAAAATCATTAATAAATAGTGTACTTCAAATGATGGTCTTCTGCGATAAGGATTGTACGTCATTGTCCCAAAAAGAAGCCCGGAACAAAAGTAAAAAACCCCATCATGTTTTACTCAGAATTTTATTGCAGATATTATAATCAATAGTATTATATAATATCATATGAATGAACGATCTCTTTAGATCGAGTTGGCAGCGCTGACCACCCAGGAGCGGAGGACAGAAACATCGGCGTAGACTCCGGGATAGTTACTGTAGGCACAGCCATAGCCCCAGGAGACAACACCGACGAGAACACCACCAGAGACCAATGGGCCACCAGAGTCTCCCTGGCAGGAATCCTTGCCGGAGGCAGAGGCACAGATCATGGTGCTCTTAATCTGGCTACCATAACCATAGCTGGAGGAGGCACATCTGGACTGACTGACAATGTTCAGGTTCACATACTGCAGCTGACTGGGGATGGAGCTGGAGCCAGAAGACTGGGTACCCCAGCCAGAGACGGTAGCAGCAGCACCATTGGCGGGGTTATAAGTAGCCAGACCAATAGCCTTGATGTTGGAGCTGAAGGACAGGGCAGAGCTAAGACGGATGACAGCGATGTCGTTGACCATGGTGTTGGCGTTGTAACCCTCGTGGTTGCGGAAAGCGGCGACCTGGATGAGAGAGCCACCAGAGTTCCAGTAGGTGGAACCGGCACGCACCTTCAAGCTGGAGGCGGACACAGACTGCAGACAGTGAGCAGCAGTCACGATGATCTTGGCTGAGTAGACCGAACCACCGCAAGAGTGACCGCCATTGCGCTGGAGCGAGATCTGCCAAGGGAAACTACCGATGGAGGTAGCCGAACCACCAACGATGCGACCATCCAACTGAGGCAGGAGACCCTCGGGCAATGCAGCACCGAAGGCGCAGGCCACAACCGACAACAAAACCACAAACTTGAACATGTCAAATGCAACTCGAAAATGCTTGGATTGCAACTCGTCTCTCTGTGCTTTTATACGATCGCAGGCGAGACGTTATCAGTTGTAAGTGGGGTATTACAAGTGCTTGGGAATGATAATTGAAAGACATATTCTTGGAATGTAGCGTAATTTATTGTTGAATTCTGAAGAGTTCAAGCTTAGGTGAGCTTACAGCTCGTCGGCGGTCTTCTCGATCCAGCTGTGGAAGTAAGCGACATCAGCATAGACTCCGGGGTACTTGACATCAGCGCAGCCATAGCCCCAAGACACAACACCAACCAGACGATCGCCAGAGACCAATGGGCCACCGGAATCACCCTGGCAGGCATCCTTGTGCTCGGCGTAGGCGCAGATCATGGTGTCCTTGATCTTGCTGCCATAGCTGAACTCCTTGGAGGCGCACTCCTCGCGATCAACAATCCTTAGCTTCACGGCCAATAGATGGTCGGGAATGGAGCCACCGGACGAGGTAGTGCCCCAGCCAGAGACAATAGCCTCGGCGCCATTACGGGGATTGTTGTCGGCCAGGCTAATAGCACGAACGCTCGAGCGATAGCTGATGGACGAGGACAAGCGAATGACGGCCACATCGTTGATCATGGTCTTGGAGTTGTAGCCTTCATGGTTTCTGAAACCACGCACGGAGTGTACGCTGCCACCAGAGCGCCAATAGGTGGTGCCCACACGCACCTTCAGCTGATCGGCTGAAATCGACTGCAGGCAGTGAGCAGCAGTGACCACAATGTCGTGCGAATAGATGGAGCCACCGCAGAAATGAGCACCATTGCGCTGCAGCGACACCTGGTAGGGATGATCCTCAATGCTGGTCTCATAGCCACCAACAATGCGGCCATCCAACTGGGGCAGCAGACCCTCCGGCACGGTGCCGGCCAAGGCGCAAGCGGCAAAGGCAAGAACTACTACGAATTTCAACATGTTGAAACAATATACTTTAATCGAACACGGATTAAGCGTTTATATAGCAAAAATCGTTCGTAACTGCGTTCATGTAAAATGACAGCCCAAGATACGTATCACTAGCAGATGTCTGACCAGCCAAATCTTGACATTCGCCACTTAATAGCTAAAATCGAGATTGTTTCTATTTATTTTCTTTGTTGTGTTCCCGTAAAATTAATCAATAAGTTTAGATAAGTCGAAAGCCGTAGAGATAGCAAGCCGCTCGGATTCGTATAAAAGCGCCAGCATTTTGCCACTAACCCATTGTACGAGCAATATGTTCAAGTTCGTGATTTTGTTGTCTGTTGTTGCCTGCGCCTTCGGTGCTGCGATCCCTGAGGGTCTCCTGCCCCAGTTGGATGGACGCATTGTTGGCGGCACTCCCACCACCATCGGCAGCTTCCCCTGGCAAATCTCCCTCCAGCGTAATGGCGGTCACTCCTGCGGTGGTTCGGTCTACAACTCCAAGATCATCGTGACTGCTGCTCACTGTCTGCAGTCCGTGTCCGCCTCCAGCTTGAAGGTGCGTGCCGGTTCCACCTACTGGAACTCCGGTGGCTCTCTCATCCAGGTCGCCGCTTTCCGCAACCACGAGGGTTACAACGCCAACACCATGGTCAACGATATCGCTGTCATCCGTCTTAGCTCTGCCCTGTCCTTCAGCTCCAACATCAAGGCTATCGGTCTGGCCAGCTCTGCTCCCGGTAACGGCGCTTCCGCTTCCGTCTCTGGCTGGGGTACCCAGTCTTCTGGCTCCAGCTCCATCCCCAGTCAGCTGCAGTACGTCAATGTGAACATTGTCAGCCAGTCCGTGTGCGCCTCCTCTGCCTACAGCTATGGTAGCCAGATCAAGAGCACCATGATCTGCGCCGCTGCCTCCGGTAAGGATGCCTGCCAGGGTGACTCTGGTGGCCCATTGGTTTCTGGTGGTGTTCTCGTCGGTGTTGTCTCCTGGGGTATTGGCTGTGCCTACAGCAACTATCCCGGTGTCTACGCCGATGTCGCTGTCCTCCGCTCCTGGGTGGTCAACGCTGCCAACTCGATCTAAGAACTTTGCTCAATAAATCCGATTAAAAAAGATTCACATTTTCTAATTTCTAATTTCTTACTACCGTGATTCACGATCTTCAAGGAATCTTATGGGTTTTATTTTTTAAGACTTCAGACGCAGTGTAAAAGATTCATTAGCTGTGTGCGATGTCCCTATAACTGGGCTTCTGTCTGTCTGTCATTCGCCGCTATTAAAGCTCAATATTATCATGTAAAATATTACAGATTTTAAAAAACATCAACGAGATGTGTTGCAAATTAGGAAGGCGAACTTGTGGCCAAAGACTTCGAGTATACAATCTCCTAAAAAATTTTGTATATATAAATAATAAGAATAAAAAGTATCTGTTACAGCTTCCAAGCAAGAAGCTTTTCATTTTGCAGGTGATTTTCTGTTGAGCTATCTTATCGATTTATTTTTTCATAGATACCTTGTATCCATACTTTGTATCGAAACTTGGTATCGATACTTGAAATCGATACTGGGAATCGATACCTTGTATCGAAACTCTGTGTCTATACTTGGTATCTATACTGGGTATCGATACTTGGTACTTGGTATCGAAACTTGGTATCGATACTTGGTATCGATACTTGGTATCGATACTTGGTATCGATACTTGGTATAGATACTTGGTATGTATACTTGGTATCGATACTTGGTATCGATACTTGGTATCGAAACTTGGAATCGATACTTGGTATCGAAACTTGGCATCGATACTTGGTATGTATACTTGGTATCGATACTCGGTATCGATACTTGGTAACGATACTTGATATAAAATTTTGTATATATAAATAATAAGAATAAAAAGTATCTGTTACAGCTTCCAAGCAAGAAGCTTTTCATTTTGCAGCTGATTTTCTGATGAGCTATCTTATCAATTTATTTTTTCATTTTTTTTTTAATTTCATTTTTATCAAAACGCATCTTAACAAGTAACAAAGCTCTAAAAGGGGTGCCCGACTAGGAGATACCCTGATCCCAGTCCTATTTGCGTTTAATAATATTTTCCGCAGTTCGTATCGAGTATTCAAAAAAAAGAAAACAAATAAAAAACGTCATTACGAGACCAGGATTCGAACCCGGATTGTTTGCGCTCTATCAACACGGCCACCTCATAATTTAAAAAAAAATAAAACAATAAGAAACATGTCAACCAACACAACCACTGCAAATTTGAAGTTTAGTAGCAACTGAGATTTCAAGCAGTATTCAATCGCAATTTTGACTCTTCGAATAGAAAAGAATACACGCATTTGAATGTATGTGTGCACACGCATAGGAAAACTGCGTGCGCGTGGCGATGCTGACATGTGCTTTTGCAAATTGGCCAAACGTTTTGTTTAATAACTTCTTTTTTACTTAATGGATTTTAATGAAATTTTCAGCATATGATCTACATATCCTATTGGCTTGGTTGAGATGCAAACGCCGTCACATAATGGCCCTAGTTCCAACTAAACTTAAATTTTAAGAATTTGGGAGAATTTGGAACCGGTATCCAAAATCCAACAAAAATCAAAATTGCATAAAATATACATAAAACTAAATACAAAATTTGGAGGTTCTAGCTCTTAAGACGTTCTAGATATAATTTATTTACTGCATTTCAATAATGTTTTTATTCGATAACAATTAAATGCGAATAGTTATCGAATATTTGAAACAAACTTGACCTGCGTGTGCTATACACGGACCTAGCTCTTATAGATGCTGAGATCCACGAGTTCACACATACGGACAGACGAACAGGGCTCAATCGACTCGGCATGTCGTCCTGATCAAGAATATATATACTTTATGGGGTCTGCTACGCCTCCTTCTACCTGTTATATACATTTGCACAAAACCATTTTACCCTGATTTCCTATTTTCAATGGGATCAGGGTATAAAAAGCTTATCTTAATCCGACTAAGCTTCTAACGTATAAGATTCGGAAAACTTCAGCTGCTTCCCATTTTTAATTCACTCAACGGAAAAGATCAGTCTGATTCTTCCTTCCTAATTAAAACAAATCTTCTAAGAAGTAATAGATGAACTCGAGAACTTTGTGGTTATTTGCCGCTGATTACTTAGGGAAATGTAGCAAGTTTGCTATGCGGGGTCTGAATCAATATGATCGGAAACCATATAATAGCCGTATAAAAATGAGCTATACAAAAGCTTATCAAATAATATGAGAAACATAAGTTATTACTAATTTCAATAGAAATTGAAAATTCTTAACCCACTTGTTATATGCTTAGTAAATATTTAAAAGAAGAAATGTTTGCACCGGAAACTCGTATCACAAAATTGTTTTGTCCCATTTTCGAGTGGTTCTTATGCCTTAGCCGAATGTTTTTCTGCACCACTCAAAGCTATATATACACCTATATACCACTCAATACACGCGCGATGCGTTGGATTAGAGCTCATTGATAAAATAGTATATACCTATTTTTGTCTGAAGTGATAACCAGAAGATAGAAGCCACCTCCAGCCAGCCTATATAAGCACCAGCATATTTCAATCAAAATATTGTACGAGCAATATGTTCAAGTTCGTGATTTTGTTGTCTGTTGTTGCCTGCGCCTTCGGTGCTGCGATCCCTGAGGGTCTCCTGCCCCAGTTGGATGGACGCATTGTTGGCGGCACTCCCACCACCATCGGCAGCTTCCCCTGGCAAATCTCCCTCCAGCGTAATGGCGGTCACTCCTGCGGTGGTTCGGTCTACAACTCCAAGATCATCGTGACTGCTGCTCACTGTCTGCAGTCCGTGTCCGCCTCCAGCTTGAAGGTGCGTGCCGGTTCCACCTACTGGAACTCCGGTGGCTCTCTCATCCAGGTCGCCGCTTTCCGCAACCACGAGGGTTACAACGCCAACACCATGGTCAACGACATCGCTGTCATCCGTCTTAGCTCTGCCCTGTCCTTCAGCTCCAACATCAAGGCTATCGGTCTGGCCAGCTCTGCTCCCGGTAACGGCGCTTCCGCTTCCGTCTCTGGCTGGGGTACCCAGTCTTCTGGCTCCAGCTCCATCCCCAGTCAGCTGCAGTACGTCAATGTGAACATTGTCAGCCAGTCCGTGTGCGCCTCCTCTGCCTACAGCTATGGTAGCCAGATCAAGAGCACCATGATCTGCGCCGCTGCCTCCGGTAAGGATGCCTGCCAGGGTGACTCTGGTGGCCCATTGGTTTCTGGTGGTGTTCTCGTCGGTGTTGTCTCCTGGGGTATTGGCTGTGCCTACAGCAACTATCCCGGTGTCTACGCCGATGTCGCTGTCCTCCGCTCCTGGGTGGTCAACGCTGCCAACTCGGTCTAAGAACATATTGAAATAAAAAATGCTGTGAAAAACCATTTAAATTTTTATTGGGGTCGGACACTTGAAGCACTAGAAGAAGATAATGCTGTTTTATAACATATTCTACAATTTTTGGTGAATAATCAATTTCTCATAAGTGTTGAAATCAGTCCACAAGCTTAATTATGTCTTAAGTGTGAAGCATCCTTAGAGAAATGCTGATGTGGTTCTTTTTCAATTTCTTCTATCTTTACTTTGTGGATTTGAGTAGAAATGTGGGAACCGATTGATCTCCTAGTTTAGCGGACTATTTCCGTAAGAATTTTGTTAGTAAGTGACCAAAACAATCATGTGACTGATCAACCTTATGATCGCTACTATGTTCACTTATTTTATAAAAAAAATTTCTGGTTAAAGTGAAAAATATGTTAAATTACAATTATACTGGTGTTTTTTATTAACAAATTAAAAATACTTGAACACCAGATTAAACTTTTATGTTCTAACTAAACCAAATGCGTTTAATCCCAATTATACCTCTTCTTTCTCTTCTCTTTAGTATATATTATATTCAAATAAATTAAACCTTTTATTCTGAAATATTTGTCAAGATAAGTACAGCTTTCCGTTTGTATCCCGTAGACAGGGGGAAGCGTGGTAAATTTTAAGTTTTCATCAGATTATGAATACTTTGAATACTGAATACCTTGTATTCCACATAGTTAAAACTAATTCTTTGCGTAACTTTCTTACGATCTGAATATTTCATTAAGTATATCCAGAACGACAAATGAAGTGCGCAGTAGTGTAGTCTATATATACATAGTGTATATATATATATATATATGTCTGTGTGTATGCACAATGCGTCACAATGACTCAAACAGCAGCTTTACGTAGGGTTCAGGATATCTCCTAGTAGGGCAGTCCAACAATTATTTATGAGCTTTTGCTTTTTAATATAAGAGTCCAGCACACATAGTGCTCTAGTTAATCTCCCCGCATCACAATTGCGCCATAGGTTCTATATACATTCCTATATCACCGTTCAGTGCTTGCCGCCATCATCCATTCTTATCCAGATCACTGCCTTCTGCAGCCGAGGGATACAATGCTCAAGGATATTGCTGTCATCCACCAATATCCAAGGTCAGGCCAATTCTGCTGCCTGTAAGTATCCTGCTGCTTCCATCCCAGGCTCAGCTACTCAGCTGCAGTACATAAGTGGAAACATTGTCGACTAGCACTTAACAGCTATGGCAGTCAGACTAATATGTCACGCCGCCTTCGGCATGGATACCTGCCAGAATGCCGCTAGTAACCCATTGGGTTCTGGTTAGCGCAGAAATAAAACAATGCTGTAAGAGTCAACGCTTTAACACTTTATTAGAAACATTTTAGGACTGCTCACGAGCCGCTGAGTTCCAGAGGCGACTCTTGGTTTTGGCATTGGCCTTATCCTGTTTACTGATGGGACGCAGATGAGCTGCATCAACAATGTCTCTGCGAAAGTCGAATTTTAGTTTAGCTCCATAAAATATGATTTCAAGGAATACTCACTTGAACTCATCGTAGCTCTCGGTGTTTGTGACCGCCCTCAGCTTGGCATCGTTGCGCAAATTGTGGAGCTCCTCTTGACGCAGCTGCTCCAGGCAACTGTCCGCCAGCCGATGCAGCTCCTCTGGTGTTATGGGTACGGAATCAGACATCTGGCTGATTAAATGTCAAAATATTTACAAATACAAAATGTGATAGCTAATCGAAACGAGTTTGTTTGACAATGGTTGCCCGGACAACCAATTCGAAGGGGCCGCTTTTGATAAGCCATTAAGAGGCGATTAACGTTTACAGCTTTCGATAATACGGCAGACCAAGGTGCAGTTATTTGCCACTTGTTCTCCGTGCGCGTTACACGACATGGTCTATCGCTCCGTTCTAGTACTTTTCCTGCTGTTCGGCGTCTTCTACTGCGGACTTTCGAAGCCAGCTAGTGAGGACCCGAACTTTGGCCGCATTGTTGGCGGCAACAATTTGACAATACACAATGCACCCTGGCAAGTATCCATCCAACTGAGCGCTCGCCATGTTTGCGGCGGCGTCATCTACAGCAAGGATATCATCATCACAGCGGCTCATTGTGTGGAGCACAAGTCTGTAACTTTGTTACAGGTGCGCGTGGGCGCCAATCAATACCATTCAGGTGGTACTCTTTACCCAATCAGCAGCTATAAAGTCCATGAGTCATACGACGATCAACTGCTCCATTACGACATTGCGCTGCTGCGTGTGGCCACGCAGCTCAGCTACGGCTTGTCCGTCAAGGCGCTTGCACTGGCCAGCACGAGTCCCAAGGCTGGCAGCAGTGTCTCCGTCACTGGTTGGGGCTACACCGAACACAATGGATCCCTTACCTTTGCCAGCAACCTACAGATGGTGCAGCTGAAAGTCGTTGCTCGAGACGAATGCGCATCAGCTAAATACGGCTATGGCTGGGATTTTGTGGGCGTTGAAATGATTTGTGCAGTCGCTGCTGATAAAGATGCATGCACTGGGGACTCAGGCGGTCCCATGGTGGCCGAAGGATTGCTGGCAGGCATCGTGAGCTGGGGCTACGGTTGTGCGCTGCCGAATTATCCTGGCGTTTACGTTGATGTGGCTGTCCTGAGGCATTGGATAGTTAAGACAGCAAATACTATGTGAAACTTATAAATTAAAAGATAATAATATATAATAATATATATTAATAATATATAATAACTTAATATTAATATATATTAACTTAAAAAATATCTTCAATTAATATAATGGCGATCAATCAAATTATGAAGAAACTGCTGCTAAAACTCATTTCAATTCGAAAGACGGTCGCGCAGCTCAACGGATTCGCCGCATATGCTTTGCCTTAGAGTAACCAACGAACTCGCCGCAGCTTCTCTGCTTTAAAATAAATTGGTTCAAATTTGGCATATTTTAGTACATTTTTAGCAAAAGTCACATAAATATGAAAAATATTTTACATTTTACAGAAAAGGACGCGGATTTAAAACAAAGAAAAAATGAAACTAAAGCAATTAAAAGTTTCGCCCCCCAGGTGGAATCGAACCACTTCGACGTTAATCGACTACGGATTTGAAGTCCGCACCCCGGACCACCGAAGCTCAGTGAGGCAGCCCCTGATCAGAAATGGTCGTATTTGTACGAACAGTGGTCACAAAAAGCACTTGGGAATTCCAACCGCATCATTTCTAACCTCTATTTTATCACCAATTTTATCTACAAAAAGAACCCATAAAATCTTTTATTTAAATTATGTGCAAAACTCCATTTGGAATGATTAATATTAATGAAAAGTTAGTGTTGCAAAAATACAAGGCATATTTAAATTAAACTCGCTCCCAAAAGCTATTAAATACAGTTTAAAATCAGTACAACGATTCAGTTCAGCTGATTTATTCATTTGCGTGGTTGTTGTATGTGTATCTGGGGCTTCTGCTGCACCGCCACTGGCGGCTTGTGCGAGTGAGCCACCTGTGCTCCAGCAGGCGTAAAATCTGTGTTACCCTTGACAGGTGCACCGCTCACGGAAGCCGAATTCACATTAACCGGTTGCTGCAACAAAAAAACCATTTGTGATACATAAGCATACAAAGGAACTTTCATATTTACCGTTAGACCCGTGCAGTCCTCAGCATCCTTAGCAGGTCGCTCAGAAGCTGGTGCCTTATGCTGCACAATACGCATTCCACCAGCCTTCACTGTAAAGACATATATATTACGACGTCAACAAAACGTTTTCTTTAATTTTCGATCAACGACAGTCAGTCAAACTAACACATACATGTATGCATATATGCATATGTGAGCATGTTTTGTGGTTGCTTTATCAGCAATCGCCTTTGCAGAAGTGAGATTTGATAAGAACAATGATATTCAGGTCAATAGAATAGGAATTGATCAATTTAATGGCTCCAACCGGGAAATAAACTACTTATAGCATCCATCTATAACGTTTAGCAAACCCAAACATTATTTCTTTAAAAGCTTAAGCAACACACACACTCAAAGCCTCGCATACCCATACGCACACAGAGGGAAGATGAACAGTAAATGCACTTACATGCAGGTGGGTGTCCAGCAACTAGATTTGGTTGTTCGTCAGCCATGTTTTTAAAAAATTACAATCTAAAAAAATTTTAAGTGAATAAAAAACCGGTTCTAAAAAAAAACATATTTTACCAATAACCTCTAATAAGGAAAATAAGTGAGTGCCAGTTTTTGCGTTTTAGTTTGTGACACGAATGCAGTTTAGTTAGCGATGAGCAAATCACGGCGACACACAAACACGATCTGGCAACGACTCAAAACATAAACAAAACATAGGTGCTGCCAGAAAAAAAATATCGATGACAAAACACTTATCGCGTGCAATTACTTGTGTAGTTTGTAAAAGGTTTCGTCAAAATTGACTGTATTAAATAAGAATAGGAACCGTACTCACATAATTGTACAACTCAACAAACATACGAATTTAGAATGAAAGACACTAGGGTAGGTAGTGATAAATATAGTATTCACAGTTACATCACCAGAAAAAGACATTCGACCTCAATTAAACCATGAAGACAATTGAACTTCGATTCATGTTTTTTCTGCTGTCAATGACAATTGAAAATAATTGTAACACGCCAATACAATTTCAGCCCTTCCCTCCATTAAAAAATGACAATCTGCTGCGTGCCGCACGTGGTGAAGTTGTGGATCGTGTTCCAGTTTGGGTAATGCGCCAAGCCGGTCGCTATTTGCCCGAATTTCAGGAAGTACGTAAGCTACATGACTTCTTCACGGTTTGCCGTACTCCAGAGCTCGCTTGCGAGGTGACGATGCAACCGCTGCGACGATTCGATCTGGATGCCTCCATAATCTTTTCGGACATCTTGGTTATACCACAAGCATTAGGATTGACGGTAGAGATGCACGCCGGTGTGGGTCCTGTGTTACCCCAACCCATACGTACCCCCGAAGATCTAAATCGATTGACTCCAGACGGTGCTCTGTCCCGTTTGGACTATGTGGGCGATGCCATAACGATGATGCGTCACAAATTGGATGGTCGTGTGCCTCTGATTGGCTTTACCGGTGCACCATGGACTCTGATGGGATATATGATCGAAGGTGGCGGTAGCAAGACCATGTCTAAGGCAAAAGCTTGGCTGAAAGACTATCCGGAGGATACAAAACTTTTTTTGAATCTGCTCACAGATGTCATAGTTGATTACCTGGAAATGCAAGTGGCAGCGGGCGCTCAAATGTTGCAAATCTTTGAGTCATCTGCTGAACATCTAAGCAAAGAAGACTTCCTGGTTTGGTCTATGCCCTACCTGCGTCGCATACGCGACGATCTGGTAGATCGCTTAACCAAAAAGGCGGTGCAACCCGTGCCATTAGTAAGTAGCTATACATGGCTATGTTCCTCTTGGCTAACTAAGTCCAATTTCTAGACCATTTTTGCCAAAGGCGCTGGCCATTCGCTTAAGGAGCAAAGCGAACTCGGTTACGATGTCATTGGCCTAGACTGGACTGTGGACCCGGTTGAGGCGCGTGCAGTGGTTGGACCTAATATAACACTACAAGGCAATCTCGACCCACAAGATATGTACCGCGATCCCGATGAATTACGTTCGCTTACAACAGATATGGTTCACAAATTTGGCAAATCACGTTACATTGCAAATTTAGGACATGGTATAACACCACAGACGCCTATCACGAGCATGGAGATACTCATCGAAGCGGTGCATAATGCATTATAGATTAGCATTATAATTTGTTTGCAATATCCTCAAAATTATGTGAATACAATAAAAATAATTATGCCTGGGTTAAGGAAATAAATGTTAGTTAAAAATAACGTTTTAAACTATAGTTGCTTCATATTTTCGTAGTAATAGTTGCTATTACCTGTTATCAGTAGTGCTTAAGTAATGATGAGTTGCAGATATGGCACTAACAAGACGGAATTTTTTAATTTTATATAGATCTTGTATTAGTACTGTTTTATTTAAATAATTGGTTTTATATTGAATTGCATTACAACCAAATCGGATTAATCAAAAGTAATACTTTGCATTTGCTGTTCTTGAAGTAATTTGTCATATATCATTAGTATGCTGCCGCAACATATAAGCAAAGTTCCAATGATAATTTCTGTAATGGGAAAATACAATAATTAAATAGAATAATTTTATTAAACTTTTTTACTTTTGCCAGGCAGTTGTTCACCGAGCAGATATCCAGTTATAGCTGTGAAGGCGAAACTTAGTGAGTTCGCCAGCGGCACAGCTATAGTTATATTAGCACTACGTAATGTCCACACATATAGGAGACTTCCGCACTGATTAAGTCCAAAAGGTACCCAATAATGCAAACGAGAGCCGATCATTCGAAGCTCGGAAAGAAAATTTCTATATCTGGAGCCCGTGTCCTTAACAGTCTCAATGCCTTTGCTGCCCAATCGTATAAAGGGATTCGTTACGCCCCACAGCAGGCCAACAGCCAGTAGTTGTACTAAAATTATTGATACTTTACAAACAACAAGCAAAAAGCCTATTTAATAATGTTTACACGCAGTTGACAGCATTGTTTATTTACATCAGCTGTTCTATCGGCTGTCATGTGCCCAGGGTTGCTTGTGCTGTTTACCAACACTATTTGTGCTGGGACGCTGTCAGCACTGTCTAGCTGTCAAATTCTTTTACGTCAAGCTTTCATTTCCTATAGGTGGGTTTTTGCATATTACCCGAAATATAATCATAAAACATCGCAATTTACACCAATAATAATGCAACAAGATGTATGAAAATGCTAACTACACATAAAATGATTTACGTGACTACCCAAATATTGTGGTATACAAAGTGTTGTGTGCATTTTAAGACCGATTGTAAATTGCTATTATGTTTTGATTGGGATATAATTTATATCGGGTTTAATATAAAAAAAACTAACTTTGCTTTTGTTTAAACAGGATACTGAATAGCAATAGCAATGGCAAAGACCAAGGGCGAGAAACGCAAGAAGTCGGCGATCACCGAAGTTGTCACCCGTGAGTGCACTATTCACTTGGCTAAGCGTGTGCACAACATTGGCTTCAAGAAGCGTGCGCCGCGCGCCATTAAGGAGATCCGCAAGTTTGCCACGCGCGAGATGGGCACCAACGATGTTCGCATCGACACCCGCCTCAACAAGCACATCTGGTCTAAGGGCATCAGGTAAGTCTCCCACAGACACCCGTCAATACCGATCATTAATACTATTTCTTTACTCTACAGGTCGACGCCATTCCGTGTGCGTGTGCGTCTGGCGCGTCGCCGCAATGACGATGAGGATTCTCCCAACAAATTGTATACACTGGTCACATATGTGCCTGTGCCCACATTCAAGAACTTGCAAACGGAGAATGTTGAGTCCAGCGACGATTAAGCTAAACACCAACAAAAACCACACAATACAGTTTACGCCGCTATCAAAAATACGTTAATAAAAAGTAAT
Organism: Drosophila hydei; assembly: GCF_003285905.1. Classification (NCBI taxonomy): domain Eukaryota; kingdom Metazoa; phylum Arthropoda; class Insecta; order Diptera; family Drosophilidae; genus Drosophila; species Drosophila hydei. The sequence continues at coordinate 2,337,073 of NW_022045656.1, forward strand.
TTTTATTTAGAAATAACGAAGCTTAACATTTGTGTCTTAAAATTGTGTGCAGTGAGGAGCCAACACCGTGAGGCAAGCTGTGAGGACGACGTTGGCGTTATCTAGTGGGTGGTTGGCAGTTGCAGTAGATGAAAGAGAATTTTAAATATGAATCGAATAGAATTTTTTATTTGAAAATAAGCGAAAAGAAATCAAACGAATTTTTTACCGTTCAGTTGAGTTAATTTTAATGTTGAGTCAACTAGAAAGATAGTCATGCATTCTTAAAAAGAGTATACTGAATGTTGAAGTGAATTTCTTACTTCAACTATCTGCAGTAATTTAAACAACAAAATTGGCAACGGCACCGGATTATAGGTTTTCAATCTTTTAAGGCCGGCACAGGCATACATTATACGTCTACCAGCCAAAATAGTTTATATATTCGCTGAATAAATATCGACAATTCCACAAGCCAAAATTTCCCCTTTGAGATCCCATTATCTTATATGTATGCAGGCACGTTCAATCTGCATGATGGATTTAAAAGAATACAACAAATATTTTATTTAATAATATGTTAACAAATCCATCTCTCATGGTAATACAATAAACAACAGTAAACGGTAATTATATTTTACATATAAATGCTAAGCATAATTAATTTTGTTTCAGACTAGAGCCTAGAGAATAGTGGTCCAACCAAAAAGATGCCCTCGCCATTAGCTAAAGCCAAAAGCTGTGTTTCTGATAACTCCAAAGTTTGCAAAGACTGTGAGGCGGGCAGCGTACTATCGCCTAGTAGATGCTGAAAGCCCGCCACGCCTTGATGCTGATAGATTCGCAGGGTTTGAGTGGGAGAAGCATTGGTTAAGCACAGCAGCAGATCCTTGGACTTGTGCAGATGCATTAAAAGCAGCTGACGCGGCAGTACTGCCTCCTCTAAGTCAAAGATTTGCGCCAGCTGGTAGTCCACATCAATACTCTCCTTACTAATCACAAATGTACATTAGCATTAGTTAGTGTTATTACATTTATAACATTTACCTGTATATGTAAATGGCGGCCGCTGGGGCTGCAGTTAAGACAGCCAGGTAGCTACGATTCTCATGTTCCGCCAGCGCCATTTGCTCAGCCTGCATCAGGAGCAGTCGCTGCTGCAACTTGTACTTGCTATCCACAGTCCATTGCCAGAACTCCACAGAGTTGGCGACAAGCAAGGCCAGAACATATGCATTTTTGTCAGCAGTTGGATCTATCAACTGTTTTACCTGTCCAGTTGATATCGAGGCATGCCTAGTGATGGTGCTATCGATACTATCGTTGGCCATGCAGTAGATGTCGAGTGACAACAGCTCTTTTTGTACTGCTAAACAGTCTAGGGATTGCAGACGCAAGGGGCTTATGAACGAGGCGTTGCATTTGACAGCTGTAAAGTGATCGACTTCAGGCTTGGTAAATTTCTCATAGGGTAGGTGGAGCTTTTCTAGGCCTGTAAAAACAAAACACAGAACAGACGCGTAAATATATGAGAGAAATTGTGTGGGTGGCTTAAATATACCCTACAAAATAAGATCAAAATTTAGAAAAAGTTAAAAAGCAATTAGATTGAAATTAAAAACAAAATAAAAAGTAATTATATGTGCACAATATTAATAATTAATAAAAAATAAATAAGAATAAATAAATTTATCTTTATTCAACATAAGTTTAGTAAAAAGTGTCTCTCTAACATTTCTTTTAAATTAATGTATTTTTTTCAGATCAGTTTAGCTTGCCAAATTGTCTGCTAGTCGAATATACCCTTTCAACGTATAACTAAAACGCATAAGCGCAGCAAAGTAGATAAGGCACATAAACAGTGGTGTAGCTTTTTGCTGGGGCGGTTCCTGCTCTTTAAAAGCAACGAACGAGCAACTGGACCTACACATTCCGCTAACGACCAGCTAAGAATTATAATTAATTAGAAAATAAGTAAGCACGCATTGAGAAAATGCTGAAAATATGTGTTTGGCTGCTTTACTGTACAGCGGTGATTACGTTAGTGCAGTCCACGTCGGACTCCACCAACAATTCAAGTATATCCCAGCCAGACAGCACCACCAGCAACACGGATAACACCAACATTACATCGCCTTCAGTTCAAGGTGTTAGCACAAAGCCTTCTTATGCTACTATAGCAACTACTTCACCTATAGAGCAATCTAATGATACAAATGGACCGATTCAACTGCTGCCTATGGTAATTAATACATGGAAGTTTCCAGAGGCCAATGCATTGGCGTGGCGCATACTCAGGCAGTCGGAGGGAGGGTTGCGACAGACGCGGAATGCTGTCGTCGAAGGCTGCACCAAGTGCGAACAGATGCAGTGTGACGGAACAGTGGGCTATGGTGGGTCCCCGGATGAGTTGGGCGAAACAACACTGGACGCCATGGTCATGGATGGAGCGAGCATGGATATGGGGGCTGTAGCTGGCTTGATAGGCATCAAGGATGCCATACGTGTGGCTAGATATGTGCTAGAGCGGACAACGCACTCGCTGTTGGTGGGACAAGCAGCTACGAACTTCGCCGTAGCCATGGGTTTTCGCACTGATTCGCTGGTTACGCCCGAGTCGCGAGCCATGTGGCAGCAATGGAAGGCCGAGAATTGTCAACCGAATTTCTGGCAGAGGGTCAATCCGGATCCGAAGATCTCATGTGGTCCTTACGCACCCAAGGCTACGCCATTGAGTCGCTGGAAAGAGGATCGTGCTCGCTCCGAGTACAAAATTGGAAACCAGCATCACGATACCATCGGTATGGTGGCCATCGATGCTAATAACCAAATACACACAGGCACCTCGACCAATGGGGCACGCAACAAAATTCCCGGTCGAGTAGGCGACTCACCCATTCCCGGCGCTGGCAGTTATGCAGACAATGAAGTTGGTGCAGCTGTAGCAACAGGAGATGGGGATATTATGATGCGTTTTCTGCCCACATTCACTGCAGTGGAGGCAATGCGATCTGGCAAGACGCCCAAAGAGGCAGCCGACGAGGCTGTGAATCGAATTATAAAGCATTATAAGGACTTTGCGGGCGCAGTCATTGCGGTAAATCGCCTGGGACAATACGCAGCCGCATGCTATGGCATGCCCGAGTTTCCTTTTGTCATCAGCAGCCCAGCTGAAGCATTAGCAGTAAAAACAGTCAAGTGTATGCCAGCTATCACGGATATTGATATTCTGACGCTGAAAAAAACATTGTAAAGCTAACTTCCTATCTATATAATAAAAGTATAAAAAATTAAAAATTTTCTAGCTGTTTTTTTGGAAATGATGCAAAATTATGTAGAACTTTTTTGCACTCTCTTAACTTCTTTTGTATTCGCACACAACGGCTCTGAGATTGCTTATTATGTTAGAAAGTTAATATTTTGCTTCAAAATATGGACTGCGAACGTTATATTTCATATTAAACTTACATTAAAAATAATAAATAAGACTGCAACGCTGGAGGCATAGCCTAAGTTAAATATGAATTATATAAATAAGTGAAAATACAAGCTAGTAAGCATCGTAAGCTGATTTTCTGTTTATAAAAAACAATTGTTGGTTTCATTTGAAATGTTTTGTTAGTTTACAAGTGTTGCACAACGTTTTGTTATTTTTGCATTTGCTTTTGAACATGTTTTGTTACACACACACGTTCAGTTGGTATGATGTCTGCCAATCACAAGTTATTTTAAATATATTGACTGAGCAGTAATTCAATTAAAGTTATATATAATAAAAAGAAAAACTTGCAATAAAACAGAAATATTGATAAGTTATTCAAAACGCTGTGTTTATTTAGGTGTGGTTGATGTAACTCTTAGTTAGCCATCTTGTTGTCGGTGTCTGTTCGTGGCTAGACACCTTCGATTATTTTTCCGCCAAATCAGCGTCACAGCAGACGCCGCGCCGCATACGTGAAAAAGCGAAGTTGCAAAACGAAGCAAAAAGAGCGCAAACTCTAGAAAAGAGCGGCAGAGCCAAACATTTGGTGAAAAAGTGGTAATAAAAACGCCGTCAAAATTATCAAAAACGCGCAAAACACAGGCCGAAAGTCGCTGACTAAAATGGCTATACAGCTGGACAAAATTCTGGCCGATATTGCCAAGGAAAAGGCACTACATCCAAATAATACAAGTGCCACCAAACAGGAGCAGGATGATGCTTGGGCGCGCATTGGACGCCTTAACAAGCTCACTGTGCACGAGTCACGCTCCATTTTTATAGTGCTGCAGAAGAAATATGAACAGGAGAAACTTAAAGGTAATTCTGGATGGAAATTATATGGACTAATGCAGAAAATTCATCAGGAGCCGAAGATGGTGATAAAAACGGAGGAGTGAGTTGGCAAAGTAATTATTTTAATAATTATACATTAACTATTTGTTTAACATTGCGAAGGGAACAACTGCCCATTGAGGAAGTAGAGGAATATGAAATGTTAGAAGTCCAGGAGCAGGAGGAAGATGATGAAGGCTCTGCCAGTGCGACTCCACGACAATTTGGTCAGACCACCAATTCCACAGGTTCAGCCAGCTCGGATGGAGACAGTCCGACAAAGTCAAGTAGCACTGGCGGCGGCACTCCAGAGAAGGAAGCTAAGCCGTATACCAAATCCAACGTAGATACGCCGCGTCCAGCATTCGAGGAGAAGAAACTGCTCAACACCATGGCCAACAATCCGCAACGATTCAACTCGCAATCCAATGCAGTCTCCGTGGCAGCAGCCGCACTTCAAAAGAAGGGCATAACCTTGAAAAAGACACATAGTAGCGTCGCCGCTGGACACAAATCGACGTCCGGCACATCTACACAGCAACCACAGTTAAACAGCAATAAAGCAATGTCCTCCGTACGCACCACAATTCAACTGCCCGATTCGATGAAGCGCAAGCTTTCTGACGAATGCAGCAATGCGCCGGTGCAAAAGAAGGCACAAAAGACTCAGACTCAGACTAGCCCCAAAAGCAGCCATACATCAGGAGGAGCAGGAATAGGAGCTGCAGCAGCTACAGCTTCTGCGGTGCCCATAACTCCACCGAACGTAACAGCCAATGTGGGGCACACGACAACCGCTCAATTGCTACAGGTGAAGAAGGAGCGCGAAAGCAATCAATCACCACCCCCAGGCATTAATATTATAACCATACCTGCATCGCAGCAGATAAATGGGAATCTTGTTGGTGGCGGTGCAGCCAACTCTTCGACAGCGGCTACTGTGGCATCGACATCGGTGGCCAGCACCAATGGCTATTCGCCACATCTCGATGAGCTCAATGAAATCATATTTGATTCGGGCAAAGTGAATGCCAGCTCCCATAATGCCGCTGAGATTATTAACTTGGGAAATGTTGACAATTCGCTGCCGCCAACATTCTTCAAGAATCTGTGCAACTCAACGCGCCACGAAGCACTCGGTCTCTACGTGGCAAATGTGATGAATCGAATTTCACAGCGTGGTGCTGCCAAACTGGAGCTTGGCATACTCCGAGCTATTGTGGATGTGCAAAGCGATGAGTTTGAGCAGTAACCAGTCAAAAAAACAGATTCACAGGAGTAAGCCCCCTCCCACATTTAGAAGTCGTCAACTAGAAACTGTTACTGCAACAGAAAATTCAATTTACGATATCATTTAGTAGCGTTTACACGAGCTCTTGTTTACACGTCTCTGAGTAACTATATATATATATATATATATATATATATATATATATATATATATATTATTTATAAAATATATTCGGATTTCATAATTTAGAACGGACAACTGGACACAGAAATTTATATCATGGCTTCTGTGATGTCGAACAATTAGATGATATTTAATTTTAGATATTGGCAACTTTTAATATTTTGTAACGATTCCGACTTATTTTTATAATATCGAATGTTTAGGTATTTAATTTATTTATAAACTGAATCTGATTAATTTGTATTGAGTTCTATTATACATTTGAAATTATATATTAAGCCCGTTCTCTTTGACACGTGTAAGCATAACTACTTGCTATAGAATATAACTCTGATTACTCTATGCTGACGCAGAAAATATCATCTATAGACCACATTAAGATGCCTCATATTCATACAGGCAACAATATTTAAGTGTATAGTTTAACTAAGAACTCGTGTAAATTGCTAATTTTATGCAGAGTTCAACATTTTTATCAATAAATATGTATTTATATATACATATGATTTTATGATCTGCATTTCGCTTTGCATGGATCTAGATATTGTCAGGCATCCAATTCATAATCCCTTCCATCCTCCCATCCATTCAAAATTCATTCATAAACTTTAGTTAATAAGTTCGTAAACCATTTCATAAATTAAATTATATATGATAAATAAAGACGCATTATATAGCCCACTTACTTGAATTGTATATAAATTGCTGCTTCTGCGGCTGCCATGCATAGGCAGCGAATTGTTCGAGATCCTGTTGCTTATGCCAAATGGCCAGCACTTCCGTCTTGGTGCTGGGCTCCTGCATCAGAGTTAGTCGGCTTACATTTAGCGGCAACTGTTGCAGCAGAGAAAATCTATCCAGCACAAAAGAAGGAGCTGTTGAGAGGAATTCATAAATGATATCTTCTAACTTGGTTATATATAGCTGTGCCTTACATGTGAGACGCTGCTGCACTGCAGCCACTTGTTCATTTAGATGCTGCCAGTTGTCCAGGGCATCTACTCCCCGTTTCCACTTATTGCTTCCAGCTGACACATCCCCCAACTCATAGTTGGCCACGGTCAATGGCTGTGTGAATATCAACTGACTGGCTACATGTAAATTTGGACGATTGTGCGCCTTATTAACCAACAGTTCATTCACACCGAGTCCATTGATGCTATCCACCCAGAGCTCCTCGATGTTGCTACTCAGTATGCGCTGCTGTTCCGGCAGCGCATTCTTCACCAGCAGCGAGCCGGCTATATACTGCTTTTGATCACAGAGAAGCAATTGATCCGCTTGCCAGTGGAAGCCATTCACAGGACCCTTCACTCGCAGGTCGTTGTAGAGATTAAGGGTTTCTATGATTGTGATGCCCGCAATGCTGTGATTGCCATAAATGTAAACCGTATTGTTGATCCACTGGGCAATCGGAACATTTGCTACTGTGCTAGAGGGCGTTGCAAAGAGGCGTTTAATTGTGGCAGTTTTAGCTGTTTTAGGCGCATATATTAAGGTTACGCCTTGGCTATCATTTCGCAGTACGTCATCGACTAAATTTAATTGATTAACACGCACATTATTTAAGTCCCCCACAACTAAAGCCGCAGGTAAACGCCATTGTGCTGTTATGGTGTGTGGACCATTAGTTTTTAATGAATTTGCCACGAAATCCTCGAAATTTAGTGAGACGTTGCTATAAAAATACAAGTTTAAAGTAACTATTAAAATAAATGCTTAAGTCTCATAATCATATAATTCTTGTTTAATATTTTAAATATAACCGCATTCACAAAGGTTCATTTTCAAGAATACGTTCACACTGGTTATGTACAAGTCGTTGCTTTCGATAGTTCGATATTTCGATATTTTTGTTCAAGTGTCATCATTTGTGGTGCGTCCCTGGAAGTATCAGTTTATTGTTTTTCTTGGTGTGAAGTGTTGAAAGATTGAAAACTGCTGCCTGCCCGTAGAAAGTGCATTTAATTTAACATTAACCCCAAAAAAACAGAAGGTAAAATCTTAATTGTATTTAAGGTAGCTGCCGTGCTTGTACTCAGTGGACAATTGCAACGTGTACAGAAATTTCACCTGCAAACAGTAGCGCGCACAGCTGATTTTACCTTGTATGTGTGTGACAGTTGACGGGGAGGGAAATATATACGAGTGTATGTGTGTAAAGTGCATGTCAAACTGCTTTAAGCGCGTAAACAAATGCAGTGAAACTCGATGCCAATTACTGTTAAAGGCTTTAAAAATCACTTACCCAATGCCCTCAACAAGTGCGCCATCTTTGACACGTAGCTGTACTTGTTTGGCAGCCAGCGTCTGTGCAAAAGTGACGTCATGCTCGAAATTAAACGGCACATTAAGACGCTGACTGCGCGTTCGGCTAAAGTAGTTGCGTTCGATATGCTCCACATCCAAACCGTTTAGTTTGCCCTGTTACAATTCAATTATTGTTTCACAACTGTTTATGTATACAACTTTTATACAACAACTCACCTCAAACGCCAGCAGTCCATTAAAGGTGGCATTGGACAGTTGCGCAGCTTGCAGCTCTACAAACTCATTATCTAGCCAAAGCTCATCGAGCAGCTGCTGCAGTTTGCGTCCATTTAGTTTCTCATAGCTTGGTGGCACTTCAAACTGTGCCTGCTCCACGTGCAGCGTGTCCAGCTCCGCATTTTCCCCACCTCTGAGATAATGCTTGAGTGCATTCAGCTGATAGCCATTCATGCTGCTCATATTACATTGTTGATGCGGGGATACAATCACCACATGACCTTTGACCTTGAGTGGTGCCCGCAGCATCCCGCCTCCTTGCGCATACAACATATCCTCTGGCACGCGCAATCCATTCAGTCGACCCACGCTCAGCGACTGTTGCAGCACAATCGGATTCACTGGACATAGTTAAGGTTAAATAATTTCAATTTCATATTGGATTCATGATTGACATATATTTTTTTCTAATTGGACCCATAACAACTGCAGAAGTAATTGAATTGCTTCGCATGTTGAATAGCTACTAAAGCTTTAAGCTTCAGGCAGAATGAGTAAGAGTAGCTTTGAAAATGTGATTTTCTTATTAGACTCGTGCGATTAGTAATACGAAACAATAATAGTATATGCAAAATATAGTATGTAAGCTAAAGGTTAAAGCTTTAGAGTTTCCACATTTCATTTTCTTCGAATTGTAATCTTATCAGAAAATGGATTGAACTTTCTATATTAAATTTGCTTATTGGAATATTCATTGTAGTAGGAAGACAAAAGTATCTACTGGTGTCAGGCTGATAGAGCGGTCCATTTTAGTACGTAAGTAATTAAGTTTAAGTTTAGGTTTAGCTAATTGACAGTTTAGCTGTTAACTGGGTTCTAAAAGTCAACGCTAAATTTATAACTTTAGTTTAGTTTGAGAAATACAACTTTTATTTAGGTGGCATTTGAGGCACATGAGCTTAATTGTTATTAGTCAGTAAAATTTAGTACGCCGACAGCAACATTGCTTTAAAAGAGCGCACAAACTAATTGTAAATAGCCTGTCTGTTCCTATAAGCAAATCAGTATATCCATAAATGAGTTTAGTTTGCTCTACTTTGTCATTAATGTGTTTAGATTAACATTTCTTTATTTGCAGTTGACTTAGCCCATTGTCTATACTTTAGTTTCTGAAAGTGCTCTAATATGCTTGAGACTAACGATTACCCTAGTAGTAATGGACACTCAGTTCCTGTTAGTTTAAGCATTGCTAAATTCAAATTATTTAAACAATCAAAACATGACGTGGTTTGGGACTATTCCAAATATTAATTGAGATGTCTTAGACTAGAAAATAATTAGAGTGACTAATGGATTAATCTAACGAGTAAACAGGATTCAATATGCGATTATTCCAAGCACATATCGAAACTATTTCATGTTTAATCTAATTCGTCTAACGATCATTCCCACAAATATCAAGGCCAATTTGTAGTAATCAAAACACTTGCTAAATTCAAATTTAGTTTACTTATTTCAGGCATAAACCCCTGCAGGAATAATCGACCATTTAAACGACTCTTTGTACACTTACCAAACTTAGCCGCGGGCAAGCGCTCCGTGCCATTCAGCCTGTAGCTCCCTTTGACCAGTTGCTCCAGCGTGTAGTTGTTGAGGCGACCCTGCAACTGCACGTCCCTATCGCTGGCCACAGACGCAAGTGTTTGGGGTGCTGTGAACAGCTGCTGGCCGCTGCTCTCTAGCCAGCAGTTGCCGAATCGTTGAGCCGCGATGCCGTTCAAGGTGTCTCCAAAGGTGAGACCACTTACGTTGACCGCATGGCGAAAGGTGAAGTCGCCCACGTATTTGATATTGCCCGCTAGCTGCTGCAGCTGCTGTTCCACCTCGGCCACTGTGGCATTGTTAATGTGCCCCTTGAGCCAGACGTTGCGGGCCTCGATCGTGCCATTGAAGTGCTCCGGCAGCTGCCAGCTGTGCGGGCGCTGTGAGCCCTGCTTGTAGAGCTCCTCGAGAGTGTGCCCAAAGATGGTGCCATGCATGTGCAGCTGCGCGACGCTGAGCTGCTCAAGCTGCAGCTGATCTATATACAAGCTGCCATTGGAGCGCTGCTCGCCGCTGTGTTGCATATACGAATGCAGCTCCAGTCCGTTCAACAGCAGCTTGCTGGCATTCAACTGAGCTGCATCCAGGCCCGCCAGCTGCATTGGGTACTTGAAGCTTTGGTTGCTGCTCTTCAGTAGCAACTGCTCTGCCAGCTGCTCCACATTGATGCCATTGAGCAGGTTGACCTCGCCGAAGCCATCGCGTATGGTAAGACTTTGGGGCAGCCATTTGGTGGCCTCAATCACCTGCACTTGGTCCACGTTCAGCTGCACCAGCTCCTGCACATCCTGTGCATTGATGAAGCTCAGCTGCGTATCATTGGCACTCAGCGGCAGCTCAAAGCGCAGATTCACATTCTCTAAAGCCTGATCCACGCGTAGTGCCTGCTGCAGTATGCCAACTGCTGATCTCTGTGCGACTGCATCACGCAAGTCCTGGACTTGCAGCAAGCGTCCGATTGTGACATCGCCATCGATCACATAGTCGCCCTGCAGCTCGAGCGCCTGATGCGTTACCTTCATGGGCGACATGGCATTCAGCTCTGCGCCCAGCAATTGACCCTGTTGCGAGGAAGTCAAAGGAATCTAGCATTGCTGAGGGACAATGGATGGCAAATAACTCACCGAAATCGTAATCGGCTCCAGCACACGTATATTTTCGAAGCGCTTGGTGCCCTCAATCACCTGGGTGTGATTCGCCTCATGGAGCAGCACGTCGAAGCGCTGGCGATCCACGTGTATGTGATTGAGACGCTGATTGATGGTCAGGCGGTTCACCTCGATGGGATGCGCGAATTGTACGTCCTGCTGGACGACGTAGTCGCCACCATCGATGGCCACCAGCTGACCGAGTGGTCGATCGTTGATCTCATTGCTGTTCACTCTCACTGCTTCGGCCCTCAGATTGCTTATGTCAGCAGCTGCTTTGACGAATTGGACTTCCTGTCCGCGCCGCTTGAGTGTTTGCTCCTGCAGCTGCGTCCAGTTGTGACCGTTCAGCTTGCCTGACAGCTGCAGCTGCTGCAAGGTCAGTTGCTGCAGCTCAGCTGCTGGCAGATCCTTGGCCGCTTCCTTGTACTCCTCGCTCACATACACCTTGCCGGCCTTGACCGACTCGTAGACAGGCTTCTGTCTGTCCACTCCATTGACCCGCGCCGCCTGCAATGTCTCGTGCACCACCAACGTGCCCACTGTCAACTCGTCGAATTCGTGCTGCTCGTTGGGCTGCTGCACTCCATCCCGCTTGACAGGATGATGCTGAGCCCGAGCTGCATCCAGTTCGATAATATCCAAAGCACGTTTCGCATAGCGCAGCGCATCCCAGTAGTTTGTAGTTAGCTTCTGCTGCACATCGACAAACTTGGATAGAGACAATGTATAGAAGTGTGATATATGGCAATTGTGATATTCCTAGAGTCTTGTCAGCATAGCTTGTGGCAGTATCAATGCATCTTTGTTGTTGCATCAGATACATCATTATAAAAGCTATCGTGAACAGGATTCATTTTGTGTTAAGCATAAAATTCTATACTCACTTTTATTCTATACTCAACTATACTTAACTACATATATATATATATATATATACTATATATATTCATATGCATATTGTGTGACTTACCGATTTAGTGTTCACGCGCTTAATGTGCATTTTCTGCAGCTGCTTTCCGCGTTCGCTGAGTTTATGCTGTGAGTTAAGATTTGATTGAAGTTACTCAACTGATTTAATATCCAAACTCCCACCTTTAGGTCCAATACTAAGTGCTCCAGATGAGCTGCATCCATTCTTGTTGTTTGCTCGCGAGCCCATTCAATAATCTGCTGGCGCAGGACATTCGCATGCTCGTCCTGTTTGTAGAGCGGTTGGAATATGTTGGTCTCGTTGGCAGCCATGTTCTCATTGGCGATAACTGCCGAATGAAGTTGGCAGGATTAGAAATTGTGCTCGATGGGGCTAAGAGAACTTACCCAAGTAGCTCTGTTCGTTCTCCTCGTAGCTGCGCAGGCGTGCCACGCCTCTACTGAAGGCTCCTTCGGTGAACTGCACAGTTGACTCCTCGAATTTCCAATCGTTGAGATTGTAAATTTTCACGTCCTGCTTGCTGCAGGCCACGAACAGCAGAAACTTCTCTGAGACCGTGTGCTGCAAATAAAGGATTTAGCTGACTGAAATCTTGAACATCAATGAGTAAGCCCTGCAGACGATACTCTATCTTGGCCTTGGCAGTCTGACAGTCGTTATTGACTTCACTCACCGTCACGGGCAAGAAGCGTTCCAGTCCATAGAAGCTCAAACGCTGATAGGGCACAAATTGTCCCTTATCATACACATAGATGACCGTATCTGCTTCGCCGGCGCTGCCTGTGACGCCTCCTGCCCCGCCTGCGACGCCCACCGTATTGCCCACTATAAGAAAGTGGCGACGGCTGACCTCATTGACGGGCAGACTGAAGTACTTCACATCGACTGCTCCATTGGTGCGCAAGCGCTGGAACAGCTGAAAGCGACGCGTTGTTGCCTCATACTTGTAGATCTCCGAATGGGTAGCGGTGCGGCCATCTGGACTGGCGTAGTTGGCCACCGCCACGTAGTCTGCGTAGTCAATGCCAAAGGCCTCCAGGCGACGGGCGTTGCTGCAGGGAATGGCTCCCAAGCGCTGGAATGTTCCACTCGTCCACTTGAAGTAGGGACAGTTCTGTTGCTGCTTCTGCCCGCCCTCATCGTAGGCCTGCAGCAGCGTCAGCTCCTGACTGCTAATCCTCAGGTACATGCCACGTAAATGCAGTCCGGCAAAGTATTGCACCGTGCGAATCACACGTTCCGGCGACAGTTCATAGATGGGTGAGCCATCACGCGCCTGCAGCACGGGCTCACTGTGATTATAGCTGACCGCCACATAGCCCAGCCCCGCATACGCCAGGCAGTCCAGGGCCACGGCCTTGGGCGCCGGCTGCTGCAGCCATAGCGCATAGTCCTGTTGCTCTGCTTGCCACACGTAGACAGCGAACTGGCGCACACCTGCCGCATCCTTATGCAACGTCACGGCATACTTTACGCTAGGCAACTGCAACATGCATATGTCCAGGGGAAAGGGCACGGGCACAGAGGCAACACGCTCCAGACCATTGAAGCTATAGGCAGCTGAGTAAAGAGAGTAAGAGAGAGATAGTTCAGATAGATAACTGGAGGGAGAGGAAGAGAAATATAAATAGATGAACGCATAGGTCAGATAGCTGGCAGAACCTAGAGTCATAGAGGGAGGAAGCTTGATAGACAGATAACAAATAGTTAGACAGAAAGCAGTAAATTGATAAGGAATATTTGATTAGATAGGTGGCTGCAACAATATGGATAGAAGGAAATGGGTTAATGGAACAGGAAAGGATATAAGCATTAAGACTCATAGATAACTGGAAGGGTGGAGATATATAGAATATGGCATATAAGAAAAAGATAATGCTTATGCTAGACTGATAAAGCCTTGGTAAAGTTGGAAAACTATATTTACTGTATGCATATAAACATATATATATGTATCAAGTATATGATCTATGTAGTTGCTTGTTAATATCTATATCTTTATGTGATATATACGACATATATAGCAAAGCTTAATGAATCGAACTGCATCAAAAGCTTATTATGACTTTCGATCTCAAAGTTTCCCCACGCTTTGCTACTGTAGCTAAGCTTTTTTTAAAGCAGGAATCTAAACAGTTCTCTTTAGCTTTAGCCTTTCGTTAAGTTTCGTCAACTTTGAGGCAAAAGCTAAACCAAACAACTCTCTCTCAATTTTCGTTAGCCATTGGCCATGGATATGCAGGCCTATCGACGCTGCATTGGCCAGCAGCTGGAGGAGTTAGATCTGCTGAGCTCCATTTACTGTGCAGCGGGCGAGCTGCAGTTGCTCGATGCTGGAGTCGTTGCAGATTTCAATGAGTTTCTGCAGTCGGAGTCGCAGACAGCGTTGCGCTCTAACTTGGAGTACGTCATCCGCTTGAATGTGACTGGCAAACAGTGCGTGGATGTGCGCATAGAGTTGCCGCACTTGTATCCGCTGTTGGAGCTGGCTAGGATTAGTTTGCACACCACGCTGCTGGGCAAGATCAAGGAGCAGCACTTGAAGGTGCAAATTGAAAACTATTTGATAGAGCATGGCCAGACAGAGGAGCCCTATGTGTTTCAGCTGCTCAGCTGGCTGCAAGATCAGATTCAAGATCTGATGAGGTGCCCCGCCAGCGAGCTGGAGTCCCCGCCATCAGAGGAGCATCCCAGAGCCACGCAGCTAGAGCGGCTTTGGATATACTCGCACCACATCAAGTCGAGTGCCAAGCGCCAGGAGCTTGTGCGGCAGGCACGACAGCTGCAGCTTAGTGGATTCAGTAGACCTGGCAAGCCGGGCATCATCTGCGTCGAGGGCGAGCCGGAGCACGTACAGGAATACTGGCGCAGCATCAAGGCCTTGCGCTGGCAGAAGATTAGCCTGGTGCGCACCGAGCCATGTCGCAAGCGACGTTTCGAGCAGTTTACCGAGCAACTCTTCAACTCTTCAGCCGCCGATGGTGAGGAGGGTGTTATTAACATGGCACAGTTCATCAGATTTCTCGAGGATCATGGCACAGGTTACATGAAATCTGAGTTGTTTGGTTTAGCCTGACGCTTTCGAGTGGCTCAAAATTGAAGTTAAAATACTGTAAATAAAATTCAATTGTTTTTATTTTGTTTAAAAAAACACCTTTGTCGAAAAACTGTTGCATGTCGCGTTTGTGCAGACGCTGCGACTCTGTGTCCAGGTCTGAGCCGATGCGATAGGCAGGATAGCTCTCCCCGAAGAGCACCTCGAAGGCATGCCCATGCTTCCATAGGAGCCACAAGAATATTAATATACAAACTAAACGACACATTTAATTAGACGAAACTTAACACGTGCTTCAGGGAGCTAAACTTATTTCCAACTGGAAGATCTTGAGCTTTTAGAACCGTTTCCCTCAGCTCTAGCTGACGTTCAATGAGCGCACGAAGCTCTGAATGAGCGGAAGCTCTGAATGTAAGCAGAAAGAGGAAGAGTGTGAGAACTTAATGCAGACTAGATAATGGTCAGTTGTAGAGCTGCACTATGATGGATAGGGTAAGCGCTTTTATTCTTATTGGGATTTAGAAGATCTGAATCATGATTTGAGCATGATTTCGAATGTATTGAATGAGTGCAAAAAACTATTGAACAGCCTCTCGCTGTGCGGGAGTGAGGGAGAGAGAGAGAGAGAGAGAGGGAGAGTTATAGGCACAAATTCAAATGAAGGAGAAGCGAGAAAGATTCAAATAAATGAGATGGATGGCAAAAAGTGATGAATAGACAGAAACGAAGAGGCAATCAACTTAAGCAATGTCAGCTCTAAGCCTTGAAAATATCAAGTGAATTTCGAAAATTAAACAAAAAATTGTTTACAGTACACAGATGTGCATCTTTTAAACTGAAACAAAATATTTTATTGTTTTAATCTTATTCACGAACTGAAAGGAGTATATTAGTTTCAACGAAATGCACGTAAGGCATTTTGGCTCTATCAAAATTAGAGACTTGCAATTTCAAACATTTACTCGTTTGTTATAAAATATTATTTCTGAATAAATACCCATGTGGACATTTCCTCCAAATATATATAGTATATATTTCCAAATTCATCGCGGAAAAGGAATCTTGCACTGTTTTGAAACTGTTTACTTGACATATACTGAGAGAAAATTGTTCCAAGTCAGACTTTGTTTAGGAAACATAGTTAAGTTTGTTTATTGGAATTTTTATAAAAAATATAAATACAATTAATAAACAATGTTAGCAAACTTTAAATGTAGCCCTCGCTATTAAGGTGTGTCATTAGAGACTCGTCGGCATTGGCAAAAGTGTCGCTGGTTTCGTCCAGTTTTTTCGTTTCCTCAGCAGCTGTTTGTGACATGTCCCGCTGCAGGTTCAGCTCGGCATTTACCGGTGCACACTTCCTATTTCTGACAAAGTCACAATAGCAGCAGCGATGAACGCGACCCGCCGTGGCTGCCCGTCGTCGCTTCACGCAGCCAATTTGCGCATAGGCTCGCCTGAAGTTCGCATTGTTGAAGCCATAGATGATCGGGTTGACGGCGGCATTGACAAATATCAGATATTGTGCGAAGTAGGAAAAGTACTGCACGCTGCAGTCCACGCTCGCCTCCGTCTTGTAATACGTTTCGCGCTGCACCACAAAAATGGTGAAAGGCAAACGCAGCACCCCAAACACAGTGACCACTATGAAGAGCGTCTTAGCCACGCTTCGCTTGTAGTTCACAGTCAGCGGATTTTCGCGACTCAAAACGCGCTTCTCATAGCGATCCAGCTGGGAGTAGGTTAGGTTAGGATAGAAATGTGAAATATATGCATAAGCACTATATAAATAAGCACTGTATCGATTATCCTCAGTATATGTGGCTCGGATATATGATAGTCTATTAGTTGCTAAGGCTCTTACCTTAACAAATATGGCCGTGTAGCAGATGAGCATGATGCTCAGTGGCAGCCAGACCAGCACTGTGATGAGCACATACCAGTACTTGGGCAAGACATTTGTGTTCTCCTTGCAGTACCGCTCCGTAAAGTTGAGCCAAATGCGCACTCTGTACTCGCGATAGATGGCCAAGGGCAGTGCCAGCAGCAGGCCCGCTAGCCAGGTGCAGGCTATCACTATCTTGACACCAGGCAGCGTTAGGCGCGTCTCCTGCGGCAGAACAATGGCTGTGAGGCGATCGTAGCTGACCACTGATAGATTCAGTACGGCTGTGATCAGAAAGACAACCACGAGAAAACCCTCCAGCTTGCAGCCCACGCAGCCCAGCTGAAAGTTCTGATAGAAGTCGTTGATCAGGAACATAATGGGACAAATCAGCAGGGTTAGAAAGTCTGCCACTGCCATATTGGCTATAATCAAATTCGTTGGCGATTTCAGCGCACGGTTCGTCGCTATCAGATAGACTAAGATGCAGTTGGCGTATAGGCCAAATAGAATCAGTGGCAAAAAGGAGCAAACTTTCCATGCGATTTCCTCTATCGGCTTGTGTCGCCAGATGCGCTCCGCAGGAAAATCCCATTGACTAAAGTCGAACTGTTTGAAAGGAGTATACAGCAAATAGTCTGAGAATTCCTTGTGTCTAGGTACAAAACTCACCTGAAAACTACTGTCGCTATATGCATTCATTTTGGTTCTTCGCTGGGCGACTCCTGTGTGGCAACTGGCTGTAATTTGCAAGTTAACATGAACATTTTAATTGATCCTGTCTAATTCACTTAACTGATAGATAAGGCTATTAACACTTGTCACTGATACCGCACACTAAAAGCATCCGAATTTGACGCTATGCTGACTAATGTGTGGGCGTTGTTTGCCTTTGGTAAAGCTCTTATTAAATTTGGCGAGCTGTCAATGAGACACTGCCTCTCTTTGCGCTTCTCACCAAAAACCTGCTTGTGGCGTTATCTCGCACTGGCAAATAGAGGCAAGTAATTAGTATAATAGAAAACTATTGTATATTAATGAACCTCTTCGTTTCTTAATTGTCATAGCATTTTAGCAGAAAGGCTTGGTTTGCTTGATTCAAGTTTTCCTCTTACCTGATCCCTTAATAGTGCTGGCTATTTCTTATACATCATTCTTAAGGATTTTGAGCATTTGCATTAGCATGAATTACCTTCCTTTGCGAGACATCGGGACATCGCCTTCTACCCTAAAGTAGCTTCAGGCACTGCTTACACTTAGTTTCATTGGCTTTTAATTAAATTTAAAGTTACGACAATTTCTGGGTTATTCCCTCAAATTTCAATTTCAGTTCAATGTGAGCTAATCTAATCGATGTCCAGTTTGCGGAAGGAGCCCTCAATCCCAAAGAGCGAGTCGGCTGTCAGGCGCTTTCCCGGTCGCAGCTGTTCGTCAACGCCATAGTTGCTCTCCTCTTTGAGGTAATCGCTATAGCCAAGCATCTGCTGCTCCATCTGCGCCACGATGTCGGCAATGCGCCCATTGCTGCCTCCATACTCCTCCGGCATATATTCACGTGGTATTATCTCAGAGAGTTCCTCCATATTCCTATGCACATGGAACTGTGAGAGGAATTCAAGTGAGCATTAGCTTAGTATGTGAGAATGGTGCTTAATGAAGAAGGGAAAGGCCTATTTGAGCACTATGATTGGAGACTGAATTTAAAGTATTAAAGAGAACAAATTCGAGTCTTAAATAAATCTATATAGAAACGTCCCCATCGAAATATTCAAACCCCCTAGAATCGTCTGCTAGTTTCGACCTTCATTTAATTTATGACCGTTGTTAAACCAATTTATAAAACTAATTTGAAGCTGATAAGTCTGCGTATTGAAAGTTCGGGAAACCCCTTCAACTATATTGAGGGTGTTTCACCATCAAATCGTGTCGAAGACTTCGGCAAAAGCCATATTTATTTACGATAATTTGAAACCGATTCGCGATCTATGGAGCTTATCAAGGGAATTGTGGCTTCGAGCAGCTGAACAAACTGCGATAAGGGCTTGATAACAATGGATTATCGAATAATGAGCTGTCAACAAAATAAAATAATAAAGTAAGCAAAGCTAATGCACATATTGGGGGATTGGGTAGAACGACCAAAAGTTTTCTAATACATTTCAAAATACTTTTTTCGATAATTAGAAAAAGAGTAAAGCAAACATAAAAAAAGATTGGAAACTTTGTTGAATGTTGACTTTATACTTACTCGACTCTGTAGCTTGGCGGGCATAAGGCTTCTGCCCAGATTGAGCACGGCGACTGCCTCCTTGGGGCAGTTGACCAAATGGACGCCCTTCAGGCGGATGGGCGTTCCCTTGTCGGCAAACACGCCCATCTTCTTGATGAGCGAGAAGTCCATTTGGGCAACGAAGCTGAGACTCATCTTGGACATGTCGATTATCTCAATGGTGCCACTAATAACGGCATTGTCATCCTCCCGTATCATGCGCTCCATCAGCGTTGTCTGATATCGAAAGAGATCGATCATCTTAAACCCATTCGAATCGAAATTCGAGTAGTCCGTCAAATGTATGCGTGGTCCGGCGCAGCCATTGGGCATGGGCAGACGCACATATGTGCTGGAACGAGAAACGAGTTAATCTCTCA
Organism: Drosophila hydei; assembly: GCF_003285905.1. Lineage (NCBI taxonomy): Eukaryota > Metazoa > Arthropoda > Insecta > Diptera > Drosophilidae > Drosophila > Drosophila hydei. The sequence goes on from NW_022045656.1 coordinate 2,356,541, forward strand.
CAAAAGGAGCAGCTCAAGAGCATTGATTACCCTGCTCGACACATCGCAATGCTTTTCTCGTCCATTTCACGGTTGGCAAACACCTCCGGCATCATGGTCTTCAGCGTATAGAAGTAGTCCAGCTTGGACTTGGCCTTCTCTATGCTGTATTTGCAGCCACGCAAGAAGGCGACCAGGAATTGAGCATCCTGTCGTGCCTTAAGATGTGGCTGCTTGGCCAGCCAATCTCTGAGAGCCTGCAGATCATCGGGCAAACGGGCTGGCACCTCGTTTAGCTCCGTTTCGGCTACTTGGCGCAACTCGGCGCTGATTGGACGTATCTCGGCCATAACCTGCTTCTGTACGAATCTCAACCGTGCGTCGTGGCAACTGTGCGACTACTGAAATTGGCCAATTCTCCACTTCTGGCCATTAATCAGTTGGCGCTAATCTTGCCATTTTATGGCTAATCATTCGGCACTCTCTGATAATGCCCGCCTCTAGCGTGGAGTGGCTGAGCGCTCTCTTCTAATTGTTGATAAGATAAGGGAAATTACTGAAAGATCTTGCTTGCTAATAGTTAATCATCAAAATATTCAGAAAGTTTTCTCAATTAAGTGAAATCGACGACAAATCGGATGGGTACAAATGCAGCTGTAAAAGGCGCATAACAAAGTTCGCATTTGTTGATATCTGTCGGTTAATCGAAACAGGCTACAGTTATATTTACCTATAGACTTATCTTATCGCCGAGCTGTGCCTGCACACTGGCACCAAACTGCATGTTTGTGATGCGAAATTTGGAGCTATAACTGGAAACTTTATTCGTCTGTGATTCGTACGAGCTTAAAGTGCCTAAAAATGAATAAATAACAAAAAAAATAGTACGAAAACAATAAGTTTATTCTTAAAATAAAAAGCATTAGCCACTTATAGGTGTTGATCGAATTTCGGATCACTGTGCACTGGTCGCGACAATATCGGCCCCATCGCTTGTACTAGCATAGGGTACACTTGTTAGCTGCAGGTCAAAACAAGGCAGGCATCGACTTAAATATTAGTCGTGTTTCAACCCAGACGAAGCACAGAAGTCACACCACCAACACCCTCCCGGCCACACGTACACATTGTCAGTTTGCTTTAAGTTTCGATAATAACTTTTGCAGTTATCATACACTACGATGGTCAACATTAGAGAGCTGGTGCCAGAGCTAGCAGAAGTGGCGCGCACGGAGCTGCACGAGAATGCGGCGAACCGGGATGAGCTGATTGCCGCTCTGCGCGCATGGATCGATGATCAGAACTATCTGGTGGCACGTACCGATGATCAGTTCTTGGTTGCATTTCTGCGCTTCAGTCTGTGGGATCTGGAAGAGGCCAAGAAACGCGTGCTCTTCTTCTACAACTACAAATCCAAGGAGCGCGGACTGCTAAAGAGCCGATTTGTTGATGACAAGCTCCTGGAACTGGCTAGATCTGGGTAAGCCGAAGTTAAAAGAAAGCGTGAAGAAGAAAGGAAGATACACCGAGAGAGATAGAGAATAAGTTTCATTATCTTTTTATCAGTATATTCGCAACGCTACCTAATCCCATTGGTCCGGGAGGTCCACGTATACACTTCACACGCATGGGACACATAGAGACTTCCAAGCATAGTGTATCCGACATCTTTCGCTTCCATGCCTTCCGATCTGAAATTGAGATCAACACCGATGACAACTGGAACATAGCTGGTGTTGTGGAGGTGATTGATTTCACCAAAATCCCCTATTCGCTGTTGCTGCAGTTCGATCCAAGCTTGTTCCGACGCATGAATTCCTTCCTCGAGCATGGCATCCCCACGAATTTGGTGGCCACGCACATTGTGAATGCATCGCGAGAAACACAATTTGTCCTCACCATAATCCGCAATGTGATGAAACAGAAGGAACTAGTACGTAACCAGCAAAGAATGTTTGTAAACAAGCTCTTATCGGCGTCTTTTATCTCTTCTTTTAGTTGCACATACATCCGAATCTGGAGTCGCTCTACAAGGCCATTGGCAAGGAGTATCTGCCGGTAGAGCTGGGCGGCAACAATGGATCATTAAATGATGCTACGACATACTATGAGTCACAACTGACCAATTTTACGGCATATTTTAAGGATGATGAACGTTATGGTGTTGATGAGAAGCTGCGCTTAGCCAGCGAGAAGGAACAGCGACCCACGCTGGTCACCGGAACCGCCAACGAGGATGGCATATTTCGCAAGCTGAACTTTGATTGAGGTTGAGGTTGAGGTTGAGGCTGGGGCGATGATAGTGGCTAGTGGCTGTGCCTGTGGCAATGGCCTTGGGCATAGCGGTTAGTTGTATATTCAAATGCACATACTATACACACCTCACTCTGTCTATATATGAGTCCCTATATATATATACATCTATATATATATATATATTTATATACTGCAGCGCTAAAGCGAACATTGATCATAGCCGGAACCTGATATTTTATAACAATTCATAGAAAGCAACATCGAAACTAAAAGCAAATTGAACAATGTTACAACAAAAACAAAGTGCACACTAAAAAAAAAAAACAAAAATGTAAGAAAAAACAAAAACTAAAAACGCCATTAAATGGCCAAAAACCTCATGAATGTCGATTATAATTTATTGTCGGTCTTATCAACGCACATACCCTCATCCATATACCTACAGTTTCCTACTTGGTTCTCCTCGCCGCATTTCGCTCGCAATGGACGTCTTCTACTTATATATATATACTAATATATATATATATTATAATAAGTTTTTGTTGGCTTTTATTTTTAATATGCATTCGTACAAAGATACCGATGCATAAACATTTACATACATATATATTTAATTTTGGAACATTTTTGAGTTAGTTAAGTGTCGTTTCTACTAATTTTTGATACTAGTTTACACATAAACATATACATTAAATAAAAAAAGTATATATATATATATATTTAGTATATACACACTACATATATAATTGACGGTGTATTGTAGCGACCCATGTTGAGTACGTTAATAAATTAAAACGAATTTGTTTAAATGTCAAAAAATATAACAAAAACAAAACACACTCACCAAGCTGATATTTTCATTGGGTTTTATCATCACTTATTTAGTAACCGCAGCTGATAAGCAGATGACGTATCTTGCATTGACATTATGTTGCGATATTATCTATGCTTTAGATAACAAATTCGGGAAGTTCAAAGTACGTGATAAATGCGACAAATCTAAGCAACAAAATTCACTTAAGGATTAAATGTAATGCCAAACTTGTCGTTTTAAATATTCTATGTGATAGATCCGTATTGTTTTTGTTGTGGATTTGAAATTTTCTCGAGTTTGAAAGATCGCGCCAACTGCCTCTTAACTGCTAAGTGTGAGCGGGACAGCTCTATAGCTACGTAAAAACAGTGCTGAGCAACGGCTAAAGCTAAAAACTGTGCTGTGTAGCATCGAAATTTGAACTTTGCCCCACAGCTGATTTTCCGGTCCAAGAGAATTTTTGTAGCTTAATCCACTAAGATGGCACAGGCAATTAAGTTGTATTATGATTTTTTGTCGCCGCCATCGCGGGCTGTTTGGTTAGCGCTTAAATTAAGTAAAACGCAGTTTGAAGCTTGTCCCGTAGCACTGCGCAAACGTAAGTTTAATTGAAGCAAGAGCTGCAGCCGGCACATTAAATTTGAATTTGTATTTACTTTTGTCTTTTTCCAGGTGAGCAATTGACCGATGAGTACAAGAAGATTAATCGTTTCCAGAAGTTGCCTGCACTGGTGGATGGCAACTTTCACCTTTCTGAGAGTGTCGCCATGATCCGGTGAGTATAAGGGGCATGATCAAAGGTCAATTTCAACAAATTGCTTCTTTTTCTTTAGTTATCTTTCGGATAAAAATCAGCTGAGCCAGCAGCTTTATCCAAAAGATCTGCAAACGCGTGCTCGTGTGGATGAGTATTTGATGTGGCAGTTTCGAAATGTGCATGTGCCCTGTGGCACATACTTCGTAAAGGGTTGGCTATTGCCCATTAATGGACTCGCACCCAAGCCCAAGCCGGAGGTGGTCGCAAAACTTGTAAAAGATGTTGAAACCTGTTTGGATCTTCTCGAGCGCTTTTGGATGACGGATGACTACTTGGTCGGCAATAAGCTAACAGTGGCAGATTTGTCTTGCGCCTCGGAGATAGAACAGCTGAGTAAGCAGTCCAAATACTGTGTCTTTTGGTATCTATTTGTTAATGAGATTTATTTACCAGGACTCTGCCAGTTCAATGTGAACGAACGTCAGTTCCCCAAGGTGGCCAAATGGTTAGAGCGCGTGCGCAACGCATCCAAGCCTTATAACGATGTCGCCTACGAGTTCGTTTACCAAAAGTCCAAGCAGGCAGCTAAACTGTAGGTTAATCTTGTCCGGTTCTTAAACAATTTATGACAAAATTTGATTTTCGTTTACTGTCTTAATTGTGCCTGATGGTATTACATTTATTTTCGGCCTGTTTGATATGCTTTAAGCCGACTTTAACGGACTTTTGAATTTATTTTGCCTGCCTAAAAAATATTTGTATAGTTAGACTGTAACGTTTTCTATTTTTTAATTAATTTGTGTTCTGATTGTTTGTTACAACATTAAAAATATGTTTTGTAAAAATATGTACTACAATTAAACGTATAAACTAATCAATGTCTAGTTTTCGAAACGAGCCTTCGATGCCAAAAAGTGTTTCTGCATTGATGGGCTGTCCACTTCGCAGTTTCTCATTTGTACCATAGTTCACATCCTGCTGGAAGAACTCCGTGTACTCCAACAGCTTTTTTGTCCAGGTGTCGACGATATCTTGTATATTGCCATTGGTGCCGCCATACTCAATGGGCAAATATTCCTTAGGAACGTATTTGTACAGCGAATCCAGCTTGGAGTGTATATGGAACTGAGGAGGACAAGATTGTAATTAAAGTTAGTTTCTATGCATATTAATTCAAAATCCTTTTCAGACTCACCCGTTTGCGTATCTTGTCGCTCATTAAGCTCTTGGCTATGGACATTGCCTTCTCAGCTATAGTTGGTGCATTGATGAAATGGAATCCCTTGGGTCTATACGGCAGCGCTTTGTCTCCGAGCACAGCCAACTTCTTGATCAGGACCGGGTCGAATTGGAACATGTGACCGGCAGTGACGCCTTTCATATCAATTATCTCCACAAATCCAGACACCATTGCATTGTCATCTTCTCTAATTTGTATCTCGCCCAGCATGGTGTTGACCTGCATGACCTCCGCAATGGAGTACTTGCTGGAATCGTATTGCGCATAGCGAGAGATGTGTATGCGCGGACCGTCCACTTGCAGAGGCTGCGACAGACGCAGCAGGCAGCTAAAAGATATATATTCATATATTTGTATTTAGATATATTCACATATATATTCGATTTAATTATATTAGGTTACATAGCACCTACGCTGTTTTGAGTATGCTCAGCTGTTTCTCGCCCACAAAGCGGTTCTTGTACAGTTCCGGGACAGCGCCTCGCATTGCGTAGAAGTTGTCCAGCTTGAGCTTCGTCTTCTCTAGGCTGTATTTGCAACCTCGCAGAAAGGCGACCAGAAACTGTGCATCTTCGCGGGCTTTCAGATGGGGTTGCTTTGAGATCCAAATGCGCATCGTCTCAATATCCTCTGGCACGCGCTCGGGCACCTCGCCAAGCTCCTGTTGCGCTTTCAGGGCCAGCGCAGCGCTCAGCGGGCGTATGGACAGATTATCAATGGACGACATCGTGTCGGTGAAATATGTGTTTTGGACGCGGTTATCTGATGGTGTATACATAGGACTTTGATTTATTGAAATTCGTTTTTGGTAGGAATAGATAATAGTCAAAAGTGTATTTCCGGGCACTTTGCAGTTGTCATGTTTAATGATTAGATATCGACTAATGCTACCTGTTGCTAGAGTTTCAAGCAATCAATGTTGTGTCATAGATCTGACAAGCCCTTGGGCTATCACCACACAGATTAAGAGTTGAACTTCTATATAATTACAATAAGCAACTATCTCTGGGTTGGGGCTTAGTCAGAGTGGCAAACAAGGTGTAGTTGGGGCGTTATCAGCTCCGCTACAGTTCGATATCTATATAGGTGCGGCCTTGAATTGTCTTTAACTATGCGACACTGAGCTTTGCACAATTTCCATGCTCGCTCGACCTCTACTCACAATTGTTTCTAATTTAATATAGGCAGTTATACAATATATATTTATATATAAATTTTTTTTATGTCGCGACGTACTTTTTGCTGTGTAGGTGCTTGCACGTATATATATGGCTTTATATTTTCACGTCGTGCGACCCTATTTGAATATATATAGTATATATATATTGAACCGGCAACTACTGTCCACGTCTGTGGTTTATGCGCGACTGTCAGCGCGGCGGGCTATGGATCTGGTTTTTGGGCATTCGTGTTCGGTTTCGGTCTCGGTCTAGAACTCGGAATCGGGACTCACTTCGATGTCGTCACGGGTCATGACGCATCGACTAATGACAATTGGAGCAGCACACAAGCTCTGGCAGTCTAGAGGCCCAAGTGCAATTGAACTGGGCGAATATCGAATATAAAGCTTCAGCTGATGGCATGCATTTCAGCAGCACCTTAACCAAACGACAGTTCACTCACGCTGCGATAACAAAAGTCGGTAAATAATGTATAATTGAACATTACAATGCTATCAGTAGGTGCAGCTACTGACATCAAGGGTCATCTTTCATGGTTAAATTATACAGATAATGGAGGATTACGCATTATATAGAAACTATATCATATGTTTTACACTCTTTAGCGTTTTGGCATATATTGTCTAACTGTTACTGCCCCAATTATCAGTTATATATATTTATATATATATGTATATATAGGTATACATATATATATATATATATATATATACCGATATATACATACATACTGATAATATATAATATATATATATATATATATCTAAGCCATTCTTATTTACCTGTCTATAACGCTAGATAAGGGCATTATCATTAAACATGATACATCTGTTTTTTTTACTTAAATGGAGTTTTTGGTTTTTTTACTATATTTCTACGTAGAGCAACTAATTATTATTTTTTATCGCGAATAGGAACATGTACATAAAGCTGTGTGTACCATAAACAACTGGAATTGAACTTTAGCCATAAATTACTCAGACTTCCACTACGAATGGCATTACCTATAACAAAACGGCCCTTATTGCAAATAAAAAGCGCTTTCATGCTAAGTTTGAAATTTCTCAAAGCTCGTCATGGGCTAATGATAAATGCATATACTATAAGTATTTTCTAGATATTTGATTGGTGCTTAAACTGTACAACCTCTGCAGATTGTTATCAACAACGTTTAATATCAAATGCTTGGAGCAAATACGATATGAAGACATGTCTTTATCGTTTACTCAAAGTCGCATTTTCATAAAAAACTATTAAACTATTTCATAAAAAACTATTAAACTATTAAATTAAAAACTATTAATATTTTTCTGAATCGCTAATTAAACAATTGATTAGTAAATCATTTGCATCCATCATATACCATAAGTATATCTCATATAAATAATATAGATTAAGAAACTATTTGAATTTGCCATTAAAATATCGTAGACATGGAGTATCTGTATGTATTTATTTATTTATTTATTATAAAAGTATGTATGAATGAATATATTCAATTTACATGTATTTATTGTTTTGGGATATAAATATACAGATGCAAAGAACTAAAACTAACAAAATATATATGTCTAACTCGAATTGTTGTATAAATGGTTTCTGATCTTGAGTGTATGTTATTTTGGTTCATTCTTGAATCGCACACATATCAAATTTTATGATAATATCACATTATTTAAATATAAATAATTAGAAGGGTTTTTCGTTTGTTTTATAGTCAATTTAAAAAAATACAAAACAAATGCGGGCAGCTCATAGCTACTAAGAGTCGGGCCAATCTGTTCGTTCATAGAGGGGAATACTGTACTTAATTATACAAGGCAGTGTGGCGTGAGAAAATTCGAGACATTCTTTATCGGATTCACTGCGCATAAAACTAGATTTCTATCAGTTATCATATATTTATAAAAGTTGTAAACTTTATAAAAAAGATGCGAAAGAAGAAAGCAATTCGGAAATTGGCGTCTGGCAAGTTATAGATATATTTTAGTTTATTTAGTTTATTTAGTTTTCTGTCTTGTTCTTCAACAGCAAGTGTCAAGTATTTTGGATTGCTAAAATAAACACTCGCACATGGATGCGTAAGGCCGCTGTGTGTATTATCGTTTTGGAGCGATCTACTGTCTGACAGTAGAGCCGTTATACACGTCTCTATATAAGTTCTATCTATATCTATGTATGTACATAGACCAATGCTCGAGTACCCGGTTGCTTATGGTCGATGCCTTAAAACTAGGCCTACAGCTATGCCACGCTTTTAAAAGATGAATGCTGTGGCAATCTTAACTACGCCAGGCTAAGTATGTGAATGCCACCAGAAGGATGACAATTAGACTATGATCCTGTTGGCTTAAGCTAGTCGAGGCGGCGCTGCCATCCGTGGTGTCATTGCTGCCGGATACCAGGGGAGCCGTCCAGCGCTGTTCCTCATCCACATCGTTGACGCTGCGCGCACACTGCATCCATCTGCGGGAAGAGAGCTTGGGGCGAGCGTGGGCCACCTTTATGAGAGCATCGTTGAACTCCCAGTAGCCCAAGTTCTTGAAGAAATAGGTCTTCCCATTCGTATACTGGAAGGCTGCATCTATATTGTAGCCCACGCCCGCCCAGAAGGACATGTCCCGGGGATAGTCCAGCTCCACCTTGCCCGTGTTGTCGTCTATGCGCCAGTACAACGTTCCACTCGTTAAATACGTCCTATTATTGTAGCCCCATACAAAGGCGGCATCCACATGCGTGAGAGTGGGTGGCAGACCCAGGCTGGTCAAAGGCTGTGGGTAGCCCGGCGCCAAGGTGACTGAATCGAAGACGTAATACTGCCGACCTGTGGGCGGAAAGATAAACAGTTTAATAGGGCTTGCTGCCATAGAGATAGAGGCTTGCTTACCTATAAAGAAGACAATTTGACGCTGTTGATTCTCATAGACGGCATCCACCTTGTTAAAGTCCTCGGGCAGTGCGGCCCAATGGCGACGCGTTTCCGTTGGATAGCCATTATATAAGCCCTTGGCACCGATGCGCCACAGGAACTGCAACAATTGGAGTCAATATTAAAGATAAATATAGCAAATATAAAGGTGTAACTAAGATTACAGTTAAGTAATATCGACATTTTCATAAAACTAAATTTTTATTGCATCAGATATGTTTGTCCATTTACTAATAAGATTTCTAGATTTTCAATTGATTTTTTTTTAATTTTACCTAAAAGCAAAATAATCAAAGCGTTTTTCTATAGATTTCTTAATTTGTAAGCTTCGGGTTATGCTTGATCCAAAATATTGATTTATTTAAAAAAAGCAGTCATCTATTATATTTCTACGTGTTTCTCACCTGTCCTCTGAAGATAAACAACTCTCTGCGTATCATGGAGATGGCATCGTATGAGGTCATGCAATTGTCTGGCTTGGGTTTCCGTGGCTTATGTGGCTTATTGTGTCTATGCACTGTGGGGTAGTTGTAGGGCCTGTGCGTGGGATGAGTGGCTGGTGTTCTTCTTGTTGCTGCTGTCGTGCTCCTTGTTGTTGGCGCTCTCGTTGTTGACGTTGTTGTTAGGGGTTCTCGATTACGCTCGCGCTCCCTTTCGCGATCTCGCTGTCTTTCTCGCTCTCGCTCGCGTTCTCTTTCTCGTTCTTCATGCTGTCGTTTACGTTGTCGCTCGCGCTCTCGTTCACGCTCTCGTTCACGCTCTCGCTCTCGCTCTCGCTCACGCTCACGCTCACGCTCTTGTTCACGCTCACGTTCACGATCTCGCTCTCGTGGATAATAGTTGGGGTAATAGTTCGGATAATGATTGGGATATGTGGGTCGTTGCTGCGGATAATAGGTAAGCGTACGCATTGTAGTTGTGGTTGTGGTGCTCGTTGTGGTTACCGGTCGATAGGGACCCCAAACCTTTTCTTTGGCCCCGTACAGCTCTTGTATGCCGATGCGATCATCGTCGGGCAATTTGCCATCGACCTCATTGTTCTGATACCAGGGAAACATGACCGCATTCGAGTCCGAGGAGTGGCCCAGCCCCAGCGAGTGGCCCAGTTCATGCAGCGCCACATTCAGAAAGTTGGTGCCTGTAAAATGCGACAACATGCGATTGGTTAATGGCATCCAGCGACCGAGGCAAAAATATAAAAAAAATAAGGAGACAACAACGCGTCGTCGCCTTGACGACTTTGTAAGTGGCATAAAAATGGCGTCGTTGCAACATTTACAATGAAGAGCACAAGTTGTGTGGCAGCAAGGCGCTTGTGCTCGACTGTAAGATGCTCTGTAATTAGGGTAAAGATCATGCATACATCATGATGTGGAAGCTGCTGTAGATGCCCTTTCATCTGTTGACAGGACTTTAATTTATTGCCTAAAACTTTGATATAGTTGGGTGCATAAAGTAAAACTCATTTGGATTGGAATTAAAATTAAAATGAATATTTGAAGACTCTAATATGCCGCTTTTCTACATTTCATGATTACAGGGTATGTAAGGACTGGTCGTTGTTGCGTTTGGCCAGCGCCACGCGTCACGCTGACAATTTTTTATTGGCATTAAAAACCATTAAAATTGTCGACATTGGATTCTGGTTTCGGAGCGGGTTTTTGCTTGGCGTTTATTCGGCTATGGGTTTTAGGGTTCTTTGGAGCTGCAGCTAGGAACGCAATTTATGGTGCTAAATTATAAAGCGCATGCAGGCAGCCGGCGCCAACGTTTATTGATTTTGCCACTTGCAACAAGGCGGTGCCGCTGTGGTTTAGGCGCCTGCAATTTGTCCGCAGGCTTTTAGCCGCAATCTGACCGCAACAACAGCCGCTGCCACCACTGATGCTGCTGCTGCTACTGATGATGATGATGTTGTTGATTATTATTGTGTGTTATTATCTAATGTTATTAATTTATGCATTGCATTTGCTGACTAAATTATATACCGACCGCAGCACCAGCAGCAGCTGCTGGTGTTGCTATTGCCACGCCCACTTACCACGACTATCATCATTGCTGGCATCGAACTCCCAGGTTTCCTCGGCATCGAAATGTGCATCGCCACCGCGCCCGACGCCCGGATAGAAGGCATGAGCTAGCACCTGGCCGGGTCCGTCGAATTTATACCCATCGCCATGATCGCGCCTGCAGGAAGACGAAGAAGGAGAAGAGAACGAGTTAGTCAGTCAGAACTTTGATTAGTTAATTCAATGGCATCGAAGTTACGAGCTTGCAAAAATAAAGCTTATCTAGAAAAAACGGCAAAGCAGCTGCAACATAAACTCTTTGATTTGAAAATGGTATTCAGGATGCAGGCAAATCTCCTTCGCTCTTGTAGCTGTCGTCATCGTCTTCGTTGTCGTCGTCGTCGTCTTCGTCATCATCATCATTGGTTTCATGGTTTAATACTTGGCTTATTTATCGTTGCCTGGTTTTAAGTGCAATTTTATGTGCTGCCCATCTTTATGGCACTAAAGAATGCTTTTTTTATGGTCTACATGAGGTGGCTGAGCAAATAACATTCACCCACAGCCCAGTTGCTGCCCAACCACAAGCCCACTCACACCCACACCCACACCCACTCCCACGCCCACGCCCACATTCGACATTTTATACGCACCGTGCAAAGAGAACCTGTATATCCGCCTGATCGCTGTACACTTCACGGAATGTCAGCTTCGAATTGGTCTCCCACACGCGCAGAGCTCGAGACACCATCGTCCGAATTTTGTCCGCATCCGCCATCGATTGATTCACCAAACTGAAAAAAACAAGTAAGAATCCGTTACATTTTTATGGAAGTGCAGATTTTAAGGAGATAAATGCGCGTATTGTATATAAATATTGTGGAAAATGCAAAGTATTTTATAGTGAGACTTGGGCAAAAGTCGAATCACCTGAAATCCTGCATGAATTTGCAGACATTGTCGAAAATCATTTCAGCTTTCGATGCGTAAAAAAATCACTCGAATTTCTGTCGATTGATAATACACCATTTCAATTGAATAGCTAAATTTAAAATAAAAATCACAGAATTCAAACATTCCTAAAGGATTGTCGCATATTTCAAATAATTTAGTTGTGCCTTTACAACAGATTTCATTTAAAGCTCATACTTCAAAGTGGATACACCCCACTACACATATTCTTTTCTTATGCATAGTTAAACACACAGGGTGTAGCTTGCCCGCACACACACTCTCAGGCAGTCACACTACAGTTTAGAGTGAACCGACTTTGCACATTGTTTGCTGACAATTTGGCCTACAACTTTGTCTCAACGTGGTCATGTTGCAAAAGATACAAACCGCTAATATGGGGGTACGACAAACACACACTCACACACACTCACACACCTACACACACTCACACACACACTTCCATGCGCATAACTTTCACTTTGTGATGCAAAAATATCTTTTGTTTAGTCGCATATACAAGGTTCGCTGTAGTGAATCGCCGGGGCGGCTGGCTGTTGGGCGTGGCACTTTCATTTAGTTTACTATTTTTTGGCTAAATTTTGTGCCAAAAAGTTGTCCGTAAATTTACCTGGACTACAGGCCAGTGCACAGCGAGCAACTCTTCACTTACGACTTTGACTCGATTTTCCCGCTCCGGCAAGAGGAGGAAACTTTGCAGCAGCGCCACACCAAGCCGACCACGCCCCCCACTAGCCGGCAGTGGTCTCTATATAGGCACCGTGTTTTCCACATTTTATGCAAATTAGTTATGTTTCTTTTATGCCATTGCAGCCCGGGCGTTGCCGTCTGTTGCTCTTAACTAAAGCAAAAAGTTTCGCCCCTTTTTGTTTTTCCATCTTCTTTTTTTTTGATTTTCGAATACCCTGCACAAAGAGCAACATTTATTTAAGGTCTGTGACACTTCTAGTCTAGTCTCTCAATATTTGGCAGGCAAATTATATTAAGCAATAAAGAACAAACTCAGTTGATGGCCAAGTCTTTTATATATAAAAAATTGGTTAAGTTTATGCTGAGCAGATTGCAGGGTATCTTTCCATCAGTCAAACTCGGCTTCCATACATTTTCCTGCTCTATTCGGCTGTGTGTGTGCTCCCCTCGGCCTGTGCAAGCAGAAATTTCGCCTTGGCTGCTGTGTTGTCCTCTGTTTCTTAATTTCACATCGCTTTTTTACTTTTCTTTTTCTATTTATTTTTGTCCTGCAGCGTTTAGTTGGCTTTTAGTGCTGGCATTTGTGACTGCAAACTAGTCATAGTTTCTTATTTGCAGCATAGTGTGCGTATGCGTGCTTGTGGTCATTTAAGTGGTTCAGTTTAGGTCGAGGCTGCTGCTCCTGCTGCTGCTGTCCACATTTTCCAATCAAATTGTGCGTACCGATTGCCCATCTGACACGTCGCCAAGTCAAGGAATCGCATCTGCATCAGCATCTGCATCTGCATCAGCATTTGAATCTGCTTCGGAAGCTCGGCCTGTAACTGACTGCAACATCATTAGCCACACGTACGTTGGATTGGCATGAGCTAACAGGCTCAGTTGGTTTGAGTGGAGTTGAGTCGAGTTGCATTTTGTCTGGTGTCCTTTTTGCTGCGTCCTGTCTGTGTCCAGTTCGTGTCGCAGTTCATTTCCATTGGGTTACGACTTTGACTGTGATTCCGAGCGCTTTGCCCAAAACGTGCCCAATTGCAACGCCATTTGTTTGCTTAGTTGTTGATCCGGTTGTCCAGGCAGCGGACAACTAGCAGTCGGCAGGCTGCAGGCTCAGCAACTACTCCTGCTGCTGCTGCTGCTGCTGTCCACGCGACTCGTTTGCTATTTGCTCAGCGTTTGCTGTTGCTTTGCAATGGCAAATTAACTGCACTACGTACAATTGCCTCGAGTTGCCCTACTCTAACCAGCTACCCCTCCCCCTCTCCATCCATAGCCTGAGTTGTCCCTTTGTCGTGCTAATTTCGTTGCTGCTGCTCTTGGATTTAAATGCGAGCCACTGCACTGCGTCCTGTCACGTAGCCATTTGCAGCTGCAGCCAGAGGAGTCGCAGCAGTCGCAGCCATCGCAGCCGTCGCAGCCGTCGCAGCCGTCGCAGCAAAAGCAGCAGCAACAGTAGCCTCAGTTTGACCTTTGTTTGTCTTTGCCATGTCACTTTGTGTGCCGAGCATTTAAATTATTATGAACCCTGCCTCGCTAACTGCCACAAACGGGGGCAGTGCGAGCGGCGAGTCGAGGACATGCCAATGCGGACTACCTTTGGACTTCAACAGCTGCCGCTGCTGTTGGCAAACGTGTGCTTTGGCCAATTTGTTGCCTTACACGTAAAACAAACTGAACAATTAGCCAAATGGTTGCGCGAGTTCATTCGCTTCACTTCATATAGGCTGCGACAAGGAGCGGCGCGGCGCAGCAAGGCGAGGCAGACGCTCTGGCATTTCAGTGGGCCAAGTGTATGGGAAAGGGCGTGGTGCAATGCATATTGACCAAGCTGCCAGAGGGCATTCGTGGTTTACCATTCGTTAAAAAATACACACAACATTTCAATGTGAAATACCTTTTGAACAAGCTTATATTGAGTTGAGCTTCGATTTTATAATGTAAAAAGTGTATGTGAGTCGCTGCAAGGAATTTGTTGGAATAAAAATGTTGAAATTTGATTGCACAGTTATGAAAAAAAAAAAATAATCGCTTGAGCCACCTTACACTCTTATTAGTTACTTTAGTCAGAATTTGGTTAGATTTATACAGTGCCTTTCACAATTATTTCAGCTATTATTAATGGTCGTTATTAGTAGCTAATGTATCCCAAATATGTATGTAGCCCGCTTCACAAGCAAATCGAAAGAATATCTTCAACTTTATATAATCCATTGATACCTCAAGCAGACAGTAATTCAGCACTTCATTCTGTCACTTGCAATGTTTAAACAGCAGCCGGAACATAAAGAGCCCATCGTGTAAAACCTTTTATATCTGCGACTTCTGTACATGTTAAGGCAACATTTAATGGCGCTTGTGGCGAACCATAATCCAGTTTTTATTAAAGCGTTAAGCGAAACGCTTTTGGCTTCCCCGAAAAATCTGCTCAGCTTACACTTTTTTATATATGTAAGAGGCGCATTAAGCACTTTGCCAACTCATTGAATGTCTGATAAGTTCGTGAAATCGACTTTTAAGAAGGCAGCACACGATATCTACCAAAAACGAAAAGCTCTTAATAAAAATTATATAATTTACACGCACACACACACACACACACTCACATATCCACACACGCATGCCTGACTTATATATTTATGGCTGGCCATACAGTGCCTTCAAAAAGTTTGAAAGACGAAAAATGGCGCTGTTTCCCAGTTTCAACTTTTTGTATTTTTCTTTTTGCTTCTTCTTCATCTTTTTTTTTGATTTTTTTTCTATGGACGGATTTTCGGAGCCGTAACTGAGCCGGATTCGACGTTTTTAATTTGTGCGAAATTAAGCAAAAAATAAACTCATTTTGTTAGTTCGCTACGCTCTTGGGCAAACATTGCCGAAAACTTTTTCGATAGCTGTCTGACAACAAAACCAAAACCCCAGCGAAACTTTTCACGGAAGTTTATAGGGTAGAAAAAAGCAAGTAGGAAGACAACTCTCCGGCGAAAATGTGCACAAAATTGTCTCCGCTATGCGAAGAAAAATCTATGCGATTCAGGAAATATTGCAAAATGCGCTACCGCCGACGCCAAAGCCAACGCCAACGCCAACGCCAAGCGTTGTCTACGCTTGCAGTCGACGGCCAGAGGCATTTTCTATTACGCCATCTTAAGATACCCTGTATTGGACATAAGCTCATGCATACTTCAAATTTTGCCATGGCATGTCATCTAATGTTTGATATACCCTGGAATGAAGTTTATTTCTTAAACAATGTAAAGCATTATACCTGTTTTATTTTTTAACAACTATCAAATATACGCTGTAAAAAGTAATTACGCAATATATATCAATACAAATAATGGGAGTAGAATAAAATCTGTTTGACTATTTGCGCGGTATCTGTCAGTTGAGTCTACTTAAGCTAACCTGCGGCCTACACTCTGTGACTTGACTTTTGCCTTAGACTGATAGAGAGTGAGAGAGAGAGAGAGAGAGAGAGAGAGAGAGAGAGGGGGGGGAGAGAGAAATCATGCAAAGCTGCCAACGGTGATTTAGTTGTTAGCCGTCGGGCAAACATTTCATGGCTCAATGTGCTCAATTCAATCAATTGGCAACGAAGGGCGAACAAATCGCTGCCAGACAGGCAGCAGTCGGTACACACACACACACACACACTCGCAGCTCGCAGTTCGCAGCTTGTACCTGCAATTTTAATCAAAATATGTGCGAATACTTTGTGACATGCCTGTGATAGGCTGTCACGGATTGGGGTAATGCCGACATCCCGGCATGTGAGGACTGGCATCCGATGGCTTTTGCTTTTTGGCAACGGGGTCACAACTTGCCCATGCGGGCGCTCGGTTTTTTCTGCCTCAAATATTGCAGGCTTGCAGCATTGAAAATAAATTGAAAATTCAAATTACATGTCTTGAGAAATATATGAAATTAATTAACTTCAAGCACCACACATCACCTTCTCAGTCTTCCAGTCTCTATCTCGCTTTCCCTCTGTTTCCTAAATTTTTCGTTTTCAATTTCTGATTAAATTTTTGCGATGTTCTTAAACAATTAATTGCCAAATGGAATTCAATGCTAAATAATTTGATATCAAATACGTTTTTATTGCAATTAATACGAAATGTGAGTGCAAATTACAGGTGCTATGGGTAATTTGCATAGTTAAGTTTTGTTTGAAAGCAAGTATGTATTGCATATGAATATGCACATGAAATGTTGACAAAATTTACGACAAATATTACTACAGAGCATTGCAATCAAAGGATGCCACGAAAAAGCGGGGATCATAGTTCGGTTTATTCAGCGTAGCAGTTGAAGGGAAGATTTTTATCAATAGACAGTTATCAATTGCTCTGCGTCGGATCATGAGCTGCGTGTGCACATTTATAATTGTCAGCATGTGTGCTTTGCTCCTTTAAGGTCCTTAACTACAATTTATTGTTGCTGAAACCACCTGGGCGCAGAGCACATAATTCTCGACTCCCAACTGTCCTGGCCTGCAAACTATACAGATAATTACGCTTGAGCTTTCGAGCAGGCATATTAAATATTTAGAGAGCGGTGCTGGCCAGGACGCACGAAAAGGGTTAGAATATAAAGTCAATAAATTGCTGTAAAAAAAATTGTTCGCACGCAGCAAAAGCTGGGCTAAGTCTTCAAATAATAGGCCAGCGATCAGTGTATGTGTGTGTATGTTGTGGGACCCAAAAAGCCAAAAGCCGAAACCTGAAAGCCACAAAAACCCAAACACAAACATAAAACAAATTTGCTTTAGCTGCTGTCTCATAGCAAATTTAATTAATAAATAATCACAATGTAACCACAAGAGTAATAAGCAGCAGCAGCAGCAGCAAAAAAAAAAATAAATAAATATAAGAGAATGAAAATAGTCATTAGAAGCAGACGAAATTGACAGACAGACACACATACACTCACATGCTCATATATGTGTTGATGGTGGCAGCTGGCGACAAGTCTCAAGTGTTTAAAATTGCAAATGTTATTTTCAAATGCTTTGGGAGCAAAACCTCTCAAAAGGTAAATATTTGCCACAGGACTTTCGCTCTGTATCACTCTCTCTCTCTCTCTCTCTCTCTCTCTCTTTCTCTTCGTTTCACTCAACGCTTCCTGCTTACGCCTAGCAGCTCGCTACAGCTTCGACTTGAGTGCTTGCCCTGAGGCCAGACACACACACCGACACACACTTATGTGCTGGCATCTAGCCATGTGCTCATAAATTTATTACCAAAAATGATTTTTGCCATTAAGCATTATTAAATTGGCATTTCAAAATTTTATTATGCATACGCAGCTTGACTTTTGTCCTGAGGCTCCGGCAGCCATTTGGGGCATCTTGACTGCGGGCAACGTCTTGGCTTACACATAGCAAAGCGCATCTCCATTATACATTATTTTGATTGCAATTTGCTGGCGTATATGTACATGGATAACCAGCGCTTAGATAATATCAAATTGTGCTAAATGGGTTTTGAATCAAAAGCGAAAAAAATAAGCGCTACTAAAGAGCAAAAGAAGTACTTGGTATTATAAAGTATGTCTTAACAACCGCAAGCCAGAATAAGAACTTTGCCATGTAATAAGAACTTTAATTGAAGCCACGAATTATGCTTCTTTAATGTTATATCTTCAGATTTTTAGAAGCAGAGAGCATGATCGCTAGATAGAAAACGAGAGGGAGGAAATGGACATAAGAGAGACAGAGCAAGGGAAACAGACAAAGAGAGTAAAGAAATTGAGACCGCGGAGGAGAGCGAAGTAAGACTTAAGAGAGAACTTCCTTAGAAAGAAATGCTGAGATGACGCAAAGACCAGGTGAGATTTTCGTTGTCAAAGTCAGAGTCTATACAGTGTGATAGATGATACGAAACTTGTTCAAATATATATTCCAAGCAGAAACACTGAGCACAGACTTGAGCCGCAATAACATCTTTCAATTTATCGATTAACACAACATTTTTTAAATTGGATCTCTTTTTGAACTCTTATCTCTTAAATGCATACCTTTTTCTTAAGCTTGAGCTACTGTTCTGATTTTTAATTTAAATAGAAGCCTGACAGCTTTTCAATTTCATTTCGTATTTTTTTTCGTCTGTGTCGTTTCTTTCTATTCAACGTTCAACTAGTTTGCTTAATGGTCAATTGGTTTAGCTTTGTGGATATTCTATCCTGCTATCGCTCACTCAAGGAGGTTGTGATGGATACCGAATCGAAATAACATCACACCCAGGTTGAGTGAGTCAAAGCAAGACAAAATTCTTAGTTATTTTTGGTTTTTTTTCTTTCACTTTTTGCACTTTTTCGTAACTTTAACACTTCATTTGCATAAAGTTTGACACATCACACACACAGCCACACACGCACACACAGATCTGCTTCGAATTCTTAGCTTAGTCCCTGAAGGAGTAGGGTTGAGTGGCAAAAACGGGGCGGGGCACAAGTTACGCGTGACTTTTTGGCAAACAAATTGCATGTTTTATACATTTTGATTTGTAACTCCTGGCACTTGGCACTGGCACGCCTTCCCGTCTCCCTGCCCTTCTGTCTGCCTGCCTGCAGGTCCCACTTGGTCCAGCTGACGCTGGGCTCTTAATTGAGTGACAGGTACATGTTTTATTTATAAGTCGAATGGCAGCAAAAAAGGAGAAAAAGATAACAGTCGTAAAAAAGGGACGCTTAAATTAAAAATCCGCACTAATTTGACACTTGATTGAATTGAAAGTTTTAAAAGATTCAGACCCTGGTAGTTTTACACTGATTTAAGGCAACTTAAATCTCTGTATGGATATGCCAAACAAAATGAATGCATTCCATAAGGCAGTTCAAAATTAGAGCTGCCATCTGTGAAGGGTCTACATTTTGGACAGAGCTCAAAGTTGACCTCTTGTAAACGAAAACTTCAAGGAATAGTGCCAGGCACTTTAAGTGGAGCCGGATGGACACGGCTATGTCAAAGCCAATTTCTATTTGATATACTTAAAATAGTATCAATTGAATTAAGTACAACTTTCAGTAGAAATTCAAATATTTAGCCCCCTATATCTATCCGTCTATTTGTTGTGCTCTGAGTGCACTTGGCGACAGCCTTTTGCCGCTTATGTTTTTAAGAAGTTCTTTTGTTGAAGTGTATTTCCGCACGGAAAATCGCAATAGCCAAGTGATTTGCAAGTGTTAACAATGCGACACACAAATGGGCACAAATACAAAATACAAAATACACGAACACACACAGACTTTAACATTTATATAATGATGCATGCGTGTGTGTGTGTATCTGTGTATATAGCAAATCCATGGCAGGGAATACAATGCGTATACGCAATAAATCATAAAATAAATCGCTTACATTCATCGCTGTCAGTTTGATGCACAATGCTGCTACATGCCACATGCCTCTCATGCCTCTTGGCCCATGCAGCTCACAGCTAGAATACATGCCACGTCTAACAAGCTGTCACAAAAACTCACAAAGGCCGAGCCTGGTTAGTGGGTAGTTCTAGCAGATGGCGTCTCCAGAAATCTATACAAAACCATTTGACAAGCAGAAGACGCACCTCGTGCCCCGCCCTACCCGCCGCAACGTGTGGCAAAGTAAGCAGTCAAAGCTGAGCGCCAAATGATGCGCACCGTTCAACGTTATCTAAACTGCAGGCGACATCGAGCAGGGACGCGGGAAGGAAGCACCCAAAGGAAGCGTCGCAGTGCCAGGTAAAAAGGAGCAGCCTTCAGCCTTCAGCCTTCAGACCTCTTTGAGAAGATGGCTCCAGAGGCGGGCTACAGGACGGATGGCGCGGTGTCACATGCTTTTCAATCAAATTCAAATTTACTACGCAAACACACAGCCACGGCACGAGAAAGAGAGAGAGAGAGAGACAGGCGGCCGCATAACAAATTCAACTGTAAAAATTTAACACATTGCGGCGCCACGTGGCGAAGCTTGTGCAGAAGAGCATTAAAAGTAAAAAAGTATAGCATACAAATGAGCGCACGGTGCAAATTTTACGCTGTGTGTGTGAGCGAGTGTGAGTGTGTGTGATTCCTAAGCTAATGCATATTTAATATTTATATGTGTATCTAGATTGAAGTGGGGTTCGCTCTGGGGCGAAAGTCAGCTACAAATGTTTAATTCGCATAGTATGCATACAATATGCTGATTTTATAGTCAACAATAATTGTTATGCCATTTACACAAATATTTGCACTTCATGCATAATTTGTTGGCCCTAAACATGTGTGACATCTATATATTTTCGGATTTTTCACTCAATTATTGAGTGCAGCAGTTGTTTAGCAGCCACTTGACATTTGAAATGCAATATTAAACTCGAATATCATTTGCCTATCGATGCATTTGCATGTGCTTGGCAACACAGCTCATTAAAAGAATCCAATTAGAAACTGCTTACTGTAGCTATTAGCCAGGATTGGATATAAAAAGGTGATTTTATTTTTGAATAAAAGGGCGCAAAAGATAGCAATCATCAGTTTGTTTGACGGTTTATGTTTACCAACATTGAAAGTTATCGGATTAGGAGCAGCGCTTGGACTTGTGGCAAAAAAAGAAGAGAGAAAGTCAAATGGACACATAAAAAGTCTCTGTAACATAATCGCAACGCAAACTTGTTAAGCTAATTAAAAAACCACATTAAATTCTCAAACGTTTTAACGCTTTATGTTTGTGCATCGCATCTGATTAAAAATGTCTTTTATTTTTCTTTAATTTTAGTTTCTCTTTCAAGTGAAGGAAAAGTCTGATTTCTAATTAAAAAGCATTGAAGCAAAAATAAAAATTTGCTTTTAAACGCTTGTCTAATTAAGAAGCGAAACGTTCTTAGCTTCTTGGCTGCGGCTCTTTAATCGGTTCTCTAACTTGCCTTAGCTGACGACAGCAAACAAAGGCCAAAAGCAGTCCACGAATTATGTAAGCCTTAAAATAAATCCGATTTTACTGTCGTGTTTCCTTAAGCGCAAGAAACACAAATAAGATAAATAAAAGTCGTTGTCAAAAATCGTTGTCAACTTTGTGGCAATTGAAAGAGGGGACCTAACTTGGAAGTCTTATATTATTTATTTTTATTTATTAAAACTTAACTAAAGCTTCGATTTATGTTTTAAGTACTTAAACGAAAAGTTGATTCATCATCAATCAGCCTTTTAACTGCATTCAAGTTATGAATATATTCAAGTTATTATGACCGACCATAATAATTAAATAACATGCACAGGGCTTGCAAGTATTTGTTGGCATAAAGTCGAGCTTATTGTAATTTAGCTATGGTCTAAACATTTCCATAAGCTCAGCTACAAAACTTTCGAAAGTTGGCTTTTTTTTTGCTGCACAAACTGTTGCTAAATATTTGTTGGGTTGTTTTTGGCAATGAGTTTGGAATGCGGTTAGACCCATGTGAAAATGCAGATAGACAGGCGAGCAGAAAAACCGTTGGCTTCCTTTTGTTTTGACATTTTTAAGCGCACTTTGTCGACTTTGAATGGCTTACAAAAATAAAAATAAAAAGCTAAAAAGCAAACAAAAATAAAGAGAACGCTAGTTGGGTGTGACAGAATGAGAGTTACTCTGTAAAAAGATTTGAAGTGATGTGCTGCAGTCTGCATTTCTGCCTGTTGCCTAGGCATTACTAGATCTATATCTACTTTCGAATAATCGAATGGACACAGGGTATGAGGAACTACCTCAACTAAATAAAAATCTCAACTTAGTTTTGCATGTCTGTGTGGCTGTGTGTGTGAGTAGGGTCACTTTGCATGTGACTCATTGAGCGCCTGTTTTTCGGTGTTTAATCTACTCCGCTTATGTGCTAACTTCCTGCAGCGCTTTTCCGCCTGCTCTGCTGCCTATCGCCCTCTAACTCTGGCTGCCTACACCAGCACTCGTTCCCCTCTCTTTCTGTGTGTTGTACATGTGTGTTTATCCCGATTTTGTGTTAGTCTTTGCCCCAAAGCCACTTGGCAACCGGTGTAAAAAAAGCTTAAGTTGCGTTTCACTGACTTTGAATTTTTTATGCGCCATGTCGACCTTTTATTTTTGTACTTTTTTTTTATTTTATACTCCAGCTACGGCTGCTGCTACTGCTACTGCTATTGCTGCTGGTAAACTGCCCTCTGCAGTTTGGCTCCGGCAGCTAAGCTGCTTTTTGCGCTACTTTTTTCTGGTTAACTGCATGCCAAAACTCAGTAGCTGCCCCTCACAGCAGACTGTGCTGCTGTTACTGTTTGTTTGGCAGCAAGTTTTGCTTAAATTGAATTGCACATTTGAGCGCATTCACCTAAACCTAAATGCAAATCGGATAATGGAGGTTACCTTTGTCAGGCGACACCAGCAGCAACTGCACTAAATTGTTTGGCATTATAGACGACACGCTCCCGCTGGCCCACGCTGGTCTCGTCCACTGTCGAGTATTGCTATCATAACAAGTGCAGCTGCTGGCCAGGATCATAACGCTGGGTATTATCAAATCGTTTTGCATAGCTAAGCGGCAGCCGTGCAGCATTTTGCTGAAGGTAAAGTCAAAGGCAAATGTGTCTAGGGGTATAAAGGAAATGAAATGAAGAAGAAGCGCTGTGGAAGTGGGAGTGGCGGTGGGTCGTATAAGAAAGAGAGTGTAAGCAGCAGGAGTAGAAAAAGAAATAAAGACATATTGTAAACATTAAACAGCTATCAGCAGGATACGTTCGACTTTATTGATTTCATCTCTTGCGCTGCCTCAGACGTCTCTAATGGTGCCATTGTTGGCACTGTGTGGGCGTGGGTGGGGGTGTGAGTGTACGTGTGTGTGTGTGTGGGTGTCAAAAAGAAGTACGTACTTTGATTTTATAACCAAATCGAGCGTCTTTGAAGCGCCGAGAAGCATTTTGCGACTTACCTGCAAAGAAAGAAAAACAAGAAAAAAATATTGAGAAAATGAAATTTTAGTCAATCTACATAAGTGTTATATTGTGGCTCCCAGTATATATGTACATTTATATCTATATAAAAGCCCGCATGTATATTTATTTATATTTATTTAGCTGACAGCGAAATGTTTGGTTGCTGTGACAACTACTTTGCTTAGTTAGTTTTTGTGGGTGTGGTCGCCCGTTAGGTTGGTTCACGTTGGGGGCTACTGCTGCTGTTGCTGCTGTTTATACTGCCCACACTCAGATCAATCGGGGTACATATAATCTATATATATTCCATATACACTGTGTGGATATCGATTGCCGACGTCGAGCGGCGCAAACAAAACAATTTGTCAAGCAAATGTGCCAAAAAGTTGACGCAAAGATGAAAAGTTATAGCATGAAGTAGAAGCCAGCGAGGCGCTCACTAACCCGAAAGACAACACAAAACACAGCACACAGCGAGCCGCTTACAGCAAAAAGTACAGTTGTGCACACTGCGACACTATGACGTAAGCACTTACGTTAACTTGCCAACCATTTGGGAGTTGTGTCAAATAAAGTTGCACTTTCATATGTAATTTGTCTTGCTTACAAGCTTTTTCTCTGGCTTAACGTTACGATTACGAGTGCATAACTTTTTGCCTACGCTACGTCAGAGTTTTACGTTAATGGAGTATGATGCGCTAGAGTTTGATCTGATTTCACAATCTGTCAGCTGTATAACTGCTTACATTATTTTGCATTTTACGTAAGTTTAAGTTTACGTTAAATTTTACTTTACGTGACGTATGACTGTTAATAAAGAATCTGATAGCAGAATAGTTCATTACGGTTTTCTGTTAATTAGCAACTAAATATTCCCACTAAGTTCATTCCATTCACGCTGTTTGACAACACGTGAACTAATCTTACGTTACGTAAATGACATAATCAATTAATAACGCAAAGTTAGTTCACGCCTTCTTTCTACTACTTGGTGTTAATTAGTATAGTTTCGGCTCATTAATATAACGTGGCTGATTGTAGTATTAAATGACATAGCGTAAGTTCTTACGTCACGTTATAAAACCACATTTTAATGAAAATATCAATTACCATAGTAAAGTTTTGTAGTGTATGCAGTGGCTTACGTCAGTCTTAGGTTAAGCACAGCTATTTAATTAGTAATAATTTGTAGGTCCATTAAAGTATTAGCCCGTATCAATGAAGACACAGACACCCACACACACTAACGAACTGTCCCATTATTGGCCACGACGTAAGTTGTAGACACTCGTAAAACTATGTCTCTGACACTATATCATTTGCAATCGAACCGAAGGCGACAAAAATATTGTTCGATGAGTAATATGCGCTTAATAGCGCACACAGAAGGCGCTGAGCTGAGCGGCAGGCAGAAGAAAAAGGAAAAATAAGGATGAAGAGGAAGAGAAGAAGAAGGACATATGCCTTGGCCTGGACTCGGCCATGGCCATGGCCATAAAATCGAAGTGCGTTGCCCCGTTGCTCTTGGCCCATCAACTTAATGATGCATAATGATATGAGCCACAAGATGCGGCCCATTACCCACAAAAACCACACACACACACACACACACACACACACACACACACACACACACACACACACGCACACACACACACAATATTAAACAGGAGCGGGGCTTGTGTAAATGGTATGGCAACTGCTGCGTTTGCTCAGCTAAATGGATGCTGCACAGTTTGTGCAGACATCGAAATTATTTATTTTTATTGGCATTATAATGATTTCTTCTC
Organism: Drosophila hydei; assembly: GCF_003285905.1. Lineage (NCBI taxonomy): Eukaryota > Metazoa > Arthropoda > Insecta > Diptera > Drosophilidae > Drosophila > Drosophila hydei. The sequence goes on from NW_022045656.1 coordinate 2,382,054, forward strand.
TGGGCATGTTCTAATGGAACTGGCGAGTGTCAACGTCAGTTGGCTCATTTTTAATTACAGTTAAGTATCGCAATGACGAATTGAATACAAATATTATACAGTTAAATACAAGAAAATGCTGTGGAATTATTTTTAAATATTTAAAAGCGAGATGGAATATTTTCTTCAATTCAATTCAATTCAATTCAATTCGATTTGTTTGCGAACTTTTTCACTGTTTAAATCGTTTTCAATTGTTTTATTTATTATTATAATTAATGGATAGCTTGATTGTATTGTTAATTATTTTTCATTTATATATTGTTTAAATAAATTTTGTTGTATTTTAAAGTAGGACGCATATAAAATGTTTCATGTTTTTATTGTAGCGGGGTTTTTTTTAGCGATGCTTGCCTGTATTTTAATTTGGTTTTTGCGGCGGCAACAATTTAATCAAAATATTTAAGCAGCTGTCGGCCCACATGGCTAGCCAATCTGCTCTGCTCTGCGTATATATTTTTTTTGGTCACCCGCTCCCGGCTTCTGGCTGCTGATGTGCTGAGTGGCTTTTGAAGTGCAGCCAGATACACACACACACACACACACACAGCCATGCTCACGTGTTTGCCATGTACACACTTAATGCTGAAAGAGTGTCACTAACAATATCATCGTCCGCCTGCCTGTCTGTCTATCTGTCTGTTTGGCTGTTTGTCTGTCTTGGTGCGATCCCTTGTCCTGGTATTTGTTTAGTGCAGGTGACATTTAAATTAAGCTGGCATCGTTGTGCAGCGCGCTAAAAGTGCTTTCATGTTGCCTCGCGCTGCTCCATGCCACATGCCGCTAGCCGCCACGACACTGAGAGCTCGTTAAATCCAATAAACGTTTGCACTTTTTATTTATACATGTGTGTCGGCGTGTGTGGCTGTGTGTAGGTGTGTGGCAATTGTTCCTTGCTTGATTAAATTTCTTTGTTTTTATTATATTCATCCTTTTTTCATTTGCTGACAATTAAACTAGCCAATTAAACTTTAGCCTGGACGCAAAACAACAGCTCAGCCATTGGCCTCTGCTTGGGTGTCCTCCTGGCAGTAGCTGCTTCAGCTTCAGCTGCTCCACTAACTGCCAAAGTGTTAATACACAAATACCCAAATGTGTAGTTAGCACGAGTTTCTGCATTGGCCACGTTTTGTTTTCCGTGCCATGGCTCTTGCCATGCCCTTGCCATATGCACAGGCTCGCCCATCCCATTTGCTCGCCTGCCTTTTTAGATATGTTTATTTTTATATGTCGAGGCAATTTATGCGCTCGGGGACTTCGTTTTCAGTGCATTTTGAGTTTAGTTTCTCCTTTTGTGTTCATTTCCTTTCATTTCTTTAAAGCCATTTGTGCACCTTTCATGTGCTTTGTTCGCTATTTATCTAAGTTCCCCGAATGTTTTATCGAGCTGCAATGTCGCCTGGTCACGAGAGCCTCTACCGAAAATACAAAATCAAAACTAATTTACTTTCCAGTCACGACATTAGGCATCCAGCTAAAGGCAATAAATAAATAAATAAATGAATAAATAATTTAGCGCAAATAAATCAATGCCCAATTGACATAAATTGTTCAGGTGCAAAAGGCAACGAATCAAATGGAATTTTCGATGACTTTTTCGTTTACAAGCATATCCCAATCGAAATGTAGAAGTTAAAGCAGCAGTTTTTTATCTCTTTCTTTGTTGAGTAACAAATTAAACCTGGCCCTAACGAATAGTCAGGACTGAAATTGTAATAGAGAGACGGCAAAAGCTGAACAGGTGTGGCCTCAGCACTTTTATTCATCGGACCATGTTAGATCGAGGATATAACCGGCTTCAAAATAAATTACCCTGAATACTTCAGTCGATCATTATTTTCTTAGGCGCCCTCTACAAAGAGGAATGCATGTTGATTTCTGTTCAAGCGCTGGGGTCACGATATCTAATGGGGCTGCAATTGGCACTTGGTTATGCTCAGCTTAACAGCTGTCCAGCTGTCAAAGTCACATATAAATCACAGGACAATCAAATTACGCTTTCATCTGTGCCGGGCCAAATAAATTGCACAGCATATTACGTATACGACGAGTCGACATGGCAAAGGTATAAATTCATTGATTATTTATTTATGGCACGCAGAAAGGGGGACGCAAGGAGGGAAAAACAAGGTGTACGACTATTGTTTGCCAGATTTGATTGTATCGCACACACACACATACACACACACACACAAACTGTGAGTTATTTTCGTTTTATATTGACTCGAAAATGTCAAATGCATAACGGCAACAATTCACAATTTTGATGTAATTGACAGGCAAAAGGGCTGTGTGGTTGGGATGGTCTGGTTGGGTTTGCTGGTTTGGTTTGGCTGTTTGTTACTGTGGTCCCATCATAAAATGTCAAACTTTGTTGTGCTGTGTCGTAACGGTAACATTTGGACAAAACGCTTTCTTATTTGACAGCCCATTTGGCAATGACATGCGCCGGGCCATGAAGCAGCTGCAACCACAGCCACTGCCTCTCATTTAATATGCAAATCGCTTTAATTACACTGCTACGATTGTGGCTGTGTGTGCGTGTGTGTGTGTATTACACGATATTTGGATTTATATAATAATTAAACAATGTACCGCAAAAACAATTAGCCACATTTACAGATACTGCCGCAAGTCAGGCCGCAGCTGCCTCGATTGATGGGGCAATGGTTTTTTGCGAGAGGCCCGCGCTGCCGCTGCACCTTTAAGAGACACAGCAACAGCAGGGACAGCGATATGTGGCATGTGGCATGTGGCATATGCAAAATGAAGTTGACATCTGCTTAAGTGGCTGGGGTTTTGGGCAATCCTCATGGCTTTTACGAGCCAGAGCTGCAGTTTCATTTGCAGCTGCTGCAGCTGCCTGGCTGCCTGCTTGATTGGACATGAAATTGATAGCTCACATACAAACGCACACACTCGCACACTCTCACACCCACACAGACACTTATTGCATATGCATGCAGCACAAGTGTGAGTGCATTGTGTGGGACTGTGCGTGTGTGTGTGTGTAGATGTGCTTAAGCAAGTTAATTGAATTTTGCACTCAAGTCGTTGTCGCTGTCGTTTGGGCGCGGGGCGCTGGGCGCTGGGCGCTGGGCGTGGCCGTTGCCACAGTCGAAACATTTAAGCATTGACAAGACATTTGTGAAGTTTTAAGTGCATTAGCTGTCAGCCAGGCTAAGCGCAGAGCATAGCAAATTGCAGCGCCATGCAAGTCATTTAAATTCCGTTGCCCCAAAAAGTAGGCAACACTTTTCACTTGAGGAGTCCAAGCAACGAAGTCGTAGCCAAGAGGCGGAAGTTAAAGGCTGTCCTTTGCCAATTGTTGTATGCTTAGCTTGATTGATCTTTCCTACATTTTTACACTATTTACATATTTCGGTTTCGTTAAGCTTTCCGTTTCCAATGTGGCTTCATAGCAGCGGAAAGAAGGGTTACAAGTTATCTAAAGGTCATATTAGAATAAGGCTTGCAAGTTTTTGCGGTTAAGAAGTGGATCAAAAGTATTTGAATGTGGCTTGTAAGAGTCAAGCAGCAGTTGAAAAGTTTTAGAAGCGCAACATGTGAACTAAAAAGCTACAAGTTAACATCCCAGTACGAATGGTAAATAAATCTCTTTTAAATTTTAAATATATTACAAAATAAATTAAATAAAAAGTTAAATATTGCCTTTAGCAACTTTACCTAATTAAGTTGTTCAATATTTTTTTATGTATCTGACATATTAAGCCCAGACGTGGACTAATTGATTTTGTTAGAGAAATAATATTATATAAAAAATATATATATATATATTTCTTTAGGGCGCAAGCAAGCTTGTCATATTATAATATTATGGAGAGTTTTTTAATTTAAATTAAAAATATGTAAGTTCTGCTAAAGTTATATAAAATCTTTTGACTTTGGAGCAGTCAATCTAAAGATTACTTTTCCAAAACTTCAAGTTTGAAGCCACAAAAAAAAGGAAGTAAAAATGTCAGCTCCATTTGTCAACGCTTTGTAGTTGATGCCATTAATGGATTAAGCTGAAAAACGTGGAGCACAATGAATAAATTGTCAGATTGCGTTGGCCACATACACACACACACACCACATATATATATATGTATGTGTCCACACTCACACAGTTGCAAATGGGTTAACCAGAAGGGACAAGAGCTCGTTGACCAACAGCTAAAAACGAGTTGGGTATAAGCACAGGATTTGAGAGAGGCAGAGGCATGGGCAGGGCAGGAGAGGGCAGGGCGTAGCTTACATTTCAATATATTTGTGCTCTTGACATTTTGTTTAACTGTTAAACTGTTGGCAAATGCCAACTGTCAGCTCTTGTTCTTCAGCATTTTTGTGCAGCTTGTCGAAAAGTTGTTGGCCCAAAAAGCCGCAGAACAGCAAAACATTTTACGGCCGTTAGTGGCTGGCTTTAAGTTGACCAAACAACTTTAAGCCAGCTAATAGCCAAGTGTGTGTGTGTGTGTGTATGTGTGAGCTTAGCCATTTTGCAAATCAGCGTGCAATTACCCGTAGTTCGTGTAGTTTGCAACTGTATTAAGTTCATTTTTCATTTGCCTTCATGCATTAAGCGGCCCTCAGTAAGTTGGCTGACTTCACAGAAAAAAAGAAAGAAATATAAAAAGTATATATAAAAGAAAAACATAACGCAGAATCACTTTTTCACTTAGCTGGTGTCTGTGTGCGTGTGTATGAGTGTGTTGCCTTTTGGCATGCAAATAAAATGGCCAAAAGGCAGACACCAACCCCCTGCCTCCGCCTCAGCCTTTCTCTCGCACAAGAGCCCAAACCGAGACCAGAAACCAAGCCAACTTAAGCCCAACACGTTAGAGAACAGCGCGCGCAATTTGGTTCCACCAAAATTCCAACTACCCCCGCCTGCTGCTGCCCCCTGTGAGCTGCTCTTGGCTGGGGCCACAATAAGAAAAATGCTCAAGTGCCAGAATGTGTGCAAAGAACTCAAGTTTGGCACACACTTCGCCAGCTTCTTGATGTTGTTGCTGTTCTTGCTGTTGTAGCTGCCTTTTCCCTTTATTTTTGCCTGGCAGATAATTTGAATTTTTTCCATTTGTTTGGTTTGGCTGTGCTCCTGGTTGGCCACCCGCCCGCCTGCCTGCCAGCTCCTTGCCAGGTCACTTGCATGCCGCGGCTGCCTGTTTTTTAGGAACTGTAAATTGCTTTAGTTGGCGCACAGTTTCTGCATTCAGGCAACAATAAGCGGGAATTTGGTGGAATTTCTGTTAGTGTGAAGGCTTGTATATTTATGAATACACTGCTAGTAATGCACTGCTTATAACCCAGGCACTTGCTGCTTTTCTTATCTATGCAATTGCAACTGCAGCTTGCACAATTTCACAGTTTTCTTTGAGATTCGAATTTCAGTGCAGCTGTTTGTTGTGCTCCATGTGTCTGTGTCTGTGTGTGTGTTGATTATTTCTATTGTTCCTTCGAGAGAAAATAAATGTGAGCCAATTAAAGATATTCCACTTTAGACTTCTTAGAAATGCCAAGTTATTTCTACACTGTGCAATGAAATAAGTTTTGAAACAGTTTAAGCTCAATTTTTGTAATACTCCAAAGTCATTTAGCTACTATCAGCTTTTGCTGTCAAATATTAAATAATATTTATAAAATATTTTCTCAGGACTGTTTTGTGATTGTTTATATCATCATCATCGAATTAATGCCTATTTCTTAGACATTTAAACAACTGTTAAGACTTTACTATATACTTCCTATTCACTATATAATTCCTATAAAAATTCTATAAACTGTTCTAGTATAGAGTTGACTTTAAATTTGCATATAATCTAACATGAGTTAATCACATTTTCTCACAGCCATAGCTCCCCACACACAAGTCCCTAACATTCCTGTAATATTTGCAACTACACATCAGTTAGCTCCCACCTAAATCTGCCTAGAAATTGTGTTATAATTGTTTTTCTTTAGATTAAATAAGTGCTCCCTTGAAGCATATATTTCATAGCCTCTATCAGCTAAGCACTTTAAATCGGTTCATGGGCATCTTGAGCATTATATTTCTTTCAAATTTCCAGCTACATTTCTCGAAAGTGACTTGCATTTGAGTGGCACAACAATATTTGAATATGGTTTTTTTTTCAATTACGGCAAAAGTGGCAAAACAGTTGTCAACATTTCAAGACAAAACAGCAAAAACAGCAGCAACAGTTCCGGACACAGCAGCAGCAGCAGTGAAAATGTAATAGAAATGTAGAAAGAAGAAGAACACGTAGCAGACGCAGAGGCAGAGTTGCAGCAGCAGTAAAGGAAAACCAGCCATGACGCTCTGTCAGCTGCAGAAAGAAAGATGTCAGTTGTCAACAACAATGCCCCAAGTTCCAACAATAAAATTCTGACACATTGAAAAATGTCATTGTGTAACTTAAGTAGCCAACATCACACACACACGCACACACACATATGCTGGGTTGATTATGTAAAACAAGGCACATAGAGTAACAGACATTCACCCAACCATCTGCCTCTTGCCTCAGAGCGCTCTCAAGCTCCAGCTTTGTGCCGCCTTCATGTGCCCAGCCTGTTAATTTACTTGCAGTTCCGTTCCATTTTTATGGACTGCCGCCATGACGCTACGCTCTATACACTAAGAGACACATATGTGTGCGTGTGAGTGTGTCGGCCATTTGTTATGCAGTGATACAGCAGCAGCTAGCCGAGCCAGCGTTTTATGCTTTACATGTTGATTAGAGATGAACACGTGTTACAAAAAAAAAACTTTTTAATCAAAATGCGAAAAGACCAACCAAAAGTTGATACCGATTAAGCAGATCAAATTAACTAAAGCAGGCATAAAGCACGTATGGCTGTGAGTACTTCAAGGTAAAGTATTTCATTATTAATAAAAATAAGAATAAATAAGTAGTTATTTCTACACTGTGCAATGAAATAAGTTTTGAAACAGTTTAAGCTCAATTTAATAAGAATAAATAAGTTTCTATATTCCTACTAAATATATAAATATGTAAATAGTTCCTAGCATACAGTTTATAGTGCTAACAATATTTATTTTTTCTAAGCGCAATATAGCATTGAATAATTAGATCCATTGAAAATAGAAAAGTCTTTCTTTATAATTTTACGCTCACGCGCACATCTCTAATAAGCTAACACACGCCCATATTTGTTGAGTGTGTGTTGCTTATGCAAGCGAGAAATTTGTTATAATGTGCCCGGGCGTAGAAATAGGGACAGAGACAGGGTATATCGCAGATATTATGTATGCTTTTGATAAACGCATAGTGAACCAGCGAGGCGTACACTTGGCCCAGGACCAGGCTCAGGCAAGGCCCAGGCCTAGACTCGAGTACAGCGTAGGCAGACCGGGTTAGGGTATGTACTAGACAAAAAATAGTAGTGTGTGTGTGTGTGTGTGGCAACCCTAGCCAAAGTCATTTGCGGCGTCGATCAAGTGTACTGAGCCGTTTTATGGCTGCGCTTAACAAACCTCGACGAGGACGCGCAGCAATTGTTGTGACTGCTCCAGTTGTTGTGAGGCGAGTATATATAAATATATATGTATAAATATAAATATTTCTCTATATATATATTTATTTTTTTTTGGCGCTGTCAGAAGTCTTTTTTTGTTGAGGTGACAAAGTTAGCCCCGAGGTACAACAACAGAGAAGTGCGGATTGTTCGCGGCAAGCAAAAACAAACGGCGCATAATTTAATTTCCACAGGCAGCAGAAGCGGCTGTTATCAGTCTCCAGGCATCATTATTACGTTTAATGGAAAATAATTACTTTTGGATAAGGCAAAGTGAAAGAAATAACAAAAAAAGAAAAAAACGAAAATGTAAATAAAAACGCAAACGGCCCCCAGGGCCAACAACAAGGCATGCTACTGGATGGCCTCGGGAGGGACGGAAAAGCGTGTTTCTTGACAGTTTTTCACTTGTTGTTGCTGCTGCCGCTTCTGCTTCTGCTTCTGCTTTTCGGCATGGATTTTCCTAGTTTTGTATCTGTAGACTCCATGGAGATATACAGATGCGCTGAGCTTATTAGCGAGCAGACATAAAACTGCAGCGAGAGTTAAGCAAATTGAGTGTGGGCAGAGCAGAGCGTGAGATAAGCTTTATGGGATAAGTTAAGGCCATACTTGGCTGGGGATTAGCTTATAATTGGTCTTCCTGCTTGACGAAATAAGGAAAAATATCGAATCAGACTTTTAACTTAATTAATGCGAATTCTGAATTTAAAATCCACAATTTTTAGAGCCATTTGACACCACGGAGAACCGTGTAATTTATTTAGTCTTGCCTCAAGATATTTCATTTATTTGAGATTGATAGAAAATGACATAAGCTAGTTTTACAATTGACATCAATTATTGTGGCTGCCTTGAGCCATTTCAATGATGAAATTTGTGCTTAACTCATAAAGATCTCAATGCCAATTGCACATTCGAATTCTAGCCTTGGGGAGTTTTGTGTACTTTGGCTAAGTAATTAAATACAACTGTCAGTTTGAATTGATGTTGTGCGTTAACACTCGCTCTCACAGCTGTAAAGTCTCAAAGGCTCCTTAACTTGGTGCAGTTGTATGAGTAGTAAGCGTGTCTGTGAAGTTTGAAGACTGCTCATGGTGTGCACTCGAAAAAGTTTAAGGAACATGTATATATATGTAGATGATGGCTCCCTGGACGTTGAATACAATATGAATTCGTAAGGACTTGCACGAAGCGTTGATCAGAAAGCAATACGCATTTCATAGCTTTCTCAATATCCGGACTCTATAAATCCTGTGTAAAGACTTTGGCTATGTCAAACAAGCAGCTCTAGATATATATTCCAAGTCGAGGCTTTTTCCATCAACTCTAAGCAGTGACTACTAAAAGGCAAAGAAGTAGATGGAAAAATAAAGGAAAGTTATGGAAAATTTGCTACTTATTTCTGTAATTCATTGAGCCGCAGTCTCTTTTCAACTGGCTGACAATGTGGCGCCTAAAGTTAAGGCGCTTAAATTTAAGCATTTCAGCTACAGTAATGACAAAAGAGCCCAAGACCATATATATATGTGAGAGCATATCGTATATGTACATATAGATGATATACTTATATGCATAACTTGCCTTAACTGGCGACTTATGAGCTTCATTTCTATTTATTTACTTTTTTTGTTATGCCCGGCTGTTGCCAGGTTTAATGAGCTTTATTGTCAGTGTATGTGCGTGCGTTGGTTCCACTGTGAGCGCGTAACATAACCCACTTAAATATGTCATATGCATGCTATATGCGAGACGAGTGCGGGACTAATCAGACGACGCGTTATACCGGCTGCTCAGCGTTTGAATTTGCAATGGCAGTCACCCTCGAAGTATGCTGTGAATTATGTGCCGCATGAATGTCAGCAGCAGTAGCAGCAGCAGCACGCAACAGCAACAGCACCAGCAGCAGCATCAATTCAAATGTCAGGCTCAGTCGCAGTCGCAGTTGCAGAGGCTCGCAGCTTGGCGCTGGGTGTCGCTGTCAAAGCACTTTATGTCACAATAATTTGCAGTGTGACTGTGTGTATGTGTTCGTGTGGGTGTGCGTGTGCGTATGTGTGTGTGCGTGTATTATATATGCATTCATTTCACGTGCCAGCAGCTAACATCTTCACGTTTTGTAGGCATCTCTCCATTGGAGTAAGCTGGCATCGCGTGTAGTTGGGCAGGATGTTGGCCAATATGCATATGTAAAATATTTATGAGCGCGTGCAAATTCATTTCATTGCTTCAACGCTTTTGCTTTTTCAACGAATGGCGACAGCGAGTCCCCTGACTATAGCATGGGGTTTGTCAAAAGTGTTGAATACGAAATATGTGATTAAAATTCATGAAATTAAACTAAACTAATTTGCAAGCAAAAGCGCGATGCATAGCTAAATTAATAAAGTATTGTCCGAGTCGAGGGACAAGCTTAAAGCATTAGCTTCAACATTGTAATACGACATTCTTTATACACAGTATTTTAAGCAAATAATTTGTCTATATATGCAGCAAAAATTTCATAAAAATTTAAATTTAAAGGATCTCGTTTATTGTATTATACATAAAAAGAGATTTAAAAATATTTTTTTGCTAGATTTATATGAACTTATTTTAAAAACCATTTCTGTTTTACTTCAGTGCAATCATTAGTACTCGAAAGCCATTTCTCTACGCCACGTTCTGCTCTACTCCACAAAGTGATCTATTTTATAGTCAAATATAAATGTATATGTAAATGTGAATATCTATGTGTGTGACTGTGTATGTGTGTTGGCTCTTGCACAAGAATTTAATGCAGCGCATAACAAATTTTCACAGCACATTTTCATGGTCTGCAGGGCTTATGGCCTAACTGGCTAAATGGGAGGCTGACAAATTGTCAACATACAGCTCCCAGCCCCTTTTGTTGTCCCTGTGCATGTGCATGTGTGTGAGTGTGTGTGAGCTGTAAATAAATTCAACATTGTGCAATATGCGCGACACGCGTTTATTTGTATTGTATTTATATTTCATGCTGTGCCGCTTGCCCATTCTAGCAAGGATGAGGCGGGTGTCCCGCTGTCCAGGGTGTGGCGGAAATCGCAAAAATATTTTCAGCACGCCACGGAAATGAGAAAAACGTTTTCTTTTTTTCTGATTTTGGGTAGAAGCTGCTTTGCAATTTTTATGCCCGAATATTATTTATAAATATTTCGGCAGCAACTGTGACTGCGATTGCAATGGAAATGGGAATCGGACTGCGTTTGCGATTGCGACTGTGTCTGGCCTTTTAACTAATTTGGGGCTGGCAGTTAACATTTTGTAATTCGTTTATGCAATATTCAGGCGCATTTATGCATTACATTTTATGCGTTTTGTCTGCTTATTTACGAGTTTAACGCGCGCGCCACACGCCATACGCCACACGCGGCGTATGCGTAATATAAACAGCGCTTAAGCCACTGCATTCGCTCGGGTATATTGGCGTTGGTATTGCTATTGGCATTTGGTTTGTGTTTGTATTTGTGTATGAGTGCATGTGTGTATGGCAATTTCAAAGGATTAGGCGCCTGAGTGCGCAAGGACATGACAGCAATGACGCTGCCAGCATGCATTGCCATGCTATACCATGCCAGCCCTGCCCTGCTCTGCTCTGCCCTGCCCTGCCCTGCCCTGTTGTGTCCTCGCATTGACTTTGCATACAAATTAAAGTTTTCAAACGCTCGCTGGCTGGTTTATGTAATTGAATTAAGCGCGCGATACGCTAGCCAAATTGTAACTGCATTACACAGGGCGTGGCTGTCTGCGGCTAATATGTGTGTTTTGTTTGTGTGTTTTTGTTGCATATATGCATTAAGTTCGGCGCGAGCAAACAAATGCTTTGATCTATTGAACCTGCGCTGCGCTGCACTGCTTCAATTTCTTTTCAGTGGGCATTTCATCTATTTGAAAGGCCTTTCTTTATTGCATGGCTATATGCCATACATATTCAGATTTATTCATACCTATACTCGTGCACAAGTCTCTCAGCTGAGGGCCAATTATCTGCATTTGCTGTAGATCATAAATATCGCTATCTGCTCGCAGTGCACTTAAAGTAAACTAAGTTAACTGAGTAGCAAAGCTCAATGATTCAGTGCGCGATAAGCCTTTAAGGAATTGAATTTCCTATTCCACATTATTATTCATTTTAATAATTTAGGGAAGGAAGTCAGCTTGATCTGCGGACAACAGCAGACAATACACAAAGGACATTCAGTTACTTAGAAGCCGATGCAGCAATAAGGGAATATCGCATTCATTGAAAGCATGAAATCATCGGAGACTTATTTGCATTTCTGAGAATCGCATAGTGAGGCGCTGCTGAAAATTATGCCATTTTATTTTTTTGTCTAACTAACTTGAGCCATTCTCGTCGCCATTTAAATTTCTTTTTATTATATTGCTAGAGGTTTTCATTCGGATTACTATTTCATGGCCTAGATACTTCCAAAATGTTATTTTGTTTAGTTTCTGTTATTTGTAGCACTTGATCTACCCTTTTTTGCAGTGCATTAGTCTGTGCTTTTGGCCAAAAGACTTCTAGTTATTTTAGCTAGTATGACAAAAATCTATTACATTGCTTGGGGTTTTGACCCAGGCGAGGGGAACGTGCATTGAACTGGTCGCATGTCAGGTTGCGTTCAATCGCCTCTGCACACCCCATGGCAGAGCAGTCCCTACTAAGTTGGTAACCTGCTCGCTGCCTCTCTTCAGCTCTCTCCGTCTCATCTCGTTCCCTCTCTTTACTCTCTGGGGTGCCATAGCGATTGATTGGCTTTGGGGCGGCGCGATGCGTCGCATTTGTCCTTTTGTTTATTGGCCATGAGTGTGTGTGTGTGTATGAGTGTGTGAACGGATGTGTGTGTTGAAGCGATTCATTGTATTTAGTGAAGAGCAACGGCAGCTCCGCTCGTCATCTTACATATAGCGTAGGGTAGGGTATAGCAGTTGCATTAATCGGATTTTGGGGTCCATTGTTGTTAAGCTGCTGCTGCTGCTGCTGCTGCACGCTGCGCACTTAAAGTTGCTGTTGCATAATGCCATTGTTTGTTGCATATTTACTTTTTGACGGTTTTCTGTCTCATTGCGGGGAAGCCCGGGAACACACAAAAAAGTTGTGCCTTTTGTGCTGCCAGCATTGGAGCATTCAGCCAATCTGGCAATTCTGCCAGACCCGGCACGTATGTCGTTTATGTCGTTAGCTCTACGGGATATTTCGATTCTATTCTATTCAGGTCGAATCTACGTTGCGTTTGAGTGTGTGTCTGTGTGGGTCTGTGAGGGAAAAGTTGGCTGATGTAACTAAGTAATATTGGCAGTTGCATTTGGGTTATTGTCTTCAGTGGGCGTGCGTGTGTGTGTGTGGGCTCAGCTTGAGGGAAGTGCTGTTGAGCTAGGCAATCTGACAGCCATTGAACAGTAAGCACTCGTACGAGTTGCTGCCTGTAACTTTGCCGCATGATAAGCCCGGCCAATGCAGTATGTCCCACTGCTTGTCTCTCTATCTGTCTGCTGTCTGCCTGTCTGCGTAGCTGCCTGCCTGCCTGCCTGCCTGTCTGTCTGTCTATTTGTCCGTTGTCTCTCTGGCCAGAGAGTCAATTGGACTGCAATTGAGCATAACAAAATACGTTAAGTACACGAGCAGATATCGCATTAAATGGCCACATTTACATTTTACTCAAGTGTTGCGACAGAAGTTAACAATTTTAAATTCAATAAAAATCACTGAATCACTGAAGCGAAAGCTTAAATCAGGAATTGCACGACGAGGCAGGTAGCTCAGGATAATTAATCAGGCTACTTGTGAAATATATCTCATATTTTCTTAATAAAGTAAGAAATCATATCGCACTGGATTTTATGTTGAATATAAAGCTTTACTTATAAAAGAGGAAACTCGACCTTAAAGCAAATATTCGAAAAGGAAGGATAAACATGAGCTTCCCTTCATTCTCTCAAATAACTTTAATAACTAACAATTTAATAACTTTCTACGTAGCAACTGAAGTGTGGGAAATCAGGGTCCGAGTCTTTTGTCTTGATAGTCAAATCACAAAGCAAAGCTTCCATAAAATACCTTTGAACTTATGTATATAAAGTTACATTAGTTAAAGCTGAATAATATTTAAAGCATAACGAAACGAGAAAATTTATAATTAATCTAGGTGGATTGTAATTAAATTGAGTTTACTTATATTCTCCTATTAAGTTTCAGCAGATTTCGCTTATTGTTGCATATTGAGAGCTTTCATAAATTCTGATGAAGCAACACTTGGGTATTAAACATTTAGCCTTACACCGGCACAGAGGCCCCCAGTATCCACTTTCCCTCCATGGCTAGTTGGTTTGGCTGCCTGCAGCATTATTTGGAGTGTTCAGCAGTTCGACTCAACCTCAACAAAATGTTCAACTTGATTTTCATACGATTTGCTCAACGGTTTGTAGATACTGTCCGTATTTTTGTTCTCTTTTTTCTGTTTTTTTGATGAGGGTAGTTGGCAACATTTATGGGCAAAAGTTGCCTTTAACTTGGTTAGTTGCATTTGCCGTGTCGGATCCGTTGCCAGTTTCCATTTTCCGAATATGCTCAGCATTTTCATTGTGCATTTGGTGGCGAAGTCCAGAACCATTTTAGGTCCATTGGTTGCATTGGTGGGCACGTGCGTGCCGGAACAGCCTTTGGCCATTATTACACCTCGTCGGTGGGCACGTGGGAGCTGGCGACGGAGGGGCTGCCGTACAAGGGGAGAGCTGTTGGCTTTGGGGCACGTATAAAGTTGGCTGTGGCTGGGCTTGGTAGCTGGTATAAAGTGCATTTTGTTGCCACTTTTGCCGCCGCTTGACTTATTTCGTTTGATTTTATGCGGTTACGTGAATTCATTGGCCAACGGATAAAAAGAGATAGCGAGCGCGAGAGCGAGACTGAGATGGATAGAGAGTGGGTTGGGATCTGCTGGCAGCGCTTTTAAGCGTAAGCGATTTTTTATGTACGCTTGTGGTTTAATTTCAATCATTTTACTGGGCAGTTGGCTGGCCATGTTAGCGCAGCGCTTTCGGGGCCACCTGGGCTAAAGGACAAAGGACACGCGCGGCCGCTTGAAATCAACGTTAATAAATGTGCAAATGTGATTTGGGCCTAGCGAGAGGGAGAAAGCGCGCGCGCATATTTCGCACAAAATGCGATTAGTGTTGCATAGTTTTGGGCGCTTAATTTGAGCATATGCCACACACACATACACCCACAGACACACTCATGGCTAATTGCTATATCATTAGAAGTAAGCTGTGCGCTTGTCGGCGTGTGTGAGCGTGTGCTCGGCTTTAATGCTTTAATGGCCACTTGAGCCACAAAAGTTGCGGCTTGTTTGGCACTTTTTCTATATTACCTGAGCCACATTATGTCCTCGCCGGGCCGCCCTACGGGCCACCTTCACTCACTTGGCCAGTCTGTGCTCCACATATGCCACAAATTAGTTATAATTAAGTTTAGCACACGTTGCCAGGCGGCGGCTCCTGCATAACACTTAAGGAGCTACAGTTACACAGGCACAGCTGTACAAGAAGCTACGTGCTTAGCTTGCAATTGCTAAGCACATGCCCTGTAATGAGACATCGCCATGGGGCATGTATGAACTGCTAGTTTAAGCTATATATTTGCCAAATTGTATATACCTAGGCGCATACTTCTTCGCTCCCTTGCACGCAGCATTAGAGGGTAAGTTGCTAGTCGTTCATTGCTTGTACTTGTATTTAATAAGCGTTTGCCATCTATCCACACTTTGCAGTTGCTTAGTCGACACATTAAATGTAATTAGCTGCGCTAAGGTTGGCACAAAGCTACAGTTGTGACAGGACTCGGTCTATGACTCGCCTTTCGTCTAATTAGTTATCTAAAGTTTGTTGGCGACATTAATGGCGTCGGCATTGGCTTTGGCGTCGGCAGCATCGGTGGCAGTGGCAGTGGCAGTAGCAGTCGCAACAAATTGTATGGCATACTTTTTTGCATTAACATTAGCCCCGACGCTGGTCGTGCAAAGTTTGCAACACAAATCATTCCCAGCAGCAGCTCGACGAGGGGAAAAAAGTAGAGAAACAGCAAGAAATGTTGTTCTTCTATTTTATTCATATTTTTTTTGGTATTGTTTCTTCAGTCTTTGCGCCGTAAATCACTCAAAACATAATGCCCTGTATTTAAAATATGCGCACAAATGTTCCATGCAGCGTGCAAATTGCAGGAAATGTTTTTACTTGGCTTCTCCGCAGCCCCAGCGCTTTTTTATTAATATTTTATTTTTGTTTATTTTTTCGTGCTGCAGTCTAGCTTGTCGAGCTGCTTGTTCTGCGAAGGACACACATTGATATATGATATATTTGCCAGGCATAAATGGTTTTATTATTTTTTTATGAAGAAGCCTTTCTCAAGTACTTGCTCGAGCATATATATTTACGCACATGTAGTATTTGGTGGAACTGCTGCGTACATTATTTGACACAATATTGACTTTTGTGATTGCCATTTCGTAGACAAAATAATTCATGGTAAAAGTCTTTAACAAGAAAGAACGGTTCTATTTCTTAAGACCTTGTTTGCCAAAAACTCACAAAGTAGATTTTGATCGAAAATTTATTAAGTGTGTATAAAACATTAAAAGTTAATAGAAAGCAAATGCATAGAGACTAGAGTCAGGGCTCATTTCGAGGATGGCGAATAGTAGCGAATGCAGTAGCAAATGTATTTCGATGCATTCAGAGAAAATGCAGAGCAAAGTGAAGACCATAATGGAGCAAATGTGCAAAGACCAAAATACAAATATAAAATGCTAAATGCTGCAGTTTCGTAGTCAGTTGGATCATATAGAAGAAGACCACTTTAGAGCGGAGTTTTGTCAGTTGATAAGCAGCAATAAATTCGTACATAACGACCTGGCTGAAGCTTATCCTTATCGTTATCTATGGCATTATTATTTCCATAATTATCAATAATGTTATTAATGTTAATTCTTTTTGATATCGCTTCATTGTCATTGTTGTTGTTAAGTGAACTTTTATATATGTATTTCAATTCCCATACATGAGTATATTCCACAACGCACCAGATTACTCTCTCAGTTTTCGAAACGTATATCTTAAATGGCTTAGTTCGACAGGTCTTCAATCATTGCGTTGTGGAATAGAATTTTATTCAGTTTCGCGCTACGTTAAGTTTGCTTGTTTATTCAATTCTCTTTCAATTTTCTCATTGGCCTGCGTAGTTCATCTATAAACCATAAATTCATAGTTCATGCCGAAAGTAAACTGTGTACGTAAGCCTGCATAAAAAGCCATTGTATGTCCGCATCGTATGATATGATATCCGTGCACTGCGGCTTTCTTTAGTATTTATTTTAGCGCCTAGCCTGTGGCCGGCGCAAATTGCCCTCGGCCTGTTGTTTTTTCAATCCATATAAATATATTAACAGATTTCCATTTGGTTTATTTCGCTTTGTTGTTTGCATTGTAAAACCAAAGCAAAACAAGAAAGAAAAACAAACTTGAAAATACATGTATATATCTGAATATATATATATATATAAATATATATATATGTATATGTAAATAAAGACTGCGTATTTGGGGGCGGGGCAGGGCGTATTCTGGGCCAATTTCGAATGAAGAAGAAGCCAACGCATTTTAAATTGCGGAATTGGCAAAAATGGAAAATCATAATAAATAAATATAAATTTATATTGGACAATGTAGCTGATGGTGCTCTTCATTTGCTTTTATTTATCATATATAGTAGACACTGTTGTTGCTGTTGCTTTTGCTGTTGTTATGCTGTGTTGTCAACAAGCTTTTATGAGGGGGAGCCAACATTTTTCAATTTATTTTCAATGTTTCTCAAAATAAGAAAAAAAAAAACCAAATATATAAATGAAAAGCAAAAGAAGGCAAACGTAAATTGAACATTTTAGCGCGCTTTTAAGCAATGTCGTTCTGAGCACCCATACACACTCGCACACACACGCACACACCTGTCCAACAACAAGAACGGCAAAAACATTGCACTTAGAACTTCCGCACGATAAAATTAAATGACGGCTTGCTTGCCACACGGGGGTTGCTGCTGGAGAGGGCGTGGCATGCCACCGCTGGCTGGGGCAAACTGTGCACAACAATATATATCAAAGTGGAGCGTTGCGGGTGCCGGGCCTTGCAACAGCATTAAAAAAAAAACAAGAAGTTGAACGAGAGGTGGAAATCACTTATGCTGCCATTTGACGTTGGCTCCTGTTTGTTTGAAGTGGCGCTAAAATTATGTTAACGTAACAAGGTGAAAGCACAAAATGAAAAATCACTTAAACAATTTGATTTTTGATTTGTCTCGACCAAACAGTCTGCGCCCCAAGCTGAGCCAGGCCCAGGCCCAGGCACAGACTCCAGCCAGGTAAGCTGAAGACTGGCAAATACTCTAGCTTCAGTATATGAGTGTTTGATATAGCCTAGACGCCTTTAAAAGCAAATAATGAAGCTGTCTAATAAATAACTTTGATGTAATTTAAAAACTTGCTAACAAAAAGCTCTCTCAATTTCTGCTAAAGTAAAATATATAAAAGCTGAGCTGAAATAAAGCTGCTTATCACATATCAATTTTCCAAGAACTATTTTCTGTAGCTCTACTTTAAATGTGAATGCTTTGTTCTTTTATTGGCCTATCAACTGCGCCCTTCGACCCAGCTACAAGTACCACGATTAAATTAGAATACCCTCTGTGGCAGTTATAAAAAGCGATGCTCTTTAAAGATTTATAGAGTTTCGTTCGCTTTGGCTCAACAGCTCATAAATACGAATAAATATAAACCACTTGATTTTGGCCTGACTCAAATTATGGGCATAACAAATCTTGTGCCAGTTACAGTCAACATCACGTAGCAACGGCGCCCAGGCACATCGCACTATGTGAGCTCCCAGCCGGGACCAGTAGTAAGACGCGAGCAGCGAGGGACAAGAGCTGGCAGACTGGTACAGCAACGCACAGAGCGCAGACTTTTATTGATAAGGGCATAATTTATTTGAACAATCGACAAAACGCTATTGTCAATAAAGCCAGATAAATATCTGGCACTGTAACAGTGCTATATATATATATATAGATATATTTTTATATGCCTCTATACTGCGGCTTGCGTGACAATGCGCTGAATGCGTAGCCAAAAAGGAAAATAAACGGGGTCGGGAGTTAGGCATATAAATAGAAGACACAGTTATGGTAGAAGGCTTTACGACCAGCTACAGTAAACGCTAGCTAAAGTGGATTTTACTCATTAAATTCGTTGCTGACATGTGAGTTAGCAATTACATATCGATTAGCAAACCAAAAAATATGAAATAATAATTATATAATAAAATTATACTTATATTTACTATTTAAACCAGTTGGAAATATTATTTAAAAATATTTCAATAATTTCCCTTACCTTTATCTGCCAATAAATTTTGCCTATCCTTATAATATCTTTCGATTTCTATATCTTATATATATATACATATATATTTATATATATATTATATATATATTATTGGTATTCCTGTAGATAGTAGTGGCTGCTGTTACACTTAGAGTAACTTAGTTTTATGATACCTGTGTCTGCTCTTAAGCAATGTTTACTGTATTTCATTGAATTAAACAGTTTATTGGACGATAGAAGCCACGCTGGTCGCGTAATAAAGTCAATATTTAATTGAAATATGGTGCGATTTATGTGTGCTATGTATTTGCTATATGCGTGCATACACATACGCATATATATTCGTGTGTGTGTGTATAATGGTGTGCATATTTACATAAAGGTCAGTTTAATGAACAAATTGGTTAATTACATTGAAGCAATGGCATATGAAAAATGTATTGCTACGCACGGGCGTGCGCTAAATAAATTATTGATAAATATTGAAAAGCCGCCCGAGAGAGCTCAAAAGGTTGACAGCTCGCATAACTTTAGCATATGAAGTTGATAAACAGAATGATTTATGCGGGATGCGGACTGTATAGGTGTGCGTGTGTGTGTGTGTGTGCACACTCGCAAAATGGCATGTATAAAATGTGTATTTGATGTGGCAGACATTTAGGCCTTGTGGCATGTGCCACGTCTCACTATTTTGCACTTTTTAAGGACTAGCAGCAGATGCTGCGCCTTTCCCACACGCCAGCCTCTTGTTTGCCGCTGTCTCAGCTCAGTTGGCAGGCAAACATTATCGCCTACGTGCACAGTAAGCATAAGTGGCAGGACGCAGACGCCTTTTGACGCCTTCGAGCTTCGCTACATGTGGCAGCATGTGGTGTGCCTCTGTGAGCGTGTGTCTTGGCGTGTGGCAAATGTCAATTTGTTAAGCATTTACACGTTGCACTGATCACTTTATTTGCTTTTCATTTGATGCTACAAATTAGTTGTTGACTGCCTTAGAGAACTTGAAGTCGCATAAATTGTGCTTCATTTGATTATTTGAACCTTTGCTAACGCTGCAATAATTTCGTGGGTGGCCTGCTTGGGGGGGCGGGGCACTTTAATTACATTTGAAAGCAACACTTGAAACTTTGTCCGCAGAGCGCGCCGAAAACTTACCGCAAAAGCACAAAAATAAATGTCGAAGAAATTAGTGGGCGGGCGGGGCGAACCGGGCGGACAGTTGTTCGCTTGCAAAACAAAATGGAGGAAATGGCAAGTGGCGAGAACAGAGCGAGCGGTTGGTTGTCACAAAGTGTCGCCTGGCCATAATGACAGCATGTTATAAACTTTTGCACCAGCTTCCACCAGATGAAAAGTTAAAAAACCGGCTGCATTAAAGTGGGCGCCGGATGTTGCCGCCACGCCTGGCCACCGCCGCCTCCTCGCCTTGCCCACAAAATGGCGTTTGCATGTTAACATCTGAGACATCAGCCGTCAATAGATACATACCTGCAAAGAGAACGAAAGGGCGAGAGAAAAAGAAAGAGAGCAAACATTAAAAGCTGTGTAAAAATTAATAAGGGCTTGGTTTAAATCCGTCAAATGTCAACCTGGGCAAAGCAACTAAGCAACAAAAAACAACTTGCGCAATTTACTTTGTTAATTGGCAGCGTTTAAATGTCGCTTCTGCCCACAGACCCCCATCAGACCCTGCCGAAACTGCTCACCTTCTGTGCCCGTTCGACTTCTGCTTTTATAGCATATTTATAGAGGCCAGACAGCGATGGACTGCAGGCAATTGGAAAAACAAAATACACAAAATGTAATTTGGAAAGTTTGTTGTGTTAACACACACCAACACACATGCACACGAACACGCACACGCCCAGGCACAACACACTTGGCCAGCTGGTCACTTTTTTATATCATGTATACCCTGCCGTTGTCTAAAAGGCGGCTGGGTATATTTGGCAGCAAATAGTGAGAGCTTACTAAAGCTGAATTGTTGAATATATATTATTAAATACTTTTTCATTTAAATTACAATATATAAAGGTGTCATTCCAGTAACTATTCATGCTGGCTACCTTATAATGAAATGAAATCAAAAGCTCGCCCTGGCCTAAGGCTCAATTCACATTAACTTGCAATTTTTTTCAGCAATATATAAGTCTGTATTTATCTACTCGTATCCATGCACAGAGTTTTATTACTACATCATTTATGTATATATTTGCTACCTTTAGCACGATTTGCAATTCTTTAAATGTGCAAGACTCAGTTTCAGATGTGCCACTACAGGTAATCCCAGAGTCTGGCAGCTGTTCACAGCGTTTAACTCACTTTTGTTCATATTGTCCCTGGCCCATCGTTCAAACTGTGCGTGTTCTACAACTAGCGTCAACATTGCGGCAACACACACAAAACAACAAAATAAAAATTAATAGCAAGAAAATCCAAAAAAAATAGAAGAAGAAGAGAAAACAAAAATAAAACGAAGAAGCCAAAGCCAAAGCCGAAGCCGAAGCAGAAACAGAAAAAAACAATAAACTGCGACACAGCGACAGCAAACAAACATTAAAAATGCACAACACCCTAGTCAGACCGGATTCTATAACCCTGGGGTCAAACAGCGTGCAGGACAGTGTACTATATTGCATGAGGACAGAGGACAGAGGGCAGAGGGTAGAGGAGCGGCTCAGCTTGCGTGTCTAACGTTGTAACTGCCTAAGGCTATATCGACCCAGACGAGCGTCAGTTAGCACCAATCATGATAAGCACACATACCTTCACACACACACACACATATATATATATATATATATATATTTATATATACAGTAGATTTTGCAGTTCGAGTAGTCAACTTTAGTTTGGCGTAGAAATTTTTGCATGCCTGCAACTTCATATGTGGCAAAGTTTTTGTCACTTGTTTCGGGAAATTGAAAATTTCCAAATTGAAAGTTTGTTTCAGCAAAGTTTTCTGTGATATACACACCAATAAATTTTCATATATATATATATACATAGAGGTATATATATTTAAGAAACTTTACAACGAAATAATAAGAAAAGTCAAAAGTCTTACATATTTTCTTAGCCCAGATTATGTTGCATTCCTTTCGACCAGAGTTCGTTAGCCATGCTTCGTTAAGCACTCGACCACAATTGAGTTTTTACAGCTGGATGCTTTGCTAAGCTTGCTCCAGGGAGCGAGATGAGAGCTAAGCGGAAAGCTGCAGAGCTTTTCCAGCAGCTGTAGAAGCAACAGGTAAAGGTTTTCGCCCATACTCAAAATAAGGATCGGTTGAGTCAATGACATAAGCCCAGATTGTTTCATTCAATATTGAATTTGAACCATAAAACTGCATTGTATTATTGATATTTATATTTAATAAATAAATCACATTTATACTGAAATATTTAATATATTCAATTTAAGGATTTGTAATATTTTTGCAATATTTAATACATTTATGTATGCGCACTGTTTGTTTCATAATATTTTTTATTTTATTTTTTTATGAAATGGTTTAAATTTCAAGCACAAGGCACAATCGAACAATATATTTTAGAATTTAAATAAAATTGATTTATAGAAACCTTGAGATAATCAAGACAAAATGCAAAGAATAATAAAAGTAATACTTAAATATTTTTCAGTCAACTAAATAGTTTAAAGTCGCAGAAGTCTCACTTAGTAGCTTCATAAGTATCTTAAGAATGTAGAAAAAAATTGTTGTTAGAGCCAAACTTAAATTTAAATAATGTATCGACAGCATAGAAGAAGAAATACTAACTAGAATTAAAGGTCTATTGATGCTGATTTTAACTTTGACCGGGCTTAAAGGGATGAATATATATATATATACATTTATATTCATCAGATATAATTATGTATTTGTGAAAGAAGAAAGTCATTTCTTAGCTTTGCAAATTATCTGTGCATCTTTTCTGCACATTTTCATGCAGCTCTTTGTGTGTATTTGGGGTCGAAATCTGAAATCTGCCCGGACAATTGGCTTAGCTTGAAAGCGATGTCAAGTGAAGCAGACAGAGAAGGATATACAGAGCAAAGGATACGTATATATACAGAGATACAGTTACAAATGCTAGATAAGGGCCAACTGCATGGAATATTGTTATTTTAATTGCCAGCTCGGACTGAGGCTGGAGCTGCAAGCTCAACAATGGGCGAGACAGTTGTAGCCGGGGCGAAAATAAAATTAATTTAAAAGTTTTTAAACAAGTTTTCCATTAGAAATATACGCAGCAGCAGCAGCAGCAGCAGTAGGAGCAATATCAGCTAAATCTGACAGCTAGAAAACATTAAAAGTTTTCATATTTCTGGCTATATGCATTTGGCATAGGGGTACTCCCGTATTTTTTCGCCCATTTAATTATGTTTATTGAATTTTAAATGTCGCCAAAGTGCCTTTTTGTTTACCGTCGGCTAGTGGTGTGGGCGTGGCAGTTGTTCACCTGGCCGAAACGCGTAATTGTTTAAAAGCTTTGCTTCAGCATGAATAATAAATAAATAAATAAGCTGTTTTCTTCTTCTTGTTGTTGATATTTTTCGCGTTGCGTAATCAAATTGCACCTGCCTGGAAATTAATGGCCGCGGACGTGGCTTTAGTTGCTGCTGTCGCTGCCGCCGTTGCCTAAGGCCAAGAGCATAAAAATGTTTGCGCTATAAACAAAATTATTTCAACTATGAGTGGAGCCTGGCGTATTTTTATTTTTGTTCGAGCTTGTGGCGCCTCGCGCTGCTGCAGCACTAAAAGCGCCAGCTGCATAAATCTCCCATAAAATTTTATTTGAGCAAAGAAAAAAATAATTAAAACATAAATGAAATACAACTCAGAAGCGAAAACTTCTAAAAACTGTATAATTAAATAAAAATCAAACACGCGAAAGCGCGTCAAAATATTGTTTTAAGCACACGCATGCTAGAAATTTAAATAGAGCTGTGAGTGCCTCAATTGCAAAACATAAATCAAGAATTATAAAAAGCTTCAGCAGAGACAGGTGTAAGCTTGTGGGGCATGTGCCTGACACTAAAAATCTTAATCAAATATGAAGGAGTTTATTTTATGTAATATCCAACTGATATCGCTAATATTTTAGAGACATTTTTCTCAATTCTTAAAATAAATCTAGAATATATTCGTAACGAACCTTTAGAGTGTGTAGCTCAGCTAGCAAAGACTTGGCTAAAAGGATTTCATAATAAAGCTAAATAACAATATGTTATTAATTAAATAATTAATTAATTATTTATTTATGAAACGAAAAATTCTTATTTAAATAAGTTAAATGATATAATAACAGTTGAAGAAAGAAAGAAAAAACATTTGAATCGTTCAGCTCTGCCTTATTTAAATAAAGCTGAAATGCTCAAAGTGCTAAAGCCCAAACAAAGGTCTTTAGGAGTACTTCCCGGACAATGCTCAGGAGTTCAGCTTCAATTTAACTTTATTGTTTATTTATATATTGCTTAATTTTTTATATTTTGTTGCTGTTGTTGTTGGCGAAATATTTCTGGCAGCGTAAATTGTTAAGCCGCCTTGACGCGCCGTCACTTAACTTCATTATGCCAGAGGAATTGACAGGGAGGGGACGCGTAGTTAGGGTAGATGGGCATAAAGCAGGGGGATGATTCGCGTTAAGGCTAAGCTTTATGGCGTGCGTAACGCCAAGACATTGGCCAAAACCGATGCAAAAGAAACCGCCCACACCTAAATGAGCGCACGTTAACGCAGAACGTGCTAAAATTTAATGTTTTAGGTTCAGTTTTGAGAAGACTCGAGTAAGCGAGCGCAAAATGAATGATAAACGAGCACACGTCAAATACTCTAGCTAAGGCTGAGACCGAGGTCGGGCAGAGAGAGAGGGCTTTGTTAGCTAGCATTGGTAGTAGTAGTAGCCGGAGCCGTAGCCGTAGCCGTAGCTGTAGCCGGAACAGCTGCCAGAGCAGACGCTTTTGGTCTGGTTATATAAATGGTGCATGAAAAAGCCAAAGCAACAAAACGACGTGAGTTGCACGTTTCCTGAAGGGGCAACGGGCATGAAAGATGGAGCTGGAAGGCAGGCGGCTGGTATAATGATAGCCTCAGTGAGATTGTGAGTGCGTGTGTGTGTGTTGTGCTTCGTCCTGGCCGCTTGATGTCTGTGCCTTTGTTTACATTGGGCAAACATTCAGTGAGACTTTCCTAGGGCCTTGCCAGCATTTGGGGGCAGGTGTTGCCTGCTTTTGTTAGCCCAGCCACACGCAACTTCTCCACATGGCAGGCCTTGAGTACTTTTTTGTTGCTGCTGCTCAAAATTAGAATTATTGAAATTTACTTAACGCAGGGGTGGGCTTAGCCAGCGAGTCAGCTGTTTTTATAGCTCTTATGCATGAATAATTAATCCAGAGCATTAGCCTGCCCCTTGCTGCGACATTCTGCGAGTTCTTATAAAGCATTAGCTGCACAACAAGCAACTGAGAGCGTGGAACAGGCTCAAAATGACAGGCGGCCCGAAATGTCATCATCCTTTCGGATTGCAGATTGCAGCCTGCTGCATGCCCAATGCCACATGCCACATGCCACATGCCTCTGGCCATACGCCTTCAAGCCAGAATTTGCTCTCTGTATGACTGTGTGTTGGCTGCAGATTGCTGACTGCTGACTGCTCACTGCTGACAGCTGGCTGCTAGGCTAACTTGGGGTACGGGTACCGTTACGGCTTAGCTGGCCAAACTTTTTCGACTGTCTACGCGTCGTTGTTTTTTAGTATTTTTTATTTTTTAATATTTTTTTCTTCTCTCTTTTTTCAGCCGATGTCTCTTCACGCGGCATATGTTTGCATAAATGCATGGCAGCAGCATCAAAATGAAAAGATAAATTTCGCAAACACGCACAAAACAGAGGAGCGGGCTAGCCCGAGATAGAAACTGCCAGCCAGAGCCAGGGCGAATGTATATGATTCGCAACAAACATGAGCAAAAACAATTCAAAAACCATCAAAAAACAGTCGACTACAACGAGAATATGATTTTTGTTGCATGTTGTGACTTTAGTCAGATTGATGACAGTTTTGAAGCCAACATTCGCTGTTGAAGTAACAGCAAAGAGAAACATTGAGATGAAATGCAAAAGAAGAAAGACATTTATTGAAAAATATGAAATAGTGGCTATGGTTGAAAAATGTTTTTATAGCTGATAACAGCGTAGTTCACAATGGGTGAGACTTTTTTGTGACCCTGCTTGCTGAGTTGATTAAAATATTATTTGACTAAAATTACGGAAATCTCATTGAAATGCATATTTATTGTTAAAGCTCAAACGTTTTTTAGAAGCAATCATCAGTTTTTCATTGAGTCAATTAATAATTAATGCGTTTATTTCGTGAAACTCTCTGGAATCTGCATACAAATTGTTGAATGCGAAATTCAGCAAATACCCCAATGAAAGCTGTTTAAAATGTAACCATTATTTTCAGCCTATCCACTGATGTTAATTTATTATAAAAATAAAAATAAAAAAAATCTTGATAGCTAATTAAGAACGTGCATTAAAAGGCCATTTATAATAAAAAAATGATGTATGCAAATCAATGAATTACGCCATTAATTAGGTGTATAAAAAATGTGATATGTCAGCATATTTTACAATTAAAAATACAAATAGCAGAAACAAGAACAGCTCCACAACAATTGCCAAAAACTGCCCGCACACATATTTCATACAATATCTATCCATCCATATACCTGTTCTCTGTAAATTGGCTAGACAACAAACACAACAGAGGGCGAGGAAAAAAACAAAAAAAAAAAATTAATACAAAAAGTCCGCTATCATGGCTGGCCATTCGCTGTTTTCCCCAGCTGCTGCTCGTCCGCTGCCGTTTTCATCTATCGGATAATTTTTCATTTGCAGCCTCGACACCTTTTTCAATTTCAGCAACACAAATGTTTGAATTTGTGCCGCTTGACTGAATGTCCCGTGTGCCTACCCCTGCTGCTATTACAGCTCTCTGCCTAGCCCAGGGGCTACCCCAAATGCAATAAAATTTCAATATGCAGCTTCACAGTGGAGCTTGCCTGCAGTGGGGATAGCCGTTGACTACAGGTAAATGCTTGCTGCGACGTCTTTTGCAACGTGTGTCAGCTAAATGAAAAACATGGCCAATTTTTGAGTGCAGTGTCGAAACTTCATCTACCTTTTCAATACACTACTAGGCTAGTATAATATATAGCAGAATCTTTGGATGAATGCATAAGGCTAACCACAGCAGTGAACGATGAGATGTTAGCAGTTAAAAAATACTCTGCCCGGAATTTTGAAACTTAAAATTGATTGGAATGAGCAAAAGAAATTCAATTTTCATATTTAACTGCTCATTTACTATTACTGCGACTATTAAGACTATACTAGAATATACCCGAAACCTTTAGAGTGTGTAGCTAAGCTAGCGAAGACTTAGCCAAGAGGATTTCATAATAAAGCTAAATAATAATATATTATTTATTATTTATTTATTAAACGAATTTAACTGGCGTTGCCTGGCTTTTAAACTTTAAAATTCTTATTTAAATAAGTTAAATGATAAAAGAAATTCAGTTTTCATATTTAACTGCTCATTTACTATTACTGCGACTATTAAGACTATTAATATTTTTTAATCATGAATCATTCTGTTGCTCCAATATTTTTCACAAATCTACACTTTTCTTTTGAAAATAATCAAATCATAATTTTGACTGTTAGAGTAGTTGGACTTCGTCTTAGTTGAGCTGCGCAGCAGTTTCTTTTTTTATTTTTCTTTATGTGCTATGTTGGAGTATGCCAATAAGTTTTTGGTTCGGGGTTTAGCAATCAATATGAGTCGCAGGCACTTGTTTGGCTTGCCACACTAGTAAAACTTGCCCCAAAGTAGCAGCTTATGCCAAGGTGCAAAAGGTAGCAGTTGCCAGTTGGAAGCCAGAAAGCTGTAGAAGGGCCAGAAGTGAGAGAAGGAGCAGTTGGAGTTACAGCAGGAGCTATAGCTGAGTGGCTGCTGCTTACACATGCTCAAGAGCCCTCTGGGTGTGCAACTCGGGCCGTGTGTGTGTGTGTGTGTGTGTATTTTTAGACCTGTCTGCCTTTTTGGCACTCACACAGTGTAAGGCAAGCAAAATTGCAGTTGCTTACTTTCTTCTCTCTTTTTTTGGCTCAAGTTGCCCGCTTCTTGTTTTTTATAACTTCTTGAGCAAAAGCGGCGCGTGCAAAAATATCAATTGAACACGTTTCAACACACACACACACGCGCACACATTCACAGTTAAGCAGACAACTTTTGTGCTGCAATATGAATGCTTGTTTTACACAAACACACACACACAAAGAAGGTGCACTCAAGTGTTGATGAGGACAGCGACGGAAGTTGCTGCTACGGATTTTTCTATACACATCCTTATGTACATACATATATATATATATATGTGTGTGTATATATACATTTGTGTATATTTGAAGTTAGCGCGACATGCTTGCGCGTGTGTTCACTGTAGCTGGCCGCTTGCCCATTCTTACAGTTTGTCTAATTGCAACGCTTTGTAACATAATTGCGACCGCATCCGTCAGATACACATTTCTTCGTTCTTCGTTGCTGCTTCTTCTTCTGGTTCTTGTTCTTCTTTCTGCTCTGCGCTTTTTCATCTTTTGTTTCGCTCAAGTGGCGCACTAAACGCTGACACGCCCCTTGCGCCTCCTCCCTACACACACACAGATTGTAGATTGCGCACAACAAGCAAATGAAACAAGTTTCGAGTGCGTTTTCGGGCTTTCGTCCTGCCACATACAATGGGCCTATTGATTGCCTAAGCACAAATGCCCGCGCCCGCAAGTAGGCAATATTTTTTCCTTCATCACTCTTCCGTCTGCTGCCTGGCAACAAATCATAATTAGGCTGGTACGCTGCATAATTAACGCTATCGCTGCTCGCATAATTAGGTGTGCGTGTGTCTCTGCGGGTGTGTGTGTGCGTTTATTGTCAGTGTGTGGCATAAAAAAAAAGAAATGTTTAGTATGCCAGTCAGCGAGTTTTTTCATCTTTTTTACAGGCATCGATAAAAAGTGCACAGCCGTAAAAATTCAAATACCCCTCTGCCAGGGGCACACACACCCACACACACACACACCCACACACCTACACAGACTCCCGCACACAATCGTACTTGAAGTCTCTCTTATGCAAATGACTTCGGCGCCTTCTGCGTCAATTTTGTCTGTGCCCCGCCGCCCCGCTTCGCTCTTGGCGCCAAATGAAGCTAATGGTGTCAAATTCAAATCGTGTCTCATATGTTTTACTTTTGCTCCGCTAATTTTATGAGCATTTCGGGGCTGAGCTCGAAACATCATCATCATCACGCAACATCGTTTTTGGCGCTTGGCATTCCGCTTGTCACGTGTAATTTGCAGCAACCTTTTCGCTACTCACCCGCCCCCCGCCTCCTTCTGCAATGCTGCCTCACAATGTGCTAACGACCAATTTGGGTTTTCGTTCTTGGCAGTTAATTTTTCGTCTTTTTCCACTCCTGCGTTGCTTAGAAATGCGAATATTAAATTAGATTTAAGCATTTAAGAGTTTCGGCAATATTTGGCTCCGGTGTTGATTTTATTCATTTGAAATTTAATATAGTATATATAATCAAAATGCGTTGATTTTAACAACATTAAATAATTGAACGCGCTTGGCTCTTCGCATTTGCATTATAAATGAGCGTATCAGATGTTTATTCCTATCGGTATTAATATTATTTTCTCATTAACATTTCATAATATCGCATTATTCGACCAAATTCCGACCATATATCAGTCGAAATAGGCAAATTTATTTTTGTATATTTTCCACACATGCATTTCGGAACAAACAAACCACCAGCTAAACCACTACATTATGTCACTTTATTTCATTAGTTTAAAACAGCATATAAATGGCATTCTCTATTTCTACAGCTTAAGCTTCAACGAGCTTCAACTCAAGTCAAAAAGTCAAATCTTCTTCAACTTTTTCCATACACAGAAAAATAACACACTCAATCTTTTAACGATGGATACTAATACTTTGAGGAGCAGTCATATGTGTATGAAAGCAGAGAACACAAAGCACAGCACAAGCCCAAGAGAGCCGACAGCTAAATGCTCTAACAGATGGCAAAAAGAGATATGAAGAATGGAAATTGTATAGCTATAAATATATTAATCAATGTTTATAAAATATATAAAATAAAAAAAATATATAAAATAAAAAAATATATAAAATAAAAAAAATATATAAAATATAAAAAATTCTATTTTAACAAGTGACGCAATTGATTCAAGTCTTTTCATATTCACATAAGTCATTTTTTAAGCGTTTCAATAAATGTGTAACCAGCTCCTGCTGACTGTGAGACATAAACTTAAAAAAGGTCGTAACTATATATCTACTAATGGACTATATTTATATGTGTATATATATATATTTATAGCTGTCATCTGTAGCGCATCATAAATATATAATACCCGTAGCTCGAGTATGCAAACTGAACTGCACTTCAATCATGCGAGATTACATAGCCTGGCTATAGACGTACATACATCATATTTCTATAGCAGAATAATGCAGCACGTTCTCAATCCCTCGCTCAGCTGCCTTTGTTTCGCAGCTTTCTTGGCTGAGACAAGATGACAGAACTTGCGTTGCGACATTTTGGGTAGGGTGTAGACTGGGCGGAGCTGTCTGCCTGGCCGTGTGCCATTTCAAAATGGCTTCGATTATTGGCAGCAGTTGCATCAAATTTTCAAAAGCTGCTGCACTATCAAAATCAGCTGCATATTGTGAGTTATGCAAGAGCTGAATGTGTGTGTTGGCTTGAGCATAAATTCATAATTGAGCTGAGCGCCAGGTCCGTTCGAAAGAAAGATGTGTGCTTCAAGTAGACAGCATGAAGGATGAGGGACACAGCGCCTGTCAACGTTGCGGTTGCCAAAGTGCGCGACAGTTTTAAACAATGCTAAAAAGAGGCCTCCCAAAACTCAGCCCCTGCGCCTCACAACCACCACTCGCAAACACTTGAGTACTTAGACAGGCAGGCACTTAACAGTATAGAGCAACAGCAGAAAAAAGAAACGGTTACAATTGCTGACTAAAAGATGAAAATTCTACATTTTTAATGCGGCTCACCTGACGAGCCGCACGTCGAGCCCTTCACAGGACACACACACACACACCCACACACAGAGGACGCACAACAATGGCGGAAAAGGGTTGTGCCATCTCTCTCTGTGAGTGTGTGTGTGGAGGGGGAGCGGCGCTGCCTGGGTTGGGGCTTGTTAATTTCAAGTGGCATGTTAACTTTCTGACATTAAGTTGGCATTTCATGTCAACTATGCCAGCACACACACTCAAGTATAGTCTCACTCCTTCTGCCCCTCGCGCTTTGTGTTGTTTGTGTGTGTGTTTTTGTTACATGTGTAGCAGCGGGCGAGGCGGAAAACGCTGTTTAGCAAAATGCCATCATTATGTTAATTATAAATGCGCCTTGGCTCAAAAGAGTTTTTTCCACACACAGCGAGACACGACAGACACGAAACATTTAGCACACGCACACACACACACTCAAGCTCTCACGCTGTGTGTATGTGGGAATGTGCTTCGCTGCGGCTTTTACACTTCCGTTTCCGTTTGAGCTGCCGGATATGCTAAATGCAGTCGTTTTTATGCGTTTGCCTGATGACAGCAATTATCATGCAGTGATATAACTTTGCACAATACCCAACAAATTGCTAATCAAAAGCGCAAACCCAGCCACGCCCCCAAACACCACTCACACTTTTGCCTCCTTTGAGCTTAGCTCCCGCCCTAGCAGACATTTAAATAGCTGCCATTTGCGCCAAATCATTTGACAGTCTATACAAAAATCTAGCTCCCCTCTCCCTCTCCCTCTCCCTCTCTCTCGCTCTCTACACTCTGACTCTGCCTGTCTCGCTCGCCTCTCTCATTTGCGTATATTGAAGCTGTGTGTCACATGAGTTGACACTTTCAGTTGAACTCAATTAAGTTTATGCATAAACAACATTCGATGACAAATCTATGGCCTCGTCTATAGCTACCCCTATCGCCCTCTCCCTCTCTATCTCCCTCGCTCTTTCGCACTGCATAAGTATTGAAATTTAGTCTTAATGAAAATTGTATTTGATTGTTGCTATGCGTCAAATGTTGCGTTCCATTTGCCTTAGCGTCAAGCATCCAAAAACTGGCGCAACTTTGCGATTTATTTGGGTTTTATCCGATTTCATTTGGATAGGAATTTTTAATTAAATCTGAGTTCTATAGTGAAACTCTATAAATACGAATGATTTATAATCATTTTTCTTAATGCATGAATAAATTGTATATCAAATATAAACATGCATAATTAATATACTATTTATATAAATATATAATATATATAAATTTATAAAATAAAGAAATAGCAGTTCGTCTCTTCAAATTCAACTTCAATAAAATATATATAAAATATTTATAATTAAGAAATTGATAGCAAAATTATTAGAGATCATAAATAACATTTTCAAATTAAATAAATATATATTTATATGCACTAAATGCTTAAAGAGATAAATATTAAATTTGTGATATACCTAAAGAAATTCTAATGAAAGAGATTATACCAAGCTTTTGTTTTTCAAACTCATTTGATATTTATGATATGTTTTCAGCTCGAATTTCGCAATAAATTAATAATGTTTGGCATATGTTTAATGAAATTACATCAAATACGTTTATTGTTGAAATTTATTTGCCAACTGCAAGCGTTTGTCTTGCATTGTTCATTTAAATAAACGCATTTGGAAATTTACATAAGAATTGCACATTTCTCAGCACAAGACTAAAACTACAAAAAATAACTGGGAAAAGCAATTGCTAGTTGTGCTCGAAACAAGTCAGTCCGACCACAAATTCACTTGATAAATGAGTCAATTATGTTGCGTGTCTCCGGCAAACAGAGCAGATAGCAATAGAGCGGGAGAGTCATATATGAAGACAGAGCGTAAGCGAGGGAGAAGGAGTTAAAGCCAGTCGCAAAACAAATCAAAACTGTTTGCCACTTATTTCGTTTGGTTTTCTAAAACGCAAATTTACTAGCACAACAGCAAGAAGCAGAAGTTTTGCCAAGCAAGTGCAAAACTTGAAGCCAGCATCTTCAATCTTCAATCTTTAGACCACAAGTTCATTCGGCCCGCACCCCTTTGCCTTGTCGCCCTTCGCCTCATCGCTCCTGTTTCAACAATTTTCCATTCCCATTTCCATTGCCATTTTCATTTTACTTTGCAGCAGCTGCTTAACCACAGTGACTTTTTGGCTTGGCTCATAATCTGCGTCTGTCATCGCTTAAGAGTGAAGACAAACCCCCAACCCATACTCGTTCACTTTTTCAATTCCAGTGCGAGACCCATTCCGCTCTGGCTGCTACGTGCTATGGCTAGAGAAATCTCATTAAAAATGTCCTTGCGGCCTGCAGGAGCAGCGCGCATAAATCTGAAAATTAAAGCTAACAAATAAAATAAAAAAAGGCAAATACCAAGACATTCACGTAACACCAGTTAAGTTGGTAGCCCGGCTCAAAAACTTTGCCTGAGGGGGGCGCAGCTATAAGCTGCAGCGGAGGGGCGGTGGGCGTGGCAGCGGCGCCTTGAGTTTATATGCGCGGGTTCATATCGCATAAAAACCCATTTAAAAAGCAATTATTTTGCGTTGATTCAATATGGCGGCGTTTGATGGATGCCAAGGACCAAGACAGGCGGCAGGACACGGCGCAAGGGGAAGTTGGGCTCGCAGGACAGCAGCTAGTAAGTGTGCTTGCAGCAGGTAATAGCTGCTTGCAGATGTGGTCAGCATTTGACCACGCCTAGCTGCAGCAAGCAGCGCGCACTGGCTCTATTTTTATGGCCCGTGCTGTTTCAGCACAAATCTGTGTGTGTCCTGCCTATCAACACTTTGCGCCTTAATGCATGCAATGCATAAAACAGTGTCCTAGCCCCGACGCCTTCAGCTGGCTGCAGTCAGCAGCTGCGTGTCCTTTAGCGCTATCTCTGCGCAGTTTTGCTGACAGGCAGGCGGACAGGGCGGCCAGGACGACCCGGACGGCCCGGACGCCTGGGACGACCAAGGAGGCAGGGTGTCCTGGCTGGTTGTAGCTGCCCCGGCAACAGGCAACATGCTGGCCAAACGCCAACTCGGTCAACAGTTCGATGACGTATGCAGACGACTCGGCCATGTCCTGGCAACTGGTTCCTGCTGCCGCTTCGCACTGCTATGCTCTCCTTTTAGCCAGTGCGCCGCCTGCAGTTCCAGCCATTTGAAATAAATATTAAAAAACGGAAATTTGGTCGTGCGGGGCATGCAGGAATTTTGAACGCACATTAAAATTCAAATTAAATGGCACCGCATTTTGGCTCGCACTCCGTTTTATGACTTTAAAACGGGGCGCCAGGGCCGTGCGGTCGGACCGCTCTTAAATGGCAGTTAAATTTGGGACATGCAGCCGAAGCAGCAATCAAAAACTGACCCGCGGCTGCCCACTTACAAGTTAAGTGTAGTGGGGGCGGCCCCCCTTTAAACAAAACAGATTTTCGTATTTCCACACTTATTTCTATACGATTATCGTAGCTTTATAATTTTTTTTATAATTTCTTTAAGCTGTTCTACCTTCCCCTCGGGCATTCATTCAGTAATTCTTCAATATTTCTTTCGCATTTCATCTTATCAATTAATTCCTTTTGGCAAAAGTTCTGTTTTCCAATTTCCTGCCCTTGGCCCGCTCTCTGGATCTCGTAGGGATCATCTCAACTGCTCCATGTAGTTATCAGCTTCTGCATTGCCTTCGCCATCTTTCATTAGCGCATTTGACTTTACGCTTCAGTTAGCTTGGCGCACATATTTCAATTTTCTTGACGTTCCATAGACTCCCATCGCCCCTCCTGGCTCTGAGCCCTTTGGGCATTGTGCTGTTGCTCCCCAGCGACAATACAAAAACAACTCGCAAAACATTTAGGCCGCATTTGATTTCATTACGTTTTTATCTTTTGGCTACTAATTTCATTTCGTGCATATTTCAAACATACTTTTGGCTGCGGGCCGAGGGCTGGAAGGGTACCAGAACTGCTCGGACCTACGCTTGGTGCTTCCCAGTTCCATTTCCCTCTCATCGACACACCCCGGCCCCTCCACTGCCGCCTCTTGCTGTCCTTTTAGTTGTTGCTGGCTGTGCCCGTGCAAGGGCTTAATTAATTTCCAAAAATATTTATAACTTT
Organism: Drosophila hydei; assembly: GCF_003285905.1. Lineage (NCBI taxonomy): Eukaryota > Metazoa > Arthropoda > Insecta > Diptera > Drosophilidae > Drosophila > Drosophila hydei. The sequence continues at coordinate 2,417,392 of NW_022045656.1, forward strand.
TAGGCGCTCGACCATTTTGGGTTACAGAACACTTTGCCACAATATTGTTTTGCCGTTTGTTGTATATATATATATATATATATATATGTTCGTATGTCTGTGTGTGTTATTCTTGGTTTGGTTTTGCTGCTCTTGTCAATGGGTAAATCTAACAAATTTATGCATGACTGCAACAGGGTCAAGTTGCTGCAAAATCCTTTAATACGCCACAGCTGGGCCGAGTCCGTACCAAATCTGAACCGGATCTAACCAAACCGATAAAAAACAGTACACAAACTTGTAGGCTACTCAAACTGTTTGCAGTTGGACCCATACGAATACAAAATACTCTTCATGTATTAGCTATATGAAATATTTTTTAAGTGAAAAGTGAATTTTTTTCTTAATTTTTTTCTTAGTTTAATTGCAATTTTCAGAGCTTTTCTTTTCGCATTTTGTGGATTAATCTCTAATATATTTAAAAAATATATTTTATGAATTTCTAATACATTTTTATATCAGTTTATTTTTAAAATACAAATAAAACTTCTGTTTGTTTCTGTTTCAAGTCGTTAACTACAGCTAACAGCTAAGAGAACACACAATTAAATTAATAATTGAATAGAACTTCATAAATATATATATAGATATATGACACTATAAGACTAAGCGTATTCGAAATCGAGCAACAATTACAAATTGAACAAAAGAACTGAATGCGCAGAAGAATAAAATGCATTTATATCGAATATACGATAGATAGTAAGCTAAATATTATATAAATTGTGTCTGAGCAGGCAAACAGGACAGCAAAATAGTTTAAATTTAGCTTAAATTAGCTTTTCGAATATAAGTTGCAGCTTACAAAGGGCAGCAGTTTAGCATTGAAGTCGGTAGAAAATGCTGATCAACCCTTTCGACAGAGTAAAGAAAAACAAAAACTAGAACAGCAAAGGCGATTGCGATGGCAAGTTTGAGCTGTTAGGCGGTGCGCAGCCAATGCGACGAGTCCACAGATAAGCAGATTTATGAGCTAAACAACAAACTGAAATAGCTGGAGACACAATTCGGCAGTGGCCGAAAAGCTGGAGCGGGCAGCAGTGACATTGCCAAAGGCGGCAGGAGAAACTGTAGCTGCAGATGTAGCAGCAGTTCGGAAGCGTAAAAGCAAGATAAAACATAAAGTCGCCACACGCACAACCAAACACACACACACACACACTCACACTCAGACACTGAGTTTTGAAATCGAAATAACGCCACACTAGGAGCTGGGTGTGAGGCTTGATGGGGTTTTGGGAAGATTTATGAGCATTTTCTCTGGCCACGCACGGATGTGTGCAATGATGGCGTACAGAATGTCAACGGCACAGGAAGCAAACAGGCTGAAGGATCTGCCGGAACAGGGCTGGGGCTGGGGCTGTGGCTGGGGCTGGCTGACTGCCTGGACAGCCTGCATTGCCGTGGTGTTTCAACTATTGACACGCAGTGTCCCCATCATCGACATTTCACGTAACTTCAGACGTGCGTATAATTTTACTGCGGTCAGCAGCAGCAAAAAAACGAAGCTAAGGACAAGAAAACAATACGTTATAAGCGGAAAGGGGAGCGGCGGGAGAGTGAGTGGTAGGGGCGGGCAGGTGGCAGCACAGGTAGGTGTCAATTTCGTTTTCATTAAGCTGCTGCCGGTTGAGTGGACAGCAGTGTGTTCTACTGTTCCTCCTGCTACCAGAATCCCGGCACATTGCTCCCTGAACGCCAATCGGGTTCTTAATTTGCGTCACGCTCTCAAATTTCCAAAAAAAAGAAGAAAAAAAGAAATAAAAGTAAAGGAACTGCAAAAGCGCTGCTCATTTGTAAAACAAGAAGCGGCGTCGGCAGCAGAAGCCCTACTTAAGTTCCAGTTCTTCATTTTTGCATTAATTAATACTTATTAAAAAAAATAAAGCAAAAAAAAAAAAGAAAACAACAGCAATGCAAAAGGGCAACAGAAAAGGCAAGAACTTAGGGCCGCGGAGGCGGGCAGAGAGTAAAAGTGACCAGCAGTTGCCTAGCTAGGTAAAATTTTAATCACCTTGCGCTTCATTTGTATGCCCTAACCAAGCGTAAGCATCGTGTGCCAGCTCATTTACGTGGCACAACTGAAAGTAGATGATTACCGCAATTAAAATGCTAATTGCATACCAATCTATGAACAGTTTCGATGGACTTGCAGCAATTATAGATTAGACCTTCATTGAAAGTATTCATACCAATATTTACTCTTACTATGAGCCGAATAATAAGCTGACTGTGATAGAAAATGTCTAAACTAAAAGAAACTTAACAGAATTAACTGAGATTAGAATAGATCTATATTGTGAGTTCTTCAAGCTATTGAACTATTGAACTAACAAAATAAATTCCATTTTTGTTATTAAAATTTATAACTTTATGTAATTTTATACTTCAGTCAGATCTACTTTGCTTTATGCCCCTAACACAGCTAATGAAAGTCATAGGAAAACAATTTTTTGATGCTCTCGAAATCATTCCACATTAATAGAGTATTAAATATTCATGCATCTAGACCTTAAATATTTTGCTTCTTGTTTTGGTAATTCTTTTTTTATTTTTCATTTACTTTTTTTTTGCATTTTGTGTTGCGACTTGGTAATTGGAGACTGTTAACATTTTGGTTTTGGCTGGCTGCGTAGTCGCTGGTTCCTAACTGCTGCAGCCTTTTGTGGTTGCTTCTGGACTTTGGACTTAATTAAAAGTAATTCCATTTAAATATTATTAAAAAAGATTTTTGCTAGCCAAAAGAAGCAGCAGCGGTAGCGGCAACGGCAACGGCAACAGCAACGGCAGCTTCAGGCCACATTTTCACTTCGCTACACTCCGCGCACTTTTGTTTTTGTTGGTTTTTTTTTGTTCGCTCTTAATTGAATTCGCCATTGAAAGCAAAAGTGTTTGAGCCAAATATTTGAACTAGGTACACGGAAAGGCTGCCTTTAAATTGACTGCAAATTAGCTAGGCATTGCTCTAACGCTTATCGAATAGATTTTCTCACTTCGAAGTGAAGCAAATATTCAAACTTGTGATTCTTGGATCAAGAGTTCAAAATATAATGCAAATAGTTTGCACGAATTGGAATTTAACGCAAGCTGCTCATATTTCTATAAAGTAAACTATTTTGATTGTCTTTTAAATTTCCTTTGCATTTTTTGAAAAGGAATATTTTGTTTCTTTATAAAATTTTCAATTGTTAATATTATAATTATTTAATTCATATTATGAATCAATGCTCTTATAAGTTAAAGATTATTATTATATTTGTATTATATATAATAATAAAAATCTGTTTTATTTTAGTTTATACGTTTCTTTCAAAGCTTTGCCTTACAGATTTTTTTTGCTTTTTATTTCTGTCTAAAAATTTGAATAATTATTTGTAAGCAATTGCATCATGACATTGCCATATATACGTAAATATATTAATTAATGCAAATTGATAACAGCAAAAATGAATGATATCGATTTGGATGTGATTGATTAAACAATTTGCCAAATTCCTGGCACATTTTTAATTTATATTGTAAATATTTCAGGTGAGAAAAAAATAACGGTTTAAGTACTTATATATCAACAGTTATGGTAAATTCAATTACACAGATATACGAGCCAAACAAAAAACATACAGCATTTGATTAAAATTACAAACACATTCATTAAACAAACGGTAAAAACATGTAGAAAAATGACTGTTAAATGTAATTACATATAATTATATTGAAAAACAAGCAGAAACGACCGCAGATCAACTGCTGCAAATCGAACAAATCGCAATCAGGGCAATAAAAACGAATGCTGGGGTATGTATGCATATGTGTGTAGTAGACCCCAACCGCAACCCCCTACCCCAATGCACATAATAAAGTGCAATATGTTAAACAATTGATGGCTGATTGCCAGGCCTCATAAAAAGAGTCAGTCGAACAAACAAACAAACAAAATTGGTGTGTGTGTGTGACAGGGCTCGAGTGTGTGCGTGCTTGTCTCTAATTTGCAAATTGACAGCAACAACGATTTGTCGTATAATTTGTGCCATATGGTTGACTACAGTTATGTAATTTAGTGTCTGAGAAGGAACGAGAGCGAGTGAGAGCGAGAGGGGCTCAGGCGCCTGTTGTGTATGCAACACTAAATTACATAGCCAGGCTAATTTGCCATAAAATATTGGCCAGCATTTGCCAGTGGCTTAGCGTAAGCAACAGAGCGAATAAGAGCGAGAGTGTGAAAGAGAAGGGACGAGTGCAAATGTTAGAGTAAATGCAATATTAATACGAACGTTTCGTGCATTTATTGGCACATAAATCACTTTGGCCTCGCCACCAAATCACAGAAGTACACACACACAAGTACCCGCCGAAGCACACACACACACATAGATTCAACACACATAAGAGTTAAGAAGCCACAGCAGGTCTTAGGCTTAAGCCGGCACTTACCTAGCAGAAGTGAGCTCCGCTCATTAGAAGTCAACCGAAAGCCAAAGTCTAGGCAGCCTGCACTTCCTCCTTATGTTCCTCTTCTTCAGTTTTTTTTGTTCGCCCTCATTTTGGCTTTCATGTCAATTAATGCGGCGCACTCTTCAAATATTAGCAGACATTATATGAGGAGAAGCGCTGCACTAAGCTGACGCTGCCTGCTCCTCATGCACGGCTCAGTCATCCTTCAGCTGCAGTTGCAGAGGATCCGCTGCCTGCACAATGAACGCACAAATGACTTGGCCAACACTTGAGTACTTCAGCGCGATGGATTTTCTTTTCCTTCATTTTTCCTTTTTTTTTTGATTTTTTGTTTTTTAATCGGGCGTTCCATTGTCAAACAGGCTACGATGTCTGAGTCCTGCTTGTTGTTCGTCAAGTGGCAGGGATTACGTTGACGTTGAATGCGTTGCTGATTCGAGTGGCGCTGTCGTTGCTTCTGCCACTGCAACTGCTGATGTTGATCGCCCACAACAACAACACATATCAATTTAACAGCAATTTAACTTTGATTGCCACCACACACTAGCAACTGCCTGCTACTGCTATTGGTGTTGATGTTGATGTTGCTGTGCTGTGCTGTGCTGTGCTGTGCTGCTGCTGCTCCAGTGCTGTTTGCTGCTTGCTGCGCAGCCAACCACTCACACCGACCACTTGCCAGCGACTGAACGTTCGAGCAGCTGTGCTGCCGTATTTCAATGAAATCAAGCTACGTATAAGACCATTTTTTGCATTGCTTTGATCCCAAAGCTCGAGGAAAAAGCTTTATAAGAGCGCGCGGGTGTGAGCGAGAGAACAAGCGACACTCTTTGCCTACGGCGCAGGCGCATCCTTAATTAGTTACGCTGTGGTTCGGCTTTCGCATGAAACTGCTCGTATTTTGCCTTCGTTTACATTTTTAGATTCGTGCTTTAGTCTTTTTTATGTTGTCGCTTTGGCATTTAACCTGCCGACGCTGTTGTTGCTGCTATTGTTGTAACTGTTAATCAATCTGTTGTTGCTCTTGCTGTTATTGTAACTGTTAACTGTTGTTGCTTCTGCTGCTGCGTTACCCTTAATGTTCTTAATACTGTTGCGTCTGCTGTTAATGTTATTCACGATGTTATTACTCCTGCTGTTGTCGCCGCTGTTAATATTGTTCTTGCTGTTGCAACCGCTGTTAGTGTAGCTGCTCCTTGCTGCCGCTGTTATTGTTCTATGCAGAGCTGCTGCTGTTTACGCAATTTGTTCTGCCCTTGCTAATGTTTTACCTTTTCACATGTGAAAATTAAAACGCTTAGCAACAATTAACAGTTTTGGTCGCACAAGCTTTTGTCCCTAACAAATAAGAACAACAATAGCATTAATCATGCCGCTGCTGACACTAAAAACCCACAATCAATTAATCAACACAGAAATTTTGCCACAACAGGGTTCAGTTTTTTTTATTTTCTACTACATTGAATCTTAGCATTGCATTAACTGATTGTTGTTGGCCACAAACTTCATGTCAGTTCGCATAAAAGTTGCACGGCAAAAAGCATCAAATCAAATCAAAGTTTGATTTGACAGCCAGACAGGGTTCGATTTGATGTTTTTCTTTTAGTTCCAGCGACTTTTTAACAACTTCCAACTGCAAGTGGTCAAAATACAAACAGAGCAACACACCAGCAGACACACACACACACACACACAGCCATAAAATCAGTTCAAGTCGATTCTGTTCAGTTCAGTTCAGTTCAGTTGAGCCAAGTTAAGTTTTAGTTCATAACGCCCAACTACAAACAACTTCTGCCCTCTGGCTGTGTCCAGCCAATATCAATTTATCAATTAATGCGCCTAATGAGAGAGCCAACTGATTTGCTGTGTCACTTAATGCAAGGCACAACAATATGTGCCTGTGTGTACAAAATTAATTAGGATTCGCTCATCATCATCTGCGGTCCCATATACACGTACGCACACATACATACATATTAATATACAAAGATATATATATTTATACAGAGAGAGAAAGGGAAAGGCAAAGGGAACAGCTAACGAGATTTCTACACTGCAAATTTGTTGTTGTGCTTTAATTGACAATCAAAGCAAGTAATCAAATTTGCAGCTTGACATTTTTCATTAGAATTATTATGTAGTTATATAGCCCAGTTCCTGTTTCTGCAGCATCATCAACAACGTCATCATCGTCGTCGCCGTCATCATCAACCTGTACGTTAACTGGCTGGCAAAGTCAACATTATTTAGCGCCCACATCAAAGGCATAAAGCAGCGTGAACTGTGGCATTCCCTTACTCCTAATCTAAGAACTATCTGCCTATGCGTGCCGGAATGCCTGATTAGAGCAGCTCCGCACAGGTAAGTGGGAATGCGGTGAATGACTTTGTAGAAGTGTTTTTAATAGTTTAATATCAATGACATTTTCGAGAAGGTGCTACAAATTTAGATAAATTATTTATTCTTTTAACACACTCAAAGAACAGACTAGAGAATGTAAGACTTCACTTCAAATTAAATATTTGGATTCTAAGATAAAATATTTAGTAATATGAGATCATAAAATGAGCACATTTCACAGGTTTTAAGAAAAGTATCTGAAACTTCTTAAGATAAATTATTTCTTTTCAGCAATTTTCATTTCTTCTATTCATGAAAATAGATGCCAAAAGAACTTGTCCTTCCACAATAAACTCCAAAGCTACAATTGATTATAGAAGCATTCTAGAAACTATATCTAATATTATATATATTATAAATTCTTTCAATCAAGCATCTCTAATGGTCATTAAAAATAAATAAAATTAAAAAATTGCAGAATTCAAGCACTAAAAGAAGCATTTTCTAATTGATTTTAAAGTATTTTATGAAACATCTTTTAATGCTCATTTATTTTATAGAATATTGACAAATATAATAATTAATTAAAATAAATGTATATTAATATGCCTGAGCTATTTTATTATATATAAATAGATAAATAATTTAAAATTTTAAATTTTAAATTGATTAAAAATTAATTGTAAATTTAAGTTTTTTTTAGCGAGCAAGCACTGTAACTATATTGTGTTCGTCTTCATATAGAAGCTATCAGGTTTTATTCCTTCTTCATTAACAGAAGAACCAAGCGAAACTACCTTTTTGGTCAAACATCAAATTGCAATTCTTTTTCACTTTGATTAACTCAGTGTGTGCACACACAGTCAGTGTATTTGTGTGTGTGTGTGTGTACAGAGTGCACGAAAACACAACAAATTGCTGCAGCTCAGTGAAGAGAGGAGAAACCCGCCCACACAAAGATCGATAAAGTCGAGCCATTTGCTGCTGACCAGCTGGAAATTAGAGCGCCAAAATGAAGCCACAAAATGCTAAAGTTGAAGGCAGGAGCAGAAGGTGACATAGTGTTTGCCAAGGCAGGCAGTTGGGGCTATGGGCTGAGGGGTGTGGTCAGTGGGGGTGGATGCGCCATTGGCTTGTCATTTAATATCCGCAATTAAAGTGGTCATCAATCAAAATGAACAACAAGAAAACCTAAATGAATTAAAAGTAAACGAAAGAACAAAGCAAAAGGATGAATGCACAAGCCAAAATGAAAGCCGTAATAAATAGGATAAAGCGCAGCTACAGAAAAAATAAACCGAGAAAAAAACAACACACAGCGAAACGGAATGAAACGAAAGGCGCCCAAAGAACATGGCCGGGGCGCAAACCGGTCGCCACGACCGATAAACAAGTGCTATACAAACAAAACGGCGCAGTACGCTGAACCTATTGATGATTGAGCAGGACATTAATCTAACGAAATGCAGACAGGCGGCAGCATGGAGCGGCCACTGGGAGCAGCTAGCAGGGCGCTGTCATTCAGGCCATGGCGGGCAAGCGACCAAATCAACTGGCCAACTGTGAAAGTGTCAAATTTCAAGCCGCATTGTTGGTGTTGTCCACATTGGCGACATCCTTGTTACGCTTGTCCTTGTTGTTGCTGCTGCTGCTGCTGCTGTTGCTGTTGCTAGCGACACTGGCCACGTAAGCAAACATAATTTCGCCGCTGCTATAACCTCCATATAACGCATTTACGCACACACATACACATTTATATATGTATATACATTTATATATATATATATTATAGCTGGCTTATGTTCAGTAGCCTGGCAGCGCGTCAGGCTCTGAATTTAAAGTGCTGCCAGCGCCTGCTAATTGCAATCGCATACTATAGGCGACATGAACAACAGTCGACTAAATGAGCCACATTAGTTAGCCTATGTTAATTAACAGCGCTCGCACATTGGTATAAACTGCCTGATAATATTCATTCAACCTTAATACAATCAAAGTAAAATAAAGGCAAAAACAAGAAGCATTTTTATTTTGGGATTTAATTTTGCAATGCGAAATTTGACTAATTTAACATTTAGCTCGACTATATAACAGAATGTTAGTTAACAGCAAAGAGTTTTAACATATGCTACTTCAATTTATGTTTAATTAGTAAGAGAAAACAAATTCAATGTTAGTTTACAGCGCGCAGACTGTACCCAACATTAAGCTTTGCATAATACATCCAGAGTTGAGTATTTTCTTTAATGCAATGTTTATATCAATATTAGTTAACAGTAAAGAGACTGTACTGATTGCTGCCATATAATTAGACTTATAGAAATGTTGTTCAATTAACAAAAAAAATATATAAACACAATTTCAATGGAATCTGAGCATGACTTAGATAGGTTCATTATTCCTGATGATTTCTCTGCCAGAAAAACTCATCCATTTGACCAATCCATATGAATTGGGCCCCTTGGCTTAGATTACGTCATTGAAGAATCCTTAACTCAACTTTACACTCTTCGTTAGTTTGCATTTGGGTTAATTGAACTGCGTCAAGCTCAACAGATACGAGCCAATGTCAATGTCTAATTATTCAATAACATTACAAGAAATGTTAGCTAACAGCTGATGGACTGTACGCCACGTAACAGCTGGCGAATGAGCCGCATTTGCGCATTAATGAAGTTTGTTAGGCTAAAACAAAAATGATGCTCTTGTTGTGGTGTGAATTGGGGGGTAAACACTGAATGACAAAATGCAATTGTCGCCTCTGCTGCTTGCGTCATCTCATTTTGATGGTTTGACAGTTGCGATTGCAAGTAGAAAAGCAAAATCAGCAGCAGCAGCAGCTGCCAGGCTGCCTGGCTGCCTGGCTGCAGTTGCAAGCTGCTCATTTGCCGCTGTCCATGCTACAAAATTAGATGCCAAATTAGCACACACACTCACACACACACACACAGAGCCGAAAGCTGATGCAAAATGTGCAACCAGCAATTGGTCAGAGCCTGCAAAAGCAAAGGCAGCTGTGAGTGTTAAGTTGCCAGCGACAGAAAAACCGTTAGCATGCAACATTGCATCAGTCACTGGGTGTGGGCAGATGTGAGTAGATGTGTGTGTGTGTGTGTGTGTGTATAAGCTGCTGTTGCTGCGGTGCTTTGACTGATGTGGCACACACATACAGAGAGCTTGGAATAACATGAACAGGGCCAGGCAATACACAAAAACTCTGCTTGCTGCATTGACACGTACAGCAAAGCGGACCCAAACGCAGAAACTGAAACCCAGAACAAGGTCTGAGCGTGGGCATTACTAAATGCTTTTTCAATGGATTCGAACCGGATTTCAAGGGGTACGGGCTTCTGTCCGGTTACACGCTACGCCCGCATACAACTTTACCGAGCTTATGAAATTTTGCGGTAGGTAGTGCCACATGTTGTTCTTGTGCTTCTTCTTGCTGAAACAGCCCTTTCTAATGGGCTACTTTCATTGGGCCAAGAAGTGTGAAACGCTGCAATGCAGATGGACTAAATATAGTATATATAATAAAAATTTAAAATAAAAAGGCTATTTATATAATATTATAGATAGCAAAATTTAATCTGAAGCAATCTTATTATGTAGATTCGCCATTTCCATATGCCTTCAGTTTGCTGTTAAGTTTATATCAAGATCTAACTGCTGTATCATATAGTTTCCATAAGTCTTGTCATGAAATTTCCATATCTATTATTTATTATGCTAGTCTTAAAGAGTATTCAAGCTACGACATTTCGTAAGAATCAATTTTTCTTCATCTTAGTGGTTTTTGCCGTTGTTGTTGTTGTTTATCCTTGCTGCCTGCTTGCTGTGGTGGTTTATTAAATTTGAAATGCTACACCTTTGGCCGTATCAGATTGCCTCTACGGCAGTGGCGTTAAGACAAAAGGATATATACACATATATATGTGAGTCGGTATCGGTATTCATGTAAAATGCAAAGCCTTCGCCAGCATAAGGAAATATGCCATGTCATAAATTTTATACGAGTATGAATATGAATACGAGTATGAGTGTCTGAGTGTCTGGGTGTGAGTGTGTGAGTGCGAGCTGCTCTCAGACAGTTAGCTCAGACAGCCATATAAGAATAAACAATCCTTTCTATACACACACACACACGCACACACTGTTGACACACTTTTGGCCTGCCTCCCTGCCTCACCTTTTTTTGCCTGCCTCAGCACAAAATTTTCTATTTTCTATTTTAATATGAGCCTAAATTGAGCTTGTTATTTATGTATAGTTTACAATACCTTATGGCCAGAGTCTGGACTCTGTGGACTGTGGACTGCTTTTCCAGGGCTTTTGCGCCCTGCTGTACGCCCAGCGTGTGGCTTTGTGTATTACACAAAAAAAAACTAAAAAAAAAAACAGTTCAGACTCGTGCGTCTCAACGCGGGGGGCGGTCGAATAACACGAAAAAATATAAATAAATGAAAAGTGCAGGGGGTGAACAGCAGCCACAACAACAACAACAACAACAGCTACTACTACCACTATAACAACAACAAAAATGCCAGCCAGAACTGTCGTAATAAAAATGCCCTGCAGTTAAAATAATTGTCACTGTAATAAAGTGATGCAGAAAATTATAAATGCACGGGCAATTCAAAGAGTTTTCCAAACAGAAAGATCCAAGTGTGAGTTAAAGTCGCACACATTAAATGGAAAAAAATAAAGTGCGACCCATATGAGAGCTCCCTCTCTATTATATATGTATTATATCGCAAGAACAATGATAATCAATTGAATCCGATGGATTTGAGAGCTTAAATCAAGGCGCAAGACAATGGCCTATCAAATAGAATTAATTAAAAACACCAAGTTTTATTGAGCCGTAAAAACAGCCTCGATCCACAGCTCTGCAGCTGTGATATCCATGGGACCTTTGTGGCTCAAAGCCAGTTGCAAGAATTTTCTCTAACGAGAGTCCAAGCTGCTGTGGCACTTGCAGTAGACACTGCTTCCTTCAGCACTAGCTGCTGGGTAATAAAATTCCTGATCCTATCTACGGATCTTCCATGATAACTTATACTAAATTCGAATGGCTAGACAGCATAACATCATATCTCAGAGCTTTCATCTATCAATCTTTTAATCTCAAGGAAGAATATCAGATTAGCTTGCTTTAGTTCAACCCAATCGAACCCACCTTTTATTAACTAATACCTTTTGACATACTTCAGTTATTAACTGCTTCGAGTTGAAGCTAAGCGCTAAAAATTTACAAAATCCGCGAATGCTCATTCATCAGAGCTTTGAGTTCTTGCTACCCTCGACATGGCGCTGAGCTGCCATAGTGTCCAAAGTTCTTGGAGTAACGCTGGGGGAGCGGGCGAGTAAGAAAAAGAGACAGCGGGAAGGGCGTCAGCGAGAGAGGGGCTGTGGATCTGCTACTGTGTTGGTATCCACTTGGTCCACTTCCATTTTATAGCAGCCAGCCAAAACATTATAGCCATGATTAATGGCAGATAATAATTTCGAGTGCGAGCACTTGACAGCATACAAAAAGTCAGCAAACTATGGCCAATGACGTCCATTAGACTTGCCACGGGGCCAAAATGAACAGGGTAGCTGTAGTGGAGCAGCTTGTGGGTGGAAGTCCTTTGAGTGGGAGGCGTAAAGGCAGGCAACAAAGTGCAGCAGCAACTGCAAATGACTGCTGAAAAATCTGCAGCAGCAGCAGCAGCAGCAGCAGCACCAGCAGCGGCTGCAACAACAACAACTTTCATATAAAACTATTGCCATATTCTGTTTGCGGCATTTAACGAGCAGCTTTCCTCACACCCTTTCTCCACCTCGCTCTGCCTCTTGCAGTTCGTGTGATTTACTTCACTTGCTGCATAAATTATTATAAATAAATATATATATATATTTGTATAAGCAAATACATATACAAATATATTATTAAAAAACAATGGCTGCGACCTCGGCCAGCGGAAACGGAAATAACGCACACGACTGCCATTTTGGCGGCCGCTGTGGCATGTCTGCAGCTGCACAGTGACACTTGCCACATGTTTGGCTTTTGGCCCCCGCCGAACCGAAATTGATTTAAGCCTTTGCCACGCGTGGCCTGTGCGCTCCACGCTTTGCGTTTTTGCGGCTAGCAGCAACAGCTGCAACAAATGGCATTAAAATGCAGTCAGAGCCGCAAAATGTTTTTAGAATTTTTCTAGCAAATTTCGCAACATTTTTTATTAGAAGGTTGTCTTAAAGCTGGCTTAGATTCATTTAAAATTGAAATTGAAGTGGAAAATCCTAAGTATTAAATAGCTGTATATGTAAACTAAGAATATTTGAACTTTCTCGAATTGGGAAATCATTATATATTAAATAGTTATATTTTAAGTGCAAAAAAATACTTTAAGAAAATAATTCATCCTAGAAAATATTAATATAAATATAATATTTAATATTATTTATTTTTAAACTTTTGATCACTTTTTATTTTATTAATTATGACTCTAAAATATTAAGATTTTCTGCAATTTAATTTTAAATTAAATTGTGTCTAATATGTGGGAATTTTTGCAAAAAGAAAAGTTTCTGTTTAGTTAGTTATTGGCTCTTAATAACCTAATGTGGCTGCAGTTTTCAAGCGTACTTGGCCCGATTCTATGTCAACTTCACTAAAATGTATAAGTTTTTTCCAGCGACATTTCGGCATTGAAGCAGAAGCAGGATCTGCCGTCTGAGGCATGCGTTTCAAGTTACACGCGGCGTGCAGAGTACGCTTTTAAAAGCGACGCCTTTTATGCCCAGCTATAGTCATTACAAAAGGACATACACACACGCATATATAGACACATATATATCTATACACATAGACATATGCGGGGTCCTCAGTCTTGGCAAAGACAATGCACGCCTGTCGAACCAATAAGTGCAGCGGGTTCTTGGTTTTAGTCTGCGTCCATGCATTGTTGTGAGTGCGTCATAAAATTACTTTTTATCATTGTAACATGACAGGCGGAGCCCCACGTCCTGGATCCAGCGTACTGACGCAGCTCGCGCTGATGTATGTCGTACTTTTTATGAGCCAGCCAATGCCAAAGACATTCATACACGTTTTCTTTATGTTGCAGCTAAAAGGATGCTATAGCTTCCTGCTCCTCTTCCTGCTACTGGCCCTGGACCGGGTTGTGCTGCTTCCTCTCCTGCTACTCCTCCTACTATCGCAGCGCCCGCTGTACTGCATTGTATTAATGGATCGTATGCACGAGAGCCCAGCGCTAATAAGCATAAACGCAAACTTGCCATGTGACTCGATTGCAGCTTCCTTCCGCTTCGGTCTTCCAGCCTTTCATTCTGTGTATGCGTGCGCTACATCCTGGACATGCGCGTGCCCATGGCGTGCGCTCCGCACTTTGACTCTGTGCTTTGTGCACTTTATTAATGTTATTAAAAATCTAACAAATGGCACAACTTGGCCGCAGCTATAGCCCCATTGTCCCGGCCAACTCTCCTTCAGCTGGCTGTATGTAGCGCTTTATTAATGCCCACAACAAACACACACACACACACACAAACGCACAAGTGCCAATTAATGTGACTGGTCAGTGTTGCAACTTTGTTGTCTCATTGGCAATTGACAGGGTGGCCCCCACTTGCCTCTAAGCCGCAGGCCAAGCTTATGTAGCACAACAGGTCGTATGCGTAATAAAACCGTTCTTTGGCCGTTACAAACATTTAACGCTCTATCTGTGGCATGCAGTGAACAGTTCTCTCACACTTTCTATGCACACAGTTTGTTACATATTTTATAACTCTAGTATTTCACAATATCGTATTAAATATTATAAATCTTGAGTTAATTTTACCTTCGAAACATTTTCACAAGGCACAAAAATGCATTGAAATAGGTTTCAAGTGCTCTAACTATTTTTAATAATATAACAAACGAATTTATGCCAAATTATTTAAACTTTGAAAAGTGAAACGAGTAAATTTGTCTCTCAATTCACTTTAAAGTCAAACAAAAAATTCTCTAGCAAAAAGTGTGTGGAAATGCAACAGTTTTTAAAAGAGTTTATTGGCGCATTGCGAACTATTTTTGGCTGAGCAATTGTTTGCCAATGCATTTAACTGGCAGCAACCATTTGATAACAATTTGAACAATGGACAATTCTATCTCACTTTATTTTCACTCAATTTTCTCTCGCTCTATCTACGCACGTCGCCCAAACTAGAAAAGAAAAGCTGAAAAACAGAATCGAAAATAAGTGAGAAGTGTTTTTAACGAAGAGGGCTCAACCAGTCGATATACCCATTAAATTGTTAAATGAAGGAATCAAATAAACATCAGCTAATAGTTATCTCTTGAATGTCTTCTATTGTGCACCTAGCGCTAAGCCAATTCAAATGATTTATCTAAGCTGAAAGTGCGGCTGCTCTGTAAGTTATATAGGCAATATCATCTTATGTAGGATTTTCCTGTTTAATAGAGTATGCCCAGCTGTCAATTGCAGCTAAAAATCATTTTGCAGGGTATGTAAATAGCAAAAAATATGCCAATTGACGACAGCAGGGACTCGACTAGGCGAAGGCAAATGGCCCGAACAACTGCTAAAGCGTTACAATTGTTGACTTTTTGCGTAGTTAAACAAGTTTAATTAAGACTCATTGAAGGACTTCTTGCGAGTTACAAGAAAAAACCAGTTCGCTTCGCATTAGAATGGGGCAAAACTTTTGCTCAACACCTTACAAGGTGCGACAACAAGAACAACAAGAACAAGAACAAGAACAAATAGTCTTTATCCACTTCAAAGCTTTTATTTGTAGGTATACCCTAGCTAGAGAAAGTTCATTTGCAGTGAAGTAAATGGCATATTATAAAACGTTTGCCTGTTTCCCATTGCAAAACAATTGCCAATTTGGCTTAAAACATTTTGGTCGACAAGCAAGTTTGTCTGTCGACTTCCGTTTGGCAGCTTTGCTGCGGTTTTGTCGCTGTTGTCAGTTGATTTGTGTCTTTGTCACTTGCAGAAATAGCCACAGCAGCAGCAGCAGCAGCAGCAGCAGCAGCAGCAGCGACAATTTCAGCAGTTAATACTCGCATCTCGAGGCATTTGCCGTGGCACGCGGGCACAACTTTGTCCAGGGCCAGGATGTTGTCACTTGTCCTTGTGCGAAAACAAAATGAGTACAAAATGCTTAAAACGACTTCCGCTTCGACAATTTGCATGCTGCGCCGCGCACCGGAAATGGAAAAACACTTCTCGCTGCCGCTGCTGTGGCGCAACTGGCCGCACTTCCCACCTTCCCACCTTCCTGCCTTCCTGCCTTCCTGCCCCGCAACCCTCACGCTCTTACGCTTGCAATTAAGCGTGAACACATGCAGCTAAGCTAGAGAGAAAAAGTGGAGACCAGGTCAATATATATTGACTGGGCGTTTGTGTGTGCCTTATGTATATTTCATGTAAACTCAATTTGAGTTGCGTTTGACTCGCCCGCTGTGCGGGCCAAATAATGTTTAGCTGCCCGCCCACAGCCGCCTTTTGCCTTAATGGCCAATTAAGCGTAGACGACACAAGAAATAATTAAATCGCTGCATGCAATGCGCCCTTGCGGCATGCGGCTTGTGGCATGTAGCTGGCAGCAGGCAGCAGGCGGCAGGCGGCCTGTGGCATGTGGTATGTGGCAAGCACCATTCCATGTGGGCGTTAATAGCTAGCTGACTTGCAGGCGCCAGGCGCCAGCCGCACGCTGCGTATGCGTAATCCACACTCTCTCGAGTTAAATCATTTTTCAAGCGCCGCGCAAAAGTATGCAACAGTTTTTCCCTTCTAGCTGCCGCTGCAACAGCTATGCAAATTGAATGCGTGCAGCGTTTTTTTTATTAATGAGCCGCTGTTTCTCGAGCGAGTTTTGCCTCTTAAATATTTCAAGCGCAATTATGCAGCTGGCGCATTAAAAATCAAATAGAACATTCAAGATGACAGCTGCAATCAGGCAACAGCTTTCCTTCTTCATATTCTTTTCTGCTTTTTCGGGTGTTGGCCATCATAAAATTCAATTTGGCGCAAAGTGTTTAATGAAAGCGCCAAGTTGGCGACACCCGCAGACCCCGCAGCAAGCCGACACGCCCCCGCCACTGGCACAGCGGGCCAACTTGGCCATTAACAATTCACGCAGACGTTGCTACGCATGGCTAAGAACCAAACAACAACAGCAATAGAAAGCAACAAAGCAACAGCAAAAAACAGAGCAGAAGAAAACTTGTTTTACATAAAAACACACTTTAGACATCAAATTATGCAATGCAGAGCGCTGCCACCCAACGGCGCCGCTCACTATAACTACTGCAGCAAATGAGGGCTGGCTCTGCTGGGGGATGGGCGGATGGTAGCCTCACGCTTTTTTTTCCCCAGATCTGACAAAATGCAATGGCTGTAATAAAAATTAACAAGCTACGCTACGTTTGAGTTTTGAATTAATTGAAAGCGCGTATGCACAGGACATTCGAGTGGCTAAGGGGCGGGGGAGCGGGCAGGGGTTAAGGGTCGCCACACAGATTGCAGGAGCTCATTTGGATGCTGAATAGTGAAGAGAGAGCGAGCGGCAGACATGGGAGCTGGGAACCTGCTGCTTGCCTTATAAAATTATAAATTCGCGTCTAAATGAGCGTTGCAAAATTAATGAACTGCATGCAGTTTAATTGAAATGCGCATCAAGGGGAAATAAGGGTGGTCAAGGATACTGTGTGGGAAAATGCATAATGAAAATCAACTTTAAACTAAGCAAAGTGCATCAGTTGGCAAAATTGGCACAGCAGAAAAGAAAGCAGTTGAAAGGTTTTCATTTTCCAAATTTATATATTGATTATTTATTTTAATATTTCAATTCTAATTTTGGTTTTATTGTTTTTAATTTGGAGTTTAATTGGCAAATTATTTTAGCTCAATAAAAGATGTGCAAACTTATTCACAGTCCAGGAACTGCTTAACATAAACTATCAGCTAAATTTATATAAAGATTTTTTACTTAATTAATAAATATGCAAAATTTATTTGAAGTTAAATTCGGCGTTTTCAAATCTATCAAATATCACTCTTAGTTTGTCTATTATTTAAATACCCGATTCAGAGTGTCACACAAGAAAGCTGACTACGAAAGTGCTTATAAGCCAGATGATGCATGCTGAGTGCTTCCTCTTATGCTGTCGTATAACAGCAAAGTTAAAGTTGTCTCAACTTTCCTGTATGACATACCTTTGGGGGACTCTGTGAAGCGGGCTGCAACAGATGGACTGCAGCTAACTGGCTTATGAGAATCTCGGTGCTTCATGGGAGATGTAGCAATTGCTACAAACACAGAACTCATTGGGCAACAATAGCTCCAGCTCCAAACCAACATCGCATCTAATCTGTCTATCAACAACAGTCAAAGGCTGCAAAGTTAACATCCTGCACCTGCAGCTTTATATACTATAGAATGGAATCGATTTAGTAATAATTAAATCTAAATTTAAGATGTTTATATTGGCAGAACCGCGCACGATTTAAGGCTGCACTCAATAAACTGAATCAAAAAATCCTTCATGGCTGCCAGTTTGTAAGCAGCTAATTGTAGCACTTTATCAGATGTTCAAATAAATTATTTCGAGGTTTTCAGAGTCTAATTAAAATACTCCTCGCACTTTTTAGAACAAGTACAGCGTGAAAACTATGTTTACATTTTTGTTCTCTCTTCAATAATATGAAATATATATATAATATGATATTTGTGTTATTTGTGCTGTTTAGCACTTACCTCCATGTTAGATCCGTTTTATCCCACTTTGCGCCCTGCAGCACATAGCGACGCTTACGCGGGCCATGATCCAGATTATCCGGTGAGAAATTATACGCATGCTTATTGTCACCCACGCCGCAGCGGGGCAGTTGTATTAGCTTGGCCGTAGCCGAGTCGATTTTGCCCGTAACTGGAATGTTGCCAAATTCCTGTGGCACGGAGACGCAAATGTTAGTTTGTGAAATTGTGCATAATACATGTGGCATGCACCAGCAGCAGCAGCAGCAGCAGCTGCTGCAGTCTGCTGTTTGGCAACAACCTACCTGGAGTTTACTTATTGCGTCTATCAGCTGCTCCTCGGTGCGCAGAGCTCCCGTTTCCAGATCCGACTTGGGCAGATAATCAAACTGCATGAGGTAATTGTACTGCAAAGATGGAAACGTTGTGGTAAGTAAGAAGGCCAAAAGAGGAAGAAGACTGAATGCACAGACAGACTGACAGATGCATTAGGGAAGTGTGCCAAAACTGGGAAAAATGGTTGAGAGCCAAACTATTTGTTGGCTTAATGTAGGCGCGTCGGCAAATGATGCTGGCATAAAAAACTTTTTGCATAAAGTTAATGATAAAAGCAACAGTCACAGCAATACAGCAACACAGCCCACAACAACCTAAAACAACCAAAAACAACAACAGCAAAGTTTAACGTTACATTAATAAGCCAAAAAGTATGCCACACAAAAAAGAACGAAGCCCCAATAAAAAGTAGAAGATGGAGAGCTTAAGCTGCAGGACTGCTCGACTGCGGGCTTACTTACTTGCTTAATAGAAATAATTATAAATCGTTATAAAGCTGAGCGCAAAGCTTACTAAGTCAAAGTTTAAATATAGTAGAATTTTTATTGTGACATAAATAAAAGTCTTAGATTTCCTGCTCTTTGCACTGCAGCGATGCAATCGCTTGCAGGTTATATTGCAGCTAAATATTTGGGAAATATATGAACGAAATTTTAACTGCAACTAAGCTTTAAGATTAGTTAGTTTAGATCACATATAAGAAAACTTAGTTAACAAGCCTGAACACTTGAACTAACATGTGTTTGCTTTAGCCATCAAGCTTAGGCTAAAGTGAAGATTTATACTATTTTTGTTTGATTACTATTTAAGAAAACAATGAGAGCTGGGCGCTTCACAGCAAGAGGAATATTGAAAAATAATAGTCTAAATACTGTTGGAATATAAAAAGTATTTAAAAACAAAACAATTTAGAAGCAGTTTTCTTGCTAATTACTCTGGTAAGTAATTAAATCGACTAATAAATAATGACTCAAGCAACCACAGGCGACTTAAAAGACTTCATGTCCTAGATCTGCCCCACAGAATTAGATAAATATGTAAAGTAGGTAAATTGATCTTATTGGAACCCAAGCCATCCGGTTATGCAATATTATTTTTAAAAAATTGGTTTATTATCGAGTATAAGACAAATTGCAAATAAAAACAGAAAAATTAAAAGAAAAAATAAAAAAAAATAATTTGTGCATATAAGACCCTATCCAAACAACATACCCCATGCACTATGACATTCCAGGGTATCTGGAGGCAAGCGTATAGAATAGCTGCTATCAGCATCAGCTTCAGGCTTTGCTGTTTCAGTTTCAGGCCTCTGCGAGTCTGGTCACAATCGATGGGCATATATTGTGCCAGCTCTTCCTCTTCTCGCTTTTTTGTTGTTTTTATTTTTTGGGCCATGGCCCGCAACCAAATAAACAGTCATAACTGTAAAGTGGGCGACAGCGACGACAAAACAGAGCTTCGGCCATATGTGTAGACTGGATTTGCATATTTTTACATGAAATACACACACAGCGAGAGAGAAGATACACACAGTAAAGGCAACCAGGCAAATTTATTTACCCATACACACACCGAGACACACTCATGCGTGTGTGGGGGCGTGCCACATACGCTCGCACAAACACACACACACACACCAGCAACTTACGTGACCTGCAAATTAAATTTTCTCTTTCATTTCGGATATATGAGAAAATTGTCACACACACTCTCTGCCATGCCCCCTCTCTCCCCTCCCGCGTAATTTGTTGAAAACATGTGAAAAACAATATACAACAAACTAGCACACACAGAAAAGCAGACAACAACATTTGTCGTAGAATCAGCGCCAAAAGTCGATTCACAAAAAATGTTCATGCCGGAGAATCGTTAACACGTTAAGATTCCCTCGCTATAAGGCGATTAGTTGAATTTATTGTGGAATCAATTGATGAATGGTGCGTTGCCCCAACATCGTGTGATGCATATAAAACTAACTGAGATAACTCCAGAAGCCGTTGTGTCACGCAATCACCATCGGCTAAGGGCGAAGGGGAAAGTTCGAACTGGCTAAACTACTTTAAGCTACAGAACGTCGACAATTGGCAATGAAGAACTGCAACAAGTTGAAGAACTTGTTGGCGACATTCAACTAATTGCTTAATTACTAATTAACTGGCCAATATTTGTTGAAGAGTTTATAGCAATAAAATGCATATTGATTAGATAATAATTGATAAAGGTATTTGCATAGAGTTCATTTATTATTCGCATTTAATCGTCTTGAATTCCTGAAGAAGAATCGTCGAAGGCGCTTTACTATATATGCTCGAAGCATATTCAAATAATATATATATATATATATATATATAATGGCATAGCTTCAACTGAATACTTAATGCCAGATTCCTCGTGTTGCCTTTGCAATAAAATTAATTTGTATTTTTTTACTATTAAGTAAATGTTTTAGAAATATTTTTTAAGTTGAAAAACTTAAATAATTACATGCATAAATATTTTCAAAAATGTTTAGTTTCAACTTAAAATGATAATTGTATTCGGAAATGAAAACTGCCTTTCCGAAAGAACTCATAAAAACTTGGAAATACCATGAAAATCTTTTCTCCACATGTAGAAAACTATTTGGGAAACTTTGCTGAATAAGTAGGTATTTATAGACGTTCCAAGACGAGCCAAACATGTTACATACACATACATGATTTGATATATTTATGGACAGCGCAGATTAAAGATTCGCAGCGAGTGAGAATTGACATGAATAAGCTGTTCGTGGGAAGTGTCTAGCACATATGATTATATATTAGATTAAAGATTTGAGCAAGAGCATCTGAAGTCTTTTTAATCTAATTGGTTTCTTTTGTTCAGCTTGCCTCATGCCACACGCTGCTGCATGACTTACAGGTATTTTTATGTAACTTTGGAACGCTGGCAGCAGCTATGCAAGTGCAACAATAGCTCAAAAAAAACTTGACACCAGCTGTAGGCGAGGGAGAACTTTAAAAAATTCTATAAAAACAACAAGAAAAACTAGAAGCAAGCAGCAAGCAGCAGCAGCGAGGAAATGTCCATGCAACCAGTTGGTCACAAAGTGCGTCACAGTCACAAAAGTTGTCACGTTGTTGCAACGCGTCAGCGTCAGTCGGTTACGTTAACGTTATGTTGACTTTATGTTACGTAGCGCCGTCTCGCTCTCTCTGTTTGTGTGTGTGTGGATGAGTGCATGACGAGGGTAGTCGAAGAAAGCCCACACAAAAGCACATTGAAATTCATATAACGTATCGGGCCAGGGAGCCTACAACTACAGTTGAAGCCAATGGCCAACAACAACAACAACAATAGTAAAACAACATACATGAAAACAATATCAATTAAAATATGTACAAGTTTTATTAGCTAAGGAATTGGACAAAGTGGAGAAGCGAACAATTGGAGAATCGGACAGCCAACGAGCGGAAACTGTATGTCTGCAACGGCGACACTTGATTAATTTTTTATAAGCGCGAAAAAAAAAAACAATGAAAACTTGACCATCAAATTTTGACGTAGGCAACAGATTGAAGCCAAAGAAGAAATAATGCAGTGTCGAGAGAAATAAAGTCAGAAAGAGTTACTAAGGCAGATCTTGCATTGTGAATCAGAAGATTCAAGAAAACATCATTCACAATTAGCCCACAACTTTAAGGCCCAAGCTACAGCTAAATAGATCAATCGATCACAGCAATTTTACGTGCATTAGTCATATCTATAGAGACTTCTTTGGCTGACAAGCGGCCCTTCTTCAACAGTCAGCAGCGGCGGTAAAAGCAAATAAGCCTCAGAACTGTTAGTCAATTTTGTTAATCGAAGTCATTTGCCATAAATATTACTTAAACAAGGTGTGTCACGGATACCCGACCCAAGCCCAGCGAAAAGATACAGTCAGGCTGTTAAAGACAGTCACAGATACCGATAACGATACGGACGGACTTGGCAGGGGTCTGATGAGCAGCTGTGTTTTTATGACCGCTTGCTGAGACGCCGATAATAAACTACAATAGCCGATGAGTGAATGAATGAATGAATGCATGACTGGCTGAATGAATGAATGACTGAGTGTGTGAGTGACTAAGTGAATGAATTGCACGAGCCTCTCGCACTGGGCCCAACGGAAGCCGTGAACCCCTTCGGTCGGCGGGTGGTTCAGGGTCCAGGTGTATATGGGGTGGATCAATCATTTATGCATTGGCCTTTTGCGCTTTTAATGGGAAATGGGAAATTTGCTGGCGCTCTACGTGTTTGAAAATCGAAAAGAGGTGCGAGCGGGGAATAGTCACAGAGGGGGTCATGGGCATGGCAAGCCGTTGGCTTCAGTGCATGTCGTACGTGGTCAAGCGACGTTTCAGGCTAATAGAAAAGCGACAGAAACAAAAACAAAATAAATAAATAAAACAGGTGAGTACTAAAGAGAGAAAGAAAAAAACTAGAAAAAAAGTAGAATAATAATAATCATAGTAAAAAGTGCGACGCGCGGTACGTGCGCATTTGGCGTGTAAACAAAATCATGATACAGAAATAATAACAAGCACAGAAACCAATAAGCAAACGGGAATAGGAAAAGTTGACAACAAATGAAATGAACGACAAATGCATGCCCTGTACAAATTGAAATTTATCAAATTTTATTTCTGGAAATTAGACACAAATCCGATGACATATTGAGATGGATAGATGAATGTAGAGAGTGTATAAAGTGGGTCTTAGTCACTAATGAGTCAAAAACTTAGAATATTAGAGAGTAAGGGAAAGAAAACGAAGGTATGGGTAAATCTATGTCAGAAAAATTAAAAAGAAAAACAAATAAAAGTAACTAAAAATGCATAGATTAATAATAACTCAATAAAGAAAAAAATATATATGCATAATTATAATAAAGTATTATCCAAGACTGGCATGCTTCACTGTAGCAAATATTTTGATAAATATCTAATAGATATTGCCTAAATAGCAATATTCATTAATTGGCAGTAAACATCATTTAAATATTAAATAAGTCTAGAAGCGAATATACCCCACGCTAGATGCCGAACACAGAGCATAAAACCAATTGTGAAAGTGTAAACGTAGCCCGCCATAAATGTTTTGGCTTAATTTAGTTAAGATGGCGTGACAGAAGCTCTGGCCGTGGATAGAGTGTGTGTGTGAAAGTTATTTGAACAATGCGATATGTTTATTATTTTATTGGATTATAATTATGAATGGACAATAAGAACACAACAATTAAATGAGACCCACTCTGTGCCTGTGTGTCACTTAACTCAATTACTTGTGCAAATAGCTATCAGCGGGCCAGTGCGGGTGCGGGTGCGCGTGTCTCATATGTTTTAATCAACCGGCGCGGAGGCAGGACGGAAGGAGTGAAGGCCGGACTGGCACTGGCATAGCAGTTGGCCACACAAACAAATCAAATTGGTTTATCTGGCAGCAGAGGCTGCATTGGCCCAATGGCTATTGACAGCCATAATTCTTGGCATCGGCGACGACAGGCAGCAACTAATAAAGGCAGACCAATAACCAATAAGGGCTGCAGCCAGCCACCCACCCACATACACACACACACACACAGGCAACAGCCGCCCACTCGACTGAGCCGCAAACAAACCTATAAAAATGACAAGCAACTGCAACAAACGAGCGCATCTATCTAACTCTAACCAGATGCAGAGGCAACAGCTCGATCCAGGCAAATCCGATAGGCGACACATTGTCCTTGCCAAGCACGAGGCAAAGGGAAGCAGGGAAGTCGGCAGGATTGTGTGTTAGCCTGCGTTAGCCTGTTCGCCTGCCAAGTCGAGTCAAGTCAAACGCCAGGCGAGCGACCAGGCGCAACAAATTGTGAGAAATGCGCAAAAAACGAAAACGCAGCAGCAGCAGCAGCAGCAGTAGCAGCAGCAGCAGCCGCAAGGAGCTGCATGCAACTGGGTGGCAAGGCAAGTGGCGGGGCCAAATTGACAGGATATGGCCATGATATGGCTTGCTTGCCACACACAACAACAGGTTTTACCCACAAAATTTATGGCTTCTACAAACGAGTGGGAAATCGGGCGCAAGAGGAGGCGCCTCTGAAGGAGTGGAGGTATTGAATAGAATTTTACGTGTTAGCTGCGCCGCAGGGACAACAAAACATAACTCAATCATATAATGGTCGCATTGCTTCTCTCCCTGTCTGTGTGCGTGTGTGTTGCATGCCACATAAAAAATGTTCACTGCTGCATTGAATGAGATGTTTCAAAACTCAATTGAGAAACTTGAATATGCACTCACTGGCAAGCTGCTGCTCCTACGACTGTTATAGCAGCTCCTCGCTACTGCTGCCGCCTTTCTATGTGCTTCTCAAGCATGACAAATGATAATGGCTGCCATCTGGCGGTTGTGTGTGTTGCATGTATCTGTGTTTGCAGTTGTCCTTGAGAACTATCAATAAAATTGCATGCAAATTTTTACAAAACTTTAAGACCTGAAATTGAGTGTTTGCTAAGGACACATATCCTTGACAAGAGCAAAAATAAATATCATTATTGATGTCTTTAAATAAGCCTGTTAAGCTTGTTATATGGCATTGAGGAAGTCTGATCTAGCTGCTTTTGAACTAATTTTCTTATGAAATTAAAATTGTATTTAAGTCCCAAGACTTTGTTTTCAATTTCTAATGCAATGATAATTAATGAAGAAGGGCTTTCTATGATTTTGACTCAATAAATTTATATAAAAACAAAACACTTCTCAATTGCTTTTCACGCACTTAGCTACGTCAGAGCCGAAGTGTGATGGGTAAATGCTTTGCCCCAATCTCAAATCGCATTCCTTTGCATATGCTTATTTATGACTGAATGGAGTCGAGCGCCCTCCACGCATTTCCGTTTGCCATCTCAAACTTAAGTATCATATCATATATGGTGTATATGTATTTGTATGTACAACTGGGAAACACATGCGTTCCAGATACGCCCTCGCACTTGCCCGCCTCTCCTTGTGCGTGCCTCCATCTGGCAGTGGCCTAGCCCAGGCCCAACACCTCTTGGAAATTTATAGACTGCAAAATTTTAATAAAAAAGAGAGCATAGACACGCGAGCTGAAGGAGGAGCGCATGTGTGTGCGTCGGCGTTCGTTTTTCTACTCTCTTTGTTGTTTGTATTATTGGTTTAATAAAAAAGCAAAAAGGACGCCGGCCACAATGACTGGCAAGTGAAGAGATGGTTAAATTAATTGAAATCAACATTGATTAATGTGAGATACGAGAAAAATGAACCGGGGACTGCGAAAGACAAAAGCAAATGCAAAGAACGAGAAGCCTTCGTACGATATATTTGCTATATTGCAGCACTGTGTGGCAGCTGCAACACCAATTTGAGTAGGAAGCGTGTCGTGACACGAAAAGTCGTGTCTTAAAGCGCCATATATAATGTGGGATTAGAAAGACAATCGAAAGTATTTTAGAAAAATATTGAAATTATTAATTTATTATTTCTGTTCTCAATAAACGATTTTTCATTTTAATATATAAAATATATATATTTTAATTAATTAATTAAATTAATTTTTAATGCAGTCTTTCCAAAGAACTATGCACATAAGAGTTGTAATTGCTTAGATTTTGTATATAATTCTTTTTATATAATTCTATCTTTTTAGACTTCTAAATGAAAGCCTCCACAAGTCGTCACTTTTACTTGGAGTTGCTTTGGCTATGTCGTGAGTGGTTTCTTTTTCGTGCTCGAATCCTCGTCGATGGCTCTGACACGCTGTAATCTCTTAGCTGCAATGGGAGCCCAGTAAATGAATTGACCGCAAAACAGCGAGCACGCAATGTGCATGGCGCTGGCACTTGAACCGAGGGGCGCTTTGCCTCGTCTCTAGCCCTGAAAGCGTTGCTCAACCTGCCACAAGTTTAGTTGTACTTGCACTTTAATTAGACCACAGAACGTAAATTGCAATATCGCCCCAGCTCGAACCCCTAAACCTGCGCAGGCCCCAGCCTGCCAAAACAGTTCGAATGTTTATGGGAAAGTGATGAGATACGCCCACTCGCCATGGCTATGGCTATGGCAGCAGCGATGGCAGACAAGGGGGCGGGGCTTGTCCTGTGGGCTTTAACAGCCGCGGGACTCTAAGCAACAAGTCATCATGGCCCACAGCTGGGCTGGTGGAGCCGGGCAGCAACTTGTGTAAATGGAAAATGCGGCAAAATGTAGAAAATGGGAAAATGCGAAAATGTGAAATGGAAAATGGAAAATGGCGTGCATTAAAAAGTCAGCAGCAATCCAAGGTTTCTCACTGGCACCATAGAGTTCATATTAAAGACAACGGAACAAAACAAAATAAATAAATTGATTAACTGCGTATTTGTGCGCGCATTTTGCAATAAACAAATAAATCATTATTTATGCACAATCGCATTGAGTTGCCTTTAAAACAAAAACGAGCCACAACGTTTGCGTTCAATGACTTGCACGATGGTTAAATAAATACACACACTGAAATTACAGACACACAGCAGACCTCAATACCAATCTCCAACCTCCACATCCGCCCCTTCTGCTGGCGCCTGTGAAATGCACCATATGGCTGCAGTGGAAATCAAGTTGAACTGCCAGCGGCCCGGCCTGGCCAGGCCCGACCCGGATTCCAGTCCAATTATATGCAAATTCAACAACTGACAAGAAATCGGAGTCGACACTGGACAAGCATCGAGCGACATACACATCTCAGACATCTAGCATCGACCATCTAGCATCGGGCATCGAGCATCGAGCATCGATGCTTGGGGTAAAAGGTTTCGTTTTAACTTATGACATTAAAACCATTTGCTGGCAACAGGCGCATTAAACCACCGTCACCCGATATGGTCATTGATATATATTGTGCGTTGTGTTTATAGCCAACGAGAACTGAGTATTGAGACCAAGAGACCAAGAGACCTGAGACCTGGATAACTGGCGCTGTGTATATCTCTGGGGATTCAACTGAGGACTTGAGACCACGAGTTGCGTCAACTCGCATATGCGACACAATTTATTTAATAATTCAATTGAATTTGCCCATATATTCCAGCTAGTTTATGCTTTGAAATGCTAATGCTCACCAAAAGGGGCCAAGACTGTATTGGCCTTGCACTCACACAGACACAACTAAGAAATTGCAAACAGACAGCACGAACTGCAGCACTTCCTAAGTGTAAGACATGAGAGTTCAAGTTTGGCCTTCAAATTGCCATGTTAAGCCTTAAAAGGATAAACATGTTTTCAAGTATAGTCTATTAATGCCAATGACGACCTTTACTTGTATGCATATCATAAGATCAGACTGTGGATTGCATAAACAGCAGGCGGAATATATCTTTATATCTAATTTCTGCAGCTCCTAATTCTAATTATTTGGTGCTTCCTCTTTATCTGACTTTCTATCTCTCACTAATGATCTCTATATGATACACATATATTCTTTTCGCTTGGTTATTAATATTTCAGAATTACATCAGCTCTTTTCATAGATCTTATATCATATAAGAATTTGATATACTTCCAAGAATTCGATGCTCTCTCAAGCTGAATATATATAAAGAATTAATATTAATACAAAATTAATATAATTCTTTATCACTTTCCCTTGTTCTGTGATTATTCATGATCTATTTAAAAAAAAAATAAATATATATATAATCCTATCATATATGTTAAGCCTCTTTCTATATAAGGCTATTCCATTTCAATATCGACTTATAATATTAATATTAATAATCACGAATGTATTTCCTTACGCAAATATTTCATTATTCCTTTCATTTTCACTTTTCTTTTACTTTTACTTCCTAACTCATCTATCTATGCACATTCTCTGCCCACGCTTTGGCGGAATCTTTAAGATACTTCGCCTGAACGTAGCTTCGATGGTTACATAAAACCAAACAAGAAACCTGCTGCGTGCTTGGTCAAGCCGAGTAATAGACCGGGATTAGGCTTAGGCGCCAGCCGACTGAGCAGATCTCAAAGCTTAGATAACTAAATGCGGGGCAATAAACCCGTTTGTGAGCAACAGCGACAGCAGCAGGTATGACTACTGTTTTGACTAAATGCCCCGGACGAGATGATGCTGCATAGCTTATTAATGACGACTGAGTGTATCACAGTGGGTATTCGTAGGGTATTTGGGTTTTCGCGTTAAAACCCACAAAATGCGGCATTTCATGAGTGGTCAAATACGTGTGCACTTTGAACCGTAACCAGAAAACGGCACCGACGCAAAAAGTGATTCAGAGGCGTTGCGCTGGCGCAGATGATGAAAAGCAAAAACAGGTAAGCCGCAAATTGGCAAAGAGCGAGGCTGAGCCGGACTTGGCGGTACCCTGTTATAGGCGGCTTATGTATAGAATAATAAATAATGAATAATCATATAGAATTATAATTAATACATAATTTTATATTATGATTTAATTGCTTATATTGCTTTAAAATTTATCATTATTATATATTATATATATATATATATATATATATATATTATTTATTATATTCCTATTTTTGAGATATCTTCAGTATTTATGTTCTCTCTGAACTAAAGATTTTTGTCTGTTGTTTGGCTAAGTTATCTTTTACGTGGTTATCACATTAAGATTTGCTGACTTTGGAAGATATTAGATTGTGAATTTTCCCTTTAGCCTTTTTTACAGGGTATGGCAAAACATTTCCGGCTTACCAGTTCAAGATACATGAACTAAGATGACAAACAAATAAAACAGCTCACGGCTTATTGGCTTGACGCAGTCACTACACTTCCCTACAGGGTATTGTGGTCAATGACCAATACTGACATACCCTAAAATTTCGTACAGGGTGTCAACATCTCAGACAACATCTAAAGGAGACGCAAACATCAGAAAACTAATGTTTACAGGGTATTTCAAGACATAGAAGCAGTCAAGACACAGACGCACGCACACGCATCGCTTATATACCCCATACAGTTGCCCCTGCACAGGGTATTGCACAAAGTTGATGTCTTGCCTGCCTGCCACTCAACGTTTTTGCAAAACAGAGAGCCGACTACACACACCTACGTGTCGCTGTGTTGCTGTTTTGGTTGGCGCGCACCTTCTTTGGCAGACAGCTGCCACATGCAACACACAAAGCGAAGGTTGAGGCAGAGATTGTGAGTGCGAGTCTGAGGATGAGGCTGCCGGCCAACATGCCGCATAATTGATGGCAAAGCCAAGCGACACTTAAAAGGAAACTTGCTGGATGCACAACTGGACCCAAAAAGGCGTTGTCGTTAATGTCGTTGTTGCGGCAAGAATTCAGCGGCATTTCATTGGAAAAGGCCAGCGATTGAAGGCAGTTGAACCAACTGCTGGTGCTGCTGCCACTGCTGCTGTTGCTGCTGCTGGGACTGTTGCATGTGCCTCATTAAAATCAAGTTCGAAACATTTTTTAGGGGCCGCCTTTTTGGCAAATGTCATATATATATTTTATTGGGCAGACCCCCGCGGCAAGCGTGAATCCCGTTAGCTCGCGTGCCGCTCCAAAAATATATCGTACATGAATTGTTGTTTATGCCACAATCAGAGACAAACGAAATGTGATAATTAATACAAAAAAACAAACACAGAAAACAAAGAGAAAAAATTATACCAAAAGCGCACAAACAGAAGCAGCTGAGACGGAGGCTGAGGCCATTAAACTGGGTCAAATTCAATTGCTGTACATTTTTTGTTTATAAATTCTTTATGCAGCACAAAGAACAACAACATAAACAACAACAACAACTACTACAACAGCTATAAACATAACATGAGGAGCACGCTTTTCACATTACGCAGGGAAATATGGAGTCTAAAACCAAATTTGTTGTGCTTTATTGTTATATCTATTTACAAACGATATATATATGTATATATTTATTTATATTTTACTTAGATTTATTGTACACTTATGCCACACACACACACACGCACACACCCAAGACACCATTAGATGGGAGTGTAAAAAGTGCCAAACTAAAATCTGCATAGTTCGCTTTTATGCATCTTTTTTTTGCTGCTAATGGAGGGTCGAGTCTTGCTAGCTCTCTCTCACTCACTTGCTATCTCTCTCTCTCTCTCTTTCTCTGTAACTGCATCTGTCGTTTTGGTCGCCTTTTCAGCAGATAAAGCTGAAAACTTTTAGCCCACAATAACAATAACGATTTTGCAATTTCGATAATGCATTTTTTTTTATATCTGTGTCTAAAAGATATTCGTTTAGCTAAGGAGCTTAGAACTTAGAGTGAGTGTGTGTGTGTGTGTATGCGTGTGTGGTTGCATGTTAAGAAATTTGACTGCTCTGCTTGCATTTTAAAGCTTTTTATTATGAGTTATAGCAACGTAACTAGAATTTATTGCATTTATTTTCCTTGTCAATTGGAAACAATGAAAATGTAAATAGAAAATATTGATTAAATTATTGGCAAATTTAACTAATATAAAATATATTTTTTGTATCATATCTTTACAAATGATATTTTTGTGTAAACTATCTTACTTTAGAGTGCGATAGATTTGTTGCTTGCCGAGCTCTTAGCTTGTCTATGCGAATTAGCATTGAAAGTAGAAGTGCGATTCAGCCCTGAACCCATTTCGAAGAGTATTTCTGGGTAAATAGAATGTAGAGTAAAACTTTTTAACAAATTATATCCAACTTACAAATTTGTTTAAGCAAAAGGTCTGAAGTAATGTCTATTTGAAAAATGAAAAACAAAATGTTTTTTTATTCATGCTAAGAAGCTGTAACAATAAAATACAATATTGGAATTACAGATTGCCTTTTATAATTCAATTGTTTATATAAGTTAAATGTGAGAGTCTGAGATATATATTTATTTATATAGCAAGTAGTTGAGCGTGGGTCTTGGTCCTCTCGACTCGAGCACTCTTTTCTATTTTTAGCTAAACATCTTGTTATAAAAGTAGAATAAGTTGTCTGCATTATTCGCCGTGATAGACTAGACAATCTCAAGTGTCGCGACTGCTAAGCCGTTTCAACTTAACCTAATTCTTATCGGAGCATCCTTCTTTGCAATTCTCATAATCGTTTATTTAGCGCAAATATTGTTTAGTCCAAACAGGCCAAAAGTCAATTAACTGTC
Organism: Drosophila hydei; assembly: GCF_003285905.1. NCBI lineage: Eukaryota > Metazoa > Arthropoda > Insecta > Diptera > Drosophilidae > Drosophila > Drosophila hydei. The sequence goes on from NW_022045656.1 coordinate 2,449,490, forward strand.
AAATACTTCAGGTTTTTCTTAAAGTCAATCTTTTCATTTCTACGAATCGAACCGAATCGATGTCAGCTCTTAAATCGTTCCGCACTTTGCCTTTTGAGCCCAACAGCATTTAGATCGACAATTTGCGAGTTATTGTAGGATGCGCTCAGATCGATGTAACCGCATACCTTGCCTGGGCGGACGGGGTGTGGCATAGTGCTTTGTCGCCCACAATTTGCCAAGCACCTAGGCGCACACCCAAAGTCCATGTGTGTGAGCCTTGTCTGCATGAATCATTGTCATTGCTAACCGAAATTGTGCACATGACCGATGGACACTGAATGTGAGTGTGGATGGAGTTGAGATTGCAACGAGCTTATGGCCCGAGAAGGGGTTTGAGCAGGCCAATGTGCACACACACACGCACACACACTAGTGACTGTCAAAATTTGTATGCACAACAAATTTCTCATATTTAAGTACGCAGTCATAATGATGCGAAGCGGATACGCAAAATGCATAAATGCAACAGCAGCAGCGGCAGCAGCAGCGACAGCAACTGCAAACTGAAGTTAAAACTGTGGATACATCAATCATACGCCACGTGGACTGCCTGGCGATGATGTTGCTGCCACTGATGATAATGCAGCTGTGTGCCTTTCTCTCTCTATCTCCCTATCTCGATGTGCCTGTGTGCGGCTGGCTACCCTAATGCTATTAAAAATCAATCAATGGCACATAAAACAAATGAAAAATGCATCGGCAGCCCGCTCGTTCGCTTGCGCCGCCCTCTCGTTGCTTATCAAATTTTGTGCGTTTTATTTATTGCGCTTATCAGCTTCTAATTAAGTTCATTTTTATATTATAAGCGCATGTATATGCATGTGTCATGCTTATGTATTTAGTAAACACTTCCTATTTACTGTGCACAGCACGTTTTTCTTATATTTCGTTTGTTTTCTTTGTACGGCATATAATTTTCCCTTTTGATACTCGTTCACGACATGAACAGAGTATATTGGCTTTTGTGCAATGTTCTATGCGTATGAACGCAAAACATAATAATATATAAATCGTAATATAAAAACAAGTTTCAGAGCCAAAGAGCTCAAATTATGCAATTGGAATAATATTTTCTATATAGATCGACCTAAAATGATACATACGAGGCATCACAAATCGTCGTATCTTCCTCAGTTTTTATTTTATTAGCATATCTCTGTTGATCTGATCATTGAAAAGATATATAAATAAAATGATTCGCCCATTGGGGTGTGACGAATGCATTGATTTCTGCATTTGAGCCCTGAGCGAGTATTTTCCAGTCGTTGGCGCCGTCTTTACTTCTTTTTTATATGGAATTTCATTCTGTTTTTAATATTATTTTCAGCATGCATTTTTGCGCTTCGCTTTATTTCGCTGAATGCCATTCCCAATGCAAATTGGGCATTATTTGTTCCTGTGCGACTGTGTTGAACATTTTTACGCTGCCTTGCATTTCAATGCAAACAGCAACAACAACAACAACAACATCAACAACAACACACACCCACAAAGCCAAAAAGGCAGCCGAGTTTTCAATGGTCGCGTGTAGTTTTCTACGTGACACAATTAAAGAACTAAATAGGAAAAGAAAACAGAAAAAAATCGGAAATAGAAAAGCGCCTCGCATATTGTATTGAAAGCGAAATTCCATAAAGCAGCTCAGCCTGCAGACGACACGCATGGGCGAAAGGGGGCGCCACACACACAAGTCCTGTTTATGCGCTGTGCTTAAAAAACCGTCTGCCATTTTAACTAGTTTATGGCAGCAAAAAACGCTTAAAAGCCTGCAATTAGTTTGCGAATTACGAGGAAGTAAATGCAGCAAAGGTAGCGAAATAACTAAAGGAAATGGGAAAGGGAAAATGAGTACGCTAATAAATATAGTAATATATATAATATATAATAATATATATAATTTTGATTTTGCACACATTGTATAACATTCTCACACTACTTTATCTAAAAGCTCTATAGACACTTTCCCCCGACTTCTTTATTCTGTGAAATATTTTTAGTTTTATTATTTATTTTTTTATTTAGTATTTTTTATTTTTTTTTTCATATTTTTATTTTTATATTTTTTATTTAGTATTATTATTTTATTATTTATTTTATTATTTATTGTATTCTCATATTAACTAAATCGTGTTAAAAATAAGATTTTCTTTTTATTTAAAGTCATTTCAAGTTTTACCTAAAATCAACAATAATTAAACATTTATATGAGTTAATGGAATAACTCTAAATAGCTGCATTTTAGTTGCATTTTATTTTTTTACCAAATGTTCAAAAGGTTCAGAGCCCGAAAATATCTTGAAACAAACAACTTCATCAACTGTTGAGTGTTTAAATCTAATTTTATGGCTGATTCGTAATAATCAAGAGCCCGCATCCGTAATACAAGTTTATTATGGTATATAATCTTACATTTATTATTGATATTTATTATGGCATGACTTTAACTTTGTACAAAAGCAGTAAAGAGAAGTATAATTCATTCAATATTGCTTAACATGTGTGTGTATATAAGCCGATGGCTAAATCAGTTTTGACTTTTTTCAAATGATTGTCTCGGACATCAAAATGAACATTCATCTGTCTGCCGCGGAGTTGCGTCTCACTGTGCCCAAATATTGTGCTCATATATGGATTTGAATACGAATATATGTATATGTATATATATATATATAGTTATATTGGACACAGCTGATGCATGGCATCTTTAATTAGTTGATCGGTTAATGGCTTCCTGGTAGTCCGATTCTCGGCCACTGTTTACGCTTCTTTTATGGCACACTTAAAGCATTTTCAGCATTTCCAACATTTCATTTAAGCAGAAACAAGAAATAAAAACAAATTGAAATAAAAAACAATCATAATTATTTAAGCCCCGCTTAATAGGCTTACGACAATTGTCTTTCTTTTTTTGAGCCGCAGTTGAATGCACTAAGCGAACAATCGCTGAAGAACCCCCAGATCATATAATTATTTTATGGTCAGCTCCATAAAACGATAAACAAAAGGAAAGAAAGAGGAGAGGCGCAGCGGGAGAGAGCGTATGACAGAGAGAGAGGGAGTGGTATCAATTAAGTAAGGGGTAGAGCTTGCAACAGATTAAATGTGAGGCAATTAATTAAGTGACGACGATTGAAAGTCGCGTCGAGTTAAGTTCAGCTGAGATACAAATAAGTCAGGCTGATTCACAGTTTCTGTCTGTCATGATATACACATATTTTTGCTTAATACTTTTAAATCCCGTTGGTGTTTTAATGCAATTATAAATTACAATAAAATATTTCCGTTCAATTTACATTATTCAATTGCTCACAATTTATCAACTGATGCTGTGTGGGCCCTCAACACTTGTTTAAGTCGAGTTCAAATAAAAAATTCTGGAAGATTTTTTACGATAAACGCAATAACTGGAAAGTGTTTAACGTGTGGGTAAAACCCAATTCTCATTCATAAGACTTCCAAAAACATGACTAACCGTGGTGAAATTAATATTGAGACAAAAAAATTAAATATTCATTTTTATAAGATTTTTTTTGGAATTTCATCTTGCACGAGAAAGGGAAGAAGAAGAACCATTACTCTGTTATAATCGAAATTAGAAATGTATAAGTATTGATTTTTACATTACAAATAGGAACTTGATTTCAAGCCTGTTTTAAATAAAGCTCTTTTCATGCAATAATTAACGTATCCAATTAATTAATGAACAGCTGAACTGATCTACTGAGAATTGTTCAATTTATTAACTGAAAACGATGCTATAAACCTAGGCCCAAAACAGTTTATAACGAAACCAATTGCAATTGCAGGCAGAGCTTTATGCATTATTAACCATTATGAATGTGCAGGCAGAATAACGGGTAGACAAATACGAATTCCCAACACACTGCGTGTGCACACAAATAGTAGAACATGAAATGCGTGCGCCGGAGGTCAGCAACGGCAGCAGCAGCAGCAACAACAACAAACACAACAAACTCAGCAGACGACAACAACAACAAGCGACAATAACTATAACAACTGAAAACAAAAACAACACATGCAGCGCACAGTAGCATGCACACACACACACACACACACACATACATATATATATATATATATTTATATATATATATATACATTTATTTATATGTCTGAATGTGTATTCAGATCTGGGGCTATGCATTTTCCAAGTGAACCAACATCAAGATAAGGCTGCCCGACTCTCTGCAGATGGGCTGCCCAGCAGTGCAGTTCACTGCGCGAAAAAATGAAATCTTAGTTAGTTAAATTGATTATAAAGAATCAAAGCAGTTAACATAATTTACTGAACCGATTTCACATATTTGGACTAAGACACAAAACTATCGAGCGAGCTCATTGTAACTCTATTAATTTCTCCTAGATCTGATATTGCATTGAAGAATTTTTATAAAATATAAAATACAAAAAATTCTTTTTTATAAATAGTAAAACTGAAAAACTAACTAAAACTTAAATATTTATTATTTATTTTTTTTACCCAAACTCTCAAACTATAAAACACAAATCTGAATTTAAATACGAAATTTGAAGCGAATTACAAAAATGTCAAAATATTTACCTTAAATATATTTAATTTACTCAGTCATTCTATTTGTTTAGTGCAATAAATAAAGGCGTTATATCCGAATGGAAGTCTTTCCTTATTTTATAACTCATTTTCTTGTTAAATAATTATTTAATTAAAGTGAACATAACTTTACAATTCACATTGTATTTCAAAACTTCAAAAGATTAAGTACAAAATGTTAAATGTAACTCTTATCGCTCACATATGAATAAGAAACTATAGTTTTTCTTCCAGTGTCTGACCCCAAAATCCCAAAACGAACTTCACACACACTGCGTTGCCCTGCATACATAATTTCATACAGTATATATAACAACATGTAAATATATATTAATAAATATATATATATATATATATATATATATTAATCTGAATATGAATATATGTATATGCACGATATGTTAGCTGTTGCTGAGCGCACAATGCAGGCTTTTTGTTTTGGCTGCTGTCCAGCGTTTAATGCATATTGTCTGCCCGCTAGGATATATAACCATTCATATTCACATTCATATTCACATTCGACTCGTTATTCATACTAAACATAGTTGCCACACCCCTTGCGCCTGCTTACTTGGCGCTCCTTTGGCCAGGCGCTCATTAAGGGCCGACGTCTGTTTTTTTTAAATCAAAATATGCGCAATGTATTCGAGGCAAAAGGAACCCAGGCGACAGGGCAAAGTCTTAAGGACATTGAAACCCCCTAACCCCGTTCCGATCCGGCCAAGCCGAACCGATGAGTCAGATACAGGGCTCCAGACACGCGACGTGGCAAGTGGCACTGAGTACGCCCACTACTAACACAACCCTGCAACATGTCCACTGGATTGGCATGCAGAGCATAAAAGTATATATAGGAGACATATAAAAGACAAAATTTTTACATTTATTAAAGGCCCTCGAAACCAAGTACAGAGTGAGAAAATTATAATTGAGCGAACCATTCAACGTCATCGTCATCGTCGTCGCCGTAGACGTCGAGCAGCTGAAATAAAAACTACTTGCAACACCGAGAGCAGCCCTCCAATCGAGCCCGCATATTGTTTATTTAGTAAGGATATCGAGACCCGAGGCACTGGCACATATCATACATACACATATAGAGGCCAATGAACATATGAGTGTGTTTACATGTGTCTGTGTGTGTGGGTGTGTACATAAGAGGGCGGTTACTTTAAATAACTGAGGAGGAACTGGGGGGACTCTTGTTCGCTATTAGAAATTCCGAAAATTAAATAAATAGATTTCGCAGAATTTGATATTTATCGATAATTCGAATCAACTGTGGAACATAAAATTTATAAAACAAATAAATATAAATAATAAACAAATAAATATTTTCTATAACTTTATTATTTCTACTAATATTATTATATTAATATAATTTTAGTGCTATTATTACTAGAATTATCGTTCAAATTTTTTGTCTTTGTTACTATCATTGCTATTATATTTTTAATAATAAAAACAAATAAAATAAAAATAAAACATAAATAAAATCAAAATAAAAAATAAATAAAATAAAAATAAATAATTTAATTTTATATTCGATTTATATGTTAATTTTTTATTTAATTTTAGAAATCTGATTTTTTGAAGCATATTTTATAAAATTAATAATCTAAATAAATATTTACTTAAGGTCTTAAAATATTATTCGTGTCAGAAACAAAAATTGACAAAATAAAAAAATATATAAAAAAGTTTGCAAAGAAAATTAATTTTGGAATCTTTTAAAACTTAAAATTTAATAAAAATTAACAAAAATTTGTATCTCAATTGTGTAAATAAATTTAAGAAATTTTGGAAATCATGCATAAAAAATTAACAACAATCAAAATTGTACAGTCTAAATCTCAAATTATTAAAAAAAAATTTACTTCAAGATTTGATTAATTGATGTCAATGAATTTGCGTAACACAGTTGTGCAGAGTTATGATTATTAATTGAACCGCCCTCGGTGCTTATATGCATGTGTGTGCATGCATTTATATAGCAACGATATGTATGTGCCATATGACGGACGGACAGACGCACGGACGCCGTGGCAGTGGCAGTTACGGCGACAACGTCGCCTGGGCTGTTGCTGCGCCGCCAGCAAGGCATCGGGCGGTTGTTGAACGCATAGCACACACACGCACACACCACAAACACACACACATGCAGTCAGTCTATTCACATACACACCACGCATATCGCGTGGTGACGAGACGCGAATGGAAGTCGAAGTCGAAGACCAAGACAAAATGATAGGGGAGTAGTTGTAGTTGTTGGTGCCGGAGCAGAAGAAAAAGGGAGGGAGGCGAAGGAGCGGCAGCTGCTGCTGGTGTTGGAGTTGAGAGAATGAAAAACTGGGGGCAAAGGCGATTGCGGCCGCATGCCCAAACGGAAGTTGCCCGGAAAATGTACATAGAAAGTGAAGTAAAATAAAGTTCTGTTATCTACACACACCCACATACATATAAAATGCGTTGAGTTGTTGTTTCTGCTGCTACTGAGTTGTTTATAAAGTTGTTGACACTGTCGCGAAAACTGTTGCAATTTGCTTGCAAGCCAACTTTTCCAAATTCTAATTGGCAAAACTACAGCGAAGAAAATGTCTTTCACAGACACTCAATTGTTGTTGCTGCTGCTGTTGTTGTTGTTGTTGCAACTGTTTGTTGTCTGTTGTCTTTGTGTTTGTTTGTAATTGCATTGTGTGTTGCGGCTGTATTCGTTGGCTTCCTAATGAATTCGAGGAATTAGATTGGCAGTCAGCAGGTGACTCATTGAGGGTTGAACAAATATTGCCATGCATTAATAACACGACATAAGCAGAAAGCAAAACCCTGAAATGCAAGGAAAAGAAAGGAAATATCCGCACTGTAGCTTATTAAGCTGCTTACTAAAAGTCAATGAGCGCTTAATTATTTAAAGCCGATAAGAGTAATCATGAATGACATTCCTCTATAACTTTATGCTGGCCTTACAGATGGATGATTTACATACATAGAGATCACTGGAAAACTCATTAACACAATTTTGTGAGCGCTCAAGAAGACAAACAAATTCTATTGAATTATATCAATCATACCTTTTCCTTAGACTTGGCTGGAATTAGGTTGGGAAAGTACTATTTCAAGTATACTACTACTTACCATCATATCCTCAGAGACGCTGCTTCTTTCGTTGCTCCGCAGCTGCTGCAGCTCCCCTTGCTCTTCATACTTATGATTATTATTATTATTGTTGTTGTTGTTGTTCTGTTGATGGTTGTGGCTGTAATGCATCTGCAGCTGATGAATATTGGCTTCTGCAGCTTGCAACAACAAATTGACAGCAACAACAATGAGCAACGACAGGCATCCACATGTGTAACTCATTTTTGTGCTCCTCTAAATGCAAACAGAGAAACGCTGGCAGGTTGTAAGCAACAACTTTCCTTACATATGCTAATATGTAAGTATTTGTAACTTGAAGTCGGCAACACTTGGAATAGTATTTGTATGTTATATCTTGAAGTCGGCAACACTCTCAAAACACTTGCCCTTTTTTTATATTGCTACTCCACTTTTCGCTGCCGTTGCTGCAGTCCCTGCGAGCTGCATAGAACTTTTTGTGCTAGCAATAACAAATTAGATTTGTACCGTTACTGCTTGAACTTTTCACTTTTACTTTAAATGCTACTTCGTGTAGTTGTTGTCGTTGTTCCTATGTTGCTGTGGTTGCTCTTAATATACACATGCGCAGTACCGAACAGCCGGCAGCAGCAGCTGAAGCAGCGAGGCCGCGGGTGTGTAGTTCTTTTACCGTTCCTTTTTTTCGTTTTTTTTTGTTTGTGTTTTTGTTGCGGCAACTACTTCGGTCTCCGGCTTTGGCTTTGCTCTCTTTTTTCACTAATGATGTCACAACAGACGTTTTCGTAATAAATTTAATTTAAATTTCGAAATTTCGAAATACACACGACACCGACTCCAACACCGACACACGATTAAACGCACATTAGCTGATGTTTGGCTATTGCTTTTGTTTGCTTTTGTAGATGCAACGACACAATTAATTAGCACGCGATACGTATACAAAGGAGTTGATTCTGCTGCTGCAGCATTTGTTGCAGTAATCCCACGCACGCACACACACGCACACACAAACAACGATACGTTCAACGCTCTGCTTTGTTGTTGTTTGCTTTTGTGTACGCACCTTCTTACAACAACAAAAAACAACACACGCAACTTGCCTTGCTTGTAGAAGGCGTCTTCTTTATTTCATTTTTACAATATATATACATAAATACAAGCTCATATATTTAAATAATCCTTATTTTTTTCGTATAAAACAACACAGAAAATCTCGTTAGACCGCCTTATCTGCCTTGCGCTGTCTCTCGCTGCCGGCCCGATACTGAGAGTGACAGAGAAACGAACGCGAAACAAACCGTGTTTTCGACTGACTCTTGCTTCAGTTCAGCAGAGAGAGAGAGAGCGAATAACAAAAGAGCGCGAAGCGTGATCGCTAACAACGATCACTGCACCAGAGAGTCCATATTAACTCATAAGTGCACAGCTGTATACGACCGAGTGTGTTTGCCCGTCTGTGCTACTATGGTGCTGATTTGTGTTTTTTTTTAGGATTCTTCGCCATTTACAATGCCATTGCTTCATCTGAAGACAAACAGTGTTGCCGTGTGTTGCGAAGTTGGCTTTAACGTAGGAGGGTCGTTCACGCATTGCTTGGCTTATACTTAATGGAGGCAAAGATCAACATTATTTATGTAAGTAATTGATATTATTAAGGAATATTTTAAATAAAAAATGTGTTTATTAAAATTAGATTATTAGAACATATAACTGAATATCGAATGGCTTTTCACTTATAGAACTAAGATTACATTCACTTTTACAATAAAGATATTTTTTAAAGAACTTGCATATGTATATAGTTGATCTGTGTTACTCACACACTGTCGATAGCTGTGATCCACATTCATTTAAATTTAATTTATTGTCATTTAATCATGTTCAATGATCGATGCTACCAGCGCAAGCCTATAATCGTAGACCTAGAGCTCGGTCTCCACACAGAATTTATAAATATGTATCATTGCTCCAATGAGACGAGTCAGTCTTAAGGTCTTGTGGGATCAATCGTCAATTGAAATTTCACTACTCCACCATTGCCACACTGTGCTTGGTCAGTGCACGTAACGACCCATAAAAATAAAAACAAAATATGACAGTAAGAAATTCCAAAAAACATGTTTTCAACACCTTATCAATATGATAACAAAGTATTACTCAATATCTGTGGAGTAACTTCCGATCAATTTATATTGATTGCGTATACGCCCTGTTGTCACGGTCAAGATCGGATGCCTTGACTTATCGGTACATCCGCTGTACATACATGATGTATACTTTTTATATATTTTGAAATGATAGTGTGCATAAGAAGAGAGAGTGCATTTGGATGAGGACTAAGGTTTGTAATCGACGATGTCAATGCCCAGTGAGTCAGGCATTATCTGCTCATTGTTTTTCTTTTATATAAGCATATTTATACATGTATTTTTTATATATTGCGTTCTCACAGTAATTGCAGTTGATAAATACGTTATATCTTGAAGCTAGTTCGTGACATAAATCAATTATGGTCCGGAGCATGTGCCTAGCTGAGCGACATCTACACTACATATAAGTAAAGTCGCGGGCGCCGACGTTGTCTGGCCGATATGGATGTCTAATGAGCTGCTGTTCCTGTCACCGCTTCCTATTGTGCAATTTTATTTATATTTTTATTCATTTTTCATGATGACTCAATTTAAATAATTTTACATGCGCCCGCTTTCATAAATGGACATGCGATTTGCATGTCCTGCTTTATATACACATATAGATATCTCTACTCATATTGCTAAAGGTGTGCGATATCGATCACGTTCCCTTTCCACAGACGACACAGTGACCAAAGCGTGACAGGAAATAAGAAACTATTTGAAATGAAATGCGTTACAGCTATTGCCATTAACCTTAGGCGTCTCTATTGTCTTGGACTTTTAGATACCCCATAGTCAGGTGAAGTTGGTGTAGATTTTTGGTCCCTAAGCGATCAAATACACTTTAAGTTATCTTAGCCTCAATTAAAAGAGTATACCAATTCACAATGTAAATGTGATAAAATATTTAGAATATATATATATATATATATATATATATATATATATATATATATATGTATATTAGATTAGATTATTTTATATAATATATGAAAATAATTTATTTTCATATTTATTATTTAAAAAAAATAAATCAAAATAAAAATATAAAAAAAAATATATAAAAAATATTTAACATTAAAATTATAATAATATATAATAGAAAATAAATGTGCTTTTTTAAGACATTTATTATGGACTTAGGTTAATTTTTTATATTATGACGATCTCTGAATCGCCTCCAAAGATTTTAATTTTAGAATATTTATAAATTAGCAATAATTTCTTCAAATATATTTACATATAAAAACCACCTTATGCTGCGGAAAATTGTGGTTTTATGGATGAGAAATCGAAAATAAATCTATATACATATTTAAATATAAATATAAATCATATATAAATCATTACTTCATAAATTATTAATAAGAAAAAGAGAAAGTATTGCAAAGTGGATGAAAAATAGTCTCAACTATAATATATAAAAATAAATAAAATATTTAAATATGCATAAAATAAGCTATAATATTTTTTGCATATGTTCTTAATAGTTTTTGAGCTTTTGAAGCGAACACAAACCAATGCAACATTTTCATGAGTATATAGATATGGAAACGTCTATAGATAGATAGACACCTGTGATAAAAGCCACTTATTGGGCACACTAACACATGCGAAACACATGAATTTGGCAACACTGAGTAATCAAGTCTATGAGCCAAACGAGCTGCAAGTAAAAGTTTGTTTTTGTGGCAACAGGAAATGCCATCCGAATTGTAATCAGCGGCCTTCACATGGCCTCCAAACGGTCATCTATCTGTGCAATTAATAATAATATGGAATTATAAATAAGCAAATTTTGCTGTCATAACAATTGCGATATGCTGCGTGTTCCCCTTGGACCACGCAGCCGTGCAATGCACCCAAGTCCGGGTCCATCATGTGGCCGGCGCGTCCACCTTGACGATTTAAATGGAGAACGTTCCATTAATCAGATTCGATGTTGGCGTTTTAGCCTCATTATCAACAAAAGTGTCACCAGGCAGTGAAAATTTATTGAATTTCATTAATTAAACAAAAAAAACAAAGTGAAAATATCAGACTGCATGAGAGATTTCACATTCAAATATCAAGAAAAAACTCAAATTTGTACTTCTATAATTTAAATTGTTCACGTTTTTGGATTTTAGCCAACCGGTTTACGACGTCACCGGACACACTACGTACAACAATTGACATAAAAGATAAAAACAAAAGAGACAAATATTATAAATAAAGACAGAGCATTGAATGCCCTACCTAAACAGATATTATGATGTAAAAAGATTTTGAATAAGTAAGCTTTTCTGAACAAGCACTTGACTGATTATATAATAATTATCTTTTTATGATATAGTAGCCTATAATACCTGAAAGTTGGTTACTTACATAAGTTTGACCAGCGAGTATTCGATACTATATAATGCAGATCAGGCGTATATATATATGTACATACAGCTAACAGTCATAAATGTTCTTTCAATGTGCCAATGTGTTCTCTCAGTTAGGGTAACACAACAAAGAAACGGTACACACAAAAGACTTGTGTGTAGCCGGAGATAATAAGGAATTTGAAATGCTCTTTAAAATATATTATAAAAAAGAGATTTACGGCGCAATTTATCAGATAATCAGGCATATTTAAGGCTTATTAAAATTGTTTAAGCAACACGTTGCATGACTATAAAATCAACTCTAGATATTTCACATTGTTCCATATCGTTCCATGTTTCGCTTTAGTTTCAGTTGTTTGTCATTTGGTGAATACGTTGGCTAAGTTGATCGACTAACTTGAAATTAACGTATGCCATGGTTGGGTGAGTGCTTCCCCTCGACGTATTGTCAATTTCCCATGACGCATCCCAATATTTGGACAGCAGAGCTGACGCACAACCGACATCAACTTATATTTCTTTGATTATCTCTGGGTTAATGCTGTTAGTAATATTACGCAGAATAAAAAACTGACATGGAATCATTCGCATGAGCTGGCCCACAGCACAAAGAGCTATTGGCTCTTACCATATAATTTATATATACATATATCTAAGTATGTATCCGTTGCGATACATGGAACAAAATGAAGACGTATTACAAGACGTATACAATAGCAGCTGATGTCGAAGGCATAGCACTTAAAAGCTCTAATATTTATCCAAGTTTTACATAATTTTATTAACTTGATGTTATTATTTTTAAAGTAAGAAGAATCTTAACATATATACATTTGTTATCGTAGCAATGTATTTCATATACTTTGTTTTGATGCATTTATTATTTATTATATTATTTGATTTTTAAATAAAATATATGATTTCAAATCACAGTTCGAATTCCCACTTTACGGTATTAATTAATTTGAATGAAAACCAATTAAAACAATGCTGAAATTAATGAAGAGAAAACAAATATTGATAATTATAATAACAATGACAATAATATTAGCAAAAACAATAATGTTATAGCACTGTTAAACATAGTAATGAAAATAAAAATTATGAAAACTTTCTACTTTTATCTGTGGTTGAGTTAAGCGGAAATGCTTTACTCATGATGTCAGCTGGTCAGTTCGTCACTCAGGCTGCAGAGACAGCCAGTCTCTCTCTCTTGGATCCGACATACATTACATTAATCTTCAATTCAACTCTTAAATTCCTGCCTCATTATTTGTATAACATAGATCCTAAATTGGCCTGATTTGGATAGACTTGAAGTTGGTTTTTCGAAAACTTCAGTTCAGTTCAGCTTAGTTTGCCTGCATCTTAGTATAAGCTGCTAGGAAATATATCTGTTGTAAGTCCACTAGTTCTTAAGCGAATTACAATTTAGTTAACATTATTGAATAAAACGTATTGAGATAGCATTGATAACTAGTAGCGGTTCCAGGTAGCTTATTCATCAATTTGTTGCCCATGAGACATATCCGCCTGGCTTCTGCTCCTGCAGCACTTTACGTCCTAAACATTTTCTTTCATCCAAGTTACCTGCAGCAAAAGAGTAAAAAACCAACCATTAGCTAAAGTAGAAAAAATTTGAAATTTTGTTGCATTATTTAATTAACGTACATGTGAAATATACAGCTGGGTATCCAGTTTGCAGTTACCAGTTTTCAGTCGACGTGATGCCCACGCGATGTATTTCACTCAGGAGTTTGTTTCATTAACTGCATAATTTGAGGGAAAACTTTGCCCGGCCGCACTTGAGAGAACAGCTCAGTTCAGCTCAGCTACGCAGAGCCAAGCTGAGAAGCTGCATAACTTTGCAATACTTCAGTTGCATTGCGTGTAATATTTAATTATAGCACACAACTTTAGTGGGCGAGGGGCGGATGGGCGCGAGGGGGTGGCACTTGCCAATTGCACTTTTGTGGCAGTCGCTGCCACCGACACGGCATAAACGTCTTGGGGCATAAAATATTTAATTGTGTCACGTAACTTTTTACTAACTGACTGCGAGAGAGTGCAACAAACATAATGGAAGTGAAGGGAACACGCAGGGGAAAGCTGCTTCGGAGATAACGCTAAGATTGGGCGCTGCAGAGATAATTGGAAAAGCTCTGGGGAAGCGTGTGGTTTTATGCAAAAGCTACTCAAACGAAATGAGTTTACTGAAAAGGATATCAGCCAGGACTCGTTTACCATATGAAATATACAGCTTTATTCAGTTGCTTCGCCTTTAATACAATTTGATTTTTAATGTTACGTTTTTATCAAATATTAAAAAAAAAAGAAAACGAAAAGTGCTGCATGTTTAAGAGATTTTTAACCTATGAGCAGACAATTTAAAATTTTTATTGTTTCGTTTTTCTTTCTTTTTTCATAAGTTTTTGTTTGTAAGTCGAGTCTTTGTATTTTTTCGTGTAACGCGAATTCAATATTTGCCATTTCCTTATAGGATTACACATACATATATAATATATAATTTCTATATCGATTAGTTGTGTTCGTGTGTGTGTCTGGGTGTTGTGTGCGGGGGAGATGTGTGTTATCCTTTTTCTCGTTTGTGTGTGTTTGTTCCGGTTTATCTTTTTTTAAAATGCAAACCTACTACATACCGTAAAAATCTGTATGGCGCACAACTCCAAAAAATTTTTCTCTCTTGATTTTTTTTAAATAATAATTTAACTGTTACAATTAAGATTAGTGTAGGTGAGGGGTATTAGCTTGCCTTAGGGCAGCGTGTAACGTACATAGGGCACCTCCACGTCCTCGCCCTCGATATCGTTGCAGCATATCTCGAATACCAGGGAACGTTCATATGGTTCGATGCGTCGTTTCGATACACGACGCACCACCTCGGACATAGGCAGGGGCAGGCGCTCGGCGCACTTAGCCTTGGGCATAAAGAATGAATAGAGCATTGAAACGCCCTGTGACAGCATGGTTATCTTCAATTTCTCCTTCTCATCAAAATAGTTGAGGAACTCTTGCAGCGACAACTCCCCAGTGACCTCGAAGCGATCCCACAATGTCCATTCCTTTTCGTAGTACTTGTTCTTGGCCGCCGGCAGCGGCTCGGAGAAGGCTAGGAATGGCAAAGCCAAATTGGCAAATGCATTCTTAAACTTGGGCAAATCACGATGACCGGCTATTAGCTTGATCACCTCCAGCACTGCCAGTCCGGATAGCACAGAGGTAGTGGTGGCTATGGCCGGTATAATCTTGCCGGCAATTAGCTTCGACTTATGACGATCGGCCGGTGGGATTTTATAGTTTGTTGCGCGCAAATTGGAGCAGGCCACAATGAAGTCCATGTGCAGATTGTTATCGTCGTCTTTCTCGAACTCCAGCGGCGTTATCTTTGAGCTCTTGTCTGCATTCTTCAACAGCTCCGTTAAGATCTTATCCACACGGTCCTGATCCACTTCGCCATCATCGAAATTGTTGGCAGCTGCAGCGGCAGCGGCCTCATTTGTCTCGATCTTCACACCAGAGCGTGGCTTAAATTCGGGCACCTGCAAGACATTATATATGAGAGTAGGTTCTATAGATACTCTGCTATTCAATTCCATACCTTAACCTGCTGCACCAGCTCAGCAATCTTCTGGCGATCACGCACTTGGGGTATTCCATAGACTTCGGCGCGCAAATTAGCCCCCGCGTAGATATAATCCAGGTGCATCGGTTCGTTCACATCGAAAACAAGTGGTTCGGGACAGCGTTTAGGGCCAGACCAGAAAGGTTGGCCACTCGATGTCACTTGCTCGGGTGGGAAATTGAAGAGCAATTGTTTGATTTGATTGGCATATTGATCTTCCCAATGGAAACGAGCCCATTCCACGCAGTCGGCAAAGCTCTTCGGTTTGTCATCAAGCAATGCTTTCTATAAAAAAGGAGGAGGATTAGTACAAATGCGATACAGAAAGCTTAAATATATTAATCAGGTATATTCCTGATTCTTATAGTCACATAAATCGTACTCTAAACAGTATCAATCAACTCACCTTAATAGACTCCAGAATCTCCAGTGGCTGTATGCCAGGCAATTTGAGAATGCGCTCAGTGAACTGAGGATCGGAGATATATTGTGCAGCATTCTCGGCGTTCTGCTTGAAGACACCTTCGAATGAGTCGCGTGCCCATTGCAGCGTATGCTCAATAGCATTGGGAAAGTTCTTCAGCGTACAAATTGGTATGCTCTTCTCTGGGGGATCCTGTGAGGAGCTATACGATTCGGTGGCGAATGGCACAATCACTTGCACGTTGCCCATGGTGCCCAAGGTGCCTGTCTCGACCAGCGGTATGCGATTAAAGATGCACTTGCGATCCATATAAATGCGTGCATCGACATTATCCAGCGCATTGGCCACACCATGGAGCTTGCCAAAGAAGTCCTCGGAGAAGACCTTCTCCGTTTCAGCGCCCACACGTAACTCATAAGCAGTAACTTTGACATCGGGATTCATACGTTTGATGGCATCGGCAGCTGTTAATGCCTTGGCCTTCTGCACATCGTGCGGACGGAACAGAAACTGGCGATTCAGATTCGATTTCTCAATGAGATCCATGTCGGTGACAAAGATCTGACCATTGCCAACGCCCAGGCCAAGCATGCCAAAGTTCTTGAGCAGCTCACAGCCAATGGCGCCAGCGCCGACAATAAACCATTTCGCATCGGCGAGCTGATCCTGGAACTTCCTTCCAAATATGGCAATCTGTGCATCATAGCGTGTGCCTAACGGCTGGGCATCTGCCTCGGTAACTGGCTCGGCCGGCAGGCACTCGAGCGCATCATAGTAGAACCATTGAAAGATAGGTGTAAATTTGCCACTGCATGCCTTAAGCACCTCCTGGGCGACAATGCCACCAATTGCTGCATCCAAGGGGCACGTGTTACCCGCACAGATCTTAGCAAACTGCAGCACTAGCTGCTCATCCACATCACTCTTTATTTCCTGGCAGATCTGCAAAAATTGTTGGGCATCTTCATTGTTCCAAGGACGCGGCAAGGTGCGATTTGCATTTATATAGCAGCCAAGAGCTTTAAACGCCACATGTAAAGTGGCGGGTGCGTCCAACTTAGCAAAATCAGAGATCAAGAACTCCGGTTCCTTATCGGCCTCGGCCAAAGACTTGAAGCTAATTGTCTTGGGCATCTTCACTTGTGTGGCCACACCTCCTGACTTATATGCCTCAAATTGACTGGTGTCCCCGATGCTGAAGGTATACGGTCCCAGTACATTGATCTTGATGGGCTGGCAGCCGTTTAGCTCCTGCATGCCCTGCACCTCCGAGAAAGTGACATAGTCGCCATCATTGAAGCCATGGCGAGTCTCATCCAAACAGGTGACTACGCCCTGTGCATCGTGTGTAATGCTCGCTATCATTGTGGAAACTGGCTGGGCACCATCCTGATCATAAATGGTGAACTTATCGCCAAAGTCACAGAAGACCTTGGCAAACAATCCACGTGTCTCTGCGATGATGAGAGCAATATTATTGGCATGGGCAAAGTAGCCAATCCGCTGCTGTTCGACAGCATCCGAGTTGGTCAGAACGATGACACGGAACTGGCTGAGAAACTCATCCGTGAGGGCGCCAGTGTATGAATGGGTGCGCACATAGCTATTTAGTTCGGCCAATTGGGCACAGGACGCCACGGCACGATTCTTGCCAATGTCCGACTCGGTTAGATAGAATTGCGAGGCCAAGTCGTTAAGCTGCAGAACGAAAGAAGAGGGGATTAGCCAAAAGAGATGGGTGAAGTGGAGTTCAGCGAACGCGCAAGATTGTGAAATTCAGTTCAAAGTCGCTGACTCTTTTGACAGGGGATGCAGGAATGATAAGGGGTGGAGAAACAAAAGGGCGACGACGTTGTTGTCGTGACCTGTTTATACGAAAGCTCATATTGCGATATATGCATGAGTTGTTAATCTGCATACTGTCTGGCAACACTGTGCAGGCACATAAATAGCTATTAGTGCGCCTGTCAACTTAATATAAATGCATCAGAAAATTAAAGAATTAGTCAGCGCTTTGTTAAAATTCAATATAAAGAAAATTAAATTAGCAACTTTACAGCATATAGTTAATGCCGCTTAAACCAGTTCGCATATTTATTTTCCTTTTCTTTTTCTTTACTGGCTTTGAGTAAAACAAAAGCGAATATGCACGCAAAGCATAGTGCAAAAACAATTAGAGACGGCATGTAAAGGCTAGTCATCTCGCTCGCACACTTTTTGACGAGAACTAAGCGGGCATAGCAAAAAGCTACAGAAAAGACGAATGAAAAAAATTTAAGCAATTTCTTTTTTCTTCTTATTTTTCGTCCAATTGGTGCGTTTAAAACTAGGCAAAACGCAAACATAACCTGCAAAATTAGGTCTATGAAAAGTTTAGCGAGTTTGCCAATTCATTTAGTTGTTTTTTTTTTGCAGAATCATGAATCATGAGTGATTAATTTTTTTTTTCATTGCGTGTACCGTACATTCTATTCTAATATTTTTTTTCTAGGTTTCGCGCGCGCGGCAATCAAGATACAACACAATGTAAATTTATTGATTTTTAGCCACTTACCGTACAAGTTGCTGTGTCATGGAGGGTAATCGATTTAACGCCACCCAAAATGACATTTTTTGCTATCTCCAGACCTAGGCCGCCCAACCCGGACAATAAAATGTCCGAATTGGCCATGCGACGCATTGCATCGTGTCCAAGTACATAAAGTTGGCGCGAATAAAGCGACTCATCGATGTCTCCTCCGCTGTTGCTGTTGTTGGCAGCCATAACTGCACTGTTATTACTGTTATTGTTGTTGTTGCTGCTGTTGGTGTTGGTGGTAGTGGTATGGGTGCTATGTGTATTGCTATTGGTGGAACTAACAGAGTTTGTTGAGCTGACAGTTCGCGCAATTGTTGCCGTATCCAATAAATTTGTTTCCGCCGCGGACGAGGACAACGCACAATTGTTACTACTTTCCTTATTCAATGCTGACGATGTACTAACGTCCCCGCCACCGGCAGCTGAATGCTTTGACGTATTCGGTGCGCCCGTGTCAGAAGTAGACGACGATACGCACACGTCTGTTTCGTTGGCAGCTGTAGCTATAGCTGTCTCTGTCAACATGTCAACGTCGTTTGCTTTGTCGTGATTTTCGTAGTTGTTGTTGCTGCCGCTGCTACTGCTGGCAGCGAGCTTGCGCCGCTGCTGCTGACCGCTGCTTGATGATGCTTCTGGCAACCCATCTTCGCCGGCTTCATCCAATTTGAGGCGCTTACAGAGGGGTGGCTCGGAGCTGCTGGCCCTGGTGCTGGTGCAGGAGGCTGACTCAGAGCGGGACATGCCTCGATATTGTTTATATGCTTAATTCCTAAAATAGCGTGTCAACGACGACGACTGCGAAATGTGCACGAGTGTGGGTCCGGCGACAGTGACGGCGACGGCGACGATTGGTGCGACTTCTACTGCTGTTGCTGCGGCTGCTGCTGTTATTTCGATCGACATACAATGCTTTAATATGCAATGCACGCAGCGATCAATTAATTGCACACACTTTACACTTACAACGTAAAACAATTTTTCAATTTTCTATATGAGCAGCCCTTAACTATTGCTGTTGCCAAAAATTTAATTCGCAATCTTTTAGTGTTGCTTGTGCTCTGTGGTTCACAATAGAGTTTGCGGTAGCCTTGCCAGATGGCCTAGTCCATACGCTTAACAGCATAAGTTGCCACATAACAGCGTTATGTTAATATTTCGTTATGCTCGCTATTTCGATAAGTGCTCAACGATATAGGGGCGATTGCTGCTTGCGGCGAAATGGTTGCGGTGCGGCGACATGCTTGCACACATATACAAACAAAGCAGTGATGCCAGATGCCTTTATTTTTTTGCTGTTGCGTTAAATGATATGGCAGCAATGGGTTTCGCGGGTCTTTCAAAATTAGTTGAATAAATACTTTGGTTTGGATTTTTTTATTAGGAGAGACTTAATACTTGCTTACAAATAAGTATTAAAGTACAGCTTTGCATTGATTTTAAAGCTTAACTAAAAGTTTTTATAATAAAAAAATTGAATTTTAAATGAGTGGTTTTAAAAAATGGAAGTTTTCTTAAATTTCAGAAAACTGCTCGATGTTCCAATCATTCAACAATTCCTTCACACATGCATTGCAAGCAACTCACACACGCGCATGCGCTCTGCCTACTGCGCAGTTGACGCAGCGACTGTGCTTGAGCTTTACTGTGGCAATTTAATTGTTAAATAACTTTTCTTCTAGATGGGATTTTCTGATGATATTTTCTGTGCACAATTATGCCATCTAGTATTTAAAAAAGATTTTTTGTGAATTTCAATTTGAATTTGAGGTGTAGAGGGGAATCCAAATTCCAAAATCCAAAATCCAAAATATAGAACATTTCAATAGCAATCTACATAGTAAATTGGAAGTCTACAGCCCTTACGGCATTCAAGTTTTCGATTTTTATCGATTATTAGAAAATGGGTTGAGTTATCGATTATTAAAATAAGCTTCTACTGCGTATGGTAGACACGAGACAGCATTTCAAACTTCAGCTTGTGTGGCTTACGAGATCCCCGCATAGACAGGAATATATATATATATATCTTATGGTGGCCTTCTGCTGCCTGTTACATACATTTTCACAAATCCAATTTACAATAGGAACAAGAAGGAAAAGATTAGAAGAAGAAACTAAAGCAAAGAGAGAATTGGAAAAATACTAACATAATGGGGTAGACTCTGAGTAGTGCTGCCCACAACTGGATGCTGTTAGTGATCCCTGAAGATGATCTGAAATAAGAAATCTAAACTGAAAGCAAGCAGAACCCAAACAGGTCTTCATTCTCGCTATATTCCTACAAAAATATTTCTTGTTCCATATTAAAAATAATTGAAAATTTTAATGCTTCGACTTGCTGAAAATATTCAATTAGTTTCAACTCGAAAAGATTCTACTTCAACTAGTTTATTAATAGTTTTGCTCTGATGCAATCTGCTCGAGAGCGTGCCGCGCTGCCTTGCGAATGCATTTGTTCTATGTGAAGGTCCTGCTGCATGGCCCGCTTGGCACGCGCCTTGCTGCACAGCAACTGACCCTCAGCCTAGCTGAGCTGGGGTTCAATATCCTTTCGCTGCAGCTAATCTATTTTTGGGCTGCGGCCGAACGGTAGTCGAGCATGAAAATGTGTTGTTTCTCTCGAAAAACATAGATGCGGCATTGAAGGTCCTTCGGTGTGAGAGTGTGTGTGGGGGTGTCCTTTTGTCGAAGTGCTAAGTGCGTGGCATTAGAACGGCAGCTGGCGGAACAGTTGCGTCAAATGCATTTTAATTTACAGTTAAACAGATGCGAGTCTAAATTTAGTGAACGACAGAGACAGACAAGGCGTAAGGGAGAGAGAGAGGGAGAGAGAGAGTGTGTGTGTGTGTCGATCCTCATAGAGATCCTGGCTGGAGATCCTTGCAAACTTGATCGCGTGTGGTTCTGTGTGTCGCGTGGGCTGCTAACAAATTAGCATACGGAATGTGGTAATTGCCTTGATATAGTGGGGGTAGAGGGTGGCACAAAGGATGTCCAGGAGCAGCAGCAGCAGCAGCATATGCCAGCTGCTCGAGCTGGCCCGATCGCGTGCCCCTCAATTAAGGCACAGATGGCCAACAAAACGCATAAAGTTGGCCCTATGCAAATTTCGCTCATTAATCTAGCTGCGCCCTGACATCAGAATTTGAATAACAGTTAAATGGAAGAGGACGAAAAAACGGTATATTTATCAACGCAAAATGAAAAATGATATCAGCAGTCAGAGAATTGTCTATCGATATGGAAATTTCTGCTGCATTAATTACGAACGCAATATTTACAAAACAAATGTGTTGCTTTGTCTGGGACGCCAGCGGAGTCCTTGCAAGGACAAATCAGAAAGGTGTGAGTCACACTCCCCTCCCTCTCTCTCTCTCTGTCTGTGTCTCTTTGACAGCTGTCAACCCCTTCTGTCCTGGCCAAAGGAGAAGAAATTTACAAGGATTACAACTTAATTTCGACTTTTCGCATTTACATTTTCGCTGCATAAATCTCACGCAGGACAACAAAACAAAAAGACACTCGAACTGCCTGGCAAAGGACATCGTTTGAAGTACCTGGATTTTGGGCACTGCATTTGCATCGTCTCAGCTGTCCTCTGTCAGCATTTCGTTGACTTCGTCTGCTTGCGGGCTTATTGTCCTTTCACACCTTTCGCATATCCTTACACTCGACTGACTGCGCCTCCTGTAAATATTTTGATTGCATTTGCTGGGCAGCAACAGCAGCAATAACAACAACAACAACGACAATTGTGAGCAACTCTTTCCTTTGCGCCGTTCGCCAATTAGTAGCCAGGCTTTGGCCTGGCCTAAACCCCTGGCCAACAACCTGTTTCCGCCAAGTCGCTCACCTGTAGCCGTCGTGCCTGCGGGCCTCAAATCAAAATTGCATCGGGGCAGAGACACTTCCTACAATTCACACGTTGCTCAATGAGCATAAAGGAAACAAGCGGGTGTCGGCAGCGCCCCGACCACAACGACTATTAAATGCCCTAACCAACTAGAGAAACTTAAGATAAGAGAGACAAAGAACTCACTGAAATTATTATTGAGAATCTATTTTGAACGATTCAAATTTAATAATAAGAAATTGATGTAATCTATTCTTGATGTCCAGACAGGTTTGCCAGCTTCTAAGCATTGGTTGGTAGATATACCAAAAATACTAGACACTAATATAGTAATAATATAATAAATATACTAGACAAGATGTACTAGAAATACAAGATATACTGACTACTCCAAGTGTACTGAATCTAATATATATTGGATACACTGAAAACACCAAATATACCAGATACTAGTATAATAATAATGCACTTAATATACTCATATATTAAATATACCAAATATTCAAAGTGTACTAAATCATTTATATATATTGGATATTTTAAAAATACCAGATATGCCAGATACTATTAAAATAATAATGTACTTAATATATTACATATATTTAGTATACTAGATATACCAGATATATTCAATATACTAAACATACTAGATATACTAAAAGTCGAAGTATATTAAGTCTTAAAAATATTTTAAATATATTAAAAATACTAGATATACCAGACAATAATATAATAATATATTATATATACTTAACATACTAAATATACTAAATATACTAGATATATCAGTTAATAATATTTTTAATTTATGCTAAATATACTAAATATAATTTATACTAAATAAACTAAATATGGTTAATATAGTAAATACTAAGTATGATCTATATACTAAATATAATTTATAATAAATAAACTAAAAATACTAATATACTAAATACTAAGTATGATACCAAATATAATGTACATTAAATATACTTAAAATACTAAATACTAAGTATGATACATATACTATATGTAATAAATACTAAATATACTTATATACTAAATACTAAATGAGATATACTAAATATAATAAATACTAAATATACTTAAAATACTAAATGTGATATACTAAATATAATTTATACTAAATATACTTATAATACTAAATACTAAGTATGATTTATATACTAAATACTAAACTAAATACTAAATATATTTAAAATACTAATATACTAAATACTAAATGTGATATACTAAATATTATTTTTACTAAATATACTTAAAATACTAAATACTAAGTATGATATGTATACTAAATACTAAATATTAAGTATAATATATATACTAAATATAATTTATACTAAATATACTTAAAATACTAAGTATGATATATATACTAAATACTAAATATTAAGTATAATATATATACTAAATATAATTTATACTAAATAAACTACCACTATTATATACTAACATACTAAATATACTTAATGCACTAAATATACTAAATATACTTAATGCACTATATCCAATCGGGACTGCGCTTAAGTTAGGGTATATTTGAAAAAAAAAAAAACGGGGCGCTAAAAGTCTCAGCACTTGACCAACTGCGCGTAGTTGACGCAGTTCTTCGCTTGCCTTCGCCGTCTCCAGCGAAGCGTTCCATTTGTAACGTATTTTCGTTGCTTGCCCCTGAGTTGCCGTGGCACCCATCTTGTGTCGGGTCTTAACTGCCCTGATATCATTTTGCCGCTGCTGCTCCCTGATCTCACTCCAGCGATAAAATGCATTTTCCCAGACAATTAAAAGATGGTCATCAAGTCATAAAAATGTGATGTGGCCTTTTCCTCAGTCTTTGAGATGCGTTGAGCGATTGTTCGATGTGTGATGTCTTTTAAATGTGAGGCACTGGGTTAGGTTACCTTTCAAAGATCGCCTCACAGCTGAGGCTATGGTTATAAAAGCAATAGGATTCACTATTTTAATCTTTCGCTCCTAAAAGAGAGAAACACTTTTTATATGTTTTCCTTTGATTCGGTTTGTAATCTAAAGTCGGTTTTTTATAACGCTGAGAACTTTGAGCAAGTAGCTGAGAGACTGTCTATACGAACTTCTATTAGTTCCATTGAAATTTTTAAATTTATATTTTAATTTTTTCTAATTCAAAGAATATTTTACTAAAGACTCTTAACCTTACGATTGGCTCTACTTTAAATGCTTCAAGTCTTAAATATAGTGACTTTTTGGAACTTTTCTATAACTTTTTATGAATTAAATTTGAGCCTTAAGAATACTTTATTATTTAATGCTTTGTATAGAATCGGAATGAATACAAATTTAAAAACAAAATTAAGCAAATCATTAACAAAGCAGCAGAGTATCTAAAAGTGAGACTGATACCCTATAAAAAATAGCAAAAATATTTATGTGTTTCAGATATAAATTCCCATATTTTAAATGGATTTAGCTACTATATTTGATGGAGCTACGATAATAATATAAATGCTTATGAAATACTTTAAGTACATTAAATTCTTAGACTCAGTTTTCTCAATATTTCATTGTTTTTATTTGGAATACCTTTTAAATTATGTATCTAAATAACTTTAAAAATTATATCCCATATAATTATCTATGTATAATGTTAAGCCTTTTGTAAGAAAAGTATATTTATTAATTGTATATAGTATGCGAAGTTAGAGCTATCTCTACTATAAAAATATATTTTCGCAATTTAGTTAATTAAGAACTTAAGCACGGCAATTATCCTTATCTCAAAGTCCCCTCAATCCAGCCTATCTTTACTCAGTATTTTTATTATCACTAATCTAAGCCCTGTCGTTTCTCACACCTTCCCAGCGCCCCTCCTCCTTGAAGATGCCATCTATTATGCAAGTTTAACAAAGTCATCAAGATTCGCGGCAATCTTGAAAACTTCTTCGCTTCCCAAACAATAAATCACTTACAGCATTTGCAAAAACTTCAATTGCCAAATGCAAAATCATTTGCGAAAATTTGTAAACATTTTATTACTATACAAGAGTAGGAATACTAAAGAAGAAGAAGAAGGGGTAACCCAATGCTCGCGAAAATGAAAAAAAGAAAATATCCTACGTACGTAGATCCCATTCTCTGCGCAGCTACTTAACATGCACATCATATTGCCATCAGAATCGAACAATGCGCGAATTTTGCCAAATGTGACGATCCTTTTCGCAACTGACAGCACTCTATTAAAAAGAGGTAAGTCTGTGTGCGTGAATGTGTGGAGATGTAACTGTAACCCTTTAATGCTCGATAGAGCATAAGCTGTAAGAGATGAAACCACCCTAAGAGCGAATTAAAATTCAACTCGCGCTTGCTTGGGATTGTTCTTTTCAGAGAAAGAGAAAGAGAGAGGGAGAAAGATCTATAGTCTCTGGCATTTTTTGTCTATCTCTCTCTCTTTCTCTTTCTGTTTTTGTTTTAATCTGTCTGCCAGCTAAATTTGAATCAATGTTAAAGCACAAGAGCTGTCTCGCTCTATCTCAGTTGCTCTGCTGCTCTCGTCCTTTTGCATATGTAATATACTACGCTCTGACTCTCTGACCGTTTATTGGCCATGCATAATCCCG
The DNA here is from genome assembly GCF_003285905.1 of Drosophila hydei. NCBI lineage: Eukaryota > Metazoa > Arthropoda > Insecta > Diptera > Drosophilidae > Drosophila > Drosophila hydei. Next base: position 2,475,841 of record NW_022045656.1, read on the forward strand.
TTAATGTGCTTATTGCGGCCTGTATTTGAATAATGCACAGTTAACGCTTTAATGTGCTTAACTCGCAAGGAGTTAAGGTAACAGAAGAACGTCACTTCCGGCCTGTGCGACACCTTTATTTTTTCACTTTTTTTGTATGTAATGTGATTTGGAGTTTTGTAATTTTTTGTGCATGCTGTCGATCAACTTGGTTGGCGCTTACTTTGTACGTTTTATGCGCGCAGCGAATCCATCAATTTTATGGCCAAGTATTTTTATTTATGTCCCAGTTACCAACAGTTCGAATTCCCTTTTCTGCTGTCGTTGCTGCTGCTGCTGCTGCTGCTGCATGCAATTATTATGATTTCATTTTATTTTTCACACACAGCGATTCACATTGCTGCGGCTTCCCTCACACCCTACCTACCGCCCTCCCTCCCTGCGTCCGCTGATGCGGTTCCTACTGAAACAAAAGACGCCTTTGGTATTGCCATCAGTCGAAATGGTTACAACAGTTGCCAGTCGTAAAGTTTTGCAGAGACGGCTTTAAGCTGCTTATGCGACTCTCTATATGATAACGAGCGGGGTAGCGCTGGCAAGTCTGCTTGAGATAGACACGGCTCGACTTGCTGACTAGCTGATACCCTGTAAGTCATTAAGCAATAGCTAGAAATTGTAGTTTACTTCAAATATATTAATCAATTTAAACTAAAATAACAAATTTTAACTTACAAACTCTGTTTATCTCCGATATAAGTCCTTAATCATATTAGTGAGACATGGAAGTACAATTAAACTTTATTTTCATGCTTTACTTAATTAAAAATACCTAAATAAAGTATTGACTATCTTCCCATATTTTTCAATTTATGTTAAGATTTTAGTTTTTTTGCCTTCAAATTTGCGGACAATGTCCTAAAAATCATTACCATTAAATGAAGCTAAAGCATTACAGACACTTTGAATAAACAAGAAAAAAAAATTTGTATAAAAGTCTCGCGCTGTAAAAGTTTTCGAGATATGCACAAGAAACACTCAGTTCAAATGGATCTAAGAAAAACTTCCAATAGAAAAGAAAGTTTCCGAGCCCTTAACACAATTTGCTGTATAAGTCTTTGCTTTAAAAACTTCATATCTCTGAGTTCATTCGAGTCCAGTCTACCCCATATCAAGCAGTCTCAATGGGTAGAGAGTATTTCAAAGAGTGAGCGCGAGTACTTATAAAATGTATTATATTATGGCCATTGCATACAAAAGCATTTTGCGGTTTATCCTTTCAGCAATAAAAGTATCCGATTACTAACTGCACTTTTTCACATGACGACGAAAAGGATCTCAAACTCAGGCGCAGAGCCTCGGCTGAGGCAACTGTCAACGCGTAGATCAAATGGTAACGAGCAGTTCCTCGACTCAGCTCAGCTCAGTTCAGCTCCTCGGCTCTCAGTTACCCACACAGCGCACAGCTGTGGCCTGTTTTCCCTTTCCGCTTGCCTCGGTCTCACCTTTTAATTAAAGCTTAAGCCTTTTAAATACCCTAGAAAGCATTAAGCGCCAGGTTAGCCCGAGTTAAATGCCATTCAAAGCGTTGACATGATACGGCCTCAAGCGTAAACTGAGAACCAACCAACTGTCGCTGCCAGCTGTGGACAGCAACAAGGAGAGCCACAGTCTGTCTGCTTGGCTGTTTGTGTGTAGGAGAGTGTTACACTTATCTTGTCTGGCAATACGTGGAATTATGTTTGAGGTGGGGTTAGTGATAGCTTCTTTATGAATTGTGCTTGGAGCTAAAACCCCAATAGCTGCTATTACTTGGAATAGCAATTCGATAGTATAAGGCCATATATAGATGATAATGTGACTTGAAATTTAAATTATATTTAAAGTTTAGTCAGCTCTCTTACCACAAACTGAATTAAATTACAATATTTTTTAACAATGTAACTGTACTTATGGTATTAGGTATTAGAGTTTATATTGAGTAAGAGTTTATTTGCGAGAAGTTTTAGATATGTTAGAGAGGGATCTTAGGTAGACAAGAATTATAAAAATTAAAAAAGAATTATAAAAAAATAAGATTCTTAAAGACTCTTCAGAATCTTCTTTAGATAACTCTAAAAGTTTCTATGCTAAAACAAAAATATATTTAGTAATATTTAATGTATTTACTACGACAATAAGGCATAGGGACAGTCTCAGGTAAGATATTGTTGCATATTGGAATCAACAGAAAAAAAAATTTTTTAATGATGATTTAATGATGATGAAAAGTTTTCACATGCAAATTTCATCCAGGCAACTTTACTCACAAAATTTCTAAAGATCATAAAAAATTAGTATATTTTATTACATGTTTCATATAGAAGCAATTGCTTATCAAACTTTCATTTATTTATTTTCGCTCCAACATCATTTCCACGAGATCAGCTAAAGTCTTTCTCTTTTGTTCAAGCAGCTGTTGTAATTTCTTTTATATCAGATTTTCTTAAGCAATATTAAATCGTTTAACATTACAAGTCCTTGCAAAAGGAAGCTGGAAAATCAAAAATTTTGTATTCAACTCATGGAAACCCAGATAAACTCAGCTAATGAATTTTTCTTTATGCTATTTCGAATCTATGTTAATTTTTGGCTGATGCAAAAGAGTTTTGCTCAAACTATTACCTGGCTCAACCCTGTGGAAAAAGGAAATACGAACAAATGCTTTTCACGCATCTCAAATGACCATCAACAGGAGACAGAGTCAAGGATAAAGCCGGAGACTCAGGCGCATAAATTTCGCAGCCAAAAGTTATGACAAGTCTGAGAGCCAACAATGGACAAGGAAAAAGAATAAAACAAAAAAAAACGGACATGTAATCAGAGAAAAACGCTTGAGACTTATTATTTTCCGTATTACCCTTTTGTTTTCCCATACGTAGAGAGAGAGAGAGAGACCCAAAGTGAGTGAATGAGACGGAGATATAGAGAAGTCTGCCAATGGTCAGCTGTGCCGTTAATTGAATCATTACGGCATGGAAAAAGCTGCTGCAACAATGCAACATAATTATTCAGAGTGATCGGAGAGTAGTGAGTACAGGGGGTAGAGGGTGGGGTGTACACCCGGGGTAGTTGCGCCCCTCTAAAACAAAAGGGTTTACCTCTCAGAATTAATTTCAATAAAGTCAGCAGCAGCTCGAGACAAGTCGCAGTAGCATCACGAGCTCAGCAGCTGCGGGCATTGGCCAGTTGATAGCCAAGCCTTGCATAGCCCTCGTCCCTTCGATGTAACTGCCTAGCAAACTGGTCATGATGTTTGGCCTAGTCAACTGTTAGCGACAGCCTCCATTCAGGCAAAGAGACAAACATAAAATCCTCATGTAATCCCTGACAGATAGCTGCAAAGGGTTGCTCAAGAGCCACAAACCACTTGAGCCAGTTTTTCTCTATAGGCATACCGCCTCTAGATCCCTCTTGGCGGCGGCCTCTATCTGTCAGAGCCATGCATCGGCTGTGACTTGAGCATTTTCCAAACTGCTTCACTTCAATGCGCCGCACGGGTCAATAATTTTTGCCGAAAATGTCTTTGTGTTCCCTCTCTCGTTCTCTCTCACAGACAATCTATCTCGTTCTCTCTCGCACTCTCTTGCTCTGCGGAGTGCATAAGGTCGTGGGCTGCATTTGTTGAACTCTTCAAATGAACTAAAAATATTAATTTTATTTGTTGTGCAGACAACTCGAAGTGACGCAGCAATCTAGATGACTTCCTCAGAGTCGTCTTTGAGTTACAAAATTTTAATACTGACTTATTTATATGTAGGGTTCAGGGCGCGGCATTTTCGTTTCTATAAATAACACGCCCAATGCACTTCTTATGCAATATTTATATCTTGACTATTTTTGTTTGCACTGATGAGAAGTACTCTTAGTAAAAAGAAAAAATAATGTATAATATATATATTAATATATGAGTTTAATTTAAACAAAGAAATATTAAACGGTCGGCAACGAAGGATATTTAATATATTTAATAAATTATTTAACTAATGTAATACAAATAATAATGGTAGGAAAGACTTAACTTATCTTAAGCAACTTATTAAAACTTAGCCTTTTAATGCATCATCATCAAAGTTGTATAACAATAATAGCTGAACTTAACTTAAGCTATTTATACTTGCCACATTTTGACAAATATATACTTAACTTAATTAAATTAACGTAATTAAATTCAATCTTAACTGAAAATAATGTAGATTATATGATAATTATATTATAATTATATATAATTAAATTCTAAATCTTTGCCTAATCATACTTCATCATTCACTAGTCTTCGTCTAGATTCCATTTTTCTGTGCTGGATCTGTAAACGTTATTTCTAACAGCTGTTAATTTACATACTTTTACTTTGATTAACATCAACCAACTTTCTCTTACAATATTATTTATACAATATAGAAGCTAGATGAAACAATTGAACAATAAAATGTTTGGTGCAAGATAATAATATCATTGATCTATTAATATTGTAATTTGAATAGTATTTCTGGCCTATCATCTTATAGAAGTGTATAATATTATATCAATGCACAGAAATGAAATTTTTAAGAGAAATATTATAAAACTAATTACTGCATATGTTTTGCTTTTGAGAACACTTCTCGTATTGAATTATCCACAATATCTTGTAGCTGAAAAGGTAATAATTAAATCGCCTTTAGGCAATAATTCCATTTATTACAGCTGAGTCTGAGCCATTGTCTAGCTCATTTGCTTGCTATAGAAGTCTTCAGTTTTCCAGTGAAAGAGCATGTTAAATTTGATATTTACAGCAGAGACGAAAGATATTTAAAAATCTTTTCGAGAGCGATCACAATGCGATTAACTAGCCGCCGCAAATTTGCGAGTCGAGGAAAAACTAGGAAAAACTGAGAAAAACTGCGCACAATGCTAGGCAAATCAATTAGTCACAATGGCCCAAGGGGACAGTTTTTGCCTGGCGCAGCCGGACGTTGAGCGCATTGCTGAATGATATGCCCGATGTGTACACAGAATATATGTTTGTGTTTGGCCTAGACTGGGCCAGGGACATAGAGCGGAAAGTCCTGCATAAGGGCGTTAATTATCGGGCAGACGTTTAATGAATGCGCCCGGAGCGACGCGCACGTAATTTAAATTTGCTTAGTTTCGTGTGTTTTCTGAGTGTGTGTGAGTGTGTGTGTGTTGAGTGTGTGACTGTTGTGACATCGCCTTTTGGCTAGTCGCTAAGTTAACTAGAGGCTCATCCAAGCAAACAGTTTAGTTTCCGCTTCCTGTTTCGGCATTGTTATCCTGCGCGTAATTAGCTGTGCGACAGGAAGCGATTGCAGCTCTTCAGGTTGAAAGAAAGGAAAGATAACATCTACCCAAAACTAAGACAACTCTCGGCTGTCTCAGTGGCATTTATTTCCTTAATTTCTTGGGCTTCCGACAGTTGCGACAAGCCAAAATGCCAAGTTATGTGACATGTGAGACACAGCTGAACCCCGAATTTAATAAACCAATTTGCGCTGCTCATAAACATTCTTCGAGGCCTACAAAATGGGTAGAAAATCTATAAAACATTTTCGCTAGCCATCTTTATAGCCACGTCCAAGCCAGCTGCCCAGTGGCAATCGGCTGGATTTAATGCTCATTGCTCCATTATAAAATCATCATTAAAGCAGCTCAGACAATTGATTGATATATGGCGCCTGGGATTTCAAAAGGACTTGGAGCTCAACTGTGGGCTAGTTCGGCAAATGACTTCATTACTGTGTGGGCAAGTCGGGCAAATTGTCGAAAATTGCAGCTACATCTGCTGCTCACTTCAGGGGAACTACCCTCGAGTTATAAGACCAGCCCCTCGGCACAAAAGTATCAGGTAACATATTTTAATCAAAGCTATGCTAAATATGCTCGCTTTAATTATAAAAAGAAAAAAACGAAGGAAAAACTGTTAGAATTTGTAGAAAAAATGTCCACTAAAAGGTATCTGCTTACACATAAACATAAAGTCTATGATTGATGCGCTGACAGCTAAGAAATCAAAGGAAAAAGTGTTCATAAAAACGAGAGAAATTGAAAGTTTTCCAAGGCCTCAGGTTTTTCCAACCACCCTTTGCGTGAAAATTGCTCTTGCATCTGCCCAACATTCTACATTCCGCATAGTCTATGCAAATCAGTTCTAACCGTCATCTTCCATCAGTCTTGCAATTTGAGTAAGCGAGTGACATAATTCCCGACACCGAGACGAACTTTGATTGATATGTGCGTGTCCGTTGCGATCAGTGAAAGTTTCTCTTCCAGATGCGACAGCCATGGCGAATTCTCAGACTGGTTGCGATTCTCTCTGTTCACTCTCACTCGCACTCACTCAGTCTCTCTGTCTCCCTGCCGCCTCTTTAAAGTGTCAAAAATGGGGTTTTGGGATTGATCACTTGAACAGCGTTCTTAACATGATGTAGAGCGTGATTTTCTTTCATTTTCATTTTTTGCATAATTTAGTCGAGGTTTACACGAGTTTTACAAGGGATAAACCGACGCGACGGCTTGCCAAGTCAGGGAAAGTGATGGGAAAACTTTTGACGAGTCTCTGAAAGAGCTCAACTGACATTTTATGATGTGTTTAGCCATGAGTTAGGCCTTTGAAAAGAATACAGATTATTATTACTTTAAATATATATAGATGTGTGCAAGACAGAGACTTCGCTGTATATGTTTAGTCTTGGATTGCGCGCAGGACAAGCTACAGTTTGCAGATCATTCTATAAACTCTTTTGATTCATGTCTTGAAAAAGTTGTTTATGATAAAGTTTTATTTTTTGTAGTTTTATTTATTATAAAGTTTTATTTATTAAATATATATTATAAAGTTTTATTTATAATAGTTTTATTTATTGTAAAGTTTTATTTATTATAAAGTTTTATTTCATTAAATTTAAGCAGTCTGTGTTTGACTTGATGTGCAGAGAGTCAACTGTTCAGTGTCCTTAGAAAAGAAATTGGCTTTTAAAAACAAACCTTGACAATTGTAGTTGAATGACAATCTTCCTCGCCCTCAGACTCATCAACTGCCTGACCATTAAACCATGACCAAAATGTGTCTTTCACCTTTCACTTTCCAGCCATAAGCCACATACTCGACCAGCACAAAGTGCGCTGACCCACAAGACGCAAATATGCGGATTATGCAAACCAAATGTCATTAGTCAATGTAGGATCAATGGACCCATATTTGAACTCTGACCAGAAATGCGTTAAGTGGACAAAATGCCAGCAGAAATGATGCCAATTTCTGCAGATTTTAGCCCGAAAAAAATAAAGAAAAAACCGCAATATGTGTACACAGCTTAGCACAACCCTCGGAGCGCTAGGAGAAAGGTAAGAAAGTTGATACCTGGCTAGGTCGGAGCACCCTCGATTGCAATATTTCGCATCGATTGGAGGTAAAACGTTCGCGAGAGCTACCCCCAAACTATTGGACGACATAAACAATCTCATTGTGCGCACTCGAGCCAAATGATGTGTGAGATATCAATTGTCAAATTGACAATAGAAATTGACAGATCGGTATCTGTAACGTTGCTATAGATGAAGCTGCTGCTCACACCGTAATAAAATTAGAAGTTTATTGATTTGTCTTGACACATTCGCAGAGCCAAAAATGAAAGGGACTGGGAAGACGCTGGGCAAATGCTGAGATTGATGCATCGTTTGCTACTTTCCAGGCATATTATCAATGGGTGTGCCACTCCTGCTGCCGTCTTACCCCTTGCTGATTTCTCGTTGTTCTATAAAAATTATATGCAATTATTAGCGAAAGCAAAGCATCACATATATATATATATATATATATATATACAGATGCTGCCGCTGAGTTGTCATAAAGTGCGCAACTTTATGAGGCACTGTAAATATTTTGATGGCGAGCGCTAAAATTTTCGTCGGACTTCCGCTGACGTTAGCCAATTTTTCAGCTTCCACGCCCAGCCCTCATACATACTCATCGCCATGATGAGGTTGTTTCTTCATTTCCGCACTGACGGACTGACAAATGAAGCAGCGCTTCCGCTTCAAGCACTTTTTAGACTACGCCCCAATTCCAACTTTCGATTTCAATAAAAACAGTAAAATAACTATAATTAATGACATGACTTGCTGCTTCCTTTTGAAGTAGTGGTTCCTTGTCGAGTTTTAAATTTGTACTAATTATTATTAATGCTTTTTCTATAAGCGATGCTTCTTAACGGCTCTCGATGATGCCTTACATTTTGGAACTGTTTCTGGGTCTGTTTTGTGGCATTGCCTGCGGGCTATAGCAGCAAAACTTGGAATTGTGGGTCAGTAGAGTTCCATAAAGACGTCTCTAAATTGAGATGATGAACGGAACGCAGCATGTGAGACTTTTCAGGAAATGTGTAGTCTAAAGAAGATATATTATAGACTCTGAATACATAAGAAAAGCAAAGTCTATAAAGTCTTTCGTCTTAGTGCTAACTTGTATAACTCTGCTAAAGATCAGAAATTCTTTACGTTTATAAAGTTATAGAAATGCATTAAAAAGTGGAATGAAGTGAAAGGTCCATCAATTTGTAATTCTTATGCTGTCTTCTCTTGCCGACAATGTTAGATATCTTGTCATAGGATGCTGCTATATCAATCTTGTTATGTCAGCATCAGCTGCCACTACTACTACTACTACATTCTATATTTAATGATATATATACTGATTATGATATATATAATATAAGCAAGCAAGTCTCTGCTGCCTTCCAAATTTTCTATTATAATAACATATATATATCCAATTAAAGCGAATATCGGTTCGTCCTTTGGCAGCTGTGACTTCTTGCTTAGCTTTTAACTCTCAGCTCTCGCGTAACTCAAACTCAACAGCCTCAGCACAATCGACACATAATCTTGAGCTAACAGAACCTGTCAGCTCGCAGTTACCAGCTAAGCATATCGAAGCAGGCGTCAGCTAAGAGCTCCGGCTGCCTGTGTGCTTATTATGCAGCCTACCCGCCCACTTGGGTACAGCTCTTTTAATTTAATAAAAAGCTCACAGCGTCAAGGATGCGTCTTTCAGCAGAGCTACCAAAGTTGCGTCGTCGTCGTATCAGTCATCACTTGTTAATCCGAGTTAAACGTTTCGGCGGATATTATACAGCACACATACATATATATCTGTATAATTTATATATATTCTTTTTTGGCCAGCAGCTGAATTCAAACTACTCGCAAACTGGCTGGCTGGCTGGCTGGCTGGCTGGTAGCAGGAAGCCAAACGACGCTGGCAGCAGGATATTAACAAGGTAAAGTTGAAGGCGCCGCGGCAGTGGGAGTACAAAAGCGTAATGTATATTAAATGCACTCAAGAAGATTCAATTCATATTTCAGAACGTTTTGCTTTCATTAGGCGGCCAACAAAAGCAGAGGACGAAGGCGTTCGAGTCCCGCAGGCGGCGACATGTGAGAAATTTGGGAAGCGCGTGTGCTGCCTTTAAGTGGTTTACGCCAAGAGGATTTCACTCTGTGTGTCAGGCTGATGACACCTGTGCACACACATACACACACACACAAAACAAACAGAGACAATGCCCCTGGCTGTCACCTTTCGCAATAACTGAATGCTACCTGCTACGACGTCCCGTTTCTTGCCGTTGCCAACCGCAAGACTAACAAAAACACGACCGCAAATTGACTTGGATTTTGTCCTCGCTTATCCTTTGTCATGCTAAAAAATATTTAAGGAAATTAAACGGATTTCCCCAACAATTTTTGGCACATAATGCACTCAGCTTGCAACTACAAGCAACGAGTTCAAGTAGTTTCTTAACTCATTCGATATGCTAATTATCTTGTCTGCTTCACACTCGGCTAATATGTATAGAACAACTAGTTGCCTGCAGGACTCTTACAAACTTGCACAAGCCACCGCCTTAGAAAGTAATTGATGTGCGAAAGCAATGGAAATTAGCGAGAGTAGAAGAAATTCTAAAACTAATATTAAGGTAGAGCTAGGGTGGATCCTTTTAATTGATAATGAAAATATTTGTGAGATGAAAATATTTATTACAGAAATTGTAATTGTAATAAATATAAAAAATATAATAAATATAAAAAATATAATATATAATAATTAATAAATAAATATAATAATAAATAATAAATCAGAAAATCTTTTTATAGCTCGATTAAAATCTTTCTCTACTTGTTTAAGTTATATGAATAAAATATTGTCTCAGATCTTATATTAGATTTTTCCAAGCACAGATTAAGGCTTACTGAAATCTCTTAAAATATTCTTAGCAGCTCTACCTCAGGCCTTTTGCTTTGCCAGTCCTGAATTTTGATTTATAAGTCAGATAAAATTTGAATCTGCTTCATGTGTTTCAATTTCTAATCAAAATGAATGCTTGATCAAAAGAACTCTCTAAGTAAGCTGCAACATAGGGTCTCAATGATGCCTCAAACTTGAGCCCTTACCCTATCTAGTGGCATACACTTTAGTCAGTTTTAAGTTATTCACAGCACAACAGCTAGCCATGTATTTGCAAGCATAGGCTTCATATGATTTTTTCTAATATATATCGCTCAAAATATTAGTACAAATTTTCTACACGTATTGAAAGTCGTACTAAATCAATATCCTAGAAAAAGCGTAATATTTCCGAACTTCGAAATGGCAACGACAGTCTCGAACGTACAGCTGCCCGTGGACTGCGTGGGTCACAAGGGGGACGTAGTGCAACTGGCGTACAGCAAGGTGTGCAACTCGGGCTACTACTTGGCCTCGGCCAGCCAGGACGGGCAGGTGATGTTGCGGCACGGCGACACCGGCGACTGGGTGGGCACCTTCGAGAAGGACGGCGAGCCAGTTCTGAGTGTGGATATCAATGCGGATGCCACTCGACTGGCCACGGGCAGTGAGGATTGCACGGCGCGGATATGGAATGCAGTCGACGGCAAGCAGCTGACAAAGATCATGTTAAACTCGCCTGTGCGTTGCGTGGCGCTGGGAGCCAAGTCTGAGTACCTGGCTGTGGGTTGCCTGGATCGAAAGACGGGCCATCGCACCGACAAGGTACTGTATCTCTACACACTGGAGCGACCGGATTTGCCCATCTCATTTGAGGGCCAGACACGTGGTATGCGGGATGTGCTCTTCTGCCGAGACAATCGCGCGCTGCTCTCCTCCTCGCACGATCGCTCCATACGACTGTGGGATCGGATGAGTGGCAGGCAGGCGCACTCTATAGCCCTGCCTCATCATGCCAAGTCGGTGGAGCTGTGTGCGGACGGACGCACCGTGACCATTGCCTATGGCCACAGCATCGTCTTCATCGATGTGGATCGGTTCGAGGTGCTGCAGCATCGCAAGCTGCCCGTCCGTCTGATCGGCGTCTCGCTGCATCCGGAGAAGAAAACGTATGTCTGTGCCGGCAGTAATCGCTGCATCTACAAGTGCGACTATGCCACAGGCGAAATCCTGGAGACCTTCAATGCCCACGAACGTCACATGCACTGCATCAAGTACAGTCCCGATGGCGAGGTCTACGCCTCATCCGCGGCCGACGGCGGCCTTCGCTTGTGGCAGCAAACAGTGGGCAAGAAATACGCATTATGGGATACCCGAACTGTTCAGAACAACGAATACGATGACGAAGACGACGAGGCCGACATCGACGTCGACGACGAGGCCAAGTCCGAATCCGGGGGCGATCAGAACTGAGAAAAAATCAACTCTAAAACCAGAAAAACAATCCCGAAAACTGGATATCAACTGTAGTTGCACACGTGTTTTGCGTTCCTCTGCGTTTATTTTCATCAGCTTCTTAAGTTTGGTTCCAATAATAATAAACGAAAAAGGGTCACGCTCTGGTCCCTCTAATAAATTTGTCTGCGACCGCGCGGCGTTGTTGTGATTGACTGCCCCCAATCTATCTACCTGTGCCAGTCTGTACCCACAAGCCTGCCACGTCTGTCTGAGCCGCGACTCTAACTACCTAACATTTCATTGTCTTCTCCTTTTCTATACCACGTGCTCTTTTTAAAAGTGGGTATGCCTCGTTCTGAAGTCTTCAAATTTTATGAAGCATAAGGACTGACTTCACAATGAGAGAAATAGATATAATTTCAGCATAGAGGAAAATTGAAATGACGGTCAAATTAGTCAGATTGATATATATCTTAATATATCTTGGTATCCTTTCAGTGTTCAATTATTCGAAAATAAAAATTCCAAAATATTTAAAAAAATGAGATTAATCAAATCTAACAAAACTAGATATCTCACAGTCGAGCATACCCGCCTGCAACAGCCTCACCTATTATTTCTTATTTCGACTGCTCAACCTGTTTTCGTTGCGCATTTGGCTGAGTAAAAGGTTTCCTGAAAGGATTTTAGGAAAAACCCAAGAAGACGTCGCTCAATGCTCCAAAGCGTTCAGTGTTTGGTGTTTTTTATGCCGTTTCTCACCAAATCAGAGTCATAAATGCATTTTATTATTATTTATACAGTCGTGGCAGTCAACAAAACGTGGCCCTCTGGGCATTGGAATCGTTTTATTATGCATCCAAACGAAGTACGTAGTTTCACTTTGGGGTAGGTGCAGGGCGAGAGTCTGTCTACAGCCAATGCACGACTGATAGACTAGGCAAACAGAGATACAAAACATATAAAGATACATTCAAGCATAGACACACGGATACAGGCTCAACTTTTTGGTGGGGCAAACAACGAAATGCTGACCTAAGTTACCTTAAAAGATTTTGTCGCTTGACTTCGTATGTTTGTTTGTCTTTGCTGCAAATGCATTTCCATAAATGTATGTATAAATTTTCTTCTGCTGATAAAACAAGTTTTCCACACGAACACATACAAATGAACCCCTGCTGCTGCAATCATGCTGCGCTTAGTTTCCACGCGTTTACCAGGAAAAACACTCCAGTGAGGACCTTCCCAGTCTCTCGCACTCCGTCTCTTTCTGCTGTGTTTATCTAGTAGGTTGTTCCAATAAAAAGAAATGAGTTGTCATTTCGAAACGGTCCTGCAACAAGGTTTTTATCTCCGGCACAAGTGTGCGCCTTGATTGATGATGATTGTTATTGCAGACTGGCACAAGTAGCACAGTAGCCCAGAAAAGGATTTCAGGCTCAACGGTAGCCAGTACAAATATTTGCATATGTCCAATGTTTAGAATTTCATATTTGCATTGCATTTGAAAAAAGTCATCAATATGGCTCATCAGTCCATTCATTTTAGCTGATCTTTACTGTCAAACACAACTCCAGCACTGACCGCAGCAATTTGTCCAAAGGTCTCAAATCCAAAATAAGCCACAAGTCATTTATAAATGTCACGAACATTTCTGATTTGTTTTTATATTAATGATTGGTCATTTAGCAGGGAAGATATCTCAACGATCGAGATTATAAGCTGATAGAAGTCACACGACTGAAAGTAGAGGGAGCATTTGATATGCAGGGAGTGTACAGAGTTTTAGGGACACGATCTGATGTTGCTTGAACTGACAAATGTAGATCTTTGAATATTTGGTGAAGTCTGCCCTGAACTTGGAATACAAATTGATTAACTTGGCTTAACACTGAAGGACTGCGCTGTGAGATCTATCACTTATTAGGGAACGAAACACTGAGCGACCGTAAAGATGCCATAAGAGTATAATGATGCAATGTCTAACAAGCCAAAATATACTGGACGACCTGAAGAATAGCTATAGACAAACAAAATATTATATAAGTCTATCAAGAAATTAATTTAAATAAAAGAAAATGCATTTTACTAATTTTTTTTTTAATTTTTGCTGTTTTTTTTTCTTTCTTATAGTAAACAATAAACTTTTTTTTTACAATAATACTACATAACCGGATGGCTTGGGCTCCAATGAGATCATTCCATATATTTACCTACTTGCGGACATGAAATCTTTTAAGTCGCTTATGGTTGCTTGAGTTGTCCAGTAGTCTTAGTGCTAGAGCATTATCATGGTTATGTAGCCTATTCATGTATCTTTTTGCTAGTAATTCTAATATCGAAATTATGAGCGATACCAGAACAAGACGCTCAGAATGATCACATGTGCTCCATGGTATGTGACTAATTATAATAAGCACAAAGACTTAAAACTCCCCATAATACCAATAAGATCAAACTAGTTTTTCAACATGATTATTCAAGTATTATTTAACACTCAATTTATTCTAACAGTAGACGAAATTTGTCATTGATAGATATTTAAAATCCAGGAAGCAATTGTTAGTTTTTGCTGATGAACTCAATGTAATTTTATCTTTGACAAACAGAACAGTTCAGTTACTTTAGTAATATATATGGTATACATTGCAGCTCAATACTCTGTCGTAACTCCAACTCTTCTACATTTCTCATAGTTCCCAATATCATACAATTCTTTTACCACTTAAAAATAACTCATTTACCAACTCAATTGCAGTTCACTTATAGAAGAAATTACAATTTTCCCATGGGCTGCTCAACTTTATTAGACCCTATCGAGATCACTTCCGCAACTTGATGTGAAACCTATCGAGACAAGCCCTTAAAAACGAGTAGTATAAATATCCTTAACCATAACGCACCTGCCCTAGAGTATCTCAGTTCAGAATTGAGCTTTGCGGTCACAGTTCGTGCGCTAAACAATTTTATGGCAATTTCCTTACGGAACAGAATGCTATATATACATATGTATGAGCAGACATATAACGAAATTCATCTTATGGCAATTTGGAACGTTACTTCGACTGTCACGCTAGGTGGGCAGGAAAAACTCGACCAACCCGACCAACCGGCCGCCCGCCCGCTAGGAACACGTGGCATATCGTATGCTAAGTCAAGTTTTTTCAGTATTCTATCTTGGGTTCAGGGCTCGGGGGTGTCTGTTGATTTTATGTTCCGGTCGGCGCGATAAGGCGTGCTGCATTCGAAATGAGTGTAACGTATATTTTATGCAGTGTCCATTGAGGTTTTACCAAATGAGATAATATTACATTAGGCTGACAATGGCGACCTTCAACTCGGGACTCTTATCGAGGCAGAGAATAATAGAGACAGTCTTGGGCGCTTATCAGTCCAAAAGAGACCATAATACTGTAGGGAAGTCTAGATTAAAGAGAGTCAATGTTCAAATACTGCTCTTATAACTTAACATATAAACTTCTCTATAAATTGCTCCATTATTTGTTTAACTCTCAAGTACAGATCTGGCAGACTGAAAAAATGTTTGATTAAGTCAAACAACGATCAAATATTGACAGCGTTTTGGATTAGTGATATGTGAGTGTAAGGAATTATTATTCAATAATTTCAATGGTATCAATCGTGGATCAAAGATATTAACGTTCAAATACTGTCAAAATATCGTATAATATTTTAATATAACGATTCGATTATATACAAATATATCTTTTATTTAGAAATATAAAAATATAACTATTTCATTAACAATTTTTCTATTTCATACTTATATTTAAAATATTTTTTAGATATTGAGAGGCCTAGGAAAAGCACAAATAAAACTATAAAATATTGTCAGCATGTTCTATAGATCTATCCGTAATTAAACTCATAGATCAACATAAACGAATGATGACATACATTTATCTAAATTTTATATATATATATGCATTTCTAATTTTCCTAAGAATTGCTTTCAAATTTGTAGATCAGTCAACAAATATTGCTGAAATGTTCTTGTTTATTCAGATAGCCAGCATTAAAGTCCCACTTTTCCACGAAAAACAAATACGCATCTAAGTACCCGCACGTTCCAAAGTTGGGCAATCCTTTGATGAGCTGCCCTTATAAAGGATTATGAGCACCACTTGAAGGACACCCCAAATTGTGTTCAGTTACCTCTTTCATTATTCCTGCACAATTCGACGCCTTCTTTTCCGTGTGTTTACACAGCAAAATGCAACCCATATACATTTTCAGTGCATCCTGTTAAGATATCGTCAACTCGAGGAAATTACTTAAAAGGATCACGAACTCTCGCCAACCATAGGCCTCCCCCCTTTAAGATCGTGACTTGTTTATGTTTCAGGCATGACTGCAATTCAACGCCGGCAGAATTTTTTCAAATTTGTTAAAAAGTGTGTAAATTTACGTTCTTATATTCCTTTTTTTTTTTTTTGTTTTTTCTTCGGTTTTAGGAGGGTGTGTCCCATAAACATAGAGCTCTGTGGTATGTCTGGCTAGAGGGTCGAGTCAAAATCGAGACTTGGCTGCCTAATCGATCTATAGATCGGTTTCCTTTGCTGCCTTTTTTGGGGTGATTGCACTCGAGGCTCGGCTTTTCCTTTTCCACTTTTGAGCACAAAAATAGAAATAAAACAAGAGTTTTTCTTCTCCGGGTACAAAGCAAATGATGTCTTTAGCTATGAACCGGGTTGACTTTTTCTATTATTTTTTTCGTTTTTTGTGCACTTTAATTGCATTTGTGCAAACAATATAAATCGTATTTTATTGCCCTGGCAATGTAATTTAATTTTTTACGATTTTGCACTCGAATGGCAAAAAGCTTGGGAAATTTTTATAAACATTTTTTGTTGAAATCATTTTTAAATACGCTCTCTAAGTAACGGCTGTATGTTAAACGCAACGGTAAATTATCTTTACACTCTGTTTCGCATGTTCTAATGCACTTTTATAGATTGCCCCACATTTGAGAGGTCCAAGGCCCCCGAGTTACAATTGGAAAGTGAAACTGTTGTAAAACGGTTGGAAACTGTCTGCGCGGCCGCCCTAAATCCAATTTGTCCGACTCTGACATGGCAACAAATATACACACACGCACACACACACACGCACAAATCCAGTTTCAGGTTAAACAAACCGAAGCCAAAGCATTTTCATCTACTCTTCGTATTCAAGCCAAAAGTACAGCTCCAACGCGGGCAGCAACAACGAAGCGCAGAGATTTTTCAGTAAGCCGAATAAGGAATGTTCTTATCGATAAATTGTTGTATAAGTAATTCAATAATTTTGCATTTTGAATCAATTAACCTCAAATGTCATATAAATATTGCACAGTCATTGGGTTAACGTGAAATAAATTTGTTATTACAAGTTTTTCAATCTGTCTAATTATCTAATATTACAAAACTCATACTAAAATGTATATGCTTCGATGTCTTTAGAGCAATAAGAAAACACAACTGTATGAACACTCTATGCTGCTTTGATCATTTTGAATTCGAGGGTTGGTATGGCAACGCTGCGGTGGTTGTTTGACGTTTTGTTTTGTGGTTGTTCTTACGCTCACAATATCTCGTGCGCTCTCCGACTCTGTGAACAAAAACTTGCTCTCTGCGAGTAAACAAGAGCGTAATATGTGCGCTCTCTGAGTGCAAAGATGACAGCGTATAAATATCATTTTTAGCTGTTTGCCGACGTTCAGTTGAAATATACTGCTCGTTGAGTTTAGTCGAAGAGCGCATTCGCATTGCGCAAACTAACGACACAATCACAAAAATAAAAAAATTGGAACGCGAATTACAAAATATATCTAAGATATTACAACTTATGTTGTAAAGCAAATAAGAACACCGAACATAAAGTGCAAACAAGTTAAACGTGTATTTCGCAAGTCTCAAGTTTAACTCAACTCGACTCGTCAGTTTTCTCTGTGGCTTGAGTGAGTGGCGTGTTTTTACGTGACCAATAAGAACAGAAGAACGATAATCGACATTTGCAAGTGCAACAAAAAAGCAATACCCAACGCATTTGTTTATATCATATTTCTAAACAAATATACAAAAAAGCAACAAATACGAATTTCACTTTTTTAATGAGTCTCTAAAAAAGACGCAAAACGACGAATACAAGCATACAATTACGCTCATGCTCACACATATGAAGACGATTTGTGGAGACTCGTATCGCATGTAAGTGTGTGTACGTGTAATTTCATGGGAGTGTATTAGTGAGCTCTCCCCTCTTTTTGCGTTGAGCAGCAACGACGTACAGGCAGGCACAAAAAATAATACTTTTTGGCGCCAAAACTTTGACAGTTCGCTAAGTCGCAAATTCGCAAAAACAAGTAGGCAGAAAAAGCTGTCCCAAAACACACGATACAAGAAAAAACGAAAGAACGAATAAAAATAAAGAATAAATCAAATAAACCACGCAAACAAAAGTGCAACAACAAAGACAATAACAACATGGTCAGCGCACGTACGCTCCATCCAGCAATTCGAAGCGAGTTCTGCACGATGATGGCCAGCCCAGCCGTCAGTCGCAATTCACCCTGCATCCGTCAATTGGATCGTATCAAACGCAATCTGTTTGGTACAGAGCAGACACCGCTAATAGAAAACAAAACGTAAGTCGAATATATAGTAAATAGAATGTAGTTAAATATATATAATTGTTAATAAAAATATAAAATATCTTTAGCAACTTCTTTAGCGCTGAGCTGGAAATTCGACAGGAGCGCGCCTCACAGAAGTGGTGCTTTGATTTTCGCGCAGATCGCCCGCTGTCCACAAATGGCACCTATAATTGGGAACGCGTCAGTACGCAAGAATCGACTTTTGCACCACAGATGTACACACTCACCCGTGCCGCCCATGTACGTCCCATTGCCGCTGGCCCGGCCAGTGATATGGATGCGTTGTTGGATGAACGTGCCGATCGTGAGAATTTGGCGAATTCCTCGCTGGACTCGAACACTGATACCGAGTACGACTCGCAGGATGACTCGCTGACGTTCAACAGCAGCAGCAATGTGGTGGCGTCCACCTCTGCAGCCGCGTTGACCGCCTCCGTCTGCTCCTCTTCCTCCACTAGTGCAACCTGCAGCTCCCCCGCGCAGCAACGCAAGCGACAGCTTAAAATCACAGGTGAGTTCCGTTTCCTGCTTTGCCCTATTGTTCCTGCTACCCTAGCGCTCCCACCCTAGCTTCCCATTGTTCTGCCTGATTGCATTTGAACTTCCCATTTTTTGTCCGTTACAAATTCATTTCCCATAACGCTCGATGTTCGCTTATTGAACTATTTAGTGGGCGAGTTCAATAAAGGGGAACCCAACCGAACAAGCTGCGTACAGTGGTCACACGATAAACCCACTGTAATGGGATCGTATGCAAAATTTCCTTAAATGTCTACAAACATAAGCGTAATCTTTATTTGTTGTACACCAGAAAGTATAAACTTCTCTCACATGGCCTATATCATATCCATACCGTATTCCAACCTTGCTTCATTAATTGTTTCCCATGGACGCAGCCTATTTATTGAGTCCCGCGTAGGCGTTGTTCTGCAATCCCCAAAAATGAAAGCCGTAATAACAGGCTCTGCCCAACGCGGCTTTAAGGTATATAATTAGTTTTGTTTTATGTGATTGAGTGAAGGGGTTAGGCTATAGCAGAGCGATCGGCTGCAGCTGGTTTCCAGCACTGATTCCCCCAACTATATCCTCATATCCCTATCCCCCTGGCTCTGCCTTTTGCTTAGAGTCAATGCACGCAACATCCCTACGACTGCGACTGCGCCTGCGTCGCGGGGGTTGATTTTCAAACGTGATCATTGCATGCGGGTTGCTGTAAATGTTAACAGATGTGCGCGGCTCTGCCTCGAGTTGACCTCATTAGAGACAGCCACAAGAAGCGGCAGAGAGCGAGAGAGTGAACGAGTGAGAGAGGGGGAGCCGCACACAATGTGCCGCCATCAAAGCGCGGCGCTTATCAACTGCCGCTGATTGCTTTTGTATTAAAATTTCTGTCTCTCTTTTTTAGTGGCACTTGGCACAGTTATTAACATAAAAAAAACGAAAAATAAAGAAGTGTCTGTGCTGGACAGCCCGCATGTATCTAGCCTCATGGGCATGGCTGTACTTTTGTGCAGCGAAGCCTAGAATCTTGCCCACTTGGCAGTTGGGCGTGTAATTTATGCAGCTATGCAGCAAGATCGATGCAGCGCTGACTACCTGAGCGCGCCTCTCGCTTTCATTCTGCATTCATTCATTTCATTTCATTCAGCTACCCTTGTTGTGGCCATCAACCCCTGGCCAGCCCCAGCCACGTGCCACAATTCTGAAAAATCAAAATGTGCAAAAACAGGCGGCGCCTGCTGCTGCTATTAAGCATCAGACAACAAATGTCATGACTCATTCACTCGCTAAGGGTAGCAAATGCCAGCTGACTCTGATCCTTACCTCTATTTGTATTTTATTTGATTACTAAAAGTGTGCTCTTTCTTTCTTTGTTTTAGAATTTATGAAGGAGCGCAAGCGACTGGCACAGGCGCCCAAGAAAATCTCACCCGCCAAACGTTTGCGCTTCTGCTCCGGCAGCAGTAGCAGCAACATGAGCGCCAGCTCCTCTGGATGCTCGCTTAAGCGCACGCGTCACAACTAAATCATCAACAGCGGCTGCACAGCGGGCAAACAGAAAACACTCAATTTGCAATTTGTAATTTTAATTTTAATTTTTTACTACACTGCAAAGGGCAACATACGTATTTTTTTACAAACAAACACACAAAACCTAAAACACACCAATACATTTCTATGGCGTATATTTTAAGTAGTTTTCACATTGCATTTTTTTACACATACAAAATTAACTACTCATTTTTGTGCAGTGCAAGGGCGAAAGTTGCGAATATTAACATATAGTTTAACTAGTTTATATGCCAGTTACTACAACCAGTACTAGTACTAGAACAAAATAGTTACTAAGCATTAGCTAAGTAGTATCGAGCTATATGAAACTTATTAGATTTCTCTAGTGAGAAATGCCATAAACTAAGTGATTAGTTCTTAACAACAACAACAACAACAACAAACACTACTACAACAACAAAAAGAATTCGAAATAACGTAAACCAAAATTTAGAAGGAGTCGGAAACCCTTGAGACATCTTTAATGAAAAATACATTTTGAATACCATCCTTAACTTTGAATTATATAAGCTACTAACTACACTAAATTGTAAATTATATCTTTTAAATTTTACCAGCAACTTGAGAGTTCCTTGTAAAATTTGCAATTCAAAACTTGATGTAGTTCTGCTTTCCGAAAATTCTTTGTAAGCATTTTTTTTGTTTATACATCAAAATTTAGTTGAATGCAGAGTTATGTTGATTTTTGTTCTTTTTTACTAAAACAAAATCACTAAAACTTACAATTATAATTATTATTTAATTTATAATTATAATTGTCTTTGTTTTTGTGGCTGTGAACAAAGTCCTTAAATTCGACCAGTGTAACAATTTATGAACTAAGTTTATTTCCTTTGCTAATTTGTGAGCTTTTGCAGATTATTTATTTACTATTTGCAAAACTTCATGAATTTGCCTTTACTGAACTGTAAACTTTATTTAAAATTCATTTCTATCCGTTGCCAAATTGTTTGGCAAATGATGAAAGAGATTTTGCTTAACTATATTGTACAAATACTATAAATAATATATATATTTATATATGTGTACATACATATATATATTTATATATATCAACTATTATATAACTAGGCAGAGCCTATATTACTGAATAACATTTACACTGATCAGCCTATTTCATAAGTCTAGCCTATAGAAAAAATCCAAAGTATTTATACCTAATGCATATTGTGTTTATAATCCAACTCATACTTCAATAAAACAAGAAAACAAAAACAACACAATCCAATATTATGTGTAGAAGTTTTCATTATTATATGTTATTGTTTTCTTTTGTAGACACCTCTTTGTTTATTCAATATTATGTATAATTTGTACTCTAATTTCTTTAAGTTCTTTTGTTTTTTTTTTTCAATAAAATTTGTTTTTCTTTTTGTAGTAGCTTAATTTTTATTGAATTATTATAAGTTCTTAGGAGCTACAAAGAAGTTTTGCCGTGCTGTATGTAAACTGGTTCTTTTTTTCAAGCATTGATATATTCATTTGGCACAGTCCCCCATCTTGGGATATCGAAATTCAATAGTTTTTAAGATTTTGAAATTACTAGTATTGCCAATGAATCGCGTGTGTTGCTCTATTAATAAAATTGTCGCTTTGATAAATCTTATATAAAACGCATATATATTTTCTCTAGAGATCATTGATATACACGATGTCGGAATGATAAAAACATATTGGTTTTCAGCTATTCGAGTCTTAGTCGGCTCATTGCTGTGTAACACAGTTTTTCATATATTTTGAAAAACGATTCAAACACAAAATAAAAATTGATTAATTGAAATTATATATTAGTTGTTAGTGGTTGGTTGAGTCGGGCTGAAGATGTCACCTCTGTATTTATATTACTCCAAACACGTTTTAGGCCAACTCTTGGTATTATATCTTAACTGCACCTGAACTGAACCGATTTAACATCGGTTTAAAAAAATATATTTTACATTGATCGACCAACTTTATCGATTGGCTTATTCAATGGTAACATGCACAGAATGTTTTCAAAATTGTATTTAAATTGAGGTAATATTTTCTCTATCTTAATAAAAGAATTTTCTGCATTTCAACGGATTAAATTTATATCTTATTATTTGAACACCTTGTCATTTGACTCGTGCTTAGGTGTGTGTGTCTAGAAAAGATGCATCGAATGATAGAAATAGCAACTTTGCTGTTCTGCGCAGGATGCAGAGTATATCCAAGTCGGGCACTCCCACACTACTTGTCTTTTACTTGCAGTTGGCCAATATAGAAAAAATTTCACTTGTTTTCTTTACGTTTTCCATTTCAGTTTTATTTTCAATAAATTAATATCATTTAGCACTTACGACAAATACATAAACAATTTGATTCATTTGCGAACATAGAAATTGACTAACTTTAACTGCGATTAACTAAGTTTTTATTTTTATTTTACTTTTTGTTTTTTCCTCATTAGTTAGGTGCAATTGATTTTTGAGTTTTTGTTGCGTATACAGTACATGAATAGGATTATATACAGTATTCAGATGGTACCGGCTGTCGACTACTTCCCCGTTGCCTTCTCCTCCAGCTGGGCCTGTATGTGCTTGACATTCTGTCCGCCGCTGCTGTGGCTGTGTCGCTGGAAGAAGGCGTTGATGGAGCTCATGGATCGGTATTCGAGATTATCGCTAATATGCCAGTCGACGCTGATGCTCTGATGCCTGCCCACGGGATTGCGGATCTTCGTCTCATTGTACTTCTCCAGCAGATGCAGCAAGCAATCCTTCGTCGTGTTGGCTGCCTCCTCCAGATTCACAGTCTGATGAGTATCCGGCAAGCCGATGGGCACATCGCGACTCATTTGGTTAATGCGAAATTTGGCGCGTCGACTGCTTGCCGACTCCGTGAAGGCATGATTGCTTGAGCTGGCATTGAAGCTGTTGCTTGTGCTGATGCTGGAACTGAATTTGGAGCTGCTGGTGCTTGTACTGCTCTTTTGCACATGGCTCTTAGCGTTGGCCGTACTCATAGTGCTCACTGTAGACTGGCTGCGCAGCTGCGACTTGGACCAGCTATTGTCACTATTGCCATTGCTCAGCTTTGGCGTCTCCTCGATGGACTGCTGTAACCGCACCGACAACGAGCTAATCTTCTGCTGACCATCAGTAGAACGCACTTGTGTCTGGCTGCTGGAGCTGGAGCTGTGCAGCGGACCAAGCGATGTTACGCGGGTGCTGCGTGTGCTGCTCTTCACTTTGTTGCCTTCCTGGGTGATGCTGCTCTCCGTGGAACTCGCGTTATTGTTGCTATCACCCAGCTTGGTGTTGATCTCGGCCAGCATGAGCAGATGATCCGACAGCTTGCGTATTTCATCTGCCAGATTGACGCGCTCCCCGGAACTGCGCCTTCCCAGCAAATAGGTCGTGTCCGAGTTTCTTCTATCGAATGTATGCAGATAGCTCTTCATGCTGCGCCGCTGCTGTGCGCTGCTTTCGCTGCCGGAGAACTCATCGAAGTTCTCATTGAACAGATGCTGTGGCGTGGGCGTGGCACAACCAGAAGTGCCCGCTGCTCCCGCTACTGGGAACAGCTTCTCGCGGGATTCATTAATGGGCGTGGTAGCTACCGAATGGGGACTGTCACCGCTGCGCTCTGTCTCCTCCTCAAAGGCCGCCCCAGCCTCCTGCTCATCGTCCGTCAGCGTCGCAATCGACTCGCATGGCGAGGGCGAACAAACTGTAAAAGCAAAAGGATTTTAGTCTAGAGCAGTTGGGCAAAGAAAAGTTCTACATATAAATTGGATTATTTTGGGGGTTAGGTTTAGACGAATTATCAAAATTGGGATATCCGAAACAAATATAAAGATATACGTATAGACAGAAAATTAGAACATGCTTATGAGACAGACAGCCAATTGGTTAACAGAGAAGTTAATAATGGATCGTAACAGCTAACCCTGATAGACAACATACTGTGCGCAAGGATTTAACTTGAAGTAATGAGCTTCTTTATCTGTGTGCTATGTTCCCTTATCAGTATAAGATATTATTAAAATTTGTATCTATAAGAGTTTCGAAATATATTTTTAAATTTTAGAAATATTTTAAATATGTTTGTTGTAGTTCTATTTTTATTTTAATTTTTAAACAGAGCTGTAAATATTTAGAAATGATGGATTTTGAACTTGACAATATTGAACATTTCTTAATTAAAAAATTTAATTTTTCTTAAAGATTTTAAATTAAATTAAGTGTATTAAGTATTACTGAAGTAATTTATAAGTTATATAACAAAAACAAGATTTTACTTCAATCATTTTTTGTGATAGTTAAAAAAATAATTGAGACTATTTATTAATTACTTAATGATTAATTACACTTTTCAATTAGGAGTTAATTACACCTTTTAATAAACTGTTTTTCTCAGTTAGGACATAAAAATAATATAAAATTTTTATATATATTGAGTTTTCTTTCAAAAATTTTACATATATTCAAAAAATCATTCAAAATTGATGAAATATTAAAAGCTTTAAGAATCCAATATTAAAAAATATTTCAAAATTAGTTAAGAACTTTTATAATAATTTCTTATAGTTACGGAACGCAACACAGATAAGCATCATGTTTGATGAACAATAACCCGTTGAATGAAATGAGATTTTGACTTGAACTTTTGAATTTGGCAGCATTTGATCGATAATTTTTGCTATATCTTTGATCGATGAATGGGGCTTACCTTGTCCGATAGTTTTGAAACTGTGGCTAGGTGTTGAGCTAAACTTGAACTAGGTTTGGGATAATGCCTTAACTTGTTTTTCAACATATTATTATTTGGAATGTTTGGATAGATTCGCAGCTAATGTATTTGAAAGAAAATTTGTAGTATTTGAATTTGAAGTATATTTTGGTATTACTCTTGTCATTGGCTGTCTTTATCACAGTGTCGAAACGCTAAGCAACTTATACAATAAGGCAATTTGGTTAATAGAGGTAGCATCCAATATATGGATGCGCTTAAAGCTACAATTACTTAAAACTTAAGCCAACAACATTTGTACTAACAACATATTGAAAGTACTTTGTTTGTTGCTATTGTTTTTGCTGTTGTTGTTGGCATGCCATGTTTCTCCCAAACATACACATACAACGTAATTACAATATAGCTCATTAAAAGTTGATATGTTAACACAAAACATAAATTGATTGCAGTATACATAGAAAAAAATTAAGAATGAGCGACGGGAGAGTTTTATGAGTGGGCACTAAAGCGTGCCCTTCTTTGCGCTTCTCATTAAGCCAACTTGGTGTACATTCAAAGTTAAGAGATAGAGAGAGAAACAATTAGTTGGCTGAGTTTTTGTGTTTTGTTGCCGTTTTGTTGTTGTTTTTAAGTTAATTATGTAATTTACAAAATTGGTTGTGATTGCCTCGCCCCCGCTCATTTGCCATGGATGAGCGCATGCCGGTCGCGCTGCCTCTGGGAGCCACCATCGCGGCAGTACTCACCTCGCGATGAGGAGATGCTGTCCGGACCATGCGGCCGTCGGGGATGCGTGTAGCTGGTCTCATTTAGAGGCGCTATCACGTTGCCCTCGACGTCAAAGACGTACGGACTATTCGGATGCGTCTCCCAGCGCACTATGAAATTCTTTAAATTATCCTTCGTGGCATCCAGCTCTTTGTTCTATGTGGAAGCATTAGGGAAGCATAGTTACAGTGGCTTGGTTCGCTATTTAACTAACTTTCTGTTTACCTCTAGCTGCGCCAGCTCTGCGCTGTTCTCGTCCTGTTCCGTCGCCTCGTCCTCCTCGACGTCTTCATCATCATCCGCATCCTCGATTGTTTCCGTTGAATCCTCTGAAGACTCCGAGGCTAATGTTGTGGGCGACTCTGACTTTAGTCGCGTCTTGCTGCTCACTGAGGCGCTCTTGCTAACTGTTGTTCCAGCTACTGCTGCTGCTGACGCTGTTTTTTTTAGGGGCGTGGCCGCGGGATGATACTGCAGCCATTTGTGATTCACACAATCGGCGGCTGTCATGCGGGTGCTGTGGGGCATTTGGTTGATTAAAAGAGCGACTGCTGGTAGGCTGCTTGGCTGGTTGGGTAGTTGGCTGGCCCGGTTATGGGCTAGACAACTAATTAACAAAAAACTCACCTCAAGTCCTTAACTAGGAGCTTCGCTATGAAATCCAGGCACTCCGGGGATATGCCATTAAAGCATTCATCCTCAAAATCGTATTTTGCAATGGTTACGTTTGACATTGTTTCAATGTCGTTCTCGCCCATGAAAGGCGACAGACCAGATATGCTGTAATGGGTTTTGTTGTTCCATGTGTGTGTGTTTGTGTGGGTGTGGCAAAGTCAATAAACATGAAATGTAAAAGCAGCGCACACAAAATAAATAAATACATAAAAAACACACACACACAGCAGCATTTAATTAACTAAATTAAATTGGCGTCGAGCGAGCTTTGCTGTTTAGTTATTTGTGCCTTGGGCAGGGGGATTGTTGTAGCTTGGTGGTTTGCCTCGAACACCTTCCCTAACATTTCTAAGACTTTGATTATTTAATTCTTGACTGCCGCAATTTTCACAGATTTTTAATTAGTTTACTTTGTTCACTCGAGCAACGCCAATGTCCCTCACTCACTCCTCAAGTTAGCTTTGATTAAATTTTCTAGTGTCATATTCTTGCAGCAACACTGCGCAGCATAATTAAGTACACGAAGGTACAAATTTGATTAGCTGAAAGCAAAATAGTACTCTCAGCTATAAAATTGATTTTTGGAATGAAGTTAAGCATTCAAAATAATTTGCTTATAAGAAAATAAAAACTCAGCTTTAAAATTAGTTAACAAAATTGCTAACAAAGAAGAAGAAAAACTTGAAGAGTTTTTAAAATTTTGAGAATCGCATAGTAGAGCGAGAATACTTTCTATTATATTTGAGGCACATCAAGAAATTAACTTCGGTTGCAATTGATAATTGCATTTAATTAAATTAATGATTAGATTAAATTTTTTTTCCATAATGTTGCTGTTATGCAGTGTAATAAAGTTGTACTTACAGCACATAGCAAATGACGCCAACGCTCCACATATCAGTGCCATAGGAGATGCAGTCAAAGTTTACAACTTCAGGCGCCACAAACTCAGGTGTGCCGAAGAGAACCTGTAAGAATTGTAATATATACAATTACCCTGGATAAATATCGTGAAGATCGATTCAATTGAAACTCACTCGCAGGCGCTTGTCGGGATCGAACTTGCGTGCCAGTCCAAAGTCAATGATCTTAATACGATTGCCCTTCTGTGTGAGCACCAAAATATTCTCGGGCTTCAAGTCCAAGTGGATAATACCATTGCCGTGTATAAAGGCCATGGCCTCGCACACCTGCCGTATAAAGACACGACACACGCGCTCTGTGAGAACAAATTCATCGTCCACAACACGATCGAATAGCTCGCCACCTTCAATGCTGAGAAAACAGATTAATAATAATTAGAATCTCACATCTAAAATAAGTCTAAAGTGTCTAAGAAAACATGCAACATGTAACATCTAACAAGCATGCCAGCTAAAGCCAAGAAAACAGTTAAAGCAATTATTGTAACTCCCGTTTAAGTGCTATGTTTTAGACTTATTCCAGTTGGCTTACCTGCCCCATCTATAAGTCTATATATGTTATTTACAAGAGCTCGCATTGCTTGACATAACACGAAAATCAGATAATACATGAACATCAACCTATTTGGAGGAAGCAAAGTGCAGCAACTAATTGCAAAGCATTCATGATTTTTTGTTAACAAAAAAGCAAAATGCTTCGCGGTTGGTAACTTCGCTTACTTTAAGTTAGTTACTGCACTTTACTTAACAATTCTAGATCAAATCTACTAGAGCTGTTATAAATAATACAAAAAATTAAATATAAATATATAATAAGTAATTGGATATATTATATATATATATATTAATTTTTTATGAACTCATATACTAGACACTCAGAGATGGTATTTTGTATTCAATAATATTCGATATGCCATTGCTTATCATGTTCATTTCAAATCCATTTAAAGCTAGTTTGGTTTTAGATAAATCACAGAAAATTCCCTAAAAATTGTGTTTACGTTTTTCATTCAGAGTTTGTGTGTTAATTCATCTTCATTTAAAACATCGCTGTAAAACATTGCAAGCATTTATATCGTAATAATTTCTTGATATTTCGAATTCGTCATGCAGACAATATAATTAATAATTATATGCCAAAAACATGTTGATTCTAGCTCTAAGCCTGTGAAGCACATCGCATTACCTCATGCCGCTTTTAGCTTATATGTGGAGGCGACCAGCAGTAACTTAATTCTTAAATTTTGGGCGAATAGCCTTTAGCTTTAATATATATATTTCATATTGTACACATCTTATATGTATTTATGATAACATAATATATTTTCATGCTTCTGCCTTTAATAGTAACACAAATAAAATACATTTTACCCGATTTCTAAGTGTTCTATTCCGATTTGTCCCAGGCACTGACTCAGGAGTACCATATGACTACGATTCCCCCTATCACATGATATCACCTCCGAGTGATGTGTATAAGCAGAATTGCAATTACCTAGCTCTATCCGGCACATCTATTTTACTTTGTGAACTAATATCAAGAGATGAACAATTTATTAATTGCCGGAATGTGAGTGCAGCATGAAACTCGAATGTCAGTTTTAATATGCTTTAAGCACATTTATTAGCCAAAATAAATCATAAATGCATATGAATACTTTAAAGCTGAGCTAAAGCTCGCCCTTTACTTGACACTGCTACTAAACTAAATTGAATTTTACAAATTTTTATTTTATTTCAATTGAAAAAGCAGTTAAAAGCTAACGGCAATCGGCTTATTTGTGAAATTTTCCAGCTGCAATTCTCGTATGCAGTAATCGATGTGACTTATGTGACTTATATGCAGCTGCAAAATACATATTTCTGTCAGTTGACATAAAATATGAAATATGAATTATTTACAAAGCCAAAGGGACAAGTAAAAAGGGCACTTTGGCAATGCCAGAAATTCAAATAAATATTATTGTCTGTGGAAATAAACTGCAATTTTCATTAGAAAAGCAAATGGACAATTTACAAAACGAGTTTGCAGTTTGCAGTTTGTCAAGGATTTTTGTCTTGGCACAAATATGTTTGCTGCATTTTATGAATATGCAAACGACGAAACAACTTTCGCAAGTAAACAATTAAGACTCCAAAACAAAAAAACAACAATAAGAACTGTCAGCATTGTAGTCGAGCGTTGTTCAGGCACAGGACAACCAACACAACAGAACACACTTTAGCCATGAAAATTAATTTGAAAAGTAAAAAGTCAAGTGAGCCGCATAAAAGATTCGTGACTTTATTGTTTTTTTTTGCGTTGCCAAGTGTTGCATTTTATTTCTGCGGCGAAAAATTGCCCAGCCCAGGAAAATGGGTCAAGGCCAAGGCTTAATCAGTGCACCTTTGCCTGACTCAAACGCTTTTATGGCTCATAGAATATGCCTTAAACGGGACAGACTGTACGTTTTTATTAGAGACCAAAACTGGATCCAACTAGCAGTGACAAACAGTTGTGGCACGCCGAATATTGAATACCCTAGAAGGCTATATAAAATACGTAAATTGATTTTTATGTGATGAAGATTTGAAAACAAATAATCTAGCTAGTAATAGAGAGATTATTTATTGCCTGCATTTATATGTGCTCTGTGCTCTTCTAGTTAACCCTATACCAGTTTTGATAGCTGGGTTTGATAATTGAAGCTTTATATTTATTTTTATTGATTTAAAAAAAGGAAAACTTACAAGGGAAACATAAAATTTATTCCACATAAAATTTTTATTTATTTTCTATGGATTTTTTCTAAGGAATTCATAAGCTATACTGTTTCATTCTGCCTAATATCGATATATTAGATGTATAAAAACGGAAAACTTAAGGGGGTACAAATAAAATTTGTTCTACATAGAATTTTTATTTATTTTCTATTGATTCTTTCTTAGCTATACTCATTCAATCTGCTTAATATGGATATATAAGTTGGTTGCAAAACTCGCAAACAGACAGAGAGAAAAGCCTAAATGAACTCTCTTACGCTTACCGATCGAGAATATATATGCATTCCTTAATAGCTGATAAAATTGCAAGACCCTTTGGGAGAGCATTCAATAAATATCTGGGAAAGGAAGTGCGATAACCTGTTGCTTAAGGTTTTCTTTCTGAGTGTGCCCAAAAAAACCAAAAGGAAACAAAGAAAAAACAAGGAAAAACTTTTATAGTTGTGCGTCGTGTGTGTGTGTCATTGCGTGTTGGTGTGTGTGTGAAAGAAGTTTACTACTTTACGATAATGTGCGTACGTGTAAATCGTATTTTATGCACATTTCCCGCTGATTGCAAGATATTGTGTTCCACAACAATGTAACAACAAGAATAGAATAGAGCATTTAACGAAAAAAAAAAGACCAACAAAAGTTATGAAGATGTTGTCAAAGTAGTTTGCCATCAAGGACAACAAAGCACACGCACACACACAACAATAACGACAAAAACAACAACAATAAGGAACACAAGCGAAATCAACATATTCTACGACATGGATATAGAATTTCAACTATATAACAACTATACGTATAGATAGTTGTGTGTTCGTTTGGGCCTTACAGTTCCAGGACGACGCACATCATTTTCTGATATTCGTATGCAGCATACAATTGTATAATGAGATGATGTTGCAATGAATTCATAATCTCCACTTCTCGCTCCACGTTCCGCTTGTCCTCGCGCTTTGGTATGGGCACAAATTTGGCTGCCAGTTGTATTCCGCTGGTCTTCTCTTTGCACTTGTACACTGTGCCGAATTTACCACTGAGAATTGGGTATCATATGATTAGCATTTCATGCAATTGTCTGGGGCAGAGGGGGTGTTTCCAAGAAACATTCGGGTCCAAACTGCTTTTATGCGTACTTACCGTCCCACCTCACCGAGCACGTCGTACAATTTATGGGCGTCCACATTGCGGTTTATGGTCACATCGCGCATTGGAAAAGCGGGCTCCAGAACTGTGGAAAAGCAATGCGAGAGAGAAAAGTGAGTGCTGAGCGTAAGTAGCTGTGCTTAGGGCTAAGAATAACGTAATGCGTAAAGTAAGAAATATCAATCTTTTAAACAGCCAGAGGGACGAGACACAAGCAGTGAGCCATTGGAATTTCATAGACCAATTTAATGAAAGCCTTTCTCATGCCACGGAAGCTTAACATATCTTATCAGTTTTATTGACCTTTTTTATTTAGCTATTCACTCAGATACGCTGTTAAAGTTTTAGTCATAAATAAACTGTTTTTTTTTAGTATTTTTGCTCTGTTTATAATCTGTGGTTTTTCCTAATCAACTCACTAGCTGCTCAACAAGTTCTATTATTATTTTGTGCTTCTGGTTGACCTCTTATATTCATCTCTGCTGTTGTGCCAGAAAGTCAGAAAAGCCTTAAGGCAAAACAAATTGAACTTCACTTCAGCATGTATTCGACTACTTATAACGTCTCTTGAAATATGGCATTCAATCGTTTTCATTGTGCGCCCATACGAAATGCATTTAATATCGGGTCTTATGGCATCGCTTGCCTTTCCTGCTCTTGCTGCAAACTTTTTTGCTTGTCACATATTTCGCAACATATTGCAAACAATTTGTAGCAATATTTTTTCGTCTTTTGTTATGTTTCTTATTCAAAAGGAAACCCTTTTCAAAATTTATTTGCTGCTGCTGCTGCTGATGTTGTTGTATCTACAAGTTGCCAAACAAATAAAAATGACTTCATTGAATTGAATTCTGCAGCCAAGGGACATGAAACATAACCGCAGGCAAAAAATAGGACGACAACAACGATGACTAACGGGAAATACACACATACGCACACGCATGTGTGCGAGTGTGCACAAACATGTGTGTACTAGGTATGCCTATTGCAAAAACTATATTTTTTTTATATACCCCGTAGCCCCAGGGCATTCTAAAGTTATAAATATGTTGGCCAAATAGACCGAAGTAGAAATGTTGTTGGAGTAAAGAATATTTATATTTCTTATTCATAATGTTTGTATGATTTTCTACAATGATATACACACATACAAACTCAAATATATATATATATATATATATATATACATATATATATATATATATATATCAGTGTAAATGTATTTATTTTTTATTATTATAATTTTTAAATTATTTTTTGATTCTTCTGAAAATTTTCTGGAGTAATTATTTAGTATTCAAGATGGAAAATATTGAAAACAATTGAGTTACCACTGTATTATTATCATATTTTATATTGTTGTTCCGGTTCCAACTATTGCCAACTCAGTTCTCCTCCAAGTTGTCCTAACATTAAAAACCTTAACCTAAATTATAAACCTTTTTTAATTTGATTTATAGACCTAAATATATTTTTTAATTCATATAAATATATAAATATATAAATATATAAATATATAAATATATAATTATATAAATATATAAATATATAAATATATAAATATATAAATATATATATAAATATAAGCCGATATTCTCTTAGTTAATAAAAAAAATATATTCAATGATATTAATTTATCAAATTTCCATGCAGGGTATCTGCTAGTCACCCACACATTTGTTGGCTTTGTAGCTTGTTTTTCTATATATTTCCTTTTTAATATTTTTCTATTAAACATAAGCAGTTCAAATTGACATTTGGTCGTAGTGAGCGGCTCTCTTTAGAGACTTAGTCAGAAACTTGAAAAGAAATCTGTTTGAATTTTGCTATTTAAGTTATTGATAAAAATGTGCACAAGTGGAAACCTGTCTCTCGTACTATTTCTTTCTCGTTTTCTTTCTAACTCCGTCTCTAGGCGTGCAGTTTGTTTTAAGCGTTCGAGATGCACTCATAAGCGCTGCCAAGTGGAAGAGTTTGTGTGCTGTCTGCTCTATTAATATGCAAATGGCGCATATAAGTATGCTACGAAATGCACGATAAATCTTTAAAATCAAAGGCGAGCCCATAACGGCGTGTGCCTGTATGTGTGTGTGTGTGTATTTGTTCTAGTGTGTGTGCGTGTGAATTGAAACGTAAGGCGTGGTGCGGAGAGCTGCATCTTGCGCAAAAACTTGGCAAATTCAAAGTGAAAGTTGAATAGAGGCATGTGTGCATGTGAGCATGTATGTGTGTGTGTGTGTGTGTTTGTGCACTGCTATTTGTGTGCAGTGAGGCACTTGTGCGTGTGCAGCGATTGCTGCAACTTGACGCCATCTCAACAACTGCTATCTGCTGCTCTAGGGCAGTGTTTGTGCTCCCTAAACGGCTTTTTGGCGCAAAATTTATGCATGTCTGCTGCAATTTTTGAGTGTGTGCGAGTGTGTGTATAAGTGTGTGTGTGTGTGCGTCTTTTGAGTGCACTTTGCCAATAATGCGCACAATTTAAGTTGAAGCAAGCACGCCCATTGCAATTGCAGCTGCCTGCTGCTCGTTAGATCAGCGAGACAAATTCAACTCGCATTCAAAACTTGGCCAGAAGTTCAGGTGATCGAAAAAAGGAAATCCAGAATTTTTTTGTTAACATAATTTATGGGTAGACGCTGAGCAAATCAAACATTTTCACAAATTGTATGCGTGGCAGACAGCACACTCACTCTATTTTATCCACAAAAACAGACTTAAATACACACACACATACACACTCACTTTCGCACCCACACATAGTCGCGCAGGTAACACATTCATTTCCGGTTTTGAGCTCATGAATAAATGAATTTATATCGACTGTGGATGGCAGTTGAACTGCAGCGCATACTTTGCAGCGCTTATCCTGGCATATAGCTGCCCCCGTATACTGCTCAGTTTCACATTCTCTCGTTGCAGCTCTTGTGATTCTAGCTTGAAACTTGTCTGTGCCTCACGAATCGAATTGGATTTGAGTTTGGATATTCGATACGCAATGCTGCTTAACGCTGAGCCTCGAAGCTCTGGCCATCGTTGTGCACAAATGCGTTTATAAACACAGCCAAATAGAGTCGAGTAGAGGCTTATTAGACGCCAGGCATATGCCATTGAGCCCGGTTAAGGCTATGAATAAACAAGTGGGCTCTTGCAGCCAGCAGTCAAGTCCAACGACTTTCAGCTTTATCAAAGTGCATATATTCGTGTTATTTATTAAGGTGACTCAACAAAGCTATTCTAACAGGGCTCATCAGCAATTCAAAGTGCTTTTCGAAGATTTTAAGCAATAATTAATATCAATGTTTTAGAGCTAGATTAAATGAACTTTCTGTTATCTTGAAAATAGGTCTTTATTATTTAACTGAAAGTCATTATAAAATTGAGCTTATTAAAACGAACAACGTCAGATTTCATTAAAGAGCTTGATGAACAACATAGAATATTTTTAATCTCAATCTATAAATCAAATAAAAAGAACTCTGAAAAAGGCAACTAATTTGATTGAACTCGAGTTCAAGTGGCAAATGGCAGACAACTCTTGACAAATGCTGCTCCACAGATCCATTTAATATCTGATGTGCCACACCTCAGCGCCAGCACCACGCCCACATTGTGTAGTAATGTGGGCGTTAAATGGTACTGATAAAGTGCCACTCGTTGCAATTTCAGTGTGCGCAAAAAACTTTGCCAAGTTAATTTATGCACAATATCAAAAGCGCATTTCGAGAGGGCGATTGTGAAATGCCAAGTGGTAATGGTGGTAGTTGGGGGTGGAATTAAAAGAGAATATATATTATATACCAGATAGTATATAGAGTATTTGCGTGCACTCTCATTCAATTGAGTGGCGTTCGTAGATAGCTAAGCGAGAGATTTTATTCTTTGTGCCAACGCCGGCAATTTTTGTGATATGAAAATCAGCAGTTTTGCCTTTGAATTGCCGAGCTCATTCGCACAGTTGTCCCACAGTCTATTCTGGCTTTTGTGCATTTTGGCAACTGTTGACAGTCTAGCCGAGCAGCCGCGTCTTGGCTTTTAATACTCATCTTTGTAAATTTGGGATTTTTATCGCAATTTAAAATTTGAAGCGTTCTGTTGAAAATAAATGAAACATTTAATGCTACCATTTAATGATTGCAGCTCGTTGTACAACAAATTGAACAGGAAATTTTAAACTGTTGCACATCAATATGATAACGACACAGACACACAGCGACGCACACGCAAAAAAAAAACAATATTAATGTGTCGCATTATGCATACGCCGCGAACGCGGCAAACACAAGAAAAAAGTCTGTTTTCTTTTTTATTCAACAAACGCGTTGGCATTTTAATATGTGCGTTAAAAAGTTTGTGTCCTGGTGTTGGCGGGACGAATTCGTATGTGGTTTATAGGTTTTTAATAACACTTTTTATACGTGTGCCAGCCGCAGTGCACAACAAATCCTCAACTTAAATGCTTCACTTTCAGCCCGACCCGTTGGCCGCTGCCCTAAAGCAATAAGCCAAAGTATGTCAAGCATTTAATGGCAAGTCATATAAATCCTAAACACGGCATATTTACACAAAGATTAAGCAAGTTTTATTTTCATAAAGAGCTTGATGTCAAACGAGTACAGCAGCAAAAGCAACCGAAGATGTTCCCAAAAACAGTTTTGTTGGAATTTTCACCCTTGTAACATGAGAAAATTACGCCAAAAAAGATGAAAAATGCTTATGTTAAGAAATCTTAAAATAAAGTTTATATACATTATACGATATCCTAGAAAAATATTTTACTTTGAGATTTCTTACCAATTTATTTAATTCCAATTCCACAATTAAAAAACTAAATGACTGAAATACTAAATACTAAATAGATACTAAAAACTAAATGATAAATACTATTATTATTTAATTTATTTATTATTATTATTATTATTATTTTTTTGATTGTTGATGTTTTGATTGAGATTTGATTGCAAATTATAAAAATGTTAATTACGTAATTTAAGTTTAAATGTCTGCAACAATTTGTACTCCTCTTTATTTTTTTTTTTTTGGTTTATTGTATTTTTGTATATAAATAAAAATTTCCTTGGGTATTAGCTGTTCCAATTCCAATTGTTCCAATCATTGAATTTTGAAAATATGTTTGTCTAGTTATTTTTATTGCTATAATAATTGCAGTATGTTTTTTCTTTAAACTAGTGTAGTTATTTCATAGGCGAGTTCTCTATTCTTGGAATTGTTGCTTAAATATATATGTTTTGTCAGCTTCGGCCCAGACTAACAAATAATAACTGACATCGCAGTTGACTAATGGCGAAAAGCATATGACAAACGACCAAAAAAAATAAAAGCTGCTGAAAATTTTTAAATGTGTGTGTGTGTGCGTGTGAGTGTGCTACTATAGTTGTACTAATAGTTGTTGATATTCTTTTTGTTGTTGTAGCTGTTACTGACTGGTTCATGCACTTTAATCAGCCTAAGTGCTGGCAAAAGAAAGAGTCAGACTCAGATAAAAAAAGTAACGAGCAACACGGCGAAAGGGAAAAATTAAAAATGGTAAAACTTTGCTCGTTTGCTGCTCTGATGGCTGCCGCTGCAACTGGTTCTGCTGTGACTGTGACTGTGGCTGCCATTTCAAATTGGTTATTACACGGAATTTCCCATAGACTCGCACACAGGCACACGTTGCTCGTGTCTGTGTGAAAGCATTGGGCCGACACGTGCTGCAGCTTTTCCGTATGTCTGTTGACTGTTTGTTTGCATTTACACATATTGTTTGCTAGCTTGAAAAGCCGAACATGAGAGTTGAATCATATAATTTTTTGAAGCCAGCATTTACAGATTCTCCCATGGTATTTGGCATCCAAAAAGATGTGTTTGTTTAGTTTAATCCCATTTTTCAAAGAAAATTTTAAAAGAAATTAATTAACGTATAATTGATTAAAAAGTTGTAGTATTTTGCATGAAAAATATGAGATAATTACCAAAGTATAGTCAGATTATTAGTTGCATGTGAAAATGTCTTAAAAATAATTCGAAGGAATTTCTTTCTCAAGACTATTCACTCATAACATTACCTGAAGACAATTATTAATCAAAATTCGAAATGCTAAACACAATTTATTTCTTACAATCGAATGCATTTGCATTAGTGCCTTAAGGCCACAGTCTATAATCAATGAAACAGATGATAAATGACAAAGCCAAAAGGTCTATGCGTCGAGACATGATTGTCTACAATATACATTTTTGTGTTTAAAACAAATGTGTTCGGTTCAGCGAACATGCAGCAAATCAATAACACCAACAATGTCGCCCAAAAATCTATTAATACTCATAGATTATATATATATATATATATATATATATATATATATGTGTGTGTGTGTTAATGTTTGTATGTATTTTACGTGCTCGTGTAGGTACAAATACAAATGTATCTGCAGCTACATGGCAGCACCAGCAATTCATCTTCATCATTTTTGCACGCCATGCGTAAATCCACGCCACGCCCACGAATATTTTAGCATAGCTCAAGTGACGACAACTCACAAAAAAATGATATGAAAATCGTTAAGGCAAAATGAAAAGTAATAATCAGTAGCAGGAACCCCAGAAAAAGTATACAGCCCAGCCAAGCTAGGCAAAAATGAAACTGTGGAAAATGTATATATGTGTATGTAAGCTAAGCTGCTCTAATGCACTGTCAAGTGTTTCAACTACCAACTGTTTCTAAGTCTGGCCAAAGTGTTGCCATGAACGGCACGCGCACTTTCAACTTTTCGTTGCATACTTTTGTGGGCCACGTTAACTGCCCATTGACATTTAAATTTATGCGTGTGCGCTTGTACATATATATATATATATATATATATATATATATTGCATGAAAAAGTGCCAACTAACTGGTCTGGTAGCTGTTGAGTGTGTTGCTCATAAGATTTTATGATTCTAATGCCGCTTGCCAATTTGAAAGTGGCGTAAGTTGATTATAAGCCATCAGAGCAGCAGAACAACGGAGAGTATGGGTAACACGAATTTGTCATAAAGTTTGTCCTGTCTAAAGTCTGAGTAATTATTTGGCACCATTTCTAACGTGTTGCTTAGGCAACCAATTTGTGAGAGTTGTGGCATATTGTGGAGTATTGCTTAGTTATAATTTGAATATATATCTGGCATTTAACGAGTATATACAAATTGTTGTTTATGGCTTTGATTTCCAAAGCTGGCTTTGACTTTATTATTTTATAAAAATGAAATAAAATGGAAAGCTTTTAAAATATCACAACTGGGGAATTAAGTAGTATAAATATATTTCAATTATTTATATATATAAATAAAGAATAAAAAAAGGTTTAATTTTGTTACGAACTAAAAGAAAAATCTCTTTAAAATACAAATGTTATCGTATATTTATATAATCATTATTACATTTTTTACATATGAATGGAATATTATATAAAACACATTCTACAACTTTCTTTCTTAAATTTTGAATATTGTTTCCATGAATCATATAAAATATTTCACTCAGCATTTATTCGTAGAGTATTTAAATTGCATCTGCTCAAAGGTTTTCCTTAAGTTAATTTTTTCAGCGTCTTTATTTTGGGCTGACAGCAGCAAATAAAATTAGCATTCGTAATTTGCATGCATGTGTGTACAAATTGAGTGCTGCTTGCCAAAATTTTCATTTTCATTCCATTTTTTTTATATTTTTATTTTTATTGCTCTTTTTCCATCAAGTGCGAAAATTCATTCAGATCGCGCAGTTTGACTAACCAAGTTCTTTCTATGCATTTCAATTATTTGCTGAATTTCGTATTTATTTTTTTGACTTCTGTGCCACCACTGCACAGTTCATTAAGTTATTTAATTTGGGGGAGGGGCTCTGTATAAAACACGCATACGCCATGTGGGCCGGCTGACAAAGGCGTTGGTCTAAAAGCATTTCTGGCGCGCACATTTCTTAAATTGTTTTTTACCAAACACTTTGTGTGGCTGTGGCATGCCCAGAGCCACCCACTGGTGCAAGCGCTTTTGTGGCGTCTTGTTTCTATGCTCACTCACACGATGTTTAGCTAACCCTTTACACATTCATTACGCCCGCGTTCTGAGGCGGTGGGCGTGGGCATATTTCGCGCTTATGTATAATCAGCGCTGTCTATGCGTGTGCGTGTGTGCGTGTGTGCGCTTCCTGTTTTTCCTTTCAATGGCGTGTGTATATGTGGCAAAGTTGGCAAAGTTTTGAGCGCTTTAAGCTGAGTGCCATAAAATTTAAATCAGCTGAAAAGTGCTGTCTACATGCTGGCAAACGGGGCCAGCGCTAATTGATTGATGTGAGCACAGCAATTTCAAGGCAATTTCAAAGTTCAACAATGGTTCAAAAATGCCTGAACATGGCCCGACAGCCGACTGGAGACAGACGACAGACGCAGACGCACAGACCACACAAGATGGATGCAAAGGGCCAGCTGACAGCTGCAAAAGATAAACACAAGAGACTCCACCCGCTTCTGTCTCCAGCTTCGTCTATGTCTCCGTCTCCGTCTCCAGCGCCATATCCAACTGCAATACCATCTCCATCAGCTTTAGCTCTCCAGCTGCAATCACTGCAACTTTTTGCATACCCTTGCACTAGCTACTCTGAATTCAAAGTTCAATGAGCTGTTCATTGAGTTGTTTCAAATGACAATATATAATAATTATGTTTTTGAAACTGTGTAACCATTGAGATTACTAAATCAAAATATCTTGATTAAAATATTTCGATCTATTAGTGATTCATCATAATTATTTCGTAATATATTCCTTTTGTAGCTGAGTTAAGGCGAAGCTTCATTAATGAAAGGCAATACTGGGACCTAAAGCCGATGCGATCGAGACAAATTTCGTCTATGGGAAAAGCTTTTTATATATAAATAATTGTAGAGTATTTGAACTTCGTCAATCGAAAACTGGTTTCTTATATTCGTGTTTTTCTTTCTTTTTTTAATTTTTTGTCATGTCAGCAACAGGAGCTGTAGATATAGCGTGGCCCTTAACTATACGTACCGCTCTCATAGAAAATGCAAAACAATTTTAAGGCTCTCTAACGATGTATGCGATACGTCGTTTGGCTATAGCCACAACCAGAGAGAGATAGGTAGGGAGAGAGAGTGAATAAGAGACACTCAGTTCTGTGTGGCAGACAGTGTTCGAGAAGCGGCAAAGATGTGGCGACGCAGTGAACTCATTAAAAGTTTGTTTAGCTAAGTTGCAACAAAACGCTGCAGCTGCGACAAATGTTAAGCGTTGCATGCGCAATGCCTAAATAATATGCAGGTGGCAAAAATGCATTTACAATTTCGCGCCGCCTTTAGATAGCGTTTAATTAATTTAATGAGCTACCTTTTGCCAGGCGCTACGTATGGCATGTGCTGTTGTCTGCTGCCTGCTAATGACTTGGGAGCCAAGCTGCCAGACGTAGCGTGCAACGTGTGCTACGCGTAACCTGTGCAGCTCGTTACCATAACAGCCAGCTGGGGTGGCACTATTTTGCCAATGAAGCAAGCCAACTGGCTGGCGCTTAGTTAATTATTGGCATTTGCGGTGACCGGCGCAAAGCGTATTAATTTATGACACGCATACTCCATGTTGCACACACACATAACCGTTATGATACCTGCCAACAACAGCAGCAGCAGCAACATCAGATGAGAGGAATTAACGATGCTGCGGCTGAAAGCAGTTTTCGAGCGCTTTTGGTACTTGGCCCGCGTGGTTTGTCGGTCGCTGTTATTGAACCATAATTTTCATTGAAATGTTGCAGTTTGGGTTAATTAATATAAGGTTATGTTGTTGCATCATGATTTTCACAAGCATGCTAAAGGCAAGCGCTATTAATATATATGTATCAAAGCGACACAAGCCAAAGTCAAAATGTTCAGGGCTTGGCTTACAATAAAGTTCAGTTTACCTGCCTTCTGAATTTGCTTTTACAGTGCTTGGTTATAAATATATTTCTTTTTGACAAAGTTAACATATTTATGTTTCACTTCAATTTACAATTTATGATTGAATGAATTTTCTAGAGGGAATATGGCAAATTTTATGCATTACATTGTTGAGATGATATTTGTCTCTGTTCAATATTCGCATCAATCAAAATTATCAAACACAAAAAAAGAAAATGTTTGAAGTAAATTAAAAAAAAAACTTAAACTAACTTTAGTGTGCAGATGTTTTGGGCTTTAAGCTGGATTTCTTACTAATTTAAACTAAAAAAAATATAATTTAATTTGATTACTCTATTATTTAATTTAAGATGTAGTGGATACATTTTATATACGTCTCAGGAATAATATATTTAAATAAATTCAATTTGATGTCAAATCATATTTTTCATTTAAAGTTTTAAGTCTTTTCTTTCGAAACTTCGGGCGCACTTCCTTTAGTATTGGTTCTTAGTTTGAATATATATGTGTTTTTCAACTTTTGCAGTGACCAAATTGGTGGCTACTAATTAGGCTTGTGCCTTGGCAACGCATTCACTTATCTGCCGTCGCACAGTTTCGTCGTTGCCGTCGCCCATAAAACGGAAAACCACTTGAAAAGAAGGCAACGCGGCCAAAAAGCAGCCAGCACAACAGCAACAGCCACAGCTACAGCCATTGCCACAGCCACAGCCACAGCCATAGCCGCAGCCACAACAAAAAGAAATGAAAGCTGGCGAACAGGCAGCAGACATGGCCAAGTTTTAGGCCAACGGACGTAGAGAATCAAAAGAAGAGGAACAGGCGGACGAGTGGACATGTATGTGTGTGGTGTGTTGCGGCGGCTTTAAAAGCGACGGCAAACATTAGTGAACACATATTTGCACTCAAAATGAATTGAATTGAATTGAATTTTGGGCATAATCTAATAACAACTCTGAACCACGAACTATTTGGCCAAAAATGGCGGCTAACGCAAACGGAAATGCATGTGCGACTGGGCTGGAAAGGTCGGAAAATTGCTGAATTTGCTGCGTGGGGCAGCAAGATAAATCAATTAACGTGCCGCCGCACAGTGCACAAACAAAACAATTAATCAAGATACAGGTTTTTAGTTACATACGCACGCGGAAATGAGGTAATTGAAAAGCCATCGATTCAATGACAGCGTTAAGAGCGATGTGTGTGTGTGTGGCTGTGTGTGTGGGGTCAGCAGCTGGCACATGTTCGCACGCGCAACTGACAACAATTTGTTAAAATTTAACGCTTTATTTACTGCTGACTGGCTGAATGCCTGAATGGCTGACTGGCTCCAAATGCTGGCGCAGGCAGGGGCCAGCACGATGTCTTCCCAGTCTCCCCACGGACTGCCTGGACATTGTGAAGTGTCCACGTTGAACGACAGCTTGACATCTCTAAATAAAGTTTGCAGTCTAGCTACGTGTGCCACCACACACACAAATGCACACAATGACAATTTAATGGTGTTGAGGTTATTTATACAATACGCTCGCTGCATTCATTCAAATATTCAGTAGATTGCAGCCAATGACATGACTGGCACGAACTGCTGAGCTTCTTAAAGCGTTTACTCGAGCTTAATTCAATTTATGTGAGTAGCATAGAAGGGTTCAGCATTTTACTATAGTAAAGTCTTATATTAAATTGAGTTAATATTATATGCAGTTTTAGAAAAAGGAAGCGTTATAAATTGACTTACAAGAAATACGATACGATTCCCATTGTTTTTGTTAGTTACAAAAAAGAGACAATTTCAAATAAAAGTATAAGAGTTATATCTTTATTTTGGTATGAAAAATGTTTTATTTGTCATATTGGAACAAATTGCATAACATAATAACATTTGTAAACAAGATATTAATATGATTTTCAGCTACAAAAACCAAATATTATTTTAGAGTTTTTTAAAATGAGACCTGAAAGGTTTCTATTCAATATTAGGGAAATTAAGGGAAAAGAGCTTAAAAAATATGTTTGTATAAAAATAAGATTTGTTGATACTCACGACATTTTTTTAAATTATAAAACAAACTCATGACATTAAGGGTATCTCACAAAAAAAAAAAAAACAATATTACTATAAGCCAGCAGCACTCATTAAAAGTTCTTCAACAAATTGTTTTCGCTTAAAATAAAATAAAAACAAAACAGATTTAAGAAGAGAAAGGAAGTAAGTGCTGCAAATGTTTACATTAAAGAACAACTTTTATAATCCAGAGCAACTGGCCAGCCGTGACCACAGAGAAGGGTCATAACTCAGCGCTAAAGCGCATTATATGAGCCACCCGATACACATTTACTCAGCTACCCAGGCACTCCGTTGATGGCCAGCTACTTGCCATTGCATTTAATTTGAACAGCACTCGAAATTAATGGGCAGTGTGCGTCGGTTACATAAAAGCGAATGCACGACGAGTTAACAGATACAAATGTGAAAACAAACTCAAACACTCGAAGCCTTATTACATACATGTCAAATCCAATCCAATCCAACTGGCCCAAAGGCAATTAAATAACGCACGCGATTTGCAATAATTCGACAATAATTAACCAGCTTTTAGTGTAAACACAAACAGTGGACATATCCAATGGAATTTTGTTGCGGTGCAGCACTTAAGGCGAGCCAACGTTGCGTATACGCAATGGCGTTAGCTGATTAGCAACGGCTTGGTGAATGTTGCAATTTATCAAAGCTGCCAAATGTGTTTTTTTCTCGTTGATGTTCTTGTTGTTACCTGAGGGCACATTGCGAAATAGAATAGGAAATGGAAAACGCATTGCATATCAAATGAGCTGAGCGACGAAATGTTTTGGACAAAGCGTTGAACGTTAGTGAGTTGCAATAAATAAAACAAATGAGAGCAGCGCGCTGGTATTTACATAATTTCGATTA
Source organism: Drosophila hydei (assembly GCF_003285905.1). NCBI lineage: Eukaryota > Metazoa > Arthropoda > Insecta > Diptera > Drosophilidae > Drosophila > Drosophila hydei. Next base: position 2,520,131 of record NW_022045656.1, read on the forward strand.
TATTTGCGAAGGTACTGTCTAAGCTGACAACAACATCAATAACATCAACATCAATGTTTGCAATATGGAAATTGCAGTTTGGCATTTTGTCATTTTGGCGCGAAAATGTGTGCTTGAAAATTGAGTTTCGAATGTGCAAGCATAACATATATATATATTAGTATTGTGTTTATGTGTGTGGTGAGTTTGCATTTGCCAAATGCAGTCTTAACAAGACTGCTGGTCGCTGCCTGCAATACATTAAATTTCAATTTTAATTTGTTTAGCAAGCGCTCTGCTCTCTCTGTCTCTCTCTCTCTTTCTATGTCTATGTCTTTCGAATTCTCTTCGAGTGCTCAGCTCTTTAGCTTAGCCTACCCTACACTCTGGTTAGCTGCCGTGCACCACATGGCGTATGCGTTATATAGTCATATAGGCGTACACAGACAGACATACCAGCATCCATATATGCATGCACTCACGCCTTGTCTGCAATTTTAATGCTGGTGCTGCTGCTGTTGGCTGTTATTGTATTTGTTCTTCTTTTTGCTGTTGTTGTTATTATTGGCGGTGCTGCTGCTGCTACTGCTTTTGCTGTTATTCCACCTGCAGCTGCGGCTCAGACAGTCGCCAGATACTTGAGCATTACAAATTTAAATAAAATTGCAGAGAAACAGCGTGAAAAAAGGAAAATGCTATTGGCTTCTGTTTCATATAAGTATTAATATATGTATATATACACACACATATGTATATATGTATATATACATATGCTATGAAAATGGATATTGGATAGCTATGCTGGCTTGCAGTACGTGTTTGGATTCTACTTTGGGTATTTGTTGTTACAAACAACAGTTCAATTGCTTACAACGATATACATTTGTTTATGCTTAAAAACATTTTGCTTTAAAGTGAGTGCCTTAGACATTACGTATACGCAGTGCTTACGTTTTATTGCTAATATGTTTCTAGAGAATTATGCTTGCAAGTGATTCATTTTTCTATTGGCTTTTCTACCTTCTGCCTTAATTGTAATCTAACAAAATGTATTGAATCTTATTAAGATAAAGGCTGAGAGCAAAAATATTATGCCAATCTGTTAAGAAAATGTTTTTTATAACTCATACAAAGATTAGCTTTTTTATGTATGAAAAAAGTCGTTTCACTATAATTTTAATTTTTCTTTAATTATTAATCTTTCTTTAATCTTAATTATTATTTTATTTAGTAGAAAGTGCAAGTGTTGAATTGATAGAATATATAGTTATTTAATGGGCTTAGTTCTTAAAACAAATATATGAAATAATATATAACAAATATTCAACGAAAATTAACGGAAAATAAAAAAATATATCCGTGTACCTCTATTGTCAATCGCGCAGAGAAACGTAAAAAGATTTATGAAACTTGGTTTCTTGCCAATTTCGCGGCGCACATAGACATAGCGACATAAGCACGTTCATTCAGTTTTTAAATAACCATTCTATATGTATTTAGCTAACAAAAGAAAAGAACACCCAAAATTCAATTAAATAAAGATCTAAATAGTAGAACAAATCACATGAGGAAAGTGCAAGCAAAGCAGGAAGAAAATATTCAATTGGTCGTTGAATAAATTTATATAATTAATTGACATTTCGACAAATTATGCCAAATATATGCATATATATGGATAATATTGTGCAACTATTGCAAATTTGCTGATCATTAGTGTAAAATGTGCAAACCCCAAAAACGATATAAAAGAACGCAGCGTGAGACAGTCGCAAGGAATTTGCAACGTCAAATGAAGTGAATATCAACGAACGACCTTCAACATGAAATGCGACGTAAAATAAATTTATCTCAATTATATATATATAAAGCGAGTGTGTATCTGTGTGTGTGTGGTGCTGCTTTTCATTTTGCACTCATTTGCGCTGTTCGCTGGGAGTAACTCAGAGACAAGATGTGAAAAATTGTTGTGTGTTTATATATATATTTATATTTATATATGTGTGTGTGCGTGGCTGTATGTTTGTTTTACATTCACCTTGGCAGCACACAAAAATTAATAGAAAAATAAATTTTTTTCATATTCTTGCGGCAAAAGCGTAAAAAAGAATGAAATATCTATCCACATACAGTAAATACTCGCTAAATGAAAATTCAAGGTTTTCAATCTGTTAATATTCGAATTAATTCTATGCAGCATTCAATGAATGTCATTTGTTTTATTGAGCTTACTGTTCATATTTATAAATTAAATTAAAAGTTTTTAAGAAAGTTGCTGACAATGGCTAAAAGGTCTTTAAACCATTATTGAAAATGTGCATAGGATGTGAGGCACAAGAAATTGATGAAGAGAATAGTTGATAATTGGTATCCTGTGACCTCAAATGCGGTACGAAGCCAAGTCGTTCAAGCATGTATGATGGAAAACTTGTCTGATGTGGTTGAAAATGTGGGTCTAACGTGATTGAATAACTTTTGGGATGAGACTCTTAATGATGGAGCCAACGTAAAAATTTAAATTGAAACAATTTAATTTTTGGCATTTAATATAAATATACAGAAAACATTTAAATATATGCTAACGTTTAAATTGATATTTAAACATAATTTTTACTACTAATTTGAGTTGTTTTATTAGCAATTTAAAGTTTGGATTTCCTATTTAGATAATTTTACTGTGGCCCGAATATCTCTTAGCTAAATATACCAATATTTGTGCGCAATACATGACGCCAACACGAGGCGTTGGCCAGTATTTTTATGCATTTTTTGTCGGCTGGCGTCTGTGTGTTTTTAAATGTTTAAACAAAAAATGTTGCAATTTGTTTGGGTTGGCGCTGATAAAGCAATTGAATATATAAATTCTGTATTTAGCAGACTGAACCAACGCTTCGTTAAGTAAATAAAGTAAATTTCAAGTGTTGGCAGAGCTTTTAAATCATTTATGATCGCATGTTAAAAAATAGCAAATTTTATTTCAAATATTTCATTTACGATATTTTTTTTGCAATTTCTGCGCGGTTTGCCAATTTCCGTGCTGAAAGTTTTTTTCCATTTCCGTTTTGTTTTTGTTTATTTTTTATAGGGACCTAATTTAAGGCAAGTTTCGAAGAGTTCGCTGAGATTATTTGACAAACGGACAGTGTCCCAAATCGGAAATTGAGAAATCAGCTTTCGCACCATTAGCACATAATTCAGCTGTGACAACAGCCTACAGACTGAGTGTCTCACACACAAAGGTGACAAATAAAAACTTTGCAATTTGCCAACCCATACGCACACATGCGGTGGAAAGGTTTCAGGTTCCTCATACCTGTAGCAAAAGTATTTCCGTTTGTTGTTATTTGCCAATTTGAGAAAACAGCCTGGGAAATCGAGCCGCCGCAGCGCAAACCCTTTTTTCCCTCTAGCCTGTCTTGTGGGCGTGACGCTGCCCGACAGTAAATCACGACACCCGTGTGCGGTCACACCCCCTCCCAAAAAGAGAGAATAAAAATAACACAAAAGCAAATGCAAACACACATACCACAGTCAAAATACCGCGTGTCAGCTAGGGCTTAGGGCGTATTAAGTAATAGAACTTGGATATTGATTTCGTGTGAGCAATATGATTAGAATATGTATCAATTATAATTATTATATTTTCAATTATTGAGCTTTATTTGATTGATTAAAGTGAAAGAAAAACAGCAGGGGAAATGCTGTAAAAAACTTTTAAGCTTTAAGTACTTTAAGTATTTATATATTTATATATTTTTATATTATATATTTATATATTTATTTATATATTTATATATTTATATATTTATATATTTATATATTTATATATTTATATATTTATATATTTATATATTTATATATTTATATATTTATATATTATATAGTTATACAATGCGATTTTCTTGCAGCAATGACGACTGCTCTTATTGTTGATTTACTCTTTCAGTGGCAACTAAATTTGTTAGGGTATTTATTAGTCGAGAGCTGTCGATTACCAAGCTCATACTTGTGTGATTTTAACCCGTTGCCCCTTTCATTTTTTAAATTGCTTCGCGCTTACCATTTTTCAAGCTACACGCTTTTGCCTTTTATTTTGTCTGACTTCTTTCTCACAATGTGTCTGTCGCTCTCTCTCTCTCTCTCACTCTCTCTTCCCGTTTTCTGTTCTGCCGCTCATCCAACTACTTGACACTTCCGTTTCCGTTTGAGTCGTCCTGACATTGTCTTGGGTTTCTAAGCCAGTGTGAGTTTTCAAAGCAAAGCCACTGTAGTTACACTTACGCATACTCAAGCTCATATCCCTTCGCACTGTTCCCTCCTTGAATTTACGTTTGACGTTTATCCTTCAGCGCCTTTCGTTGCCAGCGCCCAAACTTTAATATGAATGGCAAAAATGAGTGCAAAAAGCGAAAAGAATACCATTTGCTTTCAGTGTTTTATGCGTGAAATTTATTGTTTCTGACAATGAAAATGGCGGCGCAAACGTTTCCTGATCAGAGCTCGTCTTATCTGTAGACCCTTTTCCTCTTCTCGTTTTTTTGTCCGCCTGCTCCATGGTCGTTTTTTATTGAAATTCATGTATTTTTAAAAGCCTTGGCCATTTGGTAGCTGAGCCGCATTGGCTGTAAATCGTTTAAGCATTTGTTCTGTATTTTGTCTTCTATTTTGTTTTCCTTTGTTTTTTTTTTGTCAGAATTATTTCGCTTGATTTTTACAGATATTTCACTGTTGTTTGGTTTCGGCTTTTATCGGAGAATAAAAGTTAATGCTTTGCATCATGGCGCACAAATGTTTATTGTATCGTAGACCTATATTAAAGCGTAGTTAGGAGGCGATAACGAAATTGCCAATGGACCCGAAATGGAACAGCTGCTAATCTATAGATTCGCCTTGATTTGATTTGTCTATTTGCCGTTTGCTGTCTTGTTAGCTTTATATTATGGGTTGCAATGGGTTAAGAATTGCCTATAGGAAACTTTAGTTATTCGTTTCAACTTTACGAAAAGATACCAAATATGGCTAGAAAGTGTGCAATTTGTACTTTTCAATAATGTATTTGCAGTCTGCCTTTTCTATTTTAAGCACGACATTTTTTGTATTAAAAAACTTAAAATTTGTTATCATATTTTTGATGGATTGTCGTTTTTATCAAGAGAATTAGTGAACAGTGTAGTGACCTTGACGATTAGTCGGGGGTGTCCCCCCGACAAACAAAGGAGTCAATGTTATAAGCTAACTATTGTGAGTAAAATAATTTCATTTGATGTTTCTGTATGGCTCAAATGTAATAAGTTAAAGTATTTGTGGCATATGAGTTTTTGACTGTTGTCAGCGAAGCGCAAAAGTCGACATTTTCATTACCAATTGAAGTCAAATTAATAATTGGAATTTCCTACAGCCCCGCCTCAGTTTTTAGCGCTTATCGTTTATGCCTGTAATCAGTCAATCAAACATTTTATGTTAGACACAACTAAGAATCACCAGCACATGAAATTGTGAGATTGAATTCAATTTAAATCTCTAAAAACCACATAGAATATATTCTTCACTTTGATAGAATTTCGTATCTGAATTGAAAATGTTTATTTGAGTTATGTGTGTTGTTGACTGACCTTGATCTTAACTCATCGCAGACAACAAGCAGTCAGAAGTTTTAAATAGAAAGCACATAATATTGAACACACCCAGTCCCAACAGATATAATCTACATTGCAGATTCTATAAAGTAATGTCCGCAATAAACTATTCGAAACGTGTTGTAAAAGCTTTTTAATGCCCAATTTACAGCTGTTATCAGAGTCATATTACTAGCCGGCATATCAGTAGATAGGTACACACGGGTACATCTATATATACGTATATTATTAGATATTTTTAAGGTGAAACGGCAATTCTTATCTTATCATTTATCACTTGTCACTGATATACAATACATATTCGCAGCGTTCTTGTCGCTTTAATATCTCGTTTTCACTATGTCAGTTAAATATATATACATATATATATCTGTATATATATTTTTTTTAATTAGTTGGTAACTAACATATTTAGTTTAATGACTTACCGCCTTCCGGCTCTGAGTCATCTATGTAGATCATTTTGCTCTGACTGCGTCCCTTGGCGCTGGGTTCACGTAGACGAGTGCCCGTTTTGTCGGCTTATACTTTACAATATATTTCTATAGGTAGATATATAAATGAAAATATTTATTTTCTACTTAAGAGCGTTTTTTATTTGCACACACTTCTAAGCTTTTTGCTGGTATCTATAATATTTCGTACAAATTTCTTTTTATAACACAAAACATTTCGTTTTTGCGTTGTGGCAAAAATAAATGATTTTTTCTCTTGACAGAACTTCACTTCACAGCAAGATATTTTGTTGTTGTGTGTTGTATTTTGATATATTTATTTTTTTTATATTTGTTTCTTTTATTTGTTGTTCTGCTACGCACTTAAAAAATGACACGAATATTTTGATATTTTATATTTATCCCTGACTTGTTGATCGATACACGTTGCGTATGCGTAATATTATCACAATAATTGTAGCTAACTTTTTGGGTTATTTCTTTGAAATGGTTAGGGGTTGTGGTTGGGGCTGAGGCTGCCTTTTGATTGCGTGCTATTGTGTCATCGTCATCGCGAGCGAGCGTTTAGCATCAAACTGTTTTTGGCCTGCGCCACGTTATTTGATTTGGGGCTTCGCGTTGCCAATAATTTTCTGTTCTTTTGTTGCTTTTAGCTTTTTGCTTTTAGCTTTTTGCTTTTTGCCTATGTGTGCTGCGCTCTTAGGCGCTCAATTATAATTGTGTTTTGGCTGATAGCTGCCAACCAGGCTGGCAGAAGGGGCACGCTACGCGAAGGGGCCGGCACGACTTGTCGCCGATCGACTCTACTCCGACTCGAGTCCCCGAGTCTCTCAGGCTAGCCCAGTGCCAGTGCCAGTACTCGCGAGCGTTTTCTATTTATAAATAAATCACAGAATAAAAAAAAAGAAAAAGGGAAAGATACAAATACACTAGTTGCTGCCGCTCTAGCAAGAGCTGACTCTATCTCTAGTTGTATCTGTATCTGTATCTTTGCCAGTTTAGTTATAAAAATAAATTGCAAAACGATTTGTTTGCTGCTCTCTCGCTCTGTGCGGCTTCTATGTGGTTAGCGAATGAAAATCATTTTCCCTGCTGTCGCTTAGCACATTTTAATAGTGTGTAAACTTTTTTCTATATCGCTTTTTTCTTTGCCAACTTTTTGCCCACCTACTTGCCGTCTAGTTATGTCTTTATATATATATTTATATATTTTCACGAATATTGCCGGGTATTTGGCTTCCTATTGCCCCGCCTGACGCCGCTTATCTGTCTGCTGCATGCGCGTTTTTTTTCGACTCGCAACTTGTTGCGATAGTCAGCTGCATTTTCACCCTGGGCAGGTGGCACGTTTTTTCTTTTTTCTTGTTCTATCTGTTAGTAGGTTTTATTATATCATTGACCTTCGCTAAGGTTTGGCTTATCAACCATAAATTTTGCTATTTGTTTCTTAACAGAGGCTAAGCTTTAGCTGTAAATTGAAAGTGTCAAATGGGATTTTGCGATTCAGTATTTGGTATTTAAGACCCTGAGTTGTAATTTAATACTCTTCTGACACTAAATATATTATTAGGTAATTCATGTATTTACCTACGTTTTTATACTAGTTACATAAATCTTGTAATTAGTTAACTTTTGCAGTTTATTTAAATGTCACGAGATTAGTCAACTATGCTAAACACTCACGCTATAGATAACAAGTTTAACTAGAACTCAAAATGCACATTGAGATAAAGCTTTTAACTACTAGATTCCGCACATTCTTCATTTCGTTTGGGTTTAAGGTCTAATGCTTTAGTATTTGTGGACCAAGTGTGAATTATAAATATTTGCCATGCTTTTGTGACTTCAAGAGTTCCATTATCTGGGCTGTATTAAATTAAATTACGCTTTTCTATATTTATATGGGTTAACATCATGGCCGATAAGAGCAAACACACACACGCTCTACACAATGCCTGTAGGCTTGACTATCTTATCAGACGGAAGAATGCTTAATTGCCGGACAAGCGGTCAATAAATGCGTCATCCTAACAGTGCAGACAAAGAGAGAGAAAGATAATGAGAGAAAGGGGTGGAAAAGGAGAAACTGAGTTAGACTGGGAGTCAGGTGGAATAAGATTTCGTAACTGTAGATGGGCTGCATTTTAGCCTGGTCTGCTCTAATTGGACCGCTTCATTGCAGGCGTCCAACTTAAATTGCTTTAAAACGTAAACAACAATACGAACTAAGCCGACAGAGCAGAACCTAGTCAACCGCTCGCCCGAAGCCGGGCCAATACAAAAAGAGAGAGATAGAGAGACAGAGAGAGAGTCGAAATAAAAAAACGTTGCGTATACGCCATGTGGTCGGGATACAGCCCCGAGTGGACAGCAAAAGCAAATAAACACAACGCTGTCTGCGAACGTGTTTCGACGCGTTTGCGGCTGTAAACAGGACTCCACAGGGCAGGGCTTTAAAGCAACTGCAGGAAGTGAGAAGAGATGAGAAGAGGGCACAGGACAAGAGACGAGGGGCGAAGGGCGGTTGGCGTAACACTAAGCCACGTTTTGATTTGCAAAAGGACCGGCAAATGCAAGAGGCTTTGATGCACTCTAGAAAGTGGCTTGGTCTACGGCAAACGTTTTAGTCCAGCTCGAGCTTTGTTTTACATAATGCAAATCCCTTAAATGCGCTAAACGGAGCGACTGCAGCTCGTCCTTCATATAGAATTTTCCCTTTTTTTTGGCTGTCTTTCACTTGAAAATCGAAAATCGCGCACACGGCACGTTTTTGTTTTCCTGTTTTGCAATATTTGTTGTTGCTGGGTTTTGCTTCCGGCTGTGTAGCTAGGCGTTGTCCAAATGCATTTCGTGATCAAAAAAACAACTTTTTGTTTGTTATTTAGTGTGCACGAAATCATTTAGCGAGCGCAAGCGCCTTGCATTTCCAATTGTTTTGTTTGTTATTTACTTTTATACTTTTCAGCTGCTTCTTTTTCCTTTCTTTTCCGTTTTTCTTTTGTTTGGTTGTTTTCATTTATTTTCTAAAAATGTGTACATATCAATGCTGCACACTTTTTTGCACATATTTTGATAGCATTTTTACACGGATTTTCGTTGTCGCTGCACTCCGCACGGCTGCTCATTGCACGTTGAACTGCTCGGAAAATATTTAGTTTTTCACAATTTCAATCAAGTTTTCAGGAGAAATTTTTTGTATGTGTATTTCGGGCTGCCAACGCCTCGTGGCGCTATTTTCGTATTGTTCGTGCACAATTTTCGAAACAATTTTCGTGTCTGTTGTCCGTGCGTTTTTTGTATTTCGATGACCTGTGAGAGCAAATGTAGAGGCTCGATTGAAATACTATTTATCAGTAACTGTTTAGAAATACACGTGTAAAGTTATATAGTTTACTATTCATGAACAGGGTAACTAAAAGTCGAGTTCTTTCTACTGTTTTGCTATCACAAAGTTATATAGTTTACTATTCATGAACAGGGTAACTAAAAGTCGAGTTCTTTCTACTGTTTTGCTATACACCTTATAAGTCTATATCATATCTAAATCATCTTCATCAACTACCTATCACAGGGTATTCATTTGTCGATCAACTGCCACAATTTTCATTCTCACTTGTTTTGTAATTTTGATGCGGCACTACGGACTGCAGACTGCGTGCTGTTGGCGCAACATAAAGCCAATGTGTTTACCGCGCCAAACTTCTTTGGAGCTAATTTTAAACCGAATCTCTGGGCATTGCATGCAACACAGCAATGGACCATTAGCCCCAATTGTGTGTGGGCGTGGGCTCCAGAGGCCTGCTAGCATGTTGCTGTACGTGCAACGAAGCAGGAAAGCCAATGTATGCCACACAGTTTATCCGGTCTAATATTTTTTGAAAACTTTTACGGCTCTACAGGTAGTCGTTCATTTCTATTATTTTTATTATTAAAGTTTGCAAGTTAATGAAACATATTTGAACATATTTGCAGTATATATAAAATTTTATTGCCCATAATAAAAAGTCTAGCATTTTTATGAACATCTGTTGATTTCTAGAGACAGCACTGCGGATCAGAAGACTCTAAAAAAAAGGTTAATTATTATGAAATTTTTCAAAATTTATTTGCTTATAAAATAAAACCAATACTAATTTGTCAGAAAATAGTTTTCAAATTTCTTTTACAAATTTGCTTTTCACAAAAAAAACGTCTGCGCCCAACGTGGGGCTCGAACCCACGACCCTGAGATTAAGAGTCTCATGCTCTACCGACTGAGCTAGCCGGGCTAGTTGGGTGCCATACGCAACTAAATAATATTATATTATATAAATGGACGTATATGGTTTATAATATCTTTAATTGTATTTGTGTATTTAATTATTGTAATTATTGTCTCTTCCTTAGTCTCCATATCTGCCTCCTCTGCAATTATCTCTCAGCGACCTTGCTTAGATATACGCACACTCAAAATGGCATACATATTACACACACGCCAAGAGTCTACTATTAGTTGGACTCTTTCTCTAACCACATGGCGTCGTCTATGCTGGCCATCTATCCTAATTCATTCTGTTCGCCTTTCATCTCAGCGTGCGCTTTTCGAGTTGTTGTCTTAGCCGCAATTATTTTTTCTGGGTCATTAATGGGAAATATGCAAAGTATGCAGACAAATGGCAATATAAATTATTTAATTTCCACAAACATATTTTCGCCTGAATCTTATGCTATGTGGAAATATATATATCTTATATACATATTTCATTCGTTGTTCTCTAAGGTCGTCACCGAGTCGTTGACTGCAGCTGTGCTCGACTTTTGTTGTTGTTGTTGTGCTTGGCGCCGCATTTTACGACAGTTCACGCACATAAGAAGCTATATAATTATATATATATTCTTATATATATATAGATCTATATATGTATGTGTGTGTGTGTCTGTGATGTCGCTGGCTGCTTGCTTTATTATTAAAATTAGTGGCATTTGGCCTTTTGCAGCGCGTTGACAGCCAGAAATCAATGTTAACGTGGCCCGAAGCGCTACAAATTTATGAGCCTCGCCGGCCTTGTCGCTTGAACTTGTGTCAAAGTGGCACAATGACAAAGATACGCAATCACAGTCGCCAGTAAATGCAGCAGCAGCTTGTAGCTGCGGCCAGCAACAGTGTATGTCAAAGTGACCTACTAGGAGCTTTTACTTGATACCCTGTACAGAAGCTCAGCAGGAATGGCATATACGATGTGGCCAGCCAATTAAATGTAAATGCGCAACTAAGGCTATGGATATACGAGTTTATGAGATTTTAATTAGAGCATTCTGTGGAGTAGGTTTTGTCTCTTGAGTACGACTTCGTTGATTATAAAAGGTTTTTATTTTATTTTATTTTCTTTAATTATATTTTTCAGAGGAATTACTAAAAAATAATGTAAATAACATTAATGGATGAAGGTAAACTGTAAATAGACAAAAATAGATTTATTTATTACGATTTAGGTTAAGATTAATGTTGGACTTATTCAAATATATGTTGACTGTTTCATTGTTGTATATTTGACATAAGCTACAATTGAGTTGTGGGTGAATACGTATTATTAGAAGTGTTCCGTTATTAAACATATCAGGTCACAGCTCAATTAGTGCCATCTTTTATAGTTTGCCACATGTTAGGTAAAACAAATAAATATGAATAAAAACAAAACAAATCAAAATCTGCTTAGCTCACATTTATTTATTTAAACATTTCCTGCTATATGTGCGTGATGGACAACTTGGTTTGCATCATGCCTCTCTAGTATTTATTGCCAGCTTGATTCGTTGCTGCTGATGTAGATGTTGTTGTTAATGTAGAAGCGATGTGGTTTTTTTTACGTGGCCTACTTCCGGCGGCTCTTGTTTACGTCTAATTGGGCTGGCTACGTAAACAAATGTTCAGGTAAGTATTTATAGGTGTTCTGGGTGTATTGAATTGGATTGGTTCTGTGGCTGCGTCAACAGCTAAGGAATTTCGCTTGATTTGCGCTGCAGATAAATAAGTTTAATTGACATTTATGCCAAGCAGCTGACTGCTCGTTTATCATGCAAATAAATAAAAATATGACAGAACAAACATAGATTTTAATAAAATGTATTTAAAATTGAAAATATTGCCTGACGGATGGACGGACGGTTTGTGTATTTTGTGGTTCTTGGGCATTTCTGATCTCAGTCGAAGAACTTTCGTGGCTAACCGCAAAAACAATTTAATTTGATTGCCTTTTAAGTCCTTGGAGTATTATTCGGCTGTGGGGAAGCGTCGTCCTTACGCCTGCTCTAATCCTTTTCGCAAAAGTTTCGTGTCTTGGCACGTATTTCCGGCACGCCCACACCTGAGAACTCAGTTGCTGCTGCTTCTGCTGCTGTCATGAATTGCAGAAAATTTATTTTACCACAAGGACTAGCTGCTGCGGATGCTGTGTGGCCAACACGGATTTATGCACAAAGCAAACAAGTTTGTTTATGTATTTCGATAAAACTTAAAGCCAAGCATTTCGTTTATTGATAAATTTAAACATTCCTCCAAGCCGAAAGGTCACAGCGATGAATCGGCATGCCAGAGTGTTTCACACACGCGCACATCTTTTGTGCACAAAGGCGAACAAAATAAATATTTATGAATTGCGCAAATGCCAACGCAAATGGCCAGTTCAAGTTGATGACGTTACCTCCGGACACCCACACACAAAACGCACAGACACACTCACGCATAGCGGCAGAGAGCGAGCGAAAAAGCATAGCAAATAAATTTAACCACTGCGCTCAAAAGTATGCAATGCAATATGTGCAGCATCAAATGACTCAAGCCTTGACAAAAGTGTTGCATACTTTTAGCTGCAAACTGAAATTACTTTTCATCTACGAAAACTGTTCCATGCTGCGCTTATCAATTTTGTAAATGTCAAAGCAGCTAAATAAATAGATAAAGCCAAATGCAGTAGACACGATTGTATGGATTTAAATATTTATTGCACATTTCTCAACCAGACACACAGAGCGAGAGTTAAAGGTCTAAATGAAATTTAGCAATACACACAATAAATTGCTGAGCTGCGGTATATCACTCACTTGGGCTTGTTGATGCATCTTAAGTGAATTCTTGTAGATAGCCGAATTTAATTAAGTTTATTGGATTGACTTAAAAGCTTATTTGTAAATCAATCGTAATTGAACGAAATAATCAGTTGATAGAAGTTAAAAACTCATAGCATACTTTTGTGCGATACACAAAAACTTCAAGCAACAGGACACGCGTGAAGTTCGTTTAGGTGACGACCGAATATTAAGCAAAACATAAAGAAATCTCCGTAGCTAAAAGAGTAATTTCGGTTGCCATTCTCCTTGAGGATGTGACTCCTTTACAACGCTGCACCCAGCTAAATCAGTGTCCACAATTAAGCGCGTGCTTGCGCAATATAATGCTGCATAAGCCAAAAAAATATTAAAAAACTATATGAAAAGAAATTTATGGTATATATATATATATATATATGAAAAGAAATTTATGGGAAATGTGGCGCAGCAGCCATAAATTGATAGCCAGGCAAACAAAAGAGGTTAGGGAGCTCAGATGCTCTGCTCAGGTGGCAGCAGAATCTCATCAAAAACGCAAAAACCAAGAAAAATATTGAATGCAATTTTATGTGCCGCACGCACATGCAGCAGCATGTGGAGCAGCATGCAGCAACAAGCTGCAACCGCATAAGGTTTCTTTTTTGAGCAACTACCGCATAGAACATGAGACTGAACGAAATTGATCATTGTATGTGCGTTTTTGTGTGTGTGTGTGTGTGTGTGTGTGTGTGTGTGTGTGTGTGTGTGTGTGTGTATGTGTGTGCAACTATGCTACTTAGCGTCTGTTTGCATAAGAGAGCGACTGCTTATAAGTTGGCTGTCACACACACACACACACACGCTCGCCGAAAACGAAATCGTATTTCCTGCTGCAGACAATGAGGCACAGCGTCAGGTGCAACCGCTTGCTGCACATTGTCATTGCAAAGCTATTGCTGCTGCGCTAGCCAGTGCCACGCCTACCGCTCCTCTAGCTGCGGTGCTTGTCAATTCATTGTCCGCTGATGTTCGCAGTTCTGTGCAAAAAGACACACGTAGTCATGGCTATACGAGCTACTGCTAGCTAACAGCTTGTCCTTTGCCAATCCGACAACCTGGGCACTACGGCCACCTTGCCACCTTGCCACCTGGCCACCTGGTGTTCCACCTGTCTACTCGTGTGTGCGTTTAAATGAGTTTACGTGCTGTTATGTGTGCGTTGCCATGCACCCTCAGCAGATCCTGTTGCCAGCCAGCTCCTCTGCTATTTGTTTGTTTGTTTGACTTTAGCTCTCTGCATCAGCTGCAGGATGAGTTGCGCTGTCCTTGCCTCAATTGTTGTCTGTTGTCTGGTTGGTTGCCTGCTCGCTCGCTGCCTGTGCTGTGTGTTGTGTGCTGTATGCTGCTTGCCGCTCTCATCAAAATCCAGTTTAAGATTTTTGATTTAATTTTGTTTGCTTGTCGGTTTCCTGATGCACGTACCATGCGCTTGAGATTCGCCCTCGGCATTTGGCATCGTTCTGCGCAGTTGTGGCCCAAAACGAATTTCTGTGAAACAGCCAAAAGGCTGCTTTTGACACACCCCCATCCCACACACACACACACACACACATACTTATCAAGTAGTAAATATGAAATGCTAATTTTAGATGTTTGAGAGCTTTCTTTGAAAATGCCATCACACGCTGCTTAACTTCGGTATCTGCATAGGTAAATATTGCTTAACCGATTTGATGACCACAACTGTGATTAGTAAATAACTTAGAAAAGACTTTTTGAACGGATAAATTAAATGTTCAGTGGAAAATGATGACAAGTTCCCTTCAGCTTCTGTTACTCAATGGCCATATATAAATGTAAAAACAGAAAAGAAAGTCCTTCATTTAAGCCCTTTCGCTTCTCTTTGCCAGGGTCCATAAAAGACAAAGCAAAGCACACGCAAAATGTTTACACTTCGTCGTTGCTTGTTTCAAATCAAATTAAACACGCTGCATTTGACAGCAGAAATAAGTGTGGAAGAAAAAAAAAAAAAACATGAACAGCGATAAACAACACCAGCAAGAATTGAAAATGAAATCACAGCAAATTAGCTGTAATTGAATTGTTGCCTACTTTGCATGCGTTTTGGTCTAATCGCCTTAAAGCGAACAGGAGAGACAGAGGCGGGGGCAACCAGAACTTGTTGATTACCGACGACCCAGACAGGTGATCAACAACAACAATAGCTGGAATGTTGAGTTCAAGTACACGGACTGGTCAGAGGCGGTTCTGTGGCCCTTGTAACGCACGCCTCGTATCGTATTTGTAGCGTCTCCGCGTATTTGCCACGCCGGCGAAACGGCACAACGGCAAACCGAATACAAATATTTGACGTTTTAGTCTAATTAAATTAGCTCAGAACACAGCGCTGGCCCTCGGGAAAATGGTATAAATTTCTGTGTTACGGCCAATTGGCCAAACGCTGTTCAAAATTCGCAAAGACCGACGCGTAACTAAACACAGTGTCTCACAGTGCGGCGAGCAAAGCGCTACAATGTTTCATTTTCGCTGAGAATATTGAGAGAAATAGTTAAATAATATTATACACTAAATTGCTGTGTAAAGAATAAAAATAGCTGCTGCGCGCCTCAACGTGTGCAATACAAAAGTTAAGCCACAATATTTTTTACCTCTAAGCCACATGAAATTCCGACGTCCATTGTGCGGCCGAGCTGAACAATTGCACACGGTTTTATGCGCCAGAATGCAAGAAGTAAGTGGCTTAAGTGTCCCAGCGACCATGTGAATTATGTAGCCAACGGTGTGAGCCAGAGCGGGCCGAGAGACAGAGAGAGAGAGAGAGACAAATAGAGGGACAGAGAGCGCAATAGCAAACGAATTGAAAAAAATCACCGAACAAAGCTGCTGCCGGTCATTGTCTGCACACATATCAGCGTGCAAGTGTGTGTGTGTGTGCGTGTGTGCAATTGTACTGCATATTGAAATTGACTACTAACAAAGACTGCAAAAAGTGCTGAGGCTTAACTTTAAAAAACTCCAGGCATAAATATGAAAATATTTGTAAATCAGGTATTCAAAGACCCAGAGAAAAGCATGTTCTACCCACAGCTATTAGAAATTTTGAAATTGTTTTATATAAGTATTTATTATTATTGCTTAGTAATGTGAATTCCCTGTAAAATCTAAATGCTGAAATAGAAAATTCCTTAGAATTCCCCTGCCTGTAAAGATTTTGTATTTATGAAAATATAATTAAACATTACACAAGAAAGCATATTTAAAACATCAATTTCTATTACACACTTACATGGACTGTCAATAACTATTGACAACATTTCATAGACGTCTTTAGATAGTATCTTTAGATGAAGAGTTTCTAGTGACCAAGGTCTTCCCTCAGCATCCTTAACCATAACCAAGAAGTGCCTTCAAAAATTATGTTATTGGTCTGCGTAGAAAGTGTCATAGACAATTGCTAGCTGTCAAGGCAACAATACGTGAGTTTCCCACTAAACGAACACACCTAAACAGCCAACAGCTGACGCATGCATAAAGATATATGTATATAGTTTCGTATATATCAGCTGTATT
The DNA here is from genome assembly GCF_003285905.1 of Drosophila hydei. Classification (NCBI taxonomy): domain Eukaryota; kingdom Metazoa; phylum Arthropoda; class Insecta; order Diptera; family Drosophilidae; genus Drosophila; species Drosophila hydei. Next base: position 2,536,854 of record NW_022045656.1, read on the forward strand.
TGCAGATAAAAACGAATTTATGATGGCAGTTTTATGTGTTTCCTTGTCGGCAAAAGGAAAGAATTAAATGAAACTATATGCATGTTAAATGGAAAAAAAAGAGAGAGGCCCACTTATAATTCTATTAACTTAATTAAACAATGCAATTGTTGCCTTTTGTCTGGCTACTCCAAAGCTTTTCACATACCTCCTGCTGCTGGCCTCGGCGGAAGTGCATTTTTGCCGAGGGAGGCCATATAAAATTTGCATTGCCTGGCAACATTTTTATGCGACAACGAAAACACTTCAAAGGCAAATGCTCTTTAAAATAAAACGCGTGCTTTAAATAAATATTTATGCATTGATTGGACAATTGCAAAAATCAACATGTTCAGTAATTGAAGTAAAAGATCAAATATTTTGATGTGCGAGTTAAGCTGCGACGCGAGCAATAACTAAAAACAATATTTCGTTTGTAAATTGAGTTATTTGTGAAATGAAACACTTGGTGGCCAGCGGGCGTGTGTAAACAAATGCAGCTATAAACAAACGCAAGTGCGAAGTAAAAGAAAAATCAAATTAAATTGAGCAAAAAATGTGCAAAATGCAAATGTGAAATTTAACATTGGAAAATCTTCAAGAAAACTAACTTTGAAACTGAAAGCATGTGATTTTCAGTTGTTCTTTGCGCTGAATAAATATGATAAAATGAAAAAGTGAAAATTATCATAATTAAATTAAAATTATAATTATGAGTTATAAAATTAGTGTAAATCGGAAATATTAAATTTTTATTCAAACTTAATATCCACTGACTAAAAGGAAGACATTTATATACGAAAGCACAAGATATGAGTAAAAATAATATATAAATTTAAGACTAATAATTAAATTAATAATCAAATATATATAAAAAAATAAATACTTAAAATAATAAAATTTATTCTTATATATTTTAAGAAATGATAGATTACTACATATTTAATTTTTAATATCAATGATATGATAAGTTCAGTTCTCCTTCCTCTAAAATAACTCCATCAATTTACTTGCAGCTGAAAATTGCTCAAAAGTTTAATGAATAAAATTGTCGAAAAACTTAAAAAGAGCTTAGCAGAGTTCAGGCTAAAACTGAATAAAATAAAAATAAATTAAAATTATAAACAGCTTAACGGACAGCTTTGAACAGACGCTGACCAAATACCATAAACCAAGACAAAAACCAACTGCACCCACACACACACATGCATTACTGCCTCATGGTGAACTGGAAACAAGTGTGATCACAAAAAAGTGAAAATAACTTCACTTCAGAGTTGAATGCAGTGGGGCTTAGTGTTTGCGAGTTTTTGGTTTGGCTTTTGGACTGTGAGCGTGTGTGAGCGGGCGTGAGTGTGCTTAAGCCCATGCGTTGACAAGCAGCTGCAAAAAGAGAAATCTGCAATAAATGAGCTTCAGAACTTTTCCAACAACACAGACACAAATAAATTACAAGTCGCTTTTTGTTAAGTGAATTACACACACCCACACACACTCGTGCCCATACACACAGATATCATAAAACAGCTATAAACATGGGTCGCAAGAAGAAGCAACCGATGGGCGTAAGTATTCAATAGTAGTTGCTCAACTATTGCATGTAACAAGTAGTTGCCAGCTTCTATGTGCATATTAAGCATACGCCGCATTGCACGCGTATTAGCTACTGCCGTTGCCACTGGGCGCCTGCTGGCTGCTGCTGCTGCTGCTGCTGCTGTTGCCGGCTACCGGCACTTAGCTTAAACGCTCCAAAAGGCACATTTCATTTCCATGCCATTTAAGTGGTGCAAATAAAGCAACCGCTCAGCCAGGCAACCAACCATCCAACACTTTGCACTTAATTTCCCTATATGTTTACGTTTATTTTCTTTTTTTATTTTTATTTATTTACACCTGCGTGTGTACTTTCACATACTTACTCTGCATTATTTTTGAAATTTTTTTGTGGCTCAGTTGCCGCCCGGTGGTGTCGCTGGTGGCGCCCCTAAAACTGTGGGCGGCTGTTGTGTGCCTCTGGGATTACCGCAACCTTTGCTGCTTGAGGAAAAGAAATTCTTGTTGGCTGTCGAGCGTGGCGATATACCAAATGTGCGCAGGTGAGTACCGTGCAATGACGTTGCGCTTCCTCTTCTACATTTTTTGCAGTACCGCCGAATTCGGGCCGGTTTTTTTTTTTATAAATGTTGCGTCAGGGGACGCGCAGGTGTCGATGGGTCGTATCCGTATCCGCGTTCGTAACCCTCAGCGGGATGTGCGGTAAACGTATAAATCCTATCAGCACGAGGGCGTGTGTGTCTGTATGTCATTTTGTGTGTGTGTGTGTCTGAGGGATGTCTGTGTATGTGTCTGGCTGTGTATTTTGGGTGTTTTCAATTATTTGCATAGCTGCCTGTTTGTTTGCCCTGAGGCATATCTTATGTGCCACTTAATAAGCAATATGCGGAAACGACTCCTGTTTGCCATTTCCATGCCATTTAAAAGCGCATTTTAATAAATTTACAATTAATTTCGTTCTATATTTAAGAGCGCAGACAGTCTGTTGAGTGGGCGGAACACTTAAACTACCATACAATAATATCAAATTAAATATTTATAACTTTCAAATGAGATTAAACAAAATTTCATTTAAATTTCATTTGACGATAAGTGCTGAGAGCGGAAGCTTTTTGCTATTCAAAAATATTTCGTTTACTGTTTGCATTATCTTATATATATTTATATATTTATATATTTATATATATATAATATAGTATATATTGTTATGAGACAATCTTTCTATATTTCTATAAATTTCAGTCTCTAGCCCAATATGCTTATGATTATAAAACTATCTTTTTAACTGACACAAATAAAAAGCAAATAGTTATCGATACAAACATACTTGATATGAACGGGCTATAGACAGACATACAAAAAATAAAGAAATGGAAATACATAGGGAGAGACGGACAGGGCTACATACATTTATACAAAACTATTATACCTGATTCCCCTTTTCAATCTGCTCAGGCCATAACAGATTTTTTTGGTTAAATGCCAATCGATAGTTGTGAGGCGTAAGGTTCCAAAAAGCTGTCATTTTTCAAATCCAGAGATCCAGATAAATATTCCAAAATTTGTATTAAACGTATCAGAGATTCTTATATTTCCAAACAGAGCCGACATTCGTTGATCTAGTTTTACTTGTTTGCATCCCAAATCAAACTGAACCTTTGGCAACTTTTGTCATTAAATTCCATTACATTTTTACAAATTTTTTTAAAATGTAAAATTAAGTCTAACAATGCGGAACAATCGAAGAAGTCACCAAATTTCCCAAAGCATAAATATATTTTGCTATCAACATTGCTTCTAGACAGCCATTTAAATATTTCCGCTAATGGGCCACTAAACATCCGCAACAACGCAATTGGTTTGGTCAAATAACCATTTATGAACAATCATCAATTGTTTTAAACATGAAAGAGTACAAGCATTTAACACATGTGATCCTATGTGTGCTCTGTTAAATATGAAATCATAAAAGTGTAAAAACATCGAGTCATTAGGGGCAACAGACTCAACTTGTGTAGTGTGTAACTTGGATGTCGATATGGTTATGGTGGTGGTGGTGGTGTCTGTTGGTGGTGGTGGTGTTGTTGGTTATATTCTGCCTGAAAGTGTGGTATTTGCTGTTGCCTAATTGTTAGATGCATTTGTTGTTGTAGTTGCTGCTGCTGCTGATGTAGTTGATGTAGTTTTTTTTTACATTTTTAGATTAATAAAACGATAGGGATTGTAGCTTTTCATCTCATCTAAGGTGTAACGATAGTGTGCCTTGGACGGCTCCTCCTCAGAGCCAATCGAGTCGTCCTCCTCCTCGCGCTGCACTCGAATGCCTTTCAGCTGGCAGGCACGACGGTAGAGCTCCTCCTCGCGATCCTTGTAGAACTGCCAGGAGATCCGGCTGAACGCGGGCATTTGATTGAACTCATGTCCAGCTCCATTTGGTGGGACAGCAAACCAATTGCCACCACCTATTTTAACTGTTTGCGTTTCTAATTGACGGATGGATGAATGAATGGATGTATGGATGGATGTATGAACACACCCTTTTGTTTATTTAAAGGTCGGGCTGCGGCACTCACCCTTGTTTTTTTGTGCCATCTTGATGACCAAGCCTTGATCCTTAGTAGCGTCCATTCTAATTATTTTTTTTTGTTGTTATTGATTTGGAATAGGTTTACAAATAATTTAAGTGCCAAAACAGTTTGTTTTATTCGGCGTTTTATTCAATATATATTTCGTTTTTCTTTGAATTTTTTACAACAATTTATGTTGACGAACAATTGTAAAATGAATATTCTAGATATTGCCGCAAGGTAGCTAAACTGAAATTTTGACAGCTGCAAGTCAAAGGTAACTACGTTGACTGCCCTGTCAATTGAAAAGTGTTGCAAAACGCACCACCAAATACCACAACAGCTCACAGCGCTTGCCAATACTGGACTGCTCTTTAAATTTAATTTATTTATGACTTGATTTGAGGAGCTTGTAGAAACTTTTTCATATTAAATTTGGCTCCACTTACAGCCCTAACTAGTTGCCTTTTGTAAAAACAAATACGGAATACCCAAACAATTTTGAGTGCTTTTTTGGCACTCGATTGATTGGCAAACTTTTCGCTGGAGTCGCATATAATTAAAAACTTTGAGAGCTGAATAAAAACGCAAGAGCAAAAGTTATTCTCGGCCGCTTCTGTTTTCCAATAATTTGTTTTTCTTTTTTTTCTTAGCCAATTGATTTTAATTATTCGCCACTCCCACTTGTGGCACATCTTTCCTTAGAATATTGCAGAAGGCATTGCGGCACCAGCACATCAATATTAACTGTATGGACCCACTGGGCCGACGAGCCCTAACGTTGGCCATCGACAACGAGAATCTAGAGATGGTCGAGCTGCTGGTTATCATGGGCGTGGAGACAAAGGATGCCCTACTGCATGCCATCAATGCAGAGTTCGTTGAGGCCGTTGAGCTGCTGCTCGAGCACGAGGAGCTCATTTTCAAGGAGGGCGAACTCTACGTAAGTAATACAGCTACCCACTTTTCTTATCATACCTATATCCTGGTGCTGCACTCAGCTAATTTGCGGCACACATCGAGTGGCTCAGCTTTCAGTTGCTGCTCGAAACTGAAGCTAACACGATTTTAATCAGTTTTGTGTGGCCTCGTTAGGCACGTACATGACAGACGCTCAAGTGATTGGGAGTGTGCGAGCCAATGCTTCCGCCTCCAACTGTTCCTATATGCCACATACGTATGCACGATAATCCCTGTCTGTGCTTCTGCTTATCTACATTATACACTTGCTTTGGATCCTATAATTTCATTGTTCTATATGTAAGGTTATGCTGTGGACAGCTCAAATTTATTTTATTCTGAATTTGATTTTATTTCATGACAGATGCTTCAATTTCAAAAGCTACGAAGATAAACTGTATATGTTTAGCTAACTCTATATAGATTAAGCATAAGAAGTTGTAGCTTCATTTTTATATAGTTTATATAAATGTATAGGAAATACAAGAAACTTTTACATTTCCTTAAGATCAGGTGAGGAATCATTATCACATAGAAAACTTTACCACGCCAAGCTCACTGCTTAATCTGGCCTAGCTATATGTTGATTCCAGTTCAAGTTTTACTTTAGCTCAGCTTAAAAGAGATTTCCATTAGCAACTCACACTCTATAAAACCACAATTTATCCAACTGCTCTGCCCTTATCAAATAAAAAACTCCATAGCCATATGTTAATTCCAGTTAAAGTTGAAGCCGTGATGCGTTTAATATATTTTATCTCAGCTTAATAGGCTTACCATTTACAACTCGCAGTCTATGTAAGGCCACTATTTTCAACTTTTATTTTAAGGGTATTTAAACTTCCACTATGACGCCTTATTATTATTTTCCTGTTCAAAGTAAAGTTGTATGAGTGCGGGCGGGCATCTTCCTAGTCTCATGCCACACACGTATATTTATGTACATACGACCACACGCTTCATTAAGCAGCCATTGGACGCAATCGAAGCGTGAAAATTACAATTGTACTCATATGCAATAAAACGTTTAATGAGGCCAAAATATCATCTTGAAAGTTGACACACTTCGAGAGTTGGCCCACCTTAACCTTAACTGTAAATTGTTTTTGTAGAGCTGGCAAAAGGTGGACATCAACACAGCGATGTTTGCGCCGGATGTGACGCCGCTGATGCTGGCGGCGCACAAGAATAATTTTGAGATATTGCGGATGCTGTTGGATCGAGGGGCCGCTGTGCCTGTGCCCCATGATATACGGTGAGTCGTGCCAGCCTCTGCAGGAGTCGCCATTAATCCTGACTTGTTTAGCTGCGGCTGCGAGGAATGTGTGCGTCTCATGGGCGAGGATTCGCTGCGGCATTCGCTGTCGCGCGTGAACATCTATCGTGCGCTCTGTAGTCCATCCCTCATTTGCCTCACGTCGAGCGATCCAATACTGACCGCTTTTCAACTTTCCTGGGAGCTGCGCAATCTAGCATTAACCGAGCAGGAATGCAAGTCGGAGTACATGGATCTGAGGCGGCAGTGCCAGAAGTTTGCCTGCTGCTTGTTGGATCAAACACGTTCTTCCAATGAGCTAGCCATCATATTGAACTATGATCCTAGTATATCTAGCTATGAGCCGGGTGATCGGATGAGCCTGACGCGTCTTGTGCAGGCCATATCGTACAAGCAGAAAAAGGTTGGTAAGATGCAAAAACTTAGGAAAGTTTCATTCTACAAGATACAGATTCTAACTTATAGTAAATACTCTTCTTACATCATAAGCAGCTCTTGCTGGTATCTGTCAGATATCATATATTTAGCATATATAAAGTGTGTCAATATTACTTTAGAGTATTCCAGATATTTAAATATCTTACAGATACTTTTTAATTTGCGCTTTGGCTTTTTACAGATACTTCAAAGCCGCCGTATTCTTGCCAATAAGCACATGGCTTTGTATCTCACTGATACTTTAGCATTTGCTATTGTGGCTCTTGGATACCTTTTTATCTCAAAGATGAACTTTGTGTTTAATTCCTGCTTGTCCATACCATTTCTACATTTTGTTTGCAGTTTGTGGCCCATTCGAACATCCAACAATTGCTGTCATCGATTTGGTATGACGGACTGCCCGGGTTCAGGCGCAAAGGCATCGTAGACAGGTTCATCTGTATAGCTCAAGTGGCACTACTGTTTCCCTTCTACTGTTGCATCTATATGTTTGCGCCCAACTGTCGAACGGGTCAATTGATGCGAAAACCGTTTATGAAATTCCTGATCCATGCGTCCTCCTATGTGTTCTTTTTGTGTAAGTAAAAGTCGAGCAACGAGTAGGTTGGGGCGTGGGTCAAGTAAACCGTTTATGCTATAATAACAGGACCAGAGCCAGCTTATATCCCGACTGTTTACCTTGCAGTTATCCTCATATTGGTATCTCAGCGTGCGGACGATGATTTGGTGCGTCTCTTCGGGACGGCACGAATGAAGACAGAGCTGGCTGAGCAAGAGCAACGGCAACGTGGTCAGGCACCCAGCAAACTGGAGTTGATTGTGGCGCTCTATGTGATTGGGTTCATGTGGGAGGAGATCCAAGAGATTTTTGCCGTGGGCATGCAAAGCTATTTGCGTAACATGTGGAATTTCATTGATTTTCTACGCAACAGCCTCTACGTGAGTGTCATGTGCTTGCGGTAAGTTCAGGTTCAAAGTGAACGTCACACAGCTAACAAACTATTCACGACAAACGCCGCAGCGCCTTCGCCTACATACAGCAGGCAACGGAAATCGCGCGAGATCCGCAGATGGCCTATATACCGCGGGAGAAGTGGCACGACTTTGACCCACAGCTGATTGCCGAGGGTCTGTTTGCGGCGGCGAATGTCTTTTCCGCCCTCAAGCTGGTGCACTTGTTCAGCATTAATCCGCATTTGGGTCCGCTACAAATATCGCTGGGACGCATGGTCATTGACATAGTTAAGTTCTTTTTTATCTACACACTCGTGCTGTTCGCCTTCGCCTGTGGTCTGAATCAGCTGCTCTGGTATTTTGCGGCGCTGGAGAAGAGCAAGTGTTATGTGCTGCCCAATGGCGAGGCGGACTGGGCCTCGCATGGCGACTCCTGCATGAAATGGCGACGCTTTGGCAAGTCAGTCCAGTCATTCAGTTAATTAGAAGGCATATGTAATCGTAACTGGTCGTGCTTTGCAGCCTCTTTGAGTCATCGCAGTCGCTGTTCTGGGCCAGCTTTGGCATGGTCGGCCTGGATGACTTTGAGCTGACCGGCATCAAGTCATACACTCGTTTTTGGGGCCTGCTCATGTTCGGCTCATACAGCGTCATCAATGTGATTGTTTTGCTGAATCTTCTTATAGCAATGATGTCTAATTCGTATGCCATGATTGATGTGAGTCGCGGAAGCTAAAGGTCTGACCACGGGCTTCATTAATGACATTGATTGCGTGATTTGCAGGAGCACTCGGACACCGAGTGGAAGTTTGCACGCACCAAGCTCTGGATGAGCTACTTTGAGGACAGCGCCACGCTGCCTCCGCCTTTTAATGTTCTGCCCTCGGTTAAGTGGCTCATTAGGGTGTTTAGAAAGTCCAGCAAGGCCATCGATCGACAGCGTTCCAAGGTGAATGCCACTTTCCGAATCCCTCAACTGTTTCAGTTCACATTAAAGCCAATTATCCCTGCACCAACAGAAACGTCAGGAGCAGGAGCAGTATAGCAAATATGATAACATCATGCGCTCCCTGGTCTGGCGCTATGTCTCAGCCATGCATCGCAAGTTTGAGAACAATCCGGTTACCGAGGATGATATCAACGAGGTCAAGAGCGAGATAAGCACGATGCGTTATGAAATGCTAGAGATATTTGAGAACAGCGGCCTGGATGTGTCGTCAGCCAATAAAAAGGAAAAGCGTAAGTGGCCACAGTCTGCTACTTGACCTATGTTTAATATATATATTATATATTTCCCGCAGATCCGCGACCACGTCGCATGAAAGTTTGGGAGCGACGCCTCATGAAGGGCTTCCAAGTGGCACCGGTGCAGGTTAGCGGCGAACAGGAGCTGCTCAGCAATGTGAATGGCGACGGCGAAATGCGTGAGGTCAAGGTCGAGTCGATGCCCTCGAGGCCGGCCAAGGAGACGGCACGTGAGCGTTTCCAGCGTGTAGCACGCACCGTGCTGCTACAGTCGAGCACACACAAGTGGAATGTGGTGCTGCAGAGCACGCTGCAGAACTCACAGATTGGACGCAGCACTAAGTATCAGCGCAAGAGTCTGCACAATCTGGGCAAGGCCATCGAGGAGGCCAGAAAGTAGGTAGCTCTACGGTAAACTCAATAAATGATTCTAACCAAATACTCTAAAGGCTCATTTTGCTCAACCCCGGCTGCGCCTCGGGGCGCGAGTCACCCATTCGCATTGAGTTCGAGGACGAGAAGACCAGCACGTTGCTGGAACTGCTCAATCAGATCAGCGAGGAGATCAATGTGTGCGAGCGACCACGCCGTAAGCCCTGCTGGCGTCCCCCACTGCGAACCGTACCCGCACGTGCGTTGGCCGCAAACAATGAGTGGTCCAGATCCAATACGGCGCCGGAGCTGCAGCTGAATCGCAAGTCGGCAACAGTGGCGCAGCCAGCGCCAAGTCGCAGCAGTAGCCGCACACGCGAGCTACCGTTATGCCCAAGTAAGCTGGTCACGGCTGCTGCACCCACCGCCAAAAAGACGGCGCCGTCTGCCCCAATCCCTCCGCCGGCAGCAACCAAAGCCTTAGCAACAGTTAATAATAGTCACAGGGCTAAAGCGACGACGCCCTTCTCTGTGGAGCTTGCTCGTGGCAGAGGTAACTTACATCGCGTGCAGCCGGCCCATTCGAATGCCTTCGATATACATGTCGTGGATTTGGATGAGCGCAGCCCAAGCAGCACTGCATTTGATAAGGATAACATGTCCGATGTTAGCTCCACTCTAAGCATGAGTCCCAAGCGGCCGAATCCTTAAATGCTTCGTTTGCGTGGCGCCTTGTGATAAGCCTCTGGCCCCGAAACAGGCTGCGGCTTTAGTGCCACTTACAGCGTAACATATACCAAGCCATCAAATATCTACTACAAATAACAGAAAAATTATATACATATACAAATTGGAAGTCAAATGTCTTTTTTATTTCTGCATTCATTTGGCATTCATTACAAATTTGAGTTTATTTATTCACACGTAATTCCCATGAACAAATGAGCGCAGTAAAATTTGAATTTGTGTCTGCGTTTTAAATCGAAATGGGACCAAAAACACCCTGTAAAAATGAGAGTGCCAGACTGCGAATTAATATGACCTCAATGATAATGATGATGCCAATACAATCAATTTAAGATCTCACGAAAGTGCAAAAAAATCTATTCATATTTTTGAAGATTAGTTAAAAATATTTGCAGCGTCCATCATAATCTGCAGTAAGCGATGAGTGTCGTGGGTTAAAATTGCTTTCTTAAACTTGAAATATATCTCTATGTCAATTCAATGTGGAGTCAATAATCTGAAAACAAGTTGTTTATAATAAATCCATTTAGAATAGCAGACATAGCCAATGCAATTCTTTGCCAGAAAATTATATTTAAAATTTGATTGAAATATATTGAATTTCTTTGTGTTCTTAATACTTGTTAGTTCGCTATTCAGCTGAGTTAAAGCTAAGACATAGACACGCGTTTTTAAATTTGACAAACAAACTCTGCCATGAAATGTACATGCCTCACTTAGATGTACTATGCTCGGCTAATAGGCTCGCCAATATAGCCATTTACATATAATCGTATGGCCTGGACGATGGCAATAGACACGCGAACTCATGTCTCGGCGGGCGACCCTTCCGGCTGGTTGATTTTTTATACCATCTGCGCCCGGCTGGAAAGGCAAAACGTGCGTAAATTCCTAAGCTGGCAGCATTAAACGCAATAAAGACACAACAACATAAACAAGTCGCCCGGAGAGCTAAACGCCACTCTTAGCCGTGGGCCATTGAAGAATATGAGGAGAGACCAGAAGACGAAGAGCTGGGCAGGAAAATTACAAATTCAATTTGATGTCATATCAATTGATTTTGCGATACATCTTGTTGCCTTTGTCGCTGACAAGCTGCAAACACACAACGCTGACGTCTCCTCCGTACAGTGGTAGGGGTATTCCCTATATACAGATGTGTATACGCTTTTTTTTGAGGCTGTTTTTCTCTGCGCCTGGCATTTGATTTTGATGACGCGTGGCACTTTTGAAATTTATGCGCTACTCTAAACACACTTTGTATGCGCTCAATGCCACGGCAAACATGACGAACAGTCCAAGTAGATGCCACAGAGTGTGTGTGCGTCTCGTTGTGTGTGCTGCATGAAATTTGAAGCTTTTAGCTGATTCGCTCTGTCAGTAGGGGATAAGCGCAGGTATTTTGAGCACGCACCAAGAAACAACACGAGGCAAGCAAGGTAAGTTCCTGGAATAAATTCAGACAAATATGAATTCCTCTACACAGACTAATATATGCTTAAAAGATATTTGAATTGTATCAGAAGCCTCAGGCTTTGACTATTTTATATCTTTGAAATAAGCTTTTATTTAAATATGAAATTTGCCCTGTAAAATAGCTAATAAATGTGTAGTCAACGTAAAGCGTGGAAGCCATTTCGAAGCCATATTGTAGTACAAAAGTAACCTAAGTGTGTGTATACCCCACCAGATATAGGATATATATATGAGATTATTGTTTATTTGTGCTTTTTCTAAAATAACTCAAGCTTTTTGTGTGGAATTGAATATTTTATGAATCATCTACAAATCATTTTAGGAGCTCAAAAATAATAAAAATAATCTAACAATTGTAAATTGAATTTTACCCAAAATACTTTAAGCCTGAAAAAATTTGATAATTGTAAAATAATTAACTACTTGTCTTAAAATGAACTGAGTTGAGTCATTTGCATCTGTGAAACTTTGGAAATTCCACATGCCAATATCTTTTAGGAGCTCAAAAATAATAAAAATAATTTAACAATTGTAAATTGAATTTTACCCAAAATACCTTAAGCCCGAAAAAATTTGATAATTGTAAAATAATTAACTACTTGTCTTAAAATGAACTGAGTTGAGTCATTTGCATCTGTGAAACTTTGGAAATTCCATTTGCCAATATCTTTGAATTGCTCTAATTCACAATGACACCAACTTCTGGCATTCAAGCAACTGTCCTATGTGCAGCCTGTTGCCACTTACACAAGTCGCTGTCAGCGTCTGCCCAAAAGCATATTTCACTGCCAATTGTGCTCAGGGCACAAGAGAAGGCAAACGAGGCGCCCATAAATATGCTACACGAATATGTCATAAACTATTAGCAGTCATGTCCTTTCATATGGCAGCTCTGACAAACAATCTCTACTTCACACACAAACACCCGCACAGTTGCCACAGGCAGCTTGACATTCATTGTCAAATAGAGAAGTTGAGAGGGAAATATGCTCTATGAGCTGAGCTGGGAAGAGCTCTATGCATGCCATACACGTACACAGAAATCTATCAAATTACCAAAAATAATGATAATCATCTTCATAAAAATGATGAGCCTGTTAAAAGTTTGCAAAAATTCGTTTTATTTACACATTTTTGTTTTACGAGTAGAGCAGACAACAAACTCACGTGTCGATGTCTGTTTATTATATATATATTATATATATAGACTAGGTATTATACAGCTGATTAAGCATGCATTAGCATATATTGATTACATTTAGCACTAACAACTATGTCTAATAGGAGCGTGTCCTTGTCACACATACACATATACACAACATGGGAGTTGGCGCAGCTGGATCAATCGCTGGTCAGCTTCAGTCGCACAGCAATGCGTTTGCACTTCCACATGAGCTGCGTCTCCAGTATGCTAAAGGACATGGCCACTAGGACGAGGCCCAACAGCAGATACGCACAGCATGCGTACAGCTGCAGCTCGGGTCCGTTGAAGCTGCGCGCTGGCACAAAATCGCCATAGCCAATTGTCGAGAGCGTGACAAAGCAAAAGTAGGCGCCATCCACCAGTGACCAGTTCTCCCACAGAGCAAAGATAACGGTGCCCACGCATATGTAGCACATCAGTATAAAGAGCACCAAGCTAATGGGCACCTGTCGTTGCGACTCCTCATTATAATCATCATCATCGTCATCGTCCTCCTGCTGTTGGTGCTGATGCTGCTGCTGCTGCTGCTGGTGCTGGTGCTCCACACACTCATGGGAGCCATTGCGACGGCTGTGCTTAAGCTTCTTCAGCACGAACTGTTCACTGCCGTGCTGCATGTACTCCTCGTCCTCGGAGGTCTCCGTGTTGGCGGTGGCATCGTACAGCGCAGTCGCATGCTTCTGGCAGCGACGCGTCAGCATCAGAGTCTTGCGATTCAGCGGCTGCAGCGTATGGCGATTGAAACTGGCCGCTGTCGCATTTAGTAGACCGCGCGCCTGATAGCCGCCGCTTGACTTCTCCGCTGGCGGCAGCTCGTGGGGCAGACTCAACGTGCCACAACCGGAACTCGCTATCAGAGGCACACGAGACGGTGTGCCATGCGGGCAATTGCTGTGAAAGAGAAGCGATAAAAAGACATGCGTAAGTGTTAGCCAGCCTTTTAATAAATATTTACGCAGCACTTGGATATAAAACGCCTTCAATTAAAGCAGCCAGAACACCAAGAACAAACAGCTAAAGGCCATAAAAAATAATGCCCAAGCACGTTCGACATGCGGTCAGTGGCCAATCAATAAGCCATAAAAGCAACCAGTTGGCATGCTATACGTGGCGTATGCGTTATGTTGTATTGTGTATACGCCCAGTCAGCCAAGTGATTTAGCTACTAGAAGGCTTTAAGCGAAATTTAATTGGATCGCAAAAAGGCATGATTGTATTCATGAATAAGTGGGAGCCACTATGGGCGTAGCTGTTACCTCAACCAGTTAAATGTTTTTGGCCAGTTATTAGCTTAAGGACCTGAACTTGAAACCTTATGAGCTTCAATAATATGCTCACGAACATCAAACAAAGCAAGATTATGGCTATACATTGAAAAGGCAAAAATGTATTTCAAGATCTTCTTCTTTTCAATTATCTTTTAAAGTATTTTAGACCTTTTTACGTGCATTTCAAAGATGAATTCTTTGATTCTTGTCAATATTGTTTGAAGCTTTTCGTTCAGCCTCTTTCACACGTTTACTTTTCTTTTTTTTTGGTTTGTATCTGAAGGTAACTCTAGCACCTCGTGACAACTTTAATCTTTGTGAAGTTTTCATAGGCTTATTTTTGTTAAGCAATCACAGCTTGCCAAGAAAGTTATTTTTAGTGATGCCCAAAATACACTACACCATGTAAAAATTATAAAACGGTATTCCATGAAAAGTTTGCTTATTAGCTCAGAGCCGAATATATAATAAAGGTGATAATACTTAAACAGAATTAAATAGTATATATCTAAAATTATTTTTATCTTAATATTATTTCCAGACCCTCAAGATGGCCGAGTACAATAGCATGCCCGATAACAAATTTCTGTGGGATGTGTTTCAACGTGTTGATAAGGACAAGAGCGGCTTAATTTCCGCTGAAGAACTGCAGGTGGCACTTTCGAATGGCACTTGGTCGCCCTTCAATCCAGAAACAGTCAGATTGATTATTAGTATGTTCGACCATGAGAACCGTGGCAAAGTATCCTTTCAGGATTTCGGAGCACTTTGGAAGTACGTGACCGACTGGCAAAATTGTTTTCGCTCATTTGATACGGACAACTCTGGCCAAATAGATAAGCAAGAACTGAAAAACGCTCTCTGCACATTTGGATTCCGCTTAACAGATCATTTAATCGAAATCCTACTAAACAAATTTGATCGTTTTGGCCAGGGAAATATTCTATTTGATGATTTCATCCAATGTTGCATTGTGTTGCAAACACTGACAGATTCTTTTAGGACATACGATACGGATATGAAAGGCGTTATTACCATAGACTATGAACAGTTCCTCAGAATGGTATTCTCACTTCAAATATAAAAGTCTGCAATGTGATTTTTAGAAATTAAATTATTAAATAGTGAATAGGCATTGACACAGTTATTTGTTGTTGCCTTTGTATCCGGGTTGCAATAGTATTCTACAGAGTTTGAGTGCAGATTTTGAAGAACTTTGAGCAATGCTTGATTACGAACTATTTTGACTCCGGCTTGAAATATTTTTAAATGCTGATTTACATAGTCAAATATTGCTTAACGCAATATATTAAGTCGCACATCATGCGAAAATTATATATTTTATTGCATTCATATTATTAATTATAATTATTATCATATTATTACCTCGATCTGAAGTAAGCCAAAAAATATATGTAATATAATGCTTGAAATCATGAGCTAACCAAATGACCGCTACTTAACAAAAATGTAGCTATATTTAAAAGTTGAACAGCTCAAATGCTATAGCTAATGCATATTGCAACTGGCTAGGGAAGCAGTCCACTTGAGTTGCAGTCGAGAGCGGCTGTCAAGTGTGCTTGGTCAAATCAATTTGCGGTACGTTTATTGAACTTGTCTGTGGTAATGACCAGCAATGGCAGCTAGACTGGACCAGCCTTGTTCGGTCTGGTCGAGCCTGGCAGGATGTCAGCCACTTCGACTAGCACTTAATGTGCGATTGGCCGGCAGCTTGGCAAACTACAAGCAACAGCGCACTTGAGAGCGAAGTGGAGAGAGGGAAGGAGAAAGAAAGATAGAAGCAGCCAAGGCCTTTGGGCCAGTCAACTCTTTTGATTTGGGAGGCACGTTGGCCAGGTCGACAAATGGGTTAGACTTAAAGCTCATATTTTCTGTAAATTTAAGCAGGCAAAACCCACGAGTAAAGCAAAGGGAGAAGCGGCACAGTAGATGGAGGTGGAGCCACACAATTCGCATGAAATTAAATGACCTGATTCAGTTCGCAACTCGGCTTACAATTAATTACGCACACACACACATAGACAAACACTCACAAACACGCACACACGCTCAGTGAGTGCGCAGCTGAAATTGAAGAAGCTACGATGTGCGCGCCGCCTGCCGCAAGAGGGCGCCAGAAGCGCGTGCACAGGTTCACTGTCAAAATTAATTACCATCTGCTGGATTTTATTAAATAAAATGCGCAAAATGTATACGAGTGAAAAAAGAAAACAGAACAAAAAGTAACGAGCGCAACGAAAATCATGAAAATTGTGAAATTCGGGCAGAGCCACAGACGTTGCCGCAAATGTTTGGCTCGGTTGCCAAGTGTCCGCTGCAATATGCAAGCGAGAATTCTGAAGTGTTGATTCAAAGTGTAGTCGACGTGCAGAAAGTTTGTTTATCAAATAAAATTAAGAGCTCAGTTTTATTATACCCACTATGCAGGGCGAAAATAGAAAGTAAAACTTTGTAGAGCCTTCAAGTTTGTATAGAAATTATTAGATCTAAGCTGCAACTAAGTTAAATTTAAGACATTTGGTAACACTTTAAATTATATGAAATTTAATTGCAAAATAAATTTGCATAAACAAATCTCATTAAATAATAGTTTAAGTGAGTAAAGGAACATTAAAATGTTTTTAAAAAGCTTTGAAAGTGAAGCAAAATCATAAAATATTTGATTTAATCAATTTTAAGAAGTTTGCAAAGTTATACGAAATTTTAGCATAAGTCAAATACTTTAAATTTGATATATGTCAAGCATCTGCTGCTTAAATAGATTAATAAGTATTTAAAATATTTTAAAAATTTAAATTTTAAAATTGAACAAGTATTCTTAACGCGTCTTTTGGGCTGAATTTGTTCTTAAAAACATTTTAAATACTGCACAAATTTCCAAATACAGCTCGTGCTTGAGCTCTGTTGTGGTTGTCGTTGCCAACTGCCTAACTATGTCTGGAATGTGGCCATGGCTACAACCATTAGGGTCTGCCGCCAACATCAACTGACCAATTGAAGCGTCTCTGTTTAACAAGACCAACAGCACGCCTCACAGCCTCATTTGAAAGGGCAACATCGCCTCTTGAGCTGCACACACACACACATACATACCTGGAACGCTCTCGTTCCAGCTCATCTTCGTCTTCCATAATGTCTACATTGCCAGCTGAGCTCAGCAGCGCCGACAATGTTGCTGCTGCTGTAGTTGTTGCTGTCGTCGATGTTGCTGCTAGTGCTGGAGATGTTGTTGCTGTTGCTGTTGCTGTTGCTGCAGTTGCTGTTGCATTGACTCCAACGCCACAGACACCTGCGGCTATAAAACTGTTATCGGGCATTGTTGCATTTGTTGCTGCTGCTGGCTTAATGCCGGCTGACAGTTGCGGGCTGCTTGTTGCTGCCGTATAGGTTAACAATGCAGCGCCTGTTGCTGCTGCTGCTGCTGTAGCTGTTGTTGCTGCGGCAGCTCCAGATAATGCATGCGGCAATAAATCATGCCTGCAGGATAAATCACTCGATCCCCCACTCAACAGCGCATTGATTTCTGGTGCCAGCGGCTGCGTCACAAATTTGGCCCGTCGCACGGCTGCAACGAGAAGAACAAGAAGACGTAACAGAAAAGTCAGTAGAATTAACAATGTGTTGATTAAATAATACTTTTCAAAATAATTTAAATAAACACACTTTTTGCCTGGCCAAAGTACAATAAAACCAAACGGCTAACGAACTGCAAAGAGAAGCCAACAAAAAAATGGGAAAAACTTTTTGCAAACTTTCAGCAACTGCATTTGTTTGACCCCCACACATATACAGGCAAGCCTATAAACATATATATTTATACATCACATGCTGTACTTAGTTAGTAAAATTATTTGTTTTTGCTCGAAAAGTTGAGCAGCATTTTGTAGCGGCTGGTTTCGAATTTGCACAGCAAAAGTTGTGGCCATCGCCTGGCACAGGCCACTGCAACAGCTGGCAAACATTGTGGTCAGGGTTGCCAGGTTTATCACAGTATTTACCAAAAATATTTAATAATCTGGTTGCTAAGCACTAAAATGTATCTTTACTCATTTTGCATTAATAACTCCATGTAATTTATTTATTTATATACTTATTGTTGTTTTTAGCTAATAATCTGTGTTTCTTTAAATATCAAATAGTTAATGACCTTAGCTCTTCTTCAAGTCAAAAGATAGACACAGCTTAAATATATAACAGGAATTAATTGAAATAAATTATAAAAGACCACGAACAATAAAAATTTCGTTTTCTAAATACATAAAATATTTTGTTAAATTTCATTTATTTCTGATAAAAAATGTTTAATAATCCAATATTTATTTTTGAGCAAAAATTAATAAAATTCTGATACTTAATGAAATGTAGAAAAATTTGAGAAAAATTGATTCATTTTTAACGCATTTAAATATTTGCGCCACAGTTTTCTGTCACGTTGTTAAATTTCATTTATTTCTGATAAAAAATGTTTAATTTATTTTTATATTTACTTTTGAGCAAAAATTACTAAAATTCTGATACTTAAAGAAATGTAGAAAAATTGATTCTTTTTTAACGCATTTAAATATTTGTGCCACAGTTTTCTGTCACGTTGTTAAATTTCATTTAATTTATTTTTATATTTATTTTTGAGCCAAAATTACTAAAATTCTGATACTTAAAGAAATGTAGAAAAATTTAAGAAAAATTGATTCTTTTTTAACGCATTTAAATATTTGCTCCACAGTTTCCCGTCACGTACATTTTTCATATCTCATATCAGCTGAAAATGGCAAAATAAGGAAGCCAAAGACCGGAAGGAAGTGACTGTAATGGCATCTTTCACTTAGACCCGCAACTGTTCACGGAACTCGCGTGGAACGCGTTGGGCTGTGGTCAGCACAGGACATGGCCAATTTCAAAATATTTACTTAAACTTGGCTGAAATACACACACACACACGCACGCACACATTTATTAGAGTGTGGAATGCATTTTGTACATGGCTGGGTGCAATGTGGCTGACAGTTTGTTGCAACTTTTTGTGGAGCGCTAATGGCGTGGTCAACCACTGAGGCAGAAGAGGAGCGCGAAGAGAGAGAAGGCGGGTCTAGAAGGACAATGACCACGCTTTGAGTGTCGGTGTCCTTTGTGCGCTATTTGGCACAGCTGAAATAATTAAGGTGCATATTGGAATGGATATGGATGCGACTATATTGATGTATTGACTGCAATTTGTGACAGCTAGCATAAAGAAAAGACAGAGCAGGAGGCGAGGACACATCGCTTGGGTAAATCTGTCACGTGCTCGTAGCAAAAAGTAAAATAAGTTTAATGAGTTTTGCATGCAGCTGACACGCAGCAATAAAGCGTGATACAGGAGAGGGGTAACGGTCGAGAGGACGTGTTGTCTGCCCGTCGTATACAGGCCGCTGACGTCTTGCGTCGAAGTGGCATGTGGCATGTGGCAACTGGTAACTGGCAACTGGCAAGTGGCAAGTGCCAAGTGCCAAGTCATCATTATCGTCAATAAAAGCTGTCGCACATGTCTCGCCTTGACTGGAGTGCATGTTGTTCTTGTTGTCCTTGTCATGTCCTTGCCGAGACGAGCTGTTGAAAACTTTTAATGTGCCGTCGCCACTATAAAGTACAGGCAAAAGTCGCTAAGTGCGCTAGCTTAACTCTGTCATTTTAGCACGCTCTCCTTTCATCTCTGCTCATTATGCTGTTGCTCTCAATAATGATGATTGTAATGATAATTTGCTGCTGACAGCAAATTGTTAAAATAATTATATGCACAAATGAGCAGAGAGACGAAGGAAGAGACAGAGAGAGAGAGAGAGAGAGACGCACACGCTGTACCACGCTGCGTATGATTGATGAATATCATTTCCATTTGTGGCCTTTACGTTCATCCCGTTCAAAGCTCTGCAATCACAGATGCACACACATCTCTGTGGTCTACCCATGTATATGTTGAGCTGATGTGTTAATAATAGATTTGCGGCATATATAAAGGAAATTAACGCGAATTTCAGTAAAGATATTAAACAGATGGCCTGAATGAAAGTAATATTAATATTCAGATATTTTGATTACGGAATCAAAGAGATTTTTATCATTGTATTACGTTGACTATAATGGCTATAGTGAGCCAATCGGGACTGCAGTACTATATTGATATTTAACTAAATTTAACGATTCTCTTTTTTCGGATTAAGCTAGTATCGTGCAGTCAGTCTGGAGTACAGAGCCTCTCATCTTACCAGAATAGAATAGCTGTATCGACAGCATTTACCCTCTGAATCACATTATTAGTCTGCTTTTAAACAGCTTTAAATAATCATAATGGCATTTGGATAAGTTGCAGCTTAGCTATGCATAATCCTTGTACTTACCATGCATATTGGCTGTCTGATAGGCCGGTGGAGGTGGCAATGTGATGGCCTCCAGTGTAGATGTTGCTGCCGTCAGGTCGACTGCCGCTGCCGTAGCTGCTGGCGCGACGTCCAGAGTGCTCAGCAATCGATGCTGTTGCTTGGCAGCTGGCTGCAAGTGTATCGTATGGTACTTGACCAACGGCTGTGCGCAGTTGCTTGTGCTGCCCGTAGCAGACGCGAATGGAAAGTAAATTGTGGCCGTGGCTGGAGCATAGCAATTTGGAGGCCCAGCTGTAGTCAAGGGCATCGTGGGTGCAGCAGTAAAACGCAGCATGCTGCTCGGCACGGCGACAAAATTTGGTGGCTGCTGCTGCTGTTGCTGGTGTTGTCGCGGCAAAGTTGTCGATAAATGCTGCTGCTGCTGCTGTGATGCCTGTGTTGCTGATGCGTTAATGTAATGCTGCTGCTGCTGTATCTGCTGCTGCTGTTGTTGCTGCTGCTGCAGCGATTGTTGTTGTGGCAACGGTGCATATTTCAGCAATGCATTGCCAGTTGTTGTTGTTGTCATTAGCATGACATCTGGCTGCTGTTGTTGCTGCTGGTAAAACTGCTGCTGCTGCTGCTGCTGTTGCTGATTCAACTTGCTTGGCATCGCATTGCGCAACAATTGACAGGCATCTGCTGACCGCAGGACAATGGAGAGTGCAGTCAAAAAAAGGACATATGAATGTTGATTAACGATTTGCCAATTGTTATGCTGACAATTCAATTTATAACTACCCGCCCCATCGTCCAACCACTTTGATCCTTTGTTACCTACCTTCGCCTTGTTCCAACGACAACTTGCGCTTCATTGTTGTCGTAGTCGCTGTCGTTGCCGCTGTCCTTTGGCCACATTCATAGCGTTCGCAGAGGCTCGTCTCGCTGCTGCAGCCTTTACAGTTCGCCTGCAATTAAGCCGGATAATTTCATTAATGCCGCACAGCTGTATTGCCAAGCGAAGATATAAATAATTGTTATTTCAGTTCATAAATATATAGGAGTTGGTGATGTAAGTTTAAAAGCTTTATGCATTCATTTATATTAAATGCCAGTTTTCTTAAGTTCAATTTTATGTCTCGCACATTTGCGTTGTCGTTTCATTTCCTCATGTCAACATAATGTGAAAGCTCTGTGTGTGATAGGCTGTTAAGTGCATGCTATCTGTATTAACATGATATTTTGATTGGGAATTGACAAAAACATGAAGGCTGACAAGTATTTCGATTGTTGGATAAGGTAGACATCCGCTTGAGTTGACAGCTAGTTGGATAAGAGCCCTTTGTTAGCAACTTGTCTTGTACAGTATGTAAAATTTAATTTAAGAATCTAAATAACGAATCTCTTTGTCGTTTACAAGATTAAATGCCCACACAAAAGCCGCTCATCTAATTTCTAATCAAGACCAAAAGGCAGCCAGACCTATTTGAAGACCGCAGCACAATTAACTTTAACAAGCTGCACAACACTCGGTATTTGCACCTTTATTTGGTTACTTTTAACAATCGTTGAGCGTGGCCATAAAATCTCAATAAAATTGTAATTGACACATTTGAAAAGCTTGCAGCTTTATACTCACTGATACATACTCTCAAGTTGATATCCTTGTTCTAATCCTTGTTGCGGTTCAATGTTCAACGTTGCGTGCTGTTATGCGAAACGTTGTCATGTTGCCATCGTGTTAGTTGCGGTTCTGTGGCACCATGATGAGACGCTGAGGCAACCGCACACACACACACTGAGAGGCACGCATACACTTGCATAACTCAAATGATATGCCACTGTGACTTTGCGGCTGCCCAAAAAACCATTTGCAGTGTCCATCATGATAATTGCAAATGGCAACAGCCACGACGAAGGATAACGAGCAGGGCAAAAGGCGAACATGCCAGATGCCAAAATGCCAAATGCCAACGGTCAACATGCTGATAATAATTCAAGCGATGGACGCATAAGGCCCCAACGTTAACCGCAGGGCTTATCAATAGACAGCGCCAGTGCCTCAATGGGACTAAAAATCTGCTTGTTACAGCAGCAGCAGCTGTGATTTGCCTAGATTGAATTAAGCCCTAATGAGTCGTTAAATGAGAGTTATGTGCAAAAAGGATTCCAGATCCTTTTTTCACTTTCTCAATTCGATTTAACCAAGCAAGACATTCTCACTCTATGCAAATTACGTTTCGTCGGCAGCAAATGCAAAAAACTTGTTGAACAACTTTCGAGCATATTGAACCAAACACGTC
The DNA here is from genome assembly GCF_003285905.1 of Drosophila hydei. Classification (NCBI taxonomy): domain Eukaryota; kingdom Metazoa; phylum Arthropoda; class Insecta; order Diptera; family Drosophilidae; genus Drosophila; species Drosophila hydei. The sequence goes on from NW_022045656.1 coordinate 2,559,592, forward strand.
TCAGCCTAAGAGAGGCAAGAATTGAGATTCGTAAAGTGCATACCGAGTAGAATTTTTTATTGCCACGTGCTGCATGTGGCAACAATGTGGCACCGTACAGCAATGTAGCAGCGATGGAAAAATTTATGCTTTTCACTTCGAACAACAATGGAAAAGTGCTTCCATTTTAGGCAAAGTGTGGAAAGTTTTTAGAGAGAAAAAACTGCAAATAAAATTGAAAATTAAATTCAAATAAATTAGCTCAAAATAAATATAATAAATAATAACTAAATTCAACATTAAAATAATTATTAAATATAAATTTAAATTCATAAGCAAAAACAAACGCAAAAACTTTAAATCCGATTAAATTTAAGGTGTTAATTAAATTTAATGTTTGTTAAAAGCAGCGCCTATCAGCTTAAAATATCTTCTATAATAGGAAAGACGAGTTGTTACTTTGCCCTCCTTTCCATTACCATTATATTTGGAAAGTTTTTAATAAATGAATTGCTTGATAATGTCCTCAAAATGGAGCCAATTAGTTTTCCATTTCTTGAAGCATTCAAGTTATATATATATATGACTTTCGGAATTGCCCCAACCCTTCTACCGGAAACACAAACAAACCGTCTGCAGCACTTTTCCACAGCGGCTCATAAAAAAATCAATTATATTTCGCATTGTGCAACGGGAAATGAAAAGTTATTGCACGCTTTTAGCCTGGCCAGCGTAATTTGCAGGTCCGAAACTGGGCAAAAGTTTGCTCCAGAGTATTTTTAAAGTGAACGCAAACTCATTTAATTTACTTAACTTGGCACTTTATGTGGCCTTTAACCAGGAGGGGCGCAAGTCAAATTGCAACTGGCGTCAAAGTTTCGGCCATGCTCAAATTGTCAGCCCTTAAGGCTGACAGAGCTCCCAACTTGGTCGCGACGAAAGTTTCTATTCACTAAAATCAGTATTCTGCCCGTGCAGCGTTGCACTTCAAAGTAAATGTTAATGTTTATGTTAATAAATTTTAACCAAGAGCCAAATTAAATAGTCATTTTTTAAATGACAAACAAGCTGGTGAAGTCCGCTCAGTTCAGTGCAAACCACAATTCAGTTATTTGCCCACGCACGTGGTCCACTGAATGTTGTTCTTATTGTGATTCACTCTTCTTTTATTATCTTCCAATTAAACAGAAATTTCTGCAACCATAAACAAACAAACGTGCAAAATGAGTGACATAAATAAAACATTGTCTGATGATAAATCAACTTTGCAAATGTCCACATGAGCGGAAAGTTTAACAGTTATCTGCCTGTAATTGATGTGCTAGGAAATACTCTAGATGCAAATGATAATATGCAGATAATTAAATGCAATGAATAGCGGTGGTTAGATTTTTTAAAAATATTTAATCTTTTTAAATGTTATATATATATAATATATAATTCATATATTGTATAGAGTATCTTTAAATCATCAAATAAGTTGGGTCCTCAATTTTATTCAATTATATGTGCCATCTTTAATGTTGGTTACAAATTTATAAAATATGAAACCATTAAAACTTTGGTTGTTGAAAATAAAAAAAAAAATCAGTGATTGCGTTATTATCGCTGATTGACCGATTTTTCGCCATTTTCTTTACATTTTATTAAAATTTTTTTAAAAACCATTTGCTGAATAGTATCGTAGAAGAAAATTTAGGGTGCCAATAATATATATATATGTTTTGTCTATTAAGTTTAATTAGCTTTTATTTATTTCATTCGTGTTGAAATAGTTAATTTATCGAGAACAAAACTGCTGCTTGAAGACAATTTTTATATACACAAATAAGGGCAAAGGATAAAAGTAATAGAAAGGTAACGAAAATTCCATTGTTTTGCTCATGTCTGTTAGTGCGACTCAACAACAGAGCAGATGAACTTAAGTATATATTAGATATAAATAAAAACATCATATTGTTGCCTAGCTCATTTAGCATTTATAGAGCTAATGCACAGAAACATATATTCCTATTTAAAAAAATCATTTATATTTCTATAAGATGATAATCCTTTATGCACCCACTTTGCTTATCGGTTTAAGGCGAAGTTGGTTATATCAAGCAAATAATTAATTTTTAGCTTAATTTATTGTATTATAATACACAGTAACAAAACATATCATACATAGTTTACTTTTCATTCTTTAAGATATGTTTAAATACTAAAGTTTAGAATTGAAATGTGTTCATAAATGACGCAAGTTTATGCTATCAGAATGAAATAAATAAATTCAAAAAATTAAATTTAAATTTAAGTTCGATAAGAAGCCTATACCAATGTCTATATAAATGCATGTACTGAATATAAGTGCCAGAATTTTCTTCATCTATATTTAAACACATATAAACAGCTGGAGGACTCACATAAACTGCCAGCACATAAAAAGACACAAACAATATTGTAACCAAATTGATAAAGTTGCTCTAAACGAATATCTCCCTCTCTCTCTACTTTAAGTTCTGGGCACCTCGTATATCATAGGTAGAGGAAATACACTCAGAAAGTAAAGCGGAATTCATAGCTCAGGGCTTAATAAAAATGTCAGTGAGAGTCGTGGATGGTAAACAAATGGCTTACAAAACTTGTGCACGAATGCACAAAACATGCAAACAGAATGCCGAAGGCCGAAGGCACCAGCAACCACCGATTTTAGCCGGGTCTACAAATTATATATGTATATGGCGTGCGGAGTAAGCGCGACAGCCAACTTTTTTGTTATCACAGTAAATAAAAAAACGTAGCCTGATTTGCCAACACACACAATAACACAAAATAAAAGAAAAAGGGGAACAGCAAACAATCTGGACAGCTCGCAATCTGTAGCACGATCCCAAAAAGTTCTTTTTTCTCTCATTTTTTGTTCAAATCAATTACAAACTTTCAGTTTGCTCTTGCAAACAGAAAAAATACGTATCAAGTCCGGCTGCAAACCCGAAAATGGGTCTAAAAACTTAAAAGGTTTCCGTTGTCTTAATTAAAAATATGTTTTGCCCTATCGAAATTCAAAACCATGCTGAAACCTTAATGCAAAACTTCAAGGCTGAAATTCTGGGAAACTAGAGCAGCGCGAAATGTGCGGACAGTGGAAGCTGTAAGAGAAGCCAGCTGCAAGCTCACCTAAACGTTGCGCTTTGAATAAGAGACTTTTCGAATATTCAACATGTTTATTCTCAATGAAATGCTTATTGACAAAATTATTAATATAATAAATTATTAATATTATTAATAAGACAAAACTAAAATAAACATATAAAATTAAAACTTTACTTAAGCAAACAAAAAACTCCTAGTTTCCATCGAATTCTACATAATCTTGCTTTTATCGCAAACAGCGAAAAAAATAAAGTGAGCAGCTTGCATAGTTCCAGCTCAAAGTAACTTCCACATTTTAACAACTGGCTGCGAGAATCTTCAAAAATAAACTACACGCACAATAAGAGAAAAACCAAAAATATTTCACGTAGCTTTAGTTACAGCAGACCAAAAAAGTTGAAGCGCAAAAATGTGAGCAGCCAGTGAAAGTTTTCTCCCAACAAAAGCGCTCGCTGCTCTGCCTCAGTGGCCAAAACTGTGGCCATCATCAACGGGCTGAGCAACAATGCAGGAACTTTTGCTTTTGAAAGTAGAGTGGGAGGAATTTTAGACAGCAAACACTTAAGCCAAGATTTTGAGGCACACAGTTCACGGTGTTATTGCAGCTGTGCGAGAACTTTGACAGTCGTGGCAATCGAATTAAGATCCATAAAAAAGTCAACACGATAAAGTTGCAGTAACTTGACCTTTTTACTTCGCAGCATTTACTCGGGGCAGCTGTTGCATCAGCAATTGAACAATATCAATCATACGCAATGTTTGACTTACCCCATTCCCAGCGCCATGACGTCTCTTAGTCAATGTGCCCGTCGTCGTTGTCGTTGAAAGCGTCGCATTCTTTTCCACTCCAGAACTTCGACGGTGCTGCAGCTGGCAACAAAGCCGCATGTAGGTGCACTGCAGCGCCTCAGCGAGCAGAGCTCCCAAACTGGACAAACACATCAGCATCAAAGGCACCCCGATGAGCGCATAGAAAATGGTCGCCAGCTTGCCAGCTGCTGTGCGTGGTGTCAGGCTGCCATGGCCTATGGAAGACAAGTAAATAGACTCGAGTCAATATAATCATTTATATAATGACAGCATATTATATTACAAATGAATCTAAGGTACACATAAAAAGCCAATTCTGTGTTTTGAATTACAAAATATCAACCCAAGCTGCAGCTTATAATAACTCTTGCATTGTAAATATTTGTTGACAAAAGACTTAGTATTTACATATTTTATTTAATTTATTTAAATTACTTAGAAGGTAGTTAATTGTAGTAATTTACGTCTCTCTCTATTCTGTTCCCTAATTTTTTCTGACCTGGGTCCACAAAGTCCACAAAGACTTACAATATATTAAAACTTTTCAATATTATTTGCCTAATCATCAAATTGATTAGCATATAAACAAAGTGTAAGGCAACTTGTGTAAGTATTTCCAACTGTTTAGTTTTTTTCCCTAAAGAAAGATTAACATAATTTAAACTTTGTCTACATATTGTGTTTATTTATGTTTTTTCTTCACTTTCCTGAAAGACTTGCTGAGCTCCACTTAAAAACTTTAATTTTCATTTAAATATCCAATTTAGTCAACTGCTTTCTTAAGCAAATTAATCCTATTTTGGCTATATCCTTAGCGATTCGCGTGCCAAAATTAAGTTTTGTATTTGCTGCACTTAGTTAAACAGAACACTTAAGCTGCTCTTAATTTGCTAGAGTATTTGTAGCCCCTACTGAGAAAGGGCTTAACTATCAACCGAACAACACTTCATAATATATATATATATAAAGAGAGAAGAGAGAGAGAGAGAGTGAGTTGTGTTGGCACAGTAAGCACAGACAACAGGCTTTAACCATATGCAAATATTTTGGTTGAGCCCACTGGGCGTATACATAATATGTATGTTGTCTTGTCTTTGGCTGTCGTTGATGTTGCTATAGCCGATGGCCCTACTGCAATGTAAATATTAGCAGTTATTACAGCCCACTGCTATAAATTCAAAATGCCCCGAAGATGATTGTAAATACTAAGCAAACAGTGTCTCGAAGTAAAAAGCAATAGCTAAGCGACTTCAAATGAAAATGTTGCCACTCACCAATTGTTGTTATCACAGTCACCGAGTAGAGTAAAGCCTCGCTAAAGGTCCAGCTCTGCGTGTCGCCAGCATCGTAGCCAAAGTGACCCAGTGCACTGGCGCTGGCACTCGCACCAGGTCCTGCCACAGCGCCAGTTGCGCCACCAGGACGCGTCGCAGCCACAATGGAACCCTCGAAGCGGCGTAGCTGCTCGTGGACCAGCATCGTCCAATTCCGCTCATACAGCACGTTGAGTTTTTCTGCAATTAGAAATGGCAATTATAGCATAAATAAATAGCTGTTCACAAATGTATCTAATTGGGTCAAAAGCCTTTGACACTCAAGTCCCGAATCTGGCCAATTGCCAGCTGCACTCAGTAAAAATCTTAAGTGTAACCTTTGTAATTATGCAATTCCGTGCAAAGTGCATTGATAACCTTTAAGCTCTAACCGCGCGACCTTTACCAAGTGTCGCCCAGCAACGCAAGCCACGCCTCTTACTTGGCTGCCACTTCCTTTCGATTTTACTTGGTTTGTCTTGGGGGCGCTGCTCGCATTTGATTTTGCCTCTACAGCAAATTGCAGAGGTTGCTGCTGCCACAGCTTGTTAACAACAACAATCGTTACCAACGCCCACTTGACGCCATTTGGCCTTGGCTATGCCCACATTGCCGCCCCGGAGGCACAATTTAGACCCACCAGCGACTGCATCCATTTCAGCTGGAAATGAAACACTCAATACTCTGGGTCCTTGTATTGGCAGCTCGAGATCCTTGCCAGATGTAAATACCAAAGCAAATGTGCTTCGTGCTCAAGTCGAATTCCTATACATACATACATATATATATATATGTGAATATATACTCATTTTAATAGCAAATGAATGCGCAAGTGCTCTCCGCCTTTGGTTTCATGCTGGAAAAAGTCGGGAAGCACTTTACGTGACTGTTTGTGTAATATAAGTTGTTACCCTGCTGCCTTCACGTTGCTAAGTGGAAGCCACAGGAGTTTCTTAGCCTTCAGCTTTATTTAATGTAAACTAAATAAGTAGATAGCTAATTTAAGTGGCTCAGTTAAATTGCTGATAAATTTATTGCAATGAAGGCTGAATATCTTGGCTGAATAGAAACATTCTTCTTAAGGTCTTAATATCAACAATTCTCAAATATTGTTTGGAGTAATTCAGATATTAAAATCAAATTTTCCTTTAAACTTAAATTTCTTTTTCTATAGTATATTTTTATATTTTTATAAATAAATATATACTTTATACATATATATATATATATATATATATATATATATATATAAATATATATATTTGTTTCTTTTAAGTACACTAACACAACTTTTAATTTTATGTAAATTTGTACATCTGTAAGATGGAAACAAAGCCTAAGAAAACACTTGAAGCATGAAATTCCATTTAATTTTGTATAGAAAGCGCCTTACACGGCCTTTGCGCAAATATTTACATATTAAGCTAGCCCATCAAATAATGAGTATCTGCTATAATACCTGTAGAGAGTTAAATTAATCTAGTCATTAGAATTATTAATTAAATATGCCTTGAAGTGCTTAAAGCTTGCCTGCCTGAAATTTGGGAATTTGTCAAATGAATTGTGACTAGCAAAATGCAAAGCTGGAGTCAAGCTCGACATCATTAAGTCTTATAAATTAATCATATGCCAGGTGCGCCACTCCAACAACAAAAAGCAAAATGCGCGTAAATTAATTAGTTTATTTATGATGGGAAATTTTCATTAAATCAACATAAGCACACGCCAATGCACATGCCAGAAAGACAGAGGAAATGGAATGAGGCGGTGTGCGGTAAGACAGCCGGAGTACTGTATGCAAATAATACACTTTTTTGGACATAAAATGAATAATTCCAAGTTTTTTGTTAGGTAATTAACAAGAAAATACTGAAGAGCTGAATTAAATATCTCAGCTCATAATATTTTACATATTATCAAATATTCAACAAATGCTTTTTGTGCTAAAAAGTAACATCCCATTAGAATAAAGAATAATATAGGGATTGCACTGAAAAAAATTCTAAGTTTCCAATATTTGCAGGCGTTGTATAATATATTTAATTTATTTAAAATTTAACACTTCTTGGTTAATATAATATTTATACTGCACTTTGTGATAAAAAGTTCTTAGAATCTCTGTTGGAATCTTATTTTGAACCGAAGAGAACAGTGGAGTAGAAATCATTTCCATATCTTCTTACTGCTGATATTCATTATATATATGTGTAATGAATTGAAAAACGTTGATTTTAATATGTTAGTGCTGATAAACGTAAGTATTAATATTAATATTAGGCATTGATTAATAATAAGAATTTGTACTTCGAAATACAAAATTCCAAAATGAGTTAATCTAAATATTTTGGACCCTAAAATAGAGATAAAAGAAAACATGAAAAAAAAATTAAAATATTCTTAGACAACTGTAAATTATATATACCAATCAAACTGCCTATGTAGCCCAGTGTACCTACGTGTTGCAACGCAATGGACTTTTGAAAAAAGAAAAAACTGAAAATAAAAATTAAATGCTTGTGCACTTTAATGGAGATTGCCGTGCAAATTGAGTGCCAACGGCAGCTGCAATCTAGGTGACAAAGTAATTAATTTCAAATAAATCACTGCAACTAGACATAGTTAGAGCCCACACACACACATGCATACCACATACTCCCAAATAGTTGGCAAACGTTGCGTAAAATTTGCGAAAATTGTTTTCTCTGTGAGCAAATGTTTGGCAATGCAAATATTTTGTTATTATTCAATTTGGCGCAAATTACATTCCGGGGCTAACTGAAAGTTAATTCCAATTAAAATATTGATATTTGTTTAGCATTAATTGCCACTAACAGACAAACGTTAAAGCCGTTTTATATATGCCATTACAAACAAATCAAGCGTAAAATACAACACAACACTTTTGGCTCATATTTATGGCCGATGCGGCAAATAATTCACGCTTGATTTATGCGTATGCGGCAAATAAACAATTTAACTAAATTTGTTGGCTCGCTCACCCGTTATGATCCACAATTCGCGTAAACAATCCTCGCGGCTCTTGGCAATGGCCGCCGATTTGCTCAGATCCTGTGGTGCCTCTAGCAGAGGAAAAATGAGTGCACCCAACACCGAATACCCTGTAACCAGTAAAACAAGACCGGGAGTAGAGAGCAGCAGCTTTAGCAGCTGACCCAAGCAGCGTTCGGAGGCGTGACGTTTGACCAGACCATTGGACTTCACGCCAGCCTCTTGACTGAGCTGCTCGTCGAGCTCCTGCTGCTCCTGCTCCAGTTCCTGTTGCTCGTCATCATTGTCGTCGCTCTGATTGCTCTTAAACGCCTGCTCAACGTCACACATGATCGCAATTTGTTTGGCATTTGCAATTGTTGCTGCAACATTTAGTTGTCCCCGACTCCTTACTGTTGTTGCAGCTATAGTTGTTGCTGTTGGCTGTCAGTTTTATTGGGCGTGCACTTCCGTTTCCGCCTCAACTTATGATTCATGCTGTGCTGCTGCTTGTCAGCCATCCGTTTACTAATTACAACAACGTTTTCTCATCATTCCTTTGTTTTCCCTCTAAGTCTCTTTCGCTTTTCGCCCCTCCGCCTGCTGCCTGCTTGCCCCTTTAGCGTATTATGTTTTAAGCTGTTGTTGACTTGTTTCCAGTTGTTGTTGTTGCAGTTGCTTCTGTTGCTGACATCGCATTTTGCATTGTTCCTGGTCTGTGCTCTTCAATCCGTGCACTTGGTTTGTACTTTTAAAGTTGTTGTCCCAGTTTATTACCCCAGCTTTGCGTGCCACGCCCAGCCGTCTGTCGCCTGCAATTGAAAACAAATGTTGTATTGTAATAGTTCTTGCTGCTGTTGCTACACTGCTGTTGCTGTTGCTGTTGCTGTTGCAGTTGCTGAAGTGCACTTGGGCACAGGTTAAGCACACCCAACGGGGCTGACAAAGTGAAAATGTACTAAATTTGACACTTAGCTTAATCTAATTAACAACTCTTAACGCCACTATATTATGGGCCAGCCAAGAAGCTTAACTTGCAAGTAGACTTCAATTAAAAGTTTTCTGAGTATATTAAGATATATTTAAATAAGCTTAGCTAAGAAACATTTGTAATTTTATTTGAAGCAAAGTCAGAATAGAATGAAGTATTTAATTTGGTACAAAATCAAATTAAGCTTCTGGCATGTTGAATCGGCATGTGAAGCCAGAGTGGCCCAATCGCATCAAGACGAGAATATAAATATTTTTCTTTCGAATCACAGCATAACTCAGTCTTTCTTCTTTTCATTCAGGTTAAGGCACTTTATTATTACTTTATTTCCATAAACTATGATTTTCCATAGGACAAGTTTCACCTTTGGCTTATAACGAAGCCAAAATTAATTCTAAGACACTCTTCACATGTAAAACAGTATAGCATAGGCACAGCTTATCTCCAACTGAACTGATTTGTAAACAATTACAACCACCTGCTTTTGCTTGGCTCAACATAAAATTTAATCTTAAATAAACAAAGTTAAACTAAGAGAAGAGCTTGCCATTAGCATTAGTCTTCAATCAATCTCAATTAACTTAATCTGTGTGCAGTTGATTAACTTCTTCTTCTATATTTCACGTTTTTTTATGGTAACTATAGAATTTCTATAGAAATTCATCATATTTCAAATAATCTTTATGGCCTTGACTAAACTCATCCGCTTCTATAGTTTCCAATCAAGATGAGCTCTTATTGTCATGCTGTTCACACTCTTAAAAGCATATAATCTGTACATTTTATGTATATGTTATTTGGCTCATTTAGTTGGGGTCATTAAGATTACAACGCGTTTAGAACGGGGCAGACATTATCGATAAAGCCCATTAAAGAGTGGCATAAAAACGATAACAATGCCAGCTCATGTAATACAAATTGAAGTGAAATAACAAACGCAAAAGGCGATGACAGTGTCACACCAACACAAACACCAACACACACACACACACACACACATACACCTACAAGCACAACAAAGCACACTAATCATTATTGACGCTGCGGCTCGTCTAATAATGCGCTTAGAGTGCTTCGATGGAATCAATTAAAGCTAAAGAGAAATTGTACAAGAGGGAATTCCTCCCATGAAATGCTACAGAGGAAGCCACATCCACACACACTCACTCACACAGATGAAGTTGCGATAAGTAAGTTCTGTCTACATTTATTGATGTGTGACGTTTGCATCATCGATGACCCTTCTAGACCTTAACTCGACGTGATTTATATAGTTCGTCGAAAAGCAGCTGGCTTAAGTAATTTTTGTTAATTGAAATAGGCTAAAATGGGCTGGCGTCTGCTTGGGTTCAAACCACTTGCCTCTTTAACAAAAGCCAATTTTTTCTTCTTCACATTTGCTTTCTCGGCCTTTTTTATGAGCAAGCGCGCATAATTAAGTTTGTGGCCAACGTGGCGTATGCGCAGTGGACTTGGGGTCTGGCTGGGAGGGCTAATGCAAAATTAATGTCAATCGCTTTTTGGCCAACGTCAGCATTGGCATAGCAGTGCCCCCACTTTTAATTGTAGCTCAGCTAACATTTGAACCTCTGCTCGAGCACGCATCGAGCAAACTAAATAGGAAGAACCCTTAAGGCGCCAACGAAAAGGCAAAACGTCTAGCGGAAGTTATCCCTTTTAGTCAGATTGAAATCAGCTTAGCTCCGGCTCTTAATTGAAATGTTTGCATTTCACTTTAATTAAAGTGTTTTTCGCCCCGCACCCAAAAAAAAAAAAAAACACACAAAAAAGAAAGCAGAAAACCTTTTTAGCACGCGCAGGACACACCAGCGGGAGGGGTACAGAGTAGAAGGAGAAGAAGGGGTTTCTTTGATTTCAATGGCATTTTTCTTACATTTTTCATTTCACTGCGCGCTGTTTTTCGCACGTCATTTTATGAAGTTTGCTGTTAAAGTTTTGTAGTAGTTAAATGAAAACAACTTGGTTGGCTCTTTCGCCAGGGCCCTTCATTCATAGCCTCAGCACACTGCGCGTCTTTTAATTCATTTCCTTTGTGCGTGCTCTTTTCTTGTGCGCGGCGTCTGCCTTATTATGCAATAATTATTATTATTATTTATAAATGCAATGACAACAAACGCAGTTTAATTACAATATTCTTCTGCTCGCTCATTTTCTTTTCTCTACCAACTCATCAAATGCAGCTGCAGCAGCCCAAGCCACCAGCAGCAGGATCCAGTAAACGACGTCCGAAGTGACGCTAATGGCGCTAGCCTCATTTCTCGCCAGTTCTGGAGCTGTTTTTAAATCCAATTTTCCTTCATAATTTTATAACACGCCAGAGCAGTAAGTCCTGGGCCCCATTGGGCGCATCCGCCCGCTGACCCCTCGCCTCGTTGTTCTCGTCATCATGGTCGTTGCCTATTCCCAATTTAATTGCATCGCTGACATTTAGCACCAGCACAGGAAGCAAACAAACAAAAAAACAAACTAGCAGCGAGAAGAGCCAGCTTAAATAGGATTTTGGTTTTTTGGTCCCATGGCTCTTTGCCATGTTAAACTCAGTGGCGTCTATGCCAGTCACTTGTTTAATTGAACTTGACTCACGGCATGCCACCCGTGCCATGCCCGCCTTGCAGTCGTGTAGTCGGCAGTCGTGCAGCCGTATCTAAACTATATCACAATACGCGCATTTCCAATTTGTTGGCGCTCGGTGCCAAAGAGCACACCAAATGTCATTCAATTGAAAGGATTTAACTCGCAGTTCAACTGCACTTCGCAGCTTCTCTCTTGCTCTGGGATTCATGCATCCCTTAGCTGGCTGGTTGCTTTTGTTGTTGTTGTTGGTTTTCTTTTTTTTTTTTGTGTGTACTCGACTGCTCTTTGATGTAATTACATTAACGACAACAAAATGAAAGAAAGTAGACGAGCTGTATAAAAGCAACAACAGGCGTGTGGGAGAACAGGAATGTCTGACTGGATATATACCCTGTTCTGAGATGTGAATGAACAAAGACGTCAACGAATCAAAGGAATCGCATAGAAAGACGTTTTGAACTTAAAAAATGAAGAAGGTGTAACGCATAGAAAATGAAAAGCGGTAGGATGATAACCACACTAAGGAAAATAATAATTTAAATGTGTATACATGATCAAAAAGAGTGTGAGAGTATAGTAATGATAGTAGAGATGTATTATCATTGACTGCTTAATATACAATTAGATTAGTGTGAAAGATTTCTGTGGGCTTTATTTAGATTAATATATAATAATAAATCGATATATTTGAATGCTAAATACGATTATTTATTGATGCATCTAGAGAAAATATAATTAATGCTCAGCTAGATTGAAGTTCGATTGGTCAAACACCGAATTTCACAATTTCTAGATAAATGCCTGTGTAAATAAATGAAAGGCAATTAAATGCAAATACCTTAAAAGTTAAATGAATTGTAAAATTTTATGTGGCAGACAATCGGAGACCGAGCTAAAAACTTATTTAGGTAGATTTAGAAAGCGGACAAGCAAACGACAGACTAATAAGCAGCATTTATTTGTACATCTCTCACCTACACACGGGCTGAGGGCATAATTTTGTGCAGTCAAGTGCCTATAATGAAAATTAAATGCGAAAAGGCGAGCAATGGCCAGCAAGGATTCGCCAGGATATACGCCAGCGGGCAGAAGAAGGCAGCGAAGCGTGTACGGAACTTTTTACACATTAGCCGGGTGAAGGCGAGTGCAGAGGTGTAATACAGATACGAACAACAAGGGAAGCTAAAACAATACCTAATAACTATGCAATTGAGCGCAGCGGAAGGAAAACACTTGAGAGCCCAGCTCGGCCATAATTTATAATAAAAAGGACGCAAAGGGAGCAGAGTAAGCGACGAAAGGATAGCACAGGATAATGACCATGTTAATGCAATACAAAAGTGCACTGAAAGGAAATGAGCAAGATAAGTAACGAGCCCCCAAAAAGCTGACCAAAAATTTCACCATTTTAGCCCCACAAACTTTGTGGCGCAAAACAAACGATGCCCGGTCTCAGGCCATGCTCATTAAACGCGCTCAACTTGACTGCAACAGACTTAATTATGTATCCAAGTCTTGGCTGGTAAGCTAGACAAGAAAAAAGTATTCAGATAACAACTATTTGGAGATAAAGCAAACAAATAAAATACTCTTCCTGAAAAGTAACATAGACAAAATAATAAAATCTTTTCACTTTTTTAATTAATGTTTTTTTTTTTGTTAATACTCCTGAATATAGAGTTTTGCAGATATTAAAAGTTACTACTAAATCGATATCATATAATAGCAGCTCATCTAATCTATAACTTAGTCAGAATACCCTAAAGCATTAGAGTATCAGCAACATAATCAGCGCCAAAACTTACAAGACATCGCTTTACCGAAGCTGATTAGTTTTTGGAGTGCCTCAAGTGCAAGTCAAGCACTCGCTCAGTCAGTCGGTCGAGCATTAGGCAGTCAGTCAGTCAGTTTGTCAGTTGGCCGCTGTTGGTCGAGCGTGTAAACTTTGCCAAACAGCCGGCAGACAACACCCACAACAACAACAGCAAACAGCGAGAGCATTTCGTAGCCATTTTCTTTCCAACAAAAACTCATTAAAAATAGCGCAAATGCAGCTACCACGTAAAATGCATAAAAAACTACAAAATGTTAAGACCAGGAGAAAAGTGAACAACAAGCGATTCAAACTAAACTTAACTAAATGCAAAATGCACAATAATTAGCGGCAACATTTTGAAGGAGCTTTTAATAGGCTACCTTTGTGCCGCAACAGGCGCCTTAATTAACGAATAATTGCGAACAGAAATCAGCAAATGCGGTCTTTATAATAGAAGGCCACGAATAGCAAATGAAGAGTTAAAAATTATCACCGAAAACTGCTCAAATCAATGAGCACAGATAAATATCTTTATTCTAATCTAAATCTATATTGAATTTATTTTAAGCACCATTTAAGAAAGCTTCTTAATTGAGAGTCAACAAATTAAGTTGAACTAGTGGATTAAGAATTTAAGACAAATACGTATTAAATACGATAGTATTGTGATCTCTCGATTCTTTCCTTTTTACTACTCCTGTCTCTTTCCTCTTCTTCTCTTAATTTGTTACTTTTCCCATTGTCTTTTCTTCTCTGTTCCATTCTTCACTTCATCTCTTTACGCTTCTCTATTGCTTAATTTTGTAATTCTTTTTCTCCTCCCATCTTTGTTCTCCGCATGTTCTTTTTATTTTTATTTAATTTTAAATTTTGGATATTCTTTCGTCGTTCCACTTCCCTGGTCTCCTCCCTTATTTCTCTATACTCATGCTATTTTTTCTTCAGCATTGATTTCTAGCTTCTCATCTTCAATCTTAAAATACAGACTTTTTGTTAAAAATCATTTTTAGTATTAAAAATATCTTTTTTTATGTTTTAGATCGAGCTCTGCTCTCAAAAGTTTGTTTCGTGCACAAATTTATATTTATATAATCAAGTGAATACCCTACTTTGGCTATTGCACACAAATGACACAATTTGCTGGCTAAATTTTATAATTTGTAACTGCCTCTGGCATATTTCGTTGAACATTTCCAATTGAATGGTGGACACACAGGGTGAAAGAGCTGACTGGATGGTTGGTTGGAGCTGTCTGCCGCTGGCAGTTCAACTTAAACTTGTTAGCTCTCGTAATTAAATTGTTAAACATCAGTTGGACTTTAATTGACTACCGGTGTAGCCGTTAAGCAAATGGCTGCCAGACAGTCTGCCAGGACTCAAGCAGGACTCGCATAGCAATGACGACCTTCCCGTTAGCCAGCTCAGCAATATTGCTTAAGTGGCAATTTAGTGTCTATTTGCTTTTGTCTTAGCAGTTTTCTTGTTTTCCTCTTTTATTTTTTCAAATATATACAAATTTAATGTTAATTAAGCCCATGGCGTTTTATATACATAACAAGCCAAGGCATGGCTTGTGTCTGCATTTATTTGAGTGTGTGCGAACAAATGTTTGCCTTTAACCGTTAACAGCAAAAACTTTTTAACCCTAACCAAAAATGTTAATCCAATAAAATCGAATAGTTGGCCAATTGAGCACCACAACGAGTTGAAACGCATAAAATGCACAATGTGGGAGTGGCACAAAAATTTGCATAACGTTAACTGCCTCTGCGTGGAATGTCTGTGTGTGTGTGTGTGTCTTTGATAATGCCATTTTAAATGCACTTTATACGCCCTTTGTCTCAGCTGAATGTCATTGAAAACACGCAGCTTTAGCAAAGCTAATCCCATGATATATCAACTGCACTGATATGCATATAGAACAATCGGGCATTGAAACCTTTAAAAGCTAAGTTAAGCCATGGAAATATTACGTATACGATACGTTGTTACAAATTGAACGCTATTTTCAATGTTTAGGAAAATTAAATATTGTACAAATTAAAATATAAAATATTTTATTATAATTTAATAATACAAATTATTCTGGACAGACTCACGCTACAGAAAATTTTCAACATTTAATGAAGGTATATTTAATATATACTTATTTTTTCTGAGCTGCAATTGTGTCAGTTTTGACTGTTGCTAAATTAATGTGGCTTTCAGTCGTAGAGATTGTCAATAATTAAAAAGGTTAATACAGATGATATGAAGAGGTTGTCTTTAAAGCTATTTCATCAGTTTACATTGCAATCGAAAATTTACCCCAAATAACTCTCACTTAATTGTAATTTAAATAATTAAAATATATAATTAATATAAAAATGAAATATGAAATATATTTTCTTAAGGAGTTCTAAATATGAAGTCCTCAACTATACATTTTTATAAGAATAATTTTATTTCTTATAAATGTTCTTGCAAAAATGTTATTGTCTTTAAATTATTAATATCAATAATTTCATTTAAATTATTTTAATATTTGAGCTTCTATTATTTATTGAATAATTATTGGCTAATCATTGATTATTATATTTATTGCTGAAACAATGTCAGTTGTTGCTGTAGTTGTTTCTGTTGCTGTTGTTGTCGATGCGGTTGGTCGATTTTCGGTAGCTAATTGCTTGGTAGCTGGACTGCCAAAAATTAATTAGTCACGTGAAGGCAAGACGTGTCACCGTCTGCCGCCTTGCTTAACATTTGGTCGCGTTTGTTATTGATCATATTTTTGTTAGCATTTAATTTGACGCACGAGTGCCTTGCGATAGCCAATGCTAATGATTGAGTGTTAATGGAGTAAACGTGGCCGAAAAGGAATCAAAGCGGCACAGAGAACATGGCTTTACATGTGTAATAACATGGCGCATCAGCTGACCTCGTTGAAATCACAGTAGGAGGCAGGTGGTGTGGCAGGTGGGTGTATTTGGGTGGTTGAGCAGTAAACATGGTGCGTGTCAATGCGTTGCCTGCTAAGGAACACCAACCATCAACAACAACAACAAAAGCGGGCGGCATAGCCAACATGTTTGCAGAGTTGGGTAAGGCCTGGGCACAGATGCAAACATTGAGATATGTAACGAAAAGCACACACATACACACACACACATCCCTACAATACCAAGCTGGCAAGTGTGTCATGGACATTACTCAGTATGCATTATAGATGTGTGTGCGTGCGTATGTGTGTGTGTACAACACACTTACACGTGTTTCAACGGCTGCTGGCAGTAGTTGATGCTGTGACTGTGACTGTGGCCGTTGCCATAAAAAAAGGCACATGCTAAAATGGCAATACGAAGGACAAACAAACACACTAAACACACACACACATACACGCACACACACCTCTGTATGCGCAGTAATTGTGCTTGAAAAGTCTGACAACACGTATTTATGCAAGATTGCAATTATGATATAAAATACTTGTTGTGCTCGAACTGCTCGAAGGAAATGTATTCCAAAAAAAAGAGAGAAAAATGATTATGTTGCCGCATTGTATGCCCAACGCTCGAGTGCATTAAAGCTGATTTCTGGCCAACCAGCTTACTTGATTATTTAAGTTAATGTGCCAGCAGCTAAGACCCAAGGTCGTAAAATATTTGAAAAGCAAGAGCAAACAAATTTGAGATTGATATTTGGTATTTGGAAAGAACTTCAGAGTCAAATGAACATTTTTTAATTTTTAAAATTAAAAGACAAGAAAAGAAGAAGAAAGATAAGAATTAAAATACATGCAATAAATATTACAATAAATAACATAAAATTAAAAATAAAATAAACAAATATTGAAATAAATAAAATAAAATAAAATAAAAATAACGTAAACAAAAAAGGTCATAAAATAAAAATTCAAATAAAGTAAAAAATAAAATACAAATTAATGAAATAAAATAAATAAAAATAAAATAAATACAATTTAAATTAAATTATTAAAAGTAAAAAAATTAAATAAATATTTAAGTAATTAAAAAAAAAAAATAAAAATTCAAATAAAGTAAAAAATAAAATACAAATTAATAAAATAAAATAAATAAAAATAAAATAAATACAATTTAAATTAAATTATTAAAAGTAAAAAAATTAAATAAATATTTAAGTAATTAAAAAAAAACAATAAAATAAACACAAGTTAAGGTTAAATAAATACAATAAAAAACTAGAATCATTTCATTTATTCAAGTCAGTTTCATAATTTCGATTTGCTTACAGAGTTACAAGCTTGAAAACGAATTACTTCTACCTTCTTATGTCTCTCTAATAATTTCTCCAACTCCACTTTAATGTTGCAAATCACAAGTTTCTTAAATTGCCAATGGCAATTAACGTATTGAACTTTGATTCACCATTTGACATCAGCTAAGCTCCATTGTGGGCGTTGCATGTCCTTTTGTCGTCAGCCATCCTGCGGCGCAGGCAAAACTGTCATTCCGTTAATTGAGTTTGACACTAATGAGCGTGCAATCGTTACATAATTGATTTATAAATGCACCAGTCTACCCATCCGTCTATCGCTCTCTCACTCTCGCTCTCTCATTCGGTCTCTCTCTCTCTTCTCTCAATTGAGTTGAGCACTTGAGTTTATGACGTTGTCGCTATTTCGCGATAATTGGGTCAGACAAACAATGGCCGAGGGGAACTTAAAACGCCCCAAATGAAGGCTGCTGCTGCACTCGCCAGGACATAATTCAAGTAGCTTGACAGGATAACACTCGCAGTGAAGAAGGGGAAGCGCACATACGGTCGCGCCCATAAAAATCCGAAATGTTTGCGGGCATAGACAGCATCATTATAAGTATCGTCATCATTATGACTATGTGGCTGATGATCATCATGATAATCAGCATCATTTTTGTTCTGTGGGCGGGCCGCTTGCCACAAGCGCTAATTCCACACAAATTGTAATTAATTTGAATTAATTATGTTCTACTTCCACATGCCAAAAGCAAACAGTCGCCAGCAAACAACACACACACTCACACACACATGTCTGGGGGCGTAGCGAATGAGACATATTTTTTGTTTTAAGCATACTAAAGCATAAGCACACACACGTACACACACAAATGCAGACAACCACAAACTCGCCGCAGAACGGCAGGATAAAGAACGGCTTTTGGTTGGGTTCCGCTCGCAGCTGACAAAGTTTTTGTCCTTTTTCGCTGTCTACTTTCGCGCAGCGCAAACAAATGAAACAAAAATATCCGTAGAAGTTCTATAAAAATAAAGTATTGTTGCAACTTTATTCAAGCATTAGAAACGCAAGCAACAGTTGAACATATAAAGCTTTTTATTTAGATTTTAAAGCTGTTTTTATTTAACTTAATTTTATACTTAAAGTGTAGCAAATCATAAGCCTATTTAAAACATTGAAAACTTGACATAATTAAAACATGAAAACAATTCATTTACCCAATCGAAATCTTTTCGTTGAACAAATGCTTATAGTTTTTATATTATCGGAAATAGTTTAACAGAACAGAATACAATTTTCTTCGTAGTAGGCCGCGATAAATTCTAATTGATATTCGAATTAACATTGACGTACATTTGGTTTATAAAATTACAAAATTGATTACAAAAGTTATAAAAATATAATTTTGGTTCTATACGACCAAATTACGCTTTCGGCTTGCATAACCTTTAAATTATTGAAATATAATATTAAGCAAGATGCACATTCTAGTCATCACTCCGACTGGCAAGACAGTAAAAATAGATGTCAAAGATGACGACGCTACCACGGATATGAATCCAGAGGAAACGAGGCCATTAGGCGAACCCAAAATAATGGATAAGTACCCAACCACTTCAGAGGAGGCACAACTGCGCTTGCAGCAGTTGGACTTCATTGATAAACTGTCAAAGTTTCCAAACAATGAAGCGAAACATTCCTCTAAAACATCCTAGTTGGTCAATGTCAGTGAGTATTTTCAATTGGTATCAAGAAGAATATTGTCGCTTAACGTCAGCCGGTAGGAATAAGAGAGCTACAGCAAGCCAACAACTTATCTCCATACACGCCCGACTATATGCTGGATGTAAATTAAAAAGAATTTCGTAAAACTTATTAAGAGGAATAAAATCTTCATTTCAATATATATTTCCAGTTCCTATGCAGAGCCGAAGGCATATTTTGGCAACTATGTTTAAGCCAACAAAAATTGAATTCGATGTATCTTTTATATATGAATGCGCAGTAAATTAAATAAAAATACATAAATTTGTAATATTTAAAACAATTAAAATATTAACTTTTATTAATAATATTACTATAAGTTATACATGTGCATATATAAAATTTTCTATTTACAAAAAATATATATTGGATGAGGATGTCGAGCTCAACTGGTTGCCTGCTTCTCTTTTTTTTTGGCAAACATGCTCTATTTTTTGTAAAATTAGAATTAAATTTAGGAATTAAATTTAAATTAGGGTTTCATGGTATGTGCAATTTTTGCACCCCCAACGACAGTTTTTTTTATATAATGTATAACAAATGTAAATATTAATTTGTTTATTGTAAGCAATATAATCCGCATAATTACGTCTGCTTTACGCTTATGCTAGATCCAGAATAAATCTGATCCATTCATGCAGTCTGACTCAAGTAAGAAGAGCATTTTTTTGTACGTATTCTAACTCTTCTTATATATTGAGTAAAGGAGAAAGCTGAACATAGCGCAGAATCTTGAACTAATTTTCTCTTAAGCCGCGATCAAAACTGCTATGGTGGCACAAAGGGACTTACCATTTGTAGACATGTAATTGAGATATATCTGCGCACAGAAAGGCAAAGATATGACACTAAAAATTGTACACTAACTACATGCCAGAGTAGAGGATAGTAGGAAGGAGTATGCAGGTAACACCAGACTAGTTGTCTTTGATTATTATGTTTGCATTAATTGAGTTACAACATAAATACATACGTCTCTTTCAATATGAGTCAGCATACAATGTCAGTGTGAGGAAATGAGCGCATACATAGATATTTTTGCATATGCAAACATATTTTCTCAAATTGTCACATGTTTGCTTGTTTATGGATGCGAGAACGCAAATACTCCATTACGGAAATTTATATAAATATACGTGTAGAACGTGTAGAATTTAAATAGCATATAATGCTTGAATGTGCAAGTAAAATGCTAGTTTCAAATGGTTGACATTGACAATGATAAATGGCTATATAAACTATATCAGTTTACAATATTCCTACCACATGCTCTTTAAAGCTTAAGTAACTTTTTTGATAACCCTTTTGGACAACGTTCAAAGAATTAAATAAAATCAGCTTGAGCACAGGGCTAGAAAAAGTAAATCCCACTTTGGTTAGGGTATTAGAACGTAAGTCAGATGAGCAGTTGGTCGAACACGTATGCTCTAATCTCTAAACGAAGAAGAAGACGCATCCGAAGTATTTAAGCGACACGTGCTAAGCAAATTAATATGACAACTGCTGTTGCTATATTTTCTGACTAGAGCTCGAGTTGGTGCAAGAGCCGCCAGAGAATTACCCAAGCCACAGCGGCAAGTGAATGACATTGTCTGGCACGAGTGGAAATGTTGACAGCAAAAATTTAACGCTTAAAATGCCAAACACACAAATATTTTGACATTCAAAACACAGAGAGAGACTCATACACAGTCACACACGCCCACAAACAAGCGTTCTTACATGCACCACCAAAAGTATGTTGTTGTTCTATTTTGACTTTTCTTTTTGCGTGGCAAATTTTCCATGAAAATTGCATGAATTGCAGATTTTTATACGCACGAAATGCGCTGCGCTTGGCATGCGTCTGGAGTCAACTCGAGTAGAGTTGAGTTCTCATTGTGGTTGTTGTTGTTGCTGTTGCTGCTGCGTGTGCTTTAGTCATTTTTATGGCAGCGCCGGCGGCACTTGGCGTAGAAATAGAACAAAACAGCAACAACAACTACACCAACGTGCCTCACATTGTTATAGAATTTGGCTTTAACAGTCGCTTACGGGGGACCTAACAATGACTTAATATATTGCTGTTGCGATATGTGCAATGTGGCGTATGCGTGATATGCCTCGGCCGCAGCTTGCAGCCAAAAAGAAGGCAATTTCAGTAGCAGCAGCAACAGCTCAATTATGTGTAGTTGTCGAGCACGGGGCGTATGATTAATGCACTATATATTCAAATGCCAGCCGAAAAGTATGCAACAATAAACTGCCAACAATCTAACACTTGTGGCACACACACTCTGCCACAATTGCGACTGCATAGCTAATGCAATATACTTGTAGCTGGCTCAGACAAATTGCTCAGGTGAACTCTGACCCCCAAACGTAATTCGACACATGCCGAGACAGTCGGAGAGATTACTCGAGTTGAAACTAATTTGTCAGACCAAAACTTTTACAATCAACTTGAACTAAGTTTGTGTTAGATTTGTTTTAAATAAGATAAGATGTGTGCAAGTTCTAAGCTGTCCAATTCAATTAGGTTAATAAGACTTTCGCTATCTGGTCTGAAGAAAGCCAAACAAGTAGAATTGCTTGCTTAACTAAACTTTTATTGGCCTGAACTCATGGAAAGATATCTGCTAGTCGGGCACTCCCGAATAGTACATATAAGCCAGATTCTTATTCAAATGAAAAGCCTAAATACCTAAAATCACTTAATCAATATCTATTTTTAAGTTAACTTTAAAGCTGAACAATTCTCTAATCCAGTACGCTTAGAACAACACCCCAAGGAAGCATTTATTATGCCATAATGGTAACTGAAGCAAAATCAGCCTTTTGGAACTTAAAGCATCAATTCTTAATGCTCCTCATTGCATAAATCAAGAGTGACAACAAGCTGCCACCTGGCAAACGCGGCGTATGCGCAATCTGTCTGCCCTGCTGCTGACCCGAAAATCTTTAACCATCTGTTTTCACAGTTACGCTCTGACATTTGTCTCTTTTGTTTTTTAATGTCCAAATGCTATAAAATTTAATGTACTGCCAAAACACACAAACAAAAACAACAGCAATTGAGTGCGGCAGGACAACAGAATTGCGGCGGCAGCCTCTAGCGTTTACCTTTGGATATTTGTCGTTTACCTTTGGCAGTCGGCAGTTGGTGGCAGTTAAGCAGTTGTCATTGCGATTTGCTTAGCCAAGATTTATGCCCAACCGACGCTTGATAAATGACTGGACGCATTTCTAAGTGGCTTTTACTTGGAGTCGACATCAAGTAGCGTTTTCAGCGTTCTGCTCGGCCATAAATTCGCAGTTGGCTGCATGTCTAAATTAGCATTGAGGTAATTGGTGATATTTTAAGTTTGCGTTGAATATGTAATGGGTTGTTGCGGCCATAAAGCAGACAACTTAATTAGACGATCTTTTAGAGGTAGAATAAATAAGTTTAAACAATAAATGGGCATCGACATCGACGTGTACACATAATTCTCTTTATTAAAATGTTTCTATATAAAAAATTAATGTTTAGAAAATAAAATAATAAATGCGAGATATCCCAAATTATGTTTCATTGTTGTTTGTTCTTGTAATATTAATTGAAATATTAAAATGTTGCTATTTTTCTATTTTAGTATCTTTCTAAAGCTGGTTGTATTAAAATGTTTGCAAGAATATATGGATTCTTGGTCAGGACGACAAACCGAGTCGTTTAGGCCTGTCCGAATATGTGAACGCATCTGCGCTGCTATAAGAGCTTGAGGCTATGCAAATACGCGCATACTAAGTTTGATTCAAATAGTCGTTGACTATTGTACGGTTTAAGAGTTAGATTCTCCAAATTTTGTATTTAGTTTTATGTAAATTTTCTAAAATTTTGGTTTATGTTATTTTTTGGATACGGTTCCGAATTTTGAATGCATTCTTTAAATTTAAATTCAGTTGGAAATAAGGTCAATATGTAAAGGAGTTTACAGTTTTACTAAATTGAAAAGTTATCCAATACAGTAATACAATATAAATAATACACTTACAATTTCATGAAAACCGTTAAGTAAGACAAGTTATCAAACGAAACCTTTGGCCAATTCGCAAAACCACGTGGCAAGCAGCGCCAAGCGTAAGCATTTTTCTCTACATGTGCACGCATGTGACTGTTTAAGCAGTGGCAGTGTTGGTGGTTTTTCTTTTCACAAACATGAATTGAGTAGCAGAGTTTTGTCTTTATGTCTTAATGTTGTCAGTTTTTCTTCTTGATTTTTTTCATGCTAGACACGAGCTTAAAAATATTTAACGCAGATCGGACAGGTATCTGGGTATCACCTAGTCGAGCACTTGCCTGTTTTAATTCATATAACCTATATATTTATATATATTTGATTTATTATTTTAAGTTTTATCCAAAATAAATTTGAATATTTTTAGACAAAAACAGATTATTTTCTTTCTGCAAATATTAATTTATATTTGCCATCCTATTTATATAAGTTAAAATTAAATTTACTTAATTATTTTTCATATAAATATTATTTATATATTTTAAAATATATATGTTTTTTAAGTTTTACTACATTTATATTTTTCAAATTAAATTAAAAAGCAAAATTCCATAAGCTTCAGCTGAGTCATTTTTTGTTAATTCAACGTCCTTTAAACACAAATGAAAAATAACTAGAAATTTTGGGTTTGTTGCACTCAGCTGCGGAAAAAAAACCTTATTAGACTCAACTGATTATATTGTGAACATACATATATTTATTTATATAATAGTACATATCTTCTTCCATTTAAGCAAACGCAGACACCGGCGACCGATAAGAATCCCCCTGGCCAGCTATTTCCGCTTGCTTGTGCAAGTGTTTATATGGGTCGCTATATAATTATTGTATGATAAAAATATAACAACAATTGTGCATAAAGTCTGCAAGTATTGTACATGCAAAATGTGGCTAAAGCCACAGAAAAAGCAAGAGTGTCTATGTGGTAAAACAACTAAATTTTAATTGGATGCAAATTGGCAGCAACTAATGTTTATTCAGGCAAAAAAGTTTTGCTTTAAGCACAATTTGCTTTTGGGCCATTAACACGAAGTTGACCGCAGCAGAAATTATTTCATCATTTGCTGAGAGCGACGTTGCGTTATACATTGATTACACGTTAAACAATTCAATTATACATATACATATATATCAATGCTTGAAGAGCATACTAAATTGCATTTATCGTGCCCGCATCAATAAATAATTTTTATTGTGCATTCGCTATTTGCCTCTCTCCCTCTGTCTCTTTGGTAATTTAATTACTGATTTCTTTTTTATTTTTTTGTTCTCACTATTTAATATGTAATTCATTTTTAATAATTTTAACCAGCTTATCTCTTGCTCTTTGTTAAAAAAATGTTGGGCATAAATATAAAGATCGAATTGAATGCCGAACGGGTTAGCTATCACATTGGACAATTTACATATGCAGTTGAGTTAATTGATAACTTAATTACCCATGGCGGTGACCAGCAAAAATTAATCCTTTTGTTCAACATATAATTAAATATGTGATGTTTTTTTTTATTAAAGCACAATATTTATTATATTTATTTGAATGCGTTCTATTTGGCAGTTCAAACTCTATATAATAAAAGTTATTTTTGTTTTTTCTTTCTTTACTGTAGTCTAGTTAATCTAACTGTATTGTCTAGACAGCGATCGAAATCAACAATACGATAATAAAACCATTTCTGAGTAAAGTCGTCAAGATAATACATAAATACACTTGTTGACAATTGTTACACAAAAAACCCACGTTCTATCAGAATGTGGCTTACAGGTAATCTTTTTTATACAGAAAATTGATTGTCATCTAAATTGGCTTTCAGCGATTACAGCCACCCCCAACACAGATTAACGACACTCCAACCCAACTATTTTACCTTTTTTACTAAGGAATACAATGTATATTCAAGATTAAAAAATATTTTAAGAGTAACTTGAAAATCTCACCCAATACATGAATTTATTTGAGCTTGGGTCACATATAAACATGTTGAAGCTAATTAAAATTAATATTAAAAAGAAATAATTAAAAATATTTTTTAAGCTTACATAACAAAAAAAACCCAAAACATACGATGTTATTTAAATATCACTTGTTGTCCAAAGACCTGTATAAAAATAAATAAATAAACACAAACTGAAATAAATCTATCGTTATATGAATATTCAAAATTAAATACCGTCAATCAGACATCAAACAAAATATTCGGCTTATATAATTTATTATTAATTACTTAAGCGTTTGACACGGATCACGTGTTCAGCATTGCCAAGTCAATCAAGACAAAGACAGACAGACAGAGCGTATGGAAAAGTTGTGACCTATTTGCCTTTCAATACAGGTATTTTACCTTTTATTTTGGTTTTTTTTGTAAATTTTTTTCTTTTTTGCGCCCAGCTTACCTTATGTTAGGTCAAGTTGTGAGTAATTTCTTCCGTTTTACGTTGTCGCAGTCGCCGCCAGCGTCACAGTTGCGGCGTCGCTGCCAGCGAGGCGTCTGTTTTCGACGTTATAGACAGCGTTTCTGTAGGCCCAAGCAGTTCGTTCAGTGATCACTGGGCTTTTGACGCGTGCAGTTCGTTGTTTTAAAATCGAGTTCAAAAATAAACCTGAAAATCTTTCTGCAAATATATCAAAAATTATATAAAGCAAATTAGATTCGTCTATCTGTGGCTTAATGACAATTAATTATGCAGACGGGGCTCCATAATTTAAATAATTGAGCAGTTGGAAATGTGCTCGAGTCAAAAATTATGATAAATTGTTTGACATATGCTTAAAGCCAGTTATACAGTTGAGGCTTAAAGCCAAATTGGTAAACTGACGTGTGATAAACGTGCTCACAAACAGCCAAATCTGCTGTATGTAATAAATTTACATAAAATAAAAAGTAAATAAATTCGTATGTTAAGAGTTTGAAACTCTGGCATCTGTAGATAATGCGCCGGCAACAGTTGGTTTGTCAATAGTTGCGGCTTAATCGTTAAGCAAATAACTCGAAATAATGAGAATTAAACAGAATTCCAGTCGCGTGAATAATAAAAATTAAAAAGAGTAAAATAAACACAAACTGATAAACAAAACAGAGAACAAACTATCTGGTTTTCGCCAGAGGCCAACTGTTGAAACAGTTAGAAATTTCGCTTGTTAGAGACATTTTTATATGTGCTGCATAATAAACCAAATAATAATGTACGTTTTATGGGTCAAGGTTTGAAAAAGCCGACAAACTGGCTTTCATGAATCCCAACTAACAGAAATTGTATCTCTGGGCGAATATCTGTTAAAATTCTTTTTAAGCAGCAAAAACTTTGTGTTCCATTGTCTGGGACAACTAAAACTTTATTGTGCTGTTTACTTTTATTACTCTATATGAACATAACAAGCTAGCCTTGTCTGGTTAAAGCCTTATCTGTGCTCCACAGTTCGGTTTGCATCGCCCGCAACGATAACAAATTTATATCCAGCCAAACGTGTCCAAATAGTTAATGTTCTAAATTGTTCTGGCGCCAAACAATAACAAAGAATTCGCGTGTCTCATTTAAAATATAGATACAAATAGCTGTATGAATAGTCATTTAAATACTAGTTAGAAACGTGCTTTTGGTGACTGTAATTACTGTACTGTAATTACGAGCAGCACGTCTCACGTCCCTGGTTACAACGTAACGCTGACATTTCGCAGCGAGGGCAACGGCATTATACACCTTCACTTTTCATTAACTACGAGAACAACAATGCAGTAAGAGCAGCAACAACAGCAATAGCAGCACCAACAATTGCAACAGCAACAATAACTTTGACGACACGCAGCTGCAACGCGTTTCGCTTTGCGCATGCGCAAATGCAATGCTGATGCAATAACAACAACATCAACAACAACAATAGTAACAAAGATAAACGAAAAAATTGAAAAAATCAACAGTGAAAACTGTATTAGGACTATGAGATTGACATGAATACCCTTTCCACATCTGTCATACTTACAGCTATAAATATGAAATACGAAGACTTCTGTACAGAAAAAAGTCATAATACTTATCGAAACTGGCATGTGTCTTATAAATATAGTAGTAAACATTCCATATATCAATTAATATATATATAAATTACAATTGATTACTATGAACAGCAGTTACTACGTACATTTATGGGCTTAAATAATAAACTACAGTTTACAAGTTCTCGCTCTCTTCGTTTGTTTAACCTGAATTTCACTAATTTGAATATTCGTTATTTTAAGAAACTCTTAATGCATGCGAATAATTCGAGCAACACGGGTTACATATTTATGTAACCCATAAGGCTTTTATTCCTCTTTTCTTACATATCGTTCTGTATTCATGACAGCGATAACCGGGACGTAGAAAGTGCATAGTAAATCTTTATGATTCAAGATATCTTAACAAGACTTGGCAACTGTGGAATTCAGAACACAATTGATCAAAAGTTATCTATAGCTTATCAACTTCAACAGCGTTGTCTATCATAATTAAAAGCAAATGGGAACTTTACGGCGGAGCACAACCGACTGCATAGTACTTATTTAGAGCTCGTAAACTTTTACTTTCATTCAAAATTCGAATATTTCTATTTGCTTCATTTATAACATATTGATCGATATGCAGAGATGTCTAAAGATCCGCCTGCTAAGATTTTTAATTAATATTGTCATGTATCTAGATTCAAAACTGTCATATTAATTCGCAATATCCAATTAATCTTGACGCTTTATCAGACGAAAATTCAACGACATGCTTAAAACTTCTAGTCTTTAATAAGCATAACAGACAGTACAGTAAGGACAGACATGGTAAAAACCTAGTGAAATTACAATTTCTTATATAAATAGCGCATGTAAAGGATAAAGAGATTATTATAAAAAGCACTTAAGATTTGAAGAAATTATTGCAAAGCAATTACTGAGTTCACTCCATAAGCACCGTCAAACAGTGAATTATTGCTTCTTTATTATTGTGATTATTGCTTTCAACATTTATAGTATGTGCTTTGCACAATAAAATACTAAGAAATTGGGAATAAAAATGATTATATTCGGCCTTTGTTAAAGTATTTTTAGCAACGTTTTATTTTTTAATAGATTACTGAGAATTTCCCTTTCAAGTCAAAAAAAAAAAAAATAGACTGCCTGCTGTTTAGATTAAAAACCGTTTGTTATCAAACCTTTATGAATTTTAAACGAAGTCCAATAAAAACTGACCTGTTTTAAACCCACAATTGTTAATATACGAATTATTATTTTCTTATCATTAATTCAGTATTGAAATAAGAAAATATTGCACACAATTAAGGAAATAAAAAATGGCTATCCATTAACTGATATTTAATAGTGTGCTGTGTAACGTGTTAACATTGCAAACTTAAAAACAAATCTTTACTTATGGTAATTAGATACTCCAGTTATCCAAGACAAGCTCAATGATATTCATATAATCCCACAAGTCTCAGAAAGTGAAATGTAAACAAAAGCCAAATCCAAGTTAGGTGAGAAAAGATGCAAATGGTAGTCAACCCGAAACCCGCTTGAGAAACTCGTTTGGCCCTACAAACTGGTAACTGACAACAAACCGCTGCAATTTTATTGGTTAAATGCAGTTTTCAATACACTCTGCACTCGCTGAACTTTAGTCAAAATGGGTATAATGATTATGTTAATCATCAGTACAAAGATTATAAAGAGTATATTGAATGCATATCCAAGTATATCTAAGCTTATCAGCTTATCAATTAACTCATTAGTTTTCATTTTTCTTAACAATCTCTTCATCTTACAAATATATCAATCTTTGAAGCTATTAGCGCATATTCTTGTTAGATCTTAGGATCCCTAGCTTATATTTTGTTTATATCAGATGAGCTTAAAGGGTTATGGGGCAAACGCTTTATCTTCGATCTACTATATAAAGGACAACCAAATTAAATTTAAACCGATATATAAAATCTTATTTAGTCTAATTTAGTATATCATAGGGAATCCCTATGTCGCCGACTTTAAACTGCACTCAGTTGATGCTTTTTCGTAGTAAATGAACGACACAAATTGTTATACAATCGACACTTGAGTCAGTGGGTCACTGACTTTGCTGCATTTATATTTGTTGCTTGTTTTTGTTGGGCATTCAAACCGGTTGTCCGCTTCACTTGCCGCGTAGTCGGTAGTATTTTAATTAGTATTGAACCACACAACTTGACCATAAGAGTTAACCTTCGCTTGTGGCGCGCTTTTGATTGATTTTACAGCTGCAACAACAACAACGATGGAGCAGAGCAGCAACAACAACAATGGTTACCTCAATCCCGCGTATGTCGGCTCATTGAATGCCTCTACCATATCCATACCTGGTGCCTATAAGACCCAAGCGGAAGGCCCAGCACCATTGAAAGACCTCACTAATGGCATCAAAGCCAACGAGGCACAGGAGCCGCCCGCTGCAGCGGATGCGGAGCAGGCCAAGCAACGAGATGGCTGGAATAATGATATTGAGTTTCTCATGTCCTGCATTGCGCTGAGCGTGGGCCTGGGCAATGTTTGGCGATTCCCCTTCATTGCCCTGGAAAATGGGGGTGGTGCATTCCTGATACCCTACCTCATTGTGCTCATACTGGTGGGCAAGCCGGTCTACTATTTGGAAATGTTGCTGGGACAGTTTTCGAGTCGAGGCAGCGTCAAGGTGTACGACTTTGTGCCCATATTACGAGGTGAGTATGCCGGGTTGTACATGTTACTGTGTGTGTGTGTGTATATATATCTGTAATAACAGTTTCCTCTCAGGCATCGGCTATGGCCAGGTGCTGGCCACAGGTATTGTGACGACCTATTACGCCACCCTAATGGCGCTCACGCTGCGCTACTTTGTGGAATCATTTTATCCCACATTGCCGTGGAGCTATTGTCGCGAAGAGTGGGGTCCCAGCTGTCTGGATTCGGCACCACAGCAGGAGAGCGTGGTGGGTGGCAATCAGTCAACGGTGCGCACCACCTCAGCTGAGTTTTATTTTACGTAAGTAAATCGGCTTGCAAAATGTGCGATATCAATGCGTCTTCTCTATCGGCTCCTTCAGCAACATCATTTTGCGTGAGAAGTCAAGCATTGATGATGGCATCGGTTATCCCAGCTGGACTTTATCTTTGACTTTGGCTGTCGCTTGGCTCATTATAGCGGGCATTATGTTCCGTGGCGTCAAAAGCTCTGGCAAGGCTTCATACTTCCTTGCACTGTTCCCTTATGTCGTTATGCTCATATTGCTGGTGCGTGCGCTGACTCTGCCGGGTGCCACTGATGGTGTCCTTTACTTCCTGAAGCCGCAATGGCACAAGCTGCTCGAGCCGCAGGTCTGGTATGCAGCTGTCACCCAGGTGTTCTTCTCGCTAGCCATTTGCTTTGGCAATATAATCATGTATGCCTCCTACAACCGATTTGGCCAGAACATATATAGGTGAGTTATTTATTTTATGGTTCTTCACCAAAAAATATAGCATGAACGTCTTTCGAAAAAGAGTAAAGTGAGAGCGTATAAATCATAATAATTCTTACTCTCAATCAAGTCGATCCTCGATTCATAAGGAAAATTCTATTTAAAATTTGAAATCATTAAAATCCAAAGTTCTGGGCCTTCATTTATTAAAATCAACATTGTGAATCCTTTCTGAAATCTGGAAATCAACATTACAGAGATGCCAATATTGTGACCACATTGGACACCTTCACCTCGCTGCTGTCCGGTATCATCATCTTTGGCATCCTGGGCAATCTGGCCTATGAGAACAACACAACTGATATATCGAGTGTGGTCAATGGCGGGCCGGGCCTGGCTTTCATATCCTATCCGGATGCTATAGCAAAGTTCAAAGTGCTGCCGCAGGTGTTCTCGGTGCTGTTCTTCCTCATGCTCTTTGTCCTGGGCATTGGCAGCAACGTGGGCATGGTCTCTTGCCTGACGACCGTGCTGAAGGAACAGTTTACGCAGATCAAACAGTGGCACATCGTGGTCTTCATATCGATTGTAGGATATCTGTTGGGTCTGCTATATATCACACCCGGTGGACAGTTCATACTGAATTTGTTGGACTTCTTTGGTGCCACATTTGTGGCCCTGGTGTTGGCCATCTTTGAGCTGCTTGCCATTGGCTGGGTGTACGGCGTAAAGCGTGTCTGTCGCGATGTAGAATTTATGCTGGGCATAAAGACGTCCATCTATTACCGCATCTGTTGGGCCGTGATAACACCGCTGCTAATGTTCATCATACTGGTCTACATGCTGGCGCTGTATGAGCCACTAAAGTACAAGGACTACACCTATCAGTCAGGCGTTTATGGTAAGCTCTACTCTAATCCCAATTAGATCCACAACTAATTTAATTTTGTACACACAGTCTTTGGCTGGTGCTTGAGCGCCTTTGGCGTGGGTCAACTGCTAATATGGGCGGTGCCCGCGGTGAGGCGCCAACCCGTAGAGCTGGGTCTTTTGATGCGCATACGCAAAGCCTTTGAGCCACTGCCCAATTGGGGGCCAGCCGACCCCAAGACCCTCAGGCGCTATCAACTGTATGTGGAGCAGGCGAATGTCAGCTCAATGTTCCAGCGCAACGGTATCTGGCACAAAATCTATGACAATATCTTTGGTTAGCAATAAAAATCTGCTGTAGGGGAGTTACTCGTTTTATGTGTGGCAATCCGCACGACTATGCGCTCTATACATCTTTGTATATATAGCGTAACCCTTTTATAATAAAAATCCTGGCTTAAGTGCCAAATGTAGTCGCTGCGCCAGTTGGCCTCCAGCGAACCCTCCAACACAGTGGCATTCAGCTAGAGATGGGCTAACTCAAATGGACCAACCACCTGAGCAATACGATAACACGCGTAATATTTAACGAATTTATTGTAAAACTCTAGAAAAATAAATTAATTAGCTTAGTGTTAAACTGAACTCGAATTTTATTGGATTTAAGGCATCATTAAAAATCGAATTTAATATCAAAGACACCATAGAAACTAAGCTCGAGTACACAAGCTGATCAATCACATATATAATATTTGGAAGGCGCGAAAAACATTTTTGACTTTTAGCAATAGACAGCCGTTCAATTCATAACAAATGAATCTGTCTTGCTACTGATCTTTAGTTAATTTAAATTAGATTAAAGTTAAAAATGCATTGTCATATAATAAGAAATCTGAAAAATAGTTGATAACATTTGCAGCTCAGAATCATTTATTCTTTCATCTTATAACCTCGAAACTGCAGTCTGCAAAGAAGTCTCTACTAGAGACTGTCTCTAACACTATCCAATACACATGCCAAAGGGCTCAATGTATCACTGACTACAGCTTTGATAGCTCATGGTGTCTGACTAACAGAAATATTGATTTCAATACATGCGTTTCATGTCTCTTACTGTTGGCATAAGTATTTGCAATGCAATTTTCGTTCAATAGAGCGCTTTGAATTTTAATTTTATATATAAGCTGTTAATTAACAATTACGAGAAATAAGGCACACGCATAGTAAGCTCAAGAAATTCCTTCATGTGAAACTAATTAGCTTTATATATAAGCTAAGCCGCAACAATCTGACAGGCCAAACCTTTCCACATACTTCAGCAAGAAGTTATCTTTCTCACTTTTAAGTCCCCGTCAACTCTCGTGACTTTCGTGTTTGTTCACGAGCTCCGCTTCAGCGCGTGTGGCAAGTGCAGAGCCAAAGCGCAAACAGGCGCAACTATAAAAGACAAGACAATTGCAGCCAGCGGCGCTTTACACACACCCACTCACAGCTACACTCACGCACACCCACACACATGCACTGATTATGCCGTAAAGGGTAAAAAGCTCTGATTTTATGATTGAGGCAAAAAGTTGCAAGTAGAAAATTGTCCCAGGCACACAAAACGCGTGTGTGTGAGTGCGTGTGTGTGGGCGCTGTAAAACACTTCCACTTCCGTTTCCGCGTAACAGCAGGCGCAAAGTATTCAAGTAATTTGTAAGTAAAAAGACAGCTCCTGTCCCTTTCCCTTACTCGCTCGCTCTCCCTCGGATTCTCGCACGCCTGCTGTGCAGATAAGCGTAAATGGAGCTTTGTTGTTTTGTTTGTTGTTGTTTCTGTTTGTTGTTGTTGCTGGCAGCGAAATGACAAACGAGGCGCCTATAAGCATGCAATATAAAAATACCAAGTAAAAAAGCCTTAAAAAATATATATAACAAATAGTAGACTAATAAATCACGCGACTCGCAAGTGAAGCACACACATCCAAGAATCTGCATTCATTAGCCCAAACATATCGGCAGGTTGACAGGGCTGAAAGACAAACAGAGGTGAATCTGCCACTGACAAGTTGTCCTGGGTAACAGGGTATATCTGTAGACATTAATGCAAAGTGATGATTAAAACTGTAAAATAATATACAAAAATGGAAACGAATTTAATTTGCTTAGTATTTCTATGATTAACAATTATTTCCAGCTCTAATTCCAAATGGAAATTACACTCATCTAATCCAATATGTATACATATCGATGCTTTAACTCGACCTATATAACGACCACATATGGTATATTGCTCAGCTTGTCTTGTTTTTGGCAGAAAACTAAGTTATTCATATTATAATTTAATTTTTAAATAATTTTAATTAAATTTATTGATAAAAAACTAACATGCAGCAGATTTTTTAAGCCAGCAGAAAGCTTAATTTAGAACTTAACCCAAATTTATTGCAAACATTTTTAAGCACTTACTGCTTTATGAAGCATATAGATAGTAAGACTCATGAAATACTGCTGCTTTAATGGATAATATGGGCAATACACTTAGCTATCTTCAAAAGATATTTCGGTACACTTAATAACGTATAACTTTTGCTAAAAACAATAAAAAGCTATTAAATTTTATTGTATCTTTGCCAAATCTTAATAAATAAACTCTGATAATCATTCTGATCGATAAAATATCATTGACAGTAGAGGAAAATAATGGTTAGCACACTATATTACAAGCTAGGCTTCTTATAGAGTATCTGCGACTCCATCATATTTTGCACTTGACAATTTGAAAATTTGTTTGCTTTCATTTGTCAAAGGCTGCCCGCAGCTGGAGCTGCATACTCCATTCCCTTGGTAGTTCGGCTTTTTGGCTGTCAAATTAATGTGGCTGTCAACGACTGACAGCCAGATTCAGTGTATTTGTCAGTAGCTCGATGCTATGTACGATACGATGCTGTGTAATTGCATTGATAAAATGCAGAAAAGATTGAATAAAACGCTGCTCACATACCAGCCCAGGGAACACGGCGTATGCGCAGCGTGTGACTTAATCAGTAAGCATATATACAAATAAATATGTATATATTAAAACATATATATATATATATATTTATATGTATATGTGTGTGACCGGAAGTGAATGCATTTCGAATTATTTGTCAAGCCATTGTGTCTTGTTAATGAGTTTTTAATGGGCAAATGTTGAAAACACAATTCTTTGTGCATTTCATTCGAGTGGATGCTTCACTGTACCACGCCCACTACAGCGCCATCATCACTGCTATGCCATACGCTCATTACTCAAACCTGCGCTACGCTCGCTTAATTTCATTGTTATTCACTGTAAATCAAACATAATGCGATATTATGACCGCGTCCACGCTGCGTATGCTTAATTAAAATATATATTAAATAACCGATTGCTGAAACACAAACCAATCATTGAATCAAAGCGAATCCAATTTGCACAGATTGAAATGTATCAATTCACTGCTTTTGCCGCAGCCGCAGAGATTTTACGTTTAAATCGAACGTTAATCGTGAATTTTCGATATATTTCATTATAATTTAAATTGAGCCATAAACACTTCAAGTATATTTATATATTTTTGGGTTTTGCGCAAATATAATTCAATTTGATAAAATATGAAATTTATTCGTAATGAATATCCTAATCATGATAATCTCATATAATATTTATCTATTTTCCATCATTTTGAGGATAATTTTATAAGTTATCAAAGAGTTTTAATAAACACTTTTTTCTGTCATTATTTGAATTTAGGTTAAAGAAATCCTACTAAAGTTCAAAAATATATTTTAAATTTTAATATATGCAAATTTTTATTACTGCTGACTCTTAATATATATACTTCATATTTTACGATTAAAAAGGGTAAAAATTGGAATCATATTTTGTTGGGATCTGAATGAACTGAGCTATAAACTATAGACCATTGAGTAATACGACTATTATTATATACTTACAAACTATAATACTTGTAACCGAGCTAATCATTATGTATAATATATAACATATACTCTCAATGCTCGCACGTCTACTGAAGACTATTCCCGCTGGACATATTTCAACCTGTATTTCCTTTCTCGCTTTTCATTTCACTTACTAGCTTCTATTGCGGTCAGATAGTTGTCAGCCAAATTGACAGCACTTCAATTCTACAGTGACTATTACGCTTTAAGAAGAAATCCCCTTTTACTCTCTTGTTCTTACTTCCTCTTCCTGTACAGTAGCAGCTCTATGAAGTTAGTCATAGCTTATCTAATCCAATATTATGCGCATGGCTTAAGCTTGCCGTAAAATTGAGTTTAGGACAAATAAAGATGATGTTATGATTTACGTGATGTCTGCGCATTATTGAATATCAGATTTATGGCCAAGCAATAATAACTTAAAATCATAGCGAGCTGTTTATGGTCTAGAAAATCAGAGCCACGAAAACACTCTGCAAATAAATCAGCCTTGGACGCGGACAGAGGCAGCAACAGTGGCAGCTGCGAAAAGCGGTAAATGACAGGACAGGTACGCACCGTTACCTTTCACGCACATTTCCCCAAAGTAATCAACGCCGACGCCGCAAACAAAAGGCCAAAAACGCAGTCGTCGGATGTGGGCCATATGGCAGCCAGAGAAAGCTAGCCCCAAAATTCAGTTGGCCAACTTTAATGGGTGATAGTCAAGTGTTTAAATGTGTGTGTGTGTGTGTGTGTGTGTGTGTGTGCTAGTGGATTGTTGTGTGTGTTTGGGGTCGACATGCCTGCTACTTAGGCACACATTAACTTTTGGCCTTTTGTGTTGAGGCAAACGCTTTGTCTGCCCATCTGCCCAGCTGCCCGGCTGCTCAATTGTTATCTTAGGGCTAGACACAGCTGCCATTACTTTAGATTGTTTGTCTTTTCTTTTTTTAAATTATTTAAATAAATCAGCCCACAAATTTTTCTGTGCCTGTCCCTGCTGTCCGTACAGATTGCAGGTGATTTAATTTGAATAGCATTTAGCTGAAATTTCCATTCTGCTTTTGGAACGACAGCCGCGGGATGCATTCCCGCGTAGGGAATGTAAAAATTTACTGACAAACTTTATAGGCCACAACTGTGTACCCACTCAGCCAGGCTATAAAAGTATAAAGGTACCAGCCAGCCAGTCATCCAGCCATCCAGCCAGCCTATTAGATTACTTCAAACAAATGCCATCAACGTGTTCCTAAAACAATTTGTAATTTAATGCTAATAACAATGCTTGAAAATTTACATTTCATTTGAGCTTGGAGAAATGCTCGAATGATGGAGAAAAAAATAAGAAAGAAATTATCAAGCGATAACCTATAATTAATAAAGTTTTGAAATGGACATTATTAAAAATAAAAAATATTTTATATGAATAAGTTGCTAATCTGTTCAGCATAAATTAACATTATAATTTGGGCATATAACTAATAGCTGAAGCCTTTTGATTTGTAACTTTATAGGTATATTCTATATATTAAATACATTTTGATTGCGATCTTTTTCATCTTTGGTTGGAGCTTAATAATTGAACACATAGTAGTCTGCTACTGTGGTCGGATGTTATATTGATACGTCCTTAACCGTTAAATAAAGAAGCACGTGTAAAGGCGCAGGTAGGTCCCTTTGTGATGTTATTTGAAATATAAAACTCTTAGAATGAAAGAATATCAATAGACAGAATTAACTTTTCTTGTTTATTCACTCATTCATTTAAAATAACTAGCTGTTCAAGCATAAACATGTTGACGTGACACATCCTAATGTCTTCAAGTGGACAGCGTACCCAATGTCAACCCATCGAGTATAGGGACATAAAAACACTTTGTATCCATGGCAATAGATATACGACATTGTGTTATATTTTAATATTACAAGCATAGCTTAATATTTCAAAGAAGCTTTAAGTTATTTATTAAGTAATACCTCTAAGGCATAAATTAACACAAAATTTGCAAATTGCTTGCATAGTTAAAATTGCTCAATTAAAATAATTAAAATGTTAAGAAAAAAGAAAACCATAAAATATGTTGTAGAACTTTTAAATATTCAAACGAATGCCAATGAAGAGAAAATTAATTAAATATAAAACCAAAACTGGGCAGCTGCTCATTTTACACGCTTCAATGAAGTAGCCAAGTTAAGACTGAGAGCAGGCCAACCAAAAATGCCAGACATAACAAATATTTCTGGCATTTCGCATGACATTTCATCAAAGGTTACCCTGCATAACAAGCAAAAAAAAAAAGAAAATAAATAAAAGAGAGAAAAACCTGGCAGCCACAAAAGCAGATCCTGACAATTGTTATGTCGATGGGCGTTTGGTCTGAGTCGTTGTCCTGGCATATGTACTACATATTTTTGCGTTCTGGCTTCTCACTGTCTCTACATTTTTCCCCATATTTATGACTGTCTGTCAATGGCACGACCAGACAGTCAGACAAACAGACAGACAGAGTACACAAATAGAATCCAGCTAGTGTCTGTTGATTGGCACACTTCAGCAGAGCGAGAATTATTATTGCTGCCATCAAGTGAGCCAGCGTCGTACTTCAGCCATCGATTTGCCATGTTTTATCCATATAAAGAAATGCATAAATATATATACAAACTATCTATATGAACTGCCAATTAAAGCATAAGCAATTAAATCGGCTTGCGCATGCTATGGGAGCTCACAACTTTACGGATTTGCAACTTGTTGTATTCAGATGGATTTTGCCGGCTGCTGTTGTTATTTTCCTTTATCTATTTTTTTTAAGCTATAAATAATTATTTTTTGCCGGGCGCTGCAAATGACGGGCAGAACCGAACGACAAAACCTTGACAACTTTGCAAAACTTTTATGATAAGTTTTTGCCTTTTTACTTTCTCTTTTTTTGCCACAAGCTTTGTCGTGGCAAGAAACCAAATAGACATTAGGCCAACAGTTGTGAACGGGCTGTCAAGTGGGTGTTTGGTGGGGTAGCAGTAGTTCAGTGCGCGCACTGACACAATGAAAGAGCAAGCGTTGCGAAAGCGTACAACACAATAGTTAGCTGTCTGTCAGGTGCACAGTGGCTCTAGTACTTCCGAAAACTTTATAATGACCATAAATATTCGGATTATGATATGAGAGAAATCACAACTTGCGACTAGTTTAGACAAATTAAAAGTATTTGTCGATTTAAATCGAAGCGCATACAAGGGATATAAGATATAAATACTTGAAACAACTTCCAATGCAGCGATTAATATTTTAATTAAAATGCCATTGAATTAATGAAAAAATCTAAAACTGATTCTGAATTAATTGGCAATAATTTGAGGTCAACTATTGAAGCATTTAAGCAGCCGCTATTAAAAACTGTATTTATAAAAATTATTAAGAAAAGCAAGAAACTGATTTCTACTCTTAAGAAACATAAGCCAGGTCACGGAACTCAACATAGCTTAATGGAAGTATTTCAATTATATTAAAATATACATTAATATATTTATTATATATATATGCCCACATATCGCAAAACACACTTCAGCCATGAGCGCCACCCACAATAAATGTCAGGATTACCTGAATAAATACAAAATGAATAAATTTTTAAGGACTCTGCCTATCAACAAGCACTCAAGCAATTTGCTTTTAATAAGCTCAACGCCCACAGTGCCACGTGATGTGGCAGCTGACATGCCACAAAACAGACAGACGGCACAGGGGAAGAGTTTGGCAAAGGAGAGTGGCAACCAGCCAGGCAGCAAAAAAGGAC
Organism: Drosophila hydei; assembly: GCF_003285905.1. Classification (NCBI taxonomy): domain Eukaryota; kingdom Metazoa; phylum Arthropoda; class Insecta; order Diptera; family Drosophilidae; genus Drosophila; species Drosophila hydei. The sequence goes on from NW_022045656.1 coordinate 2,599,300, forward strand.
GCCATGCCAGAAGAAATTTCTTCGGATGTCGCGCCAATTTGAATCCTGTTCTATGAGGCGAAAAAAATAAATATGTATGTAAAGCGTAGCCAGCAGACAGCTCACATAACTGCGTTCCGTCGAGGTTTATGAACTTGTTCAACACGTGTAGTTGACTGTAAGCTGAGCGAAAACTTTAAATGCGATGGGTTAATTATGAAAAAAGGCATATCAAATTATATGCACAGTCATCAACTGTTACACAGCCTGCGGCTGTCATTTTGAGTAGTTACTGTAGCTTAGCCAGCGCCGTTTAGTAGCCCTTTTTTCGTGCGGATGTTAACCTATAAAACGAAAAGCCAGAAATATTTCTAGTCTCTCAAGCTGTTAAGATCTTTCAATCTAAATGACTAAACTTTCAGTCAAGTCGTGTTAAATTTATCGTCAGTGCATCTTGCTGGCTGCCAGCGTACATAAACTTGGCCAAAATTGTTCCCGCCAACTATAAAAGCTGAACAGCCCCAAACCCACACACACACAGATACAAACACCAACAGAGGCAAAACCCCACTAAAACTCACAGCCCTTAACTATGCCTAGTTATAAACAAGCAACAATCAGTAGATGTATGTGTATATCTGGTTGACTGTGTGTATGTGTGTATGTGTGTTTATGTTCTGGCTGTTGGTTTCGTCTTTTTGAGCTTTTCGGCATAATTTCTACTACATAACACATCAGTTACAGCAAAAGCAGCAGCAGCAGCAACAGCGACATCAACTAAAAGCATCGTTGAACGTCTTCAAAAACTGTTGTTTCGCGTCAAAAAGTTACAACAATCAGCATTAACATTCATGCGTGCATCTAGCCGGAAATGTTTTTTCAACATTTAACTTCAATGTGCTCAACATGTCGTATACGCAATGTGCTACCCTTCTACAAAATTCGAACTATCAAAAGTTGTTTTTAGTTTTATTTTCTTTTTATTTAGGAGATGTTTCTAATTTCACAAGTACTTCAGACTACAGTTTACTGTAATATCTGATATTATTTTTTTGCCCTCTTCAGCAAAAATTTAGTTAATATTTGGTAGGATGATAGAACGTGCGAGATATTTAGAGAATTGATATATATTTATAAAAATTGCTTTGATAAATAATGATATATAAAATAATATATAGAAGAACAAAAAAATATTTTCTATTTTTATGCTTTTGAATTAAATTTAAATTTCAATAATTCGGAAATATTAATTATTAATACCATTATTATTAATTATGAATTAATAATTAATAACAAATAAATTTTGATATATTAAATATAGATTAGAATAAGTTAAAATTCGCGTTGTATATAACATATTTTTAATAATTGTTTTTATTTCTCTTTTTAATGAAATCAAGCTTTGAGCGTTTCCCATTACTTTTTTTTCTACTAAATATAGTTTTTAAATTGACTTTAAGCTGAGATTCGCATTTTTAAGCTATGTATCATCTCGCAACAAATCCCCGTCGGAACTGTCAGTTTAAGCGCGACTCTGTCTTAATTATGTCAATCTTATAGCATAACCGCAGGAGTGAATGTTGTTGCGGTTTTATTTATATACTTAAGAAGAGCCTTTGACCTCTGCCCTGCTGTCACAACCAAAGCTGAACCACAACAGCCATTAACAACAAGAAGAAGAAAGACAACACCTGGCACAAGCACAAGCACAAGCACACGCACACACACACACACACACACACCCCACACACAAACCTTTTGGTACGAAATTACAACAATGTCTTTGTACATTATCTGGGCTATTGATTGATGGCTTTGGCTACCTTATCTCCCTCGCAGGACCCATATACAAATGAAAATGCGAAATGAAAAGCATCTGCGTAGGTAGACAAAGTCATTTGCCAAGCAAAATCAACAAAAATCATTTGCTTAAGCTGCTCCTTCACGTCACACCCAATAAGGACTGTTTTCTTATCAAAGATACATCAACATGACAGGCCACAAAAAGGACTCGCGCTCTCTGAGCTGCTTGATTTGCAGGCTTGCAAAGATATAAAGAAGGTGGTATAAAAGCATTAAATGCTAAGAGTCTTGACTAAACCTAATAATGCTACATCAAAATGTTAAGAATATATTAAATAATTAAGCCAAATTTTTAAAATCTTCCAAATTAATCAGGTTTTATATTTCATATATATATATGTGTGTGTGTGTGTGTAATATATATACATTTTTTTAATTATTGTAATATCACTATGCTTTTGCATCGCTTTGAAATATCATTCAGAATAATCTGAAATTAATAAATAAGATTAAATAAAAAATATTAAAATAAATACTCTTAAAAATAAATAGCATATACTATTATAAAATCCTGATATTTAGTATGTTATTATAATCATTTTACTAAAGCAATCAAAAACCTTCAAATAAAAAAAAAAATAAGTAAAACTTAAATAAAATAAAAAAAATAATCTAACAAAAAATTCATAACTCATAAAATCTTTTTTGTTTTTTAAACTTGACCCAAAAACCACGCCACAGTAATTAATTATACGTGTAAATAATATAGCTTATAGATATAAATAAATATAAACAAACATAAAAATATAAAATATAAAATAGAAATTTCAAGACTAAAATGATATAATAAGACATTAGTAAAAATTAAAAAAAAGTGAACAAAAAAAATTTTCAATGAAAATTAATAACTCATAATGATCAAATACAATTTTTATATAGTTAACACTTGTATGTATATATTTTTAGTCGTATTTATTAATTGAAACATCTTACCTATTCAAGCCAAAAAAATTAAAGAGTATACAGCAGCCCGCTAAGGCCAAGCAGTCCATCAAAATTTGAATTAAATGAAAACAATGCTTTTCCATTTGATTGCGAAACCTATCAGGATAACTGGATAAGCCTTACAAATGGAGTTAAGCTGAACCGGCGTCCGAATGCGGCGACAGTCGAAAACGTGGCCCAAGCCAAAGTCTAGAACAAATACACAAACAGAACAGAAACCTAACAACAATTTATTATTTGGCCATTTCTCAGCTAAAAGCGAGATTCACGTTCTCAAATTCCCATTTGCAGTTGCTTAAGTTAGTCAGGAAACCCGACGGCAAGTGAGAATGTGCAAGTTTGCTTTTACGAACTTAAATAAATAATGAAATTGGCATTCAAAGTGGGCCAAGACGTTGCTGGTGGCGTCTTCTGTTGCTGCTGCTACTGCATCTGCTGCTCCTGTTGTCGTGGTCAATAGCTACATACATATGCAGATGAAATAGGTTAGCTTACATTGCGGCCGGCCAAGCAAATCCATCTAGATTTGAGTCCCTCCTGCCCTGTTTTAAATGCCAAAGGCCCAAGATAAAGTCGGGGTAAAGCGTGAGCCTAGCTGACTTAGGCGTTCATCAGTCATTTGTCTGGCGCTTGCGCTTGTGGAAGGGTCATTACAAGACCAAAGGGTGAACTCAGACTTTGCAAAAGCTGCAAATCGGAAATTTCTCAATCATATTTATGTGACGTCTAAAGGATGAACACAGTGGACAGACCAAGGTGGAGAGCTTTGAGTTGCGTGCGTGTCGTGTTTACATAGGTGACAACTCAAGGCGAATACTCTAAGAGTTCCCGTTTGGACAAATATATACTTTATCCTTATACTTTTTTATATTATATTTTTTATATTCGTGATAATAATAAAGATAAGATAAGATAAGAGGAATTACAAATTATGAAAACAAAAAATCAAATCGAATTCTATGCCCAAACTTAACTTTTGCTAAAAGTCGAATCCTCAAACGAACCAAACTTGAGCAAGAAGTGAAACGATATATTTTAAATGTAATTGTTTTAGTGTTGAATTTAATTTGGTTATAATATAAAACTTAGGGAAGTTAAATCAGTAAAATTTGGTCATAAATCTATGATGATATGATAATATAATATATGACAAACCTGGTCCACCCACAGACTGAGAAAGAAAGTTGGTTTTAGCCGCAAGCTAACTACCGACTACCTAATGCCTGTACATTTTTAACTATTTTATTGTCTCATCTGCAAATATAAAAGTTTCAATTTACTATCCCAAAATATTGTTCCTTAATTCTCAAGTTACAAGAAAATAGTTTATCTCTTGAAATTCACACAAATCTGATCTATCTTAAGAAAGTGATGTTGGCGAAATCTTAATCCGATATACAAATTGACACGTTTCTGTCGTATCGTGTTAAGATTTGACCGTGTCGTGCTAAATATTTGCGACACGCGTTCAACTCTCATAGGAACTGCAGCTAAACGCACGCCCACTACCATTAAAACTAAGGCCGCTTAGGCTCTGTTGGCGCTGGTCGACCTTTTTATGGCGTGAACTTAATAAAATATGAAAAACCTTGCCGTGGAAACGCCGAAGTCGACGAGGGAAAAAAGGAAAAAAATAAAAGAAATCATATAGCTTCGCCAGGCACTTGGCAAGTTTATGGAAGAGCTTAGCAAACAAAATTATATTCAATTTCCTTTAATGGCTACCATAAAATAGCAGTCAGCAAAAGTAAAGCCAGAAAAATCCGCCCAAAAAAAAAAAGAAAAAATTGAAGGCGTTGCGGCGCAAACTTGCGAGAAATTCCAGATATGCCCAGCCCAATTTTGCTTCTTTTTTTTTTTGAGTAGGTAAGCAAATTGTTTGAAGTATTGTTAGTACTTCACATTGGCTTATGCTTAGATGTATGTTTATGGCGATGCAGTCGGCTTTGGGCCATAAGCTCAATTAGCCTGGCTAATGAAAAGGCAGCTCAAGTTCAGCTGGAGGTGTTGAAGTGTGCGGCAAAGTTCTCCAACGGATTTGCATATAAACAAAAACAGCTCAACTAGTTGAAAACGGCATTTCCGGCAAATTAATATCCCATTTTCCAGCCACATTCGTTCGTTATATGTGTGTGTGGGTGGCACACAAATTGTATCAGATTATTATTAATTAAGCCCCATTGATCACCCGAACTGGGGGCATCGTAGATAGTTTAGTGTGAAAGCCAAATTAGTGAGCATTTGCATTTGCATTTGTAATTTGTAATTTGAACTAGTTCGCTCTCTGCTTACACAAACCTTTTGCAAGCTGCAAATTGTATTTAATGAGCAGCCCCATCTGTCAATGAAGACTTAAATATAGCTCAAATTTGTTTGCTAAGCTTAATATCATCATAAATAATTATTTGATAATTTGATACTCTGAACTATTGCAAGATTTGGTAATATTGAAACCTTAAAATTATATTCAGTTTATTGAGCAACAATTATAATGAAATATTGCAGATCCATGATATATTAAATAACAATTTATTTGAATTAGACCAAAAACTGCCTAGAAACCTTCTGATTCAAATACGATATCAGCAGCATTAAACCTTGTTAATCGATCAAGTTGCTCTAGAAATTATAAATTCCTTATGATTAGAAAGCTTAAATATTATTTTTATATTTTGTATTATTATTAATAAATATTATTTTAAAATTATATTAAAAAGTGCCTCTATTCAAATGTTATATTTCAAATATTTTTATTATGAAAATAAAAATTTTTTATTAACAACAAATTCACTTTAACCCAAGAAATAATTGTTAAGAAACAGACAAAACCAAATTTTTACTAATTCGTAAAAGATATCTCGATTGATATCAGATTTTTTTCAATGTTTTTTTTTTTTAATTTTAAAACCGAATTTCCCGTTATTGTTGGTTATTGTGGAACAGACAAGCGTTTCCTGTTGACATCATCAGCAAACACACAAAACCTTTTATTACATTAAATATTTAAACTGATTGAAAAACAACTTTTCAAACCATATAAATATATCCCATATGAAAGCCACTTTATACATATAAATAGTTAATTCGCATGAAATAAATTCACATATTTTCGCGTAAGCCTCTAAGCAATGCCAATAAAGTTATCCTATAAAAACATAGTCTATCGAGTTAATCAGCACTTCAACAGGCAATAAATTTTGCGTCTAAAGTTGCCATAGACACATAGACATACACATACACAGACACACATGTCAAAGAATTTTAGGGTTTCCCATTGGAGGCTGTTCACTCGCACAATTTGAGGCAAACAGTTAATACATCAAATGCGAACGTCTTGACAGCGACCACTTTTTTTGCTGGTTTTTTATGGGCCTTGCGGGAGGGCTGACAACTCTGAGTATGGTTGCCATTGACAAGCCGTTTGACATGAAATGAATTGTGAAATTAAACAGGCAACACAAAATGACAAAGGCTATTGAAAGGCTGTCACAGTCGTACGGACAAAAGGATACGAGGCGAGCCCCCGCGCAACAAATTGCTAAATGATTTCGACGTGAGTAAGGCAAATGGCCCAAGATTGGTAGGAGCCAATGAGCGTACCACTAAAAAGTCAACAAAAGACGCGTTGGACCAAACACTTGAAAGCTTTTAAAAAAATATACCACATATTATTTGTTAGGATTTTTGAGCCCCAGTGCACTTACCAGCTATTAATTGGAGCTAGAAATTTTAAAAATTGGAGAAGAGCAAGAGTTGCCTGTCAATTAGCTGATTGCACACGAAAACAATTCACAAAACTAATCACACGCGCGGCGCTTTAATCAAACCGGAGCCAAAGCCAAAGCCATGCACACACCCACTCACACACTTGCACACTTGCACACATAGACCAAATCAAAAATTGGCCAATAGCAAAACTTTTTTGTACTTTTCCTTCGCTATCAATTTTGGCAATCGTATTTACTGTTAGTTCATTCGCTACGCGCTTTCTGCACTTGCGATTCAAAATACCGTTAAATAGTTAACGCAGCGGCGTTCGCTCAGTGACGGCAGCACAACGCGTTTTCGTCAGCTGCGTCTGTTTAGCCAGCCGACGTCGTACTGAAGCGATTTTGTGTGCAGCAAGCGCTTAAGAATGCCAATAGCTGAATGCGTTCCCGATTACGTTCCACATGTGCACAGGCGCAGGCGCCATGCGCCGTGTGGATGCCATTTAAAAAACGTTTGATTTCTTTCTTTTTTTGTTGAGGCAAATTTTTTGAATGGGCCATCGCTTAAAACAAACTTTGTTGCCAAATTACAGTTGATTTTTGGCGTTTCATCGCAATACGAATACGGTCATTCAATTATGCACAACACACAGATGTGACAAGGGTCGAACTGGGAGGCGTGGCATGCGGCAAACGTCTTAAGCTGAAAGCTGTTGCCGCTGGCTCCTCCCTATCGGTTCGAACGAGTTGTTCTTTTGTCCGTTTGCAGTAGAGGGATTTAGTTGCGAGCAAATAAAGTAAACAAAGTGCTATTAGCTGCAGGTTGCAGCTGTGCCTGCCACACACACAACTTTCATGAATGTGTGCAGCAAAAGAATAGTAGATGGAAGAGTTTCATATACGATTTCAGTGTGGGAAAATAATTTCAACTATTCAATTGAATATTTAAGAATACTTTAATAGTATTTTAATCTTATTAATTTCCAAAAATTCAATGTTTTCTGATTTTTAGTCAAGATTAGTTAAAAACAAAAATAAGTCACTCTTTACTTAATAATTCTTTATATTGATATTTATAGCATTAGAAAAAAATGTTGAAGTTTTATTTTTACTGTTTTTCTTGCCTACATTTATTTGGTATTATAGTATATTATTATAAGAAACATTATATAAATATTTCTTGAGCAAACTGGAAATGGTTTTCTTAAAGTCCATGCATTACGTAGTAGAAGGCGTGTCCGACTAAACAAGGTTATATATTAGGAAAAAAGGTCGAGCTTAGAATTAGCCCCTTCTATGTGTCCTTTCGCCTATCCGTCTGTCCGAATGTCGCTCATATCAATCTGTATATTTCGCATATACAATTGAATCCGTGGATGGGATGCCTGAATTTTAATACATTTTATCGCGTGCTCCCCTCAGACAGAGACATAGCTGCCGAACTGCTAAGAATCTTCTCATCATAAGAGAGATATCCCCATATTTAATTTTGTTTTTATTTTCACTTTGCTTTAGTCTTTTTAGCTAATCATTGCCCTTATATTTTTTTACCATTAAGATTCTCTATAATAAATTTCCTTTTAGCTTCAATTTTATAATAGTATAGTATAATAATACTTCTGACTATATTTGACTGTGACTGGCCAGTCGAGAAAATATCTAAAAATTACATTTTATAATATAATTTATATATTATAACATAATTTTCATTAATATTGCATAATTTATATATTATGTGTATAAATTATATTTAGACTTACATAGAAAAAAAAGCAATAACAGAAATTGTGTGATTATCAGGCAATTAGACCTCATGACCATTAGCGACGGTCACTTCAAGAAAACAAATCTTTTAATAAATTGGTTTAAAAAAAAAAAAAACATTTTTGTAAATTTTTTATATATTTTAACTAAACTCTTTAGATTTGCAAAGGGCTAAGCTTTAGTATATTTTTCTTATTGATCTAATTTAAATTTAAATCTTAAATTGCCAAAAATAATTTTAATAATTCTCAGGTTTTTATTAGTTTGTTCTTAGTGTGTAAAAGCCGCAGCACTTATTCTATAAACTCTATCAGAATGCAAAGTGTTTTGCTGCCACACCTTGCTGGCCCAGGTGGGGTAGACTTCAGCCCCCTCTCTCGCATCCCCCTTCTCGCTAACTGACTGGCCCTTTGGCAATTCTAGAAGCTGCATAAAATGCGTTCACAGTTGGCGCTCGAGCTGCCTAAATGCAATTTCAATGAGCACAATTCCCCCAACCTAAGCTCTATATAAATATATAGAACATACATATATATATACGAATACGTACGTATACTCTGTATAAGTATATGTATATTGGCAACCGTGCGGCAGTAATAGCCAACGGAAGTAATTGAATTTTGTGCAAACGAGTTGAAGGACGATTTGCCGGCACAATCGCAGCGCTCAATTTATTTTGCAACATTGTTGTTGCTCGTGGTACGGTCGTTGTTGTTGTTGTTGCTGTTGGCTAAAGGATTTTAACGGTTAAGCAGCTAAGCGTACTACTACTTTGCTACTTTGATGTTAGCTAGCCAGTCCATGAGGTCCTTGGGCAGTGACTTATCAAACGCTCGTCAGCCATAAATCGCCAGCTGCCCAATTGTCACGCTCAGTCAAGGAGCTGCCCAAGCGCCGCTAATTGCATGGCAACAGCGGGCGAGAGAGCCAGGTAATCCTATACTGTCTATTGATGACACTATCCATATACACACAATGTCTACTCTACGGGCCTAAGTCGCTTTGTGTCCTTCTCCAAGCAGACGTCCAGCAACTACAACTCGCGCCCGTCCTTGCGCCAGCAGTTTGGTTTATTAATGGGCCTCGACATTCACCGGACTCATAAATCAAAGCCTATGAAATCAACAACAGACGGCTATAAGCTATATCAATGGGTAACGGTAATTGGTCGGTAATTATGTCTAGCTGTGGGTTTACCCACTCTGTCAATGAATTGTTATTTGAATATTTTTTGAGAGCTTTTTTCTTCTTGTTTTTTTATTAATTAAAGCTGAAACTGAGCTGAAATCATAAAAGAAATTGTACAAAAAAAATGTGTTAAATTAAAAAATAAAATCTGAAGTATGAAAACTACATTAGTCTACATTTTATTTATATTTTATGTTTTTTTAATATATAATAAATGTAATAAAAAATAATAAAAAAATAAAATTTAAATTCTAAAAGAGATCCTTGTCCTGGCGAATAATAGTAATAGTAATAAAATATAATTATTAGTGAAACAGCTTTTTAGATATATTTGTTGAGTATTTTCTAGCATTCTTTTATTTAAATATATTTCATATTTTTTCCAATATAAATTTCGTATTGAATCAGATATTCATATATCAAGACACGATTAATCATTTACCATTCACATAGCTTGACTATTGTTTTATGCATAAAAGAAGCTAAAAAGCAGAGAAGCCCTGTCTCAACCATACATCAGCTACAGTAAGAACAATTACAATAGACTTCAGAGACAGTGACACGTATCGAATAAATTGGCGTGAAATCAAGTGGAGGAAGCTCCTGATGCTGCAACACGAGTTTATTGCGTCTTTCGACTCGCACCAATGGCTCAAATTGTATCTCTGCATGGGTCTCTAACTGTTTCTATCTTTTCATAGATAGTTCTCTCGCACCATTCAGTCAACAATTACACCGGATTCTGCTTCTTTTTCACTTTTTACTGCACGCAAGGCGCGTCAACGTCCATTGAAATCCTATCTAATGGCAGCCGCGTGACACAATGTTTGGAAATGTTAGTCGAGGCAAAGCCCCGCGGCAACGGACCTAATCGGAACTCGTTTTAAAGTTTAGGTCATACTGTTGATACAACGATAATAAACGCACTCCTAATTACACACACTCTCATATAACGCATTAAATCACATTAAAGTTTTCGGATTAACGTAACACCCCGGGCTAATTTTTGAAATTAACTGAACTTGTGGCATGACGTCGTGTGTTCTGCTAAACAGAAACGACCAAGTTACTTATTAAAAATATTTAATATAACTTCTTATTTTAAAAATACCGTCGCTTAAAGAAAATATTTCTATTCCTGCAAAAGAATGCAATTCTAATGCAAATATTTATCTTGGACTTTTTTAATTATCTATAAAGAACTTATCCACATCTCAGATTTTAATTCATAGGCAAGGTTATGTTAGGTCTTATTTGATTTCAATTGGAAACTTCTTACCAAATGTACATCGTTTTCCTTAGCTTGTTTCAGTAAATACATTTATAATTTAATACTTATTTCCAGTTTCATAATTCTTTATCTCAACTACTCAAAAAATATGTTTCTTTATTTTTTTCCATTTATTACTAAACAATAAATTTAACTTTAATTTAAATAAATTTAAGTAAATTTAATATTTAAAAAACTAAACCTCACCTCAGAAATTCATCTGAAAAACAAATCGCTTTCCAACACTTAAAATTTACGTCTATTTTGGGAACACATGCGTGTGGCTTTTCCTTAGTTCCCGCTCGAGCCCAACCAAGCAGCACCCGGCCCCGGCCCCGCCCTTTCCCCACATTGCGCAACGTCCGTCGAGGGCTCGCGACTAACATGACCCTAACGGCCTAACGGTAACTGCACGCCATTTTGTATGCGGTCGCACGAGCTTTGAGCATGTTTAAACATGATTAATTCGTGTTGATAAACAGTTATTTTAATTAATCGCCAGGTGTCGCTCGCTGCAGGCCCGCTTTTCGCGTGATTTTGCTGCCACATTTTGAATAAATTCTTTGCTGTTTTTAGTTTATTTTTCTTTTGTTGTTGTTCCACACAGCTTAACAACATTTAAATTTAAATCAACTCTTCATTTCACGTGACATATATATATGTAAATATATATATATTTATATCATAACTAATTGCAATCACATTTGGTGGAGCTGCATAAATTTCAAATGTCGAATGCCATTTATCAAACAAAGAAACGCTGGACCAAGGACCAGCTACGACTACACACACTCACACACACAGACACAAACATAGGTAATCAAAAGCCAAGCGAACTTTATCTGAAATTAAAAATCGCCTTTTACATAAATTTTGTCAGCACTTTGCCAATATGCGAATATGTATGTATATAAGAGAATATATATACATATATATATATATGAATGTGTGCGTGTGTGTTGAGCTATGTCCTAGCCAATTGGACTGTAACTGAGCAAAAGTCAGTTGCAGTCAACAACGTAAAAATTTGACCATAATTAAAAGCTGGCTAACAACTTAGACCACGAAAATGTTAACATGCTGAAAAAACCTAAATAAAATACCTAAAACTAAATAAAAGCAGAGTTTTTGTTGTTAGCATTGTTGTAGTTGTTGTTGTTGTTGTATAGGTTACAACTTTTGTATCTTTTGTTGAAAACTTTTGTAAACCTGAACTTTTAAGCAGTATCTGTGCAAAGCTGAAATTCTATCTGTATTGGCTGTTATGCTTGCAGAATTTAATTGCATATCAAGCTTATATAATATTTATGAAAAAACGACAGCTTTGAGTAAACAATAAATATTTCAATTAAAATTTGCATTTACTGCCGGCTTAAATTCATTCAAAAATATTTATTTCTGGCAAGCCCCATCTATGATTCATACTTTCATATGCAATAAATACAAATTTCCATTTAGTTGAAGCTGAAATTCGACCAAAACATATGCGCCATCTATAGCTCACCAAATTTGCATATACTTTAAGGTACGAGCTGAATTTAGACCAAAATATATTTATGCTACATCTACCGCCATCTATGGCTAATGTTTGCAATGCTTCTGCTCTAGCGAAGACACAAACCAGTATTGCCAAACGCATTTGCAAGCAACAATCTATGCAGAACACGTTTTACAGCACTTGAAAAAGTGAAATACTTTTTAAAAGTAAACTGAGAAAAAAAGATTTTTAAATTATAATTAAATATACAATTCCTTTTCCTTTGCCCAGCCCAAGTCAACCAACAGTCAATCAATTTTCAGCTACATGATAAAACACATTCTTGTAATTTATTGTGCAAAAAGTTAAAAGTACTTAATTATACATTTCTACATGAAACAGAATAGATACTTATTAAAGCATAGCTAATTCCTTTTATCATATATAATCATATACATATATAAACATTCTTATATATTAATATCAAATGCTTCAAAGTAACAAATTTCAATTTGTATAAAAAAAAGGAGAGAAAACTCAATAAAAACTGTTTTTTCTTGTGCATATCAAAAGCTGCGCTGCATGAAGTTTGTAAAACTAAAGAGTCTAATACAATTATATATGGAAAATCCAAAAATACATATAATATATATATCTGAATAAATCTTTAGCAATCACATTACTGGCACTTGTTACGTTGAAGCAAATTTCCTTTCATTTTTCATTTTAGTTTTTCATAGTTTTTGTTTTTTTTTTTTTATGTTTTGTAAAGCATTTTCTTGGTTTACACACAGACGAAATTATTTACGTTATTTTCTTTTGCTTGTTTTTAGAGGGAGGGATGGGGCATCATCTACTTTGGGCCCAGATGCAGCTTGCCCAGCAGCTGGGTGGCCTGCTGTCCGGCGCTCTCCTGTGCGTGGCTGGACGCCTCCTGAATGTTCTTCTCGAGTCCTTCGCGCTTCTGGTCCACATACTGATTGGCCTCGTGCAGCTTTTGGTCTACAGCCTGGCTAGTCTGCTTCATGGCGCCATCGATAGCGTTCTCGGCCTGCTTCAGCTTCTGGTCGGCTACAGACTCGGCGGCCTTGACGCTCTTGTTGATGGCCTCGTTGGCTGCCTTTTTGGTCTGGTCCACTGCATTGGCAGCTGCCCGTTGGGAGGCCTCCGCCACATTGGCGGCTACCTGCTTGGAGTTCTGAACGGCGGCGTTGGCCTGATTGACGGTGTTGTCCACAGCCTGTTTTGTTTGATTGACGGCGCCGGCAGCGCGATTTACGCCTTGATCAAGCACCTGTCCAGCCTTCTGTGCCTCGGCGGCGGCCAAAGCGGCAGCATCCTTGGCTAGAAATTAAGTTTATAGAATCTTTAATATCTCGCACTATATTTGCGTGAATTACTGAATTACCTGTGCTTGTTGCCAGTTGCTCGGCCTCGTTCTTGGTCTGCTGCACGGACTGTCCGACCTTCTTGGCCTGCTCCTCGGCTAGTTTCTGTGCCTCGACTGCCTTATCGCTGGCCAACTTCTCAGCCTCATCCTTCTTCTTGCTGAACAAATTGGCGGTCTTGTCGCCAAAGCTCTTCAGAGAGGCTGTCGGAATAGAAACAAAGACTCTATTTTAAAAAATTCCAATTGAACTCAATCTCTTGCTTCGCACATTTGGGCTGTTGGCGGCTGGGATACATTTTGGCTAAGCTTTTAAATTCAACTAAATGATATGCCAGTTGCCGATCATAATTTATAGACTAACATATATTGCAATCAGTCGAGCTTTTGCTTATCGATGGAAATTGTGAAAACTGTGCCCAGACGCTGCTAATTGCCAAAACATAAACAAAAAATGCATGGACACGGCCTGGAATTTCATCGAGCATGAACTAATCAGATCGTAATTACATGCCATGCCTGATTCTCACTACGATTAGACAGTTGACACTCATCCAGCTGCTGCGCAATTCGTGGCGCCTAATTTGGAGGCGGCAACAACAATTTTGAAACGCATCAAATACTACGTGTGCGAAAATGAAACACGTAAGTTGATTAATACGTGGGTGCACGACTACTGAATACTCTGCACATGCACATAAACAAAACGAAACAATCTTAGACGTCTTATAGATAAGTGTGTAGTATGAGTAAATGAAAAATAATAAATAAATAAATGAAATACATGTAAATTTGCCTGACTGAGAGCCAAGTCTTATATCCCTAGCTCTTATGAATCCCGAGTTCCTTGAGGTTAGCATGCAAACTGTAGTCAAATTTGGCTTACGCCAAATATACTACAATAATATAGAAAAGATTTTAGATCGTTAGATCTAAATCGTTAGTTGCTGAGTTCACAGAGAATGACTATAGCTACAACTTTAGGTTGAGCTGCGTAGGACTTGTATAATCAATAGATGCTCTCATACCCAATTTCAAACAGTCTCTGAGTTCGATGAGGTCACGCAGCTAAACAGACTGAACAAGTTGACTAGCAAAGAGACTATACTAATCTAATGCTGACTAATATAAATATATGTATATACATTATAAATACTTAAGGAACGAAGTCTTCGCAGCTTGTAAACAACAACTTGTATGTGTACAGGGTATAGAAAAAAGCAAATTTTAATTATAATTGAATAGGAATTGAGCGCGTCGGAAGCAGTGTCCCAGCCCAGAGAATACGTTCAGCTGCTGCATTCCCATAAAGTGACGTGTGCGTTCACTCAAATAGAAACATTGTGCCATTAAAAGCTGCCGCAACGGCTATCCGCTTGAATCGCCAATTTTCGAGCTATGTAGAACTATTCTGAAAAGGCATGCCGAATGTAACTGTATGTGTTTGTGCATGTACAGTAAACAATGCGAAAATATTTGAATAATTTACAGTATGTGATGTCATAATGGCGATTCATGGTATTTTATTCCAATAGTTTTCAGCTCTTTCTTCTTTATTCACGCTTTCTTGCTGTGCGGCTGTGAAAGCAAAGTGTTTGCATACTAAAACTAAATGGTCTTTCAAATTCAGCAACAATATACAATATGCCATATACATAAAAGAAAACATACTGAATAATAATACTGAAACCGCTATAAAAACTTTTTTACTATTTACATTTTTTGTATATTTTTGGCCAAAAATTTTAATTAACATTTTGATGGGGCCACACGCCGATGGGTGCGAGAAAAACTGGAAAATTTGTGGAATTCTTTGCGAACGCAAAAAGTGATAATAGAACCAAGAAAGTGTGAACAAATGTTAAACAATTGGCCACAAGCACAAGCGGCATGGACAGAGTTGCCCTTGAGCTAGTATGTCAAAAGCTCTTTGCTATAAAACTTGGAGGGGCAGAGGGATTGAGCTTAGGTACGGAGGTTAAGCAGCAACAAATATAAACTCTTAATGCTTCATTCAAGTACATACTGATTATAGATATTTCAGTAAATGTATATATATACAAATATATATAGAACTACTGTGTAGAAATTTCTGAATTGAAATTCTTTAAATTGTTTAATCTAAAAAGCAAATTCTTATTTTTAAACTAAATTTAATATTATAATTCACTCATTGGAAACTGTTGTTAATTTTAAATATAATCTAAGAATAAATACAATTTAATATAGTCAAGTAAGAGGGAATTTTATATTTATTTACTTTATATTATAATAAAAATATTATAAAAAATTTAAAGTGTGTTTAAGTAAACTAAATAGCTCATCTATAACATTGAAATTAGAAAAAGAGCACAAAAAGTGAATATTCATGTATTAATAACTATACATAGAGAAAGTTCTAGCGAAAGAATTTGCTGTTTGGTAAACATCAAGAAACTAATCTATATTTGCATTTAAAAACAAAAGCCAATTTCACTCACAAATTAAAAAAATTTGTAAATAAACAAAACAAATTGCCTGTATTATAGCCGATAGCAAAACAAATTTGCATTTTGCATGCATTCGACTAAGAATAGAAAACTCAACAGCATGTGGCGAATGTCTAGCAAGAATAGCAGCACTAAGAAACACTAAGTCCCCATTAAGATACCACGCCACACGCTCATTTATCACAAAGAATCAACTGCTCTCTTAACATTTGCGTAATAGTACGACGCAGATTCCCAGTTATGCTGCCATGCTGTGGTCAATAATAAGAAAGAAAAACAAAAAAACCGGCTAGAATGTCATAACATGGCCATAAAGTAACACAATAAGCCACAGTTCAGAGCAAACGCCGAGAATCTCAGATGTTTTGTTTTTTGCTGCTTGCTTCTACTCGCATCGCAGTCTCAGATAATGCGCAAAAGCGCAAAGCAAAAAAAAAAAAATACAAAAAAAAAGAATTATAATAAATAAAACCTGTACCCAAGACCAACCGAACTCAAGCGCAACATACACATACAGATACAAAGACAACTACAGCTACTGTACGGACTCAGATACAGATACATTTGCATCTTTACTCATGTGTATGTGGATTTCGTCGCTCTATGACTAACTGCCAGTTGAGTTGAGAAACTTACGATCCACACCAGGTTTTCAGAGACCCCACATAAAAAAAAGCCGGTCAACACACGCACACACACGCAACTCAGCGCCTACAGCTGGGAATCGATGAACCGAACTTTAGATGCTGCTGCTGCTGCTGTTGCTGTTGCTGCTGGTGCTGGTGCTTCTCAGTTGTTGATGATGTCATAGAAATCGTAATCGCTCGGCACATGCCGGACTGAATAATGAATAATTCGCACGCCCAACAATTTGTGTGGCTTTAAGTTAACTCATTGTCGAAGGTCAATACCAGACACAGAAACAACAATAATTTGTCAGCTTGGCAACGGGCCTGGCTCATCATGTCCTGGCAAAGGACACAGCTGCGAATGTCGAATGACGCATGATGTCATATGCACCCAAAAGGTAAATCAATAAATGTTGTATGCACGACTCTGACCAAGGGCAAGGTTTTTCCTTAAATGTTATACACGAGCCTAGTCTATAAAATATTAAATACTTTTTAGAAATTAATGAATAGGACCTGGAGGTAGATGATACCAGGTGAATTAGGCATTATTTATTAGTATGAAATTGATATATAAATATTTGATGGTTTATAAGACAAAAATACTTATAAATATATATCAATTCATGACTCTGACAAAGAGCTAGGCTTGTGCTTAAAAACTTATTAATTTATATATAAAATTAAATGACGATTTTGGACAAATTTTATTCTAAATAATACTAGCTAACAATAATAGATTTTTTGTGAAATTCTAAACATGTCTAAAATCGTAAATAAATATATAATAAAAATATATAATTATTTTGAGTTAAAATGACGACTTTAATTATTTTCAGTTACATATTTTTGTTATTATTTGGATAATAAAATAAAATTAAAATGGATTTATTTTTACTTCAAGATATTTACAGTTCAGTTCTTTGAATCTATCCATTATCAACAAGTAATTGAGTAACTACAATTTTTCGTTGAGTGTAGCAGTCAACGGTACTCAGACAATGAAGAATTCAATTAAATGCATAACCCCAAGTTGACCCAGAGACATAGCAAGCGATTCCATTTTCGATGACAGCTCAGCGTCTGAAGTGCGAGTGTTTGTCGCGCTCTTCCGGAATACCCGACCAAGTGAACTCAACTAATTGAATTAGTTGATCATGAGGCATGGCAGTTGGAACGTTTGATAAGGGCATGGGCGCGATCATACATTAGAGAGCCGTGGCAAATGGATTGGCGATTGCACGCTAGGAGAGGATATAAGTACAGGAGCGAGCAGGGCCAGAGCACACAATGGTGCATTGATCAGGAGAGATGAAGCACATCATAGTTGTGATCGTTGCCGTGCTGAGTGTCCTGCACAAGGATCTCGTCGGTTCAGCAAACACCGGCTGTCCCCGACGCTATCTGCGACGCATCAATGGCAAGTGCTACTATTTCTCAGTAAAAAAGGTAAGCAAATCCTTTGGTCCATTGAACCAACCTCTCTACCTCTCTACCTCTACATATACATAAATATCTGCCTTCGTCTGCTTGTAGATGAACTGGTTTGGTGCCCTGAACAATTGCCTGCGCAAGGGCCTAACACTGGCCGATCTGAGCAATCCGCGAGATTTTTATGGTACCGTCGAATTTCTAAGCTCCAAAGGTAACACGGAAGACTTCTGGTTCGGTGCCAACGATCTGCAAACCGAGGGCCGTTTCCAGTACATCAGCAATGGTCGCTTAGTGCGCTACTTCAGCAATTATAGCATTGTGCAGCTGGCGGAGCATTCACAGTGCGATGATTGTCTCGAGGTGCGCATACGCAACAACATGACCGTTGTGGCCGATGACAACTGCCTGGAGAGGCAGTATTTTATCTGCTCGGAACGGTACTGTGACTTCGCCGAGGCCGTTAAGCAGCGTCATCACAGTCACGAGCATTTGCATCACTTCCATCACGATATCGGCGTGCCCAGCGACGAGGCCGAAGAGGAGGCACCTCAGGATGAACCAAATGGTAGCGATCAACAAGGGGACTCATCAGAGGAAGCAATGGATCCGAATTGTGAAAAGTGTACCACTCTGAACTCAATGTCGTCTGAATTTACGTCATTGTCGACGGCTTCAACACAGGAAGGACACGAAGCGCAAAATGATGAGACAACGACAGTACAAGCCCCAGCTGAAGGAGAGGCGCCAGCTGAAGGAGAGGCGCCAGCTGAGGGAGAACCACCAGCTGAGGGAGAGGCGCCAGCTGAGGGAGAGGCGCCAGCTGAAGGAGAGGCGCCAGCTGAGGGAGAGGCGCCAGCTGAGGGAGAGGCGCCAGCTGAAGGAGAGGCGCCAGCTGAGGGAGAGGCGCCAACTGAGGGAGAGGCGCCAGCTGAGGGAGAGGCGCCAGCTGAGGGAGGAGCGCCAGCTGAGGGGGAGGCGCCAGCCGAAGGGGAGGCGCCAGCCGAAGGGGAGGCGCCAGCCGAAGGGGAGGCGCCAGCTGAGGGAGAACCACCAGCTGAGGGAGAACCACCAGCCGAGGGAGAGGCGCCAGCTGAGGGAGAGGCGCCAGCTGAGGGAGAGGCGCCAGCTGAGGGAGAGGCGCCAGCTGAGGGAGAAGCGCCACCTGAGGGAGAAGCGCCACCTGAGGGAGAGGCGCCAGCTGAGGGAGAGGCGCCACCTGAGGAAGATGCCGCAGACAGCTAAGCCCGAAAGACCGCCAAAGGAAGACACGGTAACTGAACCAACTGATGCAGGATGCCACGGAATAAGGAATGTTTCATAAATTGAAAAATATTTTATGTACACTAAATAATAAATGAAACAAATACAATAAGCAAATCGTATTGAGGGTAGTAATCTATGGCACTTTACCGCGATTATAACTATGGGCTGGTCATAGCTAGTACTACTATCTGAAGGTCCTAGCACTCGGCCCAATACGGCTTGCCAAAGACCTACGAGCCTTACCTTAATGCTTGGCAAGGGAAATTGAAAAGTTATCTGAGATATCGATTGGATGTCAGTCTGAATAGTTTCGAAATGGAATAAATCTATATTTTTATTAACGCTATGCACGACTTATATGCATTATCAATGTCATTGCATGTACAAACTGTAACTACACAGTTTTATCTTGAAGTTGCACAGGTTTTACAGAACCTGAACTTAATTGCGTATCCCCAAAGATGAATTGTTAGTTGTATATAATGGCCAGCAATACTCGATAGATCATTTTGTTACAGCTCCGCTAGGTTGCTTCAGTTCACTGCAATTAGCTAAGGTTAGATCTAAGAAACTTGAACAATTTGCATTATTGTATTTGCATTTGTATTATATATTTTGATCTTAACAGTCTCAAGAATCATTCTATACGCTTCACTGTAGAGTCCGGCTAAAGAGAAATAACTAGAGAAATATACAGCCCAGAATAGACTTATTCTTAAAATATTTCTGAAGCAACGGCAGTCACTGATCGAACTATATAGATCAGAAAAATCAATATTAGCGCAATCCTTTGGGTCATTGTTAGAATTTTCGAAGTTAAAAAAATGAAAAGGAGTTGCTTTTCCACTAAGTCATGAAGCCGTAACGATGCTTGGCCATGCTGACCACATCTAACTTTAATTAATTGATTTGCTCAACATTGAAGCAATAAAAATGATATTAAGATAGCATAATGGGCGTAGATAATGCAGCTGTCACGCCCACAAGACGGTTATATATAGAAGGAACAGCCCAAATGGGCACAGTTTGTGGCGAAAGGTGCCTGCAGCCATGAGGTTACTGCAAATTGTGATATTGACCCTAATCATAGTGTATCCAGATGATGTCCTATCTTCACGAGGCGCAAGGCAGAAGCCGAACAAGAAGCCAGATAATGGTCCTTGTGGCAAACGTTATTTGCGTCAAATTAATGGTAAATGCTATTACTTTGCCGGAAAAAAGGTTTGTACACAAAGCCACGTTATGGAGGCGATAGATGTTATATAGTAAAATCCGTTGTAGATGAACTGGTTTGGTGCGCAGAACAATTGCCTACGCAAGAGCCTCAATTTAGCTGATCTGGCCACAGAGGAGGATTTCAATGCGATTATTAAGTTCCTACGCTCGCGTGGCAACATGGAGGACTATTGGTTCGGTGGCAATGATCTGCAGGTGGAGGGTCGCTTCACCTACATTAGCACGGGTCGTCAGGTTCGGTATTTGGGTGGCACGGAGACCATTGAGCCGACGCATCGTGCAAACTTGGATGACTGCTTGGAGGTTAGGCTGCGGGCCAATGGCACCACGGTCACCGACGACAATTGCTTGGAGGAGCAGTATTTTGTATGTCAGGAGAACGAGCTGAAGTGTGCTCAGCCTGTGGAAGAGGTAGTCGGCAGTCAGCATCATAGTCACGAGCATTTGCATCATTTCCATCACGATGCGGAAAAGCAGGAAAATACTGGGAATGCGACCGTTACAGAAAGTTTGGAAAGCGACTCGCGGCCGACTGATAATTCGGATTCAGAGGAAGCGACATCGGAAGAAAGCTATGAGGAAACACATCGACCAGGGCAGAGTGAAGAAGAGCCAACAGAAGCGGCACAGTCAGATGAAGCCACGAACACATCGGAGGAAACTCCTGAAGTGGAGAATGAAACTACGGGAGGGAAGGATGAATCTACGGAAGAATCGGTTGAAGTTACACACGAGGTAACTGAAACTACGCATGCGGCGGCTGAAGCGGATTCCCCGACTGAGGCGGGTCAACCGGCTGAAGCGGATTCCCCGACTGAGGCGGGTCAACCGGGTGAAGCGGATTCCCCGACTGAGGCGAGTCAAACGGGTGAAGCGGGCGCCCCGACTGAGGCGGGTCAAACGGGTGAAGCGGGTGCCCCGACTGAGGCGGGTCAAACGGGTGAAGCGGGTGCCCCGACTGAGGCGGGTCAAACGGGTGAAGCGGATGCCCCGACTCCGGCTGAAACAAGTGCACCGGGTGAAGAGGGTCAAGCGGAAGAAGCGCCTGCAACAGAAGCTCCAACTGAAGCTCCTCCGCCCCCAGAAGATGAAAATGCAGGAGATGCTCCGGTAGAAGGCCGTGCTCCCAAAGCAGTGCCAGCGGCGATCGATGTAAAGAACACAAAATCTGTTGGTGTGAAGGAGGCATCCCAAAAATTACTGGACAATAATGCCAGTGAATCACCCACTGGAATCGATATATCGACAGCAACTGTACTCACCGCGGCACCAGCTCTTCAAATAACCCCAAATCCAAATGAGTTTGTTTAAATGCGATTTTCCCTGCAGCAAATAAAATGCCAAACATTTCGCTTGGCCTCTATATAAATAAGTCAATTTTATAATGTGAACTTACTACGGGATTGCACGGACTGGGGAAGAGGGTGTGGCTATCGTAAAGGAGTGGAGAAGTGTTGGTGCTAGTGGTGGCATTGGTATTTGGGCATACGGAATCAGTCTGTCTACAGAGCTACTGATAATGTGAAGGCATGCTATTTAAAGAATTTCAATACAAAACTCCTTAAGTTTAAAAAATGATTTGAAATTTAATTTGAAATCGAAAACGAAAAAGTAATATAAATAAATATAAAATCCACTCTGATTTCGTCTATATTTTGTAAATAATTTTATTTCAAGCATCTTTTCTATATTTTGAGTGTACAAATTATAATGTTGCAATAATGAACAAATGGATTTTACTTACATTTTGAAGCATCTGTTTGCATTAAGTGGAAACAGAGAATTATAATCAAAAGTATATTTCAACATAGTCCAAAAATTACTACGAAATATTTTTTAAATTAATTTTTTTTGCTTCAGTCTCGAACAGAAGCCAAGAGTAGGAAAACCGAAAAAAACTTTGAGGGAAGAAATTTCAGTTAACGGAAATAAAGTCATTTATTTTTAATTCTTCTATGTGTATGTGTGTCTGTGTGTATATACACACACTCTAACATACATCAAAGAGGGACACTAATTTTTCCCAAATTTTAACAACAAAAATTTTGCAGAAATATTTATAATTTCTGGGAGCAACACGCAATATGACATAAAAAGTTAATATATATATTTTTATATGTATAGATTTTATACACACATACATATACTTAGGCACACACGCTACTATAACTATATATATATTTATATATATATCACTATATATAAATGGCATCATTTTGGGTGTGGGTGGTGCCAGCGAGAAGAACAATTTATGGTACTGAGACATCCATACATAAGTATATTTATATATATAAGTATGTATATATATATATATATATATATATATATATATTTATATATATAGTGGCGAATACTGCGCCATAATTGGCTCACGCTGACGTATCGTCATTATCATCATCGTCGTGATCATCGTCAAGCTCTAAAAGTAAACGTAACTGTGGCAGACAATTAATTGTATCTACGCGCTACTACTCCTTTTTTCATGTTGGCTGTGGCGATGATGTAATTCTATTACAATCCTGCAATGCGGTCATAGGTTGTACGAGCCCTTACAGCAAGGTCTCACAGTACATTACTATTTTGATGTTGTTATTTTGTTTCTATTATATATTTTTGTTCGATTTTGTTGTTGCTCGAGATGTCATGCCACATACCACATACCACAAACCACATTCCACAGTCTGCATATTTAATTGAACATGCCTCGTTATTTTCTAATTCGAAAACTTTCACAAACAGCTTAAACTGAGTTTTGTCTTTATATATTTTATTTTCATTTTTGATTTCTTTTCTATTTTTGATTTTTACCTGTAAATGAGCTGAACATGTTGAAAGTTTTGCGTAGTTTTTGGTATTAAACAGAATTGAACTGATTTGAATTTCAATTTCAACTTATAAATTCGCTCTGGGTGGATTTTTTAGTCTGTTTTGTACGTTGCGCGTTTATTTTTAAAACGTTCCGAATGCGTCGACGGCACAAATACGAATAAAGTCCAAGCGAAAGTATCTTATTGGAATTGTTGCCACTGCCACTGTTTTCATTGTTGAGTTGTTGTTTTTGGCTACTGCTTCTGAGTTGTGGAACGTATTTGCTGATTGTGGACTATAGCATTGACTGCAATCGCTGCCAGATGTGCATATGTTGTTGATGTTAGCTTTATGCGCACTTGCGATGTAGTGCTGCCAGATGTGTATCGACAGCTTGCTAAAAAATGCATTGAATGTTGTAAATCAATATTATTTACTTTGCTTATTAAGTTAATTTAATTTTAATATAAAACATCAAAATATCTTCCAATTCTGCGTTACTAACGATGTAGCCGTTAAGGTTGAAATTATTAAATTCTTTGGCGTTGCCAGACCAACAGAATTAACAGACTTAAAAGCTTTTGTCTAAACACTATTTCAAATCCAATTAAACTGAGTGGGAATGAAAAGGAAATTATACGAAAAAGTATATATAAATATAGAATTAAATATATTTTTTATATTTTTTTATTATTTATTTAAACTTCACTACCAGTCATTTACCAGCTTACAATATTATAATAAATTCAAAGACAGTTTCTGCCAATGACAATAGTCAAAGCCATAATCACATCTTTACACTACAACACAGATTCTTATTAAATACATTACATGGATAATTGAAATTCCATCATTTACCTTAAAATAACTTTTTTAAGGCGTGTGCTCCGAGAGTCCAGCTGAAAGAGCTAATTAGTGGGAATCGAAACGAAATATAGTCGTATCAGTATCAGTTGAGTAAGAAAACGTTTTCTACTGAAATTGATTTCCAGCCATGCAAATGGCATAACGAATGCAAGATTTGTGCGAATTGGACATAGTTTATATAATGAATTTTTTCTTCTTTTCAGGGTTTTACAAAGCAAAACCATATCAGCTAGGTTCAATATTTTGAAGAGCATTCATCATGAAGCTAAAACTGTTGGCATTGATATGTTGCATAGAGTACCTAAGTGGGATGGCAAACGCCAAGTGTTTCTATATAAGCACAACTAAGGTAATAGCTCTGAGGCACTCAAATATGATAATAAATATTTTAATTTTATGCTGTGCAGGAAACTTGGTTTACCGCTGTGGAGAAATGTAAGGAACTCAAACTTTGTTTGGGGGATTTACAATCGGCCAGCGAATTTCTCACGTTCACGCAGAAAATACCTGAAACAATGCGAGCGGACTATTGGTTCGGCACCAATCATCCCCATGGTCCTAAGTCTAGAAGCTTGACGACTTACAGCAAATTAATAATATATGCTCCAATACTGTCATTCATTAATGTGCGCCAGCAATGTGCGTTCATGTATCCCAATGTTTACCAACAATATAGCGTTTCAATGGCCAATTGTAGGGAAAAAAAACGTTTTATATGCTATAAAGATACCAATTGCGGGGTCTCTAATGGGATAACAGAAGACTTATCTGGACTTATACCATGCGTAATAAAACCCGAATTCCGGAAGGAACTGGACATAAATGCCAAATACTTTGACGATCTATAAAGAATAATGGCATAACTACTTGAAATTTATCCAATAAGGCAAATAAAAATATCTAACATAAGCACGGTCCCATTTGAGTACAAAGAATATCATTATTTCATTAAACTTCTCTGATTTTCCCCTTGCAATCACTTGCGGCAGGAAGAGCAGTTCATATAGGTCTTGATATATATTTATTATTAATTTTTATAAGCCCTAACTACTTAACACAATAATCTTTGCGCTGTTGTCGTATGACCGCATTCAATTTGAGGCACTGTTGTCGCAGTTGATCATTGTCGCCCTTTAGCACCTCGATGGTCTCTTCCTGTCGCTGTATTGTCTGATGTACTCTGTAAGGGAATACACATATATCTGGCATATATTTGAAGCACATTCTGTGCGCTTTACCGTTTCTGCAGCTGTTCCATTTCCTGTTTGTGGCGCTCGTTGAGCACGGCCAGTTCGCTCTGTATGTCCGCGTTAAGATTGTCCCGGAGCTTGTCCCGCTCGTTGATGAAGTCACCGCACATTTTTTTGCTATGGCTAAGCTCCAGCTGGAGCTGCTTTACCTCTGCCTGGCTATTGCGCACCTGGGCATCAGCTTCGGCCAACTTACCACGCGTCTCGGCATACTTTTCCCTCAGGGACTTTTCCACATTCTCAGCCAATAGCAAATCCTTCTCGTACTTCTCCTTGAGGCGCCTATAGATGAAGCATTAGGAGTTAACTTTATTAGCTATTTATTTTACCTACAGAATTTTTTGCTCGTGCTCCTCGCCGCTTTGCAGTGCATCCGCTTCCATGCGCACCACCAACTCGTCAAGCTGCCGATCTCGCTCGGCTCTATAGTGTTGCCTTATGGCATTCTCCTTCTCAGCCTGGGTCACCTTCGATTTGTTCTCGTATTCTGTTTTCCACAGCTCAAAGTCAGCTAGGTATTGCTGTTCGACGGTGTTGATGCGATTCTGATACTTCTCCTCCTGCTTGGCCATCTTTTCCTGCATTTCAAACTTGGCCTGCTCGAGGTCGTTGTCGTGCTCCCGCTGTGCCTCCTGCCGCTTAGCTAGGTAGTCACATTCCTTTTGCCGCAGCTCCGCTTGCAGACGTTCACGTTCTGCAGCAAAATCATCGGCGAGCTTTTGTCGCAACTCGGCCTGGGTTTTCTGGTCTTCCTCCAGCTGACGTTCAAGACGCTCTCGTATGGCTGTGCGTTCCTTCTCAATTATGCTCTCACGATCTTGGGCGCAACTTTCGCGTATCCCGTGCTCGATTTGTTCGTGCTTAAGGCGCGCCTCCTCCAATGCATCCAGCAATTGCATCTGATGCGAACGCTTCAACTCCGTCACCTCGCGCTGATGATCGCAATTCATTTTATTGATCTCCGCCTCCAGGCCTTTGACTGTGAGTTCCTGTTTAGGGCAAAATTTGGGAGAGGTAATAAGTTTTAATTCCAAATTAAATTTATTCTGTAATTAATTTACAAAAAGTCTTTATTCCTCTGAAAATCGGAAGCTCATCGATAGACACCTTCAACTAGTCAACCTGACCCACACCCACCTTAATTTTTTTGGTATTCTCTCGCACCCAACGCTCTCGTCGTATCTTTTCGCCCGCAAGCGTTGTCTCCTTGGTGCGAGCTAGTTCGGTTTCCAGTCGATGCTCCCAGGCTTGGTTCTGACTCTCCAGGCGACGTGTCAATGCAGCCACCTTCTCACAGAGCGAGCCCTTATCCTTGAGCAGCTGCTCAATGAAGCCCTGATGGCGCGTCACAACCTCCTCGTAGTGTTTCTTCTGGTCACGCATTTTCGTCGCACTGTTCGACTTCTCGGCACGCAGTGCCTTCTGCTTCTCGCCGCGCAGCTGAATGACATGCTCCTTGGAGAGATGAATGGCATTGGCCAGCTCGTTGGCACGCAAGCTGAGCGCAATAACACGTCTAGCCAGCTGATGATTGGGAATCATCAGCAGCTCCGAGAGTCTAGAAGGAAATTAAATTTCATCTTATCTTATGTTATCTGGAAGCATGCAGATCTATCACTCACTTGGGCACCTCATCGGTCACGTCGGGCTCGACGACAAACTCCACCTCGGAGCGATTGCTGTCCGGCATAGAGCGACGGGTTTCCATCAGCGTTTTGTCACAGCTGCTCTCCACATTATTCAAATATGCCAAAATGTCTCTTCGAATGATAAAAAGTTTATAAAATATAGGGTTCGGCTTGTGGCAAGAAAATTATAAATAAACCAATAAAAATAAATTATTAAAATAAAATTGTGAAAAAAATTAATTTAAAAAAAAACTCCTTAATTTAATGATTTAATTTCTATATTCTGACCCCTTAGCTCAGCAATCGCAAATGCAAGTTCCTTTAATTCTGTTTCATTAAAAATTAGTTTAATGCTTAACAAGTTTGTCTTGCTCAGTTTCTAACTCTTAAAATCGTGAAAGATATTCAAGACCTTATGACCTGAAATTATATAACTTTTTTTTCCACAATCTCATTAACACAGTCTAGTCCTTGTTTTAAAGACTTAAATATCAAATTTAATAAATTAGTTTGTCACTCACTTGTACTTGTCGCCACTTTCGGGCATCTTGTCCTCATTTTGGCTAACCGAATCCGCTGTGTCGGCCCTTGAGCTGGATAGCTTCAGGTTCAGCTCGCTGGGCAAACGTTCGGCAAAGTTGTCTGCAAAAAATATATATATAGAAATAAAAAAATCCTACAAAGTGTTGCTCAAGTATACCCCGTTTCTTATCCTCCTCAATCTCCTTGATAACCGACACAATCTCATCGTAGGTCGAGCCTCGGGAATCCTCGTTCGATTTGAGCGACAACTGCGAGACGCTCTCATTGTCATTGCCCTCGTCCAGCTCGTCCACGCCCTGTTTGTGCAACTCCTCGAACTGTGCCAGCGCCTGCTTCTGCTCATGGATGCTCATCCAGCTGTCCACCTTGTCCAGATTGTATTCGCTCAGCTTTCGCTCCTCTCGCAGACTGCCCACACTGACGGCTTTCTTCAGCTTGGCGGCGGAACCAATTGTTGAGCTTTTGGCAAACAATTTGGACTTGTTGTTTCTGCTGGTGAGCTCTGCACTGGCTGGCTTCACATTCTCCTTCTTTTTGCCCACAAATGGGGGAGTGGCAGCGATCTTCAGATAGTTGCTAATGACGGAATCGGAGCTGCTGTTGCCAAAATGTCTGCGATCCTCCTGGACAATGGGCAGAAAATTATTCTCAGCGCCAAAATTGCGTTGCACAGCCGAACGATTGGTGGTCCCACTGTCACTCTGGGTATGGTTTGTGTTGCTGTTGTTGTTGTTGTTGCTGCCATTGACTGGGCTAAGATTCTTCTCAGATAAATTGTTCTGCTTGTCCTTGGCCTGCGTTGCATACTTATCCAAATAGTTAGGCAGTTCCATGTTATTAAGTGGCTCTAGCGGCTTCACGCCTTTATCCAGAGCCACACCTACCACCTGCTTATACTCTCTGATGACATTCAGCTCCGGCGTCCCGGACTTGGGCAGGGCCATTGGAAGTGAAGGTGGCGGCAACTGCACTTTGGTCTCCGCATAGCGACAACTGGGCGCATCGCATGCGCATTTGATGTCAGCAGTAGCTTCATTGGTGCTGGCCGTGGAGGAGGAGCGCGTGCTGCAGGTGCAGTTCTCCGAAGGGCATTTGGGATACTCGTAGGTCTCAGCTAACACCTCGGCACTGCCGCTGCCCGCAGCTGGAGTGCCAAAGTGTACGGATTTCTTTTGTCCAGTGGCATCGCCCGGCTCCAATTTATTGGCATTCCCATTATAGGTAAAGTTGGGCAGTGTTAAAGGACCCGGTGCTGAGATGCTGATGCTGCTGCTGCTGGCGCGAATCTCCTGCTTGTCATTGTCGCAGTCACTAGAGTCCACATCATTGTGCTGGCCACTGTTCGGCTTGCTGAACGATACGCGACCCGGCAGATCCGGCTTAGCGCTCTTCTGCAATAGCGTCGCATTGCTCAGGCTCTGACTGCCGGGTGACCAATTGGAAGCATAGGATTTGGCTTTGTCCGTGCCAGGCATGCTGACCAGAAAACGTTCCAACTGCTCACCTTCGCTGCTGTGCGGAGACTTCTGTGAGAAATCCGACTGCTCGTCCGTTGAGTTGGAAGAGTTGCAGGTACTACGGCACAACCAGCTGCGCTTGATGGGCTCCTCCAACAGCGATTTGAGTAGATCAGTGGAAGACACTTGAGGCTGCCAAGTAGAAAGCAAACACTTAGAGAACGCAATAAATTGTTTATAAGCATAAAATTAAAAACTATTTATACATATACAAAAATATATCTTTATTAAATTAACTACAAATAATAAATATTTCTACAATGATATAAATACTTAAACAAGAATTGTTTCCATTCATTGCATCTAAAAAATTTTCTAAATATTTTTAGTAATTTTGAACTAGTAATAAAATTAGTAAAATAAAATTAATATTCCATGTCAAAAATTAATTTTCATAAAGAGCAAAAAACTTTTTATCAAGAGAAATGATATGCCCAAATAAATAATAAATAAGCGATAAATATGTATCATAAAAATACAAGAAATTTTATTTCCATTAGATTTTTTAACATTCTGTTTGGAAAGTCTAACAAAAAGTATTAAAATAATTTTCAGTGTTTTAATAAACTCTATGAAAATATTTGCTCTTGTTAATGCTTACCAAAATCTCATTAAAAAAATTTGTATACTTAAAAAAGAAATCACTTTAAACTTTATTATATGCTTTACGTTCAAACTTAAAGGACTTGATAAATTAATTTTATTTCAATTTTACGTAATTCTCGGTTTCAATACATTGCCATTTTATTTAATTTACGAGCAACTTTGTGTGACAGTTGGTACTCACATGCTTATTATGCCTTAGCTCCTTGTCACCAAAGTAAACGCTTAACTTGCGGCCAAACTTGGGATCCGCCGACTGTGGTCGTCCCAGGAAGGGCGAGGAGCGACTGCGTTGCTGTAGAAAGTTGGCCGAACGTGGACGAAAATGTTGAGTCGAGCTATGGAGTGTGGTCAGGGAGCGGCTATTGTACTTGGGCTTCGTTTTTTGTCTAGCGGCGAGGTTTATCTAGGAGGAGACAGTACGTGAAATGTTCAGAGCCCAACTCAGTGCGCCGACCTACCTGTGAGCCCCGAAGACATAAATCCATAATAGTATAGAAATTTCGCACTCGACGCACCTAAGACACTCGCTTTTCACTTTTCATTCAGATAGGGTTTCCTTTTCTCTTTGCTTGCTTCTTTGAGCCGAACTGACGGCTGCGGCACAGCCAACTGATTTTGTTTGAAAACTTGTTTGGCCCATGGTCGCTTTTGTTTTGGCCAAAATATATATATAAATTGAAGAAGAAAAAAACAGCCCCTGGCTAAAATATCGATTAAACGCTGTCGCCGGCCAGGACATGTGCCCAGCAGATGTTGGTCAGCAATGCAACCCCCGAAGCGAACCTGGACATGGTTACCATGGGTCACAAACGTCACGCTCGACATACGCCCAACCCAATGAAAAGTTAGACAATACAGGTGTTTTCCTTCTGGCAAGTGTGCAATGTTCGATACCTCCCTTACCTAGCCCTCAATCATATTCATTAAAGAAACTCATCATCTAAAGTAAATTTATAATTATCACAGCTGAAGGACAGCCCAGTTCTGCCCCACAAATGCCAAAGTTCAATTGCTTAAGCACAAATACTTTTAAGTTTTTTTCTATTCATTCACGACTTTTTCGATCGATTTTGAGCAAGTTTCCTCAATGTCAAGTGCGAATGATATACTTAGCAATGTCTGAGTGTATGATTAATTAATATCAAATATTGTTTTACATAATCCAATCAAATATATAATTAAAAAATTTTTGGTTTTATAAATATTTGAGTGTCATTTCTATTTCCAGCTCTAGCTCTATAATAATTAGAAAAATAATTTTATCAACTTTGTTTTAGAAAATATTTGACCCAAAATATTTGAGTTAATATTCCATCAGCTTTTTACTTCAATTTGTTTTCTAAACTAATCTGTATTAGATATTATAAAGTTGATTATAAAATTTATATCAAAAATTATTAAAAATAATTCTCTAATGACAAACTTTTTTTTTCCATTCCATTGAGTTATTAAAAATTGATCTTTTAAGCCTTAAAGCCGTATAAAGTTGTTTAAGTTAGCCCAGTTAACTATTGAAATCAAATGTTGTTTTTTATTGAAATCAAATTTTGTTTGTATTTTTTAATAATAATTTATTTAAGTAAAGCAAATTGTTTTTGAAGTAAACATAGTTAAGTGTAGCTGGTGGCCAAGCACAAGGGGCGGAACGTAAGCCAAGCCCTGAGCGTGGCAACTGCCTCAACAGCTGGCGCGTAGTATGTACACGGATACTGACTGATGCGCAAAAGCATAAAATTAAATTTGGCAACATTTCTCATAATGAACTTAGACTCTAACACAAAATACACAAATACGTTAAGTTTTTCGTTTTGTTTATCTTTTCTTTTGATTAATAACAAATTGCACTAAGAGCCCACTAAGGGATTTGGGTGTTGGGTGAGAGGCGGAGGATCGGCTGCCTACTCAGCACGCAGAACAGGCGTCACCTGCACCTCGTTCTTCTCATCGTTTTGTATAGTTAGTTTGGTCAACTCCTGCAGCTCCGCATCAGCAGCTGAGGCAGGCACCTCCTTGGTCACCTGCACCGTATCGGGATAGTTATTCTCGCCGCTGCCCAGCTCTTGTGCAAAGCTGACCACCGTCTTGGGCTCATAGTTGACGCCGAGCGCACCGCTTGGATCGGGCGTGGCAATGGTGGGCTGCTCGCTGGCATGTCCATTCGTATGCGAAATGGTGATGCTTGCTTCCTCATGGGCAACGCCATTTTCTGCGTGCGCTGCTGGAGTAACCACCTCTACCTGTACCTCTACAGCAGAAGGCGCCACTTCAACGACTGTGGGTTCAACAATTGCAGCTGCTGCTGCCTCCACTTGCTCCGATTCCGCTTTGCCGTCGTCATCCTCGCCGGCCACAGCCTTGTTGACCTCCTCAATGGCCTTGGCGACCTCCTCGGGTGCCACATCGTCATGCGCATGCCCATTGCTAAGAGGTTGCTCCTGCTCCTGCCCCTTGACCTCCACCTTGTCCTTCTCCTCCTCTACTCCGCCATTGTGACCATTGGTAAGCACCGCCGGCTCTGCACTGTGTCCATTCGCAGTGGGAACGGCTTGCTCCTGTTGCAGTTCCCGTTGTTCCAGCTGCTTCTCCTCCTCAATCTTGGCCGGCAGAGGCATTTCCAGTGAAGGTACTATAGCCGGACTAGCCATAGTCTCTACAAAAGAGGTACGATTGGGTGAATCCGGCGAGATCATGACGTGGGTGAAGTAGCCGCTGCGCCGATTCTCAAAGTCCAGCACATTCTCCTTGGCCAAACGCTCCTGAATACGTCGCTGCCGACGTATAAACTCCGGCAAATTCTCATCGTCGTCTGCTGGAGCTGGTGTTGACTCAACATCAGCCAACTTTGGACGTCGCAGCACCACCTTGGCGGCTTCATTCTGATCCGCAGAGCCATTGGCATTGCCATTGCTGTTCGCCCAGCTGGCGGCTGCTGTTGAGGGCTTAAAGACGCCATTGAACTTGGTGCCGACCACAAATTTGTTGCTGTTGCTGCTGTTGTTGTTGTAGCCAGCGCACTTATAGGGATTGTAGTTGTTGTTGGCATTCGGTTGCGGCGACAACGGATGATGGCCATCATTGTCTTCCAGCTTAGGTGAACGGGCGATAGTGAAGTTGGGCTTGCCGTGGCTGATCAACAGCTTCGTTGCCGGCGAGGGGCTCTTGTCGCTGAGGGGCGATGGCAGACCGCTGCGAATTTGTATGCTCGGCTTGTTGATGGTATCGGCCATGTTGCAACTGTGTGTGTGTGTGTCAATGTGGATGTATGCGTGTGTGTGAGAGATTGTGTGACTCGCTTGTAGCTGATACGCGCTTTTACTTTCCGTCTATTAACGGTGCTTCGCCTGTGTTTAGCTGTAAAAGATGTTACCAAAAAATTGGAGAAAAAAGAAGTAAAAAAAATTAGTCAAATGCAAATTAATTTTGGATTTTTTTTTGCTTTTTTGCCCAATCATAATCATGTTTAATTTGTGGAGAAACCCAAAATCAAGCAAATTATTGTTAGATTTTTATTGAAATTAAATTTAATTTTATATATTTTATTTATATTGTTTTTTTTTTTTTTGGGACAGCACCTTGAGAATGTGGCGACTGCTTTCTATCAACTATTTGATTTTATGACCACTCAGCCACGTTTAAAGCGTTTATTTTTTACTTCTCATCAAGAAGGTGAGTCACTTGTTAAGAAAACTTCGATAAGTAGCTTTAAGTAGCTGCTTTTAAAGTTCAGCAGAATCAATTACTCATTTTTTGTTAAAAGCACAAATTTTATTTTAAACAGTTCACATTGTCGTTTAGAATCTGAATATATATATTTATTATATATAATCCATGGCATTTATCAATCGTAAATAAGCCAATTAAAGTTTCTTTAAGGCTTTTGCTAATTTATAACTTATTTATAAAACGACTTAAAAGTTTTTAAGTGTGTGCAAAGTCCAAATAGTAACGTTTTCAAAAAACGCCACAAGCTAGAAATTTAATTGATAAGCACTTGAAAATTGGTCAATTACATAAATATATATGTAAACACACATATATATATTCTTTGTTTTAACTGTTATTAATTGGCTATAATTCTAGCATATAAAGCACTAAACGCAGTTTGTGAATTGGCTTAAAGGAACTTAGAAGAAATGAACTTCTAGAAAGTGTTTAAAATTTTGTAGTTTTCTATGTCAACTTTTGGTCTAATAATTTACTATCACTACAAATTGATAATCACTCAATTAAATTCAGTTAACAGTGACTGACAGCTGACTGAGACCTATATATGAATTATTATATATGAATTTCAAAGAAAAAGCTTACTATTCCGAAAAAGAATATACGTTAGTAATACATTTGACTAATGGCTCAAATGGAATCTATAAGGCATAAGAATCTTCATTGTATTCTTTCGACTAAGCTTTTCTATTGAAACTAATTACACATTTCTATATTATGTTCTCCATATATAATATTTATATTAACAATATATAATATTTATATCATCAATAACCATTCCCGAACCACTTTCAATAGTAGCTCAAGTCAATTTGTCACAGATAATTATGTCTATTCCATTAGAAGTTATTATATATTTGATAAATTACGAAAATAATCGAAGTAAATACCTTTCTAAAGTAGTTAAAGCTCAACGAGTATAAAGTAAATAAAATAATCTATATTATTATGATTGTATTGTATTATTATTATTGTACATTATAAATATGCCCTCGATGACAGTTAGATCTGAGTGCCTTGACAACATATCTTTATAGACGCAGATCTTTCGATCTATGCTTCGGCTCTTTCCTTGGGTCTTTATCAACTGGGTTATATAATGGCCACACGTTCACCTGCAAATTGTGCCTTTATCTATCCATCCAACTTGGCGTTCAGCCTCGTGCTATAAATCACATGTTCAGACCTCATCAATGAAAAAAACAAAACTTTTGCATACCGCGTATTTACTTTCGCTGGCAATTTGTGCTGTGTGCTTGTGTTTCTGGTTTTCCAACATCATTTTTCGTGTTTTTCACATGGCGTATGCGTAATTACGTAATGCGAACGGACAATGCACGGCCAGGGCCATCAAGTGGTCATTGTCTGGTTTCCAAAAAAGCAACAAAAACGATAAACAAATGCCATTGATTGTTTATTGAGCTATGTGAACTGCTTAAATAACAATTAGCTGGAATCGTTCAAGCCATATACACTTCGGGCCGCGGCACAGATCGATCAACTGCATGTGACCCAACTGGACTAGAACCTTATCAATAAACCAGTACACGTACACGACTCGTAGCTGATACGAGTACAATTTTCATTGTCAGACCCTGTCAGCCCCTCTCCATCTTCAATGTCAATGGCTAATTTAATTAGTAGCTGCAATTTATGGACCTGCATTGCAGTTACTCTCATAAATTCTATGCGCATTCAATTACAAAGCCAAAGGTCAGACTCACAGTTTATTTGATTTCGTTTTCAACTTTATTGTTCAGCTATAATTGAACTTATTTTTGTTGTTTATTGCCGTTGTTGTTGTTTGTTTTATGATGTCTGGCAGAGTGTCTAGCAATTGCGACGCATCTAAATTAGGTAAATACGCTCTATGTCGATAAAGTTTGTCAAGCAAACATCTAAAAGTTAACCGAGTGGAAACTAGTTAAACTAAAATATATAAGCCTTAGTTTAATAGTGTCTTAAAGGCATTTCCAGATTGTCAATTATAATAAAAATTCCTTAAATCTTAACTGCTTTTGCTTATTCTAAAGTAATATGAATTTATTCTAAAGCGATATGATCATTGCCAATCTTGAAGTGCACACCAGATATCTGTAGGCAATGCCCACTGTACACCAGTTGATTGAAGTTGAAGTATATCAAAGCAGCGAACAGGCATTGCATTGTCCGACATACTGACTTAATTATTTATTCCATTAAGCAACCGAACGTGCCGAACAACCCGTATTAATTTTTATTTGTCTTTCAACCTACGCACAAAGCCCCATGACAAACAACTTAATAACGTGCATATAGAAATGTTTATATATTGATAAACAAAAAGGAAAATCGTAAAAACAAAATTTCAATTACAGATCTTAAATAAATTGGACTCAATTCTTTTCGCTGTTTGTTGTTGCCGACAGGCAAAAGAAATTTTGTTTTTCGTGAACTTCGATGCGAGTGCTGCTTGGCCTTGTGGGTGGGTGGTTGTGGCCTGTTGGTTGGTGGCTCGCCTAATTAAGTGCAAATATCCAACTTAGCGACAGCTGTTTACAGCAAATAATTTAAGCTGTTTTGCACATTTTTTTCCGCATCATTTTTTTTGTTTTTATTTCCAATTTGACTTGAAAAAAACACACAAAAAAGTTGCACATGATCTGTTTAGTGCCTGGGGCACGGAGCACTTGAAAATGCGAGTTGACCTTGTGTTTTGACGGCTTGTGTTGAAAAAGCTTAGATTTATACAATTTATATACCCTAGGAGTAGCCACCA
Organism: Drosophila hydei; assembly: GCF_003285905.1. Classification (NCBI taxonomy): domain Eukaryota; kingdom Metazoa; phylum Arthropoda; class Insecta; order Diptera; family Drosophilidae; genus Drosophila; species Drosophila hydei. The sequence continues at coordinate 2,635,634 of NW_022045656.1, forward strand.
AATGGTGTAGAAGAGCTTGGGTTGTTAAAGAATTTCCAAAGAAAACCAAAGAGCTAGAAAATTGCTTGATAAATCCGTTGAGAACTAATTAGCTCATATTTTGCATATATCATCATCTATATACCTCCATGCCGAATAATAATAATAAATACATAAACTGCTTTTTATCAAGACCCACAATAAAATGTTAAATTGTTAAATAAGCCATTGACGTTTGCCATTAACTAATTATCATATAATATAGTGTTTATACATTTATCTCAACTCTGTTGGTTTTAGAGCTAACGTCATACCAATTTGCATGGGATTGTCTCTTAAAGATATTAAGAATAGACTGATTAAATTGATACTATATAAGAACTTGGCAAAGTAAACATAAAGAGAAATCATAAACAACATAAACAACAATGATTTTTATATAAACACAGATAATATCACGCAGAAAGAAGTTAATTGCAAAAAATGGAAAATATATTTACCAAAATGCTCACAATACTAGTATATCATAGTCGAACATACCCAGCTAAGATATATTATATATTCTAAATATATTATATGCATATTATTTGCATAAGGTTAGCGAGAACGGAACTCCATTTATATCTTTCTAGCTGACTACAAAAAATTGCACTTGAATAAGCTCTCAGAGTATACACACATATTTTTATATATTTGTATATATATATATTGATTAATTAGTAGCAAATAAATAATAATACTATACAAGCCATATGATGTATCTCCAAAGCTTTTTCGCTGCTGAGCCAAGCATAAGCAAAAACAAAGTACAATGAAAACCGGCTTTTAACCTAAGACCTTGGCTGAGCACCAAAGAAAGCGAAAGTATTTACATTGTAGCCTGATTTATGATTTAAAAAGTTGCATATCATATACATATGTATGCAAAAGCAGCAAACAAATATTTATAGATTGTCAACTTTCTGTACAACATTTGATAATACTATCTAGGCAGCTCTCTACTTTCAAGCTCTCAGTTATTTATGAGCCAAAAATAAAGTTCACATTTGGCCAGAAAGTTCTTGTGTTGAGCAAAAGCTCTTAGGTGTGAATTGCTGGTGTGACAAATGCGCCAAGACAATAAAAATAAATAACAAAACAAACCTACAAAAAAACTGCTGCTATAAACGACCCTGCCCAGTCCCAGTTATAGGCTACGCAGAACCCAAGACCAGGCCGTTCACATTTGTTCAACTTTTTTGGGTTATATCTTTTATATTTTCGCATTTCGTTGCTGTTGTTGTTGGTGTTGCGTGCGTTTGGTGCGTCTATCATTGGTAAATCAAAATTGGTTACTTGGCCCCCTTTTTGGCCCGAGAAGCAACCGAAGAAGTAGGTGTGTTGCCAACTCGTCTGTCCGTGTGTGAACCCGTCGCTAGCTGCTCTATTGCCACAACAATTGCATTGAGTTATTATTATTATGTTATGAAGAGCGAGCACAGCTCATCTGGCTGGGAATTTCGCACTTTTTCTCCATATAAAAAGATGTCTATAGACGCTCGCAGCCTCTGAGCTTACGATTTGAGTCCCTACTCTTCACAACTATGATAAATGATTTTCTGTTTCGATTTAAGCCAAGTTTTAGTATGTTAGACGTTTTTTAGCTCAAGAAGTTCAGCTTACATGGAGCTACGTATATAATACTACGCATAAATAAGCAAAATGCAAAAAATTGTACCGTCACGCAGATGCCAATCTAATCAGCAGTCATAAAAGGCAACAACAACAACAAAATACAAATACAACAACTGATAAAGAGCATAATCCAAAAACGGGCAAACTCAAGAACTTGTGCGAGTTGTAATAACTTATTATCTAATCAGATGATTAACGGCCTCCACCTGCAAGAAAGTGAAATCTCCCTGTATTAAAACCAACAGCATAAAATGTTCGAAAATAAAATTATGCAGTAAAAACACACAAAACTGGGTTCAAGGTACGAACCCAATGCATAACGGTAAATACTTGACTTGACTATATATATAAATATATATATATATATATATATATATAAATATTTCTGTTTTAAGTTTTTGAGCTCGTAAAACAAAGTTTTGCATGCAATCGAGTTGCAAGCAAAAAAGTGAAAACTATTTGCCGTTTTAACGCTATTATAGCATGTCTGCATGTGGATTATATTTATAATATATTTTATATATATTACTTTTTAGGAGAACGTACAAGTCGAGATTTGAACTGCGCGACACTTGAACAGATTTGTCCAGAATTGGCCACACTAGACTACACTATAAATTTAACGGACCCAGTCACGCACAGATGCTAAGCGGCTTTTTGTGGCATTTATTTGACTTTTTGCTTTAGAAAACTTTATTTTTTGCGGCGGCCAACACGTCGTATGCGCAATTGTAATCGCATAGAATGCGCTCAGAAATGATTTACACGTTGGCAAAATTATTTATTATTTATTATTATTATTATTATTATTATTGTTATTTTTGGGCAGCAGACGCACCTCAAAAGCGGTTGTTGCCGTTGTTGTTGTTGTTATTGTCGTTTGTCCGCTGCGTTACCGTAAAACGCCAAAACGTAACTGAAACTGAACCTGAACCAACTTCAACACTGACGAGCACCTCTGAAGTCGTCCGGCTGTCGACGGCGACGTCGACGTCGACTTTGTTGTCGCTTTTATAATACCCAGCACCCACTGGGTCCCCGCAAACAGGGTATCATGATTTTATAAAAATACTTGCAACATGCCCAAGGATGCGGAAGCAGCTCGAAGACCCTGTAAAGTAGCAACAACCAAGTCGATTACATTTCTGCATCCGTCTGTCCTATAGGACTCATCTATAATTATTCAGTTAGTTGAATCCACCTCGAACTTCTCAAGACTTTGAATCCTATGTTCTTGCAATTATTTTCACGGCACACAGGGTATCTCCTATTCGGCCCCTCCCGACTTGAGCACTTTTACTTGCTATTGTTGCTGTGCTTGTGTTTTGTGTCGGTTATCGCGCAAAGTGCTCGTGCGCATAGCTGCCGCAAAATAAATATATGTATATAAAAAAAACAACAGCGCGAAATAAAAGAAAATAAAATACCTGAGCAGCAAACGTGTAAAGTTGACGCTGTTAATAGCTAAACAAATGCCCTGCAGGCGCGACCCACTACAACGTGAAAGGTAAACCAAAAACCAAAGACATTTCCCTCTAGTCGAAAAACGAAGTAATTTTTTCGCTTTTCGGGTTTCGTTTTTCACTTTTAATTGTTGCACAAATTATGCATAATTTCTTAGACGGGCTGAAATGACTGGCATTTCCGACACTTGTTGTTAGCCAAAATGGAAAAGTTAAACAAACATCGAAGAACTCAGTTCAGCTCAGCTCAGCTGGTTTACACGTGTGTTCAGCACGTGATCAGCTGACCACGTATACAAACCCTGTTCCTAATGCGTATTAGCCACAATTGTTCCTACAGACAGACCTTTATCTTATTATGCAACCACGTTTGACTCACTCTCGTTCCAATAAGCCTTTCGACTTAGTGATATAATCGTATGTGCATATAACGTAATTTGGGTCAGAGATATTGCAGCTCTCCACTGCAATTACTCTTTATATGATTATATAGATTTATAAATGTGCCTTAAGCACTGCTAACAAAAAGTCTCTACTTGTAAATATTTAGAGAGTTTTGTAAATAAACAATCACATTTACGAGTACGAATCATTCTTATCATCCGAGAACAAAAAAAACATGGGAAAAGTGTAAAATATTCTAGTTTAAATTGTCTAAGGCATGAGAGACGTATATTAGTCACGTATGATGAATACAATTATAGGACAGACAAATAATACAATAACTGATATGAGAAATCTTTAGTGCGTCAGTCACTTTGAGATAACCATTATTAAATGATGATAAAGAATATTTAAAAATATAAATATTTAAATTAAAACTGTCAGCTGCTCAAACATTTTAAAAAATTGCAAGAGATTGTTAACAACTGAAGTATGTGAATTTATCACAAAAAATCATGGGAAACAGTGGAATGATTAAGTAATAATGGTTCCGCCTGCCGAATCCTCGGTCCAACAACAGTTAGGTATATTTAAAACCCAATATTTTCGATTTGAACTGGCCTAGAATGATGCTACATATAGTTTAGAAGACTGGTCTAGGTAGGTCGATAGATCTAGGTATCAACGAATGTGTTGCAAATTTCTACATTCAAACATTCCGAATACACTCTTTTCAGTTCATGATAAATTAAACAATTAAGTAATTAAGTTCTAGACGCTAATGCCGAACTAGTGAGTACTTTAAACGCTTTCCAAGCAGACTCCATAACTTATACTTGTAAAATAGTTTTCGACTTTTTTGAATTTTCGTCAGACATTTAAGTCAAAATTGTCTAATAAACAAGCAAACAGTGTTTGTTATTATTAAAACTGACTGAACAAAAAATAAGTAATAATTCATTACATAATTAGAAGACGACCAAACAAAAATTAAAAATTCAATGATTCAAATAAATATGAAACTTATTAAAGCCATCCTAAAAAGGACAGAAAATAAGTTTTTGAAGTACATTTTGGAATCCATTTTAGAAGCAGGCACGTTATCACAGAATACTTGTCTTCTACAATTTCAAAATCCCCATTACAAATTTGATTCGCTGAAGACATTTAAAATATCAATCCGATGAAGCTGATTGAACACAAAAAATTTAAATTCCAATACTCAAAGCAAAAGAAAATAATAATAATAATGTAGAATATTAAGGAATTGCACTTAAAGTATTTTCCATAAGCCAATTACGGTAGTTCACCAAGTAATAAGATATCGAAAATAAGCAAGATAATAAGTCTCACAAAATGTTCTCCCCAAAAAACGTCTATTGCAGGAATGCCATGCAAAGCGCAATTGGACAAAAAGCCAAGAGCTATGTGCGCCAGCTATTACCGCATAAAATTCCCCGCTAAGAACGTTGCTAATCCGGTATTTCTGTTGTTTCTTTTTTTCGTGGAATAGCAGTTCCATCACGTTTCCAGTGCTCGCATGAACATGCCCGAGCAATTGGTGCACGCCAGCAGCGACAAAAATATTGTTAACAGGCGCTTCTCGTATCGATTTGATAAGTGTTTGCTTGTTGCTGTTGTTGTTGTTTTTGCTTTGGCAGCAGCAATTTTGGGCTGGTGTTTTGTGTTTTTATACTTTGATTGTTTCAGGTGATACGGGCCGTGCAGACGAGAGAGTGTTTGCCTTTTACATGTTACGATTTTTGACGGCTCCTAATGCGGGCGTCGGCTTCCGCTGCCAATACAAATACTAATAATTTATAAGCAACACTTAAAACGTTGGCCATGAAATCGTGGCCAAGGCGATGGGTGGGGTACAAATAAAAGCCGTTTGACTTGGTTTGGCAAGTGCAAACTAGAGGCGGCAGAAGTGCAGGCGTGGCCCACTATAGTTTGTCTACGATAAACGGTACTCATATCTCTCATGGAGGTAAACTGGTATGTGTAAGCCTTTCGACCCGTTTTTCATAATAATAATAGTATGACTCGAGTTTTTTGCTTCTTTTTGTTCAGAACTCAAGCCAGTTTTGTATGTTATGTGTTAATAGGTGGCTTGTTGAATATCAGCGGTTAATTCAATATTTGCTCATCGTTACAGCTGGAATTCGCTAATGTGCTTTGACTTTCAAACTATCTAAATACAAACATAGATATTTGCCCAGTAAAACAAGACTAATTGGCAGTGGAAAAAAACGGAGAGAGAGGCGCCGAAATAGATCGTGCTGGAAGTTAAGCCGGCATTGCATTCAACCTTGACAAAGAAAATTTCAATTTGCTTAGTGGCAGACAAAATGTAGTTATCATATCTGGAATTTATATTGGTCCATATAGCGACACGTCGCTTCAGCTTCAGAAATTGTATCAATTTATGGCAAGAAGCAAACGAAGAACCAAACCAAACCAACCCAAATAAATACGCACGCAATTCTTTCTAATTCTATATGAGAAGAAATGCCGACAGCACAAAACTTTTTTGATTGGCTTAATTATGCACAATAAATACAGTTCGTCCATATATGTATGTGTGCGATATGTTATGTCCGATATCATATTTTGCAGCTTTCTTTTCTCATATGGTAAATTGTTGGGCGCTGCCAATTAAAATAGAAATTGTTGACCTACCAAAAAATTTTTATAGCTCGCTTACTGCATTTGCATAATAAATTGCTACAAATGTTTTTCCTAACAAACTCCAAAACGTTACAAAATATTTCGTCGGCGTAGTTGTTACTGCAAATCACACGCGTTTCGTTCAATAGAGGACAGAATAACTTTCGAAATACACACGACTTTTAAATTGTTAAAGCGCAAAAACGCTCTGCACAGGCGCATAACGTGTTTTAAACTGAGCGCAAAGACTGAGTCGATCGGTCAACAACGCGCGAACACACCGCCAACAGCTTTAATAATAACAAAAACAACAACATCAGCAAAACCACCAGCAGCAGCAGCGTCAAAAACACAAAAGCAACAATAGACAGCTTTAGTGAATGAAAGTGTATTTTTTATGCTCAGCTGTCTCTATTATTGTTACAATGACAATGTGCAGTTTTTATGCATGGGCCCGGGGCTTACAATAACTGTCCTTTACATTCCCACAATACCACAGTATAAACAATGAGCAAAAGCATGACGAAAATCTAACATATGCTGCGCTTGTAACGCACAATGAGCATAATTTTTAAATTGAAGCGCGAGCCGCATATTCATACTATCGATAAAAATTGCATGATTTTACAGCACTAGTTTTCAGTGTGCCTTAAAAGCTATCGAACTTAATCGAAACTGGCACCTGGCTCAGCTGTTTTGAAGAAGCAGCATACGCGTTTTGCAACGAAGTTATTTGCCAAAAAAATTACAAATACGCCACAAGATCATGGCTGGACGTGAAGCCGTCAAACGTGCCGTGCAACAGGTGCGTCCTATATTGTCCGTGGACAGGGAAGAAGCACGCAAACGTGCTCTCAACCTGTACAAGGCCTGGTATCGTCAGATTCCCTATGTTGGTAAGTCCATTTGTTATGTCATCAAACTGTCCCATCGGCTACAAATATAAACAATATTTTTTTCAATCAGTTATGGAATACGATATTCCAATGAGTGTCGAACAGTGCCGATCCAAATTGCGCGACGAGTTCGTCAAACATCGCCAAGTGACGGACATTCGTGTGATCGACATGCTTGTCATTAAGGTGAGTCTAACTAAAATGATCTTTGTCATAAACTTATGCTCCTTTAACTTATTAAACAGGGCCAGATGGAGCTAAAAGAGACAGTCGAGATTTGGAAGCAAAAGGGGCACATAATGCGCTATTGGAAGGAATCGCAGGATCCCAAACCCACAGATTTTCTCTCAAAGTTTATTCAGGGCGTTAATTAGCTATAAATAAAACAAGCACTGTGCAAATGCTTTAAGAAATTGAAATAGTTTAAATACAAAGATTAAACGTTTGGCACGAAATGTATAACTGAATAATCAAAAATTTTTGGGCGCGCTTTCGAAGCACTTGATTGTTGTTTATTAAATTACTTCAGAAAGGAATAATGTATACGAAGAAACTATTGTGTATATACCCTACATACAAGGGTATGTGAACTTGGTGGTTTGGTTGGGGGAAACGAAATACAATTTAAAATTATAGCAAAATTGTGTAAAGTATGCTTTGTGATAACGGCTGCTGATTGTTACTGATTGATGATAGGGTTGATTGATTGATTGATTGATAGATGCAAACAGTCTTCCAGCTCTCGTTAGCTATTCAACGTTGATACTTAAAATTCTATGCAGGTAAATGTATCCGTGGCCTTCTTTACTTCATGGCACCAGTTCCAGCAGATTATCCAGTGCGCTAATGGAATTCGAAAAGAGATCAGTGGTAATATCATCATAGTCCAAGCCCATGCGTTTCAGTTCCGTGAAGCATTCATCACTAAAGCCCGGTATTTCCAATGAATTGTTGCTCTTACTGAATGCATCATGGCGATTGGTATAGCCAATGCGTTCCCTAAACATTTCAGCCAATTGCTCATCAGTCAGCTCCACCGCATGCATCTTCTTGGAATGTTGACGTATCCTTAAATTTAAGATTATCTCATATTTTCTATAATTACTTGTATTTGGCCTTAAACTTACTTGCCGCGATCAGCAAACTCTTCGGGGCAGTGCTTGCATTTGTATGGATAATCTGTATGCTCGTATTGATGTTGTCGCAGACGTGCCCGTGAATTGGTCTCGAAATTGCAATTCTCGCAACGCCAGATCTTCGACTTTTGATGATTACGTTGTTCGTGCTCACGCAGCAAGGCAAAATTTTGAAATTTACTGCCACAAATGCGACAGCTTACCACCTCCTCCTCCTGAACATGGGCACGTTCATAGTGCACACGCAGCTCGGCCGCATTTATGTAATTAAGCGAACACTTGGCACACTGATAATGCCGTTCTGAATGCCGTTTGCGATGCACCGACAGCGATTCACTATTCTTAAAGCTCTTCATGCATATTTCACATTCGTGCAATGTATCCACTGCATGTTGCTGCTGCAAATGCAGTTCGTACTTGCGCATGCTGCTAAATTGTAGTTCACAAAAGTTGCAATGCACGGGCTGTTTCACCTGACAAAAGCGCTGGTGTGCCTGCAAGCTGCTCTTCAAATTAAACACCTTATCGCAGGCGGTGCATACAAATTGCTGCTCATTAATATCTGCACCCAATTGCTGTTGCTGTTGCTGCTGCTGCTGTTGAGGCGTATGCATGCGTGTATAGTGCGTACGGGCTGACCGCTGATCCTTGAAGATGCGTCCACAGGCGGGACAATTCTGTTGCACGTAGCAATACATTTCTGCAATGGATTAAGATGAAAGCTTAACAATTGTTTTATAGTTTCTCGTCTCTCATCCAGCACACACCAAAATCGCCATCAATTTTGTGATGCTCTATAAGATGCTGCTGCATATCCGTCCGGCTATTAGTCACATAGCTATTACAAGGCCGACATTTAAAGCTTTGATCTATAAATATTACATTATTAGATAGTTGTAACCCTTGCCACTTAGCTAAGCCCTACTTTTAGTCAGCCCTATGATATCATCTTCAGGCACATCACAATTGTGTACTCGCATATAATGCGTGCGCATCTGTTTGGCCTCCGTGTGTGTGTGTTTGCAGATGCTGCAGCTGAGCAACGGTATGTTCACATTAACATCCTTACTAGTCGTTGCTTTTGAATGGGTGTCCATAGAGCTGGGACTTGAGCCACTCAATTCCTCCGTAGCTATAAATAAGCAATTTAAATATGAATCAATTTGTTATCAGAAATGCTTTGAGCTTAGTGCTTACATTTTAATAGTATCGCTTTAATGGACTCAATGGATTGCAGTTCCTGGTTAGTTTGGCCGCTGCTATTATCATCGTTCAGAGTCATATAGAGCGCGCGTTGTATTAGATCGCCCTCAACGTCCGCCAGACCGGTTAACTCACCATTCTTGTTATTAAAATTATAATTATTGTTGTTCTCGCTGCTTTTGTTATCATTGATATTAATACTATTGTCATAGAATGTTTCACTGTTCTTCGCATCCGATCCATCGTTCTCATCCTCCTCATCCTGATCATTGCTATCATACTTAACATCGAACAGGATAACTGTAAGGCAGATAAATTAAAGATACATTTTTTAATGATTAAGATCACTTACCATCATCCTCCTTGGGTGGCTCACTGTTAAGCGACATATCGGTGTCTAGGCGGGGCATTTTTGCACCGCGCATATAAAGCACATTCTCCTCTATGGGAGCTGGCACCCCATCGTAGCTCTCCACGAATTGCTGGAACTCTTGACTGAATTGATTCCAATGCAAAAGTTCGCTGCTAGCCTTCCGCTTTAGTTCACCTGTTGTCGTTGTCGTCGACGACGTCTGTGCCGGCGGCAACAACTTAAGGCTCTGCGACTCAGCGAATAGTTTACGATTGGATTCCAGGGCGAGTTCTACAAAATGCATTGTTACCTCAAGAGCTCGGCAACAGCGGATGCAAATTTGCATGGGCCACCTGTAGCCCCCGAGAGACCGAGCCGTTAACGGTAAATTGGTGCACTGACGTAGGCCTTGACCGTAGGTCCGCGCATTTTTCAGACCCGGTATTTTTACATCCAGTTTGACGGTCTGACGACTTACTGAGAGGCACGCGCGGCATTTTGTGTTGTTCACTTTGTTCATAGCGAGCAACGCGTTGGATTTTGCAGCATCCGCTGCGGCGGCCATTCGATTGCAATTCAATTGTTTTTTATGTGCACGTAAAATCTTTTTCTTTTGTATTTATTTTTTTGAAATAAGCTGGTTTTACGGATAAGAAGTTAACAATGCCGCATTGGCTTTTCACTTGATTTTTTTCTTACTCGCGAATGTTGTTAGAGAATCTTGAACAAGAGAGTTACCTATGAACTGAATCGATTCGATACGAACAAGTTCCGAGGAACTATGAATGTTCAAATTTCATTCGATAAATCAATACGATATATCGATAGATGACTACGAAGAGTGCAGATAAAAACTCGGCGGTCCGCGCATATCTGAAATGACTTTAAGGAGTGCTGCACAAGTTAATTTTTATAAAAGTGAATATATTAGCTGGCATTGCCTTTCTTAAATCCCAAATTGAATATTAGCTTGAATTCAGTAAAAATAAATAACACGGAGTTTGTTTTATATTCATCAGAGAATAATGGACTTACTAGTCCCATTTAATCAGCTACTTAGGCAAATACACGTTTATTTTAAAAACAATTTTCTTTAAAAGTACACTATATTTATACAATATATGTACACATATATAAATAATATAGATAGTAATATACTCGTTGATAAAGACAACACTGCAATTTTAGTAGATGTAGTTGTAATTAATAAAACTTTATTACTGTTACCATAATATGTATTTAAGTAATGATGCAGACATATTTAATGTGCTTAATTTCAAAATTCAAATCTTAAAGATGCAAAACAAAAACTGAAATTATGTTAATGATGTCGCTACGTAACCATAATAATCATACCTTTTCACAAAGGTATAAACAAACAACGTTCTACTATATAGATATGCATACCTTATTAGATATATATATAACTTTATACATATATATCAATAAGCATACTTGATTGCCGTGATAAGTGTAACTCTAAAATAAAGGAGACGCTAAAGCGTTCGGGTGAGTGTGACACTATATGCTTATACTACAAATATCTTTGTACAGGTTACAACTGCGTGGGTTGCCATTAAATTATTGAATTCTGATCATATGTATTCTCAACTTGATGCGTCAGATGGTTGGCTAGTCAGATTGCTCGATATCAACCTTCAACGATCTACGTCCACGCAATTTACTTGATGACGATATATCATTAAAGCAATAAATTTTATCTATCTCCTGCTCGGTCAGCTCCCACTTGTGCTCCCGAAGCGCATGTCTGCGAAAGCTAAAAACAGAAAAATTGTTTTAAAAATCAATTAACACAGTATATATAAAGAATTATTAAACACTTACGGATTGCGTCTCATATACGTACGCACACATTTAGGACACTTATAAGAGTGTGTGCTCTTGTGGCTGGACATATGATTCCTGAGATGCAGACTAGTAAGCATATCGCATCCACATTCTGGACAGATATACTGCACGGGCGTGTGGGAAGCTGTCTGATGCCGTTTCAGATGATGTTTGTAGTTAAATGTCTTTGTGCAACCATCCACGCCACATTTCAGCGGAGCCTGTGAACCGGCGCTATGCTCTGACAGTAAATGCTGTTCCAGATCAGAGATGTTTGCAAACTCTTTGGGACACTGCTTGCACACAACATTTACCGGCGTATGTCGTTTCATATGATAGTTAAGTAGCGTTACGGTACGGTATGTTGTATTACAGATCTTGCATTGATGCTGGTAGCTGATGCGCGGTGATACAACGCCGCTGGAATGTTGCTCCAATTCATGCTGCACCAGCTTGCCGAGCTCATCGAAAGTTTGATTGCATTGCTTGCACACAAATATGGGGGTACGGGGCAGACGAGCGCGAAGATCTTTAACTGGCGATGGTTCCAACGCGTCAGTCAATAGCTTATCGGTTCCATTCAATAAATGACTGGGATTCGGTACAATGTTGTAGCTATCGTTGTTCTTAAGGGTCGTGGCATGCTCACCGTTGCCCATAAAATCTAGATCAAAGTCAAATGGCGTGGGCGTTGGAAAGAGTGTTGAGCCGACGGTTGTTGTTGTTGTCGTTGTCGGTCCTTCTTCAGTTGTTGTTCTTATTGATGGTGTTTTTGCTTCTGTGGCTTCCGTGTTTGATATTGCTGTTGCTTTCGTAGTTTCAGTTGTTGCTGAATCGGTTGTCTCGTGTTGTGCTTCTGGGTGGATATCTGTGCTTACATTTTCCGTTGTGCATCCTGTGTCCTTGTCTAGCGACGATAAACAAGGATCATTGCACATCAGCGTAGTTAAATAACATTTTTAAAGTGGCATTTGAATCGTTATGTTGTTCCAGTTGTTGTTCCGGCATGTGTTGGGCATATTTGGAATTTGAGTTTGAATTCATGGTTGCTACGCTATTGACCCTCTTACCGCATTTTCCATTGCCATCGCCATCGCCTTCACCACCGCCATCACCATCGACGGAGTCAACGAAATGCTGAGCCAATATGTTCGCATCCAGTTGAGTTGTTGCTCCGGATATTGCTGTTGTTGTTGTTTTATTGCTATCACTGGCATTCAGTGGCAATGTGGTTGTAGCCGTCGATGTGGTCGTGGTGGATGCTGAACTAGTTGTCAATTGAGGCGCCTGCATCTCAATAATTGTATCCACTAAATGACTACGTTGCAAATGTCTTGTAAGCGTACGTTTAGCCGCAAAAGATCGAATACAGCGTGGACAGTCATAGGGCAGTTCTACATAAATTACAGAGGCAATTGCAATACAACATAAATCAATAATAATCGTTTTACTTACTGCGTATGATAAACACCTCGTTTGCCTGCGTAGAGCCTGTGTATGTTTGAGAAGAAAAATGCTTATTTATGTCTACATTTAATTTGAATATTAAGATATTTACCACCATCGTTGATGCCATGATGTGCATTTAAATGCTTGCGCATTTCACCCTCCAGCTCGCATTCAAATGGACATTTTGCACACATTAGCGTGGGAGCTGTAAAAGAACACGTTAATAAAGGATTAAGTATTAAAACTGAAAACAACTTAATAAACGAATATATAAACTAGATATTTACGCTTTACCAGTGCATAATCCATTAGCGAAGGTTCAATTTAATATTATCAAATGTGATTGTTAAATTACATTTTCTGAAATTTTTTCATCCACTATCAGACTAACATTCTATGAGTTTCAATTTAAATTATAAATTCTAACTTCTTGAATTTATAAAGTTATGGTAGAACATTTTTCTAACTCTCCTTTAAATACTTACTTTTGTCAACATAAACATTTATCTTTTCAATAGTTGTACGGGCCACAGACACCTTATCGCCCTTGGCTTGCACCATGTCCCTAGTGGGCATGCGTTTATGCACCGTCTTATAATGCCGAATGAGCAGACGTTTCATGTTGTATAGATTTGTGCACAGCTCACAACGATACGGCGCCAAACCTGCAGAGCAAAAACTAAATGAAGTTATACAAATAAAAACGATTTATAAGATATACACTCACCGCGATGTACAAACATGTGATTCTCAAACTTATATTGGCTGGTGAACTTTTTATTACAATAGATGCAATACGGTTTCTGCAGATGCTTTGATTGCTCATCATCAAAGTCATCCACGTCGTCATCGTCACTGGTAAGCAACAGATTTTGATCGGCAGCCTCATCATTGTTGTCATTTTCATCCTCGTTTTCAGCATCTTCTTCATCTTCTTCATCCTCTTCGCCAACCTCGACATCTTCAAAGTCCTCAAATAGATTTTCCGCGTCAAAATCTAAACTGATATTATTATTATCAATAACAATATCATCTCCATCCACGACAGGCATATCATCGGCGGGTATGGTACAAATAGCAGCGACATCGGTATTATCTATAAAATCCTGCATGTCCCCAAATATGCTCGTGTTTGGATTTGTTGTCGATGATGTGGTTGTTACCACACCGTTTGTGTCCACTGAAATTGTGGTCGGGGTTGCTGTTGGTGTTGTTAAACTGTTGGCAAAAGATTGCTCGGGAAATATTGAAAATGTGTTTGAATCTGTAGTTGTCGCTGTTGTAGCATTATTATTTGGTAACTGCTCTGCAGTCGCTGCATAGAACAATGATGTGGTATCCACCACCACATTAATGTCATTCATAGGCGTTACCACCGTGGTTGTTGTTGTTGTTGCCAGGGGTGGCTGCGCCAACCCAGTCGTTGATGAAGTTGCAGCAGTTGTTGCCGTTGACGTTATGGGAGGATCTTTAAATAAACAAATTGAATTTATACCAAATTGATATTTGAAGTTATAAAACCTACATTTGATACCCAATGGAATATCGGGCTGAGTGGATGCATTTCCACTGCTTAGCATTGTATCAGTATTCCTCTGCTTTGGCTCATGCGTCCAACTAGGCCGCAGTTGCACCTCACTGGGCACTATCAGATGCTTATCGCTATAGTGCACACGCAATTGTCCACTGGTGGGTGCTTCGAACAAACACATATCGCAGGAATAAATGCGACTTCTATCCGCCGGAAAACTCAATTGTGATCTATCCAAATGATTCGAACGACTCTCGTTAACACAGGACTTGTGCTCCGTCGTATAATGCTGAATGAGATCTGCGCTGCGTAGTGAATAAAAGGAGCACTGATCGCAATAGAATTTAGGTAAATCTAAAAAGGTACAATTGCTTAGATAAATCAAATCTGTCATTTTAATTCGCAAAGACTCACGACTATGCGTTAATTGATGAGATTTCAGACGTGCCACCGTGGGAAATGC
The DNA here is from genome assembly GCF_003285905.1 of Drosophila hydei. NCBI lineage: Eukaryota > Metazoa > Arthropoda > Insecta > Diptera > Drosophilidae > Drosophila > Drosophila hydei. Next base: position 2,650,682 of record NW_022045656.1, read on the forward strand.
TTTGGGACACAGTTTGCATTTATGTTTCAGGGCACCAGTGGATGCGGGTGCTGGGCGCGGCTTTGGCTTGACTACAAATAGAGAGTAAATATAAGTCGGAAGCTAAAAACATGAGTTATCAGTGCCACGCACCTGTTATCTGTGGCAACACATTATCCACAACCATATGGCTTAAATCGATATCCATTTCATTATATGTTAAATCGTCCTTGGAATCATGAAATAGATTGTGCAATGTTACATTACTTGTTGCATTGGCGTTTTTACTATCGTCAATGTATTCGAATACCACACCGCCATCATTCACTTGCTGTAGGGAGCCATCGGGCATGACCAAAAATTCGGCACCGATGCTGACATTGGCGCTATTGGCAGTCCCTATCGTTGGCTCGGCCGTCTGATTGGTGGACTGTATAATTGGCAACGAGTTTGCCAATTGTTGCTCTATATCACGTAGCTGATCCGCATCAAGTTGAGGATGCGAAAAGTCTTCTGGTGTCAAAACAGTGGGTATCAGCAGTTCCATATCCTCCAGAGTGCAAACCTTCACTTGCTCATCCTCAGCTGGTGTATCTATTGGTATTTGTTTCGGCGCTATTATTGCGTTTACAGCTGACTGCATGGATCTTCGGATCTTAAGTTGATGCTCGATTTGGGCAGCCGTCAGGCCGTGTACTTTGCGGTAATGCTCCGGCAGCTGGCGATGCTTGAGCGTGACAAAACTGCACAATTTGCACTGATGGCTCGATTGATCTTTACGGGAGTACGTGTGCGTGTGGATAGAAAATACAGAAAAACGGTAATTAGTTTAAACTTCTAAGCGCCTAACGATACACATTGACCATTTTTAATTGGCATAACAAAATGAATATGGAATTGCATATGGGTGATATAAACAAATAACAAAGTAACATACATTTCTTTTATATAGTATACAAAATGTATAATTAATATAAACAATGGTTGTCATATTAATATGAACGTTAGCATTGAATTTTCACAAATGAAAATAAAATAAGAAGCAAAATATATAATTGTTTTGTCTACCCTCATATAAGAGAGACGATATTGGTGCCACTGCGTAAGACCTTCACTACATTACATTATTCATGACACAATAGTCAAACAATCGGCAATAACATAGTACCACCAGGATTGGTGAGAAGTTGATATGATTACATTGACCAAGTGTTGACTTTTTAGGACAAACGAGTATTCACCGTGCATATAATAACAAATTGTTAAGCTACACCTGAGTCATCACTTTTTACCTGCGTGCATACGTATGTGCTGCTTGAGCTCCATACGATTGGATATAATGGCACCGCATACTTTACATTCATGTCGCACAACAGGCTTTTGTGACTTTTGCTCCCAGGGCCTGGACTGCGTCGCATCCTCACTCTCGTTCAACTGCAACCAAAACAAATGATTAGAAAACACACACAAATGGAGCAATAGGCGTTCACACCCACCTCCAGCCATTGCGCTGACTGTTGGCCATTAAAACGCGTTGGATTCTTCAGCTTCCCGGGACACAATTTACGACAGAGTATTTCATGTGCTCGCAGGCCGTTTTGAATGAAATAGTAGGCAATTTGCAAACTTTTACTGCACTCCACGCATATATATTGTGGCAACTCGGGCTGATTTTCGATACGCATGCAGAATAATAGTAAACGTAGTAGGGGTATTTTTGTAGAAGACGCGTCACTTTCGCCACCGCCGCACTCGATGAGTGAGTCCAGTTTATAGAATTCTGCCTCAGATTTGAGGCAACAGCGACACAAAAATTTGTAATTTATTGCCATGTCCTGTGTTTTTACTCGCTTGTGGGCCATGTTGGCACATCAACGACGGTTAGACGTAAGGCAGCGGCGGTGGTTATTGCGATTTTGGACAGCATATAAACAAATAATTAAATTATTTTGTTGTGTCGCGCACTAACGCAAAAATATTGTTCATCTAGCCGTTCTAGAAGCGCAGACATTAAAAAAGCATTAACAGTGTGACGCCGTCGTTTTAATTGAGGGTTGCAACTTTATCATTTTGTGTGAATGGCAAAACAAAAATGATGAAACGTAATCGATAAGTGTAACGACTTATTTGGATAAGGAAATATGAAACGAAGCTAATTTAAATTTTATTTAAATTTATAAATGGGTTCATTTATTATAATCGCTGAGCTTAGTTGACTACTATTCGAGCTCGTCTTCAAGTTCTAACGCATGCATTTTTTTAATATGACACTTAAGCAAATAGTTTTCACGATATTTCTTTGGACAATAGGGACAATTAACTGCGTGGGGCAAATGTGTACGTCGATGTACAGCTAAAGAAGAGCTGGATTTGGTTGAAACACCGCAAATTTCACATGTATAATTGCGCTCTCCACTGTGCGTAGGCAAATGTGCGCGCAAATCCCACTTGTTTGCAGCACAGTAGCTGCAAAAAGTACACTGCCAGCGTTTCGATTTATCTTCGTGATAACGAATTCTATGCAAACGCAATTTGCAGGCATGAGGAAAGCCCACATGGCATACATCACAGACATAAGGATAGCTGCCGCTGTGTGTCCGGTATTTGTGCCGTCGCAGCTGTTCCTCATTGTAAAAACGTCGCTCGCACTCATCGCAGTTTACCATCTGAATATCCTGAGTGGGAAGAAATTCCAACAGTTTATCGTAATAATTTTGATAGCGACAGCGAAAGCTAGAATTATCTTTATGCATCGCATGCTGCTTCTGGAACCATTTGAGGAGCGTGCAGACACTGCGACAGATCACATGTGTACTGTGTGACACTTTAAATCGCTCGGCCAGCGTTTGACTTATTTCTTCTGCACTTTCCATGCGCTCTGCCTTAAAGTCCTCGTTTCTGTACTCCTCTCGCCAAAGATATTCATGTTGACGTATTTGATCAATAAAGTCAAGCAGAAGTTCGGGAGGGGTACGCAGCATGCTGTAGAATGGCTGATTGGGCTTCTGGAGGACAACTAAATTAATCATAATTGAATTCATATTAAATTCGCTGACCTACCTCAGCCTCAGGTTCCTCGAAGATCAACACGTCCTGAACTACACCCTCTACCTTTACATTCAAGGATTTTTCCTCAAAAACAGATTCATCTGTGTCTGTCTCCACATTTGTATGCTTATCTACACTGTTCATTTCTTTTAGATTTTGCAGCTCCAGCTCTACTTCAGCTTGAACTTCCGTATCCAAGTTTGGAGCCCGTTGTTCCTGCCATTGATCCGCCGCATGGCTTGTTTTCAAATGACTGAGAAACAGCAACCAGTCCGTTAAGCCTACTGTGTTGCACATACAACATTTGATTATAATTTCGTTGGGTTCACCTAATTTTAAATAAACTCTTGCACTTTCGATATAATTATTGTTTATATAGTCTCTGCTCATTGTTTACTAATTAAACATGCCAACTTGTTAATATATATACTCTTTTTTGCCATTCACCCTAATTTTGCACTTGGTATTTTTTAGTATATTATTATAAATTATCGCCGGTACAAAAATTGTGTACACCTACCATTTAATATAAGTTGTTAACAAAGAGTTGAGTCTTTTTAAGTTTGTAAAGTTTGCTTAAATGGCAAACAGTTATGATATACCCAGTTGGGCTGGCAAACCGCCTACTGGGCTGCATTTGGATGTGCTCAAAGATGACAAGCTGGTTCAAAAACTTATGGTTGATGAGAAGCGTTGCTATTTGTTTGGCCGAAATAGCCAAATGAATGATTTTTGCATAGATCACGCCTCCTGCTCGCGTGTACATGCGGCATTTGTCTACCATAAACACCTGAACATTGCCTTCCTCGTTGATCTCGGCTCCAGTAAGATAATCAGCTAATCTGTAGCTACTCCTTTAGTTATTTCACATTGTTGCCATTGCAGCCCATGGGACATTTATTGGCACCTTACGCCTGGAGGCACATAAGCCAACACAGCTGCAGATCAACAGTACGTTTCACTTTGGGGCCTCTACACGGAACTATATACTGCGAGAACGTCCCTCAGCGGGTGGTCAGCATAGTAATATTATGGAGGATCTGCCACTGAGCGAAACGAGCGACGGCGCCTTGCTAGGTTTGCCCGAGAGTCAAACAGAGTTAGATGTACGAAAAAACTAAATAACCACGTGTTAATTTATTAATACTCAACAAATCCTTCCAACAGAACCTGACCGAATATAATACGGCACATAATCGTCGTATATCTATGCTGGGAATTGCCGATGACAATAATTTGCGCAAACAGAATGCTTTGAAACAGGGACGCAAGAGACGAAATGTCACCTTTAATGACGAGGAGATCATCATAAATCCCGAAGACGTGGATCCCAATGTGGGACGATTTCGAAATCTGGTCCAAACGACTGTAGTGCCAGCCAAACGTTCACGATATGAACCAAATCACATGGGTCTACATACGGGCAGCAGCAGCGCAGCTAATGCACATGCCAACCATCAGATGTTCCAACAGAGTATAGTCGAGATGAAGCAACAACAGCAAAATCAACATCAACAGCAACACCAACAGCAGCAATTACCTACAACACCCCAAGCCGCTACCCACTCGCCTGTTAATTCGTTATATCAAGGACTGCCAGCAAGTAACTATGATCATAAAGGCAACAGCGAATTTGAACCGATTTCCCCGCTGGGCATTGGCTCAAAACTGGGTCTGATGTTGCCGAATCCTGCTCCAGATGTAACGCCCATATATGAAGAGCCAATGATTCCCAGCTCGTCTATAGCTCAAAAGTTAGCCATGGCCAATGCGAATGGTGCGTAGAATGAAATATAAATTTTAGGGGAAAGATTATCATTTTTACACTTTCATTGCAGTACGTCGCTTTGTGGATGATGTGCATGAAACAAGTGGCGAGGGCGACTCCATGTGTCCGCAAAAGAAGAAATATGCCAAGGAGGCGTGGCCTGGACGCAAACCCATGCTGGGGCAGTTGTAAGCCCTATCCCGCAATCTTGGCTTTTTCCAAATAGTGTGCACAGCTATTCCAAATTGGAATCTCTCCGACGCGCTGCTTGCAAATTAATTTTTCCCATTTCTAGTTCAGTAACAATTTTTATGAAAAAAAGATAAAACTAAATTCCTTGGCCTACATTCTGCAGTTGTGTGGATAGCGTGGGTAGGGTATAACATCCCTTATGTTTTTAACTCCCGTGACCAGTTGCAGATATCGCTCAAATCCCATGCCAAATCCTCCAGTCGGCAAGCCACCATATTTGCGCAGGTCCACATACCAGCCAAGGTCCTTAGGTAATTGCGGATGTTTACTCAGTAGCTCAGCATCAGATTCACGTAAGCTGCCGCCGCACAACTCGCCAACCGAAGGCATCAGCAAATCCAGAGCATGAACGCGCTGCGGATCGCTGCGTGAGACCCTCATATAGAAGGGTTTTTGTTGAGTAGGCCAGTTCAGAACAAAGACAGGTGCTCCGCAGTGTGCAACCAGAAATAGCTCTTGCTCTTTGCTGAAACCGTCATCCGCGCTAACAGTGGTCTTAAATTTATCTCTATTAGCCACAACTATCGCCAAGGCTTCATCATAGCTAATTAGTTTCCAAGGCGCCTGCAGCCACGCCAAGTCAGAGCTGGCTTTGGCGCTACGTTGACAAAAATGCAAATCGGACGCGCAGTTATTGAGTAGCCGCTTGGTAATCTCCTTCAGCATGCACTCCATGAATGTCGCCAGCGTATCTAACTCATTCATATACACCATCTCCGCCTCGAACATATAGAACTCGGCTAAATGCAGCGGCGACTTGGAATTTTCCGCACGAAAAGCGGGCGCAAACGTGTAAGTGTTGCCCAAGCCATAAGACATTGCCTCCAGATGCAGTTGACCGGAGACGCTCAAAAAGACCTTCTGATCGAAATAACTCTGCTCCACGGGCACATTTGGCCGCGACATCTGTTTAAGAAGCTTTTCCGAATCGGGTTGAACGCGAAAGACCTTTAAGAGAATGGATGACTATATTAGATAATCCAATTGCTTTATTCATAGGCTTACTTCGCCAGCTCCTTCGCAATCATTAGTTGTTAGTATGGGCGTGTTTATCTGCACAAAATTCAGCTCGTCCATGTAATCGTGTATGGCTTTCTGTGCCTTGTGCCTGACTCTCATCTGGGCGGCAATATAGTCGATGCGGGCGCGCAAATGCAGATGCTCTCGCACATATTCCGGTGCATGCTGCTGTTTTGGTGAAAAGGGATAGCCCTCCTGCAGATGACCCTCAGCTGCATGATTATAAAATATGAGCCGAGTGTATTATATAAGCTATATATTTACCTATTGATTGGACGTCCTCAGCATGCAATTCGTAATGCCCATTGGGCGCCAATTGCACACGACCCACGGCTCTGACTACGTCGCCGGATGTTAGCTGCTGCGTATCCAAATTCCGTGGAACAACCAATTGAAATTTTTCGCTCGTCGAGCCATCGTTGATATCCAGAAATATATTGTTCTTCAAACGTCGCACATTCTTTACCCAGCCCTACAATTAGAAAATAGTCATGAATCCCATAATAGTCGGCTAAGCCTTGTCTTTTTACCTGTACTTCCAGCGTATCTCCTGGTTTGTTGCAACCAGCTATTTGGGCAATGCGTTGAACGCTGCTATAATATCTTCTAATTAAAAACATTGCGCCCACATTTCTTTATCAACCAAACAGCTGTTTTAAGCTACGGCTAGTACGCTGCTCCAAATACATGCTGCCTACTGTCCATGGGCGAACAATATCATGCATAATTCTTTAGCATATCTGATGGCTGATTGTACATTTGAAGATATACAAACAATTATGTTAATATTTTAAGGATGCAAATTACATTTATTCCAAATTAATATTTAATTCATATATTTGTACTGCATACCATTTTTAAGCTGCAGCTTTCTGAAAGTATCGATAGCGATCGATATCATTGATAGTTTTAAAATTTAGCAGTTACGTTTCAACGTGATTAAGTACATTTAATAGTTTGTACTTTTCAATTTCACTGAAAAGCTTTTAATATACATGTTAATATACAATACACAACCCTTAATCAATTATAACTTATGTGTATTACATGTTTGTGCTGCTTATCAGCTCTGAAAAGCAGGTGGAAAGTATCGAATTATATTGATAAGTTTTTTCCTTTCTAATGTAGCTGCTACCTTTCATCGTGCTTTAGAGTCTCCAATATTCTGTTGTATCCAGTCATTAGCAATTTTCAGTAATTTTGGATTATCCACAAATTCCTTTTGATCATGCTGCTTAGCGTCATTATCTTTGCCGCCTTTACGCACAAACGCGGCTTCGCCCGACCGAAGAATTCCAACTTCTGCCATTTCATTCATGTTGACAGACTTATTTTCACGAAAGTTTTTAATGCTTAAATGATTAAGTAATTTTTCCAGTCCCACAACATCGGGCGTGCAGTCTAAAAATTTGCCAACTTTTAATATAGTACCTTGTAAATCTACTAGCATGTCTTCATAGTTGAGATAAAGCACATTTGGCAGTTTACTATGTGCCTTTGCCTCTTTTATATGACTGTAGTAAGGCAACCAGGGATCTGCAAGTGTATCATTTTATACATATAGGAAGAGTATTCAATATATGTACATACTTAAACCTTGCTGAAAATAGCGCCAATAACGTTCGAAATCTCCTATGTAGCCCTGCGTGCGAAACAAACGATTCAGATAATAATAGGACACAGCTACATCCTTGGGATTGCGCGCCACATAGATGATCTGAAAATAATACGAGACTATAATAGAAGTTTTTTGTAATTTGAAAAGTCAGTTACCTTGCATTGGTTCTCCAGCACACTTGGAGGTATCAAGGAAAAGGGGAAATGGGTTTTAATAAAGCGACGCCGATCATGGGGTAATTCACCCAGCGTCTCGTAACCCGGTCTCGAAATATGGTCAATAAACCCGAGAGCAGCAGGAGAATGACTATTCTCAGCTTGAAGTTCTGCCTTCACTTCATCGTGTACGAACAAGGGAAATCTGTATAAAAAGAGTTTATAGCTTAAAAATATGTCTAATATATATGTTCAGTGTTCACTTACTCCAGAAAGGGAAAACGTTCAGTGAGAGGACGTTGTTGTGCCTGCTCAAAGTCAAGGCCATTAGCTAGCAGCCAGATGAGCTCTTGGGTCCAAGTTGTGCCCGATCGCGGAACAGTTGCTATCCATATATCATCGGGACGCGCCTCGAAATTGTAATATTGCGCTGCATGAGCTTTAAACTTGTGTGGAAAGAAGTAGCCCTCGGGTCCAACTTGCACAAAGCCTGTGCGCTCACCTGCCAAGTGTATTTCGATTATGTTCGATTTAAAGTATTTTCAGCTACCGCCCACCTGTAAAGTATTCCAGCAGCTCCGCATTGATGGTCGCGTCCACATCGCGTATGTCATAGGGAAATATAGTTTGGCACTTTTCCATTGCTGTACGAGACGCACTCGACAAGAAGCTAGCATTAACTAAATGCGACGACCGCCCAACTGGTTGCGATTGTGGCCGGGAAAGCGTCATGTTAACACGCACACACACACACTCACTTACATACGCACACACTCACAAACACTACATTTGGTTGCAACACTTTCGGCTACGCAGTGAAAGTGACCTCTGTGGCCGGAATTCGACAGCCGCTTGGCACAATATTCAATTGCAATAAGTGTCGAACTAAGCGAAATGTAATGCTAAGTAAAATATATATAAGTGCTTTGCCAGGCACTGCATATACCATTTAAAACAATCTACCCAAACTAAAATCTTCATCAAAATCTGGCATCGTACATGAAGTTTGAACCTCGACTGCAGAAGTTAAAGTTCCTTAATAATAATATATTAGAATTGTATTTAAGACGAATTAAAATGTTAAAACAAAATTAAAAACACAATTTTTAAATTTATTTTTTTTTTGTTTTTTGTTTTGTGTTTATATTCTTCGCAACTCAAAACAATTCTTTGGACAAATATCACAAAATTGTATGAAAACTATTTATAACTCAGAAGCAAACCACAAAACTATTTTATATTATTATTTATAAATAATCAGCTTGAAATAAATATATTTATATATATATTTTTATATATTTATATATATAAATTTGATTCAGTGTAAAATTGTATTAATCAGCAGAAATTAAACACAGAAAGATGTTAAGATGTTATCATAGTTAAGTCTAATATACCCTTTATTTCAAGTATATGTTATATGAGCACAGACAAACGATAATCGAGTTGCTTTTAACCATGTCAAGACTTGAATAATAACAAAAGCAATTAAAACAAACACTAGCGCGTTGCGTTGATTCCGGCAAAAAGTTTATTGCGATTGTTGAAAACTGTTAAAAATAATTGTAGAAATGATGCAGCTGTACGTGTAGTTGTTGTTGCTGGGTCTAGCAGGCTGGCTGGGTGCAGCGACGCTGCTTGACCAGACGCTTGGGGCAGGATTGGCCGCCACGCTGGGGCTCACTGATGACATAGCGATAGCCCTCGGTGTAGCCGGAACCACAGCTCACGCTGCAAGGTGACCAGTTGGACCACTCAGACATAACACAGTCCTTGGGCAGATCGCTGGGCGTGTCTACATTCTCGCCACGTATCTTGCTGCAAGTGTGCAGGCAATCGTTCTCGGTGAGGAAATTGTTGCGATTGCCACGGCAACCGCCGTAGGTGAAGGATTCGCACCGGTTGGCTTGAGCATTGTAGGCATAGCGTTGATAGTTGCCACGACAGGGACCTGACTCTGGCTGCTGCACGCATATCTCCTTGGCTTGTTCCATGTTAATGTTGCAGTCTAAGGCGTGCTGGCATTCCCTTTGTTGATGCAGCTCCAAGCGTTTGCTGCAATTCTCCTTCATCGGGCCGTCTTCCAGCAGCACCAAGCGTTTGCGTATGGAGCTACCACGCCCGCATATACCTGTGCACGGACTCCAATCACTCCATTGGGTAGTCGGACAATCGGGATCGGGCAGTTCCACCTGTTCGTATGTGCAATCCGGTCGCATGCATTTGTTCTTCTCCACAATTGTGATGTGGGGACAGCGTTTGCGTCCCTGAGGACTAACAAAATTACGCGTGCGCATGGTAATGCCAATGCCACAGCTGGCCGAGCACTCCGACCAGACGCTCCAGGGCGACGTTTTGCAGATACCGGCGCCTTCACCATTATCGGTGATCAACGATTGCGAATTGGCCATATTTTCGCCCTCATCATCGTCACGATCTTGGCCAGCCGAGCCATTGGCACACTCCGGCACATCCGCCACACACATCTCTTTCGACACCAGTTGACGGCTGCACTTGCTCTGCTGTGCCTGCTCGGCATTCAGATACTGTCGGCTGCGCATGCGTATGCCCTTTCCACAAGAAACCGAGCAAGGACTCCAGGAAGTATAGCCGCTCACACGACATTCAGCTTCGAAGCAAGTTGACCGATTAAAAGGGATAATCATGAGTAGTATTTAACATAAGACTTACCCCGTGTATCCTGCTCCTCGGCATCATCGGACACCTCCAGTTGCAGAGCTTGCAGAAAATCGTCATCGCAATTGCGTGAGATAATTTTCTCGCGACGCAAGTAGAGCTTGGCCAGCGGCGTCATTTGCTGGCTCTTTGGATTGTAAAAGGGTGCGCGTGGATCCTCGGGATACATAGTCGTAATTCTGTACATGCGTTCGCGTGGCTGAGTCTCAGAATTGGGGGACTACAAAAAATTTAAAGTTAGTTCAAATATAAATAAGACAAAACCATAAGCTTTTACCATATATGTTATACCACTGTCAGTGCCCGCATCCCAGGGATATAGATCAAAGTCCATAGACTCCTTCCAGCTGCAATCGGAGGTGCAAAGATCTACTCCATTAATGCCCACCACCCAGTCAGGTGATGGACCAAACATGGATGCCAACGAAATCTTGGGATGCTTGCGATCAACGCGAAATTTAGAAGAAGTGTTCTGATTGACATTTGGATACCATAAACCAGCCGCTTTGATGAGCGTACGCAGTTTGGGACCTTGGGCACGCAGCTCCGTTTCCAGGGCCGTGGGCGAGCCCCATTCGGCCAACGAACGGAAACCATCCGTGGCGATGTGATTCTCGCCCCAGAAGGAAAAGTTTGTCTCATGCGAAGCGCCAATTACATCAGAGAAATGCGTCAGCCAGATGGCAAAGGGGTAATCCTTTGGATGCGTCTCATTTGACCAGATGCCCTCGAAAACAAACTGCCAAGACGATACGTTAATTACATTGAGTATATATATAAACTATCTCCGACTTACGCTATATTTGGCCTCATCACAAGCACAGCACTCCTTATTCACAGCAGCTGCGCTTGGCTTGTGCTCGCATATTACTTGGGTGAGCTGACCATCATCCGAGAACCAGGCTCGTGGACCTTCATATACCATAGCAGATAGTGAGACACAGCCCGAGCCTGCCTCTGGTGCCACCCACATAACCTGAACTTCAGTCTTGGGCAAATCATCTGCTTCGGAGACTGTGTTGACGCAGCGATCGTTGAATTTGGTAAGTGAATCGCTGAAGAGTTGGAAACGACCAACACGGCGTGGACTGGCCACCTGCGCACGCCTGGCGCCAGTGTGCGCCTCAGCAGCAATGGTAAAGTGAGTAAAGTGCTGAATTTTTGTATGAGTACGTGAGCCAAGCAACAGTACTGAAAATACAAAATTAAGAACATTCGTAAAATTTCAAATAAAAATTTCGCGCTATTACTCGATTCTTTTAAAATTAAGTTGAGTATCGATTATTCAGCTTGATATTTTGCTAAGTACAAGTGTGGCTCTTATCGATAGTTAAACATAGCGGCTTCAGTGCTTGATCGTCCCGCGTTTTTCACTTCAGTTTGTTCTTCAGTTATTGCTTTAAAAATTATCAAAAACAAAATATACAAATAAAAAATGAATTGCTTTTTCAATTCGCTTTCGGAAGGCTGTGTGAATTTCGAAAAATGCGGCGATGTGATCGTTTCACCGAAGGACAACATGATTGGGATGTTTTGTCATTTTTGTTCTGATATTTATACAAATCTGTCCGAGTTTCTTCATCATTTGCAATGGATGCACAACGATGTCCTTAAGTTTACCGAAACGTACAATGTCTATAGCGTGGAAGAGTTATTGTCATCTGCCGACACACAAGTAGATGTCCAATCGCAAGCAAATAGCAGCAGCAGCAGTGATTCAGGAATGCCAGCAGATACTGCAGATGCCACTGGCACAACCTGCTTGAACAACGGCATCAGCTGTACCACACAAACCGATGCAATAGCGAGCATCGCACTGAATCAAAACATTTTGAGTGCCTTAGCCAGCTATGAAGTGGATTACCAAGAAACAAAGGCCAGCAAGAAAACAAATTCACCGAAAAATGTTTTGCAGTGGAATACAGAAGGTTAGTTCCATAAATTATTATATTATAAAATACTCTTTAACTATCTATTTTTGCAGCTGATAGTTGTTTACCGGTAGCTGATCCAGTAACAGACGTCATAGCCGAAGTGGAAGCCATGCTGTTGAACTATGAGCCACAAGCTGATGAGAAAACAGCTCCCAAAAAGGCAAAATTGCAGGTTGCAGATGCTTCCGATCATAACTTGCAATTGGAACAAATGTTTCAAGCAGCTGGCTTGGTAGATTTTGAGCTTTCCAAACCTGATCCAGTGGACATAACTGAAAAGCGGAATTCAAAGCGTGGAAAACCACCAATGGAAACCATAAAACCTAAAGCTGAAAAGACAAAGTTGACTTGCGATTATAAGAGCTATGCCATAGCCCGGTCTGCCCGCAAGCGAGAGCAACAGCAGCGTATGCAAAATATTAAGAAACGCATATTTAGCTCGCTGAAAAACGATTCGCGTAGGCTACATCGTGTACCATTCAAGCCCGCGAACGAAAATACTCTGATTGAAGAAGACCTCCTTTTAAGAGCTCAAAGCGTGGCTAAGCAAAAGCAATCTTTAATTAAAGATCAGCTTGTAAAAATCAACCAACACAAACAATTGTTGCCCACAAAAATAAAGTGTAAACTTAACGCTAAGTCAACTCCTTCAGTCCAAGCTGATGTAAACCGACTTAGATCTGATGAGAAGCTCACGAAGGATTTCGAACTGGCTACACAATCAAAGCCAATGAAACCTAAAAGTAATAATCCAATTAAAACGGAACAAAAAACAAGGCACATCAATGTGGACCACGAACAGATCAACATATCAAATCAGCACAGGGAATCAAGTGCAGCTGTCACAAAGAAACTTGAAGAACTGCCAAAGCTAGAGATAAACAAAACATATTCGCAAATCCAACTAGGGAAGCTTATACTAGGATCTTCAGTAAGCAAAATCAGCAGCATAGATAGGCCGCTTCAGAGAAGAGCTTCAATAAGCGAAGGTAGTTCGCCAGTTCTAAAGGAAAGGCCAGCCAGGCGACCCTCTTGTTCAGAGCCAAGCATTCGCAAAAGTGAGCTACAATTTAAGCTGGAAACTACCGATAACGAGAACAAAGAGTCTTCAATTGTTCCAGTTGACACAAAAAGTAACAAAACGGATCAAAATATACCTAACAGACTCTCACTGAATTTCGATTTGTCCGAAAGCGTGGTAGAGTTTCTCCAAGTAAGTCCAGAGCTGAGTTTCTTTCAACAAAAATAGCTAATCCTAAACATAATAAAATTAGCAATTTAAAGATATGTTATCAATGACTCAGTTTTGATTAAGTCATATCAGATTGAAGTAAATGTCGAACGAAGTCGTTTTGGGTATTGATTTATATGCTTAATTTTACTCTTTTTCAAGAGCGACTTGAAAACTTCCTTCGTAGATGCTGATAGTTTGCTGGAATTGGCGGAGGTTAACGAATTGGAATCCAGCAGTAATGCCTCTGAAAATGTACTTAAAGAAGTTACAAGCGAAAAGCAACAGCAACAGACACAGCTGAGAACTCATACGGATCTGACAGCAGAAATTAAATTCAACTCTGAAGCTAGGGAACTGCGCACGGATTCAACTCTCCTAAGAGCAGTAGGCGTAAGTGAAAGCATTGCAAAAAATTTAATTTATAAATACCAACTCTCTATCTACACACAGCTGTCCATTATAAAGTATGCAGATTATGAGGAACTAAAACCCATTGAATTAATCGATACTATTCGAGGAAAGGCAGCTAAATTTGGCAATATGCTGAGAGTATATGGTACTGTTTGGAATCCCAAAAGATTTAATGCACAATGCACACAAAAGATCCACAAGGAACTGCTCTTGCTCACAGAGGAAATAAATACCCAATTTAAAATCAAATTAGATGTCAGCGAATTGAAGCGAATTTTAAATTTAATTAATGCCTGGCATGCTCATCAAATCGATCTTAAGTTCTTTAAAAAGGTCGCGCTGTCTGTCACAGTGGATCATTATCTGCAGTTGTTCGCTTTTCTGCCCAAGATAAATCGCTGTGTGTACTATTGCGAATGGTGCGACGAAAGCAGCAGCAACAAATCTCGCTATGAGAAACATCGTCTGACCCATCTGTCCCGATACGCCTGTCCACATTGCCAGCGAGGTTTTAAGAAACAAGGCTATCTGTTTAATCATTTACGCATAGTACACGGCCGGGATCATTAGAGTTGTTCCATATACTAAACTGAGTATTAAGTTTTCTAATACTAGTTAAATCTTAATTTTTATATTTTTTAACATAACTTGTAATCTGTTTTGGATTTAATTATATATCTAGTCTTTAATTTCTATATCAATGCCAAACATTAGACAATAGAAAAATCTACTTTATTCAATTTAGCTTAAAGAATTCCATGACATATAGCAAATCATGACCTTAAAAAATATGAAGCGTATGTGCCATAAGTTTTGTATTATCTTTATATGTTAAACAAAATTGAAATCCATGAAATTATGTAAAGTTAAAATAGATCTGAGATCATTTGTTGAGCAAAACTGAAAACTAATATTTTTAGATGTGAAATCTAAAAAAAAGAGAATTTCATGGCATAAAAACTTGTGTAAGCTAAAATTTGATAATATATTAACTGTAAAAGCCTAGGGGTATTGCAGTTAGCTTGCACCATGTAATGATTAGCTTTTATATCTACGTCAATCTGTATTTTAAACCAAATTGTGTACGTAAAAACCAAAGCAAACAGGCGGCTGCAATACTCTTTAGTTATTAGAAAGTGTTACATTTGTGTTGATAAGACTTCAGATTTGTATAATATTTAAATATATATATATTGAATATTAAACTGTACTATACTTATATTCAGAACACTGAATAAAAATGTTTTTTTAGTTTTCAATTATCAGTTGTTTCATTGGGCAATGAAAGAATTAAAAATTAAAATGATTAAAAATTAAAATTGCTTAAAATAACTAGTGATATATAGTTAAACTTGCTTTAATATTTTAATTATTTTTTATAGTTTCAATCAAATTATCAATAATTTGAATACCGAAATTTGTTAAAATTGATTCATTTGAATATTGTTTTGTACTTGAATTTTGGTCTTGTGCAATGGAGATTTTGTGCCGTGTAGCGTCACGAGCAAGAAAGACACACACGACACGATCTATATACACATCTGCTGAATACTTATTGCTTATCGCCTTCGCTTTATGCTGTGCGCTTTAGGGGTCACAAGGCCGTGACCCTCCCTAGCGCTGATTAAGAAACGCTTTGATTTTTTTTTGTAGATAGCATGTGTTTAAGGTCCGCATAACACTTACAGTTGTATGCCTTGCCGGGCATATAGCCATTGGGTCCATCAGCCACAATTAATTTGTATCCGTTGTCGCCGCGTGTACGTCGGCCATGAGGCAAGTGTGTGGGCGCCCTGGGGCAGCCAGCCGTTGGACTAATTGCGCCTGCCACAAGACAGAGAACAACAGCAGCGCTGATAAACGATGGCAGCGAGTGCCACATTTTATAATCTTTTCAATTTTCTTTTTTATTTCCTTGAGCGAATAAATAATACGCGACCGTCTCCGACAATGCTCACCAACCGACTGACTGAACCACTTTCAGCACTTTCCAGTTATCTTCGAGGGAATGTATTATATATACATATATTCTGATTGTCTTACATAGTCGTACGTACTATAAAAGCAACATATGAATTTCCATATGCACTTTGCTTCTTCAGATTAAAACAGCATCTGCCTGGACAGCATATGTTACATAAGATTCCTAAAGATTTCATATCAGAAATAAATTAATAGATAATAAGAATAGAGCCCCTTTTTTGCATTTAAACGTTTTAATCAGTAAATACGAACTCAAAATCAATCCTGAGAAGAAAAAATATACGCATATTTTCGCTTTCAATAATTATTATCCACAGAAAAAAATATATCTAGACAGATGTAAAAATATATTGGAAAACAAGTATTATTGCTCTAGTTAAACGACCTCTACTTTACCGGGATCCCTCTTTAAACTGATCATGAACATGCCAAGATAACATCACAATAGCATCATTCCCTCGCATTAACCTGTTGGGAATCAGAAGCAAAAAGCAACATATTCTTCATGTTACTTGATACAATTTACCATATATCCGAAAAATATCATTTAATATATTTATATATAATTGTACGCAAATATTTTTATTTCGTTTTACAGTTTCGCTCTATATATACATATGTATATAGTATAAATGTTTCCATATAATTACAATAGTATTATTACATACATATACATACATATAGCTTTTATTTTTGGTAACAATTCTTTCATATTATCTCGAAATGCAGCGTTTTAGTAGGTGTATATTTATATATATAGCTTATAAATTTGTAGGTTGGCTCTGCGCTGCATTTACATACAAACATGCTATACACACATACTCAAATACATACTTTGTCTCATATATATATATATATAGATACTAAATGTATATAAATCTAATAAAGCCGTAGTTAATCAAAATAAACAGCTACGGGCGTTTGCATTGGCATTTGTTAAGCAAAATTGAAAGTTAAATTATAAGGAATGGAGCAGCATAATTTCTGCTACCTGAGATACACGTAAATGTTGTTTCATATATAATAATAAACATAAAACAGGATCACATGATTTGCCAGAACTAATAGTAATAATAAAATGAGATATTTTTATATGTAATACATTAAAGCATAGTTTAACAGCAAATCACAAGCAACGAGCAAAGCTAATACTAAAAAGTCAGTATAGGCGTCTCCCGATGATCCAAAAGATCTGTAAAAAACGGAGCAAAAATATTTTATTAAAATACTTTTCTTTGTGTTTTTATTATTATAATCAAAAATCCATTTACTGACAAATCATTGAAATGTGCTCAAACTGAGCTATAGAAATCATTTTAACTGTTTAGCTTCGAGAGTTTGATCATCAGTCGCATCAAGCACTCGGCATTAATGCAGGACTTACCCTTGGCTATGCTCCACCAGGGCAGTGTCACATATGTCAGGAATGCGTTGAGCGGCGTCGACTGTTGGCGTCGATTCTCCTTCCAGAAATGAAAGGATTGCGTGAAGCCGCGACTGGTCCACAGAGGATTATAGGCGCCATCGTCGAGCTCTGCAAGCATAAAGAAATAAATAAATTAGTGAAGCAAGAAATTGACATTTGAATTAGGTTAAAACGTGCAGAGTGGATATTGGACAATATTATGTGTATGGTATTTAGTTAACCTTTGAACGCCTTCTTGGGCAGATCGCACCAGTAGTATATATTGGTGCCATCGGGTGTACGACGCTTGGGCACCAGATGCAGCACCTTGTGATAGTAGGATTGCTTTGCTGTGCGCGGCAATGTAGCGCTGCTGTGCGCCGTGTCATTTCCATTTGCCACATCCGCTTCGCCATTGAGCAGTGGCTGCTGCTCCACCGACTCCTGCTCGGCCGATTCCTGCTCCGGTTCCACATTATTGTAATTGTTTGCGCTGTCTGCTAACAGCTGCAATGGATGGCTCTCTGATTTCACAGGTACACGTAAACACTTCTCGAAACGCTGCGCAGACGTCACATCTGCTGGCGGCGTAGGCGTTGTTGGCGCCTGCTCCACCACAGGTAGCTCTTCTCGCCCGCGCACGCTTATCAATTCTTTGCTGTCACTCTCGCTGAGGATGGCAATTTTAGGAGCAGTTGTAGCCTCGTCAGCGTACAAGGATTGGCCATTTAGGGAGGTGGCATCATCAGCAATTTCATATTCCTCAGTTTTGGCAGCAGCTGTTGTCGCTTTCACATGATTGTTGTTGTTGCCGGTTTTGCACTTGATAGCGACTTTTGACCTGTCCTTGTCCTTGTTTTGGTCTTTATCCTTGGTCTTTTCTTTCTCTTTCTCCTTTTCCTTCTCTTTCTCCTTGTCTATGGCTTTGGCATTGCGCAGCCTTTTAGGCGACATCTTAGCCAGCAGAGAGCTCGCCCCATTTGCTTTCTGATTCGTGGACTTTTTGTCGTTCTCCTTATCTTTATCCTTGTTCTTGTCCAGCTCTTTGGGCTTGGTCAGACGCACACGCGCTGGCGTCACCTTTCTAGGCATTGGCACACTCGTTCGTCGATCTGCAGCGCTCAAGGATACGCTACGTGTAATATTGCTGCTGACCTTCCGTTTATTTTCTAAGCTGCTGAGCCTCAGGCTGCTCCGCTTACTGACCACCAGCTCGCTCTCCACGCACAATATGCTCGGCGGCTTGGGCTTGAGCCGTGTCTGCCCTCGCTTGTCGGGCATTTTGCTGAGGCACGCAGGCGTCTCATTAGCCACATCCTCACAGCTGGGACAGTAAACCTCCGACATTTCGGGTGTGTCGACGGTGCTGGTGTTCGCCGATGTCCAGCGTTTTTTGCACTTCTTGCCACCGAAACAATTGCAGCCGGTGCTGCTGCTGCTACCTCCGTTGCCTCCGTTGCCACCGTCAGTGATGACCTCAGTCGCGGCGCTTAGGGGCGGCGGAGTGACCGCTGTGACAGCCAAGGCTGACGAATCGCTAGTTGTGGTAGCAATTACTTCGTTGTTTATGGCAGCTGGCGTTAAATTCGTTTGGTCAGCTGCCAATTTGAGCGTTTCACAATTCGGATTTGGATGAAGTTTTGCCGCGGATGCCGAGAAAGCAGGACGTTGCTGATCTACAAGTAGATATAGATCGGTTTGTTGCATTTTTTATAAAGCATATACAACGACACATACAACAATCGAGCGAAACTCGACTGACAAGCAACACAAAATTTAAATTTTGGCCGAGTAATAAAAAAAAAGCAGCGAAACAAAATTAATATTTGAAAACCGGGATAGCGCTATATAGGGTGGTTCACTATATGTGGTTTATTTAATGGGCTTTGCGTTGGGACGTTGGGGAGCAGGTGGTGTTATAAAGAATATCATAGAAAACATGGAAAATGAGTATTCATTGTGGAAACCCAGCAAAAGAATCGCCTCGAAGCTATTTACAAATGATGAGTTGGCTGTATTTGATGAATATTAATAATGAATATCCCTTATTAACTAATGCCTTACTATATATTTTTTCTATTCTCAAGAATTCATTTTCATTATATTTGAAATGCTTATTAAAACTTTTTCTAGGCGAACTTCCCTTTATATTATTTTTTAGTGCTCTGATATCGCATTACACCAATCCTAAATAAATTATCCTTCATTTTTTAAAATAAAATTTACAATATTTAAAAAGTAAAGCAAACGAAAGTTTAAAACAAAAAAAAATCATATTCTGTAGTTGTTATTTGTTTTTGTTGTCCTGCTTTCTCGGCAAAGTCAAGTATTAGATATATACCTGTTGTTCTTTTTTGGATATATATATACACACATTGTTGTTGATTAATTTGAATTTGAAATTTGTTAATTTAAGAAAAATCGTAGGAACCACAACATGTTTACAAGGAAACACAAGACGAAAGCAAAGGAAATGAAATCAAATGAAAGCAGAGCAAAGCGAGCAGAAAAAGCGCAACTAAATAAACTAAATTTGTATTTGTCTACAAATCAAGAAAAACTATAATTGGGTTAATATTATCTACAAATGAGCAGAGAGCGCATGCAAATTATAGAGAAAACTATGTCTGTGACATCGTTGAGTTAAGGTATACAAATGTAGGAATAGTATAGATTGCCTACCATCGCGCAAGTCGCCAGCCTCGATTTCGGATACCTCACTGGCCAGCGAGTCGAGTCCTTCGTTTTCGGAACGCGCTTTGACGCCGGCACTGGTGCTTGTACCGCTGCCCACCATGTCCTGGTTGGTATTCTTAGTACGCCAACCGTATCGTGAGAAATTATTCAGGTTTGCGCTCGGATCACTGAGTCTACGCTGATGACGATACGTGCAATAGTCATCGTTTTCCTCCTCCCATTCGTCCCACATATCCGTGGCACAGAAGCCCGGCTCGCTGGTGGGCGTCTCAACGCCAGAGCCTTTTGGCTTGGTTACTGCCATCTCGGCATGACCTTTGCCCTGTGGCCCCTTCATACGCACGAATTCGCAACGCGTTTGAACTCCTGCGCCACTGCTGAAAAGGCCAAAGGACATGCGTTGCGCCACCTTAGAGCTCAGACTTGATTGCTGCAAAATCAAAATATCAATATTGAGTTTTGAATAAGATAATCAACCTCACACTAACCCTGGCATCGTAGACCTTCTTGAGCGCATCGTAGCGTATGGAGCCGAGAAAGATGACACCCTGTACGGCACCATCTTTATCATTGGCCACCAATTCAACGCAAACCATTTCGCCATCCCGCACCAATATATCGCTAAATACTTCATCGAAGTTGTCCACCATAAAGCATATATGTGGATAGGTAATCTCTTCGCCCTCGCCCTTGGTGTCCATCTTTCGGCGACTGGGACTCGCGTAGACACGCTGCGAGTGCCGTCGCAGCACCTGCAGTTCCTTGGGTGAGGTTCTTGTACATATGGCTAAAGTTAATGTGTAGTCGAACTGATGTATAACCATGTTCAAATAGACAGTCTCTTCCCAGTCTACATCTGGATCGCCTATGGGCAGCTTACGTGAATCCTTGCGAAATACCTCAACTTCAGTCTGCAAAGGAAGAATATTAATGTTCCGTCCAGGTGTACGATTAACGTTTACCCACCTCATATTTTGGCATATGGCGCGAGGAGCTTTTCACGTGTTTTTTGCGCACAAAAAAGAGTAAATCATCCGAATCGATGCTGTGCACGGGCTCCGTTTGAAATAGAAAGTGACGTACAAACAAATCCGTCCAATAAGTAGTGCCCTGAAGCACCACAAAGCCACCATCTGAAAAATAAATAATAGGGGTTTCGTTAATTAAAAACTTCTAAGCTCAATTCAATAAATGTTTCGAAAAATCACTGTTAAGTTAATAATTAAAATAAATATGTGTAAACAGTATATATTAATGATGTATTTCCTTATATATTTACAAAAGAAATAAAGTTGACATAAAAGCCTGTTGAAACTTCGAATGAGGCCAAATATAATCTATAAATTAATTTTAGCATATTCAAACATACATAATTTTATGTAAAATGGTATGTATTTATAGGATTGCAAGCCCCTATAACTGTTAAGCTATTGAATCTTATATAAGCTCAGTAACTCAGTTCAAATTCGAAAATCGAAACAAATGTTGCTTTGAGACGTTTTTGAAACTATTTTTGGACTTGTTGTGATAATACTGTTGATGCGTGTTCAGACTGAGTTAAAAAACTAGTAAATCCAATTAAATCAAAATAGATGTAAGCAACTGCAGCTGTAAGATATATTATGATGGCTAGGTTTTAACCATAGATTGAGACACGAGAAGATTTAATATAAACAATTTTTTGTTCTGTATACTGTTATGTATATATATATATATATATATATATATAATATATATATATAAATTGTTACGTTTTTATACGATTATAAAAAAAAAATAAAATAAATTTTTAATCCGTGAAGTAAGTCTTGCAGCTTATCTAGCCATATACTATCTATAAAGAATTCTCAATTATTATTCAAATAATTGTATGATCTTTAAAGCAAGTGGAAATGATAAAAATACTGTGATCACAAAACAATAGATTTGAAAATTAACAAAAAAAAAATATCTAATATATAAAAATATATTCAGTGTTTAAGACAACGCAAATACAAATTTCTTATAGTTTTTATTCTCGAGCAATCACAGTGTAAAATATATATGTATGTATATATGAGAACCAGATAGATGTAAGCATATTCGTACAATCAACTTGAAAAGTTTAGTCGATAACAGTGCAAATACATTTATATTCATGTTTTGCTCACAAAATTGATATCAGCCTAAGGGGGGGCTTTTCTATTGGTACTTTTCTATAGGCACATACACCAAAGCCGATTGCAGATTCAGACAAGAGCCTTAAACACAATACAAGACCGAAACAGAAAGCGAATAACATACATATTTATGCAAATAAGTGTGCTAAATTGGAGCAAAATCTAAGCACTCATGCGAACAGCTGTATACATGTGTAAGTGTATGTGTGTGTTCTGCGCAAGGTTGGAAGGAGTTGCCGGATGGGCGTTTGACAAATCGATAATGTGCAAATGTAGACAAATTTTCCGAAAATCTCTTGTTTTATCTTCTTCATAATACGATATAATTAATAAATTGTTATATTTACCATCCTTGAGCAGCTGCCGCATCTCTTTTGTGCGCTGGAAGTTAATGTCCTCGAGCAGCTGCTGGAGCGGTGTTTGCGGTTTAAGCAGAGCGCCCGCTGCGCTGGCCAAAGCCATGACGACCTTAGTGTGGGGACTTTTACAAATTAGCAAATGTAGACAACGATGGGAAAACAATTATTTCACAATCTGCTATAGTTGTGACATGTCTGTGTGTTGCTCACTAACATGTTTTGTATAAAATTTCCATTTTTTAAGGGAATTTTTGGTTAAGCGAAGCGAGTTATTGAGCAACTGAAGCAAAACTGAGAACTTAATTTGGCTCAACGAGTGAACCGCTTCAAAAGCACTCAAATTGTAACTGAACAGCAGGAAGTGTCGGCGTCGAATGCAGCTTTTGTGCACTGCCCATCTTTGTTTTTTTGTCACCCTATTTTCGGTTTGGGGTTGCTTGATTTACAGCTGCTTTGCTTGCATTGGCTTCATTTTTGTCAACCGTCTACTTTATTTTGGTCAGTCAGCTGTTAAGTGTCGTCATGACAATAGCGAGCTTCTCTTCCTCATATTCAACAAAACAATTTCGCGAGACAATGTGAAGCTTTTGCATAATACGTATATTAAACAATAGTAAAGCTGTAAATACCAAATGAACCTTTCATACAGCGGTTTCTCTTATCGGTCGCCACCACAGAATAGTTCCGATAAAACTAACTGTGAGATTTTTGGCGCCAACGGAAGTGGTACTTAATCGGAGTGTGTTATGAAAACAAGTAATTCATAAAATTTAATGAAAACTCGCTTTCTGTTAAGCACATCATCGTTGTGTTGCTGCAGTAATTGGTGACTTATTTGTAGCAGCCTTACGTGACTATCGGCACTCAAGAGTGCGAACTGGCTCCTAGAGCTTTATAAATAATTTGCCGCCACATTTCAGTTCCGATAATACTGCAATCGATTTTGGCGCTAACGAAAGCATCGTTCCAGTATTTTGAAACGCAATAAATGCCTTATGTAAAATTTGCAACGAATAAATGTTTTAATTAACCACATCAGGATTTGATTGCTGCAGTAGCTTCATATCATTTTGAAGGTCCTTCAACTCTCTAAGCATATTCCGTGCCAATTGACCCTCCGGAGTGCATATAGGTTCATAAAGCAGCATACGAAGCGATTCCCGCATCATAATTTCAGTCTGCTGAAGCTCTGCCTACATAATTGCTATTTTAAATAGTAAATATAACTAAAAATGTATAATATAAGTATTTTACCATCAGATCCGCACTGTTATGCTCCTGTTCGCTGAATAATTTCCGTGCAAGTTCCGCTTGAGTGTTGGACAGTTCATAAAGAGCTACTGCTTTCAGACGTGATATACCGGGAACCACCACTTTTAAAACCAACAATATTTCCTGGCACAAGCGAATCTTACGCTCATAAACTTTACGACTGGGTCGATGTGCCATATTCTGCAAGATCTGCCTCAATATGGAGGCTATATGCTGCTTCAGATCGAGCATAATATAATGATTGCCATGAAGCAGACGTCCCAACTTGGCCAGCAACAGCTCCAGACGATAGATGTCACCGTGGGCATGAAAAACCTCCTCCTTAGCACGCTCCAATACATTGGACACAAACTCTGGTTTCAACGTGTGCTCCGGATTAAGCAGACACTGCCAGACATTAGTGACAGGCTGTTTTACTATATATCCACCGGCACAGTGAACACATACAAAGCTGCTCATGTGCGTACCCAACTCAGTGGGATCGAGACAGCGAGCACACTGGCAATCAAAGCACTTGCCAATCTTCAAAATTTTCCGCCTCTCTTCCGTGCCCAAGAGAATGTTCGTATAGCAATTGTACAAGACCTCTCCGGCTGCTATGGATCGATTTGCATAGAGCTTGATGCGTCGCTGCTCGTCAATAGCCGCTACCAGGTTGGGAACACAGCTGTGGACAAAGAGACCGGCTTTCACATAGAGCCCCCGCATGGAACCCCCCAACTCCGGGGCCCGTATCTCAAAACTATTGATGTCCGCAATGCCCAACATACGTTGCAGCAGCTCTTCATTGATGCTCTCGCCATTACGCAACTGCAGCAGCACTCCGGCTGATTGTAGAGGCTGTATCACCTGCTTTTGATAATTGAGCCAGATGTCCGTGCCACGACGACGTGTTAGATGTGCTTCCATTTGGAGTAGCTCTTCATACTGCGAGTGCATTTCCGCATGCTCCCTCAATAGTAAATATTTAAGAGCATTGACAATCTCCGGATGCGCTGCCAGCTGTTGCACTTGCTCCAACTGCAACTCCAGCTTAGCCAAACGTTGGCAATCTAGGTCAAGATGGTCCACGCAATCCGCACAGAGCGGCATTAGACGGCACTTGCTGGCCACTCCCCGAACAGAAAAGATGTCACATAATGAGAAGCTCTTCAAGATTAGGCTGGTCAAGTACCTACCCGCAAAACGTGGATGTCAACTGATGACAGTTACTGCAACGTCTATCGGCATTGTTGGCAAGCAACAACACAGGTTGTTCCAGCAGCAAAGTTTCTCCGGCTTTAATATTGACTGCAGCTACCACATACCTTTGTATATCAAGGATAGACAAGGATGACAGTCAATGAGGCATTCGAATATAATATTGAATATGGGATTCAAGATGATAATATGAGATTCGATAAGGTTTTTGTTCGATTGATCCACCCACCTGCCCATCGTCTCGTCTTCTTTTACTTCACATTTCTTGGCAAAGTCTTCCATTCTAAATGCTTATTTTACTAGTTTTTCTTTTGGCCAAGTTTTGCATCTGGTCTTGCCAATTAGCACTCGTAGACTGAGGGCCCGATATTGTCTCGAACGATACTGTGACTCGTATCTATTTAGATTTATTTATATTTAAAAGCGATTCTTAATTTATTTTATCTCGATCTGCGTTTCCTCTACCCATTGCCCGATCTCTGGCGCCTCTGTACCCATTGGCCGCAGCTCTAAAGAGAATGCGCTTTTGTTTGGCTATTGACCTTTCTTGCGACTCTGCTTTAGAAACTCTCACAAGATTATTTTTAAATCGAATCGAAGATTATAGCCGTAGCATTATTGATTGGCTCATTTCATTAATGATATCTTCTTTTCTACTTCGAGAGCCTTTCCATTCAATCATCATCTGCAAACTATAAAAGCAAACAAAATTTGATGAAATATAATAAACTAGAGTCGAACAATATATACTTTTTGCTAGATTTATGCTAA
Source organism: Drosophila hydei (assembly GCF_003285905.1). NCBI lineage: Eukaryota > Metazoa > Arthropoda > Insecta > Diptera > Drosophilidae > Drosophila > Drosophila hydei. Next base: position 2,676,644 of record NW_022045656.1, read on the forward strand.
CCTAAAGCCTTTTTTAAATATATTAAACGTATTTATCCAAGATTGTGTCATTCCAGAAAGAGATTTAAAATGTAAATGTTGGCCTTATATTGCATTCTAGATTCCAATTCAGATTAAAGATGTCAAAAAACTACGGGAAACATAGTTTGGCTTATATTGTATTTTATTCATATTATATCAAATTTGTACACATGTATTGTAAATGAAAATGTTAGCTTAAAGATCTTTTTATTTTGGACTCACAAAAAAAGATAAGCATTTCCGAATAAAGAGAACAAACGGTTCAGCAAAAGGAGATATATGTCTATGGAACTTTAGGTTTGACATTGTTTTCGAAATTAATGAATTTCTAACTTATGTATTCTAGCTATTGTACTACTATCAAATCCATTCGAAACGCTCATTTCTAATGCTTTCCATACTTCATTAGATCAGATTCGATGCGCTCTAGCTCCATGGCAATGCGTTCAGTTAGAAACCCTTCCGCCGAATTCTCCGGCTCAAATTGTAATAAATCCAGTGCTTCCTTAGCCACCGATTGGGCACGCTTCAGTTGAGCCTATATAAATGATGGATTTAGACAACTATCAGTTAGCTAGAGATCATATACTTGGTACTCCACTTACGGCGTATTCCTTCTTGTCTACATCGCCTTCAGCGAACTGTAGTTCGCTTAGTTCCACAAAGGACAGTAGGTACTCGAATAGAGCAATCGCATAAAGCTTAGAGATGCCGGGTACAACGGCTCGACAAATGGGCAACAAATCAGCACAGAGCTCCACGCGACGTGCCAACAATTTCTTGCAAGGATCATTCAGAGAATTCATGAGAGCAGCTGCACGCAAAATGCTGGCAATATTTTGTTTGATGTCCAACAAGAGGAAATGATTGGGATGCAGCAGCTGCTTGTGCTGGGTGAGGAGGGACTCATAAGCACTCAGCTCACCCTTCGCATCGACCAGAGCCCCGCCAACCTCGGCGAGCAGCTCGTGCACATCGGCAGCTGGTATAACAGCTCCGCAGCTCACATCGAGACAACGCCAATTGCCAGTGCCAGCCAAGTCGCAAACAGCATAGCCATCAGAGCAATCCCGACACTTCATGCTGCTCATGTGGGTGCCCAACTCCGTGGCATCTAGGCAACGTGCGCAGGCGCATTCCATGTGCCGAGTCATTCGCAACTGATGCTGTCGCTGGCTGGTGCCCATTAGTGGATTCGTATAGGATGTGTAAATGACGCTCCCACTCTCGAGAGGCACAGCAGCATATAGCTTCATATTGAATTGCTCGTCGAGAGCGACCACCGTGTTAGGCACACAGCTGTGTGGTAAACTGGCTCCGCGTACATAGACGCCTTTGAGTGTATCTCCATCCCTTGCGGTCACCTCGTAGGCGCTGCTATCAATGCGTATGCAATGAGCATGCAAAGCATCCGATGTCAATTGCTGATCTGGCAAAGCCTGTGCTAAGCCACTGTCCATTAAGGGACGCACCACATGCTCCTCATGCTCCTGCCAGAGCCCCTCCTCATTACGATAATCCTCCAGCTTAACCGGCCTTTCCAGCAGTATTTGGCACTGCACCCGCTTATCGGGCTGCTCGAGCAACAATAAAAGCTTCAACAGCGCACAGATGCCATAGTTCTTAATTAGGAGATCCTTGCTAATGCCACTGCCGGCTCCACTGGCAAAGAACTCGCACTCGAACGCATCGTGCTCGCTGCAATCCATGCACAGCGGAAACACTTGGCACTTGCGACATATCACATACGATTCCTGCAGGCATTGAGCGCACTTCAGTTGATCGCATTCCCAATGGGGCGCCACTAGCAGCGGCTGCTCCTCCAGCAGCGTCTCACCAGCCTCAATGCTTAAGCTGACAACTAGATGCCTGCAACATTTATATCAATATTAACTAATATATAAATTTATGTTTATCCAGTGTTTTTCCAGCACCTGCCCAGTTTCTCATCGTAGATATCTTCCAATTTTTCGCTGTAGTCTTGCATTTGTTTCGATTACGTGTCGTACGTCTACAAAGAAGCAATAAGACGAAATTCGTGTTTTCACGGCAATGCGACCGAAGAATGACTGCCAGACGGTTTACTTGGAACTTGGCAATTATAAATATAGCAGGAACGAGACTCTCTCGGCTGGCTGCCTCGCTTTGCTAAGTAGTTTGGCTAATTGAGTGCGTAACCCCGCATACATATTAGACTATTTTTAGTTTTTAGTTGTCTCTTAAGCTGCAACGACGGCCGATTGTTCTCTTTATTGGATGCGTTTATCTTAATGAATTTTCAATACGCTCAATGGGTATCGATAATACTCTTTATTGGTTGCGTATACTTTGAATGTATTTTCAATATGTTCAATGGATATCGATAATTAACGGCTGTAATTAAAACTACAGCTATCGCAGAGCGATATATCGAATTTCAATGTAACAGCTTTCGCATGGTGTCAACATGAAAACAGGTGGAAACGTTGATTAATGAAGTTGGTATGTTTATTTTTAGATGTTCACTAGGATTCACACAATTCAAAACGGCTTAAAAATTTGATACTAAAAATAAAAAATGAAATTCGCCCTAACATTATAACAAACAAAACTGTATAACTTTATGAAAATTACAGTGTTTACTTTAAGATTGAACTCTCGGCTTTATTAAAGCTATCGGAATCGATAAGTTGTTATAAGTGGCAACGCTGCGAAATTGTGGAGTTTTGTTTTTAAACAGCGCCAGAAAAACCGAAGGGTAGCTTGATAGTTAGGACACTGCAACAATTTTAAAAATACCTCCAGAATGAAAGCCTTAACTATGTTGAATGAAAACCATAAGTAATTGCAGTTGATTTTGTATGCATTAAAGTTTTATTTAAAATATTTCTTTGCCATTTCTTTTCATGATTTATATTGTTTTTGTTTGCTTGCTTTTCCACACCTGCCTTAATTTGTTGTTGCTATGTTCTGTGTAGCTACCCATATTAAAAATTATGTTGTTTTAAATTATAATTATGGCTTTTGCTCTGCCGATATTTTAAAACTACATACAAAGTGTTGTGTATATGTGTTTTAAAATAATTTAAAGTGTTTTACTTGCGGCTGTGTTTATGTGTGAGTGTGTAGAACATACAGATACATTTTGTAAATGGTAATAGTAATAATAATAATAATGATAATCAGAATGCCTAATGCATTCGATGCTCGTAAAAGATATACATGTACATATAGATAACTATATATATATATATATATATATATATATATATATATATATATATGTATATTTAATTTGATTCCTCTGTTGTTGTTGTTTTTGCTTTTTAACACTACTTTGCGCACAAGCACACAGGCAGACTCAGACAAGCTTTAGGCTGCGTGTCTGCTGGATGTGTGTGCGCGACTTTTATATGTAAATATATATGTGTATGTATAAGTAGTAAAAAATTTAATTTGTATATGTTTTATGCTTATTTACTGCGTTTGCCAGATGCATTTAAACACCTATTGGCCTTTTGTACTCTACGTGCCTTCTTCGCCTCCATTTGCTCCATGAAAACTACAGGGTTCAAATGGGATTCAGGAGTTGCTTCAATTGATTCGTTATTGATTGGCTGGAGCAATTGCAACTGTTGCTCCTTTCCTTTTTCCAGTTCATTGTCGTTACGGTGCAGCATTGGCACTAATTTAATGGACACTGGACTCACAATTACGCCGCTGCGTTGATGATTGCCATAAAATAGTTTTGTCGAATAGCCACAGTTTCCGCTACCGTCGACATGTTGGCTTCTTATATCCTGAGACGACGTTGTCGCATTGGACGCAATTATATTGGACGTTGCAGCGATTTCGTTGTCCAGCATCGTTGCCGCATATTTACGTTTAAGATTTTTGGCAGCCGTATTTACGGCCAACAGCTTTGCTGTGGTTGCTTCATCTGGCAAGGCAAATGAATTCGCAACGCCCGCGGTTAGCTCACTGTCGTCCACATTGCCCCCAATCGTCTCTTCGGGCTCGGTCTCAGCGTTGATTATGATTATGTTATCCGGATCAACACCCTGGTTGACCAGCGCCTTGAAATCCTCGTGCGGTAGAACTGGAGTCACCTTCAAATTACATGAACTGCACACCGATGGTATGGCAGGGCTCTTAGAGCGCCAGAACTGTAGCTCGGTTTTGCACTTGTTGAGTTCCTACAGAGATCGGAATATAGGAATATTTAATACTTCATATTTTAAAATTGTTCTTTCTTATATGCACCTGCAACAATGTGGAAAATTTTCGTGCCATTTCCTCATTCTTCTTGTCGTTCTCGTCCAGACGATTAGCATATTCGAGCGTCTGCTTCTGATGATCCGCCAAAAGATTTTGCTGTTCAGCAAGCTGTTTGCTCTGCTCTGCGGATTTGCGTTTACAGTTTCGTAGCTCGGTGCGCAGCACCGATAGCTGATTATTGTACATCTTCATGCCCTGCTTGATCTTGCGTATACCCTTACGCAACACCATGTGGTTCTGAGGTGGTGAGTTATTCGAACTGTCCGAGAGATCTGAGCTAATAGCTAAGGTAGCTAAAATAACACAGAATGCGTTTAATCATTAGTTAAGGAGGATACAAACTAAGAAGAGTGCGACTTACGCCGCTTAGTGGTAACGGGCAATTGAAAAAAGTCCTTGTTGAAGTAGGCCAAGCCAGGCAGCGTAGGCTCAATTCGATCCTTAAAGTACTCCATGGCCATGGTGGAGAGATCAAAGAGTTCATCGGTGACACGATAGGGACGCTGCAAGCGTGGCGTAATACTGATATAGTTCAAAATCGAGTGTACCTCATCTAAAATCTAAAACAGCATAGAAATCGAATTTAAATAGATGAAAACTAATTATAATAATCTTCACTTACGGCACCCGGAAAGAAACAGCAATGGCCACGCTCGATGTGCTTGCCCATAGACATTTGGAGCAATGAAAGTCGCATATAGCAAGTCTCGATAATGTCACATTCGCAGGCCAATGGATGATGCCGGCGAGCTGACTCGCGACGCGGCATACTCGACTTTATCGATTGAAAGCGATTGAAAGTGGTCTTAATTTGCTTCGCGAATGCCGCATTCAACATATTCATGCAAATGTCGTTCATGCGATTTGACACCTGCGAAAAAATTTCATACCCAAAATATGTATATTAGTTTTAAATTCATAATTGGTTTTAAATTAAGAAGCATCAAAGAGCACCAGCACCATCCCGCATCCCAAATTTCAGCGCATCTCATAAATATATCAAATTACGATTGGCTACCTACTACACTACATACTCACAGATACACGCATACACCCATACACGTGCACAACACACGCACACTTAGGCAAACAGACGAACATGAACACAAAATCAAATGCATGACAAAAAAAAACACGAAAAAATGTTAGTGATGGCGATGTGTGTTGTACCTCTGCGTGACACGATTGGTTTGTTTGTTTGTTTTTTTTCTTTTTAATATTCATATATACAATTCGACTTGTTTAATAATACAGATACAGATAATCAATCTAAAAAGTTTTACAAATTAAATGCCAATAAGACACACTAAATTTGTATTCAATTAAAAATATACTTCTAAAAAGTTGATTTCCCCTAATACAGCCTAACTTCTCTAATCAATACTTAGTGTGTCAACCATAAAATCATATATATGGTTTATAGGCTTTAAACTATAATTCTTACAAGAGCGACTATACCGTACTTCTATTCCTACCTGAACGACACACAGATATTGCATCTCGTCCATTCGTGTTGACATTTGAATGAGAAAATAATAAATATTACAATAACAAGTGACACACAAGCACAAACAGGCATCATGCTCGCCCGTGTCACGAGCTACGCTCAGCACTAGTCGCCGACGACTTTTGAGTGGCAAAAAAAGATATATTACAACAGCAACAATAAGTACAAGTGCATGCAGGTAGTGGAATAACATTCCTCTGCCTCTCGACCCATCTATCGACTACTTAGCCAACGACTACCCACGCGCATTCTACTTACATTTTGCAAATTGCTTTTTATTGATTAAATAATGAAACTTGCTTTGCACTTGTAACAAGCCTACCACTCCCCTGCCCCTAGTTCTGTGAACTCTCACGCTCAGTGACTGTTGTTACTTACCAATCTTAAATTGCTGATTTTCTTATAATCCAAGTAGCCGAGCGTTTTGATGATCAGTTCCGTGGGCAAGTCCAGAAAATTCAAAACGGGCGCGATGGGGGCAATCTGATGTTGTTGCAGCTGCGCTTGCTGCTGCTGATTTTGATGGTGCTGATAATGTGTGGTGCGACGCACCACTGTGGCACGAGTTGCCATTGGCGTCTCATCGTAGCCACCGGCGACACCAGCACTACCGCACATTTGGCGCGTTGAGACCATAGCGAACTAACAGCAAGTGCAGTCAGTTGTTTATCTCCAAAAGTTGTTTGTAACAAAGTGTTTTGAGGAACAGGCTATATCCGCTTTGATGGACAAATGCTATAAAATGTAAAGGGAGGAAAAATTTTGGTAAAATGCAGTTTTTGATTTCGATTATCATCGAATAAATTTACAATCGACCGATGACAGGCATCATTAAATACAGCTCGTTTGATCAAATCTGTGCGTATGTGTGTGTGTGTACAACGCTTAGCAGTGGGAAACTCTTGTTGAGAGCAATTTGCTACGCACTTTAAGCATAGTGTTTTTCTTACCCGTTTTATTCAATGGAATTATTGTGTGTACATTGTTTTTTGTATTGTATTTAATACGCAAAAGCGTTTAGTGCACAGCACTACACTTTTTCGTTGTATTTGCGACGTTTTCATGGACCTTTTACACAATTTTTCTCGACCAGCACAATTAAAACTACATACACGCAAAAAAAATGGTCGAACACATAGGAAACAGCGATTAATGCTATCGATATGTTTCTGTGTGTGTATCGAGCTGGTTCTTTGTGCCCATGGTTGCCATACTGTTACGCCCGCCAAATGGTAAACGATTAATGTGCAGTGGCAACGCTGATTGATGTTAACTAAACAGTAGTCTATTAAGTGGGGGCAGTCAGTTCTGTTAAGTCAAAACTCGCTCAACATGCAGGCTGAAAAAAACAGCAAATGTGCTCATTTTCATTAATTGAACACAAATTGTACATAAATTAAAACAAAATTAAATGGTAATAAATATAATATTCGACACTACCGGACATCTATAGCAAAACAGCTAATGTGAAAACAGTGAAAGCACCAGAACAAAACGGTTTGTGTGTGTGCGAGTGTGTGGCTTACGACTGCGTGTCAGTATGTGTGAGCGTGAGTGTTGACAAAAATATAAAAAAAATTATATATATAGTGCTGTAAAATCAAAACAGGAAGTGTATGCAAGATAAATGCGAGGAGACAAATGTTAATAAAAACAGAGGGACATAAAAACTTTAACTAAAAACTAGCTCAAAACTAAACTAAACAAAATTCTGCTGTGTGGGGGCGTTTTTTCTTTGCTTTTTGAATAACTTTCTGTGTTATTTTGTTGTTGTTTTCAACTTGATGCCGCTTCAGGGACGCTTTTAAATATTATTGAATATCACGTCATTTGGTAACGCTCGCGCGCACTCGCTCTCTCGCTCACACTCTCTCTGCAGTTACTGTTGTTGTTTTTGCATATTTAAAAAGCAAAACTCACACGCACACACACTTCCACATGCAACAAACTTTTTTTTTGCAGTGAAATCGAAGACTTGCATTTAAATGAATGTACAAGACTTACTGTTGATTGCTGTGTGTGTATTTGTATGCATGTGTGCGTGTGACTATGTGAACGTGTATATGTACGCTCTCGAGCTCGTTTTCATATGTTAATGCATGTTTATAATATTGTTCGTCTTTATCTTAAAAAATAAAAAGTTTCGCGCTATCGCCGAACAGCAGCAGCCGCTCCCATTCAACATTCTTGCCAAGCACACACAAACACTAAGCGGAGCCACAACGGAGACCAAAAACAAAAACAGCAATAAAAACAAAAACAGCACACGGAGCATCAGCAGCAGCAGCAGCAACATCAGCAGCACTTGGATGCCGATTGCCTGCCCACGCCCACAATGACAGCCGCTCCGCCCGCCCACGATAATGGCGAGCAAAACAACCAACAACAACAACAGCAGTACGCATTAGTTAAGCGCGCCGAAGACGAACGTGAGGATATATTCAAGCGCTATGAGCTGGGTCTGGATCCCCACAATATTGTCGACTCCTGGGAGAATCCCACATTTGAAATCTATCACATAACAGACAAGTAAGTAAGGATGGACTTTGTTTTTCTTTGTTTCATGCGATTAGCTGTTTTTGTGAGTGCGTGTGCGTGTGTATGTGTGTGTGTGTCTGCTGACTAATGCATAAATAACTGTTAATCGCAACAATGTAACCAGATCTATGGGCCAACAATAGAGGGCGTTTTATGTGTTAAGAAACTGAAATAAATTTATTTCAAATGAAAATACACAGATTAACTAATAATCTTATTGGCTATGTTGAACGTGAGCTTATCTTGCCCATTTTCCTATCCACAAGTTAATGGAATGTATGTCATCGTAGTGTTAGTTATTTTTTATATAAGTTTTACTGCTATCTTATCAGTTAACACTAACAATTGTTAAATATAATATATAAATAACAGTTAATCGCAAACAACGTAACTAGATCTTAAGGCCAACTAAAGAGAGGGCGTGGGGAAGTGTCCAACAAAATAATCAATAACTGTTTATCCAGTCAATCAATTTTTACGTCAATTAACTCATTCAAAAATCATTCTTGGCTTAGTATTGTCATTTCTTATGTGCATAAAAAGTTCAGTTAGGAATTTGTACACCTGATGGAATCGTTTGCTACTTGCTGGTATCTTATCAGCAGTGGCAATTGTCAACGTTAACGCGTTTTTAATTATCTTGTTTTCAGATACGGCTTCATGCATGATTCCCGCCTGCCATCGTCTCGCGACTCTCAGGAGGTGCAACGCACGAAGATCGAACTGGAGCGCGATAAAAAATGGGTGAAAATGCTAAATCACTGGCCACCGCCGCATGAGAAGCTACATAAGCGCGTCTACAAGGGAATACCGGATCGAATGCGTTGGCCGGCATGGAAGCAATTGCTCAATGTGCAGCAGTCGATGGACAACAATGTGGGCGTGTATGCTCGCATGCTGCAAATGGCAAAAGAGAATGCAACAGAGACGCGGCAAATCGATGCGGACGTCAACCGTCAGTTTCGTGATAATCTGGCCTATCGGGAAAGATATAGCGTTAAGCAATGCTCACTGTTTAATGTGCTGAACGCCTACAGCATCTACAACTCCGAACTGGGCTATTGTCAGGGCATGGCGTGTGTGGCTGGCGTATTGCTGCTGTACATGCAGGAAGAAGAGGCATTCTGGGCACTCAACACGCTCATCACAGATCGCAAATACGGCATGCATGGTCTATTCATTGAGGGCTTTCCAAAGCTGACACGTTTCATCGAACATCATGATCGAATTTTGTCGAAGATAATGCGCAAGCTGCATAAACATTTTATGAAACACAATGTCGACGCCCTGCTCTATGCCATCAAATGGTTCTTTGTGGTTTTTGTGGAGCGCGTGAGTCAACAAGAAATATATGCCAAATCGTATTCGATTTAATTTATAAATCTCTTTGTATTTTCAGGTACCTTTTAGTCTAAGTTTACGTGTTTGGGATATTTTTCTACTGGATGGCGATCGTGTTATATTAGCCATGGCTGTTACCATACTCTATTTGCATAAGGATGAACTGTTGCGTCTGAAAGATATGGACGGTATTATTGAGTATCTGCAAGTGAAGCTGCATAAGAATTTTGGTTACAATGACGACGATGCCATTCAAGCGCTCGAGCGCGTCATGAAGAAGTTGAAAGATCTAAAACTCGATGTACCTCCGCCAGCGAAAACCAATGAGTTTCCCACGCGACCGCTCGGCATGTTCGTGGAGGCGGATCGCGAAAAGAAAACTGGACGCAGACGTGACTACACCGATACGGAAAAACAAGTCTTAACAGATGTGATATCAAGGTGTGAACATTTGCACATTCAAATTGCATACACGATGTTAATCTATTCAAATTATTCTCATATTGATAGACAAGAACAAAACGCAATTGAAGTACAATCCACGGTGTCCTATGAGACATCCGAGTGCGCAACTGGTAAGCTTTTATATATAAATAATCATCTATTCAACGGCACAAATACTAAACCTGACTAATTTTATATACATTATTACTAACGCTTGCTTCTCTACTAAAAATACATATTTATGAAACACACATATACTTATCCACATATATATATATAGCATTTGATTGTAATTTGTAGTGTGTGTGGTGCAAGTATTGAGATCAGTTCACATATATATATATATTTATTTAAATTTTGATTTAAAATCGAATCCGAATTAAATTGTTATGGCTTACAAATAGCTTATAGTCTTATGATCGTCATAATTTTGTACAAAGTTTCATTTTTGTAATTTTTTGAGTGTTTAGCATATTTATTTATTATTGTATCTCCCCATATGTATATTTTAAATTTTTATGTTATATATATATATATATATATATATGTATATATAAAATAAGGTCGATATTTCGTTCGTTCATCGAAAAGTTTTGGTATTTGTTTAATTGCTTTCGTATAAAAGAGATAATGTCATAATTCATAAGAGGCGTCTTTAAGAATTTCCCCTTAATTTTCAAGGCTTTTTATTAATTGTTTATAATGAACTTCAACCTAAAAATTAAAAAAATTGTTGCATTGAGTACGCATCGTACAAAGTTCGCCCAATTAAATGATTGTAATTTGGCTAACTTAAAAACTGGACTATGTGATACCCTGTTTTTTTTTTACGGTTCTGGGATGCGGTTGAGAGTTCTGGTTGTTGTGTTCACTAAAATTGGAAAAAAATATATTCTATGTATATAAAATGATGAATGGATGCGAGATCAACTACTTATGTATATATAAATAATTAAACCGAAGCATAAACCGCCGCTTATTAAATATGCGTTCAGTTCACATGTCATTCGAGATATATATATATTTAATGTTCCATTTGAATTACATTTGTCTAACAATGTCCGCTCCATATGTATATCACACGCATTTATTCAAACGCTTCTCAATGTCTGCGCGGGATTATGTCTTGTGGAAACATGTTTAAAACTCTGTGTGTGGCGTCTATCGAATATTTAACTAAAACAAAAACATTCGAAACAAACAAAAAACACTGCATAATCTCTATTGTTCATAGGTGATGCGTATTCAATGAAAACTTATCAGAGTATGACTAGTTTAGCCACTTCGCCGGCAATTAGTAGCTATTCGCTATATAGCAATGGCTTTGTGATCACCGGACCCGAAGACAGTCGCAGCCAGAGCGTAAACAATCTCAACTATCACTGGCAGCAGTCGCAGCAGCAGCCCTATGCCTATATGCAGCACATCTCAGCCGATCGATTGTCGAATCAAAGGCATAGCTATAGCAGCGATAGCGATAGTCGCAATCGACTCGATCTGGATAAAGCGCTGGAGGCCCTGCAAAGCCAGCAACTGCAACTGCAGCACGAAAATCATCATCAGCAGCAGAGCAAACGTATCCTGGTCGAGAACGGAGTTGATAAGCTGACACAGGAGAACTTAACCAAAGCTGTTAATCATACTAATGAGAAAAACTATGATGTCGCTATTGTTAATGATGTTGATGATGATGCGCTGAGCGTGGAGAATACGCGTCTTTAGTCTGTGTATTTCGTCAATCTCCAATCGTTTATATGTCGTAGCTTTTAAGTTTAAGTTTAATTTTTGTATTTGAATTTATAAACTTTATTCGATTGATTGATTTGCCGTTGCTCAACTTGAATGCCAATTGATTAGTTACAAATTTATATAATATAATAATTAGTAATTAGTTTTAATTTCTATTTCTATCGAAAATTGTTGCTTAGCACACAAATTTGTTAAACGTAAATTTTTGTTGTTGCCTAATGTCAACGTTTTGTATTTAGCGTAAATTTCTCAAACACCTAACACAACTGATATTATCTATACATATATATTGAAATCAGTCATATATATATTCCAAAAACAAAAAAATAAAACTGATAATTCCTAAGATACCAACGATTCCAGCAATACGTACAACGATTTTCAATGCACAACCTAACTAAAAACTTAACCTAAACTATTAACTACTCTATACATGTATTTATTATTGCCCACAAACCTGTTACATACCCCATATACAAAAGTATATATATATATATATGTTAAAATGTAACTGAATATATAAATTATATTCCTGCCTAAATTAAGTTTTGCATTTATGTATCATTTCTTTTGCTACTTAAAAACACACACAAAGCCAAATTCAGATTGTAGCCCTAGATAAAATCATTATGTAGACATATATATATATATATATACATATATATATATACCTAAAATAAATATATATGATTTTTTGTACTGAAGATTTGATTTCTTATTGCCAGTTTTTGTTTTTATCACACTTTTGCATGTTAAATCTAGAAAAACTCTATTGCAGCATAAAATTAATTGATAATAAATTAAAATATGAAATCATTTTTATTTTGCACAACAACATACACTAACAAATTAATTAACAACAAATTCGAAAACAAAACTAAATGTAAAATTATTTTAAAACAAAAAACCTAAAAATAAAACACAAAAATCTACAATCTACATTGGAAAACGCAACAATTGGAAATCGACGAACTACTTCTAAACAAATTGGCGAACGTTAACTATATTACACTCTATAAAAACAAACCGAAACGAATACATAAACTATTAGTTACGCTTACTGTACCCGAGGATTCGCACTCAATTCGAAGTTCGCTTGCAGGTACTTCAGTTGCCTCTCACGGCTCATCGGAAACCATGTCGCTGGAGGACAATAAGTAAAGTTTTTATATTTCATCAATATATTTAAAATATAAATAATTATTTAAAACCCTGTTTATTGCAGTATTCATTTAAAAACCGCAAATATGCTGCAAAATGCACCGCAACGCGAACTGCTGTTGGGCACTTGACGTCAGCTGCCGCCGGCATCTCAAGTGATGTCCGCCGCGGCAGTAGCAACAACAACAACTACTACAACAAACACTGCTGCAACATCCAATGCAACCATTAGATCAAATACTGCAACACCGCCACCCGTGCCGCCGCGTTCACCGCTGGCGCTGGGCTGATTAGCAGCCAGAATGACGAAGACGACGACGACAACATCGATGTCCATAAGAATGTCATGCTTAACCGTTAAGACATTCTAATTGTGCTCCAAGTCCTGTCATCGTCGTTCTTGCCTAGTTTTTAAGCTTTGTCGCCTTGCCACAAAAACTGATATTTAAACGTAAGGTAAAATGCAAGCCAAAAAAAAAAACAGTTTCGAAAATTTCTAGTTCGGGTTAACAAAATTGTTCGCAAGAAATCAATCAATCAATTATTTGGAAATTTTGTTTTTTTGTTATATATATATTATATATATATATATATATATATATACGTATAGACATTGTATATAGATACTTAACAGAGTGTGCTTGTAAAGAAACTTTGCACAGAGCCAAAAAACAACTGACAAGGGCCAAGCTCCCAAAACAATATGAAACTGGAACATGAAATTATAAAGAGCAAGAAAAGCAATCGAGAAATAAATACAAAGATATTTGTTGTAGCAAGAGCAACATGTATTTAATACAAAATAAACTAAACAAAATAAAAAGTTATTGACCTATTATAAGCATGTTGTAAATTGTAATTGTATATATATACCAAAACAAAATACAAAGCAACGTTAAACAAAAATATATATAAACAAATTCAAAAATTACGTCCATGCTACCAAATATTAGCAAGTGAGTTGATATATATACAACAAGAGCAAACGAATGATTATGATTATGATTACAATTACGATTATCTTCATGTATGTATAGTTTTGTATGCCCAACTATGCAAGTTTATATATAAATATATATTTAATGTAAGTAATTTATATATTTGAAAAGAAGAAAAACGACTATGTATATGCATGCCGGTTTAGCACGCACTGAACTTTGTGTTCGTTTAATTAGCAGTTTGCTTTTCTCAAAATAAGTTAATTTTAACTTAATTTAAGTTACAAGTTGATTGTAAATTAAATTTTTGAAGTGCGTTTCCAACATAAACACAAGTGTTTTAACTTTTGATAAATCTTCAAAGGCTTAGGTTTCCGTATCGATTTTTATTTTGCCGCCCTTCTCAAATATGTTGCCCAGATCCTTAAGGGATACCTCAGCTGTACCTCGGGGTAGCGGCTGCGGCTGATTGGGACCCGGCTTCCATCCGACCAGGTAGATAATTTGAAATGTCGCTGGGACGCCTTCATCATTTGGTTTGCCGTAGAGCTCTTTGTAAATAGCACTGGCTGCCAGTAGCGTTTCACGGCTTAGGTGAGCTGGCCTATTAAAGGCAGCATTGTTCTCGGCCATACCCTTCAGATCCCACATTAGCTCAAACATGCTGGGATAGCCAATGACTACCTCATCCGTATCGATGGTTAACATCGTAAATCCAGCTCGATTCAGCAGCGAACCAATATCACGAATTTGAGTAAAGGGCGAAACATGAGGTGCAATCCCGCCCTTTCTCTCTAGCTCCGCCAACTGCAATGAGGACCGCAGCTCATATAGGGTGTCACCACCAAATAGCGAAGCAATAAACACGCCATCGGGCTTTAAACTGCGTTTAATACGCGAAAAACATCCGGGCAAATCATTGACCCAGTGCAAGCTCAAGCTGGAGATGATTAAGTCCATAGAGTTCTCTTCAAACTGCAGAGACAAAAGAAATATTTAGATATTCATTACGAATAACAAACTATATGTGTTTACCCACATCCAGTTGCTCCTCGTCTTGCAGCAATTTGCTTATTTTAAGGCCTGGAGTGCCGTGCGCCTGCTCCAGCATTGTGGCACTTGTGTCGGTAAGGGTTAAGTGCTCCACACATTCAGCCAAGATGTGCTTTGATATATAACCACGATTGCAGCCAATATCGGCGGCTGTTTTAAACTCGCGCTTTATGTCAAACACCCGATCCGCTAGACGAAAGCCCACTTCCTCCTTCAGATAGTCATAAAGCGCCACATCTGTGCTGTTAAGAGTAATATCGTCATAAAAGAGCTCAATTTGACATAAAAGTAGATCTCACTTGAGTGCCGCTCGTTCCTTCTGCAGTCGCTTTGCATTTCTGTCGAAAATATTCATGTGCGATTGTTGCATCGAAAGGCAGCGCCAAGCGCCACAATTGTTTTTTAAACGTTTCCCACACGTTTTAAGCATTATTGAATAATATTTGTTATGCTGTAATGCCGGCAATAGCTACGAAAACAATAATACAGGAAACAGATGTTTTGCAGTAAACGTCGCTTATTTGAGGCCCATGAAATACACTCAGTATATAACAATATTTAATACAAATTTATTTTATATTTCTGATTTTGAGAGCACTTTATCTTTTATTACATTGTTACATACAATTATTTATTTTTTTGTGCGCAGTGTTGAGTAATTTTACCAATCAAATTTGTATTATCAAACAGCTGATTTATTGTACGGCACATACGCTGTTCACAGAAACTGTGCTAGGTTAATGCGGTATATACTAGAATATTTATCCATTAGTTATTTCATTTAACATTTCGCTAAATGATTTACATGAATGCTGATTAATTAAATTTTAACGTTAAAATAAATTGCTAAATGTCTGCACTGACGCAGAAATTGCAAACCCCAACGATTAGTGTTATGGATGATGCTCAGCAGATTAGCAGTTCACGCTATGCAGCACTGGCTGGTTTTGTTTTGGCGCGAAACGCTGAAAAAGTAAAGATAAAAACTGAACAAATTTCTAATATAAAAAATGAGTTTTTCGCGCAGTTCACTGCGCTATGCGCACACCAATGGATACACAGGACTGCTGTATACGCCCAAAGGTGATTTCATGATCACCTGCGGTACTGATGGCGACATACGCCACTGGACCTGCATCAGCGACGATGATCCTCGCTCCACCTGCTTGGGCGAGTTTGTCATGTGCATTGCGCACACGGGAACCCGATTGTTGGCGTCAACAGACCGCAACACGGTACACGCATACACATTCCCTGACATGGACAGTGATGGCATACTAATGCGGTTCACTGCACCTGTTACGTGTCTGCGAGTGTGTGGATTGTTTACAGCTGCGGGCAGCGAGGATACGAGTATTAAAGTGCTAAAGGGTGACAACGCAGGCGCCGAGACAATACTTGAGGGGCACAAGGGACCTATATTATCTCTGGATCTGTATGCAGAGCGACATCTGTTGGCATCGGTAGCAGGTGATGGACTGCTTAAGGTCTGGCAGTTTGAGACGGGCGAAGAGCTGAAAAGTATATCAGGATTGCCGCGTGTTAATAGCTTTGAGAGCGCAAGCCTATTTGGGACACCCAGCTTTGAGCCACTGCGCGGTGAACAATTGGCCTATGCACTGGACAAGGAGGTAATTGTCCTTAATACGTCCAACTGGGAGGTGGCCTACAAGCTGCAGGATGATCGTGTCTCCAGCAATTATAGTTGCTGTCAGTTCTCGTCGAATGGAGAGCGTTTAGCAGCTGGCACCACTAGTGGGGAGTTGAGCATCTTCGATGTGGTGCGTCGTAAAGCATTGCCAGTGGAGGCGCCGCCCAGCGATTGCAAATCCATTACGTGCCTCGCATGGAATCCGGCTAATGTTGATGAGTTGGCCTATTGCGATGCCACTGGACAATTGGGAACCATTTTTCTGGGCGAAGAAGAGACAAGAAACGGATTAGATGGTGAGCTGGAGGACGAGCAGGAAGATCTGCTCACAGGCACAGGATTTGAATTTGAGGGCGCTGATGATGAGAATGTGGCGCAGCCTGATGATGGCGATGGCGTTAGCCTGGAGCAGTTGAAACGTAAAGTGATGAGCAATACGGGATATATGCCAGATGAAATAGACGATGAGCAGTCGAAGCATTCAATAGCTAGTAGCTCCGTTGTGCCGTCTGTTCCTCAGATAAAGCTCTTCAAGCAGCAGGATGCATTTCAGCCAGGCGCCACACCAAGTGATTTAGAACATCATTACTTGGCCTGGAACGATGTGGGTATTGTCACAGCACATACCGAGCCGAGTGGTGACGGTGCTATCGATGTAGAATTCCATGATGCGAGCGTGCATCACGCTCTGCACCTAAGCAACAACTATAATCAACATAATCTGGCAAGTCTCAGTCGCAGCGCCTTGGCTTTAGCGTCCACGGAAAGCAGCAAGCTGGTGGTCATCGCCTTGGCTGCAGCTGGCAACAAGGAGTGGTCGTTAAGTCTGCCGGATTGCGAGAGCGTGGAGGCGCTGGTGGCCACCAGTCAACTGATCGCTGCGGCCACCAGTAGTCACTTTTTGCGCCTCTTCACCGTTATGGGCACCCAGCGAGAGGTGTTGAGCTTACCTGGACAGGTGATCGCATTAGCTGGACATGAGCACAGCGTTCTGTGTGTTTACCATGCCGCCGGCTGCAGCCAGAGCCAACAACATTTGGCTGCTATGTTGGTTAATGTGAATGGTTTAAGTATACGCGTGGAACAGATCGCGTTGCCTTTGACACCGGGAAGGCAACTAAATTGGCTTGGATTTACGGATATGGGCTCGCCCAGCTTTGCTGATAACATGGGTCTGGTGCAGCTTTATCGACGTGCCAGCAATGCCTGGTTTCCCATCTGCGACACCTTGAAACAGAGTTCTAGTGTGTCTAACAACTACTTCATAGTTGCTCTGTCAGAACGCAGACAGATTATTGAGGCTGTGCTATGTCGCGGCAGCTCGTATCCCATGACTAATCCACGTCCTATGCTCCAGGAGCTGCGCATGCAGCTACCTCTTTGTGATATTGAGGTGGAGAAATCTGAGTTGGAGGACACGCTCTTGAGGGCAAGCTTGATGCAGTGGGAAGGCGCTGAGAAGCTACAAAAGGAGACGGCCATCAAGTTATTTGCCTTAGCCTGCAGCAGCGAGTGTGAGACGCGTGCACGTGAACTAATCGAATCTATTGCCTGTACTGAGCTGCTTCAGCTGGCAGTCAAATATGCTTCGAAACGAGGACGCATTCACCTCTCAGATAAATTGTGTGAGTTGCTTCCGCAATTGGAGGCAGTACAGGAGGCGCGTAAGCAGCAGCAGCTACTGGGAGCCAACGGCATTGCGGCCACCATTATCCTGCCCATGGCTCCAATGCAGGCCACAACGCCTAAATTGGCGCCCAAGGCGATGGAGCTGAGTGCCTCCAAGCGTGGCGCCTTAAAACGATTCTCCAATTCTCCAAATTTGTTTAAGGCAGCTGCAGCAGGAGCATCTCGTCCGTCCACGCCAGATGCCACCTCAGCACTGGACACACAGGAGAATTTATTTGGCGAATCCGAATCGCAGGCATGCGACTCTAAAGATGGAGAGCAACGTACGCCTTTAAATTCCGTTAATCCGTTTGCTATGAAACGCAAGCTCGTTGATACAGGCGTCATATTTGGCTCCGAGAAGCTGAAACTGGCAAAAAAATAAATAATTTTATTTATATAGTCTTTTATTAGTGATGTAAAATTAATAATACAATAAATTTAAACTATTTTCGACTTTAAATGCGAAATGAATTATTGCGGTGTGACCTGGTGTGCTTGGGAAAATACTGTATATCAGATTAATAGCCAGTGCAGGGGCTGGTCACACTACAGCGCTTGTTTTGCCTGTTGATAGCTGTTACTTAAAAGTAAATTCAGTAAAAGGTTGGTGCTTTCCCGTTTAAGTTATGTGCTCTTCGGGTTGATCTACGTTAACAAGATAAAGGGGATACCCACATATTGTGTACGTGTCTCTCAAGTAATTTCACAACTTGAACGCATTTTAAGTCACACACACATGTTGAATTGAGTTATATTTTAAATCGTGTTACACGCAATATTTTAATACATACAAAAAAAAACAGACAAAAATATATATATACAATACACTTTAAGAAGGCGTGGCATGTTTTTATCGCAATCAAAAATTCGCAGTGGTAAGTTTGTACATATATATATATATATATGCGATGTATATGTATGTATGTGTGTGCGTACGTATATAAGCATGTCTGTTTCGGGCTATGTATGGCAACACAAGCATATTGCCTTTATTAACCGTTACATGAAGCGCGCGCGCACATATCCCAAATCTGTCTCTCGCACACATACACATACAGACAAACACTTATCCAACCGAGCACAACGTACTTTTGGAGGAGAGTGAATCAGCTTATCCACCGATTTCTTCTGACAGCTATCAGGTCATAGCAAATCGCATGTATATAAGCTCTTTGACATCTGCGTCGTCATTTACCGTTTAACCATTGCATCGCGAAGGTTGTTTTTTCTGCCAATAAAAATTTTCACGAAACATTGCAATTGCGTTTGTGTGTGTTTGTGTGTAAGCGATCTTTGCGCTGTGTATTCAAACAAATAAAATCAATATTTAATTACAGTTTAAAAACCAGAAGCCAGAGTGTGATCAATAATTATTGTTTTTGGTACTTTTACTTTTAGTCTGTGTACGTGTGTGTGTGTGTGAGTGTGCGTGTATGTGTGTATGTACTTGTGTGTAAGAGATCGTGTGCGTGTATGTCCGTGCTTATAAGTACAGTGCAAAGCATTTTTGTCCTTTTGTACGTATTTACTATGACAAAAAATAACATCCGAAAAAAGGCCAGTGGCCAAAAGAAGGCGATCCCTGCCAATAGATTAAACATAGTAACAAATACAACAATGCCACCTTCCATTTTGGCGCCGCCAGCGACACCGCCGTCAACAACATTCGTAAGCTTCAAAAACAAAAACACTTCCAACAACAATAACAACAACAACAACAAACAAGAGAACAGTAATGCCAATAGCAACAACAGCAACAATGCGGATATTCATGGGATATCGCAACGCAAACCATGGGGTGAGTACATTAACAGCACTTTTTGTTAACTGTAAATATAAACGTTTCTTAAATTCGTTAGAGCGTGAGCTGATTGGCTGCTTTCTGTTAAAAATGGCTGACAATCAGGTGGTAAGCGCGCGCAGTAGTTGGTATGTGGATAAGCGGACACTTCGAAGGGAATTCGAGCAGCATCTGCTATGGGAGCCCAATAGCACTGAATTACGGGTTAAGCTCTCCATAAACGGGAGCTATAATGTAAGTATTTAAGTGGATACAAACGAATGTATTCATTGACATGAAATGCATATTTTGTTCGAAGATTTTCAGATCACTCTTATACACACATAAATATAGAGTCGGCTAACTTTTAGTTGGCATTTGTTGACTCATTAATGTAGCTTGAAAATATTAATAGATAGCAATTAGTTTATTTGACAGAGTAATATCTTGACTACTTTATTTCCAGCTTATAATTGACTTTGTTTTGTGCTATAAATAATATAATAAAATTAACGGTTGTGATCAATGTTTATCGCATAAAACCATTGGCAATAAAAATGGCTTAATCAGTTTGAGATGATTGATTATACTGTATGAATACTATACCTTCATTTCAAATAGAACATACAGACCTATCATTGCTTTCTTTGTTATTCAAACACTTTCAATTTTGTTTCGCTTTGTTTTGCTAATCTGCTTTATACTTAGCTTGCTTTATCACCTCTTCACATATTTCTTTATTTTTCTCTCTCTCGCTCGCTCTCTCTCTCTACCCCTCTCTCTCTTTCTGTATGCCTCTCTCAAGCCCTCTCTCTCTCAGACCAAGCGAGCACAGCTGTCATCATAAAATCTGTTAATCATATGCTTGCTCTATGGGTTTTGCCAGATTAAATTTTAATATACAGCCGGCTCATTGTTGTTTCTGTGAAACTGTAGTAAATGTTTGACCATGCTTGTTAAACCAGTTCTCTAATCTATTGTTAGGCATATATATATATATATATAAAGTGCATATGCATATACATGCATACATGCCGGTCTTAATTTATAATATATACATGCAAAATGAGAGAAGCAAAAATTAATTTACTTAACGGATGTAAATAAGTTCGGGAACTGTAAATGATGATAAGCAAATATTTTGTTCACTGGGTATTCAGGAATACGTCATCATCGTCATCAGATATATTCCTCAATTATTAGGGAGATTGGGAAAACCAGAAGCAAGCCTTTTGCTATTAGTGTGGGATTTACCTATGTATATATTTGAGCTATTCAATCAGTAAAAGCACCAACAAAAAGATGGGGAAGACCCTTCCTAAAATATACTTTTGTGTATCAGTTGCATTGTGGTATTGCTCTTTTATAGACTTCATCTACATTATATATACGATTTTATAATACATAAAATCACAGCTGATAAGAATTATGAATGCCAATTCGTTACACAAACACACATAAGTCCCATTAATGTTTACAACCGTCATCAATAATTGTGGTTATGTATTTATTTACAGATCGGTTCGCTGTTGCAGCGTACAAACTTTTTAATGAACACTCCGCGTGGCGACTCCAATTACCGCATCAAGAGTCTGGCTCTGATGGAGTTTCGTAGGGAGAAGTACAATGCAATCGATGAGAAGCAGCGGCAAAATGATCTTGTTGTTGTCAGCAATGCGACGGATGCTACGCAAGATGGTCCGATTACCCAAAGTAAGTATCTCCATGTTAAAATTGTTAAATAGAAGGGTGTATCTCTAAACTCTTAGATGTGTAAGTGTAATAACGGAATCTGTAAAAGCCTTGGACTGTGTTTTTTATTCTATACATTATGACTATACATACTGGTTATATATTTCTAAATTCATAGCTATCTAGCGCTCTGTCAAATATCAAAACAGACAGGGTATCTTCTAACTGAGCATACCCTTGAATCTTGTCCCGCTTGCTTGTTGTTTTTATTTAATCCCTTTTTTGTTTGGTTTGTTTTCAGAATACGTACTGGATGAGGCGGCCGAGTCAGTTCCATTGAAATATCAAAAGACTCAAAAGCAACATCGCAATTTAGACTTTGAGTTAAGTTCGATGGGTTGCTACATTTGTCAATGCAACTTTGATAGCATTGAGAAGTACGAGGAACATGTCGAATACCATGGCGACGAGTCGGACTTTGAGTCGTTGCAGGAAATGACAAAATAGTAAGTGTTATACAGATAATTCAAGTACAATTTACAATATAAGAAAACACTCTTATCTCTATATATATACTGCTTTCTATATATGGAAATCATGTATATATCACGTTTATTGTACTAAAGTAGGTAGCTTATAGTAAAAATTAACGATTATACGTTGTTCACGTGCAATTTATAGATCCAGAAATGTATTTTAATATATTGAACAATAAAGTATAAGTTTTGTTTCTAGTTATAAGAGGTATATTTTAAGTAGAGCTTCACTTTGACAATGCACTAGATGATTTTTCTCTAGTTTAGCTTTATTTTTAATTTAAATCTATAGCTCAAACTATATATACGGTATATATTTGGCCTGATAACAAATCATAGTTGAAAAAGTAAATTATATAAATATCTGTGTAACTGTTATATACATTTCAGTTATTGTTTGCTATCAGGTCACATTCTATAGCAAGTTCTCATGTGTTTAACATTGTACGTGTTACTCATTCCTGTTTTGCTCGCCTCAATGGACTTTTCTAGAGCATTATATCACATGATATTTGAATTCAGAAGTAGAATGCGTAGCTAGCTTTAAACCAATGCAAGTTCAACAGAAGATCATATAAAACTAGACTCTATCTCGGTTCATGCTTATAAGTTAATTGAATTATTTTCGAAAGGGCAATTAACTTCTTTTTAGATCATGCAACACTTGACTCTATAAATCTAGGTTTATATTTATTTTATTGTCTATAAACTCATGGGAGACATTCGGAGCGGTTGAGTCAGCATCAAGAAACCTTTTAATCCCACGCGAATGGCTCGTTTCTAACTCTCCCTTTCTTCATTTACAGTGGCCAGCCGATGTTGAAGCTTTCGTATAGGACCTGCGTGGATAGTCATTATTTTGGTTTTTCGCTGGAAACGCAACTAAAGGATATTGTGATTGAGAAATTTATTATTGTGCAGTCGCGTCAGTTTTATTATGTTTACAACAATCGATTGCCATTGGAGGTGGACGAGAGTGGGCAAATGGTATTCTTTGTCGACTCGCACGTGTTTATGATACTGCGTGAGCAACCGATTGTGATTGGATACAGCCAGCAGGTGAATGGGCAGCGCTATCATTATGTGGAACAGCATCATTTTATGCACACCGATGCGTTGCCCAAGGCCAGCTTCAATGTGAATCCTTATCGGCTGTCTAACAAAAAGCTTTTTCGCGGTGGTCGCCTAGAGCCGGCCATCCCACCAAAAACCGTAGTTACCGCACTGAAGCATGATGCGCAGGATGCTGAAATTCGTTTGGCTGAATACAACAAGGACTATCGTAACTATTGTGAATTGGGACGGGAGTTCACGCCACGCAATATATACGGGACGCTTCGCACTTTGCTTCAAGTAGAGGATATCGAGCGGCTGCAACGCTATGTGGGCCTTAAGCAATCCAAAATGGAGCTGCATCAGTTCGGTAAAGAGTTGTCGGTTAAACTGCAACCGAATTCAAGGAACTTAAGTGCCGAGGACATTCTCTCACCTGGTGATGAAGTTCTTATTATCAATGAACGGTGCACGATTGGCACTCAGTCAGAGGCGGGCAAGGCGAACAGCATCAGGCAGCTGCTAGACAATAATAGCCTATTATTGGAATTGGCGCTCAAAGACTTCGATGCACTCATTCAATGGAGTCAGAAGGTCAATGAACAGTTTGGCCTTCCCGAAAAGGAACGTCGGGAGCCTCGGGTTTATTTTGCTCGCATCCTGGGCGTATCGACGCAACGCGTCAATATCACCTGCGATCGGCATCTGCTAGATAATACGACTTATACGCTACTCTTTCGGCCCGTGCGAGCCGTTCTCCGATATCAATATCGGGCGCTACGTCAGTTAAGTCTTACCAACCCAGAGCATGTGGAACGTTTGCTGTTTCCATCTACAATTACGGGACAGTCGGTGGCTAGCGGCGCTTTGTGTTTCTTTAATGAGAATATAAGCCGTAATCCGGAGCAACAGCAGGCGGTTCAACAAATTGTATATTGTGATAAGCTACCAGCTCCTTATGTTATCGTTGGCCCGCCAGGTACGGGCAAAACTTCGACAATATGTGAGGCCATCTATCAGCTGTATGTGCGCCGACCAGATACCCATATCTTGGTCCTAGCCGGCTCCAATACGGCCTGCGATGAAATCGCATTGCGTCTACTGCGAGTCATATCGAAGGTTCCAAGTCAGTCGTGTCCTTTGACTCGCATCTTTGCCGCCAGCTGTGATCGACGCATCGATAATATTGATGACTTGCTGTTGGAATATTCGAATATGTATGCCTTACACTTCTATCCGGACGTGCAAGCTGTGCACGACTATCGGATTGTGGTGTGCACCCTTAGTTTGGCGGGCAAGCTGTCGACAGGTGGCTTTGGCCGTGATGAGGATAAACGCAACGTATTCTCACATGTATTTGTGGATGAGGCGGCCGCTTCGACTGAAGCGGAGGTGCTAATGGGAATTACCTGTACCATTGCCCCAACCACAAATCTTATTTTATCTGGTGATCATAAACAACTAGGCGCGGTACTTCAATCGCAACGTGCCGGCGATTGGGGACTGGGAGTATCGCTATTCGAGCGTCTATTGCAGCGTGAATGCTATCGCGTGGACGAGAATGGTGATTACAATGCAGTCGTGCAGACACGATTGCGACGTAACTATCGTTCCCATCCCGAAATTGTTAAGCTCTATAGTGATCTCTACTATAACAGTGAACTGAAATCGGAGGCGATATATGGTAAGTTTCACAGCAAAGACTAGACAAAATTCGAATAAAGAATAGATAATTAGATTACATTCATTTAGAACAATATATTAATAAACTACAACAATTTTTTTAAAATTTAGAAAATTATTATTGAACTACGAAAAACGAATCAAGACATAAATCAATTTATAACTCAAACCTACTTGTATTAATTAATATTTTTTAAGATCTATTTTTGACTTACTGAATATCTTAAGAAATTATGAATTTATATATATATATATATATATATATATATATATATATATATATATATATATATATATATATATATATATATATATATATATATATATCAAGGATTCGTTGAATGTCTTAACTGAACAGTTAGCACCCATCAAGAAAACAGAAAAAAGACTAATTCTTAAATAAAAATCTTGAATGTCATTTTGATTAAAAATATGTTCAATATTTTTTCATAATTTCAAATTAAACAGCGTTTTCTATTATGATTACAAAATATTTAATGTTTTTTGTTTTTATTTAGGAAAAGTGTGCATAGCTAAAAACTGGTTTCATATGCCCAACGAACATTTCCCTATAATGTTTCATTCAGTTTTTGGCACGACCATGAACTTGCAGAGTTCGTTGAGGTATGCTTATCCCAAATCATTCTAATTTCTAACAAAATAATAATTATCTCTTGCATTGGCAGCCTGTGCAACAATAAGGAAATCGATGCAGTTATGGACTATGTGAAAGATCTAATGTACTTTGGCATTAATGGTGATAAATTGGACCAAACGGATATTGGCATTATCTCACCATATAAGAATCAGTACCAGCGCATCCAGGAGCAGCTCAACATGCGCAACTGGAATCAAATCGATTGTGGCTCAGTAGAACTGTTTCAGGGCAAGGAGAAGCAAATAATAATTGTTTCCTTTGTACGCTCATTTACCGAAAAATTGGGCTTTCTCAATAATAGTCGAGTGAGTTTGAAATATATTATGATTATTATAGAAACACTATTATATGTTCGTCATTTTCAATACCTTTCAGCGATTGAATGTTTTGCTGTCACGTCCTATGTCTTTGCTTATATTAATTGGTAATCCGCGCACGCTAAGCCAGAATCAGGAATTTCGTCATATTATCGACCTGTGTCGGGATCGAAAAACGCTCGTCGGCTCGCCATATTATCCGGATGATAATAAGACGAACGAGGCGAACGGCGGTGCCGCTCAAACAGTTAATCCGCCGCGTTCTGGCAGCCATCCGATCAATAATCATAATAATAATAACAAAAATAACAGTCATCATCATCGGCAACAACAAACGGACGCAACAGCTGAGGAGACGTTGGCACACTCATTCAAACGAAGTAATAATAATAGTTGTCATAATTATCAATATCACCAGAGAAACCAAAGAAACCAAAGAAATCGTGATAGCGCGCATAAATGTCTATATACAAATGCATATGCAGGATCTTTAGCATTCCGAATTATCCCATAATTTATATATATGTTTATATACATATATATATATATATATATAATATATAATATATAATATATAATATATATATATATATATATATATATATATAAATATTTATATATTTATGGATTGAGTATGCATTGAATCAACCCAAACAATTCACAGATTTAAATTGTGTCCTTAGAATCTACTTTAGAAGTTTTCAAGATCGACGTAAACAATTCCATTCCATTTACGTCGAATTCCACATATCCTTTATCATTTAATGTATGTGTACATGTATGTATATAAATATTCATATACACACATAATTTTATTATATATATATATATATATATATATATTTGCACATAGATATACATATGCATTCGCATCGCAATATATTGCACCGGTCTTCAGTTGTTGGCGTAAAACAGCAAATCCAAGTTTCGCAAGCAAGTCCGATAATGGGGAGCTATTACAATTGCAGTGTAATAACCAAATACCGTCCATGTTTATAATAAATTGGCAAACGCATCTTTTGATCATGCTCGTGACAAATGCTCATTTGGCTAATTTATTTTCACACTTATCCTGGTGTACAGCGTTCACGTTTCTCTGGTTGCTTCTATTATTTATTTTGGTGAACGGCTACACATATAGAATATGTCTTTAAATATTTCATTTTTTTATTTAGCTAATTTACGCAATGCAACCTTGTCGGCGGCCACAAAAATTGGCTACAATAAAGCTGAGCTGCTGAAAATGGGTGCCCAGGCGACTGAGCAACGCAAAAAATTGGATCTAGACCAGTTGTTTGACGATCTGCCCAACGTACCGCGTTTTGTGGATAACGAGTCCGAATCAGTACGCTCGATTCGTGCAGAAATGCAGCATATGTCTCTTAAGCGGCCGCAAACAGCGACGGCTGCTGTCAGAAAGCCAGTGGTAAAAGATGCTGACCCATTAACGTTGAATAAAACCCCAACACGTACGGAAACGAAACGACCATCTCTAAAAGCTGAATATATAGTCGGCATTGACGCGCTCAAAATAATGTGCAAACCTAGTGCACCACCGGCCAGTCCAAATGTTTCGCGTTGCAATCAGTATAGTTTCGTACCTGTGTCCGAGGAGTACAGACGACCGTCGCCATATTTTGAACAGGGACGCTCTCCGCCCTACTATGATTGGGCCAATGGAAGTCCAAGGCCGCAGCCAAAACCACAGCCTAAGCCACAGAAGAAGAATAGCATTTGTGTTATATCATAATTGCATATATATATTAAGATTATGTAGTTTTTTCTTGAAACAACATAGCTTCGAGGCCTACGCGAGACAATTGAGTTCTCGAGTTATCCTTGTTCTGTATTTTTTGCTGTATGTCGCATGTTGCAACTGGGCTGCATTCTTTCGGTCAGTCTGCGCCATTTGCAACATGTTTCATTCAGCAAAAATTAAAAATGTATCTCCAGTATACAAACAAATTCGCATTGGCTGAATGCACAGTAAAGTATAGTGAATGCTCGCTATATTTCGCCAATTGCGAGTTTGGTTGAATATATTGTTTTTATTTATGTATATATATATATGTATATATATGTATATATATATATATATATATATATATATATATGTATGTGCATATATATATATATATATATTTATATACATATATATAGATGTAAATATATATATATATATATATATATATATATATATATATATATATATATATATATATTTATCTGTATATGTACATGTGCATGAATCCCAATCAGTTTCATCCATGTACATGTTCACTAAAGACAGAGTTAATTTGCTCAATCAAATTTTGTAATTCCCTTTTCGATATTTATAATTTAAAATTTCAAAATAAACAAGATTTGGGCCTTTGAGTTCGCTCATTCTATGCTCTGTTTCCTAAGTTAATTGTATCGTCAATTTAAGAAAGGGAAGATAATTCAAAATGTAATCAATGTTGAAAATATTTGAACTATGTGTTTAAGATAAAATCGAAAAGAAACCATTTACGGTGTATACGCTACCAGTTCCAAACTGTGGAAGATACGATATGACAGATGTATATGTACATGTTTACTAAAGACAGAGTTAGTTTGCTCAAAAAAAGTTTGTAATTCCCTTTTCGATATTTATAATTTAAAATTTCAAAATAAACACAAGATTTGGGTCTTTGAGTTGGCTCATTTTATGCTTTGTTTTCTAAATTAATTGTATCGTCAATTTAAGAAAGGAATGTAATTAAAAATGTAATCAATGTGAAAAATATTTGAACTATATATTCGTAATAAAATCAAAATTTATAATTAAATGTTTTGTATCTTCAATAAATGCTTCAAACTGTGGAAGATATAACATAAATCGAGGAGATTAACAATAACATAGTTGTTTAAATTGTAATTTTAAAATTGTTTTACACGATATCTTTTTGATCTTGGCTTGTCAACGCGAGTATATTCTTTGAGTATATTTTCAGTCTCTAGCTCTTTAAATATTCGCGTTTCTTTTATATCAAATATATTTATATATAGTATAGTATATATAGTAAATGTTTATTTACCCAATTTCTCACGCACCTTGTGGGTGTATCGGCAATGTCTTAACAGTATCAGATGAAGGTGACCGTGAGTATATATTCCATATTTTAAGTCTTGCTCCAATAGCGGCAAAATGGTTTTCGTTCATACGTCAGGCGGATAGACAGCAAGTCGGATATACATTTGCACTCCGTGAATGAGTAAATTAAATCTTTTTTGAACCAGTTATTAAAAGCAGAAAAGTGTAAAATAGTGACTATCCCAATCTCAAGTTTGGTGAAACATAACACATATATTCTATAGAAAAAATCGGAGACGTGTAAGCATCTAAGCTGGCTTTTCGTATAAAATGTGACGCAAACTGAACAATATTCACACAATTTTATTTCGTTGCAAAGGAAGCTCACGTAACATTTTTCAAATATACAGTATTCATGGTTTGAGGAAATCGAGTAAATTAACGTAACCCTTTAAATTAAAATACAGTGAAGCAATTGGCTCTAACAATTCAAGGAATCTTGCAAAGATTGTGCGCCTAACGATCGACATTCACATTTGCAATATGAGTGCGCGCGGCAAATTGACCACGCCCACTGCAACGTCCACGCCCATGGTCATGACAAACCCGAGACTAAATAATAATCGAACCGCAAATGAGGCTTTGCGTGCCACTAGACAGGCGGCGCCACTATCACCACCCAAGATCGGTAAAGCAGTTAGATGCACCGGCGGTGATGGCGATGGTGGCACCGCTGCCTGGAAGAAAACAAAAACCGCAGAATTGACTAACACGAGCCGCCTAGAACTGACGGCACGTCTGGAAAAGCCAACGATTGCCTCAACGTTACGTTCGGCCAGCATTCGGGGCAAAGCAATGGCCCAAAAGGCTGCGGTTCCTCGCAAGGAACGAGCACCAGTTGGCGAAACCAAGTGCTTAAATATCCCATCAAAACATTGCATGCTGCGCAAAGTAGGTGGTGGGAAAAAGGAAACCCTGGCAGAGGAATTTTTGCAGCACGACTCCGCCAGTGTGATCAAACAGCCAGTGTTAGAGATGGGTGTGCAAACGAATGAGGCGGAGATACTAGACCGCAATTTGCTTGTGGGAGATATAAAACTCCTTTTGCCCTCTCCGCAGTTAGCCAAGGAAATCGATATGGCTCGGGCTGAGACATCAATGGAGCAATCTCGTAAGTCAGTGATTCGTACCTTTTCACCTCACGAGCACGATGAGGAGCAGCATTTGGATGAATTGAAGCAGTACATGGAGCACAGCTATGTCAGCAGGCGCAAGCCGAAAAAACCGCCATTGCCGATGCTGGCTATTTATGAACCGCATGAATATAGCAGCGTATTCGAGACGATGGACGAGTTCTTTACACGCGACGTAAAAAAAGCCGAATCCCTTACAAGTATCCAGGAGCGCATTAAGCGCAAAGAACTAGAATTGATGAGTATGTTTAATGGCGTGGATGTTAATGATAAGATCGAATCCGACTCCGAAGGCGATTAGAGTCGTATTATCAGAATGCGCCTTTCACATATATTGTGACAAAATATAAAAATTTAAGTCAAATGGCCTGTGTGTATCTCAGGCATGGATTTATGATGGTCTCATTTCTATGTTGAATTAGGCATGAAAGTTTGATCAAATTCGGGAGAAAGATTATTATATAGATGTAGTTATCATTTATGATAATGTAATTTGTTTAAAATTTAATAAATATTGACTAGTCGACCAACCAGAATCGCCTATTGATGTACGCTACGTTTTGTGTTAGGGCAGGGAAGTCTAATTTATGCACTCCAACTCAAGCGTCGACAGACACACATTTTTAATAATCCTTACCTTTTGTAAAACGTTTGAAGCACGCGCTAACAGTTGAAATTACATTTTGTTATCGATGAGCATTGACCAGTGTATGCCACTGAGCTTACAATTTTAATGATTCATCGCAGTTATCAGCTGTTTAGCTGTTAAGTGTGTATACACTGTTTACTACTTGGCTGGCCGGTCTCATTCGGCCAATTATTTATTTAATTTTTATAAAGAACATAAAACTGACTAGCCGGCCAGTTAAATGTCAACACATATTTAGAGACTCCTATAAAGCCTCAATTTACACTCCAGAAACAGAACACCTATTGCTGTGCACTACGAATGCTGTAAGCATAGGAAAACATTTGTTATATATTCCAACTGCAACGTCTACATATGCACTCACATTCATATATATAACATATTTATAAATATACTTATACAGATAGGTGAGTAAGTGAAGTTCAAAAATTTGCAAATGTTGCATGTGATTCACAACAACCCCGTCCGCCAACAGACAAAGATGACACTTAAAGTAACGAAGCTTGCACTAACGAGTCGCCTCATCATCCTGGCCGTCCAAATGCTGGGCAATTGGGTTGTGCCAGATCATAAGCCGGATGTATTTCGCATGCCAATGCCCATAGTGAATGCAACGGGAACCGTATATGGCTTGAACACGCTTGTGAATTTCTGCTTAGGCGGTTTGCGGCATTGGGATGGCGAATACTTTCTCCATATAGCCTACTATTTGTATACCTACGAGAATACACTGGCCTTTTATCCGCTGTATCCGGTGCTCATACGGAATTTGGCCGCTGCTTGCGAGACCTTCAATGTGCCTATGTCACTGCACGCTCTCACACTGTTTATCGCTGTCGTCCTCAATTTGTGGTTCTTCTGTGAGGCAGCCAATTATCTATATCAGCTGACGCAACGTGTCTTTAATGATCTACACAAGAGTTGGAATGCAGCGCTAATTTTTTGTTTCAATCCGGCGAGCATTTTCTTCACTGCCGCCTACTCGGAATCGCTGTTCGCCTACGCCAGCTTTATTCTGATGCTCGAATGTGTTCGACCAAAGCAACAG
The DNA here is from genome assembly GCF_003285905.1 of Drosophila hydei. NCBI lineage: Eukaryota > Metazoa > Arthropoda > Insecta > Diptera > Drosophilidae > Drosophila > Drosophila hydei. The sequence goes on from NW_022045656.1 coordinate 2,708,639, forward strand.
TTTAATTATATACGCATTTGCATCAGCTTGACTGCTTGCATAATGTGCCGTTCCAATGGATTGATTGCCGTCGGCTTTCCCTTATACTTCTTTGCGCGCCATATGATTCTCACTGCAAACGCGAAACGCTGCAAACAGCTCTTCAGGATGTCACTGGCCATATTCATCCCATTGTGCATATTGCACGCCTATTATTTTTACATCTATCGAATGTATTGCATGCCCAGCATTAATGTGAAGCATCCTGATCAGGTGGTGCATTATGCCAGCGAGAGGAACTATCTGCTTGCTGGAAACGGACCGGAGGGATCACCTTGGTGCCAGTATACTTTGCCATTCCCCTATAATTATGTGCAATCTACCTATTGGGATGTTGGCTTCTTGCGTTACTATCAATGGAAGCAGTTGCCTAATTTTTTGCTCGCATTGCCCATGTTAATCTTCATGCATTGGCATTGCTGGGATTACTTTTTGTTTTTGGCCACAAAATTGACGCCGCAAGTTTCAAGCTGGCGAGAGTTGTTCAAGACACAAAAGTCACTACCATTCGTGCTGCATGGTGCATTCTTGACCCTTGTCTGTGTCTTCTTTATTCATATTCAGGTATCAACTCGTTTGTTGGCTTCAGCCACGCCCATTTTTTATTGGTTTGCTGCCGATCATATGCCTAAGTCACTGGCGCAACTTTCATTTCGCTCTAAGGCTGGAGCTCTGTTTCTTTGGTGCACTGCGTATTGTGCTTGCGGCACAGTTCTTTTCGCCAACAATTTTCCCTGGACTTGAATACAAGATTCATATTGGACAGACGTTTATGTGTATATTTACATATATGTGAAGCTATTATTATTTGCCGAAGAGACTGTAATAGGATTGGATATGTTGGTAATTTTTATAGGCAATTTTATTAACGGTATGAAAAACAAAAGCAAATTAAATTAAATAAAAGTTTAGAACCAAAGAAGTAATACATATACACATAAATCAAGAGCAATAATTTTGCTAAACGCCTAAATATATCAGCAATCATTTTTCCCGGCCTTTGTATTACTGATTCCTTTAATTATTGTTTGACCTACCTACCGCATGCAAGAAACATAAATAGGTGGATGGAGTTTCTCCACAACGATTTTTGTAGAAGACGTTTAATTTGTTAAAAATTAAAAAGGGTATGTTTGAACATATAACAAGTAAATTATAGCTATTTAATTATGTACTAATTTGTATATATATATTTTATTCTAATAAAATGTTATTTTTAATGCCTTTAAATAAAAGGAAATAAATGCGCCACAAAATATATTAGAATCGGAATAATTTTAATCAATTGGTTACATGAGTTATTTGATCATCGCGAAGAGCTTGCGATAGTCCTCTTCCAAAAAATCTTTGACTATCAAGCTGTTAACAGATACTTTAGCTTTATTTTTAAAAATATCGAATAAAGTTGAAAACTTAATGGATGAAATACCTCCACCGTGTTTGAACGTTTTTTTTGCTTACTCTAGTTGTGGTGAAGATTTCAAAACAGTTTTTACGCACAAATATCGATAACTTTATGCAATGTTGCTAAGCAGAAATTGATCGATTGAGTTGTATACAAAATAGACCTAAGCTCAACAAAAGAGGTGTTATAAAAAATACGATACGGCCGTAAAAATGGAGCAGCTTTCGGGTGTTATGATAATAATTATCATAGGCGGCGGTGTTCTGACTTTTGTAATGCTCTTTATATTCGCCAAACGCCAGATAATGCGCTTCACGTTGCGTAGTCGTCGTGGGCCCCACGTCCCAGTAGGTAACGATGCAAAGAAGGCGCTGCGCCGTGAAATTGAACGCAGATTGGACTGCATACAAAAGATAGCACAGGAGCCAAAATTGCTATGGACCGATACAGACAAGTATATACTGCAGCCGGGCCCGGAACAGGAACTTCCGCCCTATTACTATCGAATGAAGGCCGTGGACGATGTCAAATTATTAGAGTCAGAAATAGCGCGCGCTGATGGTAGCACACGTCACGCACATGAAAGCTTGCGAGCCTTTCTTTTGACTACGCTCTCTGTTACGCTTAATGGTACTGGGCAGCGCATAATACATCAGTTCTGCGACACATATGAGCACGCACGTCACGATCCAAATGAGTTTGGTAAGGACGAATACGAGGTTTATTATCATATGTTGCTCAAACTAATGGAAGCGTAAGTGCGAAATTTTAGTGATTATCGACTAAACTAATAACTGTTTTTTTCCTGCACTAGTGCTAAGCAGCTGAAGAACTACAATTCAAGGAAGGCTTCACCTGCGCGCACTCCACGTAAACAGAAAATGCATTCGTTGCTAGATCCAGCTCGATTGCGTCCGCCACCCGTCGTGGAGCCACAGAGCAGCGAGCTTACAGCTGGTCAGCATGCTAAAGTTAACATGACGCTGGGATTGCAGGGTGATGAACTTGTGGCCGCTGAGCTGGCTACCAATCCCTTGCACCTGCAAGCGCCAGCGGAGCGAGATCTTATCATACGCAACCGCATAAAGACGCCTACGCTGGATGATATTGCTGTCGAGCCAACAGTGGAGCAGCCTCATGGCGATGCGAATGCCAATACAGCGGAGCATGAAATAATGAGCATTTCGTCGGTACAACTGCAGCGAAACTCGAGTGTTGTCTAAAGGTAACTTATTATTTTCTAATTTATCGTATTAAATTTACATTTAATTTTTTGCATTTCTAAAATATGATATCCTTGCTATCAATTCGTTTTTTTTTTGCATTTGTCGATCAATTGCGAATACAGAACTAAATCTAGTAAACGACAAGAGTAACCAACCTCATTGTCGTACCACGCAATCAGCTTTACAAAATTATCATTCAATGCAATGCACGCACTGGCATCGAATACCGATGCATACCGCGATCCATTAATATCTGATGAAACCACAGAGTCTTCTGTGTAGTCCAATATGCCTTTCATTTCGCCTTGGGAGGCTTCTTTGATAGCCGCCTTGATCTGTTCCATTTTGGTCGGTTTTTCCAAACGACAGGTCAAGTCGACAACAGAAACATTCGGCGTGGGCACACGAAAGGCCATACCCGTTAGCTTACCATTCAATTCAGGTATTACTTTTCCAACAGCCTTGGCGGCTCCTGTGCTCGCGGGTATTATGTTGCACATAGCGCTGCGACCATCGCGCCACTGTTTACCGCTCGGCGCATCTAAAACTTTTTGCGAGGCTGTGCAAGAATGGACTGTGGTCATCAAACCTTCCACAATTTTGAAATTATCGTTAACAACTTTGGCAAGAGGTGCCAGACAGTTTGTGGTGCATGAAGCATTCGAAATGATCTTCATGCTTGGCTGATACTTCTCTAGGTTAACGCCACACACAAACATTGGCGCGTCTTTTGAGGGCGCAGAGATGACCACTTTATTTGCACCAGCATCCAGGTGCACCTTTGCAGCTGCCATTGTGGTGTATCGACCAGTACACTCAACTACCGTCTCGACGCAACTACCTTTCCAGTTTATTTTTTTTGGATCTGATTCGCTACTGACCTTTATCTTTTTACCATTTACAATAAGAGTCGTTCCCTCGACCTCAATCTTATTCTTCAATTTGCCATGGGTTGAGTCGAACTGTAGCATGTAGGCCATATATTTGGCGTCCATGGCTGGATCGTTAATTGCCGCAACTTCCACATCATTTCGCCTGATTGCCTCCCGTAGAAACACACGCCCAATGCGACCAAAGCCATTTATACCGATTGCCATAACAATTAAATTTTAATTTGAATGACGAAAATTATAGCTTATTTCCCACTACTTTCTCCAGCTCGAACTATACTTATACAAATTTGAAAAATTGAAATACTAAACATGAAAATCTAATGCAAAACAAATATAAAACTAAATTATATATATACATAATCATATTCTATTCATTTCAGTTTGACGAATTTCTTAAAGCTTATATGTTTTTATTTTTTCCAGACACTGATATGCCAGCACGTTCCACTTATCTGCATCAACAGTTACCAAAGTCGAGATAAATAGATTAGGAGTGCCGAATATTATTTTCCTCTCTTAGTTAATAATGCATGTAATATATGTTATATTATTATTTTAAGATATTAATATTAAATATAGGTGAATATATGATTATAATTATTGAGATTACAGAACTATAATTATAATATAATATATACATATATAAATATAATGTAAGCTATACAACTCGATTAAATTATATTTCTGTTTTTTCCAACTTTTGCTACGTTTTATCAAAACATTATAAAATGATCTAAATGATGTAATAAACAATGATAGCCATTGAAAGTTACGATTAATTTTGCCCACCAAATAGTGCACAGAAATTGTAGCTTATTGTTGTATTATTAACATTAATTATATTAATTTGTTATGTTTTTATATTTTTGCCCTGAATTTAAGTAATTATCTACCACTTCTCTCAGACTACCAAGTTTAGCTTTATAATATATGGAATTTCTTTGCCATTCTTATATGAAAAGACTTTAACTTATTTCCGACTGTGTCGCTTAAGAGGTTTTGAAGACTTGAGGTTTGTTTGAGGGTTATGATAAGTGGGCTTGTCTTACGTATTGCTTGTTATATTTGGTTTGCTCCTGGTATAAATACACGTAGCAAAATATGTAATTGTAAATAATATTGTCTTAAATCTAACCAAAGTTTTAGATACAATTTGGAATATACTGTTAGTATAGTTAATTGAATCATTTTAAATTAGAGTGACTATGCTTCTGAAATTTCTTTATTGAGTAGAGCTGCAGAGCTTTGCACTATGACTCGGTGGACATAAAGTCCACATTGATGTTTTATTTTTCTATGTTTAGATGCCAATTTTGTCGATTTACCAAGCCAACGGAGCACACATGAAAAGATTTTGCGAAATCTATTACATGTGAATGTGAATAAAAAAAATGATGTGTGCGTGTGTTCGTGTGTGCGGGTGTGTTTTGTAGTTGGTATTTTGGGAATGCTGCCGGCTAAAAGTGTAGCATACATGTGTGGACAGCACAGACTGCTCCTATTCACGCAGACAGCGCAAACACAAATCAAGCTGCAAGTCGTAAAAATTTTCAGAGGCCGCCTCTCGACTAGTTTTCGGTATACAAATTGCTGTTTGCTTATTGCAGCGTAGGCAAGGCCCCAGTCTCAGCAGCCCGTGCATAATTAACTGACCAGGCCGTAAAGAAAGCCAAAGCAAAAACTGTTAAAAGAATAGCAGAAATAATGGAATAACTGTTGCAAAGCCCTTCTTTTGGCAAGGAACGGTTAGCAAAGCATGCGGGGGAAAAGAAAATGAATCGTTTTGGCTGATTAAATTAAGTTTTAATACTTGGGCAGCAAAAATGGAGAGCTAAAGTTCTTAAAGCTTTTAAATCTTACCAGATTAAGTGGATATGAAATATCCTCATAAATAAATAGTTTAGCGATGTATGCGACCAACAATGATTCAGTTAAGGACTTGAACTTCTCAACTTAAAGTAACGTTTGATAATTGTGTATATTAATTAGATTTTTTAATATATACATACTTTAATAGCTACATAAGACACAAAAAACCAATTACACGTGTGTCTGATCGAAGGTGCAATACCTTACCTTAAGATAAGTGGGACAAACTGTATTTCACAGGCATTGTTTCAAGTACATTCCATCGTAGAGACCATGGCGTAGTCGCTTTTGGCTAACAATTTTTGGTTAAACATTTAACTGGCGCCTTGTTAGTCAGCAACATTTTATTGGTTAGACACACAACTGCTTATAAATCAATCGAGTGCGGCCAGCTGCCAGGCTCACGGTGGATCCGTACCCGGACTTGGATCCGAGGACTGGGCTTGGGCCGGGGTCGGGCCTGGGCAAAAGGTGTTTCAGCAAAATGCAAATGCGTATCCATAGGACAACGCACACAAAATCAGCTGCGTTGCTTTGCCGGGGGCGCCATTACTCACCTTTGTCTGCCAAATGGGTTCCTCCCACCCCATGCATAGCTGATGTATCAAAATTTCGCTTGCCGAAATGTAGCCCCAGAGGCAGAGTTTCTGTTCAAGCGGGGCATGGCCCAAACCACTTTGTATGACGAGCGAAGCACTCTCAAGCATTTCGAATGAAAGTTTTTGCGTGTCGAAGTTTATGAGTTGAGTTCTTGGCCAAATGCATACAAAATCCAACTTAAAACCTTCTACTTTAATCTATAGATTGTCAACTTTACATTGTTTCGGAGCATTGTCAACATGTTGCTAAAAGCGCCGCAACATGTTGTCAAGCATGCGACGCCCACACAAAGCCCGTTGCTCTCTCTTTTGATAGCTGTGGGCTCTCCTGGCACTGGCCGAGGTGAATTCTGACCCCGGACTTAAAAATGGGGCCGCCTATTACGAAATTGCTGAAGTTAACAGCAGAAGTTTTAGCCAATATATTATATTCATATTTATATATTGAAACATTCTATTTGGCCCGATCATAAACTTGAGCTAAATGGAAATTGAAAGTCATGTTAACAGCGCACTAGGCCTGCAGCTCGGAAACGGAAGCGAAAACTTTGTTGCGTTTCTTTTTGCTTGTATTTTTATTTTTACTGCTCAAATTTATGCGCAAAACTTTAAAATTGAAACTGTTTTTTGCCGACTGCAACGACACGAGCAAAGTTTTGCATTAAAAATTGCATCCAGTTTACGCCAAGGTTAAATCCAACCAAGTTTTTATGCCAACTGTTTGGCAAAGTCGAAAGCAACATTTTCTTTTGTTTAATGATGCTTCATTTATTTATGTCGAAAGTCGCTGATGCTCAGTAAAAGCCTGATGGCGCAGCAATGAAAATAATGTTTACAGATTTTTGGCATAGTAAAGGATTCAAGTCATAATTAAAAATATTTATAAAAATTATAATTGTTTAATACAACGTTTATCCTTTATAATATATATATTTATATATATTGAAAAAATAGGTTTCTACTTGAAACACGTTTCAACTATATATATAAACTCATATGCCCATATTCACTTTACGAACAGAGTAGCATTTAGCAGAAAGCATATAGCCAGTTTTAATTGGGTTGCCAAGCAACAAGTCACATAATTTATTATATATTTTTAATGCAATAAAACTATCAAATATTCATCTAAAATCCAAGGGAATGGCTCAAAAATATTCTTTATAGTTAAATAATATATTTACGAAGAACTATTTCTGTAATGCAAGTTCAAGCCCTATTGTAATGAAGGCACTCAAACTGGAGTACACAACTCAGGCGAGAATATTTATGCTTAATATTTATTTAAAATGCTTTATCATTTGGGGTCGCTGTTAAACGCGTCTCTCGGGTGCCTTTATAACGTATTTACGAGCCACTTGTTGTATCGGGCGCTGAAGTAAAATACAAGAGACAGCAGAAATGTAGAGAAAAACATAAGTAGAGGAACTTTAAGTGCCAATAACATTAAAGCAAACAAGAAAGAGTGGTAGAGTTGTGAACTCTTTTATGGAAGCGGCATTGACAATGGCCGAATTGTTGGTGGCACAACTGAAGCAGCTGAGCAGTAAGCCATGGCTATAATCGCATTTGGCTGATATCGTCAGCAGATAAAGTAAAATAGCTGCTGATGCAAATCAATGCATAATGTGACAGCAGCAACGGAAATTGTAGTTGTTGCAGCAGCAGTTGACGCAATGAAGTTTGCCAAAAAATCAGCAAATAATTCAAATTTAAATGCAGCCTGCAGCCTGCAGCTGAAACTGCGATTTGGATACGAGCTCGACTACAAATTGAATTGTCAAACACAACTGCTGCAGCATCAGAACAAAGCCCCGTTCACAAAAGTGAGCAACTGCTGCAGTCGCTGCGGCCCTCACTACGACACACAACAGCACGGAACGGAACAGAACCGACATTTCTCTCTAATTGTGCGCTCAAGTGTACTGCATACAGCCTGGTTACGAAATTAAATCAAAAGATCTATGCAGGCGGGAGACAACGCGGCAGAGGCGGCTCTAGTTCAAGTGGCTATGGCCAATTCCTTTCGGCCCCGAACAAAAAACTTTGCAATGCTTTTGGCTGCATTATTGGATGACATAGGCAACAGAAATGGACATTCAGTTTACGACCAGGCACTCCAGACAAGATGGTTCAAATTAGGCAAGCAGCACGAATAGTCTGTACCCTGTAGAGGGAACAAGCTGTCTGGAATGTAAAAGAAGCTAGAGCATTGGCCTTATAGCTTCATAGACAGGGAACTAAAAGCAAGCAATTGTTTGACTACATGCACTGAGAGAAATTAAACTTCAAATTCAACGACTTATAACTGTAAGATTTGTGGTCGAAATTGAAAAGAATAAAAAATATTGTGTAACTATATCCTATTCTACTGTAAATAATATAAATGAAATATATGCTTTATGAATAAAAATATTAAATGAGAGTATATTGGCTTTTCCATTTTGAGTGGAATGCTTCGCTCAGTCTGTCAGCTTAATATTGAAGTATTATAGAAGCTTAAAATTATTATAAATTTTGGCAACTTCTTCTGATGCGACACATTTGATTTCAGTTGAATAATGAACACAGTCTGGTATAGGCGTTTTCAGCCGGATTACAAAATCGTAATTTCGTAATTGAGACCCGGACAGACAACAATCTGTTTCAATGTAACTTTGACGTCAGCGAGGTAACTGACTTGTGGTAAGGAGAAAATCCTTTTCTTAACTGGTTTCTGTGGCTTTTGTTAGAGCATTCTTAGCGACTGGCAAAAACTGAGATTTTTACCACAGACTTGAGTAGATAATTGCAAAACCTACCACAACACATTATTTTTGTTGACTTCATCAGAGATCAGAATGTTGTTCTTTCACACTTAGCTTGCAATCGCTACAGGGTATCAAGAGAAAAGAAATAAAAACTAGTTTTATTACTGTCAACTCAATGGCGGCAACCATCCCGCCTACCTAATACCAACCCCAATCAATTTTAGAATGTGCTTTAGAATGTGATAGGATGATATAAGAGCAATTTCCAAGGCAATTTTACTCTTTAGAAACTGGGCCAAGTTGTCGGCTTATGAAAAGTGTTTACATTGTATATAAATAAATGTGAGCTGCTTAAAGAGTTATAGCTAGGTCTAAGCAGGTGAACGACTCGGGCACCCACACAGACGCCGCATAGCGTTATTTACGAGCTGGTCACATGAGAAATAGCTCTGAAATTGAATTGCAATAAGGCGAAGCAATTAATTTAGCTGAAGGCAACCGCAGCAATTACATTGATATATATTTATGTATATGTAAGGGGTTATGCACTATTTATATAGAGTAATGTCAATTTGTTTGATGCGCACTGCAGTGCAATAGCTGGAGCAACGGCAGCAGCGTCAGCTACATAATAGTTTGCCATTACGTGTTACGCGACGTATACGTAATGCCAAATGTCATGAAATTTCATTACGATTCGAGTGCAGCAGCAGAAGTCAACAAAATGTTGAACAGTGGGTTAAACTGCCGGCTAAACCAATTACATTTGCACGCCATTGACAACAGCAACAATAATGTCAACAGCAGCCGCAGTAGCAGCAGCAACAGAAACAGAAACATCAACAATATTGCCCCTAAAAGTTGCGAGGCAACGGGAAACGACGCAGCAACAGCGCTTGAAAAATGTCCACAATGAGGAAATGACGTTGAAAAATTGTAAAAAGTACACACACAACACACACATGAGATATACAAATAAGAGAGAGTCTTCCAGCAGCAACAACAACTTGTAATGAGCTGCAACTGAGAAGTTAAAGTGATTTATTCAATTCGAAGCGGGCCCAAGTAAACAAGTACCTAAAATAAAATGTAGACAGTAGACGGGCAACTGCATAATGTCGCACCCTAAATACGCTACATATACGCATATTGATGCATATGATTTATCAGTGCGTAAATAAAATGTTGAAATAGATAGAAGAAAAAGAAGAAATATATGTTGGGAAAATCGCGAAAATGCAAAAAAGATTAAGTATAGAAAGGGACAAAAATTAGTATATATATATTTACCACATAAAATTATATGTAAATATGCATTAAAGAAGAATCGTTAAATTTCAAAATGGAATCAAGATGAAGAAATTTGAAGTTGATCAAAGAAGAAGAAAATGTAAAGAATGTAAACATGATTTTTAGAGAAGAAAAAAGAAGAGTCGTGAAAATGTGATGAATAAGCAGATTAGCAGAAGTAGATGAAATGAAGAAACAGAAGTGAAGTAGCAGATACAGGATAAAAACAGATTTGATATACAAATTTTTTCAAAAATAAAAAAAAAAATGAAGAAAATTTAGGGTAAAAAAAAGTAAAAGCAATGTGAAAAATACGATGAAGAAGCTAGAGTAGGTAGATTAAAAGAGAATATTAAGAAGGTGAAGAAGAAAATATGTAAAAACGAACATATGAAGAATATGCATAAGGAATGAGGTAAGGAAGCAGAAACAGAAGTAAAAAGTAGATTTGGTAAAAGAAATATTAAGAAAAGATATTAAAAGAAATTGAAGAAAATGTTTAAAAAAAAGAAAGACAGGCGTAAAGAAACTGGAGGATGTAGTATAAAAAATAGTAAGAAAAGGGAAATATATAAAAAAGAACAAAAGCTGAATATGCAAAGGTATGAGGTAAAGAAAATGCTGATGTGACAGACAGAAATCATGTCACATCCATTAATAAACCCCATTACATTTTGACTACAGTTTTTAATAAATATATATTATTTACATTTATTTGCTGCATTTATTTTCATTCGTTTCCATTTTCTTTCAGCTGGCTTCTAGCTCAGCAGTAAGGTGAAAAGAGTTCGCCTTGCTGTACGCTCAAGGGATATCTCGCTGTAGTTGCTCGACTTGTTCTCTGCGTAAGACGTTACACAATTCCTGACAAATTTATAGTAGCCCATTGACAAAGGGTGGACAAATTTAGAGCCTGGGTGCGCTTCCCAAATGATTGACCCGAAATAAACCCCAATGCCCGAGCTGTTGCCCGCTTGTCAAAAACTCATTTATTATTTAAATATTATCAGGCGAATAAAAAAGTTATGCAGAAAAGAAAGAAGAGGAAGACGGGCAGACAGGATGCTGCTCATTTTTAAAAACTTTTCTGCCTACTTCGTTTTTTTTTTCGGTTTGTCTGCTGTCAACTTCAATACGGCATAAAAGGACATGCCAAGGTGGCAAAGCCGCGGACACTTGACGCAATTCCCTCGCATTGTGCGTGTAAAATTACAATTCGGAGCCCCGAAGACGAAAGACCAGCACCAAACTTTTTTTCATTTCTGCCAAAATTATTGTTAAGAACTTGAACAAAATGAACAATTGTGAAAAGTGAATGAATTATGGTGTAAAAGCAGGAGAGAGCGGGAAATATTTGCTTGCTGATGTGCCTTGCAATATGTGGTCAGAGGTTCAAATTGCGCAACGTTTTCAGCTGCGCCTGATTGGCATACAACATTATAGATAGATCTGTATAAATAATTTTTTTTTAGATTTCGTGTTTATTACATTCATCTGACATCAACAGAAGTTCATTTTTTTAGATTAGAAAAAGTTTTAATATAGGTTTCTAGTTTTTTTTTATAATTTTTTTTAGCTATTTGAGGAGAAGCTACACATTTTTTGCCTAGTAACAAATAGGTATATAAAATATCAAAGTATTCTACTGACTACGAAGTTACTCGTGACGAAATTCGATCCATGTGTGACAAATATCTAGATCTAATACTTTCCGAGATAGCCGCAGACGAGCTAAGATGCGCACCAGGTTAGCTCGACCTGGCGAACTCCAGATTGAAATTATACCTTAGGGTATTTCATATGGAGTCGCCCACAACTCCTGTAAATCTATTAGCTAAATGCGACAATTTGGTATTAACAGTGTTTTATTAACATTTGATGTTAACAATGGCTCATATTGTGCTATGTTAACAGTGACAAATTAGCAGTGTTACATGAACAGAGTATAGTGTATATTTATATTATAGCATCAATTTAAATAATCAGTCAAAAGGCATACTTGAATTAACCCATTCTGTTCAGTATAATTTGAACAAAAAAAAAAAAACAAATTGACGCAAAATAAAACACAAAATACAAAATTTTGGTGCTACTCTAAAGCGTTTTTTATGGCAAAAAATAAAAAAGCGATTGTTGTGCAACTGAGAATTTATGCCAGGACAGTTTCTGTGCCTTATCATTGTCACAGTGCGCCCGCATGGCCCCGCAGCTAAAAAATATTTCTTAACATTTCTGTTTTTGTGCATAAATAATTGTTTATGAACACGTACGAAGAGGGCGAAGAGTCTGGTTGACAAACAATAGCGAGCACATGCAAAAGCCAAGTCAAGTGGAAGAGCAGAAGGGAGAGGGAGAGGGAGGGAGAGACGGGTCGCAGCGAGTGAACAACTGGCAACTGGCAACTGGCAACTGGGTTAGGCGGCGACATGGCACGACTTGGCTGACTCGCGTGACCAAAGTGCAAGAGGTGATAAATAACAGCAAAATGTAGACATCACAGAGCTGAGAGCTCTGAGCCGAGAACCTTAATGCTAACCCAACCTGATACCAAATTCTCACCCGAGGCGTATCTCAGCTTGTGTATGTTTCAGCAATATCGCAGCGGGCAAATGCAAACAAAGTTGATGCCACTTTCAAGTTTGTGTCGTTCAGTTTATAAAGTTGCAACAGCAAACTATTTACGAGCCAGTTGCCAAGGCTAAAAAGCATTTAGTTCGTTTTAACACTTCACTTGCACATCAGCAGCCAAAAATGCGAACTGCCATTTTCCGCTTCACTATCTACACACACGACCTTCTCCACATGGCTCATCCTCATGGCTGACCCTGGACGCGCGACCTAGCTGCTAACCACAACACATTCATATGAAGATATCATTCGTATTTAATTTAACACCCTCACAAAGGTATGGACATTTTGCAGCCACACATGTCGTACACTGAAAGAAATTGAAGCGCGTATATAATTTTATTCAAAGTGGCTTTGTTGAGGCATTGATATTTAATTATAATAAATAAATTTATGATACAAAGGAAGGAAATAATAGTCACATTTTATTCATCAATAATTTTTTCTTTCTAAAAATATTTTTAGTTAAATTTCGTTGTAAACCGTTTAACTATGTTCATTTTATATTGATATATAAAATCAGACAACATCATATATCCGTCCAATCTGATGAATAACTGCATATCTGTAGTACGGAATAGACAAAAAATTACCTCTATCGACCATAAATTACTTCTATGTCTATTAGGGTTAACTAATGTGCCAAAAGAAGCATATCAAAAAAACTGCGATGGATCGTAGCACTATATTAAACGACTTATATGAAAATTACCTTTCGAAAAGGGTATTCAAGCTTCATAGTGTCGTTGTCTCTGTTTTTTTTTCGTATGTCACAGCACTCATCTCTTTTAGCAGAACCACCTTGACGGGGTTTTGTCCTTGTCTTTGTTTTGCTGGCATTGTGCAACAAGGGCTAAAAATACATATTAAAGTAAACATGCAGATGCTTCAAAGCGGCAACACACAAGGACTCGTATGAGTGGTCTAGTTGAATGAGATCGACTAGAAGATACTACATAAGCCCAAACATATGCCTGAATGGATATAAAGCTGGATATAAAGTTTTACTATTTTTTAATATATTATATATATTTATGTATATTTATTTTATTTATATTATATATATTTATATTTATTCTGTTTTTCAAATATACTTTACACAGTGTTGCTTTTCCTGTAGACTATTAAGATTTGAGTAACTCCTTTTCTAGACACTTTTCAACAGACATTACAATGTTGTTTATGCTGCCAAAATTATGATACTCAGTATTTTAGATATTTTGAAATATATGATCGAAATTCCTGTTTAACTATTTTTCCTCTATGCTAAATACCTGGAGACAGGTCAATGTAGCTCAATTTACATATACATAAGCATATATGATATATATACTTACTGAATGCATAAGCAAATTATTATGTCTACGTATATATATAAAACTTAAATGCGCTGTTCTGCGTCGTTTGTCCTTTGTCTTTCGCCCATTACCTTGGGGTTTCTTCGGCATTTGTTTACCAAACTAGCACTTAACTGGGCTAACAATATACTTAGACGTCGCTGAGGCGCAATACGTATTCTATGCGCTATCTCTTTCCCGACCCACTCCATCTATTTCTATTTCTGTCTCTCTCTAAGCATTCTCATTAAACCATATTTGACAACTTAATTGAGGGCCTAACACAAGTTGAAGTTGTCTTGTTGTCAGGGCCAACAAAACATTCTCACCTCTTGAATGATTAATGCAATTCGATTTTATTAAAATTCGTTGGGTGTGCCAAACAGCAGATTATAATGGACTACCATGAAATTATATTTTCTATACCATTTGATTATAATTAAATGACTTAATGTTTTCATTACAATTATAAAAGCTTTTTATTTTGTTAGAATAAATGTAAAAGTCAGACAAGACCATGAGAATGTAATTGCCTGTAATTTAAGCGGGTCTTCCCATATATAAATCCTCTTTAAGCCTATGAATATATCAGAAAAATCTGTGTAAAGCGCAGTATTTAAGTTTTTTTTTTATTGAAAAAAAAATTGCTCGAGTCGGGAGTGCCCGACTAGGCGAATGCCTGAACCCAGCGCAAAGCTTTTATTCAACTTACATCACAAACAACACGCAGCTGCGCACTTTGTGCAGATGATGACCTAGGGCTGTGCTCATGGGCTTTACTATGGGCAACTAATTGTTGAATAACTATTGTTCCAAATGCACTCTTCTAATGAATTTTTCCGAGTTGAATGTGTGTATGTGTAAAAGCTGAAGTCTATACTATTTAAAATACGTTCTTAGAAATTTGTCTAGAAGCAAGATCCAAAATTAAAAATATTCCAAATCTGTATGTCCATCTCAGGTTGCTACAGATTCAATTATAAATCAAGCTATGTGTTATTCAAGTTGCGTTTAAAAACCCAAGCAAATGATCGATCGAAAAATATGATAGACTTGCATATGGGGTGCAGCAGGAGCATATATTTAAAAATTCCAATCCATATATTTGCTCAATTGAGTGATCTCGTCGTCCTGTTCAAGAATTTAATACCTTATGGGTTCAGCCATACCTCCTTTCGCCTGTTACACACATTTTCGCAGAAAATAAGGAATACTCATGCTTAAATAAAACATTTGATGTATCAATTGTATTAAAATCAAGAATTGTTAAGAACACTCTGCAGGGTAGCTTTCTAGTCTAGTATTCTCTGTGTGCAACTTATGAAATTTCATTTATGTAATTGTAAGCCACACCACCAATATGTAAGCCTGCTTTGATTTCTACATGAATTAAGTTCGATTTGGTAACATCAAATATTCAGCTATTAAATATTATGAAATTTGCAACAATTTCGAAAGTAGCAAAAATGTTGATTTGAATTTAGTGGCGGCCAAAAAATGTTTACATAATCTAATTGAAAATGCAAATACCTTAAGTGCTTTTCAGATTCAATTAAAAATTGCTAATTGTGAGGTAAGCAGTTTCTAGAATTTGGCTTAAAAGTAACGTAATGTGCATTATGCTTATTAAATGCGAAGCTGTCAAGGCACGAAAAATGTCGTTAGAGGAAATATTGTGGTGAAGCGCAAGCATACGAAAAACTTTTCAACAAAGATTTGCTCTTGGTTTTTGGCTAACAAGAAGCAGCTACAAAGATACCACATAATCCACAAACAGGCAGCATGGAACGGCATCAGGCATATAAGGCGTAGGGCAGACAAAGCACTCGTGAATTCCTTGTCCCGGCCAGCGAGAACAAGAGAATTGTGCCAGCTGCCGTTGCTGCTGTTCGTAGTCCTTTCTGTCCGAGCATATTTTATGTATCTCTTTACTGTGCGTCGTGGTGTGGGATATCTTCACACTAAGCTCTTAATTGGCTATTGAAAGCGAGTCGAAAGCAAGGCAAAAACTTTGACTGTGGCTTAAAATAGAAAGATGGATTTTGTTTCCGTCCTGAATTGAATAATGAGCCATTCGTCTGGCAACTGGTATACAAAAGTAAAGCGTAGTTGCACGCCGTCGGCCTGATTTGATTAGTCAGAAAGCGTATTTAATCTCCATAAAAAACGTATATATTTGAATTTACTTTTATTTATACCCTGTACCAAAGTGGATTGATGGGGTAGAAGTAAGTAGAGTAAGTATATCTTGCTTTTTACTCTCTTTCACGTGCTTTCAAACATCGCCTTTCTATGCGATTTTCATGAGCTAAAATAGTCGCCGTAAATATCATACAATTTTTGTTTTCTCTCTCTGCCGTTTCTATGCTAAAGTATATCGCCTTTCTATGCGATCTTCAAGAGCTTTAACGCTTGTATTATTCCAATCTGAGCCCACTTAGATGCTTAGTCTAAGCGATGTTAATCATTTTCTATTGGTTCACACATCGTCAAAGGGTATTTCTTCTTCGGCTTGAATACTAGCCATATTTACTTTTGATTTTCGGCTATTGAACTGCGACGATTCATGTACACACTCATAACTTCTGGCAAATAGAGGGTAATTTTATTATTTGTCTATTAAAATATGTAAACAAAATATATACATTTTTATGCGCATTGTGAATTTATTATAAATTAAATGCGCAATTCGTGTACGTGTAAATAAATAAATAAATTGTTAATAAACGTCAGACTGTCAATATTTATATTAAGTACATATCCATCAGTTTTATGTTTTCGTTGCGCCATAGGGCACTCGATTACTCATACGCCGCACAGGCCCGACAGAGTATTTGTGGGCGAGTGAGTGTGCGGGTGTGTGTATCGATGCTGATGACATCATAAGGCTTTTGCTGTGT
Organism: Drosophila hydei; assembly: GCF_003285905.1. Lineage (NCBI taxonomy): Eukaryota > Metazoa > Arthropoda > Insecta > Diptera > Drosophilidae > Drosophila > Drosophila hydei. The sequence continues at coordinate 2,725,575 of NW_022045656.1, forward strand.
GCTTTCTATACCCTGTAGTAGGTTATAAGACGGAGAATATTTATAACAATGCTTCACTAGACTAAGGCATTTGTGATCAGATTTCAATCAATTCAAATATGTTGACCAATAATTAAAGAGTAGTTAGATGACTTTTCGACCTATCTATTTGTAAATTTTGTACTCTCTATTTTTAACTGGACTACTCTCTATGTACTATGTGCTCATGTCTTAACGTAATCAAAGAAATGTGGAATCTCTAACTTTGTGTATACCTTCTTCTATTTTTAAGAGGTATCTCCAAGTCGATCCCTTCGAACCAAGTTACTTTCAGTTGCTTTCATGGGTTGGCTTAATGCACATATAAAATATAATAATACCAGCTATTAGGCAACTTGACGACGCACATAAATAGGCGTGCTGTAGGGCGTGGCAAATGCGTCTAACTGTTATTATGCAGAGAAACCCGTTTGAAAAAATGGTTAGCGTACTTTTCCTCTTTTTGTTGGCCACTTTTGTTATTTTGCTGCACCGTTCTTGAAATTTTCCGCCGTGCGGCGCAAAAACATTTAACGAAAATGCGCGTGAAAATGGCTACAATGTCCACAAGTTCCCATGGGAAGGGGGCTTTGTATTGTGCAAAGGGGGAGGGGCTGATAGGTAGCATGTTGTTTGGACTGCGCTTTAAATACAGTTGATTGCACCCCCATACACAAAGCTAATTATCGCTATACACACGTCCGTTGACAGTCCTATCGATTGGCAATCGCTGTGACTGTGGGCGTGGACTGTGCTGTGTCTGGATGCCTTTCTGGCGCCTCTCTCCGCTGGTGCCCGTGCTCGAGCCCGTGCCGGTGCCAAAGTGTGCTATGATTGAGCGCATACGAAAGTTAGCTCTGCACTCAACAACAGCTGCAAAACTTAACAATGACACGCCCCTTAATACATATGTGCACACACACACACACACAGAGACAGCCATACACATACACATGCAAAGGTGTACCGTGTGTGCCAACTGTAGCATTAACTATAGCTTACAGATTGCATTTTGTGTACACTGAGCGAAAATGCGAGTAGTTGTATAAAGTAGCTCGATATTAATTACGGATTTCCCATTAAAATGGAGCCAATTATGGTTTACCTAAGCAATACATGATACAATGAATATAATGACAAATGGCCTGTCTATTAAATTATTAATATTGCAAACTTAATGGTAATTGAAATCATTTTGAAATATGTGCGTTGATAGAAATTCGATTTAATTGTAAATTTAATTTGCTAAAGTCTATTATTATTTCTTTCTGTTTAACAAATAAAGGTACAAGGGTTTTACATAATGTCAGGGAATAGTTATTCGACCTTTCTCTGTGATTCTCATGAATCGATAATTGAAAATTGAGTTAATTGTATTTTGCATATTGCCTTTAGTAATATTTTTTTTATAGTAAAACTCAAAGCTCCCAAAAAAAAGTCTTATAAGATATCAAATGTTATTTTTAGATGGGTCTTTCGCACAGTGTAGCACCGCCTACGCACAGTTTAAGCGCTGTTTACGTGTCCAGAACGTCAAGTTGCGTGAAATGGATGCTCACTGCAACATTCGTCATACGCACCGTTAACCCGTCCAACCTCTCATGCTACATACTGCATATTGCAGTGCAGTACATTTTTTTATGGAAATTCCTGCCAGCAGTGAATGGCAATGAGATGATGCTGTACACTCTGCAATCCCTAATCATTCCCCAGATAGTCTCCTTGTGCATTTGTTGGCTGTGCGACAAGTTTTTATTGCTGCCATGCTCTTTATTTTGTTGCTTTTTCTTTTAACTCTCCGCTTTGCAGCTCATCAGCTACCATTGGCAATCGCTTGCAAATTGTAAAAGTTTCCAAATGAAAATTTCAATTATTATGCAGCGCTTGCTTTAAACTTTTCGCCCAACAACACAACTGGAATTGCCAAACGCAATTTGCACTTTCCTGGTTGTTTGTGGCAGGTTGCATAAATATAATTTTTTGCCTTTGCATTCAAAATTTAAATTTGTGTGTGGCAAAAACTACAACTGAAGCGTTTGAACAAAAATTAAGCGCATATTATGCATACGTCGCGTTGCCGTGCGGCATGTGTGGCATATGTGGTGCGGTATATATACGTTTACTCGAGTATATGCCACATGGGCGCCGAGTTAAAAATAAATATTCACACGTAGCTCATGAGTAGCTGCAAATTGGTGGATAACTTGCGCAGACCTTAAACTAAAACCTCTTAACATTCATTTTAGATGAAGTTCACTTACAGCTTGTAAGCACCTGCCGTGCATCCTGCTTTATACCCTGTAAGCATCAAGAGTAGCAAGGGAGTTTTCGCTGCTAGATGAATATGTGTGACAGCAAAATGAAGTAATTTCTGCAGCTTTCTATAAAGTGTATGTATTTTGTAATCTGTCTTTTAGATCGTATTACAATCGTATCTCGTTCTATTGTAAATAGTCTCAACATGCACGTAAGTAAGCTACAAGAAAAAGTATCTATTAAAAAGTCAAAGGATAAAATTAAATAGATATAAAGTCGATGCTAATTTACCAAGCCGAATTAGCCTCTGATGGATGTCCAGGTTCAGACAAACTCAGTTAAATTGACTTGATATGAGCCAAAACGGCTTAGTTCACTAGTAAACTTAGCAGACTTTGTTAAAAAAGTTAATCTAAGGTTATATGAATAGGAGTACATATTTATCGACACGTAGTTGTTGAATGTGGAATAGCCACTGTAATTTATCTATCTGATTGACTGTTAAATTATATATTTATCTACTATCAATATCTTTTAACAATACTAGTTAGCCAAGCAAGAAAAAAAAAATAAGATTAGTATCCTTACGTTAAGCACACTCTATTCGAAGTAAATACTGTTAGTCGAATCGCAGATTTCCACCTGCTTTCATTTTCAGCTTAGTCACTGTCTTCGCATATATTTTGCTGTCAAAATGTATGCAAATTGAATTAAATAAGCTGCTGTGGCAGCTGATGGCTTATTTTGAACCTGTTGCGCTTTGATGTTGTTGCTTGTTGCTTATATCCTTTCATGTGGCCCAGATGGTGGGCTATTTGTAAATGTTGCATGCAACGGGGCGTTGCCGTCGAATTTGTCAGCGCCACTTGGCTCGCTAATGAGCTGCAGTTAGTCTTGAATTGAGCTGGGAGGTGGGCAATGGCTGATGGGCGTGGCGTTTTTTGCACTTATGAGCTGTCAAGTGTCGTAAAGGCTCAGCTACTCTGAATAATAGGCCATAAACAAGGCAATAAGCCTCACGACAACAACTTAAAGTCTTAGCAGCCCATAAAAGCCAACCGTCGTTTTATCCCTTTGCACTGAGTCAACTTCTTGTGGCTGCCAATAGTTGGCATTGTTCATTTATAGAGTGGCTAAACTAGAGACTTAACCCAAAGCCATAGGCTAAGCTGATGTGGCTTCACTTTTGTCCAAACAAGTTACACTCAGACACAAACACACACTCGTCCTTTGATCAGTGTCTCGATGGGGTGTGTGCGAGTGTGTGTGGCAGTTACTGTGGCTTTGAAGCTTCTTGTTTATTGTTAAACACACATTGACACAGGTTTGTGGCATTTGACAAGTCTGCTTGTAGCACAATTGCGGGCCAACACTGAGCGAAATCATAATACAAAATACATTTCTAAATCAATAAAATTATATCTTATCCTATATACTGTTTCAGAATTACTACTATCATATCGTGCGCTTGGCCTAACTCCTCTACAGCCTGCTATAATCAATAGTTTAAGCGAATCGTTTCTGGAGTAGTTTTCGTGTTGCTTTAATATTTAATTTAATGAGTTTGTGAAGTGTATTTTTGGATTTTACTGAGGGCATAGTAAATGTCTCCTGCAGATTTCATCCACACTGCCTTCGACAGCTGCCAAATGGCAATTAAATGCGACAGCCAACAGAATTGTGAGCTAGGGTAGGTCCAATATAAATATGTCTTTAAACACCCTCAAGCACAAAAACTCACACAAACACACACTGAAACTAATTTGCATGGACAGCAACGTGCCTGTAAACTCCCCAAAGTGATAAAGACATAAAGAGCTGCCGACTGGAGCTGGCCCAACTGAGTTGGCCAAGACTCAGAATGCGAACTATTTTGTGTAACATAAATCAAGCCTGGACAGACCCCAGGGGCGATTCGGTTGCCCCTTGATGCCTGCCGTCTGTTGCTCTTTGAGCTCGCATTTCGCGCTATCTGAGCAATTAAAAAGCCAGCAATTGGCAGGATTTTTTGCTTTAATACTCGCCTGTAAGCTTGAAGGGAGTATGATAGTTTTTGGTAGCTAGACTTTAACTTTCAGACTTCAACTTGTGCAGTAAAATAATTATATTATATAATTGTGTCTATTGAATACTGAACAGATACTTTAGTTTTTGTTGAAGTGCGCACAAATATCACGAAGTCGGTTACACCCGATTGCACAGCTCTTGCTTACTTTTTCTTTGGGCTTTTCGACCAGATTGGTGCCCCAAAGGCGACACAACTTGCTTGTTTATCGGCAGCCAAGTCAGCCGTTGGCCTGCCCTATGCCAGCGACCGGAAGTGCGCCGGGCCATGAAAATTTGTCAACATTTGCCGCAAAAACCAAAACAAGAAAAAAGAATGAAGAAATCAAATTTTCCTTTTTGGTTTCAGTTTCAGTTTCTATTCTGCTTGGACCGGGCAAAGGACACAAATGCTAAGTGGAAATGACACAGCAGTAAGGCTCATTAGGGCGCCAAAAAAGTAATGCACACACCAATACACACGCACAGTCGCGCGCTCTTATGCTGGAAATCTGCTTCTCCTGTGACAGGCAACGCGTCGTATGTGTAATGTGGCATCAAGCTGGAAATAATTTGAATAAATGAGGCCACAAAGACGATGACGCGTCGCATTCGTCGATAAATATTTTAATGACACTTGCGCGCACTTGAAAGCTTTGTATTATTAATTCTTGCGGCCTTTTGCATTTTTTATGCACGCATCATATTTTCTTGCTTTCTCTGACTGCACATGTGAACACATGAATTTCTAATGTATAGCACGCACTCGCACAATTAACACGCATTAGGCATAGCACACAGGTGCCGCACTCTGTGCGAATGTGTGTGTGTTTGCGTACTTACCTTTAAGCAGCCGTAACTGAGTGCTGTAGACCACTGAAATTTAATATGCCAAGTGCTTTCGAGCACAAGTCGCATAAAACTCAATGGCAAACAGAATTTTTTTCTGTCGCAATGACTGTAAAAGAAAGTTAAGCAAACTACATAGAGTATGCCAAAGCCTTTAATACTCTTTGCAGAACAGCTTCAATACTTCCAAGAATTTTCTTTTATTGATATTTATACTTTATCGCACAGCATTCAATGCAGTTCAATGTCAGCTGGCAGAGTGCTTGAGAAATGGCAATGCAATTTCGAAAAGTTTCTTTTCTTTTCAATGTATTTGATACGAAAATATATTAAGCCTTTAAAGCAATCGAAGCGCAAAGGACGAGACGAGGCGACGAGGAGACCAGGCGACGAGGCGACGAGGCGACGAGGGGACGAGGCGACGAGGCGACGAGGCGACGAGGCGACGAAGAGACGAGGCGACGAGGCGACGAGGCGACGAGGCGAGGAGGCGACGAGGCGACGAGGCGACGAAGAGACGAGGCGACGAGGAGACGAGGAGACGAGGAGACGAGGAGACGAGGAGACGAGGAGACGAGGAGACGAGGAGACGAGGAGACGAGGAGACGAGGAGACGAGGAGACGAGGAGGACGAGGAGACGAGGAGACGAGGAGACGAGGAGACGAGGAGACGAGGAGACGAGGAGACGAGGAGACGAGGAGACGAGGAGACGAGGAGACGAGGAGACGAGGAGACGAGGAGACGAGGAGACGAGGAGACGAGGAGACGAGGAGACGAGGAGACGAGGAGGACGAGGAGACGAGGAGACGAGGAGGACGAGGAGAGGAGGAGACGAGGAGACGAGGAGACGAGGAGACGAGGAGACGAGGAGACGAGGAGACGAGGAGACGAGGACACGAGGACACGAGGAGACGAGGAGACGAGGAGACGAGGAGACGAGGAGACGAGGAGACGAGGAGACGAGGAGACGAGGAGACAGGAGACGAGGAGACGAGGAGACGAGGAGACGAGGTGAGACGAGGAGACGAGGAGACGATGAGACGAGGAGACGAGGAGACGAGGAGACGATTATACTATTAGACGAGTAGACTAGGAGACTATTATACTATTATACTATTATACTATTATACTATTATACTATTATACTATTATACTATTATACTATTATACTATTATACTATTATACTATTATACTATTATACTATTTTACTATTATACTATTCTACTATTCCATTATTTTCCTTAGTCTGTAATTTAATTTGTATTTTAGTGCCTTTAAGAGTAAAATGTATATATATTCATATTATATACGATTTGGATACATAAGTTTAGAGCCTCAAACCTTAAGAATTAATTTAATGCTCACCAATCTCCGTCAATCGCTTAAAAATGTTCTTATTCCTTAAGTATTTCTTACATTGATAATTCAAAAACTCAGATTGCATAAAGACACATGCACATTTATTGAGAATTCCGAAACATCCCGCCTATACAAAGAGTAAACGAAAATATATATTAAATCTATAGCGAACAAAGAAGTCTAGAAGGGCACCTAAAAGAGAAAGCTCATATGAGGGTAACAATGCAATAAAGACACCAACTAAATAAATATTTGGTCATCTTGGCCAAAATTAACTACCCTTGACAGCTGTAATATCAAGTATACTCACTGTGTGCGCAGCCTCGAGCCACAGACGAAATTACGTAGCATACTTTTGTGGGCGTAAATGAGTTTTGAACACAAAGCATTCGATGTAGATGTATATCTAACAATTCACAGTTCAACAGCTGTGAGGTCAACGAAAAAGAAGATTAAATGAAAAGCGAAAGAAAGAACTGAAAAATATTGAAAATATCCAAAAAATTGCTAATCATAAGTTGCCTGCAAAGTGAGAAACCACTCAAGAAACAATAGTTAGATAACTGAAATGTGGCAAGTTGCTCGTTGCTCGCTGCTCGTTGCAAGTTGCAAGTTGTTTTGGCCACTTTACCACGACCCAAAATCAAAGTGAACCAGCAGCACACAGAAACCCGTATAACTCGTGCTGACAAACCGGAAATGAAACAAGACAGCACAGTCGGCAATGGAGAACGACAGCTGCAGTCACGGCCAAGCGGTTGAGTTGGGCACTTCAAGGCACGGGTTGGGGGCGCATCACTGAAGACTCCCAAAAATTTGTGAGTGAACAACTGTCTGTAGAGGGTGTTAGCTATAAAAAGGTTTAAATAGTTTTCGGTGCAAGTAAAATCAATAGGCGCCTGGCTGGCAAGCAGTTCAAGGTTTCAACTTTTTCATGCTCGTTCATTAAGTGAAACGAGTTTATTGGGTTTCTGCAATTTCCGCTTTATATATATATTCGAAACTTAAAATTTGACAACTGACTAACCTCTATTGACTTAATATGCTATATATATATATTATACAATATATATGTAAACTTCTTAAGAGCGTGGCAAATAGGGAAAAATATATAAGTATACAAAAATCTTCTTTAGAGTAAGTATTTGCACCTGTCGGCAAGCGCTATAAGACACACATACATTTTATAGTTCGCTCATTGAGGTTCGGCAAATCCAAAAAACTAAATTTGTTAATAATTTTAACATTTTTTTTTTGGACAGTGAACGGGCATTTTGTAGTCGGGCGCACTCAACTGATACATTCTTACTTGTTTTTATTAGCGTGACGATAATGTTAACCACGCAACTTTTTAAGTATTTACATTAAAATATGTGATTTAATTAATACTGATTGACCAACGGGCTGATGCTCTACAATGTACCCAACCCATTAAAAAAAAAAAAATGTATTAAAAAAAAGCTATTGTGTAACTTAAAACATTTCAACATTCTTCTGAAAAAATATTGCAGAGAATATTTTTTCAATATATAAAAATTAGTTATTCAAATTCTATTTCTGTAACAATAGTTGTAAAAGAATCAGTTTACTTATATTTACATATATATATATCCAAAAAAGGCTTTTCATCTTTCGCATTCTTATTTTCATTTCATCTGTTGATTTTAAACAAAAAGCGTGAAATTTAATAAAAACTCTTCATAATGAACATGAGTAGTTGCTGTTCAGTCTTAAGAAAGCGCTCATAAGATATCACTTAATTAACCCTACAATCATAGCGCCTTTACCCCAACGTCCTTGTAATTTGATTCAAGGTTAAATGAAGTTTTTAAAAATTAATACAACCCCTCGTATTAGTTTGCGTGCCAAAGCAAATTAGAGGAACGGTAATTAGTCGTCGGAGAAGAGTATTTAATAATGGTTATCAACTGCCAGCAGACAAATTCTGGCTTGACTTTGCTTTCGGCTTACGTTGGAAAATAATCTGTGTAAGTATGTATATGTGGCCAACAGATAAGCAGTTGGGCGTTAAGAGCCACAAAGCGCACCCCAATTGCATCGCTCATTTGCACCCCAATATCGGATAGCAACCCTTTTGCAAAGCAAAGAAGAGCTGAGCAAAAAAAAATAGTTTCAGAACTTAGTTTAAGAAAATAGTTTGAATAGCTGGAATCATCCTACTTAGCTTAACTTTATGCTTATTGAACGGCAGCTTAAACGATTCAAACTGTTTCAATTGAAAGCAACGCGATTTGCTTCAATCTATTCACTGAACCCAAGTGCAAACTGCTTTAAAGCCTCGAGGTTGCCGCTAAGAAATGTTAACAAACAGCTTAAAACGGAATTAAAAACAAGTTACTTGGAGCTTGTTGAATGTGATTGACTAGTGGATGTGCTGTAGTTAGCTCTACATATTTTATAAAAATTAAATATGAAATAATTCGTTTATTTATTGAGCTTTATTTAAATAATAATATAACATAACTCATTAAACTTCCTTTAAATTAAACTTGATATATGTAGCTTCTTTAGCTAATTATGAAAAGTTTTTGGTTGTGTTTAGTAATTGATATTTATCGAATTTAACCAAAGCGAACTCATTAATAATTATTATTATTACAAAGACTTTAAATGGTTTCCAAACACCTAAAAAATCTAGCTGTCTATTAATGGGCACTTATTATATAGTCACATATCCTCCATAGTTCGATATACCGCCTCTTAGTTAATTTCGACGAATAGAGGGTATTATAAGTAACGTGCAGCATGCGCCTTGTAAGTTTTGCAGCTGCTGCAAGCAGAAATCACACGCCTCGAGAGCGAACTAGCCTAGGTCCAACAACTAAAAAGAACAAAGAAAAAAGAAACACTCGTAATGAATGGATGAAAGAGCAGAAGGAATGTCGAGAGGATGAAATGTAGTAATTAGAAATGCAAATGATGCGTCAAATCAGAAACGCAGCAGCTCAGAATAAGCCGCGGGCATGCACTGCGGATGAAGCGCATATTAATTGAGCTGCACGTGATGACGGCTGCTGCCTTGGGCTGGGGACTGAAGTAGACGACACGTCCAACTGCGGACACTTCAAAGCCGCTTTGGTAAGCCTTAGTTTAAGCTTGCAAACACGCAGCTAACTGTAGCCTATTTGAATTTAATTGAAATTGAAATTCCTAATGGCCCTGAGATGAAGACCTCAACAAAGGTCACGATTTAGTCATGATTTTTTATGTAACCTACAAATGCGAGAATAATATATTATATTCTTGAAGGCACGCATTCAGATATGCCCCAGAAATAAAGAAATATTAGAGAAAGCTATTCTAGACAGAAATTAGAAAACTTGTGTTTTGCTTGCATTTCAATCAACTGAGTTAGAATACTAATATAATTCCACTATTTAAATTTTGCACGATATTTCCGCACTCATACTTATTTTGCTATCCATATTGAAGCTACTGATTATCTATTAGGTATGTTTGCGGAAAAACTTACTGAGATTAATTTTAAGTGAAGAGAACTATATATAATATTTTAGACTACAACATATAGCGTAATAATGCGAGAGGGAAAAGGGAAGAGATGGCTTAACAGCACTTTAACTGCTCTGCAACACATAAGCCAAGATATATGTAGTTACTATTATTTAAATACTACAAAGAGTTCGCTTATTACTCATTCAGTAGGCAAACTAAGGAGCTTATGCTGTTCCCCAAGACTTAATTATTAATTGTCTACTAACAAACATATAAAGTTTATCATTTTCATTTTCTTTCGACTACTCAATAACTGCTATTAATTTCGTTTATGCGTATTATGAACATGTATAATGAAAGGTTTTTATGTTTTCAGAGAATAACTTCTAGTTAGCCAGATACAAACTTGCCTGTTTAACATTAATGCGCATTTCAAATACAAAACAGCAGCACTTAAAACACGCATACGCAGTGTGTAGCGTGAAAAGAGCGTGAGTGGAGAACTTGGTCAACCGTTGGCAAATCTAATTTGCAATAAACAAACAAATAGTCACAGTTAGCTAACTTTATGCATAGAATAGTGTCAAGAATGTTGTGGCAGACGTATGGGATAAGCTGCAGGCAAAAAGTGTCTGGGAAAATAAATAAAATCGAATTGGAAAAGTGCTCGAAATGTTTGTGAACTAAGCTGAGTATGCAGATGCTGTCATGCCAAAGTGTCATAGAAAAGCGAAACCACAAGATAGAAACAACGACAAACACAAGCGACACACACAAAGCACTGCTATAGTCAGGATGGCAGCAATGAACGACATGCTGAGTACATTTTGCATGCAAAGCAGCTAAGAGACAAACCAAGGAGCGCACAGAAGAGACCGATGCCAAAGGATGTCTGCATCAAATTCCAACTAAGTACCGCAGCATAAGTTGTGGCGCCTTCTCACAAGCTCTCAGTTGGCAAAGAGATTGTTATTAATTTGTGAAATTATAATACAAACACAGGGCGAGCTAACAGATTGCGGCTAAAATAATATTTGCATACCATTTGCCTTGCCAAAAGCTAACCGAAAACCAACTACAATTGCAATGCACTCGGCCAGTACTCAATGCAAATCAAATCAAAAACTGCTTGTCAAATTTACTTCTGCTCCTCCACTAGCCTCACACACACTTGCGTCTATTAGTTGTGTTTGTAATTGAATGCTATCACTCGGGACATATGTCTATGCCTATCTCCCTCCCTCACTCTCCGTCCCTCTCTCTCGCTCTGTGTATACTTGACGTGCAATTGCGTGTAGCGTTAAATGGTGGCCTGCAGCAGCAGCAGTTGTTGCCTGTTGTCAACACAAAATGGCGCCTGTATACGAGGAAATATCCGAAATAGAATCGCACAGGCCAAAAGTGCAGCGATGTTGCATGGTTGACTACGAGCTACCCTGTTTCAGATAAATAGTGATCTATAATTAGTTAGCTACGGCCAATATAAGTTTGCTGATTGAAGGAAAAAAGTCACTAATAAAAATATAGGCTTAGTGTACTTCAAATATAAATATGATGATTTGCTTGTTACTTCTGGTCGCTGCTGCAGCTTAATTATAAATTTGCTTACCAAATCTTGTTTAACCCCTCGTTTAATTTCCAGCTCACTTTTCTTTTTATTTTTGTCCTTTTTGTGCTTCGCTTCAATTATGTCATAATCTCTATTTCGTCTCTTTTACATTAAATTAAAAATGGATTTTGCTAAAATGTATTTAATAGGCAGAAAAAAGCATGGCAGACCTATCAAATACTATATATTTTTGATGAGGATGACGAGCTCAGTCGATTTGGCAATATCCGTCTATCCATAGGTATGAACGCATCCATCTCACAACTCATAAGAGCTAGAGTCTTGGAAGCCAGAGTCTTCAAATTTAGCATTTAATTTTATATATTTTTTACATAATTTTGATTTGTTTTATAAATGGATAAATTTAAGCTCAGTTGAAAACATAGACGAAGCTCAGAATTATTCAAATACAATATGGAGTTCATCTGCTTTTCTTCCTTTTCTTTTTTAGCTATATATAAGCTAAAGAAACTATTTAAGGGTATCGCCTAGTCTCGCACTCCCGGCTAGAACTTTTTTACTTGTTTTCCTTAGTTTTTTGCTTTATGCTCTGTTCTTTGCGGCTGGCTTGTCACATTTTCACTACACTTCTCGCTTTTCTTGTTTGATTGATGAATAAGTAGCACGCTGCGTATTTAAGTGCGCTTCGGTCCGTTTATTCTTAAGTTTGTCGCTTGCATTAATATTTAAATTATTCAGTTGCTTCTCGCTTTGCCTTTACTTTCAACAACTGAGACTTGCTTCTTAGTTATTCTGTGCATTCTTGATAAAGACTTAATCATCAACAGCAACCGACCAACCTCTGCCAACTGCAGTACAGGGTATAGCAGCAACTGTGGCGCCTGCATACTGCAAATATGTATTGACGAGGCTGCCTAAAAGATGACAGGTTCAATTTGTGCGAGGGCCCGCAGCACATGTCAATAGACAGACCGCGCCAACGCCGCCAAACATTGATTTATGCATGTGCGTTTATTTGGTTCAGGAAGGGCCAAGAGGAGGCCAGTGCTGTAACCGGGTGGGGGGCAATGCTTTGCAGATGGTCAGCACTGACTGATTCAGGATAGTTGTTAACACTTGAAAGCTGTTGCGATGGTTGGTGTTGTCCTCGTCGTGAATTACAAATTGTCATGGCGTTAAATTGAAAATGTCAGCAAACAAAATGAATTGTTGTCGGCACAATGGAAAAAATTGTACCAAATATTTGGTTCAATTTGTTTGCAACTGAAAGCCTTTCAGTGGGCATTTCATTAATAATTCAATTGGCGCTTGAAGAGAATGGGCCTAATTAATGCAAAGCAATTAACGTAATTTATAAGCATTGCACAAGCTCGAACACGTACTCTTGTACTTCACTTCACTCTGTGCCTTTGTGCCACTGGCCAGGCCAATTATAACTAGAGAGCAGCATCGCCTGTTGGGATTGCTAATCCAATCGATGAGGCGTTCTGCTTGCTGCCGCTTTCATTAGTTAATTCGAGTAAATCACTCGAATTGGGCACTAGCTAGTACAATATGCCCAAGGCCTATTGTTATACCCTTGGCCAATTAAAAGTTGGTTAGCTAGGGGTCTACTCTAGTTCACAAAAGCTGCGACTGTCTAACCGATACGCAGAAGATATATGGGTTAAATCGTTACTCAAATAATGAAACTAAGTACATTTCTGTAGCATTTCCCAACTTTACTAAGTTAAACAAGTCAAACATCCTCTTGATCTGTATATAACTTTACAGGATATATCGTATTTCTACATATTCTACATCACGATTCAAGCCGTTTTCGCTTGTGTTTTGGCCTTTGACTTAAGTGGCAAACATTTATTTGCTGCATTGTTCGTATATTAATTAATTAGCTTACATGGCTCAAGTCAGAATCGTCTTAAATTTCCTTAAATTATAATGCAAGACGTTTTAACGCAAAGCAAACAACAATAAATAAAGCTTTAGAGACCAGCTGAAAAGCTGCGGTAGCTTTCAATAGGCTCACTGCTGATAAAGGAATTATATACGACAGCATTGACGAGCGTTTGCACTTCAAGATGTTCCAAGCATCTGTTTCACCTGTCAAAAGTGCGCATAAGTCTTGATAAGTATATCGCTATATAATGTAATCAAAATTATATTCAAACTAAATATTTTTGTGTGAAGTATTTGGTAAAATATTTCACTGGTTGTGACAAATAAAATCAATTTAATTTTTTCCAAAATATAATAACAAATTCAGAGCTTCAATTACTTGAAATAGTTATATATTGATAAATAGATTAGGTATATTTTAAACTCTTGGAAAAACGGATTGTGCAAACATATTTTCGGCATATTTTTACTTTACTTTTAGTTTAGTTTACTTTTAATGAATTATTTTAATAGATTCTATTTAAAAAGCATTATAATTTCGCGAAAACGTTTCACAGAACACGAGTAATAAAAAAACTTTTCACTTTTGTCGCGGTGGCAAGTATTTGAGCCTCTAAATATGCAGCACACTTTTTGTGGCATGCTGGGCCTCTTGACTTGTTGTATGTGTGTGTGTGTGTGTGTATGTGTTTGGGGCAGTCAAGCGCAATAAATTCTCACAATTGATTTTGTGGTGGTTATATATTCCCTGTACGGCTCACGGCATACTCCCCGACGCCGTTCTATCAAAGTAGAAAGGAAATTTTTATTTTTACTTATTTTGATTTGATGCTTAAATGTTTTATTCATGGATGCAAAGACGACGGCGGCGGCGACGGCGACGGCGACCCACGAACTGCCATTAACATATTTAAGCATTAAAACAAAAAAAAAGAAAAACAATTTAAAAATTCTAAAATGCTTTCAATGGAATCACACACACACAATACAGACAGAAATACAAAGCAAACATAAAACGCACATTTGTTGGCTGTATCATAATATAAACATTTGTAGCACTTGGGCAAGTTTTATTATTAACTTTCCAGATATTCTAGAATCATTTATTTGATATTTAATTATTTTAATTTAACAGCAATTTTATTTTGGTAAACAAATGATTTCCGTTTTGCTGCTGTTTTGTTTATGCGCCAAGCAACATGTGAATTATAAAAGGGGCGGAGAGTTAAGGAGAGGGCAATTGCTGGGAACTTCTGGAAAAGCTGCTTAGTCTGCGCCAATTGAGCGATAAGCGGCGCATTAACGACGGAAATTTATTGCCAGATTTCATAGTTGAGATGAGCTGCCAAATGCGCTGAAATCACAGCTGCTGCTGCTGCTGCTGTTGCTGCTGATGATGTGGATGTTGCTGTTGTCTTTGAAATTTGTAATTTCCGCTGTGAGCGACACTCGACGAGGCCTCTGGGGCGAGGTGGCAAAACTTTCATTTGACTATGCTCAATGTCAAAACAATTACATAATGGTTATTTAACCAGTTCAAAAGTAACCACACGCATACTCACATTGCATGGCAAGTCAGAAACAATTAACTTTAAAGGCTTAGACATAAATCTCAGCACAAAAGGTAGTCAAAAGTGTGCGTAGTAAGAAAGACGACCGAACGTAAAGGAAAACATGAAAGCTGCATGAAAAATGAATGAGCCACACGCTATGATAAGCTATGCAACCTGAGCATGGGCATGCTGAACAGTGGATCACTCGGATCATTTATCTGACTGATGCAATAGGCAAATATGCTCTCTGTTTTTATATAAATATACGTAAATATGCACAATTTGCATTAGATTTAACTTCGAGTTTCACACACTTAGCATTATTCAGCTGGATATAAAATTTCCTAATTGTAAAACTTTAGGCATTTTGAGGTTCCCATTGAGTCCTCATACGGAATAACCCTGTTTAAATACATTTTTGACTACAGGGTAGTCCAAACAATAGTGAGTTGCCCAAGTGTGTGCCTTGGCATGAGCCGCACTTGACATTGCCTGACGAGCAAACACATACACAGCCCCACACACCCACACACACGCGACCCCGCACTAAGGCCAAGGGCCAAATGCTATAAAACACCAAAAAAGTGCTTTGCTCTAGAATTATAATATTGCATGCTGATAAAACATTGAAAGCCAAAGCACCCAAGGGGATTACAATTAAAAAGAACACACACACACACCACACATACATGAGATATAGACGAAGCGTGGAAAGTTGAACTGGCGGAAATCATTTTGCGCATTATGTTCATTTGTATTTTTACACTTTGGCATGGCAGATAAAAAGCCAAAGCCAACGCCAAAGCCGAAGCCAGCCACTTGCTAGCATGCCGCATGCCGCATGCCGCCCATGCCACAACTCTCCCCTCCAAAAATCTCTTATTCCATAGTCAAGGCTCGGTTGGAGCACATACTCAATATCGTTCGCACACACTCGCACATGTAGAAAAGTTGTGCCAATGTGTCTTTTGTTTCAGTTTTGTTTTGTTTACGGAATGCCTGGAAAACGGAATTCAACAGTTTGTTGCTAGCAACATGTTGCTAGCTGATATGTTGCGCCCACATATATGTTGCAGACGGCGCCTACGCTCATTCGCCCCGGGTAAGTCGTTCGCTCTCTCTCGCTCTCTCTGTCGCTCTGCCTGTCGCCTTCTTGCGCTCAGTTCTCGCTCTTTGCCGTTGCTCGGCCCCAAGGTGTGTTGAGTTTTTGGCTTTGATAAACCATTCGCCAGGCAACATTTCAAACAGTCTGCAAAGGATTCTAGACGTTAACGGTTCTTCTTAAAACCAAAAACCTCGACAAATTCGTTTCGTGCGTCCGAACAGTTTAAATCGTATAAAAGTCTTTTTGAAATTGTGCTAAACGTGAAAAATAAACTCAAAATCTAAGAAAAAAGAAAAACAATAAAAACAATTGAAAATAAATTGTTTGGAAAAATTCTTGGAAATTTTTCAGCACCTCTTTAAGTAAATATAAAATTTTATAATATCAACAACTATTGTTTGGGGACTTACAAAAAAAAATTGTTTAGATTTGGATAGAAACTTATTTGTGATATTTGTTTAATTATAGTAAATAACTGAAAAGCAATCTGTTAACAGCCAAAATATATACATTGAATACAGCAAAAGCAATATTGTTGTCTAAATATATGTATTTTTGAACTTAATTTACAAAAAAAGTATTTCTTATAATCAATGAAAGTAAGTTTACTTTGCTTAAAATTTAGTTTCACAAAAGCTTTCTGTTTTCATTCAAGTCTTTGATAAAGTCAAGATTTATTTAAATATACTTTAAAATGCTTATACAAAGTATATATTATTAAATAATTAAATTAAAAAAAAAATAAATTATAAATAACTAAAAATATTTAAAGTCTGTATCTAGCAGGAATTCTGAAAAGTTTAATTTTTAAATTAAATAAAAATAAATTTCGCTACTGCAAAGTAAAACTTCAGAAATAAACGCAGCTGAATACTTGTTTGTTTTAGTGTAAACTCATTTATCTAGACATGGAACTGATCTTAATTTTCTGCTGTATATTATATAAGATCAAGTTACCTTTAAATGGCAAATCAGTTGGGTGGAAATTTACGATAGCGATTCATGTAGAGCACATTTGAATAAATCAAAAGCATTTGCATTTTTCTAATTGCTCGGCGCTCACATTGATTCATCTGGCACAGTCTTTGCCAATTGTCTGTCATATTTGCGGCCAACAAAAGACATTAGATATGCAATTATTTATTATAAATGATAAACTTGATGTTGCAAGTACCTTGATAACCGTTGCCAAAAAAGAACAGAAAAGCCGATGCTCCGCAAGGTCGGGCATACGAATCAGCTGCATGCTGCAAGGGCCAAGGGTTTAATGTTGGGGTCTGCTCTGGTTGGAGGTGAGCACAAAATTGAATGCAAATATTGCTGCGGCAATTGGCAAAACTTCAATATGCAAACAGAACAAAACTCGAAATGTTCGACCCTTTATGTAAATTTTCTGAAAAGAGAAATATAAAGAAATGTTGTAGCACTCGACAGCCGAAAAAACAATAAAAACGAACAACAGGTTCAACAAAAAAGTCGCATTAAAATGCTTGAATTTCAATTAAAAAGGGTCCGACAATCATAAAAAAAGCAGAGCAAAAATGCCAGCAGTAATTTATATTCATATTACGTATACGCAGCGGGCGCCGAGTTCGCACTCATTTAATGACATATACAAAAAAAATTTGACACTAAAAATGCCCTCGAAACGGCGTCTGCAATGTTGTTTTTGTTGCTGTTGTGCTCTCGCCAAATTTAACATAATGTGCCCCCGAATTGTCCGTCTGCGCATTGCAAGTTCCTCGTCAGATGTCGTCTTTGTCGCATTCATGACAGCCCACCAAAACAGTCACGTTAATTTATGCCCATTCATAAATTCTGCCCAGCGACGAGGACACAGCCAGCCAGCCAGCCAGTCAGTCATTTGCATTGGGCGCGCCTCTGCGTATGCAACCAAATTTATCATCTTTTTTTGAGAGGGATTTGGGATATTTATCATCGAAGTTGTTGATTTAAATGACGGAAATTGAGCTGAAATTGACTGATATTTATGGATCTGCAGCCTGACGCATCAATGAAGCAATCAAGCTTAATAGCGGGAATTATATTCTTACTAGGATTTGCATTTGCTACTAGAGCAATCTACAAACCTGTCATTACGACGAATACGATTGTTTTCAAATTAAAATCTTTTAAAGATTTTTTTAATACCCAAAGAAAACTAATAATAATAGTTTTATTAGAAATAAAAATTGTAGTAAATAGTTCATAGTATATATATATAAGTTATAGTTCAATCTACTATTGGTAGTAGAAACTTGATAATATTATTATAAGCAGTAGCATAAGTGGAAGTAGTATAATATATCTTTTTTAGTAGTATTACTAGAAAAAAAATATTAGTACTAATAGCAGAACAACAATATAATTATTGTTAGTATTAGAAAGAATAGTAGTGTTAGTAGAAGTAGTAGTATATATCAGTATTAGTGTTAGAAGTAGAAAAGAAAAAGAAATTATAAGTTATATGATATAAAATGAGTAGTGAATAGTAATATGAGTAGCAATTGTAATAGCAGTACATTTATTCCCATAAAAAAGCTTTCAAGCCAATATCCCTATCATTCCAGGTGCAGTGGAATTTAATTACACGAAATACAAAATTCTTTTGCATATTATCTTTTGCTGCAATTATAAAAATAAATAAAAACATTAACGTTATTTATTTTGTTAATAAATAAAAACTAATTAACTTTTAGCGTGTGATAAAAAAAGATGAATTTAATATCGTATGTCAATTAGCTTTTATTCAATAATATTAATTATTCTGATATCAATAATTACTAATTATAGATATGCTAAATATATATATATAATATAATTCATATTATGAAGACTTGTTAAACTTGTTTTTATGAAATTCTGTTGCTACGAAAAACATGCGGAATTAAATTTAAATCAAAATACTAAACAAAATTAATATATTTCATTTAAATTTAAGTAAGCATGCGAAAATATATAACAATTTCCCATAATATATGCGAATAAATAATTTAAAGTGAGCAAAATCATGTAGACAGCTCTTCAGGGAAAAACATTACAATTTATTTTTCACACATCTTTATGGCGTTGATTCGTTGATTCGACAATTGCACCTTCAGCTGAGCTGCTAATTAGCTGTGTCAAGTGACATGTGAAATTGCTAATAATACACACAATTAAATTACATTAATAACACTTAAAGCTTGCTGAAAAAATCAGTCAGTCAGCGGAAGATTGTGCAAGCGTTGCACGCGGCTGGAAATCGGAATTTATTTCAATAATAAAAGACAGCAACAATTCAATTAAATATTAATTTGCCGTTTTCCTTGATTTATTTGTACAGTCAATCTGAAGAGAGATGTTGAATGGAAAATGTTTAACATGCTTTTCATTCTCGTCGTTGCAATTTCCTTCGTTGCAAATTAAATAAATAAAATAACACAAATGCTCGTGCAGCCCACATGGCGTATGCTTGTTATTGTTGTTGGCTTGTGGCATGTTTTCTTAATTTAGGCAAAGCGTTGGCTCATTCCTCACGCTTTGTAGCAACAACAATCGCCACAAATGTTATCAAAATAAATATGGTAACAGAAAAAATTGAACCTCAATGACTGACAGAGGCCAGGAAGTCCATGGGCCATATTTTGGTATAAGTACATTAATATGATATTCGCTTCAAATATTTGGATTTTTATGGCAACAGATGTAGAGGAAGTGCTAGTCGAAATAACTTTAATCTGTTGATGATTGAAGTCTTTGCGTACAAGTCATTTGCTTCAATGTGTGCAAATTTATTTGATTTAAGCAAATATTTTCACAAATTTTCATTTCAAACACAAACTGGATTGATCTAGCTGAAAAGCTGTGAAATGATCTGATTTGTTAATTGCGCGTGCATAAACAAAATATCAATTGCAAAAATTTTAATGGAGAACAAATTGAGATATGGCTGGAGACTGAAGATCAACTAAGTGCTTAATAAATAGGAAAAATAGATCAATTATTTTATATTTCCTCTTAACTCATGTTAATACAATTTTTTTTGTCCAAATTTGATAAAGAAAATAAAACTCTTAAAAATTATTTTTAATTTTTATATTTTTAAATTTTTATATTTTTAAATTTTTAATATTCCTTTCAGAACTAAAACTGTCTTATACAATGAAAACTCGATAGATTTATATGTGGCATGACCAAAAGTGTTTGTTTTCCCAATGCCATTTGAATTTGGCAACACAATTTGGCCCAAGTTCATATTCTAATTACATTAAAATTTAAAAAAACATTTTGACCGAAGTTTGTCTAAAAAGGGAAGTGGAAATATTTATTATCGCATCGATCAAAATTTTGCACTTAACTAAATTGGAAATAAATTGATAAATAAAATATATTTCTACATAATAAATATCATCATTGCTTATATTCTCCAAGGGCTTAGAGAGTGAGTCCACGCTCTAGACTAAATCACTGAATTTAGCCTAATTGCTCACTCAACTCGATTCTTATTTTAGTTTTTCTCTACAAAAATACCTTTCGAAGTAGTTTATAACAAAACCCTAGAAGTAAGCACTTACAGTCCCAATTATAGCCGTTACTGACGTCAGCTAGAAAGTGAGTTGGTACCATAGCAAGCCCATTAGAATTAACCAAAAATAGTCGGCTCAAGTAGGTCCCATTGTAGCTAACCACTGTAATTGTCATTAGGCAAACATTGTTATGCTCTTCAATTGGCTGCCACTTGAAAAAGGCAATTTGAAAACGCTAATTCAAGTAGGCACGCCCACACACACCCACACATACATACATATATAGTAAATATGCCCACAGGAATTTTCCAAAAATTATCTTTACATATTGTGAGGGCTGCGCAAGGTTGAAAAAGTGAAAGTGCCATTAAGTAACTTTCACGCCTAACAATAATAATTCGAATAATTACAGCCTTGTCGAGGAGGCAATGAGTGTTGCCGTTTGCCGCAGGCAGGGCCAAATATTTGGCCAACATGTTTGAGGAGCAGTCAACAGAGGCAATCAGCATAAATTTGCGTATACCCTGTAAAACAATGGCTTGTTTACAAATGGGCTCAGCAAGGCAGCAAAACAAAGCAGAACTTAATTAAACAGAGGCATGTGCAGCAAGTAAATACAATTGGAAGTTTGGAAGAGCTATTCAGATACTTAGAAGATAGCTTTTACATAGAAGGTATTAGCAGCTGCTTCTACTGTTTCTTTAATTTATATAATCATTAATTTTTCTAAATATAATAAAATGAATAGGAAAGCAAGGGAGGGAATTGTGAACTAGTTGCTAGAGATTTAGAGGCTCATCGAGAGCATCTCATAGTCGATCAGTCAATCATCTGATCGACTTCTTGATAATTTATGCTATCATTTGTTGTTTTTATCATTTTTGTGTGTGGGAGAAAAGTACAGAAATCTTTCAACACATCCATTGCTCGCCAGACATCCAGCTGCTTTAATTATGTCGGTCTGACCATTATTATTTATTATCATTATTACTTCTTGATTATTATTCATACAAAAGAGCATAAAAAACAGGCGACTGTGTAAATATTTACAGCATTTGCTCGTGTCTGCACTTTATGGTGGGGCATTAGCCGGCCAATATATCAAGCTGATGATGTACAGTAGGAGCGACGCACTGTAGGTTCATCAACGAGCAGCATAAAACGGCATTTGCCGCAGGCGTTAACATATTTAATGAGCTCGATTCTTGACCGACAAACAATTAAAACTTTTTGAAATTGCTGCTTTGAGTAAATAATATTAAAAAGAAATTATTATAAAATCGTAAAATTCATTTTTATATTGTTTATTTTTTTTCTGGCGTATATTTATAGCAAAGATAATCCTGTTATGATCTCCAGCCAGGGAATTCTTTTCCGGCCGAGCGCTCTTCATTTGTTTTTCCTTTCTTTTATTTTTTTTTGTTGTGAGTATGGTTTTATGTTCTTGCAATTTTTCTGCCCACCAGCCAAGCATTTAGCTGCAAATGGCCAATGAATCAGCATTCGCTCTTGGCCGGAATTTGACTTTGTCTGTATTGCGTTTGTTCTCCCTTTCCATTCTTTTTTCTGTTTACTTCAGCTGCGCGGGCAACACTTAGGTATTTGTTTAGCGGACGATACTACGAATTGCTATTCACATTAATTGAGTAATTATTTTTGTGTGTATGCAAAATGCGCTGTGGCTTCATATATATTTGTGTACGTAGCATCATGTGCTGATACGCCCACCGACCAAACCCACTGACCTACGTACTAACGCTGACGTGTCCTTCGGCCACTGCGTGTGTCTGAGCATGTCTGTGCAATGATTCTGACAATTTCAAAATGAATGACTGACATTTCCATTTGCAAATTGACAAAACCCGCGAGCGTAGCTCAGAGAAAAACAACACGAATTGAAAACTGTCACAGCTTCCACAAAAACAACAGATCAGTGAGCAATGCTTAACTTGCAGTTATCCTGTTAAAAGCACTAGAGATGTCTATAGACAAGCAGAAAATTTAATTTATGGACTTTCAAAGTGATCCTGATATTAATAATTCCAATACGTATACTTAATATTAAAACAATTTGTAAATTCAAAAATCTTTTAGTTCACTTCAAGTTAAAGTTAAAGTTAGTATAACTTTCTGGCATATACCTTTGGAATTTCAGTTTAGTATACAGGGTACAAGAGTGCTTGCTCATCTATAAATATTTTAATGCGTCATGTGATTAAGCGCCTGCATTATTAACAAGCTGAAATGTGAACTTCACACAGAAACTTCAATTGTATAAAAATAGACAATAAAAAAATATATGTATATATTATCTTCCCAAATCTCAGCTTTTACTACCAACACAGACAAATATCTCAAACGTATGCCAACAATAATTCTGCATAAATATATTGAAATGTATTCAAAATAACACTTAATATATATTATTCGAACGCTTTGCACATTTAAGCAAATTGAACCCTACTCAGGTGTGTGCTAGCATGACTTTTCAGTTGTCTTTGAAGAGGGTATGCATGACTAGCATTTTCCAGCACTGGGTCAGCAGAAAGATAGCTTCTGCTCATTTCATGCTTAATTGAACTCTTGTCATATGGCTGACAAGTTGTTTACGATGTGGGGCAAATGTATCTAATAAAAAAATGGAAGGGGATAAACTTTTATATACTTAGCATAGAAACGGCTCACTTAAGTGTGAGAAAAATGTATAGAAAGCATCATGAGAATCAGCGTGAAATGCTGCGTGCCAAAAGAAAAAAGGGCAAAGCAAAACAGAGCAATATAGCTTTAGCCCCTTTATAGACTTTTTCAAGAGCGAGGCCCACAGAAAAAAGAAACAGATTTTAATTAAATCACAGCTTGAACCTGGACTGCGTTCTAGTTGCCACAGACCTCTAATTAGTTTTATACTACACTCTGGTATTATTTATGTTATTATATTCTGACTCTAGGTTTTCTCCTTTTTGTTTTTTTTTTGTGTGTCTGCGCTGTTAAATTGAATGTATAAAATTAAATTATTTGCTGGAAAATCATGTGGTGCTTGCAACGTCGCGCTCCATTTGCCTTGCTCTGACAATTGCAACAGTTTTAATTAAATTTTTATGACAACTCCTGCAGAGTATGGAGAGTTGGGGGAGGGGAGTCTGCTCTGTGTGTGGCCACAGACAAGGGCTACTAATTAGTCGACGCCATTGGTAGCTTAAGCTTTCAATTGTTTAAATAAACATGGTCTGGCTTTTGATCTCGATTGCAGTCAACATTGCGTATACGTAATACCTAATACGTAATGCCATGGCATGTGCTCGCGTTGAACACAGTAATGCAGTGTGATTAAGCAAGAGCCAATATTTAACAGCTGGCTCAGCGACATAATGACATCAAGTAATTTCGATGCCGATTAAATGCTCTTATCTACAATTCCCACTCCCTAATTGCAATGCTGATGCTGACAACTGAAAGAATGTGCGCGCATAGAGAGCTTGAAGCAGCTGCAGGCACCGCAACTTAATTCGCTAAGCAAGCTGAATAGCAAAAGTTGCCACGTTAATTATCTGTATTGTAAATATTTACAATAAGTGTGCACGCGGCAGCTTTTTCTTATGCAATAATTTACCAGTCACTTATTTACCTTGTAAATGCTTAGAGTGAAAAGATGTTTATAATGAAAATATCTCTCTGTACTGTAGCTTAAATGTTTTTACCACTAATTGTCAATTCCATTATGTACATTGTAAGCAATATCAAACATTTATCTGCACTCTTAATATTTACAATGTGAATTAATATTTAATGCCGATTTTTATTTTCACTGTAACTGCATTTATCTACTAAAGGTTGATAGGACTTGTTTCCTGCTACGTAAATATTTACAATGAGCATCAATTTTCATGGTAATTATGGGATAGCTGTACAATTAGCGCCAGAATGATACTACACTGTAAATAATTAAAGCATCAATGTTCCGTGCTCTGCAACGTTCGTAATGTGTTTGCCAATTTGATATGAAAAATTCATGTATATCATTAGGAATTAGTTTATATCTTAAATATTTATGAATAGCTTACAAGGTATTCCATGCCTAGGGGCACTTCGTAGCTCGGCGTGGTAAGATGACGCAATTGCAGGCACCATGTGACCTCTCATAAAACCACAACCAGAACAAGAACCAGAACCAGAGACACCCCGCTGACCTATTTGCGGCATCGCAATAATAATAATAAGAGCAATAATAATAATTCCTGCATGTTTTCCTTCACTTGTCAGTGGTGAGCCAAAAATAATTGAGAGGCAGCCGCTTGAAGTTTCATTCACGCCAGCCTTGTCAGATTGGCCTGGCTATATATAGAGGCTATATGACGTCTGTATGTATGTTAGCCTGGGCAATTTTTATACATCTGCATCTTTACAAGCAGGTCAGACAATTCGCCCAATTAGCGAATAGCCAAGAGTCTATACCATTGAACTTGTATGTGCGACGCGGCAATGCCAGCAAATTGAGTTTACACAGATCGAAACGAAATAGAAGCATATAGAACAGCTCTCTGCATTTCAGCATTTATTTAAAGAAACGTTTTTAGTATTTAATTTATGGCGTTTTACGAATTTTTACATGCACTTCAGGTAAAGCGCGTGTGGAATCGCTCAATGAATAGCAAAAGAAAGGAAAAATAAATATTGAGATTTATATTAAAATCGTATGCCATAAACCATTCCATTTAGATACGCAACACAGAATGTCTTCGACCTGATTTATACTATTTAAATTGCCATAAATTCTGATGCTGTTTGCAACTTAGCGTCTAATTAAAATTTATCTCGATATTGAAATTATATCCAGCATTGCGGACTTAAGTTAAATAAATAGTCATAAATCACGCGCTAATTAATCGCTTCGTAGTCAAAGCAATTTCTATACATTCTGCCAAACGATAAATTGTGTTTGTGCGAATGGGAGACTAGTACATCATACAGCGCATACAGCTTTCCACATGTACATATAAATATATACATATACATATATATATGAGCAGATTATCTCGATTTAGATGGCCAACAGCAACAGTTGAGCTACAGCTAAGAAGGCATAATCCAACTACAAACAGATAATTCGCCTTATTACTTTGTCAGCAATATATTTCAAAGTGAATTTAAGGCATATTGCCTTCATTACACAATCTCGTTCAGCACATATCAGAAGCCCCAGCTTAGTGTAGAATTACATGACATTAGGACTTACTGTTACTCACGTAAAACTGTTTTATTGCAATGTCTATGCTAATGCCTCTACAAATGGCAATCAACGTCTTATGTTACTTTAGGGTATCTTCCAGTCGATTACACACGGCTCATTTGTTCGCCACGCCATCTAGTTGAGATTCTTTGCTACACAAATTGGCATTTAAAATTTAACTGCATGTTTTATTAGTGCTCGCCCCATGCCAATTGAAGCGCCCCAAGCATACGCCAAATTGCAATAAATAAAATTGTAGAAATGTCAAAGTGTTTTGATAAATTGTCTGCCTTAGCTCGGCTGTGCCATAAATTATTATACGACCTACCCTATCCACCAAGCAGGATTCCGTTGCCTGCTTTCGGCCATTTGCAAACCTTTTATTGGTTAAGCCTTTTCGGTTACAGATTGATCGGATCAACGATACCGCTGCGGCTGCTGCCCGCCGGACCATTTGAGGCTTGAGCCGAATGCAAATCAATGGACCCCTCCTTTTTTATGAGGCGTGTGTGCTCAGCGCAATTTACAAGCCATTGAGCAGCTGATTTGGTCCTGATTTCAACTTTAACTTATGCCACATGCAAATGTCAATGTCAAGACGCAACTGTTGCCTGTCCCTTTTCCAGTGCTCGTGGCCAAGTGTTCTTTGACTTTGAAGCCAAGGCTAAGTTTATTATGCCCGCTCGCATGCACAACCTCTTAAGAAACTAAGCCGTTGGATTTCTGACCCTGTCCTAATGAAAGTGGAATACAGCTGGGCCAAGCTTAGACAACGCAATACAAAACTCAACACAAAAACCAACTAGAAGTGGTTGACAAAAAGTAAAAGCCAGTGCTCGACTTATAGATACCCCTTTCAGATTTATTATATTTTGTTAGCTGTACAGTAAAAACCAATAGCTATTCTAAATAGTACAGTCCATAACACAATTCGTTCTTGTCAATCTAAAGTTTTACTTTTGTTTTCTTCCTAGTTTTTTATTTTATTTGAAACCTTAAAGAATTGTAGGTACTTGCTTAATCTTAAATAGTTGGAAATATATATATGATAAATCAATTAACATTTGCATTGACGTAAATGCTTTCATGTAAGCTCCAACAATTTATCTATTTCCTCTAATAAAGTCTTAGCTCTAGTCAAATGCAACATCCTAGTCGACCATATACGACATCTACCCTCTAAATCTATTTTGGTAGCAGTGCGCGTTAGGACAGACAATGTCTGTTCTATAATTCAAAAGCTAAGCAGCAGGCACAATATTCAGACTGGCCGTCAGTCAAATAGGCAGTGCGTCAGTCAGTCAGTCAGTTAGTCAGTCATTCATTCAGTCAGCTGGTATTCTGGCTGTCAGTGCTTTGAGCAGCTCTTGAATGTGTGAGTGCTACGAATGTGTGTCTTGGTTTTCAACTTCCGCTTGCACTTGCATAAATTACATGTGTGTGTGCATAAAGGATGTGTCTGTGTGCGTTTGCATGTCTTTATATATTATTATTTATGAATATGACTTTGCCTGACACATTGCAGCAGAAAGCAACAAAGTTTTTACACCCATGCTTCGCTAGGGCCAGCTTGCTGTCTGTCTGTCTGTCTGTTTATATGGTCGCTTGTAAAATCCAGCAAAGCTACAGTTGACTTTCTCCCTGGCGTTTTTACAGCCCTTTTAGCTCTGCATCTACCATATGTCTTAAGCCAAGACAGCGTCATAAAAGTACAGAATATCGCGCATGGAACAAGAAAACTAACATGAAAAGTGTACTGCATTAGGATTTATAGACCAATAGCCAGCAGGGAATCAGTGTAACACAGGAAATTAACTATGATAATGAGTATCGAGTTGAATATGCTTGGAGCCAGAACATGGAAATGAAATTCAATATAGCATGTGAGCTGTCTTAGCTGATATCTAAATAGACTTCTATTACAGGCAGCAGTCAAAAATTCTAGTCTAGCAGTTGAGTTGCTTAACATAATAATATAGTGAGCTGGATAGAGGCTAGCCAGAAAAGCTTAATAAAAATAAAGATAATATAAAAGCAAACAGAGACATGAACAGCTGAGAAACTGATCGAAAAATTCCTAAAAAAAATGTATGCAGTATAAAAACTCTTTCAATTTATACTCCAAATGATAATATAGCGCAAGAAATATTTCATATTATACTTATTTATATTATTATTATTATATTTAAAAAAAAAAAAAATTTTGTTTTTCCAAATGGACTCAATTTGCTCAATGTTTAAAATGACAAAGTTAACGATTTAAAATACTCTTCACTTGTGTACTATTAATACTGTCGATTATTAAAAAATTAAGTGACAAATACTGGAGGCATATATAAACAAATGATCTGTAAAGTAGAGCTGGAAAATCATTGATGATTTCTCTCCACGCTTTAATGTTTATAGATAAAAACGAAAACTAAATGACTCAATGAATGTTATTGAAAACTAAGTTAAGTTTTTAAAGCTAATTAAAAATTATAGCTTTCAGATCATCATCGTCATCAACCATTGATTTTACGTTAATTGAATTCAAATTAAGATAATCAATATTTTCAATTTTGAGTTTAGGTATTTCGTTCTACTATAAACGCGCCTGCCTTTCTAAACATTCTTTCTGATGCAAGAGTTTCGATTGGTTAAGTCACGACACACTTTTGCTTCTTGCTCATATTACTTCCTTGGCTCGATTTGAATTTCATTCATATTTGTCGTAGCCAGCTTAGGCAGTCTATAAAAATAATATATACGTATATTAAGTACACGCCTTGTTAATGCTAACAAAAATAAATAAATGCTTGGCTATAGAAAATCAATAGTTGACAACAACTAAACGCAAGGCCAAACAATCAATTGTGAAAAACGTTCACAAAAAGGCCAAAAAAATATTTTTGTTACTAGTTGTTGTTGTTGTTGCCATTGCAAATGTCGTTGCTTCGCGTAATTAAAGCCAAAAATAGAACTATAGAATAGACGTACACGTCGGCTTTATAAAACAGTTTTAAATATAATTCAGACTTTGTGAAAAGCGTTTATAAATAGACAGACAGCGTAAAGGCCAAGTTAACAGAAAAGCCAAACACGACTCGTAATTGAACCAGAAATAAACAGAGGCAAACACTTCAAATTAAATGCGAACCGAGCTTAATGCACTTAAATAAAGCGCACAATGAAGATGGCGAGGAACTGGCTGGCCAGGGCGATGCAGGGCAGGACAGTGGGACAATGGATGTCAATGTCGCGCTGACGTTTCCGAGCGTCCACTCACAGGTAGCTCGGTCTGCTCGGGCCTCTGCTGGCCAGGCTGTGCGTGCCTGCTCGCCGCGTACCCACTTTAGCACGCGTCGCTGACAACTTGCGGACTTGACTTATGCAATCGCAAAATGACGACGACAATGCCTGACAATTGTTGTTTGCATCATGGTTGCAAGGACATAAAAGGAAGTAACAAAAACGCAGTCGAGTTTAGTCAGCTGCTTAATGCTTGCTTCCTTTTTAATAACAGATTAAACAACTAATTTGAATGATCTTCTCACAAAGCATTCGGCATTCCACATTTATATGCAGCCAGACTACGAACCCAATATACTCTTTTCACTTTTTGAAGTATAAAATCTGCGGCTGGAACTAATAGCTTGTGGTGAGCTTCATAAATTGCAGCTGCACTCAACAGAAGTGATTAGTTATTAATTGCGTGCATCCAACCTCAGCCTGCACTTTGAGCTCTGAGATTTAACCAGAAATTTATACTTTATAAACTAAATTTTATAATTAAATTTTAGTGTCTCACTATTCTGAATCACCAAATACCTGTTAAAGATTCGATTCATTTCGTTTTGCCAATTTAAGCATTTTTATTAATTTTAATAATTTTAGTTTATATTTTATTTTATTTATTTTTATATTTTTTATATTAAAGTAAAACTTAAATACAACAAAATTATAACAAATATTATTAAACTATAAAATCTTCTTTCACATAATGTGATTCACTTTAGACATTGGTTTCTCTGTGGTCTTAGCAGATTAAATGTAAAATGCTCATGTCACAGGTATTCCTACTACAAATTATTTTCTGTACAGTGCAAGGAAGTTAATAGTAATATGTCTACCTCTATTGGTTATCAATTTTTCAGCCAGTCAATCGCAAAATATATTTGAAATTGGTTCAGCGTGGTTCACATTATTCCTGCTACAAACCAGTTTCAATACAAAAATGTTGAAAAGCCTTGACTTCAGCGCACCAATCGCTTGTCCCCTTTTCACCAGGTATTTTCGTTGCTGTCATGTGAAACGCCCATTAAGGCGTCCACCGTGAAAGCCCTCAAATATGCTTGGCGAATGTTGCACTATTTCTGCTCCACAATTTCCGTTTCCGGGCGTTGATGTTTTCGCTTGTTTCTGGCTTATTTTCGTTTGTCGCTGACAGTTGGCGACAAGTTGAGTGAAATTCATTCAATTGTTTTCAATGTTTGAGCATGTTTCAGAATAAATAAAATTTCTTATTTATTTGTAACTCAAAATGTTCATGTGCCGTGCGTATACTTAATATTTATAGTAAATATTTATGCACACCCAGTTTATTAGCAAAGTGCGTGTGAGAACCAACTGGAACAGCCTACTCACATTGGAACTTATGAACTCTTCATTCACTACTTTGATTAATTAATTAGCACTAAATTTAAGGCGAAGAAAAGCAGGACATCAGAGCTTATTATACCAATAAGTTAAGTAATTAAGTAACATTTACAGTGAAAGGAGAGCCATGCCTATAATAACTTTGCTATTTTTTCGTTACGCCAACTATAAAAATGGTTATATTTTGCTTAGAAATTAAATAAAAAACAAGAGTAAGTATACGTCTCGTTGTACTAAAAACTCTTAAATCAAAAAATAAATTATCGCTTTAAACTTTTCGAAATTAATTTGTTTTTAAAAACATTAGTTTCAATTAGTCTTTTCCTTGGGGCTTTTTGTGCACAAAACAATAAGTTTATAATAAAAAGAGTATTAAAATAATACGCCTCGGTATACTGAAATCTCTTATTTAAACACTTAGTATAAATTCCATGCCCTCGTGCTAAAATCTTTTCTTAATGTTTATTTGCGCTTTTGTTCGAAATTTATTAATATTATATTGTGATAATGCTTGGTATAAAAAACTGTTGACCTAGAAAATAACACGGGGTTTTTGCTCATTCTGAAAATACAGAATAAATTTGTTTAGATTTCCACTTTGATTTCTACTCTTAAATTACGTTTTCAGCCAAACAAAACTTTTGTATCGGATCTTTTGCCTTTGCTATTCATATCTTTTAGGCACTCGAAAATTGCCCGAGTGCAGCTGTCAGCAACAGCAGCGTGAATTATACTATAATATATGAAAGAGTTCTCACAGCGGACTAATCTGGGCCATAACTTATATAGTTGAGAGCAGCAGGACTAGTACGCAGCTAGAATTCGCTTGGCAAACATTAGCAGCGCTTGCAGCTGGCAGCAGCCATGTGGCATGTGGCATGCGGCATGCGGAAATTTTCACTGAAAAACGCAATGAGAGCTGGCCTTTTCGAGTGCCATCTAAAGCAAAATGCATAGCGAAAGTTTTTCACATATTCTGCACAAGTATAAATATATTTGTTGCCTCACATGCCATTGCACAATCTCAACAGGAACAACAACAACGAAAAGCTGCAATAGCTTCTGGCTATGCAACTCGTATTTGTAGTCCTTTATGCGTTTTGTAATAACAAACGGCGCGCCAACAATGCGAAGGTCCTTCTAATGAGCCTGACCCAGAATGTTGGCTTTCAATGCAATTCCCTTTAGCCATAAAATGTCAACACACAACTCTAGATGGTAAGTCTTTAAGCAGCAGTTGCTACTGCCATTGCCTTTGCAATTGCAATTGCAGTTGCAGTTGCAGTTGCTGCTGCTGCCGTAAATGCAATCAGCTGCACAGTGGAACGTGTTAGTTTTCCAGTCAAAGTTCACACTTTGTATGTTCTGCCAGGTACTAAATGTACTAAAACTTTTCAAAGTCTTGTTCAGTAGTTGATCCCTTTTCTGTTATTGTTGTTGCAGTTTGCTTTTCATGTTGTTCATGTTGAAAGTTGTGTAACATTCAGGCGCCAATGCAGCTATAGAATTCGCTTGTAAACAAGAGCGAATTGTTAATACCCTTACAGCCAAAATTTAATTTCAAAACTTATAGAATAGCTAAGGTTATCTCGAAAAAAGGTTATCTTTAACATTGAAAAGGTTTCAGTTCCTAAGATGGATGATTATATTGCTTAGTTGTTTGCTTAAAAGACGCTCAGGCATTGGTGTTTTCTACTTTCTTAGCTTTTAGACAACATCAGAATATATTTCATTTGATTAATATTGATTTGATTGAGTACTTGCACTCTTAAATCAGAAGAAGCATTTAGCATTTTTTTTTGCTTTGCTGCAAAATATAATAACATATTTTTTTGGAGGCAAACATGCAGTTTTTAGCAACTAGTTAAACTTAAATATTAAGTCTTTTATAGTTTTATATATTTTATTCTGTGAATAAGAATGCTTCGAATTAGATTATGAAGAGCAAAGTCCTCTAGTCAAGCCATAAATAAATTGTTTTCAAATTGAGTCATCACATATAGAGTATGGATTAGCTATGCAATCGAACAATCAGCTTCTTGTCATCCTGTGCAGACCAAAGAGAGTTAAGGTCTGTTTCATAAATTCAAACTATTTTGAGTTTAAATCTATTTAGTAGCCCTGTAACACGCCGACAGTTCAAGGTCTAGAAACGTTGCCTGGATATCGATATAAGAATTCATACGCGGTAAAGAACGTTCGAATGGCAGCGCAACATATAAAAATAAATATAATTTTTCTTTATTTAATTCATCAATAAAGCAATTGTGGTAAGCTGTATGACCAAAAAAAATTTATTTTCCTGATTTAAATAAATCAGCAAAAATCGATGTAGAGTATGACAACCTATTTCGCATGTCAATTGTATGAAGTCAACGATTCGAGCAAAATTGTTTGAGTTTTAATAACCAATTTTCAAACAGATATAAAGAGAAAGACAGTCAATGTCTAGCTGTATACTTCATAAAATAATTATATAAACTACTTTAAAATAGTGAGCTGCAAAATGTATGACATCATTGAAATACTTCACAAAAGTTCATAAAACAACAGGAACAGCAGCAACAAGTTGCCCCCATGAGCCCGCATTGATTGTGTTTCGTTGCCCAACTCATTTGGCGGCAGCTGTGCGAAAAACTAAGAAAAAGGGTGTCAACATGTCCGTGACGCACAGGCCGTGTCCGCCGTAGAGTGGATATGCCACAGGAGCCACAGCCAGCAGACAAAATGCCGCCCGCAATTTCCGAGCAGGACAAACGCTTAGTGCACATCCTGACGTTGCGGCGACTGAGGCTGCAGCTCATCCGCAGACTCATCCTCCTTCCTAAATTGTTTTTGTTTTTCTTTTCAATATTTTTTGTTTTTGCTTTGGATTGTTGCTTTGTTTCAACGCCCGCAGCGACCGCACAGCAGACACGCAGCAACAACAACAACAAGAAACACAATAACAAAGTGCACAGTAATTTATGCTTGTTATTTTGCTTTGTAAAGCAATTTATATCGCATTCTCTTTGTTATAAACATAAGTACATATTTAACTCACAGCGATTGCTGCTGATATGATCGAGCGTGGGCGGGGTCAGGGCAGCGGACTGA
Organism: Drosophila hydei; assembly: GCF_003285905.1. Lineage (NCBI taxonomy): Eukaryota > Metazoa > Arthropoda > Insecta > Diptera > Drosophilidae > Drosophila > Drosophila hydei. The sequence goes on from NW_022045656.1 coordinate 2,759,169, forward strand.
GGCGATTTACCCTGCAGCGTTTCTGCACGAAGCTAGCTCAGTTCAAAAGTGAAGAAAGCAGCGAGTTCTTGCCACATTTCATAGAAGCTTATCAGACACCCTCACACAAGCACACACGCACACAACTTTGTTGCGTGTTGGCTCTAATCTTGTTAGTTGCGCTTTTTTAATAACATTCTATAGGGTATCTTTGAGGATATTTCCATTTTCACTTTGCAGAGAACTTTGAATTCAATGCTATTTATACAATATGTAGGAGAGTTCATAAGGCTCATTCAATAGTATATTTTAGAAATTGATAAGTTAATCAGGAATTAATATTCAAATTAATAGAAAAAGACTTTGCTAGGCATTCAAATTGAGTTTAGGAACAAACAAATTCTAGTGTAATATTAAAAAAAAAACTCAGAGCTAAATTCATTACAATAATTAGTGGTTAACGCCGAGTCGCGACAAATTGCGCCCTGCTAAGTCATAAATCTTAATAATTTATGAAAACTGCTGTTAGAAAAAAAAATCATTAATTTGTAACATTTCATTCCGTCCCTAAATCGTAATATTTTTTGACGCAAATAATTTACCCCTTATAAATTGCGAAACCTCGTGCAATTTGTAGTGAAATTTGTTTTCAGTTAAACTACTGTATCTGATCAAAAAGAGAGAATTATTTCAGCCATTGATAATTTAACAAAAGGAATTTATGTGGGAAAACATTTTAAAATTGTTCCATCAAAAATCACATTAATTCAAAAAAAAAAAATAGTTTATGCTGCAAACATGCTCAACTAGTGAACTGAAACTCCAGAAATAAGCTGAATACCCTAATGACGAAAGATCGCCACTCTTCTTCATCTTCACAAATATAATATTATTTATGTATTTGGATAATTTGATATTTATATTCATCTTAAATGATTTCGTATATCTAAAGAATTATCTATATATATTTATCGAACTATTTAAATGTATTCTCATATTCTTTTGTGCTTTCACTATAAATTAATTCATTATGACATATATATATATATATATATATATATATATATATATATATCATATTACTTATAGCAATAATTTGTCTGAAATATAAGAAATACGAATTTGAAAACTGAATAACTTCAACAGCTTGATTACTGAATTTTATAAATTAGATTTCACAATAAATATAGTGAATATAATATATAAAAGCCGTTGGGACAACATTTGCAATGACCTTAAAGAGTATTTCAGCATCAGCAGTGCAAGGCTAGAAGTTCTCTCTCTTCATTTTTCCAAGCTTTCAAATAGTTGCACGGACTCGTGGTCAGCACAGCGGCAGCTCAAAGCTGTGTTTATGTGGGCACTCGTGCGTGTGTGTGTGTGTGCCTGTGTATGTGAGTGCGTGTATTTTATGCTATTAATTTAAAGCTCCACCCACGCCCACAAGCACTCATGAATTTACGCCCTGTCTACACGCTAAGCCAATAATGAACTAGCTGTCAAACTAATTGATTTAATTTTTAGATTTTTTTCTTCCACAACGCTTTGAAATATGCAACAGCTAATTGAAAATACTTTGGGGTCGAACCTACACAGATAGGGTTAGGGGTAGTTGAAAGTAGTTTTTCATGTTAAGCGCAATTCGATTGCTATACGTGACTGCCAACAAATCACATTGAATTGAAATTTAAAACACCTTTTGCCGCGCAACTTTTTTGCAGATTACGCCAACAGCGAACAAGTGCTCCACATACCCACGCATCTAATAATATATATATATATTCGTATATATATATAAATTGAGAAAAATATATATAAGCTATAAAGTAAAATGGATTCCGCTGCAGCTGCCGCCGCCGCCAAGCGCGTACAAATCGAGAAGGCGCACAACTTTATGCGCCAATATCGCGATCCTGAATCACGCGAGCTGAAGAAACTATCAGCCAATCAGTTCATGGATGTATGGGCACATTACGATAAGGACGGTATGTATATACGAATTTGTCATTTATTCGACTGCCTCGATTTTGAACTTCTTTTACAGGCAATGGCTATATTGAGGGCACCGAGCTGGATGGCTTTCTACGCGAGTTTGTGTCCAGCGCCAATGTGACAGACATAAGTCCAGAAGTAAGCGCCAAGTTAACGGGACACAATGTGAACTCTTCTTTCATGCTATCAAAAACTCATCAAAATTCCTCTCTTCTTCTCTATCTCTCTCGCACTTCTTCTCGCATCTTTTCTTTTAGGCTGTCACTGATACTATGCTGGAGGAGCTGAAGTCCTGCTTCATGGAAGCCTACGATGATAATCAGGATGGCAAAATCGATATCCGAGAGGTAAGACACATGCATTTTATGCTCATGACTCACAACTGCAAAGCAATTTTGTAGCTTTGCTGCTTTTAAACTTTCTGCGACATTTTAAGGGGTTTTTTTTGTTTTTTGCTTATTTTACGCTCTGCCACGCCCACACGTGTCATTTGCGCAATTTCTCTGTACGTGCATATCTTTCAATGACATCTATTTTGGGGGCTTAGAACTGAGCGCGTGTTCCATACGAAGTTTCAATTTGCGCGTGCTCTGTTTTAACTCAGCTGTATATTGATGGTCAACATAAGCGTAAGCACGAGTAAGCACAGCGCAACATAAAAAGGAATACAACACGCAAATGTTTATGACTAGATCTTAAAATAACACAACTTGGATCTAGGCGAATTAACATAGTTTCAACGCAACTCTATAGGATTTAACACAAAGTAGCACGAGCTGGAATGACTACAGCCTGATTTAACACGACTCAAACATGACCTAACGAGATGCGAAATGAATGAGTACGACTACAACATACCTTAACCAAACTACACAGCTATTTTATTATGATTAAAAATTAGTTAATAAGACTTAATAGAAGTCAATGGGATACGACCCACTCGTGAGTAAAAATTATCAAAGACTATCAAACAGGATATCAGCTTGTAACCAAAAAGACATCCATCTCTAGTAAGAGTCTTTCTCCACATTTTCTGCTGCGTTTTGGAAATTGCTTTTTAAATGATGCTGTAGCATTTGTGCACGCTCTCCCTCGCTCTGCCTGCTGCGCCAATTTGCTGTGGCTCAATAATTTATTTGGCCATTTCGCCATTTGCCAAGGCCCAAAGTTTTGTGCCAAGGTCTACGAAAAAGTTTTTCCCGCTACCTCCTTAAAATGAGTTTTTAATTGAGGCTTACAGCCGTCGACAGTGCCGCAGCAATAGTACTTCAAGTGGCTTTTATACTTTGTGAATTTAAAAATTTAATGAATGAGAAGAGACCTACTGCTGTCTGCATTGTGACCTGCTCACATGATAAATGAGTCAAAGTTTGTGTCAGGTAGCAGCTTCTAGTTATCTCTGATTATTGTTTTGTCCGAATCCTTTGTGACTTCAAAAAGCACTCAGCCACCCAAATCATTCATCATTTATTCGTTACACATACGCCATGTAGCACATCTCATATTTTAACATTTCAACAATTTCTTCAACTTTTGTTAGCAATTTTCAAGGTCCCTGTTTTGTTCTAGCTCCATAGGCTAAAGCACAGCCCAAGAGTAATTAGCTTGAGTGCAGACCAAAAATATCAAAAATGTTGTTTAATGAAATTAAAAACAGCAACTTTTTGTATGGCTTAGTTTCGTGTTTTAGTTGAAATTCGAATCGACACTTAAACTATGCGGCTAAAGTTTTGAGTTGCAGTTCGCCTGCCAACGCAATTGAAATTACAGACTTTGCTTCTAGTTAGACAAAATATTTCCACTGCAACTGAAGCACAAACCCAGTCGAATAGTCTCCCATTCTCGACCACACCCACTCTGCAGCTGCGAAATTGTTTGTCGTATTGTGAAAGGCGATTTACTGGATTTTCTGTTAGTTTTATCGATTACTTGAAGTGATGAATTTTCATGTTTATTTAAATCTATGCTTTAGATTCACAGAGAAACTAACTGGGTTATATTGCAAAGGAATTGGCTTTAAAATATATGAAATTCTTCGAAAATAGCATCAGAGGGAATGCATAAAGAACAATTACAAAATTACTACAATACTACAATATTTCCTAGAAAATTCAATAAATGTAAATTGATATTTTGATATTTACAACTATTGAAATTTGAACATGTCTAAATTGTTTTATGAATCTAATCAATTGCAGCTCATGTCAAGAATGATATGCTTATCTATTATATTTGCTAATTTATTGTTCTCTCATGGAAAAAAGTCCTTTGTACATCTTAAAGCTGGAAGAAAGACCTCACTCTACAAACTTACTCCGACTGCTTGCATTTCTTACACTCGAAGCTAAACTTACTTTTAAAGTCAGTTAAAGCTCAAGTGCTCGCACTCAAGTACTTTGCTTAACACATATCTTTTTTTTCTTTTGAAAATTAATGTATTTACAGCTTGCCCAACTTTTGCCCATGGAAGAAAATTTCCTTTTGCTCTTCCGCTTCGATAACCCCTTGGAATCAAGCGTCGAATTCATGAAGGTAAGTGCTGGCCAACGAAGCGTTAAACGAGGGGCAGCCCCCATGACACTGCTCCGCCAACAGACTGACCAAGTGACTTAGAAGCCAAGGCTATCAGTGCGAAGCTGATACAAAATGTTTCCTTCTAATTAATTTTTCTCATGATGCTATTTTGTCGATTAGATCTGGCGTGAATACGACACTGATAATTCTGGGTACATTGAGGCGGATGAGCTTAAGAATTTCTTGCGTGACTTGCTCAAAGAGGCCAAAAAGATCAACGATGTCTCCGAGGACAAGCTCATTGAATACACAGACACCATGGTGCGTATACGTAATCTTTTAGCCAGATAAACTATAGTTCATTATAAATAAGTGCATTACAACAAAAACAGCTGACCATTGACAATCTCAATGTTGGCCTCAACACTTTGCTTGCCAAGTCTGGCGTAAAATATAGCAATTAATTTTTGGCATGACAAGAATTATGCGCATTAGCGCCGCAATTTATATGCACTCAAAGTGCTGTTAATTAAAAACTTTATAATGGAAAAACAGCAAGCAGATGTATGTGTGTTGTGTCTGCAACTCCTAAGACTTTCGCAATACACTCTCTTCCTCATCACGTTTGCTGGTTCAGCAACTCCCTCTTCTAGACATTATTTTTGGTGCACGTATCACAATAAATGATGATAAAAATGTTGCTCGTTGGTGAAACTCGCAACTCATTTGCAAGTTAAATTACCAGCGCTGAAGATAGAACCGAAAAGTTGTCAAAGATTAAATGCAGTTGAGGAAAAGTACCGAAAAATTGTTTCTATAAAATATAGCCCAATAAAATTAGATATGACTTTTCACATCGCTTAAAACAAAAACTTTATTTCATTATCTAGAAGGTCATTAGCATTTGAGTGTTCGAGCCTAATTCCTTCTATCTAATTTCTCATGTCTTTCTATGCTAATCTGCATAGAAACATTTGCAAGCCAGTTGAAGCAGAAGTTTGATTCAAATATCTAAAAATTTCTCTCTCATTGGTTACATCTTCCAAGACATCTTATCAAGTAATATAAAATATAGTATATATAATATTTGAACATTATGTTAGCTAAGCTAGTTGATATATTTTACCAGCCTATCAATCAGCCAAAAATAAAGCAAGCAAAATAAATAAGTAACATAAACATTAACGCAAACATAAAGAACAGACCCCAAGAGAGTGCTCCGCTTAACGAATGGAGCATGAAAAATTTATTTCGAATTTCCGAGAAACGAATGTGAAATATATTTGCCAGCTAAAATTTAGCACGGCTTGCACTTAGGGCGAACAAAAGTCATGAGTAAAGGGCATTTTGCAACTAACTTAAGTCGATTTACGAGTATGTGTTTATTTTTGGGGCTGGTATACGTGGTCTCAAAGGAGACAACCAATTTATGTATCATTAATTAGGTATAAAAGTTCTGTCATTGAGCTCATTATGCTTACCCTCTTCGTCTCTCTCTCTCACTCTCTCTCTCTCTATCCCGCACACATATAGCTTCAAGTGTTCGATGCCAATAAGGATGGTCGTTTGCAGCTCTCGGAAATGGCCAAGTAAGTAGCGCAATGCCACAGTGCTTGTCAAAGACAAAAATGTCGAACTTATTTATTACAGACTACTTCCGGTTAAAGAGAATTTCCTTTGCCGTCAGGTATTCAAGGTAAGTGCCAAGTATTATGATTGCCATTGAGACGAGGAAATTACGTTTCTGACTGCAAACCCAACCAATATATATCTATATATATATGGCTATATTTAACTGGTTTAAGCCAGGCTTATACACTAGCACATAGGTTAAATTTAGCTTTAGCTTTAGCTTTAGTTACTAACTAGCTGCCGCCTGGACTAAGCATCAAGCCAACTAGCTATGCAAACGCAATGCATATGATTTTATTAGCTTGCCTCTTATTTATTTTTATTTGTTTTTATTTTACTGTCTGTGTCTGCTCAAATAGCTATCAGCCACGTTTTGCTCTATAAACGTGCAATAAAAAACCAGCGAAGCGCACAAATTCTATGAAATTGCAATGCGCAGCAGAAACAAATAGGCAGCAGCAGTTGTGATCAACTGAGCAATGCTCTGTTTAGGGAGTTACAGAGTTTTCTTGGTTCTGACTCTATCAGCGACTGTAAAGTGAATGCCTAAATGGATAAATATAAAAGTTCAAATGTTTAAACAAGAACGAAAACTACGAGTGATATGAGAAAAATGTTGCCTAAAGTAAAGAAAATTTATTTGTAAATAATAAACCTACATAATTGGTTTATTATTTACAAATAGATTTTTCTTCTTTCTTTCCTTCCGTATGCAACTATGCTAATATATATACCATGTAGGTTCATTATACTCGCTTTTACAATCTGAACAGAGTATAATAATAAGGCGTACACCATGGCGTATGCGTGATGTCAAGGAACTAAGACACAGCAAAATCAAACACCTGTGTGCTCTGCTTGTACGCTGTACTCTTGACTTGCTTCTTTCAGGGAGAGCGGAGGCAGCGACATCAATTTGCTGAAAACAATTTCAGAACAACCCAGAAAACCCCATTATCATCCCTTAAATATATATTTATCCTGCGTCAGCTGCTTTTGTCTGCCGCATCAATGGGCCAGTAATAAAAACCTTGATAAATAGGCAAACGAATCTGTTTGTGCTGAGTATAAATAAAAGCAAAAACTTTTGACTTTGTAATTAAACACAGAACACCTGTCAGCTGGCACCACAATTGCGAGACATTAGGTGACAATGCTGCCGATACAGGCTGCGAGCTGGGGAATGGATTGAGACTTTCGTTGGTCACATTTCAGAATTTATTTGGCATTTAATATTTAAGCGTAGCGTCTGCTCAAAATGTGCCCATTGGGGGTTAAATGGAGCGCACAACTCGGCTCAACTTCAGTCCACTTGGCCATGCTCTCTTGTGGGCCATTGTTGTCGCCGACTCGAGCAGCTGACGGACTCACTGACTCACTGACTTACTGACTGACTGACTGAGTCTTGGCTGCTGGCCGGAACGTAATTGGTCACCAGGCCACACAGCAAAACCAACTTGGCCATAACTTTACCACGGCCATATACGCTGCTTCGAACTTTGACTGCAATATTTGCCAGAATATTTTCTGTTCGTTTCACATCACGTTGCCTTTCAGCATGCTCAGCAGGATTTGAGGCCGAACAACAGGCATGCACAAGGGGTAGTCAAGAATGAAGTGCACTAGAGTTTGGGATCAAAGCTTAACTTATTGAATTGCTGGCACACACACAAAATATGTGGATAAGCTGCTCCTAGTTCATAGTAATTCCAAACATTCGACTTATAAATGTATAGATAGGAACTAAGCTATTGATAGGATTTTGGCTCAAAGCAAATTATGAAAGTAGTTGAAAATAAATCTTATAATATTTGAGTTAGTTTGAATATTTTGCTTAGTTCGTCTACACTTCAAGTTAGAACTTGTACTATTTTGACTTTCATGTATCTTTGCATTGAGCTAAACGCTCTAACTATACCTGGTTGAATTTCCTGTATTTAACTCTGAGCTATACTGATACGACACAAATTCAATCTCCTGACAAACCCTAACATATGGCTTAGATGAGACTGTGTGTGTGCGTGCCCAGCAGCATTCCTTGAGCAAACTCTTTGCTATTACAGTTACTTTTGGCGCATGTAAGGCGAGCAGATGTCCAACCATGTCCGTGGTCAGCTACATGGCTTGGCATTGGCTTTTCCCTTCCGGTTTGCGCTATTGTTGTTAATCAACTGACTTCGACAAGGGGAAACGAAGCATTGCAATGCGACAGTTGCCAGCTTATTGTTATTTGCAACAAATGTACGTGATACCCACACAAATACAGACCAATATATCTAGTATTTTAGCTGAAAACTTAAACTATCTACACGCTCTGCAAAAGGCGCAGCACCATTTGGTGTCACATGGCGGATGCGCAATTTTAATTAAACCACACAAACCGCACATGACAAGTGGTTTTAGCGCCAACTGATAGCATAGCTGATCGTTTCGCTTTACAATATTCGCCTTGTTCGATTTGCATAGTTTGGTTTTGGCCAAAGCCAATGACGCAGCCATTTCTGTGCAACGCAGCGTGTGTGGCATGTGCACAACCATGGCCAACGCGAGTCACATTTACAGTTTGCCACCGCACACACGAAACTCAACTATTTGCCCATTGTCACGGCTGAGTGCGCACCGACATTTTATTTGGCTTTTATTGGCAACTCCCTTGGCTCTTGCTGCCACGCCTGATGCATGTCGGAGACAGTAACGTAACATGTGGCAAGCAGTTGATGAGCCAGCAGATGCTCCAACTCGCTTCTCTCTAGTCCAATTATAATGCACATTGGCGGCCGTATGCAGCAGCCGTTAAAATCATAATTTAGATGCCGTCGCGTGGCACCTGCAGCACCCTGATAAGCATCCACCTGGACTCTTGTGACTTTGTTGCAGCAGGGCGCGCAATAAAATGCGCACAAGCTTAAGCAGCCATCAAATTAGCATTTCCAGCCCATTTGGCCATCACATAATACGCATCAAGCTTCACGGCAAGCAGTGCCTGGCCCATTCCATTTCGCAATAAAAGTAAAAATGAAAATATAAGCATGCATCAACATTTTTACAGCCAGCCAGTGGCAGCCGCAAGACTTATGAGCTATGGCATGTAGACTGCAACAAACAGGTAGAAAGCAGGTACCAAGTAATTGCCAGCCTCAATTACACTGCATAACAAAACCGAAAGGGAGGCATAATTATTTGTAATGTAAGCACAAAATAAGTCTGCTAAGAGAGTTGTCTAAGTGGCCGTTGTCATTAGTTGAAGTCTTAATAATGGGCGCAGGTTCAAACCCTAAGCAGAGTGCATTGTCTGCCATGTGACACAATTTTATGCAATTGAGATATATAAAGTTTGTAAATATAATAACATATATACCGCTTGTAAAGTATTTCAAAAAACATTTTCTTATAATAAGGAGGTACAGAGTAAAAAACTTGGGCAAGTTAAAAACACAGCTGACAGACAGATATCTATACAGATATCTTAACTAGTCCTATACTACTATATTGTGCTCAGTTTCAAACACAAAAACTAAGCTCAACTTGCTCTGTTTCAATTTATGTTTTATTTAAATGAATGCGTTAAATAAATAAAATATGCATTAAATGTTTGCAAATTAATTCAATATTTACTTTCAGCTTATGTCATATTTTTATTATTCATTGCATATATGTAAAAATTCTTTATGTGAAATTTTACTCTGTAAGCTTCGGCCCTCCACAGGCTATGTGCATATGTAATATAAGTTTAATGTGAAATTTGAAAACTATTTATGAAGCTTATATGTAGGTTGTCAAAATAAAGTGAACAAATCTGCGGTTTTGCAGAACATCGTTCAAAATAATTCAAATGCTAATAGAACTCCATGCGCTTAGAGCTCAGACTCATGCATATAGCAAGCCCGCCCGACGCTCAATTGCAAACTATTTAATTTTGTATAAATTCCACGAAATTTGCCCTTTAACATAAATTTTCACAGCTTTACGTAATGCTATTTAAGCATTTTATGGTTGTGCGGTATTAAAACTAAATTGCTGTTGCATAGTGTTTAAAGGCAGCCGCTTGACGTGCCGTTTTGCAGGCAACAGCAGGCTTGGCGCTGGGCCAATGTGCCGGAACGGCTTATGCTAATGCACATCACGTATACGACGCGTGTGTCGCAAATAATGCACAAGAGCTACTGCGGCTGCTGCGGCTTCAGCAGCCACTGCAACTTTGAAACGCGCGCTGCTGTGGATAAACTTTCGGTTCAAATGCGGCTGCTCAAATTCGTTGTAATTGTGTTGTGGCTGGTTGGGTGGGTGCAGGGATCACGGCCTTTGCTGGCCATTTTGGTGGTTTGGCTTGGCCTTTTCACTTAACTTTTCTGGGCCCAGCACTAAGGTGCATATTTTTGTTTACGCTCTCTGCGGTGCCATTAACTGCAGTCAGCTTACGTGAGGATGTGGCCAGCAGGCAAAAAGCAGCCAGGCCTTTCGGTCGGCACAGACAGTTTTAAGTTATTTTTGTATTTGTTAAAATGAAATAAAAAAGAAAAGAAATTTATCTTTAGTTCTGGAAGCTCTTTGCACTTTTAAGCAGCAGCAAATTAAATAAGACAACAGCAACTAAAAATAGCTTTAACTTGAATTGATCTTGCCTGATGATTAACTAGACGTATACTTAATATTTTATATAATTTTAGCTTACTGCATTCTAGCTGGTATCTTAGTTTACTAACCAACATTTTAAGACTTAACTAATTGCAAAACAAACAATTTGCGCACCAGCAGCCAAATAAAGTTATTTCAATTATAATTCTTATACAATTATTTAGCTCTTGTGCGCATATATTTCTAGCTAATTTTAATTTATATATACAAAACCAAACTTTATCAACTATTTTTCTGACTTTCTTTTTTCCATTCCCCGCCTAACCTTCTCTATATTGCAACTATTTATGCCTAAACCAACTACTGCAACTACCTAAATAAAAAACCAACCAACTGTATCTATATATTTACCTATTACCTCTATGCATATACTTCTACCTATCAACTCTATATATAAATATATATATAAATATATATATCTACAACAATCAACACTTGTACATTTTTATAATCAACCAAAACCTCTTTAAACGACAATCAAAACTTCAAAAATATTCAAATACTCTGCACGTGATGTAAATTTTGGCTGCCACAAATGTTACTTTTCCACTTTTCGCAATACGAAAAAATCCAATAAAAAACAATAAAAACTTAATCGATTAAAACTCGACTTTAAAATTGCTGCAAACCAATAAAAAATTCAAAATCAAAAATAAAAATCAATTTAACAATACAAATAAATGCTGTATAAAACATCGACATCAACTACAACAACAACATCAACTACTACAACAATCAATATGCACTGTCAACAACAACAACTACTACAACAACAACTAAACAAAAAACACATGTACTCGTATTCCAGGAGGGCATCGATGTAAGTATTTACCATCCAAGCCGAACTAAAGCGAAAACTAAACGTTGTTACCCAACCAAATGGAATACAAAACAAAAACAAATACAGCAACAAAACAGCAAACAACAATAGAAAACAGTAAACATATAAAGAAAAAATTGGCTTTGGCCAAGCCAAGCAATGTATGCTCTTGCAGATAGCTTAGATAGATGTGGATCTATTGCATTTTATACATTCACAGAAGTTTATTTAGCAAATGGAGTTGCTTGATTAGTTCATATGCAAGCCAGCCTCTCATCCTTAAATACGTTTTCTTCTTATATAGTCAAGTTTGTTTCTAGCCTTAAGGTTCGCTATATATATTGAACCTTAAGTATATATTGCCTTCAAGACCCGCTCAAATAATTAACACATATTTTATATTAGTTTTGTTTAGTAACGACTAAAAGGCATTCCCACATTCACTTCGGCTTGGCCCAAAAGTAACTTATAAACTCTGGATGTTTTGTATCTTATAGAGTATTTCATCAATATACTTTTAGTTGACATTATGTACATGCAACGAGGAGACATAACTAAAGCATCTATATTTATAATTTAAGGCTTAACATAGTTAAAATTCTTGAAATTTTCCAGACTTACAATTTTTTTTATTCAAAATGTAAGTGGTATTTTTTTATACTATAGTGCTTCTTTGCGACTCTTGCCTTAAAATATTAATAATTTCAGCTATTCAATAGTCTATGCCAATACTTTTCAATTCAGGCTTCCCAAAGGAACTCAGACAGAAACATAAAGAAAAAAAATAATAAATATAACAGTTGCCGTCTTTCTTTTAGTTACTCTGCTTGCTAGGAGCTAATACTACATAATTCATTCAAAGCCTCTCACGATATGACAGCACAAAAAATCATCTTATAAAGTTGTCTGCCAGAGTACTCAACACAAAAAAATACACTACATTCTACTCGTATTTATTTAGCCATAAACAAAAGGAAGTTTACATTTCCAATTTAAATGTCTCCCACTTGAGCGACCCGAGCTTATAGTTTATATGAAAAATATTTCGAATTTCAATTCGCTTTGTTTAGCAATATAAAACACAAAAACAAATACAATTTTCATTGACTTTTGCATATTCTGTTTTTGTGACTGATTTATCTTTTGTCAGCTAAACTAACTGCCTTTCAAATTCTTATACTATGCATTTCCATAGACTACTTTTGTATAGATACAATTTTATATATATCTATATCCATAGATAAATACGACTATACTATACATTTATACATTTAGTTCTTAAGTGCATGCTGGTCTGCTGTGTGTTTGCTTTGCTTTACTTGAATAGCTTTGTTTTTTTTTATTTTTCTTTTTGGCATGTTTAGCAAATAAACTGTGCAACAGAGTGTGTATGAAGGAAGTGAGAAGGTGTGCGTATATGTGTATGTGTGTGTGTGTGTATGTGAATTTACATACGTCTTTTTGAAATGCTTGTGGTCTGGTTGATAGCTCAAAGAACTAAGCCCACTGTTTGATTAGCTCTAAAGTATAAAGTTGTAAGTCAAAGAGCTTGAATTGCTTTTCAAAAATAGAAAAACCATATATAAAAAATTGTAAATAAAATGTCTAACAAGTTTAAACAACTTCTTAGCCAACATTTAAATTTCCTTCATTTAATGAATAAATCTAAAAGAAATCTAGTCTGAAAATGGCAAAGCAATATTCGAAATAAGACAAAAATAAATTTAATAAACTAATTATTCTTGTATGTTTAATAAATTACTATTATCAACTAAATATATTTAAACAGCTTGATCAATTTTGTATGAATTGTGTCAGGCTTAACAACTTTACTAAAGAGTCAAGCAGCAGGCCGTTAAATAGGGACAAACATAACTTAGCAAATATTTAAGCTAACCTCAATGGGTGCTTAAGCTGCGAGCAATCCAATAAGTAAACGAGAACTATGTGCTATACTAATTAGATACACACACATACACGCACACACACCTTGCTGGAGATGGGTGATAAGTGCATGTACGTGCGCTGCTTAAATCTAATGAAGGTCCAGATACAACCCTGAGCTGTGACCCTTTGCATAATTTAGAGGACAGTAAACGTGTATGTGTGTGTGTGTGTGTGTGATACTTGGATGCCTTTCGGTGCTGCCCATATGGATAATGGCAGCCGCAGACATCCGCCGCCATCAACTCCGGCACTGGGAACGGTTTTCAAAAGTGTTGAAGTATAAAATAATTACTTCATTTTATCAGAGCTGTGCGAACGTGACGGCTTTTGTAGGCTTCACAATTTGTCAGAGGCAAGCGCTGACAAAATGCAAAGCGTCCTTTTAGGCACCCGTCCGCATAAATTCCGTACAATTTGGTGTGTGTAAAAGTGTCGGCGCACAAATTAAACACTAAGGCTCAACATTAAGCCCATCTTTCTTTTTCGTATTTTTTAAAACACATCCACAAACACACACACAGGCAAAGCGAAGAACAATGCGATAAAATGGCTGCCAGAGCGGGCGCCTAATGGATTTCCAATCCCCAAAACCTACACACACACAATTCCAGAGTAGGTGTGCTCTAGTGAGAACTGCTCGACTGGTTATTATGCTGTGAGATTTATCTTCTTGATATTCTGTTCTCTCGGAAAGGGTCTTCAATACTTATAGCTCTTTTATTAATTCATGAAGATTTAATTGTAGTTCGTTAATAAACTATCAAGCTGATGTCTTATATATTTCAGCTGTTATTTAGAATATTTAAAAATAAAAAAGCTTTCAGAAAAATGTTACGATTTATTAAAGCCATTTCATATTATATATAGAATTATTTTCTAGACTATTGAAGTTTGATCAAACCAATATACACTTCTTGTTTAACTATAGGGTATATGAAAAAGAAGAAAATGCGTTATGTCGTACGCGTCGTTTATAAAACAGCTTACAGGTCCAAATAAAATAAATGTTATCAGTCCTTAGGGAAACCACAAGCGCACACACTGCCCCACACACACTTACGCACACACACACATACAACAAATTGTTGCCTAGCGAAATTTGAGCCGTTCCCGTTTTGGTTTTGGGCCATGTAAAACCTGCAGCGACTTTGAGCTTGACTGGTTGAAAGCTCCACGTTAGCTGCCAGGTGTAAAACCTTCAACCTTGGCCAATCTCTTCCGCACCTGCATGTGCTGCTTGCATAACCACAAGCAGCCAAAAACAAGGTGCAGGCATGTATGGTGCCTCTGTCTGTGTGTGTTGGACAGGAAGTGGAATCAATAAATCTAACTGGCGCTTGTAGCATACCATACATCTCTTTCTCTATAAAAACACATTCACACACACACACACAGCATTTTGCTCATGCGAAAACTGCAAATGTAAGCGCTGAAATGTATGCTACATTACTTTAGCCACACAGCGAATAGAATAGAATAGATATGAGTCGCGCAGCTTAAAGATACCCTGCAGAAAAGGTTGAGTGGACCACAAGAACAAGAAATAATTAAAAAAACAACATATTTATGTTATAGTTTTTCTGTCTAGCTTTTATATAGTTGGCGCCCAAACCATATTTATGGATTAGAAATGATATGGCATACGAGAATATATATATATCAAATTACAAATAATAAGAGATATGCTCTCCTCTCGCAATGTGCACATATTTAATATGCCCGCTTTCGTCGTTGTCCCGTGGGTACAAGGTATGGCAAGCCACAGAAAATTTCGCAATTTACCTTAATGCATATTAATTACCTAAAGTCAAGCGCATAAACCGAATTGCCAAAATGTTCAGGTAGGAGGGGAAAGGGAGGGAAATCAAGACAGGGAAGTCGAAGTGTGGAAGTCAAGAAGAGCAAGTTGAGTACAAATACAAATAGAACACAGCTTAATTAAGTCATTCGTTATAATACGCATAAGCATGCAATCTCTGGCTATATAAACGTTTGTCTAAGGCATTAGAGATGTGTGCGTGATGCATTAGAGATCCACAAAAATAGGAATTTTCACGTCTTTTCGGTAAAAGAAAATTTCACAGAGCAATTTCTAAGTGAAAGCAAGTCGAAAAGGAATGTAAATGTCGAAATAAAATATGATAAATAAATATATGAAAGGGAATAATAGAGTTGATTTTAAATAGAAAAAAATAAAAATAAAATTATGATATAGTTTTTGAGGGCCTTTTGTATAGATCACATCAATCAAGCAGAATCCATTGCAAGATTCATGAAAGCAACGAGATATATCGAGCAAATGCCCATCCCTAGTTTTAATATAAAAAAGTACCGTAAACATTTTTAAAGCAGCTGCGTCTTTGGAGCTCTTTCCATGTGACTGCCCCCAGGGCTTTGTTCCAGGTTTTCTTTTTTTGTGCCGGAATGTGCAAATAATTGTGCACAAATTGGCTGTAATATGAATGAAGAGATTGAGTCAATGCAAACATGAATGCTAAAATGTAAATGAAAATTGATTTGCATGCAGGCCACATATGTGTGTGAGTGTGTCAGTGTGTATGCCTGTTTGCGGGTGTGTGAATGTGGTTTGAATTTCCATAGACAAACACGGGCCTGGCATGGATTGCATAATAAAAAAAGTTGAAAGCATGAGAATAAATGATTTTGCATGAACTGTAAATAAATATAACATAAGCACACACACACACACTCATAGCTAAGACACAACATACACACACCCACTCACACACACATGTAGACTAGAGGCCCAAAAACCATATGCCAATTGACATCGAAAAACAAATATCCCGCAAAGACTACAGTGTGTATTATAAATATTTTTATACATCTGATATGGAATGTGACGTCTCAGATATTTCAATGCGACTTTCGTATGCTCTTTCTTTTCAATTGCCTATAAAACAGGGCGCCACTAAGCTAACCAAGGAGGATATTGAGAAAGTATTTTCACTATACGATCGCGTAAGTTAGCAATTTTTATATATATGCATACAATATTATATTACTATAATATAAATTATATTAAAAAAAAAAACAAAAAACAGGACAACAGCGGCACCATTGAGAACGAGGAGCTGAAAGGTTTTCTCAAGGATCTGCTCGAGCTGGTCAAGAAGGTAATCCTATAGATCGATAGCATTCATAACTCGACACATGTATATATATTCAATCTATTGTGTGCTTTGTCACAGGACGATTATGATGCCCAGGATCTGGCTGCCTTCGAGGAGACAATCATGCGTGGCGTCGGTCGTGATAAGCATGGCAAAATCTCGCGCAAGGAGCTAACCATGATACTTTTAACTTTGGCCAAAATCTCGCCCGACGACGAGCAGTAGATTGGGCCGAGTGTCTAATGCAACACATATACATATATTTTTGTTACCAATTTGGGTAAACTAATGCAAATGGGGCGTGTTTTTTGGCCGCAAGCCAAACAAAAATTTGATTACTTTATAAAACTGCCCGCAAACTAGGCGCAGCTCGAGGACAAAACCTCACAAATGCAAATTATAAAAAAAAACTTGAGAAAAAAAATTGATAAAGCGCTAAACTACAAATAAAAAAAACAACGCAAAACAAATAAATAAATATAAAAGCTAATTCAAACTAAATGTTTCAAATTAATTAAATGTTTATGCATGTTAAGCTTTCGAAAGTCTATTCCCCAAACACAAGAGCTCCAAAATAAAAGGCAAACAAAATTATTATGTATGTGTATTCGTAAAGCAAAACATATTAAGGAAATTTTAAAGCAAATCCAAACGAAAATACCAAATAATACATTAAACAAAAAATTACTTTTTGAACAAGCAACTCGAAACCAGCCAGAAAAATACAAAAAAAAAAAATATTTAATAAAAACGTTCAGTACATCGATTTTAAAAATAATATTTTCGAGTAGCCAGAGTACTCGTAATATTTATATTTTCTATTTCCTATATATTGCATATTTATTTATATATTTAACTAAAAGCAAAGTAATTTTATTTTGACTTAATTAAAACTTAGCTAAGCGTAAGAGCAAACACTCAACAAATTATTACAAAAAAAAAATTAAATGTGAAATTTATATTATTATAAATTATTATGTAGTGCGAATTTTTTAGATAATTGTTGTTAATAATTGTGTGTACTTATAATAACTATATATATATTAATATATATATATATATAAATGTACTGTATTATGAATATACACATATATATATATATATATATATATTTTGATGCGTGCGATTTTTCTGCTTATTTTATTTTTTTTTGAAAATTTACCTTAATTTTTTGACAAGACGGCACACAAAGAAATGCCAGCTAACGATAAATATATCTGTATGTTCCACAAAGTTTTTAGTGTATAAGTTTTACCAAAGTAGAGGCCAAGCCAGCATCAATCAAAGCACTCGACAAACAGCTGCCAATTGGCACTCGAGCACGGTCCAGAGGCAGGTAAAAAGAATGAAAAAACGAGGGTAAACCGAAATGAAGAGAGAACTAAAACCCACTTACAGTTGGCAGGCGTCCTCTTCACAGCCCAACCTACTCCTGCGCCCCGCATGGCCCTCCTTGAACACATGTCATACTTGTGCTCGTGCTTGTCCAAGTGCTGCACGGATTATGCAGAGGCGGGTTCGAAAAGGGAACTAAGCACACACAAATTCAGAACAAATAAATATAAAAATAGAAGAATCTACGAACTTTTACCTTGTCCAATGTCGAAAATTTTATGATCTAAATGTGCTTAAAATATATATGCCTAAATTCAAGAACAGAAAATGTTCAAAATCTGCTTTACATTGTTTTAAACTTCTCAAGGTGCTATCTCTATTATAAATACTTGAAGCCAACTATTGGTATAAAACAATTTATTCGATTCTGAATTTTGATTTGCCCTACACAAATATAGCCAAAAAACCCCGACATTTCTCAGTAAAACTTTATCTAAGCTTTTAAAGAAAAAAGGCAGAAAAATTTCGTATGTAAATCTATAAAAGAAAACTCCAAAAATAAAAACAGTATAAAATATATATATATATATATATATATATGTTATAGAGAACTGTGCGATGCAACAAAATGCCAAGTAACAAAAAACAAATATCGTATATACTTATATATTATATATCTTACTTATGCTAATATTTAAGATGGATTATCAGATGATACACATACAAAAACAGCTTCAGAGAGGACCTTCTCCACGATAACACTATACCAAAATACATTATTAACTATAACTATAAACTACAACTAACTATAAATATATATATCTAATATATATATATATATACATAAATCTATATCTATATAGATACTACATACATACATATATGTCAAGCAAAAATTCTATGATATGAAAAATGGTGTTTTAATAAACTATCGATAGATTACAATCTCAAAAACACAGCAACATATTGGTTTATACTACTACTACTATTGTGTTAGCGTCTTAAGTGCTTTGCATCTGCACATTGCCTTGCTCCTGATTCTGCTCCTCCAGCAATTCGTTTAGCTTCTGCAATAACACGTTAATGCCAACAATATTCGCATTCATATCGGGCATCAGTTCGCCACTAGAATTCAATGCAGACTCCTGCTGCTCCGGAGTGAGCATCGCGCCGTTAAGTACTTCATTTATATAGTCCAGGGTGTCCTTGATAGTAGAGCAGCGGCTTTTTGTATGATAAAAAATGAGTTTAGTCGTTGAGCTTAACAGAGCAATGCAGACTAGTATTAGCTTAGAATTGTCTTATTGATTGACTGATATGAGCATGGGCTAAGCCAAAAGAATAGCTACAATAAGTAAGGGTGCTCAAGTCGGCAGTAACCGACTAGGGAATACACTGTGCAGCAATTTCAATCATTCTACGTTTCTCTTAAATTATATAAATTTATATACTTTACAGGGCTTGCCACGGCAACTTCTGCCTGTTGTAAACATTTTCATAGACTGTAAAAAGCATTTATAGCTAATAGTCGCATTGATTTGTATATGAATGAAACTTGTTACCCCTTGATAGAGGATTAATAAATGAACTATGTGATTGCCGAGCCATGGTGGATTGGTTGAGCCATGGCAAACTGCTTAATGCAAGTCGATAACCAAAATTAAAGAGTGTATCTCATTAGAAACCCGGATGGGTGATACTACAGTTACAGTCAGGAAAATTGAGGACTATCTGAATTGTCTAGATAGTCAAGCATAATATATCTTTCAGTAGTAGGGCAAAATACACTTGATGTGGAATCGAAGAAATATTTTCTACGTTTTTAATATTTGTTTGCGTGGTGAGATTAGAGCTTCCAAAGAGGTATACTATTTGACTACTGGGCAAATAATACCCAAAGTATATAAAACATTGAACTGAATTTGACCATCTGTGTAGGCATACCAACCATTTCGGCATCTCATACTCCTTGCCATAATAATTTGCCCACTTGCAGCTGTTTAGATGCCAAGCAAGACAAGACACTTGCATTCGCTCCTTGCGCCTAACAATTTTGGTAGCACGCCGCGGTGTAACGACGGGCATGTGCTCCAGATGCCAGGTGAAGAGCTTTGTCACATACTGATCACTCTCTTGATGTTCTTCATCTGTCATCTGAGCCGCCGAGTCTTTGTGCTCTGAGTTGTGTACTTCGTTATGCGCATAGTTATGAAGTCCGACAGCTGAAAGCATATCGCATAGGGAACGCGTTTTCTGAATGCTTCCGCCTCGTCCAAAATGGCGTTTAAGGAAGCCAATGCCCTGATTGGCGCAATCTTTGCAACAGCGACATGTAGTAGTGCCCATGCTGCGGAAAACGAAACCGGACGGATTGCTCAGCAATAGACGAGTTGAATTGTTGGCATACGTGATGTGCGTTTGACTGTGGATAAGGCAAAAGCATTACTGCAATTCGAATATCAAGATCAGAGTCAGAAACAGAGTTAAAATCAGAATTCACATACCACTTGTCAATGTTAACATTCAATTTGGTAATGCACCCAAAAGACATGACCGTTGAATTGGAATTTACAAGTATACTGAGGAACCAGATAATTTTTAAAAAATGGAAAAGGTCACAGAAAACATTTAGATTAACTTGAAATTGAGCTCACAGACTACTAGAAGCATAAAACGAAGACATAAAAATCGCATCGACTACAAATTTAGATAAATTTAGATGAGACGGATCATTTAGCTGGCATAGTAGGCATCCTGGTCCAGTTTTCGCTGATAAGCCAATCGCTGCAATATGGTTGGATGCGTATGATGCCAGCGGGCATAGCAGTCATCGTAGACCGGAAAGCTCATGTGATCCGCATAGATTTTCGTGAGCGCTGAACGCAGCAGCAGGGAGTACCCGAGACGATGTGCAAAACGATCTGCGGCATATTCGAAGCGTCGTAGATTCCACAGCATTAGGATATTGGCCAACGTCAGATATGGTGTGAGCGCAAAGCGCAGTACGATCAAAAAGCCGACAATAATTGGCCAGAGACCCGGTTTAAACCCGACGGCTTCGTACAGATAAGGGCAGTGGAAGAGTAGGCCAAAAAAGACCATGGTTAGAAAGAAATGCAGCTTCATTATAAACGTGGCCTTGTAGAAATGTCCATTCTTCCAGTGACCCAACTCGTGTGCAACAACAGCTACCACCTGTTGATTGGTCAGGCCACGTCCCACCTCAAACGGTTGCAGTTGACTGGCCGGCAGACCCTTATTCAAGAGTAACGTATCGAAGACGACAATGCGTTTCAGGCAGCAGCTGCCATAGAAGTAGGCATTGCTGTACTGCATGGATTTGGTCTGAATGATAAAGACACGATCCATGGGGAATCCGGTCTGATCACAAACGACCTTTATATCCGTATACAGAGCGCTCCCAGACGGCAATCGACGTTGAGCACCAATGCAGGGGGCACATAGATAGGGCAAAAAGAAAACTAGGAGCAAGGTGAAAACGGCCCACAACAGCCAGAAATATAAAAAGAAAAAGAATCCCAAGACCTGGACACAGACTATAATCAATAAGGTGAGCGGCGCCAGGACTATCTGTGCGAGGATGATGCACAGTAGGCCAATGAGCAAATACATATAGCTGGGAAACCGTCGGTGCGTTCCATATCTCAGCTCCAATATACACTTATCGTAGATTAGGATAGGCAGACAGCGTAGCGATATATATATAGTTAGATATAATACAAAGATCAGGCTAATCCATAGCTCTTTGGATGTTAAGGGCGCCAAAGTGATAGTGGCCAAGCCCCAAACAAATGGGTAAAAGCCAAAATATAATTCTAAGAGGCTAGCGATCAAATCGATGATATGTTTCCATATAAAGAGCTCCATTTTGTGTAATTCATAGACGCGGGCGCGATGAAAGATCTCCGGCGGTATAATATCTCGTAGCTCTTCCGGTACCATAACGGCATTCAGGCAGGTCAGTTGCTACTGGACGAAAACATGTTTAAAGTGAATGATTGCTAGATAGACTATCATCATTAGCACCTCCTTGACTCGCTCACCTGTCGTTTGGCCAATATTATTTCCCACACATGGTCAAGGAACAACACCACCATCATCAGATAGAGTAGTATTCGCGGATCTATCTTCGGCCAAGTGTCGTAGGATACCATCGCTCAGGATAAGATCATGTTACCAACCAATATAAACAATAGAATATAAATAATATAATCAACAATCACCATATATAAATAAATATATATTTCATTATAGATTCGAAAATGGCAGTTGGATTTAAATATACATATGTATTCGTAGCTAGCTTTGTTTTTTTTTCTAATTTTTTTACATTCTATAAATTTCGAGGCTCTCTAAGCGCTGCAGGCGATGCAACATCATGGGATGCGTATGATTCCAACTGGAATAGCAGGGATCCGATAAAGGGAATGTAAGATTATCCGCATAGAGCTTGAGAAGTGCCATGCGCAGATGCGCTGCATAGCCCAGCTGGAATGCAAACTTATCTGCCTCATATTCAAATTGACGCGTCATTGTTAGCATTATAACATTGGAGATGGTTAAATAGGGCGTCAGCACAAAGCCAAAGATTATTATAAATCCCGCTATAACCGGCTCGACGCCCTCTTCAAAGCCAACCGCCTGATAAATGGGTCCATGCGCAAAGCAGATGACAAACAGTAGGAGCGTTATCAGTAAGTGTAGCTGAAACATGACGATGGCCTTGTAGAAATGCCCCTTCTTCCAGTGGCCCAGTTCGTGAGCGACCACAGCCAAGACATGTTCATTGGGTAAGCCCTTGCCTTGCTCCTCCTCCGGCAGCTGAGCAGCGTTGGCCATTCCACGATTCAGCAATAACGTATCGAAGATCACGATCCGTTTCAGACAGCAGCTGCCAAAGAAAAAGGCGTTGCTGCCCACGCTTTGGTCACGGACTCGTATAATATACACATACTGCATGGGGAAGCCTACGCGATGGGTGAGTTCGGTAAGACCCAGTCTTAACGCCTGATTCTCGAGCTGCACACGTTTGCCAAGGAAAGGATCAATGACACAAGGCACTATAAAAATTACCAACGCGGTCAGCAGCACGGCCATCAGATAAATTCCTATGAAGGCTAGCTCATGAAAGGCACGCACCATCGATACCACCACAGCAACCACTGCGGCCATGATCAGCAGCGAACAGGTGATGTCCAGCACCTCAAAGGCAATGCATTCCGACCATCTTCGTTTGGGTTGCTTCACCAGCTTGATGATGCAGCATTTCTCATAGATTTTACCCGGCAGCGACTTAACTAATATATAAATGCTTAAAAAGAGCACATAGATGATAGACATCCAGATCTCGTGCTCCATCCACGGCCAGATGGCACAGCGGTCAACTAATTTCCAAAGCAGCGCATAGAAACCAAAATACAATTCAAGGCAGCCACAAATAACGACCACAATGAGTGTATTGACTATGATGAACCAGCTTTTGTGCAGCTTATAGCTACGCATTCTTTCGAACAGATCTTGTGATAAGTACGGACGCAACACCTCCGGTACATATTTAGATCTGTAAATCAGTTTAATCTGCAATAAACATTTGAAATAAAACATGGAGTCGATAGCATTCAGTTGTTTACCTCGCGCAAGAGCAGGTAGAGACTCCACAGATTATCCACCAGGAGAATGATCAATAGGAAAAGTAGTATTATAGCGGGGTCATTCCACAGCTGGGCACTCATTGTTTGTTAATGGAATCTGACATTTTAGCCAAATACATGTGATATAAACATTTTTAAATTTGTTCCTTACTTTATTTATATTTTTTTTTTTCGGTCAAGTCGGCATGCTTTATTGAAATCTATACAATATACAACTAAAAAGGAGAGGGACTACTACGATACGGATAAGGTTTACAGCAGCGAGAGATAGGCAGAGAGAGAAGCTAAATACTTTGGTCTTCACACTTGCGATTGCATGCAGGGCTAAAAGGCCCATCCCATAGTTTACTGCGTCTTCTTCTCCGGCTGTCCCAATTGCTTGAGACGCGCCAAGCGCTGCAACAGTGTTGGATGCGAATGATTCCAGGTGGAGTATAGCCAGTCAAAGATGGGGAAGCCCAAATTATCCAAATTGAGTTTGATCAATGCTCGGCTTAATTGTTTCTCAAAACCCAGGTTATGGGCAAATTCATCCGCTTGATATTCAAAACGACGGGATAATAATGTCATGGCAAAGTTGATGATGGCATTGTAAGGTGCCATCACATACGTGAAGACAATCAACAGACCAACGAGTATGGGTCGCGTGCCTGGTTCAAAGCCCAATGCCTCATAGAATGGAGCATACTTAAACAAATAGCCGAAGACAAGAAACATGAGGAAAAGATGGACTTCCATAATGACAATGTTCTTGGTCACATGACCCAGCTTCCAATGGCCCAGC
The DNA here is from genome assembly GCF_003285905.1 of Drosophila hydei. NCBI lineage: Eukaryota > Metazoa > Arthropoda > Insecta > Diptera > Drosophilidae > Drosophila > Drosophila hydei. The sequence goes on from NW_022045656.1 coordinate 2,783,613, forward strand.
TCATGACCAAGTACAGCCAACACCTCCTCGTCCGTGCAGCCCTTGCCTTTCTCATCGTCGCTCAGATCTGAATCATCCGGTTTGCCTTTGTTTAATAACAGTGTATCGAACAGCACAATACGCTTCGAATTCCACAGTCCATAGAAGTAAGCATTACTGTGTGAAGAGCGTTTTGATCCTTCCACAACATACAGCTTAGTCAATGGGAACTTGAGTGAAGCAGCCAAAGACTCAATTGACTGACGCAATGGGCCCTGCTCCAGGGGTGTGTACTTGTCGAAGAGCGGCGCAATGAAGATCGGATAGAGGGTGAGTAGCACCAGGGAGATTACGCCAGCAAATATCCACAGCCAGATGAAGAAATTGTCGCCGCCGCGCTGCACAATAAAGATGATTGCCGCTGTAATGGGCAGCATCACTATCTGGGTAACCAGGAAGCCCTTGACCTGATCCCATGCAAAGAAACCAGCCGTTTGCTTATTAAAGCCATGCTTTTCCTCCAGCACGAAGATCTTGTAGATCTTAAATGGCAACGATTTGAATGTGGACAACACATTCGAAATAAGCACAAATACGAGGCTGACAATAATCTCATTGCTCGAATCCCATTCCAGGCGTTCGACTACATCTACCGACATCTGCCAAAGCAATGCAATAAGTCCAATATATAGTTCCAAACAAAGAAGTAGCACGTCCATTAACAAGGCCTTAAAGATGCCAAAGTTCTCCCCATCTAAGCCATACTTGCGCGCCTTATGGAACGTCTCCGAGCTCATGTGAGCCTTAAGCTCATTGGGCACATCCAAAGCACTACGGTAGACTTTAACCTGTGAGGACGGAAAATGCGATTAATCTAATATTTACAATTTGTCTGGCAAATCAACGAACTCGGCTGGCATTTAACGTGCTAAATATACACATAGATTGTACGCATTGTAAAATACATAGGCAAACATTAATTGCCGCCTTGTACGTTGGCACGTGCCGGCATTTAAATTTTTATTAACTTACCTGGCGATACGCTATATAGATTTCTAGAGAATTTTCAATGATGACTAATGCCAAAATGCTGTACAGCACATCGTCTGCTTCCAAAATGGACATTTTCACCTGAATTTCATAAGATTAATGTAGACGTATATACTTCAACAACGCCGCACTCTACGGCTTGCACGTAAAACCTTAAAACAGTGTCGTAAAGCGCTCGAATATCGTATATCGTGTATCGATTTTACACACAAAGCATCGATGACTTTACTTTTTGAAAAAAAAAATTCAATTCATTTTTTTTTACTTTTTTTACTTTAAAAACAATTTTATTTAACTATGACTAGCGTATTTGCACATTAAAAGTCTCCACACTGGCATCGGCTATGTGTTTATGTATTTCATTTACTTCAGCCTGAGTTAAGGTGCGCTCCATATGACGATAAACAATGCGAAAGCAAAGGCTCGATTTTCCTGTCTTTGGATGCTTGAATTTGTCCACCAAACTTATCTAAAAGTACAGAAATACAGCTTAAATTATGTACAACATTTGTAAGGTAAGATTCCCACCTGCTCTACCACATCCCCAGCTATAGTGCGCACCAAATCATAAAAATCGTTGGCTGAAAATCCAGCGTCGATTTCCACATTGGTTGGCAGCCAAAAGGATAAATCGTTTGAGCATTGCGGATAATGTGAGATAGCTTTGTATTTTGGCAGATTTTGTAGATCCTGTTCACTAAATTGTGATAAGAAGCCGCTATCATTCGACCAAAACAACCGTATGTCTGGTATATCGAATAGAATCATAGCGAGGCGCTCCAGACCTACGCCAAACGCATAGCCAATCGATTGGTGCACGCCCGCCTTTTGCAGAATCTCGTGGCGCATGATACCACAACCGAGGACCTCCAGCCAGTTGTCCTTGAAAAATATCTCCAGTTCCCATGAGGGTTGAGTGAATGGAAAATAAGTATCCACCCAGCGATATTTGATGCGGGGGCCAAAAAGATCCTTGGTAAGACCTACCAGGACGTGCTTCATTTCGTGCTCCATCAGTTTGACAGCCTCTAGAGTGTGACATGGCTGTTTTGTTTGATCCATGCACTTGGACGAGGGTAAAATGCGTTTCGGATCTGCTAACGAACCACTCCACGTTTCCTCGAATAGCTCCAGACCAGGATTACGTTCGAACAGCTTATCCTTAGTGACCAGACGCACTGCATCCGCTTGATGGAAGACCGGATAATGTGTGCTATCGATCTCATCCCGTCTATACACCTCACCGACAACCAAAAAGTTATCCAATCCACCCGAAATCAGTTCCACCTGATGAGCTGTCGTATGGGCACGCAACAAATGTTCCCGATTCACATAATAGCAATCCGATTTCTGACGACTCACATGATCGCTGGGTATAAGTAGATTGTCAAAGTTCTGCTGCACCGTGACCACAGGACTGAGCTGGTCATATACGGAAAATAGAGGATTTCCACGCTGATTGCGATAGGCGCCATAAAAATAGTTGACAATGCGTTGGCGCATTATCGACAATGGATGGTCTCGCTGAAGATGTTTATTTAAGCCTAGATATGATAGTATTTTCGGAGTCACATTCGTCCAGCTGTCTGTGGGGTATGAGTGTCCCTTGATTTCCAATTGCAACGGGTGTTGTGTTGACTGTTTCTTGGCCTCCTCGGCGACACTGCTAGCTAACAAGCGACGTCGCTGTTGACCCAAACATAGGCGGGAGCCTGGCACACGCAGCGTTAATAACATTCTTTCAGGCTTTATATATTTATTAACTAGCAAAATATTGCATTGCATGTATTATAAAACAACAGCTGCTTGTTATCGATACCAGTACGTGCAAAACAAATATCGATTAATTAACAGAACAATCGAGCGCACCAGGGCTACACGCATATACGTATCCATCAGCTGATTTTTTTAATTCAATCATGACTACATACAAACACAAAAAAAATTGTCGCTGGTAAAAAGTCTAAACTAAATAGCTTAACAACTGTCTGTTAACCAGTTTAATGTCTTTTGTCTATTATAATAAGACACATTCATATTTTATTTTATAAAATACGTTTTTTATTCATACAAAAGATCAACATTGTAATATGCCTAATTTGTATCAACATTTGAGTGGCAAATCATAAAAGACATTGATGATAGTTTTTACAGATTGGTAAATATGCCCATTAAATTATAAAAGTTTACGTTTGAGATGCTCGCATTGGAATATAAAAGGGTTTTGGTTGTGATTAAATTAATGAGGTTGAGCGTCGATGCAAACACATATATCGCAAATATATTCATATATGTATTATTTAAACCAGTGGATAGCTGGAAGCAGAGGCAATGCCACACTGATTGTCTGCATTGCGGGCCATCTTGATGAAACCCTTGTCTCCCCAAGTGGTGCCCCACGAGTTCTTGACTAACCAGTAATCTGTGCCACTCTCATCGGTGCCAAATCCTACTACAAGGACACCGTGATCGAGATTCTGAGGATCACATTGGGGTTCATTGTAGACGCCCTCAGAATAGAACTGGAATGATTCGTGCGATGCATCAATGGCAACTGAGACGGGTCCAATAGTGGCCACAGCCTCAGACATCTTTTGCTCATTGCCCTGAGGAATGTCAACGAAACCGCGATCTGTAGCACCAATGCTAGCCTTATTGAAATGACAGGAATCATCGATGCCCTCATATGGATACGATTTCTCGGTATCAATACCACCATTATCCTTGATATAACGGAAGGCGTTGTCCATCAAGCCACCATTGCAGCCATTGTTGCCATACTTGGTAGAGCAATCGACCAGGTTCTGCTCGGAAAGCGAGACCAAAGTGCCTGTCTTACGGAAATGCTGACCCTCTAGAGCGCCGGTGCTGGAGAACGCCCAACAGCTGCCACAATGTCCCTGATCCTTAACTTCGGTGACGGCTCCCTTATCGCGCCAGTCCACAGACTTTGGCAGCTTCACATGCGCCGGCGAGATGAACGTGACGCCCTTAAGGCTCGAATCCGAAGCGCTATATGGGGATTGACGGATAATATATAATCTAATTCGATTAACGAATACTCCCCTACTTACCGCAGCTGCTTGTGCAGCGTATAATTGAATCCGTTCATCGTTTCATGGAACTCGTGATGCAGCATATCTGCATATTTGTTAACGGCCATCTTAAAGGTAACCTCGCCGGCGGCATAGCGTTGATTGTGCTTCGCAATCTTGTGCTTGTTTTCATTGAAGATCTTTAGGCGGAAGCGTTCCTCGGTCTCATCTTGATAATTCTTACGGTGCTCTAGCTGCAAGTAGAGAGAGTGTAGACACACATATATAAGTATAATAATGCTTATCAGGGAACTGTTATCAGGACTTGTTATTAGCTTTGTACCTATTCTCCACACGGCCAGCGATTAGATAGCTGCAAACACACTCGAATGCACATGCCCTGACAGCGAGTCGAAGTTCAGGTTTGCCGAAGCAAAGCACCGAAGTTCACACTGATTCTGATTCAGATTCTTACTTGGTTTCACAGATTCGATTTAAGATTTATAATTCTTAAGGCATTATATGAGATAAGCCTCTAACAGCTGTCTTATCGCCGCCCAGACACAAGGTGACACGAAGCCCAGTAGCTGAGACCAATAAAACTCGCTAACGGCCATAAAAGTAACCATAAAAATGTTAACAGCCTAGTTATGAAAAAAAGTGAATAGAAAAAGAAACCAAAAAAAAAAGCGGATCTTTGAGTATACGAAATAGACTACAAAACACCTGGTAGTATGCGGTATCCTGTATAACGCCCTGAATTGTATCCTGTGTATGCGGTATTTTAGACCAAGACTTATAGCTAAACAAAGCAAAATACCTATAGTTATACCCCCAGTAGTTAATTCACCATATACACATATGGGGAGAGAGCAATAAAGAAGCGTGAAAGTCCATTTAGTATTCACTTCAAATGTCTATCGATACTTAACGATATCTAATGTTAATGTTAAGCTATAATATAATATAAGAGAACTCACATAGATGCTCAAATGATGATAAACGCTCTTTTACCACTCCTCGATATAGTGATAGTGAAAGAGGGCTTTTCTGCTCAACTGCTCATGCTGAGTCAAATCTCATATGCCCTTCGTTGTCCAACTCATAGGGTATCGACAGAACAACGCACAATAAATTGATACACAGTAAAAATTCACTAAATGCAGTCAAACAAACTGGTCAAACAGGCCGCACAACCCACATACATATATGGCATAATTATAGCTGACATGGGAGCAATTGACGCCCTGACCGGATGGCCAGCATGATGATGATGATGATGTTAATGGTGACTCTGTTAATAATGTTTATTTTTGTTGCTGGATGACTGGCTGCGATAAGCGCCCAGGCATACGCTGTTCGCTTTTCTTCTCTACTTGCATATTGTTGATGTAATTGCGAGAAATTTGCTGTTCTGAGAACTTACAACAGAGGAGGGCAGGAGGAATCGTTAACCCGCCTATTGATTTTTCGCACTTGCAAAACCAAACAGCTAATTTTGTTTTTCTTTTTCCATTTTTTTATTAAACAAATTTACACATTAAAAAAGACTTGACGACCTCGTAAAAAGTGAATAGAAAAATAAACGTAGGAACAGTAATTAAATGCACATGCCTAAATATACATATATATAATCATGATAGATAACTGCACACAGTTTTTTCTTTTCTCCATTTGTCATTGATATTATCTGTAAATACACAGTTGATAAGTGTCTAAATCTACTTTTGTACTAAAATTAGTATTATTTATTATATGCTAAGGCAACACTGGCTGATGGAGTTTGGCCGCTAAAGTCGCTCCATTTCGATTGGACAGCCGCCTTGGCTGCACGCCGCTGAGGTTGTCGGCCCATCAGTGGATGGTGCGGCCGCCGCTGCTTCTACTGCATGTGCGTTGCGTTCTGTTAAGTATTGATACTCTTTACGTTTACGCATTATAATTCGCAGCACAAAACAGTTGATCACACATAATGCAACTATGAACAACACGGGCACGACTACGTCCACAACAATATGTAAATCACTGGCGGAGCTGGCCATAACTTATTTTACGTGTTTTATATAATTTTATAATATCCGTAGTTTTTAGTTGTGTTTGCATTAGCACGTTTTTGTGAATGACGCGCGTGCTTTCCTTTAATGTCTTAACGTATATTTCTCTCTCTATAAAAAATCTCCGTCTCGTTCGCTCTACTTTTGATTTAGGCGCGCGCGCGTTTACCCTCTCTCTCGCTCTCTATATTTGTTTTGCGCTCTAGCGCTCGCTCAGCGAGTGCTGCGTCTGCTTACTGTGAGCGTCGGGCGGGTAATATCAAGAAATGTCCGTATGCCTGTTTTAGTACGAAACGTTCATACACACTCACATGCATAGATCCAAAAATAAGCCACATACACAAACAACCGTATGTATATGTACGTGTTACGTGTACATCCATACGTATCTATATGAAATGCTATTTGTGTTTTTGTACATACAAGCAGCTGATGTATTTCTGTATGGGTGTATGTGCATGCAGATATTAAAACCGTTTCACATGAACGAACCGGTTTGATTCGTATAAGACTGCCAATTTAATAGGATATGCAAACATTTATGTATGTAAACTAAACTGTTAACTCACAGGCACACATTCACATACACACTCACGCTTACAATAATAATCGCCCATTTGCGAATTCTACTTTGCTCTCCATTTTCTGGCAGTTTGTACAAACAACAACGCGTTTCGTCGCACAGCTTAGCTAAAACAAACATTAAACCAAGAGATAAGCTTGTCAAGCTAGTCACACGCCATTTCACGAAGCTCTGACGCGCTTTAACTTTATATTGTTGTTCCTATTGTTATTGTTGTTTTATGCGCATAAATTGAGATGTCAACTGAATGAAAAAAAATGAAAGAAAAGGAAAAAACATTCGACTGTTTGGGGGGCCGCATTCACACGCTTATCGCAACACTTTCGGTTCAAAGATCGTCGCTGCCTGGGTAGTATTTGTTTTTGCGGCCCACTTCTCGATTGAAATGTGAAAAATCAGAAGCACAATTAGCTTACGTACAATATTTACATGCCACGGCACAGAGCATTAACGGATGATAGCAAAGTGTATCACTTATGCAGAATGCTAATCGGAAACATCGTACGGTATGAAAATTAAATTGATATGCGACCTTTCGCGTTATACAGCACTAGAAAAGTATGCGCCGCGCAAAAGTAGGCAACGTTTTTCGCGTGTTATCAGCAACCAACCGGCCTGCAGTAGCGGGCTACAAGACTCGAATGGCGAATTTATTCACTGTTTCAAATAAAATAGCCTTTTAATTTAAAAAAAACTGTTACTTTAACAAGGAGAGGTATACGTGAAAAATGTCATAAGCCAAGAAACAGATTGAATTTATTAGATAAATCAAGTCAACAAAACAGAAATTGTTACTGGCGCTCCAAAGTAGGCAACACTTTTGAAACGTGCTATAAAGCAAAAGTTGATAAAATTATCATAATTTTGAATTGAATATAATACATTTCTTAAAAAATTGAACCGATTCAATTCAAAAACTTACGAAGTCAAAACTTAAAAAGTAATAACAAAATTATTCGTTAAGAATAGTTTTACAATAATAATATAAGAGATTTAAATTATCAAGCTTGACTAAGAGGTCAGAAAATGTGTTAATTTTCGCAAATATATCAATTTGAATTGCTGTCAAGCATGTCAAAATGGAATTTTTTAAAAACAACTTAGTGATAATAAAAGTTTTGGGTTGATTGTGAAGACGTCATCAGCGTCTTCTGGGGAATGGCCCTTTGTATTAATAAACAAGATTTGATTTGTCTCTTTCTAAATTGAACTCTTAATATATTATTTGCAACTGTAATCCAGAGGGTTCAAGTCTAGACAACGCTGAAAACCTTTCGAAGTGCTTCATAGCTGATAAGACTAGCACATATTTATTGCAAGAACTGATAAGCTGATTAACAGCGAGTTCAAAGCGCTCTACGACGTAAAACTAGCCCAGGGCAAGCACAAAGAGCCAGCAAATTGAAAATAATTAATAATTAACAACTAAGAATGCAAGACAAATATATATGTGAATGTAAACAAGTATGAATGAGTCAGCATTGGGCACATAATGTCAATTGTTTAGAGTTGATTGTGTTTTAGAATTTGTATGCATGTAGCTTATCATCGATCGATGCCAGGCACAAGCTGGAACGCACGCTTATCAATCGCTGGGCGGACTAACGGTACAGCAAATCCGGCCTCTGATAAAGGGATTGATGTCGGCATCTCATGTGACAGTTCAGCTACATTGAGTCTGTCATGTGAGCCGGCATGTGACAGGCTTTTAATCAGCTTGGCTGCAACATTGCTTGCCACAACAACAAGAACGGCAATAATAGGAACAATTATTCATAGCACATGACTCAACGGTCAAAAATGCATCCTAAGTCAACAAAGGCATTAATCATGCAACCTGTAAAACAAGTGGCTTCTAAAATGCCAGCCAGCTTTTTTCTTTCCTCTTTGAATTCGAGCTTCCGCTATTTCCCTTGTACTTAAAGCCTTAAATTGACCCCCTCTTGCATTACTTACCTTGAAGGTGTGCCACTCCTCTTTGATAACATCGGCAAACGAAACGGCCTGAGCCACAGCCACCAGGGCCAATAGAGCGTAAATAGTGCGCATTTTAGCTGAAATAAAAATAAAAATAAAATGAATATTTTGGAACTTTTCTGAACTTTTGGTTTTAACATTAACGTCTGCTTGTCACGTGATGAGCTTTTTACACATGTACTTGCCTGGAGATGAGCAATAAGTGCAGAGCTGTGACTTAGTCACTGCGATCGTATATACATCATTCCATTTCTTTAAAATGTTTATAAGCTGCAATTTTATGTTCCGTCATCATCAACATTAAAGAATCTTTTTTTTTTAAGTATTATCTACGTAAAGATCCAACTTTCTAAGAATATTGTCAACAATGTTATACCTTTTATTTTCAATGACCAAGTTTTCTATTTTATTGTAAAATAATGCTTTTATAATATTTACGAAATGCTATCTGATTTTTTGACATTTTTAAATTACACTTTAATTAAATTAATTTTAAAGCCAAACGATATATTCAAAATCACTGAAAGCAATCATTGCCGTAACAGTGACTCTCACATAGCAATAAAGCGCATCTCTAGATTTGGCCCATACACATACAGCGAAAAAACAATCTTCATGACTTGTACTAACAAACAAGTATGGCTGAATTTCATCAGAAGTAAGAAAAATATCAGCAATAGGAAATAAAGAGTCAGCGCAATAAAATATTTGCACTATTAACGTTTTATATCGATAACATGATCCATGAACATGAACAGCGAACCAGATGCCGAGTAGGCGGATATGCTTATAAAGCAGATAAAATTAAAAAAAAAAAAAAAACAAATGACAGAGTTTTGCCAATCTCGGTGCAACACAATGCGAATAAACAGTTGTTTAGTTTTTGCTTACATTTCGAATTCGAAAAAAGTCTCCGTTATCTTATCGGCCATTCGCCTTCGTGTTTGTTGTTCTTTTAATATTCGATTTTTTTGCGTCTACTCTTTGTTTTTGTCCGTTTCATAGTTTTTTTTGTTATAGCAATAGGCACACATATAAATTGTGACAAGGTTGAGGGCTTAAACTGGTTTTGCAAACAGCACACCAGGTGAATTAGGAAACACAAATTTGTATGTATGTACATATACCCATAAATAAATAGAGTATAGAAAAAAAGAAAGAACCCTATTGATAAGATAGACAGAAAAATAGGCCACAGCAAATAGTGAAGCAACAGCTGAAAACAAAATGCGCAAAAGCAGCAGCAGCAGCAGCAACAAGAAATGTTGGCAACGCAATAAGCAAAGACGCCAAAGGGGAAAACAGATAAAAAAATGCATTAAGCGGAATAGAATAGCAGAGATGCTGCTGGAACGCACAAGACAAATAAAAGAATCAACAAGCAATGGCGACAGTTTTTGTGTTTCATGTTTATGAAAGTGTATGCGTCATGCATTTGTTTTACCAAATAAACAATTGCTCTTTTTTTAAACAAAAATGAAAATGCGAACATTGACAATGATTATGCGGAAATTAATTTAATTCTTACCACTTGAGTTGAATGACAAACACTTCACGATTTATTGCGATTTAAATGTAGCGTTTGAACCTGACTTCAAATACAATTAAATGAGTATATGTTTTAATTAATTATTAGTTAATAGCTTTTCACAAGCACCTTACTCGAACACTTTTCGGTTTTAAATAAGTTCAGCTGCGAATTGTTGTTGCGAAGAAATCTTACATACATATATATTAACTTTCAAGCATTATGGTCATACTGCTAATCTCACTAAGGCTGCCAGACTGTTGAAATTATTTGTACCATTTACAAGAAAATTATTTAATATAAATGAATTATTATTATATATAAATAATATGCATTTTAGACAATAGTATGGTTTATAAGCTTATACTTAGTTGTTAGATGTGTTCATTTTATTTTCATATTGTTATGCAATGATTTTAAACTTTAAGCATACTTTTTGTTACTTTTTAACGTGGTGACAAAAATAAAATGATTTTTAAGAATAATAGATAAAAATGTAATAAACTTATATCAAAGAACTTTGGGGACATTTATATCAAATTAATGTAGGTACTTTCAAAGAGTATGTGGCAGCCCAAAATTTTGAAATGTGTACAATATTTGTTTACTCAAAAAATGCTGTTAACATAACACAATTGACATTGGCAACTCTAATATGATTCAATATCGAACTGTTTCCCATCACTAGCTGAAGGTGTTAAAAACTGCTCGTCATCCGCAAAGCAGGCGATTTTTATTTAAGGAATTACCAAATTTGTATTTATTCCCACACATTATATATCCAGTGAGTGTGCAAACACCAATAAAAATGAAAAGAACTTAACACCCAATACAATTACAGCTCTCGAGAAGCGCCCGCATTATGTTTGGCAGGCAAAGCGGTTTGGGCAGCTCCAATAGCTCCAATCTTGTGGAATTTCGTGCTGGACGCATGAATATGGTCGGCAAAATGGTTCATCCGGATGCCCGTAAGGGCCTCGTCTATATGACCCAGAGTGATGATGGCCTAATGCATTTCTGTTGGAAAGACCGTACCAGTGGCAAGATCGAAGACGATCTGATCGTTTTCCCCGACGACTTCGAATACAAACGAGTCGATCAATGCAAGTCGGGTCGTGTCTACGTCTTGAAATTCAAGTCCAGCTCCCGCCGAATATTCTTCTGGATGCAGGAGCCCAAAACTGACAAAGATGACGAACATTGCCGTCGCATCAACGAGCTCCTTAACAATCCACCATCGGCTCACCAACGCGGCGGAGGCGGCAGCGGCAGCGAAGGCACCGACTTGCAGTACATGCTAAACAACATGTCGCAGCAGCAGCTAATGCAGTTATTCGGAGGTGTCGGCCAAATGGGCGGACTCAGCTCGCTGCTGGGTCAAATGAAGTAAGTAGAAGCAAGCGAACTCAAAAGATATATTCGTTAATAATATAACTAATGTGTGATACATGGCTTAATCAGCTAGGAAGCTTTAACAAACAGAGCAAGTGGAAACGCTGCATATTCGAGACAATGGAAACGGCAGAAATGTAGTACATTGACAGTATTTACATATATAAATAGCAGAGAGGGATGTCCTAGCCTAGCATAGATAGTGATTACATTCTGTATATAAAGGGGAAACGTCTATAAAAATTTATATAAATGCGCAGTAAAATTCAGTATTACTTTGTTATTTAGCCAAATTGCAAGTGGAAACGAAATATTTATTCCATTCATTGTAAATGATTGTTCTACTTATGCATATAGAAAATCCAAAGATAGGGCAAATGGATTACATACTATATAATAAAGCAGAATATATTTATATTATGTTATACGGAGTGTGTCAGATATAACGGGGTACATTTGTTATTTTTATTATATTATATGTTCAGTCCAGTCCAGTCTAGTCTAGTCCATAGTAAGAGAATATATATAACAAATCTTGTAGGCATACAAGATATATCCATATTTTTTCTATTTACCTTAACAATATTTAGTTAAATATATAAAATATATATGTAATCTTGGCGAAGCGGCATATCTCAGACACAACTAAATTGTAGACTATTTTTTGTATATTGGAAGTGAGATATTCTTGTATTACATTAAGTTATATACCTTCTCTGATAGATAAATGTTTATTTACAATTATATGGAGAATTGTAAGACACTGAAGCTTTTGACGATATAGTCAGGTTCCTCAGAAATACGAAAAAGTTTAATTTCCAGAACACATTGTTTCAACAAATTCCATTACATTATAGTAGTTCCCCGTAAGTCACCCAAACCAGATGAATTGTTGTAATTTGATTTAATGAGTTAGTTTTGCGAAGTTCAGTTGAGAAAGTAATATCGAGAAAAAATTGTACAATACAAATTTGGCTGAAACGTTTTGTGTTTGATACAAAAAATACAATTAAACGCCATATGTATGGTATAAGAAATAACCAAGAAATAGGATAATTCAAAAATTAAAATATTTCTACCAAGACGTATATATCCTGGCTTAGAATTGGACACGAAATCCTTTTTAGTTTGCCTACCTCACTCATCACTTATTTTTTTATTATCGCCTTTCTTTGCAATTCTCATGGCATTTCACCGTACATCATCAGAGTTTCATCCCATTTATAATCATGCTGCTTTTGTGTCTACTTTCAGTTCACGGACGCCCTCGTCACGTAATGCAGCTTCATCGGGCGGTGGCAGCAGCGCCGCATTGCAAACACCTGAGAATGTGAATGTGCCGCGCACAGTATCCGTTCCCAGTAAGCCGAGCAAGTCGAGTGGCAATCGGAGCAGCAGCTCCGGCGGTGGAAGCAACGCAGCCAATTCGCAGAGCGATGCAGCTGGAGGAACTGGAGGCGGCAGTGGAGGAGGGGTCGTAGGCGGCAGCTTGGCTGTCGATGCGGACGGATCCGGTAAGAAAAATGCGACAAATGCGACAACAGCAGCAACAGCCAGCGGAGCATATGCGAATCCATTCCAAGCCTATTTATCCAATCTCTCCCCTGAACATGGCGCAGGTCGCTCCCTAAATATCGACCTCTCAACTGCCCTGTCGGGCGCCGAGGCGATCAATCAACTGATTGCGGATCCGGAGCGTGTTAAGTCGCTGATCGTACATTTACCGGAATCGGAAGATGCCGATGAGGATCGCAAGCAACAGATCAAGGATCACATCAGCTCCCCACAATTTCAGCAGGCACTCGCCCAGTTCTCCAATGCCCTCCAATCGGCTCAACTAGGACCCGTGGTCAAGCAATTCGAGCTATCCCATGATGCGGTTGCGGCTGCCTATTCGGGCAATCTGGAGGAGTTCGTGCGTGCCTTGGAGAAGAGTTTGCCAGCGGGCGCGACTATGGCGGCCGATGATACCACGCCCACATCCGCCTCCAAGGATACTCCTGTTGCCGAGAAGAAGAACGATGCCGAAGAGAGCGCCGCTGCAGCAGCTGCATCAGCCGATAAACCGGATGAGAAGAAATAACGCGCACAAAATAATACATAGACATATATACTATATAGCCGACATACATAAATCTATATATATATATTCGTACTATAGGCCAGGCAAAAAGACAGACTCTGAAACACTCACATGAACACATAGCGACTCTATCAATTGTAATTTCTGATTTTGTGGATATGCCAACCCAATCAATATTATTTTTGCACATTTAATCAAGTTTTCGATTCAAAATAAATTGGCCATGCAAATGTTGCTATTTAGGCATTAAATACTATCTGAGAACAGTGAAGATTCACTTAAACCAACCCAAGTTGAAACACCTATATATTATAAGTGATAAAGCACTCTATTTAAGAATACATTTTGTCCGATAGAAATGATTAGTTAGAGTTGGAGTTAGTACTGTAGATGCTGCTATAAGCGAACGAAAGCTTAAGAAAATGTAGTCAAATTAAGGCTATAAAATGGTCTTTTTAAGAAGAAACAGTTGTGTAATTCAAAATACAAGTCTTTGAATTAGTATATATAAGGATCTAAACTAATGGAGTTTTTACTGTACACTGCTTGTACGACTAGGTTAGTACAGTGAAACATCTTTTGAGCAAAAAGTTGAGGAGCCAACAGGTAAGAATTTCATAGTTAGTACAGTGCAATGTAGCCTTATGGAACATACGCAGCTTCAGCGATATTTAGACTTAGCAAATATTCAAAAATGAAGATTTGAAATGGAATGGCTTAGTACAGTGGACCATTGTTGTACAAATATGCAGTTTGTTTTTTTTTTTTTTGTTTCAAATTTTTATAAAATAATGTATTATTTTACGGGTCATATTTTTATTACTCCTAAATTATACGCAAGCTGTGCGTTGTGTTGAGTTACTACTGTATGTGAATGCGAGCGACAAGTGCTGCCAGGCTGTTGCTAGAAACAACCGTTACTCCAGTTGCCCTTGACTCGTGTGTGTGTTATGATTTTTTGGCGCACATACGCATACAAATTGCACGCACTGTGTTAGTGGTCCTCTCTAGCGCTCTCTTTTCGTTGCGCTCACGCGCCGCCGCTCTCTTGGCAAGCGCACACAGATACACACAAACACAACGAAAAAGTGTGTGTGCATGGTTTGCGAATACTTGGAGCAGATATGTGTATTTATTCAACTTCAAACGGGCAAACCGCGCGTTCGCTAAATCGCTTGATTTTGATTTCGTATTTTGATCTCGGCAAAAAAAAACATAACAAACGCGCTCAATTTAACTGTGTAAATGTATGTATGTGTTAATGCTGTATAGCGGTTATATTTTTTAAAACATAAAACACAAATTCTATTGCTGTTTTGCGTCGTAAGCTGTTGTTTTTGTTGCTGCTTTAATTTTGCAGCAAGCTGATGCTGCTGCTGTTGCCACACTCACATATGTGTTTATGTGTGTATGTATGAATGTGTGTACGTTTGTTTTATATTTTTTTTAATGCATGACTGCGCGCCGCATTGTTGGGAAAAGCTTTTTCCTCAACTGTATGGCATAAAAGTTAGCGCGTCGCCGCAATAACAAATACCAAAAAAAAAAAGAAAAAGAAATAACAACAATTAGCAGCAGCGGCAGAGCGGTTAGCCAGCTGCACTGGTATTGGTGAGCAGAAACGAGCGAACGTCGTCGACGTCAAAATCTTTCGCTCACTCGCATACACGCATACACATGCACAAAAAAGCTTGCAAAGAAGTGTATGAAAAAACGTCAGCGGCTGCAAAAACTGTTGTTAAGACAAATAAACAAAAAAAAAAGAAAAAATAAATAGAAATAAAAAAATAAATTCGCAAGTTTGTTGCGGATGTGTGAATGTGTGTGTGAGCGTGAGAGAGAGCTAGAGAGGAAAAGTTACTTTATCCCGGTAACGATCTGGCAACACCAACAACAAAAACAGCAGCAAAAGAAATTGCGTTGCGGCAATGGCAACAATTTGCAGCAATAAGCTCTAAAATAATCACGTCACAAATTTAACCAACCAAACAGCAACAACAATTAAAGTAACAGTAAATAATAAAAAAAAAAACAAGAAAAAACAGCAATAATAAGCCAAATTTAGTGACGATCTCGGTTCAAATAATCAACTCATTTTTAATGTGTAACAATTTTGGAAAAAACATAATAACAACAACATCAGAAGCAGCAGAAAATCGAAAAAAGTCGGCAACAACGATAAAAGAACAAGTTGAACAGCAAACGACTTGTCGCTGATAGGTAAATCCATAAAGCGCCGCATCAGCTGCAATTCAGCGATAAGGTGAGCGTAGCTGATAGTGTGTGTGTCACTATATTTGTGTGTGACTATATTTGTGTGTGCGTGTGGGGGTGGCAACGCCAAGAGCCTCGCGTTTGCCTGCATGTTCCAGAACAGCTGCAGTAATTTCTGCACGCCCACGCAACTTCAGCTCGCGCGCCATTTTAGCTAAAAGTTGCTCAAGGAACTTTTATATATATATATGTATTTACATATAAATATATATGTATTGTCTACATTTGTGTGTATGTATGTGTGCTATGCTGTGATGGCGCCTGAGCATATGCTATGAAAGTTGCACTAGAGCAAGCGCTATGTGCGAGCGAGACCACCAGCTGTGTTGAGAGAGCCAGTTTGTGTTTATGTTTTGGTAGAAAGGTCACACGAGCAATTTTCTTCGTTTTTACTGCTGCGGCACAGGCATGTACAAGTGCAGCAATATATGTGTATGTGTATGTGTATGGGTGTGCATGTTTTGTATATTCCAATAAAATTGATTGAAGGACACACATTGGCCATAAATGCGCCAGTATAGGTATCTATTGCATTCAACTGTACATGCAGAGAGTTGCCACTATGTTCTATGAACACTTTCACTGGCAGCCCCAACTACAAGTCTGGGTTATGCAAACAGGCGGCCTCCAACACAAATGTGATGAAATCTAAAGAGGTGGTATAGGATATAGGGGTATTCAAATACAAAACAATTTCCAATATGGCCGACATGACGAAACCCACGCACAACATTTTGGGCAAATCAATTTGTAGCGCACATAAAGACGAAACAAGAAGCTTTTTCTGACATTGAACTTGAATGACGACACTATCTATATACATAAAAATATATGTATGTAATACACCAACATAAAAGCACACGCACACATACAAACGTGCATGCTTTAGCCGTTAAAAAAGTATGTGCTGTAACAGCTTTCTCCAGATTATGCAGGCTGCATCTCAACAGTTTGTTGTTTTTATCTGCAGTAATTCTAATCGATATACATTGCTCACACACACGATTCGCCCGCCATTTTAAAAGTTTAACTCGAAGCTTTGGCTTTTGAATGCGCGAGCGGCAAGTGCATTTTTTTGGCAGGGGGCCGCTGGAAATTTTCAGTTGCCACTCACACTATTATCTATCTCCCTCTTCCTCCGGCTAGTCTCTCTGTGTGTGTGTGTGGCAAAAAGAAAATGCAAACGGTGAAACGAAAGTGAAATTTTGTGTGTTTTTCTTCGTTTGTTGCGTCTTCTTCTTTGCCTTTGGTCTATTTATTTCAAAGCAAACACCTGTTTAACCCTTAGGCAATGCCATACCATTCGTACATGTATATGTAAGTACTTATATGTATGTACTTCCGTTGAAGACGTTTTTCTTTAAGTCCCAAAATAAAAGGGCTATGGTCTTGCCGCTGCGACCAGTTATCTGGTTTGCTCAGATTGACCTGCTTCTCCCAAGTCCAATTATATGAGTTTCCAATTATGTGTGGCACTAAGGGCAATTATATTGCTGTAGCTTCTTTCTCCCGCTCACCTTCCATTCTCCCGAAGCGCAATCAATGCAATTATAAGGCCGTGTCCTGTGTCTCTCTCTCTCTCTCTCGATCTCTCTGCCCACTCCTATTCCTACAGCTTCCCGTCAACTTCTCCTGCAGCCACTGTCCCAACTTTTTATTTTCGGCTGAGTGCAGCCAAAGCAGATGATTTTCCGGTTTAGGAAAGCAAAAGCTGCAAAAAGAGGCGAACGAGAAGAAGAGAGAGAGCGGGAGAAAAAGCCACGATATTCCGAACACTAAATACTCTTACATTTGGTATAAACCATAAGCTCTCCAGCTTATCTAGTCTAACTAGTTGTTTTTATAATCATAAAGGGAACAGGCATTCTCCAAAGATAGAATTTTTAAAAGATTTATTTATTTTTTTTTAAATATGATTATAAATAAATATTAAATTTGTATATCGAATATATAATCAAAAATATAAAATATAAAAATGTGTCATATAAATTTGATCAACATTTAATATTTGTATAGAACTTTAAAAATTATGAAATATTTTCCTGAATAACTTATTCCCCATTTTAAGCGAATTTATAATATTGTTATATAGTAGGTAACCAAATATTGATAACATTTTTATTAGACGATTTTTTTCCATTTTCTATTTTTCTTTATATATGATTACTTTTTTATAAAATACATATTTTTAGAGGTCGGTCGACCACGCTCGTTCTCTTAAACTAATAAGAATTTTTGTGGGCTTTGTAAGGAAAATAAACAAGAAAATAAAAAATTCAACCTTAGTGAACTCTCGAAATAATTTGTGTTATGAATTGAATGAGGTAACAATTTAAAAGATTTTAAGCAAGTTATACAAATAATAATAAACAAAAGAAAAGAGGTAAATGTATATGAAATGCTCTGATCTCGATTAGATTATATAATATGCCTAGAAGGCTTTGTCAAGCGAACTTCTGAACTGTAAGACCTTTATGCTATATGAACTCCGCTAAACAACCAATTCTTAAATATTTAAGCTTGTATGCCAAAAATGTTTTATCGAAAGCGTCACATGCTGCTCTGCAAATTCTGGCATAGCCTTTGCAAGTGCATGAGATGCTGTTGCTCAAAACTGGTTTCTGTTGCCAGCAGGCAACAGGCTCTGAAGTTGAATCTTCGACTGGTTGACTCGCTGAGTCGCCAAGCCCCAGTGCCCAATGCATAATGCCCAATGCCCATGCCCTTTTTAAGGGGCAGTCGTGCGAAGCAAAGACAATGGAGTGGAGTGTTTTACATGTTAAAGCTTAAATATTTTTAATGCTGGCTCACAAATCAGAAATCAACAGGCTTAATGGTGATAAAGCGCGATAAAATGAATGCCACCAAAACTGTGGCACAAACGAAACAAAAGGCGAACGTGTAGAAGCTCTCCTCCGTGAATATATCGGTGAAAGCGGGTATGTCTTGATAGATCTGCTCAATGACAGCCAGTGTGCCCTTGTGCTTCCGCGCCATGACGTGGCGACCAGGATCTGGGCTATCCTTGGAATTTATTTCTTTTTGATGGGCTTCTTGCCACCAGCTCCGCCTCCCAGTTTCTGTTTTTCTGCCTTGGTCAGCACCTTTTTGGCAATCTCCTCCGGCGGCGCTAATGTGGATACGTGCTTATTTAATAGCTGCAACAATTCCAGAGTATTTAGATTGTCGCTGTTGAAGCGTATCTCCTTCACCTTGGATTGCTCTGCAAATACATTTAAAGGAATTCATATGAATATTGATTGGTTGCTTAAAATCGTTAGCTGATGAGCTTACCTTGCGCCGAGTCGATAAGCGCAAATTTAATGAAAGCTGGTGAACGATCGCAGACAATATCCGGCTTTACAATACACTTCGGATTCGACTGCGAAACTTTGGGCGTGGAGAGCAGGAAGAGAAACTCGCTGTGTAGTAAAGGAATATAGAATTACATTAAAAATACAAATATATATACATATATTTGGCAATTGGGTTTAGTCGAAACTGTGTATTCTCTCATATAGCTCTTGCTCTTTCTTGCTTTTAGAGGCATTTTGCTTACATATGAGCAAAATTCCCGTTATAATCCCATTATTATTGCAATTGCAAATTAATTTATCGGTATTTCCTTATATTTGTGTCTTCAATTGATTTTTAAACTCATTTTCCACTGCTTTCTGAGCTCCAAGTCTATTTATAGATCAATTTCCCATAATAGACAAATTTCGCATGCATAGTTTTTGCATTTGTTGCTTAATACAAATTAAACGTGATTAACTAGAATATATTAGAAGCTTTTTCTTTTTGTTAATGTACTCCTATATATCATTTCTAATTTAAATAGTAAATCGATTTCTTCACTAATTTGTCTATGTATTATTCACATATCATTTCAGCTGTCTCTGTCAGTGGGGATAGAAGGAACAACGCCTCAAGCTGACGCCGACACCGACTAAAATGTCAACGGAGCGGGAGCTGGCTGGCGGACCAGCTCAGCTCCATACGCTGCCGTTTCCCCCAGATTTGGGCACCTCACTGCAACTGAACACAGCGGTGGGCATTATTGGCAAGGTTTATGGTAAGTGACAAAACCAAGTTGTGCCGCACAGTGGTCACATTTATATTTTTTTGCCATCATATTTTATGTGTCATAATTTGGTGCACTTTGTCTATTTTATTTTATACATTTTTCATTTGTTACAAATTTCGACAACGCACTTTTGTTTCGTGAAAATCTTTTACACCATACCATATGCGTCGCGATGCGCATGTTTCATAATCGATAAATTGTGGGGCGCTGGGAAAGCGCTTTTCCATCCCTACCAGCCCCCTGTCTCCTTCTTATTCCATCTACTTCTTGCTCGCTCGCTCACTTGCTCACTTACCGTGTGGCTTTTACATTTTCGGCAAAAGGATCAAACTGCACTGTAATGCGTTTAACGCCTTTTAGATTAACGCTTCTCAGCTGCTTGCCTATAGCCGAGACAATGCCGCCCGAGCGGCGTAACGTGCCGCTAAATGGTATTGACATTTCAATTCAAATTAGTTAACAAATATGAAAACAAATGCAATTGGTTTTGTAACAACACACACGGCGCTGCTAATACACAGCGTTGCCAACTGTACAGACTTGGTAGACTGTGGCCACACTGCAATGTCTAACTTTTTCAACACTTAAACCAAAATTTGCCAACACTACTGCTGCCATATTGAGTTTAACAGCGCCAATTTGAGTTAACAATCGACTTCCTTACACATGTATTTTATGAAAATAACGTGTAAAAGATATTAAAAATTAATAATTATGACCAATTTCTATAAATAATATTGACACTTTGTTTAAGCTGCAGAAAATGCGTCACGCTCACACGCTTGAGCGTCAGCACCATGCTGTCATCGCACTCACACACACCAACCCCCAGCCAAAGTGCTTTGCCCTCATTTAAGTGTGGTTAGCGTACACAGTATGCGTCTCACTCACACACGTCGCGAGTTAAAAATTTTGTGTTTGCTGCGGGACGTCCAAGTGTGAAAAACTGATGAAAATTGCATATTTTGCATAATGCGCGACGTGAAAAGCTAACAAAAATTGTTGAAAATTCAAATACAATAGTCTGGCTAACGTTTGTGCATAGTTTTTGGAAGCGCATACGTGTTCGGGTGCACAAAAACGACGTCTCGAAAAATAAAACAAATCTATATATATACGTGTGCACACACATTTTCTGCTGCCCAATCTAAAACGCATACAAAAGCATTTTCTTGCTGTAGAAGCGCCTCCGTCGTCGTCGTTGTCGTCGTTTGTCCAGCGGAGCACCCAGCACACACCTACACACACATCTATATAAAACACCCACACGCGCACTCATACAGCCAAATCAAGATAAAGAAGCATAAAGAATAATTTGTTCTTAGTTGTATAAACCAAAATATAAGAGCATTAGAAATACATATGTGCATACATATGAATATGTATGTGTATGTATACATGTACATACAAACATATGCATAAAACGAAAGCTGTGCCTACATTTGTGTTCTTTTCCAATACTTACAATAAACAACAATAAGAATAATATTTAAAGTATAAATATTAATAGTAATAACAGTAATTAATTGAAAGAAGACTCGACAACAACAAATAAACGTGTGTCCTGTGTGGAAAATTCCAATTTTTACAACAACAAAATACGCCCGCAACAAAAAATTATAAATGCGAAAATCAACCAAACGAATAAAACTACTTTAAAGTGTGATAAGCAAAAGGCTGAAATAAAAAAACAAAATATAATATTTAGTAGGAACGAAAAGCAACAAAAGAAAACCCAACTACAAGAACAATCAATTACATTTAAAACACATACACGAAAAGCGAAAACAAATAAATAAACAAAAAACCTTTGTATACATTCTTACATTTCTTAAACAAATACTAGTGCAAAATGTATCCAGTTGGACAACGTAAGTGGCAAATATTGCAATTGAAAAGAAAACCAGTCTACAAATCTGCCACATGTTACACACACACACAGTCATACCCCCCTTCGTTGTTCTACTTTTGCAAACGCAATCAAACGTCGTCGTTTGTCTTTGCAAACAAAACTCTCCAAAACATAATCAAATTGAGAATGAATGAATGCGTAAAATGGCCGAGGGCGAGGCACTTGAGACAGTTGTTGAGTAACTGTGAAATGCAATAGTGCTCAAAGCTCCAATAAACGAATGCATTAAGCTAACAGCATAAAGAGGAAGAACACAATAACGATTGTAGAATTCTGTAGACATTGGCGCATCAATTGAGAGAGCGATAGAGAGGGCCAGAGATACAGGAAAGCCAGGCGTTTGTGTCAAACATGTGCGCAAATTGGGTCAACGACCGCAACGCAATAGTTGAGCGCTATTCTGGTGGGGTTCAAGTGAAGTATTTGTTCATCCTTTCTTCCGTTAGTTGGTTCGTTCTCTCTTTCGTGCGATTACCCCTTCAGAGAGAAGTTTCAATACGACGCAGTT
This sequence comes from Drosophila hydei, assembly GCF_003285905.1. Taxonomy (NCBI): domain Eukaryota; kingdom Metazoa; phylum Arthropoda; class Insecta; order Diptera; family Drosophilidae; genus Drosophila; species Drosophila hydei. The sequence continues at coordinate 2,806,075 of NW_022045656.1, forward strand.
TTGTTGTTGTATTTTGCGTGTTAGGCATAAGGATAAGTATGTAGAATACTGTTGGTAGAGTTTTGTTAGATTTGTCGCTTTGATATTGTTCGAAACAGTGGGACAACAGTAAATGAAAAGTAAGAATAAGAATGATGGAGCCTGCATTAGATGAAAAATATTTAGTCATTGTAACACTGCTGCTCTCTACACGGACATCCACATACACACAGAAACACGAACACACAAACATGTGGTTGATATACAATTGTTTCTTAATAAAAATTATATATGGATAATGAAGCTGGGAGAAAGCTGTAACTAAAAATATTAATCGCACTATATAATATTCAACATTTTTTCTTTATCGCCTTCTATTTGTTTGGTCTTTATTTCTCATTATATTCATTTAATTAATAAACATGATTGGCCATTTGTTGTAATTTTCTTTTACATTTTGATTTATTTTAACATTTATATTTCTTCTTTTCATTTCTTTTTTGTTTAATTTTTGACAATTTTGATTTTGATTAAATTTTCTTTTTATAGAGTCACAGTGGACCACCTCCTCGCCCACGCGGCCTCAGAGCCCCTCTCAGGCGCAGACTAGCTTCGACACGCTCACATGTAAATTTTTCTCCAACAAAACCAAATTACTAAAAACTACTAAAAACAAAAATCAAAAAATTGAAAACCAAAACTTGTTTATGTTCTTAAGTTCGATGTTTAAAAAAAAGAAAAAACTTACTAAATTCTAATTAACAAAAGTCTACACCTTACTAACCTTCCAAAAAAAAGTCTACACACTAATTTTCATAGTAATGTGCAAAATTTTTACTAACAACATTTTTCCGTTTCATGTAATGTTTGTTTATAATTTTTACATTTGTTGAATGCAAAACTAAATGCACAATTGTACTAAAAGAGAAAACTCAACACAAAATAAAAATTCTACACAGCGCGTTTACCGTTATAAATAGCGTTGCATAACTTTTGTGTTTATCGTTTATCTTTTTACTCGTGTAGTGCAACTAACTGCATGCGAGTGTTACTCGTAACGTTCTTTGAGTACCCTTTCAGAAGTTATTATAATTATAAAATTATTATAAGCTATATAATATAGATATATAATCAAATATGGCATAGTCCGCATGTCTGTTTCAATGTTTGATCAAGTTTGATTAATTTATAAAGCGACATTTAAATGCTAGTGTGGCTTAAGATATTTCCAACGGAAACAGAAGACAGAAAGATTAACTAATTATAATAGATATACTTAATTATATTTTTAATATACCTCTATTGACTAAAGCATAGTCGTCATATATGTACGTAAACCGAAGTCTAATGTATAGTGATAAGTTTTCATATAGCATTTCATTATATACGAACTTCTAAACATTGATAAGGAAGTTTTGTAAAGATATATTAGTTTCTTAAAGGTAAGCAGAAACCACTCAATTAGTTCTTATATCGCACAGCACAGATGCTTCAAAATTTAGTTTTAAAAACTTTCTGCAAGAGTATGAAAAATTCGGTTGACCGAATAGAATTGTTTTTTAGCTTTTACTTAGTACAATTATGTGCCTAGTTGCTAGAGCGTCGCCTAGTTGTTAATTACTTGCGTTTTTATCTATTTGCTCTTTCTTTTTTACTTAAGTAGACTTTTCCTTTTGATTAGACTAATTCTAAATCTTTTACAGCACCACCAGCGCCCGGTTCATCTGTAAATCCCACCGCTGTGACCAGTCCGAGTGCTCAGAATGTTGCTGCAGGCGGTGCCACCGTTGGTGGGGCCGCAGCTGCAGCTGCTGCTCAAGTGGCCTCTGCATTGGGCACCACGGGCGTTTCGGCAGCGATTGCTGCGGCAGAGGCATCGCCCACAACGCAGCCCGATATGCCCGTCTTTACGTGCCCACGTCGCCCAAATTTAGGACGGGAGGGCAGGCCGATTGTGTTGCGTGCGAATCACTTTCAGGTGACAATGCCACGTGGCTTCGTACATCACTATGACATCAACATACAGCCGGACAAGTGTCCGCGTAAGGTGAATCGTGAGATCATCGAGACTATGGTGCAGGCTTACAGCAAGATATTTGGGGTGCTTAAGCCAGTTTTTGATGGACGCAACAATTTGTATACACGCGATCCGTTGCCCATTGGCAATGAACGGTTGGAGCTGGAGGTGACGCTGCCCGGTGAGGGCAAGGATCGCATCTTTCGTGTGACGATTAAGTGGCAGGCGCAGGTGTCGCTCTTTAATCTGGAGGAAGCTCTGGAGGGACGTACACGCCAAATACCCTATGATGCCATCTTAGCGCTTGATGTGGTCATGCGGCACTTGCCTAGCATGGCGTACACGCCAGTAGGACGCAGTTTCTTTAGTTCACCCGACGGCTACTATCATCCTTTGGGTGGCGGTCGTGAAGTCTGGTTCGGTTTCCATCAGAGCGTGCGACCATCGCAGTGGAAAATGATGCTCAACATTGATGGTGAGTGGAGGGAGTAAATAGCCCGATGTAAATTTGCTCAACAAATTCTAATTTTTTTCTTTCAGTTTCGGCTACTGCTTTTTACAAGGCTCAACCTGTCATTGATTTTATGTGCGAGGTTTTGGATATTCGCGACATTAATGAACAACGTAAACCACTTACCGATTCGCAGCGCGTTAAGTTCACCAAGGAGATCAAAGGACTCAAAATTGAGATAACTCACTGCGGTCAAATGCGTCGAAAATATCGCGTCTGTAATGTGACCCGTCGACCAGCTCAAATGCAATCGTAAGTTGGAGCAAAAGAAAGTGGAACGTAATCCTTTGTTAATGCTAGCTTTAGAACCGGCTACGGCAAGGAAAATTACGATTGAATTTCAATTGGAAAGTATGATGAGATTTATGATTTCTCCCGTAGAATGGAATAGTTGAGATTAAGAAATTAGAAATTAGGCAAACCAGACAAACAGAATTTGTTCTGACCTGTAATGTTTAACCAGAGATTCTCTTGGCTAAGCCGTGTATTGCCGTCCATGCTTGGAACCATCTAGTAAACAGATTATGACTATCTATACAGACTACAGAGAAGTTGATATATAAGACATTTGTGGGTTTTTAGGTAGAACTGTCTAGTGGACCAAGGTCCTCATCGTACTCCTTGACTTCCTAACTTTAAAATCAATTTAAGATATCTCTCTAAGCCACCATCACCTAATTACGTTTTATTTTTAGCTTCCCACTGCAACTGGAGAATGGACAAACTGTGGAGTGCACCGTGGCCAAGTACTTTTTGGATAAGTATCGCATGAAGCTACGCTATCCGCATTTGCCCTGCTTGCAAGTGGGCCAGGAGCACAAGCACACCTATCTACCCCTTGAAGTGTGTAACATTGTGGCAGGACAGCGTTGCATCAAAAAGCTGACCGATATGCAGACATCAACCATGATCAAAGCGACTGCACGCTCAGCGCCTGATCGCGAGCGTGAGATTAACACGCTGGTGAAACGTGCGGACTTCAACAATGATCCCTATGTGCAAGAGTTTGGTTTAACCATCTCAAATTCAATGATGGAGGTGCGTGGACGTGTTTTACCGCCACCAAAGCTTCAATATGGGGGACGTGTGTCATCGGGGATAACCGGACAACAGCTGTTGCCGCCACAGAACAAGGTCAGCTTGGCATCTCCAAATCAAGGCGTTTGGGATATGCGTGGCAAGCAGTTCTTTACGGGCGTCGAGATTCGAATTTGGGCAATTGCCTGTTTTGCACCACAGCGCACAGTACGCGAAGATGCATTGCGTAACTTTACGCTGCAACTGCAAAAGATCTCTAATGATGCTGGCATGCCCATCATTGGGCAGCCCTGCTTCTGCAAATATGCCACCGGACCGGATCAAGTGGAGCCCATGTTTCGCTATTTGAAGATCACGTTCCCTGGATTGCAGCTTGTGGTTGTCGTCCTACCGGGCAAAACACCAGTATATGCGGAGGTTAAGCGTGTTGGCGACACGGTCCTGGGAATGGCCACGCAGTGTGTCCAAGCTAAGAATGTCAATAAGACCTCGCCCCAGACTCTCTCGAATCTGTGCCTCAAGATCAATGTAAAACTGGGCGGCATTAATTCGATTTTGGTGCCATCCATACGACCCAAGGTCTTCAATGAACCGGTTATTTTCCTGGGTGCCGATGTTACTCATCCGCCAGCAGGAGACAACAAGAAACCGTCGATAGCCGCTGTGGTTGGCTCAATGGATGCCCATCCATCACGCTATGCGGCCACAGTTCGTGTGCAACAGCATCGCCAGGAAATCATACAGGAGCTGAGCAGCATGGTGCGTGAATTGTTGATAATGTTCTACAAATCCACCGGCGGATATAAGCCGCATCGTATCATACTCTATCGTGACGGTGTCTCCGAGGGCCAGTTCCCACATGTGCTGCAGCACGAACTAACCGCCATACGTGAGGCGTGCATCAAATTGGAGCGGGAATACAGACCTGGCATTACATTCATTGTGGTCCAGAAGCGTCATCACACGCGACTCTTCTGCGCCGAGAAACGCGAACAGAGCGGCAAATCAGGCAATATTCCAGCGGGCACCACCGTCGACGTTGGCATCACACATCCCACAGAATTTGATTTCTACTTGTGCAGCCATCAGGGCATACAGGGTACCAGTCGTCCCTCTCACTATCATGTGCTCTGGGATGATAATCACTTTGATTCTGATGAGCTGCAATGCTTAACTTATCAGCTATGCCACACCTATGTCCGTTGCACGCGTTCTGTAAGCATCCCAGCGCCAGCCTACTATGCACATCTGGTCGCTTTCCGTGCCAGGTAATTATCACTTATATACTGAAAATAATGTTATAATGCTATGGAAATTATACAATACCATTCTCCAATAGGTACCATCTGGTTGAAAAGGAGCACGATTCTGGCGAGGGATCACATCAAAGCGGCTCATCTGAAGATCGTACGCCCGGTGCCATGGCACGCGCCATAACGGTTCATGCCGATACCAAAAAGGTCATGTACTTTGCCTAAGCAGTAAAACAAAAAGCGAAACCAAAACTACAACAAAAACAACAACAAAACAGCAACACCAACAACAAACTGAAATTTCGAAATTTAGTTCGAATAAGCAAAATATGAAAAAATATGTACGAAAGCCAAGTCGAAATCATTAGAGAATAATTTCAAAATGATGTTTTTTATATATTTAAGTTAAAGAAAGCCAGAACATTAGCTTTTAGGCCACACACACAAACACACAACACCCACACGCCAAAATCGTAGGGATTAGAAAACAAAAGGGAATCGAATGTTTAAGCACAAGCAGGCGCAACAAATGTGAAAGAGAATTCTCAAAAAAAAAAAACAAAATTTTATAATAAAAAGCGTAGCGAAACAAACTAAAGGGAACAAACGAAAGTCAAATACAACAACAACAAAAACAGCTGAAACAACAACACACATTTGCGATGAACTTTTGTAATAGAATTAATTATATTTTTACACAAAACAAAAAAGAAAAAAACAAAGTTAAAAAAATGTGAAGACAAACAAAATGCAGACAACCAAAGGTTTTTAGTATATCAAAACAAGAAAAAAGTTGCTGATTCAGACATAAACACAACACACACACATACAACACATACAACAACAACCATAACAACTTGGAATTCTCTGTACTGTGAACGAAGACCACCAACAAAAGCTTACAAACTAAAAAAAAAAAAACAAAATCAACAAAAAATGACAAAATTAACAACAAAAATACGACAAGCATTAAAGAGAGTGTAATACTTAGCCATAACAAATAAAGTGAAAAGAAAAGTTCAATACAACTCAAAAGTCCAGAATTGTAAAAAGGCAAGCTTTTTAGTAGACTTAAGTGGGGAACTACCAAAAACAAAAAAAAAAAACAAAAGCAAACAACCAACATATTTAACGAAAACTCCAATTTCAACAAGGGACAAACTTTTGGTCAATCAATGGCTAGTTATATAATATGTATATGTAAATACATATATATTTAGGCAACTATATTGTAATTATATAAACAACACACAAAATCAAACAATACTTAAAACAGTTTTCGTTTAAAATGGAAAAACCAATGCGAAAAGTCAACATTTATTTGCTGTCTTTAGTTAACAGCGAGTTTTAGTTTTAGTTAAATAGTTTATGTTTTGTATAAACACATACACAATACACTTTCACACACACACACACAAGAACACACACTATAAACACGGCATATCAAATCCCAATGTCCAACTAATTTATGTACCTCTTATTAGCTCAACTTAAGTTTCATAATTTAAAAGCGAAACATTGTTAATTGTATTTAATGGAGTCTTAAGCAGATTACGTGGTGTACGGGTAAACAATTAATATCCTAAACATATTCAATGCTCTATATTAATATATATATCTATATATATATATTCCATATTTTCTTAAAATAATTTTGCCGCTGCATCCCTTAACTCATAGGGCATATTTAGTTTTAGTTTTAGTTTTTATATCTATATATTTGCCAATTTTACAAATCTAACAAAATACCATATGCATATATACAAAAATATATATGTATTTTTATGGAAGACACAGTTCAAGTTAACATTATGCTGATTTGTTCTATTATAGAACCAAAACAAAAAAAAAAAACAATACAAAAAATACAATGCAACCCATTTATTTATAACAATTATTGTCTTAAACAATTTTGTCGCACATTTAAATTTTTTTAAAATGTTTTTATTTAAAACAATTTTTATTTTTTTAAAAGCCTGTTTAAATGTGTCGCTACACACACACACACACACAAACACACCAACACACATTTACATACAATACATATATGTGAGCATTATAAAATACATAAATTATAAACATGTTTAAGTAAACAATTTTCTATTACAAATTAGTTTTTTAATCAAAACGAAAACAAAAACAAAACAATGTGTGCAAAAGCAGCTGCAAAATCAGTGACTTTGTAACATATGTGTTTTTTTGTGAATGTATTTTTTATTATAAAAAATATTAATTATTTAGCATGTTTTAACACAAGGGATTAAATTTGTACGTTTATTTCTTAAAAACAAAAAGAAAAAAAAACAAAAACCACAGTAAAAATCAATTATAATTTTAAGCACATCCAAAAGCAACAATGTAAACGAAACAATGCAAACAAAACAAACAAAAATCTGCGGGGTCTCTTTAAGTTTTAGGGTCTCTCAACAAAAACCCCAAAAATTTTACAAATTACCAATTACATTTTTATGTACTTTAAGCTTAACAAACAAAAACAGTAAACAACACGAAAAACAAAAACAATTTATGTGCCGACAATGAATGTATCCTTGTAATTGTAATTTGTACTTGTAAAACCCATAGACGAGGCACGACATTTACTGAGCAAAGTCTAAAGCTTTAACATGTATATATAATCAGTTATATATATATATCTCTAGATCTTACTATATACGCAGACTCAAACAGCAAATCAGTTGACACAAAAATCAGATTTTGGCGGCATAACTTATAAAAATACATAAACTATATATATAAATATACAGATATATATAGTCATCTGATCTAATTGCAAAAAAAAGAAAAGAAAAGAAAAAGATTTATAATCTATTTTCCACACTCTCACACACATTTCATGGTTTCTTCAAATGTCGTGCAGCTAAACCAATTAACATTATAACAATATCGCATATACTACATATACATATATATATTATATATATATATATATATATATATATATATATATATATATATATATATATATATAGCGTATTGTGAGATTTCCATGCATATAAAACCCGCAAAGCCGACTATAATGTTTATCTCACTTTCTATGTGTCGAAATTTAATTGAGCTTTAAAACAGGAAACAAAAACAAAAAAAATAATTAATAATACTTATAAATGTGCCGTTTATTGCAAAACTCAATGATAAAATGATTAAAATATTAGCATTAAGTACACACACACAATATAAATGTCTACAATAATATACAATATATATATATATATAGATATATATATATGTATTCAGAATAGAGATCAATCGAAGCTAAACAGCAATTGCACAACTCTTCCTAAAGGAAATAAAATTTATGCCACAATTAACAAAAAAAAAAACGAAGTAAAGGACTAACTCCACAGCAATTATATACGTTATATATTACTTACCGATATATAACATATATATGTAAATTTATTTATATATATATGTATATATAAATTTATTTATATATTTATGTATATATAAATTTATTTATATATACATATGTATATATATATATAACTGTACTCTATTCTTCCAATTAGTCCCAAACAAAAAAAGAAACGAACCCCTCCCCTCCCACAATTGTCGTAGCGTTGAAATTAACATGCAAAGACAAAAAGAAAATAAAATTAAATAATAAAAAACAAAAAGATATTTAAAAAATACAAACCTTAGCTGAAATTGGATTAGTAAAAATCTTGAATAAAGTAAAAGTACTCGTAAATCAAAGGTATCAAAACTATCTAACGGAAGCTTACAAATACTAACTTCACTTCAGATATATATATATATACATTACTATATATAAATATATATATACGACCCACTTCTGAAAAAGATCAATTTGAAAAACCAAACAAAAAAAGATAAAATAAAAAAAAAAACAAATCCTTTACTTTAAATGTTTAAACCAAAATGCCGGGTAATTAATCAATAATTAATTATATCTTAAGCAGAAATGAGCAAAAATACATTATTCGTAACGTAATTGATATGAAAAATATATAAAAATAAAAATAAAAGTAAAAATAAAAAACTAATTGAGAAACGTAAGCAACGTAAAATATGGGAAATCTGTAACTTTGGTGATCTTTTTAAATGTTATTAGTAAAAAAATAAAAAACAAAAAACAAAAACTAACGTAACAAAACAAAACACAAATCAAACAAGTTCTAAATGTGACTTAAATTACGACGTAAACACTTTTTCCACAATATTAATATTGGCGTGTATCATCTGGGACAATTAATTTAATTCAATTGAAATTTAAAAACAAAAACTTAAACATAAATTAACAAAAATCAGCTGTCTAACAATTAGTGTAAGCGCTTCAATACAAATAGTTCTTATGTCTAACAACTAATTCAATTAAGTTCTATTTTATACAAACGACGACAACATCAAAACCAAACATTTCAAATTAGTTTGCAAGTTTTGCGGTTTTATATAATTATTTTATTTTTAATTTCAAAAACTAAATCTACATTTCGCAATCTACATTTTGCATGTCTGTATGTATGTAAAACCAAAAAGAAAACAAAAAACAAAAACATTTTTGATTGCATACAAGAAACAAAATACATAGACACCTATTTTTTGTTCAATAAATATATATTTAACTAAAATGACTTGAAATGGATTTGAATGATGTTTCAGTTCCAAAATTATTGTTCATTCGTTCATGGCATAACTTAACTGGAGTCACAACTGATTTAATCATCCAGAAAATGTTTTGCTTGTTCATTTTAGAACTCGATAAATTGTCAATGTTTGAAACTTAATTTAGTGCCCCGGTGCAGAACCTGCACTCAAATGACGTCACAATTGCCAAAGAGCGGAGTGTTCGCTATTCCACTCAATTGCCTTTCTCTTCGAGAATACGGAATTACCTATTCGATCTACTGAATTACGTCAGCCCTGAACCCAGTTACTGGTTTGTTATGGATTCTAAAAAGTAGCCTTAGTTTTAAGGTATTGAAAATTATTCAATAAATTTCAACAAGCTAACAAAGAACATTCTAATTTTTATAAAAATTTTGTTGGTTTGATTGTCGATAGTCAAAATTCGAAACTACAAATTTGGAGCTGGAGTAATAATTTCAGCATCGATAAGGAATCCACATTAAAATATTATCGATATGTACTCAATGCTGCGCTGGCCATTACGTTTGCTTACGCTGGGCAGAAGTCGCGAAGGTAGTACATTAAGTTTAGCAGTACAGCAGCCAAAGTCAACTTTTATCAATAAGATGGATGGGAAAAAGGCATTGATTATCCTGGCACCAGGTGCCGAAGAAATTGAGTTCACCATTGCGGCGGATGTATTACGCCGTGCGGGCGTAAGTGAAAAAGTCGAATGCTCGTCTATTTTTAGTATGGTGTATTTTTCTTATATTTAGATTAATGTGACGGTAGCTGGTCTGGAAGGCAGCGAACCAGTCAAATGTTCGCGTGATGTGATCATTGTACCGGATAAATCATTGGAGGATGCCGTTACAGATGAGGTATATGATGTTATTGTTTTGCCTGGCGGCCTGGGCGGCTCGAATGCCATGAGCGATTCGAAGGCCATCGGCGAACTGCTGCGTACGCAGGAATCGGCAGGGCGTCTGATCGCAGCCATCTGCGCAGCACCTACAGCGTTAGCCAAGCACGGCATTGCGACTGGCAAATCCTTGACTTCGTATCCCGCTATGAAGTCGCAGTTGGTTGATAAATACTGGTAACTATATGCAAAATCGATATACATATTAGTTTCGTTAATATATTTGTATATTTATTAGCTATGTGGACGATCAAAATGTCGTTCATGATGGAAATTTAATAACCAGTCGTGGACCCGGCACAGCCTACGAGTTCGCCTTAAAAATATCTGAACAGCTCGCGGGCACAGCCAAAGCAGATGAGGTAGCCAAAGCTATGCTGTTGACTTTCCATTAAATTATTGAAATGATATTAATCTCTTTAAAATACAGAAGTGATAATTAAATAAAGTTTGAATAGAAAACAATACAATGCGGCCTAATCGGTTAGAATTTGGTGGTTACTACCATGGTCATGTAAATAGTGGCAGATTGCGACTATTGATATACGAACTTATCGATAGTTATATATTTGAGTACTCGATGCTCTTCGAGCGACCTCACGGCATAAATTGATTCAAAATAAATCCGTTGTTTTGCAGCATTTTAAAATTTCGAATATTTTTCGCTGTATTGTAAGTTTGTGGAGATATAAAATATATTTTTATTAACTTTATTTTCAGTTACAAATATATTGAAGAAATACACAAAAATAGAAAATAAGGGAAGCAAATCAATGTTTAGGAAATCCAATTTTCCATTTAAGATTCGCAATTAATTTAAATATTGGCGCCTCTCATGTGCCAACGCACATGACGTCATGAGCTCTACTCATAGCTAATGGCAAACAGCTAACAATCAACCTTATACACTGTCGAACCATGCGCCAAATGGACCTGTTTCACACAAACAGTTGTACACTCTTTGTGTGCGCGCTCTCTCTCTCTCTCACTCTCTCTGAGTGCAATCGCCGCCGGATAGAATTATTTCACTTGCTCAATCGATAGGCGATATCAGTTTCAATTCAAAAGTCAACGCGGTAGGACGTGTGTGCGCGCTCTAATACTACCGCCAGGTCCGTTACTCGCATTGCACTTCGGTAGAATTAAATTTCGCTGCACTGGGAAATTTTCATTGCGTGCGTGTATGTGTGTGTGTGTGGTAATTTGGGCACGTGAATTATAATTTATTGTAGCAAATACGCCTTCTACATGTGCATATGTATGTGGGTCTGGCCGCCTATTCGTGTAAGTGTTGTCTGTTTCGATGTTGTTGGTGCTGCTGTTGTAAATTGCACAAGTGTAACGGTATCTATATGTAGAAGTGCATCAAGCACAACAACAAGAGTAACATCAACTCTATTGTAAAGTGTGTGTAAACGAATTGCAAACCAAAGAGTAGCACCGAAAAAATAGTTGTGCAGCTCATTCAAACTGCAAGCGTGTAAAAGAGATTTTCCAGAAACAACAACTCGAACGATTCGCTTGCTTAAATTGCCATAAATTATTTTATAATTTTTTGTGTATGCAGTGCATGCATTTATGTGTGTGTGTGTGAAAATTAACATAAGCATCAGAGCAACAGCGAACAAAAGCAAAAATGTTGCTCGAGAAAAGCCAAAACGAAAAGTAAAAAATATTGTGAAAACAGCAGCAACAACAAAAAAACCAGGGTGCTTAGTTGCTCCTTGCGCTCACTTCATGTTTCCTTGTCTATCTTTCCAACCATCTCTTTTGCTGTAAGTGCGCTGCTCTCTCTTTCTCTCTCTCTGTCTTTCTCGTGCTGCCCCTGCTTCTGCTGCTCCTTATGAGTCAGATTGCAGAGCAGCGCTGCTAGCGTCGGCGACCGCAGCACGATTTGAGGGCAATGCATGGCAAACAACAAAAAGCAAAAAAAAACGTGCAAAAGAAATTGTGCAAAATACAAAGCTTCAACGTGTTTCGGTCCTCTGCAGAGTGACAAATGCAAAGTGAGAAACAGTGAGAAAAAAGTGCATGGAGAAGATCAGCGAAAAAAAATTAAAAAAGCTCTAACAATAAACGGTATTTGTTCTCATATGGAATTTAAGTTCCAGCCGTCAACATTTGTTTTTGCTCCGCTAATGTGTGTGCTTATGTATGTATACATGTGCGTCAGTGTATGCGCTTGTGTTAAATAAACAACTACATAATTTGTTTATAAACTTTTTAATGGAGCACAAAGCCAACGTATTTGCATACATACAAATATGTATACATATGCATAGATGTGTGTGTATGTATTTAAAAATTGTGTCAACCCTCAACCCTCTTCAGAGACGTCGTAGCTGCGTCGCTGCCGGCAAAGGCCGGTTTAAGTGATGGTTGCGCTGCTTCTGGCAAGATGCAGCAACGTTCTCTGCGTTATCTTTGTTAGCGATGACATCGAAAGCTCTCTTCCCTTCAAATTTCGCATTGTGATGCTAATAAGCCTCTGCATGTGATATTTTTTATCTAAATCCATTAGGTACTGTTTTTTTTGCGGGCTCTTGAAAAATCGATAGTAAAAGCCGGAGACGGGGTAATTTTTTGAGTGGTGGGTGACACATTTTACTCACATTTCACATGTTCCGTTTTGATCAGTCAATCGTACGCATTACTCATATACACGTGGACACACACACAACATACACACATATACACTCTTACACACACACATTGACATTCAACCTGCTGCCTGTCGACTGCCAATGGCAGCCCTGACACTGACCACAACAACATTCATAAAGTAGACAGCAAAGAGAGAGAGCGTAAAAATGAGAGAGAGGAAGAAGAACCGAGTGCAAGACATTCGCTCTCAACTCTACCGGCGCTCTGTTTACAATTTAGTTTTTTTTAAACATTTCTTTCATGCTATTCGTCATTCTTTATTTTGCTTGTTCTTTTTATAACAGCAAAGTTCAGTGGCTGCTGAAAATGCACGCAATCAACCCCCAAACCCGAACAGACACACAAACATAAGCACTCACACGAACACGGAATATTGGACGTTTGGCCTTTTGGCAGCTGTTCTAATACAGTGAATGCTCCTAAATTGTAAACTTTATGTGATTTGGGTCGGTCTAAAATCCAAATTGTATTTTTTCAGAAGCTTCATTTGAATAACATTTATTTGTACAAGTTTTAGCACAGGGTTACAAGGTATATATGAGTCGAGCATTACAATTAATGTTGTATAGTGAGTGCGTATTAACAATTACTTTTAAGATCGGAGCGTTTACAGTACCACGCATTCACTGTACATTTTAATTCATATTATGAGCTACAGTATATTTTCTCTCCCTTTTCGTCTTTCTCTCGCTTTACGAGTTGTAATATCATCAAATTGATTTGCGGCCCTAGCCTAGAAAGGCAACAACTCAAGGGTTGTCGAGGTAGTTGGTTGTTGTAGTTGTAGTGGTTGTTGTTCTGATGTTGGCCCGGAAAATGCACTCGAGCGTTGACTGTTGCTGTTTTATTGCTTCGTCTGTCTATGTCTACATCCACTGCCCCGACTCTTCCCTGTATTCTTCTTCACTTAGCTGTCTGACAAGCTATGCGTTTTTACCATGCACTTGGCCCATGTTTCTAGTTTTTTTTTGCTTTTACCTCTTGGCTAAAATGTTGCCCTCGCTCTGTTTGGCGTCTGGGTGTGTCGGCCAATCCCCAGTCCCACAATCCCCCATTTCCCCAGTCTTAGTCTCGGCGGAACTCTGAACTCGTAACTAAAGTTCAAGTGTCGCCGCTTTGCATGCGAATTAAGGGCGTGCCGCCCAAGAGTTGCCCGATTAGCCTAATTAAAGCTAAAGCCCAGTAGTTAGAATGAAGTTATTTAACAATGTGAAACTTTATTGATGTTTCTTGCATCATCATCATCATCGTCATCATTTAAATTAATGCATAGTGGCTACTTTTGCCAACTTTTGCAGATAAAATAAATGTATTCCTGAATGTAGAACTTTACTGATATCTCTTGCATCTTGCATCATCATCATCATCGCCACCATCATCATAATCATCATCATTGCCATGTCTTGTATTATCTGGCATGTGGCATCTCTGATAAGTGAACAACCGACGCAATCAACAAGTCAGTTTCTACGGAATTAATATTAGTTACCCAGCTTCAAACTTCAAAATTTCCAGCTAATTAAAATTCTGCAGAGGCAACGCCTACAAAAACTATAAACGAAAAACAAAACTGTATTCTCCAGGCCACACTGTGAAAGGAAAGCTCCAATTAGCCCGCCAACTGACGCTCGTAAACATGAAAAATAAAGTGTTTCAAACAGGCCCCATTTAACAATTAGCGGCTAGACAGTTGAAAAGATGAAAGACCAACTGATGATTAGATGATGAACATGAACACTTCAAGCACTGACTGATTGTTGAGGAATAAACGATATATGGTGGTATGATTAGACAACGTACGAGAAGATATGCATATGAAAGAGAGGAGAAGGATAAGAAATATTTTCGGCTTAATGGAAAACTGATTTGTAGGCCGGTAAAGCACTAATATATGAAAACAGGAGCAAATCTATTAAACGATCATTTAGAGACAAGCTTACCATTTTAGATATTCTTTACTTTATGATGAATATTGAAAGTGATCAGTAAGTAAAGCGAAGTTTCAAGGCGATGACACATATTTAAAAATTAAATGAAACTATTGTGTGATGAGATCGATCGGTGATAAGGATATTGGAAATATAGATCAATATGTATGATAAAAGTAATAGATCAGTAATCGATGGATAAAGAAAAGTTATAGAGAAGCTGAATAAAACATGAATTGAAAACATTTTTCTTTGATGAGAGCTAATTAAGAAAGTTAAAGGACAGTTAGGAAATAGAGTAAAGAGAAGATTTGAATTGAAAAATATTATTTATGTGAAAAGGATACAATAAAATCTGAGATTTTAGAGCAAACTGCGACCTTAATAGTCATACATAAGTTATATATATTATTTATTGCCTTATTATTATTATTATACATAGAATATAGTCTAAGATCTGTATCGAAAAGCTCGCACAATAGCCTAAAACTACAAACTGCCTAATTTGAAAATTGAGATTTGCATAATTTTACGCTTGATAACAATAAACCGGACGATGACTCAGTCAAGTGATTATGCCGCCAGCTGTTGTTCGCCCAATGCAAACTGGAATGTAAATTAATCAATTTGAAATATTTGAAATAACTATCATTTTTAATTGAGCTCGTTTTCAACTGATATGCAAAATGTTTGCCTAATTGGGTGACCCGAGTGGCTGCCCGATAACTAATTGCACTGCCCCATAGCCCCGAGGCTCGTGATAGATGACATAATCGCAGATATGCGCTTGTGCTATATAACACAAACTATATAATGATCTAATAGAGTCGTTTGCTCAATCAATGCAATTTAGAATATGATTCCATTGGTTTTTAGCTTTTTATATAAATCGAGACTAATGTCGCTTATTAATGCCTGTCAGCTCACGAGACAATTAAAAAATTGTACTACGCTTAGTTCCCATGGTCGGGTATTTATGCCTGCCCCACCTCCTCTACCTGCCGGTATGTCGTTTCAGATTCTATATTTATACCCTGTAAATATTGGGAAAGACTAAGACAGAGTGTGCTTTAGACAGAAGAAGCCTATCTCATGCTAGACAAATTCTAAGAAATATTTAGATGTAAGATCAATAAACTTGAAGGTTTTGTTTCATCTATAAATAATAATATAATATCGGTATATATTAGTTGTTACTATATCGATTTAGTCTTGGTTGATATTCGATGTGATTGTGGATGTAGCCAAATAGCGATGATCTTAGCTTAGCCTTCAATTCCAGCTTTCTTTAACAATGCCTGACTATCAGATTAACAATTGACGGCTATCTTAAAGTCCACACATAATAGAGTAAAGCTGATAATAGGATATCTTCTAGTCGTTCGCTTGTTTCAGACGCTGCTCTGTGCTTTTTACTTTTTCTAAGCGATGACGTTGTCAAACTGGTTGCCCATTGTGTGCGTTTTTATCAGCATTTATTGTTTTGTGACGGTTTTTATTTCCCAGTTGCTGTTATTGTCCGTTCAACTGTCGCTTAATTGACTATGGGGCTGCGATCTAGCCTCTGGTCGCCTCCGCGATTCCTCTCTTGGTGTCTCTTTTTGGCACTGGGAACCCCGTTGTTGGTCTAAACTCTTTTAGCTACTCGCTGCACGTGCAAGCAGGTCTCGCCAGTGCCTTCATCGTTCTTTGAGCGAGGAGTCAACTTATGAAATAGACTCCTCTCTGGTCATCAAAAAATCTTGCGGTGTTTGACTCAACTGCTTTTATATGGGCTCTTCACACACAGAAAACGAGCAACGACTTGTCGAGTTATATAAATGTGGCATTGCTTACCGCCTCGTTATAGAAGTTCTGAACCGCCAGTTCCGGTGGTGGTTAGCTTGATAACCAAGACTTCGGAATGTGTGTACGAAAAAAAGAACAAGCTGGATTCCATTTAATCTTAACTATTGGAGTAGAAGCTTTAGGCAAAAAGTGAAATGTTAAGTTAACTGAAATTAAGTTAAGATCAATTTTTCCTCTTCTATGCAAAAGAAAAGAAAGAAAGTCATGTTTAAATTTTCTCTATTTTCCAAAAATTTAAAAAAAAAAGTGAAGAATTTGGTATTCTTTTTTATTATAACTGAGATGAGTCTTTGGAAATTGAACCAGTCTCATTTATATAACATACATAGACAGTATATTGACCTTCTTTGGCTCTCCAGTCTATCGTTCTTTCAACTCTAGCTACTGATGTCTTGAAATTTGCAATTCAATCCACATAAATTTAAATTTAGCTCACATTTTGTTGCCTCTGTAGATATCCAGTTTCCTGTCTATAATCTAGAACAGCCACGTCTGGGTCCTTAAATCTAATTATAGGTATTTATTTGCGACGCCTTAAAAATCTTAGCTCTACAAAAAAGTATTTGCTAACTCAACAGCTGTTGGGATCTCTGACGCCAGACAGCACGCAGCTGGAGGGCAAAGCGGCTCGTTTTCATTTTCTATTTTCGAATATAAATTGGATGTCTGCTAATTTACAAGTTAAATGTGCGAACTATTCGGATGTTCTTAATTAAATCTGTATAAAATGTAGTTTTAGAGCTTCTGTCTTAGCAGACGCACATTAGTTAGCTTAGCCATACGATAAATCAACGTGTGAGCAATCTCCGTTTGATTGCAAGAGCGATTAGATCAGCGCTTTTACGTATCAGATACCCTATTATCAATGTTGAATTGGGTAAGCCTAAATATATATTGCAGGCAGAGCGATAGGTATATTATTTAATTGTATAATGTGCATATCAAATGGATTTGAACAATCAAATTTATATACTACTATAACTATGATTTATGCTATATGTATATAGTATTCTAAATAAAATTACATAAATATATTCAATTTGTGTAGACTTTTAAAAAGTCTCAGTTCTTCTTTTATACCCTGGAATTTTAGATGAATGAAGTACGCTGAGAAAGAAATTTCTGAAACTTTGTGATATTTCTTTCCTGGTCAAATTCAACCTCTACTTCTATCCACTGTCATCGTTTACCATTGTACTGGATATGTTTTAGTCTATAATTGCTGAACTATTTTAGACCATTTTTTGTCTATTTTTAGTCACATTCCCGACAGGTACAAAAGTAAAGGCCGCAACAATTTTCAGTTATTTTATTTGTCGTTTTTTCGTCTGAATTATATAGTGTTATCAGTAGAACTGCTTATCTGTTGATAAGCGCACGCACACAATTATTTTTATTTGTTGTTGTTTCATTTTGGGCTTTTATGATAAGTTTGTTGATTGGAGGCCGAAGCTTACGGTGCCTGTTTACAATTTGACACGCACTTCAAAGTAAGTGTCAACCTGTGCATTGGTTTGATGAGTACTCGGAGCGTAGCTGACAGGCGTTCAAAATGTTAAGTTTGCCAATCACGTTTGCCTGGCCAACTCCCTTCCCCCCCTTCTCTCTCCCTCTTTTTATTGTACAGTTAGTTATTCAATGTGACTGCCCAAATGAGTCCACAAAAGGCTTTGATAAAAGTCATAAAAAGCATGCGGCAAAAAACAAAAACGCGTCAAAACAATTCCCATAAATACACACACATATATATATCCCCTTATACTTATACAGTTATTTCAGTGCCAAAACATATTCAATAATAATACAATTTAGCAGCAATAATTGGCCATTGAGCCGATGTCTTGTAAAGCGATAGACCGAGGAAGGTAGCTCGGCTAGCTCAACTGGAAGCCTGCCGTTAGGTGTCCAATCAAAGTTTTTCTGGTTCTACTGTTTTCTTATTTGGTCCGACAATTTTTTATTCTTGTACATTGTACGCTGCTTCGCAACGTCTGCAGCAGCAGTAGCAGCGGCAACTATTTCCGGTATTGCAACGCGCTTGCGCAAATGCTCTCTGCCGTTCTCTCTCTTCCTCTATTTCTCTTTCTCTTCATAAGAAACAAAAACCGGTCTCGCATTTGTATTACCACTCGGACTTTCGCTCTCTCCCTCTCTCCTCTGGCTTGCTCTCTTTGCATTTTGATTATGTTGACATTTTGCTGCACACAAACACATACACACACTCGCACACATCAAAACCTATGTACTTGCACACACGTGCACCGTTGTTTATCAGTAAACGTAGTTTCCGTTTGCTGTTCGAAATTCATTGATTGTAAATTGCGCGGCAGTTTTTCGACATCGAAAACGCTGTTTTTGTATTTTGTTATTTATCCAAGACACAATGACTGTCAAACTGAGCTGATAATTTATCGCCAACAGCGCTTTCCGTTTGTGCTATGTGTGTTTTTATGTGTGCTATTTATTAGCTGGCATTGACCCACTGGCAAAACATTGCCTCGCGAGCAGCTGATAACAAGTGTTTCTTGTTGTTGTTGCTTTTGTGGCTGCGCATTTTACAAATATAGCAAAGCCAGATAGTCAGCAGCTGCCATTTTCTGCGCCGCCTAAAAGTATGCTGTGAATAGTTTTGCACACACGACTCTCAAACTGTATAATTAAATATTAAAAAATATATAAAAAAAATTTAAATTTAAAAAATACCGATAAAAAGATTAAAAACTTCAAATAATAATTTAAAATATAAACAGTGTAATGTATAATATAATAAAAAGAAACATAAAGTATAGTATGAGCGAACAAGCAAAATGACAATTATCAAAATGTATTATTTATTTTAATTAATACTAAAAGTAAATAAAAGCTTAAAACAAAAACGGAAAAACTTTTATTTTTTTCACTCATAGTTTCATTGTAAAATTAATAAATTTATAATTTTTATATATTATTCTATTTCATTTACAGCCAAGTATTAAAATGAACAAAAGCAACATTAGCCAAATTTAGTACAATTTCAATTAGTGCTTAAGTCAAAGAAATACAAAGCTCAGCTCTGGAGCAAGCGAGACGGCAGCAAAGCACTATCTCGCTCGTACATCTCGTCTTCTATACAAGGAGGAGAAGACGCGGCAAACACGGCGTCCCCGCGGAGTTACGTTCGCTCTCGCTCCACGCCGCAATCGCCGCATTCGCCGCAGCTGGTGGCGATCGCCGGTCGGGGGGAGGAGTTGGCGATCAATTGCAACGGCAACGGCAACGGTGGCATTCAGCAAACATCAACACCTGGCGCTGCCACATCGGGCTCGTGCCCCCTGCTGCAGCCCCGGCATCATCAATCCGAGCAGCAGTTGTGCAAACGCCGACGCATCTATGCATCCACGGGCAGCGCAGCGAATATTATGATGGACCGCGAATCCCTTAGCGAATGGGCTAAGGACAAGCCGCTCAGCATACTTCAGCTTGATCCGGCGGACCGTGCCGTCCTGCGCATAGCAGGTAAGTCGTGCATATAAGAATATAAAACAGCTGCTAGTTGTTTCTAATTTATATTTCACAATTTTATATGTGGTGTTCCACGATGATATGATATGACATGATAATAGGTAAACTCTTAACTGGTCTGAAACTGAGAGGAGCAGATTACTGTAATTGATATCCATAATCTATAGTTTTGACATTGCTTTGTGATAAAAATTGATCGATAGTTTCAATAAATCGATATGTTTTTTAATTGTCGATTTTGATAGTCACTTTTTAATATCGATACCAATTGATAATATATTGAGTTTTTAATATTGATAGAGACATTCAGAAAATATCAACTTAAAGTTATCGATAACTGTTGATTATATGTACAATGTATCAATAATTTTAATAATATTCAATGATTATAATCGATAATAAGAGCGCATTATATATACAAATATACATATTTAGAAATTCTATTTATCGATATCAATTTTTTTAAGGGGATTCTTAACTTATTGTTATCGATATATTCCAAAGAGAAAAACTTTCACTTTAAAGCTGTTTACTCTATATTAATGCAAATTAAATCGCTTTAGCATAAAAAGGGCTCAAATGCCATTTTATTTAAAAAGGTTTCATTTACTATCATCATGCTCTATGCTTACACATTCATTTCATAATAATCCCATCCCCATTTAGACGGCAAACAATTGTGTGCCAATTCTTTGTTGGCCAAATATTTGCGCTACCCACTTGAACAGGGCTCAGAGACTGCAGTGTTTCGCCTGAATTTCCCACACATTTGCTCGACGCTTGGTTCATTGCACTTATTTTCAGACAGTGCCTGTCAAACTATGCCACAACTCAATGCATTAGGCCACGTAAACTACTGCCGCATTGACATTTTTCCAATACATGGCCAACAGTCTCGCTCCCCCTCTCGCTCTTCTCGTACTCTATATCTCTCCCTCTCTAGTAGCTATTGACGCTCCCGATCCGCTGTTGGAAGTCGCATATTATGCGCTAATTCCACGCCTAACGGTGCAGCCTCCGCTGCTGTCGCTTTTATTCTATTTCTGTGCCGCCGACGGAGTCGCTACGCAGCCTACAGAGTTGGCGGTTGCACCCAGTCCCACCATAGCCCGTCCCGTTTCGCCCCGCCTCTATTGCACGCCTTTTACTAGCGTTTTGTATCTGGCCATGTTTTTATTTTTTTTTCGCTGCGTTTTTCATACACTTGAAGGAAGGGTATTCTCACTTTGTTCTTCTCTTTAAATCATAAAGAGTAAATGAATATGTATAGTAAATGTATATAGTATAGTTTAGTATATATATATAATACATATGCTTTAATAAGCATCAATAGTTTATTTGATTTTGCCTTTTTGTTCCTCCACTCATCTATCTAGGTATTTGTCAAAGCCGTAAAAGGCAATCTGTTTCTCATATTCCCCAAACTCTTGTTTTTATAACATATAAACTATATCTTGGTATAGTAAGAGTATCTCTGTGTCGTCTGACTTAAAAGATTTTCTCGCTTTTATTCTTTTTTGCAATTGCAACATAAAAATTGAAATTTATGTCGCCGTCATTGGTTGCCTCCGCTGAGGGCATTGTTCGGTTAACAAACAAATTTTTGCTGCCAGCTTTTTTGCGTATTGAGTTCACTGAATGCTCTACAATACTTACATATGTATTTATTTACATCAGGTTCTTAGCTATTTGTGACCCGTTCCCCAGCTCTTGACGGAGCTGCAATGGAGTGGAATGTGAAATGTGTTTGCTTGGATTTAGTTGATTTAGTTCAGGAATTTCTACAATACAAATTTCTATTTGATTTTGATGTGGGTTTAAATTAAAATTGTGTTTTCAAATGTGAATGGAAGAATTGAGAAATTCTACAATAAAAGATTACAAATATTATTAGATGCTACAGTATATTGAGCAATGCTTAAAAGGTCAACAATTTGATCCAATTTATATTAAAGATATAGAAGAGTGGGTAACTGTTAAAAAGGGTAAATTTTAGAGAAAATTTGTAATAATGTTAAGTAAACTCTGACTCGATATTTAATGACTCTTATCGATCATAAACAGAGTGAATTTTGAAACCATATTACTTTGGTTTTATAATTCAATTTCAATTAGAGCATATTGAAATGATATAATATAAATATTGAGAATATCTCGGTTATCTAAATAGAATATCGCAACAATATTTCAATTTTCTGTTATGTCAGCCAAAATCGATTTTTATCGATGTACAAATCTAGATTCGGTCTAGATACCCTTGTTGGGTTGGAGATACTTTCTTTTGGGTCTGCCTGACAGTTGTTAAAAAAAACTATTTAACATAAAAAATTAATTTTGGCTTAGGCCTCTGCGAACTACATATTTCGTATATAGATTGTCATAAGTTTCCCTTTTAACACATTTTCGAACCATAACATTTTTAAGCTTTCGAAGCATGGCCAATATCTTTTTTGGCTACTTTTATGAGCTGTTCGAATGAACATAAATAAAAAACAAACAAATTAATCGGATGTGGGCTGATCTCTCTTTTAGATCTTGATCTTGACTCATCAGCTAAATTCGATCAACTCTTTGCAATAGTTCAAGTTCAAATAGGTAATAGCTAATCCCCAGTTAATGTGACCTTGGCTTTTCAATAATTCAACACTTTTTCCACTTTCCGTTCCGCCTACAAAAGAACCACGCCCACAAATATGTAACATTTAATGGGGAAGAAAAAACCAGACTTAAGACAAGATTGCAATGAAAACGAAAATCCGCTTCAGGCTAGAAAAATAGCTACGCTGATTGAGATTGACAGCTGGCGGCTGGCAGCTGGCACTGAGGGCGTGGCACACACGCACGCACACACACATACAGGCTAGTAGACAGATAGACAGACACCCACGAATGGCGGGGAAGTTGCGTAGGCTTCAAAAATTGAATCGATTTGCAACAATTTTCAACGTTTGTTAGACAACTTTTAATGTGGCAAAGTTTTGCATTTGCATTTGTATTTTGTTGTTGCAGTTGCTTTTAGAGTTTTAATTAGCCCTGAGCCAGTTAACCCACACACAGATACACACACACCCACCCGCTTTGTATTCGTGTAACGGAAAAACTTGGCTGCAAACAAAACAGTTTTTTTGATTCATCAATTCGCATTTAGCTTATAAACTCTACACCCACGCCGATTCAGCCAACAGGGGCACCTCGTCCCTCTCACCTGGCGCATCAATTCATTCATTCAATCATTCAACATAATTTTTGTGCTTTGTTAATAATTTGATCAAACATCATTTGTTAAAAGCGCTTTAATTTATGCCTATTTTAAATACAGTTTAGGTAGTCTCTTCTCTTCTCATCTCTCTCTCTCTCCCTCTCTCTCTCTTATAGACTTCAACTGTCTCTTTCTTTATCTATATATCTATTTAGTACGCCTGCGCGACGTTTCCGTTTTTGGTTGCGCCAATTCTGCGGCTCAAAATCTGTGGTGCGCGTGGGCTGCAATTTCTGACACCATTCGCCGGTTAGATAATTCGCTTTGCATGCTCTAACAGGGGTATATTGATTATATCGGTGGCATGGTCAGCTCATACAGGTTTTGGCTTTCCTGCTTTTATTACACGATTTCTAGTAAATTTACATACTTGGCTTATGGTTCTAATCCCACTCTAACTTATGTGAGTGCAATCAAAAGTCTTAGCGAAAGCGCATAGAAGAAAAATATGCTACTTAAATAACGCAAAAAGTTATCGATAAGTTAATAGTAAACTCGATAATTGTATGTACCGAATGTATATTAATGCAGATTCCATAATTTGAATTGCTATCGGTTATCGGTAAATCAATGTTTGTCTGATAGAAGAGTTTCGATGCATTTACATAATTATCGATTAATCATTACTTATCGCTGACAATATTACAAATATATAAATAAATTGATAATTAGATAAATGAGTAGAAATATAAGCTTATATTATATTTAGATATTATATTATATTTAGATCGATATATTGTTATCTTGAGCTATTTAAATATGTTCTTTACAATAAGGGTATTCGATATTGAAACTAAGCTAAGAGATTTCTTTTATATTTCCAAAAAAATGGTCGTTACGCATTGATCGCTCAAATTACCTATTTTAGCCGCAATGCCCATAAAAAATGCTCCTATGCTGTCACAGCCTTAAAAACAACCCAGCATAAGCTTTTATTTTTAGCTTGTTATCGGGCGGTAGCGCGTTATCGATAGCTTCCCATTGAGCGACAGGCCAAACCCCTGAATTGCAGCTGACTTTATAGTTATTTAGCATATTTCATTAATAAATTTCATGACTTGCCTCTAGCCGTGTTCAATGGAATCTCGTAGATCTATTCGAGCTACTTGCTATGCGGCTCACAAGTGAAACGTGTGCACTGTTTTAATGTTTAATTGGCCTGGCAACAGGCCCCGTACCGGAAGTACAGTTGAACCGCTGCCAGAGTTGTCGGTTGATTGAAAAATAGTTAGCGTGTGAAATGTTCTGCTTTTTATTTGATTATTTTATTTGCAGAGCGGGAGAATATAGATTTAAATAGGAGAAGACGTAAATCTTATACAGAAAGTCTGAAATGTAGATTAGACTATGGTTATATAAGGTAATGAAAGGCGTTGCTTTAGCTCTAGCTTTTCTACTGCACAATAAGTGAAAGTTAATGGGAGTTATATAATAGATTTATATATATGTATATCAGAACCGATTTTTCGAAATTTGTATATTAAAATGTCTCCGAAAGATTTATTGAGTAATTAAAAATTTAATTAAATAATTTAATTAAAAATTGGAGTTAAATATTATTTATTCATAAAATGTTGCAATTTAAAATTTATTTCAAATTCATTCCCAATGTTAACGTTATTATACTTACAATAAAAAGGTTTTTTAAGGGTATTTTAAGGTAATTTTAAGGTATTTTTATTACCAAATTTCATGCCGAAAAGCAAACTGAGCAGATTTTTCTTTCTTATACTTTTCATATAAGCTTCACATTCCAATTTGATGGAGTTATAAAAAAAGAGACTAAAAACATTAAGTTATACATAAAGTTACGGGAAATTGAATGAAATTTCTCATAATATATGATGGGCAATGTGATATATAGGTATCCCTTACTATGTAAAGGTTAATTGTTTAGCTTTTATCAAGGCTACAAAGTTCCATGGGCTGAAATGGGAGCATCCAATAAAATGTTTAGAACTCATGAGATATATACAATAGATTTCAACTACTTGAGAGGCAAAAACACATCAATAAATAGATGCAGAACTGCGCTTTAGATCA
Source organism: Drosophila hydei (assembly GCF_003285905.1). NCBI lineage: Eukaryota > Metazoa > Arthropoda > Insecta > Diptera > Drosophilidae > Drosophila > Drosophila hydei. The sequence goes on from NW_022045656.1 coordinate 2,831,649, forward strand.
ACAACTATTGGTTAACACTTAGATTTCTAATGTCTGTTTCAATATTTGGCAACCGAGCGAGTATTGCGCAGTCAGGGATATAATACTTCAGATTGCTGCTCGTCGTCTTTTTGTAATTTGTGTGTCTTTTAGGGTATTTTCTTCTTTTTTGCTCTTGTTGTTTTTTTTATCGTTTTTATTTGGTGTTCTTTAGTGTTTTTATTTCGGCATTGTGCTTTGTTTTGTATCTTATAGATACGCCTACTACTGCGGGCGTACATAACACGATGCTGTTAATTGAAAACTGATAACTGTGTGAGCACCCACTCCCGCCCCCAGCAGCCCACAACCCGGGAACAGTTGTTGCACTTGGAATCTGCTTCTGTTTGGTAGGCACGTTGTACTCTCCAGCTGTATTTTCTCTCTCTTTTTCTCTCTCTCTTTATTTTTGCTGCTTGTTGCTATTTTCCTTGATTTCGTTTTGGTTTTTTAATTGTCATTATGTATGCGTGTCGTTCGACCATATCGCGGGGCGTGTTGTCAAATCTGGCGTGTGTATGGGGTATTATATCTATATATATATATATAGATATATATAAATATATGTGTTTATATGTGTGTGTTGATATCTCTAATTAGTTTTCAATTCAATTTGCATTTTACTTCCGTCCCGCTCGCTCTTAAGCCAAACGTTAATTAACCGTTTGGAAATTATGACAATTTTAAGTGCCTGTGAATTTAATTTGAATTTAACGAGTTAGTCAGACGCAAATAACAAAAATACAAAAAAAGTTAAACAGATCCGAACTGACCAAAAATAAATCTATAAATCGATTAGAAATAATGATCTTCGTTGACAATCTGGTGACTATTTTATGTGCATTGCCTTCATAATTAGCTGGTCGAGTGAGTTATGTTCGGGCTCGAAGTATAGCATCTTGAAGACTGAAGGTCAGCTGTCTTATGGGTCGCATTTCTAACCAAATTAACTTTCCAGTTTTTTCGCTTCTCAGTCTGTCAATTTTTCCAGCTCCCTCGATGTTTACTATTTGTACACATCTTTCATATCACTCCGATACTTTTTTATCTGCTTCCAACGAAGGCTGTGTAAACCATATGGCATAGTTCCCTCGCTGACTGTGGCTCTTCGTGTTTCGCATTTTGTTGCTGTGACTCATTAAGATAAGCAACTTTATGTGTCAATTTGTCAACTCTAAAAAAAAAAAAACAGAAAACAAACAAACAAACTGACATCGCAAACTCTTAACGGAACAGACAATTTATTTTGGCTATGTGTCTCTGTGGATATGCCAAAAATAAACGTTGATCAAAAGCCCGTTTGCCGCCCTCTGCGCAATTCGATCTAAACTGATCTGGCAAATAAGAGTGCTTGACGTAGCAAACGCCCTGTAGCTGAGCTGAGCCAAAGTATTTGAAAGATGCCACTTTACCTTTTATATTAATGGGGTTTTTGTGCATCTGACTAAGCTTTTAACAGCTTGTAGAATCTTTACGTAATATATATATATATATATCGAAAACTCTGCTCACCCTAAAAAATCTCAGCTAGTTTTAATAGTAAAAAATATGTTTGCGACAAATATGTTTGAAATTATCATTTTTTTAATAACGTTTATTAATATTAGAGCCTTAAAGTTCATTATTCAATTATATCAAATATGAAAACTAATATTCAATAAAGATATTAGAACAAATTTTTAAGTTTACTTTTAACTCTAAGAATCTTCATTGAGCCTTTGTCGTTCATTCCTTGCATCTCTTCAGATAGATCTTCTTGTATTCTACTTTTAAAGAAACTTGCACAAAGTTAAGAAAGTTTAAGTTGATCAAGAGCTTACGTAAATGTTGTACTTATTTTGGAATTTAAGTCTGGAATATATATTGACTTTACACAACTTGCATAGCAATAATTAAGGGCTCGAGCTCTGGGGAAGTCTGAATTTATTGAGGTCTGTTTAGAGTTAAACTTGTAATTTGTTTTTAGCTGCTGTTTTTACAGAGTATCTAAAAAAATACTAAATTGAATGGAAACTGATATAAACCATAAGACAATACATAAATGTATTTGCATTGCATTGTACACAAATATTTAATTACGCTACTAATTGCCATTGACGCCGACAACAATCAAACACTTTAACCAATATGCGAGGTCAAGAGACTTAACTCCTCCCTAGCAGCCCCTACTCTACTTTAGTGTCTGCCTTAAAGCAGATGTTGTGCAATGCGTCAAGTGTCTCAATACAATAACACAAGTGTTTTCTTCTTCTTTTTATTTATATATATTTTTTTCATACATTTTTTGTTTTGTTTTTTTTTCTTGCTGTTACGCCCACAACTTCAATCGAGAAACTTTCAGAGAAAAATGCAATGAGATCAGCGACCAATTCCTTTAGTTAAAAACAAAAAAATTGCAACAACAACGAAAGCGATTATCATTTTTGTGTTTGGGTTTATTTATGGCCTGTTATACATATCACAGCTGTTGTCTGTGTGGGAGGCAGTTGTCCATGACGTCATTGTGGCTAAAACGAGCTTGCGAAACCAGTTGGCCTTTTGACAAAGCCAACAACAATCGCGCAAATCATTTAAATGACATTACACGCAAATGAAACGTAAACAAGTTAAAGATTGTAAGCAGAAACCCGAATACCTGGCTTGAGCATACCCTAGCATCTAAAGGGGTATGCCAACTGAATCTGAAAGTAAGAAGAGGTCTATGAGTATAGCTGAAATGACAGAATTGAATAGAAATTATCGATAAAATAAGAATGTCAAGAATAAAGGATTATCTTATCAGACTTATCGATATTAGAATCTATTGAGCATACAAGAATGTGAAAATGAAAGTATTAGAGATAAAAGGTAATAGATAATAGCATCTATCGGGCATGTGAAGACTAAGGAATGGAATGTATGCTAATAAAGTTAGGTTGTAAGAATTATATCGATGTGCTGGCTTCATTTTGCTAAGTACTTACAATTTTCATTCGATGTATCAAGGAAAGAAGTTAACAGTTTAATTCACAGTAAATTCACTGAACGAAGTTATTTAAAATGAAAACTTAAAAAATGGGAAGACGATTTAGTTCTTCTTCTACAGAACGCAAAAAGAAAATCTCAGTAAAAAGATTTATGGGCATTAATAAGTATGAATTATAATTGTCATATACTACAAGATCTTAAGTAATAGCATATTACATATAGAGTTGATGAAGTTGGGAAGTTCAAAGAACAAGATCGGACGTGGAAAATATATCAGGAATGTAGAGAACAAGTAGAAAATATTTAAATATACCTAATTGTATAATTGTAGAGATCTAGAAGTGTAGCTACTCTATGAAACTCAAAACTTCTCTTCATACCCTATATGAAACGAAGAAACTGATATTTAAAACGATTGCAGGAAAAGACTAAGACATGTCTAGACCCAGACTTCAACCTTCATCAATCAAAGTCTTTTGCAAGCCATGTACACACGCTATCCACCATAAAGTCACGTAGATCTTGGCACCCGAGCACGTAATACTTAGGGAATCTAATACACCCTCCAGTGCCTAACATTAAAAGTCAGTACGCCTACTACACAAAACCTGTCTGTAGGTGGGTAAGCGAGTAGCACTTCGAAAGGGGGAGCCTACTGCGACTCGTATTCGGGGTCGCGGTCGGGGTCGGACTCAGTCACTGGGTCACTTGCTGGTGCCCTACTCAATGCCAAAGTGAAAACAAAACAACATGGAAATGCCATTGTTTCAGCTATTGCAAACAGTATGTGAATTATATATACATATATATACATTATTGTTATTCATTCCCAACATCAATCCGACTTGACATATTTCTCCGTTTCGAAATAATTGAGAGCCTAAAAACAATGTCCAGTAATGTCTTCATCTCCAGTTGTAAGCGCATGACGCGCACTTCTCAATAACTCACTCACTAATTGACCGACTGGCTGACTGACTGACCGCCTGACTGACTGACTGACTGAGTAAGTGAGTGATTGAGTGATACTCATCGTATTTACTTTTCGGTTGACGCCCTTCACAACCGGCATATTTTGCAGCACTTCAATTATCATTACGGAAAATTGTCGTCTGACTCTGACTTTGCGTCTGAGTCGTGTCTGGGTTTAGGTCGAGTCTTTGGCTCGACTTCGGCTCGGGTTTGGGCTGGGCTAGCCTGGTCTGGTTTGGTCTGTCCCGTTGCCGGTTTGTCATGAGACGGATGTGGCCTCTGACAGGCGGAATTCAAGTGGCTTGGGCGTCAGCGCGTGGGCAGCTTGTAATAGATGGCAGAGGTGGGTTGACTAGCTTCAAGCTGCTAGTTGCTAGTTGCTCAACAGACGTTTTTCCTCTCTTGGTTTTCGTTGCAAGCGTTTTTGCAAAGCATTAAAGAGTGTTATTCATGACTACTATTCATGCTATTTTTGAAAATTTTAAGAGGAAATTATGTGGACGTGGAACTCTTAACATCTTTGCAATACAACTGTAAATCATGAATAACTATGAATGTTTTGAATACTATTTATAGGTACACTCGTGGTTTGATAGTCACTTGTATCTCTTCTTTTTGAGATGTTTGAAAAAGAAAATTTTAATAAATTAAAGTATCCTACATTCATACTATTTACAGCAAAATTAAATTCTAACTTAACCTAATAATATTCATACAATATAAATTAGAAATTCCGAAATGAGTAACGACATCTTTATAGCAAATACAATTTGTGAGTGCTAATGAGTTTTACGCATTCATGCACTCTTGAGAAGCATCATAAGTCAATTAATAAACAATCAACGCATGTTTCTCAAAACACTCAAGATTTTTATTCATATGCACATATGCAAACGACTCAACAATATATATATATATATATATACATTTAACAACTAACTTTTAACACTGAGTACCCTATATTCATGATTTCAATTTATTAATATAAATACAATTACAATTTCAATTCATATAAATAAATACATATATATTTATATATTTTATGTATATATATCAATATATTTTATATGTATATATACTATACGCTGGAATTGCTATAATAATGATTATTTAGGTGTTATTTTTAAGCTTCAATTATGAATCATTATAATTCCCACGATTTGACATTCTTAGAATATTATTTTTAGTATTTTCTATCAATACTTCGCATTAGTAATAGTCAGTATTTATCTAATATGCATAAATATGTTTAAGAATATAATTAAAAGAGTTTCTATTGATGAGTGTTATTCACAAATATTAAGTACTTACTATTGCAATGTATTAGAAAACCATAGAGAAGATAAGAAGTACTAGTAGTTCTTATGATTAATGTTTTAAGTATTAGTCATGAATACTATTATATGTTATTCATGTGGGTACTCGAATGAAAGTATATATATATATGAGGATTCTGTTAGTCTTAGCTCTGAATAAATGCGAGCTGGAAATGAATTATTTCTAATAATAATATTTCATACTTAATGTTCTATGTACATTGAGATATATGAGTATCGTTCACGAATAACCTGCAATTGAGCTAAAACACTCAAAACAATTCATTTAAATAAAGCTCGAATCATTTGTCAAGTATTCATCCTTGCCGCTGGCCTTCCACGAGCTAAAAAACTTGGCTTTAATCCGCAGTTCATGAATACAAAGAAAAAAAAAACATTATGAATAAACGGCAAGTTGAACTATATGTCTAACTGTTGCCCAACTGTTTACTAACTGTTGTCAGGGGTAGGGGGTGTGGTTGACCACCCTCGCGTGGGTTTGAACTTACCTTGGTGGTGGCCACATTAGCTAGTTGGCGTGCCTGAAGGCAATTGAAAAGGCTTAAGGCAGCCGGCTGGCAATTAAATCAACTGCCAATTGGAAATCAGCTCAACCGATTTTGCGACTAATTAAAAATGAAATTTGCGTAAGCGCGCATTTAAACACCCACACAAATATCTATACACACACAGCCACACTCACCCGACACTTGCACAGTTATATAAAGTGCAGCTCGCAATCTGAATAACGCACTTGTATTGATTAAGGCCGGCCACTTGAGCTTACAAAGAGCAGGCGCTGCACAAGTGGGCTGCTCTAATAAGCGACAGCGGGAGAGAGAGGCACAGACAGAGGCAGTGCTGGAGAGCTTGAGCTTATATCTAGATGTCAGAATCACTCGAGTGCGACCAGCGCATGCAAATGAATGAAAGGCAAAAAACTAAGAAACACAAAAACAAACACACACAGCCACACACAAACACACTCACTCACACCCAGTGAGCTTTAGCTTTAAGCCTACTCATTTGCACTCCCGTTTGGAGTGTGGCTTAGTCACGACTTCCAAGGCTTTTGAGCCGCTACTGACTCATTCATGTGACAAAACTTTGCTCAATTTCGGCATCAATTGCCATGCATTTCCGTTAATTGAAGCGCACAGCTGTTATGTGATCAATGTGGTTCAGCTTTCCATTTTATAAGACTGCACTCAATAACTGTTGTATTTTGTCTTCGTTCATAATGTACTGTGACAACTGCATTGGCCAAGTGCTCCGTCTCCCTCTCCCTCTCTCTCTCTAACACACGCACTGCAACTTTCAAAGTGCTCAGCTGTTTCGGCAGTCGCTCTCACGCGCTCTCCGACCGTGCGCTCTCCCGTCTCTCTTTCTCTGTCTCTCTTTCGACTGAGCTGCATTTTAACATTTTTATGGATTCTTCAACTATTTTTACACCTCATAGATTAGCTTTGCCGTTTTATGTGTTACACACACACACACAAACACTAAAAAGAATTATAATTTGTTTCTTTTTGGTCAGTACTCTCAATTCTAATGGCGTTCCAGTTATCGCACCCGCATCGCAGATCCGCTGCTTGTTTATATTTTGCTAAGTTCATTTTCTGGCTATTTTCGTATGGCGAGTGAAATAAGGAAGTGAATGTATTCAAAGAGGGCACGAACCACTCTCGCGCGGCGTCTTGCTGAATAGCCGATGCTTAGTGTTGCTTCTTTTTTCAGCCCGTTCTGCAGCGCACCAAATTAGGGCTTTTTGTTTATTAACGGCCATGACCATTAGCGGTTTATTTTCTCTTCTCTTTCTTTTTTTTTGGTCAATTTCTTATTTCTAACATTTTCGCTGCCAACCCACATGCTTGACCGCAGCTTTTTGCCAATTCCGCCCGCAGTTGTCGCAATTAAAAACCCGCAGCAAAAGGCGAAGAGCGCATTTGTTGACCAAATATGTGGCATTTTTTGAGTGAGCAAGTGAGTGAGTGAGTCTCTCGTCTGGGTCATTCATACATGTGTAGCGACTCGAAGAGCTTAAGCCCTGGTGCTCCCACGATCGCGCTCAGCCCACACACACACGCATACATAAAGTCACACAGCAGCACTAGCGGAGAGCAAAAGACAGAGAGGCAGAGAGAGAGAGAGAGAGAGAGAGCGTGTGATTGCGAGCGCTACACCTGCTTAGTTCACGCACACACACTCATACTCATACTCATACCCAAACACTGGCATACACATGCATGCAGTCGACGCTCGCAGCTCGCAGCTCGGCACCCATTCGAAATCGTTGTTTGCGCTCTGCCCGTGTTCTCAGTCCAATTTGAACAACGATACCGAGCGGTTGGCGTCCTCTGCAATCAAATTATTTTCGTTATTTGAGTGTCCGAACAGACAGCAGCAGTAGCAGCAGCGACAGCGACAGCAACAACTACAACATCAATTTGTAAATTTCTGCTGCCGCTGCCAACGCACAGCCGTTTTTCTAACTTGGCCCTAAGCAGCAGCAACAACAACGCGAAAAAAAGTTGTCGTGTGTGTGAAAAATTGTGCAAAGTGCGCAGAAAAGAATTCAAATCATAAAAAAGCGTAATAATTCCCACAATATCCGCAAGCCACTATAAAAATAAAGTGTGTTTATCTTAGAAAGAAACAAAAAACTATAAATAATAGTGACTTAAATCAATTGATTAACTGATCGAGTGCGTGTTGCCTGTTGCTTGTTGCTTATCAGCCTCATAAAAATGAAATAAACGCACTTTAAATTGGCAGCTGTATTTGCACGCTGCTTCTTCCAGTTGTCCATTTGCGCTCGTGTGTGTGAGTGTGTGTGTGTGCGTGTGCATTTTTCAAATATTTGCCAGATCTCAACTTCGAAAGAGACGCCCAAGAAACTTCTTTAGCTTTGCTTCAAATTTTTTGTGTGTTTTGTGTGGTTGTTTTTGCCATTTCTGTTGGCTGGCTTTTCATTCAATAACCAGTTTCTTTTTGTTGTGTGTGTTCGCCTTCCTTTTTTTTGAGTTTTGTTTTCTTTATTCTTATTTTCGGTACCTTTTTCAACATTTTGTTCGGCTATGCGCCTGCGTGCACGCACAGATTTGATTTCCAGCGGAATTGCCCGCAAATTAGTCATGCCAAACGCACTGTCTCCAGCGTCTCAACTGCTAAAGTCTACCTGAGTAGTTAGTTCTTTATATTTGTCCGTTTGCTTGTCCGTCACATTCTTTAGGCTCCTTGCACACATGCCAGACATAGTTTTGAGTGCGCGCTCTTTCTCTCTTTCGATCTCACTCTCACTACCGCTCGCCCGCTCTTTCTGACTTAGAACAATGCAGCACACAAATTGAGCAACGTTTTGTTGTTTCTTTCGAATGCAAGTTGAGCGCGCTCTCGCCTAAGCTTAGGCCTGGCTTGGAGAAAAGCGACTGGAAGAAAACATGTGTGAGACACAAAAATAACTGTGCCACACAGTGTTGGAAAAAGTGCAAGGGAAATGAGTGATGTGAAAATTAGTAAACAAGAAACACATTTTTATGAGTTATTGTGTGAATTTTTGCATGTGAATAAAAAATACAGCAAAAACAAAAAAATATAAACAAAAGAATAAGAAAATCAAATAAAATAATACAACATTTTAGAAGTGAAAACGAACTGAAGAAAGTTGCAAATTAAATAAATTAGAAACCAATTATGCCAAACCAATTGTCAAAACACAAAAACAATATATTTTGGTTAAATTTAAAAATAATGCAAAATTGAGTAAAAGTGCAATGCAAAACGAATTCATTTGATAATTTTTGTCGTGCGAAAACTAAAAACAATGCACAATAACAAATGGAAGCAATAAACAAATTGAAAATATCAACAACAAGTAGACAAGCACGAGAGAAACTGAAAAATATATATTTGTATGGGTATCTTTTGCGCCGAGTATCTGTATCTGTAAATGTATCTGTGTTTTGTTGTGGATGGCCGGACGGTATCTAATCAGCGCGACAGCCTGTCTCATTGGCCAGCTGCGTGTTGCGTGTTTCAACTATTATTTATGTAGTTATTTATAAATGTATTATGGAAGTTGCAAGTTGAAAGAAAGGGCGGCAGAAGCAGCAGAAGCCGTTGCTGTCACCCCAACTGCTGACCTCATGCAATCGAGAATGCAAAATGAACAACAAAAATTTATCAAAGAAATTCCATTTGTAATTCAACTTGAATAAGCACCTAAAAATAAAAAGTGAGCTTCACTCTTGTCGCAAATGAAAGTACATATTTTTTATGGCCATTGTTCAGTTTTAAGTGCAGCAAAAAATGAAATATTTGTATGCTTATAAGAAGACAGGAGGAGACAAACAATTTAGAGCATAGAGCTCACTTTTACTGCGCTTTTGTATCAGTGCTTGTCTGCAATTGTATTTGTATCTCTAGCACGCTAGCTGTCACAGCAGCTGCGCTGTCTGATTTCAATTTATCTTTATAATTTCAATTTGCGACCCGTGCCGCACCCGGGGAGACAATTGACGCCCATACCCTACATAACCTTTGAAAGGTCAGAAAAAGTCATGGAGTTCATGAAAAAAGTGAGCTCTAAATGATACTTGTACATATGATAGGTGCAATCCGATCTACTATATGACTAAGTCAAAGAAATATGATAATAATATTCCGTTATTTATATTATTCAAATGTAACTCTATTGTAGAGGAAACAACTCATATTGATTGGAAAGCCAAAAGTAAATTTACTAAACAGAGCATTGCCTTTGAATATACAGAAAACTCTACAAATTTCGGAGTGAGATTTTTCTTAAAGTAAAATAAAGTCTAGAAAAAAGTCAACGTCTAATTAGATTTACAACCTGACAGCTTTTTTTCTTAAGAATTCACTGTGTGGGGTTTCAATCATGGACCTCGTGACTTCTGTCGCTTATGTGCAGTAGCAAAAATGCTTCAAAGAAGCTTATTCGCTTCAGTAGTTTTTGTTAATAGGGAAAAATACATTTTTATAAGAAACCATAATGGATCTCTGCAAATCAAGTCTTCTAGCTCGTTAAGCCTTCTATGTGATATAGTTGTTTGTATAGGGTATTTGAACTTCTGCCCGTTCATTTTCATTCTCTTTATTTTGTTTTTTGTCAATTGTCTGTAGTTTGTCGGGACAAACAGTTCAAGAGCCGGACGACAAAATGCAGAAACAGCGAGTCGTTCGTCATTTGCAGAAAGCATATAAAAAGAAAGATACACACACATACACTAAAAAGATACAAAAGATACTCGCGAGCATGTGCAAAAGATACAAATGCTGCGTAGCCGGCGGCTGAGTTGGTTTTTTTTTTTTTGGCTGCCAGCCAATTGGAACAAAATGCCGACAAGAAGAGATTTGCAAATAGACTTCCTCAACAAAAACCACGCGAGTCAACAAAACTTTTACTCACATTTTATTGCACTTGATTTAAATTTTTGTTTTATTTTGCAATTCGATTCGTTTATTTGATTTCACGTTCAAGTACGTTGCGCTGACTCATGCAGTTAATTTGCATCTCTCTGGAAACCAACTCGCAATTCGCAACTCCAAGTTTAGCCTTTTTAATTTCGTTTTGTCAATCAGTCAGTCAGCGGAGCAATAAAAATAAAATCACAAAGTGCCATCCACAAAAACAAGCGAAAAAGAAGAGAAAAATACCCGAAAATAAATAAAAGAAAACTGCAGCAAACGTGCTAAAAATAATAATCAAGAAAGATACGCGCAAGCGAAAGTATTTCATGACAACGCAAGATGACATCGCATTCCTATTATAAGGATCGTCTCGGCTTCGATCCCAATGAGCAGCAGCATGAGCCGGGTAATCATCACAACAGCGGCGGCGGCGGCGGCACCAATTCGATGAAACGGAGCAGCTCCAGGCAGACTCACCATCATCATCAGAGCTATCATCATGCCACAACGACGAGCAGCTCAGCCGCATCGCCTGTTGCACGAATCTCTGTCTCCCCTGGTGGCAACGGCACCCTCGACTATCATCAGGTTCAGCGGGAGCAACGCGATCGGGAACTGTACGCCAATGGCCATAACAGCAGCAGCTCTCATCATTACCATCATCATCAGCAACATCAGCAGCATCATCCGAGACATTCGCATGGACTGATCGAGGCTAGTCCGGCGGCCAAAAAGGCCAAACACTCGTCAACGCAGGCGCAGCCACAGGGCGGCTACGAGGATGCGTTGACCCAGTTTAAAGGTACCATGTCCATTTGGGATCATTTTATTGAAGATTGGGATATCATGCGTAAGTCGGCAAAGGTTCATTTTATCAATCGAGTTGTTTGTTACTCGTTCGTTTGGCCGTTACTCGTTAATTGTTACAAGCTGCCAGGCAGGCTGCCCATCCGGACGTTCAACTAACTGGAATGCTTTAATACGCTGCTCGTTACTCGTTGCCTATTGAAGACTAGAGAGTGCTGTCTCTTATGCTATTTAACCAGCTATTCGTTACTCGTTTCTCCATACTTGCGAGATTCTGTTACCCAGATTGATATACTAAACATAGATTTAAGAACCTTCTTCTAGTACAAGTGCGATAGAATGGGCATTTCTTGTCTATTTATTGTACCTAATTTTTATTTTCTATTTGTGACTCACTACTAGAATTCTCTACTATTTGAAACCCCTTCTTCTCGTTACTCCTTACCCATTTTTTTTACGACTAGCAACTTGCAACATATCATTCAGTCACATGCGAGTATCTTTACTCATCAAGAAAATAAATAAATTCTTAAAAAGAGCTTTACGCTCTAGTCACTACCTGTTACTCGTTACTTTGTACTCGCTACTTTTCTGCGAATATCCATTCCCTAGCTTTATTCCTTCGTTGAGATTGTATTAAATTTTAGCTGATTTGATCTTAACTTCTTATTCTTCTCTTCTATACTCGCCTCTCATAGCTGTTCATTTTCCGTATCTCAATCTTGGTAGATTCTATTTTTGCCACTTGCTTGACTAACAATGGTTCTATTAAAAATGCCGCCTGCGGAAATGATTTGCATTTGCATAATGATTAACGAAATCGCGATTAGATGAAAAAATATGCTTGCATAATTCTAATTCTTATTATGATACGGGCTCTCAGCTTTTAGCATCTGGCCCGGGTTCAAGGTCGTTAGCCAAAACTTAGTCATAAATTAAATATAGCTTATAAATATGCAATATGTCCATGGTATATAGTGAGAGAAACCATTTGACACCTTTCCGTTTTATGAAAGCACTTCGATTGTCTGACCCTGACCATGAAATTGATGGAACGACAACAGCCCGAAGAGTGGTTCAAACCCTACCCATGTTTACGGTAAACATTTCACCACCATCACCAGCCAAGTATGAGGTATTTCATTTTAGGTGGGTCGGTCGACGTACCCATGTCGTATGCAAAGCTATGTCAATATTATTTTAACGTTTGCTTCGGCACCAAAAAATATTGATTTATTTATTGATTTTTAGGCGTAAATATTTCAAAACTGGTTACTGACGATTCGCTGGGTCGTTGTCATAATCTTTCTTCTGGTTCTTTTGCTGAACCCTACAAGCTGCGGCAATTAACTCGCTCGCTCAAACAAATTAGTCGTATTCAAAATTCTCCGAATTTCAGCTGAGTATTTATGTATATATATAGAAATAACTCTGTACAAGGAACCAGTTTATGATTTTCTAAAACACAATTTTTACGAGCTTTTTATGCTGATTTTGTTGTTGTTTTCATTATTAATTTGACTTTTGTTTTGAGTGGACAGAAATCAGAATATTTTCGGAAAACTGTTAACTATGGGAATTCGATATTCGATATTTAATATTCGATATTTACCGATTTGCTAATTTGTTGATGGGTAAGCGCTTACCCCATGATAAATGCCTTTTCAAAATTCTTTTGTTGTTTACCTACCACAAATTGGACCGGACTTTGCGCCCATCAAATGCTTATAATTTGTGTATATAGGACATATATATATATATGTGCTGGTAATACTTCTGACAGACTCGTTATGTTATTTTATCAAAGCTTAAGTGCGGTAAAAGCATTAAGTAAGTGTGTGATCAATAAATACTCTGCACATGGCTTATAATCTTTTGTCGAAATGCCTTAGACTGTGTAATTAGAGGGGAATACGTAGAGCAATCAAAAACGTGTAGCCTCTCGGTTATGTGAGGGTAGATGAGCTAATATATACCCAAGCTCTTATAGTCTCAGTTTGACGATATCAGACAACAACAAAATTTAAATATAATCATTTTCTTAGACTAAGCGAGCGTTTGCATACTAAATTTAACGACTCTAACCTTTATATAAGTTCGATGATATCTTATAGTTTTTATTTTTACAATGGAATTCCAACTTAATGTAGAGCTTTGAAAAAGCCAAAAGAACTATGTCAGATTGATGCTTTACAGTTATAAATATGATATATTTTAATGAATTCAATGACGTCTTTTATGAGTCTTAAAGCTTTTAAACTATATAAACCAAGTTCTACATGGCGTTATGCATAACAGCGAGAATTATTTTAAAAATTTGATTGTTCAGATTGGTCTTCAAGCTTAAAGAAATCGTTGGCTATTATATATAGCAGTAAAAGTTTCGTCTACCCCCAATATCTATGTTTACTGGGTATTTGAAAGGGGTTTTTATATATTTTTGCTAATTATATATAAGGTTGCCCATTTGTAATCTTCTTTAAAAGTCTTCAACTAATTATAGGGTATACAAAACACGATATGTTCGACTGCCCTACAGACTTATTTATAGGCATTTTCATAATGAGCCAACGAAGCAAACTGCTTGCTTATCAAAAGCCTACCAACTATGAGTGGTTGCCAAATTGCTGTTGATGTTGCTTATTACTATTTTTGCTTTAATTATTGCTATTATTATTGCCTTTTTATTTTGTTGTGGTCAATCAACGTCCTTCGCTTCGCGGCGTGACATTGAAGTGCGCTAATCAAAAAGCGCGACGACAGAATGCAAAAATAAACATTAACAAACTTCAAATATGAATACTATATTATTTATTTTTCTTTTTCTGAAGTTGGTTAAATACAACAACAATGACAAAAATAAAATACGTTAACAGCGAAATACGTTAACAAACATTTAATCGTGGCAACAAAATTTAACTTAGAACGTGACATCATCACGCGCTCACGGAAAGCAACGGCAACAACAACACCACCAATGTGTATATCAGATAGTGTGCTTACCTGTGTGCGTGTGTGAGACGTATGCACACACACACAGTCGCCCATACACGTAGTAGAATTTCTACACCTTTTCGTGTTGTCAAAATGAAATGAACTTTATAAATTTATGAACTATGATATGCTGACTGACTGACGCTTAATTTATAAAAATGATAAACATTTGATACCCTGTAGAATTCAGAAAAAATTAAAAGTGTAATCATTAAATATACAGATAAGTAAACATTATAAAAATAGCTATCTGCTGTGCAAAAGCAGCTGAGCTTTTTAGTGATTCACTTTTTTCGAGAATTGTAAACGAGGATTACTTAAAAGTCACCGAAGTTCAAAGAATATTTATCCAAAGCGAACTGCAGTCGATTACGTAGTTTTCAGTTTATTCTATACCAAAGAGCTTGGGTACTACTCCAGCTTTTATTAGTATATGTTAATACGTGTCTAATCTGCTCTTTAATTGTGTTAACATTTAGAAATATTTCCCACAGCACATCCGCTACGCGATGAAAAATTGGAATAAGTTATTAAAATATTTACGAAATTTGATATGCATTGAATTGGCGCATGTTTATCTAGTTTTCCTTTCCATTTTGCAATTATCATAATCATCTCATAAATTAGATTAGATTTATACCAGAAACTAGTTCATATCAATACTGCTTTAATAGGGCGCTTGTGAAGGTGTGTTCAAGTGTGTTTGAAGCATATGTTAATCTATGTAAAATTTGACAATAACACAAGCTCGTAATAGCACCAATCGAAAATATCGATAATTACTTTTGAACAAGTCGAAAGTTGAAAGACTTAAGCTGTAAATTCTAATGTGCATATAATAATCTATAACGAGGCAAGAATAATCGATACATATCGAAAAGTTGTCAAAAAGCGTCTTGTCTATGGAATAATTTGTAAATATTTTACTGAATAATTCAAGAAAATAGATCGATAAAAGCGAAAAAAAAAAACAATTTGTTTAATGCTAAAAATATTTTTTATTTGATAAAGCTAAGTTGCAGTAACAGGCTAGCAAAACTTGGATGGATTAGTCCGAATTAGCTTGAATGATTATTGTTCTTTTTATCCATGGAGGCGGGCGACGGTACGGGGGCGTGTCAGCAGAGATTTTAGCACAGTTGTTGTGTCGTGAGTCATTAATGAATTAAGTAGAACTTCAGCTAAGTCTGTTATTTAGTCAGCAATAATTAATACGAACACAAATGCGATTAATAACACGTTAACAGCCTTCACACATATGCAAAAAAAAAAAACATAAAAAGTTAAGACAGCGCGAGAGAGGCACAGGGAAAGAGAGAGAGAGAGAGAGTGTGAAAATACTGGTGAGAGCAGAGTTCCATAGCTCGCTCTTCGCTCTTCACTCTTTGTGCCAGAACTCTCTTTTTTACCTGTTGTTCTTTATCGTGAGATTCCTATGTTTTTTTCGTTTTTATTTCTTTATTTTGTTGCAGCTTATTGTCTTAGACTCTATAGCGCATTTAGCTCTAAACCTTAACTAATGGGAGGGCAGATATGCCAATTATTCTGCACTTGTAGCTACTATCTTAATTAGTTCTAATATTGTCTAGAGGATGCAATCTCTTCAGTCTTCGCCTATTGTTGTTTATAGCCAGGTTGCTTGCGAGATGGTTAGGATGCGCTGCAAGTCTGTCCGCGTATCTTGAACTGTGTCGCCCAATGAGTTCAGCAACTGTGGGAATTGCTAAATCCCTATGTAAGACTGAGTTTCTTACAAACCAGCTGGCTCCAGTCCATCTGCGTAGTGCTTTATTCTGCAGGGTCTGAATTTTGTTCCTTGTAGTCTTCGCCGAGGAGCCCCATAGAGAGATACCATATACGAAGGTTGGGACAACTATTGCCTTGTAGATGGCGGCCTTGCTGCTGTAAGACAACTTGCTTGAAGCTCTCAGCATCCAGTCGAGGGTTTTTAGCTTGCTTTTGCATTTTGAGGTTACTTGACTTATGTGCGCTTTAAAAGTCAGCCTTCTGTCAAGAGTGATACCAAGGTACTTTACTTTTGAGGCTTTGGGAATAGTGGGCCCCAATGCAACGCTTGGGCAATCTCCTCTTCTAGTGGCGAAGGTAGTATGTACAGACTTTTGTGCATTAATGGTGATACACCACCGTTTTGCCCAGCGTCCGAAAGAGTCCAGATATTTTTGTAGTGAGTCTGAAGCTTCTTGCGCAGATACGTGACGTGATAAGATGGCGGTGTCATCTGCATAGGTCGCTATGAGTACTGCATCTGTACTTCCTATATTTGGCTCGGGAGTTGGCATATCTCCTGTGAATAAAGTATAAAGTGTTGGGCCTAGAACACTACCCTGTGGTACTCCAGCCATAATTGGTCTAGTCAAGGATACTGTTTGCCCCCTTGACACTTGGAAGGTTCTTCCAATAAGGTATGAGGATAGCAACGCGAAAAATGGGGCTGGAAGGGTGGTCCTCACTTTCTGCAGCAGTCCCAGGTGCCAAACTCGATCAAACGCCTGTTTGATGTCTAAAAAGACGGCAGAGCAGTACATCTTTTCTTCAAAGGCTCCAAGGATATGGTGCACAACTCTGTGAACCTGTTCCGGTGTTCCATGCTGTCTCCTGAAGCCAAACTGATGGTTTGGAATGGCCTCCTGGCGTCCCAGATGTGTCAGTACTCGTTCCAGAAATATTCTTTCGAATATTTTGGAGAGTACTGGCAACAGGCTAATTGGTCTGTACGACTCAATTTCTCCCACGGGTTTGCCAGGCTTAGGAATCATCACAATCACGGCGCGCTTCCAGCAGGCTGGAAAGTGCCGGATGCGGAGCATGGCGTTGTACACCATAGTTATGTAGTCTATGGTGGAGTCAGGCAGTGCTCTAAGGACTCTGCCGTTTATTAGATCATATCCAGGGGATTTTTTTGCCTTCACTCTTCTGATGTGTTCAAGAACCTCTTCTTTTGTACATCCAGTTATCTGGTCTTCAGCTGGGAGGGGCGAGAGAACGATGTCTTCTGTTGCTTCGATTTCTGAGGCCTCTGCGGTAATCACCGGCGTGAATTGGTCTTGAAGGTGGTTTGCAAAAGCCTCAGCTTGAGCTTCGTCTCCAATGTGCCAGGAACCAGAAATGCTCCGAATGGGATGACGTCGTATTGGCTGCCGTTTGAGCTTTCTTGTAAATTTCCATAATTGAAACTCTGCGTCAGTGGGCGATTCAGCTCGTACCAGCGCATCGCTGATACACCTCTTTTGAAGCAGGGCGAGAGCAGCTTTAAGATGCCTCGTGGCTTCGTTGTACATGGATTTGGCATCAGGCGTGCGTAATCTTAACCAGCGTCTCCTGGCCCATCTTTTGTGTATTAGTAGGTGTTGGGCCTCCAAGGTGAGGGGGATGTTGTACGGAGACTGTTGTCTTGTTTGGCAAGATGGTGGGGCGGCTTGGTGCGCAGCTTTGACTATTTCTTCCTGCAGTTTGTTTGCTGCGTAGTCCACGTCTTCAGGAGTGTTAAGTTCCATTTCTATGTGCAAAGAGTAATGGAGCTCGCGCCTAAAGACTCCTAAATCTGATCCTGCTGGCAGTAGTTGTTTCCTAATGGGCAAGGGCTGTGGCTGCGCGTGGATTGTGACTATTAGTGGCAGGTGGTCAGAGGATAGGTCCAAGGATTCTTCAATGGTCAATTGCCGGTCACAGATGCCTTTGTAGACAGCGAAGTCGATTGCCGAGGGCCTGTGTCCATTAATTGGGTAACGGGTGGGGGCTCCAGTCGCCAATATGCTGAATTGTAAGTTTTGAATCGCCTCAAATATGACTTCTCCGCGACGATTCGCACTATTGCTTCCCCAAAATGGGTGCCATCCATTCCAGTCGCCGCCGATGAGGGTCTTATTCAACCTTTGGCCTAGAACCTGTTCCATGTGATGATCACACAGACCAGTGTTTGGCGGAAGATAAATTGACGCAACTTCGATCGCTCCAATAGACGTAGGCAGGGTGATGGCTGAGACCTGCATTGTTGCGTTGCAAATTGGCAGTAAAGGTGTATGCGGTATTGTTGCTCGTATGAGGATTGAGGATCCACCAAAGCAGTTTGCTCCTTCACCATGAGCCTGATAGTGTTCGTATCCGAAAATTTGTGTAGTGGGGCACTCATGAGTTTCTGTTATTAACATTATATCTATGTTTTCTTGTGAGAGAAACGCAGCCAGTTCCTGAGTCTTGTTTCTCAGGCCATTGGCGTTCCAGATACCCACACGTAAAGCCATTATTTGTAGGCAAGCTTGGTTATGATGGCCATTAAACTGTTTAGCATGGTTGCTTGTTGGGATTGTACTTCTCGCATCGCTTTGAGCTCGGCATTAATTGCGTCAAACTGACGTTGTTGTTGCTGAAGCATTTCAGTGAACAAAGTGTCACTTGTGGTATTCTTATTTGACGGTCCACCTCTAGCGGCCTGTGCGTAAGAAACACCACTAATAGGCGTTGCAAAGCTCGTGGCTTGGGTAATGCTCCGGGGCCTTGTAATTTCGGAAGCAGTACTCGGACCCGTAGACGGTGTTTGTGTGGGACTCCTTTTTTGTGCTGGGGATTGCAATTTGCGCAACCGCTTGTATACTTGGCAGCCCTTATAGTTGGCTGGGTGCTGTAACTCACAGTGCACACAAGTTGGTGCCTGGTCCTTTTCGCGGGTGCAGTCTTTGGATGCGTGTTTCCCGGCGCAACGCACACATCTGGGAGCTTTGTGGCAGTAGCGTTGTGTGTGTCCAAATTCTTGACAGCGATGGCATTGTGTCAGGTCGTTGTATCTTCTTGGCAGTTCCACTGTGCAGCGTTGCCTGCAGACAACTCGAATGTCCAAAATTTCTTTGTTGTTGGGGGCCTGAGCCACGTCAACAAAAAATATATTTAGCGGTGTTTTGTCCATACGGCTCAGTGGGTTGTGCACATTTGTAATTGTGTGGCCTTTGGTTTCCAATTCCTTTTTAATTAGTGTTGTATCAGTGCTGGAGTGAAGCCCTTTGAACACGACTCTATATGGTTTGTCCTCCTTAAGCTGGTAGCAGTGGAACTCCAATTCCAGCTTAGTAAAGTGGTCTATAACTCTGCGATAGTCCTCACTGCATTGGGTTAATACACCTATGTTATTCTTCTTTGGCTTAATTACGTATGATTTAGCATCAATTACTTTATCTATTATCTGTTGAAGTAGGGCCACAGACTTGATGTTTGGACACCATATGGGGGGCGGACGAGGTTTCGGAGTAGTTTGCTGGTCGGTCAATACTGGGGCTTCTGGAGCTACAGGTGATTCGCTGTAGTCTTCATCTTCTTCTACGAGCAGTGAAAATCGATTTTCTGATATTAATGCTGCATTGCTGGTGCTTGGTTCGTCGAAGATGAGCCTTTTCTTGATGGTTTTTGGTGAATTTGGCTGTTTACGTTTCGTGTTTTTGTTGTTAGTGATGCCTTGCACGGAGGCGATATCTATTTTTGAGTTTATTGGCATGATGGAGGCTTGCCTATTTGCCATCACAACGTTAAGCTGGGCTTGCATTTCTGCATTTACCTTTACAGCTGTAGCGAGGTTATTGACATTAGATGTCATCGCGGATTGTGCTTTTGAGTGCAGGCGCACTCGCGCCAAGCGACGAAATTTCGTAAATTGCAATTAAAGCAATTGAGTTACGCGGAAGCAAGCGATAAGAAAACGCTGCGTGTGCGGTTTTTGTTGCTGTTGCGTTGAAGAATGCACCGCAAAGTTCTATTTTTAGAACTCTGCAGCAGTAGAGCTTAAGCGAAGGCTGTTCGAATTCACGTCTTTACAGGTCGAACGACTGATCGCGATTGGGATTCCTATGTATATTCAAAAGTATTGTTTCTTTTCTTTTTGCACATTTTGTTTTGCTTTTATGCTTCTGGTCGCTCTCAACGTTGTTTGTTGTCCCCTTTATTTGCCCTGCACTACAATTTATCGGGTTTATTAACCGTAAAACTTCATTTACAACCATTACGGTGTACCTTAACACTCGTCTTGATATCAGTCAAATGGGCACTGAACTTTAGTATTCGTATTGATGGGCTGTTTGCTTTAATTTATTTCTTTTTTTCCTTTTATGGATTTACAACTCGCTTTATTCTCTCAGACAAGCGCTACGTACATTTGATTAGATTTCAAAACTTAGGTTTAACAGAATTTAGATTTGTGATTCTATTTTATACCTTGATATTACTTTGATTTGTACTCTAGCTGTTTCTGTCGATTTATAGGAAAGTACTAATATCAACTGAGGGTGAAAGCTCTTAAAATATATAAATAGAAATCCTAAAATGAAATAATATATTATATATATATATATATATATATATATAAACTAAAAACTCTTTAAATCGATCTGCATATATCTTGCAAATGTGGATGCTAATATTTTATTGGCTGTTTATTACGAAAGCTTTCTGATAATGTAATCATAATAAAATTGGGATTCGATTACAATCAAAATTTTAGGGTTCTCTACTTGCAGCTTCACTTGCTTGCTTGCACAACTAATTACACATGGTTGATAATAAATTTTGTGAACTTAAATCAGGTATATATATTTGAAGTTTACCTATGACTCATTTCTTAATGAATTTTCTATACATAAAAGATTTGCTAAGTTGTTCCACTTAATTGCCGTAAGCAAGCGATTAGATATAATGCTATTGAAAACCAGATTTGTTATGAATGATATGATATAATGTATAGATACACTTGACACTAATTACGCTGTTCTCCAAAGAGCTAAGCATGTGTTTCATCTAATCAATGCGAAAAACTAGTTCTAACTATGAGTTTTTGTTTTATATCATTATCAATAGATAGAGCGCCCTTTCTGGATTCTCTGTCTCTCTTTTACTTCAAATGTGGTCAACAAATCACGTCAAAAGCAAAAATACTTATCAGATTGACAGCCATATCGGACTTTGGCCAAAGTCAATGTCTGAGGCCCTGCGATTGGTATACACAGTTGACAAACGTTCGCTGCTTGAAGCTAATTACGTAGACTTAACTTAAATGAATTGTTCAATTAAAGCAGCAACAGCAACACAGAAACAAAAATACAAACAAGCTCATTAAAAGTTTAGGCCATAATTCAGCGCCCACACGCTGAATACTCGCATATGATTAAATATAGTTATTATGGATACAAATTTGATTTTTATTATTAATTATTACTTTTGTTCTTGTTTTTGTTTTTTGTTATTGTTTTACAAGTAGGCGTCATAAATATTTAACATAAATTATACATTTTTTAAGCCAGCAGCAATTTTCGCTGATGTCGTCAGCGCTTGCAGTTTAGATCATATCATATCAAAGTGTGTACGACCCATATATATTGATTGATTTAATCCAAGTGTCTTGCCGTTGCATGAATCCTAAATAATTATATATATTAACAATTTCATTTAACTTTATGAATGTTGATCGATTTTAATATAAACATTTATCATTTCTGCCAGACGAACGCGATGCCATTCAAAAGAAGACGTTCACAAAATGGGTTAACAAACATCTTAAAAAGGTGAGTGCATAGCAGAGCCACAGTTATCATCTAGCATACATGACATATCATCAACATCCGTGCGCTCCACTTAAAGTCCCAATCCAAATTGAGAATTTGTACGAGCAAAAGTTAGGATTTTATCTATTTATGTAAACTTAAAAAAGCATTCTTTTATGCTCTCTCTCTCTCTATCTCAATTACAAGCAGCATTGGAAGTATGCCAAGGTATAGCGTTTATATAAAACATACTTCTGTTCCTATTTTTTTTTTCGTTTTTCTAAATATTCACTTTGAATCTTAACAAACACTCTATTGGATTTTGCAGACTTATACCATGCTCCATGTTTGTGTTACCACAAACGGTATACCCTGTTGCTCACAGTCTGTAAGTTATGCAAAGTTCAAGCAGCATTTCAACGTATATGAATGTTTTGCATATAAAATTATATAATATATGTATCTAGTACTGAGAGATAAATATATTTGATTTTGTTTATTAAAAAAAAAAAACTAAAATTATTTTTTGCTTAAATTTGTAAAGTTTTCTAAATTGCAAATTACCGTCTTTAGATATATTTTTAGAAATGTTGCATATCTTGAGGCGTTGCACACTAAAATTTCAGTTCTTGTTTTGTTCGTTTCTTTATGCTCGTTTGTTGTTTTTTCTTCACTAAATGCACCCGTCCACTAATTATAGACTCCTAAACACCGAATCGTTGTGAACACTCTCTTAACACCTTGCATGCATATTTGTATATACATATATCAATATTTGTATAACCTTCAACTTTTACTTTTCAACTGTCGCTTAACTTGTTTTGTTTACTTTGCTTTCGTGCTTCCACTTCCACAGGCCAATCGACGAGTTGTGGATTTATTTGAGGATTTGCGCGATGGTCACAATTTGCTTTCACTCTTGGAGGTGCTATCTCGCGAAAACCTGGTAAGTAGTTGCAACCAGCTGCGGCCACTCAAGTTGTGTTTCCCAACTGATTTCTATACTCGTTTTTGACAATAGCCACGAGAGAAGGGCAAAATGCGTTTCCACATGCTGCAGAACGCACAAATGGCGTTGGACTTTCTGCGCTTTAAGAATATCAAATTGGTCAACATACGCGCCGAGGATATTGTGGATGGTAATCCCAAGCTGACGCTTGGCTTGATCTGGACTATTATATTGCATTTCCAGGTAATGTACAGTAATCATTACTCGTCCCAAATAATTGAATTAGTTGAATTGGAGCAATTTTTTTTTTTAGATATTTACTGTATATAAAGATATATATACATAGACATATATGTATAGTATTTACACGTCCTTACTCATTAACGTTACGCGCTACAACTGCGGGTATTTTTATTATTTGGCTTTATTGTTGCAACTTTTTCTAGAAAACATTTGCTGAAACTTTCTTCTTACTGTGTTGCAAATAAATAAGCTTAAGGTTCTCACTACTTTCTTTGCTAGTTACTCATGCTATTAAATATAATGAAACATTTTAGTCAGTTACTGCAGATAAGGATTGAATTTATTTTCATCTTAACTGATGCACTCGTTACTTTAAATACTCGTTTCTTTGCCGTACAACTTGCGATGGATCTCATTCTCGTTACTTCATTTTCTAGTTCTAGTTATTGCTATTAGTGCAACCTTCTTCGTTGCAAGGCAAGAGTTCATCTTACATTACTCTCGTTATTCTTCTTTACAATTGTAAAAGCAAAATGGTCTCTCTCTGTATTTGCCTCTACCACTCGCTGCAGTTTAGCAAGCACTGAACTGGTTTATGTTGTTTTTTGTGTATGTGTGTGCGTAAATGGAGCAAGTGTTGGATAACTGTAGGCAGGTCCACGAAATGTTGCCCAACATGGCGACAGTATCAAAGTCAGCGTCAGTGGCGCCCACACGTAGCGATTGGGCGAAGGTGACCCTCAAGCTGGCCGCCCAATTCGTGAGATCGTTAACAAATGTTCACACAACAAATTCGTTTTCATTTGGGCGTTATTCGCTGTATATCTTATAGATTTGTACATGTATATAGAGTTTCTGTTATAGTTTCGTCATCGATTCATTGATTCAACAACTGCAGCTCAGCCCACACACACATAGACGCACATACGCACACACACATGGGTTATTTCAGCTTCGATTTTCGGTTAAATTTTGTGCCTGATCTACTCCTACCCAGCAGCTGCTATTTTTACAGCTCTCCGGCTCTGTT
Source organism: Drosophila hydei (assembly GCF_003285905.1). NCBI lineage: Eukaryota > Metazoa > Arthropoda > Insecta > Diptera > Drosophilidae > Drosophila > Drosophila hydei. The sequence continues at coordinate 2,855,916 of NW_022045656.1, forward strand.
GACTTATTTTGGCGAACGCGGCGCTGCCTTTTAAGGCAGCCAGTTTACCTTCTCTTCATCAGCATCGTCTCAGCGTCTACTGAGCGATTGACTGACACACATAACCAAGTCCAAGTGGCTGCTACAGTTCGTCAACTGTTGTTGTTATTGTCCACAAGGCCGCCACAAATCAGCCACTTGGCCAGGCCACCTACACAGCCAAAAGCGAAATTAAAATTAACTACGCACTCGATCGAATGGAGCGCTGCAAAAGGTTGTCGAGCCCGTTGCGACATCTTTGTGCATAATGAAGCTGTTCAAGAAATAACAAGCATTTTATCTCTAAATTAAAACCTTAAAGCATCAAGTCTGACTCAGTAAATGAATTAATTTAACTATTTTCAAACCAATCAATATTTAAGAAATATTTGTTAGCCCCTCGAGCAGTAGCAAAGATTAATCTGATCCCATTATTAATAGAAAATTATACAACTTTGAATATTTGTCAGATTGCATCATAAGTGCTTTATAAGCTGCTTTATTAGCAGTTAATTTTTTGTTTTCAAAAAGATGTCGACTAGATAAAAACCACATATTTGGCATAACTTGGATTTGCGTAAAGTAAAGCTTTGAGCTGCTTCAAGTGGAATGCGTTTAATGTTGACTTCTTCTTTATTTCTGAATAATTTATTGAAAAAGCTCAATGACTTAAGCTAAAAGGTGAAGAGCTTAAAAATAATTTCATCAAAATTGAAATTCAGCTCAAGTTTAAAACTTCATCGAAGTCGGTGTGAGCAAAACGCTGCTTTACATGCCACTTACACTTGCATTCATAACACTTATCTTTCGTATGTAAAACATTTCTCCAGGCGGTCTGAAAATAAATTCCTTGATGGTTTTCTCATTAGTTATATCAACTCTCAACTTTCGACTTGAAATCGGCTTGGCTCTGGGCACGCCTCTGGGCTGCGCTTAGTCATCGGGCATGTTGCACATTTCCGCACTGCGTACGTCTCCGAAGCTCGAGTCTCAATGTGTGTCAGCAACAACGGCAATGGCAACAACAGCAACAACAACAACAACCAAACTAGATGCAACTTAAAACTCGGGTATTTCGTAATTTGTGACGGCGCATGCCGCATCGAGCTGCGTTCGATGCTCGGCGGCTCGGATTGATCGATGGGGCGCATAAATGCTCAATGATGCTGCCAGTCAGCCGCGGTGGCAGCCACCAGCAGCAACAACAACAACAACGGCCATGAGGCAACAACAGCAACTGTTGCTGCTGATTCAATTGAGGCAAAACGAATTGTAAATCACTTGACAATGTGAAACTCAATCGCGCGTCATTTACTGTTTATGTTATTTATTATTTCTTGCTGTCTCGCATTTAACTTGTGCCCCCTTTGTCTCCTCCTCGTCGCTTGACAATTGTCGTTGGCCAAGGATTTATGTATATTGCGGCCTGCAGTTGCGGGTGTCTCTCAGTCTCTGTATCTGTTGCTGATTCTGTTTCTGTTTGTGAGTCGCTGATGTCATTTAGTCATTCGCAATGCAAATTTGTGAGCGCGACTTAAAAGGATATTTCTGCTTATTATACACAAATGAATGTTATATATGTACCCTACGTAGCCCCAAAAATGGTTAGCCCAAAATATAAAAAAGAAGGGTATAATCAAGCTGTGCCAATTTATTTAAGGGGCTTTCAGTTGGCTTTTTTATGGGCATATATTTCTTCATAGCTCGACGCATTGAGAGATTCTCTAACTGAGCTACTTTAAGACATTTGCCAACTCAATATTTGTTTGATGTATCTTAAATTTCTTTCGCTGGCAATTCACGAATATTTCTCTGTTAACTCTATCATATAGAAGTTGGTTTTTAACTTCATAGCTTGAGCTTACATATGTTTTAGAAGATTATAACCGAAAAATGGTTGAATTAAATAATTATATTTTTTTCTTTGAAACTACTTTAAGTATTTTTATTATTATATTTAATTTAATTTTAATATGAATTATTTCTAATTATCAAAAGTTCTAGTTGTTAGATATTTCTATATATCTATATATTTATATATAGTCTCTTTTGCATATATCTTTCTATCCATTTGGCTAACTTTACATATTTATTTGAGCACGGAAACAATTTAAGAGTTCTAAATTTCACATAAATCTCGCAAAATCAAAAATATTTAAATAAAATATAATTCTTTGCTTTAATAACAAGCTTAAAAAAATCTTTAACTTTGATCTGAATAGAGTTTTTATTATGCCATTTTGCATTTGAAATTGCATTTAGCTCAGACAAACTGCCTTTGGGGCGTTAACTCGAACGAAATCTCGTTTGGAGATCGCGTTTCGGTTGAATTTCAATTATGACATAATGCCTATTTATACGGCAATTGCATAAATATTCGCATTGTTATTTAGTTTTTGCTTTGTGTCTGTCTGTTTGTCTCTCTGGCCGTTTGCATTAAATTCAATTAAATGGCGCATTTTATAGGTCAATGTGCAAAATACAAAATGTTTAATTCAAAGCGAAGCCGATGCCAATAAATTGCCAACAATTTGCCAAGCAAACCCGGCGGCAGTTTGTAACGCTGCTTTGCCTATAATTAAGTTATAAATTGTGCCGTACAGCCAATCACTGTGATCTATGAAACACCCACAAAAGCTCAGAATTTTCCTCAAATGAGCAGTGCCACAGGGAGTATCGGTATATACAAATATACATAAATATTTATATATACGTATATGAGTAGTCAAGATCTGACAGGCCTTCGCCTTGACTTTAAAACATTTGCTGACTTCCGTCAGCTGGAGATACTTAGTTGCTGTTAAGCTGTGTGCGCTCTCAATTGTTTAATTTAAACACAAAAAGGCAGAAAAACAGAAAAATTCATAAGTTTATGACTTAAGCAGGCAAAACTGGTTGGGCATGCGCCACGATAAGTTGCCCTGTTAACAGAATTTATCGAAATTTGAATAATGTTTCTTAAATAATTTATGCATACTTACTTATTAAGATTGTTCTGAAATTTGTATAATTTCTAGGAAACAAAATTAGATAATTTAAAAAGTTTTTTCATAAATATATATATTTATAGTTATGCCGATTTTAATAACTTAAAGATCAATTAAGAGATATAACATATTTTATGAAGTATATACATATATTCGATATAGTTTAGGTTTATATAGGTAGATCCAAAGGCTTCTGCTGGTTCTGGTTGGCATATATTTCATCTGAGTGGTCCTTGAGTCAACGTAGCTTGTTATACCCAACTTACGACTCGTTTACAGAGCATTAAAGAGTGCCGCTGGCTAACTAGCTACACAGCTTAAAAGAAGTCTGTGAAATCTATGTCGAATTACGGCTGACAAACGTTTTCATTATAAGTTTTGCGTCTAATTTTCCAAGCAATTTTTGCACATAATTCAACGCTCGTTTTTGTTTTTTTTTTTGGCTCTGCTTGGGCACAGCTCAGGTGTTTCATTTTTGCTGTATCCGACAGATACAGATGCGCCTGCTATATTTGGGCAGATTACCATAAAAGTGTACACAAAAAATATAAAGAAACAAGCAGTTGATGTTTAGTCAAGGCGCCCATGCGTTAAGTAACAAAAACTTAGCTTTCAATTTCAAAGGCGTTCTCTAAAGAAAGTAGCGCGAACTGCTACTGCTGCTGCTGCTGCTGCTGCTGCTCCTGCTCACGTCATCAGCCTCGTCTACTGTAATTGAAAGCCATTTGGTATTTTGATTTATTATGAGACATGTGCTACAATAAACTCAATGACAACCGATTCAACGCTTCGGCTGGAAAGACATAACACAAAAGAGAATTATCTCTGAGAGCCAACAACAAAAGGCTTAAAGCATGAAATAAAATAAAATGTGTTATTTGTTTACGCCTTGGTCATGACATCAGCTATATAACTACATTGCTGACCCACCGCGTCAGAAGTGTCACGTACTAAGAAACAAAAACGAAAGACTTCAACGCAAGCAACGAACTTGATAGCTGAACCAGAACAGAGCAGAGAGAAAAAAACCGACGAAATGCACTTATATGTCTCAAGTTATGTTATTGCTGACTGAATTTTGTTTATGATGCGTGGGTAGCTGCTCAAATATCGAAGCGAACATCAAAATTCTATATCGAAATTAATATATTTGTATGTATGCATGTATGTATATAGCTAGTCACATGTTTAAATGTTTGTAATTTCGTTTCATTAATAAATTGCTTAGCTGCTTTTGCACAAATATGGCCCGAGTGCCTGCCAACAGGTTGAACATGCGCCCAATCAGTCAATACATTCTCAATATATGTGTATATTTATATTTAAATGTATATATTTATATATATATATATATATATATATATATATATATATAATAGCATTGGCCAGTTTAGACAGCGAGGCGCAACCACGCAAAAATTCCGCATTTTCGTATGCAAATGTTTAAGCCAGCCATATAAGCAAAGATCAGTTCAGTTCAATTTGAAACGTATCTTACATGCGGCTCGAACGTGTTTCAATTCACAACCGTTGATAATTAATATGAATGAACAACAATTACAACAACAACAATAGCAATAGCAACATCAACAATCATTTCAATAGCTCAAGTACGTATCTGTGTGCTTCACATTAGCCACATTCTCAGTGCCCAGTCAGATATCTGGTTATATAGCTATATAGTGATATGTAATTTATAATTTTATTGATGACGAGCCCACACGCTTTGCCGCCTGACAGTAAAAGCAGCTAGGAATGCTACATATTTGGCATGTCAAATGACGTGCCCACACTAAAGCTCACATAATGCGACTGAATAGCTAAATTACGTGATAGAATAACTAAATTCAAATAGCTGTTTCTATTTGTTATAGTTATTTACATCAATAATTCGTATTTACCATCTAAGCTATAAGCTGAAAATCAGTTACTTTCAGCATTTACATGAACTTTACAGCAACTGTTAAGTCAATGTCAAGATATTGCCAAAGGTTTATTCTAATATGAATGACTTTTCTGTAATCACCTGAGTTTATTGAGAATGAAACGTTGTCTAATTCCTTAATCTGCAAATGAAGTTGAATCTAATGCAATCAAGAATGAACAGAATGTTAAATCATAAATCATCTGTGATTAAACAATTTGTCTGCTCAACCTTTAATGCTTCTGCAATAAACCCTTTCTCTGGAATATATTCTGAAAACATATGCAAAAATGTTGATCATTTTGTTGCTTAATTATCTTGAGCAATTTTATAAAATCTGGGCTAAACACTTTGAATGATTGCTTTAAAAATTGCTCAAGTTTGGCCTGTTTAAAGCCAAACTATTTTGAGTCAAATTAACTGTCAAAAATTCTAGCTGTAGTAAAATTAGAAACATATATTAGGTCATATAAATTAATTGCTGAAACAGGTTGGCAACTCTAAGCTAGAAGCTTATTTATTTTTAACTGCTTCCATAGTATATAAATAGACTCTTTTTTAGTCTTACAGTTACTATGTTTGCATATTATTTACCTACACAAATTGTTCATGCTAGTGGGCTTCCCTATTACATTTCCTTATTTACAGGCCATATAAACGAAAATCACGACAGATTTGTTTTTCGTATCGATAACAGATGCATTAGAGAAGTATTTACAATTTTGATCGTGCGGGTTCTAATTGCAATTGCATTGAGCTACTGTTTGAGATTCTAACACTTCCCACATTTATGAGCTCTACGATTGCAATTTTATTTAGCCACCGCAAATAGCAAATAGCACGTTCTAAGTGCGAAACATGGCTCAAATTACCACAAACTGCATAGATAATGTACAATTGTTTACACTCTTGCATCATATCGGTATTAATAAGTCAGTCAGAGAGTGCGACCTCTCCCCCAACCATATGCCTTCTTTTTTTTTGTTTTTGACTAATTAGATTTGCAATTCTATTGGTAGCAGCAAATAGTAGCTGGAAACGAATAGCCAACAACAATGATCCATCGTAGCGCTGCTCCATTGCTGCTTACATACATTACACAAGTACATATGCATGTATTTATTAGCTGTATATGTGGCTTGTGTGGGTACGTATCGGGTAATACAAAACAGCTGTAGTTACTGGCTTTTTAGCCATGTAGGGCAGCACGGGCTGGTCGCTCATGCAAAATGCTAATTAGCCTCATATATGTGACTGACTCCCTAACTGTCAGTCTGTCTGTTTTTTTTTTAGCACACACCCTACTGCCCTCTCTCTGTGCATGTGTGTGTGTGTTGGAGTGGGGAGGTAAACCTCTCTACCTACCATATAAATCAATCGTTACATGGCATTTCCCGTCTCTCGCATGCGAGTGTTACGTTTATAGAGATTTCAACACCCACTCGCATCAATTACACTTTCTAGACGACCATCTATAGAGGATATTGCGGTGACAGTTTGTGTGACCATTTTTGATTAGAATATAACTTGAACGCGTTTTAATTGCTGCTCAAAATGGTTGCTCCAAGCACAACTTTTCGCACACTTCTAGGTAGACTGTAAAGCAAAATCATTTAAACATTTAGGTACTTGGGGAAACGCTTGCTCGTTTAAAAGATTTATGGACACTTTTACTAAACTGCTTAATTTGCTTACATTTTTATTTTCAATATATACGTATTTAAGCTGTTTAGCATACATTTTAGATAATTTTAGCCCACTTCAAGATAATTTATATGTGAGAAGTATTTTTTTTCACTTTTTAGTACATGCATAACGAAAGTTTTTATAACATAATTCTACAAAAAAAGATCAATGAAGTGCCAACTCACTGAAAGGAATGCATGAAAAAGCTTTGAGTACATTGTTCATATGATACAAATAGTAAGTCCGCCTAAATAGCTTAGTTAGGAGTGACTCTGAGCGAAATAAAACCAACTACTAAATATTCATTACTTAGATACATGAATGTACATAAGCATTACAAAACATGATCCAATCGCAAAAACACTTTTAGTACATAAATATTTTTAGAAACAGACTACAAATTTGACTGAACAGTAGTATGAACACTTCTTAGGCATTGTTATAAAAATCATGCTTTAAAGAAGTCTGTTTATCTTTCATTAGTTTTAGATATTTAAAAACAGCAAAACAATTGAGTTTATATTTTGTTTGAGTTTTATATCTAATTTAGTACAACATTCATTATTTAGTACATTTTTATTACCCATTAATAATTGCCGAATTCGCGAAATTTTCCTGCTTTTTCCCATTATTGCCTTTTTGCTGGGTTTTGAAAGAGTTCCCAGCATTTGGGTAACCTGTAAAAAATTGATGGTCTTTTTGGTGGTCTGCCCAAGTTTCATTTTCGAGCCACTCCATGGGCTTTGGCTGACCAGTTGGCGCAGCGCTTGCCCAGCTGTGTAATGACTGAGTCGTGATATGTTATGAGCATCAAATTCAAATTACTTTTGCCTAATTTAGTTTTGTGCAAATCGGCAAAGGCAAAGAAAATGTCGTGGGGTCAGCCAACTACAGCAGCAGCAGCACCACCACCACCACCACCAGCCGAAGAGTTGTTTCTTCTAATTAGTGGCCAGATGGTTCTCCGATTACAACTAACTTGACCCACTGTGCGACTGCGCAGAGCGTCAACTTTTAATCACAAAACTTGTTGTTCTTTCTGGTTTCGCCCGAAGACTTTGGTTTGTTGTGTTTGGCATTCTTATTGTTATTATGAGCATTCTATGGCTTTGACTTTTGTCTCGATTTCTATTTTGGGCCAAGAAGTACTAGCAGAACGACTACCTGACGGCTTTGATGTCTAGATGACGCAGCCCGAAATGTTTTGGCTCTTAAATGTGAATAGAAGCCGAGCCAAACATTGTAGCAACATGGTAAATTTTGGCTACCAGCAATAGCAACAACAACTGAAGTTAAGGCGCCACAAAAAAGTTTATGTAACTCTTTCCTTTCTTATACCCTGGAGACATCAAATGAATCAAATGTAGAAATGCGAGGCGATTACTCGCCTTTCAGTTTGGTATTGGATTATCTGTAAACTAGCTAAATGCTTATCTTTTACTTTGTATTTGCCGCCTTAGCTTTATAGTGTACATATCGCAGCTTGAGCCATTAAATTTAATAATCCAATTTATTTCATTTTGGATGGTTTTTCCATTAGGTTTTCAGCTGTATTACGAGTTTTTTTTTGTATATACAATACAGTTTTCTGTTGTATGAACTGTATTCTGACTTTTAGCGTGATGTATACTGTCCTGTTCTGTCATATATCTATGTATAAAGCATAATGAATGTTGGCTTTTAGTTTTTACCTGTATGCAACTTTTCGACCAGAGATTATTCATATCCTATTTTAAAAGCATCTTTTAGTGGGCCATTTTAGGACTTTCCTCTCCTTATAATCATTAATAAGCTCTTTGCCTCAGAGTATTAAAAAGTATCTTTGAGTCGAGTACTTTGAAGCTTTGCTTCTTTGCTATTGTAACCTTCACTTTGCATGTTTGCTGCTGTTCTGCGTTGGCAGCTGTTGTTGTTGTTCTTGCGGCGCTGCGTTGGCGTAGGCGTTGGTTGCTATAGCTGCCACAAACACACACACACGCAAACAGGTGTAGCTGTTGTTATTGTTGTAATATACATACGTCATGTGGTAGGAGCGCAGAGCTCGAAGTCAGCTATCCATAACGGGGTTGACTGCTGGCAGCGACGTTAAAGTCGACGTTGGCATCAACAGACACACACACTCGCACACACACTCGCACACACACTCGCACACACACTCGCACACACACTCGCACACACACACGCATAGCTGTCAGCACGATCGCAATTTTAGTTCCAATTCCGAATTAAATTATTTTTTTTCAAGCCTTGCTTTTGCTTTGCTTTTGGAACGCCAACGCCGGTTGGCGTATTTCATGTGCCAATTCCATTTCGTTTCGTACGCGTGTTTTGTTGTTGCTTTTCTATTCTCGCCACAACCGACGCTAGCAGCGCTGCCAGCAGCGACGGCGTCAACCGTAAACACCTGGCCAGAGCAACACTTTAAGCGTTTTAACTTGGCCCGATCGCGTTTAGTCGTTGTCGAACCGCCGCACACATTTGTTGTTAGTGCCCCCGTAGCATGTATCTTTCATGAATATATATATAAAGATATAGATACAGCTGTAAATCTATCTATAAGTCGTAAAATGCCTATGTCCAGCTAAGCGTAAAGCCATAGAACTCTGAACTAAATTTGTCTCGTGCCTTGTTAATTGTTTTTCGAATAAAATATATAAAATATTTATTAGTAAATAATAAAGAAAAATCGCGCGGTTTTAAAATTCGATTTAAAGTTTAAATCAATAAAACGAAAGATATTTACAATAAAAATATTTTAAAAATAAAATAAATAAAAATTAAATAATAAATATAGACAAACTCTCAACAATAATTTAACTGAGAAAAAAGTAACAAAAAACAGATATTTAAAAACAACTCAAAAAATGTTTGAAATATGTTTTAAAAGAAAATAAAATATTATGTTGCTACATATTTGACGAGTTTATTAAAAATATATAAAATATTAAAGACAACTGTTAACATTTTTAAAAACATTTTAAAAGTAATATAAAAAATACATATAATATATATACAAGACTAAGTCAATAAGATAATACTTAAAACGCACACTTAAATAAAGTAAAGTCACAAAAAATAAATAAAATAACCTAAACAACAACAACAAAAACAAAATACCAATAAACAAAAAACAAGACAAGACAAGACAACCTAAAACTCTTTTTGCATGATGTCAGAGAACGCGTCGAGCTTCAATTTAAATTTTAATATGGGATTTATATCTGGCTAGCAGCTCGTAGACCCCTTTCGAGTTTCCTGCCTCTTCATCTGTGTCTCTCGATTTATTAATGCGCCTGCTGCAGTATCGTTATTTTTGATTTATTAAATGCCGCCTATATCAATTGATTTCAATCTGAATGCAATTGAGTTCAATTTTGTTTCAATTAAGTGTGCTTTATAAGACGAGTTCATTTCTTCAAGTGTGTGTGTATGTGTGTGTGTGAGTGTAATAAAGTGTTGCTGCAATAGCTGTAAAAATAATGACGTGCTCAGACATATGGATTCTCCCCTAGTTCCGCTTCGGCGCATCTTAGCAAAAGCAGTTTGTAAAATATTTGTAGCCTTTTTTTGGCTGTTTATTTTATGATTTGTTCGAATTGGATTTATGTGCTGTCATAGCAAAGTCAATGCAAATTGTCTACAGCACAGCTCTTAACGCGTCGTCAACTTCAAACAGTAGCCAGCAGCCAAAATAGGCAAGAGCTACTCGGTTGTAGAGAGAACAACAGCTGCTGCTGCTGCGGCGGCTCCATTCAAAATGTCAAGCTATTAACGCCTCTTAGTGTCGCCTCCGCAGACACTTAAAGCCAAAAACAAAACAAAAAATCACTTCATTCAACTGCAACGTTTTTTGTATCTTATTTTGCTTTTAATAATGTTGCAATTAGCATTTTTTGTTGATCTGTGAGTCTGAGTCTGAGTGTGAGTGTGAGCGAGTGTCTGTGTGGATGTGTGGGGAGGAGGCGCTGGTGACCGCCATGTCACGCATTTGCGCAGGCGTCGCCTTTCAATGATAGGTTAACGGGTGGGTGCTCATTTTGGCCAAACAACTTGTTGCTGCTGCTGTTGCTGTTGTTGTTCTTGCTTGATCTTGAGCCATTATGATTAGATTTGGGCTTTCAAAGTAGTACAAATATCATATCTGATGGCCTTGCTTATCAGAAAGACTGAAGCTAATTGACATAAAAACAAATAAAAAGAAATGCGTTAAACACTTTTCATTGTCAAAATTCCATTTTTAATAATCGAAATATCTCGTCTCTAGTTTTAATAGACGTTTGTTAGCTACTCTAGACATATATCAAATCTTATCAAAATAATAATGGACATTTTTGAATTGCTTCAAATACATTTCTCTATGCCACTTGTGACACAGCTTGTTAGGCCGCAAGTGAATAGTTTGGAGCGTGTTCCTTCCCATAACGTTCCCTGTCAAAAAATATTCATTTTAGCTTCACAATTAGCTGTATTGTTGTTGTCGTGATTTGTGCCCGGCGGCTTCACTCAGCCTGTGCACATGAACTTTTAGTTCTGGTTGTTGTTACTTTTTTCATGCTCATAAATATATAAAGAAATATTTATAATAAATGAATCAAATTTGGTGTAACGAATAGCAAATGCACTAAGTACTCGAGTATTATGTATATGAATATAAAATTAGTATTGGGATATATATATATTACTTTGTATAATCAGCAGCTGTTTAGTATTTGCTGACATATTGAGAATAGCTAGATACAAATGGTCTCACGTAGATTATTAACTTGATATTCAAATATTTGTATCTCTTGATACTCTTTCTTATCTCTAACCAACACTTTAACTGATCCCAAGTATTTCAGCTCTTGTCTCATATATAAACTTTATTTGAAAAACATTTTATAAAATTACAAAGTATGTTACATATTATATCTATAACGTGATATACTCTTAAGCTTAAGGCATTGTAAAAGAAATCCCAAAGACAGTTAGACATTTGGACAGCCAATCTCTAGCTGGTTGGCTGGATAATTATGTGTATGTACAAGACATAAATAATTCGCTCATCAGCAGTAGCAACAACAATAACAATAACGTTGGGCACTACAGTGGGGCAAAGCCCTCGACTCTGTGGGTGCCTTTTGGCTGGCTTTTTCGCACTGACTAAGAACAAGACATCCGGTGCCAACGCCGGTGCCTGTGCCGGTGTCGGTGCCGGTGCTGGTTTTGGCCGGCTTTTGACTTAATTAAACGCAAATTGCGGTGCCGGCAACTCAATTGTCTGTGAACACGAAATGCGGTGGGGCGGTTGGCACAGGCAGTTTAAACGAATTAAAATCATTTTGTTTAAAATCACGCACAAAAATAGAATTACGAGTCAAGAGCTGAGAGAGTAAGAGCCACACGGAGAGAACGAAACGAAAGCCGAACTTAAAGAAAGTCAAGTGAAAAACGAAAAAAATAAATCAACGATATCCCGATAAGGATAACAAAAACGATAACTACAACGATAACAGGCTGGAGTCCAAATCGAAATCATGCGCTCCAGCTCCAGTTCGCAGTCGACTCTGAAGCGCACTCAGCAGCTGGTGCGGCAAACGAATGGCGGTCCACCCCATGTAAGCAGCGGCAGCGAATTGGTGCACACCACCCGTGGACCTGCCATAACGACCAATATCGATGACTCCAGTTTGCGATACCGGCATGAAACGAAGCGGGAGCGCACTGTCGAGGCTGTCATCACGGACTATCCGGGCGTGGCGCCGTTTGGCACTGTGCCACACGAGCGCTCGAACTTCGAGCGCATCGTCACGTTCCAGGATGGAGTAGATGGAGGTAGAAGCAGCGTGAGACGTACATCGGATAGCAGTCGCGCTTTGGTACCCTCGACTGGTTCGCCCACCACCAGCTATCAGCAGGTGACGCGCAACAAGCGCATCTCCACGGAGGTGCTTGGCTCGAGTGTGGAGAGCACCAAAACATCGCAACGCGCTCCCAATGGACATCGACGTGTTACCACGCACATTGTGCGTAAGGTGACCACGCTGAGTCGCGCCGAGGAGAACCAACAGCCGGCAGAGGATTTGCTGCCGCCTGCTAAGATGATACGTAGCTCCGAGTTGGAGTATCGACGCGCACTGCCGCCGGCCATTGAGTCGAGTAGTATGCAGCGCAGAGAGGTAAAGCGGCGATAGACATGGGTTAAGATGATAAGTGCTGGGAAATAATCAAGTAAAATATTTCAAATAAGTATCAATATATGAGATTGGTGATCTGATCGCCAGCGAGGACAGCTATCCAAATTAAATTACAATTAAAATTTGACTCTGATATTATAAAAAATCATTATTCAATTCTATTAGACTGCAGAGCTACTACTTCAAATATAAAATATTTTTCTCTTTTTATACACAAGGAAATCTTTTAAATGTGCTTTTCAGCTATGTGTGTTAGATCTTTTAGGAAAACATGCTCTATTTACATTCGATATATTATAATTATCATTTAATATAAACTCAAAGTATATAAAAATATCTAATTTAATATTAATTTAATTCAGATTTCCGATATTGTTGTTGGCAAAGAGGACAACGTATCCGCACGTGAGGCCCTACTGCGCTGGGCGCGACGCTCGACGGCTCGGTATCCGGGCGTGCGTGTTAATGATTTTACATCGTCATGGCGCGATGGATTGGCCTTCTCGGCGTTGGTGCATCGCAACCGACCGGACTTGCTTGACTGGCGAAAGGCAAGAAACGATCGGCCGCGCGAGCGCCTCGAGACGGCATTCCATATTGTGGAGAAAGAATACGGTGTTACGCGTCTATTGGACCCAGAGGGTGAGCATCGTTTATCATATCAAATCGAACTATTTTAAATACTAAAATATGCTCAATTCGTATTCTCAGATGTGGACACCAATGAGCCGGATGAGAAATCCCTGATTACGTACATTTCATCTCTGTACGATGTATTCCCGGAGCCACCATCTATTCACCCCCTGTTCGACATGGAGTCACAACGTCGCGTGCACGAGTATCGCGATTTGGCACAACAGTTTATCTATTGGTGTCGCGAGAAGACCGCATATTTGCAGGAACGTTCGTTCCCGCCAACGCTAATCGAGATGAAACGTCTGTTGAGTGATCTGCAGCATTTCCGCAGCGAGGAGGTGAGCGCACGAAAACGCGAAAAGTCCAAGCTCATACAGATCTATAAGGAGCTAGAGCGTTACTTCGAAACAGTGGGTGAAGTGGATGTAGAGACTGATCTACGTCCAGATGCCATCGAAAAGGCCTGGTATCGTATGACCACAGCCCTGCAGGATCGTGAAGTTATACTCCAGCAGGAAATTGAACGTTTGGAGCGTCTACAGCGTCTAGCCGATAAAGTCCAACGCGAAATTAAGCATGTGGATCACAAGCTGACCGAGCTAGAGACGCGCGTCACTGAGGAGAGCAGACGCATAGAGCGTTTGCATCCCGTCGATGCCAAGAGCATTGTCGAGGCACTCGAAACAGATATTAGACATCTGGAGGAGCCCATACAGGATATGAACCAAGATTGTCATGTGCTCAATGAGGGTCGCTATCCTCATGTCAGCGAGCTGCACAAGAAGGTCAACAAATTGCATCAACGTTGGGCTCAATTGCGCACCAATTTCCACACGAACCTGGTACAGAAGCTGTCCGGCTTAAAGTTTCCCGTCCACGAGACGACCGTGACGCGTCAAACGCGCATGGTGGTCGAATCACGACAGATCGATACGAATCCACATTTCCGCGATCTGCAGGAGCACATTGAGTGGTGCCAGAATAAATTGGTGAGTCCAGAACACTAGAAACATTAAAGGTTTATAGCTAACCACATTTTATTTGTGTGATTCTAGAAACAACTGCTTGCCGCTGATTATGGCAGTGATCTGCCGTCGGTCAAGGAGGAATTGGATCGTCAACAGCACGAACACAAAATCATCGATCAGTTCCATAGCAAAATACAAAACGATGAACGCCAGCAGACGAAGTTCTCGGGCGACGAATTGAACCTCTATCAGCAACGACTTAATCAGCTGCAAAAGGTCTATGCAGAGCTGCTAAGCACCTCGACGAAGCGTCTATCCGATTTGGATTCACTTCAGCATTTCCTTGGACAGGCCTCAGCTGAACTTCAATGGCTCAACGAGAAGGAACAGGTTGAGATCACACGCGACTGGGCGGACAAACAACTCGATTTGCCTTCTGTGCACAGATACTATGAGGTAATAATTTAATCTTAATATTGATAAATCTGATCTAAAGATGAAAATTAAAGTAGACAGTTTTCAGCACATCATTAAGAGAGTCGTGAATTTTGACTTTTTTAGGTTAAGCAAAGCATTTTTAACCGGTTAAGAAACATCTAAATCTTGCCTATGTTTGGTGTAACATTATTTTAAAAGAATTATCGCTCTGAGCTGGAGCTCTTGAAGAAGAAGTGTTTCTTAGTGTTTCTTACGATCAGATAACTTTCTTAATTATATAATCAATTTGTTATTAAATCTTCGGCTAGCCGTTGTTAGTGTTTTTTGATGATTTTTTATGTGTCTTGTGCTTTATCTAATTCCAAGCGTGCATTTGGTAATGGCGACGAGGTAAGATTGGTTTTAATTTAAATTAAAGTAGACAGACAATATCCAAAGCAAGCAAAACCAGTTGCAGAAAAATTTATTTATTGTTTTACTAACATTTTACATTTTTTACTCTTCACAGAATTTAATGTCCGAACTGGAAAAGCGCGAAATGCACTTTGCCACAATCTTGGATCGTGGCGAGGCGTTGCTCAATCAACAGCATCCGGCATCCAAGTGCATCGAGGCCCATTTGACGGCTCTGCAACAGCAGTGGGCGTGGCTGCTACAGCTAACACTCTGCTTGGAGGTACATCTGAAGCATGCAACGGAATACCATCAATACTTTGCCGAGATTAAGGATGCAGAGCTATGGCTAAGTAAGCGCGATGAGATCCTAAACAGCAAATACTCGCAATCCGATTTCGGCTTGGATCAGGGCGAAGCACTGTTGCGCGGCATGCAGGATCTGCGCGAGGAGCTGAATGCATTTGGTGAGACAGTCGCCACGCTTCAGCGTCGTGCCCAGACGATTGTGCCGCTCAATAAGCGCCGGCAGCCGGTTAATCGGCAGGGTCCGGTACAAGCGATCTGCGCCTACAAGCAACAGGGACAACTGCAGATTGAGAAGGGCGAAACGGTTACATTGCTGGATAACTCAGGCCGTGTTAAGTGGCGCGTGCGCACTGCCAAGGGACAGGAGGGTTCCATACCCGGTGCCTGTCTGCTGTTGCCTCCACCGGATCAGGAGGCCATTGATGCTGCAGAACGTTTAAAGCGGCTCTTCGACCGATCCGTTGCATTGTGGCAAAAGAAACATTTGCGTTTGCGTCAAAACATGATCTTCGCAACGATTCGTGTGGTCAAGGGCTGGGATTTCGATCAGTTCCTGGCCATGGGACCCGAACAGCGAACGGCCATACGGCGTGCCTTAAACGATGATGCTGACAAGTTGCTCAGCGAGGGCGATCCCAACGATCCACAGCTGCGACGCTTGCGACGCGAAATGGACGAGGTCAATCGCTTGTTCGATGAGTTTGAGAAGCGCGCCCGAGCTGAAGGTGAGTTTGTGGGCGTTTTACAAGTGGGAAATGGGCGTGGGCGTCGACAAGTCGCCTTTCAATTGGCGGCGTTTGGCCAGCTGTCAACTTTTGACTCTGACGTCCAATTAAGCGTTTAATTGAATTGAATTTAATGTGCGCTTGATTTGCACCGAAGCTTCGACCAGGAAGCATTCAACTTAGTCTCAAGTCACAAATCAAACGTAACGCAACATGAAGAAACTATTCGCGAGCGCCAAACAGCGCGGTAATCTTCAGCAGAGCTCAAACTAATCTTCTTTTTAATCCCTTCCTTCATTTACAGAGGAGAGCAAACAGGCGAGTCGCATCTTTACGGAGGAATGCATTGCCATAAAGAGCAAATTAGAGGATATGGCGCGTGAGCTAGATCAAATTATATTGGCTCCATTGCCACGTGATTTGGATTCACTTGAACATGTGCTTGCCATACATGGCGACTATGAACGCCGCTTGCATCTGCTCGAGCCGGAGCTGAAGCACTTGCAGGAGACCTTCCGCACGATAGCGCTGAAGACGCCCGTGCTAAAGAAATCGTTGGATAACCTAAATGAGTTGTGGAAGGAGCTGAACACACAGAGCAACCTGCACAAGGATCGCTTGAAGCTGCTCGAAGTCTCGCTGGCCGGACTCGAGGATAACGAACATGTTATATCCGAGCTAGAGAATGAGCTGGCCAAGCATCAGGACTTGCCCTCCACAGCAGAGGGATTGCAGCATGTGTTCAAGCAATTGACCCACATGCAGGACATAATCACACAACAGCAGCCGCAAATGGATAAAATGAATGATGCGGCCGATCAGCTGGGACGCATGGGTGTGCCCACCAAGGTGTTGGGCGATCTGAAACGTCTGCACTCGAACGTGGAGCGTTTGAATACGCGCTGGAGTGCGGTCTGCAATCAACTGGGCGAGAGGTAAGAGCTCTAGTTGTGTAAAATATTATTAATTGAACCTGACATATGAACTACCTAAGATATATTATACGAAATGTTTTAATGAGCAGTTTCTGAACGAAATGTTCTTTTGAGCTATACAACTTTCTGAAAAACTGTCTCTGTCAACTCGGGCGAAATCAAGCTGAACTCTTGAACTAGTAAATATATTGGTCCATCAAAAAATAGAATATAAATATAGATATCCCAAGCCACCTGTTCGATTGTGGATCGTGTGTGACAATTGTAAATGCTTCATTAAACTCTCCATATATGTTTCTAAATACATTGCTCGTCTATTCACCTCTTCACACCTGTCTATTGCAGAATGCGCTCATGCGAGACGGCGATTGGACTTATGAAGAATCTCCAATCGAGCGTGCAAGTCGAGGAATCATGGGTGGACGGCACCACCGAACGTCTATCGGCCATGCCCACAGCGACTTCAGCTTACGAATTAGACGTGAGTAGCGTTTGTTCACTATATTCATATATTATCATTTTAACTTTTTAATTTTTAATCAGTTCTGATCAGTTAGTTTATAGTAAATATATGAACATTTCTCTACATATATAAATATTTAGCGTAAACCCAACTTGTATAGTTACACCTCTCAGTTATTTAGTGAGATTATTCAGTTCCCCTCTAGGTCTATATCAATTCAAGCAACACAAAGTATATATAAATATGTTGACAATATTTTGTATGATGTATATATATTAAATACCAATTCAAAATGAAAGCGTAGTTAACTATATTTTGCTTAACCAGTGCTACGTCCCTCAGTTCCTCTGCCCAAAAAGTAGTTTTGTCTAAAAAAATATTGGAATATTTCCTCATTTATTTATGGGTCAAAACTTTGGTGTTGGACATGTTTTAAATGTCTGTGTGTTACATATATATAGTAGACATTCAAATGTATATATTTCAATTTGTATAATATAGCTTCAACAAATATATAAATACCCTGTAAATTGTTACTATAACTCGTACCCAGACTCTCGATAATTCGTAGTTCTTGTCTAATCGAAAAACAAATGAAAACTGTAGCAAGCTGGTCTGTTGTCAGGCAGCTACACATATACACAAACATCCACACAGCTATGCATTATATGTATATATACACTCTATGTTTTCACACCAACTATGTGATGTCCCCACACACCCCACCTCTCGAATACACCCATTGTCCCGTTACGTGTCTACCCAGTAAATTTTTGAATATCTTATTATTGCTCTAAGTAAATGTTATATTTTCGTAGCTTTGTTTTTATATATATGAATACCATCTATATGTCATTACGATTCCACCTATATATCATATCATTATAGTAGTCTTATTGTATTTGTAGTTGAAAACTAATTGTATATCTGTATTTTTGTCTAATTTCTTGTATTTTCACCCAATATCAAAAACCAAAATCAATATCATATTCTATAAAAAACAAACACAAACACAATGAAACAACAAAAACTCAATCAATCAATTGTTACAAAAATTACCAAAATGAAACAAAAAAAATGTCCACAAATTGCAACCAAACCTCCCTCGCAAATATATATATATATATATAAATATATATGTATATATAGAAACTGCTCGGAGCTGCTATCGAACGAAAACCAAAAATCGAAAATGTCAACGTGGCTGGAGGACGTCTCATTCGTGAAGCTAAGGTAAAAATTTGAATGACTGTCGTATGGCTGAATACTCTATATACAATAAGCATAGGGCACGATTTGAAGTAGATCTGTTCTAGAGAACCTTTGAGAAAAGTTAGCTCACTTTTCAATTATCTTATGTCAGATGTGAATTATGTTCCTATTACACTTTTAGCTATCAGACATAGTTTTTGTAGAGGCTGTAGGCTCCAATCCAAGTCTCGTATAAATATCTAGATAAATTATATAGACCAAATATTAAAAATACCAATGACCAAACCAAAGGAAAAAGATATATAAAGTGTAAATAAAAATATATAGGGCTTAAAGCTTATTAAGAGTTTTGTGCTAAAAGAAAAAATAATAGTTTAATACTATAATTCCCATCATACCTTGATAAGGTAAGAAAATGAAGAGCAATCTATAAAATCTGCCCTATGCTAAACATCCGCTCCCTTACCCTCTTCTTCAGTATGTTTGTGTGTGTGATTGTGAAACCTTTTCGAAATTCTATTATACCAACTATATGACTCAATATTCTATGTGTTGAGTTTACTTTTACCTTTGTCTACCCTACACACTTTTCGTCTATTATCTCTGCTATATCCTTATTATATACGAACCTTTCAATATTTAATGCTTTTTAAAAACATATATGAAAAAATTCGGTGCTTCATTTGTGAAGCGCGCGATTGCGAGTAGCTTAAAACTGCGGGTACAAGGTGCGTCAATAACACTTGGGTTAAACAACAACAACAACAACAATATTGACAAACACAACAACAACAACAAACAACAACAACAAACAAACAGTAAACCAAACTCACACAACAAACAATTAAAAAGCAATTGTAATCAACGTAATTTCGTATTGATTAATCAATGAAATAAAAAGCACTAAATATATGACTAGAAAAACAATATTTACTCCCACACAAACCCCTCTTAAACTTTTGTTTAACACGAGCAAATTACTAACATTTAACTGACAAAATTAACCCAAAATGCTGCGGACAACATCAACGCGATCAACATTCGTGACGTCATCGTTTGCTGCGGACTCAGATTTACGATAGTAAATGTCTGCGCTTCGTCGATTGGCTGCTCGAGGCTCGACCCTCGTTCTCGCCGCCTCGGCGCGATTTGCGTCCGGCGGACAGTGATCCGGGTGCCACACAGTATTACAGCCAGCGTTTGGATAATCTCAATACGAAATACGACAGATTGCTGGAACAATTGTCGCAGAGGCTAAAAACTGCAATCGAGGTGAATGGCAGCGATGGTCTGGTGAGTATCTACTTGATCACTGAGTGAAAAACAGAGCGAGAGAGAGAGAGAGAGAGATATAGAGGGAGGGAGCTGCACAACTCCTGATGCCAATTCCTAAATTTAGATACAAACGTCAATTGCCAGGCAATGACTCAAAAAGTGTCTATAATTATAGGTAACGAACTTTAATGACGTAACCTTAGCAGCGTATCCAAACACTTGCTCGGTAGCAAAATACTTGTGTATCTACAACAAGAGGTACTTATATTCACAAAGTATCTGTATCTATAGCTTAAGTGACGTATAGATAGCGATGTGTGTAATTATAATAATTACCTAAGCAACATTTGTTGCTAATAGCTACGTAAATATAAAGTGTTCTAGGCGCAAAAACTACATTTCCAAGTTTAAAAAATATGTACTGATAACTCAGCATTGTATAAAGTATCTCAGAGTCAAATATCAAGTTTTGGTGGACTCAAAAGTCATCGATGATTCTAGGCAATATCAATAGCCACACTTTCTTTAAACAAAATGTATCTGCATGAATGAACCGATTCCCTTGCAAGTATTTTACTCATAATCTTATGTTTTCAAGAAGCATAAGCTACTTTCAGCTATAAATGTTATTGAATATAGTTAAAAAAAGATAATTTTTCACTTGAGTTGTATTTTCTAGTTGATATCATATTTATCTACAGCATCTGAGCTACTAGTTTAGCATTGAAGCTACTTGAAAGCTTTCGTTTTCAATGAATTGTCTTCGAGTTCTAGCGCACTTTGTATCTGTATCTTTGTATCTTTTTGCCAGCCTTATGCAATGCTATTATTAAATTAACCTTCAAAATGGATAGACTCACACACATGCGCATAATAATGACATCAGAGCGCAATTCCGTTGCGTTGTCAGCGTTTGAAATGTTGTCTAATAAATCACCATTTGATTAATTTATCTAAATGTTAAACTATTTTTTTATATAAATTATTTTATATCATTTTTTGTTTGTGCTCGTGACAATAATTTGTCTAATGTGCAAATTGCATTTATAAGATTTAGTTATCTATCTTGAATTTCACCTCTATGCGTCTATGCGTCGTATATAAGGAGCTCGCCTTCTTAATTATTTTCGGCCAATTAGGCAAATGAACTCAACTTAGCAATTAAGAATTCTGTTTATAACATGATGTCAATATGCATATATTATAAACATATTTCGCATATTTTTTGGATACCTAATCTTCGCTTCTAGGAAACTCAATGCCAAACAACGTCATCAACAGCTCATTGTTGACTCTTGGTCGCTATAATTATTTCAACTGTCAACTCTCTAGATTTTATTTGTTTTATGTATATTTTTCTGTTGCCTGTTGACTGTTTTTGGCAACTGGTTTTTTATTGATGCCCCAGGAAATTCAATTAAGAAATTCATTTAACCGCAGAGTTAAAATACAGAAAAATAAAATAAAACTCAACTCGTTTTGGTTTGTTTCTTTTATTTTAGCATACTCAAATATTGTACATGCTTGCAGAATTGTGTAAATATTTAGTTTTTAATTAACACATAATGAGTGGGAATAGAGAAAGGATTGTGTCCACAGTTGCTTGGCTGGGTCAGCAAACCGTCAAGTGGTTCGCCATGTTGATATCTCTGTTGTCATCAGCTCGCACTTAAATTGAGGTATGCGCGGAGCCCTTAACACAATTAGCACTATTTACCCAAAAATCTATACTCTATATATATATGTCCACTGTGCTCTTAAGGTGTTGTTCTTGACTGAGAGTGACATCATGAAATGCTACTAAGCATAGCTATAATATTCACAAATCTATGTATGTGTTAGACAACTTCATTGCCAGCTTTGGGGTTTATGTCTAAGGCTTAACTTGATATGCATAACATGGGCGGCCAAGCTTGGCATTAAGTGGAGTGAATGAGCATATTGCTATTTAGAAGGTTAGCTTCAACATTTGACTACAGCAAACTGGTTTTCCTTTTGTTATTTTTTTCATTTATGTAAATACCCTGTAGACCTTAGATGGGTATAGCTATGTTGGCAAAATATTGCAAGTTTGTTTGAGATGCGTGAAGTTGAATATAAATTCTATATGAAACTTTGATTTGTATTTTTATAAAATTTTATAATATTTTATATATAGTGAAAATATATATTGAAAACTTAAAACGTTCAGTGCAAATAAACTTTAGCTTACTTTATAAATATATCTCCAGGGTATCATTCTATGTGATCAGTTGCCGTGTGTCGGCTTTTATTCTTGTTTCTTTTTGCTTACCAAAAATCACAAACAAATCAAAACCAAATCTCCAATCTTAACAATTTGACAGACCGCACAAGCAACAACAAATGCATTAAAAACACCAATCTTTGAACGGTAGACAAACAACGTTGTTCGAACACGTTGTTTCCATTCTCAACGTGAACTTCCGTGTATTGTTTTCAGCATTTTGAGAGCTTACGAATCGAAAGGCCAATTGTAAATGGTTTTTAGTTGATAATCAGCCGGAAAAGCAACAGCTGATGAGCGCATAGCCGGCATATTTTACTGCTCTCTGCGAAAGCTCGCTCAGCACATTTATTTGAAAAGCTCTCGCTTCTCTCATTTGCCGTATGAACTACGGCTGTGAATTCCGTTCAGTATCAAATGCGACGTGGTTGTATAACGACGTAAAACTGAACGCGTACGACGCGTTTCTTAAACAAATAAGAAGTTTTTTGTGTGTGCGCGCGCGTCCGTGTGTGTGCCTGTGTGTCTATGTTTGTGCGTGAACAAAGGCTAAAAAAACCTACTTAAGGTTGCCCTTTAAGTTAAATAAATTCATTCGAATTTCAAATATTTCATTTATTTTTTGCACATATTGAAAACGTGTAAGCTGAGCAAAATCTCAACCAAATACCGTAGCAAAAAAGAACAAAATAATAAAATAATAATAGAAGAATATATCACGTATAGGGCCGGCGCGGCAATGCTCATACGCCGCGTTGTCACATACAAATAGAAAGTGCGATTGTATCTGTGTTACTTTAGCTGTGTGCGTGCCTTCAATTGAATACATGACACTCACGTCTGTGGCCCGCTTTTATTTGTTTAATAGAAATTTAAATATTTTATATAAAGTTCTGCGGCCCACACGAGATCCAAATACGAATTCAACAAATGAAGTCACTCGCAGAGCCAAATAGAAATAAAATTCAAATTGAAGAGCAAAAATAACGCCTAGAATCCGAAGTGTGAAACTGAAAATAAAAGATGAAGAAAACAGAAAAAAAAACAAGACAGCATATGCAATATTCATATAGCCTTGAACATGTCGCAAGAATCCATATGCTTTTTTTTTTGTACACACACATGTGGACATATATATACTCTATATTTATTTGGATGCTAATGAAGGCAGACAAAACGAACAACAAATTGGTTTAGTTTGTAGTAGCTGTTGTATTTTTTATGAGCTAACCCAAGTTGCATGAGTCCAGAGCTTGTTAAAAGAAAATTGCCCAAAAAACAATTTCGAAACGGCTGTAAAAAAGTGTATTAAAAGTGTTACGCTTAACTAGACCCATTAGACTACCCACTGACCTACACACGCAAATACACACACACATACACACTCATACACTCATCTTCAGTTAGTGACATATGACAACGACTATCAATGACTGCCATCAGCTGCTGTCAGCGGCAAGCCGTAGCTGAAGGCAGCTACTACGGCTAATCTAATCTATAGAGTTTTTAAATAAAATTGTAATTTCTCCATCTAATGTCTTGCAGTCAGGTTATAACAAATTTATATATTTTTAATTGTCATGATAGAGTGCTCTAAGTGGGTTCATCGAGTATATTAGCTCGATTTTATAATTTGAAAAACTATATTTTTCTCCATAAACAGATGATCTAATCTTTCTATGACTATGTTGAGTTGGATTAATAACCTGTAAGAGCATCATCAATCTTTCTTAAAGATACTTCCTCTTTTGCCTACGCAAAGGCACAAAATTTGTAGTTGTTTAGTCAAGTTACGATTTCTATAATTTCTTTTTCTTGATGTCTTAATTATATATTATTTAATTTTCGAGTCGAATTCTTTTTTTTTAAGAATTCGTTGAACAAGATTAGTTTTTTAGGAATTCTCTTGTAAAGTTTCATTCTTAACAACTTTCGTTTTCATAAAGTTCTGATGATAAACAGAAAATATATTATATATTTGATTGAGTTAGTCTTTATTTATCTTTAGCTTAAGCGATCTAATGTCTTGATAGTATTTTAGCCTAGGCTATTATAGTTGTTAGTTCGTTAAGCTACAGTCTTTCTGCTCCAGCTTTTAACCAAAACAAATACAGTGTATCTGCAAGTTGAAAGCTTGACACTAAATATGTCACTTACGTATTCTTTTATTTTAGGACTTTTATCATTTCATTTGTGTCTTTTATGTGTTTTCTGGTTTTCTGTTTGTTGTTACATTTTCGTTCAGCTTTTTCATATGTCATTGCGCTTGGTTCTTTCTGCATTGCTCATACATGCAATACGCTGCTCTTTATCGATTAAACTAGACGGAAAAAATTTGGCCGCCGCCTTAAACACACACATAGGCACATGTACCTACACACACATGTATTTTTAGTTGTGTATGTATGGGTACGTGTATATGTGTGTGTGTGTGGTCTATTAAATTAGATAGAAGAAAAAGCAAATGAAAGCGAATGCGACATCTCTCGAGAAGCATCGCGTCGTTGACTATTTTAGTCGTGCAGCATGCGGCGTGCAGCGTGTTGCAGTTGGAAAGCTCGTCGGTTAGCCGGCGAAGCTTCTTAAAGCGTGTCAAGCGCAAATCGCATACCAACACAGGAGCGCAGCGAGGGCCACTTAAGGCCTACTTTTTGCAGGAGCTCTCAGTTTCATTTAACTGTTGTTATTGTTATACTGTATTTTTTTGTTGGGGGCGCACGGCAAACTTGTTTTAGATTATATAGAAATTACGGATGACATCATTGTTTGTGCTCGTTTCTCAATGTGTGTGTGTGTGCGCGCTCTTAATGTGTTTGTTATTTTTTTATATATTTTTTTTGCTTTTTGCATTTTGTTAATTATAATTTATTTGTTGCCGCTACTAACTCTAGGGCGACCTTCGGCAGCCGCTTTGAATAATGAGCAGTGAAAAAAGAGAAAGAAAAAGTGATTGCCGCAGCGTAAATTGAGAATTTTTTTTAGTGTTTTATTGCCGAACCGACTTTAAAGTAAAGCAACTCCATTAGCAGGTTGTGTATTGCGCATGCTGATAAAACAAATTGTGGCAAATAAAATTTTTTTGCTCCACGTCTGACAGTCAATTGAATTTTAACGTTGTTTTATACCCTATCTCTATAAGGGTATTCCGATTTGTCTTGAAACGTGAGAATATCTGAAGTGCTACAGTCTGAAGATCTATTTATGTGCTTGTGAACAATATAGTCTCTCAGTTGTAAATCTATATTGACTAAGCTTTTTTTCATTCACCATATGTTAAAGTTCGCCAACTTAAATTACAATATTATTTAGCTGCCTTCAGACAATATATTAAGAATTACTTGTAGTATAAAAAATGGCTTTGTTCTTCACGACACTCTCGTCAACATTGACATGATATATAATGCTTCGACTAACGACTCTGGCAAGTGCTAAATCTACTTATCGGTTTATTGCGCTTGTGCAAGTGTATTTGGTGTTTGGCTTGCGGAATGAAGCCAATTATTGCGTGTCTGGCTACTACTTCAAAGCTTGAACTTACATAGTGCCATATGTTCAGATACCAGAGATACCATTTTCCTGGTACTCAGTCATGTATCAATGCTGGCCTTGTTGTATTTGCTTAATGCAAACAAATACAAAACTTTATGCACTTCTTGCGAAGGGTAATCACCCATGTCGAAGTAAAGCACTTTGAGAGTTATGGCCATATCCTCTGCACTCTATATCTGTCGTTTATATATTTTTTATGTATATTTACCGGGTATTGTTTGCAGTACGTTTGTATTCGTATATCTGTCTGACTGTGTGTGTGGCCCTCAATAATAGCGTCATTTCTATTTTCATAAAGGCTTGCTTTTGCTTTCTGTGTCGCTCTGTGTATTAATGTGTGTGTGATATGGTGTGCGCCTTGGTATGGGTAGTTGATAAATATAAAACTTAATGTTTTCAGAGCGCTGATAAGTCATCAAATGCCGGCATTCTTATTGTATTTCATTTTTGTTTTGATTTTTGGTGAATGAAACTGAATTCCACAACTTCGATTTATTTTTGGGCAGACACAAGGGCTCCAACCTGCAGATTAGAGAAATGTTAGACAAATATCCCTTAGTCGTGTAGCTATAAGAATTTAATGCGTAGGTGTCACAGCTAATTCTATTGGTATGTTATGAAAATAATTTTATAAAAATATTCTTTCGAACTCAAGTGTTTTCATCTTCATTATTTTAGTCCATTTTCGATTGACGATTTTATAATTTATTTACCATAATTTACTGCCGAAATCAAAAGGCCTTAAATCATATATCTGATTTAATTTTTTTATAACCAAAAATAAAAACAGTTAAAGTTCTATGGCACCGCCAACTTATAAACCAATCTTAATCAAAGACTCCGGAATTATTTTGCTAAATTTTTTTCACTGGTCTGCAAGAGGTTTCATACATAACTTAGGTTCTTATCGAAACACATTCATTACTGCCATAAAGCATTTGCAAATACACACAAGCACGGATACAGTCGCAGAAAAAAAGAGCTAGAGACCAGTTTTGAAAGTGAAAATGTGCGTGTAAATTCGTTCGTTATCTAATTTATTATAAATCTCGCAGTGCATTGAAGAAACGTCAAAATTAACTCAAGTGCCTATACCTACCAGTGCTGACTATGACTATGTCAAATTGAAAGAAACGCAAGATTTAGACATGCCTCAGCATAGATCGGGTCGCAAAGCGGCCCAAACTAAAACCAAAACCCAAAGCACAACTGTCCATGTGACAGAGGAAAGTGACTATGACTTCGCGTTCGAGTTTCAGGTAATACAATCCCCAATCTCCTCCGAAAATTTCCACACTCCCCTCAACAATCTCTCTCTCAATTGCAAAGTGTGACTACACAACTTTTTTTTTAAATTTTTGGCTAATGAGCAGTTTTTTCGTTTTCTTGGCTGGTTTAGCAATACGCTGAAAGTCTGCAGAAACCGCTCAAGACTTTTAGAGTTGACTTCAGTGCGGGCAGCGTGCCAACTGGCGATGGCTACGCTGCACGCCCGGATGATCTCTATACAACAACATATAGCACAACACAGTAAGTAAAGTTTCCATAAATTTCTATGAAATACACTCAACGAAACAATTCCACTTTTAATATGAAAATATTAAATATTTTGAATTAATTAACTTTGAAAAAATAGATTTAATTTGTGCTAGCCATAAATAACATAAATTTTTTTAATTTTGTAGATTCAGCTCAACGAAAACAACGAAAAGCTCTTCGAAGAGCATTTACAGCAGCGATGGCATCGATGCCATTGGACAGGAATCAGGAGCTGCACCACAGTCGCAAATACAATTCAACGAGATACGTAGCCTTAAGCGGGGAGGTAACATTACCTCTGTGCTGGATATTGCCGGCATACGTGATCCGCGCACGGGTCGAGTTTTAACTATTGGCGAAGCCATACAGTTGCGCATTTTGGATGTTCGCACTGGCGAAATGCTAGTGGGTGAGCGGCGCATATCCCTTGAGCAGGCCGCCGAGCAGGGTTTGATTGATGCGCAGCTGGCGATACAGTTGCTGCAGCCTGGTGCAGGACGAGATGCGACCGGACGTGAGCTCTCTTTGCTAGAGGTGATACAGCGAGAGATAAGCGAAGCGGAGTCCGGCTATGAGACGGCAGAGAAACGCATCAAGGTAAACAACACAGTCACAGTAGAGCAGTTGCCATTGCCAACGCAATCCCCATTGGATGTGGCATCCCCCGAGAAACCTAGAAATATTGTCGATGCCATTTGTGCTGGCAGTGTGGATGCCAAGACGGGCCTGTATCGTGTCAAATCGGGCCAAACAATTAGCCTGGCCGAGGCGTACGAACGTGGCTATCTAATACGCCACGAATCGGTGACAATTAAATCGAATGCGCTGTGTTTAAGCGATGCCATTGCTCATGGCCTGGTGGATAATGCTGGCTGGATAATAGATCGCAATTCTGGTGACAAGTTCCGTTTGGATTCGGCTATTGCCAATCAGCTAATCGATGCGAGCGTGCGCGAAGTAGTCGATGCTAAACGCGATGTAAAAATTACACTAGAAGACGCGTTAAAATCGGGCGTTTTGAATGCTAAGACCGGTCGCTATCTAAACGAGGTGACCAAAGAGAAGCTTAGCTTCTTCGAGGCACGCAATCGCCAATTGATTGTTAAACCGTATACTCTTAAAGATATATGTGATTTAAATTTGCTCGACAAACAATCCCTGATCACAAGTCCCATGCGCCGCGAAAAACTAAGCATTATGCAGGCTATCGAAGCGGGTGTACTGGATGGCAACCAGCTCAAGTGCATTACGAAACGTAAGGGTGAGTTAATCACATTGCAGGAAGCCATTGCCGATGGCATTGTGCTACCTGCGGAGTGTAAATATCGTGATTTTATGACTGGGGAATTAATTAGCATACCCGAGGCTGTAGAGCGTGGCCTGATAAGTTCGGTATCGCAGCGTTCCATTTTTGATATCGATGGTTTCAAGGATTTGCGTAGCAATGATTATGTTAGCTTTAATGTGGCCCTCTCGCGCGACATTTTACGTCGCAAGAGCACGGGCTTTGCCTTAGAGACAGGTCGGGATAGTCTAGTTCCACTAGAGGTGGCCGTTGGTGAAGGCCTGGTGCGGCAGGAGGTTTATGAAATGTTCAGTCGCGGTATTGGTGTGCACAATGCCAGTGGCAAGGAGCTCAGCGTTTTCGATCTGGTCTATCATAATCTAATTGACCCGAAGACTGGCTATTTGCTCGATCCTAAGACTGGTGAAACAGTGCCTCTAGACAGCGCCATCGAGCGCAAGTTCATCACACCCGAGGGTGCTCTGCTGCTGAGCAGCCTGCTTAATATTACGTTGACCACAGAGACAGTGACTAGGACGATCAATCGTTATGTGACCATACGTGCCGGCTCACAGGAGCCAGGTGATACAGTTTTACTGACCTTCACCGAGGCTGTGCGTCAGGGTTTCATTGATGAAGATAGGCAGCTATTCAAAGATCCCAAAACGGGAAATGTTTACTCTGTGCAGCAGGCGCTCAACTATGGGCTTCTAGTGCCCGATAGCAATCAAACGGTGCCAGAACCAACAAATCGCAAGAAGACCAAGTCAACCATAACAATAGTGACCAAACAAATAATACCCGAAGCGGAGCCTATTAAGCTAAACACCCAACATACAAAATATGTTGAAAAATCAGTGGAAATACCAATTTCTCAGGAATTAATCAAACCTCAACGCATTGTCTCGGAGTTTATTAATCTGGAGAAGAGCAGCTATTTAGAACAGAATGTTACAGAGCGTCAGATTATGGAGCTGCCACCCGGTGGTTGGCGTCTGAAGGATGCCATTGAGCAGCGTCTATTCAATCCAGACACAGGTGTGTTCCACGTACAGGGCACAGATCGTCTGGTAAACTTTGAGGAGTGCATAGATAAGCAGATTATTAACAATTTATCTGTGGCTGTTATCGAACCCAATACTGGCGATAAAATATCTGTAAAGTCCGCTTTTGAACGTGATATTGTGGACAGCTATGGCAACTATACAAACAATAGGCAACAAGTTCTGGGCATGCGAAGTGCCATCGCGGAAGGAAAAATTTTACTAGAGACGGTGCCAGCTACGCGTGGTGCCAGTCAGAAGACTATTTTGCGTATAACGCGCGTAAACAATATGCCCGATGTGTTGGAAGTATCGACACCATTGAAGGACTCGCCACCACGTTTCGTAGAGGTGAATACATGTCAGCGTGAGTTGGCATCACCGGAACCACTGCAAATAGCACCAGGTGCCATCTACGATCCGTCCACAGGGCTCGTCATATTTACACAAAACGGCGAGACGGAGAACATCTTTGACGCCGCGCGTCAGGGTCTAGTTGACGAGCAACTTATCAAAATTGTGGATCCCACGACTAAACAACAGATTTCGGTCACAGAAGCTATTGCTAGATCTATTTATGATCCACGCACAGCTACGATACTGGATGCCGAGGGACAACCGATTGATTTGATTACGGCTACTAAACTGGGTTTGTTCAGCGTGGTGGGTGCACCACTCGTAGCCGCTGAGGGTGCTCTGCGCACTGTTCGCTTTGTGGTTGATCCACGAACTGGTGAGCAGATACCGGTTGAGGTGGCCTACGAGCGTGGCATTGTATCGCGAGATCAACTGCAACGTGGACGCTCCTTTGATTATGAACCAACAACAACTTCAACAACAGAGGAGAAGGTTGTAGTGCTGCAAAAGATGCGCAAGCTTATATTAAAGCCGCGGGATGCTCTTCGCAAGGGTATACTCGACGAGGAGACATGTAATATACTTGAGGATACACGCAACTTTACTAATCCCCAAGGTGATGTTGTAAATATTAGCGAGGCCTTGAATACTGGTTTAATTGATGGACGCCGTGGTCACGTCACTGATCCTCAGCGTAATCGTGTGCTCAATCTGCGGCAGGCTGTCGAACAAAAGATTATTGATCCAGAACAAACAAATCATATTCTTATGCCACTGGCCAAAAGTCTGTCCATACCAAAACTTGAATCACAGGGTCTTATAGATCCACAGTCACAGACCATTGTACACCCGGAGAGCGGTTATCCCTTGAGTATACATGAGGCAATTGTTTGTGAAGTACTCGACCCACATTCCAAATTACACAAACCAACAAAGTGCACCCTGGAGGAGGCCATTGAAAAGGGCATTATCAATCCTGATGAATCTACATTCAACTATAAGAATAAAACCCTAAATATTTCGGAAGCCATCGAAGCTCATCTATTCGATGCAAGCTATGATAAGCAGAAACTCAAAGTAGAAATACCGCCCGTAGGCATGATATTCCCAGTTGCTGTAGAGAAGAGTCTGGTAGAGCCTACGAAGTCTGTCGTATTGCATCCAAGCACCAAGAAACCGGTGCCAATTAAGCAGGCTATCAATGATGATTTCATCATGTCCATACCCTATGCACCCAAACCGGATGCCATTGAGGTTGTACCTGCGCTGGAACGTGGTCTTATCGACGTGGCTGCCCAGACCTATACACATCCCACGACAAGCGAACGATTATCGCTACGACAAGCACTGGAGGATGGTGTGCTAGTTGTTAAGCGACTTTCCGACTTTGTTGTCAATCAAAAACCCATACCCAAGACAGAGGTCATGGAGACAATACGTGCGGTGCACACGGTGACCACTAAAACAATTGAACTTATGCAGGGTTACGTACTCATCTCCAATAATGAGGTACAAAATGTAAATACTGGTGAGGTGTGCAGCCTGGAGCAGGCTAAGGAGCTGGGTATACTACGCGAGGAAGAAACAACACGTGAGACCAAAGCCACAACTGGTGAAACAGCGGAGCAGTTGGCTACAATTTCAGTTCCAAGTGCCAAAGATCAGTCAGTGGTTGTCGAAGAGCGTACACAAACAGTTGTGGTCAGCTCAGATACTAGAAAAC
This sequence comes from Drosophila hydei, assembly GCF_003285905.1. Taxonomy (NCBI): domain Eukaryota; kingdom Metazoa; phylum Arthropoda; class Insecta; order Diptera; family Drosophilidae; genus Drosophila; species Drosophila hydei. Next base: position 2,887,802 of record NW_022045656.1, read on the forward strand.
AAGAGCTGCAAGTAATAAGCACTACACAATCCACTAAGGAATCTCCTGAAAATGTTGTTAAACCCACCAAGGAAACATCCAAGACACTGCAAAATGTCAAGGAGGCAGCCAAAATGGGTGCATTGGGCGTCATTGCAGCTCCTGTGCTGGCAGGTGGTGCTATTGTCAGCGGCGTTAAGAGTCTAATTAAATCCGCCAAGTCCAACGCTGAGGAAGCGAAAACTATCACAACAACAACAACGATAACCAGTAACAAGGAAACAACATTGCAAACAGGGAAACCAGGCAAACCTCAAGTAAGTTTCATTGAAGAAGAGCGAATGGCAGTTGAGCAACAACCGGAAGCCTCATTAAAACAATTGCCTACTGAAGTAGATAACCTTCTTCAGGATACGGAGAAGTTTATAAGCAGCACAACAGCCAACTTTATATCTAATGAAAAGCAGCATTTGTCTAAGGATCAGCATATGCCAGAAGAAACTACCACAGCGTCCAGTTCAACAACAACAACAACCGTCACAACGATAACTACCTCAAAAACAACCGAAGCGAACGAAGCGCTGCCTGTCTTACCCAAAGAAGCATTACAAAAGGAAAAACAAGTCGACCAACCCAAGGAGAAAACGAAAGACAAGGAAATTATAGAGGAAAAACAAGAAGTTACGAAAGTTACAGAAACCATTCAAACAGCAACCAGCGAAAAGCTGCCACACACTGAACCACAAAATGAAAAATTGATAAAGCAGCCAAAGGAGACATCCGAAGTTGCGGAAACCCCTGATGAGAAACAAGAAATCACTAAAGTGACGGAAACCGTTTCTACTATATTCCGAGAAGAACCAGTCCAACCCCAAAAGGACTCGCCAAAGCCAGCTCAGAGAGAACAAACGCCAGAATCAGCTGCCAAGGCAGAACCTGCTGACAAACATGAGCCAGGCGCCAAGCCGGAGCCTGCACCGAGGAATACTGTTAGTATGGAAGTAACCGAACTGGAGCCACTTTACACAGCACCACTTGCGCCTTTCCAGGAGACGGTTACTAAAGTAACGGAAACCGTAAAAGAAGAACCACTTAGCACGGAATCACAAAGCACTGTCACAACTATCACAACAAAGGTAATAACAACGAAAACTTCCGAACCAACTGTACAAGAAGTAACGAAAACAATAGTGTCGAGCGAGGAGACACCTGAAAAACTGGTTGAGGGCTCTGAACAAGTGCCAAAGGAAGTTGAGAAACAATCAAAACCCATTGAATCTTGTAATGTTTCGGTAGAGGAGCGAGTTGTGACTGTCGAGCAACCTATCACCACTGAGTCTACAACGACTAGAACTACCACTACAACAACAATAACAACCACAACTGAAGAGTCAACCCCAAAAGAAGTTGTCAGTACAACAGAAGAGATAGAGAAGTTGTCTAAGGATGAACCGGTTGCACCCAAAGAAGTGACTGTGGTTGACATAAATGAGCAAACTAAAAAGGAAGACTCGCCTCTTAAAGAACCAACTGTACTTGTCACAGAAGATACTCAAGAGCAGCCTAAACAACTGCCTTCCACCAAGGAAACTATTGTGACCGTCACAGAGGAGACCACAGAAAAGCCTAAGGATACAGGTCCAGAGCCAATTGTAAGCACTCGTACCACAGAAACAATCACTCGAGATACTTCTGTAACATCACATCAGCAACAACCTGGAGCTCTTGAAGAAATTAGGCAACATGAAAATTCGACAGATAAACACCAAACAGTTGTCGATTTCATACAAAACGAGAAGAGTCAGCAACCTGCTGGAGACAGTGGCACCAAGATAATGCAGAATGTCAAAGATGCAGCCAAACTGGGCGCGCTAGCTATTGTGGGAGCACCCATCTTAGCAGGCAAAGCTCTTGTTGATGCGCTTACTACAGATAAAGTTACTAAACCCACACAGGAAGTTACAAAAGTTGTCACGCAAGCCGGACAAGAACTCACACCAACACCGATCGAACCTGACAGCTCTTCAAGTAGTACAACAATTGTGACGAAAATAACAACGACCACAACAACAAAAACTAGCAGCATTGAGTCCGCACCCGATGATGAAGCACGCGATACAGTGGAAACAGAAGTCAGTACATTGGAGCACACAAGTAATCGCGAAGTACCTATGACGTTGGCGATTGGTGATGCTATATCACAGAAATTGATCAGTCCCGAGGAGTGTAAAGTCATATTGGATGGTGAACCACGTTCGGAAAGTGTGTCCACACTGCTCAAGGAAGAACAACTTAGTCCTTTGGATGAGCTGCAAATCATAGATGATACCTTGATTGTTGTAAACCGGATCAATTATCTGGTGGATGTGGATACCGAACTGACGCCTGAAAACTTCAGTGAATTGAACATTTACGATCCAAAACTTCAATGTTTCATAGATCCCTCGACTGGTCAGAAAATTTCTTTCCAAACACTTGTGTTTGACATGAATATCTTCCATCCCGATAGAATACTAGTGAAGAACTTTAGCAAAGGGAAATATGAAACCCTGGCAGTTGCACTTGAACGTCCTTTGATGGATAAACACACGGGTCATATGGTCGATCCCAAGACAGGCAAGAAAATACCATTTTTTGAGTGCATTGAACGTCATTGGATAATAACTGCCAATCCCGAAGAGCAGCGACCCGCAGCCATTGAGAATGTTATCATAGACCACCGGTCAGGCAAAGTGGTGCTTGACGATGGTCAAGTTTGCTCCATTGTTGATGCTATCAACAGTGGCAAACTGGACATACAGTCGATATCGGTGCGCGACCCAGTTAGCGGTGAGGTGATCCCATTGCGTATGGCAATTGAGTTGGGTGTGGTTGATATGCAGGCTGGTACGGTCATAGATATACAGACATTGAAAGAAATACCCATGGAGCTGGCTTTGCAGTTGGGTTTCTTGGTGCCCGGCGCACGTAAGCCAATTTCCCTTGAAGCAGCTGTACGCAAGGGTCTTTACGATCCGGAGACTGGTAAACTTTACGATTCTGAGTCTCAAAATCAGGTAGATGTTCAGAAGTCCATTGAAATTGGTTTGGTTGATCCCAAGATTTCGCTGATTGTGGATACAGTCACCAACAAGGAGCTGAAGCTCGACTGCGCTATTGAGGATGAGCTGGTGCTCACAACGGGCCAGATTAAGGATAACAAGAATAACACTCTTGTGCCGTTTGATGTGGGTGTTGAGCAGCGTTTGGTGAAGACCGACAATGTAACCTGGAGCCTGCCCGAGGTGCTGCAGCGTGAATATTATACACCCAGCACGGGTAAGGTGTTGAATCCGGTTACGGGGGAGGATATTCTGCTACAGCAGGCTATTGAAATGGGCTTTGTTGAGTTGGATTCCACGTTGGTTAAGGATACTGATAATGATAAAATTGTGCCGGGCAAGGAAGCTGCGAAGGTGGGTCTTCTAGATACAGTGCGTGGCACTCTTAGCTCGCCGAATATTAGTCTAGACGAGGCCTTTGTCAAAGGTTATCTTATAAGTACTAAGAAACCTTGGTCCCTTGTCGATTGTCTGCTGCGTGGTCTTTACGATCCTTTGACAGCTAAATTCAATATTGACGGCAAAGAGCTCGACCTGAAGACGGCCATTGCACAGAAGCTCATCAATCCCGAAGAGCTAGTGCTACTGGATCCCAAAACTGAATCCATTATTTCTTTGAATGAGGCCATTGCCAAGGGCTATCTGGATCCAGTTGGTGGCTTTGTCATTAATCCGTATGCATCAACAAAACTCTCTCTACACGAAGCTCTCGAGAATCGCATACTTATTCCGCCCAAACGAAAACGCAGTCTGCCCGATGCTGTCTATAGAGGTTTATACGATCCCAAGACCGGCCAGTTTAGCAATACGATCACGCGTGAAAAACTGACAACTGAACGTGCCATTCGTAGGGGTATACTCGATCCCGATTCGACGGTCGTCAATGTTTCTGGTCAAGTTGTGCCGTTTGGCGTGGCCACCGAGAAAGGCATTGTGGACAGTCAACAAGGCACAGTTTTGGATGCAAATGATCAGCATATTGATTTTAAGGAAGCCTTCGATAAAGGTGTGCTGGTGGAGGCTAAGAAACCCCTGCGTCTCATTGAGGCTGTTGTCAAGAATATTTACGATGAAACTGATGGTCACTTTATCGATCCCAAGTCTGGTGATAAACTAAACTTTGCTGAGGCATTAAATACCAATCTGATAGATGAACATAGCGTGCAGATCCGAGATTTTAAGAGTGGTTTGTATAAACAGCTCAATTTGACGCATGCCAAAGACACAGGTCTCATAGATCCCCAGAATGCCAAACTACTTTATAACAACCAGTCAGTGACCATAAAGCATGCGTTTAACATTGGCATTCTTATGGATGTGAATGCGCCCATAAGCGTACAGCGTGCCATTCATCAGGGTCTCTTCGATGATAAAACTGGTAAATTGAGTGACCCCAAGACCGGACGTAAAATTACTTTATTGGAGGGTATGCGGAGCTTCGTAATTAATCCACAGTTGCCATGCTACTTTGATGAGCAGTCGGAGCAAATGCTTAGTCTCAGTGAGACTTGTCGCAATGGCATTATTAATAGAAGGGAGGGCGTCTTTAAGGAACCAGGTAGCTCCAGCTTTGTGCCTCTTGGTGAGGCTATGAACTTGGGTTTGATTGTGGATATAGAAAATGCTGGCTTTGGGCTATATGAGCTCTTGGCCATGGGCTTTTATGATGTAAGCTCAGGACAAGTTTTACATCCGGTAACCAACCGAAAACTGAAACTTAATGAAGCCTGTGTCGAGGATGTCGTCAGTCTATCGTCCAGTTTGGTTAAGCATAATGAGTCGGGCAAGTATATGCGCCTAGCAAATGCCATTAAGGAACAGGTTATTGATGATACGAAGGGTTGCTATAATTTGGGTACGGAACAATTAAATTTGCAGACAGCTAGAGCACGCGGCTTAATCGTCTCGAACCGTCGTTTACTGAGCCTCGAAATGGTTCTGCGCATGCAGCTTTATCGATCCGAAACAGGGAAATTCTGTGATCCCACAACTGGCGAGTACCTCGATTTAATTGAAGCTATAAACTCAGGCTTCATTGATCCGGCCAGTACCGTTTTTAAGAATCAGTTAACGGGCAAGGAGTTAGCGCTAACGGCAGCTATAGAAAATAGTGACATAGATGTAACTAAGGGCCGCGTTTTTGATCCGAAATCCAAATCTACATACAATTACGATGTAGCCTTCGCGCGTGGCATACTCGTGACTGTACCGCGTCCTCTAACCGATCGCAGCGAAATCGTACGTCGTCAGGATAGCGTTGAACTTTTAAGTCAAACCCCCGTGAGCGTTGTCATCAGTAAACCCCGCGAAATGTCTCTTGAGGAAGCTATCAAATATAATATAATCGATCCAAAGACCGCACTCGTACGAGATTTTGATAGCTTTAAATTTCTGCCATACGCTTTGGCCCAGGAACGTGGTCTTGTAGATGTCACTAAGCGCACGCTCGTTGATCCTAAAGCCTTATACTTTGCATTTGATCCTACGCTGTTGATCTATGTGCGGGAACCCGTTACATTCGATCAGGCGGCCGAATCCAAGTGCTTGGATCTTCAAACCGGTATGTTAACCTATCAGCCAATAACTCCTGCCAGCGACGATAGCGCAAACGATTCACTAACTGTCATCGACACGTCGCCTAAGATATACACGCTAAAGGATGCCGCCGGCACTGGTATTATTGATCCCGATTCAGCGTTGGTCAAAGATGTGGCCAAAGAGAAACTTGTGCGTTTACCAGAGGCCTTCCGCAAGGGCCTGATGGATGCCAATAAGGCGAACGTATTAAATACCCAAACCTCAAAGCTATGCACACTGCAGGAGGCCTACGAAAGTGGCTTGATCTGTACACCTAAGCGTTCATTTGGTTTGCTAGAGGCCATCACATTTAACCTGTACAATCCAACCAATGGCTGTCTAGTTGATCCCTTCCAAATGCATCCCGATATCATCAAGCGTAAAAAGTATACATTGGCCGAGGCCATTAGTGCCGGCCTGATCGATCCCTCCTCGACGGTGGTACGTGATCCCAGCTCAGGTGTCATCTTACCACTGGCCGCTGCTATAGGCAGTGGCCTAATCGATGCCACTGAAGGTCGCCTGAACGATGCCAATGAGCCCAAAAATAACATCGATTTGGTGAAAGCCACCGAGAAGGGTTTACTGCTGCCAGCCGAACAGAGGGTAAGTTGCACAGAGTTATTCTGCACCTGTGTCTATGTGTTCTAAAGGGTTTTTTCATTACTTTCCAATCTTCAAAAATTTAATAAAAACCAAACTCGAAAAATCACAACAAAAATTTATAAACAAAATTTTACAACGCTTCGTGGCATGTTTCTTTTTGGTATATTTATATATATATAATTTTCTATAATAATTATTTTTCGAATTTTCTTTATATACTTTTTGATCACTGCGCTCTTTACTCTCTTTCTATCATCGGACTAACTAACAGCTCTGTCTGCTTATCTAAAACGAAAACTGAAACATTTTAATTTGCTAATCATATTTATGATTATATTATTATTTTATTTTGCTTGTCCTGAAAAATGGACAAAATTTTTCTTATATTGCAGCGCATGGCATTGAGTTTTATATGTTCTCGTTCACAAAACACATCAATTAAATCAAATCAAATCTATCGCATAACTTTTTAAAAATGAATCAACTAAGTTTGCTGAGCTTGCTTTTAAGACTTTCTCAAGTTATGAATGCAGCAAGAAATATGTCTGTCAGCAGTACTACATACAACATAATCACAACACAGATCGATTGTTATCATATCAGACAATATTAAAATCAATCATCAAATTGCTTGATCTGGCAAACGCAACGCAACGCGCGTCTCCATTACTCTCCATAACTACTCAGCACGAATGACGTCGGCAATAATTTATTTATAATCTTTCTCTCTCATATACATATCTATCGATAACACAAAACATATACGTACATACACATATACTTTAACAAACATATACTTTTATATTCTTAGTTCTCGTAAGCCCCGACTAGGCAGCATATTCTTTAGGTTCACTCCTAACCATACCAAACTGTAACGATGTAGAGTCTATTTGTAAAACTTAACAACACTTTTGGATATTATATGCAATTTATCCTATCCTAATACTTTTTCAATTCTTCTTTATTTAGTTTTTTTTTTATTCTAAGGCTCAACATTTTTATATATATTTAAAGTATTTTAGCTCTTGTAGAGTTTGCTTACGTTACAGTTTGGTCGGACTACAGATGCAATAAGATCTGGCAAATGTAGCCCTTTTGCTAACCATAACTTGCTCTTAGCTTACCTCAAATTAGCCAGTATTATTTAGTATTTATTTTTTATATATGCAAATATTTTAAATATCGATTTTCTACCTATTTTCAGCATTTTATACATAAAATTATTCTTATATTATTTCGTTTGCAGTTTTAATTTTTTGAGTATGCTCAAACAACACAAAAAAAAAAGAAAAAATAATATAAACCCAAATCTTAACACTAATCTCAAAACAATAATACTCAACAACAACAAACAAAACCCATTAAAACGTAGTTAGTTTCCCATACTAAAAAGTATAAAACTGTTTTAGTTTTCCCAGTCCAAAAGTAGTGCTCGTTAATTATTTAGTAGTGCCTAGTAGTAAACCCTGGTGTTATTTTGTGCGTCCTTTAACTATTATTCATATTTGTTATGTTTTTGTACTATAAAATGCTTAAAAGCCTAAACTAACGTATCATAACTCTTGCTTGGCCTATAAAATGCTTTCAAAAAAACTTTGCTTTTGCTTTTGCCGCCGCTTAAGCTTTTTATATTTCAGCAATTGTATGTTTGTGTGTTCTATATATATATTTTGTGTTACATATCTTATGCCTTTCGATTATATACTATTTATATACGAAATTCTTTTACAAATTTTCATTTATGCTCTATCTCCATATATATATTTTACCCCCAAGTATGAAATATTTAAGTATGAACCTGTAACTGGTTAAGTTATGTCTTTCACTTAAAACTTTACTAATTATGTTCTTTTACCATCATTATCAAACATTACATTTTGATATACAGCAAGCAGTATTCGAGAAGTTCAATATGTGTGAGGAGAATGTAAACGATCTGCTTAAATGGGTCACCTCAGTTGAACAGAAAATTTCGAGCGTTGGCGGACCACGTGAAAAAATCGATGAGCTACGCAATCAAATCAATGCACTCAAGGTAACATATTCTTAAACTATAATATACAAATGGACCTTTTACCCATTTCCTTTACATCTTATAGCTCACTTGTTATATACAGTGTTTCCCTATTTAACCTGTATCTTCTTTTTATAGCAAATCAAGGATGAAATCGAATCACAGCAACGTCCTGTAGCTACCTGTCTGGAGCAAATACGTCAAATTGTTCTCACTGGTGGGGATGTGCTCTCTGCACCGGAGGTCACCACTTTGGAGAACTCTGGCCGGGAATTGCGTTCACGTGTAGATCGTGTCAATGATCGTACAGTGCGTCTACTGCGTCGCCTTGAGGCTGGGCGTGATGAGCTGACCAAGTTGCGCAGCGAGTTAGATATCTTTTCCGACTGGCTGCAGCTGGCACGTCGCACGCTCGAAGATAAGGAACGTTCGCTGTCAGACCTTACGCGACTCGCTTCGCAGGCAGACACCATTCGTGAGTTTGTGAGCGATGTGATTGGTCACCAGGCGGACCTACGTTTTATCACAATGGCCGCACAGAAGTTTGTTGATGAGAGCAAGGAGTTTTTGGCTGTACTCAACGATTTCCGAACCTCACTGCCAGAGAGACTGCCCCATGTGGAGCCATTGTCTAGTGCCGAGAGTCCCATACGCCAGGAAGTGTCGCTGGTATCAGCACAGTACAAGGATCTGCTGAACCGTGTCAATGCGTTGCAAGATCGCGTCTCTGGCTTAGGTGGCAGGCAGCGTGAGTACCAGGATGCATTGGATAAAGCCAATGACTGGTTGCGTAGCGTTCAGCCCCGTGTTTCTCGTGTTATATCTGAACCTGTCGCTGGAGATCCGAAGGGCGTACAAGATCAGATGAATGAGGCTAAGGCATTGCACAATGAACTTTTGTCGAGCGGTCGTCTTGTGGACAATGCTCAGCAGGCTTTAGATAATCTATTGCGCAGTCTAGGCGGTCAGCTCAGTCCTATGGAGATCAATCAACTGGAGTTGCCCATAGCTGATTTGAAGAACAACTACCAACAACTGTTGGATACGCTTGGAAACCATTGCAAGACCTTGGATAAGACTCTGGTGCAATCGCAGGGCGTACAAGATGCTCTTGATAGCCTGGTGGGCTGGGTAAATCAAGCCGAGGATAAGTTCAAGATGAACTTGCGTCCTGCTTCGCTTATCAAGGAGCGTCTTCAGGAGCAGATACGCGAGCACAAACTGCTCTTGGCTGATTTGCAATCGCATCAGGCCAGCATTGATAGCGTTCAAATCTCTGCCAAGCATCTGCTAGCCAGTGCCTCCAATGCACGTATAGCCAAGAAGGTTGAGTCAAATTTGAACGATGTAACGGGCAAGTTTGAAAAACTCTTTGAGAAAGCTAACAAACGTGGTGAATTCCTGGATGATGTATACAGTCGCCTCTCCAAGTACCTGGATGATATTAGTACCGTGGAGCAGCGTATGGGCAGCTTGCAGGAGGCCCTGGATAGCCGCGAAACCAGTCTGCTCTCCACAGAGGAGGTGGCACGTCGCATGCTCGACTTGGCCCGCGAAAAGGACCAGTTGGCACCAGAGTTTGAGGATTGTGTGCGTAACGGCAAGGAACTGATAGGGTTGCGCGATGTGACTGATACGGGCGCTTTGCGTGACCGTATCAAGGCTTTGGAATCTCAGTGGCGCAACATTAACATCAGCATAGATGAGCGCGCTAAGCTGTCCAAGCAGAAGGCTGAACGTCGCTTGGCCTACGAGAGTCTTAAGGACGAGGTCTTGTCCTGGTTGAGCACCACAGAAGGACGTGTTAATGGACTGGCACCAGTAGCCATTGATCTGGACAAGATACGCCAACAGAACGATGAATTGAAACCTATCTGCAAGGACTATCGTGACTATGCGCCAACTATCGACAAGATCAACGATATTGGCTCCCAATACGATGCACTTGTTCGCCCGGAAAGTCCCTCGCGTAAACGGTCAACGTACAGTCCTATTAAGAGGACAAGTCCGCTGCGTCGCATGTCTGGAGATGCCAGAAGCCCCAGCCCGACCAAGGGAGGCATACTGTCGCCACTATCGACTGGTTCCAGTGGATTCGGTAGCCGCAGATCCTCTCAGGATGGCTTTCAGCTCTCTGAGCTGTCTCCGGTGCAGCAGCAGTTAAGCGAGATTAACAATCGCTATGGTTTGATTGGAGTTCGTCTGAATGACCGTCAGCATGAGCTGGATAATCTCAGCGAAGAATTGCGCAAGCAGTACGAAAACCTTAAGGGATTGGCGCAATTCTTGGAACGTATCCAACGACAGGTGCCGAAAGAGTCAGTATCCAACAAAGATGAGGCCGATCGCTGCATTAAGCAGGCGCGCAAGATCCTTGAAGATATGTATGAAAAGCAGAGTTTGTTGGACACCACAAAGGCACAGATTAAAGACATTCTGCGACGTAAATCGGATGTTCCCGGCGCCGAGCAATTGCGTGTGGAGAACGACAACATTCAGGAGAAGTGGAAGAATCTCAATGACATCTGCAAGAATCGCATTGCCTTTTCAGAGAAGTTGCGTGACTTCCTGGACACCCATGGTAATCTCAAGAGCTGGCTAGACAGCAAAGAGCGAATGTTGACTGTGCTAGGACCCATTTCTTCGGATCCACGCATGGTTCAGAGCCAGGTGCAACAGGTGCAAGTATTGCGCGAAGAGTTCCGCACACAACAGCCACAACTGAAGCACTTGCAGGAGTTGGGACACGACGTTGTAGATCATTTAGCCGGCACACCCGATGCTCAGGCAGTGGAGGTTAAGCTCAGGGATGTGATTACCAAATGGGATGATCTAATGGGTAAGCTGGATGATCGCGCTAATAGTCTAGGCGGTGCTGCCGATAGCTCAAAGGAGTTTGATGCGGCTGTCAATCGTCTGCGTGAGGCTCTGCAAGGCATTAGCGACAACCTGGATACGCTGCCAACCGAAGGCGATCACCAAGAGAATCTGCGGAAGATCGAGAACCTTGAACGGCAGCTCGAGGGTCAGCGACCACTTTTGGCTGACGTAGAGCAATCCGCAGCCACATTGTGCAACATCCTCGGCGACCCCGCCTCTCGAGCTGATGTTAACTCACGTGTTGCAGCCCTGGAAAAACAATACTTGGCATTGCAAAAGAAATTGGATACGAAGAAGGCTGAAACGGAGGCTTCATTACGTGACGGTCGTCACTTTGCTGAGAACTGTTCGAAGACGCTCGGCTGGCTATCCGGCGAGCTGTCCAACTTAACCGATCGTCTGCTCGTATCCGCCCACAAGCCAACACTGCAACACCAGATAGACACACACGAGCCCATCTATCGTGAAGTTATGGCGCGTGAGCATGAGGTCATAATGCTAATCAACAAGGGCAAGGATCTGTCCGACCGTCAGCAGGATCGCGGTGTCAAACGTGATCTGGATCGCATACAACAACAGTGGGAGAAACTGCGTCGTGAGGCTGTCGATCGCCACACGCGTCTACAGACATGCATGGAACACTGCAAGAAGTACTCACAGACCTCAGAGACCTTCCTTGCTTGGCTGCGTACAGCAGAAGATAAGTTGTCGGATCTAACGCCTGGTGTACTTTCGAAATCGAAATTGGAGACACGTCTGCGTGATCTGCAAACTTTCCGCAGCGAGGTTTGGAAGCATTCGGGTGAATTTGAAAACACCAAAGGTCTGGGTGAAACATTCCTCAGTAGCTGTGACATTGATAAGGAGCCAATCAAGGCTGAGCTGCAGGACATACGCGATCGTTGGGAGCGTCTAAATAATGATTTGATTGCACGCGCTCATGAGATTGAGAACTGTTCGCGCCGCTTGGGTGACTTCAATGATGAGCTCCGCAACCTGGATCACTCATTAGGCCGTTGCGAGGATCGCCTGGCCGCACACGATGCGCTGGGCGGAGCTGCCAAAGACCCCAAGCTGCTGGAACGCGTCAAGGCTATTCGCGAAGAGTTGACGAACCTGAGCAAACCATTGCAAACGCTTAAGGCGATGGCAAAGGATATTAGTGCCGAGGCACGTGCGGCCGGCGGTGATGCGGATCATTTGACCAGTGAAGTTGATGGATTAGCTGATCGCATATCGGAGTTGCAAGGTCGCTTAGATGATCGCTGTGGGGAGCTGCAATCGGCTGCAACAGCTGTATCCCAGTTTAACGAGCAGATGAAGAGTCTGGGAATTGATCTGAATGATCTGGAGGCTGAGGTTGAGAAGCTGTCGCCACCCGCACGTGAGATTAAGATTGTGCAACAGCAAATCGATGATGTGGGCAAGCTTCAAAATAAATTGGATCGCCTAGTCGGTCGCTTGGAGGATGCCGAGCGTGCCTCTGATGTTCTTGTGGACGCCGGTTTCTCTGCGGATACTACCCAGACTCGCGAGCAAATCTCCACGCTGCGCAAGACACTAGGTCGTCTGGATAATCGTGTGCGTGATCATGAAGATAAGCTACAGGACACACTTAAGGCCTTGCGAGAGTTTTATGATATGCAGTCACAAGCCCTGGATGATATTCAGGACGTGAGCGAGGAATTCAAGCGCATGAAGCCTGTGGGCTCCGAACTGGATCAGATCAGACGCCAGCAAGAGGACTTCCGAAACTTCCGAGAACGCAAGGTGGAGCCCCTGGCTCATAATGTGGACAAAGTCAACATGTCCGGACGTGATCTGGTGCGCTCGGCTGCAAGTGGTGTTTCTACGACTACAGTTGAAAAGGATTTGGAGAAGCTGAATGACCGCTGGAACGATTTGAAGGAGCGTATGAACGAACGCGATCGTCGTTTGGATGTGGCTCTCCTACAGTCCGGCAAGTTCCAGGAGGCCCTAGCAGGTCTCTCAAAATGGTTGAGCGATACCGAAGAAATGGTAGCTAACCAGAAGCCACCAAGTTGCGACTACAAGGTAGTCAAGGCGCAGCTGCAGGAGCAAAAGTTCCTCAAGAAAATGTTGCTGGATCGTCAGAACTCTATGGGATCATTGGCCAATCTCGGCAAAGAGGTGGCTAATCATTGCGAGCCTGAAGAACGCGCTTCCATTGAGAAGCAGCTGAATGATCTGATGAAGCGATTCGATGCCTTGACTGATGGTGCCGAACAGCGTGAACAGGACCTGGAAGAGGCCATGGAGGTGGCAAAGCGTTTCCATGACAAGATTAGCCCACTGGAATTATGGCTGGATAATACGGAGCGTGCCGTTAAAGCCATGGAATTGATACCAACGGATGAGGAGAAGATACAACAACGCATTCGGGAGCATGATCGTCTTCACGATGAGATTTTGAGCAAGAAACCCGACTTTACGGATCTTGCTGATGTGGCTGCCCAGCTGATGCATTTGGTGAGCGATGAGGAAGCCGTTAATCTGGGCGAGAAGGTACGCAGTGTGACCGAACGCTATACAGGTTTGGTAGATGCCAGCGAGAATATTGGGGCTTTGCTTGCCGAATCCCGTCAAGGGTTACGCCATTTGGTGTTGAGCTATCAGGATTTGGTTGCCTGGATGGAGAGCATGGAGAATGAGCTTAAGCGTTTCAAGTCCGTACCAGTGTATGCCGATAAGCTGTTGGAACAAATGGACCACCTGCTAGAATTAAACGAGAACATTGCAGGACACGCAAATAATGTAGAGTCCACCGTTGAATCCGGCGCAGAGCTTATGAAGCACATTTCCAACGATGAAGCCATACAACTGAAGGACAAGTTGGACTCACTGCAACGTCGCTATGGCGATTTGACTAATCGTGGAGGTGATCTGCTCAAGAACGCTCAAAATGCTTTGCCATTGGTACAGCAGTTCCATGAGGCTCACAACCGTTTGGTTGAATGGATGCAGAGTGCCGAAACCGCATTGGCGCCAAGTGAGCCACGTCAAGCTGATGTCTTGCGTCTAGAGACCGAGCTATCCGAAATGCGTCCTATACTGGACACCATTAATTTGGTTGGACCACAGCTGTGCCAGTTGTCACCGGGAGAAGGTGCCGCTACCATTGAGAGCATTGTTACCCGAGATAACCGTCGGTTCGACGCCATCGTGGAACAAATTCAGCGTAAGGCCGAGCGATTGCATTTAAGTAATCAGCGTGCTAAGGAGGTAACCGGTGATATTGATGAGCTGTTGGAGTGGTTCCGTGACATGGACACCACATTGCGCGAGGCCGATCTACCGGCTATGGAACCAAAATTGGTGCGTGCACAGCTGCAAGAGCATCGGTCCATCAATGATGACATCTCCAGCCAGAAGGGACGTGTTCGTGACGTGACTGCCGCTTCCAAGAAGGTGCTGCGTGAATCGCCACAAAGCGAGAATACCGCAACACTTCGTGAGAAGCTGGACGATCTGAAGGAGATTGTAGACACAGTTGCACAACTGTGCAGCGAACGTCTGGGCATCTTAGAACAAGCTTTGCCGCTTTCCGAGCACTTTGCTGATTCTCATTCGGGTCTGACCACCTGGCTGGATGATATGGAACAGCAAATCTCTCGTCTGAGCATGCCTGCCTTGCGTCCTGATCAGATCACCTTGCAGCAAGACAAGAATGAGCGTCTGTTGCACTCCATAGCCGAGCATAAACCACTGCTCGATAAGCTGAATAAAACTGGTGAAGCTCTGGGTGCTTTGGTTGCCGAAGAAGATAGCGCCAAGATCAATGAGATTCTTGACACGGACAATGCCCGTTATGCAGCACTGCGTTTGGAACTACGCGAACGCCAACAGGCGCTGGAAAGTGCCCTGCAGGAGTCCAGCCAATTCTCCGATAAGCTGGAAGGCATGTTACGTGCTCTTGCCAACACGGTCGATCAAGTGAATCAATTAGATCCACTCTCAGCACTGCCCCAGAAGATTCGTGAGCAAATCGAAGACAATGATGCTCTTATGGATGATCTGGATAAACGTCAGGATGCATTCAGCGCTGTGCAGCGTGCTGCCAATGATGTAATTGCCAAGGCTGGCAACAAAGCTGATCCCGCTGTGCGCGACATCAAGGCCAAACTGGAGAAACTGAACAATCTGTGGAATGATGTGCAGAAGGCCACTAAGAAACGTGGCAGCTCCCTGGATGACATACTCAGTGTAGCCGAGCCCTTCTGGAAGCAATTGAATAGCGTCATGAAGACTCTCAAGGATCTAGAGGAGACGCTGTCCTGCCAGGAGCCACCAGCGGCACAGCCGCAAGACATCAAGAAGCAACAGGTGGCACTACAAGAGATACGCCACGAAATTGATCAGACCAAGCCAGAGGTGGAGCAAGTGCGTCGCCATGGCAGCAATTTGATGAACATGTGCGGTGAACCCGATAAGCCAGAAGTGAAGAAGCACATCGAAGATTTGGATAACGCCTGGGATAATATCACCGCACTGTATGCTAAACGTGAAGAGAACCTCATCGATGCGATGGAGAAGGCAATGGAATTCCATGAGACACTGCAGAATTTGCTCAAGTTCCTCACCAAGGCCGAGGATAAGTTTGCTCATTTGGGTGCTGTGGGCTCCGATATTGATGCTGTCAAGCGTCAGATTGAACAGCTCAAGGCGTTCAAGGACGAAGTCGATCCGCATATGGTCGAAGTAGAAGCATTAAACAGGTAAGTCTCGTATTTCTTCAAAATTAATTGAAGTACAATTCTCATATCTTATAATCTATATAATAATAATGATATATCAACGACGTATTTGTGTGGTCTACCTTCAATCGTACAATTGGCAGAGGTCTCGAAAGGCAAGATAGTTTCAAAATTTCGTACGTTCTTTATCGTTCGTTCGCTGTTATTGTGTACTTTTAAGTGCCTGTGCATTGTAAGCTGTAACTTTTGTGATATTTCATCAAGGACTTGTGATGTCTTATCTACAATTGCCAATCTGTGATCAAGGATCTGTGATCTCTAATCACGAATATGCGATCTTTGGTTTACGATATGTAATGTAATATTTATGATCTTGGATACATGATTTCGATCTGTGATCTCCGATTGGTGATATTTAAATTGTGATCTCAAATCTGTAATCTTTGAGTTGTTATTCAAGATCTCACGTTTGTCAGGTCACATTTGCTTTATGCATGTTTTCTTATGATTTACGCCGGAAAGCCACCGGAACCAGCGGTTCCTTAATTACCAATGCATGTGCACTGGCAAGACGCCACTTATAATTGTTATTGTTGTTCTGTCTGCATTTTAAATATCCGTTTTAAATAACCCGTGCTAATACTTCGCTAACTACTTACAGACAAGCTGTGGAACTGACGGAACGCACTTCGCCAGAGCAGGCGGCATCAATAAGGGAGCCACTGTCCGTGGTCAATCGCCGCTGGGAAGCTTTGCTTCGTGGAATGGTCGATCGCCAGAAGCAGTTGGAGCATGCGTTGCTCCACTTGGGTCAATTCCAACATGCGCTCAATGAGCTGTTGGTTTGGATTAACAAGACAGACAACACATTGGATCAGCTGAAGCCGGTAAGTCTGCCAAGATATAGCCTCTGAAAAAATCAAAATCTAACACACAATATTTCATGCAGATACCTGGTGATCCACAACTGCTCGAAGTTGAGTTGGCCAAGCTTAAGGTGTTGGCCAACGATATACAGGCGCATCAGAACTCGGTGGATACTCTCAATGATGCCGGACGACAGCTAATTGAAACTGAGAAGGGTTCCGTGGAAGCCTCCACTACACAGGAGAAACTGCGCAAGCTGAACAACGAGTGGAAGCAGCTCTTGCAAAAGGCTAGCGATCGTCAGCATGAGCTGGAGGAGTCTCTCCGCGAGGCTCAAGGCTACATTGCTGAAGTTCAGGACATTTTGGGCTGGTTAGGTGATGTAGATGCCGTGATTGGTGCCAGTAAGCCTGTGGGTGGCCTGCCAGAGACAGCGACCGAGCAGCTGGAGCGATTCATGGAAGTATACAATGAGCTGGAAGAGAATAGGCCTAAGGTAGAAACAATACAGGCGCAGGGCCAGGAGTACATTAAGCGCCAGAATCAGATGAAGGTTTCGTCTAGCAATCTGCAGCATACGCTGCGCACACTGAAACAGCGCTGGGATGCAGTTGTTTCGCGTGCATCAGATAAAAAGATTAAGCTGGAAATTGCTCTCAAGGAGGCTACCGAATTCCATGAGACTCTGCAAGCCTTTGTCGAATGGCTTACTCAGGCTGAGAAGCAGCTGACAAATGCTGAGCCTGTCTCGCGCGTGCTGGAGACTATTCAGGCCCAGATGGAGGAGCATAAGATACTCCAAAAGGATGTGAGCACACATCGCGAGGCCATGCTCTTGTTAGACAAGAAGGGCACTCATCTCAAATACTTCAGCCAGAAGCAAGATGTGATTCTTATCAAGAATCTGCTCGTCTCAGTACAACATCGCTGGGAGCGTGTTGTCAGCAAGGCTGCAGAGCGCACACGTGCTCTGGATCATGGCTACAAAGAGGCCCGTGAGTTCAATGATGCCTGGAATGGCATGATGCAGTACCTTCAGGAAACTGAGCAGGTGCTAGATCAAATCATCGAAGAAGCCACCGCTTCAAAGGAGCCGCAAAAGATTAAGAAATATATTGGCAAACTAAAGGAAACCCATCGCCAGCTGGGCGCCAAACAGTCAGTGTACGATGGAACAATGCGCACCGGCAAGAACCTCATGGAACGTGCACCGAAGGGCGATCGCCCTGTGCTTGATAAAATGTTATTGGAACTCAAGGAACAATGGACACGTGTCTGGTCGAAGAGCATTGAACGTCAACGCAAACTGGAGGAAGCCTTGCTGCTTTCTGGACAGTTTAGCGATGCTCTTGGAGAGCTGCTTGACTGGCTAAAGAAGGCCAAGAGTCGCCTCAATGAGAACGGACCAGTGCATGGCGATTTAGAGACGGTGCAGGGCTTGTGCGAGCATCACAAACACATTGAACAGGATCTGCAGAAGCGAGCTGGTCAAATGCAAGGCGTGCTCAAAACTGGTCGCGATCTGGAGCGTTCGGGCAACAATCCTGAAGTGGGTCGCCAACTGGATGAGCTGCAAACCATTTGGGAGGAGGTCCAGAATGCCGTAGGCAAGCGCGGAGAGCGACTCCAAGTCGCTTTGGTGGATGCTGAGAAACTTAACGCAAGTGTCCAGGCTTTGTTCGACTGGCTGGATCATGCGGAGCATAAGCTACGCTACGCCAAGAATGCACCTGATGATGAGAAGATCTCACGCGAGATGATGGAGATTCATACGGAGTTCATGCGTGATCTGCGCGTGCGCGAGCGTGAGAAGACCGAAACGTTTGAGTACGCAGAGGTGATAATTAGCAAAGCCTATCCCGATGCCATACCCATCATCAAGAACTGGCTATCGATCATTCAACAACGCTGGGAGGAGGTGCGTCAGTGGGCCATCAACCGCGAGTCGAAGTTGGAACAGCATTTGCAATCGCTCAAGGATCTGGATGATACCATTGAAGAGTTGCTCGCTTGGCTCAGCGGACTTGAGGGCACGCTATTGAGTAAGTTAATCAGACTAGTATCTATATGGTCGATTATTAATGTCTCTTCGTTCCCATAGATCTAAAACATGAACAACTGCCGGATGAGATACCCCCTGTGGAGAAATTGATTGAGGATCATAAGGAGTTCATGGAGAACACCGCACGCCGCCAGAACGAAGTGGATCGCGCATGCAAGCCACGTCAACTGCCACCTGGCGCTCGCAAACCTTCGCGTAGCGGCAAAACTCCAGTGTGAGTACTATAAAGTTGCACCCAAATTTTTGTATATACGAAAGATTTATTTTTATTTATTATTTTATTTTTTATTGCAATTTTTCACCAATTTTACTGCTAAAAATATCAAATATTTTCCCCTGCAACGTTTTGCACACAAACTCTTGCCTATCGTCTACCCAAAATACCACAAAAAAAAAAAAACAATACTCTACACCTTTCAACAACTACTCAATATATATATATATATATACAACTGTAGTCGTGGCTCCAGCCACGATCTGCGTGAACAGTCGCCCGATGGTCAGCTGCGACGTCAAAGGTTTGACAGCTACTTTATACTCTACATTATATATTGCAAGCCACAAAAAAAACAAATAAGTGGCGAATGTGCTTACCAACACTGACTCTCTCACACACGCACACATTACCAACTGGTTAAAGTTTGCATTTAGCTTAACCATTGCAACATTAAACATGTTATAAAACTCAAATAGCAGCCAATCATTTGCTTAACTATAACCTTAAGTTATTTCGTGTTCTATGTAGCGCTAAAATGTGCTAACATACGAAGTTTGCTGAACCTACATACAAATCCATATTTCATGCATATTTCTATTACAAACCATTTACCAATAATTACAAAGATAAGCTAAACACGTTCACTTTTAAGATGAGCTTCGAAATGTTGACTTTTGCGTTTCTCCCTTAACTATATAACTATAGCCAATCTTATCTAACGGTTTGCAAAATTATTGTAGTCATAATAATAACACCTTATATAGCCCTAAAAGGCATTAAGAACTTAGAATGAATCCCAAGCAAATCTACATTTAATATTTTTGAAAAGGTTAATAGTTTGTAACTATTGCCTGAATATAAATAATACCGTATGTAGCCATATTTGCTAACTTATCTATGTATAGTTAGTATTCTTTGCCACTTACCACACCACGTATTATTCACTACATCTCGCACACACACCGCCTCGTTCACAGCACCCGGCTTTCAACACTGCTGCTAAAACTGTTGCTTTATTTTGATTTTCTCCCAACCTTAAGGAGTAGTATAACTTGTCTAATATATGACTTTTACTCTCTTCCACAGCTTCAAGGGCTCGCGCGATCAAGGACTTAACGCTCGCAAGGGCAGGTGAGTTAATAGTCTGAGTCTCTAGACTGATTGTTAAATGGTTTCAAGAAATAACTGTGCATGCACTTTCAAAATGCTCAATGAAATTTCCTTTGTTTACTCTCAAAACTTTTTTTTCGGCTCTATGCAACACTATTTTTGGAAATGCTGCGACATGTTATTTATTTTGTGTATACATATATATAAATATATATACTATTGCCAATTTTTTTTTTGTACTGTAATTTTGTATTTGTTTATATTGTTTCGTTATTTGATCGTTTTTGTTTTTGTCTCTCTCTTTTGTCTCTTTTTTGTGACTCTACTTTCATCACGCTACGTAAACGTTGCCTCATATCAAATTCTATGCATCTTGCTGCTTAAATATTTGCTCTGCATCATCAATAAATCAATATTTCTACATATATATATATAAATATATAAAAAATATTTATTTATAAACATATGTATGTAAATATAATTGGCTGTACAGTCGTGTTACGCCCACGCGTGATACGCCAGACAGAGATCGCCTGCCGCACTATGGCCCACGTTTCTCGCCAAGGTAAGTGACCGACCGACCGATCGAACTTTCACTCATCATTTAATGCTCAGTGCAGCTCAAACTGTGCGCTTAGCTAAATGCTCTGTTAAGTATTTTGTGTATGTTAAGCATTATGTAGTTGAGCTCTCTTTTCGTTCATTGTGTACTCTGCTTCCCATAAGATATTTTAAATTTGTACTGATCCTTGTCAACTATTTTCAAGCAGCTCCAATGGTGGTGAATTGGAATTCCGTTCACCACGCGCCAAGCTCTTGTGGAACAAGTGGCGCGATGTCTGGATGCTGTCATGGGAGCGTCAACGCTTACTTCATGAGCATCTCATGTATCTGAAGGATGTGGAGCGTGCTCGTAACTTTAGCTGGGATGATTGGCGCAAGCGCGTAAGTAACCAGTTATGATCTAACCTATGTTCAATCAGTAACACTCGAAAATATCATACCTCATGTAGTTCCTCAAGTACATGAACCACAAGAAATCGCGCTTGACTGATTTGTTCCGTAAAATGGATAAGGATAATAATGGCATGATACCGCGGGATGTGTTTATCGATGGCATACTCAACACAAGTAAGTTCTGAAATCAAATTAGCTCTCAGAGTTTTTCTAATGGCATTTTCTGAACAGAATTCGATACGTCGGGTTTGGAAATGAAGGCCGTTGCGGATCTGTTCGATCGCAATGGCGAGGGTCTTATCGATTGGCAGGAGTTCATTGCCGCTCTGCGACCCGACTGGCAGGAACGTAAACCCGCCACAGATTCAGATAAAATTCACGATGAAGTCAAACGTTTGGTCATGCTCTGCACGTGCCGTCAAAAGTTCCGTGTGTTCCAAGTGGGCGAAGGCAAATATAGAGTAAGTCCAAATTAACTTCCAGTTTGCATATGTTAAACAGATCTTAACTGTTGTGTTGTTTCTTCACAGTTTGGTGATTCCCAGAAATTACGCCTGGTTCGCATCCTTCGCAGCACTGTGATGGTGCGCGTGGGCGGCGGCTGGGTTGCTTTGGATGAATTCCTGCAGAAGAACGATCCTTGTCGCGGTAAGTTGCACAACTCAAAACTCTTAATCACAAACGTTTTCAATATGAATATAATTTGTACACGTAATCACACGAAAATTATCAAGAAATCTTGTTCAATTTCAAACATTAATCGCATATTATTTCTAGTGTAACTTTTTGTAGTCCACCATACCACATTAAAGAAAAAAAATATAAAAAAGATAATCATAAATATTCCATTCCCATCTCAGCTCATGCATTTTGTCTATACCTTAGATTGTATATGCATCATTCTATTACAAACCCATTTTTGATCATATCTCATAATTCACATACATCGACTTAGGTACAGTTGTGCTTAACAACTAATTATACAATTTTTTTTTAAAAACAAGCTAAACCTTTTTTAAAAACATACAAATATATCATATTAATATTACCAAACGGATATGGTCATTTAACCAACAAATAAATATCAAACTTTTGTGCCTAAAAATATATAACTAGCATATGAACCCAAAAGAAAAAAAAAAACAAAACAAAAACATAACCTAAAAATAAAAAACACAATTTTTGAAAACCTCATTAATTTGTTTGGTTGAAAAGTTGCTTTAATAAATATATATAAAAAAAAATAAAAACAAATAACAGAGCGCATTATTTTTGAAGAATTTTTGACATTTAGCCAGCGCCAATTTTGACGCCTCTCATACACACAATAACCCAGCGAAATAAAAAATCCAAAAAATATCCTAAAACCCAACCACACCTAAGCTCACAATATAGGCCTCATCATGCTCATAATTTTGTTGCTTTTATAAATGTTAATTCTGCGTTTTCTCCTACCTCCCATACCACACATTGTATTTATCTACTTATTTGGTATTTTCTCGTTAACTGGGTTGAGAAACACTAAGCCTATTGCGTAGCATTTAACCTTAACCAAAACATTGATCAACAATATAAAAACTTGCTTAGTACATTTTAGTGCATGCTTCCATTTACTTTTGCTGTATTTTCTCTTTGCTTCACTTAGCTACAATTGGGCATACTGTTAACTAACAGTCGTGTCGGCTGTACCTAGCTGTAACTGTATTTTTTTCATGTCACGCCTCGTACATTTGATTTGATTTCTGTTTGTTGTGCTTCCAATTTTTGAATTGAACTTTTTGTATTAATATTTTGTATACCGTTTTTCGTTTTTACTAATCAAATTTTTATGTTTTCCCCCGTTTTTCTTTTTCAAATGTTTTTTTTTCTATGATTTCTTGTTGAATCGAAATCGATAACGATAAATCAATATATATATATATATATATAAACACGTACATGTGTGCCACAAAAATCCGCTTGCGCTGCCCGATCGCCTGCCTATCCACGCCAAACATGCACTCGCCTGCGACAAAACAAAAAAATACCACCAAAATACCACAAAAAAAACCAACAACCAAAACCAAAAAACTGTGACAAATACCATGCGGTAACAAAATTTCGTTGTTATTGTTGTTATATGTACAAAAATACAACAACAAACAAATGCGTGCTTGGTATATATGTGTATATATATATATGTATATGCGTGCTTGTATATATATGTATGTACCATTTGGTATATTTCGCGGCATTTAACGGAGCAGCCAAGGGACGCACTAACATTGAGCTACGCGAGCAATTCATATTGGCCGATGGCGTCTCACAGAGCATGGCCGCCTTTACGTCCAGACGTTCCACGCCCAATGCTGCCCAAACTGCCAACAGTTCGCAAAATGGCGCCGGTAGCCCCAACTTGCCGCCATATATGAGTGGACAGGGTCCCATCATAAAGGTAAATCAACAAACCTATCTCAGATGTGGGTTAACTAATCAAAAGAAATCAAAAACAAAAACAAAAAATACGTAAAAAAAGAGAAGAGAATCCCTTTCATAATCCCCATACTAATCCCGTATATTAGAGTTATGTGGTTCAGAACAAGTTCAATTGAGCGAATAATTGAAGTCAATCACAGAACTTTTTCAGTGATCTGTGAACGATGGCAATGAGTCTGTTATAGGTAATCCTCTCTACTGCGAAATCCAAATGCACAAGAGCGATTTAAAGTTGATCAGCAATTCATAAGCGATACTATTTATCGATATATTTAGCTTTCGCTTGGATGGCTTATTCAAACTGTCAATTGTTCATAAACTAAACACTATCCAACGGTCCAAACAACTGAATAACTGACCGTCTAAAGTCTACTAACCGAACTATGTAATGATAATGAGCTAGTCAAGCTCACGCCTCGAAAACTCAGAATTGAACTCGATCAATTGAACTAATATTCCCTGACTCTAATGTATGTCCCTTGTTAGGCTTATCCGATTATCCGAAAGGTAAGTTTTGAGCTTTCGTTTTGGGTTTATTGTGTGTGTTGTTGACAAAATAAAAATACCAAAAAAAAAAAAAAAGAAAAAGCAAAAGTTAAAAAATACATGCTCGCTCGCTGCTGCCGCTGCGTCGCGCCGACTCTTGATTTTTGTGCATGAGAATTTATATAATTCTATATACATATATATTTATCGTATTGAACGTATTGTTGTTGCTATACTACATACATATCGTATATATCTTTTACATATATATTTATTTGTTAATCCTTCAATTGTATTTTGTGTTTCGCTGCGTCATTTATTTTGAGTTAAATGCTAGCTACATCTTATCTAAGTGTGCGTGCAGTTGCGCTCCCTGAGGCTAGGTTTCTTTTGAGGTTATGTGCAGGCATTGATTAGGTTATATAGAGGCCAGTTGGCTTAAATGATCATATTCCGTTTAGTCAGCTATAAGCATATAGAGCAAAATGCCAACCAAAAAAAAAACTTATTTCTATATATGTAGCTGATGAGCACTTGGCCGAGTTAATGCCAATATTTGAGAAAATCCGTGCACAAGACCAAGTCCCATGCGCCTTTCCCATACATATGGGCGCCGGCGGCACAGTATTCGTGCGCTGCAATACCAGCCGCTCGGTACCACTGAGTCCACACGTGCTTCATTGTCATCCAACCACACACTGGGTAAGTCGAACTCGACCTGAGGAAGCAGACGGAAGTAAACCGCACCAGGTGGCAACAGGGCCAGTAGCAGGGGGCACCACCAAAAATACCCCTAGCCCTACAATTCTAACATCTAATTTCTTGCCTTCCTGTCAGGTACGCGAGCGTTCAGTACGTTCTATACCCATGTCCAGACCATCACGGTCTTCGCTTTCGGCCAGCACGCCTGATTCGCTCAGCGACAATGAGGGCAGCCATGGTGGACCCTCGGGCCGTTACACGCCGCGTAAGGTCACCTACACGAGCACACGCACGGGCCTGACGCCAGGAGGCTCACGTGCCGGCTCCAAGCCCAACTCGCGCCCGCTAAGCAGACAAGGCTCCAAGCCTCCGTCGCGACATGGCTCCACGCTTTCGCTAGACAGCACAGGTGAGTGCCTTGAGTTGTCCAGTATCCAACGCCTATTATAATCTGTTTCTTGCAAATTTGTTAGACGATCACACACCCTCGCGCATACCACAGCGTAAGACATCCGCTACAAGCACCATCAGCGGCACCGGCACCGGCACCACGCCACGTCCGGCTCGTCTGTCCGTAACCACGGCAGCCACACCGGGCAGCCGGCTCAACGGCATCAGCACTATCACACGCAAAACCGCATCCGGTTCGGCAAGTCCAGCGCCCACAAGGTAAGAGTTCGAGCTACAAAAAAAGCTTATTCCGTCAGTTGGGGTAAAGCGGGGGTTTATTTGATCAACACCTGAATTTTATTAATTTATTTATTTGTTTTTTTAAAAATATTTTCGGTTACTGCATTAACTTTTGACTCACACAACAATACCTACAAAATACCAAAATAATTCCGAAACATACTCAACAAATACTCGAAACTCATTAATCAACATGCTACTCACACAACAAATTGGCTTATATCAAAAAAATACACATTCAAAATACAAAAAAAAAAAAACAATTTTGAATCGCTAACTTACAAAACGAATTGGCTTGAATATCATATCGAAATTGAATGCTTGAATGCAACTAACTGCAACATCAAAAAAAAATACAAAAAAATATACCGACTTGTGCCTGAAACAAACAAAATATACCAGCAATGGAGGCATGAGTAGATCATCCAGTATACCAGCACTAACAGGCTTCGGCTTCAAACCACCTAGGTAATGCCCAATAAAAAAGTGAAAAACAAAAATAATACTAAACATATCATTATATATTATATTTATATTATGATTTCTATTCCATAAATATAAGTTAAAGTTAATAAGATTCAAGCTAGTTTAAGCAGTAGCAAAATAGTATATAAACTCTCGGTTATGGTTGTACTTATGCTAACTATTCATATATACTAAAGCCGCCCATCACGGATACCGGTTAAGATACCCCTCAACGATTCCAAAACATCATCGCCCACCAACTCGTCTGCCAATCCAAGCAGCTTGGGGTAAAGTTCTATATATATGTAAACTTAATATATATATAGAAAGAGAAAGTGCTCTATATCTATATATATCCACAGTAGAAATTATCTCAGCAAATTGTAGCAAGTAATTATTATAATTTCTATATATTATATACTGCAAATATATTTTTGTTCCTAGTTTTGTTACCGTTATTGTAAGCCCAGTGCATGTCAAACTGCAAGCGCCTCGTTCGTTTTCTAACTTCTAAGTTCGACTAATGCTTTAAGTTTGACTTTGTTAAATGACCTTGCGAAGAATATTTTATATACGAGAGCTCCGTCTAACTCCAAAGAATTTCTGCTTCAAAGTGAAACACACAACTTTTATTTCCATTTAAATTAATATTTACTTAAAAGGAAATAAACTAGACTTAAAATGTTTTAGCGTATTATAATTTCCTATTGAAATCATAGAAAATACATTTTTATAATTATATAATTATAATACTATTATCCATTTGATTTATAACTAACTATTCTAAATATGTTGAATATAAACCCATTTCTACAAGGTCTTCAATCTTCGGTAGACCGAAGTTAGCTTTTATTGTTTATATATATTTATCTTACCTAACTGTTCAATTGTTAAAGTTTCTACTTTCATTTAAAAATATTTGGAATATCTTTTCTCACATATATCATTGATATGCTTTTCACAGGCGCAACATTAGCGGCAGTTCCACGCCCTCGGGTATGCAAACGCCGCGCAAGAGCTCTGCGGAGCCGACGTTCAGCTCGACGATGCGGCGTACATCGCGCGGCACCACGCCTACAGAGAAACGCGAACCGTTCCGGCTCTAAGGCGGAAGCAACAGTTGCCAATTAAAATTAAAAAGAAAAAAAGAAAACACAATTCTTAAAATTACTAACCACGCACTGAAGTTCTTTCAACTAACCAACCAAATTGTGAATTTGCCCCCTGACTCTCTTCTCATCTGACTCAGACTACATTGATGTAAAAAATGTAGCAACAGGAACCAGTTCAAAGGACGCTACGAATACAAAAAATGAAAATTTGTATGTAAAAGCGTCGAGAATATTGCAAATTTTGGTAAAGCGCAAAAGACACACACACAAAAAAATGAGAAAAGCAAAATTTAGTTTTTATAGCAACCGTTATAAAGTAAAGCAAAAAGCTATTCACACAAAAGTTGAGAAAACTAAACACGACAAGTCATACTAACTAAAATGAGAACCTTTTGCTACTACTAATATTTAATGCCTTCTATTTACTAGTTATACTTAAATATGGATTTCCAAGTTTATAATTTGTATATACTTATATAAAATGCAAAATACACTCCAAGTGCTTTAAGGCAATTCAAAACTAAAAATTAAAGAAAACAAAAAAAATCAAGAAAAAATGAAACAAAAATTATAAAAATTAACAAAATTAAAAAAAATTATAAAAGAAAACATTCGAATTGTATTGTAATAGTCGTTGCGCACTGTCATTAGCTCTTGCAGTCTCTGATCGCGCTCACAAAATCGCCAGTTTGTGGGCGTGTTCTAGCTGTGGGCGTGGCAGTTGTGTGCGACCAAAACAGTAAACACAATAGAAATGAAAGAAAGTTTAAGTAAAAATTTGATTTTGTTCTGTTAAAACTAATTGTAAAAGTGAAGCGCGTAAGCCACATAAAAGGAAAAGAAAACAAAAAAATATTTAATTAAATACTAAAAGTCATTACTATAAGTTTAATTAATATTTAGTTAATAAGACTACCAAACACACATACATTTTGTAAGTGGAACATATAACTAATATAATAGAGTGAAACCGAAATGATAAAAACCTGCAGAACCTTTATATAAATATTGTATAATACTAATACTAAATTATTTTGTTATACAGAACGAGAGAAATGCATTCAACGTTTTTTGTAATTCTATTAAAAAACAATTCAAACGTGAAATAAACATTTACAAAAAAATATTAATAACAAAATATGATGTTGTTTTCTTTATAACCTTTTAACAATTTGATCTTTCAGACAACTATTTGCAGTGCTCCAATTGGTAGCGAACGTTCCAATTGGACGGAATTCAAAAGGAAAAATAGTTCTTCATCGACTGTTAAGTTGGTTAGTTTAACAGCTACAGCCGCTGTTATGTTACTGCTAACATTTTCTGAAACAACATTAGTGTCCATGCGGGTATGCACTGATATTTTTGCACTTGTGATTTCAGATCGCCTGGTAGGTACTTCAGCTGCATATTTCTCTTCTCTATGGAATATTGTCATTTTGTCCCCGTACAATAAAGGCCCTTGGGAAACTTTTCAATTAAATTTGACCAACAACCGATTTTTGTATAGCTTTAATTTAATTTTTAAGCAAATTTTAAAATATCTTTAATGCCGATCTTTGGAAAGACTCTTAATAGCCATATAATATAATATTTGAAACAAATCT
This sequence comes from Drosophila hydei, assembly GCF_003285905.1. Taxonomy (NCBI): domain Eukaryota; kingdom Metazoa; phylum Arthropoda; class Insecta; order Diptera; family Drosophilidae; genus Drosophila; species Drosophila hydei. The sequence continues at coordinate 2,916,421 of NW_022045656.1, forward strand.
GAAAAGATTTGGAGGGTCATTTGCTCCAGTCTAAAAAGCTAACCTGTTATAAATAAATCACAGAGAAAGTATTTTATTATGGAATTGAATTTATTTATTTAATTTATGAGAGCTTTGTATTCGTATTTGCTTTTTGTTTTTGACACATTGAAATTTGGTATTCGTAGTACATGCATTACAAACCGCATGAATTGCATGCTTTTTGCTTTTGCCTTCTTGACTTATACATCAACATTTAATTAAATAGACATTTAAATATTTGAATGCAAACGTATACATCTATATAGTTGCTAGTTAGTGTTATGTATTTGTAATTTCCCGGTTCTGTCATCTCAAAAAGTGACTAGAATGGCGCTGCTAATAGGAGGACATGCCCACAACTATAGATATCGTGCCTAGGGGATGTCTGTTTATCATTGTCTTTATTTTCTTGTCTTTTGTGCTTATTACTGTCTCAGAAAAGTTACCAGGGAATGGGGAGGAGTTACGAGTTAAACATTTATGCTAAAGTTTCAAGTGCGGATTGCAGTTTATGCGTTCTAGTAAATATCAAAGTGTGTATCTGTGTATGTGAATTACTCTGTGTGTGTGTGTGTGTGTGTGTGTGTGTACGTCAACGCCAGCGCTGCCAGTTGGTGCTGCTAATAACTATCATCTATTACAACGGAATCCCCTAATAATATCGCTGGCAATAATTGCAGCAAGTCTTTTGTCAGCCATTACAAGTACAAATATAGATATACATATCTAAGATAAAACTAAATACATAAATATACATAGATTCGTAGATCAATTGATATTTGTAAACCACGCTTGCCATACAGCTAAACTAAAGATAAGTTAATTAATCAATCAGCAGCTGAGCCAAAAGCTCTCTCAATGTCTGAGTAATCAATCAGCCCCTGAGACAACCTCTTGGCTCAGTCAGCCTTATAAAGCAATCCGTCAGGAGTTGTACCAAACACTTGGCACAAGCTTTCACAGAAATCGAGTGTTGCACTAAAGACGAAATTAAACAAAAATAAAAAAGTTAACAAAACAAAAACAGAAGCTTAGGAGCTGGTCTTGAAGTATGGGGTAGAGTTTTGTGTGTGTTGTATATTAGCAGCAGGGCGGCAGATGAGGAAGCAGAAGCAGGGGCAACAGCTGTGGCATTGGTATAGTTAGCATCAGGGCTGCGTCTTTTATTTCATTTAGAATCGTTAGACGCAGCATCCAAGTGCTGCGCCACTGTCACCTGGCATGGCCGCTGCCGGCAGTTTGCGCCTTTGGCTGTTTGCCGCCTGTAGAGTTGGCACCGCTGCCAGCTCCACCAGCAGCAGCAGCTCCGCCACTTCCTCCTCCTCCTCCAGCTCCGCCAGCTGCTGTGCCAGAGCTCTGCGCCACATCGCCTCGATGATGATGATGGTGATGGTGATGATTGTGATTGTGATGTCGCCGGCCACCGCGATAATGTCGACGATTGTGATGCTGATAGTTGTTATTTGTGGGCTCTGGCAGCACACGTTGCGTCTCCTGCACTACAGGAGCAAAGCTGCTGACTACTGGCTTTGCCTGCGCGGCTGTGCTGCTAGCTGGTTCTGCCGTGCCGGCCAGCTTCTTAGCTGCCTCGGCCTCTTCGCGACTTCGACGCCGACGCACATCCTCCTCCGTTTCGATGGCTATGACTGTGCCTGCCTCAGCCTCTGCATCGATGATAGCGCCGCGGCTTTTTTGCTGCAGATAGAGTTGCGACATATGCTGCTGCATTTGCCGCAGTTCCTGTGTCACTTTGAAATCGGGCGCATTTTCCAGCTCGGCAGGCGGCATCGCGCACTTCAAACTGTCTGATTCATCGCGTATATGCTCCCGACAGACGGGGCACAGAGCCTGAAAAGGATCTGCAGTCTTCTGCAGCCAGGCGGGTAACTTCTCGAACTCCTCCTGGAAAGTGCGACGCAGCGCATTCAAATGCCGGGCCAAGCAATAGCTGTGTAGGTAATGGAAGCACTCGGTGCGTGTGAACTCATCGCCCTCGCTAAAGCCATACAAACAGATGACGCACTGACCACTGGGCAAATTGCTGCCGGTCAAATGCTCGCGCACCACCTCGATCAAATCGAAAACGACTGGCAGACCGAGTGACTCGTTGATCTTTGCGTCACACGCACTGCGTATGGCTTCTAGTCGGGCATCGTCCAGGCCACGGGGACGTAGCAGCTTAAATTCTGGACTCACATCCGGATAGCCAGGCGGGGGCAGCACCTGGAGAGTGACACAAATATACTTCTGCTCATCCTCCTCGCCAGTAAGCGGCAGCACCGTTGTCTCAATGATGTCCACAGCGCCACTAGAAATTAACAACAGTTACTCTATGTAGTAAATAGGGGGTTCACACATTCGTGAGTCTTACCTGGCGCCTCGTACAATGCGCACATCGTCCATGAGAATCGCCTCTAGCGATTCCAATTCCTCGTCTAGCAAACTGCAAACGAAATACAGAAAAACAACATCGTTTTTTTTTTGCAAATGCATAAGCATTACATTACTATAATATACTACTATTTAACTATGTCTTCTTACCCATCCATGTTCGTTGTTTTTTTGCTTATGTCTTTAAATGCTATTTTCTTAAATATATAATAAAAAATCGATTGAGACAAAAATTTTGCGATTGACAACAACAACTAAAATTCGGCAATCGCAGTACAACGTTTATCCGACGACCAGTCACGACGAGCGTTAACACAGAGTTGACACTGGAAGGTGCGCCATCTAGTGTGGGGTAGCTGTAAAGAGTATTAGTAGATTTTAACAGTCTGTTTGAGTAACTATGCTGTCTTAACAGAATGAAAATGACTTTAAACCGCTAGGGATTATACAAATGTTTGTTACGCGCCAAATTTGAATTAGCATACACTTAAAAAATCTTTTTTAGATCTTTTTTGAAATGTAGCAAGTTAGAGGAATGTTAACTTAGATTCAACTCATGTATAATTTTTTAATATAATAAAGTTATAAGCACATATACACACATGTACATATTAACAGAGAGCAATCTTATTAACACACATCTTCATATTGAACGATGGGCTTAAAATTATAGATTTGTAAAGTTAATGTTATTGTTTAATAAAATTAAATAAAATTAGAAAGATAATAGATTCTTTACAATTATATTAATATATTTGTTTTTAAAACTTACATTTTCTTTACTCCGCTTTATTTTTATTACATGATCTTATGCCGCGGTAATTCTGTAGCTGTTAAACATAATATGCTAAAACATTTATGTATAATAATTAATTTCAAAGCGAGCATTTTATCCTTGATTATCATTTAAATAATATAGTTTAAAAATAATAATTTTTTTTATGGAAGACTTTAAAAAATTCATTCATTTTTCTTCGCATACTTTTTCTCTTACCACCTCTTGTTATTCTTTTCTATTGCGCTGACTACTAATAAAGGACACTGGCGGCATTCCCTTGGGTCGCTTGCCTTCTAATACTCACACACTCACACACACAGACACATATATTTATATATATATATGAATTGAAAGCTAAGCTGGGCAGCTTTTTTGGGCTTGAGCATTTTAATATGCTAGCCAAAATAATTTTAGAACTGAAAAATTTCCATGGCAGAGTCCTACGCAGCTTGTACGTCAATTCCCAGTTCTAAGGTGATGGTGGTGCTTGCGGTGGTGGGTCTGCTGGGGCTTGTGGTGACAATGATTGCTCGCGCGCTTTTCACCACAGCAAGCTATCGAATGTGGGAATGGAAATGAAATCGAGTGAAGCGCATATCGCACCCCAGAGCAGTCGCTATTAAATGGCACAGGCAGCGTTTTCGGTACTCGGCGCCAAGCGAAAAATCAGTTTACAACGGAAAGCACAAAGCGACGGTCGTTAAAATTCAGTTAAGCTACGTGAAAATAAAATAAATAAAAAAAAATCTAAAAAAGAAATCCCAAGCAAAACGAAGTTTAACGTAAATTTTGCGTGGTAATAAAAAAGGTGCTGAAATTCCTCTGATTGTGTTTGTTGTGTGCACTGAATTCCACGAGTTGCCAAATAAGTTGGCCAGCAAGGATAACAAAGCGCTGCGTGTCCTGAGCTAGGAAAAATCCGCCCCAAAAAGCAGAAGCTAAGCCAACGCAAAGTTTGGTACGTTGTCGCATGGAAAAAGAAGTGAAAGAACGAAGCACAGATGAAATAGCGCATAGCATTTCGAAGCACTTTTATCCTGACGTGTCCTGCGCACGCAGCACACGCGAGGAGAGACAAGTACACATACATATACACACGTATACACATACATATATACATATGTACATATAAGCAAAAGGGATGCACGTGCTTTAGTCGAATTGTCTCTGATTTTACATCTGAAATATTTAAATATTTGCATACGAAGCGCTTCCAAAAATACAATTTGAACAATCAGCAAATATTTGCATGCACGACGCAGTATTTTTTCTATTTTATTTTTATCAATTTAAAAGCGAAAAACATTAAAAATCAAGTCAAATTTATGTCTCAGTGGCGACAGCACGTGTTGCAACAGCTACAACAATTGCATTTTCGCTAAACAATATAATGTTTATTTATTTATCTTATAGCAATATTGTGTGTGCATCACATAAACATTTGCTGTACATGGAAATGCTTAGTAAAGTGCATTTAAACCATTTTCAACTGTTTTCCCGCAAGCTTTTCACGTCTACTCTGCCGTTCACCCTCCCTCTCTCTTTCCCTCTCTTTTGCACCTCTTCTCTTTCTCTCTTGCTCCCATCTGCGTGATGTGGCAAAGGGAAATTGCATTGAGGCTGGCAATGGCATTGGCTGGGGGTTGTTCTGCCCAAAAAAGTTGAATATAAATGAAAAGCTCACACTCATGACAAATCGCCCTTCCTCTTGGACACACATCCTCATCAGCATCCTCAATTTAGTTTAACAGTTGCCAAAAAATATAGAAAAAAGAGAATACGAAAGTGAACTTTGTGCTTGGCTGATTGCATTTTGGCCCTGGCAAATTTCAGTTTGTATCTCCTTCTTGCTTCCACTGCCTCTGAGCAGTGCAGAGTGAGAGCGAAAGTGCATGTCGCTACATAAGACATTGGGTCTTTGGTTTTTGGCATTTCCCTAGCGTGTTGACCGATGTGATGAATCGTCTTTACTTGATTCTCTACATTGTTCCACTTATAATGTTCCTTCTCAGCAGCCTTGTCTTGCAAATATCAGCTGCGTTTGAGTGTGGCATAGTTAAAGGTTTCCATAGAATCGTCGTAGAAATCAGCTTCAAGCGAGAAACAGCTGATTTCCATTTTACTTAAGTTACTTGAACAGTTCAACGACTCGTTGTCTGTTTGATATTTAATATTCAATTCGCACTTGGAAAGACAAGCTCTGTCACACATAGTATTTCGACTTGGCATTAAGTCATTTTTACAACATATAATATGCCTAAAATATTTAATAATTTTAAAATACTCTACTCTTTTGATCTCTATGAGACGACATATGCAAATCAAAGGAGTAAAGTTTACTTATATAGATATGTATTATATATATATATATATATTATATACTTAGATTAACTAGTTTTAAATCTGCATTCTTTGTCTCGTCTAAGATTTCTAACATACTTCAGCAGATCAGAGATAGCAAACGGAGCAGTTAATGACAGGCCTAATATTGACACTCCTCTTTTAATATTGTGAGCATTCCATTGTTAAGCATCTATCAAATATTGAAGGAAAACTTTCCACATTACTAACAACTGAGCCAAAGCCACATCAGCTGCAAGTGTTTACATAAGAATTCTGGCAACTTGCAATAGACCAAGGTTAGGGATGCATAAACAATAAAAAATGAAATAAAAAACAACAAGCAGATGAAATACAAAACCTTTGAATAGAGCAGTTAAAGCCAAACTCAAGCAGTTTAAGCAGAGCCAAGTGGCTCCAACCAGACCAGTCCAGCCCAGTCCATGGCCCGCGACGACAGAGTCTAACACAGATTTCCAGGAAGCAAAGGCGTCCAATGCGGGCGTTGTTTGTAACAATCAAGGCCAGAACAAGAAAGAGAAGAAGCACGAAAACGAGAGGAAGAGCGAAGGCAGGCAGAGGGAGGCAAGGCTATGGATGCAGCACTTGAATCTTACCATCGATTATATATATATGTGTGGCGTAGATTTTCGGCGCCAAATGAATTACTCTCATTGCTAGACCAGAGCAAGTGAAAGCCTTGCATTGGAACGTAAGCCACTGCGTAATACTCTGCTCACCGAGAGCTCAAATTAAAATCCAGCTAATCGATAACTGTGATGATAGGTCTAAGATATTGGAGCCACAGGCATTCAGCCTTTGGCTGCGAGTGGAATATATTTACACAAATAACAATTCAACCATGCTAAATTACAATAGAAGCTCTTATCTTAGTAAGCCCGGATCAGAGGGTGCGTGTATTATACTAGTTGATTGTTCATAGAAATTATTTTGATGACTTATTCAACTCTAATATTCATTACAATATAATAATAATACGAATAGTAATAATTAAAAGAAATAGTAGCAAGCTTGAATGTTATAAATGAAGCACATAGTTTTGTTTCTTTAGAGGTCATCTGACATCTATAAATATATTGACATTTTGAAATCTTCCACCTATATATTGCTTAGCACAGTCCCAACAGAGTGCATATATTTTCAAGAGCAAAGGCCACATGAAACGTTGCTGCTACATTTGAGTGAAGCAGTTTTGAAAAAGTGCCGGCAGCTAATCCGAGCAAATGCCAAAATATGTCGAATCCAAAAATAGCTCGGAAATGTGCAACTATTTACATGAATTGGCTGTGTTTACAAGTGCAACAGCGACGGTGCTTGTGCGGGCCCTGGAAGCAATTGCAAATTCGAAAAAAAGCCATAAAAAATGCGCAAATCGATTGCATGAATTAAATGCATTTTATAGGCAATCAAACTGCATGATTTATGTAAAGTAGTTAAGACCCTAACAACTGTCTCGCTCGCTCTCTCGCTCTGTCTATCTATCTACCTCCATCACATACTCATAGCCTATCGCTTACCTCAATTCGCTTATCGATTTGCTCTGACAAGCACGCCATGTCATATGCACTCAGGCTCCCCCGTGTGCCATATCTGACGACCCTTCCTATCCAAAAATTTGTTAGTGTGTGTGTGTGAGTGTGAGAGACTGTGTCTATCGGTGTGTGCTTTAAACTTGACGGAGTCAGCGGCTACAGCTTTAAAGCAACCCCGCGCGAGTCCTACGCTTCGATCAGCTAAAAGGGGGTTGAAGTTCAAATACCCTGTATTCACAAATTAATATAGAGATGGGATTTGTGCAATAGAAAACAATTGTCATAGTCATCTATATTATTATTATTTTATATAAATAATTGTGCTCATATTATATATAATATTTTTATATTCAAAATAAAATTTTTTATAATATATATAATATATTAATAATATAGTATAATTATATTATTATATATATATTCATTTCTTTTTTATGGAAATTATTCGATTTTATTTATGTTCGTATTGGAATTTAAGCAACGTTAAAAAGAAGTTTTATAGGAATATATGTTTGATGTGCATCGATATCTTATAATATATTATATTAGATGTTTTAAATGATCTGTTAAAATTAAAATTAGATACTTTTTTAATTTATAAAAGAATTAGGGAGAAAGATCGTGTTTCAATTTGTATATTCTTATGTACTTTATAATGATGGGATAAGGAAAACTTATGTTCAAATATTTTAATATTTTTTAATAAAAAGTTGGAGAGTTTTGAAAATATTTGTGATATGCAAGCATATACTGAAATTGATAGTCAATCATTATCTATTGAGTTCTTAGTTTGCCAATTGCTACAGGGTAGCAACTAGTCGAGCATTGCTTGGCTAGAGCACGCTTTCTTGTTTTTAATATAATATTTGGCACGACGCAATTTCGTCCTTTATTCTGCTTTCAAGTTGAGCCGCACCAAAAAAGACACCAACACAAATGCCGAATGGCAAGCTTTTTGCCATCACGTGTGTGTGTTGGTGTGTGTGAAAAAGGTATACATAGGTATCGTTGTTTCAGGGGTTACACTCTGGTATATTTCCATTCATTTAAAATGTATTTTTGTGCTGGGAAAGAGCTCGCTGTGCTGTTTGCGTTTAATAAATCTGTTTGCATTTCGTTTGTTATATAATTGGACGTCAGCAGGATGTCGACATATTGATATATACTGCTTGGCATAGAGTATAGATATATACAAATAAATATTTAAGTATGGCTCTTGGTAGGCTCTTGGCGCTTGGCCTCCCCAAATGCCCATGAAAACCATTTGGGCCACAGGGTATTATTGAGTAATTTCCTATAAAAATGGTTTAAGCATTGTTTCGCGCACCTCTTAGGGGCTAAAGCACATGCACACACACCCACACACACTTGGGTGCATAGTGTGGCGTTGACAGGGCCAGGGCCAGACGTGTCCTGCGAATAGTACCGACTTGACAGCTTGAGCTTTATTTAGAAAAAAACGCCGGTCGGGCGTGCTTGGGGAGTGGGCCCAGCTGCCAGGTGGCTTTAACACAAACAAACTGCGACGTAGAAATCTCAGCTAGCCAACAACAACAGCAACAAAAACAATCAACAACAATGGCCAAAGCCTCAGCGCTCAGCGCTCTGCGCTATTGCAGGACGTTTATTTTTGCGCTCAGCTTTACGTAACACAAGTGGGATTGTGTAATCAACGGAGAGTGAAAAGGATAGAAAGGCCAGGGCAGAAAGGACAGCAGTGCTTTAATGATAATAATAACAACACCAGTTGAAATAACAAAACAACAACAACAACAACATTTGTTTACACTGGGTCAAGGGTATTTGCTCAGCCAACGACTAATTTTTAATGCAAAATGCTTTCGACTTTTTGTTATTTTGTGTCTGTTACTTTTTTAACACTTAACATAAACATTTACAATCATGAATAATTATAATTTATTGCAATTGGAGCCGAGCGGGTTCCCCTCTTAGGTCTATAGGAGCTGCGACTAAATACGCAATTGCTGTGGGCTGTTTGTTTGAAGCAGCCAAAGACGTCATAGCGCATTACGTATACGCAATGTTGGACACAGCAAAGAGCTGCCAGCACTTATACACACATACATATATATAGTCACACACATACATACGTAAGCGCAGCTAGGCGCATTTGCCATCAATGAAGCGGCTGTCGCTGCAGGACGCCAAAATAAAAGCTTTTTCGCTTAGCTTTCAGCATGCTCTTGCTCGCTCGCTCTCACTTCGCGTGTACTTTGCACTCACTCTCTCTCTGTCTCTGTCTTTCGTGGTGAGTTTCTCTTTCATTTGTGCAGCAGCTGCTGCTGCTGCTTCTTGCTGCACAGCTGCTTACACACATACATGCTCACACCCATGCCGTCGCTCTCTTACGGCTGTTCGCCACCCTCTCTGCCTCTGTTGGTCTCTCGCTCTCGCCCTCTCTTTTCTCTTCCTATGGCGCTTTAGCTTCCGCATGGCCTGGACTTCCGCTGGCGACAATTTTTACTACGTCAGCAGGCGAGACGAGCCTCCAAGTAAATAGCACACAACACATAGACTTGGCTGTATATGTATGTGCATATGTATGTACGCATACGTACACCCATGTAAACATATAAGGCTATATAGGTATGTGTGTCTGTGTATGGGTATGTGTGCGAGCTCCCCTTGCTCTTTGTTTAATTCGCAACGACCTTCTGTCATAGTTTCATTGGTTGAGGTTGGGTGTCCACATGTTTTGAGTGCAGTTTTGGGCTAATGGCAGGGCATGAACTTGCAGCAGTGACTGCCAAACTGTGACACACACATATACACCCATATACAGAGGTGGGGAGTGTAGCTTAATTAGCTCTGACCTTTTCATGGAAAACTGTTGACATTTGAGCCTTAGCTATAGACAACAAGAACTGCTTGCCAGCAGAAAGTTCCCACTACTTAAGCTTAGCTAAGTTAGTTAATAAATTTAAGTACACAAGTCGGCGCATAAATTGTACACAAGCAAGTAATTTTGCTTAATGGACTAGCAGTTAGCTCGCAAATTGAGTTAAGAGTCAGCCGGTGGAAACGCCCACGCGCCAGGGCACTTGAAAGCACAGCCCAAGGACGAACCAAAAAATGGCAACCTATAGCAGATTTCCATATAAAATTCATGAGTAACTAACACACACAAATACACAAACACAAATGTATACACACGCACGTACACCTAGAAAACTCTGGGTAACTTATTGATCAAACATCATGAGTGTCCTCAAAGAGTTGCATGCTGTGTGTATGTGTGTGGCTGTGGAAGAGATTGCGAGTAGGAGTGAGAGAGAGTGAGTTAGAGATAGAGAGAGCTATATCATAACCTTAACGTATATGAAAGAAAAAGTGATTGACTTACCGCTGCCCTGTAGACAGGCCAAAATAGTGCTCAGTCCAACTTAATGTAGGATTTTAAAATTCATAGTCATAAATAAAGATATTTCACAATAATAAAATTAAAAATAAGTGAGAACTCAGGCTTTACAGTTATCTGAGCATGCTTGAGGATTTTCAAGCTATGACTTACATATTCCAGCTATAGATCTGTGCCTTCAAGGTACTAAGCTTGTTGCATATTTGTATTTTCTGTGTTTATAGTTTGTGTTCTAATTGTTTTTTATTATTATAATAATACAGGTAAGGTAGATAAGAAATAATACGATTACCTACGTAAGCAAACTCCTTCTGTTCGCCCTGATTTGAGTCTGCAAAAACAGAAGAAGAAATGGTAATTGCTTTCAACACTTCATAGACATAGGAACCTTAACCCATACATTCTTAAATACATCAACAATAAAATAGTTATATATAAAATATATAATATATGACAATATATGACATACACAATATATGACAATGATATTTATATATATATATATATATATATATATATATATATATAATTATATATGACAATGATATTCTGAATGCTTTCAATTAGTTCTTAATCATGACTTAGAGTTTCAGAATGAGCTTCATTTAACTATGATTTTACTTAACTGTAAGAGCAAAGAGATAGTAGTGCACTATGATAAACTTTATTTTAATTTAAAAGAAATTCTCCTATTTTTGCAACTTATGAACTTATCCTCGGCGTAGTCAATACTAAGCCACGGCTTCAGCTCTAATTTCTGACAGGGTATACCCATATTTGATTGCATCGTATATGACTTTCTATGACTGGCACATGCTTATGCACAGCTTTATAATTTGCTGACTATAGGGTATAATAATCATGATTGGGCTCGTGTTTTGGACTGTGGCACATGCAACAGCCCACTCGCCTTGCCATATGTCATGCGGCACACAATTCTTTAGAGACTGCATATGCGCTGTTTATTCCAGCTCAGTTGTACGACCATAAACCACGTAAGCTGACAGCTTGCTACGAAATGACTAATTAAATTGCATTTATTTTGGTTGTCCTTGCAGAAGAGGACGGTTCGTTGGAAAGGCCAAGACATAGAGTTAACTGGCAACGTTGATGGCTGCCACGAAAATCATTGATGCACCGCGAAACGGCCACGAAATGGCGCCACTGAACACGAGAGCGCGGGGCGATGGCACCCATGGGGTGACTATTGTCCTAACAGCACCGCAACGCAATTCGGTGCAATCGGTGGATATACCTGGCGAGCCGGACCGCGCTGCCTGGAGTGGCAAGATGCAGTTCTTCCTCAGCATCATTGGTTACTCCGTTGGCCTGGGCAACATCTGGCGCTTCCCGTACCTCTGCCAACAGAATGGAGGCGGTGAGTTGTATCTATTGCTAAAATGCTTATCGTATTACCCCAAAACTCTCTCCGGTGTCACTCGGTCGACGAACGACCAAAAATGTGCAATTGCTGGCAAAAAAAAGAAAGCGTGTGCCAGTCAATGGGCGCACTTGGCAACCCGATGATAGCAAACAAATACCCTGGGCAGTTCCAATTACAATCCCAGTTCCACTCCCATCGTCACCTGTTCGCCGTTGATAAAGCTAATTACTTTGGCTGCAGCTGCTCGATATTGGGTGCAGTCATCGCCAGGAGCGGAGCAAAAATATTGTGGCATGTGGCGCATGCCCTTAATCTTAACCTTAATCTAAACCTAAATAGAAACGCAAAAAGTGTATCATAATATGGAGACATGCATCAGAGTTGAAAAATGTTTGATTTCTGCATCGCAACTGCTGCTAGAAAATCGTACAAATATTCGATTGTTACTTGAGACTCCCTATTAAGTCAGAGACATAATATATAATCTATAGATTGTGCGAAAAGTACTGGAAATTGTATTATGCAAAGCTTTCATTCAAACTCAAATCAATCTATGCTAGATATATATTTTCTTGTCTATTGTTCACTAGTGAATGCATTAATAATACGAAAGAAAAATCCTATGAAATCATTATGAAAATAATTAATTTTATTAATATTATTTATCATAATTTATCTTAATCTTGTAGATAAAGCAAATGTCCGTCCTTTTTGCACTTTTGGGCCCTGTGCATGGCAGCTCCGCTCCTGCCCGTTATGTACATACAGAACCGATATCGTGTGTCTGCTAAAGCTAATCAAGTGCGCAACAATAACAATAACATTATGAGATTTAATGTGAACTAATTGCAGAGCTTTCGCATGGGCGAATGAGTTGTTGGTTCAAGGGGCTCCGATGGGGTTGAAGGGCAAGGGTTATTTGTACATAATTTGTGGGCCTGCCGGAAGAGCTTAATTGGGGGTCTTTTCGCTGCTTTTTTAAGGCGGGTTGGGCTGCAGCGCCTCGTGCCAACAATGCGTTTTTATTGAAAGACACATTCCAAGCTTAAATCCCACACGCTTCTAATTCAATTACGAACGGCACAAAAAGAAAACGAATGATTAACAAGTGAATGCAACGAATGGGAAATACACTAACATAAGCTAGAAACTGCAATTGGAATTGCAATTGCAACTTCTCAGTCAATTTGTAAAAATTAATTTAAGATTAATAGCATTACATGAAACTTCACTTACAATTGGCTTTCCATACTTGGCAGGTGCATTTCTGATACCGTTTATGATCATGTTAATATTGGAGGGCATACCGCTGTTCCTCATCGAGCTGGGCATGGGGCAGCGCATGCGTTTGGGCGCCTTGGGTGTCTGGAATACCATACATCCCTGGCTGGGCGGCATTGGCATCTCCTCGTGCATTGTGACGCTGTTCGTGGCGCTCTACTACAACGTGATCATCACGTGGGTGTTCTACTATCTGTTTAATAGTTTTCGCGTGAGTATCTAGTCCAATCGAATCTATCTGCAGCTCTAATGCTCTCTCTTTGCTTGCTTAGTATCCGCTGCCCTGGTCCACTTGTCCCACTAACAGCAGTGGCTTTGAGTTGGAGGAGTGCGCAAAGTCTTCAGAGACAACATATTTCTGGTATAGAACCACTTTGGATGCGGCTCCCTCAATGGACGAGCCCGGTGGCCTCAAATGGTGGATTGTGCTCTGCTTGCTGCTCTCTTGGACCATCGTCTTTTTCATTGTTATGAAGGGCATCCAGAGCTCTGGCAAGGTGGTCTACTTCACCTCACTCTTCCCCTACATTGTGCTGACCATCTTCTTCATACGGGGCATCACGCTGCGAGGTGCCGGCGCCGGACTAATGCATATGTATACGCCGAAGGTGGAGAAACTGCTGGAGCCGACAGTTTGGCTCGATGCGGCCACGCAGGTATTTTACTCGTTCGGCTTAGCCTTTGGGTCGCTCATTGCGTTTGGCAGCTATAATACGCCAAAGAACAACTGCGTCCGAGACGTGCTGCTGGTGTCTGTGTGCAATGCAGTCACCGCCATCTATGCGAGTGTCGTCATCTTTGCAATTCTCGGCTTCAAGGCCACCGTCAATGTGGATCGCTGCGTGGCCAGGTGAGTACACACACCTTGCACCCTATACAGAGTCAGTTAATCGGGGGCATATTGCCAGAAGAACTTAGTGCATATTTTAAATAAATTACTAGGATAAGTAGGATTAACATCCTTATCAACTCGTATACAATTTTTACTGGTTTCCTAAGTAAATGGTAGTGCTTCGAGAGTACGTAGTATCTTTTAGTCAGGCGCTTTTAACAGAAACTCTTTTACTTTATGGGCTTGGGTCAGGTCATTGCAAGTTCAACTGCACGCTTCAACGACTTACGTTGGGTGGGTCACTCAGTCAACCAGTTTGTCAGTTGATTTGTCAGTCAGTCAGTCAGTCTGTGTACGCGTTCATCAACCAGTTGTAACCGCATAGGATAGCGGCTTTGCCCATCTTTCTCTTTGTTATTTATTCATTGATATACCAATCGATAGGTGGTCGTCTGTCCGTTCGTCCACCAAGTCCGTCTGTTTGTCAATTTGTTTCAATTAATTGGCGCTGCACAGGTTTTTGCATTGTGTCCCCGCCGTCCGCCTGCCCGTCCCTTGAATTATCGACAATTGCTCTTGAACTATTTGCGTGGCCCATTTGAGTAGGTGGCGCCCAGGTATCGAGCTATTGTCTGCAATGCTAGTTGTAACCGATTTGAGCTAGCTATCCAATAATAAACCTCCACTCAATCGCTCTCTATTTATAGCAATACGGATATATTGGTTAAGAACGCGCTGTTGCCCTTCAAGAATGCCACCAGCGAGGATTACGATTCAGCCATGCTAAAGATCAATGGCACCGAATTCGCTGCATTGCATCTCAGTGAGTGCAGCCTGTCCAAGGAGCTGGACAATGTAAGTAATATGCAGTCATGAATTGTTTCTTCTTTTTCAATTATTTGTTTGTATAGTTGACGCCTTCTATCAAACCATTACCTCAAATCGAATAGCAACAAATTATATTAGTCGTAGTTACTACCTAATCTACCAATGACTATAGAATTAGTATTTTTATAGATTGAATTATGCATTATGAATTATGAATAGTCCGGTAAAAGCTGCTTTTTCTAGTCATTACAGGGCTTAGATTGACCAATTGAGCTAATGAAATTACAAATGGTTTGACCTAAATAGTAGATTATTCAAGTGGTCAAATCATTAGTACTTCAAGCTCAAGGTTCAGTTGGAGATGACTTGGTTCAGCGTTTCGCAGGTTAAGCAGCGTCACTTTTAATTTTTTTCGGTGTTTCCTATACTTTCTTCATTTTAAATAAGTCTTCCTTAGGATTATTATCTATGGAACTGTAATATTTGTCAAGTACAAGCCTTATACTTTACTTTACTTTAATAATTCTCCAAAACTTAAGTTGATAAGAAGTATTTATCATGCTTGGTCACCTTTGATGTTAATTCTTAATAGGATTATGGTTATTTATCCGTATTTGTTATGATTCTAATAAACATGATGATGACAGAGATGATGATGTTGATTATAATGATAATGATGACAATAATATTAATGATAATAATGATGACAATGCTAATGATGCAATAGGCATAATAATTCAAATTTAAGCCCTGATACATAGTCCCGATAAAGTCCCCATTTAGGATGCAATTGACTTTCTAATATGTATAATATATATCTAACACAGAACACATCTTAAATATAATTAAAATATCTCTTTATATTTTTGTACATTTCCAGGCCGCAGAAGGCACCGGCTTGGCATTTATTGTCTTTACTCAGGCTATAGTCGAGCTGCCAGGCGCGCCGTTCTGGGCAGTGCTCTTCTTCACCATGTTACTGTCGCTTGGGTTAGGCTCACAGATTGGCATTCTTGAGGGGATGCTGTGCACGTTGTTCGATATAGACATCATCAAGCGGGTTAAGAAACAACATGTCACTGGTGTGGTATGTCTATTCTGCTTTATTGTCGGTTTCATCTTCTGCACAGGTGCCGGTGAATATTGGCTCAAGATGTTTGATTCTTTTGCCGGTACAATTGGGTTGGTTGTAGTTGCCCTAATGGAAATGATAGCAGTTATTTTTATCTATGGCCACGAACGGTATGTGCTTCTGATATTGTACATAGACGTGGGCTCTATCATAACTGTATGCCTTTACACAGCTTTACTGAGGACATCTATCAGATGACGGGCTATAGACCCGGCCTTTATTGGCAGATGACTTGGCGATATATTGGCCCAGTTATCATGGTCTGCATTTTGGTCTCCTCTATAGTCTTTATGGTCATACGGAATCCGACATATGGTGCCTGGAATGCCGAGAAGGTATTAGGAGATTCTAATCTTTCTCATTTGGTGTACTAAATATGTTTCGTTTTGGTACTGCTCAGGGTATGGTTGAACAGAAGGATTACCCCAATTGGGTTATGGGCATTGCCCTCTCTATGATCTTGGCTGGTGTACTGCCCATGCCTATTGTGTTCCTCATGCGCAGCTTCCAGTGCCTCAAAGTGGATCTGGACATACACCAGGGCTCCATTCGGCGCAATGAGACGACCGCTTCAACTAAGGAAATGATTGACAACGATGATGACGTGAGTTACAGTTGGTTAAGCCAGAATATGTATTTTTTAAGAAATTCTTTATTTTTGAATAGTACTTGTATCTAATTATTGGTCCAAGTTATTTGTTGTGTTTGTTTTGATAAGAAGTTAAGCTAAGATACTTTCTCTATCTCTCTATCGTACTATAAATGTAACTAATTGTGTCTTTCTCTCACTTAACGACTCATCCCACACATTTACGCTTGTTTCTCTATCTAATTAATAATGCTTTAAAAACAAAAAAACAAAAAATATACCGAAATCAAATTTACATTCGTCACGCGCTTAATGTCGTTCAGAATTTGAGTCCGGATATGCCACCGCAAGATTTATTAGCGGCCACACGCTTCACAATTGGAGACTTTGAAGTAAGTTGTTTGTTTACCTATCCGCAAAAGAATCTATCCAGTAAAACACACGCTCCCCCAACTATCTGCTAATCACACATATCTTGACTCTCTTCTCTCTCTTCTTTCTGTGTTATATTCTATATTCTGCAGAACTAGAAACTGAAGTACTAAACACATCCAACAAGATACCTAACCTTAAACTTAACTAACTCAAAAAAGTAGCCTCCCACAAAACAAAAAAACAACCAAAAAAACATAAAAAAATAATAAACAAAAAACAACGCCTGACACCCACGCTGTGAGGATAAATTTCACGCGCCGTCTGCCTGACTAGAAATACCCTACAAAACAAAGAACCGCACATACGTTACGTAACAATTCGAACCGATCCGCATTCGCCACTAAGTAAACTATGAATACTTTTTAAAGACGCACAGCAAAAACTTAACAGTAGCAAAAAAAAAAAACAATCGCAATGCCATTTAAATGTAATAGAGTTTGATAAACGATAAGCGATAAACGATAAGCGATAAGCTTCGATAACAAGTACTCGTCAGCGCCTTCTTTACAAAGAACAAAAACAAAACTTAAAAATTAAAACAAAGAAAAAACGATTACAATTATTTACCAGCAAACTAGTTTAGTGCAATGTTTATGAACTAGGCTAAATATTTATAAACTAAAGTTTAGACACGTAACGCTCACCTAGAAAGCTCAATGTTTAGTCCTAGGGCTGTAGCAAAAAAAGAAAACAATATTTTCGATTGGCTAAGAAGACGGTTCAGAATTGCAATTCCAGAAGGTAAAGTACAAATTGTTGGTTTAAGACACCAAAAATCATGTAAATCCAATTACTCCCAAAATGTTCCTATTGTTTTATTGTTGTTTGTTAAAAATTGTAGTATATTTTGTACTAAAGTTCTGTTATTGTTTCTTAGTAAATAAAACTGCCACAGCAGGCGCTGCGCGTGCAGCGCCCTCTGTTGGTTGTTTGCGAGAGCTTTTGCCGTCGGCTTGCAGCTTTGTGATATTGCGCATACGCCGCGAGTCCATATGTTTTGTGTTTAATAACAAACAAGCTGAACATAAATATATATCTTATTTATAGATCTTTTTGGTTTTAAGATATACTCTTAAATATGTTATATTGAACTGTTTTAATAAAGTATGTTTTTTGCAATAGGAGGACGATGATGAGGACGATGATAATGACTTTAGTGGGCCCGCATTGGGCGGCCATGTGAAAACCCAGAGCGATTTCTCTGACGATGACGAGGAGGATAAGCCCATGACCATGCGTATGATGATGATGCGTTCGACAACATTAAATGCAGCCACGCCCCTCAAGAAACTGGGCGGAAATCATCTAAATGTGCCAACAAGCAGAAAGCAGAACTACAAAAAGAACGCCTACGATGTGTAGAGAAGCAAGTGTGGCCAGGGTAAGCCAACACCTTCAAAAATAGGGTTCATGTCAAAGGAATACCTATAACAAATATATATATAGAAATATGCTAAATATATATATATTGCGAAGATAGCGCAAAAAACCATTTATATATTTACACTAAGTATTTTAACAAAATTTATATTTAAAAAACTTAAGATTAAGTCGAAAAACTTAAAGTAAATTATTATATAACAAGTTTAAGAAATATGTAAAACACAAAATTGTTAAAATAACATTTTAATACACACCTACACACACACACGCACGCACACACACACACACACACACACAACTAAACTATGTACAATGAGCTACAATTGAACTAAAAACGGGTTTTTGAAGAGAGTTAAAAAACAACATAAATACTTTTGCCATTTCTGTTGCTGTAGCATTTAGTTAAACTGTTTTTAGGCGTTAACTGTTAACTTTATAAATCCCTAAATATAAATATTCTATATTCTATATATAACCGAGTTGTATGCCCTGCCTAGCCATGAGAACTTTTAATTGCTAAACGCTTTTCGTAGTGTAATCCCAAAGAAACTTTTAACCAAACGCATTTCCACGAGTATAACTCATTATTTTTTATTTACCTAGTAGCATTCAGTTTCAAGTTCAACTTATCATGCCCAACAACAAAACAGAATCTAAATATATATTTATATATATGTATTCAGTTTAGCTCTACACAGATGAAATATACAAAATTAAATATGTATATGAATAATGCAAAAGTATTGTAATAATAATAAGAATTAATTAAAATGTGAAGCATAAGTTAATCACGTTGAAATATTAATGAAAATACTAGTTCAGTTGTTAACTGCAAATAAAAAAAATACTTAAAAGAAATACCAAAAATATACTTCAAGCTAAACACACTTACAGACAACTCAAAACGAACAACAAAACAAAATAGGAGCATAGCATGTGTGATATTCTAAATAATATCCTCGAATTATAGTCTAAGCAAATATCATTTGTTACGTTGTTCAACACTGTCTACAGCCACTTGCTTCTATTTAACCGTGAATTAGTTAATTCCCAATATTTTCTGCCCAGACATTCAGACACTGGAAGTATTTTCTTACACAAACACAAAAAATAAACTGCTGTGAATAGTTTTAGTGGTTGTAAAATTCTATTACAAGCGAATGAAGAATTACGAAAGAGAAATAAACGTTATGAATAATTATATATGGGTAATTTTTAAGATGGTATTAAGCTCTCTGATCTGACCTGATCTAATCAATCACTCACCTAAGTTCAGTTTAGCAGATCCTATAAAAAAACACCAATTCCAATTTCCAAATTCGGTTTCCGCAAAAGGACTGCAACAGGTTTTTATTAGAAAAGAATCCACAGAATCCATAGCAAGCAAAGAAAGAAAATAATTAAAAACTCTAGATTTCGGATCAAGCAACATACGAAGAATCAAAAAAAAAGGACATTTTCAGTACTAGTACTCGTAAACGGCAAACGTTGAAGACAATAAAGCAAAAAAATATAAAAATAGGGAATACTTATGATATGATGATGAACTGGACAGAACTGGACTTCGATGGAAGCGCAACTTTATACAGAGATTTTTATGATTTACAATTTTTCGAAGAAAGATTTAAAAAACATACTTGATAACAAATAGAACAGAACACAAATTTCCGTTTGCAGTCTGTATAAATCGTAGCAGGATGGTAAACCCATCTAAAAGTTCGATTAATGTACCTTTGCGATGACACAGGTCGTTGGGTTAGTTGAGTTAGTTGATAAGCTTATAGATGCATATAACAAGAGCAGAGAAAGGGTATCGCTGAATTAAAGAACAGCCTATATATGTATAAATATATATATATAGAGCTAAGTATATGAAATCTGTTGACATACTTAGAGCCCAGAAAAATCCAATTTAAATGTTTTACAGATAAGGTACTCATAAGTGTTATAAACCTATAACGCTCCACAGCAAAACAAAGATAAGGAGTACGTATAATGCCACAGTTAAGAGCCATCAGATCATATCCTCGCAAACCGTTAACCGAAACCAAAATATTATTGTATAGTTAATTCACAACTAATTCTTAACTCAAACATACTATAAATATATTATATATATATATATTGTATATCAATTAATGTCGTAGTGCTTAAGAGAACTAAACCATATATGTATATGCATATTATTATATACATATATGTATATGTATATGTATGTATGCGAACAAAATGGACTCGTGTAAATTTGATTGTATTTAAAACGTAAAGTGAAATTACTTATGTGAAACATTATTATGATATACGCAGGTAATTATTATTAAACAAAGATATATAAATAAATAGTGCGTTAAGTTCAAGAAAAACAGCAAAAACTAAATGATTTTTTATTTGAATGGATCTGAACAATTCGGGGCTTTTGCATGCTTTGAGTAAAAATCATTTATTTCATCACCTGTTCTATAAAAACCTTTTTCAGTTCTATTATTCGATACCAACATTTGGATAAAAGTGAGAAATGTGCATAAGTTGTTTTGAAATTGTTCTTCTGGGTCTTCATTATGTCATTTATGGACATCTCTTCCATCTATTCATAAAATTATTCTGTTTTTTATTTACTACAATTCCCACAAGCATTTTGCACTGAGAGTAAAGCTTGCCAAAAGCTGAAAAAGACTCTCATTTGCAGATTAGGCTTATCGCCTGGGTTCAAGTTTCGTTTTGGTTGAGTTGGTTTTTTGCAGTGCTGCAAAATCAGCATTTGATAAGTCATCAACAATCTACTTCTCTCTTTCTCCTTTTGACTCTAACTGACTCTGTCTCTCTCCCGCTCTATCGCTCTCATATTCAACAGCTCATTATGCAAGTGCAGCGTGTGTGACCATAGTTCAGTCAATGGAGGCAGCTCTCATGGTAAAAATTATGATTATCAAGTCGATTAAATGTGACATTGGGGCAACCGAAGAATGCCATATGCAAGCGAAAATAACAACAATAAACATTCTCGATATTGATCAATTGATAAGTTTGACGTATGTTAACACAAGAAAAGGTCTGCTTAGCACAAACTATCGACTAGCTAATGCTCTGTACTCAACTAAAAGTGACAGAGTGATAACATATATATATTTATATATATATATATGAACTGTAGACATGTTTTTACTTAGTGTGTTTCAATAAAAGTTGAAAGGGGAGTAACTCTTATACATTATTTGAGCATTTCAAGGACTTGACATTAATAGCATATAAAGACAGAAGTAAAGAAATCAAATATTTCGAAAATCTTAAGAAATATATATGTATTTATACATACGTATAATAATAATATTTGTTCACAAGCTATTAGTTAGAAATCTCTAGTTCCTGTGACATCTTAAATACCTCTATAGCTTCCGATTAAAAGGTATAATGTCTATGTTGTCTTCCTTCTGCAAACAACAAGCACAAACATTTGAATATTCAGTAATTAAAACCAAATATAGCAAATAAATTTCTCTTTTTAGTGAACGGCCAGCAGACACCCTATGCTTACACTTAGGTGTAAGCATAGGGAGATTTGCTGTAGGCTTTCGGATAAAAGGTTTAAATATAATTTTTAGATCGTTATTATTGGTGTGTAAAAATACCCTTTGCAAAACGACTGCTGTAGTATATAAAAGTTAGATAAGTAGTTGACTTCGTCTTTGTCCCTTGTTTAGGGTCTTAGTAAAGGGTAATAGCAATCAATTTTATATTTTTATTTTTATAACCTTCGCTATTCTTCTTTAAAATTGTACAAGTTGAAGCTACTAATATCGCCTCTCTGGCTTGTCTTACAGGGTATGTGAAATCAAAGCCACAAATAAAAGATAAGCTGCTGCGGTTGCTGCTGCTGCTGGCTCTGGTCGGCTGATGAATGATGTAAGCGGGGCAGACGCCTCTTAGGCCACAGGCCAAATCCATTGATAAGGAAACATTCGGAAACATTTGGCGCTGGGGCAGTAGAGTTTTATTGACTGTGAGTGTGTGGCTCTGTGGGTGTGTGGCAACAGCTGAGTTCAACTGTGCTGGCTGAAGTAATATGGCAGCAGGAGGCGCGGCGTCTGGTGCATGCGGTGGGCGGCACGTACATGACAATCGGCAGGCGATGTGGGCATGGCTCTTATCTTATCAGCCAGCGGGCGCTGCATAAAAAAACACAAAAACACAGAAAGAGCGTAAAATAAAATGAAGCACACACAGACACAGAGCAATGGTCGACTCAAATGTGTGTACAAATACTCTGAATAATGTGTAGTACATCTGTTACTTAAGCGCACAGGCTGACGTAGAGTTTCAGTTTCGTTTGTTGTGCGAAGGCAGCAACAAGTGCCCCGGCAGCAGCAGCACCAGCAGCAGCAGCAGCATCAATAGTTGCTGAAGCGCAACAAGTGCCACGCGTAGAGCGAGAGAAAGACAGAGAGAGAGAGACAGAGAAAGACAGAGAAGGGAGCAAAGAAAAATTGCCAGAGCTAAAAACACACCACGTCTCTTCAATTAGCTTTGCTGCAGTTTTATTTAAATATAAATTCGCATTAAGACATTCGCAAATTGATCACATTAAACTACGAAATAAATTCATTAAACGCAATTCAATTGGCAGCAGCAACAGCTGAGCGAAAAAAGAAGAAAAACGAGCAAAAAGTGAAAGGCGACAAGGAAAAGGGAAAACAAAAGTGGAAATGTTGTTCAAAGGCGTCCAACTACTGCGCAGCGGGTGAGTCCCAACAGTCTCAATATGAAAACAGGTTATATCCCTATATATATCCATATTCATATATACATATACATAGAGCATTAAGCGGGTCAATGTCAAAAGGTGGTCGATGGTTCCAGGTACACTCTGGCATTGGTTACTCTACTTGACTTACCTGTACGGTTTGTCACGTAGGCCACAAATAACCTACCTCAATTTTAGACCTTATTACAGCCTAAAATGATACTTATCGCAGCGATAAAATCAAAATTATTGAGTTCATTCAGCTGAAGCCGAGAAAAATTCCATATTGATCGTTTGCATAGCAGAGATACACTCATACACCCACACACACTTACACACACTTACACACTCACACACGCACACGCATACACAAATTTGCTTACACGCAGCAGCCCCAATTACAGCCTCAATGTTATTGTCGCAGATAGTCCACGGATCAATGCACCCGCTGTGGGGACGACAATAATCATAACGATTGCAGCTACAGCAGCAACAACTGCAATAACAACCATAAAAACAACTACAATAACATCGAAGACCACAAAGTCAGCCACAACAGTTCTTAGTAATCGCACATTCTGCCTCTCCCTCGAGGTAGGCTTCTCTCTCTCTCTCTTTGTCTCGCCGTTTCATTCTCAATTTTA
Organism: Drosophila hydei; assembly: GCF_003285905.1. Classification (NCBI taxonomy): domain Eukaryota; kingdom Metazoa; phylum Arthropoda; class Insecta; order Diptera; family Drosophilidae; genus Drosophila; species Drosophila hydei. Next base: position 2,940,129 of record NW_022045656.1, read on the forward strand.
CAAACACTTTACACACATGTAGTTTGTTTATAAACAATTTTCCACGCACGCTACCAACACTTGACGCCCCATACCCCTTTCCAAGGCAAGTTTTATCAATGAATGTTTTCGTTTTAGTTGGGGCTTTTCTAGGGCGCTCGAAAGAAGGCAACACTTTTAAGATTTCCTCATTGCGGTTGCTTAGGTAAAAGCAACTAGAACATTTTAGGTATTCAGCAAGGGAGTAGAGTTTTTAAATATGAATAAAAGATCATTTAATTGCGAAAATGTATTTCAAAGTTAAAGCCATAGAGCTTAATATTTTTTCAGGCATCAAAGCAGAAAGCAGCGAAAAGGGTTGTCTAACTTAAACTTAGCTCTGAGGAGCCCTAAGATACATTTGAACTTAGATATGCGCAAAGTGAACTAAAGCAAAGTTTCAGCTCGCGTCTGAAAATTAAAAAAAAATTAATTAATTCATAAACAAATTGTTTCGGTTTTTGTTTCGTTGAGTTAAGTTTTTATGAAAATATCTTTTAAAAATTTTGCTTTTGTCCAAATTACTCCTAAAAAAAAAACTTTCTATACGACTTAAGTCTTTATAGTCCGGCTAATTTTTTTCTATGATATAACATATATATGATCAATTAATTTACAAGATTTTTTGTTGCTAAAATCAATTGAATTCTAATTCTTTTTAAATAACTGAAAAAGAAAAGCAAAATTTGCAGGTGGTTTTTTGCAGTGCTGCAAAATCAGCATTTGATAAGTCATCAACAATCTACTTCTCTCTTTCTCCTTTTGACTCTAACTGACTCTGTCTCTCTCCCGCTCTATCGCTCTCATATTCAACAGCTCATTATGCAAGTGCAGCGTGTGTGACCATAGTTCAGTCAATGGAGGCAGCTCTCATGGTAAAAATTATGATTATCAAGTCGATTAAATGTGACATTGGGGCAACCGAAGAATGCCATATGCAAGCGAAAATAACAACAATAAACATTCTCGATATTGATCAATTGATAAGTTTGACGTATGTTAACACAAGAAAAGGTCTGCTTAGCACAAACTATCGACTAGCTAATGCTCTGTACTCAACTAAAAGTGACAGAGTGATAACATATATATATTTATATATATATATATGAACTGTAGACATGTTTTTACTTAGTGTGTTTCAATAAAAGTTGAAAGGGGAGTAACTCTTATACATTATTTGAGCATTTCAAGGACTTGACATTAATAGCATATAAAGACAGAAGTAAAGAAATCAAATATTTCGAAAATCTTAAGAAATATATATGTATTTATACATACGTATAATAATAATATTTGTTCACAAGCTATTAGTTAGAAATCTCTAGTTCCTGTGACATCTTAAATACCTCTATAGCTTCCGATTAAAAGGTATAATGTCTATGTTGTCTTCCTTCTGCAAACAACAAGCACAAACATTTGAATATTCAGTAATTAAAACCAAATATAGCAAATAAATTTCTCTTTTTAGTGAACGGCCAGCAGACACCCTATGCTTACACTTAGGTGTAAGCATAGGGAGATTTGCTGTAGGCTTTCGGATAAAAGGTTTAAATATAATTTTTAGATCGTTATTATTGGTGTGTAAAAATACCCTTTGCAAAACGACTGCTGTAGTATATAAAAGTTAGATAAGTAGTTGACTTCGTCTTTGTCCCTTGTTTAGGGTCTTAGTAAAGGGTAATAGCAATCAATTTTATATTTTTATTTTTATAACCTTCGCTATTCTTCTTTAAAATTGTACAAGTTGAAGCTACTAATATCGCCTCTCTGGCTTGTCTTACAGGGTATGTGAAATCAAAGCCACAAATAAAAGATAAGCTGCCGCGGTTGCTGCTGCTGCTGGCTCTGGTCGGCTGATGAATGATGTAAGCGGGGCAGACGCCTCTTAGGCCACAGGCCAAATCCATTGATAAGGAAACATTCGGAAACATTTGGCGCTGGGGCAGTAGAGTTTTATTGACTGTGAGTGTGTGGCTCTGTGGGTGTGTGGCAACAGCTGAGTTCAACTGTGCTGGCTGAAGTAATATGGCAGCAGGAGGCGCGGCGTCTGGTGCATGCGGTGGGCGGCACGTACATGACAATCGGCAGGCGATGTGGGCATGGCTCTTATCTTATCAGCCAGCGGGCGCTGCATAAAAAAACACAAAAACACAGAAAGAGCGTAAAATAAAATGAAGCACACACAGACACAGAGCAATGGTCGACTCAAATGTGTGTACAAATACTCTGAATAATGTGTAGTACATCTGTTACTTAAGCGCACAGGCTGACGTAGAGTTTCAGTTTCGTTTGTTGTGCGAAGGCAGCAACAAGTGCCCCGGCAGCAGCAGCACCAGCAGCAGCAGCAGCATCAATAGTTGCTGAAGCGCAACAAGTGCCACGCGTAGAGCGAGAGAAAGACAGAGAGAGAGAGACAGAGAAAGACAGAGAAGGGAGCAAAGAAAAATTGCCAGAGCTAAAAACACACCACGTCTCTTCAATTAGCTTTGCTGCAGTTTTATTTAAATATAAATTCGCATTAAGACATTCGCAAATTGATCACATTAAACTACGAAATAAATTCATTAAACGCAATTCAATTGGCAGCAGCAACAGCTGAGCGAAAAAAGAAGAAAAACGAGCAAAAAGTGAAAGGCGACAAGGAAAAGGGAAAACAAAAGTGGAAATGTTGTTCAAAGGCGTCCAACTACTGCGCAGCGGGTGAGTCCCAACAGTCTCAATATGAAAACAGGTTATATCCCTATATATATCCATATTCATATATACATATACATAGAGCATTAAGCGGGTCAATGTCAAAAGGTGGTCGATGGTTCCAGGTACACTCTGGCATTGGTTACTCTACTTGACTTACCTGTACGGTTTGTCACGTAGGCCACAAATAACCTACCTCAATTTTAGACCTTATTACAGCCTAAAATGATACTTATCGCAGCGATAAAATCAAAATTATTGAGTTCATTCAGCTGAAGCCGAGAAAAATTCCATATTGATCGTTTGCATAGCAGAGATACACTCATACACCCACACACACTTACACACACTTACACACTCACACACGCACACGCATACACAAATTTGCTTACACGCAGCAGCCCCAATTACAGCCTCAATGTTATTGTCGCAGATAGTCCACGGATCAATGCACCCGCTGTGGGGACGACAATAATCATAACGATTGCAGCTACAGCAGCAACAACTGCAATAACAACCATAAAAACAACTACAATAACATCGAAGACCACAAAGTCAGCCACAACAGTTCTTAGTAATCGCACATTCTGCCTCTCCCTCGAGGTAGGCTTCTCTCTCTCTCTCTTTGTCTCGCCGTTTCATTCTCAATTTTACAAACACTTTACACACATGTAGTTTGTTTATAAACAATTTTCCACGCACGCTACCAACACTTGACGCCCCATACCCCTTTCCAAGGCAAGTTTTATCAATGAATGTTTTCGTTTTAGTTGGGGCTTTTCTAGGGCGCTCGAAAGAAGGCAACACTTTTAAGATTTCCTCATTGCGGTTGCTTAGGTAAAAGCAACTAGAACATTTTAGGTATTCAGCAAGGGAGTAGAGTTTTTAAATATGAATAAAAGATCATTTAATTGCGAAAATGTATTTCAAAGTTAAAGCCATAGAGCTTAATATTTTTTCAGGCATCAAAGCAGAAAGCAGCGAAAAGGGTTGTCTAACTTAAACTTAGCTCTGAGGAGCCCTAAGATACATTTGAACTTAGATATGCGCAAAGTGAACTAAAGCAAAGTTTCAGCTCGCGTCTGAAAATTAAAAAAAAATTAATTAATTCATAAACAAATTGTTTCGGTTTTTGTTTCGTTGAGTTAAGTTTTTATGAAAATATCTTTTAAAAATTTTGCTTTTGTCCAAATTACTCCTAAAAAAAAAACTTTCTATACGACTTAAGTCTTTATAGTCCGGCTAATTTTTTTCTATGATATAACATATATATGATCAATTAATTTACAAGATTTTTTGTTGCTAAAATCAATTGAATTCTAATTCTTTTTAAATAACTGAAAAAGAAAAGCAAAATTTGCAGGTGTAATACAAGTTTTCTGTTTTTACTGGGCCTACAACTTATAAGACTGTCGTAACAAATTTTTCAATAAATGTTTGAGTTCCGAAATAAATTATTTTCAAATAATATTTCAATCGTTATCTTGTCTTCAAGATGAGTACAGCTAAATGTTAACCTTGCCTCTTTCAGCTAGCCGAAGCAATCCTCACATTCTAACGTGATGATAACATTTATTATTAATCCACTATCAAGATTCAAGTCGATGTATTAAATTTTAGTATATAACATTATCATTTTCATTTTAATCAATATTAACCGGTCAGTATGAAAAAAAGTGTAGCATACTTTGCGGCTGTTCATATAATGCAATATTTCGGCTTTCGTACAGAGTTTAAATTTGCATTGCATACTTTTCTGGGCTTAAAAGAAGCTTTTGAACGTCGAGCCATTTCTTTGTTTTGCTTTGTGTTTTGGTTCTTTGTTGGCGTACACCCACGCTGCACAGTGTTTTTGTGTTTTTGTTTTGGCTCCAGTTTTTTTTGCGCCGCTATCTGAGCTTTGTCTGCGTGTGTGGGGGAAAAAGCGAGCACGATCTGTGAGCGAAGAGCACCGCTGCAGTTGACCGACAAGTTTTGCTGCCTTCCCCCAACCACTCGCCATGTCTCTTGACTGTCTGTGTGTATGCGTTTGCGTGTGTGTATGCCCGTAAATAAACACAAACAGCCGTTTGCATTGGTGTGCTGCTTTTGCTTTTGAGGGCACTTAGCAACAGTGCCGGACACTGGAAATCAGAGAAACCAAAATAAAAAAGAAGAGAATAAAGAAAAAACGCACAAAAATATCTTTGGCTTTACCAGACTTGTTTGGCTTGCTGTTGCCTTTGTTTTGATAGCGGCTTTTTGGTGTCTGTGGCGTGTTTTGGATCGGTCAACAACGTGTGGCCCGACCATTTCGAATACCCTGTCTACACATATAAACTGCGAGTATAGTCATATAATTATATTGTAATAAAAGGAAAAATCAACTCGAATTATTTATACTATTATGCATAAAGATACAAATTCATAAATAAATAAATATATATAAATAAAGATAATATATCCAATTGTTTAAAGGGTATTTGACAGCTAATCAGCTATGACAGCACCCTTTTTGATATTAACACTTGTTTTGCATGGGTTTCCTCTTAGCGTTTCTCGTTTCTAAGAACTACAGCTATGTAACTGTCAGATACAATTCATGGCAGACATTGTTGTGCTTGCGCAATCTACAGACAACCAACGACAACATCAACAACTGTCTGTCTCTCTCTCTCTGAGTGAACTCTCTGAATGATAACCTCAGACAACCCGAACAACCGATGACAACAATAAGATTGTTGTTATTGCCATTTAGTTCGCTAGCCGAGCCCCCCAATCGAGCGCAACAAAACAGAAATAGAAATACGAAAAAAACAAATACAATATTCATAATAATAATAATATTTTTTGCATCTAGGCAAACGCATAACAATAATATTTAAATAACATTTGTGTATTGCTAATGAATAATATTTTCCAGCTAATTGGGAAAGTCTTAAATTTCGATTACTCAATAAAAATGATTCGAACCAAACAAGAAAAAAAATGAAAAACTCACCTGCTAATTACGAAGATATCGTATTGTTTAGAGCTTATCAGTTAATTGTTTGTTTACTACACTCGCAATATTTATCGCACGAATTTCGTTGCGGTTTCAAAGAATTTTTCATTGGCGATAAGATAAGATAGCTAATGGTCGTATATATGCTTAATTTCGATTATTTTGGGGTAAACACATGTTTTATATGCGCAATCGAAGTATTTTCGATGACGTGAAATATATTTTATATACACTGCGCGAAATGTGGGCTCAAATTTAATGCAATGACGAACACCTGTTAGCATAATATCAGCGAGCTGTATCCCTTATCCCGTATTGGAAATGACAGAAACAGATATAAAGAGAGAGAAGAGTTTCAATGTTAAGCTAACTTAAAAATTACGCAGCATATTCACTTTACATAGTTGGGCAAGTGAATTTGTCATGCAATAATGGAATATTTTGAATGCAGCCATCAAATAGTGATCTACACTAAGAAAATTGATATGGAAAAAGAAAGAAAGAAACTGAAACTCTTTAAAGTAATTTAACTCAGTTCAACTTTGTGTCTTTATAAATATGATAAAATGAAATGGCTGTGACATGTTGACTGGCTGTCCGTCAATTTTGTTTTCTGCATCTTTGTATTTTTACCCCTCTCAATCGGCCGTTTAACTGCGCCACAGAACGAGACTTTGGACCCACTGTATCCGAGTGCGCTAGCATAGACATCGCTTGCCTCGTTGCTATATATGCGTCTATTACCTTCCACATCGTATACATATATACATGAAATGCTCAATAATCTACGTAGACAGACAACATTTATACGCCTACATTATGTAGAAGTTATCGCTTATCAACTGGTAAACACACACACATACAGACGCACACTCACACATATCGAGTCGTAGTTTCTGGTTGTCGCTTGGACTTTGCTATGCTATAAAGCCTCATTAAATTAAATATAGCATTACGAAAAAAGTGGTCAAGTTCTATAAAGCTACTAAGTATTAGTTCTCACTGGAACTCAGTTTTTGTGAAACAACATTCAACAACATTGCTGACCTTGGCACTGAGTTGGCGGCATATTTTCTTGAGTGGATTTCGCCTCAGACAATATTATTGGAGCAGTTTGTTCATATTACTGTTAGACGCTTATGCTATAGGTGAAAGCTATTAATATGTGGTAAATATGTGTGTGTATAGTTAGCTATACTATAATCTCAGACAGCTTATTTACCAAAGATTGAATTTCTATGCTTTGCTCGACGAGAATCATTCTGCCAAATTGAAGCTGTTATCTGCCTCAGCTCAACCTTTAAAGACTTATACTAAACCAGTTTTCACTGGAAGCTTAAAAATGATCTTGATCTTAATTATAAATGGGACACGTCTAAGCTTGATGTAAATAATAAATATTGATCATAAATGTTTGTATTGAATTACTTGCTAATAGAGAGCGTTAGCTTGTTTCTCTGCCAATGGTGTAGAGTAGAAGGATATCTATAGAATCCTCCTATGCATAGATATAGAAAGAAAATGAGAAGTAAATAAACAAAATATACAATAGTTTCAGACTTCCTTTTCCATAGCATCAATAAATATAGGTCTCAAATAAATAAGCATTTAAAAATGCAAATATGAAAATGTTGTTTAATTAATTAAATCGTAATAGGGTTTTCCTTTTACTCATTAAAAAAAGAAATCCACAAAAATTATTATTGAATCATTTTTCTTACGAAATACTGCTAAAGGCAATCTCATTGTTGTTCGTATAGGAAAACGTAATATAACAGCTAAAATCTATAATATAATTTAGTTTAGTATATTTTTAAAATACGAAACACACGCAAATGAGTTTCGAACCCGGATTCTTATATATATATATATATATATATATATATATATAAATATACATATATATATATATTTATATATATAATAAATAAAATATAATTCCAAAGTTTTCCTGCCTTTTCTGTATAGTATATAGATTAACATGTGACGTCAAGTCAGCTATGGAAAAACCTTCCATAGCGTTTGCGACTCAAATTAATTCTAGCTATAAAACCAGTTCACAGTTTAATTATTTATATAGAGCAGACACAGGAGTAACCAAGAATAAAAATATACATTATATATACAAATGTTTATGCTCAGATAGGCGTTTGTATATTTTGCCCAATGTCCCAAGCCAATTACTGGTTATTGCATTATATGGTAATATGCTATGACGTCTATAACTGTAGTTGAACTGTGCAACAGCTGATCGACTCTCAGATATAAACGATTTGGCACATATAAGATGCATACAAATCTTTAAAGCAAAACAAAATCAAATGTTTTTAGCTTTTTTAGCCACGCGTCGTCATCAATTTGTGTTTTATTTTGCTTGATTTTGTTTCTGCTTTGCGTTGCTGTCGCTTGCGACTGGTTCAAACCGGAGCTGTGGAACTGGTTTGATTTGCTTGCTTGCTGCGATAGCCAGCTGATAAGAGTGAAAAGTGGCTACCAATACTTCGATGGGTAAATCTTAATGTGTGTGTGTGCGTGTGTGATTAGCGGTGCCCTTTAACGAGTGTGTGATTGTGCTTTATTGCGGTCTGTCTGGTGCTGAAACTAAGGCCACGGCTAGTTGACTTGGTTGATGAACTTGTTCAAAGACAAATTAAAGTTCATTGAGAGAAAAAGCTGACCGCTTAACGAAGAGATTTCCTTTAAAAATTGTCTATTGAAATCAGCTGAAAAGGAAATTTTCATTTACTGTTGCCACGTATCCAAAAATAAAAATGCCACGTCAAAATGTGTGTACACCCAGACGCATCCAACTACATATAGTTGTCGCTATAAATTGGCCATATACATATATATAAATGTATATATATGCCATATATATATATATATATATTTATGTATATAAGTAGAAACACACGCGCTTTTAAATTTTCTGCGTATTCCTTCAACGCGTGAAAATCTCAATAAAAATAAAAATAAATATGCGGCACGAAAATAAAATGTACCAAAGAGCAGCTGCCAGTATGCGTTGCGGCATGCCCACCAAAATAGGCGCAAGAGGCGCATATACCCTGTACTAGAAACCAAACAATGTGTTCTCAGCATGCAAAAAGGCAATCAATGACTTAATTACATTAATTAAATACAAAATACAGGGTATTCCTTTGCCTATGAGCATTCTTTGTCTTTGCCAAGTCTTTTAAAAGTCTGAAAAGATTGTTTGAATAAAGTATGAAAAGGGTTTTGTAGAGAAGAATTTGGCATTACAAGGTATATTGTGCACATAAATATATAAAACGTACTTGGATCATTATTATTATATAATTTAAGAGCCAAAATAAGTTTAAAAATGGGAATATTTTACGACTAGCTGGCAATGTAAAAAGAATGATTGTGATGGGCATAAAACATATTACTAATTCTGGATATCTGGTAGAGAATTCAGGGTGTACAGGGTATTCGCAAGCACACATGTTTTGTGAACATGCGCTTAGCATTAAAATGCATTTGCTATTTGCAAAATGCCAAGAGAACAAACGCACTGCAGAGCGTGCCAAGCTGAGCACTGTTGATCCCATTTGCATTCCATTTGAAATGCCCATTACCTTTCGCATTTGTTATCTGTTTGTTTCAGCTGATTAGAAATTGAACTCTTCGTTTGTTTTGAGCGCGTGGCTGCCATCAAAAATTGTCGAGTCGTCTGTACCGAATAATTAGCTACAAGTGTCAAAGCTGATAACAAAAATCTCGCAGCTGAATTTTTGGACATTTGCAGTAAACAAAGCAGCGAGAGCTCTTTCCCACTTAACTATGGTCAGTTCTTATCATTAGCAAGAGCTTGGCACATTAAAATGGCATAAATAAAAAATAAATATACAAAATACATTTAAAAGGCTCATAAAAAGACAAGGCAGATTAGCAGTGGCTTCACAAATTATAGTCAATGTTTAATCTGGGCGGGTCTTAGGTTTCGCTTTTCTGTATACAAGAAGTTCGCAAAAGTTTCAAAAGATAAGCAAAAGAGCTCTCTGCGTATCGCCGCAAACGCTGTCAATTTGATAAAACAACACAAACATTTATTAAATATTCATTCGCTTTGAATTAGCAGACAAATTAATTAGCGAATCGCGATTTGATTTGACGCAAATGAAGGAAGGTTAGTTTGAGAGAATGCGCACAATTTATCGATCGAACAAATATTTACTATGTATATATAAATATATAAATTGCTTGGGGAAATTGATCAAGAATGCTATAGGCATATTATATAGTAGACAATATCGCAGTTTAACTTGACTTTGTTCAACAACAAATAAAAAGAAATTCAAATAAGTCTGAATTTATCACGTGAAATATTTTGTTACTCAACAGATTTTTATATGTTTTACCATACTATATATTATACTATACTATATACGCTAAATCACTGTATATATATACGCATAATATTTTCATATTTTATCTCAAAAGTAAATATTCATTATATTAAAATCAATTTTTAATTTTATATAAATTAAAATATGTTAATTACTTGAAACAGTGTTCCAAACAGCATTTGTTAAATATGTTGTTTATTTAAAAAGATTAAAAATAAATTTTATTTTGTCTATAAATAACTAACTATATAAATAAATATATTTAATCGGCTATTTGCGAGGTTTTCAAATATTATATAATAAACTTATTTCTGTTATTTAGCCTAATTAACATTCATGGTTCAAATTTCTCACACATGCATGTTCATAGTGTATTTTGTGTTTTAGCTGAAGATTTAATAATACAAAATGGTATTTAAGCAGTTGTCATCAGATGAGCTGTCTTAGTCAACGTTTTATTCCAACCCACTACGCGATGAGAATTCATAGTTCAAACCCCAAGCGAATGCTGAATTTAATGTAATAGTTCTCGCACCATTACATACTTCGTTTTATCTACGCTTAGAGAGCATTTCATTCCTCTGCTTTCTACATTTGGTTTGGTAAATTAGCTTGACGACATTTGAGATACAGCATCGAGTATTTTTTATCATGTGTCAAGCTGTGTGCATATAGTTAATGTGTGTTAATAACTCGAACCGGGACAATGACAATCTGCCATGCAAACCACGCACAAGCAAGCGTATAGTATAGTATATAGTATATATAGTATATCTATAAATGTATATGTTTATGCATAGAGTATTTGAGTAGCTAAACGCGCCACTAGAAAATGCGCAGTTTCCGAAAAAAAGTGGTCGTCTGACCGAAACAAAATTAGATTACATAAATGTGTGACGTCACTGAAGCGAAGAGCTACAATGGCGTGAATATCCATTGGACTTTAGACCCTCCGAGCAATGTAACTAGAACCACACGCGTGTGCCCCAGATACTAGATATGAGAGCTGATAAATGTGATCAACTACGTCGATAAATAGATATTGACGAACAGCTTATAGATATAAAGCTAAAGGGCTTTGGATTTAATAAGCTCATATGTGAAATGCTGGCCATATTTGTAGCACTTACAACCACGGTCAACAAACAGCTGTTATCATGCACAGAAATATATATATATAGAGAGAGAAAGATTATCTCTTACAAAAACCATAACAGAGAACGCAGCATAAGCTGTCGACCTAGAGGCTGGCTGATGAAATATTGCATCATTCAATTGAGTTTGGCCGGTTCAGTGGAACGAAAGTGAGGCAGTCATGACGCCTTCACATTTCTCTCTCTCGCTTGGATTTTTTCTCTCTTTTTCTTGGCTATTGAAGGTTGCGTCTCAGTTGCTGCTTTTGCTTTGGATTCCCCAAACCGAACGCGCTGTGCAAAAGTCGAAGCAAGTTTTTCATGAATTCACAAGCAGCAGACACAAATAATAAACGAAGAAATGTTGACTAACTGTCGGAGACTCTCTAAGTAAAAGTTTGCTGTATAGAAATCTTTCCTTTAAATGTCTAGAATGGGAACCTCGCTAGAATACATAGATATTTTAACTTTTCATATCATTTTTGTAGTAAATATAGGCTTAGATGTAGGAATATAGAGATATAGGTATTTATTTGAGTTAAATTTAATTAAGTTCCTAAGTGCCTACATCTAAGAGCTAGTTGAAAAGATAATATAATTATTCATAGATCAGACCTTAAGTGAAAGCCATCAAAACATGAATCAGATATCACAAAAGTCTTAAAGTTAAAAGTCGCCTGCAGAGGTCCCACCGTCTTCTCGCCAAAAATATACCCACTTGTACCGGTTGCGTTACAGGGTATTGCCAGAAACCTGCACAACCAGCCAACAGCTGATTAGCCAGTTTGTGTTTTACAATTGTGTGTGGGACAAATGCGACGGGTGACGGCAACTCAACTCTTTTTTTCCAACATACTTAGAATACTAATTGAGGTACAGTTGTGCGCAAAACATGCAGATACAAGCGGGCTGCGGGCTGCGGGCAGGTAAAATTGGTAAGCCCTCAAAGCAGCAATCTTGGGATTTGAACATATGCCTAAGCAGGTAGCTCACGACTCTTTACTTATCTTAGATAATTCTTATTCTTTACAGATTGGCCTCTCCGCCCAAGTGTTACAATTTTCGACTGGTCTGCCGCTCGCTGTCTGTGCAATATGGAGATGTGAAGACATTGACGCCGGCTGTCCGAGACTATGTGGATAAGTGCGTGAATCTGTGCCAACCGGATCGCGTGCATATCTGCGATGGCAGCTCTGCGGAGAGCAAGCTGCTGCAAGGCTTGATGCTGAAGCAGGGCACGATCCTTCCACTGCCCAAGTACAAGAATTGCTGGCTGGCACGCACCAATCCAGCCGATGTGGCACGCGTGGAGTCCAAGACGTTCATCAGCACAGAGCGCAAGGAGGAGACGGTGCCAGTTACGCCAAATGCCACGCCCGGAACGCTTGGCAATTGGATCTCCGATGCGGATCTGAAGGCTGCCATTGGAGAGCGTTTCCCTGGCAGCATGAAAGGTCGCACTATGTATGTGATACCCTTTAGCATGGGTCCCGTAGGCTCACCTCTCTCCAAAATAGGCATAGAAATCACCGACTGTCCATATGTAGTAGAGTCCATGAAGATTATGACGCGTGCTGGTGCTCCAGTACTGCAGGTGCTGCAGCAGGGTGACGGACAGTTCGTTAAGTGTCTTCACTCGGTCGGCACACCAGCCAGTGGTGTACAGGCCCAGGCCTCGTGGCCGTGTGATCCAGAGCGCACCATCATACTCCATAAGCCAGCCGAGAATGAGATTGTTTCTTATGGCTCGGGCTATGGTGGCAACTCTTTGCTGGGCAAGAAATGTTTTGCCTTGCGCATTGGCAGCACCATTGCCAAGCGGGAAGGTTGGCTGGCCGAGCACATGCTAATTTTGGGCATCACCAATCCGCAGGGCAAGAAGATTTACGTGGCAGCCGCCTTTCCCTCGGCCTGCGGCAAGACCAATCTAGCCATGATGACGCCCAGTCTGCCGGGCTACAAGGTGGAGTGCGTTGGCGATGACATCGCCTGGATGAAGTTCGACTCACAGGGCGTGCTGCGCGCCATCAATCCCGAGAATGGCTTCTTTGGCGTTGCACCCGGCACCTCGCGTGCCACCAATCCCATCGCCATGGACACCATCTTCAGCAATACGGTCTTTACCAATGTGGCCTCCACGTCGGATGGCGGTGTTTACTGGGAGGGCATGGATGCATCACAGTTGAGCAATGTCACAGTCACCGATTGGCTGGGCAAACTCTGGTCAGCCGAATCGGGTAAGCCGGCTGCTCATCCCAACTCCCGTTTCTGCACTCCTGCTGCTCAGTGCCCAATTATTGATCCCGCCTGGGAGGACAGCGCCGGCGTTCCCATCTCTGCGATTCTGTTTGGTGGTCGTCGTCCCGCAGGCGTTCCTTTGGTCTATGAGGCACGCGACTGGGCACATGGCGTCTTTATAGGAGCTGCCATGCGAAGCGAGGCAACTGCCGCAGCTGAGCACAAGGCCAAGGTAGTCATGCACGATCCTTTCGCGATGCGTCCTTTCTTTGGCTACAACTTTGGTGACTATCTCGCGCACTGGCTGAGCATGGAGCAGCGCGGAAAAGTGCCCAAGATCTTCCACGTGAATTGGTTCCGCAAGAGCAATGAGGGCAAGTTCTTGTGGCCAGGATTCGGTGATAACTCGCGTGTTCTGGACTGGATCTTCCGTCGTGTGGAAGGCGAGAAATGCTTCGAGGAGTCGCCCATCGGCCTGCTGCCCAGCCAGGGTGCATTGAATGTTGAAGGCGTCAAAGGCGAAGTGGATCTCAAGCAGCTGTTCGAACTGCCCAAAGAATTTTGGCAGCAGGAGGTCAAAGAGATCGAACAGTACTTCGAGGCCCAAGTGGGCAGTCATTTGCCACGCCCCGTAGCAGAGCAGCTGACAGAACTGAAGAATCGTGTGGCCAACATGTGATGTGCATAATCGCTCCACTCTGTGCGGTTTCATAGGTTATTCATAATCTTAGTTTAATAAAGTCTCATAAAACCAGCACGAGCAAGATTTTATTGTACGGCATTCCATGGTCATGGGCGTGGCTTATCGGGCAAGAAAGAGATAGACAAAACGCCTATGAGAGGAGACAGCGCGAGAAAGTGGGAGGGAGGCCCGTCCACAAAATTGGCGTAAACAAGCATATAAATTCATAATCGTGTTAACCTCTGCACCACTGCGAATTATCAAGATCGCTGGAAGAAAGAAAAAACAAGTAAATATTGAGGCAAATGAAAAAATTACCAAAAACTTGGCGCTCGAAAACGTGCCTCCATAGTTGCCAAGGTCTGATTAAAGGCCTGGTCATGGGGTGGTGTGATCCAACATGCAGCAAATTAGAAAGAAATAGGCCTTAACACAGCACTGATAACACGTTCAGTGTGCCCAAGAAAGGGGTTCTGCTAGATCCGGTTAAAGGTTCATAAATAATATTTAGCCCTTCAGATTGCAACTACACGAGAGCTATATTATATTTAACTGAAGATAACTTAAGATTCTTGGCTAATTTTTCTAGTATATGGGCTACTTGTTGAGATAGAAGATATGAAATATTTCTTAAGATCCCAAACAACACGAATGAAGCACAGCTTAGCAAATGGATTGATGCTTTCAACGCCAGATAAAAATACTTATTTCTGGTTGTTTGATATATTTTTATCACAAATTATTAGATGTGTTTTGATATGGAGCTTAGACTAGGCGAACATATTTATTTCAAGACAAAGATAAGATATATTGCAACAATTATTGGTATACATTATATAGTATAACTAAATAATATCATAGAATCTAATCAAAGTTTAGTTTATGGCAAATGAAATTAAAAAGTCTATTTCTGGCTCATCAGGTCTAAGGTCTATGGGAATTCAAGATCTATCAGAATAGCTAACATAATGAAGTCTAGAGCCTGCTGTAGTAAAATCTGGCATTTTTTCGTAAGCAAATGCAACAATTTCTAGATCCGGATTGCACAAACAGAGATTGGCTCTATTTTTAGAAAATAATATTTTCCATTGCATCTAGACTCCAGGGGCCCGTTTGTCCAGGTTGATAAGGTCCATATATATATATATTGGTTTTCATTATTATTTATTGATCCGCCAACTCATTGACGTAGATTCAAAAAAGTCAAGTCATCAAACACGCTTTGGCTATATAGCACGACGATCTTTGCACGACGCGGGGCTGAGACCAGGGGCATAGGGATTGAGGAAGTGAGAGGCTGAGGAGGGGGAGGCTGGCTGGCAGGCAGGCAGGCAGGGCAGCACAGGCAGACAGTTGATGATGATTGTGATGATGATGATGCTGCTTATCAAGCTGAACTAGAAAAACAAGTCCATGGTTTAAAAATAAATACACCGAAAAAAAATTCCGCGAATTTTTGTACAATTTTTGTTGTATGCTTTTTCAGTTACCAATTATAGAGGCACGTGGAGGTTGGCTGATAAAACAAACTTTAACGGAACTTTAAAAGGATTTCAAGGTTACGAGTGCCTCCACTACAAGGTCAGCTGCCCGATTTAAATGCCACTTACTTTTGGGTAGAGAGATCACCTTTATTCCCACGTAATTATTGAGAACCTTCATTTCTCCTTCGAAGAGCACATGATAATATCCATGCGGCTATTCGCGTCATGTCATGTGAAATTCACAACATCCATTCATGGCCTCCAAACCGTTTGGCTGATGGCCATGGCCAACATTATTATAGAACAGCACAGAATTTTGCTAGATCATCAAAATCTTCCCCGTCACCAGTTTCGCCAATAGGCGAAAGTGGCCAAACAAAGCATATATGTTCTGGCAATGTGACAAATCGAAACGGCCATGTGATTCTGTGTCGTGGCAGAATGCGTAGGTGGGCGCGTGCATGTCAGTCCGAGAGGAGGAGGAGCGGAGGAGTAGGGCAATTATATAGGGCTTATGTATAAAAGGGATAAGGTGAAAGGCAGGTGGGCGTGGGAAGAACGGTATGTAAATAAAATATATATATGTGTATACAGAGGGAATTCTTCTTCTTAAACATGTTGATGAATCCATATGAACTCATATAACATTGAACTAGGAAGATTGATAAGGTAAATATGTGTTGATCATTAAGGGGCACGAAATTGGGGTACACTTGCCATCTCATTTCAGTTATTATTGATTATATATATATATATATATGTATATTATCTAACATAGAAGCTATACATATTATAAAGAAAATAAATAAAAAATCACAGGTCATATATATAAGATGAATAAGAGGAATTTATAGATCTTATGGAACACTCATTTTATAAACTTGATAAATATATTAATAATCACAAAGTTGGTAAAGCCTATCACAAGGCAGTAAAATAGTCTTATATATATATATATATATATATATATATATATATAGTATATTAAAGATTACACATGGCGATTATGGAAATGATAGATGCACATATGCTTATATTATCAATGTGAATCAAAGCATAAAAATAATTTTATTAGTCAACCTGAGTTCTGTGAATTTTCGATACGAACGCACAGACAAAGGGGCAGACCATGTTACGAAAATTATACGTAGGTAGATCTTACTGATACGTAATTGACAATATATACATTAACTAAGCTATTTACGCACTGGAACAATATCTAGTGGAAAACATAAATAAACAAAGTAATTAAATTAGCAGCAGCTAACAGGGCGAAAAAGCAAATAACAGCCAAGTGGAGCGTAAATAGCGCTAAATGAATCTTATCAATTGCGAAAAGGCGCGCTATCAAAATAACAGCAAAAACGAATACAAGAGCGGCGAATCAAAAAAAAAAAACAACAAAATGAACTGAGAAACAAAAATAAACTGTAACTTGCTTCAGCGACAATGACAACAAGGCCTGTTGTCAAGCGGCACAAGCAACCCACCCCTCTCTCTCTCGATATCTCTCTCTCTCCTAGAAGCTCAGTGAAAAACCAAAACAATTGCCGAGCCTCCGACCTAACAGCCAATCAGCTGGCCCGAAGTTTGACCTGAGGCGCGCGCGAGAGTCATAAAAAGACCGAAACAAATAAAGCGATCCGAGTCGAGCCGAGACGAGCCGAAGTCGAAAAGCAGCCGATCGTGCGGCCCCCGTTAATCATGTTCTAGTCGCATCGGGCAGGCGCCAGGCAGGCAACAGCGTATAAAAGGCCGACTGCAGCAAGCAGTTGGCATCAGTTACTCGTGGACTGAGTAAATGGAAAGATCAAGTGAAACTTTCAATTTCAGTGATCTGAAAATCAAATTGATATTTGACAAAAAACTCTGGAAAAACATATGAAAATAAAACAATAAAGAACAGAAAAAAAAAAACAAGTTGAAATTGTGATAATTAAAATTGTGATACTTAACAGATTTTTTTGCCCAAACCAAAGCAAAGAAATCGAAACGTTAATTAGTGCGCCATATTCCAAAGTCTTTTGAAAGAACATTCATTTTTAATACAAATATAAAGCAAAACAAAAAAATAAACAACTAACAAAATGCCTGAGCTCATTGAACAAAGCAAAATTATGTAAGTACGCGTTGTTTCCACAACAACAACAAAAATAGCAATGAACGGCAAGCATATGCATCACCACACCCAGAAAACTCTAGCATGTTGCATGCCCCATAAAGTATTTTTATCAGAAAAAACATTTGTGCTTTGTGCGAAATAAGAGCAAAAAAAATTGTGCAAAAATAGTTTTAAAATTATTGTGTTTTAATAAATATTTTTCATAAATGAATTCTTCGCGAATATATATACATATTTAATTTATTTAAATATTTTGCTTACAAATTTTTTAAAACATTTAAAAATATTATTAAAAATGTCTGAAATTTATCGACAATACAATTTTGTTTCAAAAGTAAAATAGCACATAAATACATACATATATACGACTATCTGTGTATATTTATATATACATATATATATAGTATATACTTGGCAACTCTATGCATTGTCTCTCCACATCTCATCGCCGTCTCTCTCTATAG
Organism: Drosophila hydei; assembly: GCF_003285905.1. Lineage (NCBI taxonomy): Eukaryota > Metazoa > Arthropoda > Insecta > Diptera > Drosophilidae > Drosophila > Drosophila hydei. The sequence continues at coordinate 2,958,320 of NW_022045656.1, forward strand.
CAACTTTCACTTATAAATTTTTTCTCTTTTTCTCTTCAGCTCCGCCAATGGCTGTGCTCTACCCCAGCTGCACAAGCTCCGTCAGGACAATTGCGGTCTGTATAGCCACATTCGTGGCATTCCCACCTCGTATGGCGACGTTAACTCCTTGACTGCCGGTGTGCGCAGCTTTGTGGAGGAGGCAGTTGCTCTCTGCCAGCCCGATCAGGTGCACATTTGCGATGGCTCCGAGCAGGAGAACAAGATGCTCATCAAGGTTCTGCTGGAGTCGGGCACCATTGTGGCGCTGCCCAAGTACGAGAACTGCTGGTTGGCACGCACCAATCCCGGTGATGTGGCCCGTGTGGAGTCCAAGACCTTTATCTGCACCGACAAGCGTGAGGAAACTATTCCCACGCCCAAGGAGGGTGTCAAGGGAACTTTGGGCAACTGGATTTCGCCCGTGGACATGGAGGCTGCTATTCAGCAGCGCTTCCCTGGCTGCATGAAGGGTCGCACCATGTATGTGGTGCCCTTCAGCATGGGTCCAGTGGGATCACCTCTGTCGAAGATTGGCATTGAGGTCACCGATTCGGCTTATGTCGTCGCCTCCATGCGCATCATGACCCGTATGGGTGCTGCCGTGCTGCAGCAGTTGGCAAAGAAGGAGGAGTTCGTGCGCGCCCTTCACTCGGTGGGTACACCTGCTAGTGGTGTAGTGGAGCAGCCATCCTGGCCATGCGATCCCGAGCGTACCATCATCCTGCACAAGCCCGCTGAGAACCTGATTGTCTCCTACGGCTCTGGCTACGGTGGCAATTCGTTGCTGGGTAAGAAGTGCTTTGCCCTACGCATTGGCAGCACCATTGCCAAGCAAGAGGGCTGGCTGGCCGAGCACATGCTTATTCTGGGCATCACCGATCCCAAGGGCGTCAAAAGGTACATCACTGCCGCGTTCCCCTCGGCTTGCGGCAAGACCAATCTGGCCATGTTGAACCCCTCGCTAGCCAACTACAAGGTGGAGTGCGTGGGCGATGACATCGCCTGGATGAAGTTCGATTCACAGGGTCTGCTGCGTGCCATCAATCCCGAGAATGGCTTCTTTGGCGTTGCTCCTGGTACATCGAAGGAAACGAATCCCATTGCAATGAGCACTGTCTTCAAGAACACCATCTTCACTAACGTGGCCTCCACCTCAGATGGCGGCGTCTACTGGGAGGGCATGGAGAGCAGCCTGGCACCCAATGTACAGATCACCGATTGGCTGGGCAACCCCTGGACCAAGGAGTCGGGCAAACCAGCTGCTCATCCTAACTCTCGCTTCTGCACACCTGCAGCTCAGTGCCCCATCATCGATGGCGCCTGGGAGGATCCAGCTGGCGTGCCCATCTCTGCGATGCTCTTTGGCGGTCGTCGTCCAGCTGGCGTACCTCTAATCTATGAGGCACGCGACTGGACTCACGGTGTCTTCATTGGTGCCGCCATGCGCAGCGAGGCAACAGCTGCGGCTGAGCACAAGGGCAAGGTGATCATGCACGATCCCTTCGCGATGCGGCCCTTCTTTGGGTACAACTTTGGCGACTATGTGTCTCACTGGCTGAGCATGGAGAAGCGTGGTAAGGTGCCCAAGATCTTCCATGTCAACTGGTTCCGCAAGAGTGATCAGGGCAAATTCATGTGGCCCGGATACGGCGAGAACTCCCGTGTGCTCGAGTGGATTCTGCGCCGTGTGAACGGCGAGCCTTGCTATGTCGACTCTGCCATTGGTCACATACCCGCTGATGGTGAACTCAACTTGTCCGGCATGAAGGAGCAGATCGATGTGAAGCAGCTGTTCTCGCTACCCAAGGACTTCTGGACACAGGAGGTGCAGGACATACGCAACTACTTCGAGTCCCAGGTGGGCGCCGATTTGCCCGCCAGCATCTATGCCGAGCTGGACAACCTGAAAGCACGCGTTGCCGACTTGTAAGAAGAGTCGAGGAAGCGACAGAATTTATCACAAATTCATCACATGCAAACATCTTTACCCGCCTTGCACCACCTATAACCTAAGCAAACCCTATACCCCCGTACCAAAAAACGCATATAACCTATAGTCCCGCCCGCATACACAACCTTATATACTCTATATAACCCCGAAGACTATACTAACAATACAATTTTCACTTAGTCGTTTCTCTAGAGTTTAAGCCGCATACTTCCAAAACTATTTATTGTATAAGTGTCTATCTGTAAGCTTTAAGTTAAGATCTGTATAAAAGAAATCACAAGAAAATTTAAAAAATTACAACAAAAAATATGAAACTTTAAATAAAACTAAAAGATTTTATCATATTGAAATGAACTTGTTTTGATTTGCTGCACCTGAACTTTTCATTGATTAAAGGAGCATAAGGGAAAGATATATTAGAAAGTTGAAAATGATTTAGCTCTGGAAGATATACCTTTTCGTCTATGCTATAGTCTCAATGGATGTCTATATAAAGCGGGTATAATTTATATTTTTAATTTAAAACTGATTAGTTATATCCTATGGCAGACGAGCATTGCTGGCTCGACTCAGTTCTTGATGTGTTTTGCCACGACTTATTCGGTTATGCTGCATACATTACACAAAAACCATCATATCCTGAGTTCCCATTTGCAATGAATTCAGTTGACTATAAAATTTAGGGGCTAAGACTCCAAAGCAGTGAAAGCTATTGGAGATTTTTATGGTGCATCGATAGAGGAACTCAACTGAAACTCAATAATCGAATACTTAAGTTTCTAGCTGTAAGAGCTTAGAAGATTTTGAGGTTTGCTGTGTCACCTATGAGCTTAGGTCTATAATCTAAATTTTGTTGGTTGGGTATTATACTCATAAGTTTATATATAAAAAATTTAAATGAAAATAAAATAAATAATAAGAATTCTGTTTTAGTTCTCGCACGCTGAAACTTTTGGCTGAATATTTTTTAAATAAAAACTGAAAAGGAAATCTTTCAAAGTTTTCTGAAGCCAGCGAAATCTAAATCAACTAAAGGGGAACATGCGGAAAAAGATAAGAAAGTTTTAGCAAAGAGAAGACGTCAAAACATCATAAACCATCAACTGCCAGCCGCATAATAGGAGGCAACTACATTTAACCGCAAAATCAGAGGCAAAACATTTATAAAATGAAACCGAATTTGAAAAGAAAGCGCTCTCAGTTGAAGGACTTCCAGGCTGGAAGCGGGAGCTTTGAAAGCTTTGGCGTTTGGCCAGTCTCAAGAAAAATGCAGCTGAGTCGCGTGGCATGCCACAGTTCAGCTCGAGCTGCGTGCGCGCTCGGTCGGGCCATATTGTGCGGCAACCAGCGGCAGTTGCAGTAGCAGCGCGCGTCCAAGCGGAAACGGAAGTGCAACAAGAAAAACCAAAAAAAAAGAATACAAAAAAGCAAAATAACTGTACAAACTGTTGCTGCAGACAATTGGCGAAAATTGGTGAAATTCAAGAGAGAAGCTAAAGGAAATTGCCGGAAATTTTAGAATATTGCAAGTCGAAACAATGGTAAAGCTGAAATATGATTTTAACAACAGTTATGTCAGCTGTGTGTGTATGTGTGTGCTGCTGTTGGCTATCAGTCTAAGTGTGTGCGTGTCTGTGTGTGCGAGCGTCTGTTGTTAAGCTGCGATTTGACATGTTGATTTATGCGCTGCCTCTCACTTATACAACTGCCAGTCGCTGTCTCTGGGAGCTTGTCTGTATGTGTGTGTGTGTGTGGGTGTGTAATTTGCTGGGATTATGCGTGTGCCTTTTAGCACTTGTTGCGCTTGTTGCCTCGCACACACAGGACATACGCTTAATTGCTAATCCTCGCGCCACAAAAACTCTGACGCCCCAGACGCGTCTAATTACACGTAAGTTGCCACAAAATGCTGCCACCTGCCACCAAAACTAGTCCCGAGCGTTCACAAATGACGCATTTAAAGGCAAATTGGCCGCCAAAAGCAACTGCTGCCCCACTTAATATGCCATCAACATGAGATTTGCCAAATGCCGTCCGTCAAAGAATTATGTGTAGCAATAAAATCGATGGCTTAGGCCAAGGGGGCAACAGGAGGCAGGGACTGGGGCAGGGACAGGGGCAGGGGCAGGGGCTGTGACATGCTTCCTCTAATAACTAAGTTGCTGAACGTGACTTTTGGCCCACAATTCTAATTCTGACCTGAGCAGCTGACCAGCCGAATGCTCCTCTTAGCCAGCGCCAGAGCCGCCGCACCGAGCGCCACTAAATAGGCAACATTTTGCTGACGTTCCTCGTATATTGTTTGATCCTAAGTGTTTTATGGACTTTTCTTGTTTATGCTTCAGCCATACACTCCGTGCACACAGACAGACTGACACCCACACACACACACACACATACACATACACACACGCACGCATACAGACACATTTATTTTTACAACAAACGCTAATTCTGCAGCCAAGTGCTGGTCAATGCCTAGCATTGAGCGCAGAGGCGGCGACTAAAAGGGGCACGCGGGGGGTCGACTGCTGAGAAAATATTTATGTTTACTCAAAGCCTGCATGTGTGCGTATGTATATGTGTGTTAAATATGTGCTTAACGGGTGCGGGCATGTAATTAAGCAAAGTTTACTAAAAGGGTTGTCCAGGGAAAGGACATTATAAAAAACAACTGAGGATGCCTTTTAAGTTGGGGCCTCAGTGCACTGTGGAGAAAGAGAAGTTGATACTTGCTTATAAGACATATTCAATTATGTGTATCAAATAATTGACATTTGCAAAAAATAATAATAATATAAAAAATAAAAAAGTTTTAAAAAAAGATTAAAACTTAAATAAACAAAGTAAATAAACAAAGTAATTTAATTAAAATTGTTTTTCAATATCAAAAATCTTCAAATTCGCTAACTTGAGCAGGTATTTCAAATTTGTATTTAAGACTTTCAAAGCTGCACAACTGTTTGTTAAATAAGAATTTTAAAACAATTTCACAGCTTTAAAGATTTTTATTTCAAGTCTAAGAAACAATTTTAGATAAACTAAGATTTACATGAAAGTTTCCTAACTCGCAAAGAAAGCAACTTGAAAAGAAATTGAAATTGGCGTCAGGTTTACTAAATGAGCTTCATAATAAACAGTTTTTATTGATTAATTTATTAAAAAACTCATTCACAGGAATTTCTATTCCCAGAAAATATTTTGAAAATACAAATTTCAATCATTTAACAGAAGAATTTGAAGAACTTGCAATGCTGTACACAGGTATGAGATGAAAATATTCTTAGAAGAATATTTGATTTCGTAGGCTATGAGAATTTAGAGAGAGACTTAGAGAATTTTATAATATAGCTAATATTTTATAAATGATGTTTATCTATCTTAGTCTGCCTAAAATGAAATTCAAATAAATTAGACGAGCTTAGTTAATTTGAACGTAACTTAAAACGGTAAAAAAAAACTAAAAGAAATTTTGTTAACTTGAAAACAACCCAAACTCTACCCTTTTTTCTCTCAGTGCAGAACAAGCCACAAGTTAATGGCTGTGAGAAATGCACTTGAGTTCATTATACTCCATGACGTTAATAGGGCCTGGCGTTGGGATTAGGGTTTGAATTGGTGGCAACTGACGTCAAAGTTGTGTTTTCTCTGCTACAGGTCACAGACATTTGAACTTTTTCTCTCGTTTTTTTTGATGACTTCTGGCCAACTATTTCTGCACGGCACGCATAATACTCAAACAAATTACATTGTCAATTCAGCTGAGTTTTTTCCAAATATGCAAATCCCTTTTTTCTCCTTTTCACACACACAAATCCAACGCTAAATCGAATCAGTTTCAGTTGGTTTGGTCCGCAGATTTATTCGATCAAATGCATGCATAACTCGCAAATACAGTCAAACTACAATATGTCGAACAACTCGAGTGTATGCTTTTATGAAGTGTTTAATATGGAAATTAGATTCAGCAAATTGTTTAGGTCTACTCCCATAAAGATTTGAATGTTCAAATTTTGCACTCAAATTGCTTTTTATTTCTTATAGTGCGCTATAGGCAAGTTCGCCTGTATTACATTCCGACAAAAACAAATGAATTTGCATAACATACTAGTTCGGCTAAATGAAGTATGAATATATTATGTTGCTTACACCAACGACTTATTTAAATAAAATTCATCAAATTTCATTTCGGAACATTCAACATTTGTTGAACTTGCCTTTCGCTGTTTAACTGGGGCAGCTTTAAATCATAAATAATTTGACTTTCATTTTATTAATGAAATGTCCTATTGACTGATTGAGTGAATTAACTTTTGCAGCAGCCGAAGACTGAAAGTTGCTACAATTACTTTGTGCAAATCCAGGCAGATGCCTTTTCTTGTTAAAACTCTCTCAAAACCAATGCGTAAGTCACAATGGCAATGTCAATGGCAATGGCAATGGCATTGGCAAGGCTGGCACGAGGCTTTCGGGTTTCGCTTTCAGATTTATCATTCATGCATAGACAATAAACATAATGCCAATAGAAACTCGAATTGAAGACCAGTTGAATGAGAGCCGGTTGGGAGTTGGGTTGGGCTTGGGTCGCTTTGGTTGCTTGGGTTGCTTCTCTTTTTTATCCCATTGAATTTATTGTTGTTGTTCATGTCCATGGCTGGCCTTGAACATATCTGAAATGCTCTCTATTCAACATTTTTATGATTATTCCATCCATGTCACAATTCTGACCCTCTGCTTGCCTTCCTCCATGTATTCGGCCGATTGGTTGCGGTGGCAACAGGCCATGTTCCGTGTTTCCCTAGCCTAGTTGTATTGATAAAAAAATGTGGAGCACAACTGTTAAATACCCTGTAGGCAGGTTAGAAGATGCAGAAGATGTGAGATAGATAAATAAAGGGATTGCGCTTGATATGCGACTACTTAATAATCCTTAATGATCCTTAACTATTATTTGTAGATATCCAGAGACTAAAAACTATTGGAAGTTAACAGATAAATTATTTTAAGTTTGAGTTGCTCTTCTGAAACTTGTTTACTCAACTGACGCAACTCTCATTCTGCACATTATAATGAAAGAAGCTTGCTAGATAAGTTAATTTACAAATTTAAGTACTTTAAACACTGTCTGTATCAAGTCATTTAACGTATGTAAATTGTCAAATGATTGAACGGAAAGTAGCTTAGCAGAAAACTAGTAATCTACTTATAAATATAATACTATGTTCATTAACTGATGCAACTGAACTTTTATGACAGTTATTCTGTAATCCTTTGGCCTGGGCAACAGACTTTCGATATTGCTAAAAGTAGCGCGAGAGAAAAACTTCAAAGAGTTTTTTCATTCACTGATTATGATATTAATTTATATATTTGACTATACATATGAACTGATCATTAAATCTGTGAGTGTACTGAAAGAAGCTCGGTAGAGAAGTTAGCCAGAATTTTCGTCTATATTTCTACATTTTCCTCCGATATAGTTATTGACTGAAATAAGTTGTTATGCAGCAATAAATGAATTTCTATATAAAATTCATTTTAGTTTTTTTATAAGTTAAGCAATCTGAGACCTATCTGAAAGAAACTTAACAGAGAAGTTTTTTTCAGTTCAGTTTAATAAATGTTATCACGACTTCGGCGGTTGATTTTCTGCTACTCAATTATTTAATTTGCCGCAACTGGCGCACCTGGGAAAACTTATCCAATCGTAATATACTCCCCCGACAGCAGGCTAGGGCTATATAAACGACCAACAGGTATCACATAAGTACACATTTGTACACATGTATTTATCTCTGGGCGCATTCATATTATTTGCTCGACATTATGAACACGTATTCACGCTTTGTGTCCGGCCGTGGTGAGTGGGTGCCCGGCCATTTGTATAGAGGCTCATACAATAGATAAGTTATTTAGCAAGCGGGCCAGGTGGCAAAGCAGGCAACAGGCAACAGTTGGGATTTACGTTACGAGCCATGCGGACAGGAGCTGAGACTAGAGGCGCACAATAGAATGTGACACTAGATTGGCGCATGTAAGTGACGGGGGCGATTTTACGGCTGGATTATTATATATATATATATATATATATATATAGATAAATATATATATAGACATATATATATTGTTTTTTTTTGTTGATACCCTGTTGCTGATGAAATGGAGTAGTCAAGCAAATTAATATATAGTTCTATATATTCTATAATGTCTCTCTAATTGATCTGATGTCACGGTATATTTTTATGCATTTTTAACGACGTTTAAATCATATTAGTCCAACACCTTCTTTGTCTCACACTATGCCCTGCATACAGTGTATATTACAGCTTACATTTTTAATCTACGCAAATCCGACTAGCTGCTATTGTCAATGTGGAGCAGACAGTCGTAAAAACTACAGTACGAATAGTTTGTATGAGCCTCTAGGCTGCAACAATCAGAACAAAATCAGTTGACAGCTGTCCCGAGAACTTTCTGAACTGAGACTACAAAATGCTCAACACATTTGCCAGGTAATGCCGCTAGCAGCTGAGCAACTTATTACACCTGAGTCAATGGAGGAGCAGCCGCAGCAGCCGTAGACTGCGACTTCGACTTCGAGTCAGTCGCAGACGTGGTTCAAGTTAAGTAACTGCTGCAAAGTGCTTCAGAAAACTTCCGGAACAAATCTTTTGTAGCCAATGCATAAAAGTTTGTGTGTGGCAGTGTGTGTATGAGGGCTGATGAGAGTTGGTAGTTTGTGAAGCCAAACGAAAGCAGTGAAAAAGACAGCCAAGATTTAACAGAGCATGTACGACAGAAAGATACTCTGGCTTAAATATATATAGTTAAGGATGAATGTGTTTATACGAAAGTGTAGACGATGGACAGAGATATGTTAGAAGGTTGGACGATCCAAACCAGCTTATCTTAGGTTTTAACATGCTGAGACTAGAATGATGTAAGATACTTTAAAAGGCAATAAAAGAATAATCAACTGTCTAAAGTATGCCTTAGACCTGGACAATCTTCCACTGAAACACAAAGCAAAGAGTCAGATACAATCAAAACGTGTAATTTGTGAAATATTTGACAAAGCTGTAAAGTCTGAGCTGCTAATATCCCTTCATTCGCAGAATATTAGCTGCTTAGTCCATTTACAATGTGGCAACAGGGTAGAACAAGCATTAATTTTTAACGCACGGCAAAAGCCAACTGTTGCATGCAACAACGAGTTGCAATGCCAACAGGGACAGCCAGTTAGATGGGAGTGACTAAACGAGGAGTAGCTGCTGGGTGGCAGCGAGAAGCTGATGTTGTGGGTGGCTGGGGGTCTCGAGCCAGGGCCACGGCCAGGGCCAGAGCCAGAGCCAGAGCCTTGGCCACGGCCACTTGGGCTGTCAACTTAAAGCGAGATGAACGCACATTTCACAACAATTTGCTGACACACGCAGCACACACACACGCACGCACACTCCCACGCACACACATTCAAATACGCATTCAGAAGAGCTGCCCGCGGGCAACATTTAATGTTGGATGTCGGATCTCGACGTGGAAGTCAGCGCAGCCATTTTATGAGTTTTGGTTTTATTGTAGTTTGCATTATTTTATTAAATAAAGATAAAACCATAAATTATGTGTGCACAGCGCTTGAGAGTGTGTGTGTGTGTGTGTGTGTGTGTTGAGTAATGGCCCGTGATATTTACACATGAGTGGCATTCAACTTACAGCAAAAGCAGCACCAGCAGCAGCAGCAGCATCATCAGCATCAGCAGCTGGAGCAGTAAATCTACTCAAGCGCCCCGAATCCCTGCCAGCATTTGGTAAATATGGCACAGCAGCAGCACAGCTGGGATGGCGGCGATGCGTCCTCTAACTATGGCACACATGCACACCCACACACACAGACAAACGCCCACACGCACAGCCATGGCGGACACAAGACGCCAGCTCGAGCTGCTAGCAATCCGTTGCCCTACAAAGGCGCCACGCCCAAGTCGCCCAGGTGAGTCGAACAAGGCCCCACTCAATTCGTTGTTAAAAAACAAGCCTTGCCCAAAGCAGAAGCTACTTTGCGGCGCCGCCCTCTGTCTATGCCACGCCCACTCAGTCGAGCAGCAGCTACGGCTATGGCAACTATGATCAACCGCCACGCAGCCCGAAAATAACAACAACCTATGCTAATGACAGCTGTGATGAGGCAAGCATCTCCACGCCCTCGTCCTACTATCAGACGCCGCCGTCGGGCTCCATTGACGATTCCGTCTCGCTGCTGACCCACAGCCCCAAGTCTCCATGTAAATTCGTCTTCGATGCTGTCAGCCCAGCTGGCTGCATGGACCAGGCAGCGCTTGGCAAGAAATTTGAGTACTATGAGCCCATCTCCCCGGATGATGGTTCACTCTACTATGAGCCGCCGAGTTCTCCAAGGCGTCAGGGCTCAAAGAAGCTAATTCGTGGGCACGCGACGCAGCTGGAGCAGGTGCCGCAACTAACCACAACAGGTGTGGCAGGCAAGCGACGGCGGGACGAGTGGGAACTGCCCATCATAACGAAGATCGATGCGCGTTCTCTAAATGCAACGGCAGCAGCAGCTGCATCAGCTGCAGGAACAGGTGCTGGATCATCGTGCGGCTACTCCACTCCTGGCTACTACGGCCTGAAGCGCGACTCCTGTGTCACGGAGTGCACACAGCTGTCCATGGAGTCGGGCGAGACGCCAACCCAGCATACAACCACCACCACGACGAGCTTCAGCTACACGGACACGGATGCAGGCCAACCGCAGCAGCAGCAGCAGCGACAGCGTCGGCATGCCATCAACATCACCTCGAATCCAGGCTACCAAGTGCTCCACAGCTCTCATTCCACCTTGGATCGCACCTGCTCGGATAGCGTTGTGTCGCTACGCTATCGCAAATCGACAAGCGACTTAACCCAGGACGCCGAGCACGAACTAAGCGGCTGTAAGCCAGCAAAGCCAAAGCGAGATGCGGTCGAGTACAAGCCAAGGCGCAGGGGCAGCTCCAAGGGTGGCCTCGCCTACTTGGCCAGTCGACGTAGCTCGCGAGAGTCCATGAAGAGCGCCTGCTCGAATGCTTCCATCTTCTCTAACGATGACATCGGTCCGTTGGCCTTCCAGAGCTCCAATCGTGGACGACAGCGACGTACTTCCAACTTCTTAGAACTTCCAGGTAGGTAGCAGCTCGCACTGATCAAGAACATATATACTTTATGGGGTTTGCCACGCATTCTTCTGCCTGAGGCAGGACCTATTAGGATCGAGCTGAGTCGATGTAGGCGTAGCCGCCAGTCTGTTCGTGTGAATGCAGCGATTTCATAAACCACAGGAGCTAGAGCCTTAAAATTTGACTTGTGTCTACCATAATCATTATGCAGTTGTCATTTTTTGCAATAGCTATAATTACTATCGATAATAATCGATTTAAGCGTAACCTGAATACCTTAAAATCTGAAGGCATCAGATTTACTGCGTCGATTTCTGTAATGAATTCTGAATGCTTCCCCCACTTCCCCTCAGATACTCGAGACTTGTGTTTTACACACATATGATTGTCATTATCGTGAGCTGAAAATTTGATTAGAAAAGTCCATCTAGAAGCAGTTATTCCACACTTAAGTTGCCATGCTAAAGCACATACTGCAGTCTGCAGTCCAAGCGCAGTCGCTGCATAAACTGCGCAGTAAGCAGAGAGCGTGCCTATGCATGTGTGTGTGTGTGTGAATGTGTTGATCGTAATGTATATATGTGTAAAAGGAGCGTAAGATGATTGAAATATCAGCGCTTTGACTGATATTCTTGCATAGTATCTGCCAGTCGAGCAGTCTTAATGAAAGCACTCTTAGGCTAAGTTATTTTCGCTTATACATATATACATACATACATATATATACAAAAACTGTTCAGTTTATATAGTATATTACGTTAGGTTCTAGCTTATTACCTTGGCAACTTCGCAGCTTTATAGCACACTCCTTGAATTAGGCTGTCAAGTTTGTTGGAGTCGCGCAAAAATACTTTTCACTCATCTTTCACGCCCGTTAGTGATTCGATTTTCGATACTATACCAAATCCGATAAGTCAGCTTTTCTGCCAGCGTGTGTTTCTCATCAATCAGTCAGCAAAATGAATCTTGATTCGCTTTCTTAACAGTTCCCGATCACATACGCCCACGCGTCTGTTCGCTGCCGGAGCGTCCATATAATCCACGGGCCAGCGATGATCTCTATCGCCTGCGCCACTTCTCTATCAGCAAAGGCAACGTGGTCAACTGTGGAGACTCGATCATATCTCGCCGATCGCGCAGCAACACGAGCGTCAATTCGACGAATAGTCGAGCCAGTGAACGATCGCCCTTCGAGGGCAGCTGCTGTGGTGCGGGCTATGCGAATGTGGACTCGCTGCCCGCCTCCCCCGATGATTCGGAGAACATGGATCCACCTCCACCGGCTCGCTATCGAGTCGTAATGCTAGGCGATGCGGGCGTGGGCAAGACGGCGCTGGTCAATCAATTCATGACATCGGAGTACATGCACACCTACGATGCAAGTCTGGGTAAGTTGATAGCTCTTTCTCTCTCCCTCTGTCTGTCGCTTGATTGCCCCGGACCAAGTCTCGAACAGTTGGGTGCTGAGTACACAGAGTGAGTAGTGATTGATACCCTTAGATGAAACCTATGCGTGTCGTATGATCCTCAGTTGATCCCGATTGCCGCTGGTTTCCGCTTGCGTCTATAGAGTTTAATTCTGATCTGAGTTTTAGACGATGAGTTCGGCGAGAAGACGGTCAGCGTGCTGCTCGACGACGAAGAATCCGACATGGTATTCATCGATCATCCCAGTGTTGAGATGAGCGTCGAGAACTCACTATCCACCTACGAGCCGCATGGCTGTGTTGTCGTCTTCTCTGTGGTGGACAAAGGCTCCTTCCGCATCGCCGAGGAGATTATCAACTATTTGTGGCAAGAGAATTACACCAAGGACAAAGCAGTCATACTTGTGGGCAATAAGGCGGACTTGGCGCGCGCAAGGCTCATCACGTCACAGGGTGAGTAATGGGCTAGGAAAGGAAAGGGAGGTTATAAATAGAGATGGGTGCGACTCGCAGAAAATACCTTTAAGGTTTAGCAACGTGAAGTTAAGTCAATAATCGAAACGAACTTTTAGAGTGATGAGAACTAATGAGTTCAATGTGTATAAAGAAAACACAGTCAAAGAATTTTACTGCGAGCTCATAAAGTAAGTCCATAAGTTATCAATATCTAAATCATCAACGATTATTCAATACTTAAAGTAATAGATGAATCAATTTCAAGAGCTAATTGTGATAGTTTAATATAAAAACTGTGCAGATTAAAGATATAGATGTGAACAAGTTTCGAAGAGTATGGATGATTATATTGTGCGTAGATAGGGTATAATTTATTACCTATAAAATATAATGAATACATTAAAACACATTGGATTTAATTCCTGATAGATAATGATAATTAAGTATTAGACAATACATTCAATAGAAATGCAATACTTGAGTTTGAGGAGGTGAATAACACGCTATCATCTCTGGTTAAAAGAGAAAGCCTAGACGAATATGCCTTGGCTTAATTATGATTTCTCATTTCTCATTTTACATTTCATATTTCACGTTTCACGCTCTGACGCACTCACAGAGGGCAAAACGCTGGCTGCCTCACGCGATGCCAAATTTATTGAGACGTCCAGCGGCATACAGCACAATGTCGATGAGCTGCTCGTCGGGATACTCAAGCAGGTAAGCAGCAGCAACAGCAGCAGCAGCTGATACTATGGTTGGGCTTTATGGTTGAAAGGAAGTCCTGTTGAGGGTAGAGTTGACTGTGCGGTTATTTAGGTTTAGGTGCGAAATACACGCAACTCATTGATGCATGCGAAAATTGTGTAGGAAATGACTTAAATGGATTTGTGGTACGTTCGGTTGCTGGTGTTAGCCTTTCGCATCGTTTCACTAATTAATGAAAATTGAGCTGCGCCAGGCTGGACGGACTAGCTGAGTGGTATTAAAAGTGGGGCAGCCGTCGAGAGCCTTTCAAGAGTGCTGCAATAACGTTTGCTGTGTTACTCATATTACATTTGCAGATGCGGCTGAAGGAGACGCGCGAGAAGAAAGCTACCTCGTCGAAGATGAAAACCTCGCGCACTCACATTTCGCTGCATCTGGCCAAGGAAATACTGCAAAAAATTTGCCTTAGCGATATTTCCAAATCCAAGAGCTGTGAAAATCTTCACGTGCTGTAAAAACAATGCTAAAATGGAGCAAGCAAAACAATGAAAATTTCCCCCAAAGCAGGCAAAGCAGAAATCAATATCCAAAACAGAAGAAGAACGCAAAAATAAGTAAAAAAACAAAATACAGAAACAAAAACAACCAGAGCTAAACAAAGATTATTTTGCTAGCATTTTAAAGCCATATAAAACCCATATATAAAACACACATATATATTCATATATATATACATATATTTATATATCATATAGCCAATGCTCAGCTTGCATAAAAACTGTTTTGATGTTCTCTTTTTAAAGGTGTTTTTACGAGTATTATAAACATATACAAATTATTATGAATATTGAGTCAAAAAATTCCAAAGAAAACAACAAAAAAAACAAATTATATGAAATATGTTACAGCCAATTTGTGTACGATATAGACCTATATAGAATGTGTGTGTATATGTGAGGAAGACTTTCACAACAGTTAAGAGCAGCTGCTGAGCCACAAAATGTTATCAATTTGTTAAAAACAAGTGTCTTTGCAAAGTCATTTCGGCCTGTTACTCAAGTGCTTGCCAAAGTTAACAACTGCTTTAGCAGGTGGTGCAATAGATTGCGCCTGCTTATTTTGTTATTAACTGCGGATTGAACGAAAAAGAATTAAGCTTTCAAAACTTTGAGCTAGCCAAGCTACGACAGGGCCATTAGGGGAACCAAGTCAAAGCCGAGCAACTGACAGCAGAATGGAAAAAGCTGAAATTATATAAAACTTTTGTTGACTAACTAACGTGAACTGTGATAGTTGCAAAAGAGATATAAACTGAGAGTTGGGCTGGGAGCTGAAAAGCTGTTGATTAATAAGCAAGAACTTTTACAGCAATATATGAAAAAGTCTGTCTGAGATTGGTTTAACATATTAACTAACTTTGAGTAATGAACCGCGATGAATTGAAAGTAGCAAAAAGTGGGTTGAATGTGGGAGAGCGGTGAGAGCTGGAAGCCGAAACTGAAATTAACTTTACCTACGCTTAAACTCTTTAGCTACACTGAACTAGAAATCCACAAGGAAATAGCTAGGATTGATCTCGACTTAGCTAAGGTAAACTTCAAATGAAGCAGTCAAAAACAACTATTTTTAAATTTATAATAACTTCAAGTCTACTAAAAGGGAAGCAGATCACACTTCAGCTAAATCACAGCAATCCTAACTTATGGTTAACTAACACGAACTTTGACAGGCACATGCATTTTTAATGCACTTCGAAAGAAACTCGACCTATCCACAAAACGAGCCTAAGGGATAAATTAAAGCAAGCCTAAATGTTGGTTAACTCAATAAAGCTCAACTAACTGAAAGCATAAATTGTAGCCAACTAGTACGAACGGCAGCAGTAACTCTAACTCAGGGTCAGACAACTTGAGCACTGACAGCCGCATATCCTGAAAGTGGATATAGACTAAGCAAAGCGAATCTGAGTCCAATTTAAATTGTGGAACGTCAACTACGTGTTTACCTTTTCCTATAGACGCGTTTCTCACATATGCTCAAGTCGTTGGCACTTTGGGCCGTGCGGTCAGGCCCCCGGCTCGAGTAGCGATTGTAGCATTTTGTTTATAGCGGATGTTATGATTGGATTGCCTGCTAGACCCAGACAGCTGCGAGGCAGCGAGGCGGCAGTTATCGCCAGTTCGAGCGTCTGGCCTTGGCACAGCCCCAAGGCAAACCTAAATTTTTGTTGAGGCTGATAACAGCGCTAAACAGACGCGTGGCAGTAAGAATTAGCCGAAAGATAGGCTCACATATACATACATAATTGAAATTATATTTCTATGTGTTCCAAAACCATTTTCAATTCAATAATGTGCTGTCAATTTTTTCCAAAAAAAAAAAAAAAAAACAAAGTAAATATTTATATATATAAAGAAATATGCTTAAAGTATATAATCCAGCAGAACTATATAAGTATTTAAATAAACGAATGTGTTTTAATAAATTTATATTTTTAAGTGTGTACTTAACTAAGCTCCTTTGAGTAACTAGACGATATATATATTTTCAAAAAGAGCGCCAACTATATCAAAAACAAAAAGAAACTAACTAACTTTAGACTTGGCAAACAAACAAAGAAATCTCTTCCAAAACACACAAAATGCAAATGAAACTCATATCGGAATGACTGTTAAATGTTGACTGTTGTTATTATCTAAGCCTAAAATGTTACTGAATTTAGTAAAACTCTATATACATATAAATATACTATATATTAATATCAATATATACATTGCATATATTTATGTAACTATCTTTTAGAATATCTAAAGCGAAATGTTTAAGAACAAATATTTACACAGCGGCTGCCTAGTGTCTTTTCTATCCATCTATCTATCTATCTAACTCAAGCGCTTTTATAGTTATATAAAGCAGAGTTATATACTAGAGACTTCATCAAACACATATACATACACACATATATAAACATACACACACTTAACTATTTTCATATGCGCAAATTGTAATTGGAGCTCGTGAGCAGCTGCCTGCCGCAGAGCTGGCCAGGACTTTGGCTTTGTTTAACCTTCACTCACAGATTTCTCAAGTGCACTTTATCATTTGGCAGACAATCACATATACTCGCACACATACATACATAAATACATACCAGCAGTGGCTGAACTTGAATGTTAATTCGACTGCAGCTGAAAAATAAATGTAAAAAAAGTTTTGCTTGGCCCAACTTTTAATTTGCAGCAGTTTGTAAAGTGCGCAACAACAAATACACAGACACACACACGCACACTCATACACCCTCGCAGAAGTAGCGCTAACTTTTACCAAGCCCTTAACAAAAATAAATAACATAAATATATGTAAAACATGGCGTATACGCAATCTGCATCGCGCATACGCTGCGTGTGACGTCCAAAGCGACGACTTTAAATTTGATTTACGCTAAAAGAAAAACAAAAAAAGCAAAACTCTCGCTAAACATAAATTCAAATCAAAGCTAACTAAATGCCCACCGAATTTATTGTGTACTCTATAAAAACTAAATAAAATATATATATGCATATATGTGTTAAACTGTAAAAGAAAAGATTTAAAACTTTTGTCTAAGCATTTAATTAATCAAGAATTTATTGTGCTATCAAAAATGGCTCGAAGCTGAAGAAGGCAGGGCAGCGAGAAGCGTAGCGGAACTAAAGAAATTAAGGCAATGCCAAGTAAAAGTAGTAAAAATATTAAAAGAACTTTTTGTCGAGGAGTTAAAATTTACTTAAAAAAAACATAACAGAAGTGAGTTAAGCAATATTGAAAATCATTTAGTAAAAGCTCAGGGCAGAAACATAAAGAAAAGGGAATTGTGTAATACGTAAAAAAGGTACGAAAGAGAAGCTGAAATGAAATAACTTCAATGAAGACAAGCAGAGAAGCGGCAAAAGTAATGAATTGAGTTTAGCATTGGGAAAGCCAAAGTCAAAGTCCTTAGAAATGCTAAGTAAAATAGAGCTACAACTACAAAGCGATCGGATTCTCAGAAACCAACAGCAAATATAGAGAAAAGTATATTTAAGGAAGAGCTTAAAGAAACGCAGAAAGATAAGTGAAGCAACTAGGCTACATACTTAGAAAAGTCGACGCTGAGTTCAGAATAATATTTTTGTTATTTAGGAAAGAAGAGCAGAATTCAGAATTCAAAAATGAGCTCAGGAAAAATGCGTATTTTGTTTTTTTTTTTTTGCATAGGGAATTGCACAGCGAATGTAACCATTTTTCAATGAAATCGATTTGGAAGGGTATTTAAACCAATTTTCATCCAAATCACTTCGAACTTCGCCATGCGCCGCTCGCTGGCCAGCTGACATCAGCCAAAGGCACAACTGTACATACATATATATTTTTCCACTGCTCACTATGCAACATATGACATAATTAACAATTTGCATAGCTAACTCAATTTCTAAAGTGACCTATATAACTTTCAACGAATTTGTTGCATAGCGCTTGATGGAATCTGAAAAGAACAAACCATTAAAAGTTCATGTAAATGTGCTGACATCACGTAGATGAGTCTGCAGAATGCTAATAAACTATTCAAAGCCAACAATTGAGATAAAATTCAATTTGTTATAGTTATGCTGTATCTCTGTCTCTGTCACTCTCCCTCTCTCTCTCTGTCATACACACACACAAAATATATAGGCATTATATAAAGGACAAAGCCAACAAAAATTTGTAACTTGGCGTTTTAATGGTTGGGCGTTTATTGTTCGAATAATTTATGCCTTAAAATAATTTATATATTTATATATTCCTATTATTTTAGACACATTTCAGTGGAGCTCGGCTGCTAACAAAACAAAAGCCATTTGAATCAACTAAAGTTACCAAAAATAGAAAACAGTTAACAGTTGACTAAACTCGTATTGCCTTTCATTTTATTGTTTAGAAATGTTTGAATAATGATTGACATTAATAATAATACTTATAGACTTTACTTAGTTGTTATCGGGTTATTTTCAGATGAATTATTTTGCAGCAGCTCACCAGAAGCGCTTCACAGAACTTCAAGAACTTTTGAATTTACTAAAATTAAATATAATAATATTATATTATATATAATAATAATATATATATATATAATAATAATATATATATATAACAATATAATAATATTGATAATAATACTAATAACATTGATATACTAGAATAAGTAATATACTTAGTTGTTATCAAGAATATATTCAGATATATCTTTATTGACATTCATTTGCTTATCACATTAAAGCTCAGCCGTAGAGCTGCAGATAAAACTTTTTCTATTGGTTTTCGAACTTCAACTATTTCTGAATTTTATTACAACGCAGTCAGTCAGCATTCAGCAGTCATCATTCGTGCTTTAATTTGATTTACTCGCAAAGTTGTCAACATACAGTTTTGGCCAAATTGTGTTTGTGCGGCACGTGGCACAGAGACGAACTCACATGCCATCAACTCACGCGGCGATGGCTGCTGCTCGGCTCAGCTCAGCTCAACTCAACTCAACTCAACTCAACTGTTGCGCACTTGCGGCTCATTAACGACGGCCGCAGGGCGTGGTGATGGGGCGTGCCAACTAACGTGGAGTTTGTGTCCACTTTGGGGCGACACAGAAATGCGTTAAGTGCCTGATGTCAATCAGAGTCAGCCGTGGGGCAGGCAACACGACCGGATTTCATGCTTCACTGCATCAGCGAGTGAATCTTTCACTGATTTCTCTTGCTCTCTCTCTATCTCTCTCTCTCTACCTGCCTATCTCCCTCTCTCGCTCACTTTCTTATTATCTCATTCTATCTCGCTCTTTGTCTGGTTCGCTTCGCCGTGCGTGCGAGAATCAATCAAGCGCAAAACTTTCATAATTAACTTAAAGTTGACAATGCGGCAGCCTCAGGACTCAGTCCCCAATGCCCTCGATGCTCCTGATTGATGGAGCAAATGGGCAGCCAAATGCCATGGTAACAAGACTTAAGACGGCAATCCCAGGCTAGAGACGGGCGCGTGTCTTAGATACAAGTCTGGTTCACGAGTATGAGAACTTCAGTTAGTAATTCTGAAGTAAGAGATTCCATAATGGCTAATAGTCAAATGAAATTTGATGTAAATGCGCAAAATGGAAATAATAGGCTAGAATGGGTATGAGAAAGCAGCAACAGTAAAGCTTTAAGGATTAAGATTAAGGAGACAGAGAAGCTATTACAAGTCTGTTGAGGAATTGCGCCAGTCTAAGAGGGGATGAACGAATTGAGGCAGTCAAAGTAAGTAAAGAAGTAAGTCCCAAAGAAAAAACCTTAAGATGTACGAAATGAAGTGAAATTAAGTGACGTAATGGGAACCATATCATCTATAATCAGAAGAGACTCAGATATCCTCGAAATACCCTGTAAACAAAGAGCTTTGCTCAAGCAGACTGCAGATTTTGTACATCAAGGTAATTTGTGGCTAACACAATAGTTTCACTTAACATAGATAAGCGCACTTGGCTCAGCCTGCCCCAGTTGGTGTCACGACTTTTTGCTCTTCTCTAAATAGCCGGTCGCAGCTTGCTTATACCCGGTGATCTCGGCACCTTGCCACCTGCTCGGGGCTCATCATTTTAATGAGCTTATTTCATTATATTTAACGCGCTGGCTGCCTTCTACTTTTGCAGGATTCATCGTTGACTGCTGGGCGAGAGGCGAGGGGCAGGCAGAGGACTTATTATACAAATTGCAGCGCCATTTTGTGTCTTCTTCTTCATCTTCGTCGGCATTTTTGTGTGTTTTATAATTTGTGTTTGGTTTTGTTTATGCTTTTGTTTTTGCCGTTGTTGTTGGCTCGCATCTTATTGCGCTGTCATTTACAATTAGCTTTGTTGTTTGCTTTGGGCAGAACGCGGGCAACGAGGCCAAATAAAACTAATTTAAAGTTCAATAAAGAAGCAGCAACAAATGCGTATATCCCATAGCTGTAGCTGTAGCTGTCCTTTAATCAACGCCCGCGTCATCATCATCGTTCTCGTTTGTTGCCAACAACAGTCGACAACAAATATTGACATACTTTAAATAATTTATGAAAATATCTGCAACGTCATCGGGAATCGAGCAAGATATTCAAGGTGGCTCAGCTACAGTCTCTTTCGCTCTGCCTCTCCCTCGACCTCTCCTGTTGGTTCTGTGTGCTTTGAGCTGCGGTGTCGTAATCGTAATTGAGTCAAGTCCATGGGGGCTAGCAGTGGAGATTGAAGCGTAGCCGAGGCGCACGGCATACACAAATCGATTAAGAACTTAACAAGGATTATGCCAGGATAACACGGCCCAGCTTAATATGCTACCGCCACACAAAAGGGAAGCGTCCAATTAAAGCCGCTCATTTTAGTTGACTCACTCGAACACGAAGACTAACAAATGATAGGGTGCTGTGAAGTCAAGCAGGTGCCACTGATATGAACTAAGGATAAGAATAATAGCGTTCTGACATGACATCATTTGCTACGTATATTAACTATATCAATAAGATTTTCCCATTTCTAGTGGAGCTTAACATTTAAAGCTTTCATTTTTAAGATATCTGAACTAACCCGAGATGATCTTTTAAATATTACTTATTTATAATATATTTAATAATAAAATCTTGAAATTAATAAGTTTTAAAAGAAACGTCATCAGATCAGCTGTGGAACTTCCACTTCCACTGAAGACCTTAAATTTTAGTTTCAAAAATAATTTTCTGAGGCCTTAAAATGCTGCAGATCTATTAAATCTTTAATTTAAGCGCTGACAATCAAATGGACAGATGAAAACGTCTTTGAGCATAGCTTTTAAAATGTAATTCTTTATAAGAATGTTAACAGTGCAAAGGAAAAAGTCTGGTCCAAAAGTGTTGCATACAATGGGGCTGAATGACTTCATTCCCATCAGCGGATCGATGAACCAAGGTCAATATTTGGGTACACTATATGATAATGACTTCTCTTCCAGAGGTATTTTTATTGGCCAATCATTTAGCCTGCGTCAGGATAATGTTCCAATTTGAACAAGACCTGAAAGTTCTTTTTGATTTCGAATAGAACAGTTTCGTTACATAAAATCATTGAGAAGACTATTTCTGAGGTTACTTTCCTTTGGAAAATAGTATCTCCATAAATTTATGGAAACTTTAAGTATAAGCCAAAATGCAATTCGATAAGCTGATAATATTATTATATAACCAAAGTTTTTTCACTTTCTGCACAATTTATTTGTTTATTATAACTAAATGTATAAAAGTAATAATAAAAAAGATATACATGCTTATTATATTTATACCTTTAACTCGCATTTCGTAATCAATTTTTTATATTCGAGTTGGAAATGTGATTTGCTTTATTATTACGACTTTCTTTTCCTTTTATAATTTACAATTTTTCCTCTGTTTCTATTTGTTTTCACAAAGTGTGTAAAATCGCATTCATGCAGTTAGTGTCAGATTAAATGGCTTTGAAGCTTTTGCAACAAGGCAGATAACGGAATAAGCTGCTATCCTAAACCCTTCTAACGGATTAGTTGGCCCTCAATGTCAGCGCTTTGTGATGTACTGCGACGGAGGAGGGATCAAAAAGGATGCCTAAGCATACAAGAATTTTATAGAGCACAAGCTGTTTGCATAGCTCAATCTGTGTGTGTGTGAATATAATCGAGAATGTATATATAAGAAGATATATATATATATATATATATACAGATAGAATACCTGAGTTCATATATATATATACAATATATAGTGAGTGGCCAGATAGAATACCTGAGTTCATATATATATATATATATATATATATATATATATATATGAACTCAGGTATTCTATCTGGCCACTCAACGCTAGAGGCTAAGATGCTCCACTCCCACACACACACAGAGAGAGAGACCACCTGCCCAGAGTAATATTCGCTCAGGACTCATAACTACATAAGCAAAAATTTGTTTTAAAGCATACTTTACTGTGCCTTGTGCAAATTGCTTGGCCAAAAAAATGCACAAAATTGGACTTTGTAGAATAAAACTTTAAGCAATGTTGAAAAATAAAAAGAAAAAATTTAAATTTAAATAACGATTTATAGCCTTTGAAGTATGATTATTTGTACAGACGCTATGGAGGCGGCAAATAAAACAACTCTGACGTCACATAAGCGAAAGTGAAAAGCTAGGCAAAGATAGCGACTAGCAAATGCACTACATACAGAAAACATGAAAGATGATTACTTAAATTGAATACATATGTTGTTATATTAACATTGAACAAATATCTTTACAAATATACTTACCCATAAGTACATTTCAAGACAATTACACAACTGACTTCAAGACAATTACTAAACGAAACGATTTTCATACAATAGTCAAAAAACTCGTGACACGGTACGATCCGCACTTACATGTTATCGCGTAATAAGTCGAATATCGATTATTTTAGCACGTGGGTCACATCGCTATTCAGGCGATCTGCCATTTTGAGTAGATTTTGCAAATAACTATTGATAGATATTAAATACCCAAGCCATAAACCTTAGGCAAATAGTAAATTTATCCAAGCTAAGCAAATAAGATTTTAAACCTAAATATATTTTTTACTGAGCACACCTTCACTGCTCGCTGTTTGAACGAAACTAATTGCACATTGCGCTAATCGCCTTGCCTTACCATTTATCCTCTTCGAATAAAAAAGTGAAGGGTGGGAATGAGAGGAGTTTTAATACCTAAGCTCTTTGAAATGACCTGCTTGACCACAGGTCAATATGCAAGTATGCCTGTGTGTGTGTTTATGTGTGGAGGTTATGCACAAGTTGGACCGCAACCGAGAGTGAGAGTGAAAGTAATAGACGTGTGTCCATAATATAAATAGCTGCAAGCTGCGTCTACATAAATTGTTTTTGTTTTTATCTCGAAGGGTGCCCAGAAGTGTGCGTGTGGTAGAGAGAGCATGTGTCTTGCAGGGTATTCCAAAATGGGGTTATGTAAACAAGCTTCATGCCGTATGGGCTAGCTGATGTGCCCTAATGACAAGTCTTTTTTCTTGATTATGGCTAGCACGGGCCAAATAAAGGCCAAATTTGTAATGCGTTCAAACAGACAAACAGGCGGCAACCAGAGCAAGCAGAAGTCCTTGCACAGTGTGTGTGTGTGAAACTATATGTGTGCGTGTGTCTGTATAGCCAAAATCAAATACGGGTTGGGGCAGGAAAAGGGCATGGGCAGCCAATCAGAGCGGGGGAGAGTCTTGCTGCTGTCACCGTCGCTGTCGATGCGAGGCTCCATGCTTAAAAGCAATGCCATGAAATTGCTTTTTGCGAAAGGTAACGGTTACAACAGCAACAAGTGAGCGGGTGTGCGTGTGGCTATGCCTGTCTGCTTATGTGTGTGTGTGTGTCTTTACTGCAGAAAGGAAATGAGAAAAGGTTGTTGCTGCCTTCCTTTTGGCGCTTTTGTTAAATTTGCGTAGCGTCGGCGCCAACATTGAGGAAACAGGAAGTTGCCCGGACATTGTTTATACTTTTTGGTTGGCAGACAAAATACCAGCCGCAAACAACATAAGTCAAAAGCAACAAGCGTGCATCCTACAAAAAACAACAACAGCAACAAACAGCGTGCCCATAAATTACAAACGGAATTTAGATTGTGTTACCTAGCCCAATGGACGTCGCTCAAATGTCTGTTGCTCCGGACAAAATAAAGGAAACTAAAATGTTTAAGAACGTTGACAAAATAATCTGCTAAATGTGAACGCAAATATGCGAGGGGGAACATAGAGAAGGCGAGAGGGAGTCTGGCAGCCAAGGCGGGCATAGCAATAAGCAAATGCTAAATGAACGCCATCTTTGTTGTTGGAATTGCTATTGTTTGGCATATTCGAAAAGGAAAGGTATATCGTTTTTCCAAATCAAGCTTTTTACTTTACAAATGTATACATAACTTGTTCTTATGTACCTAAATATATAGTTAGTTGTATGGATATTGGTGAACAATTTTGAGTTTTAGTATATTTTATATCAGAATACGATGCACGGTATCTCCTAATCGATCATTTTTGTGTCATACTCCCCTGCTAGTTGTTTCACAGTTAAATGCCAAAACGCCATTTTCACAAAGTTTGCCCCGAAAGCAAGCAGACGAGGACGCGAACGATGTCTCGAAGGAAAGCGACCACAAAGACGAAAACGGGACCGAAGGAGAAGCAGACGCAAGCGATGGCGATGCCCACGTTGGTTAAAGCATAAAAGTCAAAGGCGAGCGAAGCAGCAAAAAGTCGGTTTTTGCTTTCAAAAATTGCCAAAAACTTGTGTTGTTCTTGTTGTTGTTGTATTTGTTGTTTGTGTTGAAGCTTTATCAACGCCCTGTGCCAGCGAGCACACTTGTTGAGCATTAGGAGGGCTCGCGACGCACTAGGGCGAAGCGAAAGGACAGATGAGTGAGAACAGCAATAACCGTTACAGCAACAGCTAGAAGAAGATGAAAAACAGCGCAACAAAAGTGACAAAGAAATTGAAATTCTGTCGGTGTACGGGAGGTGGGCCAAATGGGTTGAGTGGAAGTGGTTTGTGGGTTGGTTAATCGGTTGTTCTAATACCCTGTAGAACCAAAATATGTATGTATATATATATATATATATATAAATGTATATATGCTTATATAAAATGTAAGTTATTAATATAATTGTTGCTATGTTTTCAATATATATATTGTTGTTTAATATGTTGTGTTATATAATGATCTTGATTACATACTACAGGGTATATCTCAGTTCGTATTCAAAGAAGCAGTAAAATGCAGTTCTATAGGTAATAAGAGTGTAATCAATGAACGTTTGTACAGCTGGTAAAGTATTAAATTTTATACAGGGTGATTAACAGTCGAGGCTCAAAAACTAGTAAGGAATAGCGGAATGTTTACAAATATGTTTATATATATATATTTATGTATATATATATATATATATATATACATAAATAGGTGCCCAGATGTAAATGGTAATTACCAGGCATAGAGCTGTGGTAGAGGGTATGTTTTATTCGAGCAAAAAAACTCACACAAGGAATTGCGGCTAGACCACATTTAAGGCCTAAGTATGCACATATGTAATAATTGTTCAGCGTAAAATTGAAATACATGGTATAAATCAGTCATGCACACGTTAAAGATTTTTGTCTGTCTGTGTGCCCCTTCTGGCAGTTAACTGTATTGGCGGATGAAGAGAAGGTAATGACAAAAGTTCGTTATCAAACGCAAACACACACCTACACACACACACACCTGTGCACACAGACAGACACAACATTGCTCTGGCGCAACTATAATGCAGTCAGCTCACGGACTGGCAAAAATGTTCAGCTCGACCAAGAAGAAACCCAAACGCATTCGAAGCTTCCGGCGATTGCTGGCATCGGGCGTTTGCAACCTTTTTGGCCTTCAACACGACACGTAGAAGGGGCTTATAGCCTGGAGCGGTAAAAGCTGCAGACTAGTTGCCCTTTCAATTGAACGGAAGCCTCTCAGAGATTGCAACAAGCTGTCAGCGAGCAGACTCGCAAAAAACCCCCGTTGGCCTATCTTAAATGTCTCATTCAATGGGCTCTATCAACACACACACGCAGATGCATACACACAGTAATACCGCCATAAAGCCCACATGCAACACTGTTGCACGCGTGGAACGAGGCGCATGTCCCACAACCAATTTGTGCGCTTTTATACCCTGTACGCAGTCAAAGTTGTGTTGCAGGGTGTATTTAATATACATAAAGGTTTCTTCCAAGCTATATAAGAAAATGGCAGGAAATAGATTTGATATTTATATTAACAGAATATCGATGAGTTGCAATCGATAAGCCTTAATAAAGTTGTATTTATTAATATGTATCGTTAATCGGGAATTGTCATCGATAAGCTTTAAATTATAATTTACAAATGCTTTTCAATATTTAAAAAAAAATTGCATTGATCGATAATAATCGATTGCTATACCCATATTTATAAATAAACTTATTTATATTTATGCATAACTGACTTCAATACTTAATATAATGTTATATTTTGTTTTCTTCAGGTCTCGATAAATATCGATATTCAGCTGATTGCTTAAGTTTGTTTGCGTCTAGGATATCTCTAAGTCGTGCACTCTCGCCTAGTGCAATTTTATTCGCTTTGTTTTGGCTTTGTTGGTTTTTCGGTTCACGCTGATGTTTGTTTTGCGCCACGACAGGTGGCGCTTGGTTGGGCGTTAATAACTATAAACTGTTTGTCTAGCGCGTGTGTATGTGTGAGTGTGGTTGTGGTTGTCTTTCTCTGTGTGGGTGTGTGTGTGTGTGGACTGGACATTTGCGCTTCAATTATGCAAATTTTACGTGAGTTTTTCAATATGCGCCGCGGACTACGGACTTGGACATTGTTTTATGAAGTGCGTTGAATGACATAATATATACATATAAACAAGGCAATGGCGTATGTGTGTGTGTTCTGATTTAATTTTCCAGCGTATTACGCTCTGAGCGGATTTTACTACCCTGTACACCATGAACAAATGATTGAAAAGTTGGTACTGAAGTTAGGATTTGAGGACAGAATATTTGGCAAAGAATAACAAAAAATAATAATAATAATACTAAACAGAAATTCTCTTCTCAAATTAGAACTTGGCCATTCATTATCCAAAAATCATAGCATACTTTTTAGCTTGAGTTCATATGGCTTTTCTGATTTGCTTCCTAACTAAATTTTGATAAGGTATGTAGAATACATATTGTGTACAGATGATACTATTATATGGTAGATATCCACATGATCTTATTAATATTGCAGATAGTAATTGCAACAGGTTTTGCTTCTGCTCACCTTTACAGGGCATCTAGCCAGTCAGGCAGATGCAAGTCTCTGATTGCAACTTGTTTCTATGAATTCCGTTTAATGACTGCGACTCGAGGGGTCATTTCCATTTGCATAATGAGCGAGTTTTCGTGTCATTTTCTCACAAAAAGTAAAATTCAGATCCGAATGCATTTAAAAGTAAGTCGAGTGGCAATGAGATTTTAAAGCAACTTCTATAAGTCGCAAAGGGAATTTCAATTAATGCGAATCGATGCAATAAATTCAAATATTTATTGAATGAATATTTTATGATGAATATTTTATGACAGATTTCTGTATATCCGGGCTGTTTCGCAAACCAAATGTGAAGTCTCGTCCCTCGTCAACAGTTGTCAGTTGGCAATGAAAGCCGAAAATGGAAAATCGAATATCGCGGCAAGGTTTAAGGATTAAAGGGGATTGCGCATTTATTACATAATTGCTTTTATTTTTTATTTTTTGTATACATTAAAGTTTAATAATCAGATGGGATTGTACATTGAGATTAAATCGATGCCAAGAAATTTAACAATGCCTCTTTCTGGAACGAGCTTGGAATGAAGTCGGACTCTCACTATTACTAAATATGGAATTACTATTACTAAATATTAAAAGTCTTAAATGCTTATAAGTCTTTTTAATCCCTACTTAAGTCCCGATAACATTTTGAGTCTGGTCTTTAATATTTAAATTTAAAATTTAATTCTTTTTAAGGTCTCTAGCCAATCAGTTATCATTTTCTATTAGATAAGTTTGCCTATCATAAATAAATATATTTAAATATTTAAAATATTTAAAAGGCTTTTATAATTTCCTTTAGCTCTTTAGCTCCACATTAAATTGAAATTTTTTCACTTTTATTTTTTTGCAGCTGTAAATTTGTAAATCGTTCATGCACATTTGAAATGTGAATTAGGATATGAGCAGATGATTGATTGTTTCAAGTGGCAAGGACTTGTTGCCTGGCGGTTGGCATTTGGCATTTGGCATTTGGCCAGGTCGAATTAGGCCACATGGCTCGTAACTGTTTTAACCCCAGATGCAAAAGGAAAATAAAGGCGCCACTTGCAAACAGCAATCAGCCAAATGCATAAAATGCACATGAAATTTATAAAAAGGGAAATGGCTAAGAAATGGAGGACAAAGTCGAGATAGGGACCGAGGGCAAGCCTTAAGCGCTGGCCAGGACGGCCACCTGCACATTTATTGAGCAAAGTGCCCCGAGGATGTTGTCCGCCAGGACATTAGTTTTATGCGCTGATCAAGGACCAAGTCATACCCACAAGAAAGTGAAATCCAAGCCAAACCAGGCAAAGGGTGGCACCCACCCATCCCCCACAACCCCCACAAAGAAATACTATCTGAAAGAGTGTAAAACGAGCTTAAGAGCACTCCAGAGCTTTTCGCGCTCTTTTTTTGTTTGTCTGCTCTTAAGTTTCTATGGGAAAGCGCACACAGAGGCGGCTCGATTCATAGGGGTAGCTACCCTCAAACGTCTGGCTATGGACAAACCACTTTGAATTGGGCTTTAGAGTCGAACTCAAACGCTGTTATATGCATTTTTTTATATTTCCGATATGTTTTGAAGGCAAACATTTTAACTGTTTTGACAAAAATGAAACATTCTTAGAATTTTTATTAAGGGATGGTAATCCAACAGATATCTGATCACAAATTTATTTTAAATGTCAATATGTGAAAAAAGAATGAATCAAGCGAAGTAAGGTTTCAGATCTATATACATATATATATATGAATATATATATATTTATATATACGGTTCTGGATAAAAAATTCTTGGGCACTTGTCGACTATGAATATTACTATTTCAATATTAATCATGTATAAATATCTAAATTTCATATATTATATACTTATTATGGATCATTTACAAATATCTTTCAAAATTCAAAATTGGGAAAAAACTCTTTAAAGTATATATATTATATATATATATAATATATATATATATATATAGAGCTGAAAGAAGTTATCAAGAAAATCTTTTAGAGGATAGCATAATAGAAATAATTTGATTACAATATATAGGAACGTTTTTCACAATAAAAACCACCCTCAATTGTTGACTCATTAAATTGATATGCACAAATTCTCCAACTTTCACCACTGTGCAGCATAACAGGGTCAAACATAGTCGTCGTTGCCATGATAACAAGGAGGTTAGTTTTTGTATTAGTTTTTTTGTTTACGCCAAACAGTGTAGTTCAAGCAAAAGCTGTCAGGAGTAGAGAATACGGACTTGCGACATGAGTGTGGCCAGAAGAGGCGTTCCAATCACGGACCTGGACCAGAGCGAACAGGAGCCAGAGAAGGAGCACGAGCAGGTGCAGGAGCAGCTGAGGCCAGCGAGACAGCCAAAACGACAGCGCAAAGTGTTGCAAACGTTGACGGGCAATTTCAGTCGCAGATCACGCAGCGTCGAGGTGGAGCATCGCCACCCGGCAGACGTGAGCGGTAGCAGCGCCAAGAAGAAGCAGCAAAATCAGGAGCGTACTCTGAATGGACTGGTGAGTGCAGAGCAAGTCATGTAAAGAATCCAATTAACTCCCTTGACATATCCCTTGCAGCTACAGGCCAAGGAACAGCAACTGGAGCAGCTACTGCAGCGTCTGTCCACACTTCACAAATATAACGAGCAGTTCGCTAGGGAGAACGAGCAGCTGCGCGAGCAGAGCGAGCAGCTGGAACAGCGTCTGCGTCAGGCAGAGCAGCGCGTGGCCAGCTGCGAACGTTGTCAGCAGCTGCAACAGCAACAGAATCACCTGGTTAAACAGAACCAGGAGCTGGGCAACGATGTGGATATGCTGAAGACCTTGGTCTTCCGACTGAATGTACAAATCGAATGCTATCAGGATCAGCGGCGCACAGCGCAGGCAGAAGACGCACCTCTGGGCAACTCAGTCAACAGTTCCTCACTTCCTCCGTTTCCCGCTCAGCTAGCCAGGCATACCTTGACACCCTTGCTTCAGGCCTATGACGAGTCCTTGAGAGACAAGGATGCGCTGCTTAACCAATATGTAGCCGACTTCGAGCTGTTCTCCAACGAGTTGAAGCGGGCGCTGGAGGAGAATACGAAGTTGCTACAAACTCAGGAGCAGCTTCGTCGGGATGTGGGCGGCTGGCAAGAAGAACGCGTGCGTCTGCAAGCGCAGCTGAGCGTGTGCCGAAGCAAAGCCGAAACACAGACACGCAAAACAGATCTGGTTAAGGAGAAGTTGGTGGAGGTGATGCACTTCTATGAGCAACGCAATCAGACGTTGCTCCTGGACATGAATCATCTGCAGGATGCGTTTGCACGGTGCAAAGCGGAGCTAGTTTCCTTGAAGAGTCCAACTCCAGCTCCTGTGCCTGTGACTGTAGATGCAAATACAGCTGAGCTGCAGCAGTGTAAGGCTCTGCTCGAGCAGCTCAAGCAGGAGCATGCCAAGGAGCGCGCTTCACTTGAGGCAGAGCAGCAGGCGAGCAGTACGCGCGTTGCCGCTCTCCAACGCAGCTGTGAGAAGGCAAAGCATGCTAGGGACCGTCTCAAGGCTCGCCTGCGTATGACCCTCCAATGGGCACAGAAATTGGAGGCTGGTCAGGTGGAGCTGCGCGAGACCTATGATGCTGTGCAGCAGCTGTCGACGCTGCTAAAGCAC
The DNA here is from genome assembly GCF_003285905.1 of Drosophila hydei. Taxonomy (NCBI): domain Eukaryota; kingdom Metazoa; phylum Arthropoda; class Insecta; order Diptera; family Drosophilidae; genus Drosophila; species Drosophila hydei. The sequence goes on from NW_022045656.1 coordinate 2,989,593, forward strand.
AAGGAGTCACAACTGCGTGGCTTGCACCTGCGCAACACCGAGGAGCTGGACAAGCTGCGGTACAAGCTCCAGCAAAAAGATGAAACCATACGAAATCTGCTGCGCAGCAAGATGGAGAGGAGACCCGCCGTGGACTAGCCCGCAACTGCATCTAAAAGTATCTTGAGTTTAACAATTAAAAATATATAATTTCAATACAAAATACATTAATAACTTAAAGACTGTTGTTTTGAAAGCTTTCGAAGCACAGCTGTGAACGAGGACTTGATTGCCGCATCAGTCGAGCGTGTTGCAGTTGTTGGAATCGGTGACCAACGTTTCGCTATCATCGCCGCCGCCGCCGCCGTTGCCGCCGCTGGCACACATTACGCACGCCTTTGGCACCGTTTGCTCTATGTACATGTTAATCTTCTCGAGGACCTCGGGGCAAACGGCGTGCATTAGCTGTTCGTAGCGGGCGGGGCCCAATAGGGATTGCAAATGTTGCAGCTGCCATTTGAGGTATTCGGTTAGGGGTATCTTATAAACGGGATCCTTGAGCACCAGCTGGCGATGCCTGTCGTCGTGATAGGTCTTTGAATGGAAGTCATCGTATAACTGCGGCTGAAACTCCTCCAGCTCGTGCTCGTCGTGTATGACCAGAGAATCGTAATATCTCGGCGTCGCCTTGTCAGCGGCCTCATCTGCAGCGGCATATTGCTTGTCCATCACCTCGCCGAGCGTCTCCTCCACCAGCTGCAGGATGTGCGGGAAGCGCGCCAGCAGCAGCTCATTGTTCCCAAAAATCGAAGCGAACGCCAGACAAAACAGCTTCCTCTTCTCCGCATGCGTATCGGCTACGAGTGGAAACATCTCTATCCACACATCCAAGATGCGTGCCAGTGCGTCCGTCTGTGGCAACTCCTGCACCACAGACATAAACACCGCCTGATCGATCAGCAGGGTTCGTGCCAACAAAGTCAAATACCAGCTCATAGTCATTGGATATTCCTGCTTGAGACACACCTGCTGGAAGACAAAGGGCAAAGCGGGTCGCACCAGCCGCAAACCCATCGTCGCATCCGTCTTCAAGCACGTCTCAAAGATGCGCAACATGGCGATGATGCCCTCCGTACGTATATCTTCAAAGGAGCGCACACAATACGTCACAAAACCCTCGCCGTAGCGACTCAAATAGGCCTGCAAAGAGATTGTATATTAATTCGATATTTCATAAGTAGTCCATAAATTCTGATGTTACATGCGCGTCAAGCAATATGTATGCGTGTATTAGCTGAAGCACTGTGCGCAGATTCTCCGAGGACATCTCAATGATGGGCAGCAGATGATCGCAGAGCCGCAGCAGCTCGGGAGTCAACGCAGTCGAGTTGCCAATTACCGCCAGCCACAGCATGATCCCATCCTCTATGAGGTAGACGTGAGAGCGTTGCTAAACGTGAGAGTGAGAGAGACGGAAAAGATTATTCAATGCATATTTGGAGTTCTTGAACCGGTTCTAACTGTTCAAATCAGTTTTCAGATCTAGTTAATATAAGCAAAACAAATTCTATGTGAGAATGAGCAAACCGGTTTAGTAGGCGTTTAGTTTACAGTTATTTATGAGCATATTTATATATCTTACAGAACTAATTTCATTAAAATGATTGAAACATGTTGTCAAAATTAATAAGTAAATATAATTTGATACGTAAACGGTTTGATAATCCGAAATACTTAATATTTGTTTAAAATTAAATTTTTTATGAGACAACTTTTACTTTAAATTTAAAAAGAAAAGCAGTCACAATTCTGGTTGAGGATGACTTAATTTTTGGGTTCGAAAAAGCTTATAATCCGAACCGGTTTAAATTTTATAGTTCATCATTGAAGAGGCGTTTAAAGTATGGACCAGGATGCAATTTAAGATACTCAATTTAAATTTCATATCAAATAGATTCATAGATTCGTAATAGTAAAAACCCGGAGTTCATATTGTTGAACCGGTTCAACAGTGATGAATAATGATAAAAGTGTATTTAATATTAATGTAACGTTTAAGCTTTTACCTGTAAATCAGTGCTCAGCTCAATGACGCTGTAGAGGAACGGCTTCATGCTCTCGGGGACATCGCGAATGGTTCGCACGAGCTGCTCCAGAGTGCCAATGATGGCGCATCTGAGCATATTATACTCGTGCTCCTCGCTCTCGCGCCACAGCAGAGGCAAATAGGCAATAAATTGCAAGGCCTGCGGCTCAATGTATTCACTCATTTTCTCCACGAGCAGCGTCATAGTACCCAGGACAACGATCTTCGTATCGCAGGCGGCAGCTTCGCGTAACAGAAGGAAAAGTGCCTCGAACAAGGCAGCGAAATATGGATGAAAGGCCTCGGGCATAAATTCAAAGTCATCGATAAGCAGATTCAAGGTGCGAGCGGCTGCCAAGCGTATGGGCATATCCTCCTCCGGGCGCAACAGATGCAGACACGCCTCATAGGCCAGCGGACGTAGCTCGCGTGGCAGCTGAACGCCGACCCAATTACCCACAAGCCAAATGATGCGACGACGCAGGATGCGAAAGTTCGAGGCCTCGATGCGCAGTTCGGCGAGCAGCTGCGAGGTCAGCCACGAGCCAAAGTCGAGTTTGTTAAAAAAGTGAAATGATGCCTGGCCGACAGCATTGTAAATGGCATCCTTTAACAATATGGGCTTCAGTTCAGAGTCCTGCGTCAGCTGCAGCTGCTGGGCGCGACGCACAAACTTCAAGACTTCGTTGATCATGACATTCGAGTGTTGGGTAAAGCAGGTGAAGTACAATGATTCAACACAGGGACGCAGTTCATATTTCCAGGCATCGCCGCCACCATCGTCGTGGCCATAGCTCTCCGGATCCTGCTGCCATTCAGCCAGCTCCTCGGGCGTTAGCAGAAAATAATGTGTGACAATTTTCTCACACAAATATGTGACACGTTCGACACTAAAAAATTTGCTCTGCGTTTGCGCCGCTGTCGCCAGCAGCTCATCCTCCAGAGTATTCGCCGTTTGATCCTGCGTAATGGTATCATTGCCGCTCATCATGATGCACTTCAACATATTTATGGCCTGTATGACAAAGTTGCTGAAATTAATGCGTTCTCCTGCATCGAAGATGAGGGCGGTGCCTTCGTGGAACACATAATGAAAGCTAAACTCCAATGCCACAGGCACGAATCGAGCAAAGGACAACGAGTACTTGTCCATGAACTCATTCAGTGTCTTCATCATCTTCAATATGAAACGTTCTAGGTCATTAATTAGCTGCTGATTGTCCGTTGAACGCAATCGCAATTCGTACCGCAGTTCAAGGCACTGTCGCAGTCGCTCAAAAAGCTGCTCTATGAAATTCATATGATCGCTGGACTTATAGGGCTTGCTTCCACAGCCGTAGATGAGCAACTTCCTTAGCGAACGCATGGCTATATAAGCACGTTGCAGGCAACTATGGGCCGCTGGGTCTGTCTTCTGCAGCTGTAAAAATCGCGTAGTCAACGTTGCCCAAATATTCCAAGCCATATAGCTAAAGATTTGCGCCGAGAGCTCCTCAAAGGCACGTTTCTCGGCCATCAGGCGACGTGATGCCAGTGCCTTGATCACGTAGTGGAGAACAAGCAGCGTCCGCTGCTGCTGCGCAGGTGATTCACTGCACGCTTGCAACTGTTTCATTAGCGTGGGTAAGAGCTCGGGCCAACAATCAATGCGTGCAATTTTACTGAGTAGAACGGCCACCTGCAACGCCACTTGGGGCACATCTTCAGCATTGTAATGCTGCAGCAATATTTCACGTATTTGCTGTTTCTGCTCCTGGGCCAGCTCCTGGCGAGAATTGTGACGCCAGTAGCGTTCAATGCCATTCTTCAAATAGACAGCTGCCATCCATCGAATTTTTACTGAATCGCTTAGCGTTGCAGCTACAGCAGCAGCGGAGGCAGCAGAAGCTGCTGCATCGCTGTCATCTTGCAGCTTCATGCTGAGACGCGCCAATATAGGAAAGAAGCCTGGCTGTTGCTCCCATTCGGCGAGCTGTGCTTCAGCTTTTTGCACAATTTCGTGATTGGGATTGGCAGCACCCTGTAAGGCGGCTGCAACAAACTGCTCCGCAGTGGCCATGGCACAATCGTACACACACACACACACCGAGAGTACAGTGGACAGTGGACAGACGAGTTGGAGGCCACCAAAAATTGGTGTACAAACTTGTCTGATACACTTTTGCAGCAAACTTTGTGAAAATTATTGACGAAAAATTACATCGCCATTCCGGCTGAGGCGCTATTCAATTAGTGATGTTCAATCAAATATATCGATTGCTTGCGATTAATTGTGCGCGGGTCTGCAACATGCAATGGCTGCGTGTGCAGCGTACCAGATCTGAGAAGTCAAGATATATGAAGAGAACTATTTTATTTCTTCCTTGTTTTCAAATCTTTTTATACATATATTTTATGTACATAACTATAAAATTATATTTGACTAAATACGCTAAATATCAAAAAAGTTGATTAGGGCATATATCTTTGATATTTCGCTGTATTGTATATATAATATATATTGATTTATGTGACATAGAGTTGTTTGTTTTAAAATTCGTTGACATATTTTTGTGACTTTAATAATCATACGATACATTTTAGTATTCTTGTATTCCGGTAATACTTAACTATACCATATTTTTATTATAAACAAAGAGTAAATGTTTTTATATGTATTTGTATATATATTTATATATATTGTATGCACATCAATATGAGCGTTTTTGCCAGCAACAGCATACCATTTAGTGTGACTATCGACACAGTCAACAGTTTACAGCATGAAATGTAACTATCGTCTGAAAGCCAATGCAGCTGGCAACGCAACGCACACAACAGCTGACTGTGTGTTGGCAACGCGATGTCGATACCTTATGTATTGACAACGTAAACACAATTTGATATCAGTTATATTAATAGATAAGAGAATTCTTTGAACAAGAAAATTTTAATCATTAGCTGCCCAATTACTTAACCTTAAACATGTTGAAGGCCATAATATTGATTGGCGGCCCCCAAAAGGGCACCCGGTTCCGCCCACTGTCGCTGGATACGCCCAAGCCACTTTTCCCGGTCGCCGGACGCCCTTTGATTGCTCATCATATCGAAGCCTGTGTGCAGGTGAAGGAGCTGCGTGAGATCCTCATTATTGGCTTTTACCCACAAACGCAAATGGAAGGCTTTGTCAGCGACATGCAGGCGCTCTACAGCAGCAGCAACATTAACATCAGGTGAGCCACATCTTCATATACCCTGTAGTCGCTAACTTACTTTCTTATTTACTCTTACTGCACGTATCAAGGTATAGAGTTATTTGACGTTTGCTAGGTAAAGATTATATTATATATGTATATACACCTTTTCTGCGATAATACTGTTAAAAATAGCCTGTAACACTTAGAAAAGTACGATTTTGTAGGTCATGTGCAGGGTCCTACCATAGGATGTGATAAATATTTTATAATGTGCTATTCTGTGCATACCTAAATTCGATAAATATCGATTCATTTTCCATGTTTATTTCAATATATCAAAGCCAATAGATGAGCTTAAATACAGTACAGTCCATATTTATATGCCTTGTTTGTAGCTTATTAGCATACTTTTTTAATTTCGATAAATATCGATTGCATCCTGTCCACGGCAAGCAAGCTATCAGACAGAAATGCTCAAGCAATATAAGCTAGGGTATATATTGCATAAGATAAGCCCTTGATTGATTCCAGAAAAGCTATATTCATGAAACTAGAAACAATCTTAGTTTGATACCAAGTACCCTGATATAGGGTATCTGTCCAGCACGTACACCTTACCTAATTTAAAAGCTGACGTGTTCTATGTATGTTTTGTTGCAGGTATCTGCAGGAGTTCACCTCGTTGGGCACGGCTGGTGGCATGTATCACTTCCGCGATCAGATACGGGCTGGCAATCCGCGCGCGTTTTTCGTGCTCAACGGCGATGTCTGTGCGGACTTTCCGCTGCAGGAGCTGTACAGCTTCCACGTGGAGAGGCCCGCGAGCGCCTTGGTGACGATCATGAGCACGGAGGCGACGCGTCAGCAATCGCTCCACTATGGCTGCCTCGTCTTCGATCGTGCAAGTGGTGCCGTGTCGCATTATGTTGAGAAGCCCAGCTCGTATGTCTCCACGTACATTAATTGCGGCGTCTATGTCTGTTCCATGGACATCTTTACGAAGCTCGCGCAGATCTTTCACGCGAAGGGTGAGGAGTACGGCTGCATCAGCTACAGCAATGGCAACGGCAACGGCAATGGCAACGGCAAGGATCAGGGTCACATTAAGTGGGAGCAAGAGGTGCTCACTCCTCTAGCCGGCACCGACATGCTCTTCGCCATGCCTGTGCCCAATTGGTGGTCACAGCTGAAGACCGCCGGATCGGCCATCTATGCCAATCGGCATTATCTCGATCTCTATAAGCGCACCCATCCCGAGCGTTTGGCCAATGTGGGCAACAAGCGGGGTGAGGGCGATGGCAATCTGATATGCACCGTCTATCCAGATGTCTACGTGCATCCTAGTGCTACGGTCCATCACTCGGCTGTGGTGAGTATCCTCTGAATATATTGTACAAGTTAAGAAATGGGTATATGGACATGGCAATGAATCCCTATTGTCGATCATTCATTTCAGATAACTGTTACTGAGTAACATAGTTGTTATGTGTAGCTAAATAACCTGTAAATAGATACCCTGACCCAGGGAATATACACAGTTAAAGGAAAGTTAATCGCTAACTAAATCCATTTGAGGGATATTTTTTTGTCAGCTCAATCTGAAAGCTCACATTATCAGAATCATAGTTCATGTTTCTAACATTGATCAAATGCTCTAACTAATTGAGACTATATGGTTATGATGCGCTCTCAAAACTGAGGCGTGTTATAATTACTATAGTTATTTTAGTCTTGGTTTTTCGTAGCTCTCAATTTTATATTATATTATCTACAGAGATAACATATCGAATATATGTATCATATCAAATTCATGTCATATGATCGATAAAATAAATTTTCATGACATTAATACAGAGTTTTTAAAAGCTTAGAATGCAGTTCGATAATTTGTATTTACATAAAGAAAAATATTTATAAAGATTCGTAATTGCTTAAGCTTCAATCTTAACATTTTTTCAGCTTGGTCCCAATGTGGCCATAGGTCCGGGCGTTACGATCGGTCCTGGTGTTCGCATACGCGAGTCCATTGTGCTGGAGCAGGCGCAGATCAAGGATCACACGCTCATCCTCCATTCGATTGTGGGGCGTGGCTGCAGCATTGGCGCCTGGACCAGAGTCGAGGGCACGCCCAGCGACCCGGATCCAAACAAGCCATTTGCCAAAATGGAAAATCCGCCATTGTTCAACAATGAGGGCAAACTGAATCCATCGATAACTATATTGGGTTTGTTTTTCGAATTTCACGAATTTCAATGCATAAAATACTCACACCTGTCTCCCTGCTCCTTAGGCTGCTTTGTGCAAATACCCGCCGAGAAGATTCTGCTGAACAGCATTGTCCTGCCGCACAAGGAGCTCAGTCGAAGCTTCAAGAACGAAATTATTTTGTGAAAAGCCGTTGGATGCCCTCGCGATCCCGTTTCTTCTTTATTTATATAATCATGTATTTTATATATTAAATATGATCAGTGTGCTAATCGATATTTGTATTGTGCAATAATCCTTAAAAAATCGTGCTTTGGCCAGTTCAGTAATTATTTTATACGTATTTTTTGGCAACAACTTTACGATATTGGCGTTTGTTTTAGCCAGTGCTGCATAATGATTTAATAAAACTGTTTTATATTCTATGAATACAGGAAAATTGTTTTACTTTATTTGCTTATTTGTTAATTCAAACTGATTGCATATGATATTCAAGCTGATTTTGTGTTGAAACATGATACGAATACGATATTCGATACTCAATCAGATTAAACACAGCTTGAAGCATTTGTAGTTTATATTCTGTCAAGAGTACAGTGAAAGCTCTGTGAGTGAACAATCTAGTTTGAGCAAGATATATATCCATTTAATGGATTAACGCTCATTTTAAATTTATTATTGTTTTAGTTCACTTATTATTATAAATAAAATATCCGTTATTTTATCCTTTGTTTAATATGAAAAATATTATTTTTACATAGCTATATATTTAATGTGCTACTAATTATTGTTTACGATACTCATGCTAACTTCGATCTTTCAAGCGTCGCTACGAGCTGCATGTCATGCAGCAGCATTAGTGTTGCATGACATGCGCTGGCGCCCAGGTAGGCAGCCCACTCAAAAGCAAACACACTAAAGCACATTTACTTTGCGCTCTCTCGATCTCTCTTTCTCCCGCTCTCCGCCTCTCTTTCTGTGTCTTTAGTTGACTCTCTCACCCGTTGCCTTTCGACCAAAACGCGTTTACGTTCCGCGCTTTTGTCAGTCTGTCGCCGTCGCTTGTTGCTGTAAGAAGGAAAGAGTGAGAGAGGAAAAGAGAGTAGTGCGCATTCCATCTCCATAAACGTTAAAATTCGATAAGCAAATACATTCGATAGGTGTTTTCAATATGTAATTAACAAATGTCAAATTGTGAACAAAAGCAAATGCATTGCAAATACAAATACTAAGAACATGGCTGGCCTGGAATTGGAATTTACCGCTTGAAAAACACAAACAGGTACGTGGGCAGTTCTGTTGGTAATTGAGCAAGCTAAAGAAGAAGAAGAAGTAGCAACAGCAACACACACACACTCACGCAATGCTGCTGCACAGGTGTGTACGCGCGGGGGCTGCGCGAGTGGCTACTCGCAGGTAAGTTTCAGAGCGCAACCTGTGAGAGCGTAAGCAAAGTGAGAGAGCGAGAGAGCGCGCGTCATGGCTGAGCGAGCGTAACTGTCTTTTCGTGTGTGTGCGTGACGTTGTGTGCGCAGCGTGGGAAAACTGCAATAAGCCTGAGAGGGGAACGGGCGATCCCTTCTCAAACTGTTGCTGACTACGCCGCTGCCTATTGTCTATATGTATATATGTGTGTATGTCGCCTAACTGTTGTTGTTGCTGAAAGCTGAGTTTTTTTTCTTTCGATCTCTGCATTCATTCATGGGTTTCATGGCAGCTTTGTGATTGCTTTGTGTTTGCATACCACAAGGCTGAAGCCGCGCTGCCAACTATTTGTGGAGACACTCCATTGGCAAGTCTAGTCAGCTTGTCTATATAAATGATTGTTATTGTTGTTGTGCGTTTGCGTGTTGGAATCTTGTTTGGCATCAGCCACCAGCTAAGTGGCCCATACACCTGAGCTATGCCATCGACATTCTCTCTATCTCTCTCACTCAGTGTCTTTTGCTCGCTCACTGTTTATTACCGCTCTCAGCAAAGGTTTACACACATTTATACATGCACACCTGCAGGCAAGCGCAGCTCACTTACCTTCGTGGTTGCTTGTGGCCCACGAAGTTGATCAGTTGCTGTTTTAACCTGGAGACAGACGCACGCGGCCGTCGCTAAAGCAGCAAGAGAAAAGACAACTTAATACACTCACACATACTCGAACACACACAGACACGTACACCTTTTAGTCCAAAACTAGAAAGAAAACAAAAACAACAGTTAAAAAAATAATATAAAGACACACAAAGTGGTAGAAGAAGCAGCCGCAGCAAAGAAGGCGAAAAAAGTGACTTGTTTTTTGTTTGCATGTATTGCGCCGACGTTAACGTTGACGTTGACGCTGGCGTCAGCGTCGCTGTCCGTTTTGTACGTGTTGGTATTAAGATCGGCAGCGCCGTGTGTGGAAAGGCAAAACGGACAACGCACACACACGCTCACACACACAAATACACACATACAAAACTAACTGCTAGTCAGTGTGACTAGCAAAAGAAGCAGCTGAAGTACACAGAAGAAGGGCTTACATACGTAGATACGTACATGCGTACATGCATATGTACATAAATACATACATACATATGTACATATATGCTTACGTACAAAATTGTTTGTCTGAATGTGTGTGAAAAAGAAAGTGCAATAATAATAATAAAAAAGAGTGGTGAAAAGCATTCAACAACAATAAAAACAACAAGTGCAATGTAAAGCAAAAAAAGAAAAAGAAAATCGAAAAAAAAAAACAGTTCAATAAGCAGAAGGATCAACCTGTTGCTCAAGCCAACGAATAACTGTGCACAAAAGCTTTAAGTGCTGGCATTTCCCATTGGCTGCTGTAAGTTGTAAAACTATTTGACAAATTTGTGACACACATAAGTATGCCTATCGACATACATGTATGTGTGTGGCCAGTGTGAATGAACGAGCGTATGAGCTACAACAACAGCAAGCAGCAACAAAATGCAGAAGAAGCAGCAACAGCAAAAGAGCAGCTCAAAGACACGATACACGCTAAAAGCAGATGCGCAAACATAACAAAGTGAAAACATATTTACAGTTACACAGACAAGAAATAATAAAAGAGCGCAGCGGCGCGTCGCTGCTGCTCAAACGTTACAAAGCTTCCAAAGTAAACTGCTGCTGCGCTTTGAGAGATTTCTTGTTGCTGTTGTTGGTGCTGTTTTTGTTGTTGGTTTTGCTTCTGCTTCTGCTTTGAGCTCTTGTGCATTTTTTTGTGTTAACTCTTTGACATGCGCGCTTGCACACACATACAAATACACATATACAGAATCACAACAACGGCAACCACAACAATTGCTGCTGCACTTGTTGCTGCTGCGAGTGTGAGGCAGTGGTTGCGAGAGAGATGGAGAGAGAATTAGAGAGGGCGAGGTAGAGATAGAGACGGCGCAGCATAACTTTGGCAATTGGCATTTCGCTCGCATGCAATTTTGTGCGCAATCATAAGTTTCCTGTTGGCAAACAAAAAATAACGGCACACGCCAATTCCCGTTCCAATTCCAAATCAAATTCCATTGTCCATTCCAGCCATTTTGCCTGGAACAATGCGAACGCTTGCGTAATTCATGCAACTAATAGATTGAAATAAGAGCAAAAAGAATACTCTTGATATATATATTTAAATATATATGAATTGACTGACTGCCAAATGCTTAGATTCGTTGGCTTATAGCTTAAAAAAAGCTTTTCGTCTTAATTTATTATTTTTTCTTCAATTAATTAATGTTTTAAGGTGCCTTATAAATGTAAATATATTATATATGTAGGCAGATCCTCAAGTATTCAGAAAAAGTTATGCTAGAAAAAGCTCTTCTGATGATATATGTATATTTATAAAACGTATATTCTATTTAAGCTTTTCATATTTTCGAAATACAGACTAGAGCTGTGGAAAGCAAGTTCCTTTGAAGGAGGGGTTCCTGGTTCTCATCGATTCCATGTCTCGCAACTGGCAAGGCATAACAAGAAAAAAATCGAACTTATAACTTGATATTAATATACAGAAAAACAAATTTTGAAGTTGGACTAATCTTAAATAGCTTTCTTAACATTTTTTAGTATTACCACTACTATTTGTATGAACAACTAAATTTAGTTAATTTTTATTTCTTAAACTCCAAATTGTATAAAACCACATCTTAATTAATAGAAAAATATATTAATCTTAATATTCGTTTCAAATTGGTTTCAAAACTTGTGTTTATCAGTAAATCCAATATTTAGAACTCTGTCGCACTACTATTTTCATGAACACGACTTTATATTAGAATTAGAAATGTGAGCGACAAAATACTTAAATATAAATAGATTAGATTTTTATTAAAATAAGTCATATAGTTCTCTATATATGTAGAACCCTTCATGTATTTCATAAAGACTTATTTCTGTGACTTTTCGCAATGAAATCCTGAAAAGCACAAAACAAACGGAGTTTCCACAATTTCCTGTTACCAAATACTTGCTCAACTAGAAGATACTGCATACTTGTAGCTAATGCACATTGTATACAGGGTATGTGCAAAATGCAATTCCGATCAATCTGACTGGATTACACACTTATTAAGTGCAGTGCTGCTGCTGTTGTGGCTCATGTTGCTGCAGTTATTTATCACTAATTTATACCAGCGATATAATTTGGTATTCATTGTCTTTTCGAAATAACCGTAACATTGCTGTTCAATGCTGTTGTTTCTTTTTAATGAAGATTTCTTTGCTGCTGTTGCCTCTGTTGCTTTCTTCCCGTTCTAATTAGCCGCCATCTCAAGCAACGACCCGTTATTCATTAATGAGCAACTCGACGGAAAATAAGATTTATTGTCTATGATTTTTTTATGTTTTTCGTTTGTCACGGCGCGACGCGTCGTCACCTCGAAAAAACCGCTTTTCCATACGTTCCAGTGAAAACTTCGCAACTGGACCTAGGCCTTGGCTTTCGGTCAGGCCTCAGTGAGTCTTCAAGTGTGAAACGAAAGGGAAATTCATCCACAGCAATAGCAACAACAAGTTTATGAAGTGTTACGATCTCTGAACATAAAACTAATTAAATACACATGCGTGACATTCGCTGTTAATATTCTGTCAATTATTTTTACATCAAAATCAAATCAAGTCATCAACTCAAATATTGCTCATAAACATTTAGTTGCATTCCTTCAATAAGCTAGCAATTTATGAAGCCATAAATTCAAACTGAAAAAACAATAGAACAAACTGTTACAAATGATTCGAGTGCCGTTTACACAAATTTGCTTTAGTTAAAAGTGAGCTTAAAGTCTATTCAATACGTAATTTATTGAGTGGAAAATGACACGCAACAGTTATTAGCTCGAACAGTGCTCGAAGAGCACAGAATTATCTAAAAACATATATGTTGTTGGAAGATACGTAAATGTTAACTTGGAAATGTTAATTATGAAAATCGTAATATTGAAATGTTCAGAATGGAATGTTAGTACGCAAATGTTAAGTGTGATGGAAATCTTAATTTGAACATATTTATATTGGAATATGAAATATTCAAATGATCAAGGATTTGAATGTGATACGCAGATTATGATACGAATGCAAGCAATAGACTGTTGTTTGGAATCACAAAGAAGAGGAGTTTCTAATTGAATAACAAATACTTCAAATATTCATGTTTTGCTTACTTTCGATTTTGATATAATCTCCAATAGGAAAAAATAGAGAAGTTAGTTTTTAAAAATAGAATACAATTATTAAGCGAAACATCCAAATTACGTTTTGAGAGATACAAATATCTATTGAAATAAATGCTTAACAGACTATCTTTTAGATAACAGATCAAATGCTGTTAAGTTTAACAGAAAACTGTAAGATTCTAAGTATTTGTACAGAAAACGATTATATTAACGTTAACATTTGCCATTTATGAATAAATTGGAACTTTTTCCGTATTCACATGCCAGAGATCAGCAGATCTGTAATATTTGTTTTCCTGTTCAGTGAAACACATAGAAAAACGTTCCTTTCTTATGGAATGCAGTGGAACAGAGAATTTTCTTGCCTGGGAATATTAAAATTCACACACTCAGTGGACAGAGCCGCATAACGGCAAAAACTAACCAGATACCGATGGATGGAAGAACCTTCCAAGTGTCAAGGGGGCAAACAGTATCCTTGACTAGACCAATTATGGCTGGAGTACCACAGGGTAGTGTTCTAGGCCCAACACTTTATACTTTATTCACAGGAGATATGCCAACTCCCGAGCCAAATATAGGAAGTACAGATGCAGTACTCATAGCGACCTATGCAGATGACACCGCCATCTTATCACGTCACGTATCTGCGCAAGAAGCTTCAGACTCACTACAAAAATATCTGGACTCTTTCGGACGCTGGGCAAAACGGTGGTGTATCACCATTAATGCACAAAAGTCTGTACATACTACCTTCGCCACTAGAAGAGGAGATTGCCCAAGCGTTGCATTGGGGCCCACTATTCCCAAAGCCTCAAAAGTAAAGTACCTTGGTATCACTCTTGACAGAAGGCTGACTTTTAAAGCGCACATAAGTCAAGTAACCTCAAAATGCAAAAGCAAGCTAAAAACCCTCGACTGGATGCTGAGAGCTTCAAGCAAGTTGTCTTACAGCAGCAAGGCCGCCATCTACAAGGCAATAGTTGTCCCAACCTTCGTATATGGTATCTCTCTATGGGGCTCCTCGGCGAAGACTACAAGGAACAAAATTCAGACCCTGCAGAATAAAGCACTACGCAGATGGACTGGAGCCAGCTGGTTTGTAAGAAACTCAGTCTTACATAGGGATTTAGCAATTCCCACAGTTGCTGAACTCATTGGGCGACACAGTTCAAGATACGCGGACAGACTTGCAGCGCATCCTAACCATCTCGCAAGCAACCTGGCTATAAACAACAATAGGCGAAGACTGAAGAGATTGCATCCTCTAGACAATATTAGAACTAATTAAGATAGTAGCTACAAGTGCAGAATAATTGGCATATCTGCCCTCCCATTAGTTAAGGTTTAGAGCTAAATGCGCTATAGAGTCTAAGACAATAAGCTGCAACAAAATAAAGAAATAAAAACGAAAAAAAAAAAAAAAAAAAAAAAAAAAAAAAAAAAAGATACCGATGGATATATACCTATAAAAAGAGAAAGAGAGAGGGAGCGGAAGAATGCGAAAGCTTAACATAAATTGCAATCGTCTTCAAAGAGCACGCACACAAAATACTCATTAAAATATAACTTTGACCATTTCCCCAGCACTCGAAGCGGAAACTTGCAGCAAAAAAGGCAGAAGTTGTTGTTGCTTATGTTTCTTTTTATTATATATTTTGTATTTAAATAAGAAAAAGTTATTAACTGCAAAGACGCAGAAACATGCATAAAACAAAACGAAAATACTAAAAGAAGAAGAAAAAATTAAAAAAAAGCATTTCAGAGTGAAGAAACTGTCGCAAACTGTGTTTTAAATCGGATTTGCTTGTCTTAATTACAAAAGCTTGGACGTTGTTTTGAATACCCTGTACACATGCGTGTCATGGGTGTAATGCATTTGTGTATGACGTATGTAACAGTAGTCTGAAGGAGGCATATATCGCAATGCCTTCCTGATTAAGTTTGATTAGAGCATATAAGACTCCTTTTATTCCTTCACTAATTTTAGGAAAGCTCTGTTTTGCCTCATTACACAGCTTGGCCCAGATTTATGGAATGACAATTTTAGTTAGATCAGACAAAAAAGATTCAGGGTATTTCCTGTTTGTGCACTCCCAACAGAGGTGTTCCTTCTTGCCTTGTTGTTTTCATTTTAATTACAGTAAAAAATCATCTTAAATGCGATTGCAAAAGCTTGCGCTCTGAGTCTCTGTGCGCCTGTGCACCTCGATTAACCCACGACCTTTGCCTCTGTGTTAGCTCTTAATGACTGAACATCAACAGTCACTCAGTCAGTCAGTCAGTCAGTCAGTCAATCAGTCGAGCTCTGCTTGATGCTGCTTTGTGTTTGCTGTTTTTCATTAAAAGTAAAACTTTTCACATTAAAAATGCCCATAAAATTGCACTTTAATTTTTGCTGTTGGTGTTTTTTTTTTCGTTTGTGTTCGTTGTCGTCAACGTTTCCACATTCGCCTTTTGCTCGACTTTGTCCAATCCACTTGTCTGGGCTCCACGCTCAGGCTTGACTGACTGCTTGGCAACCGAATGGAGCACAAAATTAAATTTCAAATCGTTGTGCAGGTTAATAATTTCAATTTGACCTCTTTGCTCACGCTCTTTGCGACAATTTTTAGTGACTTCGTTCGTTAGACGTCGTTTTAGACGTTTGATTGTCACTTTCAAATGTTTTACTGAAAATTGGCAACGTTGCTTGGCTCAACAGCCAACAGTGCTTAGCTTATGTAAATTGTGTAAATATCTGTAAAGGCACTTAAGTTCATAATGCAAGGCGAAAACAGGCAACAGTGCTTAGCTAATTTAAGTGTCTCTTAAAGCACTGAGAATTGGCAACGTCGCTTAAGTTAATGCATGATAAATGTAGGCAAATCTAAAAAGGCTCTTAAGTTTGGCAACGTCGCTCTGATAACTGAGCTGAAAACTGGCAACGCAGCACTTGTGTGAAATCTGGCAACAATGCTCAGCTTACGCAAATGTCAACCAAATCTGATGAGGCACTTCACTTATATTTATTAACTTAAAATTTGGCAACGTCGCACTGTCTAATTAGAAACCTGTCTTGAAAATTGGCAACGTCGCTTGTGCGAATTTCCAATTGGCACCCATTCGGATTACATTTGCTGCCAATTCGCATTGCCTGGCATTTTCTTTGAATTGCATACGTAATTAGCTTTTCGATTTGCCAGCTGTCAAGGGTTCAAAATATTGTATAAGCAGCGACTCACCTTTAAACCCTTTTGCGCCTCACTCATCCATTGTATTTATTTCCCGATCGACTTTTTTTTCTCTGTTTTCCAGCCATAACCAATGGGTATCTGAGCAGAGAATGCAGTGCCATCAGCCACGCAACGACAGCAATTGCAATTGATAGCAAATAGAAAGCAAACTGAAGTTCACTTGGGGAGCGAGCAACCTCATCATTTCCTTTATATGCGAGGCATCAAAGTCAGAGACAATCTCGGCAACAACAGCTACAATAATAACAACAACAAAAGCAACGACAACAACAACAACATGCAGGTGCCCGAGCACGTTGTCTCCCTTTACATAGCCACATGTGGCCAAAATGGACCCGGCCTTGGCTCGGATGAGAAGGAAATTATACTGATGGTCTATGTGCTGTTGGAAGTGGCAACGGGACAGGTGAGTTAATAAGTCAACACACCTGTTGACGCCATTCTCTAAGCCCTTCAACTTTGCTGGGCGACCGCACAAGCTTCAGCAGCGAGCGGGGTTGGGGCCAAGCGCTAAGCGCCGCCTACTGAGCGACGCCATTTTGTGAAGCGTGTGCGCTGTCGGCACTTAATTAATGAATACACACACTTACAAACACACAACAATACGAATATTTATGAACACACACACATGCAACAATACATTGTTGTTGTATAAGCTGCACTTTCAACTGTGCGCGTTGATTATGTTACAACAACAACAGCAGCGACAACTCGACTTTGATTCGTTTAAAAGCAACAAGTACTTAGTGAGCTCAACTGCGCAAATATAGACTCGAACATACCCTGTACAGCTTATATACAAGTTGCTTACTTTGGAAGACTTTCAGCTCTAGTTAGAACTGTTGAAGAGAGAAGAAATCTTATATAAAGTCGAACATATAAATTCGTTCATCTGATCGGAAGCATAGTTTTCTTATTGTATTTATCTCAAAATATCTTGATCTATTGAAAATTAGATCGAAGCTGTCAGAAAGAAAACCTCTATCTTTATCTTAGTTATTCTTAGTAATTATAAATAAAATGATAAATTATCCAAGCCATATAAGGAATTTAGCTGTCTTATAACTACACAGATATTGAGCATTTGGTAAAGTTATCCAACTTGGAGAACTTTTGGCTCTGAGTTCTTTTTCTTTCTACTTTTATCAAAAGGAAAGTCACTCACTTCAGATATTCCATTCTAACTATCTGCTGTACAGCTACAGGGTATTCAATTGATATGAGTGCTGAGCCTGTTGATTGCTGCCATTTGCTGGAGCTAGGGAACATGCCATTGGTCTTTTCAATATAATCAACTACAATTTTGAGCTGTCAGTCAGAGATGGTAGGCGGAGGGGGGAGGTGTGTAGCCCCTATCCGGCAACTATATAAATATAAGTATAGCCCATAGTCGGCCGTATTTGCATATTTTGAGTTTGCCAAGCGATTGACACTAATTGTTTGAAAATCGCTAAAACGACGCATCGTCGAAGCTATGTGTATGGTGCCTATTGCGAAATCCCTACAAATAGTCTCGAATATATATTATATACAAAGATATATATAGACTTGCATTATGACTCTGGCATGCAACAGGCGTATTTACCTTTCTAAGAGCCACCAATTTTCCAAGTAATACTCAGGTTTTTAATTTATCTTATGTATTGAGAGTTTACAAATAGCTTAAGCAGCTAAGTTTTGCTATTTATGGTTTTATAATTATATATATTGATGGATATTCAAATCTGCTCCTTTCATTATGCAAATTTCAAGTGAAAAATAATTTAACCAAATTTTGCTTAGCGAAACCTTAGAAATTTTAGAAAAATTCCCAGCTATATTAATTTTATATTTTCTTATTCTTATTATTTATGTATTTCAGTCAAGTCTTTAAGTAATATTAAAATGTGAATAATTTAGCTTGTGATACATAAAATATTATAAAGGAAGGTTTTTAAAATGTCTTAGAGCTCAATTTAGTTATTTTTCTTTAGGAAAATGGTTTAACAAAGGACTCGATTTGATAAACATTAAATTTTTGAGGTTTGCATAACTCTTAAGAAAATCTTTATTTTTTTAAGCAATTTTCATAATTGTGCCTTTTCAAGTATTTCCTATGTTCATAATGGCTTTTCCCATTGCAGAATAATTTTTTTGTATTTCATATTTTCCAAGTCAGTTCATAATTGAACGAAAAGTATTTTGTAATTCAAATGTTTGTATTTTAGATGACACAATATTTGATTTTCATTTTCCACTGGAGACTTTCCACAGTTTTATAGTTTTCTTTTTTATTTTTCCCTTTTTTTGTTTTTTGATTTTTTCATCATTTTTATTTGCATGCATAACAAAAAGCGAGTCTTGGGCCAGCGTCTGGTCAATAATTTCCATATACGCAATATTATTTGCAAAATGCTTGACAGCACGTTACGTAGCTAGCCACCACAGCCGCCCCTCCTTGCAATCCAATTGCTCTTAGGGTATACAGTGAGCTGCGTGTTTGGCAACAAAATGGCTTGACAATTTATAAATATATATATCTCTATATATGTATGTGTATGTGTGTCTGGCTGGGTCTGTGTTTACTAGCATTTAACTGATGCTTGTCTGCCTCGCCATAGGCTTTACGTCTAGATCCGTCAGTCTAAAACTTTTGTTTTTTTACGACTTGAACACGCAATACATTTCTGTAAGTGCATCTCATTTTTTCTCTTTTTTCCGATTCGGATGACATTAAGTGCTTTTTAATGGCAGTGCCGTTTGAGAGATGTTTTAAACGTCTCGGAATTATCTATGGATAGGGTTAGTACCAGGGTCTTTATTTCAGGGGTCTCATTATTAGCCACGCTTTTGGCCAAATTATGATTAATTTTCTAAATGCTGTCGTAGTAGTCGCCAGGCAAAACGAATTCAAATTCGAATTTATATGTGTATATATACATGTATTTACATATATCTACGTTTATACTTTCGCAAGTCGCAAAACTCGGTTCGGTCTTCGGCCGTTATTATGGTAATCTCTGCGGTGAGTCCCCGGCTTGGGAAAGCTAGAAACACAAAAGTTCATCAAAATTTCATTAAAATCTATCGTGGTGGAGTTCGTTTTTGTTGTTGTGTGTGTTATTGATTTTGCTTTTTAAATATTTATTTTTATTTTTGCGATCATAGTTCGGTAGGTCAAACACGCTTGATCGTCTATTAGCCTTGGCTTTCGAAATCGCTGAACTTTTAAGCCTGGCAGGTGTTGGGCATGCCGTCCTAAACGGAACGAAACGGAACGGCGGAACGGCGGACCGACTGCCATTGTATAAGACTTGGCAAATGTATTAAATCAGATTTTGTTTGTATTAATATATCATTTTAATAATTTGCTTATTTTTTGCGAAAATATCAAATTTATGCGAATTTCGGGTCAGTTGGAATTTATTGTTGATAAGCATATGAAAGTTGTCTGGTCCTAAAAGCCGCTTAGAAATAGCTCGCAGTCAAAACTTTCTTCGGACATTGTGAATCTCCGTTTTACACTTGATATACGGTTATATTTCTCTGGGTTAAATTGCGAAAACTGAATAAGAGACCTATATATATATATATATATTATATATAGATATTTCTTTATGGGCTGGACTCATTTACCGACCGAACGCCCAGATGTCATCCATTTGATTTGTAGTCTCTTAACTACTCTCTAGAACTGCTTCTGAGCATGGCAAACCAAAAGTTAAGTTAGAATCAACTTTGAAATGCTCGACTAGCAGATACCTCGCTACTATAAATCTCAGCAGTTACTTCTTTATGTAATTTGTAGTATATATATAAATGTTGATTGCATATCAAAGTATTATATATATAAAAGTATCAGTAGTTATAGCTTGTAGCAAGAAAAATTCCTACTACTAGCTCTACTACTACTAGAAATACCCCTTCTAATTAACTTTAACAATTGCAGGGCATTGTGATACTAAAACTGAAACTCACTGAGCCACAACGGCGCCGTCATCAAACGGCTTTCAGCTGGCCACAGAGAGTTTGAAGCATTAGTTTTAATGGCTTATGAAATATCTGTAAAATGTATAGAACAGCCGCCGACCATAACCGAAATGAAATAAACAGAAACACTTTCAAATTACTGCAAAACACAATTGTTTATCGGCAGGCCAAGAGCTTAAACTCAGTTGCCGAAAAGCTGACGCATAGCCAATGCCCAAACATTACACAAATCTAATAATTGGGGGCTCTGTCTGTCTGATTCCGCCTCTATGTGGCTGGCATTGACATGACTATTTTTAATATAATTTCTTGATTTCTATATGCAATTAAACTGCCAAATGGAGCGCAAGTTCCACGATTTTGGGCAGAGCATATTGATGATTAGAATTCAAATTTTATTAAAGAATATTATATATGATATATGTTTTTTGTTGTGCATGCATACGACAGAAATCTGACGCCGTTTTCCTTATCGCACGCCATATAAATTGACAAATGATAATAAATATCTCATATTTAGCTATATAGATTAGGGCCAACTTGCTAGTAATGTGTGTAATGTTAACCTACTGCTTCTAGAAAAGCTTTCAAAAGATCTTTGTTATTGTTTCACTGTCTTCTCTGAGATCCTATGATCTCTGTGTGAGATCATAGGAGGTCATTTGATCATTGATCATTTAGGATATATTTATATATATATATGTATATATATATATATTTATATATCTTATATCCTATATCTTATAATCTTTCTTTATATATTCTAGGCCACAGAAAACTTTTCTGATTCATTCATTCGCTCAATGAGTGTTTTTATTGTCCTACTCACAAACCTTAATACCATATTCCCAGAGATTTTTTAACGATGTTTCTTACTTTCAAGATGAGATCCTATGATCATTTATTTAAGCGTCGCTGAGCTCATCTTGTTTTAAAGCTGTCATTAGTTAAATTTGCTTAAATTGACGTTGAGTTTATTGAACCCGTTTGAGCAGCAAATTGACAAAGCTAATTTGTTTGCTTTCTAAAAAAGCAAAATGAAAATCTGTCAAGAGTTTCCTTCCGTGCGAAAAGCTTCCTCTCAATCGGCTCCGTTTTTCTTCTTTTGTCTTTCGAGTCAAGCGTTATAGATTTCTTGCAACAGCAAAATTGCTTTGGATTGACAGATACACACACACATGCACACATAGTTAGTGTAATTGGCATGTTAATTACAGGCTGGTTATGACGCGCATGGCAACAATTAAATTTAATTAACATTCGTGTGCAGCTCCAGCGGGCGGGGACTACAAAAAATGCACAAAGAGCGCAGCCAGGTCTCAGTCTCAGTTGCAGTTTCAGTTTCTTCTAGGCCAAGACGTCTGCATTGACATTCAGTTAATTTCATTGAGTTTTCACTTGGCTAAGGGGTCGCGGGACACGGGGCACGCGACACAGAACTGGAACTCTTGGCACGTTTTCATTGATCTAGAAACGACGGCAGTTTTTAATAGATCGCTTAATCTGTATCATATATTCCGGTTTTCATCTTGCATAGCTTAACTATTTTTCAATGGGTCAGTCAATACGAATTGCTCTAAATTTTCCACAATTCTGAATGTTTAATCTATGACGAAAACTGCTTTACATTTCTCTCCTCCCTGCTTTCGATCTTATTCTCTCTCTCTGCCTCTCTCCCTCTCTCTCTCTCTGTAATTTTGCTCTCTTCTTCTCTCTATCTCTCTCTGGCATATCGTATAATGAGCTGTCGGACTTAACCCCACTCTGAACCCACCACAAGAAAATCTTTTTCCCTTGCTTTCATTCGTGGGTTTCTGTTGTATTTTGTTTTTGTTTTTTTTTTCATTTTGTTGAATTTAACATCAGGCGAAACTCATGAATATTTCATAGACGAAATCCTACGTAGTGCGTGCATCGTGTTATATATTCAAAAGCTATGCAAATCGATGGCATCAGAAGTCAGAAATCAGTAATCCAAAAGAAAACAAAAATGGAAAAATAAAAAGAATTTCAAAAACAGTTTTCTACATGTGTAGTTTTCGCTGTGGATTGTTTCCATTTATATTTCTTATTTGTGTATTTTGCATAGCTCAGTAGCTACCTGCAATCGCACTCGGACTCGATTCTCCATTTCTAATTACTAATGCCCCATTCCCGATACACCCGATACCAGATTCCGAATTCCAATTCCGATTTTGAGCACACATCCGCTGACGCAAACGTCGCTCCATAGGCCTGTTTCAAAGTGAAGCGTCTTCATGTTTATTTTTTTTTCTTTTTTGGAATATGTTAAACAATTCTTGCACCTTGATTTTAATGAATCACTGAAAGACGTCAAGCCCCTAGAAACACCCACAGCTCCCAGTTCCAACTGAGCTCTGCTCTTTTGTTGACTAGTGCCATTTGCACTATCTACCGACAATACTTGGTACACAGATAATCAGTTACATCGTTATACCATAGGCAAACTCGCACTTTGGGTGCATAATCTGATAATAAGATATTGTTAGCTTTTGTCTACCCCACTGTGAGTGCCAACTGCTTATCAGGCGTAAGCAGGTATCACAGTGTTTATCTTAAGCTCTTGCTGGGGACAGTGTAGTTTTGCTAGGAAATGTGTATAGATTAACATTAGATAGCTCGAACTTCGAGCTGATTAGCTTTATTGATATTTTTCAAATAAATGGAATGGATTCATTTATATTATCTCTAGGTGATTGAAATGTAGAAACATCGAACTTCTTGGAAGTTTTATCATTATAGATTCGATTGCAAAGAAATTTACAAGTTGTTTTTATTGCGTTTACATTTTAAGCTACAGATTTAAATATGGAACCATTAAAACTTTAATGTTTTGTAAAGACATGCTTACAACACTTTATAATTACAAGTTTTACAAGTTTTACAAGTTTACGGATACTTGTAGAAAGCTTCAATTTCATTAGACTAAAGAAACTGTTTTCTGATTAAAAAGCATTATATATCGTAGAAGTATTCGTCATAAGCTCTATACTAATAGTTAAAAGCGAATTTATATATCACAGTTTTCTAAGATAAGTTCATTTTGCTTTGATATTCTTATGGCTATTTTTCTCATCGCTACTATTTCTCTATCTTTCGCAGATCATTGGCACCCAACAAATACTCGTACGCCCTGATGGTTACTTCATTAAGGATCGCACCATATCTAGCTCATCGGACAACTCGAATGCTACAAACAACACAGCCTGCTCGCCTCCACTAGCCATTGGTTACACCGGCGAGAATAGCTCAAATAACAACAACAATATCAATACAACGAATAACATCACAAATGCAAGTGGCAGTAGCAGCGGGAACAGTGCCACGAATGGCATCTGCCTCAGCACCTTGGAGAACAGCAGCGAACTCATATTGCCCATTGCGGAGGCCCAGTCTGCTGGGAAGCCCCTAAACGAAGCAATCGAGGAGGTGAGTGAGTGGGGTGATGGGAAGGATGGGGAAAGAGGGAGATAAATAGTTGCATGGAAAGAGGAGCAAAGAGGTCGGAAGAGACAGAGAGAGAGAAAGAGTGATGAGAGCTACGGACGGAATAAAGGCAGGCGGATAGGCAGATAGAGAAATTTAAATTTAATATATATATAAAATCAGACGAAATTAACTATATAGGTCAGACGTGAAGTATAGATTGGAAAAAATTTACAATTCATACTGCAGCTATCGCGCGTGGGAGTCGAGCTAACGTATTAGATAAGATAAATCTGAGAGAGAGCGAGAGGGAGAGAGAGAGATAGAGAGAGAGAAAGGTAAAGCGAGATAAAGAAAGCGAGCTAGAGAGTGAGAGATACACAGAAGAAGAGAGAGAGAAGCTGATAGAAAGAAAGAAAGAAAAAGATGGAAAGGCACGGAGAAAGTAAAGGATATAAGTAGAAATAAAGGGTGAAAAAATATACATAGAGAGAGGGAAAGTAAGATGGAAACTAAGAGAGATTTAAAAAAACGCGCTTTTTTTTTTACTAATAATCCATGTGATAATCCCTGCTGATCTTCCTACTAGTCTAGCCGCAGCTTAAGACTGGAAAATTCAACGATCTATAGATAAGGGAACGAAATAAATTTTTCAATAATTCATGCTGACTGGAATTATTTGGATGTTTCTTCTTGTCGAATCATTGGGGACTGCTGTTGCTCATTAGGTTTCGTGTTTCTCTTTCAACCCTGGACAACGCCACTGATTGGGAGCTGTGGCAGTGTTCGACTTGAAATCTTATCACAGTCTCTGATAAGCAATACGTTGCTCCGCTACTTAAGCATTTCGACAGGCACCGCGCCCCCTTGCAACGCCTTCTCGTTACGGAAATGTAAACGCTTGTAGGGCAAATACTTATGTAGAACCAAGTAGATGTTGCAGATAAAGGTTCTCGCAGATCGGAGAATGAGTATTGTAAACTTGGGTGCAGCAGTCTTTGTTACACTTTGTTTAACTATGTCACGTAAATGGTTTATGCATTTAAGTGAATTTCAAATTCAGGCGAATAAAATATATGTATATTAACTAAACAGCTGTTTGACTGAATAATAATCTATATCAAACATGTATAAGTCTTAAGTGTTTGATTATACAGCCACGTGTCGCGATTTTATTTAGTGTAGATGGCTTACATAAAGATGAGTAGAATATTATATTGGAACAAAGTCAAGGAATCGATTACTATATTGAGCTACAACTAGATTGATATAAACCTATTGGGCATATCTTTTCCAAATAGGCTTATCATACAATGAGGTCTAAAATTTTGTTATTCTCTGCACTTTTTTAGCTATGTCTGTTTAAATATATAGCAATAGTTTCATAATATTGACTATGGAAATGCAAATCCAAGGTTTGATAACTATCAGCTTTGATAGCTATGTTGTTTGGGACTAGCGATCTTTTCTTAGAGTGCCTTTAAGAGTATTGAGCTGTGTCCAAGTCATAAATCCAATGCTAAACACATCGAATGTAGCTTGCGTGTGACCTCCAACTAAATACTCTAATGAACTCTATAATCTCTCAGCTAGAGGATGTCTAACTAACTTGGATCATTAAGACGTTGTTGTACTCTGCACCTGAGTGCCATTAATCTACTTTATGGAGTGTGTGGACGGCTGTGCGTCAATTAGATGTCATATTATATATATAGATGTATACGAATGTGACTTTGGCAATAGATCTGTAAGCGACACGTGACGTAATGCCAACTAGAATGAGCGCAAGAGAAAGGAGAGAAAGGGGAAAGCGCGGTTATTGCGTGCGTCTGCTTTGGCTGGCATACTAATTTACTTGGTCAATACACAGTTGGCTATAAAATGACGAGAACGTTGCTCTCGCAAATATTTGCCGTTACAAAGGGCCTCGCTCGCTGAGGCTCAACAGGCGGCCCAGAGACAAGCTCTATTCAGAGATTAACCCGAGCTAATGCGACATAAAGCTGCTTGTTATGTTTACTCACGATGACTTGACTAAAAACTGAAAACTATAGCTAAAACGATTTGTTGTTATTTCTGTTATTTATTTTCCATGTAATTGATAATAATTGCAGCAACAACAACTACGACAAGAGCAACAACAAATACTAAACGGGCTTAAACAAATCGCATTCGTAACCTAGAAACTTGTGCCAAAAGAATTAGCATAGAGCCAAATAATCCCCACAAACCTTTCGTCAGCTTTGAACCGTTGAACTTTGTGTTGTATTATCAGCGTCATTGCAAATATTCGCACTCTATATGGAATACATATCGCTCATCGGGTTTTTACTCAATTAACAGTTCATTTGCTTAGTATATCTCTTGCTGTTTAGGTTATTAATTGAAGATAATATTTGTTCGGAAAGTTTTAACTAAAAGGTCTAGAGGTACTAAATATTACAAATTATTTTTGCGAAATTGCATATTGAAGTCTACAACACGATGATTCTAGTAAGCGGGGCCAAGGTATGAAATAAAGATATTTGTTTATGGACTAGAAAATACACTTTTGTGAGTAATATATTTGGTAAAGCCAGCTCTATTGCTCAAGTCGGGAGTGCCCGACTAGTAGTTACCCCGAGCACTGCGCCTTTTCGTTCTACTCCTCTTTTATACATAAGTAACAAAAAACACCTGAACACATTCACCGCGTTATCGATATATATCGATAATAGCTATAATAGCTATACAGGAATATATATTCGAAATTTCAAGTCTCCTTCTCTATCTCATTGCTTATATGGACGGAGAGACAGCCAGACGGATAAGGTTAAATAGATTCAGCTGGCAAAGAATGTATATAATTAATGGGGTCTGCTATGCTTCCTTCTGCCTCTCACAAACCTTCATACAAAATCAGTATACTCTTAATTTCCAATAGGTTGCAGGCTTAAAAATAGTATAAAACGGGGTTAAATCTATTTTTATAGTGATTAGATCAATTTTGTTTGCGTTTTCCACAATCGAAGCTGTGAGCTAATAACAAATACAGAATCTGGGCAGAAACCGGGTTTATATAATTTTATAAAAAATACTTTCTTTGGGTAATACCTACTAGTATAATGCAGTTAATAATATACTATGCACTATATAAATAGATAAATATATTAATATCTGAAAGGCGTGTAATGCCTGCTAATATATAATATATATTTGTTAAGACGGCCATGTCTAAGCCAAGATTTTATATTATTTAGTACGGAATTGCTTGAAAGGGGCTTCGAGGATCACTCGAATATTTGGATACCAAAGCAGTAAACTCTTGGAATAATTAGGCATATCTGTTTTTAACTTATTTTATATGTTCTTCTTTTGCAGTTCGATGGCTATCTACGCTCCTTATCGCTGCACGATACGGAGATCAAGCTGATCACCGATGGTCAACTGCCGTTGCGCCAATGTCTGCATCGGGAGGCCTGCGCCAAGGATGTGGAGCTGCCTGCCTATTACAACAGATTCAGCGATCTGCGCAAAGAGTTCCAGCGCTATAAGTCGGGCGATCTGTCGCGTGCCCTCGTGCCCCTCAAGGACATCAAAAAGATGCTGCAGTCACCTGCGTTGCCCATGCCACAGTCCATTGGTGAAATGCTTAAAGGTGAGTGGGGCCTGTCTTGCCGTTAACCTCAATTCGATAATGATTTCATCTCCATCTCTGCTTTGTAGAGCTGAATGCAACGTCTGTGGACGATAATGATTTCTATATTCGCGAATCCCGCGATATGGTCACTGTGATTCAATCATTGCTTCAGGCGGGTGAGTTTAGTTTTGGGGGTTTTTTGTTTAAATTGAGAAATTAATATAAGCTTTATTTATTTTCCTTTTTAGGTCATAAGTTTGAAACTAATGAACTCGTTAATCTTGTGCTGGAACCTGGAATTTGGTAAGTCAAAATAATATCGTTAGCTTAAGGAGACATTGAACATTGACGAGCAGCAATCCATCCCCATCGACCTTATGGATGAATCAGTCGATGTTGATGGATTTTGGCTTATGAAAAGATTAAGAGTTGACTAAGTTATTAACTAGCAAGCGACTGACCGAATCAAATTCTAAATAATGAAGTAGAAAAGAAAGCAGAAATAAATGTTTTAATCACAGCTTAGCGAATTATATGAATTCATCATAAGTTTTGCATAAAATTTTAAACTATGGAACGTGAAAGAAAAGCGCTGCATCAGTTCATAAAATAATTTATTTACACTTTTGCTTTTCATAATTCAACTTCATTATATGCAATTCATAAAAGCTAAAGTACTGCAATGCATAGAACATCAATTGGACTCGCTTAGTTAGTCATTGCATATAATAAGTGTGGTTACAGTTGTCTTCAGCTTAGCCTCTGACTGGATACTCACTAGAGCGAGCTTGCCACAGTGCTATATAGTTTTATATGGTCATATTGTTAAAAGTCATTATTCATAACATATTAATCAATTATTTCAAAACATTCTTAAAAAATTTATAAGTTTGTTGCTATATTAAATATAAATATAAACTTATTAACTTATTATATATAATAAATATTATTAAATATAAATAAATATTATAAAACATTCAAACTAGAAACTAGAAACTTTTCATGTCTAAGTTTTTGTCTTCGACTTAGACTTAAAAAATAACAAATATAAATATTATTAAAATTCAGTGAAGTAAAAACTTTCGTGAAACATTTAAAATTGGATTGCTTTAGATGAGAGCCACATAATTGAAGTTATATATATATATACAAAAATTAATCAATGAATCAATCAATAGACGATATAATATTGTCTACAAATTTAAATAATTAACTGACTTGAATATACTATATATATGAACATACATAACCAGATACAATTCCAAATCTTATATAATATTAGATAAGTAACATTATAGGAAAGGTAACTCTGACTCAATATTTGTAAGAGCTCTTCAGAAACATATTCAGTACCTGCCCTCGCTTAGCTGTGCTCTCGTTCGTTGACAATCGCTCAACGGGTTTGAGTGGCAAGTCTCAATTTCAGGCAGAGAGTTATTTTAGTTTGTCAGTTCTCAAGCGAGGGAGAGTCTTTTGAGCGCTCCAATTTTGTGTTAAGGTCTGCACTATTTCAAGTCGGCCCCAGCCCAAAAACACTCAGAGTAAATAAAAATAAATGAAAAGGAATATTTTGAAAAAAAAAAACCATTCAGAAAAAGAAATATTACTCAGAACAAATTGCGCGCGACGCGACGCGACAAAAGTCGTGGAACGGATCGCGGCTCAGTCGGCGATTGGATCGGTGCGCGATAAGAACTCGTACCCGAGGCACATCTCTCCAGTATAGAGAATTGGAAACACATCGAATTGTGAGAGTTCTTGATGAATAGTGACTATTGTTATCGCTGAAAAAAATGAAATGAAAATTAAGTGAAAAACACATTTGCCATAATCTCTAGCTCGACAAATAAGTGTGTCACATAAATAGAGTCAGAAGTTCCACTTAGGGGCACACAAGTAAAAACCCATTAAAAGCAGTTGCAATTAGTGTTCAGGTAAAGCAAATCAGTGCAAAACATTTATCGATACGCAAACAGACTATATTCCATTAAATTATGAATATATTTGGCGTTTTGTTTTCTACTTTTGTGCTGTCGCTGCTTCTTCTGATTATTCATGTTTTTATTTGTTTGTGTTGTGACAAACTCAATGTATGTATATATATATACATGTGTGTGTGTGTGAAAAGTCAGCAAAAAATGTTTATGTTCTTGAAAAACGAAACGTGACTTCAGAGAAGAAACTTAAGTATAAAAACTATAAGTGTAACTCGATTGAAAAAAATTCCACAGACGCCCAAGTCTAGCCTATTGCATAAACAGGGCACAGCTTTGGGATTTGTCAAATAAAACTCCAATATATAAAACAATATAAATATAAATATATATATATATATATATATATATATATATATATATATATATATATATATATATATATATATAAGTAAGCTTAGCTATATATTTATATATATATATATATATATAAATATATATATACAAGTAAGCTTTAGCTCCTCTTACATTACAACGAATTTGTCTGAAATTGTAAACTGAAATCAAGTTTTGTATTTTTTCTGGCCTCTTTCTTACAGCTCAATTGACGACGAGGTAGACGGCAATTGCATTGTGCGTGCCCGTGGACTGCCCTGGCAGAGCAGCGATCAGGATATAGCCAAGTTCTTTCGCGGACTCAACGTAGCCAAGTGAGTAGATCAGTGGCTGAGTAGAAACATTAATCTTTGGTTTGTCGATAGTTTCAATACAATTAATGGTATAACAGAAGCGAATAGGCTGTAGCTAATGATCTTTGGTGTTATTTTTATACGGT
Source organism: Drosophila hydei (assembly GCF_003285905.1). NCBI lineage: Eukaryota > Metazoa > Arthropoda > Insecta > Diptera > Drosophilidae > Drosophila > Drosophila hydei. The sequence continues at coordinate 3,019,751 of NW_022045656.1, forward strand.
ATAATAATATAACTTTACTAAATGATTATTTAATGCTTTTGACTCTAGACTTCTAGACTTAAAATCAATCAGCTTTTCGAAGTTTAAAGCGGATCAATCACGAATGCTCGCACTTCATTAATATTGCTTGGAATATATTTAAAAACGAAAAGAGTATTTGTCAAGCATAAAGTATTTCACAATTTCTCAATATTTCAATTAATATTTGAAGAGATTTTTGATGTACTCGAAATAACGAAAAGTATAAAATATTCCTAGTGTTTCCTCTGTAGTTCTAATACTCGTACAATCTTCACAAACAGATCTTTAGGCAAAGATCTAGGTATTGGCTGCATTGACATGTAGCATGATAAAATCGTTATGCCCTCTGCAAGTGTATAGTCACATAGATCGACGTAACCCATTGATAAGCTGTGCTCGGCGCGCGTCTTATCAAAGTTCAGCGGGTCGACGGCAGATTACGGACGCCCAATGAAATTCTTAGCTATTTGCCAGAATTTTCTTTATCATATGTATATGTGTTCTTCTATCTTATACTCTACCTCTCTCTCTCTCTATTTTTTTCTCTCTCTTGTCTCCTTTCTCCCTCTCTTCACACTCGCGTACAGAGGCGGCGTTGCTTTGTGTCTTTCGCCGCTGGGCCGGCGCAACGGAGAGGCTTTGATTCGCTTTGTCTCACAGGAGCATCGCGACATGGCTCTCAAAAGGCATAAGCATCACATCGGCTCGCGCTATATAGAGGTATATCGTGCATCGGGCGAGGACTTCCTGGCCATAGCCGGAGGCGCTTCGAATGAGGCGCAGGCGTTCCTCTCCAAGGGCGCCCAGGTGATAATACGCATGCGTGGACTGCCCTACGATTGTACGCCAAAGCAAGTGGTAAGTGTGTGGGAGGGACGAAAAGCCAGCTGCACTTAGAGAATTAAATAACCATTAACTAAGCTAAATGCTTCAATGCCTCGCTGACTTTCGCTTTTTTGTGAATGCACTCATTTACTGTGAATATACTCATTCGCCTTTCCGTTGACAGCTGGAATTCTTTACTACCGGCGAGTCGCCTTGTCACGTCCTGGATGGCAATGAGGGCGTTCTCTTTGTGAAGAAGCCCGATGGACGTGCCACGGGCGATGCCTTTGTGCTGTTTGCCAACGAAAGCGATTCGCCCAAGGCGCTGGGACGCCATCGGGAGTCGATCGGGCAACGGTACATCGAGCTATTCCGTTCGACAACGGCGGAGGTGCAGCAGGTGCTGAATCGATCGATGGATCCGAAGACCTACGAATCGAACAATCATGGCCAGCCGCCGCTGATAGCACAGTTGCCCACCATGCAGTTGCCGTTGCTGCCGCAGGTGGGTGCCGCTGCTGGCCACGCCCTCAACCCGTTGACAGCTAACGCTAGCCACGCTAACCTGTGCCCCCCACTTACCCATGCCCCACAGCACCTCATCACCTCGGGCACCACGAAGAACTGCATACGACTGCGCGGCCTGCCCTACGAGGCGATGGTGGAGCATATACTACATTTTCTGGACGACTTTGCCAAGCATATCATCTACCAGGGCGTGCACATGGTCATCAATGCGCAGGTGAGCGAGAGCAATCCCTAGTTTTGTCTGTTTACGAGAGTAGCCTGAAAAGTTTCCGGGAAAAATGGAAATAAATTTATATATTGTGATGCTTATAGTTTATATATCAATATATATATTGCTGATCTTTTTCAGGGCCAGCCCAGCGGCGAGGCGTTCATCCAAATGGACTCGGAGGACTCGGCCCGCCTCTGCGCTCAGCGGAAACACAATCAGTTCATGGTCTTTGGCAAGAAGTTCCGTTATATCGAGGTCTTCCAGTGCTCCGGCGATGATATGAATCATGTGTTGAATGGTGGCTTGGCCTCGCCGGTGGCACCGCCTCCTCATCCTAGCCACGCTCATTTGGCTGCCGCTGCTGCTGCTGCTGCCGCCGCTGCTGCTGCGGGCAAACAACCGTCGCTGCTCTCTCCGGGTATGTTAGCTCAACCGCCGCCGCCACCCACCGGCGCTCAGGGCATCGGCTCACACTCGCACACACACGCACACTCGCACACCCACACGCATGCGCACGCTCACTCACATGCTGCAGCAGCTGCTGCGGCGGCTGCTGCTGCTGCTCATCATGCATTGCAAACGTCCCCGGCTGCCGCGGCCGCTGCTGCGGCCAGCCTAATGGGCGCCACCTCACATGCACCGCTCACAGCGGGCACGGCTAGCGGATTGGCGGGCTTTATGAATGCCACGCCCCCTGCTACCATGTCCAGCCATTCGTCGCTGTCGAGCAGTGGCTTGGCTCAGGGTGGCCTTTCCGCCGCTTCACATGCTGGCTATCATTTCAATCTCTCGCTGCCGCCGTCTGCCGGCGCTGCTGCTGCTGCAGCTGCTGCTGCCTCCAATCCTGCACTGCTCGCCCAGCAGCAGGCGCAGTTTATAGCCCAGCAGAATCTTCTGGCCCGGCAGCAAGCAGCCGCTGTGGCTGCAGAGCAGCAGCAACAGCAGCTATACGCAAATGCCGCCATGCTGCAGACCCATCAGCTCTACATGCAGCATCCAGGTGCTGCTGCCGCTGCCGCCGCCGCTGCCATGGGCAGCCAGCCGCAATTCGTATTCATGCAGCGTCCCTATATGCAGCCCTTTCCCCTCAGCTACATGCCCGCCGCCGCGGGCTATCAGTTCGCTGGCGCCTCCACGGCCGCCGCGGCAGCTGGGGTGCCAACGAGTGCCACTGCGGCGGGCGCTGCCACTGCAGCGGGCAATGCGGCCCTCGCACTTCAAACGCATTCCATGAAGCGCTCCTATGAGAATGCCTTCCAGCAGGATCCGACTGGAGCAGCGGCTGCAGCGAGTGCTGCCAAGCGTGCCTTAACCCGAGTGCCCAGCAGTGTCTATTCCTACTATAATCCAGGCATTTAGTAGCTTTCCATCATGATTGATAATTGATGATTGATACGAAAATCTTTCTTCATTAACGTTCATGATTCGACTGGATGTACTCAATCAATTTTAACCAATTTAGATTATTTCTTATTCTCTATCAATCATACTCGTATGATTGCAGCTTTTAATTGACTTACAGTCAATCAGACTTCCATGCGCGCAGCTCATATCTGTACGTTTGATTGACGTGCTCTGAAAAATAATTCCAATCTGTTTTCCATATTCTTAATCAATCATTTTTGATTAATAGGTTTATCATTAGAGTAGAACGTATCTTGTTTTATTGTTTCATCAATCACAATTGATTGAATAAATTCTTAAATGATTTACTTTCAATGAAACTCCAATACTTCAAGCACATTCCTCTCGCTATCTTCTTGACATGTCGATATCTCAAGCAAATATCCTTGATCAATCGTGCTTGATTGATATGAATTTCTATGCAACTCTAACACTTCTAACACATTCCAAGCTTTTATATTCTAATACATTTCACTTAGAGGATTTTTACCTGTTATCAATCAAGATTGATTGGTTGACGCTTATCAAATCAAACCTTCGACTCTTATCTTCGGCTCTTGCAATGCATCTTGAGTGGCACTATATATGTATACCCTATATATTTCATTGCTCATCTTGGCAACTCATACACACACACATACATACATATCCACACACACACATACCAGACATTTTTAATTGTAAATTTTTATAGTGAAATTTCGTAGTCGTAAGTCAAGCGAAAAGTAAGGAATTTGTTTAAGGTCTAAGCATTACTTACATATATCTGTATATCTATATCTATACACTGCACACAAACACGCACACATACGGCATACACACACACCCACACACACACACACATACACCCACACACACAAACACATCCCGGGCAAGCTAACAAATGTGCAAAGCAAAATTGTTTTTGTCTGTTTTTCGATTCTCTTCCAAATTGTTTGTAAACTAAAAATAATAATGAAGCTGATTCGTAAGCTATATAATATTTAACTGATACGTGTAATGTGTATGTGCTTGTGTGTGTGTGTGTGTGGGTGTTTGCGTGCGTGTGCGTGCATGTGCGAAGCGCTACTTCAACAACAGAGGCTAATGTCCTTCGGGTAGCGAGCGTTGGCTAACTGTCTGTGCCGGACAGTGTGTGTGGGTGCCAGGCCCATCAAGTGCAATTTAAAATTATTATTTAAGCATAGGCACACACGCACCCGCTCACTGCCTGAAGGGCATCAGGTGTTGGCTCATGCGTAAACGAAAAAAAAAAATCAAAGCTAAATCGAAATGTGCAAAAAACAAAAACAAAATAAAAAGCGAAAAATCTTTTAGCGTAAAAACTAGCGTAATCCGTATATACCACATATATACCATATAAAATAATAATAATAATAATCATAATAATGGAATACCCTAGCTTTAAGTCGTACAACTTGTAAAATTTGGTTGGCTACACAAAACATCTTTGATTAATATTTAAAAAGCAAAAAATGTGGAACTAAGCACTAGAAAACTTTCCTGTGTCCACCTGTCGCTGTGGCCACAGCCGCTGCACTGCGATCTGGGCGACAACACACTCACACATCAATATCTTATATGTAATATTCTAAATGTAATCCCGATATACTATATCCTACATATGCTCATTATGGGTTCGCGCAGATCGCAGTGCTCAGCTGTGGACGGTCTCTAACACTCAAAACTCATAAATGGAACTTGAAATTTGATTTTGAATATTTCTTTTTATTATCAATACATATACAAATATCGTATATCGTATACCGTAAATCGTTATATGTATACCATTAGTCGATAACTGTGCGTAACTGGTGTTAGTCGCAAATTGGAATTATTATCGATATATATCAACTCTGTGTGTTCTCTGTCATCACTAATTTTAGTTTATAGTCCAAATCCCCTTTATACTCTTCTCTCTATCTTTCTACACCTCTGCCTCTATATAAATCAGATATTGACATATATATATACATACATATGTATATGTATATATATATATATATATATATATATATATATATATATATATATATATATATATATATATATATATATATATATATATGGTATAAATAAGGGTAAATCCCAAATTGCTTTTGTTTCTTTTGTACGTTCTTAGCGCTTTAGTGTTTGATATATAATTAATTGATATATCTTCTTCTATATATACATATATATGGTTATGGATATTTTTTGGGTTTATGCTCTAAGTATATATCTACAAAATACGATTATATATAGTATGTCTGCCATTGTTTTTATAGGGTAATTGTGAATGTGTTTGATGGGCGCTCATAATTGCGTTTTATAAACCAAATTTGGGCAAGCAGAGAACCAACAAATAATATAAATATATATACATATATTATATACATATATTATATATATATATATATATATATATATATATATATATATATATATATATTATATACATATTATATATATATATATATATATATATATATATATCTATATATCTATATATATATTTACTTATATGCACATCTACAAAAGCAAACATTTACCGATCCTAACTCCACTTCTGCGTCTAACAATCAGTTTTGCGCTGCTTTTTGCATTTCTATATGATTAATGGATAAATAAAACAAAACAAAAAATTAATGCATGGGAAAGATTTTTATAGCTTAGCATCTAAAATAGTTTAAATTGTTAGTTAACTCTTAGTTCATACGACAATCGAGTGGTTTCCCATGGGTTTTTTTGCAATTTATATACATTTATGTTCTATGGCTTCCATACAAAAGAATAAAACTCATAAGCAGCCACTTAAAAAAAAAAAACAAAAAACAATCTTATTAATAACATTTATATTAAAAAACATTTTGAATAACTTAATTAGTTTTAGCACCTAAAAAGAAAACAAAACAAAAACTATTTTTGATATTTAGCCTAGAGACAATCAAACTTTTATTACAACAAATTTTTATACTTCAATAAATATACATTTCGCTACCTGCAAATCTATGAATGCTCGCAAATCCCACTATCTCTTCCTATCTCTCGACCTCTCTCTGCAATTCTCATGCAATTAAAAATCAATTTGAAGTCTTTCTTTCGTATTTATATGAGATCTCCATATTTTTGTCGAAACGCGTTATCTTTTGCCCTGTCTAGCCCTCTCCCTTTCTGCACTTCATCTTTTTCTCGCTCACTCACGCTCACTGATCACTCATCACTCACTTCCATCCCTCTCTCTCTTTTGAGATATTTATACGTATTTGTAACTCTCGGGTCTGGGCTTGGGTCAAGCTTTAAACATATTTTCAGGCGCATCCTCTCTGGGCTCTTGTCTCTGTGGCCGCAGCGGGTGCTTATATAATTTTTGACGGCGTTACGAGTTGCTAAATTGATCAAATTTTTAGATAACTATTTTGGATTTGGAAATGTATGATCTATATACGTTTTTGTTTCTTTTGTCTGTGAGTGCAACTGCGTAACGTCTGCTGGGAAACATCTAAGTCATAAGCCGTATAATGTAAAACGTAATCCGTAATACCACCTAGCTCTATTCTATAGGCACACACTCATCTTGTATGTAACAATGATCAAACGAAGCTATCGATAAATTGTAAAACAACCGACAAGCAATCAAAACAAATATGATAAACAGTCGATAAGTAATCGATCAGTTATTAAAACAGTAAATGCATTTTCGATAAGCAATCGCTAAGCCACCCCAAGTGTTGATAAGCAATCAAGCAGTAGTCGATAAGTAATCGATAGTAAAAGAATCCAGAATACAACTATATGATATCGATTAACTGTCGACGAACGGTCATGTAGTCGATCGATAATCTACAAGCAAATTGATATGTGATAGCCAATCGATTAACTAGCGACAAGTGTTTATATAATATTCGATATATTATCGATAACAAATCAAATTGGTCGTCTGCTGCTTTTGTGTAACTCGTTGAGGAACTGGTTGTACTCTCCTAGAAATAACTGTAATCGCATATATATTTGTGTGTACCATGAATTAACGATAACGATAACGATAACTCCCTATTCATACGCCGTCGTTGTTGTCCATGGTCCAGCTCTCTCTTTCTCTCTGTGTGTGTGTGTGTGTACTTGGTTTCTATTTAATTTTTTTATTACATCTTGAAGGCTGGTTGGTGCTTGGATTAAACAAAAAATCAAAAATGAAAAAACTGAACGGGATAAAAACATGTTTTTAAGTTTACTATGTGCGCAAAATGTATTCATGGTCTCTGGGTAAAATGGTAAATATGTATGTATTATTAAAAATATGTGCATATATATGTATATCTATAGATATATCTAGATATATATGCACATAGGTACTTAAATTTTACATACATATCTTCAAAATCAAATTACAATTACTTTATACTACATGTCTACTCTACCATATTTTGCAAATGTCTAAACGGTGAGTGTTTTTGAATACGATTATACTTAACTTGAACTACAATTACGAAATCATTTATGATTTAACAGATAAGAGTACTAACAACGTATCTAAGCTAACCCTAACAAGTACAACATTATCCACCAAAACCCAGCTCAAGTCTTAGTTTTTCTCTTCTACATCTTTTGTGTTTTTGCTTTTTCAATTATTTACCGTTAGCTTCTTCTACTTCGAGACTAACAAACTATTCTAGCTCCGATTATAATTGAAGAGAAAAATGATATAGTATCCCAGCCATACTCACAACACTGACTTTCAATTATTTTACTTTTGTTGCATAAGTTTTATTCTGAAATGATATTTTCAATTTGTAATCTATTCGTTCTCCTTCGGCAGGTACCACTGTGCTGGGCGCACATTTCGGTGCTCATTTTCCGACTTATGGCGCACCGCCACCGGCGCATCACTCTCCGCTGCTAGCCACACCCCGTGCGCATCACGCCCATGCCCATGCCCACGCCCATGCGCATCATCATCATCATCATCATCATGCCTCCGCATTCTATCCGCCTCCTCTCGTCTACTGGCCGTATCCCAGCCCACCCGTATCGCCCACCACGTACTACAGCCAGCCGGGCGCACATTCGCCCTCCCAGCATCAGGCTATGGTAAGTGTACATTGTATGCATCTTATTGATTGAAGTGATTGAAGAAGATGATTGACAGTTGATTTATTCAAATTTGCAAGACCTTGGAAGCTGAAAAGTTTTTAGATTGATTGATTGATTGTCAAATAGTTGACCTGATTGCCAACAGATTTATATATTAATAATGATTGCACAGATGAAACTTCAATCATTATCAATGACCTACAATTTAATATACGCTAAGATTACTTTTTGTATTGAGTCACATGAATTACAAGTTGAAATTCACTCTGACCTAATGGACCAAATTTATATATATATATATATATATATATATATATATATATATATATATATATATTATATTTTACAGTATCCGATGGACTTTTTTCCACCGTCGCCACTCTCACCGCCCAATGCCGGCATCATACTCACGCCCAACAAGAATGCCGTGCCTTTTGTGCCACTAAAACAAGCAGCTAACGGCAATAACAACAACAACAATAATAGCACCAATAGCACCAATAACATCAACAAACTCGCAACCACGCCAACTATTACTACCGCCAGTGTATCGCAGCCGTCAACACCAGCGCCAATTGTGAATGGCGGCGAAATAGTTGCCGCTGTTGCGCCTGCTCAGCCTGTAAATGCGAGTTCGACACCGCCGCCGTTGATTAGCCCGGACGCGAACCACACGGCAAGCGTGCCAACGTCCGCATTGAAAACAGGCAGCCCCAGCGCCACAGTGAACGCCTCGCCCATTGTGAGCAACTCCTGCGTGGAACTCTATATAACGTAGATACTCTTGCTGCCCTAAACACGCTCTCTCTTTATCTCTTACTCTCTCGCTCTCACTCTCGCTCTCTATTGAGAAAGAGAACTTGTCTTGCCAATCGAAGAAACTTGTTTGTAGTCTAGCTTAGAACCAGCTGTAGTTAAGTCGCGAACCACAACAAAATGCCAAACGGCGAACTGCGGCAGCAGCACTTAACGAAAGGAATCTCGCCCCATTCAAAAACCACAAAACAGAAATTGAAGAGAGAAATTTATGAATTTTTAAAAATAGAATCGGTTTTAATTAAAGCTTTAAGTAGACGCCCAGTGTAAATTGAAAACTCTATTTATTGAACGCCGCATTAAATATATTTAATATACACACATATATATTCCAAATATACATATTAGCGAATTAGCAAAAACAAAACAAAACAAAAGAAAGCAAAAACAAAACAAATACTACAAATTTATCCCTAGTCAATAGTCAAATTATTTATGTATATATAATATATATATATATATATATATATATATATATATATATATATATATATATATTGCAATTATCTAATTTTAACTGCATGTCATGTCAAAAAACGAAATGGAAAAGAAAGAAAATATTGTGCAATTGTCAGTCAAATAATAATAAAAATAAAATAATAGCATATGCGTTGTTTCATAATAATAATGTTTTGTTTAGGCTAAGCCATCAAATTTTGTTACTTGTGAAACCAAGATATCTATTTTTTTAATTTGTTAAGTTTCAGTTCAAAAAACAACAACACGATATTATCAATTGTTTTCAAATACGCAATTATTATAATATAAATCAATAAATGAATCAAAAATTAAATAACTTTTGGGTGCTGTATACTCTTTAATTGCCGTGCCTGTTAATTCGATCCATTTCGATTCAGTTTCTGTTCTCTCCGATCGCTTTGCTCCTATTCTCATTGCTAACGTGCTTTATTAGGGGAGAGCGCAAAGCTGTGAGAGTAAAGCTTTTTATCTTAACTAGCTAAATGGCTCAAAATAACAGAAATTGTACTTCGTGCTTTAGAAAAGGTTCTCTGCTTTAGTTTCTGTTCGCCTGGAGTTCTACCTTAAGAAATGCTGCAGTAAAACAACATTTATCTAATTGAAATCGGGGTTTTTATACCTTGCTCTACGGTCATTTTATATCCTACCCTTCGCTTTCCCTATGGTCATTTTATTTCCAATTGAATCACAAATTTCATGTGGATTTGCTTACTTTTTGACCAGGCGTGCAGAATTAATAATGCAGATGATGGCTGTGCTCTTTTTAGTACGACGCTGCCTATTACAGTTATTTGGTTTGACAAAAAATGTGTTCATTTCGAGACTGTTTGATCTTCTCTTGCTCAAATCTGCTTATTGCAAAGGGCACAGGCGAACACTTACGGTGTGAAAGAGCGAGAGAGAGACAAAGCAAACTTATTGCTAGAGAAGAGAATGAGCGAGCAACTGTGGGGAGTTTCTTTCTGCACAGCTCTATCGGCGGCTTCACCTCAGTGCTGCGCTCTCTTTCTCTCGTTTTGTTTAGAGGCAAGCATCAGGAATTTGGTGAAATAATAAGCTGTCATAAGCCTTAACTGTCGGCTGTTCTTACCATTCAGTGAAAAAAACTCTTAAAGCTTTAAGCACCACTGTTTGCCGCAGCCAATCAAATCTCTTACCGAGTTTATTCAATTATAAATGTCTTGTATGCATTTGTATACCCACAAAACGACACATTAGTGAAAAACTCATTGATAAGGAAATTAGATAGCTTTATTCAGGAAAAAACAGCATACAAATTAACGCATATTAACAACTAATTAATTATGAATAACAGATGAAGCCATAAATAAACACATTTGATTGCTGATAAATCGTTGACAAATGGCGTTACAAACGGACGAAAGTCCCACCGACCCGTTAAAAAACAGTACGGTCGTTGTGAACCATCATCCGGTCGCACCGTACCATAAACCACATTTAAAATAGATTAAATTTGTTTGTTTTTTTTTCCTGTTTTTATCATGCCGCTGCACCTGCTGACTGACCGAAAAGCTTCTCTGCTGATGTCCACATGATAATTTATCAATGGCTGCTGTTTTGGACATTCAGCTAACTGCTGATGTCTCATCTTCTTGGCCCACTCCTCGCCGGTCTCCGGGGCGCCTATCAAAAGTGCATTAGGCGTGGTCCTGCGGCGCGCCATTTGCGTTGACAACTTCGTCCAGGCTGAACGAAAAGAGCAAAGAAAATAGTTGGTTAATGCGACAAAAATGCATGTGTATGTGTCTGTGTGTATGCGTGTGTGTGGCAAACGGCTTGTGGTGCGGGATTCGAACCACGCGCCGTTTGGCATTTTTATGGCCGCACACTCGAGTTGGCAATGCACTTCCTCTAATGCAGCCGGAAATGGCAAATAAATCTCATTTGTAATCGCCAAATATATGTATATATATACTTATATATATATATATATGTATATATTTTAAGCACTTTGGAACAGTGAGAAAAAAGTTGTGACTAGTTCTGCCCAAAACTTTTGCGTTTGCCTCTCGAAAAATGCCTTCAACCAGCCAATGCAACACAAAACAAACAAAATAATTTCCAAAAAAATACCAAAAAAAAAAGGAAAAAAGAAAAAGGAAAAGGATGTCGGCATATTTTGTGGAGCTTAGCGACTTAGCGACTGTCGCCAACAGGCATTGAAAGCCGCGCAAGGGCACTTTCCGGTTCGTATTAAGCCATCGAAACTTTTATTGATTTAGCGGCTTTACTTTTTTTGGGGTTCTGCTGTTGGCCAACAATAATACTCAGAACACCATGAATCATGGGATTAGCTCTATTGGAGAATTTTGATAAGAGGATAAGCCAATATTTGGACTGAAAAAGATTTTCTTTGCTTCGAAATTCAAGCATAAGATCTAAGTGAGCCTCTAGGCACTCTATAATAGGTCTGGGACTTACGATCACGATCTATTGACAAACATGTCTAAGAAAAGATTGTTTCAAATACGAAATAAACTCGATTCACCTTGGAGAAACACAAGCTGTTAGTGAGAAAGGTTAATATATATATTCTATACAATTGCGATGCATTTTGTCTTAATTGTCTTAATCTATTAGGCTGACAGAGTTTGGAATTTAAATACTGATACGAGAATTGACTTAGTATTTCAGACGACTTCACCTGTGTGTAAGAATTCAAGTGTAACTCTGAATAAATACAAATACATTATCTGTTGCAGCTCCTTACAACGTGGCCATGAGTTCTGTGAGTGGGTCTATGTTAGTTAAATACAAGAAATCAAGACCGAAATAAATTAAGACTGGAATAATTAGTAAAATGCTTAAAAGGCAGCCTTTAAATATATATTAGTTTTAATTTTCGTTATATCCCGTTTTATAATTGTTGCTTGGCTTCAACAAATGACTTTACAAAAGATAAGAGAAACTCGTCCAATAGATAGTTAAACATTTTTCAGCAAAAAGGAACTTAAGACAGGGCATAATGATCTGAAAATAAAAAAAAAATGGAATCTAAATGCTTCGATTCGTGGATATTACTCATGAATTCAAGCAGCAGCAGCGAAAGCAGACCCAAATCCTGGTAAAGATGTTAGACACATTCGTTTTAAAGTTTTTTTTGTAAATATCTGGAATGAAAGTCAAATAAATTGGAATATTTAATACATAATCATAAAATATAAATAGTTTCTGCTTAAAAGTAAATCAGGGAATATCAACGAGATCTTAAAGTTAGTTATTAAAGCTATCCTAATGAAAAGTGAGATAATGCCTTATCCTTCTGTCTTTCTTTGTAATTGTAGTCTTGCTTATATTGTTATTAATAAGAAACAAAGCAGCTTAAGATCAAAAATTGATACTTTGAAATTTCCTTTAAGTTTCACAGCTCACAACAAATTTTCCAGCTGCGTCTGAAGCCCAGGGAAAAAGGAAGGAAAACGTGTAGAAAAAGTTCAAACAGCATTTCGACACCTTCACGATTTTTGACCAAATATTTACCCGCAGGATATGCACTCCTGCGACGTGTGCCCCCTCTATAAGCTGCCGCCGTTGCCCCCTCCCTGGCGCGCCGCCCTTGCCTGGCTGTCTGGCATAAGAAAATCAATTTCAGGCACATTACGAGAACACAACCCGAACGGAATTTCAAGTTGATTTTATTATTTACTTGTACTTGGGATTTGTACTTCGTACTTTCGTATTTGTATTTGTATTTTGTGTGTTTGTATTTGCTGTTTGACAGATTTAGCTGAATGCTCAGACAACAGAGACTTTAAAATTGCCCAAGGCCGGGCAGAAGGCAGGGCAAAAAATGACTGCATTGCGTCCTTTTGGGACACGTTATAAGCACTGCCTGCCTAAGCATCGAGGCATTCGCTTCTCCACTTCCCCACTACTCCTCTCTTCGCAACTCGAATAAATCGAAATATTTCGAGTGCGACGGCCAAGTGGGAACTGAGCAATGAAACCTTAAGAGAGCTGGTTGCGTGTCGTGCCTTGACGTGACACGAATGGGAACGTGATCAAGCAGTCACTGGATGGAGAAGCATTTCTAGCAGTACTTCTGATAGCATGCTCTGATATATTAAATAGTTTTTGCATTTAGTGAGCTTCAAGTCTAATTTTAATTTAATTCGGATAATTTCAAAGCGGGAGAACTTTAAAGTATATATTAGATAATTGACATAATTGAGTTTTCAATAAACAATCGATTTCAAACATATCCTTATTGACCTACAAATGTATTGCACATCGATAAATTATCGATATCTTTTACTGCATAATACTATTACCCACTGCCTGCTAGAGGTTGACTGCTGTTCATACAGGTTACTAATCGATTAAGTTAGTAAATGTTTTAGCACTAATTAAAAATCGATAAATATTGATAAGGATAATCGTAAACAAATATTTGTATAATATATATAAGCACACGCTGTCTTCCTTAATATAGCTTTGGCTTCTAAATAGCTGCTTGAGGTTTCTCATTAGGGTGGACCAAAGCGGCGGCAGCTAAACTCAAATTTCGAGGCAAAGTTTTTCTTTTAGCTTTTATCTGATTTAAGCTAAACTACTTTAGGCAATTGATTGCCAAGAGTGTGTATGCCATTGCAGAATGCCTAGTTCCCTCTCTCTCTTTGTGTTTTTCTTTCAGTGTAGCCCTCTCTCTCTCTGTCTCTCTCTCTGAACTGTCTGACTGAGCTGTCGCTTTTTGATGTCTGTCTTCAGTTTTTTTATAGTCATTTTTTTGCCTATTTTTTTGCAGCTCTTGTGCGATTTCATTTACTTTGTGTAATACACACACACACACACTCATCTCCTAGGTGTGTGTGTCTCGTGAGGCAATGAAGTGCATTTGAAGCACGCAGCGCCTTTTTAGATGTATTGTAAAAATGACTGCAGTGGGCGGCACTTTTGGGGGCGTGGTGTTGGGTTTGTCGACGCGGTTCGTTAGTTTTGATACACACACACACACACATGCACAGACAGACAGACAGGAATAGGAAGTAGGCTTGTGTGTGTGTGTGTGTCTGTGTATGGCGTCTGTTTGATAAGTGGCAGCAATTTTTTTGCAGCTGCTGCTTCTTCATCTAGCACTCCTTTCAGCTTAGCCACTTTGTGTGTGTACGTGTGCGTGTGTGTGTGTTGTTTTTTAGCCTGACATAGAACGTCAAGCAGGCATCCTTGCTTGATCCTTTGGCAAGAAATATAAAGAATATAAAAAAACGAACGAACGAACTGGGTCCACTAATGAAATTGTTAATTTTTGTTAGCAAAGTCACGTACACGATGTGTTGATGACGCTCGAGTGTGGCACGCCCACAAGCCCCCCTGCGAACGCCGCTGGCAATTGGCAAGGCGCCGCAGAGGCTAGCAGCGCTGGGCTGGAGGGATGGAGGCTCTCATAAGCTGCAGCATTTTGGTAGACAATTTGCGAGCTAAACTGAATTTATGTGCAACAGTTTTTCTTGTTACGTTGTTTGCTTTGTGAAAATCGAAAAGTTTTTCTCGAGTGCGCGCTGTGATTTTCGCGTGATTTGTGCTGCAATATTTGAGTACAAAAAACCGTTATTTAGCTTATAGTCCCAACACACACACACACAACAGTACAGCACGTGCATGCAACGACTTGCCTCAAAGCCAAAGCCGAAAAAGTCGCATTGCAGCAAAATTTTTGTGTTACGCTTGCCAACTGCGCCCTGAAGGGGGGCTAGCTGTAAGGGTGGCGGTAGGGGGGTTGAAGTTAGTGAGGTAACGGGGTACTGGTTGCCTAGCCATTAATACCATTTACCTATATCTTGGCCTGTGCTGGCACGTAGCCCAAACACCCTGTCTCAACTCTGCATGTCTCTCTCTCTCTCTCTCTCTCTCAGTTGCTCAAAATGTATATTACGTATACGCCAAAGTGGCTGACTGACTGTATACCCTAACTGCTACCCTGCTGCAGCCAACCCTATTGTGGTGCCATTTTGCGCCTCGTCGCTTCTTGTGTTTTGTTGCAAGTTTCGCCTTGCATCTCATTCTACTTTATTCACATTTCTTTTCGCTTTCTTCGTTCCTGTTTCATTTTTTGGCCATTGTATTTATGCACAAGTGCAGAACGTGGCAGCAACAAAATGTCTGCGTTGCATGCAACATTTACTTTTTTATGGTTTTTATTTATTCTTTATTTCTTATTTTATTTTTTTTTTGCTGTTTTTTTTTTTTTGCATTTTTATTGCCGCTTTGTTTGGCTTCTCTAAGAGAATTTGCCATTGTTGCGGTTACATAAAATTCAAATGCAATGAAAATTCATTAGAAAACAAAACAAATTGTTTGCCGTTGCATTATTTTTGGGTAGAGCGCAGCGAGGAGACGACGAGGAGCGAGAATGTGGAAGTTGAATGGAAATTGATCAGCTTAAGGAGCAAAGCAACACTAAAGTCAGCTGCGATAGATTGTAGCAGTTGCATCGAAGGGAGATAAGAAGAAAGAGCTCGTGTTGAGCAGAGTTCCAATATTGTTATATCATATATACATATACATCATGTATCATAAATACCTCACATAGATGGCAATAACTATCGCGTTGAAAGTTGGAAGTCTTAGCTCAGCTATGATATATCGTATAATAAACGAATTGCTATTTAAAGACTGCTTATAAATATATTATAATAAATAATATAAAGATTATTCTACAATATTATAAAGATATATTACCATAATTCAAATGGTTTATGCTTAACCATTTAACTAAACGATTTTCAATTGGTTGTCGAAATAGTTCTCAAAATTTCGTTCCCTTTAGGTCAGATCAAATGCAATGCCCGCTCCACAAAACGAGCAGCAACTGGCTAATCTAATGTAATATCTACGTAAACTATGGCTATTAGGTTTAACAGCTCCTCTAATCCCCATTGCTTCTCCCTCAGTGTGCTGTTCGGGGCGAACATCTGGCAAAGATTACACAACATTTTCTCACCTGTTTTCACAATCAATTTGCGACCGTCATCAGCTGTAATCTTGGCCAAAAAGATGTGGGTGCGCCACATGGTCAATACACGCACACACACACATGCACATCCTCTCTACACACGCACATGTGGCGTATACGTAATCTGTTTAAACACACAATAAATAATGAAAAACTGCGCATATGCGAATAAAGCTGAAAGCGGAATTTGCATATAAAAAGAGCCAAGGGAGGGGAACGGAATACAAGAAGAAGAGGAACAAAGAAAGCACAACAACGAAAAGCCGTAAGCGTAACATACATATAATGGCCAACAGCGGCGCAGGGCCAGGCGGGGCAAAGGGCTGCTGGGGGCATCAGTTAGCTGCGACTAGCTGGTCACGTTTATACCAAAGTCGTAAGGGCGGCGCGGTCCGGGCGGTAGGTGTGGCAATCATGAACATGCCATAATGTTTGTGACCGCGACTATTAAATCAACACACGCGCTGCCACACACACAACAATAGAAGGAGCAGGAGCAATTGGGGCGGGCGGGGGACTGGGCGGTTAGGCGGTCCTTGGGTAGCGCGTGCATATTTCCTATGATTTATTATTATTTCGTGTGGTTTTTCGCTATTATTTAAATTTTAAATAGCTGTAAAGTGCACACACACACACACGCACACACAGTTACACTCGCCCACTAGAAATTGTATTTGCAGGCTGGCTCTGATTTTATTATAGTCCTTACAGCGCTTGCCTTTTAAAATCCTCGTTGCAAGTTGTTGTTGCAAGTTGTTTGTTTGTTGTTGTTGCTGCTGCCGCTGGTATCATTATTATTATCGCTGCCATTGTTTGTTGGCATGTTGTTGCATGGCCCGTGGCTGCAGTTACAGCTGTTGTTATTGTTATTGTTGTTGCTTTAGCGGCGCTGCCATTTTGTGGTAAATAGAGTCGTTTAAATGCATACAAATAGTGCCCAATTCTCTCTCTCTCTCTCTCTCTCTCTCTCTCACGCCGTTTTATGTTTGTTGGTATTGTATCTTTGTGTGCATGTGGCAAGATTTTATAATAACATTCCATAATGCAACGTTCGCATGTCACCCTGCACAACATTAACCAGCCACGTAAATTATTATTTAATTTTTTTTCGTTGCCTACATTTCGAGGCGCTTGGCTTACCATATTCTCTCAAATGGTCACCCGATTAGAAATGCTAAAAACTCAACTTGATATGCATTCGCTTGACCTTATCTGAAGAACTAAGTAAGATAAGAGATATTCTAAAGCCGCAACCGAAATGTTTTTGAAGCAAATTTCTGCAGGAAGAAGCAAACAGCTGAACTTATCCAGGCGGAAAAGTGATTGTGTTAAGTTTCCCTTTGCATTCAGCATTAAATATCGAATCTATTTAAACTAACTTTCTGCATTTGCTGGAATCCAGCGTTTGCCATATTTAAAGCTTGATTTTTTGCTATGCTTCTTGCTTCTCTGTTATTTTCTTCACTCGCTGCGTCACTGAAATTGTGAATAAAGCAAGGTAATACCTATTTATCATAATGTTACGAGTGCTTAGAACTGGGAAGAAGCCAATTGAATAACATGAATAGAATTGAAATACTGCCGCAACACCCCAAGCTTTTGGGGCTCACACACAAGCTGGCTGGAGCTCGGAAGGGCGGCTCATTACATGTCACGAGTTGTCTGGGGCGCTTAGCGGATTTTGTGACAGGCGAGTGGCAGCAACAGCCAGTTCTATCCCGGCCACCCTTCCACTTCCCTGACTCATGTCAAACCAATCACTTGTAATGCGGCTCATGTCGCGGGCTGTGGGCGGAGACTTGCGAGCTGTGAATCTAACTCGAGCCACATCGATTTTTTATGGCGCAAAGACAAAAGTTATTAGCAGCAAGTGACATTAAGTGACAACAGAAGCAAAAGCAGCAAAAGCAGCAACAGCAGCAGTGGCAGCAGTAGCAGCTGTATGCTCTTAAAATTCGTAAGTCGTGGCAGCTGCTGCAAAGTGCGGCATAAATGGAATAGTGCCTCGCCGAATAAAAGCGCCTTTCATTAAGTTTTATATGAGAAGAATATTTTATTATAGTTAAGCGTAGCAAGCAGCAGGCGGGTTGAGGAGCTGCTATAAAAATCCCATAGGGAAAGGGAAACAGTAAAGCTTAAATTGAGAGAACGAAGAAGAAAGTTAAGTAAAAAGATTAAGCGTAACAGTTGACAGACTATGAAAGCTAAGCCTTATATCAAATGAAAACTTTAGTAAGATCTATTTCAAGAAAAGAATATAAGATTTATTCAATTAATTTATCATAAGTGAAGAAGACATGTAGAAAGAATAAAACAATAAAATAAAACTATATGAGACAATGTAAGACTCGAAAGCAAGAGGCGAAGCGATATGTCAAGCTCACTTAAAAGTAAGCCGAATTCAAATTGAAACAATCCTTATTCAACTTTTTATGGCTATTCCAATAATCATAAAATAAATGAGTCTGCAACTCTATTTCCTTTCCATTCAACTTCCAGTCCTTGCCCCGATTTCCGGGCTTCACTTTGATTGATTTAGTTCCTTTTTAGAGAAGTTTCGTGCAGCTGCCCAATAAATGTTACTAAATGTCAACAATGAAATACGCCCGCAACGTTGCGTTGCGTTGCGCTTCGTTGCGCTGTGCAGGGCCAAACTTGGCGTATACTTAATAATATTATAATAAATGTGCGCCAGTTGCATAGCCCCACGTTTGGGTCGGCTGCATAAACTGACGTTTTATTTGGCACACAACATTTTGGCCGTGAGTATATATGTGTGCGTGTGTTGAGCGTTGTGTGTGTATGCACCATAACTGGCAACATAACTGGCATTGTGTTCCACGGCTATGGCTGTGGCTGTGCCTGTGGCTATGGCTGCCTTTGCGGCTCGGTGCCACTCGGTGCAGAACAGCAAATAAAACTGGCTAAAAATGAAAACAAATAGAAATTTATTGCCTGGAATTTATGACAATTTACTTTTGGTCTTTTATGCAGCGTCCTCCTTCAGTTAAACAACCAAAAAAAAGGAAAAACAAATATATTTACATGCATAATCTGAACCGCCCAAGCAAATCTTCAACGGGATCTTTGTCTTTTTTGCCATGCATTAGGAAGTGCTCAAAGTGGCTGCTAAATGAGCTTAATTGTATGTGAGGAAGAATATTAAAGCTTAATGAGCTTTAAAAGCTGTTTGCAATTGTATAAATGAGAGCAGAAACTGATTGAAGCAAAGCTAAAGTCAACATTGTTGAACACTTGAAGCTGTCTATTGGCCATAAAAGTAAGTTTGGCTTATGAACTATGTATGGTAATAGTTTATAATTAGTAATAAACAATCAGAGTATATCACATTATTTAAACAAGAACATGTGGATGTCTCTACATTATGAAAGAAAAGATCATAGGAACGAGCTACTCTTTAAGCATCTGCAAGTTCCTAACATCAGTAAAGAAAGGAGTGTTTGATGAAACGAGATTCTTGCCTTCGCGCTTTTGACATTGGCGCCTTGAAGTGATCTGTCTGGAGAGCATTGATGAACTTACAGAGAGCAGGAGAGGCATAAGTAAAACACTTGTGTCCAGTTACACAAAGAGCAAGGCACCTCCATCTAATCTTCTGTAACTTTAGTGGTGTGAAATAATACCCAATTACAGTATCCAAGAATACAACTCTTCCAATAACAATTCTTAAATTCTTAGAAATTATTTATTTCTCAGTTATTGAATCGTGCCTGAACCAGAATATATATAAAGAGCTACTTTATATACATTGTGGCTTCAGATTCCAATGCAGATTCTTGATTAATAAATTCTATCAAATTTTGTTATTAGTAATAAGGATAAAGTTGCAAGCTGCTCTGAAATAATTTTAAGCCAAATTTTAGAAATATTTTCATTGGTTTTTCATTGAATGTGATATAGCTGAACTAGCATAATTGAATGAAGAGTATAATTTGTAATGCGTTTTCCATTCTAATTTTCAAAGTAGGGCCCTTAAATAGCTTAACTATTTATATGTACATATTAATTGATCTAAAACATTTGTCTTACATTTAAGCAATAACAAATAGCTATTCCGACAAATTCATGAGTTTCCATTTAAACATTTGCTGCTTCAATTTGTCTTGTTAAAGCTTCTCCGACATTTCTTTTGTTGAACTATTTAAGTGTTTTGCTTGAATTCTTGCAGCGAGCATCAAGCCAAAAACTGAGACCAGCAACAAAAACAATAAATAACATTTGTTGGCACATGTTCAAAACAAATGCTAACGCTTAGCTGCTTCTTGCTTTTTGTGTGTGTCTTTGTATAATTTCTTTTTGTTTTTTTTTGTCTTATGCTTTAGCCGTTGGCACTTGCGCCAACTGCCGCACGCTGCCTGCCACATGCAGCGCTTGCCGCTTGCAACACTTAAAATGCATTTTGCTTTTTGGCCCGCCTCTTGGCTCACTCAAAGTTGTCGGGCCCCAAAGTCTTACAGCTCTTGCGCCTGCTTCCGCCCCAGCTGCTGCAACTGGCTTTGCCGCCGCCTCTGCTATCTGCCGCATCGCGCTGCCTCTCACTCTGCCCGCCCTCCCCATATCGGCCTCCCTCTCTCTGCGTTCTGCGTCTGCTTCTAATTCGATTAAAATGTTGTAAATTATTGCACTCACATGGCCAGCTTTGCATTACTAATGCAGCTGTATATATATTTTGTGTGTGTGTGTGACTTGGCAATATTACGTAATGCTTTATTGAATTCGCCATTTCGAGTGCGGGCTGTGGTGTGTGTGTGTGTGTGTGTGTGTGGAAACGTTTATTTTTGCTTTTTTCTTTTTTCCCCTTTTTGCATTTTTGTGCAGCATGAAAAATGTCCTCGTCGCACATAAATCTTGCCATATCCTGGGGCCATGTCGTGGCTGCGGCTTGAATTTGAATTGCACAAAAGTCGACGCCAGAGCAAATGATATTGCAAAATAAATGCGTAAATGATCGTAACTTGAAAGCAACGGACTAAATTGGAGCGAGGTTAGGAGAGGTCCTGCCTCTAGGGTTGGGGACCTTTAAATTGATATAAGAAACGTTTGGCAAAGACAGGCCACTGCATAATGTATTGCCATACATTTAGTCATTTTGGCAACTGACGCATGCCACATGGGGCATATCAAAAATGTTATGCCTGGCAGGCAGGCAGGTACGTAGGCGGACGCACATGCAGCAATCAAATGTGGCAATTTAATTTATTGTTTATTTTGGCCAACAACCAAATGAGGGCAAAAGGGCCACAGGACAGCACGTTGCACGACGCTTGTGGCACAGTGGCAGCAATCGGAGAAGTAGTTCGAGATGCTGCTACCAATGAGAGGGGACGGAAAAGCAGGAAAACGAGCACAGCAGCTGGAGACAAGTTGTATCAAAGAAGTTAGAGTAACCGTAGTTGGAGGAGGGCGGCAATCGAAGAGGCGTAGGAGTAGGCTCATAAAGTGGTAGAACGTTTGATGAGCATACGTACGAAGCACTTCAAGCAATCGGAAGGCAACAGCTGAGGCAATCGAAAAAGAGCAGGAGGGTATCGTTAAAGAAGAGCTGGAGGGAATTGCTAAGAAGAGCAGAAAAAATGGGGAAGCCTTCAAGGAATGCTAATGAATCGAAGAAACTCAAATATGAATTGGATACAGAAAATGGCTAAGGAAGTATTGAAAGAGGAACACCGGGAAAAGATGCAGTCAACATCAACAAATTAGAGTTTCTTAAGAAAACAACAAACAAATCTCTAGTCGGGAATGCCTGACTGGCAGATATGCTGAATCCTGGAACAGACGACAAACGGATATGGCTTACTCGATTGTTGCGGGAGGGGCTGGGCAGCAGAATGTGAAAAGCAAGAAGAACCAAATAAAAAAAAAACTCTAAAACTCTTTAGGAAAAATTGAGCCTCAGGCGTGAACACAACAATGCGTAAAGGGAAAAGAGATGAAGGAGGACGGCATTGATTTGAAAGGCGATCCCAAGTAGAAATATAAAACTAGTTAGAACAACAAGAGAAACTAACTAATAATAGCCGTTCTAGCAGCTGAACTGAAGGAGGCAGGAGAAGGGCAAAAGTCGCTGTTGCTTCAGTCTAAACGAAAAGGAGACTGAAGCCATCGGGCTGGCACAATCGAGCCGCATCAGTTGGTGCCCCAAGCACCAAACGCACGTTAATAAATAATTTTTGTCTCTGCGCCGCAAAAGAGAGAAGAACCCTTCAATCATACGCACGACGCAAAGGGTCTGAGGGTCTGAGTGGAGGAGGTTGGGGCTGCTCTTTGCAAACAGACAAAATTGAAATTAATGACTGCGGCATGTAAACTGGACTGTGCCCCACGGCTCGTCAATGGTGCGTGCCTGTGCAAATCAAAGCAACTCACAGGACGTGCAAGCCATACTCCATCTACTTCCACATCTCTTACTCTTGTTCCTGCTTCTGCTGCTGTGGCACAAGCTTGCCCAGAAGAACGCAAGATGCGTCTAGTGGCTGGGCGTGGCAGGCTTTATGTGTCCCTTGAGTGGCAAGTAAAGTTGCGGCTGGGGCAGCCGATTATTATTATTATCATTATTATTATTGTTATCATTATTATTATTATTTTTATTGCTGCTGTTGCATACTTTTATTGTTTATGGGCGTGGCTGTGCGTGTGTGGGTCGCTTGTCTTTGTGCCCCATAATAAAGCAAAATATAAAACGAATTCATTACATTTATTGTGGAAATTAGTGAAACATTTGTCGTTGTCGTTGTTGTTGTTGTTGCCATTGCTGTTGCTGCGGTCGCTGCTCGAAAAGCCAATCAACTTAATTAAAAATAAATAAATATGTAATTTTAATTAAAAATCAATCACAGTCCGCTTTCAATTGACATTTCTATGGCTCGAATTTAATTTAAATGCGATTAAAACATGCGATTAAGTGCTTTTCCGGCTGTCGAGCGACTCTTTCGAGTGCAATTGACTGAAAGATGCTTTTACAGCACTGCCAGAACAGGTGAGAGCTGCAGCGAGCAGTGATAAGCCCTCATGTCGGACACTCAGTTAACAAATTAATATATAGATTTAATGCGGACCTCAGTGCACTCTAGAATTCATTTTCCAATATAGTGACTCTATGACACTTTGCTTAATATCCAATAACAGCATTTGCCTATTGAATTACTTTTCAAAGCTCTTCTGTGAGCGGCTCTTTTCATAATTGTAATTTTATAGTATTTTATATATATAACAAAAATCTATTGAGCTTTATGGTTGCCATTGTTTTCTATGATTAATGTTGGCTACTTTTACAAATTGCATTAAAATCATTTTGCTTTTATACTCAATATATCTTAACGTTGAACATCAGATTGAGTTGTTAAAAATTAAAATTTTACTTCCTTTCAATTAAAGCTTACCTAATTCTGCTTCTTCTCCTTTCCCCTCTTGTCCGCTCTACTCGACAAGCACTCTTAGCAAGCATAACTGCACATGCAATTGGTCTCATTGGCATTACATTATTCATTAGCCTTATGAAAGTTGCAGAATTTGCTTATAAAGCGCTGGAAAATGTCATTAATCATTTAATTGTTTTTAGACTTTTGCACCTGGCCAATTTCGCAGGCGAAACAAACAGTAATAATAAAAACTGGCCAAAACTGTTGTAATAAATATGTGCGTCTGTGTGTTTGTGCTTGTGTTTGTGTGTGTGTACAGCTGCCATAATTGTATGCGTACACAATATTTATTATTTATGACAACAGCAGACAGCCTGAACAGGCAGGCAGGCAGTGCAGCCAGTACAGGCAGTGCAAGCCTTGTCCAGGCATTGTCCTTGCAGCCAACTGATAATGCGACGCGTTATAACTTTTAATTTTAATTTAAAATGCAGTTTCGAACAGCAACTACCGCCGTTTGCCCAGCCTGTGCCACTTCGTCTGTGTTTATGCGCGAAATGGGTTTTAAATTAATGTGATTTTGTTATTTATGAGGGACGACGCGTCGTATACGCAACTTAAAGCCACAATGCGTTGAGCGACATTTGGGCCAGTTGCAAATGGCACAAACAGATCAGCAACAGGCAAACAAAGCACACGCATTACAAATTTAAATTTACACACACACACACACACCGAAGCAGTCACCAATACACTCATGAAATATGCAATAGCCAGAGAGGAACTGACAACCTCTTCACACACACTCACACACCTGTCTAACCTGCTTAACCCTTAAGCCAGCCAGCCTTAGGTTCATTTGAAATTCTAATTGTTTTCCAAATTCATCAATCGTTCGGCGCCCCAATCCCAATCCCAATCCCAATCCCAAATCCTCCCACTCAATCTGCAATTGATTTTAATGTATGTCGTTTGATTTGTACTTCCTTTTTGGCTCGCATTTCATTTCGCATTTCCATTGAAATTGATAATAAATTGTAGCTGTCAATAATTTTAATACCACGTGTCTATCACGTACTCCCACGCCAAACACCTCAAACAAGCCCTCGACGCCACGCCCCATATCAAAGAGTTGATTGCGCCCTGTGATTGATACCTTTGATTGATTTTTACACTGAAATATTGCAAAATGCGGTACAGTTGACACGATTTTATGCTTCGCTCCCCAAGGACCTCGAGGCACAGCACAGTTTACAATTATAAATATATGAAATGAAGCTCATCAAAAATGAATGCAGTTTATTCTGTAGTCGTAGATGTGAGGGGTTTGAGCAACTAATAAGTTGAGTGTAATTGAAAAGGATATTAGAATCAATAGCAGTATGTCGATGGATTATGGATTAAATTTGTTGTGTCGCAAAGTTAGTTAGTTAGAGTCAACTAAAAATGTTAAAGCAACTTCTTTGCACTAATCCAAGACTCAACAGCTCATTTCTGTGTCAAACTAATCGACTATATTGACTCGAATTGAATCACATTTTATATCAGCCACTGAGTGACCAATTCTCTTGGAATTGAAGTCATACAAAATGCAAAATGTGAATAGAAAAAAAGACGAATATTTTTTTTAGATTTGTTTGCACTCTCGGGGCGACCATAAGCATAATAAATAAAAAGAAATATGGAAATATATATAAATATATATTTAGTTTACACTAAATACAATTGGTTCCCGACGGAAATACAACCGAGGCATTTTTATATTCAATTTTCAGTATTTTGTGGGATGGAGAAAAATATTCCGAAAAATTAAATCAAATTTGTTTGGCGCCCACCCTCTGCCTCTGCTTAATCAGCAGAATTTGTAACATATTTGCCAAAAGCTGTGGCATAATTTAAGGCGCTGAGTCATGGCAGGGTTGGAGGCAGTAGAGCTTGCTATGCGTGCCACATGCAGCAGCAACAAATGGGGCCAGGGACTCGAGCAAGAGTATGACATGACAGTAAAGTCTTAGTGCTGAGTGAATACCGCGTGAATAACGAGTAAATACAATGCGAATACAAGCTGAATGCTTAAATGCAGCAAATGTTACCAGCTGCCTGCTGCTTGCTGCTTGCTGCCTCTGCTGCTGGACACGCCCCATCGTTGAGGCCGATAATAAATCAAATGCTGCTGCCGGACATTTCCGCTTCCGTTGCGCTTTGTCATGTTTAAGGTCGAGAGTGTGGAGAGCAATAGAATAAGGAAGGTGAAGGGGCAGCAGCACTGGGGCAACTTCAAAAGCAAAGTCAACATTTAGCGGCCCATTTGACGCAATCAATGTTGCTGCCACAGCTGCCCCCTAAACAAGTAAATCAGCGAGCGGCCAAGCATTGAAATTTGATGAAGTCAACACACTCACACACGCACGCACGCATTAGCATTAGCTGTCTGTGGGCCTGTGTGGTGTGGGTGTGGGACTTGCAAAGGCTCGGGAAAAATCTCTTCTTTATAATCACTTAGATCCGACTAGCAAATCGCTTGGAATAGCACAAAAAACGCCTCAATCCGGGTGCGAAACATACATTTCGAACACCCTGTAAATAGTGAGTGAGTAGGGTATTTCGTGGGCAAGCCATTGATGTGAATGAGCAATCGAAAGATAAAATATATCAAATTTCTTCTACTTTATCAATTATCAGGCATTATATTAAAGTAGCAAATATAGAAAGATGGAAACTTTGGAAGCTCAACTTTTAAAATTCTTTGACTTAGTTGAAACTTAATTTTGAAGCTATAATTTAAGTTTAAGAAAATATTTAACATTCAAGCGACTCAGGACTCAGCATCAATATTTGGTCTATTGGCTCTGCAAACATATAAATATATTAAAATATATATTTTATAATTTAACATGTCTCATTATTTATTATTCGATTTTTAAAATCCATCTCGACTTTGCTTTTATAGGAAATATTTCAGGACATCAAGCGGCCATATTTGGTCAGTTTATACACAATTTTCTTGTCCTTCAGCAAAATGTTGTTGTGTGTGTGTTTTCTTTTTTTGTTGCCTTTGCCGCGGGCGTGTCCATGGCTGGGTAGAAAATTATATGGCAGTTTAATTTGCGTGCGGCCCGCTTTGTGCCTGGACGCATTTAATGATGCGTATACGCAACGTTGACCCAGGCGACAGGACGGACAGGCAAATGCGGTGCATATCAAATTAATGGAGCTTAAGAGAGCGTACATAAAGAAAAATAAGACGACGGAAAAATAAGTAGGCGACGCCAGTTGCTGCTGACTTTGGCACAATAATTAAAAGCGATGCGGGCTCCAAAAAGTATGCAATGTCAGCGTGAAACGAAAGAAAGGAGGCAAGTGCTGTAATGATGGCTAAACTAAAGGCAAAGGCAAAGGCAACGGGAAAGGCAACGGCAAAGGCAAAGGCTGAGGCTGAGGCTCAGGCTAAGGCAAAAGCAAAGGCAAATAAATGGCATTAAGCGCTTAAGCGTTGTCTTCCAAAATATCTTTGCCACACTTTGCACAACTCAGCTGCAACTTTATGCAATTATGTTAATAACAATGAAGAGCTGCAGCCCCCACCCTTAGTTAGCTGCAAAGAATGTTGCGCAAACTTTGAAGGCGTCTTTATAGAAGATGCGAAAAAAGAGAAGAAAAGTGTGCGTGCAGCAATTGCAGTGCATGGGGTGGCTCGAAGGTGGTTTATGTAAGAGTCGGGATTGGAGGGACTTGGTTTGTTTTGGGTCGCTTACATATAATGGAATAATTGCCAGACAGCAAAGGCATTTGCGCTGCAAACTTTGAGCACATAATTTAATAAGTAAACACACACACACACGCACACAGAAACACACTTGCCACAACTCGATGGTGGCATATAAATATATGCATATATTCAATTTTTGCGCAAATTTTCACATTTGCGTTGGCCAGGCTTAGTCTTAATTGCCGCCATAAACTTGGGAAGTCCGATAAAACTTGAGCTTGTAATGGAGCAGATAGCTGAAAGGCCTGCAGATGCCTAATAAATTGCAGAAATTTCACAGAGAGTGGGGCTATCTTGAGTTCGGTTTACATATGCATTACATGTGTAATTTGTGCTGAGTATGTAACGAAATTAGAACTTTTGCTGCAGCTCACGAGTGGGCAAAAACTTGTGAAAATCTCAAGGAAATGAACTCTATGGGGATTGAAGAGGTGTGTATGGGGCAGAGGGGGAAGTAGGTTACTCGTTGCAGACAGTTAGCAAGTTGAGTCTATGGCGCAGATTAACTTGTAGCAAAGAACAAACATAACAGGCAGCAGCGGAGGGCGGGAACAAGCCCAAAATGCAGTTGAAGAAATTGAAAAAGTTTCCTTTTCTTTTTGGCTATCTTTTCTTTTTTGTGCCTTATTCTTAATGCAAAGTTCATGCGAGTTGCCTGTCTGACAGTCTACGGTGCTGCAGAAACTCTGACAGTTAGTAAGTGTGTGTGCAGGCGAGTGTGTATGTGTGTGTGCAGTGAAGCATGCGCTAGCGCAGCTGCAAAGCAGAGAGCTGTCTAAAAAAGCGCTAAAGTACACACCCAACACACACACACACACACACACAATATTACATGCTGTAGTTGCACATGTGCCACGCCCACTGGCAAACATGTGTTGCTCAACGCCTCGTCTTGTAGCTGGCTCTTAAATTACACAAACTTGACTGCTATAAAATTCAAATTAACTCCTGCGCTGGGACGCTGTGTGTGCCTGTGTGTGAGTGTGTGCTCTGTTCGCTCTAATATGAAAAATGAAAACAAATCTTAATTAAAAATTATTGTTGACATTTCTTTCGCTTCTCTGCACTTTTCCCCGTTTCATTTTAGCAATTTTTTGTTTTTCAGCTTTTTGCTCTTTGCTTTTTGGCTGGTGCCACGCGGCGTATGCGTAATTCACATGAGCGAGCAGCAAGACAATTAAAAATGTTCTTGTTCATGCTCGTGCTGGCATTTTCAACAAGTGTTTGTGCAACTTTGTTAAGATTGTTAATTTATAAGCAGATTGCTTAGGAAAATTTAGAACTTGGCTAAATAAGTTTCGCCGGATTGAGATTATTAAAAATTTAGATTTCCAACTTTTCTCTTTAAGGAAATTGAAGTTTTTGCTTGGCCCTATTTACACTTAATTAGTGAGGTATATTGAAGAGGCAGCTATAACTATGACTTGTCAATTATTAATACATAATATCGAGGTAGGGTCATATTGTATAACTTAAATCCAAAGGTATAAATTTGGAATTTTTTGCTTAAATATGTTGAGTTCCTTTTCCTATTGCATATAAAATTCACTAATATTCATTAATAAGCTAATGTTTAGCAGAACTAAACGAAATCCGGCTTGGCAAACAACTCAAATATTGATTTGAATCAGAAATTTGCTTTTACTGACGCTGCTTTGGCAGCAGTAATTCCACACCTGAATACCGAAAGCTTAATCAAGTTGAGCTCTTAATTTATATAGCGCTGAAAGCATATTAACAACAGATTTGATGAGGCGCACGAATTTATCGGCTTCGTTTTTGTGCCCATAATTTGCACACGCAACCCGCAACTGGAGCGGGTCGAAGATTAGGCCACGCCTCCATATCGCAAAGCTGAGCAATTCGATGCATAAGACACGTGCGCCTTAAGCTGCGACTTATCGATTTGCTTAAATTGCGAAACTGAGCCTAAGCCGTGCTTTAATAAAAATACTAGACCCGCCCCCTTTTCAACTGCCACGCCTCTGCTCTGTGGGATGGCAGCCATCTTGTATGGCAAAAGCTTAAAGTCATATAAGCTGTGAGCAGAGCAGTGTTGCAAAGTTTCACGAAAGTTTCATTTTAACTTTGTTACGCAGTTTCTTGTTATTTGTTTTTGCTGTTGCTGATGTTCACTTTTTATGCGATATTAAGAACGCTGTTAACCCCTTGTTGCCGGCATGACTACAACGACCTATTTTAAACTCTAGCCAAAGTTTTCCCATACACATACACGCACACACACACACACGCACACGCCTCATTGCATGCAAATAAACATTCAATATGTAAGGACACTGCAACATGTCGCAGGATAAAGTTTCTTTTTTTCTTCATATGTGTGTGTCTGTGTGTGCCTCTGTAGTTAGTTTTCTCATTCCCCCCAATTGGTTTCTATCAGCGCATTTTGATTTTGTTCTTGAACGAGTTGCTCAATTGTTTTGGCCATGTTGCAAAGAGCAGTTGCAACTAGTTTACTTTTATTGCATTGTCGTGCGGTTGCAAGTCGCCAAGAAGTATGCTTTTAATTTGCGAAAGTTGCATGTGCGGCAGCAGTTGCCCAAAAACTTCCAAGTGCCACACAGACACCGGGCAAGAGAGCGAAAGGGGCAGAAAGACTACCTGCAGCTGATTAGAGCTGCTTGCCACACCTGATGTGTGTGAGTGTGTGCCACAATTTACAGTTAACAGCTACTGTGGCCAATTAAAACATGTCTAAAAAGTGCTTATCTGGCCAATTAGTGGCAAATCATGCCATAGCTTAGACTTGCCACACACTCCTCGCCACGCCATAAACTTTTAGTTAAATGTGTGCTTATTTTTTTGTTGTAGCTAAAGTTTCGCACGTTTGGCACTCATAAAAAATTCTGAGGAAACAACAACAGCTACAGCAGCAACGACAACTTGTCATAAAAAGCAAATTAAATGGAAGAGATTTGAGACGCGCACGCATCGAGCAATTAGTTTTTGCAATTTTAAGTTAAACTAATTAAATTTAATTGCGAACACTTGGCAAAAGCCACTAAAACTAAAGAAACTTTTCGAAAAAGTGCCGAGAGAGAAAATAATATATATGTAATAAATGGAAGCGGGCAGAGAGCTGTGGCAGCTGAAATACCCTCGAATGGCAAACAATTTATACTCAGCTTCTTCTGATTGCGGTAAAAATATTTATGGACTTAAAAACAAATATTGTCATACAAATTATAGATACTCAAGTATAATTTATATATATTGTAGATGATTTTTGTATAATTATTATATATTCATTTAACTATCAGCCGAAAACAATTTTTGCAAATTTAACATCTGTTTCTTGCTTTTCAAATTCATACTTCTATAGGAACTATATCTTATGTATATTCTATACTCCTATAATAGCTGACAGGTATGAGTAAGTTTGGGATTTAATTCTTCTAACACATGTAGAAATCATAAAGAAGTTAGTTTGTGCTGAAGCTTGCATCCAGGCTGAAGCGATTGGCTTTATAAAACTCAAACGACTTGAACTCAAACTAGTATATTCTTCTATATAAATACAACAATTTTCCTCCGTAATACCCTTTAAATTAACCAATTTCGTAGTGTGAACAGGGTAATTAGCAGAAACTAAAAAGAATATTTATAATCAACATAAATATTTACCTGAATAATAAATTGCTCTGGGCTGTGCGTGTCTGCAATAGAGTAAGAGAAAGAAATTAAATTAATTATATGAATTTAGATAGCTGAAAGAGTTGTAATAATAGTGTTATTACGAGCACTGTATCATTTGCATAACATATATACACACACATCTAAAATGTTGATGGCTTTTTGCGGCTGCCACAAAGCAAGTTGCAAAATGTGAAAAATGTACAATTTCTGCTGCTGCTTTTCCACCTTATTGGCTTTCAAGTGGGCTTAGTTGGAAAAGTTATTCTTTTTATTTGCTACCGCCACCGCCACCGCCGCCGCCGCTGCAGCTGCTTCTTCTTCTTGTTGCTATTGAGGACAGCCGCCGCCGCGGGCCTACGCTCGGCAACGAGTATTCACTGTATCCAAAGCTCGTATAATGCCATGTCATGCCATGCAACTGTGGCACGACCTTCGCCGTGTGTCTGCCTCTATCTGCGTGTGTGTCTGTGAGAAACTGTGCACCTTGCAACAGAAACTAGAGAGAGACAGCTAGCCAGGGCTGACTATCGTGCAGCTAGCCCTCTTCCACTGCCAGAGCCCAGCGCCTAGCACCTAGCGCCGCGCCCCTCGCTTCCTTCCTGCTGCACAGACATCGAGCAGCAAACGAGGCAAGGCGAATTTTTATGCAATTTTCTTTTATTTTTTATGGCAAATGCCAAGGAAAACTGCGACGACAGCGGCTTAAAATTTAAATCGCTCCACAAAATCGAAATTGAAAAAAAAAAAAATGCGAATAAAAGCTGTCGGACAAGTCGCATGGGCCATTTACTTGAAAAGGAAATCAGGATATAAGAAACGGCCTATCAAATCGATAAGCAACAATTTGCATAATGAAATTTCTCAATGTAATATTGATATGGGAATGTACTTAGCTATTGCAAAATGTAGAGATTTGTTTAGTTAATAGAGTCGTGGAACTACATATATATCGGCATGTCCATATATTGATTGGCACACATTATATTTGTTATATATATCCCGGTTTTAAATAGTTTGAAGGGTTTCTGCTTGGGCTTGTTCCATGTTTGACTTTCAGGAATTTTAGAGAATTTAACATAAATGTTTAAAGTATAAACTCCATTTTCATAACCAAATCCATTTTGGCTCGAATCTGTTTTGAAAATTCATTTTAATATTCAAATCTGATTCGCTTTTACTAGCAAAGATTTTTTTTACTAATTTGAAATGCTTTTCTTTACTAATTTAATATCTATTCCGATTTCATATACCAATTCCAATAAGTTAATATTGTCATTAATTTTTAGTCAAGAAAAGATTGAAGAAAGTTTATTATTTCAGATCTGCTTAGCTATAATTGCAGCTCGCTTCCAGTTTAGTTAGAGATGTTTCTGCCTAAACAGATTTTTACGCTAAATAAAAGTTTGACAAATCAGTTTCTGTATAGAGATAAAAAAATATTTATATATATATGTGAAATATATTTCGAAAATATTTTATTAAAAATTAAATTATATTTTTTCATTAAATTTCTAGTTGAATTTCTAATCGACAAAATGTGCAATTTAATTTAATTTGCCTTCAATAAAAAATCGAAATGATATTGAATATTTCTTTTTGAACGGCGCTCGAGGACTTCGTAGGAATATAATCAAATTTTCAACACGCTGCGCCCCGCTGTAGCAACCGTGCCACCATCGCTGGCAATTGATGTTGCAACACTTTCGGTATTTGGGGACTGCTACCAAATTGATGGCAGCATCTGCGGGCCGTGTCAATTTTGGTGCACTTTGTTGCTTGATTTGCGCGCGTGGCGCGAATTTTGCATAACAATTGCAAATAGGGATGAGTGAAGCGAGAGGGGGCAGGACATTGGGGCACAATTGATTTAAATGTTTGCGCACATGTTTTCCAGCCAGCAGCATGCAACAAAAAGAAGTCGAAGGGAAAGAGAAAACGCAAAAGCGCAGAAATTGCAACAAACGAAAAGAATTCACGTAATAATATGCAAAGCGGGAGGCGGGCCGACTGCAAGAGGCAGCGATGTGTAACGAGTGGGAGGCTGTGGGACTAATCGAGGGGGCGTGGCGGCTGCTTGCAATTGTCGCAGCATGTCGCGCCGAGCTGGGCGTTCGCGTCAACAACATTTTTCCAACTCAATTACCAGGCAGCTGCGACGTGTGCAACGTGCACCGTGCACCGTGCACTGTGCAACGTAAAAAGCAAATCTCAAGCGACGGAGCAGCAACAGAAGCTGCTGCTGCTGCTGCAGCAGCAAATAAAGTCAAATATTGACAGGAAGCATTAGGGAGGCATAGAGCGTGGGTTTAACTTTTGGCTGGCTACTTTAAGCAGCAGCCAAGGAGTTAAAGCCTGTTCAAGCTCTGTGGCTGCAAGCCCTGTGGCACGTGCAATGTGGCAGCTGTTGCAGCTATTTATATTTGCCTGCCACAAACAGACAGAAGGCATGACAGCCACACACACACAACATCAACAGCAGCACACACTAATAAATAAACACGGCAACTGTCAGTCAGCTGAGATGAGCCCTTGCCTTCAGCTGCAAACTTCTGTCAGTGGCTAATCACTCATATAAATAAACCCTGGCTGAGAATGCTCCGCATACCTCTGTGTGTGCATGTGTGCGAGTGTCGAGTGTGTGAATATGTGTGTGCATTTCTGCAGGTGCCTGCCAACAATGCAGCGCCCATTTGTTGTTGGTTTCTGTTGCTATCTTGCTACTGCTTTGGCTGCTCCTTGCTGCATGTTTGGCATATGTAAATTATGCCAGTGCCAAGTCAGCCACTTAACTCACAACCAGTAACCTTCCCCCGTCGCTCCATCTGCCCACTTCGTGCTCTCTGTCAGTCATTCAGTCAGCTTGAAAATTTGCCGCTCACCCATCAACGTCAGTGCACAGGCAACTGCAGCTCTTGCTGATTGCAAAAGTCAACTTTTTGGCTCCGCACTGTCTCTTCGCCTCTCTCTCATCTCAATGTCTACTTCTCTCTCTCTACTTTGTACACACTTGTTATCTCTTTCACGTTTTTTCGGGCATTGAGTGTTTGCACTTTGCATACCCTGCACAGATTCAGCATTGTAAGCAAACTGCATAAGCTATCCGCAGTGAAAACCCAAAAATCTAATATTTCCTTTAAAAATTTGTAAATATTTGGAATAATACTTAATAATTTTTGTATATTTTATATATATAATATTAATATTTTTAATATTTATTATGTATTTGTCATGTTATATTACAGTCTTTGCCTAGCTCTATTCATTTTCCAGTTTATCCTATTTTAAACTGCATTTCTGAAGCTTTACAGCGCTTTACATGGTATCTTATAGTCCATCAGCTCAGCTTTTGACATGCAGATTGTTTGTATTTGCTGTCGTTATTATTGTTGTTTTTGCTTCTTGCTGTTGCTGCACTCGAGTGAGCAAATACTTTATTAAAACTCTGTTTGGGCGCCGCCAAGCAAAATGTAAATCATTCATGTGCCACAACAGCAGCAGCAGCAGCAACAGCAGCAGCTGCAGCTGTTGTGTGCTGAATGTGTGTGTGTGGGTGTGGGCGTGGCTAATGAGCAACTCTTGTGCACTTGTTTTAATTTTGGTTTACGGCTCAAGTGTTTGGCTTGAGCTGTAAGTTAAATATATGCCAGCTAAAGCAAACACACGTTACGCATACGCAATGTTTGCCAAGGCAACACGAGTCGTAGATGGCGAGTCGTAGAGACGACTGATTCAGCTTGGTAATTGATATAAGAGCTAATAGTATTACGCAGCATGTGTAGCCGGATGTTTGTGAAGGCTACTTGAGTAGCTGAGCTATCAGCTAGCTCAGCAAATTGCTTGCATCGCCGAAGGACATGAAAGGACAATCGAAATGGCAAAGACTCTGAGCTATGTCAAGTGCCGACTTGAGTCTAACCCTTTTTCTGGCTTTGATGTGTTCGACACCTTGACAAAAGGCGTCCAAAAAATGTTTGGTGTCAAAACCAGCTGCCGTCTGATGCTTCATTCCCCACCCTTTCATCCACAGCCATAAAATGCGATACTCGCGCCTGTGAGTGTGCTATAAAAAGCTTTGAATCACGTCATTCGAATGTCAACATTTATGTATTTTCTTCCTTTTTTTGTTGAATCATTCACTTGACTTGGGCGTCAATCAATTCAAAGCCTAAAACTTGTTATGACGCTGGTAGAACGTGCTGGACTAGCAGTTACCCTGTTCTTTGAATGAAATTCACGTTGTAAAACTAAAATTCATTGTGTTTAATCTGAATTTCTTCTCAAGTTCGAACAGTTCCTATTTAAAACAATTATAAAATACTTTTTATATCCTATTTAACTCTTATCCTGTGTCCTATTCTTGGATTATGAGTTCGATCTGCTTTATATCATCCAACTTCATCTATGAATGCTCCCGAGCAGCTAAGATATCTAACAGTCAATAGACATTTCTTCCATTTTAACTATTTACAGGTCATTTAAATATAGACAAAAGACCTTTTATCTATTCATATTGCCTGACTTGCCGCCTCTCGCTGTCTGTCGCTCAGTCAGTCTGTCCGTTTCTCTGTCTGCCTGTCTGATTGTTCCGCCTAATTTCTGAGTGCCTGTATCTCTTTTGGAGCTCCATTGCTATCGACTTGTCTATCTGACTCGCCTGTCTGTGGCGCCACGCCCCTCCTGCGCTATGCTATGCTATGCCTTGCAGTCATGTGTCAAACTCTTGATGTCAACTTCTGATATAATATTGACAGCTAAACAAATCCAATTATGCCCAACTCCTGCAGCACACACGATACGGTTCGAGGAGAAGCTTTTTGGTCTTCTAACTTTCGGAATATGCTAAATGTTGACCATGTTTGCTTTAGATATGCAATGTGTATGTAAACTTGTGTGCGTGTGAGTGTGCGTGTGTCTGTGTCTGTGTGCGTTGAAGCGCTTTAAACGTTTTCCCACTGCTGACCACTGGAGCAACTGCTACGATATTTCAATATTCCGATAGGCTGCCTGGTGATTGCTGTTGTTCTTGCTCTTCCACAGATGTTGCTGTTATTGTTTTTGTTGTTGTGGTGCCAGTAAATTGCGTAGGTGTGCAATTGAATTATTGCAGTCAATGCACACATTCACACTGCTCCTACCCCTGCCTGCCCGCCGCCCTGCTGCCTTCATCTTCTCCTGGTCAGCCGCCGCCGCCTGCTATCATAAATATGGAATTTTGAGCCTACGCAGTAATGCAGGCGGCACAGCCTGCATATTATCCACAGCTCTCGCTGCGCCCTACCCTCTGTCTTGCCACACCCTGCTGCCAGCTGCCTGCTGCGCTGGGCAAACTCGCAGAGACTGTGCCAACAACCATTTTACGGTTTATTTTTGGGGCATTGAATGCAAATATTGGCATAAATTTTGGCTGTTGCGGTTGGCAGCAAGTCTCGCTCTCTCCCTCTCTCCATCTCTCTCTTGCGCTGTGTGTGTCGCACAGCTTCTGATTCGGCTTGACTATAGCCAAATTTCATTTGGCTTTTGCCACAAACACACACACACACACACAATCTGACAGACACACACTGATGTCTGAGTGCATTGTTTGCTCTCCGACAGAATGTACTTGGATTTCAGATTTTGGATTTCGGATTCTGAATTTGGCAATTGGCAACTTGGTTGTGCCTCATTTGGACCAGCAAATCGCATTTTGTGTTAACAAATTTGTTGGATAAAGGTCAAAATATGCAACGAATTGCTTAAGGAATCTTAAAACTGAAATTGTAGATAAATGTTAGTTAGCTACGCAATGCGGAAAATAGACAAAGGGTAATTGAAATCAAGACATTTATGCTTCACAGATTTATCCAGCATTCAGCATCCATAAAGTAGAGGATAAGATAGCTGTCTGCCATCTCTCTTATCATCCAAGCCACAGTTTCCCATTTGTATACTCGCAAAGACTACGAGCTTCGCTAGATATTTTCATTGGCATATCTTAAAGCTTGAAACACATTAAAACTTTAGCTGTCAAAATGTTGAGCGAACGAATTTCCCACACCTAAAGATTTCAATACCAAAGTCGGCCAATAATTATAAGAATGTTTAAGTTTAACTTGCTGGCCAACTGTCACTGGGCTCCTCCTTCTTTTCCTTATTGCCCTCGACTGTTAGCTGAAGGCCTACCACGTGGCTGTTGATTTATGTGTTTGTTTTTGGTTTTTGGCTGCCAGCGGCACATTTATCAGCGAAACAACAAAGCAGCAGTAGACAACGACAACAACAACAACGCTAACAACGAGAAGAAAAACAAACAACGAGCACAACAAATGATAGATCAGCCTTTGCAGCATCCCCTTGGCCAAGTCCTTGCCGGGTTTATTTAGGCAGCCGCAACTATTTGAATTCCTCTGCAAAAAGCACTCAAGAAGAGTTCGCTGCCAATTGGAACTCAATACGTTTGGCATTTCCAAGCGTTTCGGTTCAAAGTTCAATTAAGTGAACATTTGTGAGCGGGGTAACGAGAGTGTGAGGCGCATTCATTGTTAAGCCTTTGATTGCTATTTAGGGCAAACATATAAATTTGCACAGCTAGAACACGGCTACGGGCAACGCCCAATTCGAAATTCGAAACGCCCCTTTCCCAACAACGGAGGCAGTTGCTGCGCCTGCTCTGGTTTCGGCTTTAGCTCCTGCTCCTGCCACAAATCAATAAATTAAACGCGCCTTTAAAGATATTTTCCACTGACTACTCTCTACCTCTCTCTTTCCCTCTGTCTTACACACATATTTTGGCTGTGCCGTAAATCGCTTGCACGGGAAATTGGCAAAAACATCAAAAAACTTTTCTTGGCCCGCAAAACTATGCTACAGCGAGTGTTCGGCTGCTGCCTAAAACTATGCTAATTTCCGAGTATTTCTGTGTTCTGTTTGCTTCTATGTTGTCCTTGCTTGTACACATGTCCTTCGGTCCTAAGTAAACCAATTTGTTATTTGCCTTTGTGTCTGTGTGTGTTTCTGTTTGTGTGTGCGAGCCTCGAAAATTCTATTAAAATGGCATAAATTACAAACTCGATTTACAGCCGAAGAGGCGCGACTGTCGGCATGGGTGTTTGGGGGTCCGGGAGGTGACAACGCACTTAAATACATTTTAATTAGCTGCCAAGGCAATTGGCAGGACACTCGCACCCACACTCATTCACCCACACAGAGCCAGCCAGCCAGCCAGCCAGCTCAATGGCGCTTTTGATTTTCGCCTCAAAGTGTGCTACAGTCTCATTTTTTCCTTTGCCTTCCGTTTTTCCTTCATTTTCCGGTTTTCATTTGCACAAAAGCTACTTAGACACGATTTTCCCTCGGTCCAACAACTACAACAACAATGGTCATTGGTTTTGGTCCATGGCAAAATGATGAAAGGCATTTGGCTGTGATGTTTAGTTGCAAAACAATTAAGCTGAAAGCAAAGCTGTGTAGTCGAGTGTATGAGTGTAGGAGTTTAGGTGTGTGTGTGAAATGAGATGAAATGAAATCGCTCTGAAGAAGATCAAGCAAAAGTAATTTACAAGCAAATAAACGACGGGAAAATACGCTATGTCAAGCATTCAAATAACTCAATCATTAAGAAGTATTGGAGTGAAAATTGTAGCTGAAACATCTATTGATATTTATGCATTTGGAATTTCTGAAGTAAGTCTAAGGCAAAAGTTCCAGAATCATACATACATTAAGCCAAGCAGCTAGGCCTGTTTTGACTTCGTATTCAAATATTTGTATTCTCATGTAGAGATATTCAATTGCCTAAAAGCCCCAAGCTCAGAGTTTGCAATTCAAATTCAATTCCGTCTATTACTCATCAAGCTTCAAATTTATATTGAATTGCCGTGGGGTTGAGTTGAGCGAATATCTCGCATTTTTCACTTAGCGAAGAGTTTTCTTATAAAAGAAATATGTAAATTACAGAAAAGATACCGAGACATTCGTACATAAGACAGACACGGATTGATGGGTTAAGGAGACCAAATGAAGTACCTTAAAAATGCTTAATATTGAGAATAGGATGGGAGCTGTGTGTTGTGAATTTCTTTTAGGATCACTGCAGATCCAATGTAAAAGTGAAGAGCATATATTAATGTCCAGTGATATCATGCTCTTGAATTTCAGAGACTTGGCATGTCAGTCAGTCTGTTTATCGTTAGCTTTCACAAACCTTTACCCCAGTTAGGCATGCTCTATAACCTACTTGTTGTTTTTATATAGAGTATAGAAAGCGTAAATGTTTCGTCATTGACAAATGTGAAGTGCGTTGGAGCGATGTTTCGACATTAGCATTAATAGTGTGGCATTAATTTCAGGGCGCCATATATAAGTACACATTTATATACACATATATATATATATAGAGGTCCAATTAGAACTACCGACGGCCATCAAGGTGTGCGTGCGTGTCCGTGTATGTGTGTTTGTATGTACGCGGATGGGCTTTAAAGAGCACATAAACACATTACCACATTACGTATACAACGGGGCTGTCAGGCCCCAGGCTCCATTAAATCCACTTGACAACAACTTGAGGTAATGTTTGCATATGCCAGGATCCTAGCTACGTTCTGGGCCACGCCCCGCTGGCCCTCTACCCTCACACAGTTTGCATAAATAATTCATTTGAAAGGACGCTTTTAGGT
Source organism: Drosophila hydei (assembly GCF_003285905.1). Taxonomy (NCBI): domain Eukaryota; kingdom Metazoa; phylum Arthropoda; class Insecta; order Diptera; family Drosophilidae; genus Drosophila; species Drosophila hydei. The sequence goes on from NW_022045656.1 coordinate 3,059,544, forward strand.
TCGCAAAACTGTTGTAGACAAAACTGCTTAAATATGCATAATTACCTGAGACATCTGGGGGTGCTGCTACGCCCCCGCTCTAAAGTGAAAAAGATAGAGAGAGAGAAAACGTGGGGGAGAACGAGAGTAGCCAAGTTTTCTGGAGTCTCAAGTCAAGTCAAGTCTGACGTGCTCGTGCCGGAAGTGTGTGCTAGAGAACGCATCCCGTCCTTCCTCCCTCGTCCTTCGTCCTTCGTGCTCTGTCCTTTGCCCCGGGCACTTGGCATAAATTTTGGCCTCTGTAAAAGTAAACAAGCAGAAATAACATAAACAACAGTTGGAGTCAAGTGGGAAAATGAGCGGATTTTCTCTTGCTACAATTTCCACAATTGCCACAATTGCCACAAAATTGGCGCACATTAAAATAATAAAAATTGTTGACAAAATATTTAACTAATTGGGCTTTACTTTCGTTTGGGCCAATAAAAATCAGTTGAAATATTTTACTAAAGCGACAAGCGCAGTCAAAGAGTCAACAACGAAATATGTAAGCCAGGTGGTGGCACGCAACATTGTCCTGTGGCATGTTGGCACTCGTATCCACCCTTACCTGCACGTTTCACATTCCGTTTCCGTTTGGCCATAAATATAATTACAATAATAAAGGAAATATTTACAACAATTGTAAATATCTCGACTCAATTCTGGCTTTCAGCACGCACGGCCTCAAATTAATAAACTCAAATTGGCAACGCCTCAAGCCAACCCAACCTTGTATACCCTATTCCTGGTGCCCCATAGGCAGGACTGCCTGCCTGATTGCCGGCGCCAGCGCTTCCTGATGAGCGTGTGAGCTCATAAAGATTTCCTGCCCCTGAAGGCTGTGCGTGTGCCAAGTGACACAAGCCAAGCTGTTCAATCGGAAGTTTGACTTGCTAATACCCTGTGCCAGCTCTAAGCTATATTAAGTCATGACAAGTCATATGCTATACATTCCCACAGCACTTAAGGCACCTCAGCAGTGTCATAGCAAATTCAAGAGCTCTAAATTCAATAGCTGTCGAGTTCTTTGAGAGTATCTAGAGACTTAAGCAGTAGTCTCTTAATTATGGTCTGGGTCTTGCCTTCTCATGCCTGCTATGCAATCCGGTCACAAAGTCCTAATGCGTTTAATCGGTGCGCAGGGTATCTAAGGGTAAGGCGTGTCGCTTTGTGACACTTGCTAGCCCTTCCACCCCTTCAGCTGAAGCTACTTAATAGAACCTTTACGTTTAACTGTAACTCTGACTCGCTGGCTGGTATCTGATTACAGTCGCACGCCATAATGTCATCATAAATTGTAGTTAGCCGGGTTAAGGACCAGTTCAGACAGTGGCTTTGATGGTCGGCTCTGTATGATTCAGCCACTGGCTTTGTGGCAGGTTGAAAAAGCGTGGCGCATAGAGAATTGTGTTTAACATGCGGCACTTGAGCGAAATGAAATTTATGATTAAACCAAAGTCCTTGCCCCATGGACACGCTACATAGTCAAAGGTAAGCGCTCTAGCTCCAGCTCTAGTCCCAGCTCCACCTCCACCTCCATCGCCATCTCCAGCTCCAGCTCCAGCTGTCCAACTGCTCAGGGCCGTATGCTAAAGAGATCTCTGTGTGTGTGTGTGTGTCGACGGGGGCAGCAAGTGGGCAACGGGGCATATGGCATGGAGCATGGGCACTCGCACAATGGCGGCCGTTTACCGCAGGCCAAAATGCCACACTTAAGTGAATTACAAAAGCAGCTTGCCGAGCCAGCTTGTCGAGCACTATGCAAAGGGCAGGCGGGGCAATAGAGCAGTCAGCGTGTGGTATGCGGCACGCGGGCTGAAAGTCAGCCAGTCAACGCGTTGACAGCCACAACAAGCGGCTTAATCGCATTAGAGCCCCTCCCCAGCCTCTTCACCATCCCTATTCCTATCCCCATCTCCATCTCCACTCACCATGCCAGGAGCCAGTGCCGGGCCCTTGAAGTGCCGACGGACGAGCGACCGGCAACGATATTCCAAGAGCCAAGTGCGACAAACTGATTGTGTGGCGCCACACAGCGCATAGAGTCACGAGTGGGCGTGGCATCTCTCGCCTCCCAGTTGCCAGCCAGCAGAGGCGCTAAGCTGCGCATTGTGCGCGCCAACAACAGCGACAACGCAAACGCCACTATTTATATAAAGAAAAGCCAGTCGAGCAGCTCCTGTGGGGACAGAGGCAGGCTCTGAGCAAGGAAAGCTATGGAAACTACAGCAGGACTAGCAGGACGTAGCCGTGGTGCCAGGTCGCCTGGGCAATTGCTCTGCCACACAAAAGTTCACAGGCGGCAGGCAAAATATATGTATGAATAAAAAACCAACAAAAAATCGAAGTGGAAAGAAATGAGTGCAGCTTGCCTAACGACGAGTTACCCTCTACTTATAACTCTTGATTTGCTTATGAAACAAAGATTGCAAATTCTGCAAGAGGGAATATTTAATAAAAGAGAGAGATAAATAGAGTTAGAAATTTTGTAGAACATTTTCTAAGCTCTTTTTCTCTATTAGAATCTATGAAAATCTTGACGCAACTATTATGCACATAAAGTTAAGATATTTACAGTTTATATAAACACCAAGAATAAGTTAAGGAAAGCCATTATTCAATTATACTAGGACATAAAGAATATGTGCTACAATGTGCTACAAACATTGCTTAGCACTATATGCCCGCTCAGTGTCTTTTCTATAATTGCAAGGTATAAAAAAGGAATATTTATATTGCACACAAAAAAATGTAATTTTTCAGGGAAAAGTAAAAAAAACGCAATTAATCTACGACAGAGCGCATTTCGGGCACAAAGGACGAGGGCAAGGACAGGCGAACAGTTGTAGTCACAGTCACAGTCAGATTCACAGTCACAGTCGCAAAGTCTGGCAACTCTGGCAGCTGCGTCGAGTAGAGCACAAAGTGCTTATACTCTGCTTCCTGTCCAGCAAATCCAATAACTTATCTTGATTTTATGGTTATTTCAACAAAGGCCGGAAGTTGTAGGTGCAGCAAAGACGACAGCGCACCCAAAAAAGGCAACATGGACGGAGGGAGCGCGGCTGAGGGAATGGTTGGCACTCAAAAACATTGTGTAGTTATTCCCCGCCTCTTACTCTAGCCCGCTCTGGCGGAATGTGTTTTTGCATTTGACATGCCATTGTGTTTGTCCACAGGGTTGGAGAGGGGCTGAGCATTTAAGTTTACTTGTCTGCTGTCCGTTACGATTCTGTGTGGGTGTATGTGTGCGTGTGTGAGAGAGTGTGTAGGCGTGTATGTGTGTGCAATTGACATATGGTTTCTTTAGAGTATTCGTTTGTCTACTCCCTCTCTCTCTCTCTCTCTCTCTTTCTGTGTGCTTTGTAAATTTTGCATGAAATATTTTATTTGAAATGTCCTACATAGTATTGTAAAGTCCTGCCACTTGTTTCTATTCCCACAGTTGCTGCAGCTGATGGGCATTTATTGATGCAACTCAAGCCGCCACCTGCCTCTGCCCCAGCAAGCAGAAGTCAAGCTGCTTGTAAGCTGACATTATCAAGATTAATTGAGGTTTCCTATAAATTTGAATATATAGAAATGGTATTTATGCGACAGTTACAAGGCGCTTGGCCAGGTGTTTCTGTGTGTACTTGCATTTGACATTTATGAGCCGCATAAATCTTGCGGCAACAAACAGCATTTAAATGCAACATCAGCTTTTCGACTAATTGATTAACAAATTGCACACAACCTCAAACTTCTTCGGTTGGCAAATGTGTGAGGGCTTTACAGCTTTCAGTCAACAACAACAACGACAACGACAACAACAACAGCAACAAGACAAAAATTTCAATAAATATTTAAATTTTAATAATCAAATTATGTTGCAGCAATTACGAGAAAAGTAAATGAAAAATTGCGGAGAGAGCGCGCGCCGCCCTAAACACAGCCAAGGAAAATCAAATTGGGGAAAGCTGCTGCAGGGGTACAAAAAGTTTTCGCCAGATTGGCATGCTGAATATTTTCTGACGCACCCGCAGGAAAACAGCTGCCAAGTGCAGGGCGAAAAAAAAAATAGCGGAGAAACAGATGAAAATAAAAAGGAGAGTCTAGATAGAAAGTGTGGAATACGGCGGGGCAGATGGCACAGACAATGATAATGATATTTTCCTTATTCCAGCAGGAGGGATGCTCAAAATTTATGCGCCAATGGTTTTTCTGCTTTTCGACCGTATTACATATTCATTAAATTGCAGCGAGCGGAGGCTGGCTGCCAATCTCGGTTGAAACGCTCTCTGTAGGCAGCTCAACTCAAGCATCAATGGCAATTCTCTAACCTCTCTCCCGCTCTACCTCAGGCTCTGTTTCAGCTAGTATCTAGTTTCATCTAATTGGTAATCATCGCGGCGCACAGCATCCGCAGCAGCATTAAGAAATCAGAGAAATAATGTTGAAATCGAGCTCAAAACTCGTTTGTTTCAAACTGTAACAAAGGCGAAAATTAGACAATGACGCAACTTGATATTCGCTTAGTGCTCAAAAGTCATTGCACAAATAAATAAAGTGTATATTCTTATATATGTTAATGTATATAAATATACTATTTAGAAATGTCTAAAGAAATGACATCAGTGAATTGCATCATGCACAGAAAATGTGGAGACATTAGAATATCGAACATGGACTCAATACCTTGTCTTCATTTCTCTAAGTATCTGAGCAAATGAACATCGAACAAAGCTGATTATACTTTTTATTACGATTCGTTTAATAAGTAATTATAATTGATTTGACTTTCAGATTAAATTAATTCAAATACTTGCAAAGGCAAAGTATTTGAAATTTGAGCTAAAAGCATTCAAAATTTTAAAATGTTTTATTTATGAATAAAAATGATTTAGAGAAAAAATTTAAGAAAAATCTTTCATTCAAGTCAAAATTAGAAATAAAATTAAAATCAATATAAATGTCGGATGTTGAGTTAAAGATATATAAACAGTCTCAAATTGGGGCTGGCAATTTCGGAATTAAGCCCAAACTAATTCTGAACTTTTTAGTTTCTTTAAAAGTCAATAATAAATGAATTAGGAATTTACATTTGCATTAGAAAATTCAAAAGGTGTACATTATATAAGAATTTAATTTTATTTAAGTAATTTTAAATGATTTTTTAGAACAGTTCCTCCTTCTCGAATTCTCAGTACCAGTAAAAATAAATATAAAATAAGATATAAATATAAAATAATTCGCTAACAAACTAAACTAGATAGCCACTCTTCACACCTAGCTTTTATAAAATAATCAAACAAATAAAAAAATAAAATTAAATTGCCTTAATTGTATTTTTTATTTGGTGTTTATTAAAAACAGTCGGGCAGCTGCTGCCGTGAAGTGTCAATAAATTCTAATAAAATGCAATTAAAGCGCTCGCAACGGCTTTTTAATAGCCGTTTTATGTGGCCACAGGACCGGGAGAGCCGAAGCAGCAAAAGGACAAAGGGATTATAAACAAACGGCTGGCAAAAACCGCATATGCAAAATGCGGGGCCATCAGAATATGGAAAAATATAAATCAACGCGAAACCAATGAAGCATAATTTGTGCACAGTTCTATTTGCTTTAAACATTCAAGGAGGGGCAGCAAAATAAATGAAGAGTTTCTGAAAATGATTTAAATAAATATATAAATATTTGCGACTAAAGTCAACTGTGAATTATGCTAATTCATAATTATGTCTATCAAAATATCATTTTGAAAGGCACAAATAATATATTACTATAAATATACGAATCCCAGCAACAAATAGGTAAACACAGGTTTAAAATATGCACGACAATTGTTTGCCCAGCAAAACTGCAAAAAGTCAATTTAAATTGACGCCACTTTATATATATTTATATATATATCAATTTATGCGTAAAAGGAAAATGCAAAAAATATGTCAAACAACAGCAAAAAAATGAAAAATAAAATATAAATAAAATAAATTATAAAATCACATGTGATTTAAATGGCTGTTGACGAAATTGTCGCGCTAATTTGTTTGTGGCTGGCGCACGAAATAAAAAATAACCATAATTTAATATTAAAAAAACATTGAGAACAGCTTAAAGCGAACGACTAAGAGATACTCTGTAGTTAAGGCTACAATTCAACTAAAAATAAACTAAATAAATAACTTTCGGTTCCTGTATAGCCAGAAAATAACTACAAAAATATTTTATAAGGTATATAAATTTCTTCAGACTCGCTTTGATATTTTACTCGCTTTGTAGATATTTTCAAATAACAATTTACATATATTGACATATCGGCTTTATCCTTATCATTAGCTTAAAGCTAAAGCAAAGATTCGAAAGTCGTTTTTAGTTAACTCAATTCTCTTGAGCAAGTCTAACAAATTCGTTGTTCATCTATAAAAGTGATTCGTGCACTCTTTGCTGTGACATGACAATTGCAATGCTTTTAATGTTTACAGGGTATTTAAAAGCGCCAGCATATGAGGACATTTTTATGATATAGCCGTGACAATAACAATTGAATAGCCAACTAGGGTGCTAGGAAGGAAGGCAGCGCAAATGTCGGAAGTGCACGCAAAATGGGCGCAATTAAACAATCAGCACAACAATTACAAAATGTTGACAATGTTGTGCGAGTGTGTGTGTGGTTTAAATAATGACCAAGGCAAGTTGATAACGTTGACAATGTTAGCAGCAAGTTTGTGGCATTAATTTATTGTAACCGAATGCACAATAAACTGACTGCAACTCCAATTGTTGAATTGTGCAATTTATGAGGCACAAAGCCAAACAATATTCCAATTAGTTGCATGTAACAACTTGCCGCAAAAGTGAGGCAGGCAGCGCTGAAGGAAGGCGCACTGCATTGTCAACAGCTAAAAACCCATCTTAAGATTAACTAAATGTTTGCCGACTGCCTCCAGCCAGTTGAAGTTCTGTTACACTACTCGAAAACCATTAAGCTTTTCAAGTCTTAGCCTTATCTTAACTTCGTACTCCCAGTTTATCAAAAAAAAAAAACTACAATGAAATTTGTTTTTAAGAAGCAGAGTTTTTAGAAAAATTAGATTGGAGCATAAAAAATTTTTTAAGCATTCAAAACGAAGAAAAAAAACCTTTAACAATTTATATAATATAATATATAATATATAATATATAATAAAAACATTTAATTTTAAATAAGAAATTTGAATGAAATGTAATTCCTGCATTTATGCGTGGTTTTTAGAGACATTAAAAGACAAACTCTAGGTTTTTTGCTAAGTGCATGACGAGAGTTTGCTGTTAAGTTGTTTCAGAGCTGGGCTCTTCAAATGATTGATATGTTAATATGAAGCATGCCGTAGCAGCCAGCTTCTCAGCTCAGCCTCCACTACTGCTGCTGGCATTTGCATATAGACATCATATGCAAATATGTACCGCAATCTAAAGGATGTGCCTCAAAAAGTATCTGCGAATTTGCGAATATGTGTACGCAAAGTGTGTGTGTGTGTGGGTGCTTCTTTTAATGTATGCATATGCAAGATGGCGTCGCTCACACGCTACATACTTCATTGCAGCTTGTCTCATTTTCCATTTTCCACATTTTTCATTTTTAGTTTTCATTTTTCATGCTCGAAAATTGCTTTATTAGACGCGTCGCTGCTGTCACAAAGTTCTTCAGTTACTTGGATATATATAAATATATATGTATATATATCCTTTTATGTATATATATATATATATTTTGTTGGCTAAACGCCTAACGAGCAGCTGACTGTTTCACTGTGTAGACGCCTCTCTAGTTACGTAGTCTGTGCGACTAACTGAGTAACTGTCTAACTGACGGACTTGTCAAAGGCAGTGGCAGCAGCAGCAGGTGAACTCCTTGTTGTGGTCCTGTGACAACGACGACAGTTTGACAAACGAATAGCAGCAACTGCAACAATATCAAGTATAAAAAATGTTGCCTTTTGTTATTGTGATTTGCGCTGATTTGTTGCCCGGGCGCTGCGTCATGCGGCTTGTTTTTTTCCGGCGCTCAGGTCTTTGGGTCAGAGCCATGGGGAAAGAAAAAGAGCACGAGGTAAGGGGCGGGGCACTCAAAAAACTTGCCACAAGCACACATACATAGGCGGCATTTCCTTTTTATGTTTGTTATGTCCATGTCCTGCCATATGTCCTTTGTATCAATGCGGGCATATAGCCTATTTGTGTGCCTATGCCTCTGCGTGTGTGTTTTGATTATAACGTATTGGATGTTGCTACTGTGCTTTTGGCTGCTGTTTCTTCTATTTGTGTTGCTACTCGTCTCTAAGCTGATTTACGTGGATTTTATTTATGTATGGGTGTGTGTGTGTGCTTGCCCTTTTTTGCTCTGCATAAATGGGCGTATAAGCGATATTTTTTGTTGTCCTTTTTTGTTTTGTGCTGTTGGGTCTCTCTTGTCTGGCTTTTGTACAGTGTTTAGTTGCTGGCAACAGTTGATTGATTGATTGAACGTTTTGATAAGTGCTGTCACTGGGTTAGCTACGTTTTTTATTGAGTTGTCTATGGTTGAGTTTTTAGACCGCATCTATCCACACACACACACGCACGCATCTTTTTCTATCCATTGTGCAGAAGGCGAAAAAACTGTAAGCTTTATCCATACAAAATTGCTGCAGAGCTGGGTTTTCTTTTGCAGGCTTGGGATACAGCACAAGTCAAACATAATTGACCACAAGCCAAGGCAAATGCTGGTTAAGTATAACCCAGTAGGACTTTGGTAAAATATCAAACCAATCAGCACAAAGAATGCTGAATAGTATGCTACTTTTCTAATGCCAAAATCCAAAGGGTTCAATTTATATCATATTTATGTCATAGGCTGCTTAACTTCTGCATAGCTACAAGCGAGTTACAAGGTTTAAAATTTGTGTCCGGGTTATATAATATTATTTTCATATAGTATTATATTATTTTGATATAATATATAATTTTGATACTCGACATTATCACAACTCTGCTAAAGCTCAATATATTTCGAGAAACACAATTCTAAGTTCTTTGGTCAAACACGAGGCAAATATCAATTTCGATCGATGAGCTCTGAGAGGAATCGACAACTTGTGTTTGTTCTGTAGTCTGTCTAGGGAAAGGTGGGCTGGTAAGTTGTTCACAAGAAAGTTAATACTTTAAGCAAACAAGTTTGTGTATACTAAATTAATAAATAGGGTTTTGCATTTCCAAAGTTTGTAACAAATGTGGGCGTAGTACAATAGCTTAATAAGCGTTTAGCTATCGACAATTGAGACATTGCCTCAAACCCTAATGTACTTGAGGCGCCTACTCGAAGGCAAAAAACACAGACACATACAGAGAAAGGCATAGAGAAACAGAGAAAGGGAGAGAAAGAGCATAAGGCACATTACTTGCACTCGGACTCGCTGGCCAAGTGGTGGCAGGCAGCGTGCACTTAAGTAAACTGCACAAGTGCCTGTTCGACGTCCACAAGATTTGTGAGACAGGGTGGCAACGCTCACAGACTGCACTCGAAACTGGTTTCCTTGTTATGCATAGAGAGCGAGCTAGAGAGAGATAAAGGGATAGAGAAGAAAGCCAACTCTTGGGCATAAACTTGTACGCAAAAGTTTCATTCATGCACTTGATAGCACCTAATGCAGTCAAGGATTGAAATTGAAGCGGGTGTTGTTGGCAGTGGGTGTGCTTGGGGGTGTCTGGAATGAGAAGCCATTGCTGGGAGCTGCTTGTGAAACTGCGCAATTAGTACGCATCGATAGACACGCGCGTGCACTCGACACCAGCGAGCACAACAAAAGCGAGCAATCCAAGCAAAATGCTAATTAAGTGGATGGACAAAAGCTTTTGCTTTAAGAAGCAGGCTCCGCCTGCCTTGTCTGCCAGCCACACATGCCACTTGCCATATGCCACAATGGCGCTGAACAGTCATGTGAAAATTTTGCAGCTCTGGTCGATTTTCTGGTACTTCTACCAACACGCATGCCGCTACTTTTGGCACAATTAATGTATGCAGAATTTGTTTAATTGACGACTCGCATGCCATAACTTATACGCCACATACACACAGACACCGAAGTCTGAAATTTGTGCACAGTTGGGAAGGGGCAGCAGGAAGGGTATTGGGTAGCTGGTAACGAGAGCTTGTTAATTGCGCTGCGCTTGACATGCTTGAAGTGACTTGGTGCTGTTGGATTTTAATACCCTGCAGTGAGAGAGCTCTTAATGCATAGCAAGTCGGGCATAGCCCATTGCGACGACATTTGATGTAAGTGCTCTAATTGTTTTAAAAAACTTAAAGCATTGTTTTAATGAGCTGCCATATTTTGTGAATGAATATATAAAAAGATAAATCTAAACTATGAAATTGAAATTAATATTCTGAGTTTGTTTCCATGAATTGAAAGCAGTTTTAAATTTTCTTTTACACACTTATGAGTGTCCAAGCCTGAAGCTTAGGTTTCTAATATTTGTTTATCTCTTTGCAGGGTATATTTCAGGAAATTCAATAGCCATTGGCTTTATTGCAGCACTCTGCCTTTGGCAGACATTCAACTTTCTAGCAGCATGCACTTGGCCAAAAGGCATTGGACAGAGTCGTCGGCGCTTTGGGCCTTCTAAGCGAATTTGCAAGTTAAAGTTAAAGTTTTGTCGCCTGTGCGTGTCGCTGCAGTGTAATATAAACGAAGGCAGAAAAAGAGCAGCAGAATAAAACAAAAAATATAAAAAAAAAACAGCAAGAAGAGCAAAGTTTTTAACGGCGAAGCCATTTCATGCTCATAAGCATAACTTTGCAATTTAAGAGTTTTGGAATTTTGGGAATTCGCTTGCATAAGCAAGGCTCGAAGTGGAGCGTGAAAATGTGTGAGGGCAGCCAAGGCAAATAATTTGTTGTTAGCTCGAACTTAGCTTTGGCTTAAAGTTCGCTTTGCTGCGGCTAACTTTGCTTTACAATCAATTATGAGTGCAGGTTGAGTGGAGAGTATTGTTAACCTGTCCGGCACACATTTAAATGCAATTTAATGCAATTTATGGCCTGCTGCCAGGCTTTATAATGCGTTCACCAGCACCAAAGCCAGAGCCAGAGCCAGAGCCAGAGCCAGAGCCAGAGCCAGAGTCAGAGCCAGAGTCAGAACAACAGCCCTTATTAAAAGCGGAAACAATGCGCACTTCCGCCTCAATTGTGCAACTGCAACCTGCGCGCGTGTGTATGTGTGTGTATGCGTGTGGGCTGCCATAGGACACGCAAATGAGCACTGGTATAATGTGCATGCATTATTATTCATGTTGTTGGCGCGCTGATAAAGAACAAAAAATAAAAACAGCCACACGAACAAGGAGCACAACTACAACAGCACAAACTTAACAATTTATAGCGCTCTCCAGCCCGCAACTACAATAGCCACGCCTCTTTTTGGCTTTATGCATAGACTAAGAGAGAAAGAGAGAGATCGAAAGAGGAAGAAAACCACTTGGCCGCATTTAAATTACCAGCCATAAATAAACAGTGTTCAATTAATGTGGCCAAAGAAAACTGTGTGTGTAGTTGCCTCAGTGCCTTAGCGAAACGTTGCGTATACGCAGCATATTCCATGAAAAGAAAGGCACATGGTGTTGGCTGAGCTGGCAGTGAAGCAGCGGAAGAAACAAGAGTGGGCAATATTATCATAAGCAGCCACATCAGCAATAACCAGCGAAGAAGACCACGCATATTTCATATGAATATAACTTAAAGTTCAAATAATACTCTCCAAAGGATAATTCAGCGTTTCTTATCTCTTTTATGTCTTCTCTGCTTCTCAATGTTATTCTCACACTTTTCGATTGTTATGCTACGCAAGGTTTCGATATATATATTTAAGAGACAGTTATGTGAGTATAGCAAGTGAATTTATTGTGGATCGCTAAACGTTTAAGAATATGGCACAAAGCATAATTGACAAAAAGTTACAATTGATAACTGACTGACTAGCGAAGTGATTGACTGATTGACTGACTGACTGACTGTCTAATTGACTAACTGACTAACTGACTAACTGACTGACTGTCTAATTGACTAACTGACTGACTGACTGACTGACTGACTGACTGACTGACTGACTGACTGACTGACTGATTGACTGACTGACTGACTAACTGACTAACTGACTAACTGACTAACTGACTAACTGACTAACTGACTAACTGACTGACTGACTAACTGACTAACTGACTAACTGACTAACTGACTAACTGACTAACTGACTAACTGACTAACTGACTAACTGTCTAACTGACTACCTGGCTGACTGGCTGACTGGCTGACTGGCTGACTGGCTGACTGGCTGACTGACTGACTGATGACTGATGATTAATGAGTCTTTCCCAAAAGATATTTTATAAGTGAAACTCTATCTACGACTGTATAGAGTATTAGCTATGTTAAGCAGCTTGGGCTCAGCTTATCTTTTATGGGAGACACATACATATATTTATATATTTAGTTTATATAGAAAAACTTACCTCATTTACAAGCCACACACATATTGTCGAGAAACTGCTTCGTCAGCTCGATGTCTGATCTGAAATGGAAATAAATGAAATATGATGTCAAGTATTTGATTTTGCAGGGCGTCCAACTGGAATTATGTAGCTGTGGCTATATACATATCTTGTCGTCTCACTTTGCTTCGCTATATTCATTTTATTTCCTTTGGCATTAGCATAAAAGTCACATTTATCAAATTGCGAGGCAGAACTTTAGAAAATAAGAAAACTAAACACAAGAAAAGGGGCTAAAATTGTAGCGCAGCAAGCCGAACGCCCCTCGTGCTAGCCACGCCCACTTGTCAGACACCAAACTAAAAGGAAAGAAAAAGGATGAACTGAAACGTTGTCAAATGTTTGCTTTTATCAAAGGAGACATTTTTAGTTGGCATTTTGTGTTGTGATTTAGATGAAATTTCGCATTTTCTTTGCTCTCTCTTTTTTTTTTCTTTGGATTTTTTTACTATTTGGATTTACTTCACCCTTGTAAGGCCGCAGTTTGAGTGGGTTCAAGGGATCAAAGTGCTGTTTAAGCAGCCGTTCTAAACTCATTTGACCATTTTAATGTCGTTTTAAAGACAACAAACTGACACAAAAAGGATGTGCCTGCAAGTCACACACACACACACATACACAAGGAAAAACTTGTCGTTTGATTTTGTGTGTTTGGGGTTTGTGGGGACAGCCAAATATGCTGTCATCACGATTATCCTTAACGTCGTATGGCTGCCAATACCAGTTGTTTCCTCTTCCGCTATAACATCAGCACACACACACACACACTAGCACATTCTCTCACACTCACACACACATGACACTGCGGATGTGTAAGAAATTTGTAAAACGAGTCACAGCCCGACCGTAAGAGATAGCAGCTGGAGAGCGACAGAGAGCGTGAGAGGGAGAGCGAACGCTTGGCAAAAGCCAGTTCAAGCGTCAACTATAGTCTGACCTGCCACGCCTCCTGCTGCCTGTCCCCCCGTCGCCTTTTGCCTACCCACTCCCTTATTCTACTTTGACTTCTTCTGTCCTGATTGCCAAAAATGTGCGTTTCTCTAGCTGCAAAAAAGGGGGTTCCTTCTGTAACGTTCCTGTGCAGCTCTTTCCTTCATTTTGCTTTGTTGTCTGCTAATTTTTGGTATTTTTTGCTGTTGTTATTGGTATTCTGTGAGGCTCTTCTTCTTCTTCATTTGCGTATTCTTATTCACTTGGCGAACTTTTGCTTTGCCGTTTCATGCATAATTTTTCTTTTATTTCATTTCAGTTCACTTTTCAGTTCTTTTCTTCTCGTTTTCATTTTTTTTTTTTGCTGCAAATTGAAATTTAAAATTTATGCAAATTGTGCTGTCAACCCCAAAAGGGTTCTCGTGATGGTGCAGGAAATGGTTATTGCCACACACACAGACACATACAGTCCGATTTCAGCTTCAATTTTGTTGTCATATAATGGTGTTGGTAATTGTGTGACTCTCACTGTCTGTCTGTCTATCTGTCTGTTTGTCTGACTTGCTGCACAAATTAATCGAAATTAAAGTTTCAGCTCAGGCCGTGAACATTTTTTATGGCATACTTTGTGGCGTCGCAGCGCTAACAAGCCACGCCCAGTCGGCACGCGTTAGAAAGTAGAGAGGGGAAGAGGTCAGGCTTATCTAAAATCCTGGCACGCTATTCAAGTCCACAGCTCCAGTGACCAGACGAGCCATTCAGCGGCTTAATCACAGCACAACACGCAGCCACGCCCATAGCTGCAGCACATGTGTTAAGGCAGCAAAGGAAGACATGGCGGGCTGGTTGCCTAAGGGGCAGGGGAACTTACTTCAGCGTCGCCGCGTGCAATTAATTAAAAACAAACAAATTTCAGAAATGCACGGCAGTAACGCGCGCCCGCGTCGCCAGAAGCTGTCAATGAACAATGAGGGGGTAGACATGGGTACAAGCCATTCAGTATAGTCAGGATGGTCAAACAGGACACTGACCAGAGCGCTGCTCGCAACTCAGGCAGACAGGAGCAGAAGGCAGTCGCCAGGCAGGCGACAGGCGACAGGCGACAAAAGTTGCTGCTCTAAGCGTTTTTTAATGCAGCGCAGCGCACAGATTTCAGCCAGGCCCTCCATCCTTCGCTTCCATTCTCTGTCTCTCTCTCTCTCTGTCGCTCTCTTGTGTCCTGTCTCTGGTAATTTCGTTTTATTATTTTGCAGTTTTCTGTGTCGCTACTCGACGCTGTGTGCTCTACTTTGTAAATATTAAATTATGAACAAAAAAAATGTATATGGCTAGAAGAAAAAGCACAAAAAATGTCCCAAAGGCTAGCGAGCAGCCCGAATTTTTTCATATTATTATTATTTTATTTTTTTTTTTTGGCCAACTGTCAACGGCAGCTGCAGCTGCAGCCAACAAAAGCAAAAGGCAACCAAAGAAATCAGATAACTGTTATGGTTATGGACCATAATAACTGCAATCCAGGTGAGACCAAGAGACAGTAAGACTGTGAGACAGTGAGCCGGTGTCGTGTCTGCACAACTGCAGTAATCTGGGCCTCGAGCAGTGCTTAGGCGACAGCCGCAGCTGCATATGCTGCGTATACGTAACGCGCATTACGTATACGTTATGTGCGCCATTTAAACCAGCCAGAACTACACCCTGTGTCATTTGCTTTAACAATTACGTGACATTCGCAGCAACTAGCCATAGTCCTATCACTGCCCACTCTCTCTCTCTCTCTCTCTGTCTCTCCTTGTATTTCTCTTTCGCTATATATGTTTCTACACACATTTGGCACACCGCATTTCACATTCGCGCAGCATGTGCAGCAAATGTCCAAAGCTGAGGCGTGGTCACTGCTAGAGCGCTATTATTAAAGCTTCAACCTCAACTACTTTGAGAACAATATATGTTAGATTCTATTCTTATCTCAAGATTATGATATGCAAGCGATGAATGATTACAAATCTTTCTTTGTCTACATTTCAAATCAAGAAAAATCTTTTCAAAAGTTGACTTTTGCTTCCAAACCATAAAATAATTAGGCTTCTTCACATTAATGTTAAATGTTATGTATGCAGCTAGAAAATTTATCTTTTCTGTGTACTTAAAGATTGAATTTAATACAAACTAATTAAAATGTAGACTTGTGCTTTAAATAATGACTTCTATTAATTGTAAATGGAATCTGCTTGATGTGATTGACGAAATGACAGACTGATTGCTTGATTATCTAGCGTGGCTTACCAATCTTGCGTATAGTAAGTCTCTCTTTAATTTTAAGATTTTAATAATAATACATTAGCTTCTTCAAAGAGCCCCACATCCTATATATAAACACCCTAATGATTTTCTCTCAGTGTAACACTACATGATATGCCACTGATGGTCATCGAGCTAACTGCTTGAAGTGTGTCGCTAGTTCTCTTCGTGGCTCTGGCAATGACTCCGCCCCGTTTGACAGTAATACGTTGAAAAAAATGCACAAAACCAAAAATAAAAATAAAAAAAAATAGTAAAAAGAAAATTAAAATTGAAAACGACAAAAAGTTGCGACCGCATCCGGAACAGGCCGCGACTGTTGGCCCCGTCTCTGGGCTTGGCTGGGCTCTGGCTGCTGCTGCTGCAGTCGTTTGTCCTTTGTCGCATGCAATAAGTGCTAGTTGAGTGGCGGCACTTGAAAGCAGAGCCACACCAAATACACACACACACACACACACACACGCTGACTGCTGGTTATTCAATTGGCCAGCTGCATGTGTTTCTGGCGGCG
The DNA here is from genome assembly GCF_003285905.1 of Drosophila hydei. Lineage (NCBI taxonomy): Eukaryota > Metazoa > Arthropoda > Insecta > Diptera > Drosophilidae > Drosophila > Drosophila hydei. The sequence continues at coordinate 3,075,850 of NW_022045656.1, forward strand.
CTTCGGATTACAGTTTTTGGCCCCCGTTGGTGTCGGTGTCGTTTGTTGGTCTGGCGACCTGACGCCGCCATTTCCGTTTCAGCCAGCACGGAAGTGGCAACGAGATGCCCTTCTTTCCCCCTTCTTTCTCCCCTTCACCCCTTCACCTATTCACCCCGCTCAGCCATCCAACTGTTGGCGTTTCGTGCGGATTTGCTGCGGCCACTGCATACAAAATGTGTTGCATACATTTGAGCGCTTTGCAGTAGGAAAATCGAAACGTGAACGAATAAAAAAAAGCTCACTTAGAGGCCGAGCGCAATGGCAATCAAAATGGAAATGGCAAAACGACAGCCAAACTCACATAGCACAGCAATATTTTATTGTTCTTGTTGTTGTGTAATAAAAATAAATACAACACATCAGTTCGCGTTGTTTCTATTTAAAAGCCAAAAAGTGCAGAGAGTGCGAGACGACTGGTAACAGTGGTAAAAGTTGAGCAAAAATGAGTAATTAAAGAATTAATTAATAAAAAGAATAATTATTATTTATATATTATATATTAGCTACACGCGTCACAAAGTGCTTTAAGTCAAACGCTAATCAAACTTATGTACAGTATAAATTAATTATATATATATATATATAATATAATATAATATATATATATAATATAATATATATATATATATATATATATATATATATATATATATATATATATATATATATATATATATATATATATATATATATATGACATACGTATAGAAAATTAGAATCTTTAGAGTCCTAAGTTGCTGTTAGCTTATTAAGGCTTAAAAATTTTACAAGAAATACTAATTTTCGGTTCAAGCTGAAAATCTTACAAGGGAATCTAACCGAGTCGACCTTGTATTTCAAATTATTTTCAATTCAATTATCTATGCTTTGAATACTTTTAAGCTTTAACAACAACACGGCGAAGAATTCTTATTCTTATTTTTTGGTAGCTTTAAGTTAATACTACACTTTTGACCCACTGTGCTCGGCTACACATTTATAGAGTCGCATATGCGGCCTATACTACTACTACTGGCAGACAATAACAAATGTAATGTCCTTCAGTCGCATTAAGCCACACTAGATTTGCTTTCTCGCTTGCTCTAGCGACTTTGTCACCCCTGTCTCTTTCACTGCCTTTCTCTTTGAGTAGTGGGACCGCGAGAACTACCGCCATTTGCCATTTGGTGTTTCCGTTTCTGCTTAGGGCCCCGTTTTTGCCTTTGCCGTTGACCGTTTTTAACGGCTCGACTAACTTGGCCATTTAAGCACATTTGTCGTCATTGTCCTGCCCTGCCGTGCCCTGCCAGCTTGGCTTGACCAGCGGCTGACAGTGTGCTAATTAGAAGTCCTTGTTGCTTGTGGCCACAACAAAACAGACGCCCGGTCAAATATGCAGGCACACAAAACAATGAAAACTACTTTCGGCGCAAAGTCAGGACGTGTGTTGTGTATCTGTGTGTGTGTGTGTGAGTGAACGTGAGGCCAAAAACTGTGGCCTTTTGTCTTCAATGCTATAAAATGCATGGCACTGCCAGCTGTTGTCCTGTCGTCCTATCGTCCTTTAGTGCGGCACGTTTTTATGCTTTGTTCAATTATTTTGCAAGGCTTTAATCAGTGGGCGTGGCCAGTTAAGACTTTTATCAAGTGCGAGCGAGCTGCTCGCTTAGCCTTTTACGACTCAAAACCGCAGGATGTAAAAAAAGAAAAGAAAAACAAGATATAAATAATTGCCTTGCTTGCTCAGCTGTAAAAAGCGGAACGGGCTATCCATGTATATGTGTGTGGCATATAAACTGCTTAATGTGGCTGGCATTGTCTTCCAGTGCAACGCACATTTGTCTATGGTCCGGTTCCTAGAGCCGAGGCCCAACCACAAGGAATGCCTGCCTGTTTATCATGAGCTGCTTCTTCTTGCTAGCCGCTGGTAAAATACTTTACCATGAGAAGCACACACACACACACTTGTACACGCACAAACAAAATTTGTTTATTATGAAAAACCAGCGAGGCGTAGATAAGCAACTGCCAAGCAAGAGAGGATGAGAGAGAGAGAGAGAGAGGAAGAGAGAGAGAGAGGAAGAGAGAGAGAGAGAAAGAGAGATAGATGGAGAGCGTGCTGACCATGTTAATTGCTGTGGCTATGGCTGTGGCTGTGGCTGCTGCTCAATTTGCCAAGAAATAAAACAAAAATTCTTGTAAATTATTGTCAGAGTTTCGTTGTTTAAGCCAAGCTCTAGCAGATATTATCTTAGATAATATCTAACAGCTCGTATCTTAAGCTATTCTCTGATTGCAAATTGCGCGTGCAACTGCATCAAAATAAATATCTAAGGAAATTTATATGTGCATGCGGCAGCTAAAGCAATTCCTCTTGTTTCACAGTGGCATGCCCTAAGCCCACGCCTGGCCCGCTCTCAGACGCCGCCTCTGAGTAATTGCGACCCATAAATAATGTGTCTGCTCTGACGCCCTGTCACAGAGCGGCGGCGGAGGGGCACATGCAACGCAAGGACTTGCAACGTTGCCAGCAATTTCTTTTGATAACTCAATGCGTCGTTTATGCGCTTTGTTTGCCCCGCGTTCAAGCGGAAATGCACAAAGGGGTAGTTGAGAGAGAGGGACCAAGCGACAGGGAAAGGGATGGAAGTGGGGATGGGATTTCTTCCAGCTTAATATCTACACGATTTGATATACGCACGAACAACAACACTTTTATTGCCACTTAAAAGCTGAGCTATTCAAATGGCATTAAAGCTCCGCCGCCTAGCTACGTGAGCTGCTATTAACGTAATACCTAATTTGTATGGATTGCAGCAGTTTCCAAAGAAGTTATTAACAAGCAAAGGCAGCTTCGGCTCGCAACTTATTTTTATGTTTTTATTTTTTTGAATTGAGATTGGCATTCAAATTGGTTTTGGGCCATAACTGCCTAATGCGAAGCCAACATATAGAGAGGCACAAAAATATTAAAATCGAAGTCGAAATTTTTAAAGCAATGATTTAATTTCAAATCAATTGACTTTTTATTGAAAAAAAATTAATTTTTAGAGTTAAAGTTTTTTATCAATATAAGATATCGTTTAGTAAATAAAGACTTCAAACGAAGCTTCGGCCGTTGAGACTAAGTACTTATCGAACTCAGCAATTCTTTTAATCAAACATGTTCTCATTTCGAATACTGAGGAGGGATTTTATACGATCTAAGATCGATCGAAAGATATTTATGTAAGCTTTATAGATACTCGCACATTGGTGATTTAAGCAATGCTTCTCAATTGGAACTATCCTAATTACTAATTAATTATTTACAATTAGCAAATAATTTTTAAAAACATTTTTAAGCTATCGATGTTAAAAGATGTCACTCGAGGAATATTGCGTGAAATTTGGTACATTTTCGGCTGTATATGCTTTCTTTATATGTATGCTACAGTAAGCATTGATTGAACATGAATATATATATTTTCAGACCTGGCAAGATTTTATATGTGATTAGACTTGGCACAGCCAGCTCTTATTGAGCCTTGATAAATGCTCAATTCTAATTTTACTAAAATTCGAACATAGACATATTACAATTTAACTATGGAAATCTATAAAACATACAAGATTCTCTCTCTCTTAAACTTATCCTAGCAGATTTTGTAAAATGTAAATGCGAAATGTTGGCTGTTCTTTCTGTGGCTGACGCTGATGTAGATAAATTGAGTTTTTAGTTTTTCATTTGCATAAATCTGGGAACTTTCAACAGATTCATAAATTATGGACCCATATTTCAACCGTATTATATATATTTATCTGGCTGAGTCATGTTTTATTTCAAAATTCAAATAAATAAAAAATCATATAAAGGATTGCTCTAAGCGCAAAGCTCTGCACAAGTGCGTGAATGTAGGCGTTGGGGAGGTTGCAGTCCAAAGGATGAGTCAGTAGCTGTCAGACACTTGACGCACACATGCATGCACATACTCACACTCACACACACACATACACATGCCAGTGTCACGCTTTTGAGTTGTTGCTGCTGCGTTGTTAATTTCATTCATTATTTATGGTTTACCTCGTCGAAAACGCATCGGGCACAAACTGGCATTGCACCCGCTCGTACACCTCCATCTCTTTCTCGCTCTCACTCTCTTTATCTCTTTCGCTCCGTGCGTCGGTTACACTTTTAATTAACAAACGCACGAAAATGCTATTTTACATGAGACATGTCACAGCGCCGAGCGTAGCAACTGGCTCTGGAGTTGGGTTAAGTGGCATACGCTGTCTGCTCAGCTACATGTGTGTGCGTATGTATGAGTGTGCGCCTTGCATGAGCGCACTAATTTACAAGACACACACACACTGACATTAACGCACGCATGCCACACAGTCGCATTTCATATGCAGCCGCAACTCGACTTCGCATTACGCATACGCCAAGTAAGCCGACGTATTAAAGCACAGCATGTTACGTATACGCGATGTAAAAGTGTACCACATATTTAAAGAAAACAAACTATCATAAATATATTTAATTTAACTAATTTAAATTATTAACATTTTATAACTTGTCTATTTATTTTTGGGTTTTGTTTACTTTTGCAAACTGGCTAAGACTTTGCTGGCATCTTATTTACATTTTTAACCAAAGCCAATTCGAAAATTTACTATATTTATTTACTTAAAAAAAAGTCTGAAGTTAAACTAATTTATTGGCTATCTAATGACACCTAGAAATAGGCAACAAAAAGCTTACAATTCAGATTGAGTATTCCTTATTAATTACATTTCACTTGCAACAATTTAACTCTCTTAAAGTCTACTTTCTGGCGCTTCTAGGCTGGCGCATTGTTTTGAGCTTTTGCCATTCGGTGGTCTAGAAGTTTTTTTTGGCCTTCTGCAATTAAAAGCGCGCATTAATCAACAGGCGGCGCGACGGAAATTGCAACCCCCGTCCCTGCCACGTCTCTAAATAGTGCGGCGCTTCATTTAGGGGAAGTGCCGGCCGCACCTCTCCGCGCGCCAACTTTAATTTATTTAGACCAAATACAACGCAAGCGAAAAATGGCAAACGACAGAAATTTATCTCTCGCACGCCTTGTCGCATAAATTATGTCGAACAACCACACACACCCCTCATCTCCCCCTCTCTAACAAACAGCCCCCTACTACACTAGCATAGTGGCACAGTCAGCGGCGCCGGCGAAAATTAATGAAAGCGACGCAGCGGCAAAAGATGCCGAAGCAGCGCAAAACAAAGAACAAAAGACATTTAAAATGAACTAAAATCAAATGAAATGTAGCCAAGGGATGGGAGGAGAGCGAGAAAGAGAGAGGGGCCTAATGACAACCACAATGAAGCAGCTGGCAAGCGGAAACGGAAATGAAAGCAACGCAACGCAATGCAGAATGAGAAACGGCCGAATGACAACACGAATGATGCGACGGCTCATGATGTTGCATGCAACAAATCAGAAACGTTGCAAGCGCGCGCTCTTCACAGCAAATGTTGCATGGCAAATGCAATTGTCAAGCAATGACCTCATTAGAGCAGTGGGCTTCACGAGACATGCAGAGGCAGACAGAGAGAGAGACTGCCACAAGGATGTGCCAACTTCTCATGCTACACGCAGCAACCGCAAGCAATTAAAGAATGAGGAACAGAGGTAAGAGCAATGGAGAGAGTCAGCCTGTAGGCGAGCTGTCAACATGCATAGAGCGTCATATACGTCAACTGCCTGACGTGAAGCTCAGCAGCAGCAGTCAGAGCAGCGTCTAATAAAGGGGCTGGGAAAATAAAGAGAAAAACATATTGACTAGCTGCTAAGTAAATATAAAGATATGGAATATCGTTTGTCTATTAATTAATTTAATAGTACGTACCAACTTTTCTGGCACTAGCATTTTCAGTCTTCAAGTTTCTGCAATGAAAGAAATTAGTTTGAAAGGATTAATAATAAAATATTAATAAATATATAATATAATATAATATATATTACAATATAATATAATATATATTATAATTAATATAATACAATATATATAATATAATAATATATTAGTGAAATTCCCAGAGATATCACAGATAATATTGAGGACTACTAAGCTTGATTAGATATTCATAGCTATGCATCTCACACATTGCATTGATTTTTATTACAGGATATCAGTCATCACTTCTTTTCTTATACCTCCTTAAAGCTAACGCCCACTGAGAATTCAAGGATAATGACATTGCGCTTTAAAAGCAACTTCAATTCGCCCACTTTCAACTGTCACACGCAGTGTTCCACCAGCTGTCAACCGCAATCATAAGGACAACCCACGCGCACCTCTATATAGAGCCACACGAAGGCAGCTCAGCAATGAGAATGAACTGTAAGCCGTCACATAAGATATTCTAAGCTCCTAAGCCAGCTTAGCCTCGACGCTGAGTAACCAAGCAAATTACGTCGCATTTAAGTTTCATAATATGCTTAAAATTAAAAACGCAAAAAAAGAAGAACTTTCTCATCTACTTCTCCCATTTCGCTGCAGGATTTAAAGGTAATGTTTTCTTTGGGCATTGTTCGAAACTACAAAGCACGAAACACCTGCCAGACAAAAGACAAAGGCGGGACACACAAAAACACAAAACAGTTGGACCATGAAAACAGTAACTAAAAGGAGCAGCAGACGTCACATTACTAAGCAAGTTGTCTCCGTCTCGAGTCTCTCGAACTCATTCTCTCACTCTATCCATGAATGTGTGTGTGTGTGTGTCAAGACAATGGACTGCGACAAGTGCGGAGTCTATAAAAATTACATGCATTCAGCGCGGGGGCGGCACAACTACTACAAAAACTACAACTTGCAAATGCACAGCTCACAGCCAGACGAGACGAGAAGCGTCGACGGCAACGGCGACGGCGACAACACAAAAGAAAAACTTGTAAAACGAATTCAGCAGGGGCTGAACAAATTCTAAATACCCTAAACTCAAGTTAAGTTTTATTTTGGCCCAAAACGTGCCGCAGCAGTTGGGCACATATGCAACTAGATGTCGCCTATTTGGACTTACAATTTACGTTCACACTGAGTTTTTTTTGGAATCATTCTAATTGCAACTCAATTTAGGCAAAATACTACTGCATGGTTCCCTAATTTCTGCTTGAAAAGGTTTCCGAGGTCAGCACAACTCCTGCTCTATGATTCAATTCTTTGTTCGAGCTTTCATGTCAAGTACCTTGCCAGTGTCTTTCGGAGTCTTTGAGTGTCTTACGATAAGTTTGAGTTGCAGGTGCTCACTATGGCTCACAATTTACAGGGTATAGAAAACCGCATGCTCAACATAAAAACTACAACCGCACAACTACAATGAAAGTTTGGGCTGGTTGTATAGCTCGACATGCACTTGTGCGCATTTGTATTGGACAGCAGAAGCAGCAGGAGCTAAGCACTAAGAGAGACGCAGACACAGCAAGGAGGCAAGGAAGGCGAAGGAGATGAAGGACATGAAGGAGCTGTCGCATTGTCTATGCGTCGAGTTGTTAAGCACAGCGTTGCATTTCGTACTTGCAGCAACAACAACAGCAGCAGCAGCCGCAGCAGCAGCAGCAGCAAGACAATAACCCACACCCAAGTGCATGTGTCTGGTCTGAAATGTTTGTTGTGTTGTCTTTTGTTGCAAGAGCGAAAAGAAAAGCGAGCGACAGCTGTTGCAATTTCTTCTTGCTTTCGCCAAACAAATTTTCAATGGGAACTGAACAAAATATGAAGTAAATTATTGACTTTCGGTTAAGTCGAAAGCATGTGGCTTGAGGCGCATTTGCCTCACTCGCAGAAGCTAATTGACTTGTTGTTGCCTGCAACAGGACGTTAATAAACAGTTCAAGCCGCAAGGCAACAAATGTTAATTACCCCGAACTTTTGAGCTTGTTAAGTTAATTCGAAAATTCAAAAGACTTGAAGAGGGGAGCTCTAACGCGACACCCGCGTCGCCAGCAAAATCTTTTTAGCTACGAAAGAGCTATCGGAGTGATTGAAAGCATTAAATGTGTGAATCGAAAGATAATCTACTAAATTAAAGTAGTATTTCATAAAGACGTAAGATGTTTTCCAATGTAAACTCAAAGCTAAATAAAACTGAAGCAAACTTGAGCAGAGTCAACATTGCAATTAAGTCTTCTATTCAGAGACTTTGACAGAAGTAAATAAATTTCAAAGGTAGTCTAAGGCGGGTGAAGAGTAAGGTAAATCAAGAACATTTCTTAGAAAATACTAAACATAAAAATTTGTGTATACAGAGAGAAAGACTTATAAAATGCTAGAAAATGAAATTTATACTAGATATATGAAACTTTCAGCAGGGGCCAGCACTCAACTTGGTTCTCTCAATGAAAAGCCTGGAGAAATATCCATTGAAAACTTTAAGTAGTTTCAAGTTTGGCGCGCTTCAAGTTTTGCAACAGCAAAAACAAATTATGCGGCAGCTGATATAAATCATTAAGAGGTAAATATTTAGGGCTGGGGCTTTTGGGTGGGGCAGTGATAGCCCAGTGCTTGCAACAGACACACATGCGACCACATGCGGCGCTTGGGTCACTTAAAAATTATGACAAGCAGCCAGCGAGCCAAAAACTGCAAAAGAGACAGCCACAGAGAGATAAAGAGAGTGGGCAAGAAAGGCAGAGAGAGAGGAGAGAGGGAGAGGGAGATACTTGACTGGCATTGTCGTTGGTTATGCATGCAACACACAAAAACCTTGCAACCGGCAGCTGGCAGGCAGCCCAGTGGCAAACGAGGCTGTGCGGGGGCGGGGTCGGCGGAGCGAGCAGCTAGGTCAGGCAACTAAACGAGTTTTTGCCACGGCCTACGCCAATTGGCAAAGGCAAACAAAACGTAGCGCCAGCCACCTTGGCACCGCTTGCCCAGCAGCCAAGTGGGGGAGTTATTTTTGGGGCCGAAGGGCGTGGCAGCTAAGCAGCAACGAACAGAAAAAAACCAGAGCTGTTGTTGGCAAGTCAAACGGAACTTTTGGCTCGTTAAAGCCTATATTGGCACAGCAGGGGAAGGCAGTTGAAATAAGAGAAAAAGCTGTTACAAAATCAGCTTTAGCTTCAACTTCAGCTTTGGCTTCCATATGCAACAAACAAACAAATAAAAAAAATCAAATATATGTATCTGCCACATATGACGCTGCTTGAGTGAGAAAGCTGCGGGGAACAATATGGGCGTAGCAGCATCTACCTGTAAAACCCACCACGCCCGCTACCACCAAAATATTTTCGCAATATTAATTCTGGTGCATAAATTATGCCCAAAATACAACAAAAAAACTGAAAACTTTTCTTCAACAGGCTCCAGAAATTCCAGAAGCGCAGAAAAGTAGGCTACGCGCGAGCAGAAGACAAGCAAAAGTGCCAAGTCAGGCCAAAGTGTGTAAATAAAGTCAAGAAAATGCAATAAATAAAAAATTAATAATAAAAAAAACTTTTAAGTGCATAAATAAATAAATAGCTATGCATAGAATACTCTACAAATGATTTAAAAAAAAAATTCAACTTAAGTTAAATTTTGACTGGGCGAGCTGAGCTATATCTCAACATATGAATATATATTATATTAATATATAAACATATATAAAACAGATATTTGCGAAAACCAATATACTCTATGTAGCATTAAAAACAGAGTATTTTATGTTAGTTCTTTCACTTGTTGTTTTTGATAAGCCGTCAAATAAAAAAATTGCATAACATTTTAATGCATATCAAATGATTTAATTTGACGCTAAAGAGGACCGTAGCAGGGTGTGTGTTTAAGGCAGAGGCGTGGTCAAAGCTGAGAAATGAAAATGACGATGGCCGCGGGTAATTACTTTGATGAAAAATGGCAGTTACAGTGATTAAGCGAAGAGGGTGAGCGAGAGAGAGGGGGAGAGAGACTGAGTAAGAGAGGGGTAGAGGAAGTCGGCTACAATATAGTAGATTACACATACGCCATGTGGTGCCTAGCAGGAAATTAAGCTGGTCAAAACGGAAGCAGCCGGCCAAGGCAATGTGTATATACCAGTGTATGTGTGTGTGTGAGGGTGTGCGAGTATGTATATGTGTGTGTGTGTGTGTGGCGGCCTAATGATGTCAGCCATGTTTGCAGCGAACACGCAGTTGCCGCATTAGTTGTAATTGCGCCCCGAAAATGTAAAAAAAATAACTCAACTTTAAAGCAGCTAAAAGGAAAAGAAGTGGCAGCCAAAACGTGCCCCAAGGCATGCCACAGAAACGTTGCAAGGCGTCCGCTGTGTATTTTTTAACTAAAATATCGACAAAATATGCCAAGCACATAAAGTCGAAGGACCTTGCCGACAGACAGGCATGAAATATCTAGCAGCAAGCAGCTTGCCAGCCACAAAAAAGCGCAAGATAGAAGTTGCAACAGCACCAACAGCACTGACAATAAATTGCAACAAAAATGAGCAATGAGTAATTCATATTGTAAGTTGCAAGCAGATTCAACCCTGGACATGCCCCAACTCCTGGCTCGAGCTGGAGCAATTCAACGCAAAATCAATCTTCAGCAGCAGCCGTGGCATGGGCCAGGCGCCACAGCGCCTGCCACAATTTGGATGAACGTGGCAACGCGCTTTGTTGCTGCTGTTGCTGCCACTGTTGGGAATACGAAACGTGGCAACGCTCAGTTTGAGCCATTGTGGCAACTACTACGTGAGCTGCGACGCCTCGCGTAATATGCTTGTAAACGCAATAAATTTTGTTAGCTTCACTCTGCAAAACTTTCAACATTCGGACATAAAGTCAGACAGAAACAGACACTTCAACTGCAAGAGCATGAGAGAGAGAAAGAGAGGGAGATTGAGACAGACGGAACACATCAGCAGCGACCATAAAACGCGTTTTTGATTTGCTAAATTTATGTGGCCACATTAAATCCAAAAGACAGCGCACAGCAGACGAACAACGGCAACAAGGGCGTGGATCGTTGGGTGTGGGGTGTGGGTTGTGGCATTTGATTGGGTTGTGGGCAATGGGCGGGGCAGCAACAGGCGTAACTGTGCAGCGGCAACAGGCGACAGGTGTTGCGCATCTGACATGCCCCACACAACATTCGCTCAAGAACAATAATTATCTAAGCAATTGATAACTGAGAAGCCAAAGAAACTTAGCTCTAACTAAGAGAATGTGATTTAAACAGCTCACTATATTAGCCCCTTTTCGTAGTTATAAGTATATTTAAGCCACTTTTCCAGAAACTTGAAACTCATTGCAAACTCTGCTTTGATCAATGTAAAATCTTTTTGAGACAAAGGCCGTCTCATCTATTTGTATTACTCCCCAATTACTTTCTAGACTCGTCCATTAATCATTTCAGAGCGCTCATTAAAAATAAGTATATATTTCGATAATTCTAAACTCATCAGACAGTCCGCATAAAATGATTTAATTTTCGACATATATCTGGAATAAATATTTTAAAATCTACTTTCATCCACTGAACTCCATTTGAAGTCTAATCAAACTTAAAAGTGAGCTGGCAAATAGAGTTAAGAGAATTCCCAAATTGATATAAAATATGAGCACAATATATTCTGCAAAACTCTTAGCTAAATGAACATAAACTCTAAACTAAAAGCGGGCTGTAAACAAGCTTATCATGAGGATAAAAAATGAAATAAAAGCAACGTGCATAATAAATATAGATATGCGCGGCATATTAAAGCGTCGCCCACGCTGACAAGCTCTGACAAGCTGTTGCTGCCAGTCGCGTGTGGCATTTGAACCGAGTTGCCTATTTGCAACGTGGGGGGTAGTTGGTAGTGTGGAGTGGGGTGTGGGGATGCGGGTGGGTTAGGTGTCAACGTTGGGTTTATCGTCATCATAGCTCATGGCTCGTGTCTGCCGTCTGCTCATGTTGTTTTGTTTGCTCTCTGTTCAGGTTTTATTTTTCTCTTCTTCTTTCTCGTTTTTTTTTTGTTTTATTTGTTTACAGCCAGTTTTTATGTATCGCGAATTGCGTATTCGCATATGCGAAAGCGTACGCCAAACATGTGGGCACTGCCTGCATACGAGCATGAGATAGAATATGTATCTATGTATCTACGTATCTACAGCAGCGAGTATGCGAGTATCTCTCACTCAGTACACTGACGTAATGCCCATGAAAATAGCCGCACATACCATAATGCGCTGGCTAAACAGCTTTTGCGAAATTATTCTTCTTTTTGGCCACATTTTCAACACAGTTTCCACCAAATGAATCGCCGAATTTCAAGTGGGCCCCAGAACTATGCTACAAGTATTACAACTATTACAAATATTACAACATGACTGAACATAAAACGTTTAGCTATGCTAAACTGAGTGCCCGAGTCGTAAATATAACAGCTCTGTTTCCCTTGCTCTTCAAAACGTGTTTAGTTTAACAAGCATTCTCAGGCGCGAGGCCATGAAGGCGAACGATGAGAATAAATGGCACAACAAATTAGCTAAATGGCCTAAGTAAAACGTTTAAGAATCTCTGACATAGCAGAATTAAAAACTAAGCTAAACTAAAATTAGTTGCACGAGATAAAGCTATGCTAAAAATGTTAGTCGAAGATGTCATGAAGAAACGTAAGAGAACGTTGAAGAGTAAACAGAATTGACTCTCAAATAGTTGGGTAAATAAAATGAAGAATAAAGAAAACTCAATCAGAATGATGAATGCAAACCTGCCAAAGGATCTCAGAGATAAAATCGAAGGTGAAATAACCAAAACTAAAACCAAAATATGAACTTACAGATCGATAAGTGCCAAGCTGATGAAATGTTTAAGGATGCGGCCCAAAAAGAACTGCAACAAAAGCAAAATGAAGAGATTAAGTGTATAGCAGTTAGACTTAAGCCTAAGTCTGAAATCAATGAGAAATATTAACAGCCGAATACAGAATAAAAAAATATTGATATATATGTATCAATAATACATATATAAACTGACCTTAAGTCAGCTCAATAATTGAGTATTACAGATAATATATATTTGGTGTACTTTTCATGCTTTCAATGCATTTCAGCTTCAGCTCCAGTGAGAGCATTATAAATCATTTGAAATCCATCGAACAGAGAAAAGGCAGTGAGTGGCATTACGCTGTATGCACATATATCATGGGCTAATCTCAGCGTATATATATATATATATATCCCAAACTATTCAAACAATTGAAGTTCTTACAATTCCCCAGTTTCTGTTGTCAATTAAATTGCGCACAAATTGCATTTATCTAAACTGAAGTGGAGAAAACTATGGCAACGCATGTTATTTATGGATGAAGAGACTTTTCTCTCTCTCTCTTTCTGTCGCTCTCTTTTAGCAAAATCATGGCGAAATTTGTGATGATATTTCAATATTTTACTAGCCCCTAGTTTTGGCTAACAATAAATTGCAGCAGTTGCGATGCGGCCAAAAGAAAACAAGGACAATAAATAAATACTGTGTAGCTAAATGGAAACGCAGCTACAGATACAATAGTAGCAGTCACAGTTACAGCCACAGCCACAGATACAGATACAGCATCAAATGGAAATACAGTTACAGCATGAATGGCACAATAAATAAATCGGAGCAACGTTTTAAAACAAATCCAAACAACATACCCAAGCGCAAACGAACAAAAAACAAAAACCCGCGCATAAAAAGCGAAATAAAATTTGCATTTTTTATAGTTGTTTTTATATATATAAATATATATATAAAGCGCACATTTGTATATATACTTTAAGCGTCATATCAGCTACAACAACAAACTATTGTATATTTATATAGAGAGAAATGCGCAAAGTCAAAGTCGCAGCGAAATGTTATCGAAATGTTATTGAACACGAAGCAGCAAACAGATAGAGACGCAGATGGAGCGTTGGCGAGATGCAGAAGAGACGAGGCGGCGAGAAGGGTGGTGCCCCGCTTCTTGCCTCTTACTCTTGACGAAGCTACTTTTTACTTATGTGCATATATTTGCCGACATATAAACATATGCCCCAGCCAAAAGCCATGTATATCAACAATTGAATGTATGTATGCAGCTACAGCTGTCTGATTCTTGATTATGCACTTTGAAAATCGGAGTATATCAGTTAGGTAAATGTATTTGCAGCAGCTTGCCCGAAGTTTGAGTAACTATATATTCGATCTTAGCTATATTTACTCACCATTTGCCAGAGAAAATATAGCAAGTACTTGACTGACAGCTAAAGGGCTAATACTCAGATGCATTTTATAAGTTTAATTTCTTTAATATTGAGACTTGCAATTTAGACTACCAATTGCTGACTGATTAACAATTACGCTTACAAGTAAATTTCTATAACATTAAAATTAATTTCAGATTATATTCGCTTTTATTTAGCCAACAACCCAATGCTCAATCCACTGAAGTTGCAGAATCTGAAGAACTGATTAACTGATAAAAGATCGGCGCACAAACTAAGTGAAATTAAAGATGCTGTGAAGTTGCACTGAGAATGTTTGGCAACTTAAATTAAAACTATAGAAAATGAAATAAATTAAAGAATCTATTTTGCTTAGATTCTTTTTCTTCAATTAATAAAACCAACTCAAACTCCTTTTAATTATTGGATATCTATGAAATCATTAGATTGACTCGACTAACAATTCAAATTGGTGAACAAATTTATAATTTTCATCAATGAAATTATATTTAAAAACGTTAGTAAGAGTATTTAAGCATTCACGCTTGTCAGATCTGTTACTTTATTATTTTTTGTTCCTCTTTACTTTTGTTTGTCTTGGGCTACAACATCGTTTGCGCTTTGCCACTTTGCTAAGGCGCGTTAACATTTATTCTGACTGTTTGCCTGGCTTTTTATACGCTTTTAATCAGATACAAAGTGAATTTTGTTCAGCTCTTTTCTACTTTTTTCTGCATAAGAAAATACACAGAGACGTCTACAAATACAAATACAAATACACATACAAATACGAATACAAATGTATGTTTTTTCAATGCCAGCTGCTGTTGTCAACGCTGCGTATGAGCAACGCATTATGACTCATACGATCTCTTTTTATCTACTGCTCTTACTGTGGTCTCTCTCTCTCTCTCCATCTACTGACCCACCCCACTTGCTGCTGGGCTCAATCACAAATCATTTTTTATGGCTCTGCTCTTTCAGTTGGCTTTTAAATTTTTCGTGCCCATTTGATTAAACCAACTTCACTTTAGAATCTCCTCCCTTAAGTGAAGCATCCCCTTATCTCCCCGTCTCTCTGTGCCTCTCGCCTTTTCTCCCTCTACCGTTTATCTCTTTTTCTTTTATCTGCAGCTTGTCTTCGCCTCGCATTTCCATTTCCTTATCGTCGTATCAATAAATTAATTCGAAAACTTTGCCGCTTCCATGCCGATTGAGTTACCTACTCCCTTCTACCCCCACTAAGCCCCTGCGTTCTACTTCGGCTCTTCTTTTTCTTTTTTAATTTTTCGTGCAAATTTCTTTCATTTTCTCGCTTTTTATTCTTTTTTTGTGCTCGTCATTCGAGTCGTATCTTGTATCTATAAGTTTGCCGCCTGCTATCGAGTAATTTGTGCCTCTTCTTCCACTTTTTTTTTACAAGCGACAAGTACACCATCCCGTTGGCCACGCCTCTGGCCTAGCTATTTTTCGGCTATTGAATTGCTTTCGTGCTCATGCATTTTCTATGAAATTGTCAGAATGTCTGGCACCGCGTGCCACGCCCACCCTGCACCGCCCCCTCTTAATGGCAGCCAAAATAGTCAGGCTTACAAAATGTTTGGCGCTGCAATTAGTGGACAACATTTGTTAACCAACACTGGCGCAGGCAATGCAGGTATCTAGCAGCTAACTGCGACGCTTATCTTTATTGCAACGGGGTTGGGGTTGGGGGTTGGTGGTTGGGTTCGGATTACCCGGCACAAAATGTGGGTGCCACACACACATTCAAGAAGAGGAACGTTGGAAAACATGTTGCATAAAATTGTAGCAAAAAGTTTGCTTTTTTCTTTTCTCTCTGCCCATCTCTCTCTCTCTCCTGCTTTCTTTTCTTTTGCCCATTTGAAGTAGAATTTTAATCCATGGTTTTTTAAATGCGGGCGATAAACTTTTACTACAATTGTCGAAAACCTAACTGTACATGGGTGTTTAGCTCTGTGTCTGTGTCTTGTGTGTGCGACCTGGCAGACAGCTCGGCCGAGTTAGCTCGCTCGTTCGCTCGCTCGACTGGCTCGTTCAGGTGCTACAGTTTAATTATGTGACGTCGCTTAATGTTTTAATTAAATGTTTTATTAGCACGCTTCTGGGGCACGCCCCGTTAAACGAGGGACAGTGGAGGCAGAGAAGAGTGTGGTGCATGTGTGTGTGTTGCTAAAGTGCCCCCTTTTTAGCTGCCCCTGTTAAACGGCAAACAAGCAACGAATTTTAGGTTGATTCGAAAGCGCATTTGATAGTCTAATTGGTTTTCGGGAATTGGAATTTATGTAAATATATATAGAGATTGTATATCCAGACTTAACTATGTAGCACTTGTATGTGAATTTTCGAATATAATATAGTGTTAATTTCTGGCAAACTTGGTATAGCTTAGAACAAATTTCAAGATATTTGAGAAATTCCTCAAAAGAAAATATAATATATATTGAAGTATAATTTTAAACCATACTATATATGATAAGAATGAATATGAGAACTTAAAAAACAACATAATAATGTATTTCATAGATATGTGGAATATATTATATTAAAAATAGGAAAATTTTAAGATTTTTCTCGACAGAATTTGGATTTGATTTCTTTGGATACCATAAAGATGTTATATTTCTAAAAAAAAGTGGATTATAGGCGTCGTATACAAAGAACATAAAATTTCTTATTTACTGTTTTCGTTTTTTCAATTTTGAATTTATAGAAAAAGCAATTTAAGATTCTTCAAGGTTTGTACAATGTAAACTTTGATAAATTAAGGAGATATATAAAAGTTGAAATTGCAGTTATAATTATTTGCCAAACAAACTCGTTTCACTTTAGATCTTATATTATATTATATTATTATATTATTGGCTATCGTGTTAATATAATTTCAATAATTTCAAAGAAACCCAGTTCTTGTGGCATTAATTTTTGCTTATAAATTGTCCAAATTTATAGACCCCGTTTCGGCTTGGGGTGTAAAAAACAACTAAGCTTAACTCTCTCGCTTACCTATTTAAAGCTGTGCTTGTCCGTTCCATAGCTGCCTATATATATATGGAGTAAGGAAAAGAGAGTATATGAAGAGTGTGTAGAGAGTATATGAATATACACTCTTGTCTGGCTTTGTTTTCTGGCCTCATTCAAGCGTGTTGCAAGTCTTTTATCTAGCATCATTTTGCATTCTTTTTCATCGTGCTTAAAGGCAGCGTCAGTGTTGCAAATATATCAGCGAGGGTGTGCGTATGCTTCTCTCTATGTGTGTGCGTGTGTTAAGATGGCTGCTGCTTGGCTTGGACCATGTTTTGTGTTTGTTGCGGCCAACAAATCAACATCCGGTTAGCTGGTACAACGCACAGCAGCCAGGCACAAACATTGCACATATGAAATTTATAGGCCCGCTCTTGCTCGCTCGCTCTAGCCCACACACTCTCGCTGTCGCTGTCTCCCCCTCTGCCTCTCGCTTTCTCTCACTCTCTTTCTCTCTCTCTCCCTTGCTCTGGCTCTCGCTGTCTGGACAAGTTGACAGGCCGGCGGCGGCCGCATTTGATAACTGTAGCTGCTAACTGCTAGCTGTATATGTTTATGTGTTTGTGAGTTGTCTGGCCGGCCTGCTGCTGTTTTGCTGTCTCTCTTCACATTTGCATGTATGCGTGTGTCTGTGTCTGGCGATAGTCAAGTTTATTTTTTATTTTTAATTTTATTTTGCATGAATAACGCGTTAGCTTTTTGAGAGTTATTTTACTGGATTGCTGCGAATGTTCACTTGGGCACTTTAAAGCACTGTTTTGTCTTTGTTGCTGAACACTGTCTACCTAACTGTATGATTGTATGAAGTGTCTGTGTGACTGTGTCTGATGACAAATAAAACACAATCTGTAAGACCTGGGCAGCTTTGGACGACCGGCACAGACGAGACGCGCAATACGAATGAATGGAGTTGACGGGCAAACGACTTGGCATAGCATACAGCAGCCTCTGTCGCTGTCGCTGCCAACAAAGGCAGCAGCGGCGGCAGAGGCAGCGGCACAGCCAACGACGACACACGACTGCCAAAACACGATGGCGCTACGACGCCACACGACTGCCGAGTCGAGGCGAGAGCACGTTTGGCGCTCTCTCACGCGCGCTCTCGCTCACGCGTGTAGGTCGTCTAGAGGCCGTTTGGGGCTGACATCTGTTTGCCTTGTTTCGAGCTCTCTTGCAAAAATAATTCTCTCACGCTTGCGAAAATGACTTGGCTCTAGCCGTTTAACTGCAAATCAAAGTCGAGGTCGTTGTACGAATGAAAGAATGTCGGCATGTGCTTGTTGTTGTAACGCTTACATGCGCTGCCGACGTCGCTGTTGCTGTTGGCGTCGCAGTCGCTGCCACGGTCGTTGCTGCCACTGCCGCTGCTGCTGCTGCTTTGATGTTTAATGCTAGCTGCGATCCGCCATTGTTGTTGTAACTGTGCCTGTCGCATGCACTTCTCCGCTGCATTATGCTGCTTTTGTCTGTCTGTGCTCTCTTCGCCTCTCTGTCTCGCTCTCTCTCTGTCTCTCTCTTTTAGTATGTGTGTGTGTAAGTGCTCGGCATGCCTTAACTTGGCTTTCTTTTGAATAATGTTGCTTCATGCTTTCGTAGTCTTGTTCTTCATCTGCCAGTTCGTCCGTCTATGCGTCTGTCTGTGCATTTGTCTGCTAGGCAAAAATGCTGTTACTTTTTATGTGCACTCTCCCACTCTGCCCACTGCCGTCCCTCTCTACGTTTCTCTTCGCTTCCCTTCGGCCCAGGCACTCCTTTTGGAATTTTGTTAGATTCGGTCTTTTTTTGCTTACTTATTTTTACTTCTTTTTTAATACATTTTCGGCTAACGGTTTGCGGGCTGCTTCTCTCTTTTTTTGTGCCGCTTTCGCGCGTTTGTAATAAAAACTCGTTATAAGTAGAAATTCTTTAGTTCATTTTTTGCTCTCATGTTTCTATTTCATTTTCTCCTTTTTGTCCATCGTTATTTTTTGTTCACCTGCGACCCTGCCCAGCCTCCGCTTTGCTCTTGGCACACTCATCTATTTCCACTTTTTAAGCACTCTTTGCGGCCACTTTTCTTTATTATGGACTCCCCCTTTCATAACCTCCCCCCACCCCTGGATCTTCCATGACAAATGTGAGAACCGCTTTTGGCTAAAAATAAGCTTTGCTCTGTCGGCGGCTGCTTAGAAGTTTGCTCGACTGGTTAACGCCCCCAACACACACACACACACACACACACATTGACGATTACCTTACAGGTAAGCGCTTCCCTCTACCACCTGCCTCCTCGCTCAAACTCAATTATTAGGCCAGTTGGCAAGCTAATTTGCTTATCAGCAAATGCAATTGCGCGAAAGGCGACCGTAGGTCGGGGGCTGCAGGGTCAATGGGGGCCTTGGCGGGGGTAGACAACAAAATGCGCGCCAAATAAAATTGTCATTTTGCAGGCAGCCGCTGATAAGAAACCCTCTCAACTACGCCCCCTCCCCAACCTTCTCTCCACACTCTCGCCCACTCTCTTTCTCATGCTCTTCTTTCTATCTCTTAAATTGCCTATTTGCGTTGATAAGAAGAGTGTGGCAAAAAAACTTCAAATTAGTTTCGACTTGCCAAAAAGTGCAAATCATCGTAGTCGAAGGGGTGACGGGGCGAGGCTACGAGAGGCTGGAATGTTCATCAAAATCTGAGGCATTCGTTCAAGACAAACTATTTAACACCATTTATTATTAGCCCCAAACAATGGGCGAAGAACGTTACTAAATGATCAGGCAGAGTGAATATTACTAAAATAGTTGACTGCATAGCAGAAAAATGTGAAATATTAACATATATTAGAAAAAAACTAATAGTAACTTGGAGGGGGACAGTAAACAATGTTCTTTACTTATAAGAAGCATCATATATTAATGAATTCTATAGGAACTCTAATTTTAGTATTACTTTTAGCCATTAAAGAAAATATATTTGAAAACTGAATATTTGAAATTCAATATCAAAATTTGTGTCATGAAGAATTAAGTGTTTTTATTAAAGGCAAAGAACTGAGTTATCGAGTTGATATGTCGAGCAAGTGTAAGCAATATCATTCTTTCCATAAGCAGTTTGAGTTTATTCAAATCAAATTATATATTCTCAAATATACTACAGATACAGTAGGTTAGGACTAGAATCTTGTTTGTTGGAGAAACATATAAAAATATCTTTAATTTATTTTAATAATTTAAGCACACTTAAACTTTTTGTTCCGTCTACTTCTCAAAAAGAAATTATTATTGAATATTACTTTCAAGCCAAAAAGCCCTATTCTCTTTCAGAGCTCGCATCTTTCGTTCATAAATTTCCTCATTGTTCCTACATATATGAACTTCCGCAAAGTCCCCTGAAATGAACCATGTTCCAATTGCCCGTCCACAACTTTCAATCAGCAGATTCGTGGCGCCCATTCACCGTCTCATATCTCGATGCCATACCGTACCATATGCATATATACATATATCATATTCAATGCAAATATCATATTCATTGCACTCACCTGTCGGCGGCCCTTCCATATAAAGTGTATTGCATTTAGGAATTTCCAGCGATTGCATTTTTTTCCGTCTCTTTCGAATTTGTTGTTTTTCTTTTTCCGTTTTTGTTTTTGGTTTTGTTATTGTTTTTGTTTTTTCCAGTCTATCATTTCGTTATGTATTTTGTTTATATGGCAAAAACGACGCGACGTAAAAATGGAAAATGATTTTACGGCGAATTGATAACAAGACCTCGCGTTACACGGCGAGTTGTCATTTATATGTGTATATAGATATATATTTATACATATATACATATATATTATGTATAGTATTTATTAATAATAAGTGAATTCTTTCATCCTTTTTTTTGCTGATCACCAAAAATTTGAAAAATCGTTTTCGCGTGTCAACTTTATTCTTAAGCTGCATTGGCAACACTTGACGAACTTCTAACTGTATGTGCGTCTTTACCGTTAGATGTAACGTGCGTTTGCGCAGCGTTTCGCAATATAAACGCAACGCAGCTCTGCCCAACAGTCGACCGTTGCGGTTGAGCGGTCAAAAGCGACTGCCAGCAAAGTGCGACAGCGACTGCGACTGTGGCTGCTGCTTCTGCTGCTGCGGCTGCGGCTGCTACTGCTACTACCACAGCGGCTGCGAGTGCTGCTGCGTTGAACTGGTTGAACTGCACTTGTCGCCGCTGGGCAACCGCAGCTGGCGAATGTTGCGTTTCGACTGAATGCCAACTAGTCGGGGACTTGCCCAACGAGAACTGCTGTGTGCAAGCAAATGCAGCAGAAGCAGCAGCAGCTGCAGCAGTGGCAGCAATGGCAGCGACAGCTGGTGAAGGTGAAGGTGGGCCGCAACGCTGACAAACGAACAACTGCGATGCCAATCAATGAGAGCGAGAGAGAGAGCTTTGTGCTGCGTCGGCGCGCTGCCACTGCAACTGATGTTGCTGCTGCTGCTGCATTGCCAAGAGCCGAAGCCGAGCAGTGGGCGCCAGACGATGACGATGATGACGACGACGACGACGACAACGACGTCGACGTACCGTTGAGTGCATTGGCATAGTAAACTTTACACGAGGCGCCGACGTCGCCTGCAGTAAAAATTTACACACCGCGCACGAGCAAGCGAGCGAGCGAGAGAGAGAAAGAGCGTGCCAGACGAACTCTCATTTGCATTGTAGTTGCAAAACGAATGCCGTTAGATGCGCCGCACTTGACGCTCGTTGCTCATCAACAAGTCAGCGACAGCGACAGAGACGGCGATGCCAGCTACGACTGCGACGTCAGCGGCAGTTACAACAAAGGAATTCCCCCGTATTGGCAGCACAGCTAGCGGCACATAAATCATATATTAAATGAACAGCTAATAATTAAAAATAATAATTTTTATATTAAAAAAATTATTTAATGCACTTGATTGCAAAAACAGCAGACGCTCTTCACTACAGAGAGGTTGTGCGTTTGTATCGAGTTGGCAGCGGCTGCTGCTGGCGCCAGCAGCGGAAGTAAACGGAAAGCTTCAATTTAGCCGGCATTCTGCAATGCATCCGCTTGACTGAGCAGCGACTGAGAACTCCTGGGGGTGCTGGCTGGCAAAGAGCGTAAAGAGCGCACAGGATTTAAGAGCGACGCTCTTCGTTCAGCACGTGGGGCAGGTCAGTTATGCGAGCTGCCACGCTAAGACGTTGCGACGCGTTTGCCATGCGGCGCTCAGCGTGCGACAGACAGCAGACGGGCAGCAGCAGCAGCAGCGATAGCGACAGCGACAGTAGTTGCCGACAGGAGCTGCGACACCACTCTCTTAGATGCACGCTCTCACTATTTTTTTTGTTGTAGCCTTATTAGATTTATCGTGTTTTAGCGCTTAAGCAGATGCCAGCGCTGCCCGCTGTCTGCTGTCCACGCTGCCAGCGCTGCCACTGACCATAAAGTGGAACTGGGCACATTTTATGACTGCCTTTGCCGTCGCCGATGCGCTGCTGCTGCTGTGGGCTCTTTTCTCATCATTATTTGCGCCCCGAATTTTGTGCTCTTTTATTTTTGTTTGGTTTCTTTTTACTTTTTTTTTCTTTGCGACGTTTGCTTTCGTCCTGCTGCAGTTTATGTTCGGCGCTGACTTTTCATTATTATTATTAGCACATCTTGAGCTGAGCAGCTACTTAACGGTAGATATGTAAGTGTGTGTATGAATGTGTATCTCTCTCTCTCTTTCAGTCTCTGCAATTGGCATGCAAATATTTAATTAGCTCGGCGAATGTGGCTGCTTCAAGCTGTTGCCGCACTTGACGCTTGATTAATTCAAGCACCATTTTATTTTTATTTTCTCCTGGCCGCCCTGCTCTCCCTCTGTCTCTCTCTCTCTCTCTTTATCTATTTCTCTTTTCTAGCAACTTTAATTTAGCCAGACAACAACAATTAAATTAGAAACCAATTTGTGAGTGTTGCCTAACTTTGTCTGTCTGTAAAATTGTTATTAGATTTGTCCAAAATAAAAACACTAGCGCAAATGCCCAAACACTCACACACTCACACACACACACATACACACAGACGTTGACAGCTTTCGCTGTCGCCTTTTAACCGCGCACAATTTTCATATGCGAAATTTGTAAAGTATTCGAAATGCACGAAAATATGCAAACAAAAATTTACACTGAGCGAAAATGTTCATAACTTCATGTAAATGTCAGTTGCTATATTTCAGCAGCAAATTTTTACAAAGAAGTTCGGAGAACCTTTTGGAAAAATTCGAAACTCGAACACAAAACAGAAACTTTGTAAGTCAATTTCGAAAATGAAGTGTAACAGCAACAGCAATCGATCATATAACTGTTCTCTCACCAACTTATTATTTCTCTGATTTCACTTCCGTTTTTGCCCGTGCACTTATTTAGGTGTCTCCCTGCGTGAGTGTATTGGTGCATTAGATAGGCGAATTTGGCAAACAGCATTTTAGGTATTTTGTCGCTAAATTGAGTTCCGGTTTAATGTTGGCTTTTGTGTGGATAAATTTTCATTTTTATTTTTTTTTTTTTTTTGTTTCAGGCTTCTGTCCACGCCAACATCAGGCAGGCTTCGGTCTGTTGTTTATTTAATGGGGCAACAGAATTTGGTTTTGGCTGCCGATATGGATATATATGAAATACTGTATGATAACTACCCTATTTATACATATATATAAGAAATTAAAATATTAAAAAAACAGAATTTTTAAACTTTCTAATTTGGTTTGACTTTGACTATTAGCTTAGCCTAACGGAACTCGGAAACTTAAAGCGCTAGCTATGCCAAACTTGGTATCTCTTTATATCAAGGTTATTAGACTCTGTAGATCCGAGATGACTTTAAAGTCGACTAATTATATTTGGTATATAATTTACCTCCAATCATATATCATCTCTAGGATATATTCGTGTAGTTGCTCGTTTGATATGGCTTGTACCCAACACTTAATATATTTTCGACATATTTCATGTGCTTAAATAACTCGCAATTAACTGCTTTACAGGGCATATACCCTTTAAATACACCCTTCCATGGCATAATAAATCGTTTTATGTTAATATTTGTTTTTGTTTTTACGCTTTTTTTTTTTGTTTTGGATATTTGCGCGCCGGAAAATTGCCTCGCAATTAAAACCAAAAATTATGTTGCCAAAATTGAAAGCAGCGACAGCGGCGCGTAACAAGAAGTTGGCAGCAATTAGCAATGAAATATAAATTATTTACAATTTTTGGCAACGCCATTAACACAAAGCCGAGCAATTGCCAGGCGCTAATAAATTGCAAAAACAAAATGTGCAAAGGAAAAGCTATAGAAAATATATATATATATTGAAAAATGTATATAAATATATATATATATAAATTTATATATATTTACATATATTATGTATTTTTATTTGCGCAAAATGTTTCATGTGCAGCTAATGGCAGCCACCAGAGCCTAAATTAAACATTAAAACGATGCTAATCAGACGATCCCCAATGGCAAATGGCGAATGCTAAAAACTATGCTAAAAGCCCTGCATTAAAGCTATGCGACGCTCGCCCATTAGATGCTGCGAAATATGCGCAAAATATTCAAATGCATTCTAAATAAATATGAGCATTTTATAGAAACAGCAACAAAAATGCCGCACAAAAAGATATGCGACAAACAGAAATACCAAAGGCAGAGGCCAACACTGGCTAAGCGAAGTGGGCGTAGCCAGCCAAGAGATACCCTGTAACAACTAACCTTTTGAGCATAGCAATGCAGAATGCGAAGTTTAACTAAATCTGCCTCGAAGCTATAAAAACATTTTTAAAATTTCCAAAAGTTTCTCTATTCAATTTCCCTGCAAATATGTGAACTGAATATTATATAGACTTGATTATTATTTATTTTTTATTGTATTTATTTTTTAGCTAGTTCCTATCTGCTGAAATACTAAATTGTGTTGATTATTTATTTTAATTTTTTTTGTTTGTATTATTATTTTTTTTATTTATTTATTTTCTTCTTATTTTATTTATATATATTATATATATATTTATTATATTTTTATAGTCTTTTATTCAATTTATTCAGATCATTTCTTGCGAGTTACCCCGCATACCCCAATAGATAAATTTCTTAAATTTTAGAGTTATTTATTTGTGATCCTTTCAGCCTTCACCTTTAGTTGTTGAACGCCTAACTCCCCATATCTGAAGCTGTGTCGCCCAATATTAATAGATAGATCCCTTTGTAGCACTGACTTTCTCACGAATCAGTCCAGCTCCAGTCCATCTGCGTGGCGCTTTACATTGTTAACAAAATTTAAATTTGTTTGTTGAAGTCCACGCCGCAAAGCCCCATAAGCCCCTTCCACATAGGAAGGTTAGCCCCACAGAAGCCAGCTTTACTGCTCTACGACAGTTTGCTCAAGGCTCTCCGCATCCTAGCCAGCTGTGGAAAGATAAAATTGATGTTGCAAGCAAGATCAAAATATTAAATAATCGAATCGAATAATATAGCTGCGGCTCACCAAATAGATAATTGATCTATATGCAATATACTTGAATATTATATTTTAGTTCCGAAATAATTTATATAGCTGAATATTCAATGTTATTTAATGTTTTTATATTTATTTGAATTTTTTATTTATCTGTTCTTCATACAATATTCCCTCTAAAATAATTTTTTGTTTTATTGTGTTTTATTATATTTTATTTTATTTTTATTTATTTATATTTTTGTCTTGTACAATTAGTTATATATATATCTATCTGTGTACATATATATTAAAAAATAATACTCAAGCCAAACTTCAAATGAATTGCTTTCATATTGAGAGAGTTCATTGAGGTTGTTCAGACTTTTCATAGAAACCAGAAACGTTGTTCAGCAGCTGATTACAGTTCAGCTACCTAGAACTCATCTCACTTATTTGCAGGGTATTTCAAAACAATATCAAACTCGACACGCACTCGTAATATTCAAATGGATTAACTTTGATCAGATGCAAATGAGGAGCGTTAAAAGGGGCAGGCACAAAGGCGTCGAGGGATGCGGCTGGGGCACAAATTGAGCTAATTGCAAACTAGATACAGAGAGAGAGAGAGAGAGAGAGAGAGAGAGAGAGAGTAAGGCTAAAGGACACACACATTAATAGCAGAATTAGAGTTAAAGTGCGCTGGCATTGTCAGCCTCTCCGAGGACCAGAAACAGAGTGACAATCGGCCCTCCCTCCCTCTCTCTCTCTCTTTCTCTCTACCCCTAAATTTGTTAAAAAGTCCCAAAATTCAATATCAGACATTTAGTCTATGGCAGCAAACAATCAGACAATATCCATTTGATTGACATGCCCATTCACTCAATACTCTCAACGCGTGTTCACAAATTGACTTCAATTAGGCAGGCCGATTGGGGGTTAAGGGATGCTTAAGAGGAATTAAGGGTAGTAGCAGCGTAATGTGCTTAACAAGTAATTGGCAGTGGTTTCCATCAGGGCAGACAACAGAAACGCAGATATTAGAATAAATTTATAATAATAAGAAATATTTATTTATTTATTTTTATTTCAAATTTGTATTCAAATTTAAGTATTTAATATTAAAGATAGCGTAAAGCCTTTCTTCCCTTTGCCTAATATTAATAACATATGCCTGATTTGTTTCCTTGCCATCCGCCTTTTACCTCAGCTTAAGTAGGCTTCAAATTAAGTTCGCATTAAGTTAACCGGCTGTCAAATGTAACAGAAGGAAACTAAGCTTCAAATTAACAATGACACATAGATTTAACTAAGTTTTGCCCTTAATTAAATTGCATTCCACTCTAGCAGAAACTTTCAGGCAAAGCAAATAAAACCTGTGTGTGACTTTAAGCCTAAGACTTAAGGTTAAAGTGTTGACTTAATGACAGGCCAAATGGCCACAATGCCAATGTCAAATGGCAAATGAGTGCTGACAGGTGTCATACGCAACTTTCTGGATGTTGAAGACAAGGAGCGAAGGATGAAGGTCGAAGGCCTCAGCAAGCAGTTGTAGCTAATTGAAAAGCGCTGCACGGCGTGCAACTTGACGTATACTTAATCTTTGAACAAACACAACACAGAGAGTTGTGTGTGAGTGTCTGATGTTGCTCCTGCTGTGTACCTCAATGTCGAGCAGCACATCAAATAGGGTTAACAGACAGCCGGGAAACTTGACACACTGAAAAACGCAGCAGATTCAATGCAAATATCAACAAATCAAATGGAAGGGCGCAAACGAAGGTAGCTAGAGAGCGAGAGAAAGAGAGAGAGAGATAGAGATAGAGTGGAGTGGATGGGGCAGTGGTAAATTGGGGGCTACTCAGCACAAAGTGTTGCCATGCTCAAAGACACTTGAAGAAAAAATGTTGAACTTCAACTAAATGTTAACTGAGCTAGAAATTAAGAGAAATACAGTGAAAATACGCTTAAATGTACAGACGTGAATAACATATAGGAGAGTGTTCTTTAGCTCAAAAAAGAAGCTAAATAAATTGAGTAATCAATGCAAAAGCAATGAAAGTCACTGTCAATTAGAACTTGGAATTCAGTGAGAAGATTTACTTCAATAAATGTTAAATATAAAAGAAAAACAATAAAATTCTTAGAAAAAGTATTTACGCAAAGCAAACCAAGCATTTCTGAACTTAAGTATGAAATATATGATATAAGAGTTTAATTTTAGAAATGTTTACTTAAACCAAAGCCAGAAAAAAAGTATTTTAAACTTGAAGAATTTCCATGCCTCAAACATGAGTTAAATTTCTTAATTTATGTAGAATTTTTTGCCAACTTACTTATGTAGATATTTATGGCTTGTCTGAAAAAGATCCTCAGAGAGAGCATAGCTAAGCCCATGTGGATCCATGGTAATCCAATCTGGGTCACTGCCAGCTATTCCAGCTAGAGCTTTCAAACAAGGAAAGCCAGGAAAAGCTCGGAGTCGCTTGGGTTGATCAATGACTAGTCAGACACACCAGTTCCTTAGAAGTGGATAGATTAACAAGACTTATTTATTTAACATAATTAATTGAGGAAAGACAGCATGGTTATATTTTACTTCACAATTAAGAACGAAGCCAATATATCATGAATTCCCATTTGCAATTGTAAATATCATTAGCTTCACTCAGCCTGTCATTGCACAAGAATTCTAATAAGAAATTTTGTAATTAAATTATATTTAATTATATTATATATACTATAACTGCCTTTCAACACCTTCAAGTATTTGCCGACTGAAAATAAATGTAAAAGTTTTCAAAAAAATTTTTTCCTGAATGACCAAAGAGTCAAACTCTGGGCTAATTCAATAAAAAATCGAAAAGCATCTCAGGGTTTCAGATTCTAGGACTTAAAAATTAGATAAAAAATTGTTGATCACTTAAAATAATTATAAATTTATGAATAATCCAAAAATTTCTAATTACTTAAAATAAGCTAAAAAAAATGTGAATTTCAGTAAATATTTAATATAAATAAATAATACAAAAATTAAGTGAAACGTTATAAAAAATTTATATAAAATATAGTGCAATGCCTTAAAACTGTATTTCCCAAGCCAAAGTTTTCAAGCTTCACAAAATACTTACATGTTTTCTCTCAGTGCATTGAGTCTGTCTTCACATGCCTCGTCGCCTTCGTCGCCCTCAGCTGACTTTCCTTATTGTTGCTTTAAAAAACGCCGCAGATCAGCAGAAAATGTTTAGAAAATGCCACCAGCTGGCTGGCAGGCAGGCAAAACATATGGAAATTACATTTCCACTACAACAACAACAAGGATATAAGAAAAAGAAAAGCGTTCAAAAATGTTCGTTGCAGCATTTTTTGGGATTTGGGCTAAAGTTTTTCGTAGGCATTTTGTGTGGGCTTTTAGAAAATGAAAACTTGCAACAACAGCAGCAGCAGCAGCAGCTACGAGCAGAGGGAGTGGCGTGGGCGGGGGCGTGAGGTATATTGGTTCATGTTGGCTGAGCTGTGCGCTAGCCACACAAGTGCGGCCAGAAAAGCACTTAATCATCTTAAACCGTTGTTTGCACGGCTTGCCACAGACGGGGCTGCCACAAGCGCAAACACACAGCTTGTGGCACACGTGTTTTCAGCTGCTGCGCCGCACGCAAAAATAAAAAAACACAACACAACTGAAAAGAAAGAAACAACTGCCACGCCCACAATTTGACTAGCTGCGCAGCTTACTAAACACGGGCAGCCACTATCTATCCAGGTGGCAATACCATGGTGCCGCCACACGCTGCAGGCACATTTCATGCAGCTTCCCAAAAAGCTAAACCGCATTTAGCGCGCGTTTAGTGGTCGCAATCTGAAACTGCGTCCCCTCATGCAGGTGGCAGCCACCACCCCCGCCCCCTGCTCTACCTCTTCCTGCGTCACTCGCCTAGATTTATGCAATGGAAAATATGCCACTGTCTGAACTTTCAGTCAGGCGCACAGCCACGCCCACATGGCACATGCCGCCTCGGCAAACAGCGAGAGTTGCAAATTCGTTTTTTGTTTTCTGTTTTGTTAATTAAAAAATTTTACTTGCTTATATGCAAATCAATTACCTGTAAAAACGGTTGAGCGGCGGGCTGTGTGCAGGGTAAAGATACTTTCGCTGGCAACTGAGGTCAAAGGGAGCGTTGAGGGCAAAGAGGATGGGAGCAGGTCAGAGGCAGGCACAAAGCAATAAGCGATATCGGGCTCTGAATGAGTGTACAGGTGTATGTGAGAGTGTGTGTGTGTGTGGCTCTGTGTGTTGTGCTTTGTTGTGCATCTGCTGCAGCTACTGCTGCCTAACTGAGCAGCTGAGTCAAGAATTCCAGCTCGCTTTCCTGTATACGCAATTACTATATACAGCATTGTTCACAAAAATAGTAGTGCGGCTGAGCTCTAAGTTTTGGATAACACAATTTAGTGATAAACACATCTTGAAAATTTTTTGAAATTAATGTTTAGATTAACATATTTTTTATTAATCGAGATATTTTCTTGAGAAAGAACAATTTTCAGAATTTATTTGTACATTAAAAAAAAAATATATATATATATAAATATATATATATATATATATATATATATATATATATATATATATATATATTTTTTTTTTTTTTTTTAATGTACAAATAAATTCTGAAAATTGTTCTTTCTCAATATATATATATATATATATATATATATATTTTATTTTTTTTATATATAAATATATATAGTATTACTCTAACATCATATATTAAATTTTACACATTTGATTTGGTCTAATATTTAGGTGATAATCAGCTGGGCACCACTTCATGAAGCTAACCACTCCTTCTTAGATGCATGTATTTGTTTTATCAAACAGTCAGATAATATTCGTATATTACAAAATTTAATTTTAATAGATAAATATGTAAAGTAAGTAAATATATGGATTGCTCTAATTGGAGCCTAAGCCATTCGGTTATGTAATATTATTAAAAAATTAGTTTATTGTCTAGTATAAGACTAGATAAGATTGCAAATAAAAATAGTAAAATTAAAGTAAAAAAAAATTATAAAATTTGTATAAACTATTATTCTTTCTATTCTAATATTCTAGAATTTGTTTCTTAATATTAATTCTGGAATAGCTGAGGAAATTTAATATGATATGAAATAAAATTAAATTTGTTAGCAAACAGTGTAACAATATTTAAAATAAAGTTAAATAAGAATAAGTCAAGAAGATAATTCGATAATAAATATTTTAAATTATAAATACGATATACTCTATGCATTTAAAATCACGTGTTTCTGTGGCATCTTTTACTCTTCCTCATTATTTTTAATACAAAAATATAATTGAAAAAAAAATAATATAATTATGATTAATAATAAATGAAAATTTCCTTTTATATACTATGAAATGAAATATCGCATTTATATATTATACTATATAATATATATTTTATATTCTTTATTCAAAATAATGCTTTAACGCTTTAGCAACATTTCGATTCACTTTTCGCTGCTTTGATCGATTCCCGCGTCAAGTTGCAGCCAATCAAATTCAATAAAAATTATGGAAACTCATTTCTTTTGATGATGTGTGATAAACTCTGTGAGGGTCTCGTTTGCTTGTTGCCCGAAGCAACAGTTGCACGCTGCTATTGTTGTGGGGCAAGTCGCAAGTCGCAAGTTCCAAGTTGGAGCCTGGGAAATACTTTTGCATATTGTTTGACTGCCTCAAGGAAAAGAACAGCGTCAAAACTTGCCGCAGCCCTTTGAATTTTGAACTCAGTTCAGAGTTGACGAGGCCCAACAAATGACAATAAGGGGATCGACTAAGAGATACTCTGTAATGAGTGGAGCAGTACATGCAATACTTTACAATTAGAATTACAATAGAATATAATATAATATATAATAAAATAGAATAATAAATGAAATGTTATGGAATCTAATGGAGTATACAACGAATTGAAATGGAAAATGGAATGGAAAATGGAACACAAGGGAATAAAATGCCATTCAATACAACATGAAATATAACTGAATAGGAAATAGTATAAACAGAAATAAGAAAGAATAAAATGGAATCGAATGACACACAATGGGAATTAAATACAATGAAATAATATAGAGTTCCAGCAATAGAATAAAATAGAGCTGAATGAAATGCTATGAAATAGAATTTACAGAAATGAAAAAGAATGAAATGGAATCGAATGAAATCGACACAATAGAAAAGGAACAAACAAAGAATTATAAAGAGAGTTCTATGAAATATAATGAAATAGAGCTGAATGAAATGGTGTGAAGTAGAACGGACAGAGAATAGAATCGAAAACGATATAATAGAACGGAAGGGAATAGAACAGAAAACATGAAACATATAGATTAATTAACTAGGATAAATAAGAAAATCAATGGGATATAAATATATAAAATATAAAATATAAAAATATAAAATATACATTAAATAATAAAGAAAAGTAAAGAATTTTAAAAAATTAATTAAAATCAAAACACACAATTTTGACAGAATAAAACGAGATTAAAAGTATTGAAATATCATGAAACTTATATATAATAATTACTTTATATGCGAGAGTTTTGTGAAACAAGTCTGTATTTCAATACCAAAAAGTCGAAAACTTTTGAGCTGCACAAATTGTGGAGGGTCCAGAAAGCCAAGCCATATTTGAAGAATAAAATATGTTCTTCAAGAAAAAGCTTAATCAGTATTGTAGATGATATGCCAACATGGGAATATAGATCTGTGATAGAATTCATATAGAAATTTTATCAGAATTTTTTAGAAACCTAAGCTAAGGAGCTAAGGAGGCACATAAAAACGTTCTTGTTATCCTGTCGACTATAAGTATATAGCTTGAGTATATTGCAATTTAAGAGATTTCACTTTAAATACTAACTCATATTTTTTACGCTACATAAAAACTTAGCATACTCCCATCTACGCTCTGCGCCCTGTTGACAGGGTATTGAAAAGCATAAAACTTGCGTCTGCATCGCATTTCAGCAGCGGCAAAACAACTAAAAGTCAAATAAACAATTCAACTAAACGCTGTCAACGGCAGCAGCAGCAGCAGCAGCAGAAGCTGTAGAAGGATATAAAGGAGCAGGAGCAGGAGCAGGAGCAAGTCAGCAGTCAGCGAAGGAGTCAGCATCATCATCGCTCATAATACAAACAACATCAGCTGAAGGCAAGGACAAGTAGCTAGGCAAGAAGCAAGTAGCTGAAGCAAGTAGCTGAGGCAGTAGCAGTCGCAGGACCTGCAGCCTGCAGCCTGCTGACTGCTGCCTGCTGCCTTGTTCCTTGTGCCATAGTTTCATATTTCGCTGGGTTTTGCATGTTTTATTTATTGTTGAGAGCGCAGCTCGGGCCAAAGGTTACAACTCTTGACTTTAATTGTTAACAAGTGACGGCTCCGAGCTTAAATTATTGAATGCCAAATGCGGAAGCTCGCTTTGTTCTTGTTCCTCTTGCCGTTGCTATCTAGATCCCTCGTCTTCATCTTCATCTTCATCTTCGTGCTGGCTGGCATGAAAAATTGTGGCGCATCATATTTCAAAAATTTTTGACGCAGCACAAGAAAGTGTCGAGCTGAGTTGGGCATGATATATGAAAGGATGCGGTATTTTGGGCCAAAAGGCGTGAATGTCCTGCGCGTGTCCTGATTAAAGCGCAACATTTTGTGGCATTAAGGCCGCAAATGAGGTCACTAACACGCAGCTGACTTAATGGCCCCTGCAGCTAATAGATGCCGCAGGTGTGCCATGCACACCTCACTGAGCGACAGAGACAGCCGTCGAGGGAGACAGAGACACAAGATCTGAGAAGGCCTCACATCATTTGTCTTCATCAACAGCCTCGTCTGAGGACATGTGCGAGGCCTGCGCTGCGTATACGTAGCGTGTGATATTTCATGACAACTGGCAATGGGCCTACAGATAAGAGTAGAAAGAGACAGAGACAAAGAGAGAGGGAGAGGCAGAGAGATAGCGCGGGAGACAGCGTTAGGTAGACAGAAGCAGAGGCTGGCTGCTGACAAGCTCAGATACTCAGCCTGTTAGACAGCACCTTCAGCACTCAAATAAAACTCAAAGTAAACAAGTCAGCTGTGGCAGTTGCAGTGGACTGAGCAGTAAATACCCTGTAAAAAGACTTTTCTCTTGTGTAGCTAAGTGAATGGAATTGCAATAAATTTATATATGTATCTAAATATCGAACATATAGTTCCAGCAGAAATGAGCGTAAGAATCTGAAGAGTGGAAGGAAGAAGCAGCGTTGATTTTAGCAGTAGATAATGCACTTCATATTGAAAATAATAATTATGTAAGAAAACTTAAATTAGTTTTAATTAGAATAAATCTTAGATATGGAATTATACTAAAGAAATATATAACAAAATTGATGTCTTTGTTTACCCATTTCATTTTCATTAATTCATAGAATTCTCAACTAGTTTTAGCTTAACAAAAGTAGCAAGAGGCTGACGAGTGGTCAAGAGTCACTGGCAAATCAGCTGATGACGGAGCTAGAAGGTTTCATTTTCAAATTTATACTTTATCTAGCAAAGTTGAAGAGTAACTTTGTCTGCTGCAAAGCCTGGCCTAAGAGGCAAATTGCCTGTTGAGCGTTTTATCTAGGGGAGTCAATAGGAAAATGCTTTGGATGGACCACCTTCTACTTAGCAGAATATTAGACAGCTTTCTATATTTTGTAATAGCATAAAACAAAGTGCTTAAAGCAGCATATATACGAAAAGTTAACCCATTGCTAAAAAAAATCTCAAATAATTTTTCAAACATTTATAAATTAATTTTTGAGTTTCTTAGGCTGAATTCTTTGAAATATGCCTAAGCCTATGTTCTATGAGTCTATATTAATATTCCATGAACAGCACTTATGCTTGCTTTTCTTACAGAGCCAACCAGCAACAAGCTACCCCTTGCGCCCATTCATTTTTTGCACGGTATTAAAAAGGTGAAAAAGCGAAAAAGTTTGCCTTCAATTAACTTTGATGTGTTGAAATTCAGCCGCAGGCTTGAAAATAATTAATTGCTGTTGTTGTGTGTGCGTGTGTGTGTGTGTTTTGTATGTATAAAAAAAGTGTGTTGAGTCTTCTCACTTGACGCTGTCGTCTGACTTTGTTTTGTCAAGTGTTGCGCATTGTATTGCGAGATTGTGTGGCAAGAGCTGCAAGAGTTAAATTTAAACCAGCTCCCAGGTTTTTGGCCAATGAATCATGAATAGACAGGACATGGAATAGGACAAGCTGCATGCCACACGATATCAATGCAAATTGAAGTGGCCAACGTTTGTCGCTGCCCAATTGACGAGCTGTTCGACGAGTGGTGGCTGGTTGCGAGGGCGGGCAGGGCGTGGTAGCTGAAGCTGAAGGTGGAGCTGGTGCTAGAGTTGCAGCTGGGGCTGAGGCTGGTGCTGGGGCAAGTGCACATTTGAAATTCAATGAATTTTTACCCAGGTCAAGCGACAGCGCAGCCAAAGTTTTGCGGCTTAGATGAATAACAGACAGACACATACACACACACACACGTACACGACACAGGAGACGAGACGTGCACCTGCAACATGTCAATTGGCCAGCGCCATTGCCACAGAGCGCTCGCCACACAGAGCTTGCCACAGAGCTTGCATTATGAATGATTCGGTCAGCCAAATTGCCACAAACTGTTTGCAGTTTAAGTTGAATTCAATTTCCATCCAAGTACCATCTCCCTATCTCTAGCTCTTCCTCTTGCGCTCTGACGAATGTCCTTAAAATGTGCCATAAATTCCAGACGTCAAAACTCTGCAAATTGCCGCTAATTATCGTGAGTGCTAAAGGATTCCAGCATTCAGCGGCAGCAGTCGCCGAGAAATCTGACAAAAAAAAGAATGTGATACTCTGTTCACGATAGTCAAATGGAGTGTATTGGCTTTGAGTACTCTCTAGCTGTAACTAGAGCAACTGTGTATATGGATCTACCTATCTATCGTCTAGGTATCTGTGGAGCTATCTATTTATATCTATATCCATATCTATATCTATATCTATATCTATATCTATATCTATATCTATATCTATATCTATATCTATATCTATATCTATATCTATATCTATATCTATATCTATATCTATATCTATATCTATATCTATATCTATATCTATATCTATATCTATATCTATATCTATATCTATATCTATATCTATATCTATATCTATATCTATATCTATATCTATATCTATATCTATATCTATATCTATATCTATATCTATATCTATATCTATATCTATATATATATATATATATATATATATATATATATATATATATATATATATATATATATCTATATCTATATCTATATCTATATTTATCTTTCATTTATTATTTAAGCAGTATTACACAGTCGTTCATACCCCACTACAATATTCTCCATTCAAATATACATAATTTAATATTATTTACACATTAAAAATATAAATGAATAATGCGAGTTACTTTACGATTTTATGGAAGCATTGAAAAATAAGATAAAACTGTAAAACCTGTAAAAAGCACAGCTGTAATATACCCTGTAAATAGTTAAAATGCATTCCTAATCATTATAAAAATATGTGAGTAATTATTTTTAATATTAACTCTACTAATTTTCATTTCTATTAAGTTTCATACCTTAAGATACCCTGTAAGTGAATGTAATGCATGGTATTTATGCATATAGATACTTAGAGTGATTTGATCTAGCCAAGACTATAGAATTATTTGAGTATGTAGACTGCAAAAACCCTTGGACTTATACTAAATACGAAAAAAAATATATATAATAAAAAAAATATATATGCTATATTATATATATGTTTAACATAAAATAAGACCTTAATAAATGCATTTTGTAGTACAAGTTTTTCTCTGCGTGTAGCTCTAAAGAAAATTAACACAAGCTCGACAAAGCCAGCTTAGATAAATAATTGCATTTCAGAATGTATAAATACAAATACTCTCAGAGTACTGGAAGCGCATGCTAATTGGTTGTATACATTTGCAGGGTATTTGGCAAATTAAAAACCAAAATTAATTAGCCACAAAATATTGTATATGCCAAGCGCTTACAATGCAACAAAGTTTCCATTTCGGCTGCTTACGAAATTTGTCTTAAATTTTGCAGAGAATTTCATGAATATTTCAGACAATTTTGTAGGCCAATAAGCAAAGTGGCCAAGACTCAACTGCTGTCTGTGTGTGCATGCGTGTGTGTGGCAGAGGAGCTCTGATATTGTCCCAAGGGAATTGACAGCTCAACGAGCCAAGTAGACACAACATTGCGTATACGCAATAAACTATTATCAAAAGCTAAGAACTAAATGCAATTTGATATGCCCCACAGAAGTAGACGAAGAAGAAGAAGACGACGATGTAGAAGCAGAAGGATTTGAGAGAAGCCGTCGTTCGTCGAAATTCCTTGAGGAGCTCAAACAAATCGAAATTAATTTGATTTGCTTGCCGCTTGGCCAACGTGGCGTATGTGCAATGTGCAGCATGCAACTGAAAACGAACAACTTGTCAAGCTAAACAATTAATAAATCAATTTTGATCCCCCAGATTCTTTCTGGTATTTAATTTTGCATTTATCTCATGTCATTCATAGAACGAGCTAGAGAGGGCGAGCAAGGAAGACCGTAGGAAACAGCTGCCAACAATCAACAACTGAGCGTGTTACATACAGCCCTCGAAGCTCATCCAACTTGACCAACTTGAGCTATGCAAAGACAAGAAGCAGCAACAGGAAATTCAATTAGGAAATCAACGCAAAACGGCGTCTGGGCCGAGTCAAAAAGCCAGCTGGGGAGCTGTCCAAAATACAAGTAGCTGATAGAGCGTATACCCTGTAAAAAATGAGAGGAAAGAGCGTGAGCTCTAGTAATATATGTAACTCATCTTTTTTGGGTTCGATTGCTTCTAATGTATTTTTATAGCTGTTCATTTATTTGTACTTCTTCATTTATCCGTCTTTCCGCAAAGATCTCTAATTTTTTATTTTTCACTATCGATAAAAATCGATATTTACACTTCGCTTTAAGGTCATAATGTGTTGAATATAAGATCTAGAGCTGCGAGATCCTGCGAAGAATCTAGCCTTTATAAATATTACCAACTTTTTATTCCTTTTCTATTCAACCACAATTATTCAATAACTTATCTGCCAGAGTATAGTCGATAAGCCAGTCGAAGCGCTGCATGAGTATAAGCAAGTGGGTGCTGAAGCTCTGAGCAGAGTTCAGAGCATCTCCAAGTTCAGTACTTCCAACTAAATCACTCTTACCTTCTATATATTTCTCTCTTTCTATATATTTCTGTACCATGTATCTTACTCTGTCTCTCTCTTGCCTATTTTACCACCTTTCTCTAACTCTGGCTGTCTCTCTATATCACATCTTGGGGTCAGTCATCTATTTTCATTTTCATGATTTGAATTGGCTACCTACAGGGTAGCTTCATGCCTTGCATACTCAATTACTTGTTGTTTTAGTTGTAGTCAATCATGCGCAACACGCGCTAGCTGAACACACACATTCACACAGACGTGCACTAACACACACACACACATAATTTATTATGGCTATTTTTGGACATAAAACGCAAGACAGAATAACAGTTAGGTCCGAACAGTTGTTAAGCGGCGTACCGTCAGGTAAATGAACTAAAAGTGCGATACGCTGCGTGGCAGCAACAACAACAGCAACAACAATCAAAAGCATAGCAAAGCGATCGCAAAAAATTAGATTGCCACACTTTCAAAAGAAAGATAGAGAAAGAGAGATAATGCGAGCTAGAGAAGGAGCGAAAGAGCAAACAGTCAAGGGCCACATTTTAATCCGTTTCATTCAGCGAATCGACAAAGTCAACGTCGACGCCGACGTAGACGTCGGCGCTAGCGGAGTCATTCCCACGAAGTGCGAACAGCTGTGCGCCAGCGATTATGCAATTTTAGAACGGTAAAAAGACGCTGCCCTCTTATACTGGCCGCTGTCCAGCTGACGACGCCAGCGCCGACGTCGACGTCACCAGCGACTGCATCGTTTGGCTGGCCAAGCGGCACCAAAACCCAAAAACTACAAATGAAGAAAAAAAGCAAAAATATGAATAAAAAAAAATTGACTGCAACTTGAAGTGTTAAATGGCACGCCTCGCTGTCGGTAATTCGGCCGCAGAGAATGTACAGTGAAGCCTCAATTAGTCGAAATAAAATAATAAAATAAATTTCTTATTTACCTATCAAACTTTACATATATAAATGATTAAAGTATTTAAGTTAATATGAAATTATATAAAAATAGATACAACACTAATGCTAATGCTAATGCTAATGCTAATGCTAATGCTAATGCTAATGCTAATGCTAATGCTAATGCTAATGCTAATGCTAATGCTAATGCTAATGCTAATGCTAATGCTAATGCTAATGCTAATGCTAATGCTAATGCTAATGCTTATGCTAATGCTAATGCTAATGCTAATGCTAATGCTAATGCTAATGCTAATGCTAATGCTAATGCTAATGCTAATGCTAATGCTAATGCTAATGCTAATGCTAATGCTAATGCTAATGCTAATGCTAATGCTAATGCTAATGCTAATGCTAATGCTAATGCTAATGCTAATGCTAATGCTAATGCTAATGCTAATGCTAATGCTAATGCTAATGCTAATGCTAATGCTAATGCTAATGCTAATGCTAATGCTAATGCTAATGCTAATGCTAATGCTAATGCTAATGCTAATGCTAATGCTAATGCTAATGCTAATGCTAATGCTAATGCTAATGCTAATGCTAATGCTAATGCTAATGCTAATGCTAATGCTAATGCTAATGCTAATGCTAATGCTAATGCTAATGCTAATGCTAATGCTTACGCTAATGCTTACGCTAATGCTAATGCTAATGCTAATGCTAATGCTAATGCTAATGCTAATGCTAATGCTAATGCTAATGCTAATGCTAATGCTAATGCTAATGCTAATGCTAATGCTAATGCTAATGCTAATGCTAATGCTAATGCTAATGCTTATGCTAATGCTAATGCTAATGCTAATGCTAATGCTAATGCTAATGCTAATGCTAATGCTAATGCTAATGCTAATGCTAATGCTTATGCTAATGCTAATGCTAATGCTAATGCTAATGCTAATGCTAATGCTAATGCTAATGCTAATGCTAATGCTAATGCTAATGCTAATGCTAATGCTAATGCTAATGCTAATGCTAATGCTAATGCTAATTCTAATGCTAATACTAATACTAATACTAATACTAATACTAATACTAATAAAATTAAAATTATATTATTTTGTTTATTTCAAGGTTGATTGAAGGCATGCTTCACTGTATCTAGATAGATGCTACATGCATTCACTTCCTCAATGGATGGTGGTTTGTCTAGTTTGCCGGCTGCCGCCGCTGTTGTTGCCGCGCTGGCTGCACAACCGAGTCGCAAGTCTGTGAGTCGCCAAGACTCTTCGACTTGAATTTCGGAATGCGGAGAAAGTAGGCCGCGATCGTCTGCCTCTGCCTCTGCCACTGCTGCTACTTCTATCTCTGCCACTGCTGACGTTGGCATCGTTGTCTGCGTCAGCGTCGGCGTCGGCGTCGACGTTCTACTATTGGCCGCTTGTCGCGTGCAGCATTCCGCATGTTGCAACAGCCGCAGTGAACAGTTAGACGAAGCTGCAGTTCCGTTTGCTGCCAAGCGGATTTTTGAGCCACTAATTGGTCTCAATATGTCTGGCAACGGATCGGCAACGATCGTCATCATCATCAGCTTCATTATCTGCTACGAAGCTCATTATGATGTTCGCTAGCGACGGCCTCTGCGCAAGGTTGTTGCACGCTACCAGCCATTAGTGCAACATTGTTGCAGCGCCCCTTTAAAGATGTCTAGCCAGGCGGACTACACTTGGAGAAACAAACAAAAAATTCCCCAAAATTTCAAATCTTAAGAAAGATTTTAATGAAGCATCAACTAAGAAGATAAAAGGAGATCTAAAAAAAAAATAAATTATTTCATTAATATAAAATTGAAATGTTTATTAACAAATATTTTCTTAGACTCTATATAGGATTTTTATTTGTTGCAGTGTAAGTCTTATATGGGTCTGAGATTGAAGCTGCTGCTGGCTTTTAGCCGCCTTTCATTTGCTTTGTTTCTTCGTTTGTGGCAGTTGCATTTGCAATTGTTGTTGCTACTGTTGAGTCGCCTACTGCTCGCAATGTTGCATTAGAAAGCAGCAGCAGCAGCAGCAGCAGAAGCCGCTGTAAACACAGACAACACTCGCTCAGACAAACAGCTATAAATGCATTAGATGAGAGTTAAGACATAAAGAAAAAGCAAAATGAGCTACGAGTTGACTTAGACAATGTCCAAGGAATTCAAGAAGAAGCAGAAGAACTCTTGAAGTAACTGAATCTGAAAACTTAAATCAAATAATATAAACTGAATGACAAAAGTTAAACAAAATAATCAATCCCAAGTTATAATAAATATGTTAGCTTTAAGAGTTATTTTTTTTATATATAAGTAGTATAAGTAAAAGCAAAGCTTATATATAAGTCTAAAAGAATGAAAATCTATTCTCAGGCAGACTAAGGTATTTTCTTTTTTTTCATACTCGTTCAAGACATTAAGAGAGTATATTGGCGTTTTATACAATGTCTGTCTTGCTGACTTGAAATTTGGCAAAAGGAAAAGAAATTATATATTATAAAATTATAAATTATATAATAAGCTTACGTGGTAAATAGGAAAAAATCTTCAATGCCCCACAGCTAAATGCAGAAAGTATAGGACAAATCAGATATGATTGATCTTTGAATACATTTAACTATTTTTGAATTGTTAACAAGTATTATGAAGTCGATAACACCCGAGTCTAACAGTATTACTGATTTGAAGTCAGTTTGAATTGCCAGCTGCACATTTAATTCTGGATTTATCACTAATTCTCTTCTATTCTAAGGTTGAAAGTTCGAATCTTACGAAAAAATATATATTTTTTGGCTTGCTTTCATTTTGAAATTTTAGAAACATTTACACGTACTTTGTGCACGTTTATTTGAGAACAAAGATCGGACCATTTTAAGCTTATCACCAGGTATTTCTAACCTTGGCAGCTCTTAACATAAATTTTCCAGTTCTGGGAAGCTTATATACTATACTTACTTGATAAATAGGTATTTGAACTAATCGTTTCATGTCATTGATTAACTTAAGATCATGAAATTTATATAAATTTACCATGAAATGGGAATAATATATATTTGCCCTATGAATATATATATATATAAATATATATATATATATATATAAATATATATTTGATGTATGCATACAATCAGTGTAATAAATAATTTCAAGCTAACTCTATATCTATATATACCCAATATATATGGCAAATGTAGCTTTATATTCATCTACATACGGAGATATCTCTATAGTAACAACAATGCACAATACAATATATACTATACACTATATACTATATGTTCTGTAGCTATCATACCTATTTGATATCACACAAACCGGTCTTTGTTAGACCTTAGACCTGCAACCCTTAAGCAGCAGCGTTTTATAGCGATAACTTAATAGGTTTATCTAAGTTATCTAAGGCAATGCTTAAAGTTAAGTTAAAGTTGATTTCACAAAGTTTCACTCAACTTTTGTATTGAAATTTATTCGCTTAAAATATGTTTCTTTCGCTCAATAGTCCCCTCAATGCAAATCAATATTGAATTTCCAACGCTCAGCATAATTTATACTTTACAGATTACTTCAATATATACATGTGTATATATGTGCATATATATATATATATATTTGTTCTGCTTCCTTTCAATACACAATTTTGCATAATTTGAGCAGTTGTTTTTGTTGTTGTTGTAAGATTGACAAAGAAAACTGAATTTGCGCAGCATTTTGTCAATAAAAATAAACATAAGCGAAGTTGGGCTTCAACACAAATTGTATATACTCTCACTTTTATTTATTGAAGAGTATATTCTGAACTCAAGACTAAATTTGTAACAGTGTAAAGTCAATATATATTTATTTAAATAAATAAAAAGATTAAAAAATATATATAAACTTATTACACATTTCGCTGATGGCCAACTGCCTGTCATAGCCGAGATGCACCATAAGTAGCTATATACAATTATAAATACTTGAGAGTTGAAAACGACAATAATTCTGAGAGTCCCCAAGTTCGTTTGTATCTACGATTGTAGGCAGTATGTATCTGCATACACACACACTCATAGATGTGCGCATATGTATGTGTGTATTCGTATACCAAAGTATACAAAAGTTCGCAAATGCCACCTTAGCAGCGGCCGCAGCTCGCCGCACCCACCCGCTGAGTCGTATAAACAACCAAAAAGCGCCAGCAGCAGCTGCTGCGTAAAAAAATGCGAGAGCGAAACCCAACACTGTATAAACCGCAACCCCTTCCCTCTCCCTCAACCCCTTCTCAGCTCTGTCTAACCAAGCCAAAAGAGATAGAAACAGACAAAAAGTACTTAAAGTTTTCAACTACTTAACGAGCGTGCGTGTGTGTTTGAGTGTGTTTGTGTGCGTGTGAGTAAACCAATTATACAAATATAGAGATTGCGTTACAGTACTCTGTTGCTTTTAATTCTCTTTGTGTAATAATCATAAATATTTCTGTGCATAAGAGACATTTATGGTATTTCCATTTAACCGGAAGTTCATTTACCTTTCAACAACAGTGGCGCCGTCGAAGAGATCGGCAGCAATGAAGAGCGCAAATATTTACGTTTTACAAATGGCTAAAGATCTCTTAGGTATGACGCTCTCTTTCTCGCTGTCTCTTTGTGTTCAGTACGACGACCACAAAACGAACTTGACACACTGACGCAGTTTTTTTTCTTCATGCCAGTGCATCTTGATCAGCGGGCGGGGCTGGCTGCGAGCGCAATGCTCTGGCATGTCATGTACTGTGTATATGCGTGTGTGTGTGCAAAAACCACTCTCTGTAACTGTTAAGCAAATATGTATTTACGCTGCGCTTTCTGTTTGTTATTTGATTTATTTGCCGTTTGCACTTGAATTCTTGAATTCTGTTTCTCAACGTATGCGTCGCGACGGCGACTGCGACGGAGACTGCTGCTGCCGCTCTTTACATTCAACTCGTTTAACTGCACTTGTTTGTCTGTCTCTGTTGCTGCTGTTAATGTGCCTGTTGTTGCTGTTGCCATTGCGAAAGCTGTTGGAAATTACCGTTAACGTTAGACGCCTTCTGCCGTTAAGTAGCCTGGCTTAGCTGTGTCTACCCCAAGCCCCTTTTTACTCTATGTCTCGCTGTCTTTCTCTCTCGTCATGCCTTGCTCTCGCATACTCTTTTTTTAGTCTGCTTTGCCTTTTTTGCTGAATGATCTAAAAATAGACATTTGCCTTATTGAAACGCAGCTTAAGCTGCGCTCCGTCTACCCAGAAGGCAAGCCTCGAGTGACGTCAGCGTCAGCTAGCGCAAAAAAAAAAGAAAAAGCTGTTAATTAGCCAATCTTCAAGTGTTGGCTAAAGTTCAGCGCAGCTGTAGATAGCTCAGACGTAGCTATATATAGATATCTGTATATTTGATCTAATTTGAAGTAGAGATATGACATCACACGTAAAGCAAAATCTATTAACCAAATTGGGCATAATATATAAAGATCAAATATGATGAAGCGAAGATATAAGATAATATGGTGTGGTATATATGACTATATTGATATAGATGATGTATGCAATATACAAATATCCGATTATTATCAAACTTTTGTACATTTTGCTAGTAGGGCCAATCTGAGAATATTATTTTATTATGTATCAGGATTGTATTGCATTGGTCCAGCAGTTTCTACCCTTTGCCTTACGGGATCCAAACTGAGACTTAATCTTCGTTTACCTTTTTGTTCTATAAATTTCTTCTTACTGATCTTCCATCGTTATTCAATCATAAATTGAATATTGGTAAATATAAAATATAAATATAATAAAATAATAATAATAAATATAATAAAATAATAATAAATATAATAAAATAATAATAATAAATATAAT
This sequence comes from Drosophila hydei, assembly GCF_003285905.1. Classification (NCBI taxonomy): domain Eukaryota; kingdom Metazoa; phylum Arthropoda; class Insecta; order Diptera; family Drosophilidae; genus Drosophila; species Drosophila hydei. The sequence goes on from NW_022045656.1 coordinate 3,120,697, forward strand.
AAAATAATAATAAATATAATAAAATATAAATAAATAAATAATGAGCTTACAACTCAATATACATAATAAAATGTTATATTATATATATATATATATATATATTAAACTATTAGATGACAGACTCAATTGCTTAGAAATACTTTGATAAACATTTAATTTGTATTACTATCAGGTTTATAATTATTATTATTTATTATTTATACTATTATTCATACTTGCTTTTGTCTAAGTTATTTACTTTTTTCGCTTGGTAACCCAAACTCAATTAAAATCTTGAGCTGCATCAGGAATGCATCCACTTTATATGCCAATATTTTGCAAAGGCTTTTGGCCTGCTCGTAAACCACGCTTTAAGCACTCGCCTTATAAACAACTTGCAAACAATGCGTAAGAAAAAACGTTCCGCAAAAAATTGCAACCCAAAAACTTTTTAACATAATTCACAATGTTTTTTTCTTCGTTTTAATGACAACTTTTTGCCACAGCATATTTTTGGGCAAAACAAAAAATGGAAGTGCAGCACCTCACAATGCACCCACAACTGTTTAACCATAACTTCTACCCTATCTTTTGCAATCCCCTTCGGTACACCCACAGCCTGCCACCCCACCCAACACCCCTTCACCGCATTGTTGTGTTAATTAAATGTCAGACGTGAGAAAATTGGCGCCATATTGGATTTTATCTGACTGAGCTGTGGTTCACACACACACACTCGACTCATACGACTCATACGCTTTGCATACGCATGCATGTGGCTGCAGCTGCACCTTACCCTACCTCACCATCCACCCACCCACCTTATCCCGTTTCGCCCACTCCAAGCTCAACTCTCTTGGCTCAGCTGCTGCTGCTTATCTGCCTTTTGGCTTTTGGCAAATTAATGAGCCACCTTCCGCCCTGCAGCTGTGCCTATGCCCTACAAGCACCCTTATATACCCTGTGAACATTCCTTGTGACGTTGCTGCTCTTTTCTTTTCGATTGCAGCTTCCAGGCTCATCCCTTTCTCTAATATACCCGACGTTGTTCCTTTATAGCGATGCCTAAAATTAAAAAAAAATCAATTACAGAATTGTGATGTCAATTTTTAATGACATAATCAACAAAAACAGTTAGGCAAGCAAATCACGTATATCGATAAAAACACATATATCGATAAGTAGTTTTCTGCTCTGTCAACATTTGAATTTTGTATATAACTAGAATATTATGCGAGTAAACGAGCAATGCTAATTATTATAAAATCGATATATATCGATATTTAGAATTATTCAGTGTAGCTTGCTGAAAATCGATATATATCGATGTTTAGAATTATTCAATGCAGCTTGTTTTAAGCAGGTCATCAAGGCTCAACTAGCTGCTTACAGGGTAACAGCTAGTCGAGCATACTCAGCTTATAGCTTTGCTTTTTTTGTTGCGCTTTTCGTGGTTGTTGTTGTTGTTGTTGTTTCGCAGGCGCCTTTTGCGAAAACCAACTTATAAGTAAAACATGTAATTTCAATTTTGTGGCTTTTTCGCAATTGTTGCTGTTGTTGTTGTTGTTGTTGTCCTGTGGCACATCGCGTATGCAGGACAGGTTTTTTTGCCGTTGTTGTTGCTGCTGTGTGAGGGCTGCATGGGAATGAATTGTGGGCGGGGCAACTGATTTGTGGAGCCCGGCAACGTCGACAGTCAAAATTGAAGTTGATAATAATGCAGTGCGATTTCTTTTTGCGGCCCGCCTCATGATGTAAGCCGAGGCCAACAGGGTGGCGACGGGGTGGGGGCTGACAAGCCTGGGGCATGGTTGGACTGCGGAGAGGTTGGCGCGCGCGCGCGCGCGTTGGCGGCCTGCAGTTCATATGTCAAATTTTTTGGCACATGTCCAAAATAAAAATACATGAGGCCCAAAAAACGAAGCGAACGAAGAAGCTGAAAAAACAAGCAAAAGTCGTAAAAATCAACAGGGGTGGGGGCTCATCTAGGGGCTGGAGGAGGGTAGGGGCAATGTTTGCCTGTTCAGGTCGTCAGCAGTTCTTGGTTGAGTGTTGGAAAACGAGTGTTGGAGCGACGGTGGCGGCACTTAGCCAAACAGCAAAGCCGAAGCGACAAAACAAATGGACAAGCAGTCGCGCAGCCCCTTTTGGAACTACCCCTGGCCCACGAGCACATCCGTTGGTGATGCAACGGAAGCGGATGTTCGTATTTGCACTTTTGCATTTTCGCTAAATGCGCAATTTTGTTATGCGCCACTGGCTAACGGGCCACGCCTACCCCACAGCTGACGCCCACTCGACAGGGGGGGTTGGGCCTTTTCCTATATGTTTTTGCTATTTTTTCTAGGTTTTCCACTTTTTTTTGTTTTTCCTACAAGACACTTGGCATATGCGCCGTATGTGTAATGTCTGCTTTGCCAGCTTTTTTTCTCAATTCGATTTTTGTTTTTGTTGTTCGTATTTTTCTAATTACTTGAAAGCCTCCGAAAAAGCGAGTGATAGAATGCTAGAATGATGACGGAGACAGAGACAGAGTCGAGCACTCATAACATTGAAGATGATGCAAGTCTTTAGGCTAATGAAGGGGCTGATCCACTGGACAGGGGCGTGGCCTGACTCAAGCTGCGGCTAAGGCTGAGGCTGAGGCTGAGCCTGAGACAAAGGCAAAAGTTTTGCCGTAATCAAATTGCATTTTGTGGTTGTTGCAGCTGCAATCAGCACAGCAAAAGGCAAAGCAATGAGTGCAAAGTGCAGGAGAGGGAATCAGCGAGGGCAGGCATGACCAGGATATACCCTGCAAAAGAATTGAAACTTGTTCATTTAATTTGCTATCCATTTGATATGAATCGGATGTAGATATGCATTGAACGATTACGACAGCTATTAGATACCCTGTAATGAGTGCTAATTATAGTGAAAGCATTCACTTTGATTTGTTGAGAGCTTAACAATTATATATTTCATTTAGAGTAGCTGCAGCTAAAAGATACCCTGTAAATTACCTTTGACTGCTGTATGATCACTAGATACTTGCAAATATAGATGATTGGATTCAAATATTAAGTTCTTAATTAATTGATTACTCATTTATAATTAAGCACAACTAGAAGATACCCTGTAAAGTGTTTTTTCTTTATATAAAACAAAAAGAAGCTTATGCTGATGAGACCCTCTGCCTACTGGGCTACTTAATTCAAGTTGAATATTAAATATCTTATCGTATCTTATCTTAAATACCCTGTAAATAAATTATAAATTACTAAATGTGAGCAAAGCTTTGCTCTAATACTGATCATTTTATATTTCTTTTGATTGCTTTACATTTTTTTAAATGTCTGACGCTGAAACAAACTGAAAACCAAGCCACAGTAGTAAATACCCTGTAAAAATACTGAAAATATATGAAAAAAAAAAGAAAAAAAATTGTAATGAGTTTAAAATATCGTTTAATTAAGGTATCAGTGTTTGTAACCCTCATACTTTGATAAACGGAGATCAAATAATGTAGAGAATATAATATTAAAAAATAAAAAAAAATATTGAAAATAAAACAAACTCTTTAAAGAGACAGGATCGCGGCATATGTGTATTATATATGTATTTGTGTATCAGAGCCATTTTTGAGACATGCTCTCACAGGGTATTCTATAAGCAAAGACCACACAACAATTGCAACACGCCCCAAAAATAACCGAAAAAAAGAACTAGAAAGGAGCAGCAGAAAGATGACAACAGCAACAACAAAGACGAAAAAATTTGTTGGGCAGCTGGAAGCAAATTTAAAATGAAATACAAACGTTCTGGCTGAATGGCTTGACATGGACTTAAACCGGAAACGGAAACGTAAACATTACTTTCAATATGAGCAAGTGGCTAAGGGAGAGCGAACGAGAGGGAGAGAGAGAGAGCGGGAGAGTGAGGGCTGTGCAATGGGCGTATGAAAGCCGCAGTCCATGTCCTACGAACAGCTCCAGTGCCATCCTGGGCCGATGTTCATGTCCTGTCAGGCCTCAAAACGCAAACTGCATACCAAATGCGTGTGTGTCGCAAAAAGCCCCAAAAACTGCGAATGACGGGGGAACTGTGTGACGGGGCAGCCCATGGGCCAAGCCAAAAGGGGCCGCTGGAGCGGTGCGGCTGGCCGACTGGGCAATCTTTTTGCTGGACATTACAATAAATCTAAAATAAATATACAACGAGCGGCAGCAACAACAATGATGAGAGTGAGGCACACACACACACACACACATACACATTTTACGATGTGGCAAAACGAAAATGACTTTTGCAAGTTTTTGGTTCAGTTTTTATTCCCCCTTTTTTTGCGACTCATTTCCTTCGGCTCGGCTGGACTTGAAATTAGGTGCAAAATGAGCACACAAAATAAATTTTCAATTGCAACGCCCCAAAAACAGCAACAACAACAATGACACACAATAATAATGGGCAGCCGGACCAAAGGCAACAGCGAGGCAAGTGCCAGGCCGTTCAACACATCAAGAATTTCAACAGAGAACACCAAAAATATGAACTAAAAGTTCGGCCACAGCCAAACTGAAATACTCTATTTATATCGAAAATATATAGATATATATAGATTATATCAAATTGGAATCAATTTTGAACAAGTTTTCAGAAATATTCGGCAAAAAGTCAAAGTATTTCGTTAGGGTGAAGAAAGCCTTCTTTTTAAGCAAGTCTGGAATCAGTTTTGTGAACAATTATATAGAGAACTTTAGAACAGAACTCGTTAAGATCATATTTAATATTTTATTGTATTTATTATATCCTTCAAACTATATAAAATTTAAAAATTTTTTATTTATTTTATATAAAGCAATACAATAAAATATTAAATATAACCTTATGTTCCAGTTCCGCTTCCTAAAATGACAGTTATAATTTAAGCAGTACTGAATCAGTTCATATTCAAGCTATAAACATCTCTTAGCAGGCCAGAAAGAACCAAAAATGCATTGGAACCAGTCCAAAAAAGGTTTTAATTATACGATTTTAAACAGCTGAAAAAAATTTTATAATAAATTAAAGCCAGACTGGAATTATTTTTCTACATTTTTGAACTAGTTCTTAAGGCATATAATTTCATATATTATTTTATTTGCAGCTTTAATCACACTCTTCTATAAGAAACATACTTCAACTGTTTAATTTGACTCTCAATCACTTTTAAGCTTCTTCGCTTAAATACCTAAAACCTAAATTAAAGCAAATTTCTAGAGCGCACAGAATGCCCAACTAAATGAGCGTACAACTGTTCTTTTTATAGGGTATGCAAATCAGCAGAACCCAAAGGTTTTCCAGTGTTTTCCGCGCTTCTTTCTTCTTCAGTTTTTACGTCGTTTTTATGCGCATTTTATGGTCTTTGTTTTACGATCGACGAACTTAAACTGGCAGCTACTTTAAGTCAGACAATCTGAAGAAGACGGAGCATAGTTGAGCGAAAGAGATGGAGCGCTACGAGAAGAGATGGCTGCCTTTAATAACATAAAGTCAAACGTTTAATATGCATAATTGTTTTGGCATGCTAGGCAAGACGACAGGCTAAATGCCAAATAAGCTAGAGCCAGAGCAGTTAAACACACACACACACACCTAGGGGGGAGTGTGAGAGAGAAAGAGAAGGCGAGAGCGAGACAGACACATGGAAGCAGCTCAGACAACTTTATGTTGGTTCTCAGGAAATTTATGCCAGCTTAAAGCGAAGTTCGTTGCGTATTGAATGTGTGTGTGATAAGTGTATGTGTGTATGTGTGTGTGTGTGTGTGTGTGTGCTGCAGACTTTCAGGATTTGCTGTGTAAATGCGTTAATCTCTAGTCTTGGCATCAAATAACCTGAAACCTGCTAACAAAACAATTAAAACAATATGCAATTTTGATATGTTTATTTGTTGCTACACACACAAACACACACACATATATATATGCACACAGCCACGCCCCTTGCCACTTAGCTCGTCTTATTTGAGACTGCATCCTTGGGGTGCAACAGCAGCAACTTTTGATGTAGCTGCAGTAATTGCATTTTAGTTCAGGTTTTCAACTTGACTTTTTGGTCTCTGTGTGTATGTGTGTGAGTGTGTGTGTGTGTGCCTGTGTATTGTGACATAAGGCTTAGCTCAGTTGGCAATGCGTTTCATAAGCAATGCGTCTATTTTGCACAAAACTCTAACTCAGCCAGGCTTCCTTTCTGCCTCTCACACTCCCTTTGCCGCGCTCTCCCTCTCTCATTCCTTCTCTGTCTCTCTCTCTCTTTGTGTATTTTTGGTCTTTCATATTTGTTCTTACACATTTCATCTTGAACTTAACCGCCAACAATTGCCTGCTGCACTATTTGCCTCAAGCTAATTGCTGCACTGAAAGAAATGAAAACACAACTTTGAATGCAACTGGATTAAATAGGTGTTAAGACTAATTAACTGTTTAGTATTTAAGCACAAAAAATTCTAAACTGAATCTGCAGGTCTTAAGCTCTTTGAAATTCTTGCCTACAAAGGGCTCTGCAGGTAAAAACATTTTCGTAACTTCAGAGTGGCTTCAAGCAAACATAAAACATGTCTCAATTAATAAATTTAAGTTTCATTAAGAGTGAGAGAGATTTAAGTCTTTACATATTGAAATTCTTATTTTTTATTCAAACATAAAAAATTATTAAATTTGGGAGATGAAAAAATTTGTTGTAAAAATAAAAATAATTTTAAATTACTTACCAAATATTTGTTAAATTTGTTCTTGCTTATATCATCTATTCTTCACTTCAATTAAAGCTGAAACAAAATGATATTTTATAAATATTCTTTATTCAGAGCAAGTATTTAGTTTAGGTGTAAAGAGATTGAAAGAGATATAGAGAAAGATGGAAATATAGATTCAAATTTAGTAAACTAAATTTCCATCTGAAATTTAAAGAAATTCGTTCAATTCCCGCGCTTCGACACTTTCTCTGAGTGCACCGAAATTTGCTTCGAAATATTGTTGCTATTAAATAGAATTTCCCAAAAACCGCCAAACAAATGCAGCATAAGCCTTTTTTGTTTGTCTCCCAATCACCACAGTTGCACCCACACACGCACATGCTGCCCACATACGTGGCACGCCCACAACAATCAATTGTCAGCATATTGAGCTGCCACGCCCCTCCACAGAAGGCACAATATAGTTGGAGCTGCAGCAATTGCAATTTTCGGTCAATTTTCCACATAATTTTTGCGGTCAATTGCCAGTGCCACGCCCACTGCAGGCCTCTCTCTCGCTCTGCGATTAACATTGTGAACTGCAGCCCTGCAGCAGGCAGCAACAAAAGTCAATGCACCACCCGCCGCAACCACCCAACGGTTAATTTGTGGCTGCTGCTGCTGCTGCTGCTGCTGCTGTGGCCAATGCGTCAAAGGCAACAAATTTTTGCTCCTTCGTAATTTAACTCGCATTTTATTTTATTTTTCGTTTCTGTTTGTCTTGTTGCCTTTGCCTGTCACCGAAGCCAAATTGTCGCAAGACTTGATTAAAATTTTGGGGATATTTCTGCGTGACTCTGGGGGCCAAACGGGCAATGCGCCTTAGAGTCGCCTAAGCATTAGCATAGCATACGCTGTAACTAGACTGATTTCGAAGCGGGTACCCACGACTTAAGGCTTGGGCTGACAAAGAAGCTGCAGCCGCTGCAAATTGTTGCAATTTCTCAATGTCTCCTTTAGTTTCTCATCTGTGCTCTTACGTTTGCTTCTCAATTCACTTCTCTTTTTTTGCCCTATTTGCTGTAGCACATAAACCTAGCTTATCTCTTAGCAAACTCTGCTTTTTGCCTTGATTTTTAGATTTTACCTATTTTTTTGCTGCTCATTTTTCTGACCCCAACGCCTTTTATATTGCTCTCCACTTAATTTCTCTCTGGCCTCTGCTCTTGCTTTTTCTCTTTCTGTTAGCTTTCGCATCACTTTAACTTCTCTCATAGTTTCTCGCTGCATTGATTGAAATTGCACAATTTTACGCCTCTCTTAGCTGATGTTCTCTTGCCAATTTTTATTTATTTTTTTCTTGCCATTTGATTTCATACGATTTTATTTTCCATTGCTTCTCACTTTTCTAGCTTTAGTACCTCTGAGCTAGTTAGCAATTACTTGCTTCTTCATCTTTTACTTGCTTCTTCATCTTGTATTTCACTTGAATTCTTGCTTCGCTCATGGTTATTCACTTATATTTTTTGCTTCTCTCATTGTTTCTCACTTGAGTTCTTGCCTTGCCTTTCTATGTGGCTTTAAGTTCACTTTGTTTCTCTGTTCGCTGCTCAGTTTTTTTAGAGCAACTTTACTAATGCTTCTCTCTGCTTATCAACTGACTCTCTTCAGACTTGTTTGCATTTACTTACAGAGTATCTCGCAGTGCTGTTTAGGTTTTTTTTTGGCCAAGTCTGACCAAAGCTGTTTGGTTATGTGGCGCTACGCTTGTTGGCAATTTAACAAACATATCCGCATTAAGGTTACAAACTTTTAATTGTTTGCTTGTTGTGAGAGGCGCACACACACACACACACACATGTACATGAGCTTGGGTCACAGCTGCCGCCTTCTTGGCGGCTTTTTACAGTTCGGCCGTGGCCCGAAAAAGGGAGCACTAATTAAAATTCGCGCGCAATTCGCGCTGGTCAACCAGCATCAACAACAACAACAACAGCAAAAAGAGAGAGAAAAAACTTTAGCGCAAATGTCATTTCTTTTGTGGACTGTTTTCCAAGGGACACGAGGCGCATTGGACAGGGCTTAGAGGGTGCTTTATACAGTTAGGGGCACTTGTATGCTCTACAAATGCCCAACAGCGTTTTTCGGCCATTTTACGTACTTGGCTTGTTATTAATTTTTCCATTTTTCCTTCTCTGTGTTTTCTTTTTTTCCCAGCAGCTTTTGTTTGCCATTTGCCGTTTGAAGGCAGAGTTAAAAAAGGAGCTGGCTCCACTCAGCTGGACTTGTATGTCACTTGTGCGAATCCTTTGACTACTCTGCCAGTTAGTCTTTGTTATTGTTGTTTTAGTTGCTGTTGCTGTTGTTGTTGCAGCACATTCTAATGAAGTTTACCCACAGCAATTGTTTAGCAAACGTGCCTTGGCCTGCGTTTAAGCGATTTTTTGTCAACGCGCGCACAAAAGTCGACTACGTTTTAGAAATTGGCGGCAAAGGGTTGCAGCCTCGGATCCACAGTGAGTATTGGCTGGCTAACACACGTATACCCTGTAAAGCACAGTTGAATGAAAAGTGTAGGAGTATGGTCACACTGTTGCTGTAGCATCATGTCACAGATTCTTAAGTGTGCCCAAGCGACTTGTGCACCTTCAGTCTAGACGCTCTTTAGGCATTGACATGACAGAGCCATTCTGGTTTTTGATATGCACTCCATTAAAAATCTCTTTTATAAAAATCTCTCTTTTTATAAAAATCTCTTTTTATTATTCTGATGCCTGATTACTAAATATAGTTGAGCTAATGTGAGCCGTTGCCACTCTTCAAGCAGCTGCTAGTAACTCAGAGATTGAGTAGGTTAACTAATCCGATTTTCAGTCAATATCAATCCGATTGACTGAGATCAATTGTTCAATCAGTCCAACTTGTTAGTAGTTATATATACTCAACGATTATCAAATTAGGCATCCCTTAATTCCAAAATTCATCATACGTCAATCGGCCAATCAGTCAATCATACTATTATTACTAGTCAATCAAAGAGTTATTCAGTTGATCAGTCACTCAGAGCAACTTAGCGCTGCAGCACAATTTATTTAGTCAATCAAGTCATTAGTTAACTTGTCAATCAGTAGCTCAATCAAATAATTATTCAGTCAGTCAATCACTGTCAATCAATATCAGTTACTCAACATGTTTTTTTATCAGTTATCTAAACCAAGATCTCAATCACATTTAGCGCATTCAGCTGCAGTCAATCAGTCTATCATTCAGCCAATCAATCAATTCAATCATTTGGTCAAGCTAACTGACTCATTCCTTAACTAAAACTTCTCAATCATGAAAACTCTAACTTTTAATTACATATCCATCTCGATTGCCGTAATCTCCTTAACAGGGCAGCTTAGAGTCGATTAAACTCTATTCAGATCATTGTTATATGTTTGCTCTTGTTGGTGTGCATGTCACTTGGTCTTTCAGTTTGTTTCTTGTTGTCGTAAGCGCTTTTTTTGGTCATGTCCTGTGCGCAAAGGATCTGCTCGACCGTGGTTCGAATTTAATAGAATTTAAAGCTGCCAGCAGAGACAAGCTAGGGGCATGGCCCCTCTCTTGGCCAAGTTGGCCGTAAAAATAGTGAATTTAGTTCCCTGTTGTCGTTCGGCTGCTTTATGTGCGACAATAAACATGAGCACAGACATAAATGTGTTTTATTTATATTTCACTCGTATTTCTCTACCAATTTCTCTGCTAAAAAAAGTAGCTCGAAAAGAGGCAAGAAAAATAATATTGTATACATGCACAAGAGTTGAGAATAGAAACATTACAAAATACAAAACCCAATAAGTGTAAGTAACGAGAGAGAAAGGGGCAGGAGGGGAAGGAGGGTAGGCGAACGAAGATGTAGAACGGGGATTGAGCGGAAAAACTACGTCGGAAATGTACACAAAATATTGGCAGCTTGTTTAAGCTTTTTGGCCAATTTTCGCATTTATTTTGTGGCAGCACTAAAATTGCTTGTTGCGGTTAAGAGTGGCCAGCGATGTGGGTAGCCAGGAGGTTTTTTGCTTTTGGTAAGCGCGGTATTAGCAAAAAGTTTCATTTATTAAAAAGTTTGTCACGCGGCCACTTTTCAAATGACTGGGCAATTTTTCACGTGACAATTCGCTGTCTCACGCTCGCTCTCTGTCACACATTCTAGCTGTCTCTCCAGCTGTCTCTGTCTGTTTGGCAATTAGCAAACAGTTTGCTGTTGACTTTTCAGCACAATTTGTCTTCGCGCGCCTGAAAGTAGGCAACAAAACTTCATAAATTGCTTGTGCGACGAAGAAGGAAGAAGAGGGAGAGACAGAGAGAGAGAGAGATGGAGAAGAAAGAAAGAGAGAGGTAGACAAATATAGATAGAGAGTAAGTGCCACATAGCCACAGTTGCAGCTAGGCCACAGGCCTCGCTTTGTGCCCACCTCTTTAGATACTTTGTGGCGTCGCATCGCCACGCACGATTTATCATAATTTTTGTTGTATGCCACTTAAACAGCAGCAGCAGCACCAACACAGGCAGCATCAGTTGCGCCACCAACAGCAGGCGCGCACAATGCGGCGTATGAGCGATATTTGTTATTTATGCAAATGAAGTCTGTTGTCCTCTGCATATTTCATATCGAAAGCTGCCTCAAACTGACTTTAAAATGTCTGTAAGCAACGTTAAAAAGCAGAAAGAAAAACACAACAAAATGAACAGACAATAGTCAATATACCCTAGCCAACGAAGTATCTTGGTCAATGCGGATTCAAATTTAATGAAAAGAATTTGATATGCCCTATGAATAGCGTTGTTTCTGAATGAAACTACAAATCTGAAGTATTTCGGATATTTTATTTGAGAAATTTTATATTTTATTTACACATTTGTTATTTACTGTTAACTGTTCTGTTACCTATTAGGTAACTTAATCTGGCTTAGAGCTACGTACAGTAACAATCACAGAGTTAAATGTTAAAGGAAAGCAACGAAGTTTTAAAGGCTTATTTGATTTAATTTAGTTCAAGACCCAGTCAGCTAGGCCTTGAGGATGGTGTCGTCACAGCCTTCTATCTCCACTGTTTGAGCTAGGTTGCTTGATTAACCATCTCAACATTTTGTCTCTAATTTTTGCCACGTTAAATCATGTTAAATATCCCTGGTATAATTTGCATCAGAGTTTTTCCCTGCAGAGCACACAGTGTGCTCAGATACGTCTTAGCTGCAATCCCATCCACCTGCAAAGAAATGAAACTAAAGTCAGTAGCTTGTATATGTTCTCCTTGTCCTATCAAGATAACTGCAAGCAACCAAGACATTTTAGCCAACTTTGTCCTACGTGACGTGAGATGACCTCTGAAGGTGGGCCTTCTGTTCAGCATAACTCTAAGATGTTTGTATGCCAATATGTGATTCAAACGGATCCTAGGGCAAACTTACAAACTCATATTTAGGACAAAGCTGCATATTTTATATTTTAAAAAATTTGAATCCTGTAAAAATAACGCACTCGATACTTTTCTCATTGTAATTTAACATAATTAAACCGTTTCATTCTTGCTGGTTGCTGATTCTTAATATCATAAATTCATATATTTCAATACTTAGTTATTTTTCAATTATCGAAAGGGAGTTTTTAGAAACAGAACTTAGCTTATTTAACTTTACTTGCTCTGTTGCAAGAAACAATTTAGAATATGCTAAGGATTTGCATGAAATGCATTCGATGTTTAAGATAAAACTTATTTCATTCTTTTATTATTGCAGCGTCTATCAAAAAAATTATTATAAATTAATTCAATGATTACAATGTTTAACGCAATAAATTATAACCAAATAAAACAATAAAATAATTATTAAAAAAAAATAAAAAAAAATAATTAATAAAAAAAAACAAGCATTTTTCAAATATTTAATAAAATCTTTAAATTGAAATCCAAAATAATTTAGTTAACAAAAATGAGTATTATAAGCAGGTTTTGTACACTTTCGCCAGGGTAACACTCCGCCTATCAGCAATATCCTGCGCCTGCCTCTTTCGTGCGCCCTGTTGAAGCAGCCAATCAAAAGGCAAATGCAATAAATTTGAACGAATGCAAAATGCATTTGCAAAGAAGGACCATCGACCGTTGAGCGCTGTTAGCTGAGCTGACCGAGGGGTGTCGCGGGCCTGTGGGTCGAGGTTTGTGTAACGTGAAAACTCGAACTATGACTGTTGGCCAGTTTATGGGCCAGGCGAAACAACAACTGAAACTTTGTATGTTGTTTGCTTGTTGCTTTGTCTTTATTTTTTTTTTTTTGTTCTTGACTTGTTTGTTTTTTCTCTCTGGCTTCTTCTTTGCGCTTCTTTTTAGTTATGTGCTGCAGATGCACTAAAAACTGCCAAAGCAAAACACGAAAAGCCTTGCGCCTTGCCGCTAAATTTTGCGCCTCTACGTGCGACATGCGCCACGCAAATGGCACAACAGCAACAACGGCAACTGTTGCAACAACAACTGCTGCATGCAAAAATGTTTCGGCGTATCTGCAGCGCTAAGTGGGTCGCCGCCAACAGGACACAACGCAGTCGGCATGGCCCACGAACCCTTTAGGCCCCGCGCCACCCCCTCTGGCACCACTGGCCCTGTCCCAGTCACGTTAACCAGGCCCAATCAGCCGTTAAGATGCGACTCTTGCGTTCTCCATTAGCCAAGCAAAAAGAAAGCATTCCGAAAAAATCTGTTCTTGAGTTTTTTTCGACATCTGCCTTTGTCTGTTTGGACTGCCGCAGTTGTAGTTGCTTCCTCCCATATTTCCACCTCTGACACTCTGTGTTCCAGCTGTTCCTTGTGCTTCTTTCGCTGTTTTTTTTTATCTATTCTAGCTGTGCGTTTTGTATCTAGTGCGACTAATGCCTCCTTGCCTTGCCTCCTTTTTGATCTTTGTTTTCTGCTATGCAGTTGTTGCTTTAATAGATGCCTCTCCTGCCTTCCATTTGCTTGACCAAAAATATCCTCGCCCTGATCGTCTATCTGCTGCTGCATCTGAGCGGTTTCCTTCCACTTCCACTGCTCCAGCTCCTGTAGCTTGCTTTTATCTCATTTTTATAACAACTCTTTTTGTCCGCTTCGCTGATCTTTAGCTTTATTATTATTTATAACGATTTCATCTATTGCTACTTCATCTACCAATGCTCTCAACTTATACTCCTTTTTCTAGAGCTACAGCTTCAATAGTTTATTTACTCTTCCTGGCTAATTATAGCGTTCTGTAGCAATGTCTTCTCATGCCGTTGGCCCTTTTAGCCCCACAATTCGCACTTCTCCTCCTCATTCTGACCTTTTTGCCTTTAGCCGTGGCTCCTGCGTCCTGTTTTGCTGCTGCATTTTGTCCCATCCAAGCCCTGCCTATCTCTCGTCTTTCCTTCCTATGCACAACGCCTGCTGCACCTAATTTTGCTTCACTTCTGCCTTCTGCTGACTTCCCTGTCACAACATCTTCGAACGGCTTCTTCCTGTGCCTACTTTTTGTTGTGCCGCATTTTGGGGCACTTGCCGCAACGATTTATCAAGCAAGACGAAGTCGCAGCGCCGCGCAAATTGATTATGCTAATTTCATTCTTGGCGTTGTCGTTGTTGCTGTTGCTGTTGCTGTTGCTGTTGCTGTTGCTGTTGCTGTTGCTGTTGCTGTTCTGGTTGTAGTATTATGACCGCAACACTTTTGGCCTACAGCCCAGCTCACCTCCGCCGTTTACTGCCGCTGCTCGCTTACTCCTCCACACCCCATTAGCCACATTAATGACTGTCATTATGTAATGACAGCGACAAGCGACAAGCGACGCGTCCTTGCAGCAGGCACAGCGCCTTTTCCCTTTCTTTCTTCCAGCGCCGAAACATAAAATTTGCATAGACCTGACAAGTCTGGGAAATAAGTTAGTAGACAAGTCGGGGAACCAGTCCCGTGCAGTTCGGTTCAATTGCTGCCTCAGCTTGTCACACAACTCGCTGACAGTTCTACAGTCACAAATCGCACAAGTCGCAACGACCCGTCAATTGTTTACATTTGCCTAGACCAGTGCAAACAGACACACAGACGGAACAGCCGACTGGCTAGTGGGCGAGGGCCAACACAGACAGCCAAAGATGATGACAGGCCGTTTTTTGTTTAATTTCTGTTTTGCAAGGGCCTAAACGGCAACCAGGCACCACGCGCCCAGCGACCATCAAACAGATGCTTTCAACACCAAATAAAACAATTGCTAAAGCAAAACCTAAAACAAGAACAAAAATAAATCAGCAAAACGAAATATAAGGCATAGATCGCTGATTGGTTACCCTATTACATTCCGAGCTAGAAATAAACCAAATTTTAAAACTATTATTTCAAGTGAATTATTATTATTTATTATTTATTATTATTATATTATTTATTTTTATTATATTATTATACATTATATTTATTATATATATATATATATTTATTATATTATTTATTTATTTATTTTTATTTTATTATTTATTTATTTTTTTTTTATTTATTTTTTTTTATTATATTTATTTATATATATATATATATTTATTATATATATTATATTTATTATTATATATATATTTTATTTTATTTAATATATATATATATTTTATTTTTATTCTATTATTTTTATTGCGTTAGCTCATAAAACATTCTAGCTCAAACTGAATCATACTGTTTGGTGTCGTTTTGTATTTAAAGAAAGATGTTATAAAAAGAGCAAATGAATTTATATCTGAAACTTATTCTTTAGTTTATGTCTTAAGATCAAATATAAAGATTCATCATTAAGTATTGAAAAATTGACAGGCAAAGTTTGTTTGCTTGGAAACTATAGGAATACATAATACTATAAGATGTCTAACTAGGTATTTTAAAGGTAGCATGTGCTTAGAAAATCAACTATTATTAGAAAACATTGAGCGTTGCTTAAAATATCGATATAATAAGAGAAACCTTCATCTGACTGTTGCAAACTTTTGCCTACATCGCCTTTGGTTTAACAACACTTAATACTTTACAACTTGTCTCTTTAGATTTAGTTATAAAATGCAAGCAGCTGCTTCAAGAATTTGTTTCATGTTTTAAGTATAACATTTAAAAAAAAAAGCCCGTACTGGCTTTTCATCTTAAGCAAAGTATCAAAGTCACTGAATAGAGAGAGCATAAATATGTGTGAGCTTTACACTGGTTGCAAGCTAATTAAATAATAAAAGTTGATTATAGCTGGCTTGGCTAAAGCAACTTTGGATTGATAATGAATCAAAAACAGTTTATTTATTAACTAATTCTTAACAATAGTTTCAAGCTAATAATAGATAGGAATATATTTATTAAATGACTGCAAGATATTTTCTTGTAAGACTTTTTTCCTCCATTTTTTGTATAAGTTTTTGAGTGTACAGAATTTTTTATTTATTTGGAATCTGCTAATTTTGTTAAAATTAAATTATATTCTACATAGTTTTAATAATGAGAAATGCTAAATAATTATTTTTTATCTATTATGCTTGGGCGTGATTTAAGCCCTGCAGCTCGACCATGTGAGCTTTATAGCCAGCCTAGAAGCTAGCTATAGCTAGTTAGAAATCGTTAGACAGCCATTGCCTTATATAAGTGTTGTAACATATGGCTTAGTCAAGTCATAACACCTTTTCATTAGAGTATTTAGCCGTAAATGGGTAAATGGTGTCCGTCCCATAAAAGCTGGTCTGGGCAAATTAAAAATATTTGCACAAATATAAAAATCGAGCAAGTTATCTTCTCGCTTCTCCGTTTTTTTGGCTATATTTTAACATGTCGCTTCCGCTTTTGCTGTTTTGTATTGCTGAATGTTGCATGCTACAAAAAATGTTGTCAACTTTTATTACAATTGTTGTTGCCTCTTGTTGTTGTTGTTGTCGCGTTGACACTTAATTGATGGTGGCAAGCCGTGATTGGTGCCATCGCGCGCTTAGCGCGTTTAGCCCAAACTGGCGTGTGGGCAGGGGGCGTGCCACTGGCAGATAGGGGAGCACACAGAGGCTGGCGCAGGGGCATTGCAGTAAACTGCAGCGCTATCAAATGAAATTGGCGCGAAAATCGCTTTGCCAATTGCAGTTTTAGTTTTGGTCATTAAATTCAGGCCAAAAGCAACGAGATAAACCCGTAAAATAATTTGTGTGTTTTTTTGTTTTTAATTTTAATGCTGGAAATTCTGCGAATTAAAAAAATGCAGAAGTTCGCAATTAAAAATGCAGTTGCTTTTAGCTCGTTTGAACTTTTTGTTGGGCAAATGAAGCAAAGAAGAAATTTACAGTGAAACAGCTGCCTTTAAGCTTTGCTGCTTAAGCAATCTTATTTATAATATTTTAGGTAATATATTAAAGACTAATATATTAGCTTTGCTGTGTCTATAAAGCCTAACTTTAGCAACAGCTAATGCTTAAGTAAAGGTAATATAATAATTATAATAATAATAATAATAATAATAATAATAATAATAATATTAATAATTATATTAATAATAATAATTATAATAATAATAATATTTTAGGTAATATATTAAAGACTAATATATTAGCTTCGCAGTGTCTATAAAATCTAACTCTAGCAGCAGCTAATTCTTAAGTTAAGATATAAAGTAAAATAACTTCTTTATCGATTAGTCAAAACATTGATTCGCATATTCCAAGGCTTGCAGATTTGCAAAGGGATTTTCAATAGTTTTTAATAACTCTGAAAGGAAAGACTTAGAGATAACTAAATGCTTATAAAATAAACTTGAGCTAGTTGTGCATTTAATATTAGCTCGTGAAGAGGCCAGCTGTAGGCAAATTATAAATTGAACAAATATTGAATAAATTTAATAGAGCTAGTTGCAAGTTAACCAAGTAATAAACGCAGTTAGAAGCTGGCTTGAATCAAAAACAGTTTATTTAGCCACTAATACTAAGCACTAGTTGCAAACTAATAATCGTTTCGAATATGTTAATTTAATGACTGCAAGAGATTTTCTTTAGCACACATAACTTTGTCGAAAGCCCTTTTAATATCAATGAATCCTTAAAACCCAAGTGCTCTTCAGTATTTACATGCTTGCTGGTAAGCTTATCAATAAAGTAAACATTATTGTAGCTTCAATTGCTTACATCAATGAGCTGCATACACATTACGCATACGCACCGTAAGCTCAAGCTCCAATCAAGCAAGAGGGCAGGAAATCTTGCTTAAAGCACAGCTCAGGTGATTCGTAACCGACAAAATTAAACGAAAAGAAATCGTAAATCAATGTATGCGTGACCAGATACGAGCGATTCAGCCCGGTTGCTCGAGTCTGGGTCTGGCTCCGTTCTCGGTCTGGACTCGCATTTCCGGCTACGCCTTTTAAATTATGTTATCATTGAGCGAAATGCAATTAAGCGCCGATAGCCTACGGTGTGTCAATCAACGGCAAATAAAGCTTGCCATGGCCTCAATGTTTAAGCAGATAATAAAACAGGACGCGGTGAGTGAAGGGAGCAAGGGGAGCGATCCCCTTAGCCTCGGGTGAGCAGGCACTGAATGCAATGCGAGAACACCAGGAGCCAGGCATGTGCAGAGTTATCATTTTGCGGTAACCAGCGACAAGCACACACACGCTCACACAGTTGCACACTTAACATATCACTAGCAGCTGGCAGCAGGCAGCAAGCAGCAGGCAAGAGGCAGAAGGCTGAAGGCTGAAGGCAGGCAATCCTGCAATCCTCAGCCGCCCCGGAGTGCGCAAATTGACTTTTGCCTGTGCCAATGCAGTTGCCGTTGTCATTTCCTGGATTGCACATGGCGAGGCGACACATGGCGACAACTTGCAAGACAGCGGCGGCAGTAGCAGTAGCGGCGGCAGTAGCAGTAGCGGCGGCAACTGCTGCTGCTGGTGGGGCATGCCACACGCCTCACACGCACTCGACTGTAACGTGATAATTTGTCTGACTTGTCGCACACTCGCATCGCACGTCTCACTCAGTCACTCACACACAAACTGACGATGTCTCCGCTTGTCGCTCATTGTGGCTTTTGGCCGAGATTGTCGGGCTGTGTGGCAACCACTCCCCCACCCTTTCAGTCCCATATGCAGCCACATATCGTTGACATGCCACGTTCTTCTTCTGCATCTGCTTCTGCTCGTCCTTCGCTCTTTGCTGCCATTTTCATTCAGCAAATCTGTCACCTGAGTAACAATTATAGCTGCTGGCATTTTAAGTGTGTCTGTGTGAGTGTGTGTATGCGTGTGTGTGACTGCTCTTCGTTAACTGCAACACTTAATGGCAGCAACTCTGTGTGTGCGCGTGTCTGTGTGCACTCGAATCAATCAGCTTGCAGCACCGAGTTAAAAAGTCAGTTGACTTTCAATTGCAACGTTTGCCATAAATGAAATTTTCTGTTTTTATTATTCATGCTGCCCTCTATCTCTAGTTTAGCTCTAATTATCTTTATGTATCTATCCTATCTATGTAGGTATATCTCTTTGCAGATCTATCTATGCAGCAATCTATGCTATAGCAAGCAATGTAGATCTTTCAACTAGTCTCTCCTTCCTTATCACACATATCCACTCTCTCTCTCTCTCTCTCTCTCTCTCTTGCTCGGTTGGTCACTCACTCTCTCTCTCCCTTTCTCTCTGTGTCTCCCTTTCCCTCCCTCTCTCTATCTCTCGCTCGTTCTTTCTCTATCTCTCTCTTTCTTTTTTTCTCTCTCTCTCTCTCTCTCTTTCTGTGGCTACTTTAATATCTATATCGTTTACACTTCTTGTCTCTATCTCTCTCTCTCTCTCACTCTATTTGATTTCCTTTCATCCTCTCTCTGTATAAGTTTCTCTGTATTTTTCTGATTTTTCTTCTGGCTCTCCCGCCCTTGCAATCTCTCTGTCTCTCTCTCCCACTCTCTTGCTCACTCTCTGTATATCTCTCTCTATCTCTCTTTTTATGCCATATACTTTATTTCTTTCTCTGTTTCTGTCTTTTTAATTTCCTTTCATCCTCTCTCTATATATATTTCTCTGTTTGTTTCAGATTTTCCTTCTGGCTCTCCCGCTCTCTCAACCTCTCTGTCACTCTCACTCTCTTCCGCTCTCTCTCTCTATCTCTCACTCTCTCCCGCTCTCTCTCTCTCCCTATCCCTCTCTCTCTCTTTTTATGTCATTTACATTTTCTACTTCTTCTTTTTCTAGCTTTCTCCCATAAATTTCCCTAGCCTATTCTTGCTTACAAATTACATAACGAGCCACAGCCTAATTTTCCAACTGCCCAACATATAGCAAAATCTTAACTCAATTAAGGCAAACCTTAAATACCCTTAAATAGGTCTTTTATTGGCCAACTACAAGCTGTCATGCTAAAGCTAATGTGCTCAAGCAAAGGGCATAATTGAAATCAAGCTAATTTGCTTTGAATAAAGAGAAAATATCGAGGCAAAATGCTGAAGGGAGGAAGCGTTTGCCAATGAAGGGCAGCGTGTTACCAACGAGAGAAGCAGGGGCGAGGGTAAGAAATTATGAGAACGAGACGGAGCTAGCAGAGATCGCATAGCCATAAATCAATTGGTTTTAATGCCTGGCTGGGCACAACAGCAAATCTGAAACCTGAGTGCAAAACCGCAGCCCAAAACGCGTTTTCGATCATAAATTATGATGTGACGATGGTCAGAAGGTGGCTAACGGTGGCCGACAGGCAGCAAGTGGCAAGTGGCAAGCGGCAAGCGGCAACACCTCTTGCAGCCAGTCGTAGCGACAGCAGCAGTAGCAGCCACTGGTCAAAAACCTAATTAAGCCAGGACGCAAAGCGCGCAGCCGGAAGCGAGGCGACAGGGGAGGGCGGCCAGTGCAGGTTTATGTTGCCTGCCCCATTGTGCCTGGCGCCAGGAAGCGCTCAAGTGTGGCAACAATGGTTAATGCTTAAGTAATTACAATGCCTCGGCGATTAACTATGCAAGGGCTATATGCAGAAGTGGCTGGCAGGCTGGCAGGCTGGCAGGCCAGGCTAATGAAGCTTCTACCAGCAGCAGGACACACAGCATGCAGCTAATTATCACACACAAGACGTAGCTGCCACATGCCACACTTGCTAACCCATGCTAAGCAGTGGCCCAGCCAAACTGGGCGCATTTTATGAAAATTTATGTTATGAGCTCATCGATGAATGGCACTTGTTTAGCTGATTGATTGGCGCGCTGCGTGTGGCACATGCCACAAAATGGTGGCGCTTGCTGCCACAGTTATAACAGCTACCAAGGACTTTTGAGGCGCAGACTTTGTGACGCTTCTGCTCTGCTTCTGCCTGTGCTTGTGCTGCCCTCAAAGCGTTTGCCCCATTATTTGTGGCATGCACAACGCACTTCAGACATTTTTATGCTTTATGCCACAGTCAGTAGCACGAAGCCATGTGGTTGTTGCAATACCCTGTGGCTGAGTCCAATGAGCAAGCCTGACTGTAGGCAAAGCGAATGTATAGCCAACAAAATAGGAAAGATAACGGTCAATATATCGATATCGAATTTAGTCGTTTCATTCACATTTATAAATATATATAATTTTAGGATACCCTTTAAAAAAAGATCATTTATATATTTATATAAAATCATGAAATTAATCTAAGATTATTTATGTGTTATCGATATCATTTGTATAGATTTATATATATTTTTTTCTTCAGATTATCTGGACTAAAGGCAAGATCAATTATTATGAATGTTAATATTATATATGTTAATATTATTATTATTATTTTAATATTATATTATATATTATAATATTATTATATATGTTAATATTACCATCACTATTATTTAATGTAATAGATATAACTCTCATTTAAAATATCGATAACAATTCTCGCTTTCCTCTGTCAACACATTTCTGAGCACATCTGCTTGATTATGCCTATAAACTTGTATAACTATATACCTATATACCTATATACCTATATACCTATATACCTATATACCTATATACCTATATACCTATATACCTATATACCTATATACCTATATACCTATATACCTATATACCTATATACCTATATACCTATATACCTAAATACCTAAATACCTATATAGCTGCATATATCACATAAGAGTCTTATGCCTTAGCATGATCTCCAATTCTTATACAAAATCGATAAATATCAATTTGATGGCAATTATATTTTAAGCAGCTCTTGTTATATTATCAGAACTACCAACAGTAATTTTTGAAATATATTCGAGTATCTCAAAATCGACAAATATATTTATAACGCCCAGCCTTCGAGTATTTAGATATCAAAACCTTATTATTATTATTATTATTATTACTTTTTTATTATTATTATTAATCTACATCTCGTCGTAAAAGGCGTACAAATATTTCAGATATAACTGTCATCAAAGGGAGACTTTCAAAATTGTCTAATCGAAGTTTCCCTTTGACTTGACTTATGTCTACATATTATAGACAAATTCTTTTAGTTTCACATTGAATATCTTTCTGTACAATATATACATATATCTATCTAAGCAGATATATATATAATCGATTGTCATATTTAGTTTATGTTTCATTATATTTCATTTCTATATCAAAATGAACATTTTGTGGAGTATAAAAATTTAATGAGCACTTGAAGCTCACTTACTGGGTATTTGTTAGTCGTTCATTTCTCATCATCTTGTTGTTGTTGTTATTGCAGTTGGTGGTTTGGTTAGCTTGGCCAACGCATAAGCCACTTAAGTTTTTGTGGCACACGCGCCTGGAGCCACCATTTAGCGCCTCGGCCAAAGTTTTGGGCGTCATCGATGCCAAAGCGAAGTTGCCAAAAACGCATTTGTGCGCTTAAGGCGGCAGCGGAGGGAGGCGTGTAGCGTCCCAGGCAGGGGCTGCCATTGCATAGCTTAAGGCGAAACTCTCTTCTATTTTGCGCGACGTTTCTTTTTTTCTTTGTTTGGCCATGGCACATAAATTGCCGGACTGTAAAGCGGCTTAAACGAATTGCCGCTCCGCCGCAGCAACAACTTGGCAGCTCGCACTTGCAACAGCCACGCCCCCTTCCCTTGCCAGTCGCCTGCTCGAGTTTGTTGTTGCTTTGGCAAGTTTTGCACAATTTATAAATAGTTTGCTTGGTTTTAAAGTTTACTCATCTGCTCCCTTTTTTCGCTGCTCTCTTCTAGCTATTATCGAGCGCATTGCCGCAAAGTATGCACTGCAACTTGCAACTTGCACTTGCCACTTGCCGCTTGCCGCTCGCAACTTTTTGATAGTTTGCGCCAAAATTAACAAAGGAATTTTATTGGCAAATTAGATTTTTGGCGCATTGCATTCAAGCTATTTTAACCAACGCCCATTTATTTAGACTAACTAACGAAGCAACTCTCGCTGCAGCAGGAACAGTTAAAGTATTTGTCTTATCTATGAATCGACTGGTCGTCAAGGAACAGCGGCAGTTATTAATGACTTGATTTTATATAGTTTATAGTGCTAAAAATGTAACTATTAAATGGGAATTTAGTGGGTTTGCGAAATACACCTTTTGAAACAGTCTTATTAAAGGTAACATTTTCTGACCTGCACTAATTTAAGCAATACATTTTAGATTCCCTACTCAAGATTTATTTAAATTTTTATAGGGCTTTCCAGCTACTATCTAGAGCTACATAGGTCTAGAACTACAAATTTTGCAATTTGGTTTGGAACCAAAAATTCAATTTCTAACTATAGCCACATAGAGAACTCTTACATTAAGGCATTATTCTAGTTTATTTCAATGTTTTTTTTTTCTTATTCATTTTAACTAGTATAAGATATATCTCAAGTAGACAATAATAAATATTTTTATTGGAAAATATATTATTGATATATTATATATTATTAATCTAATAAAAATAAAAAAAAAAACTTTTTATACACCTATGTTTTATGTAGCTTAAAATTATATATTTTCTAGTATTAATTTAAGCGAAATTTTATTAATTCAATTGGCAAACGTATAAGAATTTCCACATGAACTTGTTCTACTTTTACATACATTTACGTCCTCTATTTTTTAAGTGCTATAAATAAACAAATTCCAAATTTATATTAGAATTTACTTGAATAAATTCAGATTATAAACACTATTTAAAACAAAGCTTGGCTTAGGCCTGCAATCCAACTGCTTAGCCAAAATAACATTTGCTGAATTTAAAAATGTTATAAAAATCTTAAATCTTAAATCTTAAATCGTATATAGAAGTTAACAAATATTTAAATAAAGTTTCTACCCCTTCAATCCTTGCCGCTGACAACTCGCATTGATTTGTATTTGAACACATTTCGTTAGCAGCGAATGCTGCCACTTAATACGCGCGAATGTGTTGAATGCCGCAGACTGTGGCAAGGCAAGGCAAGGCAAGGCAAGTGATGCATTTAAAACATGGCCGCGCATTGCGCTCTTGACAAATCTGACAGGGCGACAATGCGTCGCCTAGATGCAACACCCTCTGCCCATCTCTCATTCTCTCCCTCGCGCTCTCTCTGCCACTGCAACAAATGGCATGCTTTCAACATATTTTACATGCCAATCTCTTAGCTGGCAGAGGAGCTGAGGGGCGCGGCTGAGGCGTAGAAGTTGCAATGACTGCATTTATGCACAAGTTGTAAGTAAAAGTTTTCGCACGCAAAACGCAGCTCGTAAAGTAAACACACTCCACAACTAACTTTTGGCCCAAAAGGGCGTCAACGATAGCGGCGTTGGAGGGCGGGATGGGAGATGACGGCCTTTACATTGGGCCTGTCTTTCGGCTCTTGCTTCTTGCGCTCAATTTGCGCATTTTTTGCGCACAATTACTCAGCGCGACTTTTTTCGGGCGTCCAATGTTGCACGTTGCAAGTTGTTGCTGTTGGTGCCCCTGGCTGGTGCGGCACCAAGTTGGCTTCTTTAGAGCTTCAGAGCTTGGCCGGCTGCCTGTCCTCATAAGCCGCCTAAAAGGTGCAAAGTAACTGCCATAAGCCGCTTGGCGCTGCTTGCCAGCGCGCTTCGTCCCTCTGCCAAGTCGCTCAATCACTTTTTATGAGCCAAAGACAAAGAAATAAGACAAAGAAGAAAACATGAACAAAGCTACGCACAAGGAACTTTATATACTCTTGTAGATCAAGGTCTTAGTAACTATTTGATGCGAAAGCTTTATTTCCTACCAAATGTAGTAATTGTAGTAAAAATACATAATATTTTATGGAAATGTAGAATCTTTTAATTGAATATATCTTTATATAGGATGTGCATTTAGGTTCCCATTTCAACAATATGATTTCGAAAACAAATATTAATAATTTAAATTTTTTCTACGTACCTAAATTTGCAAATTTTACTTCTACTGGCTCATGTGTGATAAAAGAGTTCAATGTTGATTAGACCTGTCCAGATATAACTGGGTATTCACTGTAATAAAATAGCAATGCCCACAGTTGCAACGCAAAAAAGTTGTTGAATAACTTGCGTGTTGTCATTGTCGCTTGGTCTTTGCACCGGCTCACATTGCGTATGCTTAATTCTTAGACCTTGTCTCCATCGCATGCCATTCTCGCTTTGTCTTTGGACTTTCATTGAGTGGCTTTTAATTGGCTGCCAGCGCTTAACCCTTGCCGCATAAATCTTGCTCACACATGCTACACACACATAGAGCCACGCCCCTCGTGCCTTGAGCTAGTCAAATCGCCTTTTAATCTGCCGCATATGCTCGAGCATCAACTGACCAGAGGGTCAATTTCAAACGCCCACCGCTGACACCTTTTTCCAACTCTTTTTGCCAAGCACAAACACAATGGAGAAAGAGAAAGAGAGAGATAGGGAATGAGTTAGAAAGAGATAGCCTAAGCAAGTTTCGTTCAAAGTTTTGTCAGCAAGTTTTGCCGCGTTTATAGATTCAACTGAAGAATTGTCTAATTGAGCACAGTTTAAATGTTCATTTTAGAAATCTGTACAAACTTGATTCAACTATAAATATTACATTAATTTAGTGTTTTCTTATGGATTCTTTTGGGATTCAAAAACTGTTTAAAATATAATTTAAATTTTTTTTAGGATTTTTCTTGGCTAACAAAATTTATCTAATAAGACTGAGACTCATTAAATGCTTAGCACAAGTTGTGCATAAGCAGCCAGTAAAACGTTTACGAATACTACAGAAAATTACGTGTATTAGAGCAGCTTGAACAAAAAGTCAATGTCTTAAAATACTTTTCATTTGCTAAAAAGAAATTTGTAAGTTTCCACAGAGAAATGCTTAATAAATCAAACAAGAAATTGAAAAGCATCAAAGCTTTTCATGAAACTTCTAGGAATAAATCAACAAAAGAATAAAGAAAAAAATCTAATTTTTTTTAACCTTTTCTCCTTTTTACTAAACTTTATAGGGGTTTACTGACGGCACGAAAGAACAGTAATATCTTATAATAGACTAAACCATTCCTGGTTTCCAGAAGATCTATTTTCTCAAGTCATCTTACGATTTTTAAGCAACATACTTAAGAAATTATTAATTAATTGCCCTTTTTTTACATTCCAAAACGTTTCACTGGCTTTGCTATAATAGCAAGAGCCAATGGAATTGTTACCAGCAAGCATTTCTCTTGCTGTTGTGGCTAGGTAACCCGCCGTCTACATAAAGCTAATGTGCTGCTTCGCTCGACGCTAAAGTTGTTCTGACAACTTAAGCGATTTTTAAGCAGGATCAAAGCACTGTCAATGCCTCTGTCAATATGAAAGTCGCAAGTCCTGGCACTCCATTATGCTATCCATTTGGCAATGATGTCTACGCTCCATGAAGCGATCCATTGACGCACTTCATTTCAGTCAATGACAAATGACAGTTGCCCAGAGTGCGAGACGAGGAAGTAAAGGAAGGGGGTTGTGGGTTGGGTGTCATAAGAAGCAGCATTACGGACAACATATTGCAATATGGACGGCTGGGAGAGGTCGGTTTAAATTTATGCGCTTGTTTGTTCAAAGTAGCGCACGGCTATTTCAATGGGGCGCCGCCAGGGCAAAGGATTGGGGCATGAGAAGGACAACTATTCATTTATCGTCTTATTTATGGGCGCATTTAAGAGCCGACAAAGCGGCCAATGGCCAACCGCCTGTCATGGAGCGACAGCGAAGCGGTAGATATGTACAGCCCTGGCAAGCTTACATAGTTCATGGCAATCGGCTAACTGGCATCCTGTACGGTATGGACTCGCTAATGGATTGCGGCACACAAATCTTTAAAATTGCCCGGTAAAACTTTGAAATTAGACGTGGTCGCAGCCACAGCGACAGCAGGCCAACTGGCGTCTGTCTAGCCGACAAGTCTTGGCTAATTTGTAGTTTCATATTTGATCAAAGGCCAACAAAATACAAGAAGCAATGCGACAGCCAAGTGCAATGCGACTGCCAGATATCCTTTCATATGGTTAGAACAGCATTTGAAACCAGTTAAGCCTTTGCAGCTTCCCTGCCTGTTACACACTCCACTTCCAATTCGAGCCAGCCTCTTTCCAGACTGCCAATTTCCAGGGCATAGCTAAACGAGTAGCTATTTCGAACTGATTGGCCAAAACTGCAAAGTTGCGGCCGAAAACGTTTGCTGCACATGTCGCTGGCAATTTGCTATCGAACAAATTGTTTGTGTCTACTTACTTTAAAGTTGCAGCCAAAAAAAAATACTAATTGAAGGCCAAAGGCACATCAAGCCAATCAAATTCGAATCGCAAAGTGGGCGTGGCAGCACGTAATGCGCCGAGCGAAAAAAAATGCTGCCAAAAGATAAAGGCTGGCGTTTAGAACTGAAGCGAACAGCAACTAACTTGGCTTTCACTGATTACAAATACGTATATATATATATATATAGCGGGTATACTTCTTTATTTCCAGATGTAGCTATGACTGTGTGCATATAAAGCTAGCAGATCTAGACAGATCGGGGCTCAGACTTCGTGGGCTGACAGGCTACAGGACTTTGTCGCGAGCTTGCGCCAAATCGCAAAATCCCAGGCCTAAAAAGCCGCTGCGAATAAGTAAAGCAAAGCACACAGACACATGCAGACGCACACAGACCAGTCACACACACACATGCGCACATACGCACACACACACACACACACACAGACTCGTACAGCCATTGAGCTCACATGGCAAATGTAACGTAAAACGTAAAATATTCCTGAATGCAATTCCCATGCATACCAGCACACACGGTCACACACTCACTCACACAAACAAACACACAGAGACACACACACTGTGCACACTCTCACACACATACAATTTTGTGTGGAAAAAGTCAAACTACAGCATTGCGGATGTTCAGGACATTCAACTGCACTTTGACCCATATTCCATTCCATTTTGTTGCAAATAGCTGCAGCTGCGGACGCACTGCACAAAAACGACCAGCAACAACAACAACAACAACTACAAGAACAACAAAGTCGCCCCAAGGCCTGTACATGGCCAGCAACCACCAGCTGTTGGCATCGACTCTAGACTCTAGACTCGGCCCAGTCCCAAACAGCCAGTAAATCGTTTAGCCTGCCCGGCTCACGATTTGCTTTGTGGCAACAGTACCCTAACTTACCATACCCCCATGCCTGGGCCTCGCATCCATCATGATTTTAACCTGCAAATATCTTCTTCTTGCTTTTCGCATGATCTGGCCACATTGCGCTGATACGCCGCCTTAGTGCGAGAGGCCTATCAAAAAACATTTCGAAATGCATTTTCGTTGCCTACTTTTTGGGGAATTTGCAATTTTTTCAGCAATTGTGTGATTTATGTGTTTTTTAGGCTGCTGCGTTATATTGCAAAATACTTGAAGAAACAATTTATGAAAATATTTTTGGCACTTGTTTCAGAGGGTTTTTAGAATATTTCAAATATTCGAATACTTTGAATAGCAATATGAAGAAAATGCATGTAATGCTGGTAAATACTAGAAATGACAGAACGACGACGACGCTTTTATGACATTTATTTTATGGAAATTATTAAAGAAATGTGAGCTGAAAAGCTGAAAATAAAAAGAGGAAAAAAAGTTCAGAAAAAAGAAAAAGCAAAAGCAAAGCGAACCAAGAAATAAAGAGAAGAAAGCAAATTAAGTAAAATGGGAAATATTGCTAAAAGTAAAGTAAAAATCAAAGCGTTTAGGATAGCAACAATCAAAGTGAGCAGCATGATATGAAGCTAAGCAAAAATCGAAGCAGAAAAGCGAGAAGCAAACCAAAAAGGGTCACAGTAATAAACAGACCAAAAAGTGAAGGCAGAAGTAAGGCAAGAATACCAGGAAAATTCATAAAAGATATAAAGCAAAAACGAACTTCAAACAGTAATTGACTTAAAGAAAAAAGCAAGGAACAATTAAAAATCAAACATTTTGAATATAATCAAATACTGAGAAGTAAACAAAGACGATAAATCAGATGTGATGAGACAGTTGAGCCAATAAATTGGGGACAAGACAACATAGCAATCGAGCAGACTTTGAAAATTCTTTAAATATTCAAACATAATTCTAGCCATCAAATGATTTTCGTTCGACATACGATAAGCTAATTTTGTATATGGCCTTTAAGCCGAAATGCCTCCAATTAGCTTTATCGAACTTTAAAGCCGTGTAAACGCAATTCCCAAACGACGCATCGAACCAAACTCAATCATATTTCATCAAACAAAATGCCAGAACGACAAAATAGAAAGCAATAAAAATAAAGCCAAAAAAACACACACGTTCTGTTTTTGACCAGGTTCTAAAGCCCATTTAAGAGCGTTTGGGGAGTGGTCAGACAATTTGGCCAGGCCAAAAAGCTGCAGGGGCCCAAGGTGCTGGTGTGGGCCGCATCCGCAATGCAAGGTAATAAACCAAAAATACGTCAACAACAAAACCACAAAACCAAAAAACACCAGCACACAAAGCGTGGAGGAGACGCAGAGAGGGACGGACGGAGAGAGAGACTGCCACATGTGTGTGCCAGGTAAACGAGGTAATTTTAATTATGGCCACAATGGAGCCACCCTCAAAATGATGGCCAAAATGCCTGACGCGCGCTACTTGGTTCATCAGCATGCCGCAGGCAGACACTGCCACAGTTACAGTTAGATATACATAGAGAAGCATATCTAACGGTAAAGCTATCGACATCGACGCTCGTTATGGATGCGCGCCAATTGCAGCAGTTGCGACGCAACGCTTTGCCTCTTAGCCAAATTACATAAATTAGTCGCGAGCTCTTTGCTGCTCTGCTTCTGCTTCTACTTCTAGTTGTTTTTTCTGCTCTAAATCAAAGCGCTACGAAAATTTAATGGACTCCTGTGTAAAGTTTGTGTTCAAAGGAAACGCACCAAAAAAAGATATGCCAAAACCGGAACACACCAACAACAACAACAACAACAACGAATGTAACTAAACGTCGAATACGTGATATTTGGGCAAGGCAAAAAAAGGTAGACCTTTGACGAGGCAGTCGACTAAGCGATGCCCTGTAGTTAGCATGATATTATTTGATGCAAACCATAAATAAAATTTAAATTAAGTTTTGACAGCATTTTAATACTTAAGATAGGATTGAGTCGGCATTGCATCAGAGATCGTTAAAAATAATACGAAGTTATCTAAAATTAAAGGATTAATTTTTAAGGAATAAAAATATTATATAAATATATATTATGTAAAAATATAATAGTAATAAAATAATAACAAAATTTTGATTTCATTTAATTTGCAAAAATCTAATTTTAAACTAAAAAATATTTTTCATTCTTAAAAAAATATATATTAAAAAAACTTCCATCAATCCATCTCAAGAAATTTATATGTTTTAAGCAAAAAAATATTTGTATATTCTATCAAATATACATATATTATAAGGTATCAATTTTTTTTATTTTTTTTTTTAATATTTTTATATAAAGAAAACTAAAAAAAACTTTTTATTTCTAATTTGCACCTAAATTTTTCATTTAACTTAAATTTTACTAAAAAACTTTGTTTTCTTAATATTTAAAAACTCTTCAAAGCTGTCCACAGTCAAATTTCACAGATTAGCATAAGCTGTTAAGACCCCGATTCACCCACTTCTGGTCTACAGGGTATTTGAAAGCGAAAAAAGTCTTGATTTTGGTACATTACTGATTTCATTAGAAGCCATGGAGCATCGAATGAGAGAGGATTGTCAATGGGGTGTATGTGGGTTTTCTATTTTTTTTATTGGAGCTTTTGGCGGTGCACCACTGCGTATACGTAATGTTGCATTTTTAGTGCTCATCGCAGTCGTGCTGTTAGGTTCGTTGTCTGCGGCTCTTGTTGTACATTTCTGCTGCAGTTTGGGAATTGCTTTGCCCCAGTCCCAGTCGCAGTCGCAGTCTCCCTTCAAAAGCTAGCCCCAGCCCCAGCCCCAGCCCCAGCCAAGCCCCAACCAAGCTTCATCCTGGTTTTGTGCATTTTTGCGCATACCTTTGGCAGTTTTTGGCAAAGTCAAAGGTCTGCCCGACCCGCCCCCCGTTTGAACCGCCCCTGAGCTACTCTGACCGCTTTCTTGTTGCGTTTCTTTTGCGGTCATAAAATGTAGCCAGGCCCCGCAACGAAATATGGGCCCAGGTCTCGCACATTGCACATCGAAAGAGGTAATTTAATTTATGATGCAGTAAAATTGAAAATCCTCCCGGGCATTGCAACCGAAAGAGAACGAGTCTGGAGCAGAGGGCAGGCGGCAGAGGCACGAAGATGAAATTCTGCTTTTGGTGACATGCTGCGCCTCTGTGTGTCCATGGTCCATGAACATGGACACCAGGTAGGCCCAGCCTGGCCAGGGCTGACAGTTACAGATGCACAACTTGTTGGCCAGCTTAGTGAGATGAGCCAAGTTATGCATGCGAACGCGTGCCACAGCCGCTTTGATGAGCTGCATAATGCACACAGAGAAAAATCTACTGAAAAGCTAGCTGTGGTCATAAAACCAATTTGTTCATGACTAATAAAACGACTTTATGTGTTAGTACTAAATAAACTTAGTTAAGTCTTTATACAAATTAACTTGCTGTTGCTTTTGAGCTCTCCTAGATCATTGAAATATTAAGCTTTGTATTTGACAATAACAAATTTGTAGTAGCTAGAGAGCAGCTAAAAATTAGTTGGAAACTAACTGGAGAGAAGCTAGAGAGTAGCTAGATAGTAGCTAGAGAGTAGCTAAACAGTAGCTAGAGAGTAGCTAAACAGTAGCTAGAGAGTAGCTAAACAGTAGCTAGACAGTAGCTAGAAAGTAGCTAGAGAGTAGCTAAACAGTAGACCGTATCTAGACTGTAGCTAGACCATAGCTAGACAGTTGCTAGACAGCAGCTAGAGAGCAGCTAGAGAGTAGCTAAAGAATAGCTAAAGAGTAGCTAGACAGTAGCTAGAGAGTAGCTAAAGAGTAGCTAGACAGTAGCTAGAGAGTAGCTAAACAGTAGCTAAAGAGTAGCTAGACAATAGCTATAGAGTAGCTATAGAGTAGCTAGAGAGTAGCTAAAGAGTAGCTAGAGAGTAGCTAAAAAGTAACTAGACAGTAGCTAAAGAGTAGCTAGAGAGTAACTAAAGAAAGCTTTTAACTGCTTACCCTAACTATTTGATAAAGGCAATTCATCTTTAACATGCAGATTAGACAAGCTAATCTTCTTCAAGTATTTAACATTTAATATCACAAGCTGGGCTTAACAGTTTAGAAAATGAATGAGTATTTATAATAAATATTTTGCATTGAAATGCGTCTGAAATACATCATTTTATTACCTTTCGCGCAGTGCATATTTTGTCAACGCACGAGCAGAGACAGCTCGACAGCGACTGCTGCTAACAACAACAACGACAACAGCAGGAGCAGCAGCTGCATATCTACGTAAAAGTGCGACATATAGCTTCTATATATATATATATATATTTATTTATTTATATATAGCGAAGCTACCGAAAAACTGATAACACACTGTGTGAGTCGCACGGGCTGGACACGAGGCTTCAAGCTGGTTTTGATTTTTTTGGCTGGTTGCAGCGTCTGCAAGTTCTACACGGCGTCGCTTGGCCCATGGCTTTGCATATTAAATATGCAACAGCCGCATGCCCCTACCCTGCTCTGGTAACTATCCACTCTGCAGCTCAACCACAACAAGGC
Organism: Drosophila hydei; assembly: GCF_003285905.1. Taxonomy (NCBI): domain Eukaryota; kingdom Metazoa; phylum Arthropoda; class Insecta; order Diptera; family Drosophilidae; genus Drosophila; species Drosophila hydei. The sequence goes on from NW_022045656.1 coordinate 3,153,533, forward strand.
TCATAAAGCACCTGGAAATGGCTGACAACAACAGCAACGGCAACAACAGCAAGAGAAATGCGCCTATCGCAGCGGCTGCACGAGGCATGCAAAAGAATTTACGAGCTGGCAACGTCCAACAAAAGAACGAACGTAGCACCGAGCGACAGAGGTGCAGCGGACAACGGGCTGTTGCCGTGTTGCACTGTGTTGCAGCAGTCGCAGATATGACGTGCATCCAATCATTTTAACGCAAATAAACCACAACAGATGGCGCTGCGTGCGCCTTGTAAGTTGACGCACGACTGCGCCCCAAATGCCAAATGCGAATCAAGTAAGCCCAACTTAGCGAATAGTGGACGACCAGTAAATATCCTGTACCTCTAACTAACCAGCTGTGTTGCTTCTGAGTTTCTAAACTGCCAAATACTACCGATTTTAAACAAATGAGACATTTTATTGTTGCCTTTTTCTTGCCTTATTTTTAACACTTTTAACTTCCAATGATATAAATAAATATATTTTTAGCAGAACTCAGAATATATATGTGAAGGTGATTTGCTGGGCTTATCTAAAACAATTCCAATTCGATAGCTATGGACCTTTATGAATTAAAAGAAAGATTTTATCAATCTAAAAATATTCTGCTTTATTTTTCAAGTTGTATTCAATAAGAAATTATAAGCAAAAAATCTTCTGTTGATTGAAAGTTTTTAAAATATAATACAGTGACTCATTGGCTCACATGGCCTACAGCACACCTCATTTCCAAACTAGAGGGTATCAGAATATACAGCAGCCACACACACAGAAGTCTGACAACTGAAAATAAAAAAAGGTGCTGCAGCCAGGCGCAGCTCAGCTTGCGGCCCAAAAATGGATGCGTGCGTACCGCGTGGCAGCTTATCAAAACAACAACAACAACAACAGCAGCAGCAGCAACAACGGCATCAAGCAGCGGAGGCCGTAAGATGCTCTGGTTTATGTATGGTGCCTGGACCTGCGGTCACTTGTGGCATGCCACGCCAACAGTTTACTTTTGTTTGCGCTGCGGCCCCATCGCTGGCAATTGGAATTTTTGTCGCATTTACCCAAAGTGCAGCGGGACACGCGGCAACTGCTGCTGCTGCTGCTGCTGCTGCTTGTGGCCAATGTGCTGCAGATAAATCTCATGAAATAATTACACGTGTTACAGTAAATGCTGTTAAATTGCCAGGACATCCATCCCCCACTCCCGCCCATGTTACGCCTCCTCCGCCCCTTGTCCTCCTTCTGTTGGCCATGTTAAATGCATTCATGAATGAGTGGACTGCATAAGAGCCACAGCAGCGACGACCACGCAATGAAAACGACTTGGCTAAAAGAGAGCGAATGCCGCGTAACGACTGCGAGTGTTTCAATTTGCACAGCACACACACACACACATACACACACACAGATAGAGAGGGGGAGAGCGGCAGTGGCAGCCGCAGGACTTATATGCCCAATTGGGGAAAATGATTTTGTGCCACTGCGGCAAAGGAAATAAAATAAATAAATATACAGCCAAAAGTATAAAAAAATATATATATCTGAAAAAAAATTAACAAAAATATAATGATAACAATAAAAAGAAAACCAATCAGTGAGCAGCTGCGCGACTAATACATACCCTGCATAAAATACAAATAATAAGATGGATTGCAGCGGAAAGAGACAAATTTCTATGCATAAACTTTGTAGCATGTTTTCTGCTGACTTTAAAACTTTACTCATGGTTGTCAAACTGTGATTCAATACCTTGAAACTTAGTTTAAGATCTGCTTTGCAATCTGTGATCAAATTATGACTTCTTATCAATTTGACTCAACAATTGAGTCTAGATTCGACGCTGCTTTTCTGAGACTGCATCGACGAAACTATTTCTCCTATGCTGCCCAGCTCAAAGTTAACTCATTATTGATTTTCAAATTTGGCTGTGAAGCTACCTGCAAAAACTGCCACACATGACACATCCATTGACTGTGAAGCCACTTAGAGTCTACTGGACAAACAGTTTCTTGACATTCATATGACTGTGTAAATTAATCAAATATGATGCTCAAGATAAGAAGTTCAAAGAGAAGCTCTGAATCTGTGCAATTTAAACGTTTTTACAATACCAATTAACCCATTTGAAAGCTGTCACTGCGAAGACACTCAGCTCCTCTCGAGCTGTATATGCCTTAGAGTGGCACCAAAACTTTATTTGTCTGGCTATATCACACGTCAAATTTCGTAATTTAATTTCAAGTGGAAAATTCAAAGTCCCTCATAGCTCACACTCCCTCCTCAACTAGAGTCCAGCTACAGGGTATTTAATTGGCACATAAACTCTGTGCTTATCCTAGTATATAGCTGGCACTCACATAATAAATGCGTGCATTTCGTGTGCTTTAAAATAAATTGAAAATCAACTGCGCGCCGTTGCGTTGAGTCGCGTTGAGTCGCGTAGCTCATTAGCGGTCGATGGCGGGCAAAATGTGTTGCCTGCTTTTTGGCGCAAGTCAATAAAGGCCATTAAAAAATTTCAACAGCTGCATTTGGAAGGCATCCCGCCAACAAAAATAATAATAATAATAATAATAATGATTATATTAATGAAAGAGCATTACAACACGCCTCAGCAATAGATTTGTCGAACAAAATATATATGTTTATATATTTACAAGCTCTCGGGCATTTCTGAAAGTTATGAAAGTTGTTGCATTTCATGTATTTACAATATGATTTTATCAAGCTGCGCATATCATATTTTTACAATATTATTTTATCAAGTTGCATTTGCATGGCTGAGCATATAAAAAAGAGCTTAATTAACTTAATGGCAAGCCATAGCAAATTCTCAGACTCTAGCTGGGACAGAGTTCGAGTTCCCTGTGTGGCGTAATGTGTATTTGCTTTAAAGCCAAGTCCATATATGTTATGGATGGGCAAGTTCCTGTTTTCAGCTTTAACGACCAGCAAAAACTAACACTAAAAAAAATGAAAAGTAAAGTAAAGTAAAGAATTGAGGGCAGGCAAATCTAGTGGTTCATAATTTATAACGCAATCACGTGCCGCACTCGCACCACTGCTCGGCCAGGCAAAGGCGCCAAAAATATGAATACATATATGAATAGAGAGCGACTAAATAATTTGGAAATGATTTACAATATTGCCCAGCCAGGCCGAAGGCAGGCAAAGGACTGCGACTTGTCGGCGGTTGTTCATAAATCTAACGGCATGACGAAAAGATGCACTGCAGTCGAGAGAGTCGAAAAAAACGAGCTCAGGCCTCTAAAAATGACAGGCTAGCATGCTGCAGCATAGAGCTGCAAGCTCTAGTTCACTAGTGAACTATATCGCTCTCAAGTACCAGTTCAGCAGTTCCAGAACAATACACGTAAATAGCTAAAGGCGCCACTAACACGAATCTTTCATGAACAACTGAACTTTTTAGTGGAACGTATTGTTGATGAACAACTGAACGAACCATATGAATGTTTACTCAATAAAAAGCTCATGGTAATCAGATAATCTATGTCTGCTTATCAAATACTATCGTTACTTCATTTCAGTTGAGCAAATAATTCATAAAAAAGACTCAAATTCGAACGATTAAGTGCCTTAGTAAATATAATGTTATATGCATTGTATTCGTCATTGCTGTGTCATAGTTCATACTGAGGAACCGTTCAATTGAACTTATTCAGAACGACTCACCTCAACTGCCAGGCTGACAATCAAACGGTAGAGAAGAGAGGGTTTATATTTGTTTAGCTCCCGACGAACTTCATCAAATAACAAGAACATTTCAGTCCGACTTAACCGACTGCATAATACTCGTCAATCTCAATCTCAATCTATATATATGTCTATATATATATATATATATATATTTATTCATCTAGTAGCGTTTACATTAGCAGACATAGTAATTCCTCAAGTGCCATGCTCACACGCACCTTAGTTCAACATTTCAAGTCTCTCCAAAGATATATACTCTCCACCAATATACTCTCTTGACATCATGCAAAAGCATAGAAGCGTAGTATAAATATATGTATGTGTTTGCAAAACGATGCCCCGCAGCGCTAATTCAGTTATATATCACCAGTTGAGCCTAATCTAGCGACAAAAATGATCAAAAGCCAATTCGAGACATATGACGCGTTGCTCTCTACTACTCTAGCTGCTGCTGGCAGCTCTCTCTCTCTCTCTCTCTCTCTGTCTACTGCTACTGCAATTGCTGATGTTGCTGCTGCTGCTGCGATAATTGCTACTGCTGCCATTTCAATTTGCACGCTGCCAGGCCGCTTTGATAGATGGCGCGCCCACCCGTTGACCCAACTCTTAGTCCGCGGCTCAACGTTGTTGTCAAACAATTCGCGCCTTGGCCATTTGTTTCGTTTTTCTGATGCTGTGAAGTGAGCGTATTACACTTGCCAACATGGCTTAGTTACTTTTCAATTAAAAAAGTAACTCAAATTAATTATCATAAGAGCACGAAATCGTGAAGTTAACCAATTTCGAATTTAACTCTTTTTATGAATTATTTACTTAACTGAAATGAAGTAATGAGAGTATTTGATAAGCAGGCATAGATTATCTGATTACCATGAACTTTTTATTAAGTAAACAACAATATGGTTCGTTCATTGGTTTATCAACAATTTTAAAAATAAAGTCACTGCCTCGAATCATCGAATTATATAGTTCAAAGCAGATAGTTGCCTGAAATTAATTCCAATTGCAGGCAATTTTGGATCAAGGCGAAGGCTTTTCTAAAATTGTTAACATTCAGTTAAAGTCTAGAGTTCTAGTCTCAGCTTAGTACCATCTACACGCAGTTTGAAGTGAGGAAAGTAGGCAGATGTTTTGATGTGGAATTTCAGCGCTTAATTTGTGATCTAAGTTGAATGTTTCATCTCATCTCTCCATTATATGCCAACTAAATCAAGACTCATTATTTTCCTAATCGAAATAAAATTATAACTTTTACAATTATAAAGCAATTAATAATATTCAACTTTGGCAGATTTTGCTCATAGTTAAATTCCGTATTAAAATCCAGTTTTTCAATAGCTTTTGACTATGTATAAAAACAAGCCGTAGGCTCTTCTGATAGAGCACGAGTCGATATTTATTTTGAGTACGTCTGCTTAAGGTAAACGCAACTTTGAAGAAGAATACTTAGGGTTTTATTAAAATAATAAAAACATACTCGAAAGATAGAACTGCTTTTATGAACTATCTGCATATTCAACTAAGAATAAACAAATTTATCTTGAAGAGCATTCAAGGTTCGTCTTAGCCCAGTTTACTCGGCACTTTCTTGTTGTTTTGCTATTGCAATGCGGCGCCTTAATTAAAAAGCTGCATGCCGCTTTACAGCGCGCTCAGTGCAGTTGGATCAATGGGTACTGAAAGAGCTCAAAACGGGTCTAGGGGCGGTACGGCACCACGGCATATAGAGGGTTTTACTAGTGCGAAACAGCGGCAGTACTTGTATTTATGACTTGGCACGCAGCGCGGGCATGATTTACAGTTTATTGAGAGAAACAAAGCGAGCGCCAAGAATTAGCCGCAATGGCTCATCAATCACTTGAAGGGAGGGAGCAGGGCGAATGAGAGAGCTGCCTGCCAGAACGAGGTCCACCTTTTTAGCCGTAATCCTTTCGGGGCACTTATGACTCGACTCAACTCAACTCGAATCGACTCGGCTCGGCTTTATGGTCATATTATGCTTAATAAAGCTGCCTTTCATTTTTTTATTTTTCCTCTTCCTTTTTTTTTATCTGTGTATCAGAGTTTTATCTGCGAGTCGCGTCATAATGGAGCACAGCCATTGAGCAGGCGCTTTGCTCCTGGAGCTGCGAGCGCGTGATTTATGTGATTACTTCAATGCGGCGGCGTTGCGCCAAAAAATATATATATATATCTATAGAAATATGTGAAAATACATCTAAAATAAGCAAAAAAGGAAGCAAAATCAAACAAACAGCCCAGTAAGAAACGAGAGCTAGATACATAAAAGTATCTCACACATAGAGAGCGGGCCACAATTTAAGTACGTTATAATAAACTGAGACCATAAAATGGACATTGACTGCAAACATTTTGCGGTTGCAAAATTGTCGTCTGTCGTCAGCAGCAGAGCAAATAAACACATTTATATGCATATATATATACCAGCATTCTATATATAAAGCTCAATATATTATTGTTGCTTTATTTTATTACAATTAACACTTACAAACAGGCGTTCCAGTAGGATTCAACAATGTAGAAGGAGATCTACAGATTAAGAGGGACGAAGAGAGATAGAGAGAGAGGTCCCTTTCTGTCTTTGAGTGAGGTATCTCTCTCTCTCTCTCTCTCTGAGAGAGCCCCTTTCCTCTTTGAGGGAGGTATCTTTCTCTCTTTGGAGAGTCTTTCTCTCGTAATCCCTAGATTTCCTTCTAAATCTTTGAGAGAGCTCTTTCTCTCTCTTACTCCTTCAATCTATAGATCTAGAAAGAGACAAAGAGAGAGATGTGCATCTCCACTCTTCTGGCTCTCTTCCAACGCTGTCTTTCTTTCTCAATCTCTCTTTCTCCCTCTCTATCTCTCCAGTTTTGTGTCTTTCTCTAATTTAAGCCTTTTTCTCTCTGTGACTCCATCAATTTGCATTATTTAATTGTGTGTCGACTTCAGTCAATCTTCTTCCTCTCCTTCTCTCGATCATACTCAATCTTTCAAAGTAAAACACAAATTGCCATATTCTGGGAATATTTTCAAAGTTTTTCGCTACATTATTATTTCCAATCAATGTTATTTAATCAATGCCTTGACTGATAGCTCATCAAATTTGCAGTTTGACAGATTTGCTATGCAGACACCCACACACACAGACACACATACACATGCACGTGTTCGCCGCTAGGTGGCGCTTGCACTGGCAGGATTTGCCAGTTTGTTGAATATAGTTGAATATTTATAATATGCACACAATATGCTGCCATTATGTTTGCATGATCTGTCAATCTAGCCAATTGCCAAGGCACGCCCCGCTGCCTTAAAAAAGAAAACAGATGGAAAATGGAGAAAAGCAAAAGAAAGGCAAAAGGCAAAAGAAAAAGCAAGCGTAAAGTGCTGCTATCTATTTATATCGCTTTTGGCTTTTACCAGCCAGCAAAAAAGAAACGCTGAAAACTACTAACGAACGACACCTGGAGGCGCCGCCAGCTGCGACAGCCGCACCTGGCTTGGGCCACTAGCGTGTGCCGCCTTTTTCGCTTCTTGCTGTTTGCATTGCATTTGTTGTCCGTTTTTTGTTTTTTTTTTTTTTTTTTGGCTTTTTGTACCTATTTTTTCCAGTGTTGCGATACATACACCGAAATTGTTGCTGCTGCTGCTGCTGCTGCTGCTGCTGCTGTTGCACGAATGTTGTAAATCAAAAGTAGGCGAGTCACACGAAGCCTTCTCCAGCTCCCTCTCGAGCTGCAGCGCCTATTTGACTGGCAGGCCGAGCGGATAACGCTGGCAATTATCGCGCTTGTGTTGCACGAACAGCGGAAGCGGCAGAGGCGCCATCATGTACCCTTACCCACTCCAACCCTTACTCATCCCCGCCCGCCGCCAAAAAAAAATTGAAACCAAGCGAGCGAGCGAGCCTACTATTGCCTTTACCTCGTTGCCATCTTTTTGTGCAATGCAATTGTTAACAACAAAAAATAGAAATAAGTAAGTAGAGCTATCTTCACGAAGTCAACGCTTAAATACTCTTAACTGCGACATATTTACGACAGCTGTCAGCTCTATGTACTGTGCTGCAAATCCTTCAGATTTCAAACTCTTTTATTTCTTTTTATTGCATTATTTATATTTCATTATATTTTCTATTGCATCTAAGTCCCTCTGTGTCTCTCTGTGCCTTCATGGAACCAAATCTTTCAAAGCTCTCATGTGTACATACATTCTGCCTTATTTTACAGAACCATGTAGAAGTCTTTATCTATATATCAATATGTCTATATATTAATCATAACTTTTAAAACTTTCAGAGGATCTACTTTCAAGTAGTTATTTTCAGGTATGCGACTAATTATAATATTCACAAAGATGTTAAACCTTGTTAAAGAAGAAATACAATTATATGCAAAAAGATACAGGAATAGACTACATAACCAGGATAATGCTGTAGCACTAAGACTACTGGATGACTCAAGCTAACTTAGGCGACTTAAAAGATTTCATGTCCTAGACCTATGGGTTCATCTCATTGGAACATAACCATTCGGTTATGTAATATTATTGTTAAAAAATTAGTTTATTGTCTAGTATAAGGCAGATTGCAAATAAAAACAGCAAATTAAAAAAAAGTTGTTATTTTCTATAACTCAATGTATAATCAAATTAAATATTAGACATAAAAAAAATTCAAATTGAAGCTTAATTTTTTTTTAATTTCCAGTTAACTGTTTAAATAAACTTTTTACGCCATTATTTGCAACGTTAAATCAATTTTATTAATGATTTCAAAACTTCAAGAAGCTATTGCCATAGATTACAAATAAAATGTTACATTTTAAGACACATATTTATGATGCCGTTTTAGCTTGCCGTTGCTCGTGTGTCCCAAAATATGGCCCAAAAACAACGAGATCCCCTCTCAACCCTGGCCCTTGCCCCCTGCTCCCTTCACCCCTTCACATACTGCAGCTAGGCAGTGAGTCAGTCAGTCATTGAAGTCATTTATTGCCACCAATGTTGCACGTTGTTTTTGCCGAACAACTGTACTAAGTTTTGTGCCGCGTTTTTCTTCAGAGTGTACGTGTGTGTGTGTGTGTTGATAGCGGCTGGCCGAGAGTTCTGACCGTTTCGTGTGCAGGATGTGTTTGCAATTTGTGGACACGCCGACCGTCATTTGATTGCTATTGTTGTTGTTTATGTTATTGTTGTTGTTGTCGCCACTGCCATAGTCGATTTTCTCTGCATTTTTTATATTATATTGTTGTATATTTGGGTCTATACACTTTTTTTAATTATATATATAAAAAAGCTCTTGAATTAACAACTGCTTTTTGTGGCAAAATTAAATGGTTGCCAATTTAAGATCGTCCTATGCTTGGATTGAGGGAGAGAAAGAGAGATAGAGAGGAAGTGGGAATGGGATTTTCTATCCCTATCCAAAATCGAATAGTTTTTATCCATATTCTATTAGACAGCCAGCCGACCGCCCCGTTGATAAGCCAATTGTTTGTTTTCTTGGCTCCACGCGATAGTTAACGTGCTGCCCCTTTGCTATTTTCATTCTTTCTTTTTTAATTTCATGACATCCATAAAAAGTTCGAAGGCAAACATGCCACCAAATGCACACGCTCACACATATGAGCACGTATGTGGGCCAATTTTCCCAATGACGTTTGAGGCGCGAGGTCTCATGAGACAATCAAAATTAAACGACTTTTGGCGTTGACATGCAAGACGCCAAAAACAACATAAACAAAAAGAGGCAACAAAATCTTAACGAAAGGTTCTGACAAACTTCCCAAGAAAATAGAAAACCTAATTTATGCCTTTAGCTGTAGCCGAGACTTGAACCCGCAGTTAGCCGTGACATCAGCAAAGCGCTGCCAGACTGCAAAGACTTGTCAATGTATGTGCTATTAACATAAAAAAGCTGTTATTTGGCAACAGTCTAAATAGCTATTTACATTTTGTGTAATATTTTTTATGAATACATTTTATTTTGTATTCAAAATAAATATCGTCCTGCTGTTAAATTATTTAATTTAAAAATAATAGCAAATATTTGTATAACAATCGCATTCAGTTCCTTCAAGCTCATGCTGTTATGTATGAACATGTTTATCAGATTTTACTTTTATTGAAATGCAATTACTGAACACACAATGAACATTTTAAAATTGGTAAATCTTAATTCTATTCGAGTTTTCCGCTACACGCTGGAAACAAAATACGTCATTGTAAAGCGCAGCTCGGAAGCCTAAACAAATGATGCAACCCTTACATAAATTATTAAATTATTATGTGGCCCTGGTACATGCAACCGCTGTTCATGTCTAACTACACGCGCTATTTTGTTTTGTATACATAAAAATGGAATGCATTAGTTGTGCGACTATAACAAATAAATACAAATGCAGCAAGTGCTTAGCGCCCTAGTAAGTAATTATTATGAACTTAAGTGATTGTTATAATAACTGTCCACGCAGTTGCTCCGTCAATTGCTACAAAAAACACAAAGAGCTGCCAGAATGTGCGGAGAGATCAGCAGCCAAACAAAAAACGCAGCCAGCGAAAGATGTTCAGGAAGAGGAACCCACAATATATCCACCATTTAGCACAGACGATACTGTACCCATTACTCTACTGCAGCAACTAAGTATATTGCTTATTAAAAGTATTAGATGATGTAATTGAAAATTGATCTGCGCTTACAGGCCACTCCGAACCGTTGCGACAACTTCTCCATAATCCACATTTGCGTGCTTTACTCAGAGAAATCGATGTGGCGCATAATGCAAATCTCGCCATGGCAGCTGCTATGCAGGAACCACTCTTTGTAGAATTTGCCAATGCCTGTTTGCAGGTGGTAGAGCCCATGACGGACGCGGAAAAAGAGGACCTCAAATTATGCAGCTGATATCTAAAGACTTAAACTTAATTAGTGTAAAATATTATTACAAATATATTGTCAATCTTTAAATAAGTTTATTATATAGTTAAGCAGCTAATGAAATAGACAATTCTACGAGTTTTTAATCTATTTGGCATTTTCACCCGTTCGGCGGATTTTGGCCCAGTTGTCATCATCATCAAAAAGATCATCGAAATCATTGTAAAAATCGGCATGTACATGTTTGTCATTGGTTGGTGCAGGCAAATGATCCATCATCATACCGGTAGCGCTGCCCGACTAAATAATGTTTATCAACAAAGTTTTCAATATATTTTTACATTAGTGTAACACGCATAATATGGCTTTAACTCACCTCCTCCATGTCCATATAACCGGCGCCCTCTGAGAACATCTCATCGACTGCAAGCGAAGGTTTCATATTTAAGTCCATTTAATTTTGATATATGTTTTTGTAAGTTTTTGCTATATAAATATATCCCTTGAATAGTTTATGCCTAGCTTTGACAAAGAACAGCGTTGCCAGTTACTTATCAGAACTGTCAAATTAATTAATATGTCTGGCACCACCATTCAAAACAGCTGTTCATTGTCCGGCTTCTGTTAAGTAAAATGGTTCGCGTTGGCTTACAGATATCTGCTACATTAGAAAATATAGAAAAATTAGAAACGCATTGCGATTATGCGTATTTCTTGAAGCTAACCTGCAGCAATTGTGGAGAAACATCAGAAAAATGGCATGATATTACAGAATCGGAGCGTACACAACAAGATTCACGCAATGCAGCGGGCTTTAATTTCTATATGAAATGCAAAATGTGCGCAAGAGAAAATAGCATTGACGTCGTCGAAAAGTCGAATGGTGAGCGGAGACTCCAATTAAAAAATGTGTCCTAAACGTTTTTCTCCTTAATAGTGGCCTATACAGCTGACGATGCGGGAAAATTCAAGACAATTGTGATTTTTGATTGTCGCGGCGTAGAACCTGTTGAATTTTCACCTCGATCCGGATGGAAGGTTCTTTCAGCGGAAAATGGACAAGCCTTTGAAGATGTGGATCTATCCGAAGACGATTGGGTGGAGTACGATCAAAAGAATAAAAACTCAGTGGGCATTTACGAATTTTCCTCCAAATTTATCAAGCTAAAGAAGTGAAAGTCAATTTAAATAAAGCATTTGTTATCTATAAATATACAAACAAAATCGTTTTGTGATTTTTTGAAAGCAGTTGTCTTGCAGATTTACTTTTCACATAGAAAATTGTAAGCGTACGTGAGGTCGAATAAATATATATTAATATAGTATATAAAATATAGATAATTTAATATTTTGTCGTTTTTTGTTAGGCTGAGGCGCTTTAAGACACTATGTATTATTACATATATTTATGTTATACAAACATATATATAAATATATATTCCATTCAGTGATATTTGTAGATTAGTTGTTATACATTACATACTTAACAAAATAGAGCTATGCTAGAGTTATGTAGCTAGATATAAAGGAATAAACACAACGCCACGTCAAATAGAGATAAAGATAACCCTTAAGAATATAAATTAAATTAATGAATGCGTCAATTAGATTACATTTTGTTTTAAGATTAAATCAAACAGAGAGCAAATGGTAACCTAAACGTGTTAAGAGCTAAAAATTTAAATTCTCGAATTTATTTTCTAGTTTTATTAGTGACACTTGTCCGCCACAATGGGAAAGCGTACGACGCGTATCTCGTTGCCATAGTCACAGACCACGGAGTCACAGGCGAGCATCATAAACTTGGGACACATCTGTAAATTGGCAAAGTCTAGCTTTACCTCCCGCGCCGGCTGACCAGTGCGCACATCCCACACAATAAGAGAGCCTAAAAGACGATTACACAATTAGCACATTTACCAATAGGTGTATAATATTGCAATTAGCTTACCCATCTTGCTGGTGACCAGCAGCGAGGGCGTCAACATTAACAGACTCGAATAAGCATTCGAGATTTTAATGGTCGTCAGCAGATTCCCCTGAAAGCGTTCCCACACACAAATCCGCTCATCGGTGCCCAGCGAAATCACATAGCTGGGCGCACAGGCCAGGCAACTAACCGCTCCATCATGAGCTTGTATATTGTACATGCAGGCGCCAGTAAATAGATCCCACACACAGAGCAGGCCATCCTGTGAGCCAGAGCCCCCCGTGCCAGGCTGCCAGCGATCAACAAAGAGGCAAGTCACAGGACCACAATGTCCATGCAGTGTATACTCCATATCAGATTTATTCAGACAATACACCTGCAAGCAACAAATACCTATTAGTACAGATCCCCGAAAGGTGTCACTTAACGCACCTTTAGTGTATGATCCTGACTGCCCGTGAAGACCATGTCATTGACCACCTGCATGCAAGTAATTGGTTGCTGATGTGCCAATCGCACGCCCTCCAGGGTAATTTTCATTTCCTCCTTCGTGGTCTTCTGCGCAGCATCCTGCTGACGCTGCTGTTGCTGCATCATCAGCCCGATGCTACCCGTAGAGCCAGTGCGCACATGTGCTTTAAAAAAAGATAAAGTAAATAGAATATATAGTATTGAAAATTAATGATAAGCAATATAAATAATACTCGCAAAAGATCTTTTCATAAATATCAAAAATAATTTGAATTTAATTTTAACATGAAGAGAGGATATAGAAGATGAAGGTCATGTCAAGACTGTGAGAACATTTACACTTGCTGTGACATCGTTTCAACTGTTGCCCTTCCAACAGCGAATCGATATATTTATAACGCAGACAGACAGGAAGAATAGTTCAGATCAAGTGAATTTTTCAATCGTGACATAGTTAGTTTAACAGTGATTCGGTTACAGCGTACTTTTTAACAGCGCACTAACAGAATGACTGCGATAAGGAAGGTCAACTCTTGCTTTAAACATTTAATTCACTTTTGGCAAAGCAAAAATTAGCTAATTTTAAGACTTACTACGTCTGTAGGCGGACGTAAAGCCCCAATCAATCTGTTTGCCTTTGTAGTATGTTTCCAGCCGATAGAAATCGAGACGTCCGTTGAGGCGCGCCACAATCACACGATCCCCATTCAAATGGATGTGAGTAATGCCCTGATTTCGTTTCGCATCCTCCTGATAGGCACACTTGAGCACACCGGCTGGTACCTCCCACAGCTCGACACGGCCATTTGCACAGCCAACGGCAATGAGATTATCAAAATAGTCCAAACACCAGACTGGCGATGTGGGCAGCTTGCGCAGCAGGGTCTGCCCGTCCTGTCTCGGATGCGCTATCTGCATATCACCACGTCCAATGCTGGCTAGCTGCTGACCGGTTCGTCCATCCCAGACTCGAATTTGACCCTTCAAGCAGCAGCTGATGATGTAGTTGCCATCACAGGCCAAACACTCGATGCGGTGCTTGTGCCCCGCTATTTGCGTGGGCACACCCTCCAGAATGTGTTCGGTCTCCTTGTAGGGCACCTCCGATTCATGCCAGCTGGAACGCCATTCAGCATAGTTGCGCGTGCAGATGCAGCGATAAAACACGACCATCGTGTAGCACAGCACGAAAATGCTAATGCAGCAAAGCAGCACGGCAAAGAATATCTCCATGGGGCTCTTCGGCACAAGTGGTGTGCCTCCAGCCATGACCGTAGGTGATTCCCGCCTTGCATCATCGTCATTGAAGTCCAGTGGATCCAGAGCAGCGGCCAATGCCTTCCATTGAAAGTTCTGCTGCAGTTGCTCCTGTGGATTGCGCATTAATGTTGCCAGCTCCGGGGATATGGCATGCGTCAGCCGTATGGTCGGCAGCAGGGTAACATATTGTCCACTCAGGGAGACATTGTACTGTTTCATTATGGTAGACCAATGAAAATTGGATAGAAAATAGTTTAGCTCAAAGTTGGGATAACGCAGGCGCAGCATCTCCGCTGCCGTCTCATTGATATCATGCAGTGGCTGTTCCGTCGTTGGGATCAAGTAGCTGGGCGTGCTGCCCAACCGTTCGCCGGCTGGTTTAAATCCTTTGAGGAAACTGCTGACAGCGCCGCGTGTCGCTTGCAAATGACGTTGCAGCTCGTAGGCGGTGCTCATCGAGCCATTATTCTGCATGCTGAACAGCTGCTCCAGACATCCCGAATTGTAGACAATCGAGCATATCCACACAATCATCCAGATCATAAAGGCGCGCTGAAAAAAACGCGTGCGTGCCCAGAAATTAACAATCTTAATGCGCTTGGGTATGCGAGCTTCCTGTGCAGTATGACCGGCATGTCCATTCACCAGCTGACCACGATCTCCAGCATCCGCGAAGCATAACTTCGGATGCGACTGGGAGCGTTGGAAGGTGCCCGGAACGAAGGGCAGCAAGGGCGACGGCGGCGGTGGTGCAGCGCCAAAGAAACGAAACTCCTGACGAGCCATCGAACCACCGCTAGCCTGTCCATTGCCGAGCGTACAGCTGAGCATCATCTTGGGCAAGTGTTTGGCCTCTGTGGTGTATTCCGCCCGCTTAATATTCATCGCCAGTATGGTAGAAAAGAGCAGCATTTGCAGCATGAAATCCGAGAGTAATCCAACAATCGCAAATACGCAAAACTCTTGTATGACCGGCACAAAGGTGGCCAGTCCAATGGTCAGGATGGTGATCTCTGTGAGCAGCGTCTTCGATATATGCCAGCCCTCCTTGCTCAAGGCTTGAGCGACGCGAATTTTCACATCGAACGTGCCATCCATGGACACGACGCTCTTCGTTATAACCAGGCTATTCTCCAGACCGACTAATATAACCAAATATGGAAATATATCCTTGGATTGCAACGATATGGTCAGTCCAAAGAAGAAGCACAAGCCCAGCGACATGGCCAGGCTGCCAGATGTGGTCAACACACTGCACAGAGCCAGCAACACGCGCGATCTAAACACGTCCATCTTGCGCACCGAGAAGTAGACATAGACAAATACCAGTACAAACGCCACGGATAACGGCAGAAATTCCCAGATTTTAAATTCGCCTGGATAAAAGATGTACGTGATGGTCGGTTCCTCCTCATCTTCAGCCGCAGATGGCGCTGGTGACACGCTCAATGGTGGATAGTAGCGCAATAGTTTCTCCTTCAGTGTCTCCAAGTATTCCGGATCATTCTTATTCAGAATCAGCGTCAGGGCGTATTGTATTATGCGCGAGCGGGCACGCAAAGGATAACGCTTGAAGCCCGTATCCTGCATGGGCAATCCGAATAGCATTTCAGCCGCAGACACTTTCGATTTTTGTAAGTTCTAAAAGGGAAAGACAGAAAACAAAGTTCAATTAGATCGGCATAGATAATGTTCATTTAGTTAAATAATTGATCGACCCGATCGAGCCTCTTATCTATGTTGTACCTCCCAGCCGGACTTTGCTACTATTGTTATAATGAGACACAAGACATGTGAGTCACTTAGATTGGTAATAGAAATAAATTAAGGGTATCATCTATCTAATTGCACACGTAATATTAATGATTGATGCATGATTGATCAGATTTCTCCTCTCTCTTAACATCACATACTCAATTTTTCAAATGGAATTTGGAGAATAGCGTTTCTTTAAGTAAAGCAACATTTATCAATTGCTCTTATCTAGTTCTTTATCAATTAGCTAAACTTTTAAACTTATTTTAACTCAGATAAAGGCTCCTAACTAAATTTGTTTAATATATACATATAGTATTCAGATTTTCATTAGACTCTATTTTTGTTCAAGTTATGAAAGCATAAAATACGCAACAATAATTTATAGTTTATCAATAATGCTTCATTTTTTATAGAGGTGAGTTATTTTATAGATTACAATTTAAGTTTTTGTTTAATAGAAAACATGTTTTCTTGCTAAATTGAAACTTGCAAAGACGTTAAAAGAAATATTTAATCAATCTCAATTTCAATTGCTTTCAGCAGACATCAAGTTCTTAATAAATCCAGTGGAATGAGCAAAACTAATTTTCGTTATATTTTAAGTTCTCCAGACGATATGATTTCTGTGTAATTTAGGAAATCAGATTTGTCTCCCAATCTAACAACTAGCTACACGAGTGAGCTTATCAAAATTCTCATTTATTTGATTTCCATTTAACAAGCGTTAAATTCAAATCCTATTTCTGACTTATCGAACACTTACCAACCCGTCATTGCTACTTAAATATTTTTCGTTAATTTGAATCAGCCCACAACACAATCTAAGCCTTGACGCTGTTGGCTATTATCTTTTGCTTCATTACGAAAAGGTTTGGCTAAAAGCTTTTATTCTTCTAATCTCTTTAATTGTAAATATATTTTCATTGAGTTCTTATCTAATAATTGTTTTTGTTTTTGTTTTGGCATGCCTCTTCACGAAACTTCCTAAGTATCAAATGTATTCATAGCGTTTTTTTATCAGCTTAGGAAACCTAAAAGAAGTGTATTAATATTTTATATACTCAGGAACTTTCCATAATTGTCTGAGGTACATGAGTGTGGTCAATGAAATCATAACAATGTTGAATCCAATTTCCCGCCACCGAATGAATGCCAAAACAGAAATTTAATGACTCATAAAGCTTAAGGCGTTGAGAGATAAGTATCTATATATAAACAAATCTACACACTCATATCAACAGGTGAGTCTCGATTGTGTGCGCCTTTTCATTAGCACAATCAACAAGTTAGTGTAGTTGGGCTATCAAGAGGAGCAAACAGAGAATAACAAAGGCCTGCCCCGTTTGCAATTGAGACTCGCCAAGCGTTATGCATAATACGCACACACACACACCCACACACATATTTGCACATGCGAAATAATTGCAATGCGTTAGCAGACGGCGCTAAAAAGGCCTTTTCATATGCATTCGAGGCAATTTAATAGCGGCTAAAAGTGAATTTGTTCGATATCTTTTAATTTGCTCGTGTTAATTGAGACTTTTAGAGAATGAAACAATTTATAATGGGTATTTATGGGCATTTAGTGTGCATATTAAGTTAACATTCGCTTGTATTTAACATGTTAAACTAACAGAATCAATATTAACTTAACAAGCAACGAGGCAAATCTGAGCTGCTAAGCTGTGACGTAAATAGCTTACATGATGCCAACGAGTGCGTCGCTTATTGTATAACATCAACATTCTAAAAGTTAAAACTAAATTATGATCTCAATACAGATCTAGCACTTGATTTACAATCCAATTTGTAGCGTGAAGTAAAGAATCAGAGACAACGATGCTAAGCTACTAATATGACAATAAAACATTGTTGAACCTTCTTGTCAGCTTTCATGTGCCCTCAAATTGCATTTAACATGCACCATTTGAATTAACAGCGACATTTAAAGTGCAGGTATTCAAGGGGCTATTAAGCAACTCAAACGGGTATAGTCAAATCGTGTACAGCTCATTTTAGCAGCTTGCACACGTATCGATGGCAAGCCTAATCAACAGCTGGCTACCATTTTCCAAAATAGTTTAGCCATAACGCTTGACTGATAAGGCGCTGGGGGTTAAGCAACTAGCAAAACAGCCTTTTAGCTAATTAAATGTGTTCCAGTCAAAGTGCAGTACAGATTTTATGAAAAATGACGAGAGCTTGGGCAAATACAATTAACTGACTGTCAGCATGATGAAATCCATTAGCCACATACACAGACACACACACGCACAGACACTCGCACACACTTACATGATACTGAAAGATGGTATTTAGTATATTGGTATCTCTGGTAAAATTCTGTGCATTCTGTGTCCACAGATTCGCCGGGGATAACAATAGACAGCCATATTCGGGGAAGATCTGTTCCAATTGACTCTGGGCACCGCGCTTCACATTGTCCACATGCAAACAGTTTTGCTCCAATGTGCGTTGACTGCAAGGGAATTTGATTCAATTAAAGGCAATGTCATATTTATATATATATATATATATATATATATATAGATCTATATATAAGTATATATATATATATATACATATCGTGTCAACTTACTTCTCGCTGCTCTGATGATTGCGCACAATTTCGAGCAATTTAAAAACTTCATAAAGCGGCGCTCGGAACGCATCCATTAGCTGCATTTCATCTGCCCAAGGCAACACGCTCGCTCGCAGCGTTATCTGTTGCACGTAGAAGGCCGGACTGCTCTGCGCCCAGGGTAGGCCGCCCCCGCCGCCCCCTCCACTGTTGCCACCACCGCTGCTCGCATTGAATGATGCACTGGCTCCACTTTGATTATGGGCGGCTGCATCCTCTTCGCCAAAGAGCGGCGTATAGCGTCCCTCATAAGGCAAAACGATCTTGGTGGGTATTGTGCCAGGCAAAGGTATATTCATCAGCGGATAGCTAGAGAGTGAGAGTTAGAGAGAGAGAGAATGAGAGACAATGCGAAAGAGATAGAAGAGAGATGCTTTTAATAGGCCCATTAAACGAATCTAGTTAATTCAGCTATTTTCGGAGCAGGCGCGTGTTTGACTCTATTATACCCTGTAACCATTTAAGTTATTTGATAGTTCAGGTGATTGCACATAATAAGCAAATAGTGTACTATGAATAGTTATTACAACTTATAATAGTTAAATATTTAAGCAATTTTGTATAACTACTTAGAATCGATGGCAAAGTCAATTTATGCTAATATCGCTATAATCATTGCTTATCATTATATAATCATTATACAATTATAATAATCATTATTTATCGTTTCACAGAATTTTATCTTATATATATAATATTTAATGAGTATTATAATCTATAGATGCTTAATGAGATTTTATGCCTTATATACAATCACTTATATATAAAACTAAAGCCTATGTATATTTTTCATTTATAAAGTAAAGCTTTCTGATTGGTTATACATAAAGCGAAATATTTGAACGGCTTAGATTTGAAATTAAGTTATCCAATTTATTTATTATATTTATTCTAAGTGCTTTTGAATTTCCATTCCATATAATACTCTATTCTAATTTTATTTGGACTTTTTACAATTCTATTCAATTCTCATTTAAATTTTTATTTTTACATGTTTCCAACTCATTTCCTAATCGTATTTTATTGAACATTTTAAATTTGATAAATTTTTTTTTTTATTATAAACTATCTTATGTATACTTTTAATACATTTTCTTTCCCATTCTGCAGTCTCTTGCAATACTAGTTCTCATTTCTACAGGGTAGCACCCAGTCAAGCACACTTATCTTGACCACTCCAAGCAGTTGCTGCCTTTTATACTAGCGATCGTTAAGTTTGTCATCAAACGCGTGTGTAACAAACGATTTCCCAAAATACACATATGCATACATACATATGTTCTATGAACTTATATATTTGATTTATCAACAATTCAGTTTAACGCTCAGCATTTCATATATTCAAGGTTAGCAGGCCACGGCGAGAACAACAACAGCTATAACCGAAATACGACCGAGCCCAACTGATAAGAGATTAAGCAAAGTAACCAAATAAATATAAAACATTTGCTGCATTACACCAGCGATAAGGCGGAGGCAGACGCGGCGGTTGGTTGGCAACTGCAAACTAATGAGGGCTTCACATTAAGCTAAAGGTGAAAAAAGAAAGCGAGCGAGAGGGAGACTGAGGGAGACAGTTTGATAGATCCAAACAATTCTATAATAGAGCAAATAAGAGCGCTCTAGTCGAGGCTGGTCGACTAGCAGCTGCCCTAAGCGTTGCACAGCGCTGATATTCCAATCACGCACGCACGCACGCATTAACACGCGCCGCATAAGCTTTGCTATGAAAGCTGAGTTGTTGAATATCTTTTCTTGTAGATGAGCTTTCTTTATCAAATTTGCGGAATGAATTAATGACATTGACATGTGTGTATTTGCCAAAGAATTTAAAATAGATTTATATTTAGATTTATATTTATTTAAGAAAAGAATGAGGAATCATAATTCCAAAATAGACAAAATCTTTTAAGTTATAACTGGAAGCCCCCATTAGGCTGAAAGCATTCGTCTTTTGAGGTATTCAAGTCAATCGATTTTCATCTATAATAACGAAATGGCATAAATGATCGGTAAAAAATATAGCCTTGGGCTGCGAAGGGTATACTTATAATATATAAAATAAGTTTCAAATTTTAAGTCTCTAGCTTTTGTGGTTTCCAAATTTGCACACACGGACGGACAGAGGGACACAGCTAGATCGACTCATCTTAAGAATATATATATTTTGTGTGGTCTGCCACGCCTTCTTCTCCCTGTTGTATATATTTTCACAAAACCATTATGACCTGAATTCAGAATTTCATTGGGTCACGCTGTATTAAAAACAAGAAGCTTGATGTTAGTTTAAACTTTAACAGTGGATTATTTAACAGGCAAGTTAAGTTAAAATGTTAAGCCGACGTAAATGTTAGACTGAAATGTTAACTAATTGGAGACTTAAATCAAGCATCAGAAAGTATTGGAATAGGATTTCTATTATTTGTTACGGATTCGAATCACAGATTGAGACCGAAAAGCATATTCCGCGCAATCAAAAGTGTCAAGATAATCAAATGAAATCAATAAATAAATACAGATCAGGAAGTGCTCGAAAAATAATTATAGTATAGTTTGTTTTTTAGAACAGCCTTGCTATGCTCTATAAGGCCGCCTGGAATTCTATATATTAAAATTCGTGCATGAAATGGAACAAGCGCCACATGTGTAGCGCCACACACATTAATAATGAATGTGTGTGTGAGAGAAGGAATGTGTGTATGAGTGTGTATTATTGAATTATTCAATAATTTTAATTATCTATTGGACACTGTGCCGCAACCTGAGCATTTTTGGGGCCAGTCTGGGGTCTAGACATTGTTTATTTATTTGTTCATCGTTTCAAGTTGATAAAAATCTATAGTGCGCGTGGCTCTATGCGAAATCGAACAGATTTATGAACAAATAGACGAATGTACACGCATACATATATACATAATTGGAACGTTTAGCAAATCTAAAAATAAATATCTGGTTGGAATTTTTAATATGTCGACGAAAAGGTGCTTTAATTGAGGCATCAAATTGTGATCTAGATATAGCTCTATATAAGAAATAATATATATTTAAATCTGTATCATAATCCATTGAATTTGTAGCAAACAACTATATAGTATGCATTTGTGCATTTCAGGCTTATCTGCAACAAATTCAATTTATTTATTATTATTGTGTATAAATATATATATATATGTATATGAATGCTTTTTTTTTTTGAATAACTCCATTGACGCATGCCGGCTTGAGATTTCCGAGTTCAATTATTTGTGCTGATAATTAACATTATAATCTAAATGCAAGTCGCGCACATATGTAATCAGTATTTGTCACTATTTTAATGGGAAAACAGAGGAAACACAAAAGCTTTTCATGATGATATTTTCATACACACGTTTTTTTGGAGCACTCAAAAAAACTGAAAAAAGTCTTTTTTTTTCAGCTATTATATAATATTTAATGGTGTGCTTCAGTAATCTTTAATGAATAAATTATGTATTAGCTCTAAAAAGAATTTAATTAACTTTAGATTTGGCAACGCTCTCGGCTAATTCAAGTTTACCTAATAATTAACTATTTAGAAGGCGCGTTTGGCTTATGGACAACAATGGACATGTTGGGGCGCTACTGTCTACTCATTCACTATTGAATATCCATTATACGAGATCCAAAACATTGAAAGATAGAGTTTTAGCCCATTTGCCACACCCCCAATAGGCATATATATCCGTTTTGGCAACTCAATAGAGCAGGTCACAAATAACATACTGGATCAATTTTGAGTTTAGAGTTACAGTTTAGCAGTGGGTGTAGACGTCTAATGTTTGCCCAATCCTTAGAAGAGGCTTCCAGTAGTGTAACTGGACTTAGCTCGAAATTTTTGGAAGTTATAGGGTATTTTTTATATGCCCCGCCCCATTAGATATCAATAAAGGAAGTCGATAGTAACTCAATAATTTAATTTTTAGAGGATAAAAACTTTTGCGGTTTATATATGTATTTGTCTATATTTGGGTGCGAGTTATATAGTTATACAATTATTAGCGGCGAAAAGTTTGCAAGCAGCAGCAAGATGGATATTTCATAAAACCAATATACTCCTTTCACTTTGGGAATGAGTATAATGCAAGCTTTAGAACACTGCTAGAGCATTCACATTTTGCCGCTTTGACTGTTTAAAGTTTCTAAAGTCTAGTTTTAAAAAATGTTATAATACTGAGTCATTTTTGTTTGATCTGAAATGCGATAAAAAATAAATGGGCTTTAGACATGCAATTCTCGCACAGGGGTTGTTCATCCTGTGGGACAGTGGGAATTACGCATATGTGTTATATAATGCATGTATGTATTTCTTTATGTACATATATTTGGCAAACAACTCTCGCTAATAAGCAAGTTGCCAAATTTGTTTGATTTCTCGGAATTTGGTTAGCGATACCTACACTAGTATAACAAAGGGTATATTTGAAAAAAAAAACAAGCACAAAAAAACAAAGTTATCAACTAGTAAATACCCTTTATATAAAGTCAGCTTAGAGCTTAACTAAGACATTTTACAAAACACACTATAAATCGAATATTTATCGATTTGAAGTATGACAACCAAGTTAATACCAATTGCTAGTGCTAAAGCGATATTTAATCCATAAAAAATACTTAGTTGCCTATCTTTATTGAAAGTTAATTGTCAATTTCTCAAAACACGATCTACAAAAATAGAACCGTGTAAATCAAAAAAGCTAAATAAAAACAGTTATATTGGCTTTGTTACAAGGAACTGTATTTCGTAACTAATGCAGACTAAATAGCGCGAATTATCGATTATTTCAGGAAGTAAATGGCTCTTTATGAAATGAAATGATACATATTAAATGGTTTATTTCTTAAATTTCTTATCGCTATTTTCAAATGTTATAGGGTATTTGAGAGAACTTACCACGAAAGCAATATCGCCATTAGGGCAATGCTGGAAGCGCATGTCGGATAGCTGGATAAAAATAAGCCGTGCTTATAGTAGAAATGCGACACCGAAGCCGGCAGACCGGATGAACTAGACGCCGTTGTTGAGGTGGCTGCGTTTGACGTTGGTGGTGAATTGATTTTAAGCTTTGGCGATTTACCGTTGCCATTTGCAGTTAATGGCAGCGACGCAGACGCCGCAGCCGCAGCTGCTGTCTTGGCAGAGCCATCTGTTGCGGCTGCCATGCCGCCTATGCACAGCCTCTCTCACACACAGATATCTAGTGAGAGAGCGCACGCGACCGGAATTTACAACACACACGCACACAGAAGAGATATTGGAGTGCGAACGAGCGAGTGTGGTGAGCTATAGCGTCGGTTCTAAACGTAAACTTTGAGTTTTGGCCTTACCAACTTTTCAATGCCAAAAATTACGCAATTTCGCATATGCAACGCATCATTTGCGTAGGCAACGGGAACAGCAGCAGCGGCAGCGATTTTATTTATTAATAGCTTTGATTTAGGTTTTGCCGCTGCCGTCGTCGCTTTGATTTTCACTTGTATAAGAATATCGACACATTTTTGCATTCTGTTGTCTATTGATTTTTCTTTTTCTTGCGCTTCATTCGCACCTTTTGGCCTCCGTTTGTGGTTGTTGCTTCTGTTATTGTTGTTGCTGCTGTTGTTAATTAATTGACATTTTCGCGCATCTTCACAGGCCGCGCGCGCACACACATACACACTCACAATTGCGCACGTATACACGCACACACACCCATCCACAGGTTCACGCTCACATTTGCATGCACATTCAATTTATGTATGCATACGATTTATGTTATTGCTGTTGTTATTGTTATTAGTGCTGCTGATACTTATTGTTATCAAATTATCACTTATTAAAATAGCTTTTCGCCAATTTTTCAAATTCTCATACGCTCAGCACTTTTTTCCTTTGCGTTCTAGCTGGCTTTTTTCGGGTGCCCTTTTTGGTATTTTTGCACGACTGCGACGTAGAAAGTTTAACAGAGCATTTTCAATGTTTAGCCATTAGTTGTTAACGCCAATGAATCCTCTATCTTGCACCTTATGTATTTTGCACGATATATTTGCTGCAGTTGTGTAATTTTGTTGTTATATTAAACACGTTTTTGCTTGCGGCTGACGGACAAGCTCGAGCGTACTCACGTCACGATAACTTTGAAAGAACAACATAAAACAGCTGAGCAGAGCTAAGAGCCGAACCACTGTGGGCACCCCAAAAACATTTAGCTTTGCTCAATTGATAATGTTAATATCGATATACTTAACGTAAACAGGGTGACCAGTTGAAATGTTAAATTCTAATAATTTAAATTCGATTTGCTTAGTGTTTGATTATTTATTTAATTTTTAAAGGGCGCTTACGTTTAAAAATGTACATATTATTGTATGCCTTTTGATTTTACACCAAAAATCAAATGTAAAATTGCAATATAATTGAACAAGTTAGAACCACTCGAACTGTTTCATTTCATTTGAAGCAAACCTCAATGAGCATAAATCTTAATCTGAATATTATATACACTTTAACTGCTTTTTGTTTCGCAACAGCTCCAAACTAGACTAGCTACAAAGTGTCACTGGCTCCAGGAGAAGCCATGCCACAACTCTTGCTGTTGCTGCTAGTTCAAATAAGAGTCTATAAATTGACGGGTATACTCGACTTAGACATATCCTGCTGCCCTTGTCAGCGCTGTACTAGTCAATCTTGGTGGTCGGCATGGTGTACTCAGCCGTTATTGACTCTGCCGACATATACTCCTGCTGCGCCGGCAGCTGATGATATAGCGCACGATCCGATCCCGATACCGATCCCGATCCCGTCTGCATATAAGTCTCACAACCCTCGGCAACAGCATTGTTGTGCACGCCATTCTCGTTGGCGCGGCACTTCCTCGAGCCAAAGATCAGGGCGGTGCCCTTGCTGAGCAGCGGACAAAGCAGCGCCTGATGACAGCAGGCAAACAGTCTGTAGTTCTGGCCCTGGAACGGATCCGACATAGCTGCGCACAGCATGTGATCCAAGTTGATGCCAGTCAGCTGCAAAGCCAAAGACAAATTTCTATTAATAACAATTAATTAATAACAATCAAACTAAACGGCGCCAAAGAGCATAAAACCTTCTTCATAAGGTAACTATTCGAAATCCCCAAAAAGTTTTTCAGCAATTTGAAAATATATTTTCTAGACAAATTTTCAGCTCATTTAAAAGTCAATTGCACTGCATTTAGTCACCTTTAACTAGCTGATATATTCTTCTTCTTCTTTACACTCTACTTAAATACATCACAAATCGTATATTCCAGTTGTCATTAGAATAAGTTAAGCTTTTCATCAATTGGTTGAGTGAATCTGATGGAGAACTCATCCCAGAGCCACAGGCCAAAGAGTTTTAAAGATTTTTAAGTAAAGAATTCCAAGAAAACTTCATCAAATATAAAATCGGACTGCTTTTAGTCAAGACTTTTTCTGCTTTATAAGAAATGAACTATTTTGGATAATGTTGCTCTAAGCAGCACTTTATTAATAACTCAAACGCAAAGCATTTCCCTAGCAACAACAGATTAACTGCGCCAGCAGAGGATACAAAAAGGCTGAGTATTATGAGCAGCAGGTGCAGCAGGTGTTACTGCTTTGAGAACCCTAAAATCGTACATATTTGATTACACATTTCTGCATCTATAAGAGCATAAAACTAATTGAATCCAAGCTAAACTTGAAGAGCTTCATTCACATCTCGAATCTCGCTTAATTCAAAAGTTATAATAATGCAACGAGAACTGAGCAAAGGCCCCAATGTATCTGTGCATACCTTTTCTAAGCCCACATAAGCCTTGGACTGCTCTGCCAAATTTTTATGCATTTCAAAGAAAACTTTCGACTAAACAAACACTTGGAAAATTGTGGATTAAAAGTTCCTGTCGAACCTCAAAAGTTATCAAGCCTTTAAATAACTATATAAAACCACATTCGATAATGAGAAAGCCAAAGAGTTTTTATACGTTTTTCAGCTCTACTATAAAAGGCGCAGTCAACCACAAACTCATTCTGTAAGCTTAAAGCAGTTCAAAGGGCCAAACACAGTTGCCGCTCTGTTGTTATATCATCAATCAGTCAGTAAATCAGTTCGTCAATCAACCTATTTGCAGCAATAATCTTAAAGCTGTGACTTACTATGGAAAGCGGCGAGAGCAGCACAAAATGATAGAAGAGCATGAAGGCGGTGCCTATTTTCGACCACTTGAAGTCGCCCAGATCCTCGATGGTGTAGGCGCCTAGAAGCAGATGCGATTGACTATGTTAGATTGATCATTGATTGACCGATTCTATATCAGCTAGTTACCACTTCTCAAGATGTATATGGGTATAAGGTAGAGCAGAGCATGCTGTATCCAGTAGGTGGCCTGCTCGAAGGGATAGGTGCGACCCTCCACCTCCGGAAATAAGAAGGCAAGGAAAGGTCCATTCAAATTGCTCATCTGAATGCGAAACAAGGCGGTTGTTGTCTTCGTGGGCTTGGCAGCCAGCAGATAGATCTGGAAATACATATGAGAATTATACAGAGAGATATGTGTATAGCTAATGGAATGGATGGGCATTGAGTACAGTCAACTGTTCAGGTAATAGGGAACATTAAGAGGTTTAACCTAGTTGTAATTTAGACAACGTTTGAACTTAGGATGCTTAAGTTCCAAATGCAAGTAGGAATACTCTAGAGGAAAGTGCCCAGCTAGCAGATACCTCCACTTCCTAATAAGTAATACATATATATATAAATACATAGACAAATAGACATACATATATACAACCATTCCTACATACATACATACATAATGGCATCCATCCCTTCATGAAGATTAGTGATAATATAAACATGTTTAGGTAATCAATTGGCTTGATATATATCTCTTAAGACTGATGGGTAGACAGATTTATACGTAACTAAGCCCAAATGGATCTCACCTGGAGACACGTTTGCACATGACAAGGATTCAGTGCAAAGATCATCGAGCCGCCGGACAGCTTGAAGCCCATCTCGATGCCAAAGATCACGGACATGGCAATGAGCAGCAGCAGACGCAGCGGACTGTGCGGCTTCTGGATCTCGTGTGTGGGCGGCAATCGTATGGGAGCCAAGCGCTTCCACGATCCATGCATGATATAGATGAACACGGCCGAGAGCAGTGCCGTTTCGGTCCAGCGTCGTCGATCGGTCATATAGTTAATGCACTCGGGTCCCGTTGTCCTGGGTATTTCATCAGTAATGCCACCCACAGCCCAGTCCCAGTTCCAATCCATTTTGCCTCAATGTGTCTGTGTCTTGCTCTGGCCTCAACGCTCCAAGGAACTGCAATGAAGAAATGGGGTAAAACCTTTAGCAACAAACCCCCAACTCGGCTGGCATTGAAAGGTAACCGCATTGCGTGTCGCTAACAACCCAAAAGGCATAAAAAAGATAAAGAAAATTGTTTTTTGTTTGTAAAGCGTTTAAATAAATTGCTTGGCGCAAGCCTTCCAAGCTAACTCCACTAGGCCCACAAATCCAAACCTCAGAAATACACTCACTCAGGCTATTCAAATATTTCTTGAAATACATACGAAAGAAATTCACTTTAATTATTTGATACGAAACCATTTCCTATGGTTGGAAATACTCAAAATACCCCGTGGAGTAATGCCCACAGCGCAGCGACGCTACGGAAGAGTATTCAAGCTGCGACTTTTTTCTCTTCGCTTCTCTTTTATTTCCGTCTTTGTTACGGAAATCGTGAAATGCGACGAGGCGAAGGCAACAAATATTAATGCCAAACAGGTGAACGCTAAGCTCAGTCGCCCACGCCCAATCTCAGCCCCTCGCAACCTACAACACACTTCCCACCCCCTCGCATTCTTTTGCTGGCCAGCTGTCATGTGGGAAGCGTTGCATACATGGGCGTGGCACGTGCATTGCATTGCGGCTTGCTTGTTGAATTTGCAGCAATAAAATGAAGAGCCGGCAAGGAGGTCAGCAGTTGGGCAGGATTTGGGGGGGCCGAGTTGTGCTCTATGGCTATATATTAGAAAACTAAATTGAAAATGAATTGTTGTCAACGTTGACAGCTGCTGCAGCTGCGGCTAAACTTGGCCGAGTGCCAAGATAGAAGGCCAGATGCCAGATACCTGACGCCAGATGGCCAGCCAGTGTGACAGTCGCAATACCCTCCCTATATCCATTCACAGTTCGCTTACCTTGGCAGCCTGCCTTGAAGCAGCAACCATTATGCATACACACATACATCTATCAATTGATGGCTATACAAATGATACGCACTGACTTATAGCAAACAAAATGCTTAACTAGGGAGCACTCAATATTTTGACCAGCAGTGTACCACTATTTACAAAGAGTGCATATTTTAATGCCTACTTTCCAGCGTTCGTTTGATGTTGAATGGAAAGCACACATACACTCACTGATGCACGTACATACAAGCATGTAAAGTAACACACATACAAGCATTTGCAGACAGACAATAAACAGCCGTTATTGTAGTTTTCATTGTCAAGAACATGCAAAGAGAGCAATCGCATATGCAAGCGAGACAGAAAGAGAGAGCGCAACGGCTGCAATAGGAACAAAGTAAATGTTTACAAGGTTTTTGAATGGAGACACCAGGCTGCGGCGGCGGCAGCGGCTGCGGCAGCAAAGCTTGGCTGACAAGCGCCATTTGTGTCAGCTGTTTGCTAAAAGCAAGCGGCAGAGGGCGCCACCCCATTAACACAGCAGCCCTTAGCTAATTCGATTTTCCAATGAGTTTAATACTGTAAATAACCTAATTAGCAAAAGACCTATAATTAAACTGTAGATTTGCTTAAAATATTTATTTACTGTTAATAATTTTACACTCTTGCGTATCGCTATTAATACACACGGCCACGTGATTGCTCAAAAAGCTCTACGCGATACCTGAACCCACTTTTTTTCTACTTTAGACACATTTGTGTTTATATGAGAGCACTTTTTGATTTATTTATATTTATGCACTAGCTCACTTATGAAATTGCATTGTGAATTGCCTCGAATTGAAAAAGAGCCACGACAAAATAAATGGAAATTTATATTGGGAGCGAAAAACAAAACGCGTTGCAACGTCTACTGTAAATGCGGCTGCAATTCTTACTGAATTGCTGTTGACGCTCTGTCTGTTCTTATTCCCCAATTGGGGGTTGTTTCCGGTTGTGATTTGTTTTCGACTCCTTATAAGACATTTCACATAGGTCTCCACACTTAGGTGTGCGTTGGCTTATACTAAAATTTAATAGTACAAACAACAGCTGATTGTGATATATATATTTTTTTCTTTTAGCTCCAACTGCTTTTTAAAAGTTGACTAAAATATAAATCAAATTGAAACAGGTTGCCTCATAGAGTGTTCGTTGCTGCTTTCAAGTCCTTAAGCGTAAGCATATTCACCACAGCGTTAACAGAGCCAAATTTACCACCCTGTAAAACCACTCAGAGAGTGAACGCTTTTTGCGCTCTCTTTATGGCACTTGTATGTGAAACGAGGTCTCTGGCAATTTGGCGCCAAAACAACGGATAAACGGCGAGCAAAACAACAACATACATACGTACACAAAAGCACATTTACAGAAAGATATATGTAAATATATCTATATGGAGATAGCTGCATTTATGCGTATGTATGTGTACATGAACGTACATATATGTATGAACAGACAAATTGGATTATAAGCAGACAAGAAATGCGAACACGAACGAAAACAAATGATCTGCTCAGAGAAGCTTTACCCATAATTATGAGATACATACTTATATATCTATAATTAAGTGTATATGTATTTATGTCTGCACTTGAGTATGTGCATGTGTATGTGAGTCAGTGCATAGTCAGTAATGTAATTAATTTTAACAGTATATTATTGTATGTAAACGCACTTCTGGTGTATTATAAATACGTTGATTTAAATTCAAATTTTATATATTTTCTTTCTATGCTTTAAGTCCCGCCCAGAGCTTGCTATTGTTGAAAACACGCGACTTTACCGTTAGCAACCGAAATAGGCAAACGCGCGTATGTAACTGTAATTAAGCGTGTACTGAAGAAGAACAACGGAACAGAACCACAACATTAACGAGAATGCACAAAACGAATGTGGCTGACTTTTAGATGACCTATAGACACAAGATCAGAAATTGCGTTAATTCCTGTGTTTTCTGACGCTTAGTATGGAAATTATCAGAGCTCGAAGATGTCATTCATATTATATATAATTTGTATAAATAGCATAATTTTAAAATAAGCTAAATTTTGTTGGCATATTATTGTTAGATATAATATATAATAAGAAAATTTATTTAAAAAAAATAAGTCAAATTTAGATATTTAACATTTAATATTTGGTGAAATATG
The DNA here is from genome assembly GCF_003285905.1 of Drosophila hydei. Classification (NCBI taxonomy): domain Eukaryota; kingdom Metazoa; phylum Arthropoda; class Insecta; order Diptera; family Drosophilidae; genus Drosophila; species Drosophila hydei. The sequence goes on from NW_022045656.1 coordinate 3,184,588, forward strand.
AACTACTCTACATGTGTTATTTAAAGGGTATTCGAACCTCATGCGACAAAGCTAGTGGCATTATATCTATGGCAAATGAAAAAAAAAGTGCGAGCAGAACAGCAATAGACACATTCATGTAAATCAAATTAGCCAACTGCAGAAATGATTTATTTACAGTTATGGGACACATCAAATATTCCATTGTCGTTTCCCAAACCTATTCCCAATAAAAGTGGCTAACAGTTGCCCCTGAATAGGTTACTCGCATATGTATACGTATGTATGTGAACAGCGACGTCTTTAATAATTAAACTAATCGATAAATCGATATGACGAATGTTAATCAATCACCTGATGTAGCGTGAGCGAAATGGATCCAACTGTTTGAATAACGGTACTTACGAAATGCGAGCAGAGTTGCACTGGAAGAAAATCCGCACAAACATATAGTTTGTCAAGAATCTCTTTACACCCGGAAAAAAATAAAATTTTTGACTAGATGAATGATATTTTATATATCATAACACTAAGTGAAATTATGTATATTCTATTTATAATAAAATCTATAAATAAATAATTTGGGAAATAATTGCATTTGGAATATAATTACATTTGGGAATTAAGTATCTCATTGAACAAATAATCAAATGATTCTTAAAAGTAAAACGATGTCGCAGTTCCACTTGAATTGTTCACCACAGGCACATCATCTCTCCTGATGTACTTCGGAATATTCGAATATAGATTCTTACCATTTGGCAATGAATTGGAGCCAATAAGTTTAATCTGAGAAATCCGTACTATTAATACGTCGTTTCCATTCCGGGCATGCTGATTGGAGAACAAATGAGTATATGCATCCCTCAGGAGTTGTATTCAGCATAAGTATCATCATTGACGACCATTCTACTTAAATCATTAACCTTATTGTACTTGCGCCTTTTATACGACAATTTGCTTATATGTAAATAAAAGACAGATTTTTTTTTAATCTTACTAAGGTTAATTAGTCTATTTGTGTATCATGTAGTCTATTATATTGGAATTGTGTCTTGTCTAAAGGTTTGAAAATGACAAAAAGAGAATTTGACTGTTCTTAAGTAGTCGAATTAGCTGTTTTTAAGCATCTTTTTGACTATGAACCTTAAATCTCTTATATGTCTGAGGATCACACTACATATATATATATGCATCTTAATTAGATTAATTCTTATACGTCTCACTTTTCACCGACTGTCGAAGTGACAGCTATATATAGATATATGAATGGATACATACATATATAAAGTGCGTGGGAGTATGTAAATATGAGTATGCATATATATGTCTATACATATACATATATATATATATGTGTTTAAGTGATGTCGAACTCCTCAAATAGGCTTGCCTTGGAGCTCTTCTTGGATTTCAGCCAAAGTTTTGCCTTTTGTCTCCGGCACAACGAAAGTGAAAAAGAAGGCGAGCAGTGCGATACCTGCGAAAATCCAAAAGGTTATAGCCGGTCCGGCAACACTTAAGCATATCGGAAACAATTTTGTGACAGTGAATCCAAATATCCAATTCAGTGTGCCACAAATGGCAGCACACAGAGGCTTCACATCTTCCGCAAATATTTCAGCCATGATCAGCCACGGCAAGTAACCAAAGCCCATCGAGAAGGCAAAGACAAATATGCAAATCGCCAATATTGGCATCCAGCCTACGTTCTTATCCCTTAGCCAATGAAAGTACGCTCCCATCAGGAAATGCATTACGCACATTACTGCAGCGGCGACAAACAGGAATATGCGGCGGCCGCAGCGATCGATGAACATGATAGCAGGTGCGACGGCAATACAACCTACAATTCCGAGTATAATGGTGCAGACCTCCGACGGTATTCCGGTTTTGGCCTCCTCAAAAATGCTTGTCGAATAGAAGGCAATCGCATTAATGCCAATAAATTGTTGCAGTGCCATCAGCGTTATCGAAATGCCAAGGCCCTTGAGGGTGGTCTTGCGACCCATAGCTTTGCGTATATTAACTTTCTCTTTTTTGATCTCAATAGAAATGGCTTGAATATCTGCGCTTATGTCCGCATCTTTGCCACGCAGCCAATGCAAAGCCTTCTCGGCCTTATCCGTCTTGCCTTTCTGAACGTAATACGCCGGCGTTTCGGGCATCCATATGAACAAAAGGAAATATACAAGGGGCACGACAGTGGAAAAGATATTAAAGATGAATAAAGGGACGTAGGCACCGACGGTGTAACTTATTAATATGCCAATTGTAAGCCATAGCTGATAGAAAGAGCCCATTACGCCGCGATTTTTCACCTCGGATATTTCCGTACAATAGATTTGCACCAGTACACAATAGACGCCAACCGATGCACCCGTTACGTATCGCCCCAGCTGTACCATTAGGACATGTGTAGCCGCCGTGATCAAGAGCCAGCCCAGCATTAATGGAATCAAAATCGCTATCATCACCATTTTCCGCCCTAAGACGCCAGCCATATAGCCAACCGGTAGGCAGGTGGATGCAGCTCCCAGAGTCATCAGCGAGGCAATCCACCCAAATTCGTCGCTGGTGGGCACAAATGAGTATCCTTTTCCCTTTGCTATTAGCATTTCCGCAGGACCCGACCAGCCCATGACCATGCCCAAGCACAGAGCCCCAAGTGAGCCAATCAAACCGGCAACATATTGCCTTTTTAAACACATATGTAAATAATAAAACTAGTAATTCCGAAATTTAAAAAAAAAAAATATTTTTCTTTAGACAAATGTGTATATGTGTGTGTTTCCCTACATACTGACGCACATTACTAAAAACAAAGCCTATATCCCCAAATGGCTTGAATTTCTTAACAATATTCTATACGATACAATACATCATATACATACACATAAACATATACACAAATATACATCATATAGGTATACATCATATACATATGATGAAAATTATGCAGCTAATGTACTATCATACCCTATATGTATGTACAGGATTTTAAATTATGATACTGGATAACGCTATCCAGGTATGTAATGAATGCACGCTTCTCGCTTGGAAACTAATGTAAGCTTAATCAAAAATCATTAACCAAATATTGCCACAATGAACCGATTTATTTCATTACATTTTCAGATGAGTAACCTTATTTACCAGCAAGCATACTTTGAATCTCTTCCAGAGGTTTGTTTTTGGTTTCTGGCACAAGAAAAACTATGAATACACAAGCTAAGATAGCAAAAATTGTGAATATAAAAAATGTATAAGCTGGACCAATCGCCCGTAGAATAACTGGAAACAGTTTCGTGACGGCAAATGCAAACAGCCAACTGCTGGTTCCAACAAATGCACCACATACAGGCTTCACATCCTCTGAAAAAAGCTCTGCCATAATTAACCAAGGCACCGGGCCAAAGCCCAAAGAAAATCCAACAATAAACAGACTGATGGCAAGAGTCGGTAGCCAGCCCAAGTCCTCATTTGTTAGCCATAGAAAATATAGTGCCATAACAAGCGTTGTCGCCCCCATCACAATAGCCGAGATGAGCAGCAACAATTTTCGCCCAGCTTTCTCTATAAGCAGTATCGCAATTACCGTAGCCACAACTTGAACGACACCAATAATAATCGTACAAACATTGGCGTCCAGATTCGTGCCTGCCTCCATAAAAATTGAGGTCGCGTAGAATAGAATGGCATTGATTCCCGTTAGCTGCTGCAGCAGCATTAATCCAATTGCGATAACAAGACCCTTCAGTGTTACTTTACGAGAAAACGCCTCCTTAAAAGAAGCCTCGTCTTTCTTTGATTCAGCTATCATAATGTTCATTTCTGCACTAATATCCGCATTTTCTCCTCGCAACCACTTAAGCGCCTTTTGTGATTTTTCTGGCTGACCCAATTGGGCCAGAAACACAGGAGATTCGGGTATCCACAAAATGAATAACATTAATAACAGTGGCAATATGGTACACAATATGTTAACCACAAGTGGGGAGGTGTACGCGCCCACAACAAAGCCGTAAAGTATGCCATGAACAATCATTAACTGGAAAAAACAACCCATTACACCACGGACTGAGAGCTGAGCGACTTCCGTTGTGTAAACGGGAGCCGTAACACAAAACGCTCCGCCGGAGGCACCCACTATAAGCCGTCCAACGTAGAGCATCGATGAGTGTTGCGCGCCCAAAATAAATCCCCATCCAATTAAATACGGTATGCATAGCACTAACATAATAAATCTTCGTCCATATCTTGCAATCAATATGCCAACGGGTATACACATGCAGGCAGCTCCAAAAGTCAACATTGAACTGATCCAACCCCAACTACTCTCGGATACAGCAAACTTGTACGCCTCCCCCGATTTGATTGGTAATTCCATTGGTCCGGACCAGCCAATTGATGCACCTAGACAAAAAGCTCCAAACGCCGCTGCCAAGCCGGCTAAATATTGTCGTATTACAGTCATATTAAGCTATTCTGCAAATCTAAAATAAACTTCAAAACTAAGAACAAACGTACGAAAATTTTAATTTTTTTGTTTTTGAATTATATAATGAAACGTAGAAAATAATGCTGGTATACATTCGTCAAACTATATACACATATCAAATTTCGAAATCCAACTGGACTCCTCACTTGTAGTTTCGATCAAAAGCGCTCAACCGAAGCAAAGCAGCCTTGACCCAAAGCAAAATCTTAAATTTGTATTCCCCAGCGTTCTACTGCCTTGTTGTACAGTCAAATGAACAAAAAGGTTAATATGTTCATATTCACCACGGATCCAGCATATACAGTGTTGCCACACTGCGATTGGGCCATCTGCCATCATGAAATTCACCACAGACGCATCGCTACCCGCGACCTGTTTCAAAGCGTATGCAAAGTCCTTGGTTCTCCTACAAAATGCGTGGAATTCATTCGAAAAGAAAACTTATGCACACTAAAATTCAAAGACGACATTATAAGTGTTTTTGACACCTCTGCTAGGGACACAACTCCATTGGGAAACCCTCAAAGATGCACAGAAGCAGCAATGTGACCGTCATAATGCAATTGACAGGCATCACAACTGTTGGGGTATTTACGATCGATGAAGATGGTCGGTCGATGTACAAACTTTGACACCTCTGCTAGCCACAAATTTCCACAACGACTCTGGTTACGTTTTAGTTTATGCAGGCAAATACATGAAGACAATATCAGCTTCATCTCCCTCCAATCTGCGCAATTACCAATGACCGCGACAAAGGTTGAATATAAACTTGTAATTTGTGAATTGTATAAGCTGTAATCATGGCGCGAATGGATAAAAATTTCGTATATAGGCTCCTGAAAGAATATGTAGAGTGAAAGAACTTTTCTTCTACGGCTTCTACGACTCGGCCGTTGCACCCAACCAAGAATAGTGTTAGCTATTCCGCCTTCTTACATACATTTACAATTACAATTACATATATTTAAAAAAAAACATTATTTATTTATATATAAAAATATAAACATAAATCACACATATTTGTGTATATATTTGAAATTTATATCTGAAATGTAATCCATTAGTTGTTCAACATTTCTTTGATTTCGGCATAGGTCTTCCCTTTCGTCTCTGGTACAAAAAAGTATACAAATATTAAGTACAAAAATGCAATGGCTGTAAAAATCCAGAAACACAATGACATATTCCCAATTTGCAGTAAATAGGGAAATAGCAATGCGCTGGCAAATGCGAATAGACAGTTAAACGTCCAAATTATACTATATGCCATAACGTCAATGTTTTCTCCAAAGTACTTTCGCATTATGACGTATGGCAAAACGCCCACACCCAGTCCAAAGAAGAAAAAGAAACAGCAAAGGTTTACAATGGGTAGCCACTGAATCGCGTACTCATGGTTGTCCTTAAGCTGAAAATACGTGGCCTGCACAGTACAATTTAGAGCCACCATAACGACTGACCAAATCATCAGTATCCGATGCCCAGCGCAATCGATTAATGAAATTATGCCAGATAGTAAGAAAGATAGGCCAATAAATATGGTGGAAACTTTGACGTTCAGGAAAATTTGGCTATCGGCGTCAGTTAGTATCAATGTAGAATACGTTAGAATGGCCACGCTGCCACAAAGGTGCTTGAAGCCCATCAGGCATATGCATGTCAACATAGCCCTTATCGAAGCTTTGTGCTTTAGTTTTCGACAAGTGTACGAACTATTCTCCCGAATCTGTTCGATTCCTTTAAAAATGTGGTCATACTCTCTTAATACGTCCATGTGCGTGCCTCGTAGCCATTGAAGCGAACGAATTGCCTTCATCTTCTTGTCCTTAAGCACATAATAGACTGGCGACTCCGGCATCCATATGAAAGTGAGCAAAAATAATGCGGGAAAAACAGCACACCCACAATTTAGATAGAGCATATCGTTGACAGTGCCCAGGATATAAGAATATAGGATTCCCATCAAATAGAATACCATCGTGAAATTGACAATATATGACTTCACTTCCAGTTGCGAAATTTCTAGACAATATATGGGTGTAATCATTGCATAAAAGCCGCTGCATAGGCCTTGCAATAGTCGCGAGAACATTAGCAGGTACAAATTAATCGGATAAATCGTTAGAGCCCATCCAGCTAAATATGGAGGCATCAGTAGCAACATAGCCACCTTGCGGCCAACACAATTGGCTAATGCTCCGGCCGGCATTACGGTTAGGCCGCACCCTAAAGTGGCCAGTGCACAGGTCCAGGCATATTCGGTGAGACTTACTGGAAAGCCATAATATTTTTTCTCCATAACTTCGATCTGTGCAGGCGCGGCCCAGCCGATTGTGGCACCACAGGTAAATACGCTAAGGGATGCAAAAAATGCCGCTATATATTGATTCTGTCCTCCAGGTCTGTCCCAGAAACTTGACATATTAAAATTTTGATAAAAAAAATAGATTTTTCGTTCTTCTCAATTTATAAAAATAACAAATACAAACATAAATCTAAAGTTAACAGCGCTCGAACATAGATTGCACCACAACAGTGTGGCCATCTCGTTTGTAGACAAAATGCAGCCAACCTCACGCGTATGGTGGTGACATTGTTTTGAGTGTGCATTGTGTTCATTGTTTTGCGCATTAAATGTTTGTAAACGAGTCATCTTGCATTGAATAAATATCTGAGATAAACACTTGTTACATTTTCTACCTAAAAGTATAACTGTAACCATGTCGATCGTTAGTGATGATGAGTGGTCCCTCTATAAGGTAATGTTTATTGGACGAAACAACTATACAACCAATCTAATACATCTCTGAACTTTAGAATATGCACAATAAGAAATATGTCGGAGATGAAGATCAAATGCGTCGTTCGTTATATGAGAAAGCTAAGGCCAAAATGGTGGAGCATAATAAGAAATACGACAGCGGAGAAGTAACTTGGAAAATGGGCATTAACCATATGACCGACTTTACTCCGGAGGAATATGCTTGTAGATGTGGATCTAAAGCACCCAAATAACGAACCTCACGTACACAACATTTGTCCTAAATAAAAATATATTCTATGTATCATATATCCGTATACTTATCGATGCAACCAAAATTAAAACTTGTTGATGCTAACATTTAATTTTGTTAGTTGAATAATCTGGTTACACTATAAACAGACAACTGTTGATATTTTGCCAGGCATGCTATATACTCAAAAATAATGAGTAATCAAAACAAAGAATTGTAAAACCAATACTTCAAATATTATTAAATTCCAGGAAAACATTTAACAGCGGAACAAAACATGTTAATTCACAAAAGTATCGATGCCAGCGGCTGAGCGATAATTGTTTGTACCCCTGGTATGAAATGTATTTCTCAGTTTTCCGAACTCGGGTCACACTGCGTTCGACATATAACTTTTAAAAGTTTGTAAACTTTTTTATTCACATTGCCACAAAAACGCATAGGTCGTGCGTTTTTACTCTCACTTTTATAAGCCAACACTGTCTGAGTGGCTCGGGCACAAACTAGACTAAAGTGTATCTTCTATTGTAGAGACACAGCTGAGCAGCAACAACCAACATGTCCGGAATTATGCGTGCGCCATCGATTTTGGCCAAAAATGCATTCGCCTCAATGGTAGGTATCCATACAATGTAATTATTTAATTAACAATGGTATGTATTTACTAGGCAAGATAACTAACTCCTCAGAAAGTAAATCTGTATGTCGGCGAAGCCTATAGCAGTGCGACCAATATTTCGGTCCTCAACGAACCCGTGGCAGTGTTATGTAATTTGTTAAATTTGTGCTTGGCCAAATGATTGCAATGAAGTTTTTCTAGCATTGCGTAAACGCGAATCATTAACAATTTAACATTTAAATTGACTGTAATTATATTGGCCACATTCAAATTATAAGTGTAAATAATACACAGAGGTTATGTTACACGTACCCCGCACCGAAATTCTTCCGTCCAATAAATTTGGCAACAGATGCGACATCGAAATTCGGCTTTCTGATAGGCGTTGTCAGTGAGATTGTTTTTTGTGTTATTTAAGCGTTTTGTCGTGCTGATAAGCCCACACATTCAATGTCCACATGCGAGAGAGGCGCGACCGGTGATCCACAGCTGATTATACAATGCACATTATTGAAATGAGCTACACTTAAAATGCTAATTATTACATAAGCAACTCATTGTTTATGTGTGTGTTGCTTCAAGCGGCGCTTTAACTGATAAACCTCAATACACTTGTCAAAACTCGTCAATGAGAATCTTCCCATGGCGTGTGGGGCTCTCTTTATTCTGCACAAATATTTAACACACATTCACGTTTCGGGATATATATGTATAAATATGTAGCATTTTTTGCAAAAACAAGTCATCTTATCTTGATATTTCCATTAGCACTTCCAGTTCAGATATTGCGATAATTGTGCCTCATGCAGCAATAGCAGAAATATAGATTCTTTCGCATGTATATATATATATATATATATATATATGTGTGTCACAGATGTGAGAAAGTGTGTTAGCCAGTGTTACTAGATCTCAATACCAAATAAACCTGACTTTAATTACCTAGCGGATTTTTGAAAACCGCACGCTAAAAAGAAGAAGAACATATACAAATTATATAGCAAATCCAAGTTTCTCACATCTCTATAATATTGAAATTTGGAGATAAATTCTAATTGAATCTTACTGTGTTGCATGATTCCCGCTAAATAGTGCCTATTAAAATATGTCTATTTTTCAGGAAAACAGCTGACCTTAAATTGCAATTCATTCGTATCTTATACACTTCATAAATGGCGTGACTAATTGCGATTATCTCGTAATGTTTCATTAAATCTAATCTACATGCAATTTGTCAATTATAGCAACGTGTGGCAACAGTGGCTGCCGCAGCGACGCAGCAGCATCGCGGCTATCATATAACGCCCGGGCAACAGCAGTCCAAATCAGCGAATCCCGATGCCATCTCCAAGCAATATCCGATTGTAGATCATGCATACGATGCGATTGTTGTCGGGGCCGGCGGCTCGGGACTGCGCGCTGCCTTTGGCCTGGTCGCTGAAGGATTCCGCACAGCAGTAATTACGAAATTGTTTCCCACACGCTCCCACACGATTGCTGCTCAGGGTGGCATTAATGCTGCGCTTGGCAATATGGAGGAGGATGACTGGAAGTGGCACATGTACGATACGGTCAAGGGCAGCGATTGGCTGGGCGACCAGGATGCCATACATTATATGACACGCGAGGCACCCAAGGCTGTCATTGAGCTGGAGAACTATGGCATGCCCTTCTCTCGCACCCAGGACGGCAAGATCTATCAGCGCGCCTTTGGTGGCCAGAGTCTGAAGTTTGGCAAGGGCGGTCAGGCTCACAGATGTTGCGCTGTTGCGGATCGTACCGGTCACTCGCTGCTACACACCCTGTACGGTCAGTCGTTGAGCTACGATTGCAATTACTTTGTCGAGTACTTTGCCCTGGATCTGATCTTCGAAGATGGCGAGTGCCGTGGCGTGCTGGCCATTAATTTGGAAGATGGCAGCCTTCATCGTTTCCGTGCACGGAATACGGTTGTGGCCACCGGTGGTTATGGACGCGCCTTCTTTTCCTGCACCTCGGCGCATACGTGCACTGGCGATGGTACCGCATTGGTGGCACGTCAGGGCCTGCCCTCAGAGGATTTAGAGTTTGTTCAGTTCCACCCGACGGGTATCTATGGTGCCGGCTGTCTTATAACTGAGGGCTGCCGCGGCGAGGGTGGCTATCTGATCAATTCTAAGGGCGAACGTTTCATGGAGCGCTATGCGCCTGTCGCCAAGGATTTGGCTTCTCGCGATGTTGTCTCCCGCTCCATTACCATTGAAGTCATGGAGGGCCGTGGTGTTGGACCCGAAAAAGATCATGTATTTCTACAGCTGCATCATTTGCCGCCCAAACAGCTGGCTGAACGTCTACCCGGCATTTCAGAAACTGCTATGATTTTCGCCGGCGTCGATGTGACCCGCGAGCCCATCCCCGTGTTGCCCACCGTGCACTACAACATGGGTGGTATTCCCACTAATTATCGCGGCCAGGTGCTCACCATTGACAGTAACGGCAAAGACAAGATTGTGCCCGGTCTCTATGCGGCCGGTGAGGCAGCCTGTAGCTCGGTGCATGGCGCTAATCGCTTAGGCGCCAACTCTCTGCTGGATCTGGTGGTCTTTGGCCGTGCCTGCGCTAAGACCATTGCTGAGGAAAACAAACCTGGTGCGCCAGCGCCCGAGCTGAAGGATGTAAGTCAACTATATCTATATATTCCTGATTTTCTTTGATTTTCTGATTTTTTAATCATTTACAGAATGCTGGGGAGTTCTCTGTGGCTAATTTGGATAAACTGCGCCATGCAAATGGTAGTATAACCACTGCTGATCTGCGTCTGAAGATGCAGCGTTGCATGCAAAACCATGCTGCTGTATTCCGCGATGGTCCCATCTTGAAGAAGGGCGTTAGCGAAATGAAGGAGATTTACAAACAGTTCAAGGACGTCAAAGTTATTGACAAGTGTGTAACTCCAAAATTTGCTGAAACTTTCCTATTGATTATTAATATGTTTTCACGAGTTTAGATCACTTGTGTGGAACTCTGACCTGATTGAGACACTGGAGCTGCAGAATCTGCTGGCCAATGCTCAGATGACTATTGTCGGAGCCGAAGCGCGCAAAGAATCACGCGGTGCCCACGCACGCGAAGATTTCAAGCAGCGTATCGATGAATATGTAAGAAAAACAAGAGCTCGAAATAAGCTTTAATTTAACTACTTCTTATTAATGCTTGGTTTTGTATATGTTACAGGACTATAGCAAGCCCTTGGAGTCGCAGCAGAAGAAGCCCATCGAGGAGCATTGGCGTAAGCACACGCTCGCCTGGGTGTGTAACGATGATGGCGATGTAGACCTTAAATACAGACCAGTTATCGATGAGACGCTGGACAAGGAGGTCGAGACGGTACCACCAGCAATTCGCTCCTATTAGAAGACACAAAAACCTACATACACACACACACACTCGAACAGAAAATAAACACACACTCGCATGTTTACTTAACAGTTAGCAAGCAAATTGTGAAAAAAAATTCGATAGTCGCAAATGTGAAAAATTTTCTGCCAATTTTTTACCTGATTGGATTTTTGATGTCAAAATTATATGTTTTTATTTTGAAACGCTTCTCAGTGTCCTCTACAATAACAAATAATTTGTTTTCATGGTTTGAAATGTATATATATATATATATAAATATATTTGTATATATATAGATATATGTATATATATATATTTAACTGAGCGACATTTGTGCAAACTTTAGTCAAAGACGACAACGACGCCTTTTTCTGTAAACAACAACGTCAGGAATAACAATTTTTTAGTATTTGTTAAACTTATTAAATTATTAAAACAAAGATATGTAAAAAAATATATATATATAAAAAACTAAATACTAAATGGCAAAGAATTACATTTACTAAATATTAATAATATATCAGGCTATTAGTGCTTCTCCACTGCAGCTTGCATTGGTAATATACATAACATATAGAAAAGTTTGTAAAAACTAGTCTGCAGGAAATTTTCTATATTTTAAGTAAGCTTACAATGTTTGTTACTAGCCTGAATATTATATAAACAAAGAAATTGAAAAGTAGGTTGTTAAGCTTGTAAGCTTAGTTTAGTTAGGTGAACTTAAGACTATCTGCACCAATGTTAGCCTTGAAAAACATGAATCTGTTCCGGCTTCAATTGTAGTTCCTTTAAGCTGTTAGCCGCAGCTGTGTTAAAACCTGCGGGACCACATACAGCCACAAAGCTGAAAGTTTCGGCTTGCTGCCTATTGAACAAAGGCGTTAGCAGCTCTTGAGAGATACGGCCACCCGCCTCCGACAAAATGTTTTTACAAGTGAATCGTTCATCGGAATCCTGTAGAGCTTGAAACTTATCCTTTAGCCAGATATCAGCTTGAGTCTTGTTAAAATATAACAGTTGAAGACGTTCGCTGTGAGAAGAGCTTTGATTATTAAGAGCATAAGTAGCTAAATCGCAAAGCACTTACATGCGATTCGTCTGACGCTTGAGCAAAGGCCGCAACAGACTTAATATGGGCGTAATACCGCTGCCCGCAGCCAAGAGGAGTATGTTGCGATGTGATTCTAATGCGGACAGCTTGAAATTACCACGCGGCAGACTCAATTGCACTGTGGTACCTGGTTGCAGCTGCTTTAGCTGACTGGACACTGCTCCTTTTTCATAGTACTTGATAAGAAATTCATTTCTTACGTTTGGACTAGCATCGGCGTCGATTTGTTCGCTATTAGAATGAAGGCAGTTGTGTGGCACGGGTGTATAACTGCGCTCTAGCAACTCACCATTGTGTGGGAGCAGTATGTCCAAATGATAGCCCACTGGCAGATGCAAAAGCACCGATTGCTTAATGCTCTGAAGGCATAACTCAAAGGAATCATGATTGAAGAGCTCGCACAGCACCACCTCATATGTCAAGTGCTCTGCGTAAGTTGAATTTAATTTACTAATCTCCTGAGTGCCATATGTTAGCCATGGTTCGGCCACCTGCTTGGTGAGTACGACTTCAATTTTGCCCGTTTCCGGACCTACACGCACAGCCCTCGGTGGCCACACTACGGCGGCGCTAAGCTTAAAATCAAAGACATGCCAGCAGCTCGCCATTTGGACACGTAGCTCCAACTCCACCTCAGACGTGTCCTTTCGCTTTAGCAGCAAACCAGGATTAGCCATGCGTCGTGTATAAAAATAGAGTGTCAATTCACTTCGCTGTTGAATCCAATCGAAGCGTGGTACAAGCTCCGTTGGCGCCGGAGGTGGACGGATTAGATCTGCTTCTACGTTGGTCGCAACATTCTCCTTCAACGGGCCCACATAGCATTTGCCCAGCAATTGAGGATAATTTACCCAAGCGTGCACTTCGTCAAACAGCTTGGTAGCATCACGTCCTACACCGCGCATTAACTCATCTACACCGCCCGGATGAAAATCCATGTAGCGAGTCACATTGAATACTCTGCCTCGAATGGCCATCCACGCATCGTGCACTTGATTGTGCAGAGCCAGCTCGCTACGACTAACTGGTACAACGCGTCCTCCGGTGCCCGAGAGATCAGCGCCAGAATTGCATAGACGTATCCAACTCATTAAAGAGTAACCAGGCTTTAGTGCACATTTATTGCGCGGATTGCCTGTTGCCGAGCCCGAGCTCGCCAATTGCTGTGCCGATGAGCTGGGCAGCTGTAAGCTATTGGCAGCTAAGACAGCCACAGCTGGTGGTTTGAGTGGAGTTTTCTCTACTGATACTGGCGGTTTCAACTGTGAATCGGTCATCATGCAGTTTACTTGTTATTGTTATGGGCTCAACAGTTGAAACTTAGAAATCAGCTGATTGCAATCGATAACATAATGGTATAACAGCTGTAAGACTTGAAATCTATCGGAAGCCTTAAATAGTAATAGTAAAATAAATGTGCTTTAAATAATCAATCAGTCAAGTAAATACAAAAAAAAACTATATTATTTTAAAATATTTAAATTAATAATAAAATAAATTAAAAATAATTTAAATAATAATACAATATCACAGATGTGAGCTGCATACTGCGCTACCATTTTGTTAGTGCCTAACAAACCAGCTCCGTTTTGTCAGTTCTTAACGAATCGGTCAGCTGTTCGGATCGTTGTATTTGCGGGTAAAGTTCCTGTCGCCTGACACAATCTAATTTTTGTGTATGCATTTTCAATAGCCATTGTACAAATATCGTGACGATTTTTGCTTGAATAACAAAAAAATACCAAGAAAATTAACTGTCATTTTTTCTGTGTAATCCAACACGCATAGACAACAAATTTCCATTGCTACTGCGTGGGGTTGTGTGTATAATTGTGTGCATCATTCAATGGAATGAATACTATAAATTGGCGCATTATTTGATGCTTCATTGAGAAACTGGTTTAATGTAAAATGAGTGACACACAGTGGAAAATTTAAATCGTTTTTATTTATGCATTGTATAAATACAACTACTGCACATACGTTTGTATACATATTTGTTTGTTTATATGTATTTAGCAGTCAGCATCAATTTGCTGAAGTTAATATCAACAAGGTGGTTCTTATTAGTGTTCGATATTAAATTTCCTTACACTTGAGTGCTTTATCCTTTTATAATTTCATTATGTATATACTTTTTTTGCATGATGTCATTGTCCAGCAAGCGCTTGCCGGTCGTTGCGTTTGCTTTGCCACCTTTCGCTACCCGGCCCCACAAATACGCACACGCATACACATACATAGTCAACCACACCCGCACTGACAGTTGCTCTACTCATTTCACTATTGAATTCTCTGCGCGCCCGCAGTTCTACGAATTTGACACTTAATTTCTTGCACACGCAACCAAATGCGCTCACCGTTAGTCCTCGTTCTCTCTCCTCATCTATTAACTAATAGTTACTCTCACGCAACAAGTGTTGTTAACGTCTTTGCATAGGCCTATCATATACAAAAATCTCGATCACGAACACGTTTGATGATATTGACTGCAATCTTATCGGACATATAATCCGGTTTTTCTTTTACACATTATCTTTACTTGATAATATATCAAACTTTGCGCAAACCAATTGGTAAATTTAGTATTAATAATTAGCTGTTGATTCGTATGTATATAAAATATTTGCT
This sequence comes from Drosophila hydei, assembly GCF_003285905.1. Lineage (NCBI taxonomy): Eukaryota > Metazoa > Arthropoda > Insecta > Diptera > Drosophilidae > Drosophila > Drosophila hydei. Next base: position 3,199,824 of record NW_022045656.1, read on the forward strand.
GTCATGTGTAAATTGAAGCGTGTCCATTTGGAAGCCGCGCAATTCAATTAAACTTATTAAGAAAGCAAACTGTGCTCGAACAAATTGCGATATGCTGCGTCAAACAAATGCCTGATAAGAAGTTGTAACAATAACATCAATGTTGAGAGCTTGTACCCAACTGCGACCATGACAGACAATTACACAATGTCACCGCACTGTGTGAGATAAGGCGAAAAAAGAGACGAGCAGCGTCCTTCAACTTGGTGAAACTCAGACTGAACGACATACAAAGAGAAAACGAAAGAACAAGGAAAATAAGAGACAGATAGGATAAATTGCGGCATATGCGACGTCCCTATGCACTGTAAAAACCTTAACATTTAAAATAATTGTTTTAAATTAATTATTTATAATTATTAATGAATTATATTTTAAGTTATTTAAATCAATTAATCTGAGTTTTGAGCTTCGTTTTTTTGATTTAATTGATTTTTAAATTTGAGCTTTGAGCTTTTTTAGATGTAATGCTTAATTGACTTGCCCGCCATTGACACTTAAGACCCTAGTGCCATGACTAATTTCAATCTTATCGAATATACATTTTCAGGTATGGCTTGTGAAATGAGTCACACTGTGAAGTTTCTGAACTCTACAGCTCTCGTTCCGAGTAATAAGCTTGTGTAGTTCCAAACGTCGACTACTTTTCCCAGTTAATCTGTGTTATTGCAATCACCATAAAAGTCCAAAGTTAATCCCGTTGGCTAATTCGACAGCATGCATTGAACACCGATAAGATAATGAGGCACTAGTAGATATAGAATGGCAGCTCTACATATGGCAACAATGCTAAGCTGCAAAGATTTAGTCGTTTGATGAACTTGGTTGCTCACTTTTTTGTTTATCAGGCAAAGCCACATGCAGAATTATTTGTGTATGAAAAATGATTAGAAATTGCTCATTTATATTATATGTACGGCCAAAAATAATCTCAACTTGTGTTTTTTTTTTAATTTTTGAATTTAAAAACATTAATTATACATATATACTACATACACACGCTTCATTTCAAGATTTGCGCTTCATAAATTATTTGAAAAGTCACTGGAATGGAAAAGTTTGCATTCTTTAATATTTATAACACACGCAAAACTGGGGTCTACATACTTAAGTGTATGTATAGCCTACTTCCAAAACTAAACAGTTGCCAGCACTAATATTGCCTTCGAAACTTATTTGCTTAAAATATTGTAGAGATTAAAGTGAATAACAGACTATATCAAGTTAGAATTTATCTAAAAAATAGGTAGAATCGAATTACGACTGCTTAAAGACTACAGAATATATAAAGACATAAAGGTATTTTAGATTAAGGTCATCTGTGTTGTGTGAACTTAGTAGAGAAATTGGTAAATTTAATATTATGTGAAATTTAGTATATTAAAAAAGAAGCAGGTCTTTAAAATTGGGAAATACATATAAGAAGTATAACTTTTAGAAATACTCATTACAAAAAATGGTTCAAATGTTCTACGAAGTATACGACCATCGATTTCCCCACAAATAAACTTTTTGTTGTTTATGTTTGGCAAATTGGCAATTGTTCGTTAGTTCTCGGCATTATATCCGTTTGCCGCCGCCGCCGCCATTGCTGTTTACTCATATGTATTGTTCCCGATCCGTTGGGCAGATAAGTTTTGTGAGGCCCAGACATCATAAACTTGATAATGGATATGACTCAGTCGAAGTTGTTGCGGCGATCGAGGGGGCACGTGGCGATATTTAAGTGGCTGCTTTGATAGCTAAAAATAGTGGGGCTCTGTACATATAAGCCTATGAAAGTTCATCGTCCAAATATATATATACACACAATATATATATATATATATTTATGTATATATGTATATAATCAATATGCGACAAGAATTTAGATTTGAATAATTTTATTAAACAGCATTTATAAAAAAGTATATTTATATGCATTATTAATCGTCCATAAAAAATTCTTAATATGCACTTATCTATTTTACATATTGCGAATAAATGCGATTGAACGAGTCAATAGAATATGCTTCTAAACTTTTCGTTTTCAAGCATAAGCTATTTAATTCGTTCACGAACTGCAGTTAATTCAAAAAAGAGCGGACTTGAACCTGTTCATAAAATTGAACCATACAGTTCAACTCTAGTTTTGAATCCTGTTAGCAAATTTGAATAAGGCCGTTTCCTGCAATGTTAAGTTTTTATTATAGTGCTGTTATTAACATGAAGCGTAGCAGTCATACTGTTAATCCAATACTCTGCCAGCCTAAAGCATTTTTATCGCCCAGATAAACCGAAAATACATTAATAAAATGCGCTCATGGAAATGTTTACATAAGATACATTCAAAAGCTCTTATTGTCTGTTTCTTATCTACACTTTTTTCTTTTCACATCTTTGCAGAGAATTAACACATGGGCCTGGTCAAGCACTGGAACTCGAATACAATTATAAAAACGACTTGCTAACAATATATATAGATATTTATAGCAGTAGGTAGACATTCCATTAGACGCCATGCCGGAGAAGCAATTGGAGCAGGGGAGCGTGTCTCTTAGCCGCATGATTGGCGCCTTCGTCTTTGGACTGTTGCAATCCTTCTTTCGATTTATCTTTCGTTTGATATATGGCGCCAGCGGCAAACGCATGCCGGCTATAACGGATCCCATCCTCCTCGAATCGGCCACTTCGTTGGCCAGTAAAATACGTAACCAAGAGGTACAGATAACAAATCTTCCAAATCTCATCCCTAGCAGCTAATATATTCATATTTTGTACAGCTCAGCAGCGTTCAGGTTCTGGAATCGTTTATACGCCGCGTCAAGGAAGTGAATCCCTTGCTAAACTGTGTCGTCGATCAGCGCTACGATGACGCACACAATGAGGCAGCCGCAGCGGATGAACTGATCAAGTCCGGGCAATATACAGTAGAAGAGTTAGCCACGTTGAAACCCTTTTTGGGCGTGCCCATCACAACAAAGGACTGCATAGCGGTTAAAGGTGAGGTTCAGGCGAAAAATAAAATACAATTGAGTAATGTTATTAATATATCAATTATAATTTTAAATAGTTCAAGGTATATTAATTTGAATTCACTTTATAATAGTTTTGTCAGTTTAGATTAGCTAGAAAACGAACTTAAAAGTTGTCAAATGCATCTAACAACTAAATTAGTTTTTTATTATACTCATTCACGAAATGAAAGAGATATCAAATCGGGTAAAAATTTCCACAGCTATAGGGCTTAAGTTTGGCATGTGAGTCACTTTTAAATTCTCTACAAATTGACGAAAACATTTTATTTTACCAAACACTTTGCCTCTTATGGGGTATATAGAAAATACCCTGTAATTGCCACAGTTTTGGAGCTTAATTCCCAAAATTTTACGTTAATGTAGACTTCTAAGGATGGACCAAAATTTCGAATTTGAAAAAACCACATCTTTCTAGCTTTTGGAGCTGACAGCGTTTTGACCGTAAATGAGTATTATGCAGTCGGTAGCTACCTGGTTTTTTTTAAATATTGTACTAGGTTTAATATCATAATTGGTTGTAAAAAAATTTTCAATTGATTCGTTGAATATCTTTACTTAGCGAAAACCATATCATCAGGGGTAAAAGTTTCTAGCTTATCTAAAAAAATTGCAAAATAAAGATAAGCAACATTCTCATTGTTCAACTTTTATAACAAAAATGATGCTATAAGCGGGTAAAAAATGCTTTAATTAAAAAGAGTATATATCTTTGTATATATAAAATAAGCACACATATATTAATGCCAACTGATTTCTCTTTGCAGGCATGCTCCATACAGCTGGATTGTATTCGCGTCGCGAAGTCCGCGCAGAAAATGATTCGGATGCGATGGGATTGATGCGAAAAGCGGGCGCCATTCCCTTTGCGCTGACCAATGTCTCCGAGATGTGTATGTGGTGGGAGAGCAACAATACGGTGCATGGCAGAACGAACAATGCCTACGACACGAATCGTATTGTGGGCGGCTCCAGCGGCGGCGAAGGTTGTGTCCAATCGGCCGCCGGCTCACCGTTTGGCTTGGGTTCCGATATTGGTGGATCTATTCGGATGCCCGCCTTTTTCAATGGCATATTTGGCCACAAGCCCAGCAAAATGATCGTTTCGAATAAGGGCCAGTTTCCTACCCCATTCAGTGAGGAACAGAACTCCTTTTTGGGTCTGGGTCCCATGTCACGTTTCGCCGAGGATCTGCGACCCATGCTGCATATTATGGCTGGGGATCGGGCGGAGCTATTGCAGCTGAACAAGCCGGTGGAGCTAGAGAAAATGAATTTCTTCTATCAGGAATCGGATGGCGGCGGTCGGATGGTATCCGCCGTCGATAAGGATTTGCTGCAGGCCATGCGTCGTGTGGCCGAGCACTTGAGCAAGAAATTTGGCAGTGGTCAGGTAAAACAGCTTCAGCTGCCACAGATACGCCAATCGGCTGCCATTTGGTTTGCTAACATGCGTGATGATTCCGGACATGGCTTTAGCTACCAACTGGGCAATCTGCGATACGATATCAACACCTATTTGGAGCTGCTCAAGTGGCTGGTGGGTGCCTCCAAGCATACATTGATTGGCCTAATCACCGCCGTGATGGATAATGCACAGTGCCAGCATGGCTCCTCTAAATACAAGCATATGGTGGCCAAGCGGGATGAATTGCGTGCCACTCTACAGCAGCTGTTGGGGGATAATGGTGTATTCATCTATCCCACTCATCCCACTGTGGCGCCCTATCACAACGAACCCATACTGCGTCCCATTAACTTCTCTTACACGGGCATAGTGAATGTGCTGGGCTTCCCGGCCACAGCTGTGCCGCTTGGTTTGGGCAGCGAAGGCTTGCCGCTGGGCGTGCAGGTCATAGCTAACTTCAATCAGGATCGATTGTGCCTGGCCGTAGCCGAGGAGCTAGAGCGTGAGTTTGGCGGCTGGCAGCGACCCGAGGTGCGACTGTGAAGCGCACTCTTTTTATTATAAATTATATACACAGCCGAAAGTAGTTTTTAGTATTTGGAAATTGTTTCCTGGGCCCCGCAATTAACCCACCAAACACAAAGTAACAGCGGCTTGGTATATACTATATACAAACGATCTATCAGCATGTCCTCTTTATATTTATGTATATGAGATGTGTGTATGTGAACTGTAAAATATGCATATTATATGCATTTTAGTGCCTCGTAATATCAATATTTCGATGTATTTTTATTGCTATTATAATTACTTTGTATACAATATGTTTTTAATCATAAATTTAGCAGTAATCTAAGCTCACATTTGATTTTGCATTTAAAATAAAACACAAATTGTTAACTATTTTTGAAACTTCACTTCTCCCAGCGTATTGATCAGCGTACTGCGCGCACAACTTGTATGTAGCAGCATACTGCGCTACAGAAACACGTGACAGCCAAACTTTAAGGGAATCATGTTAAATAACATTTACATTACATTAACATTACATGGACTTAACAACGGAACTTTAACCGCACTATTTGAAGAGAAGTTCATGTTAGAAATGAAAAATATCAAAGATCTTATAAAATGCTGCCAAAATACAGAACGATTTGAAGCTTGAACATAATACAGCAAACAAACATCCATATATACTAAATTACAAAATTGTTAAACATTTTCGTACACTTTCCAGGCAACACGCACGTCACAAAGAATACCCAACTGTGCGCCAACCTAACCACAACACTAACCATAATTATATCGAGAATATTAATAACAACAGTCACAATAACAACAGCAATAAGATGAGCAAAACAGATCCGATATCGCTCAGCTTCCACGACTCCTGTCTGCGCATGTCCGACGTCCAACTGCTGCACGGACCGCGTTGGCTAAACGATCAGGCAAATACCTCAATTAATTAACTAATAGCTCTGTATATTCATATATTGTATATTTTGCTTACAGATCTTAAGCTTCTACTATGAGTATCTGTCGCATGTCAAGTACAAGAACAACAATGACTTGTACTTTATAGCGCCCGAGGTGACGCAGTGCATGAAATATATGGATGATTCTGAGCTGGCGATGCTGCTGGACAAGAACAATGTTGCTTACAAGCCGTTCATATTCTTTGCTCTCAACGATAACGGAGCCACTGAGGAAGGTGGCACCCATTGGTCGCTGTTGGTGATGTCACAGCCCGAGAAGACATTCTTTCACTTTGACTCTTTCGGTAATAGCAATACGGCTACATCGGTGAAGCTGATGAATAGATTGAAGGACTTTCTGGGCATGCGTCTGGCCAAGTTCTGTCCGATGCGCTGTCTGCAGCAATCGAATGGCTACGACTGTGGCATCCATGTCATCTGCATGACCGATCATATAGCTGATTATGTGAACCGCTACGAGATGATACACGGTCTGCCCGGACTGCACATCGAGACTGTGAAGGCCAAGCGAGCCGAGCTGCTGAAGCTGATCCTCTCTCTGGGAGGCAGTTGTTAATCCGGCCCTTCCTCATATATATATATATATATATATATTTCGATGTAATCCGAAAACTGAATACCGAATGCAGATGAGTGTGTGTAATGTGATCGAAATGTGTACACTTAACGATATTGATATGGATTATATATAGTTGATTAGAGTATTGTATTCCCTCCATCTGGCTGTGTATTATAATAATGATATTGATATGAATCGTATTCATCCGACTAAATTGCTTGCCCTTTACTGTTTAGATGATTGTTAAGCTCTATAAATAACTGTCTGACCATCCTGTTATAGTTGTGTATTTGGGTTGTTATTTGTACTAGACAAAGCTAGTCAACTTTGTCTGATCAAGCTGAATATGAAATTAGTTTTTGATTATTTTGTGTAATAGATTTATAATCTTAAGCTAAATTGAATTTATTTTCTTAACATGTTGTGATATATTTTAGGATATGATTAATTCCAGTGAACTTTTTGTCTGTTCTGATATTTCATGGACCAATCGAAATTTAACAATAAATTATTTAAATTATATACATACAAAAAAAGTCTTACAAAGTATATTTCTTATTATGCACCAAATGAAACTGCAGCAACAAAATGGAAAAAGTTATGATGGAGATCTGCATCTGGAACCAGCTGCGACGATTCGCCTTATAGAGACCGCAAACCCAAAGGCTCAGCTTGGAAGTGCACGCATACAGGACAAAGGCATTCAGCTGCAAGAGTAAGCGTATTATATATATATATATATGTTAGGATATATATAAAATGTGGATATGAACCTCCCTTGACCAAGGTACCTCGCTAAGACTGTGCTGTATCGCACTCTGGTACCTTATAGTCTGATCAAACATGAAATTCAATAGATAATAGTCCATTACATGCACATAATAGTTCATCGCTCCGTAGAGAATCACATAGAAAGGCGAGTTAACGTTAGATGAGAAGAGTATTCCCCAATATCCATTAATCGCAAAGAAAGCCAAATTCTCAAAGCGCGCCGCCAGCATAAGCAGCTCATAGATCTTATTGAGTCTCAGTGTACAGCGACCCAACAGGCTGTGTAACATCCACAAATGCTGCAGCTGCTCCAGCTGGAGACGCGATGGAGACTCTTTGATCAGAGAATCCAGAAGCTGTGACAACTCCTTATTGAGACTCTGATAGCAAAAGGCGATGTCCCATAGAGCCAGAAAATAACGATGGACGGCGATCAGAGGAATATTCATGGCATTTAAGTAGAAGAACGCGCAGAGCATGACGCTGAACCTCTTCTCGTTCGGTATCACTAGGCAGGTTGACATGCCGAACAGGCAGATGATCAGAACAGAGCCCAACTTTAAATTATACAAATTGTCAAGAGTGCCGTCGACCGAATGCTCAACAACAAAATCTGGTGCTCGCTTCAATCTCTGCACGATTCCGTGCACCTTCAGCAGCGCCGTATCCCGACATGAACGTGTGATTAGAGTATAGACGATAGTGACATAGGACACCGTGAAGAGTATATATGTGGTGTAGGTCAACAAGTTTGGAAACCAACCAATTGTCCTGACGTACTGTGCTGACAGCCAGAATGCCAAAGGCAGCAGACTGAGCGTCAAGACATTCACGACCAGGACATAGCCGCGCGTTAGCCACGTCTCGCGATAACTCTGTGACACTCGAAAGTACGAGGTAACGCCTAGAATTAACGAATAGCTGTCATACAGACGCAAAAGCAACTCGCCGACCATGCTTAACGGACAATTTTACCCAACTGAATGTTATTTTCCTACTTAGCTAGGCCAAGGCCTAATTAGCAAATGATGATTGTATCTTGACTAGCGAATCGTCTGATCAAAACGGATAAATGGAGTCAAACCATGACTATTTACAGAGTATAAAGCATTAAAATAGTCTACTAGACTGCTCTTTAGATATCGAATCGATGATAACATCAATTCGGGGTATATTCTCTTAGTTGAAATTTGTGTAACAATACGAGTATACCTGACAAGAAATATATTCAGTAATCAAGGTACTCTTTAGTCTCTAGGTTTTATTTTTATTCATTATATTTTTCAGCAATTCACAGGTCCAAAAACGTTTCAAATCTGAACCCATATTCGTTTGATACTTGTCTTAAATTCCGCTGGACAAACAAACAGAAATATGCTGCCTGTCCTTTGATAATAATAAACATGAGCTTTTGGCTTGAACAAACAAATATTTATTCCGTAAGCCAACTGAAAAATACATGAGTCGCACTTCTTTCAAATGTGCTCGTGTTGGATGTTGTCTCTTCTTTTCGTTTGTTTTTGCTTTTGTTTCTGTTTTTGTTGTGGTGCCTAGCACTGGGCAAGAGTAAACATTAAATTAAACAAATTACAATTATTAATATAAATATCGCATTCACGTGGAAGATCAGCTTGCGTTCAACGGCTGAAGCAAGCACCCCATAAACTACCTCCTCCCCTCTCTCTCTCTATGTCTTATAAATTTAAGCGTATACGTGGAATCGTATTCACAGTGCGTTATACAGTTAGTAACGTTTTTATGTAAGGTCACTTAAGGCTACAAGATGTAACAAAGAAAGCATTCAACTGTTTTCAGTCCTTGCCGCCCAGCGAAAGGATCAGCTTAAGCAGTTCAGCTCGCTTGGCCTTCACCGTATCGATGTGCAACGTGGCCAGACCCTCAATCACCTCATAGCGATTCACATAGTCAGCTATATGATCGGTCATGCAGATGACGTGGATGCCACAGTCGTAGCCATTCGCCTGCTGCAGGCAACGCATCGGACGAAACTTTGCCTGCCGCACGCCCAGCAGTTCCTTCACTTTAGCCATCAGCTCCATGGAGGGGCCCGTATTATTGTTGCCATACGAGTCAAAGTGAAAAAACGTTTTCTCTGGTCGTGAGAACACCAACAGCGACCAATGGGTGCCGCCTGCCTCGGTGCTGCCATTGTCATTCAGTGCAAAAAATATGAATGGCTTATTCAGTGCATCGTGCTCCTCGAAGAGCATCTCCAGCTCAGAATCATCCATATATTTCATGCACTGCGTCACCTCGGGCGCTATAAAGTACAAGTCATTGTTGTTCTTGTACTTGACATGCGACAGATACTCATAGTAGAAGCTTAAGATCTGTAAGCAAAACATACAATATATGAATATACAGAGCTATTAGTTAATTAATTGAGCTATTTGCCTGATCGTTTAGCCAACGCGGTCCATGCAGCAGTTGGACATCGGACATGCGCAGACAGGAGTCGTGAAAGCTGAGAGATATTGGATCTGCCTTGCTCATCTTGTGATTGCTGTTGCTGTTATTAGTGTTATTGTTGTTGTTGTTGCTGCTGTGATGATTGTTGAGTCTTCCAGCGTTGAGTCTTTGGATAGGCCGGCGCGCAGTCTGACTTTGATTCTGACGTGCGTGTTGCCTGCAAAAGATGTTGCAAAATTAATGTGGTGCAATCAGTTCGCGTATTCTTGCTGCACCTTAATATCTTTCTGTCGTTTGGCAACATTTTACAAAAAATTTATACGTATGGGGATTTTCTTTTTTCTCTCCTTTTCTTTTTTGTAATAAACACAACTGAAGCAAACTCCAGCGAGCTACGAACTCCGAATATTACCTTTCAAAGCCAACGTTGTTATGTTAAGGCTATGTTATCTCAATGTTAATTGACATGTTTCCCTTTTCGCCGGCCGGCCGACCAAGTTGCCACAGTTATTGTACTTGCAAAATTATATGCTTAGTAATTAAAAAATAAGTATGCTGCGCAGCTAAAAATATCTCACAAGACAGTATTTCTATTTTCAAGTGTAGCAAATTATTATTTTAAAACGATATTTGAAGTGCCTTGTCAAGCCAACCATTACGAATTAATTTTGATTCATCACACAATCTCCATTTGTAATAAACAATATCCTATCGTTCTTTTTTAATTTGCTTGTATTTTAATGATTATTGATTCTAATAACAGCAAATAAAAACAATAACAACTAACACCAATCTTGCGGCATTATTCGGCAGAAAGAGCATAGCACAACAAAGGAGAAAAAAATGGAGCGAATTGACGTCGTATAAGAATCGGCATGAAAGGCAACACTTACCAAAAAATATGGCAGACCCCAGTTGAAATTTCTGTGAATTGATTGTGGGCTTTTTCGGCGCAGTGAATTTTAATGGGCTTATCATTGAAATCTTCGCAAGTTAGTAAAAAATTGAATGCGACCAATGCAAACACTATTATAATCAATAAGAATTAAACGATTGCGACTTGTATCTGCACTCTAGTTGGAAAATTGTTAGCAGCCAACTTAGTGCGAATCGAAAACTGCGCGCAGCCAACTTCAAGTAAGCTAAAAATTGCGTGAGGCCAACTTCAAGCGAGGTGAAAATATAGCGTGGCGGCAGAATTCAAAATCATTTGCTAAACACAATATATGTATTCAAAAACAAATTTGAAACAAACATTGTCACTTAGACTTTTAAAATGTTATATCCGATTCATAATAAATTTAAAATTTAAATATATTCATAATGTCCGAAAATGAAGGAAGTCTAACTAGGAGAATTGCATTTGTCAATCCAAATGATTTCGATTTAACCGATTGCTGTCGGATCTGTAAATGTCGAGCAACTACAGAAAATGGTATTAAATTACGTCCACTATTCAATGGCCGACGCCTAACACGCATTATAGCTAATACAATACACATTGAGGTATTTAAATTTATATATCTATACATCACTTAAGGGTAATTATAAGTAAGACCTTTGCCCAGATAAAAGACATTCAGGGCTTGCCGCGTTTTTTGTGTGACAAGTGTTTGGACGTTTTAAAAACGTTTTCAATTTTTCAAGTGGATTTCCGACGCTCCGAAGAGGATTTCAAAATGACAATCGAGGCACGGCGCACCTATCAGATGGATACTTTGATGGAATTTTCGTCGGCCATCGAAATGGAAAAGCAACGAGAGAATGATCAGAAGAACGCTGCACTTGTTACTAATTTTTTAAAGAAGGCAAAAAAAAATAACAAATCTAAACCGAAACTTCAAAATTGAAAATTAAGCAAGCGAAGAGCATTCATTTTAATCTATTTTATTATGTTTTTACCAATTTTAAAACTTTTTCTATCTATATTTAATATATTTTTCAATAAATTTAGCAACTTGGCTTGAAATCTTCCCGGCACATATTTTTCACCTCTAACACCTCAGGGGTCCGTGTGAAAGTGGACATGCATTTTCCGCGCATTTCATCTTCGGAGCTGGTTTCAGGGAACAACAAAGATCCATCGACAGATGTCCAGGCGCCCTTATGGATCAGATTATTCACCCATTTCAACTGCTTGTTGATCTGCGGTAAACAGTAAATTACATAGAAAGTTCAACTACTGAAATATTGAAACTGAATACCATTTTTTTCATTTTTTTCTGTTTTTTTATATTAAACAGATCAGCCGCAAAAGCAAAAATGTTTTTGGGTTTCTCTTTAACGGCTTGCATTACAATCACGCGAATTATAGCACGTACCTAAAAAAAAAGAACAAATAAATATTTTAAAATATTTTTATGTTGCTTAAATTACCTCTGGATGTCTTCCCAAATATGTCCAATCTCCTTTTCGCAAATTTCTAGAAATATTTTTAATGGCCTCATCAATAAGGTTCTCATGTTCATCAGTGATGGACTCTTCGGTAGTTTCCTGATGATGTGAATTTGAATCATTGCTGAGCTCCGACTCAAACATAAATTCCATTGTAAATTTGTTAGCTGGCAATTTGATAATCAGCCAAATTGTGTGTGTAAAACGACTTGTTTGTTGGCCAGTAAGTAGCGGCCTACCTTATAAACAAAAATTTAAACATTGGAAATATTTAGAAATTTTAATAAAGAAAAAAAAATCAACCCAACTCCGTGACAACGCATCGCAGCATTGCCGTGACCAGGATTCGAACCTGGGTTACCACGGCCACAACGTGGGGTCCTAACCACTAGACGATCACGGCTACGCTGGGTTGTTGAATGCTGCTGACTAAAACGCACTTTTGAGAGACATGCGCAAAAAGCACGCACATAAACTCAACTGAAAAATAGATTTTTGCCAAGCCAAAGAAAATACAACAAAAATTTATTTTATTTAAATTTATAATTAAATTTTTATTTTTAATTATATACTGAAATTCTTTAACAGTTTATATTATTAACGCTCTACTAACTATTCTCTATACGTAATTTATTTTTGCTATAACTGTTCAGACTTGCTTTTGTTTGCTGTAGCTGGTTTTGTTGCATTCAATCGCTCCCTGCGCTGCTTGAGTCGCTCCTGGAACTGAAACTTGAGCATTTCAATGGGTGTGTTTAGTGCAAAATGCATGTCAGGCAACTAACAAAATTAATAGATGAATTATTTTTTAATATATACATATCACTTTTACTTTTACTTACGTGATAGGTAGTCAATAGGAAGTTGCAACGCACTCGTTCATTGGCAATTCTCTGCACAACTGTTTGCATCTCGTCTGTGTTTATTAGATTTCCGATGACAACATTTAGCTTTTCGTTCTCCTTCACCAGTTGCTCTTGGGCTGCTGAAGTTTCATCATCGAGCGGTATTGTTTCAAATTGTATTTCATTTTCGAGTGCATTGCGTACTGTATGTTGCGTTTTTCGTGATCTATGGCGTCCTTGGTTTTTTGTTTGCATCTGATTAGAGCTGCTGCTGATGTTATTTTTTGTCTTTGGGGGAACACTGCCAGTTGTTTCGTATGATGCAGATCCCGGTGTTGTGGCTGTGACTGCCTCAGGTGCTGCAGTGGAAATCGAAGTCTTTCTTTGCTTTTCGGGTGTGTGCTCGTTTATTTCAGCAATGCTGGAAACTGATTTTGGTAAATCTAGCGTTGGTTCCGACATATCGTCGTCGGAATCGGGTATTTCAATAGCATTATACATCTTGTCGCACACATTGGCGCTGGTCTTCTTATCGTGTTAACTTGGGATTCATATCGCATAGTTATTTGTTTTCATTAATTCAGGTATCGATTAATGATAACTAATATATTTTGAAAGTATATATTTGTTAATAATTTTTACATTGAATAACATTTGCAAATAATATTTTATTGAAAATGTTCGGTTTTGATAACAAATCCAAGTTTTATTTCGTGGATAATTAAATGTAGGCAATTAAAAATAACGAAATAGTGTTACACATAGTATCGATAAGTATTTTTATATTTGCCAGTGCTGCCAGACACTTCCACAAAACAGATGCTTTGGCCGATTTTGTAACCAAACTGAATTTAACAATAATAAAATTTAGTCTGTCAGTGAATAACAAGAAATACTAAAAAAATGATGCGATACGAGGGGAATGAAAAGCTGGCGGATGAAACATCTTGCGCTGGGGTTCGTGCAGATCTGAAAATGTGTCTGCTAGAGAGCGAGTGCTGCCGCTTAGATAAAAAGACACCACGACAGTGCCTGCAGGACAATAGCGTACCACCCGAGTGTCAGGTACTGCGCAACACCTTCTACGAGTGCAAGCGCTCGCTGGTGAGTACCTAATTGGTGTGAGATTATCTACAGAATAAAAACTACGCTTGCATAATTTCAGCTTGATAATAGACAACGTTTTCGTGGCCACAAGGGATACTGAGGGAACCTTGAACTTATATTTATTGTTACTTAGCTTTTATTGAATACAAAAAGAAACTAGACACAAATTGAGCATATTAATTACGACGGCGACGCACGCGCGATATCCGCCACGCGTTTGGCTCTTCGTACTTGTTGTAGAGCGGCTCCAGTCGTTGGTTCTTCTTGAATTTGCTGAGTTTGGTAGGATCAGAGAAACGGAAAAAGGATGGTGCAAACTCCACTAACCATTTGGGATCAATAGTTGTTACTTCGCGCATATACTCCTTTGTCGTTTGCACCAGCTCATGGTAGATAACCCATTCGGGCTGTCGATTAAATAGAGCGCTAGATGGGTGTATATAAACTACTTGCGAATCAACAAGGGTGCGATAGCCTTCTTGTGGATCCTTTTTGGCTGCATTTCTAAAGAACCCGGAGCATATGGCTTTTTGTATGCGCACCGAATTCTTGCCAGCTGAAACAACGTCTAGCTTATGGCGATCCATGATGCCGAGCAGTTGCTTCCGTACATCCTGCGAACGTTTCAGCGTGCGGATTTGCACAAAGTTCTCATAGCACCAGGCGTTCGAGAATTTGTTGTTCTTCCAGCTGTTATATACCGCCAGCAGAGTTAGATGATCACCTACAGGGATAACAATCAGATCAGCTTTTTTTATCTACAGCTATTTATATAGTAATGACTTACCCTCTGCTTGATTAAACTTGGCCTTTTTCTGATCGGCCAACGCCTGTTTATCCTTGGGTCTATAAAACACGTTCTGTACGCTGAGCATTGAGACAATTGTTAGGATCTCATCCGAGCACTGAAGCGCAACAGACATGATGAGCATCTTCGATAGATTTGGCTCGAGGGGAAACTCAGCCATGCGACGACCAAGACGTGTTAACAGACCCTCATCATCGAGCGCAGAGAGCGAATGTAGCTGCTCTAATGCCATGACCAACGACTCAACAGGTGGCGCGTCCATGAAATCAAAGTGCAGCAAATCATTGATGCCCATCGTTTTCAGCTGCAACACTGTGGTGGCCAGATTTGTACGTTGGATCTCTGGCACTGGTGTTGGCAGCATCTCATCCCGATAAGCGCGCTCCGTGTAGAGGCGATAGCATTTCCCGGGCCCAGTACGGCCAGCACGGCCGGCACGCTGTTTTGCAGCTGCCTGGGAAATGGGCGTGACCACAAGGGAATCCATGCCCGTCTTGGAATTGTATACCTTCTGTTTAACAAAGCCGGGATCGACCACATAGAAGATACCATCGATGGTAAGCGATGTTTCCGCTATATTCGTAGCAATCACCACTTTGCGACTGCCCGCGGGTGCTGGATCGAAGATGCGGGTTTGCATCTCGGAAGGAAGTGCTGAATACACAGGCAGTATGATTAGCTCGGGAACATCTGGACCCAAGCTTTTCATGCGCTCGTAGAGTATCTCGCAGGCGGTGTCAATCTCCTCCTGTCCTGTTAAGAAGAGCAGTATATCGCCGGGTGGCTCACGCAAATGGATTTGCATTACAGTTATAAGTGACGCATCCAAGTAGTCCGTCTCTGGTTCCTTAGTGTACAGTACTTCCACGGGAAACGTGCGTCCAGGTATCGTAAAAATAGGAGCTTCAAAGAAATACTGCGAAAACTTCACCGCATCCAACGTGGCCGATGTGACAATCAGCTTAAGTTCAGGTCGCTTTTGGACGGCCGTCTTCAGCAGCCCGAAGAGTACATCTGTGTGAATCGTACGCTCGTGAGCTTCATCCAACATGATGACAGAATACGTCTTCAGCTCCGCCTCCATCAGACACTCGCGCAACAACATACCGTCCGTCATATACTTGATTACTGTCTCCGGGCTGGTACAATCCTCGAAACGTATCGTATAGCCCACCTCCTGGCCCAGTCGGCAGCCAAACTCCTCGGCCACTCGCTTAGCCACCGACATGGCAGCCACACGACGAGGCTGGGTGCATCCAATCTTACCCCTGGCCGTAAATCCACACTCGCCCAGATACTGTGTAATTTGTGTGGTCTTGCCGGATCCCGTTTCGCCAATGACAATGAGAATTTGATTATCAGTGACGGCCTTGATAAGATCGTCACGGAGCTTATAAATGGGCAGAGATTGGCGTTGCTCGACGAGCGTCAGATCGGTCTTCTTGCCAAAGGAGGATTTTTTGCCCCCGATGACGTGTTTCTTCCACTCAGGCACTTCCTGTGGAGCGGCGCCCATGCCGCGCATATTGGCTGCCAGATGACGTGAAGAATCATCCTCGGGCAGCGGATCGATCCAGTTCTTGTTGAGATTGCTGGGTACTGCTTCCATTTCCTGTTCCCGCTGTAACATTTTCTGTTCACGTCGCTCCTTCGATAAGGCGGACTGCATCATCGCTGCCTGGGCGAGCGAGCCATCTGGATTTTTAACTATTCGCACGGGCGACAGGTCATGCAATGCTCGTCCATGTCCAGAGAGGAAGGGAGGCTCCTCCTCCACAATTTCTATTTCAATATCCGCTTCGTCGTCCTCTTCCTTGGGCAGTAGCCCAGTCTCCTCATCAAAATCAGGCATTTCGCTGCGGTCAAGCACACCCGAGCTAATCATCTGCTTTATCTCCCAACGTTCAGGACTGGAGATGCGCGTCACTCGCTTGCGGGACTCGTGCTCATCGCCATCAATGTTGTTGCCTTGCAGATTGAGCATGGAGGAGGTGCTGTTGTAAGGTCCATCGGGATTGCGATCCCGTAATGCCAGCTCATCCTCCTCGGGTGCATGCGACAGTGGATTGAGATCTCGCCCAGACTCTTGATCGACCTCCTTCATTGACAGCGATACCTTTTGGCCAGTCAGCGACATCACCTTCACTTTCACTGTCTGATTGCGTGCCACCACCTCGGTGACATCGGTGACGCGTCCTTCGGCGCGTAGCTGCGAGATATGCACCAGACCCTCCCAGCGTTTGCGCAGGCCGAACAGCTGCACGAAGCAACCAAATGGCACGATGTTCGCTACCTTTCCGGAGTAAATCATACCGAGCTCTGGATCATCGCTCATCCCAGATGCTGGTGGTGGCATTTTCTCCTGCTGTGCCTGCTGTTGATGGCGACTGCTGCGCTCGTGAGAACGGGAACGGGAGCGTCGTCTGCGTTGCTCGTGTCTGTCGTGACGCTCTCGGGAACTGGAGCGACGTTTTCGATGGTCACGATCATGATCATGATCACGTTTCTCTCGAGACCTGCTACGCCGGCGACGATGTTCCTTATCTCGCTCTCTATCCCTATTTCGTTCCCTTTCTCTGTGGTTATCCTTATCTCGTTCTCTATGCTTATCGTTCTCCCTTCTCCTATCCCTATCTTGTTCCCTTTCTCGATGCCTATCCCTATCCCTATCGCGGTCTCTCTCGCGACTGCGACTGCGTTCTTTGTTCTTGTGGCGATCACGTGAGCTACTACTGTTCTCTTTTACTGACTGTTGCTCCTTTCGGTCGCCAGGCTCCAGAGCCTCTAGTTCCATCATGGCCGCATCCACATCGCTCATTTCGTTTTTCCTTATTTTCAACTTGTGCTTGGGATCTTCGTCTTCGCTCGCCCCGTCCTCGCCAAGCTTGCTGCTGTATTTGTCATTAGGCAGAGCTAAGCCGGGAAACATTTTCATTAGTTGCGATTTTTTGTCTCCCTTGCCTTCCTCTCCAGCCGGTATTTTAGCATCGCCATCAGCTCTACTAGGTCGCATTAAATTAATGATACGCTGCAAATTTTGCACTAGAGAATCGGGAAATTCAGCACCATTTTCCAGTAGCGCTTTACGAAACGACTCGTAGCTGCGGTGCTTGTGCTCCAAATCTATGATGAACTCGGCTAAATCTTTGTCGTTAATACCCAAATGGTTATCAAGCTCTGTGCAGATTTTTGACACCAGCGAAAGGTACTCCAGCTGTTGCAGTTCGTCCATATTGCATTATGAACATAAGAACTACAATATTTATATACCTAATTTATAAAATCCACAGAAAACGTTTGGTAAGATAAGTGAAACAAAAAAACACGCAAGCCAACTAGTGATGAGCGCGTGCAAGCCAGCGTCATAACACGATTACACTGTGTGCTAAATATGTACCAATATCTTTTACTTTATATTATCATAAAACGACGTTGATATATTTTAAAATAAATTTTAATAAATAAACACATTAAATTATTCATATAATCATCAAAACTTCTTTAAAGTCCACAAATATCGACTCTAATTTTTGTGAAACAACTTTTTGTACTACAGTACACAGCACGCAGATATTTCAAACATCAACGAAACAGCTGCTTTGGACTAGTGCTGAAAAATTCGGTTGGCGCAATGAGTGGCAACAATTTTGTTGACATATTTTGAACAAGCTACGCCAACTTTTGTTTTTGTTTGTATATTGCTTACAAATTTAAAAACATCCGTATGAGTTACACTAAAGTACATGTTATGTCTTAGTTCACCAAATGTTATAACAATTTATTGCAAAGCAGTGGGCATCGAACCAAATACATATGTGGCGAAATAAATCACTTAACCGGCACTAAATTTCAAGCCTTACGGTTGCGGGATAATAACATATTTTTCCAGTCCAACCAATGAGACATAGTAAACCTTTTGATTTAACAAATTTACATACGCTATATGTTTGTATTATTGCATGACACCACCAGGAGCGCTGAAAAAGACCAAAATTAATAGAAACCTGCAAAAAAACTACTAATAGTAGCTGCAATGTAGGTGCTCCAAATTTGGATGAAATTGATTGTTAAGTTCGGCAGCTGTTGAAGCTCATACATTTTTCATTATGGACTCAACTAATACATTTTACATTGAATTTATAAAATCCGCACAAAGCGAGTGGCAAGTGAAGTGAAACAAAACAAAAACAAACAAGTTAACTAGCGATGAGTGCGTGCAGCCACACGCCTTATCACGTTTACCCGGCGTGTACAAATGTACAAACACTAGCTCATTATTAAATAGTACCATTACTTGTGTTTTAGTAATATTTACATTCGTTAAAATTTGATAAGATGTGGAAAAATCCATAATTCCAACTGTCATTTATAAGGTGAAAAATTTTGAAGTACAGTGCAAGGCAAGACAGACTGTCATATCAAACATCAACAAAACAGCTGGTCTGAAGCAGTGTTGTAAAACTCCGTTGGTGCATAGTATGGCAACACTTTTGTAATCTTGACATTTTGATCAAGCTACGCTCGCTTTTTAATGTTTTGTATATTGTTTATAAGTTTCAAAACATCCGTTTGAGTTCGAGTGAGATATTGTTTATTAACCGCTTCGGAAATGTCTTCGTTCATCGAATGCTTTAACAATTTCGTGCAAAGTGGAGGGCACATTTCGCAAAATGTGGCCCATGAAGATGCCGAACAGCATCACTCGAGTAATACAAATATTCTTCCTGCAACGCCTACGCCCAGTGATACAGTAAGTGATGTCTTATTATACTGTACTATTATTATATTGGTTAATATGTGCGCTGAATAAATATATAAGTTTAGGGCACTTGATTGCAAAGCTTGAGGTTGCCAGACTTGCGCGACAATTACATGTATTTTTAGTCAAACCAATGTGGCAACGCCTTACGTGCACGCCATGTTTTAATTGCAAAGACGCAGGCAGTGATTTGTTGAGGAAAACGTAAAAAACACGAATTAAAAATAAAAAAATATCCGAAGACGACATAGATAAAAATTTAATTAACATATATACAAGTGTTACAAGTGTGTGTGTGTATTGCAAGACACCGCTAAGAGCGCTGCAAAGCAGCCCAGAAAGAAGAAGACAAGTCTGCAGTCAGCGAGTAACCAAATAAAACAAATTAAGCCAAACAAGAACTACACACAAAATGCTGCAAATAAAACAAACGAAAAACAATAAAAATGAAATTATTGTGGTCGAGAAGAAACCAAAGATGCCGTCGGCCAACACAAACACCTCGATTATTACATATAGTCCGAGCAAATTTATTGCCAGGGCTGGAACACCATACACAAAAATTCAAACCCACACACATACACATGCAAACACAAACATAGCCAGAGCGTCGGCTCCATCGGCAGCAGCAACAACAATAACAACAGCTAAAATGCCAACAACAGCTGCAACCGCTAATACCTCTTACTATGTGGTTAAGGCGGGACAGTTGGGCAGCGCGGCATCAATATTGAGCTCGCCGCCAAAAGCAGCGACGGCAGCCGCATCCGCGTCTGCAACGATTTCAACAGAGAGTGTAATAATACTTCAATAGCCATTCTCCAACTCCTTCACTTCAGATTTCAGATTTATTCTGCATGAGTCAATCACTTCAGACATCCAATTCCATTTGCCTTATTATATGATCACTTTTGATTGCTTCTAATACATATATATTATATGTTTGCAGTCTAGCACCATTTCGGCACCCAGTGAAACCTCCATGGAGCATACTTATATGCGCGATGCTCCTCGTCCGGACAATACAATAAACAATGGTTTGGCACCCGCTCGCACTATTCTCGTTCGTCATGCACCGCAGTGCCCCACCTGCCACACATATCCAGCTCACGACGATTCGGGGGACTCACAGCAAACAGCCCATATACCAGCTTATGATGAAATTGCGGCTAAGGAGCTGATGAACGAGTGCGCACGCATTGCCAAGTATGTTCGAAATAATAATTCCGATGAACAGGACTGGCAGGAACGCATCAGTCGGTAAGCAGTATACGATACATATTTTTCCATAATCAATAGCTTATCTTCACAGCATTGGCTGGACAACTATGCAAGAAACGCTGTTTGATAAAGTTGCTACTATATTGGATCAGGACCAATTAGCTCGTTTGGCCAACGATAAGCGTCAACATGAGGCAGTGCACCGACGGGTGGCTGTTGACAAGTCTAGTTCGCGTATGCGACGTGCTTTGGCCAGCGTTGCTTGGGAGCCACGTACGACACAGTGGCTGCATGCGCTGCTCATGGAGCAGCTTCCACCTTCCTATATGGCTTCCTATTTGGACATTATGCAAACGCTTAAAAGCAAGCTGCCAACACTCGTTGATAAAATGCTCTTTAGTCGTCCGCTGAACAATTCCCAAGAGTTACTTGCTCCTGTGATGAAGAAGCGCTGGCAACCGGATATTTTGGCCAAATCGAGGCATTTGGCACACAATGCCATTATGGTTGCAGTGCCAAATATGCCCGCTAGTGGCAGCGTGCCGCAGCGTATGCAAAATTGGTATGAGGCCTTGGCGAGCATAACACAAATTGTCCAGATTGTTCTGCCAAACACGAGTAAGTGGTACATATTTCTTACAACTATATATATGTATTATTGCAAGTATTACTTACAGACGATCGCATTGGAGGCCAAAATTTGGATCAAGTGGCCGAGACGATTGTCTCGCTGACACGCGTCCGTATACACGAGCTACGCACCGAAAATCCTCATCGTGGCATCATTCTAATAGGTTTTAATGCAGGGTCTGCACTTGCTCTGCAAGTTGCCATGTCGGAGAGTGTTGCGTGTGTAATTTGCATGGGCTTTGCATATAATACGCTACGCGGTCCACGCGGAGCTCCCGATGATCGTCTTCTGGACATCAAGGCACCTATTTTGTTTGTCGTCGGCCAGAATGCGGCACGCAGCAGCCAGGAGGAAATGGAGGGTTTGCGTGAGCGAATGCAATCTGAATCCTCGCTAGTCGTCGTCGGTAGTGCTGACGATGCATTACGAGTTCCTAAAAGCAAGCGTCGCATCGAGGGCGTAACCCAAGCTATGGTCGACTCTATGGTTGTGGTGAGTCTTCACAAGTTAATTACCAATGGACAGAAACAATGTATATAACCCAATAATTCCCAAATCGTTTTGCAGGATGAGGTTTATGAGTTTGTCAACAAGACTTTGAGCAATCCACCAGGTCCTCGCATGCCCACTTCTTTGCTAGGTAGTAACTCATATCAACGACAGCCCAAGCAACAGCAGCATATTTTGGCTGATGGTAATATGAACAAGTCGCAGCTTGCACCAGCACGAAAACGTAAAGCACATGACGGAGGGCAGGAAGAGGGCTGTATGCAGGCCGCCAAATCTAAAATTGTGCCGCACAGTGAGTCGTACTTTCAACTCATTCATACTAAATTGTTTTATTTAATCATTATTATGTGTACCCGTAATCCAAACGATTTACCTTTGCATGTTGCCATCATCTACTATCCACTCACCAATCCACCTACTAATTTCACTAATCAAAAATAGAAGCTCGCGTGCCCAAATTGCCCAAACCAAAGCCGCCACGCCTCATTGATCCGTTTGCGGTGAAGCGAAAGGGTAAATCATGGTCTGAAGATCAGGGATCGTAACAGTTATAAGTCTGATACCACTACAAACCTACAGTGAAAACTCTCTAAACGGACAACTTTTATTGGTTGCCTGATCCCTGTTCCATTGACCCTTCACTGTATTTTTTTATTTATCATTATCATATCCTTCATTTATTTATTTTCTTTTTTTTTTAATTTAATCATGCATGATATTTGATTTCATTACTGACTTAATTTGAGCGTACATCATACTCATAATTTATATTTACGGTCCCTGTCTTAAAATGCTGATCATTCCATCCCGTTTCATCGACTAACAGTACGCATCTCCACAGTTGGGCGCCCACGCACGCGTCCACTGCCTGGTGGCGTGCCAGCAGCTGCGATCAAGCCAAACCTATTAGAGAAGCATGTGCTGACCAATGAGGAGATGAATATGTCTATTGAGTCTATGCTGGAGGAAACACTTGACTATGATGATAATCAGCAACACGTGTCAGCTCCTGCAACTGCTGTGGGAAAGCAATCGCAGTCGAATGTTATTAAGCCCGTGTCGACGCCAACCACTGTGGCGCTCTCAACAGGGACAAAGATCAAGATGATACCATCCAGCCAGTTTGTGCAACTGAAGTCGCTGCCGACGCAAAATAAACTGGTGAACTACACTATCAGCAAGAGCAGCAACATAAGCAGCACCCCCACAACTGTGGCCAGCACAAGCATTGGTAGCATTGTTAAGACTCTGCCAGCTTCCAGTGGTCAACAGATTTTTACCCTTAAGACTCCGTCGGGCCTTACAACGCAATTTGTTACCGCTGCTAGTGGCAACACATCAACGGCTGCAACGGCGGCAGCAGCGGCGGCACAGCAGAAGTATACTGTGGTCAAGAATGCCAGCGGAATAACCATGCTTCAAATGACCAAGAATGTGTCGAATACGCAGTCAACTGTAGGTAACAATATGGATCTGTCGAATATTATAGACATGCCAATTGTGTTTGCGGACAATGAAGGCAACTTTGCCGAGCAACAGCAGCAACAGCATCAGCAATCGGAGTCTATTAAAACTGGTAAGTAGTCCTTTAAAATCTCCAATAAGCTGAATATATATTGAACATTCTTGCAGCAGCGAACAGCCCCTTAATCATCAGCCAGAAGATCATCAAGGAAGCAACCAATCCACAGATTAAGCCAACCAGTATTGTGACCAACAGCAAAGGCATTGTGATTAATAAAGGCATTCAGCAGCTGTTTACCACAACATCATCAACTGGAAATAAGCTTGTCTATTTGAATCGCAGCAACATGAAGCCAATGGGCACTGCAGCGGGAACCACAACCGCAGCTACAGCGCGTCTGCCAAGCGTTGGCACGCCCCTTCCTATACGCATTGTGAGCAGCACTAAGCCTGCAATGAGCACAAACACCACGAATAGTCCCTTACTGCTTGATGGTGCAAATATGAAAACTTTGAATTTGCAAGCAATTAAGACAACAGCGGGCACGCCTGTACTAAATACTGGCACGACGGGCGCACTGCGTCTGGGCAATAAGACTTATCCGCAATTTCAGCTTATAAACAATCCAGTTATTGGCTCCAATGTGACGAATGATGGCAAGCAACAGCAGCCGTTACGCAACATATACTTTAAATCCGCCACAGGTCTGAAGCCCGTGCAAATGTTGTCCAACCGATCGCCGGCAATACCAACCATAGCGCCGGGCGGTGCTGCGGTACGCCGCGTGTTAAACATTGGTCCCATCACGAAGCCCACCACTGTGACAGTCAAGGATTCTAAAATCATTAAGGCATCACCGACGACAGCAGCATCCGTAACAATAGCGACAGCAGCTACAACGACGACAGGCTCCATAGGAACACTTCCACAAAGCAAGGCCTTGGAATAGTAGCCATTCTGCAAGCCTCTGTCTCCCGCGCCTTCTTTGTTGAGTTTACATTTAAATGTACTTGAACTCTAGAATCCATAAGATATATAAGCCATAAGTTATTATATAACAGTTGTGTAAATAGAACATGTTGATCTTTTAAATATACATATGTTCATAATTTAAGAAAGTGTTTCTAACATTAATATGAGTACAGAAAACTCGCATGAGCGGAAATGTATTAACTTTGAATCACGCATTTTGTGCTATGAAATGTTCTGGAACTGTCGGCCGTTCGGGAAAGCGAAAAAGCTGATGTTATATTCCAAATGCAATTTAACATGACCTGTTAAAGTAGTTGTCCAATAAGGCAAGCTCTCGTTAAGGAGAGCTTTTGAAATGAATTTTGGTGTTCAAATCTGGATTTGATGTCGGCCGTCGTTCTAAGAAGGCAACGTCGACCGCAGAGGAAGCGAAGTCGTAAGGTGATTTCCAAGACTCTTACACAAGACCATAAATTCCAGTTAAGCAATATTAACAAAACACCTTCATATTGACAATTTGCATGCGTAAAACGGAATTCAAGCAAGAATTTCAAAATATACATAATTATTTGAACGTTAAGCGTTTGTGTTACGTAAGTTACGTTTCACACGCTGCACTGGGTTAGTGCTTGTCAAACTGTAGACAGATAGAAGCATTTCCTTTTTTCGCTGAACTCGGCATTTTGTTGTTGCATTGCGCTCGTAAGGCATCGAAGTGGGGTAGTTTGATATTGGTATAAGTTGCCGGCAGTCATCTGATTTTATTGATATATAATATTTTCGTATGCCTTAAATATATTTCAACATATATATTTTTAGAAAAATTAAAAGAAAAACATTTTATTTGGTATATTTAATTTAGATCTTATATATATTTTCAACCAGAAAAACGTGGGCTGGAAAATGAAATAATTGAATCTAGTTTCACATTTTAAATTTTAAAAAATTTTCAGATCATTTCTTCAATGAAATTTAATTTGGCTTGAGCTTGAGAAGCGCTTCTTCTTTCACTTCATTAATAGACTTTGTTTCATGAATATGTTCCATAGTTTAAGAGTTTGATAATAATTTTGGAAAAAAGGGTATCTCCTAATTGGTATTTGAACAATTGCCCTTCGAATCGGGCTGTTGCATGCGACGCGGCTAATATTTCATTGAAGTGCAGTGGAGCAGAGCAACAAGTGCAGCTACAACATAAGCTAATGCAAATGCTTAATGTTTTTTTGTTGTCTGACAAAAGTTTTCGATAATTCAGCAAAAATTTGAGTTCGAAGGAGAAGTACGAGGAAGAACATAAGACAGGCAAGCTAAAGGCAAAGCCGAAGGCAAGAAGCATTTTGTTGAGTCTCCCCACTCACATATACATATATATATATATATATATATATATATATATATTGTAAGTCGTCTGATATATTTAATTACATTTATGTACAGTTCCACAATGTGAAGTTTTTTGTGGTTGAGTTGCCAAAGTCGATTTCCGAGCTCCCAACTCGAGGCTAGCCTTTTAGTAACGCGGCCACGTTGAACGTGTGAGGAGCGAGTGGCTAAAAGAGCTTGTTAAGTGACAGTAATAATTAAAATATATAGACAAAGTGATAAAGCAATTTTTTTCAATTTCAACTTCAATTTTAAATTTAACGGAATATTTCCAAAGACGAAATTCTGAAATTACACAAAAAGACTGAACCCAATTAATTTGTTTAAAACTTTTTTTTTACTTTTACAAAAAAAGGGTAACATGTAGCTTATTAAGTGATCGAAAATCATGTTGAGCTACTTTTTCTATTCAATTCTTCAAAATATGTTAGCTTTGGAAATTGTTACTTTGACTTAAATTGGCTTACGCAATTGTAAAACGCAGTTCGAACTCCAATTCCCAGGCTCAAAAGTCACACAAAATGCCAAAACGCAAATCGAATTTGATTTTTGGGCTGCTGTACGTTTTTTTGCCATGTGCAGATATGTCAAATATATATATATAAATATTTTGCTTAAACATTTTTTGCCACCTGCGGCTTGAGCCGTTTAATTTGCGCCAATTTGTTGGCTCCTATTGCTGCCCCACGAGTTGCCTAGCCACAAGCGAAGCCAAGCCAAACCAAGATCTCAAATTCGACTGCAACTGCGACGGCAACAGTCAAATTGCAACTTCGACATGTTCGCAATTTTTAAATTAATTTCTTAACATCATTTTCGCTAGTTTGCAGCGCTTTCAAGCTCGAGTGATATATGTGATATATGTGCTTATTCCATGATTGACATCGTATTCGACCAGCTCTGGCAGCAGGAAGCACTTTACTAAAATTTGATTTACTTTTAAGTGCGTACTTGAGGTGTAGACAAATAAAGGGTTTGTCTGCAGAGACAGAGAGAGAGAGAAGGATATGCACAATTAATCAGGGTAAAGTAGTTACAGTGAAGACTCTTTTAATGAACATCTGTATTAAAAGGAAACTTATTCTTCAGTCGCTTAGCATTTTGGTTCAGTTTGATGCTCTACACTCGATATAACGGTATCTTAAGAAACTGCATACATAGTCCGGAACATATATCAAGCTCTGTAGTCTTTGATATCATACAGTGTATATGATATAAAGAATTGAATTTTGTTATAAGTTATGTTATGTTTCATTCTATTCACACATAGATTATATATTACCTATAATTATATATTATCTATAAGTGTTTTCTCTTTAATATTAATAGTTTGAAATCTTTTAATATTATATTATATTCCTAATAATTAATTTTATGTGTTACTATAAGATATAAACATATTATATTCTCAGAAAAAAAAGTAAAAGAAATCCAATTTAATTTTCTAATTTAAGATTTTTATTATAAAAACTAGTAGGTGAAGATAGACCTAGCGCATAGTCTGCTTTATCAGCTAAATATTAATATATGCTATATAAAAGTTCAACCAATAATTTCTTTCACATTTATATTTAAACTTAAGTTCTATAAAATACAAATCCTAATTTGTACATTAAAGCAAAGTTTCACTTTAACTGCGTTCTACAGCGCAAGCCTTTAGAAAGTGAATTTCTGATAAGAATGCTAGCACGTCCTTTCAGGCAGGACTTCCCCACTCCCTCGGCTACTCAATCATTGCTGCATAATCAGATGGTCGCTTGGCAGCAAATGCTGCTATTTGCGTATGAAAAATATTGAAAGTGCCCCCAAGCACACCCACACACACATAGAGAAAGTCCCTCATTTTTGCCTTCACACTAAGAGTGCATTGAAAGCAGGACAAATAGTTGCGAAAGAGGCAGAGAGTGAGAGAATGATAGAGAGTGTGAGAGAGAGAGGAGAAGAGAAAGCAATGATAGTAGCATTTTGGTTTCCACCCACGTTTCGCGTTGCATTTTCACATCATTTGCATTTTATTAAGCTTCCCAAATGGTGGGCGGGCGGGCATGGGTGTGGCGTGGCATGCCACATTTGTAAAACAAACTATCAGCAATGGCAGCGACTGATGCCAAAAATCAAATCCCCCTCTTCAACTGCGCTTTTATTAGTATTTGTGCAAAGGATTTGCAAGATATGCAAGAAAATCCTGCTCTTAGCGAACTTCTCCACTCACAAATACTAACTAAACTGAAAATAACGCGGAAAAACGTGAAAAACGATTCGGGAATTGGCCACTACCTCGCACTCACGTGATGCACTCAAAATGCCGACGACGACTTGAAAAATTCCATTTTCTCGTTTTCCTTTGTCGTTTTGCGTTGATTTCATATTTCATGTGATGTGACGTAGTGGAACATTCCTGACGTTTGCCCCAACAATCCGCAAGTGCTAAATAACCCCAAAGGACTAAAACAACCAAATGGAAGCTGATGATGATGATGATGATGATGCTGCTGCCGCATAGCTCTATCAAATGTCAGGACACAAGGTAAAAGAAGTAACGTCCTCTTAGCTGGCGTTTGGCTGCGATTGAGATGATGAATGGAAAGTGTCTGCCTGTACGCAGTTTGGCAAGCACTGAGACAGACAGTTTGCTGTAAATATTTTAAAAGCTAAAAACCAATCAAATTACGAAATATGCTGCACACAAAAATTGATTTATAAAACTTAAATAAAATTAAAATTTAAATTTAAAAATTATTAATGAAATATTTTGAATTTGATTACAAAAGAATAATTTCCATTAATTTTAAAAACTTATATAATAAATTATATTATTTTATATATTAAAATTTATTATAATATTAAATTATATTAATTTTGTTACTTTGCAGTTAATTATAAAACAAAAAAATTAATAAATATAAAATTATACTAATCTACTAATTTAAGCCCAATTCAATTAATTTTTAAAATTAATAAATATTAATTTAAAAATGTGATTTAATTTATAATAAATATTTTGGAATATATTTTAAATATAAATTGATTTTTTATATACAATTTTCATTTCCCATATTCTAGAGCTAAACAAATCACGCGCCCATCTCCAAAAAGAGCTGCCATTCGTTCTGAGCTGAGAGCGACTAGAGATGAACGCTCAAGCTGCGTTGATGCGTGCTTGCTGCTCTGCTGTTGGAGTTGCTACCACATCCTTCGCCGCCTTGTGGGAGTCGCTGGCCGAAAAGTTTGACAAGCACAAAGGCCGCCAGAGACAAGGACAACCTTGAGGCAGTTAAAAATAACAATCCGCCGTGTCCCCAAGGCTTTGAAATGAAGCAGCAGAGTTGCCCTGGCAAAGCCTCCCGCCATCCTCTGCTAACTATACTCTTGAATAATATGAATTACAATGTGATTGCCGGCGCGTAATACGCTCAAAGCGAACCCGCATTTTGGCCAGGTATGCGATTGTTGTTGTTGCTGATGCTGCTGTGGCTGTTGTTGTTATTTCTGCTGAGCTCGCAACGTGACAGTTAACAGCTTGAAATCTTGGTTTTTACATAAATTTATTGCCTAATTCCTTAGTTGGTGACCGCACAAATATTTTGCATAATTCTCATCCCAACTGATTTAAGATAAAAGACCAAAACAGATGCACAGAATCTTTTGGCGGAGCAGCAGCTGTAATGAGAAGTAAAAGGTGTGTCCGACTAGAAGATATCCAGAGACCCCTGTTGTGCTCCTTAAAGAACGTTTTTCGGGACGCCTGCAAAAGTATCTCAAAAACAATTTTTACTTTTATATATTTCTGTATAAGCTGCTAAATTTGATATCGATCCACCTAAAAAGTTATCCATGATTATATAAATATGCAGTATATAGACACAGTATATATGCTGGACTAAACTTCAACTAAGATATATATTTTAATTTACCTAAACTTTAATTTATTTTAAAAACAAGGCAATATTTTTCTGCTTTTTTTAATTTATAAATTATGATGGAAATCTTTTAAATTTTTATAAATATTTAAAAATATTTTAAATGTAGTTAATTTATATGGCATTAATCATTAAAGGCTTTCATAGTATGTATCATAATTTGGCTATATTTGATGTTATTTATGTACCCAAAAATGGATACATATTTACTATAGTTTTGGATATTATTAACTTGACTTTGGGCAGGTCAAAGGCTGAAAGAAAAGACAATAGAAAACAGAAAAATTATTTGCAAGATGTTTTAGGAAATTCTCATCAGAAAATTACATAAAATTTATTTAAATATAATTAATTTAAATTTCAATCAATCTTAGTTTAACTCTCTTTGTTTACCTGATAAAAACATATATACATATATATATTTGTGTTTACCAAAGAGATTTCTCTTTAAGATACTAACTTAAACGAAACTTAAACCAAGACAGAATTCCTTATCGATTGGAGCCACATTTGGCAAAAGCCATAAACCCTGAGAATCTAATCAAATATTGTGAAAGTTTTAGATCTTTAAGTTTTTTTGGCTGCTCAATGATAATTTGAATAGATATTTAACTTCCATAACTAGATCTTAACTAGAATCGTTTAAGTTCTGTAGACAAATTCATATATGATCCCTTCCATAAGTAAGCTCTTAACTTATCATGTTTATTGAGTGTAGAAAAAAATCAAAATTCAGTTAAAGAAGACTTTTCGATCAGTCGAATCGCTTGCAGTTTGATTCATCGAACAATTCGCTTTTCCATTTGTCATGCATCACAGTTTGACAGGCGCTGCCAATTGCGGCATTTCCTCTTCGCATTTCTTGATTCTGTTCATGCCCCAGCTGCTCCTCCTTCTCCTGCTTCGGCGCCCCCTTTAGCGTTCACTTTCGCTCATTTAGCAGCGACCTGCTTCAATATTTGTTTTTTCTTTCTTTTTTTTAATACTTTTTTGCATTTTATTTATGCAATTTTCACTTTCCTGCAGTTGAGCAAGAAAGAAAATGCAAATCCATTTT
The DNA here is from genome assembly GCF_003285905.1 of Drosophila hydei. NCBI lineage: Eukaryota > Metazoa > Arthropoda > Insecta > Diptera > Drosophilidae > Drosophila > Drosophila hydei. The sequence continues at coordinate 3,230,613 of NW_022045656.1, forward strand.
CATGCAAATGTTGTTTTTTCTCTCATTCTTTTGCTGTTGCTGCTGCTGTTGCTATTGCTGCCAAACATTTTCATTATGTTAAACGCATGCCACGCCTCACCCCCGCTGGCAGCGCCCCTGTCTGTCACTCAATGCCTTCAGCCGGCCGACTGGCAGCCGGTTTGTCTGGCCCAACTTTTGGATCTGTCTTTAGTTTCAGCTTCGGCTCGTTAATATAGTAAATCACGAGGTTAGTGAGCCGTGAGCCGTGAGCTGTGGCAGCAACACTGCCTACAGTTTGACAGCCAGCGCACTAGAGCTGTGCGTGCTCATCGTGACACGAGACAGCAACTTGACAGAGCTTCGAATAAAGCTGAGAATGTAAATGTCTACACTAGATCATGAATTGCAAAAATCAGCATTCGCTTTATAGATATACTATATTACTATACGCTGCTACATATATATAGCTCTATATATACTCTATAGATATACATATATATATATATGTCTATACTATATATATTATAAGCTATATATGAGATTTTTATATACATATCTAACATTTATATAATCTTTCTGTTGACTTGGCTTTCACTTCACAAAAGTCTGGAAGGAAAATCAAAATGATCAGATATATCACATTCTATGTACACTCATATAAGTATATATGTATATATTTATATGCGATATATTCTATCAATCTAATAACTAAGAAATTTGATAAGAATTATTTTTTATTTATTTGCTCAACAAGTTTTCGAAATTGCTTGATACTAAAGTAATTAAAATAGATAGAACAATAAACCAAAATCATTTGAGTGAATATATAATAAATTTATTATTATTTTTCAGACTGCATCCGATGCTATTGATCTACGTTATGCATAAAAAAACGCATATTTATATATATTATATATAGTAAAATTCAACTGTTTTCTCGTCACGCTTCCATCTCAATGTGCATTTGCAACGACTTTCGCTGCGCCTCTTGCAATAGTCTCTTCTCTTGGCTTAGCAGCACCGTGGTCAATTCCAGGCTCGAATCTCGAATCTAAAATTCAAACACATCATAAACTTTGGTCAAAATGTTTCCTCATCATCATGTTGCATGTTGTTGCTGCTGACGCGGGTGGCCTCCATTGCCACTTGCAGCTGCGCCTCTTGTGGCATCCTCCTGCCCACCCACCAGCTTCCTCTTCCACAATTTGCCGTGCTGTTGGCGAACATTCCACCCACTGTGGCAGCTACCTGATTGTTATTTATCGTCTGGACATTATGAAAGCCGCCGAGTGCAGAGAGGGCTGGAAGGCGTGGCACACACTCACGCAATGTGCGGCAGCTGGTACATAAATCGTATAATGAGCTCCACAGTGACTGTCAAACTGTGAGGCAGCATTGTTCGTCTGTAGTGGAGCGCGTATCAGAGGCTGTTTGTATGCTCGGATAAGCATCGATCCAACAGCAAGATGAAGAAGCAGAAAATGACGCAGAAGAAGAGGCAGAGAGCGAGGAAGGCAAAAAAAACATTGTCCGTTGCATCTACTTACAGTGCGTTGTCTGTTGCGGGTTGTTGTTGCTGCTGCTGTGGTTGTTGCTGTAGCTGTCTACGTCGCATCAAAAACGCACAGTGGGTCAAAGTCATGATACAAAAGTAATAAATTACAACATTTTTAATTTCAATATAAATTAAAATAATTAAAAAATGGCCTATCTACATATTATTATACATGTTTAGGCTTAAAATCTAATGAACTAAAAATAAAATAATTTTATTTTAAGTTTTTCAACTCTTATTCACGTTTGTATAAGAATTTAAAACAAACTCATTTCCAATTTTCAGATCAAATTTGAAAGTTAATTGTTTTAAGCATGCCAGCTGGAGCAATCTTTCAAATATTTTAAGTTTTCATCTATTTTCCACACTTGCCAGCGGATGCCAAGCAAAAATTCTTCATTTTCGTCACAACAGTTAAGTGCTGTGCGAACTTTGTTGCTCTTGTCTCCACCCATTTAGTACTCTGCGCTGCTGATCAATCAGTCAATCAGTCAATCATTCAATGATTCATTTACCTTACATAATTTATAGACAACATTTGCTGCTCCACTGTGCGCTGTTCGACTCACGTGGCTGATTTCATAAAGACGATAGCACCAGCGTCAGCCCCAGCCACAACAAGAGTAGTAGCTGCTAACGGCTGCCTTTTCCTTGGAACAACAAATAAAACAACACAAAAAATAATAAACAAATTTTGCCTTCGCCTGTCTATCTCTCTCGCTCTCCCTCACTCTCTTTCTCTCTCTCTCTCTCTCTCTCTCTGTCTGCATTCGGCTAATTTGAAACTTTTCCCCAGACACGTCTTCTATGAAAAACGAAACACAGCTTACTTCCATTTCAGTTCACTGGGCTGCCCAAGCTCTGCCCCGCTCTTTTCAGTGCTACTTCGCTCTCCCACTCTGCCACTCTTCGCTCTCGTCTCTCTGTTTCTTCACCTCCTTTCAGCTGATCGTCTGGAGGCTGAGACGTTTACTTTATGGTCGCTTCGGGCACTTGGTCACATTTTGTTTACTTGTTTAACAACCAGATTAGCAACAGCCACAACAACAACAACAACAACAACAACAACAACAAAATTATCAACAACAAAAACTTCTTGTACAACCTCCAAACACGAGTCGGCGGCGCCTTTTGACCCATTCGCTAACATTTTGTTGTTTATTTGTTTATTATTTAAAATATTATAAAATAGGTTTCGTTTAACGGAAATGTAAAACATGAGAGTGTTTAAAACAAATATGGAATAAGACCTATTAAATCTAGTTTAATGTCAAATTGATAATAATGATAAGATGAAATAAGAGCTTGGCAGACGGGCCTACCCGACTATTTAAGAAAAGAATCGAATTGCCACGCCCCGCTGGTCGGCTTTTATTACACAGTAAAGCGTTCTATAAAAAAGTCAGTCGAATCGATAGCAATGCGGACAGTGTAAAAAACTAATATACAGTTGTAATCACAAAAATAGTAGTACGAAATGTTGTACAACACAATTTGGTGATGCACTCAATACTTTGAAAACTTTTTGAAATGAAATTAAAAATTAAAAAATTTTGTATAAATTTTAATAGTTTGTTTTGGTTTCAAACTTTAGTTTCTTTTATACTTATTATTATTTTAGTTGTTCATCAAAATTGTTGTGACAACTAAACAACTAAAAAAAACCTATTAAACATTATTATATTTTATTTTTTATTATATATTATTATTATACACATTTCTTTGGTCTAATACTTAGTTGTTTTCTATTGTTTTTTATAGCTGCTTGGCACCTGCGTGGCATGGAATCAATAAGCTACCTGTTCATATGTTGCTCAAGTCAACGGCTGACCTAATTCGTATTTTATTTCTTTTGCTCTTGTCTATTCTCTTGCAAGTTAGTTTTAAGTCTTCCTGTAGGGCTTTCAGGCTTCTTCTGATAGTGAATGTGATAGGAGCTGTGCATCAAACAATATTTTCAATTTATTTATAAAATATCTAGCAGGTAAAATTCTCTTTTCTGCCGAGATCAATTATTATAAAATAAAAAAAAGCCAATTAACTAGATTCCAATAGCTAAAATATAACATACTAAAAACCAATTACTGTTGATACATTTTATTTGTAACATAATATTGATATTTATTTTCTTCAACTACTTTCATCCAGCACTATTATTTCTATGAACAATCGCTCTCCAATGCATCTCTCTAACATCGTGGAAAAATAATAAATTCTGACCAAAAGTAATAGGGTTTTTGTGTAATTGTATTCTTTATATTCTATGCTAAACAAATAGAGGGCATTATTTTATTTCTAATCGAATTAAGTACCTTTTCATCTGGTTTATGTTTTGTAAAATGCAGCAGTATTATTTTATTATCTGCATGAAATCATATCACTTCGTGAAGGGTTCTGTAAATTGTTTTTAGTAAAGCGCAGCTTTGGTGTTGCTATATAAAATACAAATAGCTGTCTTAAAGACATTTTACTATAAAAGATATAAGCATAGTGACATAAATTTAATAAGCATTTAATAATTTTTATTAACTTTTCATCTTTTGTATCTTTGCATTTCACACTTTATTCTACTACTACTGAAGACCGTTAAATATGTGGTCTTATTTTTGGTGTCCAGCACACTTCTCTCTGCTCCTATTCACATGACATTTAAGCTTTATTCCGCATTATAAATTTTGGCTTTGTCAGCAACGATTTGGGCAGGCGGAAACGGAAATGGACAGAAAACCGACTTCGCTGCAGTCGAGTTACGAAATTCAAATTCTGTGTTTGAGAGCCTTTGGCCTCTAATCAGGAGCAAGCGCTGATAATTGCCTGGTCAATGGAGTTGGGCGGCTAGGCAGCTGGGCGTGAGCCTGTCCATCGCCCCATCACCACCCCCAGCCCCATCCCCTATGCTGAGCAATCTAATAGGGCGTGAAATTTGAAAGCTTTTGCGTGGCAAATTCATGTGTGCAAAATTTGCAACGGGGGCATGTGGGTTTGGCAAGAGGTTGAAAGTGGGGCGGTGGACAGTAAGTGCTTAAAGTGGGGGCTAATGAAACTCATTGCATGGCACATTGCACATTGGCAGAGCTACCTGGTATCTTGTCGACGAGTCCAGTTCGTCCCGCTTGCGTTTGACCTTTGGGTTCAGGCCGTGGCTCACGTTTATTGCAACGTTTTCATTTCCTGACCGAAACGAAAATGATTTACATAAATGTAGAAGAAAATGAAATTTGGCTAAAATGCAGGTAAATGAGTTGAGCCGAAGGAAAAAAAATTCAAATTTTTAATATACATTATATATATATATATAAATATACATACATTAGTTTTTATTAATATTTTCCTTTCTTGTTACATTAGTAAAAAATTGTATTGTTCTTTAGAAATTTATTGTTAATATTTTTAGATTATATTAAAAATTATTAATTTATTTATTTATTAAAACATTGAACGATTTTGTCAATATATAAATAATTGTAAATTGTAATAATATTTTTTTATATTCATTTTTTTATATTATTCGATTGGCGTATTTGTAATATAATTAAATTAGAAAAATATGAAAATTTTGTAAATTTATTTATATTTTATTTTACATTATTTTGCAAGAAAAAATAAGAGACTCTATGAAATAGGTGAAGAACTAAAATAACAACAATGTTAGTTTAACCGTTATAACAATGTGGCTAATGGCCGGCAACAACTGTTTTTAATGCTTTCTTTTTGTCGCCCAATGATAAAAGGCAATCAAAGGCAGCCGCCCCATCCCATAGCCCTTTGCGAGCAACAGCTGTTGCGGGACAAAACGTTAAAGGTAAAGGCAAAGTGTGCCCAAGTGACCCAGAACTTGTTGTGGGTGGGAGGTGCTGAATGTAACTGCGCCCACTTCGAATGTTATATTCGCTCAATGAAAAAATGGCCAGCAATAGCGCAACGAAGGCAGCCAAAACAGTTATTTGTTGTGACAGACTGCTAACAATATAACAGATGCTGTGTATATTTATCAATAACATCATATAAGAGCTAGTAACAGTGGCAAGTTAGTAATAACATAAATGGTAACAGCTACTCACTTACATATGTGCAGCATTACAATTTAAAGTTAACAGTTTAAGAGAAGTGTAACATAAGCAGAGGCAAAACTTACAGTGAAGAGACGAACTGGGCAAATAACATCGTCGAGTGCCTAACAGACTAAAATATTCAATTTAAAACGCGCGTGAATTTCTGTTGGTATTTTTTAGTATTTTTTAATTCTCTTGGTAAATATACCAACCAATGATTAGAGATATAATAATATGGTGTATATTTTGGTTATCAAATTAAATGAAAGCATTAAAAATTGCTTTAGTTTTAAATAAAAATCTTATGTAACCGCAAGCTTTAATATAGTTTATAAAATTTTTATTTATTTAAACAAATTATTTAGAGCATTCGTGAAAATGTCGTGTGAACTTATCGACTGGCCGCCACTAGTTATCGGATGACTAGCTATCGCCTGCGCATCATAATAAAAGTTAAATTTACGGAAATCTTGCATTTAAATTACAATTTAATGATGGATGTAGTGAAAAAGAATAAAAAGTACTCCATTGTATTTCGCTGCACTGTGCCCAAATGCTCCTATTCAAGCAAACGGCTCTACAATCTGCAGCGTCATGAAAAAACCCACGGCAAGGAGCACTGGCGCTCCAAAAGATTTCCCTGTCCCTGTTGTGCCTACGCGGCAGCCACTCGGGCGCATCTGAAGCGTCATATGGGCAACAAGCATCCGACGGAGGATATATCGAAACACAACATAACTGTCCTCGCCTACGAAGATTTTGAGAAGCCGGCGGAACAATTAAAGTCGGATTCAGTGGAGCAAAAACGACCAAGGGAACAGCTGAAAGCCACGAAAGATAAACAAATAGAGAGCGAACAGGAACAGCAGGAGCAATTGCTTGTGGGCCCAGTTACAGTGCTGCAATTGGTGACGCCATTGAGTCCGCAAGCGAAGCCCATACCAGGTGAAATGTATTGCAATGTCTCATTGGAAGGCGAAGCCTTTCGCTTGATCCCTGTGGAGCTTTTGCCCGCAGAGGTGGTCAGCCAGGAGCTCTAACATCAATATACATAGCGAAAGCCACCGACCGATCTTCACATGTGAGATATTTTTTAAACACCTTGATGAGACAGAGGGAGAGAGAAAGAGAGAACAGCATAAATTATTTCCCAATACGTTTCTAATCTAATCTAAATTTTAGATCTATATTCTGGCAACCGGAATTGGAGGTATTCATAAACAGGTGCAGCTGCATTTAGTTGGAATGGAAAGGAATCACAATACAGGGCAAAGGAATATTCAGTCTACAAAGGAATCACAATAGAAAATCAAGCAATATTCAGTCAAATGAAATTAGTAATGAAATGAATGATTCAATTTATGATTGAGATAAGGATTTGGCAGAGATATGAGGAATGCGCAAGTATGCGCCACATACAGAGGACGGAAAACAAGTATGCCAAAGGATCGGCGCGATATATAGATCCTTCTCTGATTTAGCCAATTCTTCAATCAAAGATAATCTCACGTAGACTTAAAATCGGAGCCATGTATTGTACTAAAGTGTAGGGAATAGAGAGAATAAATCTTCCAGCAAGCGCAAACAGTGGACAAAATTGTTGTCAGCAATAGAAAATATGTCAATAATAGTATATAAGTATATTTAATGTATAAGTACGAACTAAACGGAAACAATTTTGAAGCCCATTCGCAAAGTGGAAAAACCTCAAATTTCGAAAGCGATAATTAACGTTTATATGGACTGTTGCCGAATAAATTGAAAGTGAAATTCATAAGTTCTTGTTACCAAATACTAAGTTTTTTTAAAAAGAATATTTAACTTATTTTTAAATTAAACATTTTAATATCACTTTAAATACAATTAACCTTAGATATATTTAGTGGGTACTAAGTGAATGTGCCTTTGTATATAATGTACGAGTAAGTTTAACAATAAACGATATATTTTAATACAGTTTTTAATTGTTTATATTAAATAAATTAGTATGAAATTTAAATACAACAGTCGGTTAGCAGAAATGTTATCTATTGTGCGCTCTGCCACTGTTAAGTACATTACAAGTATGAGAGAACGTTGCTGTTAACGCCACAGCCATTTTGAGTTTAGCAGCGGTAATTCATATCGCAGGTATAAGAGCAGTGTTTAGTCTGCATACGACTTCGACTTGGAACGGTTGGTGTTAGCGCGTCGCGGCAATGTGAGCGGCTAAATATCGAGTGCGAGTGAAACAGCAATAAAAAAGAAGTGATTTCGTGTGAGTGTGCAAAGAAGAAGCAAATCGAAAACGGAATAACGGTGCATACGCATGGAAATCAAACAAAAAACCGCCGAGTGCAACTGTAGCGCGTTTTTTTACAATAAAAATAAAATTTCAATTAAATTTAATAAATTTCTGAATTGTTGTCAACTGTAGCGCAGCAGCAGCATCAGCTATAGCTAACAAATACAAAGTGAAGTGCAAAAACAAAAACCGGTTCGCCTCTGCAACAGCATCAGCAGTGGCAACAACAACAGCAAAAAACTCAAAAGCAAAGGCAAAGTAAAGGAAGGCAAAGCCAAAGGCAGTGAAAGAATTTTTGTTGCTTTCTGGGTGTTTGTTTGTGTGAGTAAGTGTGCGTGTGTGTCCGTTTTTGTGTGCCTGTGTTAGTGCAAAGAAAAGGCAGCAGGAAAAGGCAGTTGGAATTTGTCGTTGTCGTTGCCGCTGCCGGCTTCGCTGCTGCTACTTTGATTTTTTGGGCCCAGGTGAAGAATTTGTATAGCCAATGCAAACCTGTTCAACAACAACAACACATGCAACAAAAACAACAACAACAAAACAAAACAGCGAAAAAAAAGTGGCACAAGTGAAAATTCCAGAGTTGCGAGCGTATTTGTTTGTGTGTGTGTTATTTTTTTGACAGTCTTGGCCAAAAGTGAAAATCAATTTGCTGAGTGTGCGCGGGCCACAAACACAAAGAGAGAGAGAGAGCGAGAGAGCGCACGAACCTTCGTCCTTTTGGGCCAAAAATACCAAAAAACGTACCAGGCGAGAATGAAAACGAAAACTTGACGAAAAATCTACCGAATGCCGATAAAAACAATAACAACAACGACGAAGAAGAGCAACACAAAGCAAAAAGTAAACAAGCTGTGCAATACAACAACTACAACAGCAACATCAGTAACACAGACAAAAAATAAAGAAAAGGTCAGTATTCTAGTTACGCCTATGTTAAATGCATAAATCGTATAGGACTTAAGAAGAATAACAACAAATATATATAAATTATATGTTTTCCAGTCCTGTGGTGACTGAAAGTTAGGTTGAGAGGCGACTGTGCCTCTTATTGCTGGCCTCGGGCTCAGACAATGAAATAAGCCATTTAACGAGCAAATGACGGAGTGAATATTTATTTAAGCGGTTTACTGGAAGAACGCTTTTTAACCCTGCTTTTAATTGTTCTTTTTTGAATAATCGAAACAGTTAATTTTATTGGTTTTTCTTATTATATTCACTATTTTTAGTTTTACTTATATGACACCAATTTTTAGCATGTCCTATCAGTACGAGTTAAAACACGAGACTGATCTATATTTTTACAAATCATAGCCTCACCGGCGTAAGTAGAGTTGCCCTTGCCAGGGCTGTTCCTTAACTTGTCTAGCACCCGATAATAAGTGTTGAATAATACCTTACATTAAGTGTTATAAGCTAACTAAGTGTTATAAGTTAACTACCCCCCCCTCAAGTGTAAGGTCGTCCTCGACCGACCCAATTCCAGCGACGACTCCTCGCAAGTGCTTCGCGGACTTCTTTGCGTCGATGATCCACCAAAGAGTGAAGCCAATGCAGATTAAAGCACAGCATATGGCTCCTCTTTCGGAGTGCCGTACAACGACACATCATCAAAGTGCACCATTTCGGTTCCTTGGTCGCATATTAGCAGCGGTGACCAGCGAGTCGGTGCAGGTGTTCTCGAATGAAATCCGCAAGTCGTTCTCATTCACATTCAATACGGAGCAGTATGAGCAGCGTACTGATTCTTCGCTATCGCCGTTCAGCAGGCGCTTACTAAGCTTGCTCTTGCGCCTACGTATGTGGCGTCTGTTGAAGCTGTTGGTGCACGACGTGGACGTGGGCCTTGGCATCGGATGATGCATACCAAAGTTGTGCAGCTGCAGCGACTTGAGTGTGGCTGGCGCCGTCGATGACTGGCCGTGCACGTGCCCGTGATGGCCGTGATGACTGTGTCCCACCACTCCAGCGATGCTATGAGCCGTTACTGGACGAGTGATGTGTGTAGTCTGTCGGCGCGCTCAGCTGGCGATTGAATTCGGCCTTGCGGCGCGTCAAGTCCGTCAGGCAGTATTTGTTCAGATGGCCGTTGCTGGAGACAGGGCTCTTGGGCGATGATGCCAGATGCTGCGTATAGGCCGAAGGAGTTGCTGCTCACGCTTAGCTTATTGCCGGCGTTGTGCAGCAGATTGTTACAGTTCTTGCCGCTGATCTTGGCCGACTTTTGCCCGTCGTCGGTATCGTGTTGCTGCTGCTGCTAGCCGCCCTGTACTCCTTGTCGTCGCTCTCGCTGCGCACCGATGCTCGATACGCAGGAAATGTCTTCGTCTTGCTCTTCAGAGAGCCGTTCAGCAGTAGCTGCTGTTGCCGTGCGGCAACTGCCGACAATGCCGGCAGCTGCAGTTGACGTGACGCCGCTGCCGATGAGGATGAGGATGAGCAGGCAGCCGTGGCAGGTGTCGACAGAGATGGGCAGCGGTTGGAGCAACCTGTGGCTGTGAAACTTCTTGAATTAATGCAGTTGGCGGTGTTTTGGGGATTTCTTGACTTGGTTCTAGTATGGATGAAGAGTCGCTTGGCTCTGCCGCCGCGAAGAGTTCGTTAGTTGTTGCTGGCTGATGAGCTTCTACTGTTGGTGGTGGTGCCGTGAACAAGGGGGTTTCCTCAACGATTCCGCTTGTAGATTTGCATGCTGTGGTTCTGGCTTAGCATCCAACTATGGGGCGAATAGAGCTGTTGCTGGTTCTTGTGGACGACAGGATAAATCGTAATTTTTCTGCAGGCTTTTTTAATTTTTGGGAATTTGGTTATAAAATGTATAGTGTTGATGGATTCCTCTAGCCAAATTGATTTTAAATCTGAGGAGTCCAAAATGTTTGGGCTAACAATGAGCCTTCGCGAGAGTAATAGCAAGCATTAAACTTTGCAACTCCATCGTCCGCATTCTGTTTCTGGACAGTGTTTCAGTGTTTCAAATAAATAAATCAATAAAATCAATTTGTGAGTTTTGGCTATCCCGAGAACTCCACTGACAGCAAATGTTAACTGGTTAAGTTGGTCTTGAACCTCAGTGTTTACTTCTATCCGTCTACTGTTGGCATTCATTAGTCGCATTTCAGTGGACCTAGTCTGCTCTAAATCACCGGCATCGGGTGTACCCGCCACCAAATTGTTTTATAAAAATTATGCCAAGTGGCTAAAGGTAAATTGAAAAACTATATCTAACTTATTCTAAATTGCCTAGCGGCTTATAATAAAAGGTGTAATAAAAAAACAAGGGAGTCATCTTAGGTTGTCCTTGTGGACCACCCTTCCTTTAATGAGGACCTCGGTCCCCAGGTCTGCTTCCACGGCCTTCTCGACACATAAAGGTGTGAGTTTGTTTCCGAGCCGTCGGTTGGACTTGACCAAATCCTTGTCACCAACATCGAAGACTCTATTCTGCCGCTTTGCGTTCTCCCTAGCTCTGAGCGTCGTCTGAGCGTTTCTGATCTTTTCTTCTATCTTTTCTTGTGGCTCTTGTTTTTTGGGGTGTCTATCATACTTAGCCCTAGCACATGTTTTGCAGTTTTGTACCATTTCCTTGGCAATTTTTGCCATCCGTGGAAAGTAGTACTCCGAGAGTACCTGCTTAACATTTTCCTGTGCAGACCTATGGGCCCTATTATGCTCGACTGTGAGGATTTCCCTTCCTTCTCCAACCGCAAATATGTCCACTACGCGATTTTTGCAATGCCAGAACTTTGTGGCTGGGTATCTTCGCACCAATGCATCTTGTATCATTGCAAGCGTGTGTAAATTACAGTGGAGAGCATTTACGCATTTGGGTGAGACTACATCTTCGAGCTCGTCTAGCAGCGATTCGACGCATGTATAGCTGATCAAGTAGCGTTTCTTATTTCCAAAAAGAATAAAACTTCGTTTTAAGGGGAAACGCGCCTCTTCTAGCACTATCTGGTTTTGAAAACAGTTCAAGGGTTTGTCTGTCGTCTCAATGGTGTTGGTGAGAGATACCTCACTGTGGATCGTTGCTGCGCAGGACTCAATTTCTTGCTCATTTATAGCGTTGAGCTGCTGTCTTGACAAGGCATCCGCAACCAGATTGTCCTTGCCAGGTTTATAGAAGATACGTGCATTAGACTCGTCAATGCGCGCTTTCCACCTTTTGATTTTCGCATTTGGATTAGATTCCGAAACTGCGAAGGTCAAGGGTTGATGGTCAGTGAAGATATTAATGTCTTTCACCCCATACAAATAGTGCCTTAATTTGGCAAGTGACCATACAATGGCCAATAACTCTCTCTCATTGGTTGCATAGTTAACCTCACTGTCCTTCAATGTTCTTGAAATCATTGTTATAGGACGACCCTCTTGAGACAAAACTGCACCTATGCCGTGAGCCGAAGCATCGGTCGTTAGATCGAATGGCTTCTTAAAATCGGGGTACCTGAGCATTACATTCTCGGATGACAAAATATCGCGCAACTTCTGAAATGCCCTCTGCTGCACTTCAGAGAATTGAACCTTTATATTTCTGGACCTATGCTTACTGACTGTTCCATTTTCACCCTTTAGGATATTCGAGATGGGTCTTGCTATTGCGGCGAAGTCCCTAATGAAACATCTGTAATAACTTGCGAGGCCTAGAAATGATCTAACCTCGAACAGCGTTTTTGGTTCTGGATACTCCTGTATTGCCCTAACCTTTTCAGGATCCGTCGTGGTGCCAGTGCTGGTGACTACGAAACCAAGAAAGTTCACGCTTTTCTTAAAAAAACGTGACTTTTTGACGGAGACCCTCATGTTTGCTTTGTATAAGCTTTTTAGGACCCGATCCACGTGTTTAATGTGGGATTCCTCATCTTCTGAAAAGATGATTACGTCATTGACATCAACATAGCAAAATTTGCCAATCTGCTCTCGCAGTATGTCGTCGATGGTTCTTTGAAAAATGCTTGCTGCATTCTTTAATCCAAAGGGGAGTCTTTTGAACTCGTATTTCCCCCCGTTCACAGAGAAAGAGGTTTTTTCACGGTCGCGTTCAGCGAGTATGATCTGGTGATAACCAGACTTGAGGTCTAATGTTGAAAAGAATTTGGCTCTCCCCAAATTCCCCAATATCATTGATATATTTGGCATAGGGTATTTGTCCGGCACGGTTTTTTCGTTAAGTTTACGAAAGTCCATTACCAACCTCATTTTCCTATTGCCCGCTTCATCAGTGCCCTTCTTGTCTACTACCCATATTGGGTTATTGTAGGGAGAGACGGACTTTTGAATTATATCATTCTTTAGTAGATCTTTGATTTCTTTATTAACGAAATCAGCCGCTCCCATTGGATATGGGTAAAGCTTGGTATAGATCGGTTGCTCATCTATGGTCCTAATGGTAGCCACGACTGATGTGTTATACGGCAACGTCTCGTCTGGGTCTGCAAAGGCCTTTTGTCTGGTCTTCAGCATTTTCAAAAAAGAACTTCTAACTAATGGGGATGCATCTGCTATTTGTTCAGCTAACTCATTAATTTTTTGAGTCCATGCATGCTCCCTCTGCTGGTTTACAGCAGCCTGTTCGGCTAAAGCTTTGCTGATAGCCGTCCTTATTACTTCCGTAAGCTGATCTACATCCATTCTACCTGATGGTGGGAGAACTGCACAGTCGGAATCTGAGTCGCTAGACTGCCTGCGAGGGTTTCTCTATTGGTTGAACCGAGACATGCGCAGGTCAGTGGTCGCGAAAAATAAAACGGACCGTCAGAAGATGGGTCGAATTACGTCACAGCTCTGAACTACGAGAACTGCATGCACAACTTCAGACACACAGAAAGTAACACAATGTAATTTTATTGACGATCTGAATGATCAATTGCTGCCACTAAAATTCCCAAAGTAGTCACTCTCACTTGGTTCTGATCATTAATTTTTTTTTTTTTTTTTTACATGCAATTGCAATATAAAATACTCGCTAGTCCTAGGTATTTTTTTATAAAATAAATTTTAACACTTTTTGTGTTTGAAGAAAAATTTTGGCTAGAGTATCCACTTACAAGATTCAACTAACACAAAACAAAAAAAAAAAAATCCCTTTATAAGATCTGTCAATTGCAGCTCCCGCGCTGCTGTCTTAATTGTTGTTGGTTGTGGAGTCCGACCACTAGTTGGGCGCCAATTATATGATTTCCAGTCCTGTGGTGACTGAAAGTTAGGTTGAGAGGCGACTGTGCCTCTTATTGCTGGCCTCGGGCTCAGACAATGAAATAAGCCATTTAACGAGCAAATGACGGAGTGAATATTTATTTAAGCGGTTTACTGGAAGAACGCTTTTTAACCCTGCTTTTAATTGTTCTTTTTTGAATAATCGAAACAGTTAATTTTATTGGTTTTTCTTATTATATTCACTATTTTTAGTTTTACTTATATGACACCAATTTTTAGCATGTCCTATCAGTACGAGTTAAAACACGAGACTGATCTATATTTTTACAAATCATAGCCTCACCGGCGTAAGTAGAGTTGCCCTTGCCAGGGCTGTTCCTTAACTTGTCTAGCACCCGATAATAAGTGTTGAATAATACCTTACATTAAGTGTTATAAGCTAACTAAGTGTTATAAGTTAACTTATATATATATTTACCTGTGCACTTGTATGGAGAGTTTAACATAAATGTTAACGTATGTATGCTCATTCTTATATGGCTGATCATTCATATTCAGCCTTATCTCAAAAATTTTTACTGCTCTTCAGCTGCGACCTTCGCGTGATTAAAAAAAAAGTACGACAAGAGCCGCAAGCCGAGCAATAGAACCTGTTCTCTATCAGCATTTGAATTGATAGCGTCAAATAAAAGTAACTCAAATTAGTGGTACAGTCGGGACTACATTAAGTGAACAGCTCCGCTTGCATAAAATATTAAAAATTATACATTCCAAAACTACAAGAATAGTTGATTGCGCAATAAAAGTACGCTTTAAAGCTCTGTTCTCTTGGACAGTCTTCACTGTGGCGTTGGATCGTTGCGATGGCACGAGTTGGCCTCAGTTTTTTTTAGTTATAGTAATACCTGCCTTCTCCCCCGCTGTTTCGCTTGCATAACTATGATATTGAACATTTTGCGTGTTTGCTCGTAATATTTGGTTTTTAAAATGAGTTATTATTTTTAACTTTTTATCAGATAGACATTAACTAAATTTTTCAGCATATGCCCAGGTCACGTAACGTGCGTTGCAGCCTCGTTGGGGAATTTTAATTACTGTGTTTTTGTATGACACGTACCGCTCAAAGCGAAGATCATATTCGATCAGATCAAATCAGTGAATAAAAACAGCTTATACATATATGTAATCGCAATTACTATGTGTACAGTTATAAAAGTTTTATCTTCTTGTAAGTTCTCTTTAGCTCGGGTAAAGTGTGCCAATACTTAATTTTTCTACTTAACTGGAATTGATAGTTAAATAAGCTGACAATCGTCGGGTAAACAAAGTTAATATGTATGGAATAAATTGATGTGAAATTAAACCTATTTCGTGAGCCCTGAATTGGAGAATAATTAAAACCTGAAGTCTACGTCATAGCCTTGTCAGCCACTTTTGAGTCACCCGAAATTTGTTTGGCCCACAAATTGACATTGTTTTTCTATTTTTTTTTTGCTTTTTTGTTTTGTTTCGGTCAACTATAATTTTTGATCATTTCACCACATTTGCATAAATTGATTATTTAAATTGCAGATACAAAAACAAAAACAAAACAAAAATAGACTTTTATGGTCAACACATTTTGATTTATTTAATGAGCAAAAATTGTCGGCCGTAGGCGGCTACAGATCTGCGATTGGATCTGTGATTTGTTTAGGTTTTAGGTTTTTTCTTCTGCTTTTTAAGGCAATTTTCGGCGTTTTTATTTTGGGGTCAATTAAGTCAGACGTCGGAGAACTGTTGAAATCGCTTGATATTATTTTGGACTGAAATGATCGTGTCAGTTTAACAGTTAACATATATATATAAAATCTGCAACATGCCTAAAACGCCATCAATTTAATAAAAATATAAAAGAATAAAAAACTATAATATACAAATACATTTCAAATATTCAAATTCTTGATTGATTGATTGACTAACTGTATATTCTAAACTTCTTGTATTAGTTAAAACTTTAATTTTTAGCAAACTTACTGCTTGTTTGATTTATTGATTGACTCACTGGTAATCAATGCTTAATCCATGTTGTATTAAATGTGAAGTTTCTCTTATTCCCTTTTCTTATTTGAAATCCTTATAATTTTCCTTTTGTGATTTTAATAGCAAACTTCAATTATATTTTTAGTCCGACTTGAGAAAATAGTTAAGATCAAAAATTATATTTTCTTTTATTTTTTGCTCATCTTATTCTTGCCATTTTTGAGAATAAAATTCTTTTTGCCCAACTTATTCAGACTTAAGCTAAATTTTTTTTATGACTGAGCTTATTTTTTCTTTGGGTAATTTTTCTGCGGCTTTTCTTTGCTGTTTTGTCTCTATGGCTAATCATACTTGAGTTTCTTTATTTTCTTCGTTTTTTATTTCTCAGCAAAGTTGCATTCATCAGGCACACAAAAGTTTTGCAGTGAAAAGTTTTGTTGGGTTGCAGCATCCAAGTTCGTACTGAACGAAAAAAAGGAAGAGAACGTACATAAAGGCACACCCAAACACACGCACAGACACAAACGCACACTACAAACAAAAGGAAAATCGATTTAAACAGATGATTTGACAGCAGGCGCCTTTCAGTTATGTATCTATATATTTAGCTAGCTGAGGCCTGTTTCACAGGCAGTTAAGAAGTCTGCACAGACACACCAGCTACCAGGCGCGTCCCTCAGTTGTCCTTCCTCCTGCCATGCCCTACCTTCTCCTGCTCATGCTCCATTTTTTTGGCAGATTTTTGCTCAACTTTCAGACAACAGCTGTATCAGCAGCAGCAGCAGCAGCTTGGCCCGGGCCAACTGTCGCAGCTGGGGTGTAGATAGTGGGCGTGGACGTGGACCTTTCTGTTGGGTGTTGCCATTAACACAAGCCTGGGAGCCAGCATTGCCTGATGCGCATTTAATGAGCAGATGATTAGCATTTTTATGTACGCTCCTGGAAGAATCCTTTATGTAGTTTTGCATTCCAAGTCCTTCATTGGAAGTTAATTGAACTGTCAGATGTTGAGCATTTAGTTTATTGGCCTTTCATTTGTTAATAGTTCTTGGTCAGACAGTGGCTGTTGCCAGTTGCCGCACAGAGATAGCAGCGATAACCAAATGTGCCACGTGCCACATCAACGATTTATTTCGCTGTGGCTTAGCTAAGGGGGAGATGGTTTTACCTGGCTTACCAAATTGATGATGCCCATACCGAAGCACAAGCTGATTTATGAACTGGAACTGGAACTGGAATAAAGAGTGCAAAAGAAAAGATAAAAACAGCCAGCCGTTCAAGGGTACATCTTGAACAAGGAAGTCTTCTTTAATAGTCTGAGAATTTAAGCTGTAAACGTGAAAGAAAATCCACTTGCCAAAAGCATATAGGATAATGATAGTTGAAGAAGACTTTCAGTATAATAAGAGCTTTATAGACATATATAATATTTGGTTATATATAAGCAGCAAAGAAAGCCATTAAGATATTTTTCCTTTATACAGTTGCTGTTTTATAATTGTATAGGGCAGATGAAGGGTGTATATTGTAATGGTATGGTTAAAACTAACAAAAATCAATCAGTTTTGACATATATACTCTAGAATGCAAAAATATTCGAATACTGTTCAGTTCTTCAGTTTATATGGACAAGTAGTTAAAAGAAATCAAATTCGTGACTATATATTATGACTATATATTATTGTGCACAAAAAACGGACGTTCTAGCTGACTAGAGGATATCTGCTAGTCGACTCTGAAAGGTATTGGAATGCGCTTTGAGCTGGATTTGCTATTGTGTTGGCTGTATATATATATATATATATA
Organism: Drosophila hydei; assembly: GCF_003285905.1. NCBI lineage: Eukaryota > Metazoa > Arthropoda > Insecta > Diptera > Drosophilidae > Drosophila > Drosophila hydei. Next base: position 3,248,464 of record NW_022045656.1, read on the forward strand.
TATATATATATATATATAGAACATCCCAAAAAGTTGGCAAATCCTTGAACTAATTTCTCCTTCCTACACACACATAAATGAAAATGAACGGAAATGTGAAAAGCCATCAGGTTCCATTATCGCTCTGACTCTCTCTTTCTCTTTTCATTTACCAGTATGTATAAATCAGTGTAAAGCAAAGTTCGAACTATTAAGTCCACAATGCCGAGCCCTACAACCGCACACAAATATTCACCACGCCTCCAGCTCCGTGCCCTACAGCCAGATACCGCATGCATCCTGCCCGGCATGGCAAATGAAATTAAGTTGTCCTCTTGCCCGTTCCCCGCCCACTTGTTGGGAAATGCCCTGCATAATGCAATTAAAAAACATTTTCTTTTGTTTTGGTTTTCTTTTTGCTTCCTCTTTTTATTTTTAATATTGGGCGCAAAAAGAAAAATCAATAAGGGAAGCATGTGGAAAACAACGAACAACAACTAAAAACCACCAGCGTAAAGGCCCTGAAATGGCGAGGTTTGCACGACTATGATGTACCCCGACCCAATGAGTAGATCAATATATGGGTTAGTGTACAAATACCTTAATCCATCGATCAATCGCTCAATCAGTTTTTCAGCTACATCCATTTCTAGTCACAAATCAAGTAGAAACTTCAAAGGATCTGGAACTACATGCCATTAAAATCAATCTGGCACAAGGATAATAATATGCAAAACAGGCACAGCTTCCCCAGTCATAGTTTGTTGAAAGTGTGTGTGAGTGTGTGTGGGCGTGACAAGCTTTTACCGCATAAATTATGCGCACAATGGAGCTTTTGCATTATGAATGAGAGCGAGAAATGAAAAGAATGAAACACCTCATACAGATCTCACAGCTTGAAGCCAAAGCAGAAACAAAAAAGTGACCTTCGCGTGATACTTCGAACACGGTTCCAGATCCATAATATATAGACTTTTTATAAATGTATGAAATTCTTGTGTTTTAACCAATTACAAGCAGCTTAGTTTAAAGTTCTTATCTAATACCAAAGTCAACAAAAGTAGCGTTTATTACATGTACAGCCATTAAAACAAGTCGTAATTAATGTTACCTCCTGATGTAACCGCTCGTATTGGCCATTAGCTGTTCCTTATACCCTGTACCTATTGGTAAATGTGTAAAATAGGATTAGTTAATTTTTTTCTCAAATTCCTTTTCATTCACTGATTTTATTTGCCTCTTTCCACTTTAGCTCTGTTTGTGGTTGATTCAATTGGGTTCTATGTATTTCTATATTTCACTCTCATTAGCTCAGTTCTTGTGTCTCCATTATATATTTCTGTTTTCTTTAAATGTTGCACTTCTCACTGATCTCTCTCTCTTTTACTCTTTTTCTCTCTCTCTCTCTGTCTCTTTTTCTCTGTCTCTCTCTTTCTTGCTCTCTCTCTCTCTCTCGATCTCCCTTCTTCTCTCTATTTCTCTTTCTCTCTTTCTCTCTCTCTGTTTCGCTCTCACTTTCTCTCTCTCTCTCGCTCGCTCTCTCTCTCTCTCTCTCTCGCTCTCTCTCTCTCTCTCTCTCTCTCTCTCTCTCTCTCTCTCTCTCTCTCTCTCTCTTTCTCTCTCTCGTGTCACTGTTGACTTTCCCGTTCTCAACCTGGTTTGTTCTATAATATAGCCTTTCTATGCGATTCTCATGTCTATATACTTAGCTTAGGTAAGGTGCAAGGCAATGTGTTTTAATGTAATTGAAATATAAGTACAGGGTAACATGAAGTGAAGCACACTCGACTAGAACAATTCGTTTAGATACGACTCTTTACACAACTGCCTTCAAACAGTCGTGTGACACAGTTTTATGAGTGCTTAAATGGAAGTGTGGGCCGGCTATCATTAGCAATATATGACTCAATGGGGTTCTCGATAAGGCTCCTCTGCCTCGGTTTTATTTTTTAATTCAATGGAATCTTTATCTCATTCGGGGTTTTTATATTTTGCTTGCAATAATACAATTTTATTCGAATAATCTCTCCACACTTGCACTTAATTGTAGATAAATGCGCCGGACTATAGGGCCTCGAGTGTGGGCGTTTTGGTACATTTTGTGCTCTTGCAAATTTTTAATTTGTTTTCGCTTATCGCACAGTTTTTATACAAAAATGCATATGGAAATTTGCGCTTGCGTTTATGTATATTTTCAATATTATTTTGTATTTTTTGTTTCGTGTATTGATTTTCTCTGGAATTTTAATAAGCGAAAGCATGACAGGATTTAATGCCTGCTAAAAATTTAAGTGCGAATTTATTTAATGTGACCCAAATGCTTGTTAGCCACACTTATTATAAGCAAATCAATTGGTATTAGTGTTATTACAACAACAGCAACAACAATACTTGGCAAACATTAAAGTTTATGTAGCTCATTAAAAGTTGGGAAAAATGTGCCTCGATGTAAGCAAATCAGCATTTTCATTTGCCAAACTCGAAAAGGGAATTCAAATGGCATACGACACGCAGTCTTGGCCAAGGAAAACGTTGCAAATACACTCGAAGAAAAATAAGAAACAAAAAAAACCAAGAAACTAAAGACAGAACAAAAAAGTTATAAAAAAAACTTCCGAAAGTTACAAATAAAATAATATTGAAAAAGTATCAATGCACTGAAAGAAGAAGAAATGTTTCCACGCTTTTCCGTTTCGAACAAACTTTTTTTCAAGTGTAAATAAAATAAACTTTGTTCTAAATGAGACGCTGACGCTTACCTGTGGAGTGTGAGAAGCATCCCATTTGAAACGAAAGCACGCAATGCGTTAAGTAAGGCCAAATGGGCGTGGTAATGCCTTTAAGCCAACTTACGTCAAAGTTAGCCAACTTATGCAGGCCAATGGGCTTAGCTGTAGTCGAGCTGGGCTTACTAAAGAAGTTTAGCTGACAAGTAAGTTGAGGGGCAACTTTGTGTGACTTGAAGCAAGTTTTGACGACAAATTCGGTAAAAAGTAATAATAATTAATAAATTAATTAGCTATTTTTCGACTAAAGAAATTCCCAACGAGCAGGCAGAAAGGAAATCTAGCCACAAACCACAAGAAAAAGGGGAATAACAACTATTGTAATAATATTTTCAAAGCACTTGCAACGTTTTTTCCCCTTCTTGAAAGCGCGAGAGAAAAAAACTTTTAATTTTATTTCCGTTTGGCTAAGTGCAACTAAATTACGCTAATTGCTGCGCTGTGTGGAGCACAACGTGCGCTTGAATTAAGCGCGGAAGAAAGCCGCTTCAAGAAAAATGGCAACAAAATGTGGCTAAATCAGCGGCAAAAGAAAAAGAAGGAAAACAAAAGCTTAATAAATTATACAAAACTTGCTGATGAATTTTCTCGGCAAAAAGCATTTTGTTTAGAAAGTAAAACAGAAAAAAAAACTACAACCAAATGACACTGAATTAAAATTAAATGCCCAAAAAAACATTTTTATGGTCAAAGCGAAAAAAGTTAAAAGAAAGAAGAGCTCAAAGAAATTAAATGAAATTGAAAACAAAATCAATGTCCAAAATGAAAGCGAAGCTCTCGTCGATGCATTGGAATTTTTATATGGTCGCAGGGCGTGGTCAAAGTTAGAGTGCGAGAGAGAGAGGTATATAGGGCGAGAGCTTGAGTGTGTGTGGTATGGGGTCTGCAATATGATGAATAGATTTCTGAAGGACGCTTGCGAAATTGATGATGGATCAACGGATCAACAAAACCCACTTAAAACAAATGACGCTACCAAAATGTTGTCCCAGATAAACAAAAATAAAATACCAAGAAAACAGCAAACAAATCATAATGTATTTTTGATGGAACAGGCAAATGACAACGAGAGATAAAAATAAAAAATATAAAAAAATGTCTTATATATTTTATAAGCCAGTATAGCAAATAGAGAAAAAAGAATTGGCACAGGCAGCGATCAAGAAATTGAGTAAGGTAAGCATGACCAACACACTTTAACAAAGAAAGAGAAATAAATAGAAAAAGAATTTCGTCTAATACACTGCTAGGTGTGCCTTGATTTAAACTGGCTTCGATTGAGTTAGAAAATTATACAAATTTCAATCTCTTTATATTCTCTTATCATACAAAATTGAACTTGAGTAATGCCACATTGTTAATGCAATATATATATACTAATATAATAATATTATTAAATTTCCTTAAGTTATTTTTGTTATTCAATTTTGCAATTTAACTTAGAAGAATATATTTTTCTTACAGTGTAATTCTATGCTATAAAGTTAAGAATCATTTAAGAAAATGAAAGGGGAAGAACACAGAGACGAGGGCTTAAACTTTGGTTCTGCGCTGCTTTTGCGACAAAATAAGCGACAATCAATCAATCAAACGATGTAACAATCAGGAGCCACAAGCTCTGCAAACGAGGCTTCTGATGGAAGGGGCGATGATAATGGGCCAGAGCAGTCGAAGCAATGAAGTTTAATAAGTGCTAGGGAGCTTCCGCATTGGCAACAATTCTCAAGATTGACGATAGAAGATGAAAGAAAGAAAAAAGCAACAGCAACCAACCGACACAAAATAAAAATAGAAAACCCGTTTAGCATCATGATGGAAAAAAGTTAATAGAATATTAACGGGCTCCAGTGGAAGTGCTTGTGCAGAGTTCTACGGGCGCGAAAAAGGGCGTGACAGAGTTTGGGGCGTTGTTCAGTTATAGAATGCAAACAGTTGAGCAACAGTTGGCCCAACTAACTGTAATCAATCAAGGCGAATGGCGAGGAGGCTCTGGTGGAGGCGGGGGCATGACCAGGAGTTTAATTAAAAGGCAACTTCTGAGCCGCCGGAGCACAAATATTTTCACAAAATTAAATAGCAAATTGCGTAATTCGCAGCTGCATGATAATAATAGATATGGAAGGGGGTAGGGGGTGAACGGTTGGTTTGCTCTATAACACCCACCTCACCCCACCGCGCACCGTCTGAGCTTGTCAAACTGTAAACAAGTCTATGCCTTCGGCTGGCAATTATTTTGCAGCTCATTTAACAAAATTTTGTTCATCGAGATCAAATTGGATTCGGAATTTCGAGTTTGAGTTTGCTTTTTGGCTTTTGCTTTCAGCATTTTTATTATTGTTTTTGTAGTTGCTGCTGTTGCTGGTGCTGTTGTCATTATTATTGTTGGGGTTTACATTGTAATCAAATTCCATATAGCATTAGGCAAGTCACAAAATATGTTGCGAGCACAAGTGTGCTGTACTTGCTGTGGAGACACTGAACGAAATTTTGATTGCTTTCTGGCAGGCAAAAGGAAATTGAAAACAAAAAACATTGAAATTACGTCCAATATGAGCCCAGTATAAATTAAAATAAAACAAATAAGAAGTTCAATAGAATTAGAAAAGTTGCTTAACTCTAAACTATATTGAATTATTTTAAATTATCTTTGCTTTTTTCTTGTGTACAACAAATTGCTGCTGGGCAATTGGGCATGGTTACCAGCTCCCCACAGGCGCCGAAGACGCTGAGGGACTGGGCATAGAGCCGGCTAAAAGAGATCCACGGGGCATATTTGTGCACATAGACACTCGCACACACACACACACACATACACAAAGTCGCATTAAAATGCAAATCACGCCGCTGACTGCTTATGGGCCCTGGCAATTTGAGCCCGGGCAACACAGCCAACAGGCCACATACATAAGTAATCAGATACAGATGCACACACGCAGTTACAAATACAGAAAAAAGATACTTTTAGGCATTTACGCGCACATAATTATGTGTGTTCTTGTTGTTGTGTATATGTGTGCGCTGGTATTTTGCTTTCGGGCTGCTAACAAGGCTGCTTGTTTAGGCCTTTGGCTTTCATCAAGTTGACTGATTATGCACTACGTGAAAGGCCTTCAAGGAGCACATGTATCTATTTCTTTTTATCTATCAAAACATCCGGTTGGATTAGCATTTATAGGCGAATAAAACAATAAAACAATTGTTTAAAGAAGAACTTTTCTTTAACAATGTTGATAAATATATATAAAGTTGCATTTGTGAACTTCTTGTATATATATATCTATATATATGTATATATGTGTGTGTTATTTACCAATTCCAACAATCGCACACTCAAGCGACAAGTGCGTCAAAATCTTCAAACAAAAGCGTAAACGAATAAAACAGTGGGTTCCAAAGAGAAGTTAACGCTGGCCTTGTCTCATTATCATCACCATCATCATCATCATCATCATCATCATCATCATCATCATCATCATCATCATCTGTGTTGGCTCCGTTGTTGAAACAGGCCTCAAATATTTGCCTTAGCGGCGTGGCATACAATAAAAGGTACTCATCAGAGAAACCTTTTGCCTGAATTTTGGTAAAGATAGATATGAGGGCAGTTCTTTGAGTAATGAAAAACGAATTATTTGGAATTACAATTACAAATTTTAGGAATCATATTGTTATAAATTTAATTTGCATTAGGCTTGTGCTGATTATTTGCCTGTTTTAAGTGGTTTGCGGTGTTTAGCTATTGAAAATTCCACCGAATTGGTGAAAAACGAGTGAGTATTTGATTTATGAAAAATCTTGTTGAACTGGAGTCGTGTTGTTCTCTTTTTCGCAGAATGAAATTTTACCTTTTTCATTCAAGGTGGAAATCTTGTGAACAAGTGGGATACTTGCTTTGCTGACAGTTGCCATTGTTGTCCAAGAATTTAACATTCAATAATAAAACTTTCCAATAATGTGATTATCCATGCCAGAATTCTAGGCACGAATACGGATTAAACTGCCCTCGCACGTGTGCTGTGCCTATATACAACATATGTATATACATATTTATGCACATATATATGTATATATATTTACTTATTGTGTTGCCTCGCTTTGAGGCACTCAGTATTTCAAAATGGCTGCCGTTTGATGCATGCCCCTTGAATGAAATGAAATCGAAATACAGACACGAGTCTAGGCGACAATCACATAATTATGCATATGTATATATAAATATATACATATATATATATATATATATATATTTTTTTTTTTCTAACAAGGCGCCGAGCTGAGCTTGAATTTCCCAGATTCACTAATGTCGGCAAAAAAGTTTTCAACGAAATTAAAAGCCAAGCACTAAAACCCAAACAGAAACTAAATAAACATTAAAAAACAAATGAGAAGGAAAAAGAAAAGCTTTGCACTTTATTTCAGTTGACGAATGCAAAAATAAAACGAAACACGAGCCCACAAAACAAAAAACACTTGAAAAAGGAATAAATGTAATGCGAGTGCACTGAGAGAAATTAATGGTTGTAGGTTATAATGTGAAAGGGCTAACATTTCAAATACACAGGCTATTCTCTCGGTGTATCCACTATATCTATAAACTTCAGCTTAATTTTGTTTGGTCATAAATGCGAGTTGGCTTGGCCTTATATTGATTTATTTTTCGCTCGCTCGTAGGCGTTGCACAAATTTTCGTACATCCATTTTTGTGCATTCCCCTATAAAACTTTGAGTTGCTGTTGATGTTGTTGCTGTGGCCAAATAATAATAAAAATGTCGGCAATTAATGTCCAATAAGTAATTATTTAATAATTGTGTGTTTTGATATTTCGTACGTATTGATTGACAAACGATACGATATTTGATTGATGACATAAGCAATACAAAACTAGTTTACAGCAGGACTGCCAACATGTTTAATTAGAGATCAAGCGATGTTTGATAGATGCTAAAAATTATGTAAAAATGAAGAAGCTCAGCTAAGACTAAATAAATTGGGGAACTGCAAAGTTTGAATATATATATAAGTATAGAAACTTTATTTTATGCGATATATGCTTGATGACATAAGTGACGAAGCCAAGAAGAAAGCGAATTAAACTATATATATAAATATATCTCGCAGTGCTTTCTTAGCCCTAATTCAGGGTTGTAAAATCGTTAATTAACATATGGTAAAATATTCCATTGATACCATAAATCAACTCTATATCTTTTTCATTGCGCATAGTGCTGCTTATGTAGCAGTCAACTTTCGACAGGATAGCCCTCAGCATTTATGAGATATTCGACTGAAAAAAAAAAACAAGTTCAATGCTCAAATTGCGTTCACAACGAATCTTTAATCAAAACAATTATCGCGTAAAAGTAGTCAGAAAATAAATATAAAATAAAACTCGTGTTGGGCATAAAAAAAAACAACTTTCCTTAAGGTCGGTAACCGGTTTTCCACGTCTGTTATTTTTTTGTTTTTGGCATCAATCTGGGGTCTGCCGAAGGGGCCAACATTCTGTTTGAAATCAATTTTTGACTACTTCATCTTTACACGTAATGTGTGTAATGTGTTCTTGTGGCCCATTAGAAGAACCGTTTGACGCTTAGCGCCTCACTTACATGTTCAAATACCGTTAGCACAACGTTTTATGACAACACCTTCTGCTTAATGGTGTGTGTGTGTGTGTGAGTGAGCGTATGTTCCAATTGATGCACAGACAAATGTCTGCACCCAGTTTCAATTTGTCTGCCTCTGCCGAGTTGAACGAACCAGAAAAAGGTCGCAGTGCACATAATAAGAACTTTTACTTCAACAAATTTGCCAATTTGTGAGTCTCGAATTTTGTTTTTATTGGAAGAACATTTATAATAATATCAATTAATATATTTAATTTGATATATTTCATATTTTCGTATGGAATGAGTCGTTCAAAAGATGATCTGATTTTTTCCATTCTTTTTACCTGCTTAACTATGCTGGTTAATTATTCATATTCATATTTTCTCTATATATACAAATACCTTTATTCCTAGCCTCATTATTACTTTGTCTTTGTTTTCATATTATTCATTGTTTACCCCGCTGACTCTCTCTATGTGCACACCTTGTGTTCTGCTTCCTCTTCTCTAATCTCTATACGCTGCTTCGTTTTGCCTGCTTTTCTCACACGCTCTTTAAGAGCGAGAATGCCCAATTCACTTCTCATGCAGCCTAAGTAATTTTTTATGATTTATTGTGCTTTTTATTCAATTTTTATTGATTTCCCTCCTTTTCCACATCTGATTATTCTCTTCTGGCTCCAGCTACTGACTGTTGCTTCTTACCGCACGTACTCCGCTCAGCAACCTACGTCTACTCACCTGCCTTATTGCTTTCGTTTCGTTTCTTTTGTGTGTATTTTTGAGACTTTTGCATATTGCGCATATTTTGTTTGGGTCTTGTGCCCAGTTTTCCAGCTTAAAGCCACATTTTTCGTTTTCGTTTCGTTTCGTTTTCGCTTTATTCGAGTATTGTTCGCATCACAATTTCAGTCTGCATCCGAGTCCGAATTTGTATCCGTATCTGTGTCTCTAAATGTATCTGTATATGTTAATGTTGTTGCCTTTTCTTTCTTGGGGCTCAGCTGGTGGCGTTTTTTGTGGACTTTGATGGCTCAGCATTTGCATTTCGTTTTATATTGAAATTCATTTTAGTTATTTATGTTCAAGCTGCGCTTTTTTTCTCTCTTAATATTTTCTTTCAAGTCACCAGCCAAAACAACAACAAACGAATCGTTGATTGGGCGGCTCCGATTTGTGTTATTATAATATAATATTCGTTAGATGTCTGTATCGTAATTTGTTGTTATTCATTGTGGAGTTAATTGCATTGCATAGATGTCAATGCAATTAAACTGGTAAGCAAAAAGGATATTTGCTTATTGAATTGAATTCAAATTGCAGCTGTTGCTGCTGCCGTAGCTGATGTGCATTATAATTACGCAATATGTGTATCAAAATCTATATTTATATATATATATATATATTTCGACACAAGCCAACTAACTAACGTTAAACCGAACAGACACTCGGCTCGGCTTCATTCAATTGTCGAAATTGCATAATTATGTCGATAAGGCAAATTCACAACGATGCGTGATTGCCTCTGTAGGGGAGTGTGGCTACATACACACACACATACTGACACATCTGTGTGTGCGTTTCAATTTGCATTAATTAAAATTGACAGGCCGAAAATGTTGCACACAGTTTGAAAGCTTCGAATTTGCTGCGAAAAGCTTTACATTTATTTTAATTTCTTTTATTTTTGGTTTATGAAAAGTCGCGTTAAGTGACTGAAGGCACTAAACATAAAAATGCAGTCGTTGATGAATGTGAAACAGAAATGGGAAAAGAAAAAGAGCTGGAAAATAATTATATGAGTGGCTTAAATGCCTGGCAGGTTCTTTAAAATGCGTGAAATGGGAAAAGGCCTTTAACCCGGCGAGTAACTCTGTGTGAGAATGAAAGAAAAAGAACCGGGTTTGCAGGCAGAGTGCACTACAGCCAGCGAATTTAGTGAAGTGTTTGTGGCTTAGTGAGCGTCAGAGTTGCTTAAATGGAGTTTATGACTAGATGTGTGTGGGAGAGAGAGTGTGTATGTGTGTGTGTGAAAGCTTGGGGACAGAGCTGAGGATTACCAAATGGACGAAATGGTCTTGGTTGGCGAAGGATAGCGCAGGGTAACCGTAACATAACATGGAGTAAATCAAATAGTGAAAGCTCGAAGATATTAAATGGGAAGGATAACATCATGTAGATCGAAAAGGTATCACAATTTCTGACAAGCAGACTAACTGGGTATTACTTCAAAAATAGAACGCTAGATGAGACATTTGATGACATTTGCTGACATGTGACATGTGTCTAGTAGCTTCACTGTTTGTAATGAGTCTGTTCGACTTGTAGAGAACTGTCTGCTAGCTTGCAGTAGATCCGAATAAAGAAGATTATAAGATGCTGAAGGTAACTAAATAGATGCAAACATGGTAACTAGTGGAATCGACAACGCGACCAGACGCCATCAAACAGAGTGTTTGCTAGTCGCACAGTTTGTAAAACGTATCTTTGCGACTTTAATCAGTATTAGGACAACATTCTCAAAATATATTTCATGTGAATGTGAGTGCGAGTGCGAATGTTTGAGTGCTGTTTGCGTCAGCTAACATCGAGCAATCGACAATCAACAAATTGAACCGACTTGTGGAAGTCACCTAAAATAATTGTCAGAAGCAAATGCATTTTCCAATTAACACGCCAGTTGCCTTGTTCAAAATTTGCGTGTGAAGTTGTATCTGAGAGTTGGAGCTGAAGTTTGTTTTGTATCTGGAACTGAATCTGAATCTGAATCTGGTTGAGCAATGCTCTTGCTGCTGTTATAGATGCCAGAGCTATGAAACTCGCTCAAGTTTAGCCATGTGTGGGCACATTTGAAACTCACTTGGATTGCGCTTGGATGCAGTCAGTCAGTCAGTCAGTCAGTTAGTCCGTCGCCCACGCCAAAACCCCTCTGAGAGAAAGACAGACAGAGAGAGATTAACAAGCAGCCCGACGGATGCCCAGAGTTTGAAGTGTCGACATGAAGTCTCACAATTGCAAATGTTGTTTGCAGCACGGGTCTACCTTGTTATAAATAGACCCTGTAGTTGTTGAATAAATTGGTTTTAATTGGGTATATTGAGCATTAAGATGTGACGTGCATGGTCTCACTGCACTCATTGTTTGTTAAAAGAGGCCTCAAATATTTGTCTTTGCAGAGAAATCTTTTTTTGATTATTTTGGTATAATAATCTTTACATACTGAAGATTGAACAGGGTATCTAGCAGTCATTTTAGAGACTGCTGCTGTTGCTGCCATAATAAAGAAAAGGTGTATTTGAAGCACTTATTTGGCGCAAGATATCGCTCGATCGGAGTTTGAATTATGAAATCGCAGCAGGCCACTTGAGATACAACATTTTTGTTTGGATTGGTCTGAATGTGTTTGTTGGCCAACAGCTTTGGTTTCGGCTTCAACCCACTAGCCTCCGCCTTCGTGTCTGCTGTTGATGTCAAGTTCATAGGCAAAATGAAGCAAAGCTGAGAGCGAACTTGTAATGCAGTTTCACACGAGCATCAAAGATGCAGCATTGAGGGGCACTCGGTGCAAGAATTATTTTTATAAATTAGCAAAAAAAGGGGCGTCCAATGCGGTCGTTGTTGTTGTCGTGTTCTTCTCGTTGTAGATGATGTGGATGCTGTTGCAATTTTATGCGCAGACGCCTAAATTAAAAGCGACGCGAGGCGGCTGCCAACGAGGCGTTCCGCAAAAGGGGCACAGTTTGACAGGCAGTGGCACCGGCCTACACACAGACACACAGCTACAGATACATATGTAAATACAAATCTCTAGGCAGCAAAGGGTCATTAACATGCCCAACAGAGGAAAAAGGGAGCCGGGCAAAACCATGGAAAGCAAACGGCTGGCGACAAAAGCCGTGTAAAGCAGGCAGTCAGGGTTAAAGGGAGGGGAAGGTCCAGGGTAGGGTCGGGCAGGGTCGGTTAGAAGAGTTGCATCTAGCATGAACAGAGCGTGGAAAGCGCCTGTACAAACAGTCGTCCGACAAGCGACCCAGCCATGGAAACGAGTCTGTAATTGTGGGTGTCTGAAGCAGAGCCTAGTCAAGGGTTACCAGGGGCAGCATGATTGTGGAGGATACGAAGCAATTCACTGTGGCGATGTGAGTTTTGCTCCGCTTGGCTCTTGGCTGTACGTGCTCTGGTGGCAGTTTCTAAATGGCTAATGGAATGGGCTGAAGCATTGAAAGCCCTGAAGAGGGCCCATAGCGACGGGTCAGAGTTGGATTTTGTTTACATTTCGCAAGGGTTCCACCTCCAATACAGCTGTCGTTGCGATCAAAATCTAAATTCCATTATCAATTACCAAATGAAGAGCTTTAATCGGCAGTTATCGGGTAATTTACATAAGATAAGATGAGAACCGTTTACAAAGTAGCAATTGGTGGCTAGAAATATATTGTTAGAGTCGATATCAATCGGCGATAAGCTTCGATATGTTTCGATAACTGTTTGTATGCTTATCGGAACTTATTGAATAAATGCTATTGCCTTAAAATATATGTATGTTTTATAAATTACACTTGTTTTATTAAAAAGCTGTCGATATTTCAGTTCTCTTTAATTAATAGGAATCATTCAGATTTTCTTATTTATGGCGCTCTTTTGCTTTGATACTCGAAATATTATCTTCAATCTTTTTTGTATATAAGCAAATAAATCAAGTTTTTTCCATTTGAAACGTGTTGATTGTAAAGCACTTGAGACCTTTTCTGTACTAATTGCCGTTTTTTCTGTCTCTTTCAGGTAAATAAACGGATTTTTTTCACGGAATTATCCACGATTTAAGCCAGCAAAATTGTGGGTTGGCATAAATAAATTTGGCTCATTTATTAAAATGAGCAGAATGCGTTAAAAACGTTGCCAAATGGTAAACAAAAGTGCGGGTAAAAAACATAAAATCCATACAAATAAGAAACTTTTGCCTTTGTTTGCAGAAATTGCCCAGGGGAGGCAGACGGCAAAGAAGGGGCTTTGCTTTTTGTTTAGTTCGGCTGGAAACATGAGACCGCACTTTATGATGTCCAATTTGTTAATGTCTCTATAGAATGCAATGCGCTATGCGGCTCACTATTTGGCTATTATTTAGGACCGAAGTTAATGACCTTTCGAATGAGGCCCTAGAATGAGCTATCCTCTCTCTAGTTTTATGTTTCGCCACTTTCTTAGTGGAAAACATTTCCTGTGCCTAATCTACTACAGACATGCAACAGCCACGAGTGACGCTTTTCATTAGGCCTGATATCATTATATATACCAATTGGTAGGAAAGCGGTTATTAACGTGATTAGCTTGGGTGATAAACTCCATTTGCTACAGTCGAAAAAATCCAAAGCAGCGCAATTCAGCAAATCCGTATTCAAGACTTTTAGCTTTCTAAAAAACATATTAACTAGAAGAACTTACAAGAAAACATTTGAACAAATTTATTTAAGTACAAATTAGAATAAAAGTTTAAATTAACAAAAAGATGAAAATTAATGTTTAAGATTGATTTAACTAAAATATAATTATTTGACGAATATTCTGGATATACAAATTTCGTTAAGGAAATTATATTTTGCTGTTTTGTAACTTTTATAGACAACAATTGTAAGTTTTCTCTGAGTGTAACTTTCACTATCCATAAAGGCCGACTAATGTCAGCTATTATCGGCCTTCTCATGCTCTAGTTAATAGTTAATAGGTAATGTCTTATAGACCGATGGTTAATCAAATGGCTGACCCCCAATATTACATCGGATGGACATATGTTTGTGCCACACTCACGCTTTTAGGTCATAGATCAGTTGAGGTGGCAAGAATTTGAGTCGGTTTCAATTAGCATTTAGCTGCGGAAGATTTCCAGCTTGCCAGTTGACAGACAAATAGACAAACAGACAAACATTGAGAGCTGAAGGTTCTTTCAGCCATTGATTTATGTGTGTTCGGAATTAGCATTCGTCGACGATGTCTTGTTGTTTGTCTTCTGGGAAGTTGAAAGACAGGCGCTGCCCAGACAATCAACTATTTGTACAGTTTACGCTTGGCTGGCGAGCCGCTAGAACTGAGTGTGGCCCTAATGGCTGCTTAAAGTGACCAAAATGAGTTCGTTTGGCTCGTGGGGCCCCCCAACTTCAAAGCTAAGTGCTCTCAATTAGCGAAGGTGGAGTAAATTCGGGACCGACTTTAATTGGAGGCAGGCGTGAAGAATAATTTATTGGACCACAAAATTGTCACTCGATGATTGGCTAACAAATTTGAAACTGTGAATGGGCAAGAGTAGGAGAGCTATGTACATCAACGAGAATGAAGCTACATAAGAATCAATATTCAAGTTCCAAATCTCTTAGTTTTATTATCTAAGTAGTCATATCTCTATACACAATTTATATACTATTTACAACTATATTTGAAGCGTAGACTTGTCCGATTCGTTAAGCTTACTCATATCTTCATATGAATTAAAAGAACCATTTAAGATTACCATAACAGCTACCGTTTCTATTGTTCATTCTGAAACCAGTTGCGACAAAGCGCAAATAGTTTGCCTAGTTTTGCCGGTGTCAACATTTTTGGACACACTCTGAGCTAGTTTTATGCATTTTATTGGTAGAGTTTGTTTTTGTTAAACGCTTTTTAAACGCGACGTTTCAAAAGCCATCTCCAAATGCTTCTCTTTTTATATTTTTATGATTTGTCGCGTTTTTTGGATGCGGTATTTTGGCATTTTTGGCGTTTTTGGCACTAATTTGACAAGGTCGTCTTGGCTGGCTTTTGTCTCGATGTCGTTATTTTTGTTGTTTTTTTTTTCTTTCTTTGGAACTCGCGAACACGTTCGACTCGCATACATTTGCAGCTTAATAATTTATTTGAGTTGTTAATTAAGCCCGCTGGCTGCCCCTTTGTCCGGAATGTGTTTCTTTGAATTTGGGGCTTTGTGTGTGCATTTTAAATATATTTGCATAAAACATTTGACCACTCATCTTTTGGGTGCGAAATCGGTGCTGTGAAATCTATTCATATAAATTAGTGGGTCATTTTCGCCGCTTGACCCCAAATACATTTATTTTAGTGGCCGCAACGGATTTCCTGTTAGAAAGGCTCTGGGAGCGTCTCTCTCAAATTGAAATTGATTGCCGAATTCAGTTCGTGACTAGCCAAAAAGGGCAGACAATTAACCCTGCTATGACCAGGATAACTGTGAGTGTGACCCACCTGCACAATCCGAAGTCCACTTCACTTTGAACTCGTTACGTAATCGTGCTGCGAGCAGGAGTCATAGACTCTGATGGGGCTCTGCTTTAATTAACGAGCTAGATTTTCAACGATAAGGCAGCGACGACAAAGCTAATTAAATTATAAACTAAGCCTACGCTCTGCCAGGCAAACGGGCCGATGGCCAAAGCGGAGAGCGAAGCCTCCTTCCAAATGGCTTTATAATACGTAAATAAATGAGCGTCATTATTGAAAAGTTTCCTCAACTACAGAGATGAAGGTGTTTTAATATTTCAGCACATATTTTTGTAAAGAGCAAGAGGCAATAGAGCGGCAAGCTGTAATGCAACTAAGCAGGCACAGTGGAACCAGACAAGCAATGAAAAATATCCGTGAAATTGAACTGGGAATGGAATGACTAGACAATTGGATATCTTTCCTAATCTATAAAATATTTTATTATATTTATGTTGGTGCTTTAAACCAAGAAAATTTAATATATAATAGTAAAAATATAATAGAGCTGTAAATATAAATTAAAATATAAAGTAAAATATAATATTATTCAATATTAACAATTATTTACTAAAAAGTAAATGACAATCGTTATAAAAATCTAATCATCAAATATTAGACTGTTATCTTATCAATCAGTATGGGTGCAATTGAACTTGTTACTCAAATGAATTGTTGAGCCAATTCTGTGATAATACAATTGTTCTATCGGTCAAGAACGTTTTTACTCACTTAAAAAGGTCATGAACAACTCGATCATTACAGAGCTGAATAGCTGACCAAATGATGAGCTAATAATAATCTAAACCGGTAAATATAGTTGAAGCATAGGGCATATTTGGGATAGCGTGCAAATTATCTGTAATTTATGTTTGAGTAGTTAGATATTTCCCAACTACTTCATAAGTTTAAGTTGAGCAATTGTTTTTTGTTGTGGCTTACTTCGTTGCACTGTGTTGCGGTGTTTGGCCCGTGGCGTGGACCAAACATGAGTTATGCGTCGCCAGAGACATGGATATGAACAGCATCGGCATTCACGTCAATGGCTTGAGGCATTGTCAGGGGCAAAGGAGGTACAAGTTTTGGGCAACTGTTTTGGCATTCGAATTGCGGCTTATGCCCATAAATAAGCTTAGGGCAAACTGAGCGGTGGGTGGGGCAGGCGAGGGGTGGCCTCTTGACGTTTGTCAAATCGAACAAATGTGATAGATAATGCGAATGTGATGTGACATTCGGGCCAAAGTTATGGCTACTTACTTAGACAAATGCCGCTTAAATCGCGATGCCAGCTAATAATTCTATTATGTTAACTTATGTGATTTGCTGCCATTTAGGCCAAATTGCATTGAGGCGTGTCTTTTGCTGCCGCTACATCAACATGGCTCCAGTTAAATGAGAATTTAGATCTTTATATGGCCTCTAATGGCAGAGTCCAAGAGTGCATCCGATTCGATTGAATACCCACTCAGCGCTTTGGCGGCCTTTCATTTAATTTAATTAATTAGCTAGCTGAGTAGCTTTAAGCGGTTAGCATATATTTTAATACCCTGTAGTATGTGAGCAGTTTATGATAGGGTATGTAGCATCTAGTTTGAAGAGGAACGCCATCAGCTTGTAGAGCTCAATACTATTACAAAATAGAATTGCTGGAGTAGAATGTAATATCCGTGAGAACATAGCTTTTTACAACCTATCCGAAAAGTTATATATCTCATGTCAGATTTAGTTATAGGGTATATTTTTCTCCGGCAAAGCGAGCTCGAGTACTCTTGCTTATTTCTGGGATTTCTTCTTCTAAGGCTGTTTGTGGAGTGTGCGGCGTGTGATGAACATTTCCGCTGAAGTTTGCATCTAGCAGGTTGCTGTTGTTGCTGGCTGCAATCAAAATTAATTAAGGCACACACAAAATGCAACCTGCCAAGACATTTTGCATGCGCAGCTTCCCTGCCCCTTTTAGCATAGACTCTTTATGGCTTTTTACCGCTGTGGCCGCTGTTGCTGTTGCACCTGCAACTCAACGTTGTGTCTTTGTCTTGACATGGAGATTTTGCCACCAGCAGCGAATGCAGCGACTGCAGCGTCTTTGCTGCCAGCTGCAACTTGGCCTAGCGTTGCTCAAGTCGCGCATAATTAAAAGTGGAAAAACAGTTTAAACTGGCCAGTAATTGGCTCGATCTAAGCGAAAAGCCATCTATCAGCAAATCGTGTTGCCATAGCTCCCCTGTGTGTCATCCCATCCGTTTGCGCCTCAAGTTAAGCTGAATGGTGGCCATTTCGTGAGCGCCTGCCAAAACTTACCAAACAACTGGTTTTATTTTTTTTTTGGTAGTTACAAGAAAATATATGCTAAAAAGTTTATTCGTAATTGGGCAGTTTCAACTGGCTGCTTATTAGCTAACTTTGCTAACAATTTTGTGTATATTATTGTAAGCCAACTTACTTGAGAACTTTCTACTTTACTAGAATTTTAGCTGCAGTTATTACAAATTGTAGCACAAGAAACTTTATGTTTCGTATATCTACTTACATCATTCAGCCAATGATGAAGACTCAATGTGTGGTATAAATTCTGTCTTGGCATATAATTGCCTTTGTTTATTGTAGTGATATGAAGTCGGTTTTACATACCATAAATTTTTGTTTTTAAATGCACGTTTCACTGATCCTTAAGTCGCCTGCTAAATGATGATCGCAGTGATTGAAAATAATCACCATTTAACAGAAGTTGTTCCCTTCACACAATCATCAAATAGCTATAAAAATCACAAAACGATGTCAGCAGCAGAACTTTCCCAGGCTGAAAGCCAAGAGAAGAAACAGAGAGAGAAGGAATATCATGCAAAGTGAAATATATAATGAGCATAATGTAGGTGCTCAGGCACGATGATAATGATAGTGTGTGTGTGTGTGTGTTACTCTGTGCCACGACACCTGAGAGCAGGAGCTTGACAACGGGACAGCCCGAGTGAAATTTGAGAAATGTGCAGAGTAATTAAATGCAAAGCTTGAAGCGCGACAGCCGAGTCTCTCAGATGCAAAAAGATAATGCATAATTGTGCAAGACAAAAGGAAATGGCAGCAAATGGAAATGCAGCCAGAACATAGCAGAGGAGCATGCAAAATATGAGCAGAGAAAAATCTAAGCGCTTGCTCGCTTACTTGCTTGCTTGGTTGTTGCCAGCAGCCAGCAGCTAAAACGGCGTCCAAATTAATGACTGAGTTTCACATGGCTAAGACAGAGGCAGCAACGGGAGCAGCAGCAGCAGCAGCAGCGGCTGAAAAGCAGCAAATGCAGACAATTGGCCATGAGTGTTCTGCATGTGTGTTTGTGTGAAAGTGGAGGAGCTGCTGCTACAATTGCAGATAACTACAATACACGATACAAGTGGCCAGATACAAAATAGAACAAGAGCAGCAGCAAGAACAATAAAAACAACAGCGTGTAATGAATGCGTGTAGGAAGCGAACAGTCGAGACGAGACGAGACGAACAAGTGACTGGCGCTTCGATTCACTTGCTACAGATGCACACACAACAAAATGAAAATGGAAGGTAATAAACGGGAGTGCTTGACAGAGAGATTCCCTACAGCAAACTAGAGAAATCAGATCATGCTAAGATCATGATAAGGTGAATAAAGTGTAGATAAGATAATGAGAACAATATATTGAAACTTTATACTGCAAATATCAAAATGTATTATACAGATAGATAGTTGAGATAGATAAACAGATGATTATTTATCACAATATATATAGTCGTAACTGTTTTGTGGTTGGTACTTAGAAGTTATATAAAGTAGTTGAATAGAAGTATATCATTGATGATTAAAGACTCCTTCAATAGTATCTTTAAGATATTTGTCTGTATATGAAGGCAATTTCATAAAAGGAGTGCATTTTAGTGCTTTCTAATGTTCTATTATGAAAGATGTTTAATAGAGACTGTGTTGTTTGCATCTTTAAGATGCTGAATTGATATATCAAACATATAAATAAAATTTCTTTTTGCTTTAATGAGTTTCGTTTAAAGCTTTGAAAAGTACACAAAACTAAATTTAATTTTTAGAATAGTTTAAAATACCTTCTTAATCAGTTATTTACAGGGCATAGCTGGCAAGAGTTGCAACAGCGAGTGCGCTATTTTCAAAGCAAACTTTACGTAATTGTAAATGAGGAATGTTGCCAGCAGATGCCGCCCACGCGAACTATCTTTTAATTCGTTTGAGCTACGAACAGGTGCCAAGAATGACGCGCCACAAAGTAACGTATACAGAACTTAAAGTCTAATAACCGTTACAGCTCTTTGGCTCCAAATGGCGAACGCTTGGGGAGCACTTAAAGGCTCTGGAACGAGTCTCCTTTCTGCGCCTTTGTCTGCAACGAGCACACTGTAAATATGTTTTGGCAAAACTGTATTTAGGTTAGCGATTGCTCAAAAATGTATGAAAGAGCCAAGGGACGACGGGTGAGGGGGTCGTAGTAGGGTTTGCTATTAAAGTTGACTGGCAAGGGAGTAGTTTATGCAGCCCAAACTCAAGTTATTTAAAGTGGATTCATTTTTAATTGTGAGTGTGCGCCTTGCACTGCAGGCAGTGTACAAGTTGTACAACACTGAGAGAAAATGCTGAGAAGAAGACATTTCACAATGAAGAGCATTGGAACGGGAATAATCAATGACATTGGAGGCAGTGTTTCATTAATATTTCATCTATTACAATAAAATTTAGAACATTTGGTTTCTCTCAGTGCAGAAGCTCCTGAGGAAGTTGTCGGCAAACTTATTATTTATGGCAGCCAAGTCTATTCATCTAGCAGGTATTTAAAGCAGGCCACCCACTCAAGTTGCTTTTCTGTAGCTTGGGTAAAATATGGCCAGGCCAAGTGGCCAAGTGGCTAAGAGTGGAGGCTTGTGAGCGGCTTTCACGTTACGGAAGTTGAGCTGTTGAGTGGGCGAAAGTGGTGCAATTGGCTGCTAGTGCAGATGTTGGCCAAGAGTTGTCATTGTACAAATTGCATTTTAATGCCAATGAGAAAACTCATAAATACATTAAATCAACGATTAAATCGCTTGGACAAGCTGTAGCAAATTCCACTAAACTTTCATGGAATTGTCTTTAAATTAATTTCAAATTAATTTACACTCTTTACAAAGTGAAAGGGAGTATATTGAATGTTAGCAACTGTTTACTTTAATCGACTAAAGAAGCTAACAGTTTGACAGATACTGCTCCATACAGCTTAGCGTTTAAAGGTTTAAAGGACAAAGCTCTTGACCGTTTTCCTATGAAGTGCTGCTCAAACTGTGCCTGTAAAGTCCCTTCTCTTATACTTTTAATGAACGCTGCCAGCTGGCGCTTTTCGCGGCTGCTTAAAGCATCATCTGCTGTGTTCCCACAATTATAATAAAAATTATATGTATGTATTTATTAAAATTGCGCTCACGATATATTGAGAATTGCAATTTGCTAAACGGTCCTCAATGGGCCAAGCAATCGACGATGGATGCAGAGCGATATGCCACACGAAATCCATCCAATTAAATGTGACCGAATGCAACACGCTCGGCACCTTGCCACAAAACGTTGAGCAAATATGAAACCTAAAGATCTGCTGCAATTTCAGCAACAACAGCAACAAAAACAACAACAGCAATAATCAAGAGGCAACCCGTTAGTGGAGGCGACATGTTGACGATGATATGCAAAGTGCAGCTGTAGGGCAGAAGAGGGGCTGGTGTGTGCATGCAGAAAAATAAAAAACAAAAGGCGCACATGTGGCACCAAAACATGCTGAGCGATGGTTGACAGAGAAGCCAAGGCAGAGTGTACGGGACGCGAAGGGAGGGGGGCTGTGGCAGCAGCGACTGTCACTGTCACGTGGGAAATTTTCAAGTTCAAAGCAATTTTCCAAAGCAGAAGCAACTGTAAAAAGCGAAGAAGGCAACAGTTGCAACTGCAACAGCAACAAGAAGAGGAAGAGAGCTACAACAAAGCGTGCACTCACGTGAGGCTGATATTAATCGGCTTTTGGAATCGTGCGGCGGCCCAACGTGGAGGCATAAAATGCCAACACAGACAAGGCAAATACTTGAAGCCAATTCTAATACACTTGGACAAATGCTGTTGCTGCTGCGGAAGCGACTGGTAAACAGGTTGACAACAACAATAACAATGAGTGCTGCAAATGCAACAAAAATACCAAACAAACAATTACAGCAGTCGATATCTAGAGATGAGCACATAACAAGCACGAAAGAATCACGACAGTTGAGGCATTAGTAAATGAGCTGTAGAGTAGTTGGGGAATATAGAGGAGTAGATGAGTAGAGGAGTAGAGGAGTAGAGGAGTAGAGGAGTAGAGGAGTAGAGGAGTAGAGGAGTAGAGGAGAAGAGGAGTAGAGGAGTAGAGGAGTAGAGGAGTAGAGGAGTAGAGGAGTAGAGGAGTAGAGGAGTAGAGGAGTAGAGGAGTAGAGGAGCAGAGGAATAGTGGAGAGGAGCAAAAGAGTAGAAAAGTAAAAACTTCTGAATACTTATTATTAAAACCGGTATCAATACTATATATTTTGCTTCCCTACACGCTCACGTGAGCTCACACTCGTGTGAATCTCCTCTCTAGAGGAGTTAGAACTCTTGGCCTTCGCGGCAGTTATCCATCACAGCAAGTGGCAGCGGCTCTTCACTCTCGCTGTGGCCTCGGTCTGTGGCTTTTCTCTGCCCCGCCCTGAGATTGCTTGGCTACTGTTTAATGACCACCCCAGCGGGCAGCATACCGTGCGGCATACCAACAGTTAGAATTAATTGACGTTAATAATGTACCGATATCAAGATTTATGCCAAGAGTCTTCATCAGCTAGTGGAGGAGCTAGTGTTCAGTTAAGCTCCATTCTATTCCATTTGCTGGGCCTTCGACTTGACGACAGGTTTGAGTGTTGCGACTTCTCTGCGTCATGTGGCTTGGGCCCAGTTGTGCTCAGTTCAGTGGAGTTTGCGTTGGTCCATTGCAACGGTTCTTCGCCAGGCCCCTGAGCAGCAGAAGCCCCATCAATTTTACAGCTGCTTCTTTGTGTCAGCATTTTGCATTTACCATCTACCATTTCCCATTCTCCATTCACGTTTAATGGAAAAATTTGTGACGATAATCGCAGTTGACAATTTGTCGCATGTTCGGGTCATAATTTAGACGCTGTTGGCTCATAAACATTTGTCAGCCCGATGACTGACGGTTAGATGGAGCTTTATGACCATCAGCTCATCCACACATCAGGCCTGCTGCTGGGGCTGAGGATGTGTGTTGCAAAAAAAAACCTTATCGATAAAGCAAATCGACAGCTGCCCCATAGGGAAACGTCTTGAAATCTGTAAGGGAACCACATTAGATAAGTCTTACAGCAATATACTTACTTGACTGACTGATTGCTAGTTATGATTATAAGTTACCGACTGACAGTCTGATGATTAAATAATTATATCATTAAATATAGTATACAGAAGTATACAGTAGTTGATCTTGAGGAAAACTTTTCTCTAGTCTTCAAATAAAAGATTTCAACGACAGAGTCGAATACTCGATGATCAATTGCGCAAAATGAAAAACTTTTATTTCTTAAAGTGGTCTGAAGTCTGGTGTAAAGCAATTAACTGAGAATAAAGATATTCATTGCTTACCTTCAGTTGAGGCCAGACTTTAAATGACCATAAACATGTCTCGCTCGTGACATCTGTGTAGCTTGTTATGTTTTGCCAAGAAGTAGTCCTTAT
The DNA here is from genome assembly GCF_003285905.1 of Drosophila hydei. Taxonomy (NCBI): domain Eukaryota; kingdom Metazoa; phylum Arthropoda; class Insecta; order Diptera; family Drosophilidae; genus Drosophila; species Drosophila hydei. The sequence continues at coordinate 3,271,843 of NW_022045656.1, forward strand.
TGTTCGACTTTGAAGGCGTGTCGTTTGCCCTGAATATAGCTACCGTTTCTAGTCCTAAAAGTCGAGTATAGTAAGTCTATGAACAGCTCTGGACGGCCTAATAGAATCTGTAGACGCTGGACGTGGCAAGATTGCATTTCCATGCACGCGGGCACGTACCAAATCGCAATGGGTCATAAAAAAAGTTTACGATGGCACACAAAAACTTCAACGAGTTGCACACCTTAATGTGTCCACAAAGGAGAGGCGGCGGTAAGTCTCCGTCAAGGGGGGTAATTAAAAAGAACTTAGCACATGGTCGCGACACGAGCGATAAATGCAAAGAGCAGCTGTCAAGTGCCAGGTTCCAGCACAGAGAGTTCATAAATGTCAAGTTCAGGGTTATAAGCAAAAACTGCAGAAGAAGAAGAAAAACATAAACAAAGACAGACACGTAATGCCCACATCATAGAGAGGGGGGCAGGGGTCAGTGCTTTTTTAAATGCGACTTGGCCCAGTCAAAGTTAATGTGCCCAGCGGCAACAACACATTAAAAACTACAATGAAATGCGTAATTAATTCGAGGCACTGCATCTTAATCGCCTTCGCTCTGCTCTACACTTCCCTCCTCGTTTCTTCGATAACTTGTCGCTGATGGCTTGTGAGAATCGCCTCGGCATTTGGGTCCCCCTCTATGAGAACTTTAAGTTGATTTAATGAGATTCTTTTTTTTTATATCTGTATTCCTCTTCTTCTTTTTGCTCGCGAAAAACGATTCAATTTTTATGTAAACAAGTTCAATGAGCCCGGGAGGGGCAAGGGCGGTGCTATATAACAGATTTTAACCAATTAAAAACTAATGAAGCCACATGACTTGATTAGGTTTTATAACCAGAAAAGACAAGCCAATAGTTATGTGTTTTTTTTTAACAATGTATTTAAATAAGTTCTGTTTAGAAATAAAGAAAAATTGGCTGGCTTAAAGATGGCAAGAAAGAAAGTTTATATGGGAGAAGGAGCAAAAATTTATTTCTAATTGATTGATTATAAATCAGCTAGACTACATAATCTAGATCTAGCCAAGAAGTAAACGGTGACTAGAAAGAGTTAGACGGGCTGACTTTGGTTGACTGATTAAGCACATTTTTAACCAATCCATAGTCAAGTGAATATCTCCAGTAAAATATATTCAATTTTTCGACATTTGTGTTTCCTTAAAGGGGGAAGAACAAACTAGCCTTAAGCCTACCACTTGACCAGCTTTGGCCACACAACTGGTCCCATCGAAATTCATTTATAATGACCATAATGTGTGAGAGTAACTCGACATTTTACCGTTTGGGTCTTATGGCCATATAGCAGCTGTAGCTTCAACCATATGAGGAGACGTAGCTGCGTCTTGTGAAGAAATAATAAAAATAAGCGGCTTAACTTGAGCCCAAATGCAAAACCTGCGTAATCAAAATGCATGTAATTTGAGTTTAATGAGTGTCAAAGTTATTAAAAATCATTTGTTGACCACATTTGGTTAGCTATAAAAACTGAAAAGTTGGCCAAAAGCGTTTACGAGTGCTTTTTGCCTAGCCATATTTGGCAGTGATTGCAGCCTAATTACACACGTCAAGTGTTGAATGTGTGTGTATCTGTGTGAATGTTACTGTGTTAGCTGTTAATTATTATCTATGTAGTTGAAGCTGAGGCTGCGGCTGCTGCTGCGGTTGTGGCTCTGGTTTTGCCTGTGGCTGTCACACGCAACTTATGGCTAACACTTTTGCCAACCCAAGATGTGCCACACTCAACGAGTATTTACATAACACTAGTCGAACTACTACTCCTCAAGCCCATTTTAAAGATTGAGTGATTGAGTGATTGAGCGATTGAGCGATTGAGCGACTGGGCTCAAATGGCACTGAACGAGGTGACTTTATAAAGTTGTTCGGTGTCAAATGCAAACAGCAACAAACACGCTGATTACAAACTGACAACGCCACTGTGGCTATAAATAAGAAAAGCCTAGGTAAACTAATGCCAGCCTAAGCTCTTGTCGCTTTGTAAATACCCTATGTTTGTTTTTAGATAGTATCAAAAGCTGCTTACTTCTGAGCTTTTGGACGAAAACTCGTTATTGTTTATAATCAGCATTCAATTACATTTCTAATAAAGTAAATTACGGTTTCAGCTGACTTCTGGTTAACTTTTTAACTTGCTAACACGTAGTTTCCCGTAATTTTAAAGTTTTTATTTAAAATGTTGCTCATTCAATTGAATTGTTGTTGCGCTTCAAAATCGAACTCGAACCCTGAAAAAGAGTTCAAAAATGAAAGCTTTTTTTCCAGTTTGGGCTTGGGAATATTGGGAAAAATTATGCCTTCAATGAAATTTCACAAAGTTCTTGAGGCATTTTCTAAAACTTTTTTCTAGTCTTTACCTACCTCTGGTAGGTATCAATTCTGTCTCTTTTACTTTTACAAATCTTTGCACTACTATTTATTGTATAATTGTAACTTATTGTAATTGTAGGAAAAATAAAGAAATGATATGCATGCAACCTCCCCCTTTTTCCACACACCCAATACGAAACACCCAACTTCTGTATTTCAGTATTCATACTGCTAGTTGGCTACTATATATATTGCAGATATATAGATTAAACAGCTTGGACTGGGCATTGAGGGCTAGTCGTCAGTCAATAAATCAATCAATCAGTCACTCATGCATTCAGCTAGTCTACTGCCCCGCTCAGCTGAAGTGTATTTCTATTGGCTGCACGTTAATTTGCCCGCAAGTAAAGACATTTGCTGTTATTTTTGCTAGCGCGAAAATTTGTTAGCCGTTGCTGCCAATTGGCATGCAATTTTCATTCGGCTGTGGGCGTTCTTCAACACTGCACACGTGTGCTCAGTGTGTGTGTGTGTTGTGTAGCCACCCACAGATCTATACGCAACACTATGCTAAGCTCTTTTTAGGAGGAGGGGCAGGCGTCTGTGCATTGAGTTGGTTGTCGTTTGCGTTTTTGCTGGTTTTGCTGCTGCGTCTGCTGTTCACATGGCGTATGATTGATGGCCCTGCAGCCAGTTTTGTGTAGGGTGAACGCTGAAGCGGGAGGGCCAGTGCCAGACGCAAAATATGAAATTAGCCTTGTTGAAGAGTTTTTTGCGTTTGCTGTGGCTGTTGCTGCAAGCCAAATAAATTACGTTTATCGCTTAAATTGGCAGGGAAAATATTTGCACGTTAAATAGAAATTAAGAAACTGCGAGAAATTGAGCTTTTATCAGCTCTGAACAGTTTTCTTTTAACTGCCTGACACCCATTCAAATTTCTCTGTACAGTTTGAGTAGCATTGCACAGCGGGTCAAGTTGCCTGGCAAAATGTAACATGAGGGTTTTAATAAATAGCTTTGTTGTTTTTGTTTATTTATTTTTTTTTTTTTTTGCATTTTAATGGCTTTTGATTTCATTTATTGTATATTTCTTTTAATGTTTTTACGAATGAGTGTGAGCGCATGTGTGTGCTGTGTGTTAACTGTCTGTCGTTTGTTTTTAGCCGAGCTGCACTTAAACCGGTCGAAGCAGTCGCCACATTTGCATAGAGTTTTGTTCTTTTTTAATCGGCATTTTAATTTATTTCCATTGATTGCAGCAACAAGCTAACATATGAGCCATACTATACTATATATGTATATATATTTATATATCTTGCTCTGTCTCTGACTTAATGGCGTATTTTGTGCGCAGTGACGTAATTCGGCGGCTGAAATTAGTAAGAAATTCGTGTGTGAGTCTCCAGACTGCTACAGCGACTTGGCCATAAAGCTCACCTCAAATTGTGAAACCCAATTGGTTGTACATTTAATCCAATTGGCATTTTGTTTTGCAGTTACAAAATGTTGCTCTAAATTGCATTCTTGCTAACATCAAATTCAATTTTATAATCGGAGCACATTATTTAATTATTTATTTATATATCTACTCTCCTTTTGTGTCTTTCTCTCTCAATCCCTCTATATTTTTTCCCGCTTTCTCTATCTATCTGTCATTCCGTCTTTATACCTCTCCCTCTTTTCATATAGTAAAGAAACTTTTGTTGCATCAATATAATATTTATGGTTATTCATTTAGCAATGTTTAAGTAGTCGTATACTTAATTTATTAATTAGTTACATACATAAATAAGTTAGTCAATTCAAAATCGGTGGGAATGAAAATAAAAAAAAATAAATTAAAACCTAAATTTTATGGTGTAGTTTATTTTCTAAAATTGTTGTTAAAACACCACAGCGCATGTGGTTTATTGGTTTACATTTTTTTGCAAATGCGTTTCTACCTATAAAAAAGTTAGCTTTCATGTCCAAACTTTTTGAATGCTCTTTTTCGAAACAGCCGAAACAACAATCAAACAATTTCAATCAATTGATGTCCGCCCGAGTTGTCAGTGGCAAAAGAGAGTTTTTTGTTTCTACGGAATTTGCCTGTGTTTGAGGCAAGCAAAGGAGGAAGTCGAGCGCGGTTTTGGTACTCAAGTTTAGTGTAATTTGCTGTGGTTCCTGCCATCAACTAAACTGTAATCAATCCAAAAATAATTTAGGTATTCCCCGCAGGCAGCTAGACAAAGAATTCAGCTCGAGGGAATTCGGACCGACAGTCAGAAGGGTTAAGGGCAACTAGCGTCGGGGCCACATATGTGTGGCCGCTAGCTTGGCTAACCGCATGGGTCAGAGTTAATTTTCTTATTGTATTAGTTTCATTCTCTCTCTCAGACTCGCTTGCTCTCCAGCTCTGTCTGCAGTTTGTTGGGCATATAATGATGCCACTTGATTGAAAATGAACGTGACTGGAAAACAAGTTTTGGGTTCTTTTTTGTATTTCTTAAGATTTGTTTTGCTGCTGTTGCTGCTGCTGCTGTTGTCGTTGTTTCCTCTTCTCTTTGGCAGCTGCCTTGAATGAAAATACAAAAAATAGTGAAATAAATTAGCCAAGAAACTTTGACATTGCCATAAACTTGAGCGACATGTTTTGCTGTGTTTACAGCACAAAATCCAATCCGAGTTTCCAGTTGCTGCGCAGTTGAAAGGCTCAAAGCGAAATTGCATTTAATATTATTTAATTAAAGTGTGCGCGTTTCTCGAATTCCAGATGAGAAACGGCGAGCGCAGTCGGTCGCTCCTTAGTGGCCTGCTCCACGTTTTCTAACAGAATTATGTGCGCATTTCCGTTTCCGGTGCGCACAGCAGTGCACCACAGAATGCTCGCGTAAACAAAATGGCGATTCGATTTGCAAAGCAACAAACTGAACAGTGGGGAAATATGACCAAAGTGCAATATTTCTTACTCTAGTCTGCGGCATCGTCCGAGTCAAAGTTCAGCGTTACAGATACAGCTCAATGTTGTCTGGTGTCGAAAGTCCGTTACTCCTACTATAGATAAGATAGTGCTCTGTAGCAGAGCTGGTGCTGTTTAATTGAAACTACCTGAGTTAAAGTAATTGTAAGGCAGCCTCGAATTTTAAACATTTATATTGAAACTGCGAAATCCAGGGAAGATAATCTAAGGTCAGTGTATAAGAAGCTAAGATAACTGAGCTCAAAACAGATTCTTAGCATTCCTATTCTTGTCCCACTGTGCAACTAGCCGACAAAAATGGCTGTGCATTTATTAAGTCGGGGGAGGATGGGCGTGGCTGCCTTGTTGCAGTTATTTGTTGGCAATTTGGTGCCGCGTTGCCAAGGCAAACAATGCGCAACATCCGAGAAGATTGGTAGCCAACCCCTACAGCAGCAGCAGCAGCAGCAACAGCAGTGGCAGACTCAGCCTCATTTAAAGCATCGTCATTAAAATGACAAAAGTAATTTGCTTTAAAGCTGTACGCAATTTAAAATATGCATGCGCTGTGCATCTGTACTGTGCCACACACTCGTGACATTTAGTTGCACATTGACCCAGAAATCAGACTGAGCCCCTTGGGCTGATGTCAGTCCATCAATCCATCAGTCCATCAGTCAGTCACTCAGTCAGGGAACTAATTTCCATAAAAATCCATTCGATGTGGCATAATTTCCGCTGAGTGTCTTTCGAGTGTGCCACGAACTCTGGCGCAGCTGCATTTTGTGTGGGGCATTAGGCTAGGGCAAGGCACTCTTCAGACTTTGTTCTTTAGACTTTTTGCCAAATTTCGTTGGCTGTCAGAAAGTGTCACAAATACTTAAGCTGAACTGTGCGACAAGCGGGAGCACTTGAGTGCAGTCACAGCTCAGATGCGGCTCAAGTGGGCGTTGGGGTTGTCTAAAATTTAAGAGCTTAGCGTGTTTTACAACCTGGCTCTAACTTTTCCAACTCAGTTGTAAAGTCTGGTCCATAAGTGTGGATTATGTATGTAAGACTTGTATGAACAAAGTCACTTGATACGGAACAAACTTTAGATGCTATAAATATTGAAGATGATTCAACATGATTGTGCACTTGGATAACACTGCAGGAAATGTTTTTTGCCAAATACGCCGTCTCTCAGAAGAATTAGAATTGCTTTTCTCTTAGTTCGTTAACCCAAAGCCAAAAGTTAGCAGGACAAGCGAACAAGGTATTTTGTAGTCGATGACTTTTTTACCTGTCGAAACTGTGTGGGTTTGTATAGGGCTTACAGTTTCGCAAAATCAGGAATTGGAAATGCCTCAATGCCACAAATGCAACTTGTCAGGCGTGAAAAGCAAATAACTGTCAGTTGTTTTGGGGGATGAGGGCGAGAATTGGCTGTTGCGCCACCTGGCGGTCGAAACATACATAACTAACTGACAGCTGTCAGGTACAAGCAAAACAATTGGGGCGAAATGACCAGCGCTTCGAGGCAAAGCGGGCCAAGCAGAGCAAACATAAATTTAGATTTGCGCGCATGTCAAAGCGCAAAGGTCAAACATAATTTTTCAATCAAAGTCAACATAGAAAAGGGGATCCAAGCCGAAATGGATTTGTGCAAAATTATGCGCTTTAAGTGAAAAATCGCAGCACTTAGTTGTCATGGAAATTGCCATAATGTGCAATTGTTGTTATTTGTTGCTATTTGTTGTTGTTGTTGCAGTGTTTGTTGGTGTGGCGGTTCGCACCATAATTGCGATAATTGAGTTGTTGCTGCTCTGCGCTATTAATAAATCAGCACAGCGCTTTTTAAATTGCGATTAAAAAAATGTATTGGCTAAGTTGGACAGATAGTTGACGCTGATAGACGGTGAGTCGGAGGTAGTTGTGGGTGGGAAAAGCAAACGTGGGGTTAGCAACTTTTCCAATTAAAAGCGATTGGCCATAAAAAGTGCAGCAACTGTCAGCATTAAACTTTGCGCTAAACCCAAAGATTTTTGTCTGAAATTCAATTCAATTTGGCTTAACAGAGAAACAAAAGAAAAAGAGAAAGACATATATAGATAGAGAGGGCAGTTTTCTTTGTCAAACTTTAAATGCGCTTGTAACTACAGTCGATGGGCAATGTAGCCATGTGCTTAGCCACGGAAATAGGAGTTAAGTAAATATAAATGATAATCCAATATTTCCCAGAATTGGATCTTGTATAGAATTTTATTTATATCTATGTGTAATCAAATTTCAGCTTCCTTTACATCTAATGCTGCGGCTGATAAGATACTTGGCCCACATAAAAAGATTATTGCATAGATACTGTCCTACTGTACTGCCTGCTTTTTTAATTAAGTTGAACGACTTGTGTCCACGTGGCATGCGTAATGCGCGATGTGACAAGTGCTGCTAATTAAAACTTGGCGCCCCAAAACTCTTATCAGTTTATCAGAGCGAGAGAGAAAAAGAGTCGTGACTGCCCCTTAATGCTAGCTCATTAGGCATATCAATTGCCTTTGCCTTTGCCTTTGCCTTTGCCTTGGACATGTTTGATAGCTACGTCCAAGACTTTGAAATTGTTGAGCTATTGATAATTTTCACTTGGTTTTTTGTGTTGTTTTTGATTGACAGGTGGGTGGCCAAGGTGAGCGACTTTTGTTTTCAGTCCACTTGTTTAAATATATTTAATTTATGTATTTCGGCAAAGTGTACGCAGTTTCTTGACCGTGACATCTTTTCAACTGTCGAGTTTTTTTTTTGTGGGTGCACTGAACTAGCTAGAAGTCTGTGTCTGCTCGTGTGTGTGTATGTGCGCTTCCTACTACTTAACAAATAACTCGGTTCACTTTCAAATTAGCTTTCTACTTGAAGGTTCTTGAACATTACTTATTTCTGGTTTAGAAATAGGTCGACTGAAACTATCTGAAAAACTTGGGCGCAATTTAACGATTTATGAGTCAGATAATTAAATGTTCTATTTGACTTCTTAAGAGTTCTAAGAGCTAATAATTTAGCTGTAGAGATTTGTATAGAAGCAGACTTCTAATTACACTTCTTTTGTACTGTTTGCATAGCTAATATAAAGAAAGCATAGTAAACAAAGCACTATTAATAGCTGGATTTTAGACTTCTAAGAATTGGGTACTGACCATCAGTCAGTCAATCAGATAAATTTATACTGATTGCAGACTTTTGACTTTTCGTTCCAGTCAAAGATGTCGCCCGCAACTTTTTCAGTAAAGTATCCATCTACTAAACTTGAAGCCAATTATTATAACACTGTTATAAAAATGCCCCTCTCTTTGCGAATTGGCACACATTTTCAAGCTGCTGCCATTAATAAAAAAATAGCCTTCCAGTTTTTCTCGCTCTTGAGGTTAGCGTGTGAATTTAATTTGTGCATAATTGCAGCAACTGCAACTGCTGCCGCCATAAAATGTCAATATCAGAGAGTAATCTGCAGCAGCAGCAGCAACGACTGGGAATGTTGAATGTGCCAGCTTTTTGCCCGCCTTGGCAATTTATGGGGCTTTCGGGGAAGTGTTTGTACGACTGACACAATGACAGCGACCGATTGACAGACCGCCTGACTGCCCAAAGCGGGGGAGAGGCGCTGAGCAAGAGGTCTGAAAAAAGTAAACCAATTTACAAATTAAGTTTTTTTACGTCAAACGAATGCTGTGTGACAACGCATTTGACGTCTTGTGTGGTTACTTAAGCAGTCAAAACAGACACAGACTCGGCTCTAAGAGTTGCTACACTTAGAGAAAAATAGTCCCATTGAATTGAACCAAATTTACAAAAATAAGAATTTATACTTCATTAGCTTCATATCTTTAAGAAAATTAGCAATGCTCTTATCCAACTATTTCTCATCCTCTCTCTACAGCATGATGTACATTCCAACTGGTAGGCTGTCAAGTGAACGGAAGGGCCATAAGGAAGTGTCCACGCGAAACGATTTTCAGTTGATGGCAGCGGGCAGCTCAATCAAATAAATGTTCAATTGATAACATTTTCGAGATATCAACAAAAAATTCGAACTGCAAATAAAATTAATCTGACAAAAGAATAAACAAAAAACCGAAAAACTTGCCTTGAGCCAAGTATTTTTTTTTCACTGTGACGCTGTGCGCGAAAAGCCGTCAAAATTACGACGTATCACCCACCCACGCCCAAAGTCAAACAGAACCCGGCCAATATGGACAGCACGTCCGGGCCGGGTGCGTTTGACGATGAGCCGCCGCCGGAGCCACGGGATGGCTGGCTACTGGTGCGCATCCATGTGCCGGAGCTGAATGTCTACAAGTGTCTGCAGTTCCCATCGGAGCGACTCGTCTGGGATGTCAAGCAGCAGGTGCTGGCCTCTTTACCAAAGGTAAGTTCATGCTTCTTCCACTCTCCCCCAAGTTATAGACAACCTGATCAACCCGCATGCGACGCATCAAGCATGACAGCCAGAAAGTCATGTAAATAGAAAGTTGTGAAAGAAAACCCGTCAATGTATTGCCGACAACTTCCCCAATAAGTACTGTTCCCATTTGCCAATAGAATTATCCAATAACCCGTCGTACTCGCATCTCATCAAAAATATCGAGAAAACGAAAACTATTGTAATATATCTGCTTCGCGACTCAGTTTAATTAATTACAGACAATTCTGATATTTCACATACGTAATTTGTATTATAGCAACTATATCAAAAGGAAAAAAAAACAGCTCCAACGGAAGAATTTAGTTATTTAATGTTCAGATGTACGTATGGGGCAGTTCATCATCGTAGGCATAGCGCAGTTCCGAGAAGTAGGAATATATGATAATCCATGCATAGATTAATACAACTGCGAAAATTAGTTTGAATTTAGATGGGTATCAGTTAGCAGTCGGAGACGACGATAAGAGTTCTTACCTATTGTGATGATGAAGAGAATAACTATGACCCAGACAAAGCTATAGACAATCATAGCCAGTATGTGTACAAAAATGTAGATCGGAGCTAGCACCAAAAACGGTACGAACATCAGCTCGTTATTCTGTAAAAGAAGAAGGAATCAAATAGAATTGGCCTACGAGTATCGAGTGTAAAATAATATATCCAGATCGTCTAACCAAAGCCAAAATCAAAATATAGCTGCTATCCCAATTAATAAATACTCACGTTGTGCACGCCAATGCAGACCATTGCTGATGCAGCGATGCCGAAGAACGAGAAGACCATGGTAGTCTTTGGTGCTGCAGGAGGTCCGTATGTCTCCCGCTGGTATTCATTGGGGAAGATGCACTCCATCATAAAGGCGCTGCCCAGACATAGGTACACGAACCAGGTCAGGAATATGCAACCTAAGAGTAACGTGCCTGTGCGCAGCGAGAAGCAAAAGCAGCATTTGTTCAGTATTTTTATAAAGTACTTGCAGCGACAAGCCATCCTGGTTAGAATCTTATTGCAAACTAATCAATGTATTTTGTCGCTTGAGGCGTTCTCGAACGTCGCTTAATTTTGAAAGAAACTTTAAATATTTGCAATGAAAATCCAAGTATTATCGTTTAGTAAATACACATAGTTAATGACTGTGCCTTTTTCTCCAATGAATATTAACACATCTGAATACTATTACAATTTTGTAAAAGCCAACTGGATTCCGAAAAATATTAAATGGCTAATGTATGGATTTTATGTCATCAATTAGTTTACATAAAAATGAAGGAAAATTTTGGAAAAACACGTAAAGAATTTATGAATTTAATTTCAGTTCAATGTAGCCGGTATACACGCCAAAAATCGATATTCCCAAAATAACTAATGGAGTAGACGAAATAATACAGTAAAACAATAGAAAATATAGTTTTGACTTAGTCGACTTACATATTATAGTCAGTTGCAATAACGCGCCCGTAATTAAATATTTATAAGTGACCAAATCAATAATGAACATTGATAAATATAATGCGAATATGCCCGAAAAAATGATTGTCCAGAAAAGATAGGCGCATTCTTTTTGCTGACATTAGTCAGTTATTAAAAAACATCTTACGACTATTACATATATATTTTTGTAAATGGGTATAAAGTTATGCCTTACCTTATAGACACCAAAGATCAATATAATTGAAGTGATAATACCGATCATTAAAATTCCCGCCTGCACATAATCCCAGAAATCTGGCTTCGAATCTAGAAAGGGTAGCATAGAAAACAAAATCTATATTTATATACATATATACAGAGGATTGCGTACACTTACAGATGAAAATGCCTCTTTGGCCAAGGAAACCCATTTCGCATAAGAAAAAACAAATGAAGAATATTGCGCTGGATAAGCTGCAAGTGCGCATGGTCACGCAGTGACAATATAACTTGCCGGCCATACTCCACCTCAGATGAACATAAGAAAAATGCTAAGATATATGTTTTGAACGTACCTATATTTGTTTGACTGTGAATGCTGAGCAAAGTTGAGTGAATTAGTGTAAGGGACTGAAATTGGAAACATCAACGGTTGAACAGAACTAAAACATATGATAGTATAATGATCCAAAAATATATGTATACAACTGCAACGGGAAAAAATTTGTTTCATCAAATATGTACTAAGACATCGAGTTGGGTTACTCACCCAGTGAGCACAAGAGCAAACCTATAAGGAAAAAATGCCCATAGTGGATTACAAACAGAAGCCATGCTATTATCTTAGCAACGATGTGAGTACAAGCTAATAGCAGCCAGGGAATTGCGAAAAAATGGAATTTTCTGCAGATTGAAATTGAGATATAAGTTAATAAACAGATGTCTATAAAGTTACAACTGAGAAGCAGGTGCATATACAGATTACATATAAACATTTACAGATAAAGATACTTATTCAGATACTCATACCAATTTAATTATATTAAAGTTAAAGATACACAAAAACAATAACAGATATAATAAAGGAACGTATTATGTGATAGTCATGGATATTATTAAATATACAAAAATGTAATATTTATAGATATTAAGCAAACATATACTTTTTCAGCCTCAAATATGAGAATAGATATAAATAAAGGTATAGATACAGATGTATATATATACAAATGTTTTCAGATACATTTACACATGCACAAACGTAAGCAGATACAAATAAAAATTGCTGTTTCAATTCACACAAACACACACATACAAATAGACATAAAGTCACAGATCTAGCTATGTATTATCTACAGATTAGGGATTATGTTTCTTACACACAGAACGCCAATGATTAAGAAGATGCTGCTTAGCATCAAAATTGCAGATGCTATGAGCACACGAATCTGTACGTCTTCGTCAAGATACGGATTGGCTAGCGCATCTATAAGTCAGACAGACAGAGCTTAAAATCCTATATTTTTAGATAAAGGATATGACGTACGCTTACCTGGCACCTTTTTGTTCAAAATAAGCGCCATTACCAACATAGAGGAGCCATAGATTAGAGTCATGGTCATGGCTATTAAGGCACAGCCGACGCGCAATTTAATGCAGCACAAACATTTCTTGAACATATTGTCGAATATTTGATATAAAAGCTCTGATTACTTGGTTGGAAATATATGAGATTATATTATATATATATGTACTCTATTGTTTTATGTAAAAGCTCGCCATCATCTATTCATGTTTATTAGAACCAATACAAGAATTCGGCCATAACTCTTACATTCTGAAAGTCTATGATAAATGCATTTCCCCATCAATTAATTAAACTCATTTTATTATATAGTTCAACTTTCTTCTGAAATATGAAGCCCGCAGCTGCCACGTGCCCCAGCTGCCACGCCCATGGCCGTGGCCCAGGCCCAGGTTGCTCGCAAACTGGCAGCGCGCAAATTTCAATTGAAGTTCAATGCAAAAGCAATTTCCGACTGCGCGCGAGACAGCTAAAAGGCAGCAAGTCGTGACGATCACCGATCGAGCCGCGCAGATATTGACAATTGAATGACAGTCTGTCCCAAAACAAAAACAAAACAAAAACAAAAACAAAAAAAAAGGAAAAAGAAAATCTAGTCAATCAAAAAGAAACCAGTTTGGAAAAGGGCCAGGAACAAGCGTGATGCAGTTTTCATTTATTTTTTTCTTCCTTTTTTTTTGGCTATAGTTAGGCCTGTGATTTGCAATTAACTTGACACAATGGACAATCAATTGGCAAGCTTCGAATAGTTTAATAACAATTTGTTTAACAAATTGTGGCCAAAACGTTGTCGAGTCGTCGACTGTCTGTCGGTTGGGATCGCTCCGCACCCAATTCAACATCAACAACGGACATGTTGGCTGAACAAACGACCTCCAGCTAATTGCATGGACCGGGTTCACTCAATAAAACAACGACAACAACAGCAACAAGAACGGCAACGTCAACGACAGCTTGTGACATACACAATTCGAAGCGGGCGTCGCATTTGTTTGCTTTTTAAGCAGGGTATGCGGGGGGTTTTCGATTTTTTTTTTGGGGTGTCTGTGTCAAGTGCATTGCAGAGCTGAGCTGAGCTGTTTGCTGGGAACCAAGCGCTAGTTTTGCATAACGGCATGTGGGTGTCCAGCCACATGGCTGCCAATCACACATATGAGAAGCGTGAGTGTCGTGAGTGTGGCTCAAGTCATGACATGGCCAAAAGACTAGCTACAGAGCGAACGTGAGATTGGCCAAGTTGTCGAATTGGAACTTTTCACTTGAAGCCCCATTTAGTTGCCAACAGTTTCTATTTGCGACATAGGAAGGTCAATAGTCTGCTAACACTTATGAATCAGTGGGTTGGAATTTCTCCGATACATTTGTAATAAGCTCAAAAAGATAAGTCAATTTATGAATCAGATAAGATTCTTGATACTTGACATCATATTGTAGATAACATCTGAGGTAAATAGCCTGTCACACAGCCTTTTTCAAGGCTTCAAAATTAAACAGTTTTTGGAATTTGATTCAGAAACTATGCAAAATCATTAGGTCTAGTCAAGGTGGGGAAAATGATTAAGACGGCAATAGGACGAGCTAGAATGAGTGTTTTTGAAGTCAAGAGAGATCTTAGGTATTGTAATACAAAAAAGCCGAGTTCTATTCTAATCTATATTTTTCGCTTCTTAAACGAGTTAGAAAACACATAAACTCAAATTGTAAATTATGTAATCAGCCGAGTCGCGTGTGTGAACACTGAAAATAATCGTCGCATGATGGATTTCCGTCAAATACATCGGCTAGGGCGTATATACTTATATAGATATTTAAAAGAATTTATTTTTATGTACTTGTCAGACGTGAGTATCTTATCGCCTTTGTTGGCCGAAACACTTACAACTGCCATAAACAGCAATTCATAATGCTCACACGCAATTTGCGGAATTATTTATTGAATATGTGCTTCAATTCAGAAAGTGCGAAAGGTGCTATCAACGCATAAATATTTGCAATTCACCAGCAGCCCAGCTGTGTTGAGCCCCATTTGTTTGGTTAACAACTTTATGAGAGGCTATTTTCAAATCAAAGACAAATATCTGTTGAACGAGCATTATTTTCACATTTTATGTGCTCATAGAGGGGGATGAGGGATACACTGAGAGAAGATGGCATACGAAACAGAACATTTATTGTTTTGACTTCCAAATTTGAGTCTTGTTTAACTTTCTTTAGGCTTACTTTAGATTGTATCAGTATTGCAAACGTTGACATAACTGTAATTTAAAGTATATAATTGATTGTATTGATTATCAATTTGAATTGTTGCTTAACTTTACTTGAGCTTGACATCAACTAAGCCACTGCTCATGCTTTCAGTGTAGCACTTGTTGTGCATTATCGGTCGTCCTGTTATCATCCACTTGATTAGAAGACTATCTTTGCTTTATCACCTGCGACTATTTGCAATCGTCGGGCCTTCGATGAGTAGCACAGCAAATGACTTTGACTGCGCACTTGTGTAAATTTGAATTAGGGCGCACATCATCAATCAATCAATCAATCAGTCGGCCAATCAGTGCTCCGGTTGTAAGTGCTCGACTAAGCACTACGTGTGGGCCATGAGTTTGATTCTTGGCTAGCTTTTAGTCTTTGTATTGCGTCTGTTGATTTCCGCCTGCTAATCAAATTAATCTCCGCATGGAGGTTTATTTTTTCTCGTTCTTCCAATTTGTTTTCTTTTTTGTAGGTGGGCGGGCCACGTTGAGCTTACCGGTTTGCTCTAAGTTGTTTTGCATGTAATGCGCAGCTTTAATAGATTCCAGCCATCTGTTTTGGTCTGAACTTCGATTTGGCATCGAGAAAACAAGAAAAAAACATGTACGCTAATGTGTACAGGTAATGCTCTAAAAGGCAAGAGCTATTTGATAATCTTGTGTGGAAATCATTTCTTAAAATAATTATTAAAGCAAAAGCTCTCATAATACACTGTGTGTAATACGAGTATATTAAAGAGCATACAAATACTCACCATTTGCCGCACAGCTCTCCGTTGAGACGAATAGGAATGTGAGAAATGCAGCTCGTGTCACTGGGAATTGATTGGCTCTTGAGCTTTTGAGCACAATTGAAAATGAAGTGTTGGCAGAGGAGCAAATGCGAAGCAGAGCAAGGAAGGGAAGAAAAAACGAGATGAAAGAGTTCAGTGGCAAAAATACACTTATGCGTGAGGCGTAAAAGCTTTGGAACAAAGTGTGTCAGAGAGCAGCTCCAACTTCAGCTATATATAAATTTTACTTCATTATACTCTACTTTGTATAGGTCCTCTTCAAACTTTTTTTTTTTTTTTTTTTTTTTTTTTATTTCTTTATTTTGTTGCAGCTTATTGTCTTAGACTCTATAGCGCATTTAGCTCTAAACCTTAACTAATGGGAGGGCAGATATGCCAATTATTCTGCACTTGTAGCTACTATCTTAATTAGTTCTAATATTGTCTAGAGGATGCAATCTCTTCAGTCTTCGCCTATTGTTGTTTATAGCCAGGTTGCTTGCGAGATGGTTAGGATGCGCTGCAAGTCTGTCCGCGTATCTTGAACTGTGTCGCCCAATGAGTTCAGCAACTGTGGGAATTGCTAAATCCCTATGTAAGACTGAGTTTCTTACAAACCAGCTGGCTCCAGTCAATCTGCGTAGTGCTTTATTCTGCAGGGTCTGAATTTTGTTCCTTGTAGTCTTCGCCGAGGAGCCCCATAGAGAGATACCATATACGAAGGTTGGGACAACTATTGCCTTGTAGATGGCGGCCTTGCTGCTGTAAGACAACTTGCTTGAAGCTCTCAGCATCCAGTCGAGGGTTTTTAGCTTGCTTTTGCATTTTGAGGTTACTTGACTTATGTGCGCTTTAAAAGTCAGCCTTCTGTCAAGAGTGATACCAAGGTACTTTACTTTTGAGGCTTTGGGAATAGTGGGCCCCAATGCAACGCTTGGGCAATCTCCTCTTCTAGTGGCGAAGGTAGTATGTACAGACTTTTGTGCATTAATGGTGATACACCACCGTTTTGCCCAGCGTCCGAAAGAGTCCAGATATTTTTGTAGTGAGTCTGAAGCTTCTTGCGCAGATACGTGACGTGATAAGATGGCGGTGTCATCTGCATAGGTCGCTATGAGTACTGCATCTGTACTTCCTATATTTGGCTCGGGAGTTGGCATATCTCCTGTGAATAAAGTATAAAGTGTTGGGCCTAGAACACTACCCTGTGGTACTCCAGCCATAATTGGTCTAGTCAAGGATACTGCTTGCCCCCTTGACACTTGGAAGGTTCTTCCAATAAGGTATGAGGATAGCAACGCGAAAAATGGGGCTGGAAGGGTGGTCCTCACTTTCTGCAGCAGTCCCAGGTGCCAAACTCGATCAAACGCCTGTTTGATGTCTAAAAAGACGGCAGAGCAGTACATCTTTTCTTCAAAGGCTCCAAGGATATGGTGCACAACTCTGTGAACCTGTTCCGGTGTTCCATGCTGTCTCCTGAAGCCAAACTGATGGTTTGGAATGGCCTCCTGGCGTCCCAGATGTGTCAGTACTCGTTCCAGAAATATTCTTTCGAATATTTTGGAGAGTACTGGCAACAGGCTAATTGGTCTGTACGACTCAATTTCTCCCACGGGTTTGCCAGGCTTAGGAATCATCACAATCACGGCGCGCTTCCAGCAGGCTGGAAAGTGCCGGATGCGGAGCATGGCGTTGTACACCATAGTTATGTAGTCTATGGTGGAGTCAGGCAGTGCTCTAAGGACTCTGCCGTTTATTAGATCATATCCAGGGGATTTTTTTGCCTTCACTCTTCTGATGTGTTCAAGAACCTCTTCTTTTGTACATCCAGTTATCTGGTCTTCAGCTGGGAGGGGCGAGAGAACGATGTCTTCTGTTGCTTCGATTTCTGAGGCCTCTGCGGTAATCACCGGCGTGAATTGGTCTTGAAGGTGGTTTGCAAAAGCCTCAGCTTGAGCTTCGTCTCCAATGTGCCAGGAACCAGAAATGCTCCGAATGGGATGACGACGTATTGGCTGCCGTTTGAGCTTTCTTGTAAATTTCCATAATTGAAACTCTGCGTCAGTGGGCGATTCAGCTCGTACCAGCGCATCGCTGATACACCTCTTTTGAAGCAGGGCGAGAGCAGCTTTAAGATGCCTCGTGGCTTCGTTGTACGTGGATTTGGCATCAGGCGTGCGTAATCTTAACCAGCGTCTCCTGGCCCATCTTTTGTGTATTAGTAGGTGTTGGGCCTCCAAGGTGAGGGGGATGTTGTACGGAGACTGTTGTCTTGTTTGGCAAGATGGTGGGGCGGCTTGGTGCGCAGCTTTGACTATTTCTTCCTGCAGTTTGTTTGCTGCGTAGTCCACGTCTTCAGGAGTGTTAAGTTCCATTTCTATGTGCAAAGAGTAATGGAGCTCGCGCCTAAAGACTCCTAAATCTGATCCTGCTGGCAGTAGTTGTTTCCTAATGGGCAAGGGCTGTGGCTGCGCGTGGATTGTGACTATTAGTGGCAGGTGGTCAGAGGATAGGTCCAAGGATTCTTCAATGGTCAATTGCCGGTCACAGATGCCTTTGTAGACAGCGAAGTCGATTGCCGAGGGCCTGTGTCCATTAATTGGGTAACGGGTGGGGGCTCCAGTCGCCAATATGCTGAATTGTAAGTTTTGAATCGCCTCAAATATGACTTCTCCGCGACGATTCGCACTATTGCTTCCCCAAAATGGGTGCCATCCATTCCAGTCGCCGCCGATGAGGGTCTTATTCAACCTTTGGCCTAGAACCTGTTCCATGTGATGATCACACAGACCAGTGTTTGGCGGAAGATAAATTGACGCAACTTCGATCGCTCCAAGGAAGGGAGGAAAAAACGAGATGAAAGAGTTCAGAGGCAAAAATACACTTATGCGTGAGGCGTAAAAGCTTTGGAACAAAGTGTGTCAGAGAGCAGCTCCAACTTCAGCTATATATAAATTTTACTTCATTATACTCTACTTTGTATAGGTCCTCTTCAAACTGTACATGCATATCAAGGCATTTAAAGTTCCCTTAAGTCAGCAGCTTGTTATCCATTTATTTATTCCAAATCTCTTCATTTTATGGCTAAACTTAAATCAATTCAAATGTTTGTCCTTTTCAATTGGCCCATAAATCTGTGTCTGTAATTCGGCCTGCCTATTATTATGGCATAAATAATGGCTGCCTTAGAAATAGTTGAAGAAGCTGTAGAAGAGGAAGCATACAACATACAGATATATGTAATTAAGACAAGGCTAATGCTTTGGCTAATGCCAGAGCTTAAGTGAAAACCACGTTGGCAGTCCAGCATTTTGGCTTTTCTCAATTTTCAGTTGAATGTTCGCTAGAACTTAGACATTTTGCATGTGCCCAAGCCCAGCTACTGGTTCAATCCCTATGCCACGCCCACTCTCTAGAAGCTCGTTAGATTTAATGACAGCGCATAGTTTGGGCACGCACGACATCATTTTTGGCCCAGAGCTTAAGCCAGAAGCTGAAGCCAAGTGCCACAGAGACCCCGTTTGAGATACATTTAAGTGCGTCAGCTCGACGCGAATGTGTGTGTGTGTGGGTGTCTATGTATGGTGTATGCTTAAATGTGTGTGTGTGTGCAGCTCTCTATTGAACCGTTAATTTGTATGTCAACTTAACTTGGCACTTGGCAGAAGCTGCCGCCTCGTCCTCAATCTTTTTATACCCTTACAGAGAGGATATGTCAAGTATGTGGCACGTCAGGCTAATTGAGCCATAACACAGTTTCTTAATATTGTCGATTATCGCAGATTGCCGAATTGAACACACATGTTATAAAGCTATTCTATATTACTGTAGATTAGAAGTATACAAACATTTAAATTTGAAGTTTATATATTGCATAGGTCCTGCAGTTTGTTGTTGACAAAGCATATCAAAATGTAGTGTATTCAATATTCGAGCATTGCAGATAATTTTTCTCACTTCTTCATTATTCAAAGAGAGTTCTGCGACGTGCTTGATTTGGAGTATGGCATAGTTCTGTGTCCTTTGTCGCTGCTGTAGCCACTCCATCTCCCGCGCTCGTCTTTCTCCTATTCAATTGCGCAGCTTTTGTGCGGAACATTCACTTACATCGCCTTGGCACAATAAAGATGGCACTGATAACCATGCCAGCGAAAACCCTATTGGGGCGCAGTGGAAACTCTTTACCGTCTTCCTCTTCTCCTAATTTTGGAGAATTTTTTTGTCGGCTAGATAAGAGAATATTGTTGGGGGGATTGTGCTTGTCAGGCAAATGAAGTGATAAAGTTATATAGCGCAAAACATAGTTGATGATTGTCATTAGATAGAAAGAGTTCTGATTTATACGCAGAGTGCAGTACATGCCCATAAATTGGCTCGATAAGCATGTATGAACACCGAAAGCATAAAAAACATGCCCATGTTTACAAAAGCCCAACAAATGTTATATTTAACTTTAGTTTTTTTCGTGAGAAATGTTCTAATTTCAATTTTATTGTAACGTAAGTCACATATTTGTAAAATATTTGAATTTATTTAAGTATATTTGCATATTTGCGTTATTCAGCTCACAATCTGATTAAAAAAGTTATTTATTTTATGTTCGAAATCCTTTTGAACTGCGACTTTTTCACAGCATGTTCTGAAATTATAATTTGCATATTCATACAAACACGCACATACACATACAAGCATACATACATACACGTATAAATATATGTAAATGTGTTTGCAGCTCATAAAGCAGCCCCAATAAAAGCATGTTAGACATTCGCATTGTCAGCCATTGCGTATGCGTAATATTTTGCATGTATATATATATATCTTTATATATATGTATGCCTAAGATGTAAATGTCACTGCATATTCATACATAAGCCCAACCCGATGTTCGTGGCATGACAGCAACAACAAAAATTAAAACAACAACAACAAAACGACGCTTTATTATTAATCATAATTAAAATGTTTTGTTTCCACGCACTTTTTTACGCTGCTGTGATGCTGCTGGTCGCACTTCTCGTTTAATTAAATACAAAAACACAACGAAACACAAACAATATCCTGCGCCAAACGCATTTAACGCCAACAATTAATTATAATAACAACTACAACATGAACACCACCAACAACAACTGATGAACTGCTGCCGAACAAATGCTGTCACATGCGGCGTATGCGCAATGTTTTATGTTTCACTGAACATTTGACCCGGCTGGCCGCCATTTGCAATTGAATGAAAATCGAAATTGAAATCGAAATGAAAATGGATGAAAAATGTGCTGGCCAAATGACGTAACATTTTAACAAAAACCACATACATTTATACACACACACACACATGTGTATGTGTCTGTGTGTGTGCGTGTGCGTGTGTGTGGATTATTTATTTGCAAACGATATTGATACTTTATTGTGTACATTATGCGATACTTAATGACATTTAATGGTCGCTTGCACTTTCGTCGGGCCATTGCCTAACGCTTAATGTAAATCGTACCAATGAAAATTAAATGCAATGCGAACGATCAACCACAATACAACAACAACAACAACGACAACGATAACAATGGGAAATAGGTGGCTTTTTGGTTTAAGGTTGGTGTTTGGCTTTTTTACTATGCATACATATGTTTATACATTTACTATACACATAAATAATTACAAAAAAAACCACTTAAAGTCGTAGAACTTAGTCAGGGTACAAATTTCTTAGTGAAAAATGTCTGTCTCAGAATATATATGTTTAGATTACTTTAAAGCTCTGTTGTGGCTTAAATTCTTATTAAACTATTTATGTTATTTAAGCTGTTCTTCTATGAATTTATATAAGAAATATTCTAATAAAAATAACTGTTTTCTTTGAAAAGAATGAACAGATTAGCCTACATTATGTTGCTTGTAGAAAATGTCAATTGCATCTTGCCTACTATCGGCCCACTTGTTTATTAAATTTGTTATTTATTTAGTTGTTAATTTAAGTTTAATTTTAATTTACACGAATTCCCAAAGTCGCGACAAGCGAACAACTGACTGAAAACACCTACGTAAATATTTATTCAAATTGTTGCGCATGTAACTGTAAGCACATACATATAAATATATATACATAAAGTGTGTGTGTGTGTGTGTGCCTGTGTATGAAGGCAGACACCGAACTGGAACCAACTGCACTCGACTCCAACTCCAGCTCCAACTATGAAATATGTCAAGTACAGCAAACAGTTACAAATTTATGGCAGGCAGCACACGCGACCAGGATCCGCCCTCGTCCTCCCTGACCCACCTCTGCCCCATCCACAGGCCCCCCTCGTCCTCCTGGTTGGCAGTCTGGACCGCTTGTAATTCAATTAAAATGCAAAGATTTTAGCGCTTCGGGCACAACAAATGGAGCGAGCAGACCCCAACCAGAGAGACACACAGCCAGTGAGAGAGAGCAAGAAATAGAGAGTAATATACTGTCTCTGTCAGCCATGTCCACTTCTCACTGTCAGTGGGCGCCCAAGTGCTGTTCATGCTCAACATACTCTATAGTAAAGTGTTGCATGTGTATTAAATATGAGCAGTCTTAATTCAAGTTAATTCAGTCTCTGAATAAAGATTTTGTCCACTTTCGTCATAGGAACTCTAAGACAGTGAGCTCCACAATTAAAATATAATCTTTGGTCTGTTGAAATATTGTTTTTCTTTTTACTCGTTTATGCTTATCTGCTTTTTAAGCTACTACAAAATATATTTATCCAGGGAATTTCATGTTCGACAATGCGTATACATCAGCCCCTTATCTAAGCACTCTTTACAGGGTATATTTTACTGAGCTACTTTATACTTGGCATTTGTAATTCTTGTTTTGCATTTGACAGTTAAGTTTTCACTGATAACTGGCATGACATCTGCTCTTATCAACCATACTTTAGGCTAAAAATAAGAAAACCTCTTGTGGCCACGGCTGTCAGCCCTGTAAGCCTCGCAAATGTCAAAATAAAACAAAACAATTTACAATTAGCCCCGCGGCCAATAAAGTTATTTTGTACTGTGTTCAGATCTTGTGTTTTGCTTGTGACCCACTGTTTATTTATACCTTATGAGTGGCTTTACGATCAATTAACAATGAATTTGGTTAGGTGTTAATTTGCAACGAAATATCACAAAAAACTTGAAACAAAAGCGAAGCTTTGTTCGTACTTATTTTTAACAGTTTATTGATTGCGCAATAAACTTGCAAAATATTTGATCCGGCTCATGAATATTATTCACAATAATCTTAAACGCCTGTAGAGGTCAGCTTTAGTCGGATGACCCATGGAAAGCCCTATAAATGACCTTGACTCTGAACGGTTTTTTTCTGTGTGTGGTTTTTGTTTGTTAGCGAAAATTGCATAAAGGCAAATAATTGGCCCAAACAAAAGCGCAAAAGCGGAAAAAACAAGCCAAAGCTATTAAAGAGTGTGGGCTGTGAGGAGGCGGGGCCATTTACAGTTGGCACAATGGCAAATAATTGCTGTTATTTTGGCTTAGACAACAAAGCCAATAGCTGCCACAATGACTGTCAAACTGTTGCAGCGCGTTTTTGAACGCGACAAAGTCGTTCGACTGTGTGAACGTGTGTTACGAGTGTGTGTTTCGAGTGTGTTGATGTTTAGCTGCGGGCGTAAATTGAGCATCACAAGTTCAATTACACACACACACACACAAACACACACTCGTACACACACATGCTTTGAGCTGCCCTCCAACTAAATTTTTAATGGCACTTTTTATTTTATTTTTCTTTTTTTTATTTTTGCACAAATTTTTCCCATTTAAATTTGATGTTGGTTTTGGGTTGCTTTTCAATTTCCGACGCCCAACGTTTGTGAAGCCCGGTTCATGGTTCTTGTTGTTGTTTTTAAAACAACAATGAAGCATTTCCGGTTACCAGATGAGTGTTCTGCGTGTGTGTGTGAGTGTGTGTGCGAGTGTGAGTTGGCGAGCATTTTGTGGATTATTATTCATTAGTTTGCGTCAATTTGTTTTAAAATGTATATACATATATATAAATATATATTTATATATACATATATTTAAGATACACATACATTTAAACAGAATTGTGCCGACAACTAATGAATGCTGCAGCGGGTTTATGCTCGACCCCGAAGCTAAGCTGAGATATGTCTATGAGCGGATATAGCAATAATAATAATACGAATGCTTGAGTGCCCAGCCGGCTTTAATATGAACCATCGAGGCTGTGCAACTAAAGAATTCCGCTGGAAATATAAATTTGCGTAAATTAATAAAAATATTCGTGTCAAATTTAACTTGAAGATAAATCAAAGGCGAGTTTAGATTTATGTAAATGTCGGGCTAACTAGAGCTTTGAATAAACACAGATCAATTTGCATTGTTTAAAACGTATTTCTTGTGTCATTAAAAATCAATTAAACTTAGGATACAAATTAAAGCAGGTCTAATGGAAAAAGGCACCTCTTGACTGTCTGGCTACTGTTAGGTGTTAACAAATAGTCTTTGGAGTCAAATAAATTTGTATCTTAGTTTATTTTTAACAGGATAAAACTTCAGATATTATTTATAATCTAACTCGATAATAAATTATGAAACAATGTTTATCAATGTTAGATTTAAAAACGAATAGAGAGGGTTGCCTAAGAGCTAATTAATTTTCTGTTTAGATTTCATGAATTTTCGCAAACGCTTGCTAATCTCTTTTTAACATTCCTTCTACTTGCAGGTAAGACACGACGTCTTTAATTCAACTCTGAGTGTGTTCTCTAATTGAAGGCGATTGTGAGTACATGGTCGAGGGAGTTTATAACGCGTTCGAATCAGAATTGTGAAGACTTTCGGCCCACGCTGCGCAGAGCTGAGTGCCCGGTTTTATGGCACATTCATTGAGTGGAACGGAACATTTCAGGCCTATCGCATGTCCAGAAAGTGTCAAAAAGCGTGGGCAGCCCAAACACTTCATGGGCTCATACAGAGAATTGAGAATTGAGACAGACAGACCAGACGACTGGTTGTGGTGTGGATCGTTCTGTAACTGTTTACATTTGGTTGGAAGACCCCCCACTGTTGCCCACTAATGCCCACTAGTGCACGCAATGTTTCTTTGCCCTTTTCTCGACTCTCCACGCTCTTTCCTACGTGTGCTCCACTTGAGCTATTTTAATAGTGTGCCAAAGCAGCAAATGACAGCGAGCAAGTCCTGCCCCACCATCCGTTGGGTGTTTTACTTGCTTGTGCTTGTTATTGTAACCATTGCGAATATGCTAGTAATTTAGTGGGCGTGTCCGGGCCCTAGTAGAAAACTTTGACGCCAGCAAAGTCCGCAGGCGTTGGCAGCAGCCAGAGCAGCGCGCGAAACTAGTCGAGGCAGGGGAATTGCTCTAGCGATATCTCTCGAGTTCATTGCTTGTAAAATTGACTTTAGCACAAGCGCATCCACCGACAGCAACAACAACAAACACAACTTTCAGCCGGCAGCAAAACAAGCCACAGATACTTAGCCACAGTTTTGCAGAGATGCCTTTCTTTTTAGCCTCCTTTTTTAGAGATACTCAACGCATGTGTGTATAGATGATGGCATATTAGTTCATATTCAAAGTTCTAAGAAACTAAATTCAAATGCAGCTCAGCTGAATTTCCATAGATCGATAGGCCTAACTCATAATTTTAATTAATTTTCAGTTCTAGTTCTTATCTGTTAGCGAACCAACACAAAGGGTAAAAATGTTAGCTAATAAACTATTTAAGCTACAGGGCATCTGCTAGGCGAGCAGACTCTTCGAACAGTTTTTTGTTTCTTTCTTTTTTTGTGTGCTGCGCATTTGGTGCTTACCTTTTGGCTTGGCAGTCAAAGCTTGGCCGCAATTTGTGTGCTGCGTTTTTCAACTTTGTTGCGGCTGCATTTTCGCAATTTTTCTAGCTCATTTGCCCAGACGCCAAATGTCCTTCAGCATACAGACGTAGACTAACTCTTGGAGTCCCAGTTGCCGTCTCCAATGTGCGGCTTCAGTTATCTTTAGTTGTTGCTGCTGCTGCCACTTTGGCAAATTAAAGTGCGCGCAAAGCCCAAAGCGCAAAACCCGTTTGCTGGCCAAGCCGACGCAAGGCGCACGTGCAACATGGCAACGGGCAACTTCCAACTCGCAACAAGCAAGCAGCAACTGGCTGCAAGGCTGCATCTCAAGCTCATGCCAGGCCAATTTGGCAATGCATGAAAAACAATCCAAAGATTTTTCTCTTATTTTTAAATTTTTTTTTTTTGGTTTTGGTACTCATTTCATTTGGTGCCGCTTGGTGGCATAATTCGCGCAGCAGCCGACGCCCAAAAAAAAAAAAAAACGCCCCAGACCAGCGCAGAGGACACATCGGACTAGTCAAAGGCACTCGCAGCTGGGGGTTCGCGGCTAGGAGGAGGAGGAGGGAGCTCAGCTGTGCTGTCGATTTACGAGCTGTGATATTTCGTGCATGGCCTGCCAAATTGTATGCGGATTTGTATTAGTATTTGGGTTTGTTGTTGCTATACCACACACAAGACTTGGCTTCGAGCCAGCTGTGCGCCATCGATAGCCAGCTGATAGCCCAAGCCACTTACCTAATCTCCATTGGTGTTACACAAGGAATTCCTTAATGTTCTGTGGAAACTAGAATACTTCCGTAAGAGACCTTCCAATACTCTGAAAATAATCATTCAATAAGTGTAAAGCATATTAGCAAATTTCTAACCAATATCTGTACAAAATTTGAATCATGTCCAAGCACAAAGCACCTAATATACTGTCATGTTATTCAAGCAATGAAAACTAAATATTTTCCCAAAAAAGCAGAATCATTCAATTACTAAGTAAAATCGAACTTATTAGATGACTTCCATAGGATACTTTTTTAATTTTTTTTACCGAATAAACTTTTTTTCTAATAACTTACGAATTCCTAATCCTTATCAACATCGATCCACCATACCACATTCGACTCGTCGCCTGTGTGGTTAGTCTAAAAGCATGTCACTATCTCTTCGTCCGGCCTTCGCAGTCAACTGATAGTTCTAACTTAATATTATGCAAGCTCTGATTGTCACTTGTTAATGGATTCGTTGCAGTTGCAAGTTGAAACTTGCAGCACTTTCCTCCGTTGCCTCTTGCCTTCCGTAGTCAAAAGGGCACCGCAAATGGTCTATTTGCCATTTTCCACTCCCGTTTAGAGTGCCTCAATTGATGGTTGGTAAAAAAATATAAAAAGTTCTTGGAACTGTTATTCGCTGGCGATTGATTTAATGCGGAACGGGAGCGGGAATGGGAATGGAAATAGGAATAGGAATAGGAATGAGAATGGGTATGGGTATGGGACTGAGAACGGGATTGCAGATTGGCCACGGTCACCAATGGGGCGGACAAGCTGCTGGCTTCCTCGCTGTGAGCTCTGAGCTGAGAGTTGATAGCTGAGCACGTTCCGTTGCTGTAGCCGTTGTCAAATATGGCTGCGGTCAGTTTTCTAACTGCATCGACCAGCGACAACAACAACAATAACAACAACAACAACAACAACATCAAGAGCAAGAGCTAGAAAAACTTTGGCTTGGCAGCTGCCTCCGCTGTGAAGCGGGCATAAATTTCGCATCCCAAGTTGCTTTTACCTTTTGCGGCCACCCTTTTTACATTTACCGTTATGTTCTGTGCTACAAATTTGCGCTACGCGAATTTGTTTGAACATTTTCTTTCATTTCTATTTTTTGGCTAAGCTGTTTTCAGCCTTTTCCATTTCGCATTTCGTATCTCCCTGAGATTCTCCAATGGTGAAACAGGCCAAGTGGCGCACAGATTCAAATTGTGGCAACTGCGTGAATTGGGACTCGACTAAACCGAAAGGAATGTTCGAAGAAAGAGGTAACAGCTTCGGTAGCAGCTGGCACAGTCAGCTACCCATTCGTTTAGGCCACGTTAGCCGGCTAGATAGCTAGCTGACTGGCTGCCTGACTGGGTTGTTAAACTGGCAAGCGTACAATAAAATGGCAGCCAGGTGGGTTTTATCAGCGGTGCCAACAACAGTATGGACCTCACATGCCGAATGCCACATGCCACATGGTCTATCCCATATGTGTCTATTAGCAATTGTATACCCTGCACCCACAATCAAAATAGGAGTTGATCAAGCTTGATCCAGAGAGAGCCGTGCTTCATATATAACTGATCAAGTTGAAGAGCTAGTCAGATCAATAAGTTCGTTTGTCATCTTAAATGTTTGCAACATCAATTGCCACTCGAATAGATTATACATTGAAGATAGAGGGTATTTTTTAGTCTCTATTGAAATACTTTGTTTTCTCAATTATTTCTGAATTTTATTGTAGTTATATACGAGTGTTTTGGATTTTTTTTCACACCTGAAAACTGCAGAATTGAATGTTCACTATTTGTGCATTGCCTTCATGCCGTTGCCCCTGCCACGCTGCCTACCTGCCCCTCAATTGACGGCTCCCACGGGCGCCTTAACAACGCCGACGGGTAATTGCTGTTCAATGCGACACACGCGACGTATACGCAATCTTTAAGAGTTTTTTTCTAGCTGCTTTTCGTTATAATAACTGTCGGCAATGCGATGTCGTCTTTAATTTCATAATGAGCGACAGTCGATGGCCAAGTTGATGGACTGTGTGTGAGAGAGACTGGCAACAACTGTGACTGCAACTGCCATTGCAACGAGCTGTCATCCGACACCTCAAGGGAGGCCGCCAATTGATGGGGGCGGGGCTGCGAAGGGGCGGCAGCTTAAGGGCAACTCAGCTCGGTTTGATTTGCCATCGATGGCACATAATTGCTGCCTGCTGGTGACACGTTGTTGCAATCGCTTTTTGTTGAATGCAGCACCTCGTCCGCACCGCTCGCGCTTGTTCGTTTCCTGGGGCGCTTTTTATGAGCAGCGCGTTGCCTATTTGGGTCAGCGCCTGCAGTGTGCAGCGTGTTGAAGTGCAACCAGACGGAAGTTTAGTTTGTTTACAGGCGCGTCTGTTTGTGGCATCCACGAGGCGAAAGGCTGCCAGCGCCAGCGGCTAACGAACTTCTGGTCTAGTTGTGGTGCATCGGACAAATGCTTTTGTGGTTAGCCTAATCAGAGCAAATCTCGAGTTGATCACAAATGGATTGATTAACTCAGCAGAGGCATGCTCTGGGCTATGCTAGATCGGCTAATACGCAGCTTAAAGAACATTCTTGTATTTATTTTCTTTAATTCCATTCCAAAGGCTCTGCCGGCATTCCTTCATGTTTTCATTTGCACATTTCAAGAGTCTAATCAAAATAAAAAAGAAGAAAAAAATGTTTAATTTTCTGCTTGCTCGACTGCTGCGAAGGGTGGTTAGTTTTCACGTTGGGGTCGCAAATGAGCTGGGGCGTAATTGAGAGGGTGAGCGAAAGGAAGGCGGGTGAAAAGTTGGTAAATGGTTTTTCACGGTTGGCCATAATTAATTTAATGTCTAATGCTTGCCTGTGCACGGCAAGTAAATGGAAAAGTTTGCTCAAGAAATCAACGCTGGCTGCGTTGACAACGGGCTGGGTGGCGGGCGGGTCAGCCACACGTCTGACATAAATAGCAGAACGTAGAACGCAGAACGCAGAACTTTAGAAAGTCAAGTGGTCAGAACCAATGTGGCAAGTGGCAAGTGCCAACTGGATAGTGGCAACAACTGTCGATCGATGTGTATTGGCGATCGTCTTTGACGTCGCGCTGCGCACGTTTGCCATCAAATCGATTAGCGCGAGTCATGAGCAGTTGTGGACGAGCAATCGTGCAATCGCTTTGGACATGCTGAGCCGTGTCTTGACTCTGCGCTGCAGTTCTTCTATATACCCTGTACTCCCTGTTGCATAAGGCAACTCAGACAACTCAGACTCTGGAACCAATTTCAACAGCTTAGTTTAACAATGTGACTTTCTCAATCGTTTATTGACCCTAAAATAATATATATTAATATAGATTCGCGTGAACAATCTATTGATCTGTTTCAACACATGAGCTGCTCAATATGTAGGTTGGTCTTTGTATAAATACGAATCGTAGCTATACCAAACAACGATACGACATATTACAAATAATTCTATTCATATATATTACATAAAAATGTAAATAGTTTCAGATTAAAATATCACGTAGTGCAAAGACTTGTCAATAGAATTTTGGTCGAGGTAGATCATAGTCGATCAGGCGCATTCGTTGCGTCGTGTGTGCCGTTTCATTGTTCTACATTGACCATTGGCCAATGACTTTGACATAGAAACAGGCCACAAAGCTAACATGGAAAGTCGCAGCGGCCTTTCACTGGGCAGCAGTTAAGGCTAAAGGTATTTCCATTCACAGCTCAAAGTGAACTTCCCTCACCCTGTCGCAGCTTAAGCACATGCCACTGCACCCACGCCAACACAAGGGGGTGTAGAGCAGTGTATGTGGTTGCCCAGCCCTGGCGCAAGTTGTGACCATCCCTTGGAGCTGCTCTCGGCGTTTTGCTTCTGGTTTCTTGTTTTCCCTATTTTGCTTTTACGTCTTTACGCCTTTTATTTATTTTCTGTTTGTTTGCTTGAAATGCAGCCCTTCCCCTCGCCCACTGCCTCACCTCTCTGTCCGTGCCTCCCTCTCTCTCTCGCTTGCGCTCTGCTGCTATGTTATGAATATGAAAAATGCTGAAAGCATTTCAACGGTACTTTAACCCCACGACAGCAGAAGCAACTCCACAACAACAAGCAGAGCGACAAGAACGACGCATATCTTGAAATTTATTCACATCCCTTTGCCCCCGGTCTTCTTTCTGCCCCTTCACCGCTCTTCTGTTGCCTTGACTCCAGCCAAATGGGCAGCTTTTGTCGCCTGTTTATTGTCGTCTGCTTCATCTTGCTGTTGTTGTTATACTATTATTGCTGTTGTAGCAGACGAAGGCCTAGACAAATTTGTAACGTACTTTCCGGCGGTTCCAGTTCCAGTTACAGCTCCAGTCTTAGTTCCAGCTCCAGCTCCTGCTACTGTTCGCATTTCAGATTTGTCATGAGGCGCAGTCAACAATCATAACCGTTATGTATATGCTGTGTGTGTTTTTGTTGATGTGGTTGTAGCGGCAGCAATCTTTATGTGCTGTGTAAATATTGATTTTATTTCTTTTTCTTTTTTCGGCTTGTCTAATGTTAGAAAACAAGCTAGAAATTTGTTTAGGTTTCACCTTTGAAGCTAGAATACATATAGCATTTGAAGGGAGAGCGTCGAGGCATGGGAAACCCTAGCGAGAACTTATAGAGGGAACTTTTAAAGTTGCAGGTAGTTTGAATTACATTTAAAATAAAGGAAAAACTTCGTTAACTGAGATTTATTTACTATTACATAATATGCCATGCATGGGAAAAGGCATAGTATAATCCATTATGTGATATTATATATATCGTGATAGATAAGTAGTTCAGACTATATAACTATGCAAATACTGTCATAATACTTGGTCTTAAATTAATTAAACTATATATAAAATAGCTCTGATAGTAGCATAGAAATGTGTGCGATTAACATATTACGATAAAGTCTTATCAACTATTGTTACTAAAGTAAACTTGCAATCTGCAAGGGTATTCAATATTCGGCACTTTAACTGTCCATCTTGCTTATCCGCTTAAAAGCTTTTGTGTGAACAGTTGAAACGGTAGTCGATGTCATTGTCAGGCATCAACAGTTAATCTCTGAAAGGTCTGCCAATCTAGCACCCGCTCTTCAGTGCTGCCTTTCTCCATTATAGCTCTGCCTCTTCCTTTCTCTCTCTCACTGCTGGGTGACATTCTCTTCTCTTCTTTATTGCAATGCTTGTCACATTGAATTGCATTCACAGCGCGTGGCTCATGGCTCTTGGCTCGTGGCTGATGGCTGATGGCTGATGGCTAGGTGAATGCCATGTTGTCCGCATCCTTTGGTAACTACTTGCTGCACTTTTAGTTTACCTTTCGACGGCTGCTGTCAATGTCCTTTGGCCCGGGAACACGGACAGCGAGGACAGCGGGACAGACAAGGAGGCAGATAGAAGCGAAACTTCTCTGCTGCCGCAGCGAGACAGGCGTGATGAGTAGATGTTTGTCTGAATGCAGTCGAGTGCAAAAATATGAATGGCGAATGGGCGGCTGGCACGCCCACAGCTCTGGGCATGAAGTAAATTGCATGCGTACACTCAAAGAACATGAGTGTAACTTCTGCTGTGATCAGTGTCGAATTCTGTACTTGGCTAAGAGTCGCTCTTGAAGACTTCAAATAAAACTACTTCGCTTATGTAGAGGGTTCTCAAAGAAACTGCAATTAATATCACAGGAAGTTTACCTTAAAGTTCCTTAAATTTAAAATTTGGAAAAACTGTATTAAGATGTCTGAATTAAATTGATATATGCATTAGCTAGTATTTTTCTTCAAGTGTACGTATGTGTACACATTCAAGTGGAAGAGGAGTTCAATGCACCATAGGCTCTACTGATAAATGTTTAGTCAGCGCCTCTGCAGAGCGGCCTCCAATTTACTAGTCAAAGCGTCTTGCAACACTTTCTTCTGGCAATCAGAAGACGACGTAGATGCTCGGCCGTGCTGCTGTAGGTGGCATGACAAGCTGCATGCCGTATGCCGCATGTTGCAACACGAAACTAGTTTTTTATGATAAGCAAAAAAGACAGGCACAGCGAGCCCGGCCAGAGCAGAGTACAGCCCAGAACTGACTGCCCTGCCCCTTGAACAACAAGGAGCGACAGGGCCAGGCCCATCCTTACAGCAGCAGCTAGGCGGCTGCTTTGCTTGTAAAGCGTATGTTGCTGTTGTTGTTGCTGTTGTTGTTGCTGTTGTTGTTGCTGTTGCTGTGGCTGTTGCATTGTATTGTGTGTTGTCTAGTGTTCTGCTTGGCTTTAAGGCGGCTGCTGCTTGTCTCCTGCAGGCGGGAGCGCGTCATTGACCTCCAGCTGGAGCCTGATGATGCAAACGTTACAAATGCAACATCAACAGTGCAAACTGTAGCTGTAGCTGTTGATGCTACCCAAAATGCAATCAAGCTGAAAGAAATGTCAGGAGTCGCGAGGCCAATGTACGCATAAATTAAAATCAACCAAATTCGCTCGCCCTGCACGAGCCCAATGTCGAGTGTCAACTGAATGCCACGCCCACGCCTCACAGCCTCCACCGCAAGCCCAATTGAACTTGGCCAAAATGCTGGTCAAGAATGCGCTCAGCTAACAGGCAACAGACAACGGCCAAACAAGCAAAGAAACAGCCAAACAAAACTCAATTAAAGTCAAAGCGCCGAAACCGAAAACGAAACCAGTTTTTATGGCGCGACAGACACAACTGAACATGGAGGACCAGAGCAGGCCAGGCCACAGCACGAGAGGATGCTGTTGAGGCTGGATTGAGTTAGAGATGAGAGTGTAAAGACTTGTCTTGGAATACACAGAAAACCTATTTGAAAGAAGAGACTTTGTTGCCACTCAACTTTTTGAGTTCCATTCCATTACCTATCCCTTAGAATACCGATTTATATATTATAACTATAAGATATGGTTAAATACAACAAAAATACCTTTGGCATTTAATTGACAAATGGTTAGCATAGATATAGCATATATATACCATATTTGCCACATTCAATTTGATGATTGTAGCATCAAAACTTGACGATGAAGTCGTGTCACGAGCAAAGCCACAAGCTCCTCTTTAGCTCTGATCGTATACTCTGTGACTGTGACTCTGGCTGTTCCTGCGCATTGTTTGGCCACAGATCTTACTCTAATTCAAAGTGCCTCCAATGCCCCCTAACTTCTTGTTGCTCGGCTCGTTGCTGTCTTTGCTTTGCGGTTAACCACAGGCATCTTTGCCAACGAGCAAAATTTATAAGATGATGTTCCTGGCATGTGCTCCCCCCGACTTGCGTTCAGTTCTTCTGTTCGGTTCTGTGTATTGTTCAGATTACATAAATTGATGTTGATGCCGGTTGGGCTGCAACTTGAGACGTTGCAGCGGACGCAAAATATTGCAGAGCGAAGCGTTAAATGCGCCCTCGGCTGTGCCTTTGCCAATGCCAATGCCAATGCCAGTGCCAGCGCCAGTGCTAGCCAATGACAGTAGGCCATCAAAAGGCTTTTGCTGCACAGAATTATGATAATCAGTGTGAAGAGAGTCTACTATATAATTAGATAATGCCCGGCTGCCATCAAAGCCATTAAAGATCGCATCATAAATTATTAATTTTCAACATTTTCTACTATTCAATATTTCAACAGACCTTAATTGACCTTCGCGGCTCTAAGCCAGTTGTTTAGCGCTTGCCCAACAAAATTATTTTAATTTATTGACAGCTTCAACTGAATATTTTCTACTATTATTAAGAAATTTGCACAAGTGCACTGTGCGCGGAAGGTCGCAATTAAATTCCTTTAGTAGCGGAACTTGATAAACAAATATTATGTTAGCAAATACGAGCAAATGTAGGAAAAGGCTGAGAGAGATCAGATAACAGCAGCTCTTTGTGGTTTATTTATAGAAATGTGGAAAAAAGTTCAAGATATATACTCCAAACTGGTTTTACGCTAAGTTGCTTAAGTGAAGCTTATTAAAATTAATATAAATATGTATTATAAAATGTTCGAGATAGGAGACATACAGGGTCAAAAGGCAAAGGAAAAGATATTTATGTTGCAAGAAAGTGTTATTCGAAATGAAATAAATTTAAGAAAATGAAAATATTTTTCAAATATTTATAACAAGTTCACATTATATCAAATATTATGCAAACGTATTTTGGGTATTTATATACCCTTTAGCTATCACTATCAATAGTTGCAACGCTGTTCTGCTGCAAACCTTTGCGATGGGTACATACGTTTCTTTCCCACTGTGCTGGAGACATCTTTTCCGTTATAATTTTGGTTAATTCCGCTCGTTTGTTCACTCTGTGCTTTGTGTAACTCGATACCCTATCTTTGCAGTGGGAGTTTGTACAGTAAACTAAGTGAAACTGAAGTTAGTTGGCCGTTGCAGTGGCTGTCAAACTGTGGCGGCAACTGCCAAAAAGCCGAAATACAGAAACTAAGACAAAGCGCAAATGCTGACACTAATGAGACCATAAATGTAAAGCCTGCCACAAGACACAGGCCATGGCGCGAGACGGCAAATGCAACAGCGACTCTAATTGCTGCAATAGAATGAGATTACGAGCAACTGCAGCGGCAACAACAACTGCAACTGCAACTGCAACAGATGGCCGCCAATTGTGGCGACCCAATTGCAAGCGACTTGGCCAACTGACTGGCTATTTACTTTTTGCAGGCAGTGCGCTTGTATTTCTGTATTCTGTTTATGTTTGCCTGCTGACCGGACTGTCTGTACGTACGTCCGTCTCTCCATCTAACTGTCTGTTTTTGCAAACAATTGCAACAGCCTCGACAACAACTACTGTTTGACAATTTATCAATGAATGCCTCTAGTTGTTGTTGTTGTTGTTGTTGTTGCTGCTGCCGTTGCCATTGTGCGTTGCCTTTTCTTATTGGAACAGGAAGTCGCTTATTTGCTGCAAGTGCGCATCGCATTGACATTTACTCTTGAGAAGAAAAAAATAAAAAAACGCTGAGGAAAATCTAGGCGCGTATACCCCAGCATGGGGTATTTGAATTGTCACAAAGTTTGTAACGTAAACAGAGTACAATCAAGGGTATTCAATCTTCGTTGTTTGTCTGTTCTGCTAAAGAAAAAGTTTTCGTTT
The DNA here is from genome assembly GCF_003285905.1 of Drosophila hydei. NCBI lineage: Eukaryota > Metazoa > Arthropoda > Insecta > Diptera > Drosophilidae > Drosophila > Drosophila hydei. The sequence goes on from NW_022045656.1 coordinate 3,307,367, forward strand.
TTTTGGTAATTTGCATTGATTTATGGTCGTTCACTGAAACACCAAATACGTCGAAGGCGAAATAAAAATAAAGAAAGATGTGGCATACAGCATCATGTGCCCCAATTTCGTTGCAGGCAAATGGAATTTACGAGCTGCAACTGCGCTACAAAATAAGCAGAAATTCTAAATTACTTTTTAGCCCCGCACTGTGTAGGCCAGTGCCAGGGCCAGGGACAGGGTTAGGGCCAGGGCCAGATTGGATTGGGTTGGAGAATCGAAATCAAAACTCATAAAAATGCAATTTGCGCCAACAAGTTGACTTTAAGCAGGCCCAGAAAGCGAGCCTCCCCCTGGCCGAACACACATAATCCACATAGCAAGCCCGATTCTTTGGCCCAGGGGCGGCGAGACGTGTCTGCAATTTGCATCTGTGCATGTTACGGGGTAGCCAAAAGCGAGCTTAAACGGAAGAAGAAGCAGCAGCGAGAGCAAGGGACGCCATAAAAACCATTTGGCGCACGAAAGTTAACGTGTGAGGAGTAGGGGTAGATGAGGGCGCCCGGCCTTTGGGGGCGTTGTAGTTTGTGTGGTGGAAATTTATGTTTAAGCCGCGAGGGCGAGGGTGGCAGCAGAGCTGCATATTTCCGATTTGTAGCTCCATAACAACAGCTGAAAGCCGGAAATAACTCTTACGGCTGCCGAGTTACGTGTTGAGGCTAGTTAAGGTCAACACTTTAGCCCGAAGCAGAAATAGAAATATAAAACAGTTTTCGCCGTAGTATACAGATAATAAGTTATATTTCAAATTCTCCTCTATACTCTTACCTATATCGCTCTAGAGAAGATTGACTATAAGTAATATATATATTATAATTTTGTTTCCATATCGGCAAGAGACGGGACACCTTTTTCTCTGCAAGAGATCCTTTTTCTCCATTCCTTAAATATCTCGAAACATTAAAAACTTTTCTATTTTCATATTAATGCCTTTTTTAAAAGCATTTAGAATAATACTTATATGACACTCTCTAATACCGGGTGTGGCTTATTTAATGGCCACATTTGTCACATTGGGAATTATGAGTACCGCGTAAGGGTATCAGATCCCCAAATTCTAATCCGAGCCCAATTCTCGGCACACATGTGTGCACATAACACGCACTTTGCATAATTAATGCACTGGCAATGTCACCAGTTATACACTTGAGACTTCAGGGCGCATACATATTTACATATGTATATCCAGGAGGAGTGGCAGGGGAGGAGAAGGAGCTTCCCTCGGATGCATGCGGAAATGTTACGGAAGTTGGCTCTGTTGCTTGTTAGTGCCAGAGCATTTTTTTGTATAATTAAAAGAAGAAATTGCCACTTAAACTCAACGGTAGACAAGGAAGAACATTGCAGGCGGGTATAAGCGACTGCGCAGTTCTCTGCAATATAAAAACGAACTGAAAAGGCAACTACAATGATATGGGAATATATCCATCATATTCTGGAAGGTCTTTAATATCGTATTATACATTCTTAGTGCTAATATACCATTTATCGCAATATACAGTGTATTTTTATAAATGCATTGCCAATCGCTAGATGGCGCCGTTGTCACGCGCTCATTAGCGAACGCATTGTGAATCACCCGCATCTGGAGCACCCAACGCAAGCAGGAAGTCTTTTTGTGTATGCGTGGGTGTGTGTGAGAGGCTGTGCGTGTGAAAATGAACAACTTGAGCACGTGAATGGCACACCTGATGGATGAGGCAGAACTCGGCACTCACTGCTGTCAGAGTCACGAAGCATAACTCACCTTTTATCCCTTCTCTTGTTGCAGGAGCTGAAAGAGAGCTTTAACTATGGCCTCTTTGCACCACCCTCGAATGGAAAGGCGGGCAAATTTCTAGATGAGGAGCGTCGCCTGGGCGACTATCCTTTCAATGGACCCGTTGGCTATCTTGAGGTAAGCTGCATCTATCATATATATAACGCACATAACTGACCCCATCTCTTCTCCTTTTCTGCTGTCTGCTGCTGTAGCTGAAGTACAAGCGTCGCGTGTATAAAATGCTTACACTGGATGAGCGTCAGCTGAAGGCGCTACACACACGCGCCAACCTGCGTCGCTTCTTGGACTGCATCAATGGCGGACATGTGGAGAAGATAGCCAAGATGTGTGCCAAGGGCCTGGACCCGAACTTCCATTGCTCAGAAAGCGGCGAGACGCCCCTCTCGGTGGCCACCGGTGCCAAGAAGCCCAACAAGCTGCTTATTGCATTGGTCAATGGCGGTGCTCTGCTGGACTATCGCACCAAGGATGGCACCACAGCGCTCCATCGAGCTGTCGAACATGATTCGCTCGAGGCGGTCAGGTGAGGCGCTCAAAGAGTTCCCAGATTCACATCAGAAACGATTTTAATTTGGATCGAAATATCTTTTATTTAATACTAATCCATGTTCAATACTTGCAGCACGCTTTTGGAACTTGGCGCCTCGCCCAATTATCGTGACGGGCGTGGCATAACGCCCCTTTATATTTCAATAACGCGCAAATGCGAGGCGAAGATTACGGAGAGCCTCTTGCATGATCACGCTACGCTGGGCATACAGGACAGCCAGGGCTGGAACGAGGTGCATCAGGTAAGTCGGTGACGGGTCCAAATAGCTGCTAACCTCTTCTATATACGATTGAACTTACTTTTGGTTCTTGTGAATGACCCCGCTGCCTATCCAAAATTGTGAGATACTTTGGTGCGAAGGTGCTGGGAAAGTTAAAAAACGTATTTGCTAATTGATTTTTACTTCTCTTCTGTCTAACTTTAAACGCTTGCCCTAACTATTGTTAAACTGTGAGTAGGCCTGTCGGCACGGCCTGGTGCAGCACTTGGAACACTTGTTGTTCTACGGTGCTGACATGGATGGACGCAATGCGTCCGGTAACAGCCCGTTGCATGTTTGCGCTGTTAACAACCAAGAGGCTTGTGCTAGAATGCTTCTCTTTCGCGGCGCACAACGCGGTGCCCAGAACTTTGCCAACCAAACTCCCTATCAGGTATTTAAAACAAAACGACTCAAAATTCAACAACTTAAAACATTTTTAGGCTACAAACAACACACGTAATATACTCATAATGTACTCGTAGTTTTTGCTGGAACTTCCTCACGTAGATTTGCTTGTAGTCCTAACGAACGAACTTAATGCCTACTTGAGCTTTTTGTTTTCTTTTTCGGCTAATAAAACTCTACTCCATAGGTGGCGGTCATCGCTGGCAACTTGGAATTAGCCGAAATCATTGAGAACTACAAATCGGAGGATATTGGTGAGTGCAGAAAGCCTATCACAGTCATACAACGATTCATTCGCACTCACACGCCGTAGGAGACGTTGGTCAATCAATCTCTGAATCTGCAATTATGCTCTTAATCAAATACTTGCATAATTGACAGGTTGACTGAGTGATTGATGTAACGGTTCCGATACGCATCGACCAATCCCATTTGACTCGTACTCGACATTGACATTGCCATATCGTACCTCTTACTCACCTTTCGTCCCGTTTCACCCTCAGTTGATCCCATTTTTGTCACAATTTGGTTAAAATTTTTTTGATTTTCTCAACTTAATCCTCTACTCAATCTACAGCTAGATCGATTCCAGTCAGTGTTTAGTTTATTGTACACCCTGATTTAAGTCCCACTATCCCAATATTCAGTTCTCAAATACACCGAAACAGTTCATGTCAAAAATCATATATATAAATCAATCAATCAATCAATCAATCAATCATTTCATCATTTAGGTCTTCTCAAATCTAAAATCATTTTTCATACATCCATCATATTTCAATGTAACATAAAGTGTTGATCCTATTGATCCTGTTATATATCAAACGCTATATGTACAACTTTATATATATACATATGTATTTGCCTTGCATATTTTGCATTTGCTTGACACATTTTTCTCTATATACTACCTCTCTCTCTCTCTCTCTTCTACATATATATAAATAGTATCGTATTGTAACTGTAACTCGTTTCAATTTTTGCTCGTACTCGTTTGACTCTCACTTATCATTCTCTCTATTTATATATATCTCTCTGTTTGTGTCTCTATTGGCTGTTTTGTTGAACGTTACTTTATTATAGTTATCGATTTAACTGCATTGTAATCGATTTATTCAACTTGCATTTAATTCAGTTTTCATTTTTGCTAACATTCATAGAATGTTCCATTTTGCTTTATGATACGGTCAATTACTTGTATATATGTACAAATATATATTTATTTATGTATATATATATATATATATGTATATGTATTTACATCAGAGCAGTAAGTACAGTAAGTAACAGAGCGTTTGGTGTATCGATCTTAAGTGTTAGAGCCGCTAGGCAGCGGTCTAGGAATTTGTCTCTTTCATTTACCATTTTATAATAGTTATTTCTGAAGTAACCCCAAACTTTAGATTGAGTAGAGCGCTAGCTACAGCTGAGCAGTAACATTGTTCTATAACATTGACGTTATGTTAATTAACAGCTGTTGTCAGCCGTTCATAGACTACTTGCTCAGCTTTAGCCTGGCTTTGCCCTCATAAGCCACAAATAGATCGCAATCGGGATGACTACAAAATGTGACAAAAATACATATCCATAGCTAACAGCAATGTGCATAGACCCTTTACTCAAACTCTACTCCAAGCCGCGACACATAAGTTCAGTTGACTGACAAAACTCTTCCCACAACAACAACAACAACAACAACAACAACAACAACAACAACAACAACAGCAACACACACACATACAAACCAACAACACACATATAAATCGCAAACTATCCTTAATCCACAATCGCAGTACCCTTCCGGGGGCCGCCACGCTACAATCCGAAGCGCCGGTCGGGCATCGGCTGGCTGAGCGCCAATGGGGCCGCTGGCGCTGCGCTGCTGGCAGCGGCTGCCGGTGGGCTGGGTGGTGCAGGCGCTGTTCCGGGGCCAGGTGGCCAGCAGCAGCAGCAGCAGCAGCAGCAGGTGTGTGTGAATGGCGGCAATGGGTCGTTGGGCACGCTTACGCGACGTGAGTTGCAGCAGCTGCAGCCACCACACCACAATTTGACCCATCCGAACCACCAACAGCCCCACAGCCATCAGCACGTGCAGCAGCACTTGCACCACCAGCACCAGCAGCCGCATCTGCAGTTGCATGGCCCGCCCTCGCCTTGTCCATCGGAGCACATGCTGGGCGCCTACAGCTCGGCCAGCTCGAGTCTTTCCGAGGGCTCGTCGGGACATCGCTCGCACGAAGACGACATCAGCATTGTGACAGGTAATGAAATTAACTTTGATTTCGCCTTTAGCCTATGTTCGCTTTAAGTTTATTTTATAATTTCCATTGTGTCCCAAGAGCGTGCCATGAGCATATACTTTGATTTTATTATACTATATATACACTCTGTTCTTACTATGACTATGTCTATATAAGCTCAGCCAGAGGTTAAGTATAACAATTGCCATACATTAAGCATGCCTCTTAGAACTAGACCAATTAAGACTTAGTTAACTTTCTATATACCACGAGTGCATGTCTGTCAATTTATTGATTATGTCTATATATACAAACATACATAAATAATTATATATAAAATCTATCTAAATACTTAAGCACCTCTTTAAATCGATTGCAATGTCATGCTGACTCAGTTATCGATAACTTGTCATCGTGAAGCAAATCATGCGAATCAGTCATACTCTTAATGCACCTATTCGACTAACTGACTTAACGAGCCTGCACCAGATGAGCTTCGAGCCGAAGCTGCCTCTAGAGACATAACTGGAAAACAGTTTTTAAAAATAAAAACTCCATTTTCTGTCCATCAGCTTTAAGTCTTTCACTTTCTCCTCCAAGAAGCTGTTCCAGTCTCGAGTAATACTTACTAATTCTGATTTATATAATTGATCATCGTTTAAAGACCCAACAGCATTTATTTGCTGCGTTTCACTGCTTTAATGTGAGTCGCAGTTCTGTGTGTGATTCGCAATTCTTTCCACCATCCACGCATCGCTTTTCGCGCTAACTCTCGCTCTCAATGCCCAGCCACTATTCAAAGCATACGCATGCAATCGCCATCCTCGCCTCGATGTTGTTGTCTCTGTGAGCTGAGCGGCTCCAATTCCTTTGGCAAGCGAAATCATCGACTGACTTGTGCTTTCGCTTTTGCAATCCAACAGATAAGTCGCTGGGAGACACCAGCGACATCATCAGTGATTCGTCGGGCGTGGGCACTAATTCGGACTCGGCAGCCTGCTCCATTGGACATCCCAGCACCACGGTGGTGTGCATGGAGCCCTACGCGGGCAACACGGTGGGTCACATTCGCCTGCAGCCGGGTGATGTGATCGAGGTGGTTGGCAGCACCGATTGCGGCCTGCTCGAGGGCTATGTGCGTGGCACCAATCATTCGGGCTTCTTTCCCGCCGACTGCGTCCAGGAGGTGAATCTGCGCCAGAAGCACATTACCAATGTGATGACCGCCAGCACGGGCATGGCCCCACAACAACACCAACAGCAGCAGCAGCAGCAGCAGCATCAGGCATTGCAGGCCCAGCAGACACAGCCAGCCTCCTACCAGGGCTCCCCACAGCTGAGCCTGGGCGGTCACTCGGGCAGCTCCAGTACGCTGCTCCAACAGCCGCATCAGTCGCCCTCGCTCTCCATGACCAGCAACGGCTCGTGCCAGCAGCAGCCCGAGGGCATGGTCAACAATTCCATTGGACAGTACAGCAGCGCCACAGCGCCACGCATCAAGAAGAGGTAAGAACACTCATAATCCCCGCCAGATGGATTCCATATTTAATGTAACTTTTGTATTTGGCTAGCGCTTACAACGCGCCACGCTCAGTGGTGTTGCATAGGGCCAAGCGTGGCTTTGGCTTCATTTTGCGCGGTGCCAAGGCAAGTTCCCAGCTGATGCAGCTGCGTCCCTCCGAGCGCTTCCCAGCGCTCCAGTACTTGGACGACGTGGATCCCGGCGGCGTTGCCGACATGGCCGGACTACGTCCAGGCGACTTTCTGCTCACCATCAATGGGGAAGACGTGAGCGCCGCCTCGCATGAACAGGTCGTCGAGATGATACGCTCCGCAGGCGCTCTGGTCAACATGACCGTCGTCTCGCCCCAGTTTCCACTGCAGATGCAAGCCAGCGCTCAGTATTTGCCCAGCGGTGCACGCGCCGGCAGCCAGCATCTGTCCAGTGGACCCAGCACACCGCAGAGCGCGCACCGCCAATGCGCCACTTTGCCCCGAAAGATGTCTATGGGTCCGGGCGGCCATGCCAGCGGCAGTGGCTCTGCCGGTGGGGGAAGTGTTCGCATGGCTCCGATGCCACCGCGCCGCGATCCAAAGACTACCCTGAGCGTGGGTCGGGCCAGAGCCAAGTCGATGGTAGCCGGCCTGGAGAATGGAGGCGAGAAGGAGCAGGACGAGCAGGTGCCGCATGCCAAATCCAATTCGGTTGAGTCGATTGCCACGCCCACGCCCACACATCCGGGCACGCCGGTGCAGCTGCGCACGGCCAGCATTAAGGCGCGACCCACATCGAGTCGCATCACAGCTGCCGAGCTGGAAGAGCTCTTCCAGCGACAGCAGGGCGAGGGCAGCACCTCCAATGCCAGTCGTTACGCCACCATGATGACCAGCTCGCGGTTCCAGTCGGGCACAGACAGTGGTGCTGCGACGCCACCCGGCGCCAATGGCTCGCCAATGCGCACAGGTCCCCTGGTCTATGGCAGCGTGGCCGAGATGAAGCGCCAGAAGACGGCGAGAACCAAGCATGGCAGCGGCACGCTGCGTGGCAAGCCCGTCGCCACGCCCACCGTGGGCGGGGCGATTGTTGGCAGTGGACGAGATCTGAAGCGTTTCCACTCGACGCCCGATCTGCATGGACCGCAACTGCACGGCTCGGCCTCATCCATTTGGCAGGCCGCAGGCAAAGGCCATCACTCGCAGGACGATGTGGCCACGCTGCATGCCTCGCTGCAGCGCCTCAACACAACTGGTGACAAGGAGATCAAAGGCGGGGCAGGTGCAGCTGGTGCCGTGTTGCCACCACCCAATCACCCACCGCCGCCGCCCCCAGTAGGTCAGGTGGTCAAGGTGGAGACGCGCAGCAGCGTCTCGGAGTACGAGAGCACAATATCGCTGCAACAGAAGCTGAAGAAGCGTGCAGAGAATGACGCAGTCACCTCGGCGGCCATCGATGGCGTCCAGAGCAGCTTCAATCCGTCGGCCAATGCCAAGATCTACGCTTCGCCGCAGGAGCTACGCAATGTGATGGCCTGGAAGCTGCGGCAGGCGCAGGAGAAACCACAGCAGGAAACCCTGCCACAACCACAGCCACATCAGCAGCAACTACAGCAGCAGCAGCAGCAGCAGCAACAACAGCAGCAACAACAGCAACAGCAGCATATCAGTCAATATGCGGCACCCACACAGCTGCGTCCACAGGCTGCAGCTCCGGTGGGCTCTCACTATGCAGCTCCACAGCTGCAGCAACAGCCAACAGCAGCAGTCGCTGCACCACAATCGCCTCCTGCGCCGCCACCACCGCCAGCAGCAGAACAACAACAGCAGCATTCAAATGGCACTGCAAGTGCATCAGCAACTGTTGGTGGTCTAGCTCCACCCATACCCGAGCCGGACTACAGCTGCAGCGAGTCAGACGGCGAGGATGAAAACTCGATTCTGGTTGCCCGCAACACGAAGCTCAATGAGAAAATTGCACTGTTCGATGTTCCGGAGACCAGCGGCAACAGCCAGGGCAGGTAAGTGTCTCCAATTGCCTCTAACTGTACTCGCATCAGCCACCCACTAACGTGTGTTCTTCTTTAGCGGCAGCAGCTCTGCCTCTGGCTCGGGTGCCTCCATATCGCACTCGCTGTCCGTGGAGGAGATACAGCGCATACGCAGTAATCTCAAGACCTCCAAGTCCTCGCCCAATGGCTTTCTTAAAAAGGAAGACGAGCTGCAGCAGCAGCCACAGCAGCAACAGCTGCTGCCACAGCCCGCTGCTGGCGAGGATGAATGCGATAATAGCAGCTCTGGTGTGAGCAGCGACCAAGAGTTGCTCGCCACGTGCGGAGCCAAGCCAACGGATACCATCAAGAAGAAGCCAAGCGTTACTATTGTCGAGGAGCCGAAGACCATACCCGATCCACCAATGAAGCCATTGGCCAAGACGACCATCAGCATTGGGGCAGCAACAGTCAATAGCAACAGCAACAGCATTAATGCAGGCACGAATGTGGCGCATGCCGCAGCTGCCTACGAAGCAGCCACTAAGACTAGTACCCCCAATCTGAACAACAATGCCAGCAGCAATCACAACAACAACAGCAGCAGCAACAACATGACAGCGACAGCAACAACCACGCTGACTGTAAAGCAGCTGGTGCAGCAGCAACACGCGCCAGTCATACAGCAGCAGCAGCAGCAACTCAGCGCCACTAAACCAACAGTCATGGTGGCCAACAAGCCGCTAGGAGCCACCACTCAAGTCAAATCGAATCAACCCGTGCTCAGCCCTCAGGTGCTTGGTCGCATACCCAACGTGCATCACCAGCAGCAGCAGCAGCTGCAGCAACACCAATCGAATCCCAATATAAAGCTGATTGCCACACAGCAGCAGATACTGCAACAGCAGCAGCAGCAGCTGGCACACCAGCAACACTTGCAGCAGATACTCAAAGCCAAAGCAGCGGCCGCTGGTGGCGCCAGCACCGCCGCCCTGGTGGCCAAGCAGCAGCAGCAGCTGCACAAGGGCCACGACTCGGAGCTGGAGCAGCGTTCCGATCTCGATGACGATGATGGTGAATTGAGTCCCTCGCCGCCGGCCAAGGCATTCCAGCGCCACAATTCGCTGACGCGCAAACAGGCAGCGGCCATTGCCATGCAGCGGGGTGCCACACGCACCACAGCCGTCTCGTTGGTACAGCTACCACCACCTCTCGAAGCGGACAGCGATGGCGAGCCAACGCAGCAGCAACATATGCTGCAACAGCAGCAGCAACAGCAGCAGCTGGCCACGCATATTGTGGGCATGCTGCCCAGCGGCCAGTTGGTGGCAGTGCCCTCTGCTGCTGTTGCTGCTGCTACCGCTGTGTCGCAGCCGGGCAACAACAATCTGCAGCTGTGCACCGAGAACCTGGTGCTGGCACCGCCGCCCCAATTCTGTGACTGCAATGATGCCAAGCATGCGCCGCAGTATCATCCACAGCAGCAGCAGCAGCAACAACAGCTGCAACAGCAGCATCAGCAACAGCTACTGCAGCAGCAGCAGCGTCACCAGCAGCAGCTGCAATTGCTGCAGCAACAACAGCAACAGCATCAGCAGCAGCAGCAACAGCAGCAGCAGCAACAACAGCAGCAGCATCAGCGGCTGTCTGGTGGCGCTGGCGCTGGCGCAGTTGGCACCTTGGGGCGCGTGCGCATTGTTGGCGCTATGCCCAAGGCCAATCATCATAGGCTGCACTAGAGCAGCCGTCGATAACTTATCGATCAATCGATTGATCGATCAACAATTTGCCAAAAACGTTTAAACGTTAATTAGAGTTATAACAGCAAAACAGCAACAGTCATTGCCATTCACAACGAATAGCTGCACCCACACACACATACACACAACACACACATGCGCACGCTGGCAACATAAGCTGCCAGCAACATGTTTCGAATCAATTTCAATTGCAACTTGTATGCAAATGCAATCGATGACTAAATAAATTCAAAAATATGTATGTAAAAACATAAACATAAAAAAAAACAAAAACGAAAACGAAAACACAAAACAAAAAGAAAACGATAGAAGAGCAAGATATGATAATTAGTTAATTACGCCATGTGGCACGAGCACGATTTTTAATTTGTTTAATTTCGAAAAGCGAAAAACAAATGTTCTATTATTTTATTATATTTATTGCGTGTGATATAAATTTATGTACGCGGCGTAGGCGCAGCAAAGAAACTCAAACAGAAAGGATTCATACCTTTAATTGAGCATTTGAAACAAGTTTGCAATATTTAAGTAAAGTTCTTTATGCATATATGTAAATCGTAAATAAATAAGTTTATCGCAATTGAAAACAAACTGAGCCCAGTGCCGATGGCCAACTGTCGGCGGCTCAGTTTCTTTTCGAGCTGGCACAAGTGAAAGTGGGCGAAAATAGCCGCGGAAAATGCCGTGTAATCATCCACGAAAAATGAAATTCACTTTTAGCATAAGTATGAAGTGTTTAACCTAGGGGCTAGTTCATTGTTTCAAGTGCATTTCAGCATCCATCCATTCAGCAATATGCACAAAACACTCAAAGCGCTCATCGACAGTTTTAGAGAAACATTTTAGACAAACGAAAGAAGAAATAATAACAATAACAATAATATTAATAACAATACTAATTGAATTTGAATTTGCGCATTTAGCCGAATTGTTGCGTCGAGTTGGCGGCTAGCCACGGACACACAGAAAACCACTTACCTAATTAACTACTTAACAATTAAAGGCATTTTTAAAAAGCATATTTAATACAACTCTACAAACGCGTAAATTTTTGCTAGTAAAATTTACAGATTTTTACTTTTAACACCCTTTTTGTATAATTGTTTTTTAGAGAACAACTTTAACTTGCGCAAGTATTACAAAGTAAAAGGCAACATACATAAAATAACAATAATACAATTTGAATAAAATTATAATTCTTACACGAAATATCGAATATGTAATTTGAAAGAGGTTCTCGAGTATCTGAAGAGCTCCAACTTATAGACATGCGTATTAACGAGTAACAATTATTATAACTAAGGCTGATTTTATTGCATAATAGAACGTGCAACACATGTGCGACATGTAACAGGCAACATCTAAAATTGATTACTAGCAATAATAATATTTAAAAACTCAACTAATGCTAATGCGAACAGCAACAGGCAAAGGCATTTACATTATTTAAACAAATCCCGTTCAAAGTGTCGCAAATCATTTATAATTAATAATACTAAAATAATTCATAATATTATTAACGATATTAGTAAGCTTAATATTTAAACATTTAGAATTGGCAGGCCGCACCTTTGCACTAGCGTCTAAGTGTTGAAAAGTTATTAAACATAGCCCCACTCACACATATAAACAGTACACTTACACACCCACATACACACACACGTATATATATGAATATATATATTGGCAAAGCTAGCTTCTAATTAGATTTAGCACACCATTTAGTTCTCGCAATAGCTGCTAATTATTTGTAAAGTGTTTTTAGTTCAAAATCTCTACCAGCCCCCTGGTCTATCTTCTCCTCCTGTCACTTCATTTAACTCTTTCGATTTTAGCTAAGCTTGTTTTACGTTTAAGTTAACCACATGGATACCTTAGTGATCCATGTCGAGTGCTCATGCAAGTCCTACCTATGTAAAACTATATATACTATCCACACACGTACACAGACAAAACACATATATAAACATACATATATCGAGTACATGCAGAGTAAGCGTGCATAATAAAGTTGCGTACTATTCACAAATATAATGTTAAACAATTGAAGCACACATACAAAGCCACTCACACACAGAAACACACATTAAATGCATGTATTTACAATTATGGAATATATTTATTATAAGTCATAAAATATGCAATTATGTATTATGAACATGCGTATACAGAAATCAATAAATATGAATGAAAAACATATCGACGGTTTCCTTTATTCCACGAAATTAAATTCCGTAAATACCATGATGTCATATATTTCTCATTTATTGTAAATTTGCAAGGACATGCAAGAGTTGCATATCGGTTTTCCAGATGTCATAACTCAGGTAAATCCATAATTACCACATATTCCAATAATTATTATGATTTCATTCCGTAATCGTAGCTGATTCGCCCATCCGACATTCAATTTTATCGATTATTAATAAATCGAAATTTTTTTAGCTATCTCATTTTTGTATTCGGCCCGTATTTTATGGTCAGATTCGTTTAAGTTTAGTAACCAAATACAGAAACTAAATCTCACTTGGTTGCATTTTTAGTTGCCTGTTATTGGCCAAAACTCGGACGGCAGAAAGTGGTGCATTAGGATGATAAGGATAGGCTCTCATGATGCCCATCACTCCAATATTGCGGAGTCATTTAAGAATTCAGGACTTTTACGATTTAGTTCCTTAAATATAAACCCCAAAATGGGGCTGTTTTCCATCTATTTAAAGGACATTTGGATGTTTTTTTGCATATTCATAATTATGAGGCCTATTGGGTCTTCCATTCCAATGCTTAAATTGCAATTCTTGACTTATATCACCATGAACTACGTTACATAAAATAACGTTTGTTTCCACCTTAGAAGTATGCAATACTTTATATTGCATTGGTTGCATATAGGAGAATAACAGTACGAGGATATCTGACTGGGAAATAAATTCAGGAAAATAAAAGAAATCTTTTTATTTATTTACAAAAGTAATATTTTACTATTTTATTTTGTTGCTTTTGTTTTTTTTTTCTGTCTGGTTTCTTTAATATTAAAAGAAAATCTACAAATGTTTGTAGTTTTTGTTTTTGTTTTTTGTTTTGCCAACAAATCGTTTGTATACCGAGTTGCTGACACAGAAGTTTTGTTGCGCATCCTGGAGGACAACAAAACGGCAAACCGAAGACTTGTGCACCAAAGAAATTTGGCTAAATTAAAAAAAGATAATAGGAAATAAAAGTAAGGATAAAAACAAAACAAAACAAAATGCTGCAAAAGGCGCTTTTTGTTTTTGTTTTTTTTTTTTTTGTAAATTATACGCTAAAATTAATTTGCATTTGCTTTTGAAGTTTGTTTTTAGTTTTTCTTTTTGCTTTTGTTTTTTTTTGTAAATTGTTAAAGTTTTGGTTTGCCGCTGGCAGCTGTTTGCTTTTAATTGATATCGAGTTGTGGGTGTGTGTTTTACTTGCAATGCTTGCAACTCGCTGCGCCTCGATTGAATTGCAAGTTTTCAATATATATATATGTATATATATAGATCTGTACTCGTATATATATGTAATAATAATATGCCATATTGTATATAGTAATAATAATAATGTATATAGATATATACTATATAATATATATAATTTGCGTGTTGTTGTTGTTGTGGTTTTTTGTTTAAACAAGTTGGTTTCGTATCATTAATTACAAACTACAATTCGCGTATTTCTTTATTATAATAATTGTTTAATAATAATTTTTTGTTAGTTTTTTCTTTTGTTTTTGTTTGTTTGCGGCTTAAATACTTTGGGCTACGCGTTTGTTTTCTAGGCGTGTGTGTGTGTGATCAGTGTGAGTGTGTGTGTATGTGTGTGTGTGTGTTCGATCAGCATTCGATCTAGGCATTATCTATTAAACTGCTGCTCTATTATATTTCTGGAAGTGTCGCTGTCGAATTTTGTATGGCCTCTGAGCTGAGTGAGAATGGAACCGATCTGAACTATTTAACTTATGGACTTATGGAATTGCGCTAATTCAATGTTGTATAATAATTTCATAGCTGGAATCTCTTATCATTTTTGTCAAGTGGGCTGCTGTGGGCGTGGCATGGCGTCACTTGGTAACGCGGCCAAAAACGCAGTTAGCTAAAAATGTATTCGGCTGTTTCCTTAGATATCTACTTCAATAATTGTTAGCGCTCTTAATCGAATAAATATATATACACCTATCGAGATGAATATATAGTCTGCGTATGCGTATGTGTATGTGTGTGAGTGTTTGTGTGTGTGTGTGTGTGTCTGTTGTACATATATATGTATATAAATTTATTTAACAAACTACTAATTTTAAGGGCTTTATGCACGCTTTTCACTACCAAAAAACTACGCGTAGTATATTTAATTATAAGTTTTATATATATACTAAATTTATATATATTTTTAATGTATATATATCTCTATATATAATTTTTTCTTTAAATATGTTTTGTTGTTTTGCGCTTAATTCGCATTGTTGCTCCGCGTTTGCTTTCGCTTCTCGTTTGAAATTTCATATAAACTTAATTGTTACTCAAAAATAATGTACAATAATAATTAATAACTGTTTCTCCGCTCTAACTGTAAAATTTCTCATTTTTCTGTTTATATTTTTATATATGTGTGTGTGTTTGTAAGCAATTAAAATATCACCAATATTTTTGCTTTTACTCTTTTTTTGTGTTTTCTCTTTCGCAATTTTTCGTTTTCATGTAAAAAATTAAATTAAATTAAATACAATATAAAAATGTACAATTTTTTTGTGTTTTCTTTTTTTTGTTTAGTTTTTCATTTTTTTTCTGACGCGTTTGTTAAAAAGTTTTCTTTTGTTTTGTTGTTGGTTCCATTTTCGTTTTTTTAGCTTTCTTTTTTGTATTTTTTTTAGTTTTGCTTTTTGCTTAAGTAAAATGAAATGTGGGCGGGCGAACTGTGCGCTGGGCGTGGCCAAATTGCATTAAGTACAAGTGCTTAAGTTCTGCGAGAGTGTGGGTGTGGGCTGGGTGTGGGCGTGGGTATGTGTGTGCTTTACTATTTGTCTTGTTCTTTGGGAAATATATTTTAAGGCTGCTTTTGAATACTTTGTTGCTCGAATTATTATTTCAATATATATATATATATATAGAAATATATATTTGTAGCGTATGGAATGTATGCGTACTGGCCGCTGCCGCTGCCACGCCAACAGCGCTCGCCCGCCTTGGACCGTTGCTGCCCTCTGCCCCAGAAACGAGGCGGGCAGCTCTAGCGGCTAATAATACAGTAAAGTCCCAAATTAAAGTACATCGAAACGAACTTAGCATCTAAAATTCACACAATTAACAAACAGGGGATGAGGTTTGAACGGGATTTTGGGGGGCAATAACAACAACAGGCAACAAAAAAATTAAACAAAAACAGGCAACAATTGGTTGGTTGGGTGGTTGGGTGGTTGATTGGTTGGTGGCTAGCGTGGTGCTGGTGTTCTTTAGGCAGGTGCTGGCATCCTTTTGATTTCACACTATTCCCTCTCTCTCTCTCTCTCTGTCTCTATCGCTTTACTGCAGTATGTCCTGTAGATTGAAGTTGTCGTTGTCCAGCGAGTTGATCAGATCCTGCGTGGAGAAGTTGCTGTCCACCGGCAGGCTGTCGAGGAATTCGAGACACAAGTCATTCGAGTTGGCCACCACCGAGTTGATCGTCTGGCTAATTGAGCTGGCGCTCGCAATCGTGCCCACGCCCACGCCAACACCCACGCCGCCAACCGCCTGGGCTGCAGCATTGTTGTTACTGGGTCCGGGTCCGCTCTGGCTCATCTGCAGCAACTGTTGCTGCTGCTGCTGGTGTGTTGTTGTCGTGCTGCTGGTTTGGACGAACTGCTGCTGCTGCATCGTGATCTGCTGCTGCGTCTGGCTCATGTGCATGCTGTTAATTTGCATCTGGGTGGCCATCATGGCGCCGCCACCGCCGCCGTTGCCGCCAGCAGCTGCGCTCTGCTGCTGCTGCAGCAGCTGTTGCATTTGCATGTTGCCGCCACCACCACCTCCGCCGGGTCCCATGTGCTGCTGTTGCTGTCGCATCAGCTGCTGCTGCATTTGCGCGGGCGTCAGCTGCATCTGCGGGCCGTTGGGGCCAGACATCATGCTGCTGTTTGGCCCGTTGCCCGGCGCATTGGGCGCTCCATTGGGCATAAAGTTGCCTGTCAGACGTAGAGCATTAGTTGAGCTGAACCGTTAAGAAGCTGCAATTTGAAGATGCTTACCACTGTTGAAGCCGCCTGGTCCTTGTCGCATGGGTCCGCCCGGACCGAAGCCCATTTGCTGCTGCTGCTGCGTCATCATCATGTGGCGCCATTCCTGCTGCGAGCCCATGGGCATGCCATCGGGTGTCACCTGCACATTGGGCGGCCGCTGCTGCTGCTGCGGTTGCTGCTGCTGCTGACCGCCGCCGTATGGTCCGCCCATGCCGCCGCGTGGCCCGCCGCCCGCGCCGCCGTGTTGCTGCATGTACATGGCCGCATGCTGGGGCCGCATCATTGGCCCAGACGGTGGGATGGGTTGCTGTGTCATTCGCCGCATGGCCGCCGCCTGTGCAGCGCTGTTGGGGAAACGTCCGCCGCCGGCGTTGCCACCCACACCCACACCGCCGCCTACGCCAACGCCAACACCAACGCCACCACCAACGCCAACGCCAACGCCACCGCCGCCCACCGTCTGCTGCATCATCTGCGCCTGCATCAGCTGCGCCTTGGTCGCATTGTACTCGGGCGGCGGGGGACGCGCACCGGACATGTGCTGCTGCACCTGCTGCTGATGCTGCATTGCCTGAGCGCGCATCATCTGTTGCTGCAGGAACTTGGCTTGGCTGCCGGCTGGGACCGGCACCGGGCCACCATTGCCGCCGCCCATCATCATCTGGGCGTTGGGCGCGCCTCCGTTCGGATTCATTTGCATGGGATTCATGGGTACTCCGGGCCCGCCCATTTGCATGCCCGGCATGCCGCCCATAGGTCCGCCTAGTTGATTCATTGCACCATTATTGGGTCCGCCAGCGCTGCCGGCGTTGCCGCTGCCCGCACCGACAGGCACGCCGCCCGGCTGCTGCTGCTGCTGCTGCATCAGTGGCACATTGCTGCCGGGTCCGCCATTCGCATTGGCCGCAGCCTGCGCTTGAGCAGCCGCTGCGGCGGCCGCTGCTGCCGCCGCCTGCGCCTGCGTTTGACGCTGGCGCATGTTGGGCGGCACCTGCTGCTGCTGCTGCTGCTGGGCGGCTGCCTGTTGCTGTTGAGCAGCAGCCGCTGCTGCTGCTGCCGCCGCCTGCTGTTGCGTAAAGTTCATGCTTTGGCTTTGGGAGAGCGAGAAGCCGTCGGAGGGTACTGCAAGTCGGATCACAATTCAATTAGTTCGAGTATTCGAGTGCCGAAGGAGCATTTGCTGCACTTACCATTTGCATTGTTCATATTTTGATTTGGTTGCTGCTGCTGCTGCTGCTGGGGGCCGTTCGGATTGCCTCCATTGGCGCCCGAATTGCCGCCGTGCGGCTGCTGCTGCTGCTGCTGAGGATTGGGTCCGGAGTTGCCCGGTTGCTGTTGCTGCTGCTGCTGCTGTTGCTGCTGCTGCTGTTGCGCCTGCTGCTGACTGAAGAAGACGCCCTGCTGCGCGGCAACCGAGACGTTGCTCTTCATGTCGCTGCTCAGGTGCAAATGCTGACCAGCAGAGACCTGGAGGGAAGAAGAGCAGAGAAAAGCAAATTAAAATTCCATAACTTTTGTTCACAGCTGCAACTGAAGCTCGGCATGATAACAGCACATATTACGTATACGACCTGTGACAAAGAGCAAAGTGGAATGCATTCAATTCACCTACATAAGACTGAATATGAATGGAATGGTGGAGAGCGAAAAGGTAAGGAGAAAGGCTACAAGCCAGCCTCCACTTGACGAGAGGCTTGTAGATATCAGCCTTTCAATAGCGACTTTATCTCTTATTTAAATTGTGAAAAGTCTGCTCAGGCCAAGTTTTGTCCGATATATAGCTATACTCCTTCGCTAAACGTTCGCTTCACAAGCGAATCCTGAAGCTAAGGCATTGCTTGCATCATATTTTTCTTAGCTTAACTTTAAGTTGCATCGCTCGAGTGATGTTTCAGCCTCAATGCGTGTGGTTTAGGCCTGCTAATTGCATCCCAGCTGTCTGTTATCTCTCTTCGTTTCCTGTTGCCCCGACGCTGACCCTATCAACTTTCCAATTTGCATCGGTTTTGGGCAGCCTGTGGAATTTGACTGCCTGAGCCAGAGTCAAAGATTTTGAGGCTAATTCCCGGACGTGTCCTGGGCTGAGGTAGCACATTAAGGACCTGCCCGCCACCTGCCCCGCTGGCAGCTGTCAGCTTTTGCGCTACGACTGTCAACACCAGCCAGTGGGCGTGTCAACCAGTGGGAGTGGCTATGGGTTAAGGGTTGAATGGAAGTTGGTTTTAGCTGCGGGTGTTGCAGACATTGAGTCGGCTGCTGAAGCTTATTATCAAGCACAGCTGCATTCGCATTCGCATCCGCATCCGCATCCGCATCCGTGTCCCATTTGATGGCCTTTGCAGCTGGCTAAGCTGGCAAACTCTGTCGCACTCACACACACACACAGACACAGCGAGAGTGACAGCCACACAACAACATTGAGGCATAAATCTTTTGGCACTTTTTCAGTGTCTACTTTAGCGGGCGTCCGGATCTTTAGCTTCTGCTTCTGCTTCTGCTGCAGCTCGCTCCCAGTTCATATTCATATTTGCAATTTATTTGTTCCGCTTATGGAAGGGCCTGACCCACTAGAAAGGGGAGTTGAAGTGGGTTCAACTGCGTGGCGCATTTCAATGCCAAGTGCTAAAGTTCGTGTTGCTGCCAACTGAACTGTAAGCTAGAGATGGCTGCGTGACAAGGCACGCGTAAGCACAAAAGTCACTCACGAAATCTGCCTATGAAGAATACAGTTGAACTTGCTGAATAACTGCAGTCGTTCTTATATACATATATATATATATATATATATCCCATGCCCATCTCCAGCTTAGCATATCGTTTAGCCCTGGCCGAGCACCTTGCCTCGTGCTCGTCCTCGTCCTCGTCCTCGTCCTCGTCCACATCATTGTCAACTCTATATTCGAGTCGACGCGACGCATAGGCCAGCCAATAAATCTTGGCGACACGACTTCAACGTCGCCGTCGCAGTCAGCGTCGGCGTCGACGTCGCAGTCGCAGTCAACGTTCAGTCAGCGCTGCTCTCAGTGACCTCGCCTGGCTGTTGGTTTTTGGCGCACTAAGCAACTTTGTGGCCTCTTTGGCCATTGTTGTTGTAATTGCTTGTTGGTTTAATTTATTGCGTTTTTGTGGCACACGCATATGCACGGCTGTGTGTGTGTGAGTGCGTGTGTGTGGCATAAAGTACACTGATTAAAAGTCATGGACTCGCTGAGCTAATTGAAGTTTAGTGCCAACAGCAACAACAGCAAACGCCAACTGTTGCCACAGCGCGCTAACTCCCCACTCTAGCCACGCCTCTCCGCCTTTGTAGGGGGCTATCCCCCGTTCATAAATCATTTGCATGCCACTGGCAAAAGGTGTGAAATGCGTCTGCTAGCGCAGCATGTGCATGCGGCTGGCGTTGCCTTTTGATGAACACCTGAAATTAGCCTGCAAACTGCACATTGCGTATACGCACTGTATACGCTGACAATTTGTGGTTTTTAATACTGCACTGAGCATTAAATAGAAGAGCAGTCATATGACAGCTAATTGATATGATGACATCTCAAATGAATTCATATTGCTCAGAATACTGAGGCATCTTTTCTTTGATAACGACTTATATTAGCGACACCAAAGGTTGAGTACAGCAGGCAGCTGCATACGAAGCTGCGTTATCTTTTTCTATGATGTATACATTTTTACACGATCTATGCCTTTAGAGCTTGCCATAATCGTTACGATGTATGAAGACATATAGGATTTGTTTAGCTTAAATATGAAATTCTTTTTGTTAGTTGGGAATTTCTCAAGCAGTACTCGATGAATATATTATTTTATTTATAAGATTTCTTAAATGAAAAACATATAAGTACTTATTCCTTTTTATTAATATTTATATATATTTTATTTATATTTATATGTATATCATTCATATATTTTATTTATATATAATATTTCTATATATTTTTTATATATCTTTTTCATATTTATATCAATAAAATATATATGAGTATAAATTAAAGTTCTGTAAATTGATTTACTATTATTTTTATTATTAGTATTATTTATAATTTCTATTCATCTGACTTGACTATAGATATAGTCATTTATCATTTGCTATCCCAATGAATGGACAACAAAGCAACATAAGTATACGCTCATAAATAGATGCTGATCAGGCGTACTAATATATATACTATATATATATATATTATAAGGCTGGCTTGGCAATATATAAATGAATATTCATGCACAGCATGGGCTGAAATAATGCCAAATATGTAGATGAAAGAGTAGATTGCGAGCTTCCCCTTGGGACATGCCTATATCAAAGTGAATGTTTGATCGATTTAATCAGCGCTGTGTGGCAGGTGAGTGAGCAGCAGTGCATTCGCTTTGCTTCGCTTCACGTAATTTACTTTAAAGAAATCCTTTGTAAGGACTCAATAACTAAGTCATTGGGCAAACAAAGTGGGCGAGCGTACTTTTACTAGCATACTTCGGGGCGCAGCTCGAGGCAAGGCAGACGTAGCGAGGGTGGGCAGTAGATGTGGGTGGCAACACGAAGAACGACTTCATAAAACAAATCATTACAGCAGCTTTCATAAAAGGACAAACATGGGCACAGTCGAAGGACCAGGCTTAAGCCAGGAAAGAGCAGAGCAGGCGGGGTGGCGTGGGCGTATGTGTGTGTGTGTGTGTGTGTGTTAGTTGACGGGCAACGGGACTACATACATAAAATATCAATAAAAAAGTTTAAAGGTAACTGCGACGACTTGGCGCGAGCGTTTGGCGACGTAACCACGAACAGGAGCAGAAACAGGAGCTGGAGCTGGAGCAAGAGAAGAAGCAGCAGGAGTCTCTCTCTCTCTCTCTGTGTAAGCCGTGCGCGTAAATCCTAAGCTATTACCCCAGCGCCGCCATATTGATTGCGCTGGAGACAAACCGGGCATCCCACACACACAGGCCACACACAAACACCCGCACACACACACACACAACAAGGACTCGTAAGCAGGAAATGCGCATTTGACAAGCCAAAAAGATTGCCGCATGTAGAGCTCGCGACCCTGCCCCTACCCCCAGCAAAGGGACTGATATTTGAGCAGAGGGCAACTTGAATGCTGCTTGGATAGCCGGGGATGTATGCCTTGCATATAGACTTGACAATGATATATGTGACTATGCCACAATGAGAGCTGCTGCTGCGAGTGTGTGACATGTGTGTCTGTGTGGGTGTGTGGCTGTGTGGCTGTGTGGCTGTGTGTGTGCGTTGGGGTCGTTCTACAAAAAGAAATGAAACTTCAACTCAGCCTCGGGGGCTGTTCCGTCTTATTGGCCCCCATGCACGCACGCACACACACACAGACGAGAACAGTTGAGTAGTGGAAAACTGAGAACGCAACTGTACCAAACACAATCAACACAATAACAAACTTGTTGCCCAGGCACTTAAAATAATTGAAAATGAATATGAGAAAAGGCAACTTCTTATAATGATATATATAGAAGTATATATCAAGTGCATTGCACAGCATGACAACTGTTAATGCGCAGATTACAGAGTGTTAATAGCTCAATGTGGCTTAACATATGTGTCACATATTTTAGCCTTGCGAGTAACAGCAGCAATGTTAACAGCAGAGCAGTTAAACAACTAATTACAGAGTGTTAACAGCAGTGAGATATTTAACATATGTGTCACATATGTTAGTCTTGTGAGTAACCGCAGCAATGTTAACAGCAGAGCGGATGCCTACGTGTTGGCAACATATGTTCCAAATTTTAACTTAACTTAATCCTAAACAACTAATTAAAGAGTGTTAACAGCAGTGCGATATTTAACATAAGTGTCACATATGTTAGCCTTGCGAGTAACAGCAGCAATGTTAACAGCAGAGTGGATGCCTACGTGTTGGCAACATATGTTCCACATGTTAACATACAGTTAAACAACTAATTACAGAGTGTTAACAGCGATATTTATTTAAAGCTCGGCGCTGTGCTGTCAACACTTTCTCTGATATTTAACATAAATAACTCCTAAATCACAGTTGAGCCACCTTGCAGCATATGTCTACAGCTAATTTCTTTAGCCGGTTTTAAAAACTAAATGGAATAAGTTCGGTTCATTGAACAATCGAGTTACAGTGAAGCTGGTAGCTCGCATGCACTTCATGAGCGAGGGATGAAGGATAATTGAAGTTGGTTTAAGTGCGCCTAGAGAAGGCAATTGAAACTAGCGAAGCAACAGCCGCCCACTCATCGAGCGATGCACTTGGCAGCGGCCCAGCGCCAGAGTCAATGAAATTAGCAAAACAACACCAGCACCAGCCCCTGCAGCCCCCAAAGGAGAGACAACAACCACCCCGATGCGAATTGCCTTTGCGTCGTTTTTCTTCATGTTTTCCTTATTTGTTTTTCTTTTGCTTTTTGGCACTGAAGCCAAAAAATCTAAATGAAGCCAAGAGAATGTGTCGTTCTGGCCAGGACTAAGGGCAGCCTAAGGGGGGAATCGACGCTGTCATTGGATATTTGTGTGACATAAACTAGCTGCTCCAGTGCTGCCTCCTGCTCTACAGGAGGTGCACGCGATATTTAACGAATTTTTGACAGCGTCTAGTAGAGAGAGACAGACTGAGAGATAGATAGAGTGAGACGTGGGAGCAATCTCATTTAGCGAGGCGTTAAAGCGAAGCGAATTTGATTTTTAATTGGCAAGGACAGCCAAACAGGAGCTGTTATTAAGCATAAGCTTTAATGCCATTTATCGACTTAGTGATTGGATGAATGACAAAACAAGTTTGAAATTTATATTGAAACTTTAAATCCAATACAAAAAGCTATCATTGATTGATTTAATAGCTATTGATTCTAATACGATTTTGCTTGAATTTCATTGCGTGAAACATGAACAACTTTTATATTATCATAAAACTTTTTGGCATTGTCCAAAAGTATTTCATTCTACTCAATGTAACCCAACCCTCTGCTGTGATCGGGCTACTTTAGAACTTATCCAGAATTATATTATTTTGCTTGATTGTCAATCAGTCAGTTAGCCGAATCGCATTAGCATATTGAAAGCTTTTGGCTTATCTATTTTATAACTAATCTAGAACTATAAGAACTAATGTCTCTCCCACTCGCTCGCTCTTTGTGGCTTTCTCGAGTCCAAGCTATTGTTTCCTTCAATCAGCCAGTTGGCCAGGCTTTATGGCTATTCTCTAGACTGCACAACTCATTCTCTATTCGAATCTCCCGGGTAGCTACCAACTTTCATCAGGTCCAACAACAACAACAATAGCAACAAGAAGGGAAAAGCTGGCAAGTTTGAACGAGCGGTGAGTGGCCCAAAGGATTCGAGTAACAGGCTCGAGGGTAAATGTCAATATATGTATGAACACAAGAGAGAGAGGCAGCTATAAGCACATTTAGTAAAAGAGACAGAGAGAGGTGTGTGTGTGTGCGTGTGCATGTGTGTGGGAAACTTTTGATACAGTTGCAGTTAGCACACACAATGCAAGCGAACCCTTTGGCCCTCAATGCAGGACACACAGTACAGACACAAAGAGCTCCCAATCTCGGTTACAAAACGCAGCACTCTATCCCCCACCTGCATGCATGTGTGTGCCTGTGTGTGTGTGCTGCAGCATGTCAATGATCATAAATTAAACTTGCAATAATTATAAATTAAATTTTGGCATAAATGGGCATGAGAGCGCCATATGCAAAAAGCGAGGCAGGGCGGCGCATAGAAAAGGGCAGCAACGGGCACCTCTCATAGTAAAGGACCCCCTCCCCCACCGGGGCTGGGCTATAGCAGGCTACAGCGAGAGCGAGACAGAGCAACAAAACATGCAACGTCTGCCTCGCCTCTAGCCACAAGTGAACTGCACTACATCACAGAGTGTAGTTGTGCAAGCATGTGTGTGTCTGCGTGAGTGTGCGAGTGTGTGTGTGTGTGTGAGGGTGGCTGGGGAATTGTCCGCTTAAATCATTTGGGCCGCTTTGTGGGATGTAGTGCATTCGATTTGTTACTTTGTTGGTTTAATTTAAAGTCCAGCTCATTGGGCAACATGATACGGATTACACATACACTCACGCACACACACACACACGCACGCATACAGATACACACCTGTAAAATTTATGAATGCATTTTAATGGATCCCTTGTCAAAGTTAATGGCCCCGTAACGAACAACCTGCAAATGACCCGG
This sequence comes from Drosophila hydei, assembly GCF_003285905.1. Lineage (NCBI taxonomy): Eukaryota > Metazoa > Arthropoda > Insecta > Diptera > Drosophilidae > Drosophila > Drosophila hydei. The sequence continues at coordinate 3,332,326 of NW_022045656.1, forward strand.
CAAAAGCTACAAAAAAACCAACACGCACACACACACACATACAGACAGACAGAGTAGAAAGCTTTATAAAAAGCTCAGCAGCCGAGTCAAGCTAAAGCGATATACCTCTTATTAGATGATGAGCTAAGTAATCCTGTTGCACTGCTAAAAAGTCTTTTAGCTTCTAAATAATAATCTTTTAATAATCTTTTAATCTAAATAATAATCTTTAATCTTTTAATGTTTAACTTAAATAGTTGCTCAACAAATGCCTAACAATAGATTAAAGACATCTTCGAAATAGATAAAAATGTAAAGTTGATAAATATATGGATTGATCTCATTGGTTAAGTAATATTTTTTGTTAACAAATTTGTTGATTGTCTAGTATAATACAGATTGCAAATAAAAACAGCAATTAAAAAAAAAAAAAAATTATCAAAGCCACCAAAACACTATTTGAAAATTCTAAGAAAATCTTAATAAAGACATTTTAAGCATTTTCGAAATAGTTAACAAAAACTTATTTTACATCAGTTCCGCGAAATTTCAGTTATTGAAAAAATTTTCAACTGTTTCTATTAAACATTTCTAGAGTTACAAAGAGAATATCAAATTGAAATACTTGGAAAACATTCTGTAAAAGATTTTCGTATATGCTTGATTATTCCAATTTGCTACCTAACTAAGCAATCTGTTTGCTGAAACCGATTTAAGAATTAAATTTAATTGAAAAAACTTGTTCCCTTCAATTGGCTGAGAAATGTCTGAAAGTCATTTCCAGATATATATAAATGTATATTTATATATATTGCGATTGCGATTGCGTGCCGTTCCTAATGAGAATGAGAATGATAATGAGCATAATAATGAGCTGTATGCAATTTTAGTCCGTAATTGGTTCGCAGCATAATAACTTATAGATGCCAACATGATGACTATAAAATATCTTAATACCTATAAGCTGATATAAAGAAATACACGTTTATCGCTAGCTCCAGCGATAAGGTTTTGATAATGGCTAATGAAGCTCGTTTGGGTGAGTCAGAGCTAAAGCATCCCATAGATAAAGCAGCTGCATGGCAACAACACAGCAAATTGAAATCAAAATAGCATTGAGAAGAATTCTTTGGTGAGTGACTCGTGTGGCACAGCTGTGTGGCGACTGCAGCAGTGACAGAGACGGAGACGGAGACAGAGGCAGAGACAGAGACAGAAACAGAAACCGAAACAAAAACAGAGACAGCTAAACAAACATCTGCGAACATTTTTGCCAGCAAGAAAAACGCCTAAGAAACGCGCGCGACTCGCGGCTGACTCACAGCGCGTTTTCTGGCTGCTATGCGATATTAAAATGCCAAACGAAACGTGCCAAGTGCCTAGCGAACTAAATGCAATCCACAAAATGATATTGCAAGTGAAAGACATGCATTTATAGAGTTTGCTGACGATTCAACTATTTGTCATCCAAAAAGAACTTGAAAACATTGAAGAGTGACGCGATCGATATGAATATATGATAGAAGCATAGGTATTTAGGTGGAAGCATGAGCTGGCTTAAGTTGTTAATATAAGTATAAAAAGAAATAATATAATTCTGATTGATTCCATAAAGTCAATATATAGATAGCTCAATGATTGAAGGCGATGTAAGAAACAAACAAAAGAAGCAATTTGCTTGTACAACTATAAAAGGATATGAGATCAAAGATCAATTCAAAGCGAGGTTCAATTATAGAACGAAAATAGAGATAGAAATTGAGATAGAAGTTTATATGAATGTATATGACTTACAGATACAAATATGAGTCATATGAGAACACTGTGAATTTTGAATAAGGATACAGATTGATCACAAGATCTATAGGCAAAGAGATGATAGTTAAATAATAAAGTTGATATGAAATATAAAATAATTTATACGATATTAAAGTTAAAGTTGAGCCTGATGTTATATTATACGTTTTAGATAACTGCTAATTGAACCCATAAGAATATTGCACATATAGAAATTCTATCAAACTAATTTTAAAAGTAGACTGCATATCTCAATATGTGTTCACTCACTTCAAATGAGCTCAACAAATTTATCGATCACAATTTGACGAATTCTCATCGCCTCATTGAGAGCGTCCATTTGCCTGTTGTCGATTCGAATTTACGTTTCAGTTTTCATCAATTTGGCAATGGCTAAAAAGTTCAACATTCGTTAATGTTATTTACACGTACTTTCCAAATAGTCGCTGCAAAAAGCGTGCAAATAGCAGCTGAAACCCGAAATGGAAACGCGCAAACTCAGGTTCCAGCGATACGCAGCTAAAATTATTGCGATAAATGAAAACGTAATATCCCTCGCAGGACGCTTTCCACAACTTTTGCTGAAAATTCGCAAATAAGAGAGAGAGATAGAGTAAGAGAGGGGGAAAGAGAGATGGGAAACTGACCAACAAATCGAATCGAATCGCATCACATTTTCCTTTCTACCTTTGGCTTTTGCTGTGGATGCATTTAAAAATTTGTTGGTAAATTTTTCGCCTTGATTTGCACTAAATGCAAATGACTTAACAACGGGGCGTGACACCAAAAATCAATGAAAATTTCATAAAAATCCATTTAGCCAAATCCCAGCAATCGTTAAAGTTAATTACTTAATTTATTTGCCCAACCGCAGCAGCAGCTGACAAAGGGTTTCCAATTGCTGTTGCTGCTGCTGCTGCTGCTGCTGCTGCTGCCGCTGCTGATGCATTAAAATAATAAACAATTAATAATAATAAAAGCAAACAAAACATTTGGCAGGCCACAAATGCGGCAGGCTAAACATAAACATGGCCCGTCGTCGAATAAAAAATAAAGAGACTACCACGAACTAAGCCCCTGGCCCCACCTCCTAGCTAAGCCACGGCTCTGCTGCTTATTACTCTGCACAACTATCTGGCAATAAACATAAAGATACCCTGTGCTTATTTTACTAGCAAAAAAGCCATTAGTGAGCCGTATAACTTAAGGAATATTCTTTCAGCGCATAGCTCTTTGACTACCCTCTCTTGCTGCCCCATCTTCCATCTACCTTTCATCAACTTGGTGCATACTTTTTATACTTTTTTTTATGCTGATTCTACTTTAAGTCTTCTACATGTCTCAAGGCTTTTTGCTTTTCTGCTGCAGTCGTTTTCGGTAACGTTTTACTGACTTATCTCATATACAATTTTATATTGAGAAAATAATGAATATTCTTTCGATTAATACTTATATAAGACATTTCTATTCCTTCTTTATATATATATAAATATTTATATATATTTATAATATTATTTATATTATATGTAAATATATTTTTTTATTTATATTCGTTAAAGTTTCACTTTTGCCTATATCTTCAAAAGCAAAATATAAATATAATATAAATAATTAAAATATAAAATATATATATAAACTAAAAGCACGTCAATTGACCAACCTTTTTCTCCCTTGGCCTTAGCATTTGTAAACGTTTTGCTAATATTCCGCAGCCTTAGATTGCATCGATAAGCTCCTTAGACAGTCACAGCTACAATCTGAAGTCCAGTATAGCTAACATGCCTAACTTATCATAATACCCTTTTCTTCAACCTTTCAAGTTTATCTCTAATGCCAAAGAGTAGATAATTGCAGCACAGCTGTCTGTATGTCCTTGCCTTTGCATAGAAACACTTTTACCTTACTTTCTGGTTAGGGTATTTATCAACACTTTCTAGTTGTGTCCAACTCGTGTCGACCATTTACATTTTCAATTACTTTGCGCTAGGACTTTGAAGTGACGAGCGTCAGACACGCACCTGTCCACCTGCTTCAACCGACGCCCCCTCCATTTCGCTTCTCCCATTCCCTCCACATTTTTAGACAGCTTTCTATAGTGCAGCCACGCCTTGTGTTGTGGGCCATCTCGTTAGCTGGTTTAGTGCCTTGGTCACAGTTTTGGGTCGTATTGTTGCCTCGCAAAAGATCAAAAGTGCGCCTAGACGAACAGACAATATAAAATTACACATACGCCGCGTTGGCCAGGTGGGCTAACTGGTTAGTTGAATCAACTAAGCAGCTACCCGCTCTCCCTCCGTCCTCCGTCCACTTGTTTGTTGTGGTTATATTAGAGCTCTTTGTGTGTGTCCTTTTATATTTTTAATTACAGACTTTGGCACAGTCCTTGTCACATGTGGAACAGAGAGACTTCGCTTATGCTTTTTGCTGTCTAGTTGAGTCCGCCCTGTTTTTCGCATCTTTCACTTTATTGCAATGGAAATTTGTCAGCAGTACCTTAAATATTTTTGCCATATGACTTAATTACTTTATTATTAGAGCTACATGTGCATGGGCGTGGGAGGAAGGGTGGCAAAGTGCCGTATAACTCGAGTTCTCTTCTCGTTAGTTTTATTGATTTTCCTCGGTGACATTTTTTGCAGTCGCTGCCGTCGTTTATTGTGCCGCACTCCTTGAACTATTTTTAAACGCCAGTTAATTGCGTTTAATGACGTCACAACTTCACATGACTTCCAAAGCCATTTAACTCTACAAAAAATATCGCTCTATTTAAGTACACAGCTCCATATTAACAATAATGATTATGGCAGCTGTTGGGCTAGAAAGGCTGCAGAGGCAGCTCGTTTTGTTGCATTTGCTCTGCCTCTTCAAAAGATAACCAATTCAAGCTAGAACTACATTAAAAATGTTGCTTTTTATACCATATAAAAGCTGAGTAAGTTTTTAGTAAGCTCATTGTCATAAAAATCATCTCAATACAAGGACAAGCACATTTTAGAAAACTCTCTTTGTAATCATCTGCAATACAAACATTCTAATTCCTAGCTCTTACACTTCAAGCTGCTTAAGAAGCAGCAATCAATCAATCAGCCAATCAACAAAATTTTTTTATATAATTAGATAACGTCACAAGTTTCCTAGATCAATGAAAAGTAGGTCAATTAATGTTATTATAATATATTTTATTAGGATACCCTACCCCTTATACACCTACATCACATCTGCAATCAATAAGTCTGTCTATCAAATACTTATTTTCTTATATTTTTTTTAATTTTACATGCTTAGACGATTCAGTTAATGAAATTTTCATGTTTCCAGACCTTATGATAAACGGCTTAGAGCAAAATTTAATTTATTTGTGATTTACACACAACTAATTATGAGATATGAAACAGCGAGAGTAATAAAGAGTAGGTGCTGCTGTCTCTTCTGGTTCTGTCTACTCTTCTGGATGGCCATTTTCGTTTCACTCTTTGAGATAATTTCGTTAACATAATCTCTATAGTTGAGCTAAAGTTTTGTGCGTGATTATAATGCTAGGAGCAGGCTAGTCGAGGTGGCAATAAAACCAGGCAGCTGTGTGACCGCTGCTCAGAGGAAAAAGAGAGTGGGACTCACACCTACACGCCCCGATTGTTGTTGAAAAAGTAATTAATTTGATTAAGTGACTGTTAGTAGAGGCGGGGGCATGGCTTGGAGTGTGGCCAGGTCAGACATATTTATGAGCAAATACACAGAGCAACAGATTGTGCGTTCTGCTCATGAAATGAGCTTTGCCGTTTTGCTGCTGTGACACGTTGCGTATACGCAATATGGCCATTAAATTTCGTTCTCTAATGTTTCGTTTATTTCATTTGGCTTGTAAGTGTAAAATTCTGTGACAACAAGCAACAAATTGTAATGGAATTTCAAATGCTCTGTGTGTATGCTGTTTGTTTTACCCCCTCTCTCTCTCTGTCTCTGTCTCTCCCTTTCTCTAAGTCTCTCACTCTCTCTTTTGCTTTCCGCTCTGTCTGTCTCTCCCTCCGTTAAAATGTGCACTTGACCATAGCTCAACCCGCTCGTTTGTCTGGCGAGTGCTGCCTTTGACAGTTGCATAAAATGAAACGATTTTTATTATTTGCATGTTTTACACACACACACACACACACACACACACCCACACACACATACACTAGCTTACCTAGACATTTTATATGAATTTCCGTCTGGAGTGGCATGAAATTTAAACAAATTGTGCAAACACTTTTTGATATGCCTCTCAATCCCTGTCTTTCCCCGTCTCCCTCCCTCTCCCGCTCTCTATCTATGTCTGCCTTTCTCACTCTTTGCCTCTTTATCTGTTTGGCTCTTTGCGCTTTTGGTTTGGAGCCAAAAATAAATAAAAACTAATTTGAATATTCAACTGCAGCCGTTGATAAGAAACTTTGAGCCTAAACAAATGCGACTGTAACTTACAACTAAGTCCGAACTGTCTATAGACAGCAAGACATCAACTCAGTCGGTCGTTATGAACTGCTAAATACTCTGATCATGGCCATAGAAATACAACTTGAAGCGGGTCAAAAAGCTGCTACTGGCCTTTCACATTTACAGCTGCATCTGTTAGGCATGTGTATCAGAGTATTTACTATTTGCAGCTCTTTGGGTATTAAGATTAAAGTTGATTTAAATTGCAGGATAACCGCATTCACTTCATGACTATATGATTAAAAATTGCATTGATCAGATTAAAATTCTATATACACATTCCATTGCTTAAAGCTGTATTTTATTTGAATTGAAGAACATTTTATGCATGGAAAACAGTTTTTCAGGCGCTGGACTTTTGATCTTTATTCGGCTAAAGCTTAAACTGATAAAGAATAAAAAAAGCTCTGGAAAAAGTCATTTTCACACACACATAGTTAGAGAGAAAGAGAAGGAAACTGCAGCTGGCAAAACATTTTGTAAATCTTTTGGCAAACGGCTCGAAAGCTTGAACTGAAATCGCTTTTTATGCCTGGCAGCCTATAAATATGCGACGTGAGCTGTTTGCAGAGCGAATACGCACACACACACACATAGAGAAGCACAACAACTACACACGCAAACACACATACACAGAGGAAGTTGAGCTCGAGGAGCTGCAAAAAGTGTTGCATACTTTTGCGCGTCCGTCGCGACGAATTGTCTGCTCGCAGCGAGATTAGAAAAATTAAGCCAAGCAGAGCAGCAAATAAAAAGAGAGAGATGAGAGATAGAGAGCGAAAAGGCGACAAGCAAATTATAGAAAGTTAACTGTAAAACCTGAGCAGCTCGCTCGCCAAGAAGTTGCTGCATTTCAAATAATATCCATTAAAATAGATTAAAAACTGAAATATTTATATATGGATATAAATGTATGTATATGCAAGTGTGTGTGTGTGTGTGTGTGTGTGTGTGCGTGTGTAAGTGTGGCGCGATGAATATGTATGGATAATGCCCCAAGGGGCACGCAGCGCCTGCCACCTGGCGAAGGTGAAAGTATTAAAAGTACTTGCCACTTGCCACTTGCCACGCTTTACGCTCAACATCCTCGTTGTCGCTGCGTTGTTATATGAAGCAGATTACATGGCATAATAATCACAACACACACACACACATATATACACACGCACACTCGCTCGATAGATAAATGTGGCAAAGCAGGGGCCAACTAGGGGTTAAGCACACGCGCAAATATTACATTTTATGCCACGCAGCAACGAATGAAGCAAACAAAACTAGTTGCCACTTGCTGTATATATATATATATATACAGACATATATATAACTATATAAGAGAAGTTAGAAAGGCGAATTGGCTACCCACTGTCCAGGTGAAGGCTGCCCCAACGGTGCTTTGGGTGCGTTTAAGCAACTTTTGGCAAGGCTCAAATCAGTTTTCATGCGATGGAAACTAATGGAATCGAGTGATAAAAAGAAATAGAGAAACAAAAAGTATAACTTTTATATATAATAATATTATATATCTGACAATGTATATATACATTTCAAGTCATCAGATAAATATTCACCTAACCAAAAACATTCTGAGCAGCTCTGAAGGTCTAGATAAATGTTTTTATATCTTTAGCCTAATCTCTTGGCTTTTGCCTGAGCCAAAAAATAGCCCGCAGATCATATTTCAAGCTTCATTACTTAATCTGGCTACTCCACTCTCGCTTCTCCAGTAGCTGCGCTCACTTTGCTGCTCTGTGGCCCCTCGGGCAGCGATTGCAACGCGATGGCAACACCTGCTAAATTGATTGAAACGCAGCGCAAGCTGATGAAAATATTACGAAACTTCTAATGAAAAGGAGGAGAAACAAGCAACAACGTTGCTATTCAGCTCGACTGCACAATACTCGTTCAAATGTTTAAAATTAGTTTCGTTTTTTGAGCATATATTTTGTAGGTCTATTTGGGGATTTCAGCTTTAAAAGTGATTCGCCACGCCTCCAGTTGGCAACAGTATATATTTCTGTGTCAGTATAGAAAGGGATACCAACAAGTAGCAGATACCTGTTCCGATTTGCCAAGCTTCCTTAGATATCTCTACTATATTTTAAGTTTTCAGTATCTAACCTCAAAGGATTTAGTACTTATAAATTTGCCATTATTCAACAAGTATATATAAAAATATATACGGAAGGACATTGCATGCAGCCAATATAGACTGTTTAGTTCGCCAGAAAGTATAAAAATGAAAAAGTTGAAGAGGAAGCAGCAAAGGTAACCAAACAAAACGGGAACAAGTTTTAGCAAATATTGCGTAGCGCCAAAAAAAAGTAAAAAAAAAAATAAAAGAGAAAAAACCCCATCATGTGACTTAGCGTTGCCTCTCCTAAACAACTGCTACAGCTACCGTTACCGTAACCGTAACCGTTAACGTTACTGTTACAGTTGCGGCCCCTACCACCGGAATGGGAATATAAAAGGTAAATAATGTGACCTTTGAGAGCATCAAATGCGTTGTGTAATGCTGGCCTAAAACAAAATGCGAAGCCGGCGGAGGTCCTTGCGGCTCATCGTTTGATAGGATGTGCCGAAGTGCGGGTCCCCTACTCAACCAGCAACCCCCAACCCACCGCGGCCTCCCTACACACACAAAAGCAACTAGCGTATGCCCCATGCCGTTTGGCTTGGCAGCCGCTTTGAATTATGAATGCAACATGGCGATGGCAACCCTGGCATAGATTTTATGGCAAGCCGGAGCGACTGCTGCTGCTGCTGCTGCTCCAGTTCGTAATTTGTTGTTAAACTTTGAGCCATAAATATTTCAGGTGATGCTCTAACAACAAATTAGTGCCAAAGTTTCGGATTATCCGCCTCCCCAATCAATTGTGAAGCATCGAGCTCCATTAAGGCTAAAGACAGATACCTTTGCATAACTTTGCAATAATCCGCGACTCAAATCGCTGCGCTGGACAGACAGCATGTAGGCAAATTTGTGGAGGGGCAGGGCCTGTTGCCACACTCAACGACATAACAAACGAATTATGTCACGAGTTTGTTAAACAATTCGAATGTTTTCCTGTATAGCTTCGGCCCTAGCAGGCAACCCGACAGCCCCCGACAAGCAGCCACCCAGCCAGTCAACAAGCCACCCGAAAGACAGTCGAGGCATTCCGATACCTCGTACATCAATTGGCTCGAACTGGGTATGCCAATGTTAGCTCGCTATTCATTTTTTTATATTTCAATCTTTCGGCTCGTTAGTAGTTATATTTTTCACAAAGTTTTTCACTAGCCGAAAACTTCTTTTTTCATATAAAATCCTGGAAATTTTCTAGGATATGTACCTAGTCATGGCATCTGATTGCTGTCGTACCCACTTCGTCTTCCTGCCTTGGCGCCGGCGCAAACGAATCTCGATTCGACTTCGCCTCTCGTCTCGTCTCAGCTTGGACTCAATTCATTTTGACTCGTTTTACAGGCTTTTGTACTCAATTCTTGAGTTGGACATTTCGTTGTTGTTGCTTTTCTTTCCTTTTTTTTTGGGTCTTTAGATCTGTTACGTTATATGGTTATAAATTATTTATTGCCCCCGATGATACAGCGCTGCAAAGCATTATAAAGGCAATTTTACTTTTACCATTTTCCTTTTGCCATTTTCCCATTTGCCATTGGCCATTTTGTTGTCTTCTGCTGAGGAAACTCTCGAGTCCTTTGCAGCTCGCAACTTCATTAAGTTGACTGCGGCGAGTGTCATAAAAATCTGGCACTCTTTTAAACACCCGCCAGCAGCGAGTCAGCCCCTGCCCACAAGCACCCCGCACGCCACACCACCCGCATAGCTGCACCCCTTCAAAAATATAATTTCCGCACATTTTCACGTTTCGCACATTTCCGTTGCATACTTTTGTGCGCCCGAACATTTTCATGTTGTTCTTATGCCCGAATAGTCTATATATGTATATAAAGTCCTGCATTATTTGTATTTTATACAAATTCTTTCTGCTAGTTGATGTTGTTGTTGTTTTTTGGTGTTTTGCTGGGGTTCCGTTTGTAGCTGGCATTTTAACGAGTTAATGCAGGACATGCAAATGTGAACATTCTGAATTCATTGAACTTTTACACGACGACCCAACGCCAAAGACAACAACAGCAGCACCAACAGCGACGCCAACGCCAACGCCAACGCCAACGCCAACGCCGACGTCGATGCCAACGTTGCCATCGTGTGGCTTCGTTAACAGCGACGCCAACTGCGCCGTCGAGCTCTTGGCAGCGCGGTTGGGCGAGGAAGAGAGCGTCAGGCGCTTAGCCAGTTAGAGCATATTGGATGAGCAGTGCCGAAGCTGCTATGCCCTACGCAAACATCATTTCTTTTATGATTCATTCCTGGTACGAACACTTAATCTTTCTAAGAATTATGTACATAAATACGGATTAGGGAGTTAAGAGGGCCACGGTCTACATATAAATGAAATCAATTGAATGACTTGCTATATGTTTCGTTATTTTATATTATGAATTTTGCTTGAGTATTCCTTACTTAAAGTCTGATAAGAACTGCCTAACTTATTTCAATATTTGTATTAAAAAAATTCTATTTATATTCATGATTCGTTCACAATTTTGTATTTCCATTTAAAATTCCAAATTATAAAGAAAGAACTAAATATTGTCAGCTTATGCCAAGACTTCTGCAAGTGTTAGACTCGTCAGACGCTGTCAAGTGACTGCGAGGATATTCATAAACAAGTGAAAAGTCGGCATATCAATGGAAAGACATAAAATATTCTTTTTTAAGCCAGTTATTTAAATGACATTTATTCATTCTGCTTTCTTTGCATATGATTTAAGATTTCTTTGGACATTATGCACTTGCACCCTTTTCTCTCTCCATCTCTCTCTCACTCACTCAGACTTTTGAAAAGCTCGTTAGGCAAATATTTACCAGCAAGATTTATTTTCATTTCATTTGTGTGTTATTTTTTATTGTCTCTATCTGTCTTTCTCACTCTCCTTCTCTTTCCCTCTGTCTATTGCCCATTCTTTCTCCCTCTCGCTCTCTATTTGCTGTGGTTGGCTTTGCCGCTCTTTGTTGTATTATTTATTGTACATTTTACATTTTACATTTTACACGCTGCGTGTTCATTTCTTGCACTCGAGTGTGTTTTTTTATTCATTCTGGCTTCTTCTTATTGTGAATCCTGCTACCCCTGTCGAAGTGCTCTGTTTTTCGGGGGTTGCCCGGGGCTATTCGTGGGCTCTTAATGAGTCCTATGCAAATATATCGTTAGCCCCAAGTGTGTATACGTGTTGACTTGAGCGTTTCATTCGACCATAAGATAAGACGCAGCCTTTTGCTCAAGTCAATGGAAAAGGGTGTTAAAAACACCCCCTCCCTTAGCTGGACTCTAATGTTCGCCAGCTTTAAAATTTGGGTTAGGGCTTGTCCAGAGGGTACAGGTCTTCAACTAAACCAAATTTCAATCTCAATCGTCAACAAGTTTTTGCCAATCTGCTTCGCTTGGCTCTCCACTTGCCCAACTATTTCTGTATGCATGCAGGGGATGCTGACCGAGAGCGGGGAGTGAGAGGCTAGAGGAAGCAAGGGGACCACTAGCTAGCAGAGCTTCGTAATGCATGAACAAAATTCATGGGAAAACTTGAGCTTGGACCAGAGACTCGAATCCTGTGCCTCGGACAGGCTAAAGCGCAAAACGGAAATTTCAACCGTGTCCTTTCGCAATGGCAAAGCCAAAAGCAACAACAACAGTAGCAACTACACCAACAACAACCACAACAGCAGCAACAACAATTTGAGCACCCAACGAGTTGTTCGCTCCTCGTTTTTTTTTTTTTGGGGCTCTTTTCTGATGAAAACTACTCAGCGACATGAAACTTAACTTAAAAAGTTTTGCACTTTCATTTTGTAAATGAAATGTTGTTGTTGCTGCTGCTGCTGCAGATGTTGTTGCTGTTGTTGTCGCTGTGCTATGAAATAACAGGAAAACAATTTGGAACGGATAATGAATATGGGTTAGGTAGGGCATGTGCCATGGCTGAATATAAGAATATCATTTGAGTGAAGAGCTGCTGTAATGAGACCCTCGAAAAAGAGCGAGACGGAGAGAGAGAGCGAGAGGGATGGGGGAAGGAGAGCGAAGGGGTGGCATAGTCAGTCCGAAAAATGAGGTCCTGCATAAAGTGCAGACAAAAGATGTTTGCACTGTTGGAAATATGCATTAAGATACTTGCGAATAAAGCCGCGTGAATAACATTAGACGATTTGTATACGGCTTGTGGTTGAGGTTGCCATCTTAGAAAAGTTAAGCTTAAGTGGATTGAATCACTGGCGAAAGGTAAACTGTGAATAGCTAGTGAATGCAGCTAAATTAATAGTGAATAAAAGTCAATAGCTAAATGAATACAATTAGAAGTCGATGAATGTGAATCTTATTGTCACTTTAAGTAATATTGGGATGAATAAGTGAATACACTCATGAGTGTATTCAAAGAATGTTTAAATATTTAATTATAATATACAAATTCCATAAATGAGAAATATAAGAAATAAATAAGAGTGAATGCACTCATGAGTGCACATGCTTATATACTCAATATTCATAAATACAAAGTTTGAGTGCACAAAATTAAATGAAGTCATAAGTAAACCAAAAATGACTCAAGTTTGTATTTTTCATGAATTAACTGAAACGAATACACTCATGAGTGTATAAATGAAGTGAATAAATGTTTACATTATTGGCTCTATTCCACTTGGAATAGCAATAGAATATAGTCTAATATGGACTTCGGTTGTACGCAAATCAATAAATAAATATACAAACTTCAAGTGAATACTTGAATACACCCATTACACATTAACTGAATCGTTGAAGTAGCTGTGCTTCGCTGTGAGTACGCAATCAGTAAGATTGTATATCAGTAATTACATATTTTATTCATATGCGAGTACGGCACAGGTATTCAAAGCGATTAACTTTAATTTGGCACGCCTGCAGGGCCAATTGCCAACGGAAATGAGAATCTGCATGGGAGCAACGGGGTTGACCGAACGAAGTTAATGAAAGGACAGGCTGACCAACTACTCTATCATCTTTTTGCTAGCCAGCAGCAAAAATAGAGCAACAGCAACAACTATTAATGTTTTTTTTTTACTGTTAGCACGTAATGAAAATGGCGCACATGGCTACAGCATTTGCTCAAGCGCTGGCGCAGGTCCGGCTGCCGCTGCTGCTGCTGCCCGACGGGACACGAGCAGCAAACTGAAGCCGAACGCCAGCTCGACTGACAATTTTATGAACAGATGTGTGGTAAAATTAATGGACAGAGATAAACTTAAACAGCCAAAGGGAGGGTTACACACCAGCGTGGCTTACACGCTGAGAGAGCTTGCGAGCTCAGCGCGAGAGTGAGAGCGAGAGCATGCGAGTCGCATACAGTGAGCGAGTGAGTGCATTTCTGAGTCGAATTTGAGTGCATTTCGCAGTCGCAGCAACCCCCAAAATGTTGAGTGGCTGGCAAACGTCTAGCGTGTCGTCAGCTCCTATGGCTTTTTCTATGTCAATTGAGTGAGTGGTTATGCTCGAAACTTTACACTTATCGTGAGCGCAGCGCAGTTAACGTCAGCGTCGCAGTTGCTGCCGCTGCGCTGCTGCTGGGATTTTTTTTTGTTCGTCAAAGCTGTTGACTTCGTTACGCTGTTAACTTAAATATGCATGGGAAATTTACATGCGTGTCAAAGGTATTAAGTAGCAATATATTGCTGGCTAAGTAGGAGGGGTTTATACATATATATATATATATATATATATATATATATATATATATATATATATATAAATATATATTTGATTTAGACTCACCTGGATGCCGTGCGAGCCGCCGCCCTGTTGGCTGATGTGTAACTGCTGCGTTTGCTTCATTTGTAGCGTAGTCGTTGTGGCCTGCTGCTGTTGTTGTTGCTGCTGCTGCTGCGTTGCATTGCCTGCATTACCTGCATTGGCATTGGACTGTGGTCCGCGTGGCGGCTGCTGCTGCTGCTGCTGTTGCTGCTGCTGCTGCGGCGCTTGATTGCCTTGAGGGCCGCCGCGAGGCGGGCAGTTGAGGAAGTTGGCGTTGGCGTTTTGATTGCTGAATGGCGAGTATTGTTGCTGTTGCTGCTGCAACTGTTGCTGCTGCTGCGGCGTTGGCACCTGTTGCTGCTGCTGCTGCTTGGCAAAGTTGCCCGCTCCGCCCATTGGTACACCCATTTTGGGACCATTGGGATGTTGTTGCTGCTGCTGCTGTGCATGATGTTGCTGCTGTTGCTGTTGCTGTTGCATTGCCTGCTGCTGTTGCAGCCGCTTGAGATCGAAATCGTTTTGTGAGGAATAGAAGAGTTCCTGTTTGATATCCAAAAAGTTCTGCTGCACATTGACACCGCCGCCCGGCGCCTTCTGATGGAACTGCGGCGGCAAGTGTTGCTGCTGCTGCGGCTGCTGCTGTTGCGGCTGCTGCTGTTGCTGCTGCCCAGGATTGGGACCCATTGAAAAGTCATTGGTAAAGCCGCCGCCATAGTCATTGTAGCGCATTTGGCCATGTTGCTGCTGCTGCGGCTGCTGCTGCTGTTGCTGCTGCTGTTGTTGCTGTTGCTGCTGCTGCATGTTGTGTGGTGGGCGTGGAAAGCCGGCCATGCCACCCATCGCGCTCTTGTGCTGATGCTGCTCGGCCATTTGCTTCAGCGTCTGCGCAGCCAATGAATGCTCGGACATGAGTCCGCCCGGTCCATTGTTGCCGCCAGCTGCGGGATTGTTGCTGCCGGCGCTGTTGTTGCCATTGGGAAAACCAACGCCTGGTCGCATCTTCAGCGACTGCGGGTCGAGACCTAGGCCGACACCAAAGCCGCCAAAGCCATGGCCCAAACCGGACTCGCTCTTCACATTCAAGCTGTTGATCAGATCCTGCGCGTTCGGCGGCTCCACTTTGATGCCGTCCTCCGTTTTGATATCGAGCAGCTGCTTCTCTTCAAAGCCGTCGAGGAAACTGGGATTGAAGTCCTGCAGATTGTTGATGAGATCCTTAAAGGTGTCATTGTTCTCAGAGTTGTCATCGCCCAGCAGATCGGGAAAGCCCGGAAATTGGCCATTCGCGCCATCCTTGTCCAACGAGCCCAAGTCAGGAAAATCGTGATCCGGCTCTCGTTTGCACTCGACCAAGTTGGCCAAGTTGCCCAGCGCGGATTTTTGCTGGGCGGACATCATGTTGGGCACCATACCGACGCCGCCGGGTCCTGTGGGCATGCCGGCGCCGCCGCCGCCAGGACCCCCGCCGCCACGCCCATTATTGCCAAGGCCACCCAGACCGCCGCCTTGTGGCTGCTGCTGCTGCTGATGATGCTGCTGCTGCTGCTGCTGTTGATGTTGCTGCTGTTGATGCTGTTGATGCTGCTGATGTTGCTGGTGTTGCTGTTGTTGCTGTTGCTGCTGCTGCTGCTGCTGATCGCCTCCCGGCTCGCTCTTGACAGAGGTGTTGGTCAGCGCCTTCACTGTGACATTCGTGCTAATCTGCTGCGGCTGCGAATTGGCCGCGGAGGTCGTGAACTCCAGTTGCTGAACGATTTCCACGGAGAATTTTGTTAGATTCTCTGAGCCGCCGCCGCCGACGCCGCTTGAGCTGCTGCTGTTGTTGTTGTTGTTGTTATTATTGTTGTTGCTGCTGCTATTATTGTTGTTATTATTGCTGCTGTTGTTATTGTTGTTGTTGTTGTTATTGGGAAACTTGTGCGGCGGTTCAAAGTTGTCGTTGCCATTGTCAACATCGTCCGCTGAACGTTTTAGGATTTTTTGTTGCTGCAGACGGGAAAGAACAGAGAAAAAGTGTTAAAAATAAATATAGTATTATATATATGAAATGTGTAAATAAATAAATATGATAATAAAGCGCGTGTTGCCCGGCTTTGCATGGCAGCATGTAGCTAGTCAATATGATTTTTGGCTCTTTTTCCGCAATTTACATAAAAGAGGCTAAGTCTTAGTGAATTTTAAAGTTTTCCGTCTTACTGTATACTTAAATGATAATAATGTAATAATATATCAATAATATGATAAGAATATGATAATAATATAATAATTTATCTTCCTTCTTGACTGCTGCTGAGAGCTCAAAAACCTTTAAGAAAATATTACAATCTTTTCCAATTTAAATTTTATTTTGATTTCCTTAAAATTACTGAAATTGTTTAAATCTTCTGAAGTGCTCATATCCCTAAGTTTGGAACCAAGAAAACATCAAAATTAAAAAAAAATATTTAATTCGTAATATGCACTTGAAATAGTGTGTTTATCACTAGACTTAGTACTACTATTTTCTAGACCACAGATGGAGGTTTATCATAAAATCTATTCACTATTCGCTATGGACCATGAAGTGCTTAAAGTAGATTTAAATTTAAAGAATTGTTAATTTTTTGTCAAAGGAATGGAACTGGAAATGACTACTATACAAATGTAAGTTTTATGGATTCTATAATTCGCTCAGTATGTTAAACATCAGTCAGTCAATCAGTCAATCAGCAAATTCAAGCTGATTTACATAAATTAAATAATGAGTATAAAATGCAATATATTATTATATAATATTTGAATGAAAATCATAGGTCAAAAGGCTTGTTAATCAGTCAATCAATCAGTAGAAGAAATCCTTTCCAATGAAACTATAAATATTATCATAGTCTTATTTATATATATATATATATAAAGTCATAATTAATTACTTAATTTACTATTTACTAAATTAAATTAATGAAATTGCTTACCCAAATATTCATAGATATAGTTTTTAGTTTTAATGCGCGATTAGGCAAAGATTATATGTATTTAAACACAGTTATACAGCAAGAATTGAGGTTAGGTTGAGTTTTAGTTTGGAAGTCTTTGTATTGAGAAATAACTGTTGGTCACTTATAGGAGGTGTTTAGCATACAGTTTAGACTTGGTAAAATTGACGCTGTCGTCCAGTAGTGCTGTAAAATGTCGACAGTGTTGCCAAGCGTCGACAATTGTGCATTTTGTTGCGTTTGCTGCGTGGGCGCATTTGGCTTTTGATTTTGTTTGTATTTTTTGAGTTTGTTTCGATTTTGATTTTGATTTGCTCAAATTGTTTTTATTCTGTTGTCTTTTGATTGCAATTCGATTAGGCAGCTGCAGCAGAAAGACGACAATTCGATTAAAACACTTCGCAACAGCGCAACGAGAATAGCAACAAAAGGCGAGCGCAAAATGCGCTGAGTTGACAAAAATAATCAAAAGAAATTCGCTGAAAGACGTGCACAAAAATTTATTGAAAAACATACAAAAGACAAAAGCGAACAGAATGAACACAAAATCGCAAGTGCGCAAAGACAACAGCAACAACAAATAGTAACAGCAACAGCCCCAGCAACAACAAAGAACAAATACAAAATACTGAAAAGACACTTCTAATCAGCAGCGACGTCGCCGCCGGCAGAGCCACACAACTGCAGCCAGAGTGTGAGAGCAGTAGAATCAGCAACCGACGAGTGCGCGAGGGAGAGCTCGCGTCGCGGTCGCAGCTTTTGTTTTGTTTTGCTGCTGCCTTTTCCCTGTGCTCAAGAATGAAAAGCAACAAAAACACAAATGAAAATAAAGAAAAAACAATCACATTTAAATCAAAATGTGTTTGCTTTTCTGTTTTTCTCGTGTAGCTTCGCGTTGGACACTCAACACGCATCCGATCGGCTCGGCTCGCTTCACTCGTTCGGCTTCAGCTCGGCTTGGCTCGGCTCGGCTCGGCTCAGCTTGGATCGAATCGGCAGACCGCGCGCGCGACTTTTGCTATTTATTTTGTTTTTAATTAATGCAAAATGTATACAAAATAGCAGCGCATAGGCGCAGCAGAGACCAAGGGTCGCGCAAGAGGTGTGTGCGGCGTGTTTCGGCTGGACAAAGCCAGTGGGTTTCTTTTTCTTCTTGTTCTGCTTGTTGTTGTTTCTTTGCGTACATACATAGCCACATAGATACATATATATGTGTACGAACATACGCTTCGTCAAAAGGCAGCGCAGCGGCAGAAGAAGAGCACACACACACACATGTACTATATACAAGTGTATATGCATTTGTATGTAATAGGGGAAGTTGCGAAATGGATTGAACGGTAAACTGACACGGGATTACGACGCAAGCACTGGGAGCAGTTATTTGAGTGAGCGTGGGTGCGTGTGTGTGTGTGATTACACCTTAAAGTGGGTACAGATTTTAGTGGGAGCTTTTAAATACGAAAGAGTATTAAATAATCGAATAAGAATGGGTGTGCTTGAGTGTATTCATATTTACACAAATGAATAAGTTTACTCATTTAAATGGGCCATAAAACGTTTGCTAATACTTAAATATTCAATCAACAATCATAGCTGCATACATTCCTGGCATATATGTATATGTATATTCACATGTTTAATCAATGTTATCGCTTCGACGAAATAACTTGCCTCAAATTGAGCAGACAATAGCAATTGAATACTCGATACTCTTCAAATTCATATTCATAATAAAATGATTCACATAAACTTTATGCGTATTTCTCTCTCCCTCGACATAGCCAAGCACTTTCCCTAATCCAAACAGTCGCAGCACTAGTTAATAACTTTACGACACACAAACACTCACACACACACCCACACACACAGTCACTCACACTCAATATGGCCGCCGGCTGGGCACTCGCAATCTTCTCGGTGTCCATCGTGGCCGTAAAAACCGAGTGAATCGAGTGAACCGATCCACGCGCCAAACACTTTTCCCCATTCGCTCGGCTCATTATGAATAAATGCCGTTTCATAAATTTGTTTTTCTTACTGGGGGGAAAATTCCTCCCATTCCCACTCCCTCTCTGCACACAGTGTCTTCTATACAATATATACCCATTAAAAAGTATATAATTCAGGTATATTAGAAGGTCTTCTATACAATTTATTGATATTGAGGTGTATTAATGGGGTATATGGGTTGTGTCTGCTAGATGTCTGCTAGCTAGATACTAGATTTTAAGTGTATATTTATATTTTAAGTGTATATTTATATTTTTAAGTGTATATATAGATTTTGTGTGTTTCAAATTCTTATTAACATTCTTTCCCATGCATTGACTTTCTGTCTAGTCTAATAATTCATATTTAATATTCTTCGTTAATGCTAATTATTTAACTCATTGCTGTGAAAGAAATATTTTGTATAGGGTATCTGTCCGATGAGCACGGGCCACCTGTTCGCTCTGAGTCTCAGCTTTCTCATCTCCTGTGCAGTTAGCTTTGCGGGCATCTCTCAATGGAAACGTGACACAAAGAATGCAAAACTCTTGAGAGCAAGATGGCAGAGCTGGAGAGGGAGAGGGAGAGAGGGAGCATAGCTTGCCATAATATTAAACTTGTGTTACACACACACACACTCACGCACTCGCACACACACACGCACACATACAGTCAGAGTGAGCGACAGGTCCAATGTGAAGGCCCGTTTAGAGCGTTAAAGCCACTCGCACAATTTACAAACTTAAAAGTAATTTAGTTTTTTACGACTCCGTTGCGGTAATAAAAATGTTTTGCTCGCTCGCTCGTTCATTGGTTTACCCTCTCCCTCTCCCTCCCTCTCTCTCTCTCTCTCTGGCTATATCTTACACACTTTCGCAGCTCACCTACAAGCCGATTCGTTTCACACTGCTGCCGTCTTCCATTTTATGCCGCTTCCCTCGACCTCTTCTGGCTGTCTTCTATACAGCGCTGCATTTACATTTATCGATACGTCTTTGTCATTTTCTTCTTCTTCATGTTGACCCCCTGGAAACCCTTTTTCAATGCTCGCAAAGCCAAAAGTTATTCGCAACTTGACTAAAAAGCTGTAACTTAGGTAAGATTCAAGAAAGTAATTTATTTGCGAATAGCAACGTTCATATATCTTGCTGATAAGATAATAAAGACGAAAACGATTTTTTGTTAAGATTGATTAACGCACAGATTTAGTTTCTATATCTGCTCAAATCTTTCCATTACTCAACATAAATTGAGTTATTTATGCTGATTGACTGACTGAAGTTCAGTCGAATTTAATTTAACTCTACCTAGTTTTTCTCTCAGTGCAAATTATGAAGACTTTTCTGAGAAGAAAGTCTACAACAATATGTAAGGCAGTTCTCTGTTAGTCTCTCTCTCTCTCACACTCTCTTCCATTTCATCTTGCTATCAGGGAAGACTAAAATAATGTTGTACACGCTTGAAGCGCATTGAAATAAAGCGCAAAATATGATGCCGCGAACCTTGACACATTAAAATAAGCAACAGACACAGCGACAGCGACGCAGGCAGCGACGTCGACAGCGACGCCAAGAGCGCTGACAGCGACTGTGAGTAAAACGGCAAAAGTTGACGTCGACAGTCAGTAAATTTGCGTGTAAAAATAAAAATGTGAAAAAGCTTTGCGGCTGTTGTTGTTGCTGCTATTGCTGTTGTTGTTTTGTCTGAATTTCATTTTCATGTTTCAATGCGGCGCGCTGCAAAAATAAAATAAATAAATGCTGTGCACAACGCGGCGTATGATTAATGCGAATTAGCAGCAAGCGGGCGAGCGAGCGAGCGAGAAAGAGGAAAAGCTGTAAGCGTACTGTTAACCAGCAGCTGGGTGGCCAACGGAAGTGGTCGAAAAATTCGTGGAAAGCCTTTGCCAGATAGCCACTAGCCTACACCTTCCAGACCCCCCTCCCTTCACTCGCCCACGCCGCTGCGCCGCCTCGCTTCGAACAGCTTTTGTGTGCGTGAATCGTATTGAAGTGCGTTGCCTTTTTCTCGAGCTGCCGCCTGTATGTGCTGATAGGCTTCTGCAACTCTATAAAGTAAAAGGTACGCAAGTGCGAGGGGCATGCTAATAGTGGTAATGTGATGGTGTGGAGCACACATTAAATTTATATATGAATAAATATATCTTGAGCATATGAGCAGAGTGCGATATATAAATTCTATTAAGCTTTCAAAACTGGTTTAGATATTGTGTAAAATATTTCAAAATTAAAGAATAAAACTTTGAAATTACTTAAAAAAAAGTTTTAAAGATCAATAAAGTACTCAATCCATAATGAAATCAATCAAGCAATTAGTACTCAATCAATCATGAAATAAGTCATCAAAATATTCAATCAATCAATGTGCTAGTCTGTCAATTAATGAATCAATCAATGTGCTAGTCTACCAATCAGTCATTCAATCAACGTACCAGACTATCAATCAATCAATCAGTCAATCATACAATTAGTCAGTCGTTCCTCAATCGTTCAACCATCTACTCAATCACATGTCACTCAAACAATCAGGCAGTCAATCACTATCAGTCAGTCACTCAATCAGCTAATCCTAATCAACCTTAATCCCAAATATACAATTTTTATTATGCCTTGTATTAAAGAGAAAACTAAGTTTATCCTAATGATAAATAGTTAAAATTTTCATGGAAAGTTTTGCGACTTCCACATATATATTATGCAATTTGCATTTCCCGCTTGCAGGCTGACAAGAGTTTTTATTTTTTTTTTTAATGTGGATGCATTTTCATTAATAATTTCAACTCGATATTGAGCGCAGAGCTACAATTTTTATGAATTCTTTTTTTTATTTACAGCCATATTTTATGGTCGCTCATTAATAATGCAGCGCTTCCTCTCCCTGGTCGCTAGTTTAATTAATTATTTATGAAAAACTGCATTAATAAGTGTATATAAATTCGTTGTTAACTCCTCTATTTCGCTCTTGGTTTATTCTCCAATTAATTTTTAAGCAATTTGAACCTGGAGCGCAACCGTGGCGTATGCGTAATAATTTAGCCTTGCTGTTGCGAACGCCCCTCGACCCATTTGTATGCAGTACGAGTGGTGGGACGATGGGAGGCAGAAACGGATGGAGGCGGCGTTAGGGGCATGCCACGCCCACTTGCTACTCGCTCTTATTACACTTTTCCATACAATTAATTTTTTTGCACATGAAAAGAATACAAAACAAAATTAAGAAAACAGCCAGAGCGGGAGGGAGACTTCAGGATACCCTGTACATTTCGCTGCAAGTGGTATTTGCTACGACTGTATTGCAGGCTAAAGTATACCCGCTTCATGTTGTTTACAGGGTATTCAAGCGACGCATACATATTATAAATCATTTTTCAACTCATTTAACTGCTTGCGAAAAACTAATGGGAAATTATGATGGCAAAAATTAATTAAGAGACGCCGCAGCGAAATCTCAGCGATGAAGGAGAACTGCCAGAAGAAGAAGCACAAGAACAATCGTCATAATAAACAGTTGTAATAATAATAATAATAATAATAATAGTATAATTATTATGATTCTTAATGTGAGTGTGCGTGTGTGTGTGTGTGCATTCGAATGATCGGCAGCGACCGCATTTTTCTTTGGCCATTTTCCTTTTGGCCATTTGCATTTGTTGCCGCTGCTTTTTTTTATTGCAGTTGTTGCATGCACAATTCGTGCCTCCGTTTTGTCTATTTGCTGCTTTATCTATGTGTACACTGGGAGAACAAATTGAGCTGTTCTATGAACAATTTCAATGCCCAAAAATATTAAATATTTTTACTATTTATTTATTTTGTTTCAATAAAAGAAAAAAATTTATATTTAAGCCAAACCAAACGAGAGAGAGCTAGCAACAGCATAACTATGATAGAACTTCGCGTGTCCTTAATTTAATTATTTTTAAATTTTATGTACAAAATTTAAAGAAACATAAATTTTAAATTAAATAAAATATTCAAAATTTGTATTCTTTTTTTATTTGTTCACACTTTAATTTTAGAACCTATTTATTATTATTATGAACTTTTTTTACAGTGTATTCACGTATGACTCTTTTTGCTCTCTCTCTTTCTCTCAAAGCAACGAATTCTTAATACACTGACATAAAAATAATTTTAATTTTCAAATTTAAAGCATTTGTGGCAGAAGTATTTAGCTGACCAAGTTTTAGATTGTTTCTTTTTTAACACACATCCGTACAAACACACACACACACACACTTGCACACACAGGAGATTGCTCGCTTTTCCAACTCTTTGATATTGAAAATAAAATCACATTGTTTCGAGCCTTTTCTGGATGCGCAATGAAAGCATTTTCCTCAAGAATTTAAATAATTTTTTATGCCAATTTTTGGCCGTGTTTCTTATTCAAAAGTAATGAATATCAAATTTTTCATAGGTTTTCTCCTATCCGAGCTTTTCCTGCCTCTTGCTTATCTTTTTCATATTCAAAAAATCTGTCTAATTAATTGACTTATTTATTTGTTCTTTTTTTGTATTTTCTTCGGCTGCACTTCACTTGATTAAGTGGCACCGAGGAAGTGGGTGGGTGGGTGGTTGAGTGGTTGGCCGAATTAGGGG
Source organism: Drosophila hydei (assembly GCF_003285905.1). NCBI lineage: Eukaryota > Metazoa > Arthropoda > Insecta > Diptera > Drosophilidae > Drosophila > Drosophila hydei. The sequence continues at coordinate 3,356,011 of NW_022045656.1, forward strand.
TGGTAGGAGTAGGGGTTTTCCTGATAGATTGTCCGCACTTTTTGCGCAATTTTCGTTGATTTATTTAGCATATTTTGATTTATGTTTTTTAATTTCGCTCGAGTTGGAAAAATTGTCTGTTAGATGGAGGCGCGCTGTGTTGTGAGAGAAGGGGCGGGGACAGGGACAGGGACAGGGGTCAGAGGGAGTCTATCTAATGAGTCTGCAGCTAATAAATTTGCATTCGCCATGCATAATTTCTCAGAGGCAACACAAATGTCAAATAAATAAAAACAAGAAGAGAAAAACATTTCTCGAGTAGCTCGCATTTTCCTTTGAAATCGACGAAAAAATTAACGATAAAAAAAAAAAATTTTATGCACAATTTTTTGTAAATGTTGCTGGGAAATTACCAAGGAAAAACTAAAAAAAATATCAAACCGAATTTCTGTATAAGTTTCAATGAATTTTTTTCCAAAGAAAAATGTTGGCAAAACTTTTAATTTATGCTTGCAATAAATTTCTTTTTAAGTTAAACTATTTAATTGTTTTTTTTTGTTTTATCTATTTTTTAAAATATATTTTAATTTTTAATATATATTTTTTAATTGCTATAATTAATTAATTTTTAACATTTTTTTTATTTATTTCGACTTTTTGTAATTTTTTGCCACATTTATTCGTAATAAAAGTGTATTTTTATTGCGAATTTTTGTTGGTTAATTATCATGTTTTGATCACATATTTCTTGTCTTTCTCTGTCTACTTTTTTATTACATTTATTTTATATTTTATAATTTATTTTTGTGTATTTTTCAAGCAATATTTAATTTTGTTTTTAACATTTCGCCTCTTTTATTTAATAATTTTTAACACATTTATTTTTTTAGCATTTTGTTTTTCAACTTTTTTCTTTATTTAAAAATTTATTGAATTATTAAAAAACGAACAAATTAAATATTCTGCCTAAATAAATATCATTCACTGTGAATAAATGTGCACAGAATGTTGCACTTTTATGTGATTCGATTTTCTATGATAATATTTTGCCTTTTGTTGCTGTTGTTGCTTTTGCTGTTTTGTTATTGTTGCCTTTGTTGTGTAAACACTTTTGAGCCGCTTGCACAGTTTGCCACACTTGATGTTTATTTGTTGTTGTTTTTTTACTATTTTTGTTTTTATTTATATTATTATTATTATTATTATTATTTTTGAACGCACTTCGAGCGTCGCTTTTCTTTTGCTTTCGGCTTCTGATTTACTGCTGCTGTCGATTTTGTTGTTGTTGTTTTAGTACTGCTGTTGCTTTAGCTGCGACTGCTGCTCTTGCTGCGGCTGTTGCTGCTGCTGCTGTCGTGAGTCGTTTGGCAGTCGGTTTATAACTGGCACGAGCCGCTGCCAGCGAAGCAGCACGAACCGAATGCGGACAGACCGTTCGCGCTGGCAGCGACGCCGGCAGCGAGAAAGTTTGCGTTTGCATTGTTGCAGCGCCGCAGCGTCAGCAGAGGCAGCCAAGCGAATTTTTCAGCGCTGTAAAATACGTGTGCGTGTACGTACGTGCGAGTGTGTGTGTACTTATGTGTGGAACTGTGGGGGTGGCTGCAAGCTGTCAAGCTGTTATGTTAAGTCTGTCTGTTAGCTTTAACAGAGCGTCGCCTTGGCTTGGCTTATCAGTTGTCGCTGTTGCATGTCAGCGCTGGCGTCGCTGCCAACGTCGCTGCCAGCTGCTTTCATGTTAAAACCAATTCGTTTGTCATTTGTTTAATGACACAAATATTTGTGCAAACTGTGAGTATCTGTGTGTGTGTGTGTGGAACACAACTCATTTTCAATTTCCATTTTCTTTTTGCCCATTTATTGTAATAATTTTGTCTGCTGTTGTGTTTTATTTTTGGCGTCATAAAAGTTTTCCGACTTGTTTTCCACGTTGCCTGGCGGCTACCCTAGCTTCTTCCTCTCCTCCTCCTCCCCCTCAACTTTGAGTGTTGCAAAGTGTGCTATAAATTTGATTACTACATAATAGCCCCCAATAATAATGCGACTAATGACAATACTCTGCCAGGTGCTGAAAGTGGGTGGGGCTAAGCTTTTTGTTATTTGTGTTTTTGTTTGTGTTTTCGTTTTACTTTGCCTTTCAGGCAAATTGAATTCCATTTGATGACTGTTAAATTAAGTTGAAATGTTCTGTTGCCTTGCGTCTCCATCTCTAGCCGCTGCCGCTTCGGTAACTGTAACAAGGACGTAGAGACTAGTGAGAGGCGGTAACAGCGCTCAAATTTCACAACCCTCGCAACAACAACAGCAGCAGAAGCAGCAGCAACAACAATGTAAACAACTAAATAAGGAAGTGACACCGGAAGACGCTGCTGCTGACTGCGCTGCCAGCAGAGTCGCGTGGCTGGCAACGCGCGCGCGGAATGCGCAAAGGAATGCTACATTAAGCTGGCAGCTCCTGCGAACGCTAACAGCAGCCCAGGGCAAGAATCACTCAAAGCCGGGCAACACAGAAAGCGACAGCGAAAGAGCCGAGCGCGTTTACGAGAGCTAACGCAGCGTTGGCTAGTTGAGTGCAAAATGCGCGCTCTCACGTTCTCTCTCTCTCTCTCTCTCTATCTTTTACTCTCTTCGCTGCCGCTGCTCTCGCTAGCAAAGTGCCAACGACACCGGCCGGCTGAAACTAGTAAGAGCCACAGTGAAGCTTCAGCTCGACAGCTTCCCAGACCCACCCTCTCTGGGCCCCCTTGGCCCACTCCGCCACGCACTTTGCAGTTTAACCTATAAAAATACCGCACAAACAGCGGCGACAGCAGCAGGTTTGCGACTGCTGCAGCAGCCGTAACAGCAGCAGCATGTAAAATGTTGGCTCTGGTGCTGCTGCTGCTACTAATGCAGTTGCTGCTCTCCGTCTCTTTGCGCCTGTTACGCACGCAACGCAGTTGCCAACACACACACACAGACGCGCGCGCAAATACGCGAAGCGAGCGTCGTTGCTCTGCTTTTGCGACTATTGCTGTTCTTCTTCTTCTGCTTCTTCTTGTTATTGGTGTTGTTGTTGTCAGTGCCGTTCATTTATTTGATTTTGTTGTGATTATGCGCAGTGCATGGGCGTCAGCGTCAGCGTCAGCGCTAGCGTCGGCGTCGCGCTGTACCCAGCGACCCATGGAGGGCATTGAGTACTTAAAAACAATAACAACAACATGAACAACATATAAAATATGCAATCTGAGCGGGAGGATGCGACCTACAGATACCCTAGCAAACCGTTTTATACAAAATATTTAAATTTGAATAAGAATATATTGAGCAAACATAAATGAATTAAAAAAAATATATATTAAATAAATTTACAAAAATATAAAAAAGTGAAAAATTAGAATAGAATTATATATATATTAGGTCCGACACCTGCCGTGTGACCTGATTGACCTTGGAAGCTTGATGTATGTACATATTTTACTTAATGATTAGCCATATGGTAAGATGAACTTAGTTTTCTAGATAGCTGCTTCCAAAAAAATCGAACTAATACCAAAACTGTATACTATATACTATGTAGTTCATATAGATAGAATCAGTATATAGCGGAACTATTTTTAAAAGTAACTTTTGTATACGCACTGCCCATACCCTGTACTAAGACCCCCTTTGCGATTTGGTCACGTAGTGGCAGCGGGAGAGAGAGTAGCGGAGGCAGGCAGAGGGGCGGACATGTGGGCGGAGGCAACGACACTGACAGCCATTTCTATGGCTCTGTTTGCTGTGGCTGTTGCTTCGATGTTGGCTCGTAAAAACTCATTGCCAGGCGCTCAACTGGAAATGCGGCACAGCCAGAGGCTGCAGGTGTCTGTCCAGTTATATATACACACACAGAGACATATCTATGTATCTATCTAGATACTTAATTAGCGGCTGGCAGTTTAATAAATGATGTGGCAAGAAGGCCTCCTCCATGTGTTAGGATTTGAAGCAGGTTTTAATTGTAAGCCCAATACGCACGAACATGCAGGAATATGTATATATATATAAATATCAATATGAATTTTATCAACGCCAAACACTATCAATAGACATACAGCAATCTCAATGCTCTAGACCACAGCCTGCCTCCGATTGGCATCATAACGTATGGAGAAGTTGTCGAATTTGTGCACAGGAATCTCCTTGGTGGGCGTGAAAGCGGCGTGCTCAATGACGGCCTTTTCGCTGCCATAGCAGAGCAGCCAGAACTTGACCGTATTCAGCTTGGGCAGCGTGCCCTCCAGCTCACCTATCACAGTGCCACGATCGGTGTTCATCACCCAGCCGCGTACTTCGTTCAGCAAGGCCAGTGAGCGAGTTGCCTTGCGCATGCGGACGCCCTGCACTTCGCCAAAGACCTCAAAGCCGCAAGTAAATAACTGTTCGTCAGCTGTTTGCATACTGATGAGCACAATGTGATAAGAGATTTTGTATATCAAGAAATTTTATTACTTTCTAAGGCTCTGTATTCGCCTACGGTCATAAAAACATGATCGAATTCAAATCATCGAACTCCCAAATAAAGTTTCAGCGCTTGCTGCGATCGAGTCAATTTTTTCAACCAATTCAAAATATCTTTCTCAATAGCTTTTTCTATCCTTACTGCAAATATCTTTAAGATAAGAAAAGCTACCATTGCACTCTTACAAGTGGAAGTCTTACGCTTATTTTCGTAAGTCAACATCTCGAATCTTTTCTTCGATTTTCTTTAGCTTTAAGCCTTACATTGATCATCAATCTGACAATTGGTCAGTGAGCCCAAAAGGTTTCACATCTGAAAACGTTGAAGGAAACTACCCTTAGTCGAAGTCATGTATATCCGTGTGAACTGCGAAACTCTCATGGAGGCTGGATGCGAAAAGCTGCAAGTCGGCTTCTATTGGCAGCACCCTCCTAGCTAATCACATTGTATCTATTGTATCGCCTTATATATAGGATATCAGCGTTGGGGACTCATAAATCACATGCCGCACACAGAAGGAGACACACACACACACACACACACACAGGTTCATCTCATGGCAATCCAATCAACTGGCAATGCCACAAAAAGTTAACAACAACCACCGTCTTGCAAACGCGCCACCCTGCCCTTGGCTCTCCTGCCTTCGCTATTGCAAAACAATAACTAGGCGAGATAAACAGACAACATTTGGCGGTAATGCAAACGTCGCTGCTGACGACGATTCTATGGCAAATATTTAATATGGCATTTATGGCGAGAGCGGGCGGGCGGGTGTTCGGTTGAACGGTCGAGCCAAGACTGGGCAAAAAGAGGCCGGTGATAAATGACTACAGCGACGGCGACAACAACACTGTTGCCCGCCACCTTTCCCTGCGCAAAGGCAGCGCAGCAGCAGTAGCAGCCAAAGCAGCGACGTGCTCATTCAAATGTAACAGCACGAGGCGCTGCCGCGTCCGCTGTCGCTGTCGCTGTAGCTGCCTTTCGTTGAGCCGAAGGTGAGCAAGCCAAATCAAACAAGCCGAAGCGCAAAAAAACAAAATAAATAAACAATGCTTAAAAACGCAACGCTTCAAGGGATTTCGCTGCTGTTGCTGTTGTTGAGCAAACTTGGGTTTCAATTGCGACGCATAAAACTCGACTTGAACTGAACGAAAAGCAGCGAAGAGCGAGGTCAGCGCAGCAGAGCAGCGAATTCGAGAAAGATAGCGAGAGCTGAGCTTAGGGCGAGCTGTTAACCTTAACAACAGCAGCAGCCAGTCGATCGCCATTTAACAGCTGCATTTTCAAGCTAATTGCTGTTAAATTACGAGCGAGGTCAGCGCAGTACTGCTGTTAACAGCACGAGAGAGCATTTGCAAGCTTCGCTTAAGGCTGCTAACTGCTCTTGCAACTGTTAAATCAGCAGCTGTGCTACGCAGCTTTAGTTGTTTGTGATACGATTCCGGAATGCCTTTAGAAACGAATTTCAACAAGATCTCACGTACGCACAAATAACAACAATATAGACGAAAAGTACAGTCAACAACAATGTCTACATATAGGCATAGACATATATATATTTTCTAATTGAAATGCAAATGAAATACTAAATACTAAAATTAGCTTAAATAGAAAAGTGAAGAGGCAGCACACAAACAACAACAGCAGCAACAAATCGACAACAAAATACAAAAATCAAAGAGGAAAATAAAAACCAGCTGAACGATAATTCAAACGCAATATGTAAACACTTCAAATCTGGGAACTGAAAAGACAAAAATAACAACAACAACAAGAACTATAAATGCAAATGGTGTCTAAGAAAAATGTAAAGAAAGAATATAAAGACGAAGTAGTAGCAGTAGCAGTAGCAGCAGCGACAGCGACGCAGCTGCAACAGCGCAGCTGGCCCCGGCGCTTGCAATGGAGTGTGCGGGCGTCGAGTTTTGGGGTGGGAGCGAGAGACGTCGCCTGGTTCGCTGCTGCGTTTGGTATTTCGCTGCTGAGCGTCTCGCTTCGTCTCGTCTAGACTTGGCTTGGCTTTTAATGCACACTCGTACACACACACATACACAAGTGAAAACTGACTGTTTGTTTACGCGATGACACAATTCTAAATCTGTGTTGGTCTCTCGCTCACACTCACACCACGTATTAGTATGTATGTATGCGTGTGTGGTTATACTGTTGTTAAATTAAGCTTTGTTTGCTAAGGTTCGAGGTTTACGGTTTGATTTCATTTAAGGATTTGATTAAGATGCAGGACACTGGGAGACTACAACTTAATATTTAACATTATACTCCAATTAAAGGTGCCTGATAGGCCTTTTAAATCTTATTTGTTCTGTGGATTGATTACGTATATACCAACTACTGTGAATATATCCAATTGAGTGACTTTTCAGTCAATCTATGACATATACATGTATTTTTTATTCACTCCGATTATTGCTTACGCCACTTACGTACTTGTCAGCTTAAAAATTGAGCGTTGTCAACGCTAAAGCGAAACTCACCTGCAACGAGAAAGAGTGAGAGAGAGAAGGCTGATTAACAAATGCAGCGTGAACACAACTTGAATGATAAATCAACTAGCTAAAAATACAACAAAAACAATGACAAGAACAGCAGCAGCAAAGGCAACGCCAACGTCAGCGCCGGCGTCGACGCCAGCGGCCAAAAAAGGCAAACAATTGCAAAAATCTGCATGTGGCTGCCGTGCGCGACGGCCAAAGCGAAGCTAAAAATATTTCTGTTCGCTTAGATATCCAAAATTAGCAGCGACGCGTCTCATCGTAGCGACGTCAGCAGAGCAAGAGAGAGAGCAAGCGAACGACGGCAATGGCGACAACGCCGACGTCACTGTTGAGCCGTTGCGTTGACGCGCGTCGCTGACGGTTTGCGGCTGCGGCAGCTGGCAGCAGGTTGGCAGAAAGTCTGCCACTGATAACGGGAAATGGCATGCCAACACCAGCAACTGCTCCCACCACCTCTCACTCACACAGCCGCACTCACATTTCTCACTCTCTGATTCTGTTCGCTCTCGCCTACATACGCTCTTTCTCTCTATTCATGCAGTTCTGGGCAACGCTCACGCCAAAATAAACAAAACAAATGTAAAGTGCGCCCCTTTGCGACGTTATGCTACGACCATCCCTGCCCCCACCGCCCAGCCCTCATCTTCATACACTGCCCGATGCCGAACCAGCCATGAAAATAAATATGTGGGCATAACAAAAATGAAAATTGTACGCGAAATGTGCCGCAAATGGCAGCAGATTTGCCATTAAAATGTACACAGAGGCCTTATGTTATACACTCAGAACACGCCAGTGGGTGAGAGTGAGCGAGTGAAAGAATAGAGCGCGAGCGAGAGTGAGTGAGTTAGCGCTACAAAACATAGACAAACAGTCGTAACATAATAAATGAAAGAAATTGACAAAGCACTAAAACTGCGGGGCGCTGTTAAAAATCTGTTAACTAACAGTCACGTATTTTAAGTAGTCTGTTAAGCTTTGCAACAGCAATTTGTGCTTCAATAAATTAATTAGAGGTTTTTAGTTCAAAAGTTTAGAAAAACAACGTTGTCTGTTAGCTGCAATATACATGTATATGTTTATGAGATTATCATTTGCCAAAAATATAATAGATATTTCTATTTGTTTGACTGCTTTTGTTCCAGCATTTCTCTGTGATTTATGAAACATTTCAGAATCTACGCTAAAAAAACACGTTTACGCACTATATTTCGATTGATTAAGAGCTTGAACTAAATCAGTTGTTGTTGTTATTGTGACTGTCAAACAGCAGAAGTGCTGCATCTGTTTTATAAATTAATTAAAATATTTTACACGTAACTGCAAAAATAAATCATCGACAATGGCGAAAACCAGGAAAAAAATCATGCAAAACTTACTTAAAAAAATATTCATAGTAGCGGTAAGTTGCATAGAAACCAGGCAACATTATATATTTATATATTTATTTACTTGATTTAAGTGAACTTATTCAAGTGAACTGCATAGTAAGCAACAGATATACTTATGCATGTATATATTAGTTATATTGAGAGTATGGCAAAAATAATTATATAGAGTATATAAAGTAGACACGGGTAGAGCGTAAAAGGCAATATAAAAATGCAAGTGATGGCCGACATCAGGGACGTGCTGACAAACTCAATTAGCCAGACAACAAGAGTTGGCCAATAGATGACAGCAACAGCAAATAAAGTGAGCCGCGAGCGCATTAAATGTGCAAAATGAAAATTCCATCATCGAAAGAGCAAAATATTTGAACAATTGATTTTTGCTTTTCCAGCTATAATAGTTGCAGTTATTTGTGAAAGCCACAAACAGGTGCACGAAGAACGCAATTTAGATGCAAAGCTAAATACATTTTCGTCTTAAATTAGCAAAAGGTTAAACGAAACAAAGTAACTTAGTCAGCAATTAACTTAAGTATTCCACATTACGTATACGCAACGCGTTTCAGCTGCAATTCATTATTATTCATATATATTTTATATTTAGAATTCTAACTATGCTCTACATTAGGAGCTTTGAGCTATAAAAAGAAAATACATCTTACGTATATTTAATTTGATTTCTGAGCTCTTTTCTTTGTGCATATTACGCATACGTCGTGTGTCACGGAATAATTAATCCAAATACAAATTCTAATATAATAATTAGAATAAGCATATTTTTGTGCTAGTTCCATCTGCCTCATTAAAATTTCTTTTCCATATACATGACACGATTTGCAATCAACTTAATTGAATTTTGCTTTTGATGCACGGCAAGCGCTGATGCCGCTTTAAACAAGCTGCAGCTGCGGAAGAGCGAACGAGCGAAAAAGAGAGAGAAAGAGACAGTGATAGAGAGTAAGAAAGAGACTTAAGGAATGCAGCAATTGTTATACCCATCAATACAGTAGCGGGTTATGCTCGACTAGAAAGATAACAAAAATGAAACTTGGTAAAGGAAAAGTTTTCTATAAGAATTTTCCAAGCAAAACTTGGCTGATCAGCACTAAGAAACTGGTCAATCAGTCAATCAAACATCACAAACTATTTTAATCACATGCTAATGCTTTACATGTTAATGCTTTAGGCTATATCTCTATATACTATAATGAAGGTCTCTGCCATATTAGACACACTTAAATAATTTTAACTATAAACAAATATGTTTTACAGAGTATTTTCAAATGACGATTGTTTCTGTTTGCCTTCGAGCAGCTGCAGCTGTTTGTTGTCAAGTGAATTTTATAGCCACGACGACGAAGGCGAAGGCGATGACGATGACGATGACGATGACGATGACGCTGACAGCGTGAGCGATATTCAATTAGATGTCGTCGTTGGCAGTCGTTTAATGAAATTAAATTTAACTCCATTTGTTTATTTATTTTCGAGCGCGCTTTCATTTGTCTATACGATGAAAATCAGTTAATTCGATAAAGCAGCAGAAACTGAAACGGAAGCCAGCGAGTACTTGGTTGCTGGTCAAAAAGCCAAGCATCAATAAGGTCAAGTGCGTAAAAAGACTGCACTGAGAGAAATTAGCTGAACTAAACTTGTGCGTCAATCAAACTGAGCTTATATAATATGATGAAATTTCTTAGATTAACAATAAAAATTATTTTTGAATTTATTTATTTAATTAAAGGTTGACAGAGAGAAAGTCTTAAGTAAAATTTTATGATTTTTTTTGGCAATTTCCTTTAAAATTGCTTCAATCTGATTTAATTTAAGTAAAACTAAGTTCACAATTATTTTATATTTACTTCAGGCTGCTTTCACTTTCGCCCAGTGTATAAGGGGGCACAACCAATTAATAGAGACAGGCCCCAAAAACTTTAAGCATTTTCAATAAGTGGAAGATTGCCCCAAAGACAAATGTCGCAAGGGACCTGCTGGAGCTGCCTTTGATAGCAGGACATGCGCACAGCAAAAGGCTTAAAGCCAGGCCACAAATTCTACACACAAACACTTACATACCCACACCCACACACAGACACACACATACACATAAGCCTTAAAAAAGGGACCTCTAGCTGGGTTGAGGATTGGGCTGGTGAAAGGATTGGGCAGGGGTGCCTAGAGTAAACACCGTAAACACCGTTAGACATTGCTGCGGTTCAAAAACTTGCAAGATATCAGTTGCCAAGATAGTTAGGGGTTGCTATCTCAGACCAGGGGTAGCCTAGCCTCAGATAGGGACTGTGTTATACAATGGATGGGGGTTGGCTAAAGCATATGCACGCTAGAACCTGTGACGGCTACTCAACTGCTTTCCACTGTGTTTTGCGGCGTAATGTAGACAAATTTTTATCGCTTGCTGAAGTTTTTGCCTGGCTTCAGAGGTTGGGGGTGGGCGTGGGTGTGTGCGGAATGGGGCTGAGTGGCTCAGCTTGAAAGTGTGATTTCGGCCTGACAGTAAATAGGCTGTTTGTGTCGTTAATAATAATAGTTATGATTATGATTATGTTCATGGTGAATGCTGATGAGACGAGCTTCGACAAACACCCTACATGTAGGGAAGACTACTGGGACGTGGCAAGAGCAATGTGCTGACAGTCGAGGATGGCACAACAAGAAAGCTGGCAAAAGCTCAATGCGAGTTATTAATTTAGTGGCAATGCGTAAAACCCATTTCAAAGACGAACAAACTAACTACACGATCATATAAGAAAATTGTAAAAAGGTTTTAGATAAACATCGATAGATCGATAAGTCGATAGAAAAATTAATAATAAAATATTTACAATTCTAAAAGTAGAAAAGTAGTAATCTTATTTGAAATACTATTAGAACTAGTTCATAGTAAAGTTGTGATCTACTAATCGATTAATCAACATATACATTTACACAACAAATCGATAAGTAATGTAGAAAGAAAAGAATCAAATCGATTTCTTCATAGGACCGTTTTGAATGTGCAAATTTAAAAATAGCGCAAAAATCAAATATAATAATAATGAAGTATTCAAATTATCGATACTGAAGATATCGATTAGTAATAATTATATAAGCAAACGACATGACAATATATATATATATATTGATTATTTATTATAGCTTAGAAATCATATAATAAAAAATTGATAAGTTTAATGAATAATAAATAAAAATAAAGTTATCGATAATTTATTAGAATATATAATAATTTCGATAATAATTATATATATAAAAATAGTTAAATTCGATTAAATTAATATTGAAAATAAGTTTTTGTCTGCGACTGAGAGCTCAACTGGGTTAGCACTTGAGCTGCCATACACCTTCCCCTCGTTCCCCGCGCCCTCTGCAGCATGTAAATCGCTTAGCAAGCCGAACACACGACTGCAAATCAATTAAAAATCTTCAGATACACTCAAGCATAACAACAAAAAACACTAGAGAGAGAGCAGAGTGAAAAAAAAAGAAATAGGCGGCCCAAATTTGTTAAAAACAAATGGCGCACACACGCTGTGCTTGCCCAGCTGGTAAAGGCTGCTGCTGCACGCCCCCAGCCCGATGCCCAGCCGCTCAGCTAGCTGGCCCTAATCACCAGCAAACAAAAGTCAAATCAAAAGAGAAGCCAGGCAAAAGATTTTTAACCACAACGTGAGGCGCAGCAGGGCCAAATGAGGGGCATAGAAGGGCAGTGGGGTGCTTGCAGCAACAGCAGCAGCAGCAGCAGCAGCAGCTAACAAGCAAAACGTCAGCGTCGTCGACGACATCGTTGCAAGCGACTTCCAATTATTTTTTATATTTTTGCAGCAACAAAAGCAACTGCGAGGTGGAGTCGGGCGGCAGCTAGGGTGGTGCACAGAGAGGGGGTTTGTTGCAAAAGTGGATTTTGTGGCTGCCTCGTCTGTATTTTTCCTGTGCTCTGTTAAAAGGCGTGCGTGAATTGTGGGCGCGGCCAAGTCGTGAGGCAAGCAACGTATTTTTTCACTTCAGCTACGCCGCCCCCCTCGGGCCGTCCTTCAGCCTGCTGCACTTTTGATTGTTGCCTCAACAACAACAACAAAAACAGCAACAACGAGGAAAGTTTTCTTATCAACGTGCCCCAATTGAGCCACGTCATACAGCACAAAACTCAGCTGGAAAATGAAAATATATAAGAGAGAATAAAATATATATATATAAATATTTCTCGGAATTTTCTTTTCTCTTAATTAAAAAGATGCAAATTAATTGCTCGGCCATTGCTAATTAGGTAATAATTAAATAAAATTCAGTTCGGTTTCCCTTTATACTTTTATTCGCGCGCACAGTGGGCAAAAATCAACGCAGTCCAGCAGGAGCAAATACTGAGCTCTGCCTGATGCAAACAAAGCTTTTAAGCTTCGTTGAGTTTAACACAAATACACACACACACATACAAACGCAGACATAGACACAATGATAGGCACGAAGAGCTGCCCCATCACAGGTCCAAAGCGCATGTGGATGGAGGATAGAGGATAGATGACAGAGAGAGAGAGAGAGCCAGCGGCAGCGGCAAAGGCAAAGGAAATGAGGAGCTGGGCCACATGAGGCTGTGGGGCTATGGTGTCAGCTCGTCCACCTAGGAGGATTGGGCGGGGTAACACAGCTAGGCACACGTTGCTCGCCATATGCGCCACACATCCAAGGGGAAAGAATACAACACACACAATTGCCTATAAAAACAGTGGGTAACAACAGTAAACGCGCGCGCGCACACAGAAAGTGCTTTGTTTATCTATATGTAAATATATAGATATAATGTCAATCGCGATCAGTCGTTCGACCTGTAAAGACGTGAATTCGAACAGCCTTCGCTTAAGCTCTACTGCTGCAGAGTTCTAAAAATAGAACTTTGCGGTGCATTCTTCAACGCAACAGCAACAAAAACCGCACACGCAGCGTTTTCTTATCGCTTGCTTCCGCGTAACTCAATTGCTTTAATTGCAATTTACGAAATTTCGTCGCTTGGCGCGAGTGCGCCTGCACTCAAAAGCACAATCCGCGATGACATCTAATGTCAATAACCTCGCTACAGCTGTAAAGGTAAATGCAGAAATGCAAGCCCAGCTTAACGTTGTGATGGCAAATAGGCAAGCCTCCATCATGCCAATAAACTCAAAAATAGATATCGCCTCCGTGCAAGGCATCACTAACAACAAAAACACGAAACGTAAACAGCCAAATTCACCAAAAACCATCAAGAAAAGGCTCATCTTCGACGAACCAAGCACCAGCAATGCAGCATTAATATCAGAAAATCGATTTTCACTGCTCGTAGAAGAAGATGAAGACTACAGCGAATCACCTGTAGCTCCAGAAGCCCCAGTATTGACCGACCAGCAAACTACTCCGAAACCTCGTCCGCCCCCCATATGGTGTCCAAACATCAAGTCTGTGGCCCTACTTCAACAGATAATAGATAAAGTAATTGATGCTAAATCATACGTAATTAAGCCAAAGAAGAATAACATAGGTGTATTAACCCAATGCAGTGAGGACTATCGCAGAGTTATAGACCACTTTACTAAGCTGGAATTGGAGTTCCACTGCTACCAGCTTAAGGAGGACAAACCATATAGAGTCGTGTTCAAAGGGCTTCACTCCAGCACTGATACAACACTAATTAAAAAGGAATTGGAAACCAAAGGCCACACAATTACAAATGTGCACAACCCACTGAGCCGTATGGACAAAACACCGCTAAATATATTTTTTGTTGACGTGGCTCAGGCCCCCAACAACAAAGAAATTTTGGACATTCGAGTTGTCTGCAGGCAACGCTGCACAGTGGAACTGCCAAGAAGATACAACGACCTGACACAATGCCATCGCTGTCAAGAATTTGGACACACACAACGCTACTGCCACAAAGCTCCCAGATGTGTGCGTTGCGCCGGGAAACACGCATCCAAAGACTGCACCCGCGAAAAGGACCAGGCACCAACTTGTGTGCACTGTGAGTTACAGCACCCAGCCAACTATAAGGGCTGCCAAGTATACAAGCGGTTGCGCAAATTGCAATCCCCAGCACAAAAAAGGAGTCCCACACAAACACCGTCTACGGGTCCGAGTACTGCTTCCGAAATTACAAGGCCCCGGAGCATTACCCAAGCCACGAGCTTTGCAACGCCTATTAGTGGTGTTTCTTACGCACAGGCCGCTAGAGGTGGACCGTCAAATAAGAATACCACAAGTGACACTTTGTTCACTGAAATGCTTCAGCAACAACAACGTCAGTTTGACGCAATTAATGCCGAGCTCAAAGCGATGCGAGAAGTACAATCCCAACAAGCAACCATGCTAAACAGTTTAATGGCCATCATAACCAAGCTTGCCTACAAATAATGGCTTTACGTGTGGGTATCTGGAACGCCAATGGCCTGAGAAACAAGACTCAGGAACTGGCTGCGTTTCTCTCACAAGAAAACATAGATATAATGTTAATAACAGAAACTCATGAGTGCCCCACTACACAAATTTTCGGATACGAACACTATCAGGCTCATGGTGAAGGAGCAAACTGCTTTGGTGGATCCTCAATCCTCATACGAGCAACAATACCGCATACACCTTTACTGCCAATTTGCAACGCAACAATGCAGGTCTCAGCCATCACCCTGCCTACGTCTATTGGAGCGATCGAAGTTGCGTCAATTTATCTTCCGCCAAACACTGGTCTGTGTGATCATCACATGGAACAGGTTCTAGGCCAAAGGTTGAATAAGACCCTCATCGGCGGCGACTGGAATGGATGGCACCCATTTTGGGGAAGCAATAGTGCGAATCGTCGCGGAGAAGTCATATTTGAGGCGATTCAAAACTTACAATTCAGCATATTGGCGACTGGAGCCCCCACCCGTTACCCAATTAATGGACACAGGCCCTCGGCAATCGACTTCGCTGTCTACAAAGGCATCTGTGACCGGCAATTGACCATTGAAGAATCCTTGGACCTATCCTCTGACCACCTGCCACTAATAGTCACAATCCACGCGCAGCCACAGCCCTTGCCCATTAGGAAACAACTACTGCCAGCAGGATCAGATTTAGGAGTCTTTAGGCGCGAGCTCCATTACTCTTTGCACATAGAAATGGAACTTAACACTCCTGAAGACGTGGACTACGCAGCAAACAAACTGCAGGAAGAAATAGTCAAAGCTGCGCACCAAGCCGCCCCACCATCTTGCCAAACAAGACAACAGTCTCCGTACAACATCCCCCTCACCTTGGAGGCCCAACACCTACTAATACACAAAAGATGGGCCAGGAGACGCTGGTTAAGATTACGCACGCCTGATGCCAAATCCATGTACAACGAAGCCACGAGGCATCTTAAAGCTGCTCTCGCCCTGCTTCAAAAGAGGTGTATCAGCGATGCGCTGGTACGAGCTGAATCGCCCACTGACGCAGAGTTTCAATTATGGAAATTTACAAGAAAGCTCAAACGGCAGCCAATACGACGTCATCCCATTCGGAGCATTTCTGGTTCCTGGCACATTGGAGACGAAGCTCAAGCTGAGGCTTTTGCAAACCACCTTCAAGACCAATTCACGCCGGTGATTACCGCAGAGGCCTCAGAAATCGAAGCAACAGAAGACATCGTTCTCTCGCCCCTCCCAGCTGAAGACCAGATAACTGGATGTACAAAAGAAGAGGTTCTTGAACACATCAGAAGAGTGAAGGCAAAAAAATCCCCTGGATATGATCTAATAAACGGCAGAGTCCTTAGAGCACTGCCTGACTCCACCATAGACTACATAACTATGGTGTACAACGCCATGCTCCGCATCCGGCACTTTCCAGCCTGCTGGAAGCGCGCCGTGATTGTGATGATTCCTAAGCCTGGCAAACCCGTGGGAGAAATTGAGTCGTACAGACCAATTAGCCTGTTGCCAGTACTCTCCAAAATATTCGAAAGAATATTTCTGGAACGAGTACTGACACATCTGGGACGCCAGGAGGCCATTCCAAACCATCAGTTTGGCTTCAGGAGACAGCATGGAACACCGGAACAGGTTCACAGAGTTGTGCACCATATCCTTGGAGCCTTTGAAGAAAAGATGTACTGCTCTGCCGTCTTTTTAGACATCAAACAGGCGTTTGATCGAGTTTGGCACCTGGGACTGCTGCAGAAAGTGAGGACCACCCTTCCAGCCCCATTTTTCGCGTTGCTATCCTCATACCTTATTGGAAGAACCTTCCAAGTGTCAAGGGGGCAAACAGTATCCTTGACTAGACCAATTATGGCTGGAGTACCACAGGGTAGTGTTCTAGGCCCAACACTTTATACTTTATTCACAGGAGATATGCCAACTCCCGAGCCAAATATAGGAAGTACAGATGCAGTACTCATAGCGACCTATGCAGATGACACCGCCATCTTATCACGTCACGTATCTGCGCAAGAAGCTTCAGACTCACTACAAAAATATCTGGACTCTTTCGGACGCTGGGCAAAACGGTGGTGTATCACCATTAATGCACAAAAGTCTGTACATACTACCTTCGCCACTAGAAGAGGAGATTGCCCAAGCGTTGCATTGGGGCCCACTATTCCCAAAGCCTCAAAAGTAAAGTACCTTGGTATCACTCTTGACAGAAGGCTGACTTTTAAAGCGCACATAAGTCAAGTAACCTCAAAATGCAAAAGCAAGCTAAAAACCCTCGACTGGATGCTGAGAGCTTCAAGCAAGTTGTCTTACAGCAGCAAGGCCGCCATCTACAAGGCAATAGTTGTCCCAACCTTCGTATATGGTATCTCTCTATGGGGCTCCTCGGCGAAGACTACAAGGAACAAAATTCAGACCCTGCAGAATAAAGCACTACGCAGATGGACTGGAGCCAGCTGGTTTGTAAGAAACTCAGTCTTACATAGGGATTTAGCAATTCCCACAGTTGCTGAACTCATTGGGCGACACAGTTCAAGATACGCGGACAGACTTGCAGCGCATCCTAACCATCTCGCAAGCAACCTGGCTATAAACAACAATAGGCGAAGACTGAAGAGATTGCATCCTCTAGACAATATTAGAACTAATTAAGATAGTAGCTACAAGTGCAGAATAATTGGCATATCTGCCCTCCCATTAGTTAAGGTTTAGAGCTAAATGCGCTATAGAGTCTAAGACAATAAGCTGCAACAAAATAAAGAAATAAAAACGAAAAAAAAAAAAAAAAAAAAAAAAAAAAAAAAAAGATATAATGTAGATTTTAATAGATATGGTCGAGTGAAGATAATAAATAAATATATATATATATGTGAATAAATAATAATATATAAGCTATATATATACTATGTGAATTATGGCATATAACTTAAATTATGTGTATATCTTTTATCATTATCAACTATCTATGTTTATGTGTGTCCATCTTGTTACGGCTATATACGTTCATATATGCCTATTAATGTATTAAATATATATATCACTCCACGTATCTCTTCTATATTCACTGATCTAGCACTCGACTGTCTATAGCTTATATAATTTAAGTCTTAATTATTTATGCATCATTCAATGCTACAACTTCATTTAGATAACAACATCTACATCTATCTATATGCTTATAATGTATCTCTACATTATCTACCAATCTATGTGATGCTTTCTCAATACTATTTTATGTGTATTGTATTTAATTACAATTTTTATTATTTAAAGAATTTTCTATATATTATTTTAAATTCAAAAATCAAAATTAAATTCAAAACAAAAGAAAATATATTTTAATCTGGGTTTATATTTTAAATTAATTCTAAATATTCAAATAATATGATATAATGATATTAAGATATAATAACAAAGTATCTAAAAGACTCTCCAATAACTGCTCAACTATGGAAAGATCGTTCTCATTTAATATAATATAGAGGAAATATTTGAGTGATAAACTCTTTATGGCACTCAGAGCTCTTAAGTTTTATGCCTAAACTTTTATATACATTTCATATTCCAGCTATTTGATTGTGCGCTTTTTGCAGCCACTGTGGCTGGTCGCACGCGGCGTATACTTGACATTACATGAGCCCAATACACACACACACACACTTATATTTGTATATATATATAAAGAGCCACTCGTATCTGTGCATCCTGCTCGCTCGCACGCTTGGGCATAAACAATTGGCATGGCTATCTCGCTCACACGCATTGCAGCTGCTGCGTTTGCAGACAAATTTCTATAAATTATGCATTGTGTGTGTAAACACGACAAGTTGAATTGAAATTACGGATTTAAATGCGAACCAAAGAAATTTTATAGGCACTCACGACTTCTCTCTGTGTGTGTGTGTATATATATTTATTTATATAATATATATATGTATGTATATACATAGGTATGCATCTGTGAATACACTCAAATTAAAAGAATTCTGTGCTCAAATCAAAATGTCAAAGTCAAAATATTTTAAAGCTAAACAAAAATATATTTTATATATTTTATTATATATAGAAATATATACTTAATTTAAGCAATAAATTGTATACCTAGTAGGATGAAATTTATATATTTAATTTAAGTATTTAATTAAATAAACATATTAATTAAAATAAGCGAATGAAAACTCGTTTAAAATTGCTGAACTTCTTTGTTAATTAAATATATTTTTTTCACGCATTTTAAGAAACAAACTATATTATTTCTCGACGTGCAATTTCTTTCACATATTGCCTTATTGATAAGGTCGCACTGTCTGATTGGTTGCACCCTCTGCTTCTACGTCTGCGGCCTAGTGCTAACCTTTCGACATTCCTTCCTGCACAGCTGCTCAACTCTTCTTGCTCTTCCTCCTGCATTGCTCTCTTTCATCTGCCGCAACAACAATCTCATAAATTTAATTGTTTAAAGTGAATTTCGCCGCCGAGCATTGCCCAGTTGTCAGTCAGCCACTGCCTGTTATCCACCCCCTGTCACTCTACCCTCCAGATACCCCCTCCGTTGCCTTTCCTTCTCGCGCTTTATGTAGACATCGCCCCGTTGTCTTTGTCATTGTCACCTTTTGAACTTCCGTTTTTTTTTGTCATTTTTTTTTTGTCGTCGGCGTCTGTTGATATGTTCGGCTGTCCACTCAGTAGCGCACTTCCCCCTGCCGGCCGCTTCCCTGCCCCTCCTCTTCACTCTGTCTGTCTGTGCAGCTGGCAAAAGTTCACTCAGACGTAAATTGTTTCTACATATCGCTGAGCGGGCGCATTGTTTAACTCTTGCTCCACACCCGCCCAGCTACCTTTGCCTGCCTAGGCGCGATTCATTAAACATTTCTATTTGTTGCCATTGTTGTTGTTGTTGTTGTTGCTCTCGCATTTTGTTTATTTACAAACATTTCGTCATCGCTGACATTGATGACGAGTTCGCCAGTTCCAATCGCTACCCTCACTCAACTCAACTCAACTCAACGCATCATCTTCATCATCACATCATTTTCCTGCTGCTCAGCCTCCTTTTGTTTTGTTGTTAACTGCATATTTATTTATAAGGTAAACAACAACAACAACAACAATGCAACGAAAACAAAAGCCTGCACAGATTTAACCGATTAAATGCCTCCAAAGCTCCAGAAAAAGCTTTTCACATAAACTAAGACGAAGTTACAATGCTCTTTCCTTTGCTTAGTTCCTAAGATCTTAAGTCGCTTCTTCAATAAAATAATTTTAAGAATAAATAGTAATATTCTTTTTAAGACCTTTATGATCACTTTTTATCCTCTCCTTATCCACTTAAATTCTGAGACTATATTATAATTTACTTCGTTCGTTCTTTATAGTCAAATTTGAGCTTTAAATGAAAATTTCATATTGCTTCAGCTGCTTTCGATTGTCCTTAGTGCCTGAATATTATTTAAATTCTTCATTCTCTATGCTCACTTTTTGTTTAATTTTTACTATTTTATGACTCAAATTGCTATACCCTATATAATAAACTTGATACATTCATATCTCTAATGTGCTAAAATCGTGTTCAATGCCATTTCTTAAAAATAATCTAAAATATAAAATATATATAACTGAACAGTCTTCATATGTTTCATAGTTATCCACATTCAGTCCTTTTCTTATTTTTATAACTTTACGGTTTATATATATAGTCTCTAAATATATACCCTCATATTTTGCACTCCATGTTCACTTTAGTAAATCACAACAGGCATTAACTTGATTTACTTAAACTTTTTTTTAAAGATGCTTTTTAAAGATGCTCCCTCATTATTTTTAGTTGAAATCCTAATTGAAAAACGAGGGACAAATCGCATTGCAATTCGTGTAAGCTGCCTTTTGTGTAGGGCATCAGCAGTCCGCTCTGAAACTCAAATCGACTTTTGTCGCTCTGTCAATGAGTCGAGGCGCTCGCTTAAACAAAAAAGGCGCTGTGCCCGGCGACCCTGCAGTATGTAATGAATAAATGAGCATACAATCAAAGACACACACACAGATACACACACGCACACACTCACATGCATGTTTGTATGTCTGTCTGCCTGGCCTGTGTTTGTGTATTTGTGCAGTTAATTTGCCATTTCCGCTCGAGTAAAGTAATGAAAAATGTTTTGCTGCTGCTGCTGCTGCTGCCGTAGCTACAAAAATGAAAAGCGCTACGAAAATTCTTTGCCCTGTCCCCCTTACAGGCGGCAACCCTTGCAACGCTCGGCAGCAAGCGGTGGTCAGCAGCAATCTTCATTGTTCGCAGTTAGCCAGCGCTAATCAGCAGCTTAAGGGTGCATTCGCAGATTGCGCATACGCCACATAAGCCCAAACGATGCTAAATCCTGGCAGCATGACACAAGGCTCTCTCGAAGCTCCGCTGCGCATTAAACGACAATCAGTTGACGCTCAACCATCAAACCCTGTCGCAAAGCTCATTAGAGTCGAGCCCAGTCCACTACGCCCACTGCTCGAACCCATGTCATATGCAAATTACGAAGCATCAAATCAAATGCCATGGAATTAAGACAGCGTGCAGTCCGCATAAAATGAGCTAATTTCGCTGCAGGTGAGACGAAAGTCGCAGCAAATCAAATATGGGCGGGGCATGCAACAACAACGTCCATTGTCACAGCGGTCTGCCTGAAGGCAAAAGAAGTTTGTTTGGGTTGGCGCAGGTCGCCAAAGCAGCACAGGACATCAGAGACGACGTCCGTTTGGTTATTATGTTGTTGATGTCACATGTTGCATGGACATAATCGTTATGGCTACTGCGACTGACAGTCAGACTGTCAGCGTTGCCAGATGTTGGAATTATTAAGACCAAAAGCCACTACAGAAATGAACTAATGCTAAGATAAAAATAAAATGAAAGAGAACGAAGCGCATGCTCACGCAAGAAAAGTTTATAAAAAACATTAATAAATAATAAAAAGTGCTACAATTTAATAGCAGCATACAGAAATATTAAACATCCCTTAAAAGAAGCCCTCTACTTTAAGTTTCATAGCTATAAATCGGAACAGATTTGTACTCAAAGATAATTCGAATTTATAAATTCAAATTTATTTAGATTAAACTTTTTTTCAAATAAAACTTGCTGCTTCCTAACTCATTTTTTTTTTAAATTTTGAATATTCTTATTTAATTTATAATCGAATTAATGTTTTATTTGAATCACAAATAGTTTCATATGAACATCTTCAAATTGTTTCTAACTCTGCTAAAACTGGAATCATTTTTATACATATCCAAAATGTTCTTCAAAGTTTCATATCAATTTTAAATATATTTTAATTTTAATTTTAATTTTAAATATATTTTAATCAATTTTAAAAATAAAAATATTTTTAAATTTTTTGTAATGCATTTTGTATTTTAAATTCTGAGTACAGTTAAAAAATCCGATAATAGAATAAAATCATATAAACCTTATATAATCTAAAGCCACTTTAAATAAGTAAATGAATTGCTTTAAATGTTAATATAAAAGCTTTATAGTTCCTTAAGCTGCTTTCAGACTTTCTCCTTCTTAGCAGGGTATAAACCATCTTTATGATATCATATATATTTATATAACTTAAGCTGCAATAGTTGTTTTCTCCATTTGACTCTGTGACCTTTTAAAAAGTTTTCAATGATGCTTTCTATAAATCTATTCTCACTCTCTTTCAACCCCATCAAAATGCCAACATATTAATAATAAAAGCCGCATAAAATTGAGGGTAGAAATCACTTGCAGACTTTCACGTTTCAACAAACGTTGCATTTGTTGGCTGTTGTTTGGGTTAATTTTACATATGAGTGCATCAGCCCTCAAGTGCCGCCCCTACAATAATCTCCGTGAGGCAGCCAAGAGCTCAACGCAAGTAATCGACACTTGCAACGCACCATCATATGAAATGCCAGGATGAGTAGTGAAGTGCAATGCGTGAAGTAATGCAGATGCGGATAAAGCGGAGCCACTGCGAGGCTAGGCGAGCAGAGGAGGCGATAATGATGGCAAATGCCGACGCACAGTGCTAACTGTCGTCTGGCAATTGGCGTCTGGCGCCGTCATCCTTGCACTTACTTTGCTCCTTCTCTTTCTCTCTCTCTCTGTCTCTCTCTAGTTTATCCTGGAGACAGCAAAGATGGCACAGCGAATGGCAAATGCCGTCTGTCCATTGTGCGACACAGTCAACAAATCGAAGCCGAGGCGTGAGGATTTCGAGCGGGCATTGTGGTGCAGGTGGCAGTAGCTTCACTTCTCTGGCTCCACAGAAGGGCAAGATTGTCAGCATTTATGATTGGGCGATTGCGGTTTGGTTGGTCAGTCGACAAATGGTCAGCGTTGCCGGATCGTTAAAAAGGTAGTTCGGCGGTTTAACATGCAGTTTAATGCTCATGTCAAAAGTAAAAATTGTCTTTAAAATAGTTTTTTACTTAGTTTATGTGCCTTTAAGGAAACTAATTAAATTTTTATTTGACATGCAGTTCAAAGCTCATGTTAAAATTGAAAATCGCCTTGAAATTTAAATGAAATGGAGCAATAATTAAAATCAAGCAAAATCTGTGCTTTTTCCTTATAAACCTCTTTTACCTAAGCGATTTTTTATGCAAATAAAATACTTAAGCATGGCTTTTGGCCATTTAAATTTTCAACTCTGCTGAGAGTTACTCACATCACTCTGATTTACAGGACATAAGCTTGATAGATCCATCAAATTCACTCTTCACCAAAATAAAAAAAAAGGTGACAATTTCCAATTTAAACTGTCAGCTACCCACTGAGCGCTACGAGATATATGTATGAATAGCGACAAAAACACAGAGACAAATAGAAGCCCTCACTTTGAGGCATACAAATTTAATTAAATTAATTAGCTAAAATGTTGAGCGTTGAGGCAAATTTATTGCTGGCTGCAAAAGCAACAGCCGCAATTTCAGATGAGCAGAGCTTTAAATGCTGAAGCTCCGCAGTGGCGTGCCGTACAGAGGGCGGCTCAATGCAGAGCGGGGGTAAATAGGCGCATAGAAAATAAAAGTAAGTAGACACACACACACACACAAACACACACACCTACACTCACTCACACTCAGACAAATGCCCGGTTACACAGATGAGAGCGAACGAGTGCGAACGAGAACTTCAAAATGAGTTTATCGATTTTAAGGCTAAAGTCGAGGCAAGGGTAGTATGTTAGGGCGATTGTCAAAAGGAGGCGTGGCAGCTTTGGGGGCTTGCGAGTCGAGGCAGCTGAATGCTAACATGTCTTGCCTCTGCACTCGCTCGATGGCCCATGTGTGAAAGGGCTTCATGACTGAAATGAAATATTTGAATAGGTGACTTCAAGATGCCCAGCAATGAGTTGTAGCTTATTATATTTATATAGCAATTATGCTCCTTCTCCATTGCCTTATCTTTATACTATATGACAGTGCAGTTATTGTGCTTTTAATCCTATCGGTTGCCAATCGATAATTCACAGGGTTAATAGAGAGAAGTTAGTACATGAAAATGTCAATTTCGACCGATAAACGATAGTTATCGATTTTGATTAACGATTTATACATTGATTCTGAACATAATATAATAAGAGGTAAGGCTATATACCCTTTCACAATGATTACAGGGTATAAGAGGTAGCAGTCTCATGCATTCTTATGAGTTTTTGTGCACTTCCATCCGCTGGCGTCTGCTTGCTCCGCACCACGTGCAATTTTCAATAAATTCAACGTGCAAAATGCATCAAATAAAAGTGAAAAGTCTGCATTAATATTTAAGGGTTAAAATATTTCAAGGGGTAGCGCCCCAAAAGCCCACCCAAGCCACCTGACTGGCTGCTGCTGCCATTGTTACGCCTTTGTCTTGTTTATTATTTGTGGCCTGGCAACAAACGTGGCGCAATTAAAATCTGCAAGACAATCGGCCAAATGGCTATAAAGTAAACGAACTGGGAATTGGGCAGGAAGATGTGCGGCGGGCGGTGGGTGTGGCAGATGGCAGGTATTATCAGCTTTGGCTGTCAATTAGAAAACGAAGGGAGCCGGG
The DNA here is from genome assembly GCF_003285905.1 of Drosophila hydei. Lineage (NCBI taxonomy): Eukaryota > Metazoa > Arthropoda > Insecta > Diptera > Drosophilidae > Drosophila > Drosophila hydei. The sequence goes on from NW_022045656.1 coordinate 3,380,886, forward strand.
GTAAAGCGCTTTGAGCACTCGGTCTCAATTTCACAGCTCAAAGTGCAGCCAGCTAAATTGCATTATTAATATGCAATGAAATTTGCCAAACATTATAAATAAAAGATGTAAATTTTCAAATATGCATTTTACACTGCTCTCAGCTCTCAGTTATCCAACAAACCTCACGCTCAGCACGGCGCCTTTTACCCCTTTTTTGCGGGGCTCGAGCTACTAACGCATAAAAGCCTTTGAAGTGCGCCACATACACAGCGGCACGCTCTGTATGTGTGTGTGTGTGTGTGTGTGTAAATGTGTGTTATACGAGCCCAGCTCATGTGCTACCCACAAAGTAGCTATAGCCGCCCCCCAAAAGTGTAGCTAACCAGGTTCATGAAGCGAGAGGTGAGAATAAGGTTCAAATTGACACCACCGTGCACAGTGGAGCACGTAGGCAATGAATAAATAACTGAGATGGATTGACTGACAATCAGCGTACAGCAAAAATGCAATGAGACTACTAAAGACCAAATATGTTTTAAGCAGCAAAGGAACATGAACACAGCAGCTATATAGCAGCTTTCAACTTTCAGCCACAGAACTGAGAAATATATTTTTAATAATCATAATAATAATTGGAAACAAAAGTTATTTATTATCTGAGTCTGTAAACATCAATTAAAGATTCAAATAGCTGTGCTAAGATCTATTGTAAACTCGTTCTATACTTTTCGGATAAACAGAAAGCGTCTGATTTACGCCTTAATTGACTAAATACTTATATTATTTTATATAATCTTTATTAATTTTCATGTTTTTATGTATGTTCAATACAATAAAGTTAATGCTCATTGAAAATACACTTGTAATAAACACCCTTAAAAATTTCGTTCATCAGAAATTGTGAACAATCGCTCGAGTGCTACCCTTTTTGGTGCACTCTTGGCAAAGGCGATGCCTTCGAATTGCGAATCGATTTTGTGGAACGACCAGCTCCAGTTCCAGATCCACTCAATTTCTTGCCAGTTGCCTTTGCTGTTCTCATTTCTCCAAAAATAAAAAGGAAAGAATCCAAAGACACAACACGCAAAGGTGCGTTGATGGAGGGTAGGCTAAATGGGGGCCACAGAGAGGGCTCACTTGGAGGGTGCCAGTTGCTGGGGGCGGTTTTGGTCTGCGCTGCTTCAACTGCAGCGTCGGCTGCGTCGTCGACTTTGGCCCGAAGATAAACGATACATTTTGCAAATTTGTATAACGCAAAAAACATAAATTATGCACATGGCTAGGTACAATATTTAAAGAAAAGCCACGCCCACGCACACACACACATACGTTTACACGGCAATGCAATTGGCGCAAGTGCCTCGAGGTGAGCATTGACAAACAAGCCACATGCATAGATTGCATGTTTATCCTCGGGGGCGTAATATAAAATCAAATCAATTTTATGTATCTATTGGTTGGAAATTTTAAAGCTTTAAGATTATTTACCTGTATCAAATATAAAATATCGACATCTACGATGAAAATTTATGCAATCCGCTGCTATTTGACCACTTTTGCAATTTATTGGTTGACTTAGAAGGCTGAATACATTTACCCTCGTACACCATAGGTTGACAAGGTCAAAGACAAGCTTCACTCACACACAGAAGATTGCTTTGGAAGTTATCGAGGTTTTTTCGAACCTTATCCGAAACGTATCCATATAAAGTATATATATAAAAGTTAACTACATTTATCCATGTACACCAACGTTTGACTATACCAACAGAAGATGAGTTTCGTAGTTATCCAAGTTTATCCGAACCTTATCCAACGTATAAACGATTGATTATACCAAAGACATTCCGGACTAACACACAGAATATGATTTCCGTAGTTATCCAAGTTTATCCGAACCTTATCCGAAACGTATCCGTACAAATTCAACGTATTTATTGAAAACAATTTTTATATAGCCGACGATTCATTCCATTTAATACGGTTTGACGTCGAGTATAGTAAAACTGGTCTAGCCTAAAGGTCACACAAATTTATCCGTCCCAATGGACAACTTGTCAGTCGGAGTATCAAGATAAACAAATCGTTTCGCTTACAACACTCGTAAATGTGAAGTAATTTGTATAGATAATATCCGAGTAATATAAAAGTTTAAGAAACACCTCAAGTTGCAAGTAGGTAAACACAATGCCTGAGCAGTTGCAACAACAACTGCAGAGAACAACAACTAACTAACTTAACAACAACTTGGCTGAGCTTCGAAACGATACGCCAATAATATGTTGTCACTTGTCAATCAAGACAACAACAAACAACAAACAATAAACAGCAAACAGCAAACAGCAAGGCAATCTCGCACTTGAAACAACGGCACGAAAACTGGATAGGAACTAGCACTAGGGGTTGTCGGAATGGGGTGCTAAGGTGTCGATAGGGCACCAAGGAAGGGGGCAGGCACGAGGCAGACGCTGAAGCAGGTAACATGCAACGCTTTGACTCTTTGACTGACGTCTGTCAGAAAATGCCACCAAGTGAAGTGAAAATTGGCAACAACAACAACAGCAGCGGCAAACGTAGCAACAACAACAATTGCAAACAATGAAAAACAAGGCAAAGCGAAGCCAATAAAAAGAAGAAAGAAAGAAAAAACAACGACAAGAAGCAAAGAAATAAAAAAAATGTAAAAGAAACTACAAAAAAATTGCAACACGCGACTTTCCCAAATAAAAAACGCATTATAAACAATATGTTTTACTTTTATTGTTGCTGTTGCTGCTACTGTTGTTGTTGTTGTTGTTGTTGCTTTCTTGTTTTGCATGTTGCAGCCCGGCTGCCAATTGTTGGCCGTAATTTGCAATGATTTTCACTGCCAACCGCAGCAGAAGCGCCAGTAAAAGTTTTCCAATACCAAAACAGAAACAGTAGAAGAAATGAAAAAGAAAAGTGAAAAGCTTGAAGAGTTAGATTGGGACCCCCTCCTGGCAGCGAGGCCGGACGCGCTCGATGGACAACAGTCGATCATTAATTCATTTTCGCATTTTTAATGCCACCTGTCGCAGAGTCGCTTGAGTGAATAACTAGGGAGAGTGTGAATAATATAAACACACACTCAGATATCTGAGGCTATGAAGAAAGTGCCTTAAGCGATAAGGAAACCAACTCTAGCTGAGAACTTTGCGAGCAATCGCCTTGAAGGTCTCTTAAACAAGTAACATCTGCAGCAACAGTCTCAAAGAAATTGCCTAAACACTCGAATGTTTCATTATTTAGCTGTTAATCATTAAATATTTAAATCTTCAGGCAAATTCTACTGAAAGACTTAGAGAATATCTAAGCTCAAGAGCTTTATGAAATACTATCACAATTCTTAGAAAAGTTTTTGAGCTACATATTTATGTGAAGTCCATACATCTAAATAGAAATAGATAATAGATAAATAATAAATATATAATAGATCCCTATAAGAAGGGTATTGTCATAATTGTTGAGGGATCTTAAGTGTTGTTTTGGTTATTAAAGCTAATCTATTATGAAATACTTCGAAGATATCTCAATAATATCTCAATAAATATGACTAACAGCTGCAATAAATTAAAGTTTATTCTATCTATATCTATATAGAAGATCTGTCCCAACTTCGAGTAAAACTTCATAGAAACTTAGCATAGAGATTTCCTATTTAATTTTTGTAATTATAGTATTGCGGTTATCCGACAAGCTGGAGGCCCCTCGCTGCGATTAATGTAGAAGGTATGTGAAATAATAACAGCATTTATCGTTTATCGCAAAGGCTTTTGATAAAATTTCCGCATGTGGCTGACGTGTTTTGCGGATAAGAGCAAAAATCTTTCAAAGTGATTCAGCTATAAATTTAAGCACTACGCAGCGCAAAGAGAAACGAGAGGGACAGGGACAGAGAGAGAGAATACAGCAGAAATAACGACAAAAGACTTTCAAGCCAATTAAAATTAAACAAAAACTGTGAATCGTTTGTAGCGTACGACAAAGTTGGGGTAAACGGCAAGGGTAGCAGAGAAGGGGGAGGAAGACAGAGCAGGGGGAGGGCTGGTACCTGACTATATATACAAGTGAATGATTACCGGTCGCACATGACACAAATGACATTGCAAACGGATGCGGAAAATGTAGAAACGAACGAGCTGCAAATGCACGAGTCGAAGATGCCCTGTAAAGTGTGATACACACTTATTTGGCTGAGTCTGTGAACTTAAGGTGAGGCACTTCAAATACCTTTAAAAGAGTGCAAACTCACTCAGACGAGTGCAACTTGCAGCTTTGAGCATATTTTACTCTATAAGAAATGCAAGTACTTGCCCTAAGAGCAATATACACTTTCAAGCAATTCCCAACATGTACAGGGTATCAAGAATGCCTGAACAGAATTTGAACTGAAGTCAGCTCCGATTCGCTTAGTTCGACTCCGCTCGGCTCGGCTCTAAGATGGGCAACTGGTCAGCTGTAACGACGAATATCTCACGTTCAAATAAAATAGAAACTCGGAAGATTTGCGAGTCGCGTAATGGAGACGATGTTGAAGTAGTCAACAGAGAAGAAGAAGAAGCTGAATAGTTGACTGTGTGTAAATTTGTGGCAATTACACGGATTCGAATTGGTCTCTAGAATTGCAACAGGCAAACGAAAAAAAAAACCAAGCGAATTGGCAGAACCAACAATTATATAAACTAGAGTTGCAATCAGTCAGTCAGTCAACCAGTTCGTCAGTCAGTCAATCAGGCTGACATGATGCAAGCAGCCAACTGAAGCTGAATTGTGATAGAGACACAGACATAGGCAGAGGCAGAGACAGAGACAGCGGCATAGAGACGAAGACGTCGACGAGCTTTTCAGAGTTCGCTGGGCTCCGTTTGAAGTATTCGACGAGAAAAATCTTTGGCTTACAAAATAATTTCAAGGTATTTAAAATGCACACAAGCCAAAGCAGTACCTACACTAGCAACAATAACAAAGCAACAAAAATGTATCTTGTAGCTACAACTTGGCAGCGAATGCGAATGCGAATGCGAGTGAAACTGAACTGAAACTGAAAAAAAGCTAAAATAAATAAATAAATAAAAAATAAAACAAGACCAAAAAAAAACGCTGACCTCATTATTATTTTGTATAAATGTGCAGTTGTGTGTGTGCAAGTGTGTGTGTGTGTGCTGGCTTCGTTTCGTGCACCAGCTCTAATATTGCGCCCAAAACATAATAATAAGCACACAATGAGCCTTTGGCGAACGAGCGAGCGAGCGGTAGAGAGACACGTATCTGACAGATACATATGTATCTGTTTCTATATCTATATCTAAGCATGAATGCACACGTCTCGACTGTGAAGTGCTGCAAGGCAAACGACAGTAAGCCAAATTTGCCAACCCGGAATTGTTTCGCCCAAGTATCTAACTTCTCAAATTATCATTATCTATCTCATTATTATCCGAAAAGATTTGAATTCTTAAGAAAGCTTTGGAAAGGCTTATACTTTATCCTTGAAGGCGTAAAAAATTTCTTTCTGATTTTTATTCAACTTCTCAAATTATCATTATCTATCTCATTATTATCCGAAAAGATTTGAATTCTCAAGAAGGCTTTGGAAAAAGGCTAATACTTTATCCTTGAAGGCGTAAAACATTTCTTTTTGATTTTTATTCAACTTCTCAAATTATCATTATCAATCGTATTATTATCCGAAAAGATTTGAATTCTTAAGAAAGCTTTGGAAAGGCTAATTCTTTATCCTTGCAGGCGTAAAACATTTCTTTCTGATTTTTATCCAACTTCTCAAATTATCATTATCTACCTCATTATTATCCGTAGATTTGAATTCTTAAGAAAGCTTTGGAATTTCTAATACTTTACCCTTGAAGGCGTAAAACATTTCTTTCTGATTTTTAGCCAACTTCTCAAATTATTATTTTCAATCTCATTATTATCCAATAAGATTCCGATACTTAAAAAAGCTTTGCAAATCGCTAAGACTATTCATCATATGTATCTGATATTTCAAGGTGCTATCTAGAAGACTTTCTTATTATACAATAATATGAGTGTATAAAAACAGTTATCCGCAATTATCCGCACTCATTTTCAGAAGCATCAGAAGTAGAACCAATCTATAAGCAAGTAAATTTTAACTTATCCAGACTTATCCGCAATTTATGCGACACTCAAAAATTTTACCGCTTAAGCAGTAAAGAGTAAAATGATGTACTCAGATAGTATTAGCTATATTTGGACTTATCCGAGCCACACTATGAACAACACTTTGTCCCTATAAAAGAATTTATGATTGAAAGACTTGAGCAAAAACAAAATCCGAACTTTTGAAGTATCCAAAATTGACAACGTGATATTTGTACATATGTATGTGTAGTTATATAGTATATAGTATGTAGTATATATAGAGAACACTTACCACATGCACGCTGCTCTGCAGCTGGCCGGCTAACATCTGCGTCTGTGTCTGCTGTTGGGACTCCGGCAGTTTCTTCTCAGTCTTTTTGGCCGCCCGCTTGTTCTTGCTCTCGAGGAAGCGCTTCTGCAGTGCGCTTGTCTCCTGGTTCTGCTGCTCGCAGACGGTGCTGAAGGTCTGCAAGTAGCGTGGCCCACATTCCGTCTGTCTGCGTCGATAGCCTTCCATGCGTCGGCGCAGGCGTTCAACAATTGGCTGACGTTTCGATGGCAATCCATCCCCTGCCGCAATGTTGCTGTTGTTGATGATGATGTTGTTGCCGTTGCCGTTGTTGTTGTTACCATTGGGTCCGCCGACAGCTGCTGCAGACGCAACGCCGCCAGCTCCGTTGCCGCCAGGGACAAGGCCGCCGACAATGCCGCCTGCTGCTGCCAAGTTGGCATTGTATGGCGAGTGTTGTTGCTGCTGCTGCTGCTGTTGTCGCTGCTGTTGCTGTTGCACTTGCAACTGTTGCTGTTGCTGCGCCTGTGCATTATGTTGCTGCTGCTGCTGTTGCAGTTGCAGTTGCTGCTGTTGCTGCAGGTGTATGCCCAAACTCTGCTGCTGCTGATGCTGTTGCAAGTGCTGCTGATGCAATTGGAGATTCAAGTGCTGATGCTGCTGATGCTGCTGTTGCTGTTGCTGCTGCTGCTGCTGGGCGACGGCGGCTGCTGCTGCTTGGCTGGCGCTCTGGAACACTGGCAGGCCGCCCGCATCCATAAATGCGTCCGTGTTGAGGCTTTGGCTACGGCTCGTTTCTTCGCGTCAATCGTCCTCCTCCGTCGGCGGCAAACGCTGACGACGGCGACGAAATCACGAAGTAACAAGACCACAAAACGACACCAAACACGCTCAAACGGCGTTTCTCTCAGTGTAGTTCGAATTGCTTTGCAATGCGCAATTCACTTCTTGCAAGACTTTGTTGTTGTAGTTCGCTATAGCTGCTGCTATTGTTGTTATTGTTGTTGCTGCTGCAATTTCATTGGAAGCATATGAGACAAAACAGAAGAAACTCTACGTTGCTCGAAGTGGCGGGACGTGAGGCACGAGACAGCGATATAAAGTTTGGGTAGACATGCTGATTTATCTGAGAAGAGAGAGGGAGAGAGAGAGAGAAGGAGAAAGCAAAAAATAATAATAGTAATTAGAAATATATAAACAATTTCCGGATCTTATCAGATAAAAGATTATAACTATAAACTTATAGTAGGGACTAATAACACTAACCAATCGATAGAACCCACAATTATCTATAGGTATAAAAAATAAGCTAGATATGTTGTTGGAATGTTGTTCTCACTGCCTTCATGTGGTTTGTCTTAACGAGCGTGCGCTGTATTAGAATCAAAAATTCGAGGCATGCCGTTATTTATCAACTGCTTGATAACATATCATCAATCATGAAATACTAAAATAAAACGGAACAATTCGAAAGCCTATTAGACGTTATGTACACATATTATTATGGTAGTCATATGATCTAAAGATCTAAATTTGCGCAGCACTAAACAACGATCTGAAGATCTAAATTTGCGAATTAATAACTCCGAGCTCCATTAATTTAAATATCTAGCTTATCGTGATCTACTTTCTATTCAGTTTGTTAAATCTTTAGCATAATTCATTTATATAACTTATAACACTTAGAAACACATCTAAGCCAGATTTAACTTTTTTTGGAAACTCTTTTACAGCTCAAACTACACACGCAGATTTAAGTTTCTTTAATTTTTTGTATTTTTTTTCGGCAACTTTTCTCATTTAGTTTCTGCTGGATTCCCCACAACAATGGAAGGCAAAAAAATAAAACTGCTGATAAGACACGAACGGACTAGCATATGAGTCAAAAATCATATAAATAAAAGGTGCTACGTGCTTCGAGCGTCGAGCGTTGAGAAAACTGTAGCAAATGTTATAAGCAAAATGCAAAAAAGAGCAACCTGAATTCATAATTCACTGGAACTGATAAAAAAAAAGAAAAGAAAACAAATGCATCCGTAACGTAGCGTGAATGCAACAAAAATAATTACGCACAACTGAGATTAAGGCTTTAAACGCTAGCGAGTCGCGCGCGTCTTTGCTCGCGTGTTTGCCCTATAGCAAAATACAACGAACGGACAGCGTACTGCGAGCTACGAGCTGCGAGCTGCGAACTGGCCTGCACGCGGGCTACCAAATGAATGAATGACAAACTGACTGAGTGACTGACTGACAGACACTGTGGTTGGTTCGTTGCACGCTGTGTGTGGGGGGCTCTGTATGGACACGACTGCAACGAACCCAACGAATATGTTGGAGTTGTGAGAGACGTAAATGTGAATCTGTATGCCTGTATGTGTGTGTAGTCACAAATGAGCAAACCTTTTGCAACTTATGCCTAATGTGGCACGTGAAGCACGCCGGCCGAAAAGGCACAGGGCATTAACGGGTGGGGGACAGGGCGCCCTGTCAAATTAAGCTGTAAACAAAACAGGTTTGCAAGGCTAGAGGAACGCACGCCACAAGCAGCAAGAAATGGAAGTGGAAATGAAGAAAAAGAAAAAAAAAACAAAAACAACAAAAATATACTTTAAAAAAATAACTCTCGACGCGCTGCGACGCAACGACGACGCGTTCGATGATCGAACGAGCGACTCGCATACAAACGAACGGCGGTTTGGCCGAACACTTGAACAGGCGCACAGCAAACAGAGGCAGCGAACGCCGACTGACAACGACTCGCAGCAGCAGCCGCAACCAACGTCAATTGTTGCGAGACAGAGAAAGAGAGAGAACGAACAGCGAAAACGTAACGAACGAACGAGCGTACGGCGAGTGCGAATATAAACGAGACAAGGCGAAGCGAGTTGGCGTGAGTATTTGTTTACATTTGACATTGTTTTTGTTACATACTTTGCTCTCTATCTCTCTTTGTCCCTCTCTCTCGCTCAGTCTCTCACTAGCCACCCACAGTTTGGACTAGGGAGCGAAAGGCGAGCATAACTGAGCCAGAGCAAAGCATAAAACGAAAAAGGTCAAATTTTTGAAGGCGAACGATTTGTTTGCTGTTGTTGTTGCTGTTCGAGTTTAATTAGGAAACTAAGCCACGCGCTGCTTTATTTTTAACATAGTCTGTTAATAACAGACATACGAATATCTAATCATATTTATATGAACAAACAAACATACATGAATGTGTATAATGTCTCGATAAATAATAAATTTACAAACGTTTAACGTTTATGATAAATAAAATAGTAGCACTTTATGACGTAGTTAATTAGGTTTCAACTGATAAGCAGTTATTTCCAAATTAGCGTGACGTCATATGACGCCAAGTGCTGCACAGCGCACTGATAAACAAAAGTACAGTTGTTAAGCTAAGACAGCTTTTTGTCTAAAGCGCCTAAGCATCGATAACAGTTTTATGAGCTCTCAGCATTTAATTAAAAAGAATCCAGAATAAAGAAAAGCTCGACGCCCTTTACATTCGCATTAAATTACACCGCGTCGAGTTAATCCCATTTCGAAATTTACATTGTTTTTTGCGCAGTGGGAGGGCAGGGTATCAAGAAATCGATAAGAGTCATAAAATTTCGTGCAGTAAAATTTCGAACAGTAACTTGGGCTTTGCCTAGCGGAACGCTTTTTACAGTAACTGTAAAAGTGGGCATGAAGATGAGATTTACTACATAAACTCACACACTAGCATACCCAGAAAAAATCATGATCAACTGCAAATTAATTATCATTATTGCAACCTCATTATTTTCATCATAATCGAACAACAAAACAGCAACAGACGAGACGAAGCGACGGAACCAGCGAGCAACAGCAAGCCGTAACAGAGTCAGAAAAGAGTATGAGAAAGCCGTCCAAGAGAGAGTGCAGGAGCACTGATGGGAATTGTGTCGCAAGCAACAGAATATATAAGTGCACATTGACCTATAATAAAAAACTGAAAATACAAATATAAGACTATGGAATACATTTATAACACAAAAATATAATAACGAAACAGTCAACAATTCACGCATTACGCGCACTTACTTCTTATTCAAAATATTTCGTTACAAACTATTCAAACAGCTCTCGTCCGTAACGACAGCGTCTGGGACAGCAAGAGAGCACTCGCATAGCGTCTACTGTAAACGGAGCCACACTCTTAACATTTAAGCAATGTTAAGTAACAGTCGCCGCCGGCACTGAAATTGCAAAATCGGCGCAAATCAAAAATCGCCGGCGACGACAAAAACGCGTTCAAGCAACGTCAACGACAATGTATGCACAGTGGACGAGACTAATAAAACAGCTGCTTACATTCTGAACAACATGCTAAATACCAAAATCAATTAACATGCAATATGCGAGCTAAATAAATAATGGAAAATTTTTAGAATTTCAGAGCAGCTGCATGGCTTTACGTCGCTGTTGAGCATAAAATCCAAGTAATGGCTTTTTTATCGTTTAAATGCCTAAATGCGGCCCACCGTGCATTTTGTCCACTGTGCAACGGCGACTTTTTCAGGCAAAACGACGGCGACTTACGTCGCGCGTCTATCGCAAAAACGAACAGGCGCCCAGCAAATGGTAACAGCGTGATGCGATGTTCTCTGCAGCGTAGGCAAGAGAAAACTATGTGCGAGTGAGAATATGTGTGCGTGTGAATAGGTGTGAGTGTGAGAGCTCGCTCGCTTGCTCGCCCGTTGCTGCTGAGTGAACTTTTTTCCTATCCTCGTCTGACTGCCCCGACTGCTTATGTCTGCGACTGTGTGCGTCGCTGTCTGTCTACATTTGTTTTTGCCTTTGTTTTGTAAGTGGCAACAGCAACAACAGCGACAACAACACAAGTTTCAATTGTTTTTATTTCTCTTCCCTTAGCTCGAGCAGCAGCAGCAGCATTGCGCATAACATTTCTTGTGTATTTTTATGTTATGTTAACGCCTTGTAGCTGCGTATGTTAAGAGCTCCAACAAGAGACTGTTTAAATATTTGTTAACAGCGATTTGTATGCATAAGAGAAGTCGATGTTTGCAGGCATTTTGCATGAAGCTACATATATGTATGCTCAGTAGAATATTATTTATTAAATATAACCTACGTATACATTTAATTCCACTTATAGATTTTCTATTGCGTTTTCTTTATGGCACATGTGTGATTGGAGACATAAGGCGGTTCGCGCGCGTTTTTAAACGCATCTAATTCGCGAAGACAAGTCGCAAGTCGCCAAACGGTGGCTATCGCTTTCCCAGCTGCGTGGCTATGTGCTGCACTGGCTGTTGGCCCGTTAGAAAACGACGCCAAACAAAATGGTGCCGCCGACGACGAAGCCGGCAAACGGGCAACGGCTAAGGCTTCGGCGACGTCGACGCTGACGACGACCGACAAAAAGTCAATTTTATCGGAATATAACAGGCAACAAGCAAACGGCAAACGGCAAACGACAAACGGCAGTGGCAAATGGCAAATAGTGCAAGAAAAGCGTGCAGAAAAGCGCGTGTGTAGAAAAGCAGCGACCGCACGACCGCCTGGAAAAGCGACAGCCCGCCAGCATATGCCATGGTCGCTTTTTTGATAGCTGCGCGCCTAATCCAAATTGCGAGAAAGATCCGCTTTTAGAGCTAGTTCAAGGCACACGCAGCTCCACAGCGGGCGCAACTGCAGCGAACCAACTCACAAACATTGCCAAAGGCCCAAGGCACAAAGAGAGTGGCGGAACGGGAGAGCGCAAGAGTGTCGCACTGTTACGAGCGAGAGCAAAGCTCTGCGAATTGCATTGGCTGTGGTGGGTGGTGTCTGATGGGCAGGCAGCCAAACAGAGGAGTGAGAAAGAGAGAGAGATTGAGAGGCAGAGAGGGAACGAGTTAGATGTAGTTAAAATCTCACCGCAGCCTCTTCTACTCTTCCGCTATCTGGCACACAGCAATTAGCTTAATTGTCTCTGTTGCTGTTACTATTGCTGTTGCGAGGGCTGTTTGTAAATGTATATAAGTAGAGGAATTGTGTATATATAAAGGGTATGCTTAAATTGATCAGAGATTTAGCATAACTCTCTCAATAGATATGCCTAAAGAGACTTTCCCAGTTTCCATACATAATTTCAGAATTTATTTAGTGAATTGGTTGTTTTACAAACAGCCCTCGCTTGGAGTTTCTTTGCTAAGCCCTGCACATGCGCCATGTGTCGCTTTTTAGGGTATATCGAGCAGCTTATTCGGCATGCTGCATGCCGCACGCCTTGCCAAAACTTACCCCCTGTTTGGTGGCTGGCCAGGAGTTTGGCTTGGCCTGGTGGGGAGTGGGGAGTGGTGTGCTGGCTTCTTCTTATCAGCACAAACAGTTTTTGTGCAATTGTGACAATTAAATTGTTAGCTAGGGGCAGTTCTTCTTGTTATTGTTCCAATTGGATGGCAGAAATGTGGCCATAAGTGCGGCAGTGTTGCCTGCAATGAGGAAGAAGAAGAAGAAGAACACGAACACGATGATTAGGTGGCAATGTTAAGATAGATAATATCTGAATGAAGGCGATAATTTGGCAGCAATTGAAGCTGCAATACAACTACCATTAGCTACTTAAGATACTTGAGTATTGAGGATGGAAATAAGTCGGAAAAAAATAGCAAAAGTTTGAATCAAGGGAAAACAATATGGAACTAAAGTTAGTTTATGTTGATTCTATAAAGACATAAAACGAAATCTTGTTTAAATATTTATGTTATTATTATTATATTAACTAAGAAACTTAACTAAAGTCAATTATAATTAATTAAATTGATTAAAAAATTGGTTTAAGCAGCTTAAATATAGCGTGCAACATATAAAGTTGCTTATTTGCTGGCTCAATTCAGTGAGAATTGCATAGAGAGGCAATTTTTGTTTTGGTTCACACGCGTCGATTCGCAAGCGCAAAAGGAAAAGCCGCAGTAGTAAATTAATGCAAATTGTCAGCGACATGATGGCTCCAACTGTTGGCCAGCTGCAACAGTAGCAGCAGCAACATCGACAACAACAACAACAACAGGTCCATGCAGGAAAAGTGAGGCGACGTCTCTTGCAAAACAGATGTCGTTTGGGAGCTGCGGCGACTGCTGCTGTTGCTGTTGCTCTTGATGCTGTGGCTCTCACATGTGGCATGTGCAAACAGCTGCAACATGCAGCCGCAACATTTTTGGGTTGCAACAACTTCTTTTGCTGCTGCAACATTGCAGAGGGCGCCACTGTTGTTGTTTCGTGCCACCAGCGATGCGGCGCTCAGCAAATGGCGTAGGCCTCAAACCATCAGCGAGCCAGAGCCAAATGTCCGGGATACGACAGCCTGGAAAATTCGCAACTGGCCAACAAGAAACAGCAACAGCAACAGCAGCAACAATGAAACCGGTTCAAACAGCAGCAAAACTAGCGCAAAAAGTAGACAAAAGAGTGGGGCGCACCACCACCACCACCAGCACCACCACCACTTGAAGCAGCACTTGGTGGGGCTTGTTGTCTTTTTTCTCCTCTTGTCTTCTGTTTCTTCTTCTACTTTTTGTTTTGAATTTTATTTCGTTTTCATCTGCTCAGCAACGGCAGCAGCTTCTGCCATTTGCTGTGCTCCCTGCTTCGCTCAGGCGCCCAGCAAGCAGCGAAATGCGACTCGATTTATCCCCTGCTCTGATTTGCTTTAGTCAAAAGATGAGCATTAAGTACTATAGCATAATATATATTCAACAGATTAACAGTTTTAACTTTTATTCAGATTGCTTTCTGGACTTCAATTAAAACTTTCCTAAGCTTCAGCTGAAGCTAAAGAAGTTAGCAGGAATAGAGTTAACTTTGATTGCAGCTAGCCAACTTGACTTTTCTATGCAGAGCACGTCATAGTCTGAGCTGCTTATTGAGATGCCTTTGAACTTTGATTTTTGTGCCAGAATATTTATTAACAAATATGGTTAACTGCTTCTCAAGGCAAAAAATTGAATAAAATTCTCCAACTGCGATTCAGACTATACTTCTCAAATTGTAAATGCCTTGCTGAATGTGAATCTGAGCTCAGAGTGGCCCTTTGAAATGCTCAACTTAGCAATACATGGAGCACAGCAGCTGAACGCGCTACTCTTCCGCTCTGCAAGTCGTTTAATATGTCTCAAAAATCTTCCATTTACCAAGCAGCTGGCCTACATCACTTCCCTTCTCTTTCTCTCCTCCCGCCTCCCCTGTTGCTGTCACTCTTCTTCCCTGCGTCACTTACGACGTATAATCACATAATCTTGACTCTTAATTACATCACATATTGATGTCTTATTTTATTGTAAATTATAAATTATAAATTTGTTTAAAAAATCTATGAAAGCCTTTTAAATATTCTAGCCTTGTCTAAGGTAAAAGAATCTAGTTTTTTGCAGGCTTAATTACATTTATTTATTTTAACTCATACTCTTAGTTACTCATTGAAAATATTTTACAGTTAGTTTTTCAACTGTGGCACATTAAGTAATTAGCTGGTGCAACAATTAAAGTTAGTTTTCTTGCTTAACTTTATTCCAATTTATCCCATTAAAGTTCACTCGTTTCACTATAAAAATTATCATTTTATTTATTAATAAATTATTAAAAGTTTTCATTTGTTTCTAGAGCTCATGATTCCCACTTTAACACCTCAACAATTTTCCTATTCTATTTATAAACCCATTTATTAGTCACCTTCTATAAAATTAACGTTACATGTGGAAATCCTCTTACCTAGCCTTTGCCTATCTGTAGATAGGTCTTACTAGGGTTATCAGTTCTCTGAGAAATCGCAATGAGATTATGAAACGCTTGCACATGCAGCAGTGTTGTGTAACGATCAGCAGTGATATGATGCAACTCAATTGCGAATGTTGCAAAGTGAAAAGCTACAAGAGAAGCATATGGAAATACTCTATCAATACATAACAGCAAAAATAGGTGTTGGGTAACAGGCAAAAGTGTTGTTAAACAATATCTGGAACAGTGTTGGCAAGCAAATGTACTAAATAAATATTTCAAAATAAAATTAAACAAAATATGGTGATATAAGCTGAGGCACAGCAGAGTTCAGTGCTGTAAATACTATGAAAAGCCATAAAACAGTGTTGTTAGTGTTATAAACAGTGTTGCAAATGAACAGCCATAAGTAGAGGCAACAGTCAAGTACTTGAAGTAAGCGTTTTCTACAAATTCTATATGATATAAACCACTACTAAATGCCATTAATGTACGCTCTATATATATTTATATATACATATCTATTTCAAGCAATTAAGGCAAACTATCCAATCCAAAAATAGTTTCAATTGTCACACATCAATCGACAGAAATAGAAAATTAATTAAAGTTAAGTCGAGTCCTTTTGAGCGCTTTGCCCGTTTCACAGGCAACATTCACTTATTATTATCCCTTTACTTTATTTTATTTTATTTTTTTTCGGGGAAAAGTCACCCCTGTCTCGTGTCTATGTGTGTGTGTGTGTGTGTGTATCTGTAGCTATGGCTGTGCGCGCCTTTCGGGTAGATACAAAACACTGCACATCGAGTGGTTGGCCGTTAAAATGTTGTACAACATGCGTTAAACGGCGCAGCTGCGCCTATCCGGGCTGCAGGCAGCGAACGGCCAGCGGGAGGAGGGGTGGCTATGGCAGAGGGTACGAAGCGATTGATGAGCTACACACTGGGCCTTAGCTTCAGCTTCAGTTTCAGCTTCGGCTTCGGCCCTTTGGGTGGCAGAAGAAGCCAAAAGAAGTTGCAGCCAAACAGCTCGAATCGTTCACAGTTTGCGCTTCGCTAACTGCACAGGGGTAGAGATGACAAGAGGGGATAGCGGGGCAGGGCTTGGATATCAAACGGACTTTCAGACGCCCGACAATGCGTTTGTCATTTGACAAACCAGCAAATGACCAATTGAAGGGCCTGCGAAATGGCAAGCAATTGTCCAAAAATGACTTTAAGGACATTTCGAGTACTGTGAATGGTTTAAACTGTTTGCTAGCTAAAACATCTGTTCAAATCTTGTAAATATCTGTAACAAATATAGATAAAAGTGTGAATTGAATATTGATTATATTAAAGAGAACTTTTGCTTTTAGATAGAATTGTAATCTTTATTTTAGGTAACTTCTGAGAGAGTTTATATTTTAAAAATAATTATTTAATATAAGTTGAATTTAGTAATAAGTATGCGTGACCTAGTCGGCAGTACACGCCTAGCGGATACCCTGCATACTTAGTCAAACAGCTGCTTACAGCATTTTAACTTATGTATAACTTCACTGTGCGATCTTTTTAACATTTTGTGCGTCTCTCCCAAGTCCCAACAATGGTTAAGATGTAGAAATGGACAATTAATCTTAATTCAGTTTTGCTTTAGAATAGCTTATAAAACAATTGTTAATTCTAGCTTGAAATGCATGCGATATATGTTCAAATAACTAAAGATTGATAAATATTTTCATTACAAACAGAATAATTGATCGATATTATCAAGTTTTTAATTTAATATTTAATAGAGACCGTCGACAGACAAACAGGTCAAGATTGATTGGATTATGCCTGCAGATATAGAATATATTTACTTGTTAGAAGTGGCCACGCCCTCTACTGTCTCTCATATACATTTCAAAAAACCTTAAATTGTAATTTTCAATGGGCACAAAAAGATTAACAAAAAATGTTGCATTTAGAATTTTGGCTTTGAGGTACTTAAATTTTTACAACAATTGAGAATTATTAAAATTATTTCAAATTATGCGTATATAGAATAGATTTATATGTAGAATATATATATTTCATATGCTTTATTTTTTTACTAAACTAATTTCGTGACCAGTTTTTTTCATCTCTTGCGCAATTCTTCTGTTGAAGCACTCTTTTTTGCTGCAAAGGCCCCTCAAAATATCTACTAATGTTTCGTCATTCGCAACGAATAGCTATGCTATAATTAAAATAGCTCAATAATCACTGAGTATCTGCCAGTCGCGCAATGACCTCTAACACATTTACATAAGTTCAAAGTCTTAAGTTCAAGACGCCCACAAATTGCCGTTTGATGCTGAGACTCGTGGCTCCACTGGTTTTGTGGACTCTTTTGCTTAAAAGCAATTTTATTTACATAATGCATAATTATTAATTAATTAATTATTATAAGAAGACATCAAGTGAAAGTGCAAACGTCTCTTTAGCCGAAGACCCAGTCTAAACCTAAAGATTTCTTTCGTTTCTATTCTGGCTGGTTTTTATGGTTTTCTTTACTTTAAACTTAATGTTTGTGATTTAAACAATTCAAAATAGCAGCAATAACAACAGCATTAATAATATTAAGTGTCATAAGCTGGTTAGTTGAGGCGATGCTTGTTTCCAAGTTGTTGCCATGTTCACAGCTAAAGTTGTTGTATACCCAGGGTATACCCTGTTGAGATTGCTGAATGGGGTATGACACTTGTATAGTTGAAGAAATTGAGCATTGATTACATAGAGATACATCTACGTAATTAAGCAATATCAATAGAAGGTATGACAAGGCTGGAAATAATTAATATTTCAATTATGGAAATCGATCGATAGCAGCTCATATGTCAGTTAAATCGATAAATATCAACATCGATAATACTGCAAATGTGACTGAAAATTGATAAATATCGACTATTTATATGTTTGTATCGAATATTCAAAGAACTCTGGACAAGTTGTGAGCTCTATGCACCTTGGCTGTGGGCAATACGTACAATGCATAACATTAACTGCAATCTCACACATTGATCAATAATCTAATAGAAAACGCAAAATGGAAAAATCTAAGAGCGGTGACTACAGGGTATTTACTAGTTGCTCATGCCATTTTGTTGTGGCTCGCTTTCATGGCTCCGTCTACGTCACGTGTAGCTCATAAATATTTAACCGAACGGCGACGCCTGAGGCCACACCGCGGACAGAGTCTGTTTGTTGGGTCGGACGAAGGGGTATTTCTTTTTTTTATAGTTTTTCTCATTCTGTGTTAATTTAGCAAAAAGCATTGCGAAATGACTCGCAATTTTAGACTTCATTACATGCGCTTTGGGCTGGAACCAGAAAGCGAGCCAGAACGCGAGCTGGCACTGGAACTGGAACTGGAACAGGAACTGCAAATGCAAATAGAAATGTGCAACTGCAGCTAGCCTGAATGCTGTGCCACGTTTATCGGACATAAAAATTTTAAATTGTGCACAGGATATAGCAGAAGCCGCTGAAAAGGAACCGCACAGCAGATAAGGAGGAAGAGGTAGAAAGAGAGAGACTGTGAGTTGCACACCTGCCTCTGTGCCGCAAAGGCAGGCCTATTTACATACACACATACACACGGACAGCCTGTCTGAGGACTGTCTGAAAGGCATCGCAGGTCTCGTCCTGAAACCGGATTTGCGTTTCCATATACATACAGGAAAATCTGTGCCTGTGTGCCCAAAAATTGACAACAATTATTTTGTGATTGACAGAAACCAAGTTCTATTATTGAATTTCAAGCGAATGCTGTGCATCAAATGGAGTTGGTTGTGTATATTATAGAGATAACTCATATTTTATATAAAGAAGATTTCTTGAGTGGTCTTCAAAGAAAGACTTATATATCTTTATATCGTATTGAAGTTAAGTTATAAATTAAACGGATTTGCATATAATGCAGATTTCTGGAATTTTGTTTAAGGTATTTTATTGTCCAAATATAACGAATTTTTTTTTTAATTATTTAATCATTATCTTTTATAAATTGACTTTATTTGTTAATTGAGTTTCTAATTTATAAATTAATTTTAATTAATTTTTTGTTTTCTTAAATTTCATAAAATATCAAAGTAATCAAATAAGTTTTTAAAATCATCTTTGCCATTCACGAATATTTCATTATTTAATTAATAAAACAAAAATTAATAAGCAATATGTTTATCTCTATTATCAATTATTCATTTATTTATTTCTTCTATTCACTGTTAAATATTAAATAAATACAGCCTATGTAGCCGCCTGTTGCCCACAGTAATTTATTTTGTTATCAATTAACTTTGTTTGTCTTACAAATTTAAGTAAATTTATTCGTTTTTTTAATATACAAATAAGATCAAATTGTTGGCTCTGCTCTAATCATCTCTCACATTATCTCCTATGTATTTATATCTACAAAGCAGCTATGCTAATAATTTATATAAAGTTCCATAGATTAGAAAGAATTTGTTTATATTTTCTTTGAAGTTCTTAAAAGTCTAACAGGCCAGCGAGTGCTGTGAGTCTGTTTTTTAGTCTTAGTTGTAGTTAAGTTTTTCGCTTGTTGGCAACACAATTATAAATATTATAATTATATAGCTGCTAATCAGCTCTAATTATATAAGCACTTATCTTTATACGCTTGCATTTCTCTATCAAGTGTCTCGTGCCAAGCGATTCCACTTAATTTGACTGTTGTTATTGCTGCTGATATAGTTGTTGTTGTTCGTTTTATGGATCGAAAAGTTGATTAACATTAATTAATCCATGCTATGCGTCGCGTTTATTTGTACAAATGACTAAACGAGACCCAATGACAGCTACAGCCACAGAGCTGTCCAATTCGTCTAACCAGCTAGCCGGAAATACGCACACACGGATACAGATACAGATACAGACACATAAGCAGCTAAAGATACAGATACAAATACTTATTCAGCTATGGATACGCACACCCATGGCAATGTTTGACCCAGTAATTTACGCATGTTTAGAGCCAGCGCAGTTAATAAAGCTAATTAATGGACTTGCAGCTCAGCAACAACAGCAGCGGCTCGCTTCGACTGCAGTCTGAAATGTATCTGAGAGATACACATAGTTAGACTCTGTTGAAGATACTTGTTGTTTTGCCGCCTAGGTGAGCAGCGCCCAGGGCCAACCTGTTTCGTTGCTGTTTGTGTACGCAACAAAGCAATTTCATGGAAAATATTTTTACTAGAGAAAGAAAATTAAACGCTGCCGCAAATGAAGCGAACAAACGACCAAATGACCGAACACTAAAAAAAGAAGATAAAAACAGCAACAACAACAACAGCAGCAAGAAACGAAGAAGTTCAAGAAGCAGCGCAGCAGCAGAAGCCGCACAAAACGCACGTCAAACGACAACAGCAACGCATTCGGCACAGAGCGTGGGAGTTTGTTAACAGCTGTACAACAGCCTAAGCATCGCTCTCTCGCTGCGACGCTCTCTCATACTCGTTCTCGCGCGCGCTCTCTTTACCTCTCTCTCTCTCTCTCTCTCTCTTTCGCTCTTTGACTGTTGCGCTGGCACGTAACAACATCCCTGCGGATGCGTCACACGTTGTCAGCGTCGGCGGCGACGGCGACGGCTGCTGTTGCTGCTGCTGCCTTTTTGTCACAGGTCGTTGCACTGCCGACACACACACATATGCACACACTCACACACATATGCATGCACAACGCAGCGCAGCGCAGCTCGTGTATGCAGTGACACATACAGGCCACGACGCGACGTCGACGTCAACGCCGACTGCACACATGGACAACGGACAATGGACGATGGACGATGGACGATGGACGATAGACGCTCGACGGCCATCAAGAACATTGTTTGCTGTTGTCTTTCGCTTCACCTCCTCGCACACACATGCACTTGTGCATGTTTGTGTGTGTGGCTGCCGGCTGACCGGCTTCGCCTTCGGCTTTCCTATGCAGATATATATATATATATTTAGTTTTGCTCTCTGTTAGGCCAGCTCTCTCGCTTGCGCTCGCTCAAGGAAGTAAGCATAACATGTTTCTGTTATGCTAAAAGCTGAAGAGCAATTCTCATTAGCAAATACTTGTGTTATATCTATGCAACAACACTTACAGTTATGGCCATAAAAGCCATTGTCTTACAGCACGAATTACTGGGCAGTCAGAAGTGTTATGGAGCTCGATAATGTGGTATGTTATATAGAATTCATATACGCTAGCCAAGTTGGCTTAGGCCAAGTTGATAACAAATAAAGATTTACTCGTATGGTTCACTGTTTTCATTGGCCCTAACAGAGATCCTTAAACATTATTTAAGCAAGCTAACAATATAGACATGTATTTAAAGTCTATAATATATGTATTTTTACACTATATAACATAACGTTTATACTATATAATATATATATACGCATATTATATATATATATACATTATTTTTCTTTAAGAAAAAACTTTATAATATATATTTCATCCTTAAAAGTAGTACCAATAGTGCTCAGAATTTGTTCTGAATATACTATATAGTCAGATAAGAGTGGCCATGCCCCTAGTGGGTGTGAACATACAGTTATCTGGCGATCTGTGTGGTTTAAGATACACTTTTACCCGTTTTGAAACTATCCCAATGGTCGTATATATATCCATTAAATCTTGGATTGTCAACACGAGTATATGTTCCAAATCCCAAATCTATAGTACTTTAATTTGCCACGCCCCTAGCAGGCGTATCGGGAAATTTCTTAAGACTTTATCAGACGAGGATACTGACGAGTATCTATTCTAAATTTCAAATTTCTAGCCCATAAATTAGTATTAATTAGGAAAAAATTGCGCTCAACTTACGCTAAGTCCTCATCATCGATCCATTATACCCTATAGATTCGCTAGCATAGAATGTAGCTTCGATCTATGCATTGGCGAGTTCAAATATCTGATATTTAACATTTCAATTTTGCTTGCAGATTAAAGTTTCACTCATGAGCTGGAGGAATGGGAGTTGGCTGACAGGCCTCATTCCATAAAAAATTTTGTATTGCCTGAAGTAGGGACAGACATCCTTGTGCTCTGCTGGGCCACTCGATTTGCTTTTGCATTTAATAAATACATAAAAATGCCCAATTAAGACAAACGATGAGTGCAATCAGTTTTTTCTCTTTTTCGGGGGTCTATGGAGCTGGTATTTTTGGAGCGCGCCAAACCGAATTCAAGTGGTACAGCAGCAACAACAATAACAACAGGAGGAACAGCTGAAGAAGAACACGAAAATATGCTCAAGTGGCTCAGCGAGCATCAAAATTTGTGTATCTGTATTTGTAGCTGTATCTGTATCTGTATCTGTATCTGTACCTGTGTGCCGCAGCATAAAAGAAAAGCGTTCAAATGAACTTTTCGCATACCCTGGCACCCCTTTGCTTTTGCCAATGGGGTAGATTGATTATAATGTATAATGGTTGGTGCTTCTTTTGAAATCTACTCTCTCACGCTCCACTGTCCTTAAAATTTCTTAAAAAGTCCTCGCTCTAGCTTTCCTTCTCTCTCTCTCACTTTGACTGTCTATTGATTTCTGGGTATATTCAGATTAAACTTTGTCCATCTCTTAAGCTCTTTTGGAGTCTCTTTCTTTTTCTTCTGTTATATCTCTCAATATCTACTATCGTCTTTTCTGATCACCTTCCTTTTCTATTTGTCCTCCTATGTTTCTTTCTATCTCTCTATCTCCCTCTATTGTCTGTCGTTCTACTTTTATGTTTCTATCTATCTCGCTCTTTGTTTCTCATTCTCTCTCCAATAACTTCGCTGTCTGTCTCCCTCTCTATATCCTTAGTTGTCTGTCTATCTGTTTCTCTTTTTCACCTTAACTCTTTCTATCTCACTCTTTCACGCCCTTGTCTATATATGTCTCATATGCATGTCTAGCAGTCTCTCTCTCTCTCGGTCTATATCATAATATATAAACGTATATTTGTATAGACAGTTCAAAAGAGACATACATACATTTATGTATATCGTCTTTAACCTATCAAGTGCCTCTAGCTTTATCTCTTTATGCCTTTATCATTACCTACTTTTCTACAGTATTATTCTAGCATCTCTTTCTCTCTCTTATTTCTAATTTTCGTGCTTTCTATTTAATTGCCAGGGTATTTTTGTAGACCAAAGCTTTTTTAAGCATTCTTTGACTTGTTTTGTTTTGTATTTTTCGTTGTACGTGGCACAAGTGCGGTCGCATGCTTAAGCGCATACATACACACACACACACACACTGACACATGCTCGCACTCGCACAACAGTCAGAAACGTGTTGAGTGGCCCCACCAAACAAGTCGCTTTGTCTCCGTCTACCTTCGCCTCCATCTCGCTTGCTCGTTCTGTCTCTCTCTCTCTCTCTCTCTTTCTCTCGCCTTCTCTATCATTCTCGAATCTCTGTTGGGCTTTGGCAACTCTGTGGAATAAAAAACTCCGCTTGGGTCAGCGCACGTTCAATGCTGAGGGCCAATACAAAGCCCCTCACAGCCCCTGCTTCATGGTCACTTTGTTTTCCATGCAATTTGATTTACAAATGCCCAACAACAACAATAAAGAAGGCGACGACTATGCAAAGTGCCGCATCATACAGAAAAATGAAGAAGAACAAGAGCAACAAGAGCTATGAAAAGGATATCATCCTCAGAGACAAATAAAAATATTCAGAAAGAAAAGTTATTTTTAGTCTGAAGACGCTTAAATACTCCTTGAAATGAATCAAGCGAATCAAGAGATTATTGATGTAGTGATCAATCAAGTATATTGAAGCTCCAAAGTTGATCGAGAGATCTTTAAAACTGAAGTATACAGATAAATCTACTCATCTGTTGATGCTCTTCAAGAATATATATACATAAAGATCAACAATAATTCCATCAATATCTTAAGGTGTAAGAGAACCATTAGAAAGTATCTCAAAGTTAGCTCCGATTGGTTGATTGAATGATTGAATACCTTCATGATTGATGGTTCATTAATATATAGAAAGTATTCAAATAAAAAACACAATAAAATTCTATGCAGGCTAATATGTGAATTAAGCAATCATTGATTGATTGATTGATTGATTGATTAAGTGATTGAATGATACAATATTCTGATATTCTAATGACTAAATAGGAGATTAAAGTGCATCAATCAATACCCAGCACTAGAATAAGTATAAAATAAAATCTACAAAACTGACTGAGTGATTGAATACATAAATTATTGTAGCTGTATATAATGGACAGATATACAACTATATATATATATAACCTTCAATGTTTTATAGAGTATTTATATGCCCAAAATAAGCTCGAAGATGCATACCCTACATTAGTGTAATAGCCTTTACAATGGCATCTTTATACGTGAATTAAGCAATGATTGAATGATTGATGTGATCATCATTAAGCCACATATAAGCTGAATAGAAGAAGATTAAAGACGCCTCCGTCGTATCCTTACAATACTTACAATGCAGGGCATATAAAATCTACAAAGCTGATTGAATAATTGAATGCCTAAATGATAATGCTTAAGTCAGCTCTTCTCCTCGGGCTAAAAATTGAATTTAAAGTTTTAGAGCAACACGGGGAAAATGATTAATGGGCCGCCAACGTGCGTACAATGATTGATTAATTAACGTTGACAACCAGAAAGGAGTAAAAAGCACCGACAAACACACACACAGACAGGGTTGTTGTTGCTGTGCTTATTTGTTGTCCAGTTTGGGGCGACTTTTATAAATTGACTTCATATTCGATACGGTCTGTTTTTCCACATCTTTGAGCTGCTGCTGCTGCAGTTGTTGTTGTTGTTATTTTTTGTTGTTTTCCCTGCAATCATTTTCCAATGAAATGTGTCATGAAGTGCGTGTGTGTGTGTGTGTTTTGTGTGTGGCCTTGATTGATTTCGACAGAGAGCTGGAGGTAAAAATTAATTCTCTTTTTTTTTGCGTTTGACTCGAATCTGTGTGACATGTGAATGTGCATAGAAGGTGTGTGCGCAATTCATTTCGTTTGACATTTGACAGCTATCGAATAGTTATCGGACATATTTATCGAATAAACAACAAATAACAAACAAAATATATGCAGCTAATTGTTATATATTGTCAATCAATAGAGAGACACAGAGAGAGAGAGAGAGAGAGAGTGGGAAGCAGAAGACAAAGAGAGAAAAGCAGATTAATTGCCCTCAAGATAGCAAACAGAAGAGCCAGAAAGAGACAGAAAGCGAAGCGAGAACAAGTTAAAGCAAAAGATTTTGCATTGTATAGATTAAATACTATTTGAAACGTTTACGAGTTAGATACAAAGCAACCCTAATGAATATAAGCAATACGTCAAAGCATATTCTTTACATAATCGAACACGATTGAAAGCATAAATAGAAAGAAAATGCCAACGCAATGATGTAAGTGTAAGCGGGATAGAAAGAAACGACAAACGTTTACGAAGATGTTTTTACAGTACGATATAGAGACTGAGTGTGAGTGTCGCAATCGTTTACGGATAGGATTCAAAGAAGAATTTACAAAACGGAAAAAATATTGGAATTTGAATACTGAAACCAAATAAAATATGATATATAGAAATATATATATATATGTGTAAAGGTAGAGCAGTTATGTAGCAAGTTCTTAAAGTGTAATTATAGTTACTATATAATTCTAGGACATATGCCATAATTCTTGCCCCATATATGAGCCGAGTTGCAAGTGGGCTAAGCCTAAAGATTGCGAGTCGAGTCGAGTGGAAGTCGCAACGATCAACGACCTGAGACACCCCCGCTCTAAATTCCAGAGCCCGGCCCAGGCAGACAATGGGCGGGCATTCATCTTTACGTAATTCCCAACCAAACAAAAAACAGCAACATTAAAAAATGTTTGCCTGAAACAAAGCAGAAAAGTGAAAGTCTAAGAGAGAAATACGTAGAGTCCCTCACAAAAAAAAAAACGAGAAAAAATCAAATATAATTACTATGCATCAGAAAGGCGAACAAGGCGAAGCGTCGCGTCGCGTCTCTGGCATGCCATCAAATTAATGAATGAATATAAAAATCTCGAGCTCCCCTCGCAACACCCCCTCCACATAAAAAAAGTATCTGAACCGAGCTACAATTGTTGCCAGCTGTCTAAGCCAGAACCAGTTTCGAATTTCGAATTTGGATAACGATTTGTCGGGCCAATTCGAATTCAATAAAAAATGTTGCAGGAAATTCGTTTGCCTCAACCCAAATGAAACAAAAACATTGAAGCGCACAATTTTATATACGAAATTTAAATAACTTTTGAATAAAATCAGGCAATGAACGCACACTTTTAATTTAAATAAAAAAAAAAGGTTGAGAAAGCACAGAATAACGAATTTTAAATGCACTTTTTCCTTGATTCGATTCTAAGTGCAATCGAGGATTTTCTTGCTCTTAAATTGTTGAACTATAGTTTGAAAATAATTTTATAAAATAAGTCTGGGGATATTCTGATAAAATAAAAGACTTCATTAAGTTTTTATACTCTACTCTGCCTGGATTAGATTGAAACATTTTTGTTTTATTTTGATCTTTATCCTTGGAAATCGAACTTTGTATCTAGATTGAAACATTTTTGTTTTATTTTGATCTTTATCCTTGGAAATCGAACTTTGTATATATGATTTCTGGCTAACTATTTGCTTAAATCTGTTTATGTTGATGTGAGCTATTATCTCAGCAATATTCATAGCAAACTTATCTAAGTAGGTCTTCCAGACAACGATGCAAAAAAGATCCGGGTTCGAACCACAACCTAATGTATGTTGCCTTTGGTGAGCTCTGAATGGCGTGTCAAACTGGCTTGCGGTTTGTCTAGCTAGTTAGCGATACCCTATAGATAAAATATAATAAAAATATCAAAGCTAATAGAAGAGCTTGCTTGACTAGCAGATGACCTGTATAACATATATTTAAAGCGCATAGCATAAGACGTAGTCAGGACAGCTCATTTACAGTTAAAGGTTTTCTATGCTCACATCATTAACTAGTTCGAAACATCATTACCAGCTCTAAATGCTTTCTTAATCTAGGGTATATTTAGCTCCAATATTTAAGCATTTGGACTAGAAAAGTTCCCACGCTAAGGCAAAATATCAGCTCAAGCGTTTCACTTGTTGTTGCCAATGCTTGTGATATATATATGTATATATATATTTAATATATACACTGCGCAAAAAAACACTATTTAAATATGAATAAGCGAAAATTGGTGGCTAAGTGTGAGACATTTATTAATGCATTGAAGTAGCTGTGGTCAACACATTACGACCTTGAATAAAAAAAAAAACATTCTTATGTTCGAGTTTCAATTGGCAATTTCTTTGAGTGTACATAAATATATATATATATATATATATATATATATATATATATATATATATATATATAGTACTATAGCTGAACAACAAGCTCTACGTAGGGTCTTTGCCAGCTACGGCTCGTTTGGACCAAAACCTTGGGCCATTGCATAGTTAACGGGCCATGCGAAAATTATATATATTATATATTTGTATGTATATATATGTAAACATGTACATACTTATACTTGAACAGCTAGCTGCAAATGTATCTGACAGACGCGTGCCTTCAGAGTCTGTCCGTCTGTCTTCTGTCTTCTGTAGTGTGTTTCTAAATCGTTTCTAAAATCTTCTAAGATATATAAGACACACAGCACACGCGACAGCAAGCGAGTTTCTTTATGCTGTATGCTCTATCTATACCTCGAATTGTAGGTAGTACACACAGATACATGTGTATATACGATATATATATATATCTTTATATAAATTTGTGTGTGTGTGCGCCCAACTGATTTATATTAACCGAAAAAATGTACAGAGCAAATGCTGCTGCTGCTGCTGTTGCTGTTGCTGTTGCTGCTCTGCTGCTGCTGGCGTCGGCGCAACGCACGTTTGATGTTGTAGATACTTTTGTTGTTGTTTTTGTTACTGTTGTTGCTCGCCAGCCAAGTGCGAGTGTATCTCGGGCCTCAACAACAACGACGACGACGACGAAGCACTCAGCACGTTCATTATGGCATTTTGTCAGATACAAAATTCAGATTCTCGCTCGCTCGCTGTAGCTTGTGTGTGTGTGTGTGTGAGTGTGCGCGCGTGTGTGTGCGTGTGCTGTTGCTGCTGTGGTTTGTTGCGCGATAAGCATACGGATATGTCAGTTAATTATTTGTTTATATTTTTCCTTTTTTTATATATATACAATTTTTTTATACACACACAAGTACATCTGTTTATTCTTGCAGTGTATGTAAGCGTTAGCATATATATATTTATACATATTGTCGCCATTGATATGTGCTGTTTATATATATATATATATATACCTATATATGCCATGCTTGTTCTGTTTAAGATTTTATGCTGATTAAAGCATTTTGTTCTCTTCTTTTAGATGTTTTTTTTTGCATTTGAATTTGTTAAAATTCTGAAAGTTCTGTTTTTAATTGTATAAAAGTTTTTAAGATATATATTTAAGATATTTAATATAATTTAATATGATTTATTATTTCGCTATATATCTGTATTTTTTATATTTAGTTTAATATAATAAAATAACTATATATATACATAAACTTTTTTTATTTAAAATATTTAACAACTTTTATTCATTTATAAATAAAGAAAAACAAAACAATTAGGCTTAAATGAATATAAATTAATGTTATATATATTTTTTAATATATACATATAGCAGATCGTAGACTGCCAAATATCTGTCTATGTGTTTACAATTTTGCTTTGATTGAAATAAGATATGATAAACATTATATTATAGCGCTTCAAGTCATTGGCAAACTCAACAAAAATAATTTTTTCTGCATCTTAATTTATTTTTTCAATAGTATTTTCATTATATTTTATGATCAGCTGCAATTCAATTCACTTAATGTCAGCAAACGCCTTAATTACATCTTTCTTACCCTTTTAAAACCAGACAATTTTAAGTTCAAAGCGCGCAACTTTTGGAAAATCTTTCATAAACCGCCCCAAAAGGTGCTGCGCCCTTTGTCACTGAGTGTGTGTGTGTGTGTGTGTGTTTTGCGTGCAGATGTTTTGCAGCAAGTGGCAGTAAGTGCAGCTGCAACTGTTGTCGCTGTGGCAGGCAGCAGCAGCAGCAGCAACGAAACAGGCGACTAGAAAGAAAGCGCAAGCAAAAAAGCTCCACAATACAGATTACACACACACACACACATCTCATGTACACAGACTCACACACAAACAATGCAAGGGGGGAAATTGTACGAAGAAAGCCATAAACCGGTGCACGTTGCAAATCGTTGTTGTTGTTGTTGTGTCTGTTCCTCTGTTGCTGTGACTGGTCTGCCCCTGCCTCTGGCTCTGCCACTTGGCAATTTCGATATGCAACACATGCAGCGCACAGCAACTAATCGCAACAGCTGAGCGCCTGCTACGCAGCGTCTACGAAACACCTGGAATGGGGCTCGCAAATTCGGGATAGCCGAAGCGGGAACAGCAACAAGCAACAAGCAACATATCCAACAAACAACACTGCACGAAATAATGTTTAAGTCTGCAGGAATTTAAATATCAACTGCGTTGCTTTGGCAAATCAATTGAACACGTTGCAAACAGTATTCAAAGTGTTTCTCTTTATTAAATTTAAGATATTTAATGTGTGTTATATATAACCAAACTAAAATGGAAAAATATGTTCAATAAATTTGTATATTATCACTGAAATTCAACTTGAGAAAATCTAATAAAACAATTGAAATATTTTTAAACATAGAGTCTGAACTTATCGGAATATAAGGAACATTTCAGCAAAATAGCAAAAACTTGAAAATACAGGAAACTTAAAGAGCTAAAGTTAAAGAATATTAGATATATTTACAACGAGATATATGTATGAACAAAGGAAAACATATCACAGAACCAATATACTCTGTTTAAGCTTTTGTTAACGAGCACAAAACTGCAATGCCCCGTAAGGTGAGTTCATTTCTAATGACCCTGTTTCTTAAGCAGCCAAGAAATTCAACTGAATCAAGTCAATCTAACAGGTTAAGAAGATATAGCCAAAGGTTTTGATGGTCTTAAAGGTATATTGTAATAATAAGAATAAAGTTGACAGACTAAGACCAATACTGTCATAATATTAGTTTCAAGAATTTTTAATCTTTTCTATGAAAATAATAAATATTAATAAAAATGTAAAATAATAAATTTTAATAAAAATGTAAGCTAATAATAAATTAAATTGTATTATAAATAATTAAATTTACTCTGTTTATTTTTCTAAATTAAAATTAGACTATAGTCTTAAATATAATTATTGACATATTTTGTTAACTGTCTTCAAAGCGGAACGCGCAGCATTGTTTAAGGGCTGTCTTCGAGTTGTTGTTGCTGTTGTTATTAGGGGGATGATTCGCATCGGCTGGACTTGCAGCGAGCGTGGAGCGAGGGTTCAATGCGCGCACTGTCCCAAACTGTGGGAGAGCCAGCGACAGCGACAGCGACAGCAGCAACAGCAACAGCCACAACAAAAACTACAGCAAGCAGCAAAGCTTTAACAAAAACCTGTTTGCTCACCCAGCAGCAGAGCATCAGACCAGCAGAGCACCAGCGCAGGAGGAGGAGGAGGAGACGAAGGGGAGATGCATGAGGAAGGCTGGCAGCATTGACCTCAACTGAGTCAACGACAAAATATGCCAAGTCGCAGGCAAAAGGCAGCAGCAGGCAATCGAAATAATGCAGAACATGGTGCGAAATATTTAATACAGAAATGCCACAGCCAAATGGCTAAAAGGAGCTGCTGCCAGTTGTTGCGGTTGCAGTTGCAAGCGAAACCCGTTTTGGAGTCAACACTATCCCCATGCAACAATGCAAACACACATCACTCGCTGAGCGGCCACCTACATTTGGAGGCCTTAGACAACGGCTAAGCCTAAGCAGAGGCTAAAGCGCTGCTCGCTCAGCTTAATTGGGTCATTCACTTGCTCGACAAAGCACAAACACACACACATACACAGAGAGACACACAACAAGCACACACACAACCTTTGAGCCAAAGCAACTTCCGGTACAAGAAGACGCAGATACGCGAACGCACGAGACGAAGACAACTGACAGACACACAGAGAGAGCGCAAGCGGGTGCGAGGGAGAGCACGTTAGAGTTAGGTAGAAATTTGACTACGTGCGAGAGAGTGAGAGGGGCGACGAGCGAGTGCTCAGCTATAGAAGCGACTCGAAACTCGAGTTAAATCTTTAATCTATAAACGCTAGTACAAAGCGACTCAAGCTAATTACACACTCGTCTTAATATATCTTTAACCATATCATGTTACAAGTGAAAGAATCTTTAACAAGTCAATTAATTATTTACAGATGTAAATAACTTGAATTTCCAAGTTATCAGAGATAAGTAAAAGCAAAACTGAATTAATTATGAATTATTTAATGAGTTATCAATTGGAAAACGAAATACTGCAAAATTTAAGATACATTTAAAAAATATATCTAATAATTGATTTGTAATGCTTAAATAGTATAATTATTACTATCATCTGCAATATTAATATTTATATAACTACAAATTATTCCTTCTTAACTAACTGTATTCTATATTTTAAATTGCTTAAATAAATTTTTTTTTTGAATTTTCTTGTTAGTCTTTCTGAAGTATTTCTGGAAACACAGGAAGCAGAAACATAAATATAATTCATAAGGTAAGAAATATTATCTTTAACTTCTAAAGAATTTATTTATTAGCCGAATTTGGACAAAAAACAGTATTTTAGATAAAACTCAACCCATATTTTACGCCACAAAGTAAACAAACCATTCTTATTATGTTACCTTTAACTTATCGCGTACTATCTCTCTCTCTCTCTCTTTCTCGTTTCTCATCTTTTCAAGTTAATGTGTGTATCTCCGTTCCTTAAATGTTCTTTGATTGATTTGATTGGAAAGAGAGTAAGATCACTTTCCACACTAACCCTCTCTCTCACCGAAATAAGGATCAAACAAGGACAGCAACGCACAGCAGCAGCCGAGACAAACACCGAAACAGAGGGCTAGAGAGAAGCAGAGTCAACAAGAAAAGGCAAATAAAATGTTAACCTAACCAAAGCCGTAAAAACTCAACCGACAACTTTTCGAGTCAGCAAATGCTGCCAGCGCCAACGTCGACGTCGACGTCGACGCCGACGCCGACAGCAGCAACGGCAGCACATCCATCATTCGTCGTACTGTGCAATGCGAGCTAAACTCCAAAGAAAATCCAGGCAATTGTTTCCAGAGAGCAACAAGAACGGCAGCAACTACAAAGTGCAATCGCTGTTTCGCAAGCGCTCTTCGAATTCGCTTTGTTACGAGGGCTGTCAGATACATCAATGATTTAGATTAGCATTTGTAAATAGGCAATAAAGCTTTCTTGTTTTGGAAGGCTTCAATATATGCATTTTCTAAATGAATAGTTACAAGGGTTACCCCATAAATTAAACGTTTTCAATTAGCTGTTAGCTACGCGTAGACAGAGTTTGTTTGGCTGCCCTCGCACCAATCAAATACTCGCATTAAGCAACACTGATGCCGATGTATTGTCGTTGTTGTTGCTTTTGCTGTTGTTGGAGTTAGAGTATAAGCACTTAAACTGGTCCGCAGCTTGATCTATTTTTAGTTTAACCCAAAGCTTTTGCAAAGCTCATGCAAAAGTTCACAAAAGGCAACTGCAATCAATGTGAAGTATTTAATGGCCAAGGTCTTTCTTGGCCCACCCACACGCACACACTCAAACTAGCGCAAAACAAGTAAGGAGCAGAAAGTAAAGGGAATTACAAATAGGAATAAGCACAACTTTTGTCACTTACCCAACATTAGCACGGAGCTTGGCGATAATCCAATTTGATTTTTTTCATTAGTTTGTTATTTCAATGAGAGCGACGCGTACATAAACTACTACAACGATAAATTTATTAGATTGCACACAAAAAACCAACAACAACAGTAACAAGAGCAGCGCGGAAATCAGTTCAAAATTGCGGCTGCTACCGCACTCTCTCCCTCTCTCTGTGTGCGTGTGTGTGTGTAAAAATCAAAACAAAACACGACAAAAACACACACGCACACACACTTGCGTACAAAGAGCGAGAGCGGGAGAGCGACGGCTGAGAGCGCAAGCATAGAAAAAGAACAGCAACAACAACAACAAATTAAGCTGTGATCACTGCTGTACGATGTTGTTGTTATTGTTGTTGTTGCTGCTGCTGCTGATGCTTATGTTGTTGATTTTTATGGCTGCCTTTTGTTTTGACTGCAACATGTTGAATGTTGCAGCCAAACACACAAACACATACTCTTACAATAAAACACACATAAACGCACTCAAACACAACGTCCAGCGACTGGCCCTAACGGTAAATGTTAAAACTCATGCAGCCCATAACTGAAACTCGCAATAAATATTCATACGAAAATATTTAATAAGCATCATTTGATTTAATTAACACATTTAACAAATGCAATTGAGGCGGGTTGTTTTTTTTTACGAAAGGACGCGCGCTTAAGATCTCACAAATGTATTGGGAAGCCATAGAATTTTATACATATTAAAAATTTAATTGGTTGCTCACTTTATTAAAAACACACACTAAATATTGAACGTACACAGGTTTGTTTTATAAATGTTGGTTTCGTTAAACGTAAATATCCGCGAGAAATGTACGAAACACCCAAAATGGTTTAAAAAAACACCGCGTACGTGCTCTGCATACAACAGAAAAAAAAGCGGCACTGACGTTGTGTGACCGTACCCAGTAAAGCGGAAATTACCATAAAGCGGCTAGAAGACAAGAAATGCCAAAGTGCAGGACAGTGTTGTTAAGCGACAACAGGAAAATTAAAGAAAAAACTAAGGTATTAAGGTATTAACAGAAAACTTGTTATTTGTTGAAATATATATTAAAGACCTGAATTTGGAAGAAACTTTGTATTTTTTTCTACAAAATTGGCAATAGCATAATGTGCTGCTTCTTATCTCCGATCTTTGTATTGTTGCACTGATTAATAATACCAAAACTTCCATCCATCTGGCAGCTTTGTGACCACAACTGTTTCAGTGTGCCAAATTTACATTTCATATTTGTTTTTGTTTTGCAATTTACGCATTTTGTTTTGTTTTGCTTTAAGTTTACTTTAAGTTTGCTTCTTAAATGCAAACATGAATAACGACTGGCCTGCTGATGATGCTGACATCGATCTAGCATTAAATGATGAGGCTTTGGGAAAGTTACTCGATACACCAGCGGAATCAGAGCCAAGAATTATTAGCGAATGTGTCGGCTTCGATGAGAGCGCAGGTAACAATTGGCTTTATCCGAACAATTTGCCACTACGCTCGTATCAGCACAGCATTGTGCAAGCGGCGCTCTATCGCAACACGCTGGTGGTGCTGCCCACTGGCTTGGGAAAGACCTTCATTGCAGCGGTTGTGATGTACAATTTTCATCGCTGGTATCCCGAGGGCAAATTAATTTTCATGGCTCCAACGCGTCCACTGGTTGCCCAACAGATCACTGCGTGCCAAACAATAATGCCATTTTCCCCGGAGGATACCGTGGAGCTAACTGGACGTTTGCCACGTGCTAAACGCGCCGAATTGTGGGCGACCAAACGCGTCTTCTTTGCCACGCCCCAAGTAGTGCAATCGGATATGCTAGACACGGGCGACCGTGATGCCCTGCAATTCCCCTATATGTCCATCAAATTGCTCGTAGTGGATGAGGCGCATAGGGCCAAGGGACGATATGCATACACACAGGTTCAATAATCAAGTAATACATCGAGTTAAATATATATTTATTAAACATAAGTTTATTCATCTAGGTCACAGAATCTATAATGGCTCGCAATCCTTACTTCCGCATGTTGGCTCTCTCTGCAACACCGGGACGTACCATGGAAGACGTGGCTGCCGTGTGCCGCAATCTGTACATCTCTCATCTCGATGTGCGCTGGGATGACTCCATAGATGTGCGACAGTATGTGCATAAGCGCAACATGCGCACCATTGTAGTGCCTCTGGATGATCGAATCAAGGAGCCGCGTGCACAGCTTCTACAAATTATCGATCCTTATCTGCGACAGCTAATTACAGCAAATGTCCTGAAGGGAGCACGCGGCAATATTTCGCGGAACAATCTGCTATACGATCAGAGCCGCTATCAGGAGAATGTGTCCAGGGGTGAGCGTCATCCGGAACACAGCTTGGTTGTCAGCAACTTTTCCATGTGCATTAGCTTGTATCACGCATTGGAGCTTCTCGAGCGGCATGGGCTGCGCGTCTTTGTAAATAACTTTGATTCGGGCGAGCAAGGAAGAGATAAATTTGTACTAAAAGATGTGGCGCTTAGGGGACTGGTGGAGAAGGTTCGCCAAGAGCTAGGTGACAATCCTCTAGATCACTCCACGCACGCCATGACCAATGGGCAGGTGGCGCCGCTGCCCACTACCCTAGACTTTGGGCATCCCAAATACGAACAGGCCAGGCTGGTGATGTTAAAGCATTTCGAGGTAGTATTGATTCAGTGATTGCCTAGTTTATTCCCTAACTATATCTAATTTCAGTCCCATGCTGATTCCCGTGCGATTGTCTTCTGCGAGTATCGTGAATCCGTGATGCTGATTCAACGTTTACTGTTGCAGCACAGACCGATGTTGCGGCCGCGTTGCTTTGTTGGCCAAAACTCAAGCGGTAATGGAATTTGTGCTTTAACCCAAAAGGAGCAGTTGCAAATTATGTCGGACTTTCGCCAAGGAACATGCAATGTGCTGGTGGCCACTTCCATTGGCGAGGAAGGCCTCGATGTTGGCGAGGTGGAGCTGATTGTATGCTTTGATATCTGCAGCTCAAATCCGACACGTTTTACACAGCGCATCGGACGCACAGGCAGGAAGAAAAATGGTGATGTGATTATACTGGTCACAGATGGACGAGAGCAGCAACTGCTCAAGGAGATGCTGGCCAACAAGGATCAAATGAATCGCAAACTCTTGCAGTCGACGTTGGTCAAGAGCGTTTTGTATCAGCACGCGCCACGACTGGTGCCACCGCAATTTCATCCACGGTGCGAGCAGCGCTTCATGGAGCCCATTAAACCCAAGCCGCAGGCACCCTCACCCACAGGAAAGGGGCGCAAGCAACCCATGCAGCCGATAGTTAAATGCCATGATCTGCGCAAGTACTTCGCGCTTAGCCAAGACAAATTTCTGCAGGGTGAACCGACATACAAAGTAAGCGAGGCCTCACAGCAGCTACTCCAGGAGCAAGCGGCACGGCAGAGCGTGCCGATCCAGAACTTCCTGCTGGACACGCAGGAAGACCATGAACCGACGGCAGCAAATGCTCCATTGTCTGCTAGCAGCAGTGCTCAGGACCAGTTGCAGCGCCTGCGCAAGATAACGCGACTGCTGCAGGCAACCAAGCCTTTGGTCAGCGACTCACAACGTAACCAGGATCTGGTGGCTCAGTTGCAGGACAAGCAACTCCCTATTGCACTCAAGCTCTATCTGATTGAATGCAATGCACACTTTGTGCGTGATATACATACAAAGATGATGGAACAACTGCAGCGGCAGCTGCCGGCAACGCGTCTGAACTCCAGGCAACAGCGCACCCGAAAGATATACGAGATACTTCAATCCGTCTGCGGCGAGCACTTGGAGCGCATCTTGGAGCAAGGCGAGTCAAGCTGTGCGGAGCTAACGCTTAAAGATTTGCAGCAGCCGATGGACGAGCAATCAGGCTTTGAAAAAGTCTGCGTGGACATATTTGAGGGCTTGCAAGAGACCGGTATCTGTGCGGATAACCACGAGCTGCTGCAGCAAGAATGGGAGCAGTTAGAGCTTCGCCGCCTAGAGCAGACCGTGAGAGAGCAGCTAGATAATGAGGCGACAAGCTTATACGAGGATTGGCAGGAGCAGGAGACAGCAGAAGACGATTGTCTGCAGACTACAGATGTCTCCACCTCTGTCTATCAAAGTCAATGGGCGGAGACAGCACGGCACAGCTCCACGCCGTTGCGAGAGCGGCAGGTGACAACTGAAAAGGATTCGACAGCAGACTGCAATCAGCTTAACGCCAACCTGAGTCGTCTCAATTGCCTGATGAGCGCGGCAAGCACGCCACTGCAGAAGAATAAACAGAGTAAGAAGTCGCTGCTGGACGAACTGGATGAAGATTTGTCGACCTTTGATCAGCTGGCTGAGCAGCAGGATTCTGTTGCTGTTGTAGCCACGCCAGAGGCACTCGAGCTGGATCTCAACGATTTTCTAGAGCCGCTACCTGAAGAGCAGCTACTGCAACAAAAGGAAAGTCAGCCAACAGCGTTGCATGACCAGCTGCTGGAGCAAAGGATTAGCGTAAAGGAGAATCAACCAATTGCTTCTGACGAGCAGAAGCTGAGCTCAGTTAAGAAAAATCAACCAGAAGCTGCAACTCCACCGCGAATTTTCTCACCTGACATCTTTGCAGAGGATTCTATGTCGCCGTGGAAGCCAACGCCACCTGCTCCAGCTATGAGCTTAGCCGCGAAACTAGCTGCCAAACCCTCAGTCACAGCTATAAGTGCACCTGCTGATCGTTCACCGGATCGAACGTCCGCTCCCGCTCCCGCTCCCGCTCCTTCTGCTCAGCTAAAGTCTCCAAGTATTTTCGAGAACTATCTGCGTCGCATGCGTGGGCATGGCCACCTGTCCAAAGAAGCGCAGCGCATACACACTATGACCAGCAATGCAGCTGCTAAGCCATCTCAGTTAGAAGAGGACTCACCAATTATGCGGCGTCGCCCAGGCAAGCGCAAGGCCTATGACATATCCGACGAGGAGAAGGCGGAGGTAACACAAATTTTGGATGACGAAAGCTTCGAGGAAGTGCCTGCTACACAGGTGGTAAGAGCAGAAGCCTTTTACCTTGTTCCCTGACTCATTCAACAATTACTTTCCAGCCAGATCTGCGGACACCTCCGCGTCGCAAACGCGCCAAGTTTAACGAATTTATTCTGGAAGAGGCAGACCAAAGCGGATCCAATCACGAGGAGGATGAGCATGCGGAACGCAGCTTTGGTGCTTATCTAAAGGACTCTGTTATAGTCTCAAGCGATGATGAAGAACACAATGACACCACCACGCATGCCATGTACCTGAGGGGTATTAGGTAGGTTTTGCATCCTTCCACAGAATCAGCTTTAACTAAATTGTTTTTATATCGTTTCGCTGCTAGGAGTCCTGTACATCGCCCTGGCGCTTTTAAGATGCCTGCGCCGCGTCGGTTTGATGAAGAATCTATTTACTCACAGCCTGTGGAGCCAGAACCATCGCAATATTATCCCTGCTCCTTTGTTGTGAATGATGACAGCGCTGTCAATGAGGAAGCGCACAACATTTCGGAGTGTCCGTTAGAGCGAGCCGAGCGCATACTCAAGGAGCAGCGACGTCAGCGACGAAGGCAAAGAGAGGGAGGAGGAGTTATCCAACCACCCGTCGCAGCGCCAACAACAGCAACTGCGAGAGGCAAGCGACGACGCATACAAACACTCAGCGATTCCAGCGACGACGATGTGATCTTTATTAAATGATTGACTCATTGATTGAGCTGTGCTTAGCTCCAGTGCCATTCCCTATGACTACCCCATACTATTTCTTCAGCTAAATACCCTGTTAATCTTATCGTTACGTTTGTGATCTAACACATAAGTTGAAGTACTTTATTTTATATGTTTTATAATACTTTGGTTTGTAGTTTATGTGCCTCGTGCCATTTGCCGTTTAGCTTGAAAGAGAATAAATATAAATTTCATTTGTTTAGTTTTTAAGTCTTGTGCAAAAGTACCTCAAAATCAAAACTGTAAATGTTCTGTGTATAGATATAATGTTTGAATAATGTTGTATAACTATTTTTTAAATACAATGCATTTTAATTTAGTTCTATATATCATTTAAGTTCTCACTGAGTTTATATTTAGTTTAGGCTAGTTTAGCTCACCTGTTGCTAAACCAAGTAGCTTCTCGTTGGCGTCTGATAGTCGCTGGCAATGGGCTTAAAGGTCGTGTTATGGCGCTGCTTGTACAGATCTCTGGGCTGGACGTACAACTCCTTGAAGTCCTCGCTGCTCACATGTCGACTTGATGACTGGCCCAGGCACGTGCCAGCAGCTTGGCCACGCAGTTGCACCTCCGACTCGTAGATGTTGTCGACTAAAGCTTGACGTGATTTGGCCGTAGGCCGTCTTCGGCCCTTCTGGCTGAAGGATTGCGTGGCTAGAGAGCTATCTAACCTGGCTCTTTGCGAGGCAATGCCTGTGCAGGTGAGTATGATGCCCAGCAGAACACTGAACTCAACCAAAGCCAAGACCAAGCTGGCAGCTAGAAATATGCCATACTGCTCGCGATACCAGCTATCCAGGTGCACCAAGCAGGACTCCGTGTAGCGCTCCCGCTCGTACACAGAGCGCTCCAGTGCCTGACACTGAGTCTCGTT
Organism: Drosophila hydei; assembly: GCF_003285905.1. Lineage (NCBI taxonomy): Eukaryota > Metazoa > Arthropoda > Insecta > Diptera > Drosophilidae > Drosophila > Drosophila hydei. The sequence goes on from NW_022045656.1 coordinate 3,420,611, forward strand.
CGCCGGCTTGGGATCGAGGAAGGCCAATGGTTGTGGTGCATTGGCCAGCACACAGCAGCTCAGAGGCACAGGCCAATTGCGCTGGCCATAGCTCTGGAGACGCCACAGCGCGGTGTCGTAGTCGAGCGAGCTGCGCATGCCGCAACAACCGAAACGGGTCTGAGCTAGATCCATGGCATTGGTGAACTGCTCCTGGCCGGGCACGCCATAATTACGCTGCAACGCCTTCACCATCTGCGTCTCGTCCAGGCTAATGCCCAAGCAGTGAGGCCACAGCGTGATGGCCAAGCAGATGATTGACTCAGCCAACAGCAGCACCACTACACTCAAAAAGTAGACGCTAAGGAAGCAATAGGTGTGCAGGCAGCTGGCCCAGAAGCCCAGCACAGAGGCCAACACAGCCACGAAGCCAGCTATGGCCAGTCCCAAGGCAATGTAGTAGAGCAGCGGCTGGGGCAGTGAGTTTAGCTGTTCGCTGGGCGCGGCCAGAAGGCGCGAGAGCAGAATGCGTTTGTTGTCCGTATAAAGATAACAGCCAGCCACTATCAGCAGCGTGCCGCAGAGCTGCAGGAGATGGAAAGAGAGAGAGAGAGAGTGCGAGGGGGCGTGTAAACAAAAGGCAGCTCATATTGTTATTATTTCTAGTTGTGTGAAAAGCTTGAGGTCTGCACACACGCAACGGAAGTTGGAGCTCGTCAGCTTCATAACAACCTCCTTGCCCGCCCCCCAATTAGCTATTACCTGTTTTCAACTACCCTATAATCAGTGAAACCTAGTAGAAATGTGTAACATTGTAAGAGAGCAAGAGTCTCACTGATATCTGGCATAGACTACCATGAAAATGGAAGAGAAGAGTTAATTTTATTAAAGCCAAACTAAGCCACATACCTTCAATATTACGTGCAATAATTATATTATTCATCTCTGAATTAAAGGCACCTATCTATGTCATCTTTAGCTCTCTGACTCTGAAGATAATACGTGTTAAAGGGTATCTATAAGAAGGCTTTAGAGTTAACTTTCCGGTGCCAAGCTGCGCCTGCGCCATGTCCGCCTCTTTCACAGCCAAAAAGCATTGGCGAAAAAACTTTTCGACGGTTCCTCCTGCACCTCCACCGCCCACCTGCCAAATTCAAATGGCTTTCAAGCAGCCAAGCATATCCAAAATAAAAACAAAGTCGAGCAAATAAAAAATAGTGTAAAATGGAAGAGACGATATGTGTATGCTCTAACAAAATGAAAAACGTGGTAAGAAGATAGGGCAGAAGTGGACTGTAGATAAGATAAGTGTAAAAACTGATCTGTTCTCAACTATTTGATAACTTATTCTGTCTGGGAAAAATACTGAAAAGTCTAGTAAGCCTATTTTTAAGATAAGTGTGTAAAAGAGTTTCCAAATTCAGAAATATCTCATGATAAAAACTATTTTAATTATATGTACTCTAGAAAAATTCATTTCATTTCCAATAAACAATTTTCACAGCAAGCGTTTTCAGAAATAAAAAGTCCAAAAGTATTTTGAAAGTGTTTAAAACAGCTTCAGATAAATTTCCGAAAGATAAGCTGAGTATAAAAGTTAATTTTTAAGTTATCTAAGGGCAATATTATCAATTACATTGCTCTATAATTAAGAATAATGATTCGAAATGATTTTATTGCATTTTACTGTCTGGTACTTGAACCCATTTTGAACCCTCTGATCTACCCACATAAATTATTATTTTTAAAACTTTTCTGTTCACTTTCAACACATAACCAAGGGACCCTTTAGTTTACACCCAACTGAACTGCAACAAATGAAGTTTTACGAGTATAGGGCCTAGATTTCACCCATTATACAGACATGCACAGATATATATACGTCTATCTATAAAACTTACCAAAAATAAAAAATTGCAAAAGTTAAGCACAAATTTGTGATTGAAACAGCGCCCCATCTTTCGTGTCTTGTGGGTGTTTCTTAATTAATTAAGTGGATTTGTACACAATTGAGCGGTCAGCGTTGTGGAGCATGTGGGTGGCAAGCTGGTTGCACATAGAATGCTTTTGTTTTATGTCATTTCTGCGGCGGGTTAGCTGATTAGTTGTAAAAAGCACAAAGTGTAGAAACGAAGTTTTTGAAAATTTCAACGGTTTTTCTTGAAAACAAACAAACGACGCGCTTGACGGCAAAACATTGACTGAAGAGCTCAAAGCAGATGCGGCAGCACAAATGTTGTTGCCCCAACTTGTGGCAAGTTGCTCGCGCCTGAATTTTTAGACAGAGCTCAGCCAAGCTCTGACGCTCACGTTTCTGTTTTATGATCGGGGGCTCACGTTCTTTCCTTCTCTCTCTTTCCCTCTCTTTCTCTCACTCTCTTGTACACTCTCTCTATGACTGTCACACTCTCCCTCTCTCGCTCTTTTGGTCTGTCGTGTCTGCAGCTGCAGTCAAATGGAACCGCTTGTAAACAATAGAGCAACAACAACAATTACAGTCATGGGAGCTGGTCAGAACTCTGCATGGAAAACTTGTTGGACAGGCTTATCTTTCTATGAGCGAGGGTTGCTTTTATAGTTATTTAGATTCCGAAGTGTTATTAATAAATAAATAGTTTGTTAATTTGCTTAGTTTTAAGCAATTTATTGAGACAAATTTCTAATTTTCACTACGAATTTCAAGTAAATTTAAAGCTGCTATTACTCACCGCTCTAAATGGCTATTTCGACAAAGTACCGCTACGTGCATAAGCGAAAACAACGCATAGTAAAGAGAAGCGAGAGTAGTAATTGCTGTTGTTTGCAATTGCAATGGTTATCTTGCCTGCGCCATAGCTACTTTTTGAAGTTTTGTATCAGCTCTCGCAAATGCTTAATTCTGAGCGCGTTCTTTGCTTTTTTGGAGACATTTTAATTGTATTTTCTTGCTGATCTGCGCTGCTCTTGCTTTTGCTTTTGCTTTTGTTCTCTCTCTTTAGCGCACAGTTTCTTTCCCGCTCCCACTGCAATTTCCACGCTCTCGCACTCTTTCTTACTAGTTTGCTGTCCACTTTACCGTTGTGATCCACATGGCGCTGGCACTTCCGCTGCTGCTGCGCAATACGCATAGCTCAACCATGCAACTAACCCCCTCCCCGCACTCGTGGCCCATTAAATCATTCATTACTTCACTCTATTGGGTTGGGATTGGGGTCAAAGCTGTGTACGCTGTGCGCTGTCGCTAGCTGTGTGGGTGCCAAGCACTTGCCAAGGGTTGGCTGGGCAATTAGAAAGCCCTGCAGCAGCGGCTAAGATGCAAAGTGTAACTGCCCCACAATGAGTGCATAGAACTAATCCAAATTGGGAGCTGGGGTTAAGAGGTGAAGCGTTCAATGAACTTGAGCAGCTTTTAAGATGAGGGCGAAATATAAACGTACTAATTGATAGAACAAAATTGAAACTAGAAAGTGATTTGATTGACAAGCAGAAGAATAATCGAATATAATATTAACCTTAGCAAATATTTATTTATTTTATAATTTTTCGACTAGCGTAGTCTCTTAAACCTTTACAACTCTGTCAAAACTTAACTGATTTTCATAATGGTTTGCTTTCATAGATTGATTTTTTAATCAAATCTTATATAAATTTCAAAAGTATGTAGAATTTGTTTGAGTGAAATTTGGAAAATTTAAGATTTCAGGAAATTTATTTTTAGGCGGTTTTACGTATCCAAATTAGTATATAAAACAATTTTACAGTCATTCTGTGGGGTTTTAGAAACTTTTGTTAACTTTCGGATTAGGAATTTTAACAAATTAATCTAAAGAAATATTTTAAGACTAGGCTGACATTACTATGCCAAATATAGTCCAATTTTGGTGAGCTGCATCATTTCTAAATACTTTGAGTCTGTCGATTCTTCACAAATATAATATTCTGATTTTCTTTTGAATTTACTGAGGCATTTATGTAAACACATTTCCCATTGAGATTTGGGTCAACTATTAAAATATCATAACGAAAATCGTATACATAACTTCATATTTTTGTATAGGAATAGCACATTAGTAAACATAGTCAAAAAAAAAACAATGCAAATTTCAAAGACTGTGGAAACCGGTCAATTGGAAAATGGCGAAAATGTGGAAATGGACAACATGCTGTGCGATCTGATCGATATACACAAGGTGAAGGGCAACGAGGATGCGCTGCGGCGGGTGCTGCAGAGCATCTACAGCCAGCTTAACAGCACCAAAGATGTCAAGTTTGGCACCAAGCTCTATGACAAGCTCATCTCGGTGGTAATTGCGGACAGGGCCAGCGACCAGGTGAACCAGGAGCAAATCTCCAAAGTCTTGAATGCAGTGCAGGCGCACGCCAAACAATATCCCTGGTCAGGATTATGTCTGCTGCGCAAACTCTCATCGATATCGCTGTGTGATTCGGTGAACATTGAGAATCAGCAGATGCCGTTGCATCCGCATGCTGGGAAAATACTGGAGCACTTGCTAGATGACTTTGTGCGTGAACTAGGGCTCGAGTACACCTGCTCGCCGCAGCTGTTCATCGTGATACAAAAGCTGTTGCAGTCGGAGCTAAGCGAGAGTCGCAGATTGGCCTATTCGATAATGCGCAAGTTGTTGTTGAGCATTAGCAAATGCGAGGATGCCAAGAACGATGGCGAGACCTATCCACAGCTGCAGAAGGTACTCAACAGCGTGGAGCCCCATTGGCCAGCCTATGTGGTCATCCTGGAGCAGCTGGAGAAGGAGGATTCACATTTGGTATTGCCCATGCTGAGCGGCCACCTGCCACGCTTTGTGGCCTGTAGTGTGGATAACGATTGGCTTAGCTGGCTAAGAATACTCTATCAGCGACTAATTAGGAACCATAACAAACTCGTCGTCCGTTGGACCCTTGAGTACCTTCTCTTGCATTCGACTATTGCGGACCTGCTCCGAGTGAATCTGTTGGACGAGTTCCTGGCTACCACCAATAAAACGGAACTTTACGATACCGAGGACTATGTGCTGCCCGACCAGAATATCAAGACGTTTGTCCAGAATAGTGGAACGCTGCAGTTTCTGGAGGCCCTGGTCGTGGTGCCCTGGCAGAGCCTGCCCCTGCTTCATTGGCTGCGTAGCATGCAGCCTCGCCAGCCGCACGTGGCAATGGCATTAATCTTGAAGATTTGCGGCCATGTCAAATTAATGCAGCACGAAACTTTGCGTTACGAGGCACAGAATCGAATGTTCGATATATTTGAGGTAAGTTTCAGGGTCTTTTTTAATTTCTTTTAATTGAGGTTAAGTTGAATCGATGTTCTAAATATTCAAGTTTTTGGGGTAGATGAAAAGATAGGGAAGAATGTTGGGTCTGGATTTTAGATTCTTGAATGAAAGTCTAATATATTTTGAGCATTATTTTTGTAGCACTCAGCAAAAATATGCTAAGAGCTAGAAACCTAAAATTTTATAAGTTGAGTTGACCTGGGGCCAAATCGGATGGACTGTATTCTAGAATTTTTCAAATTGCAGGAGGGTTACATTCGTCATAGATAGAACTATAAATAATAAAAATAAATTAAAAAATAAATAATATGTCCCAGCCTTTAGAGCGTGTCAAGTTTTTAGACTGCTATAGAGAATGCAAAATTTTTACTTGTTTACAATAGTTTTTTTATGATAAAATGTAAAATAAAAATTATGAAAAATTATATTGTTATTATTCTTGCACTCTTTTTCAGCCCACAATTGAGAGTTTTTCACTGGGCGATTATATACAGTTTTTGAGGGCCCTTTGCAGCAATAACGATAATTTTTGTAGGGATCACAAACGTTTTACAGCGAAAATTGCGACTTGCACTAATATCAATGAGGAACTGGTTCACTTTGACAAGAGTCTTTACGTGATTATCTTTCGCACAGGTAAAACAAAATCGAAACCAAACTAAATACTAATGCATAATACATCCATAAATATATGTTTTTAGACGTCAAAATAGGCATTGAACTGCATAAGAAGATGAGCAAGTTGCCGAAGGCTCAGCATGGCTGGTGGCGCCTCTTCTCCTTCTTTTTCAGTCTTAAACTGGAGAGTACGAGTGATAGAATGCATATTCTCGATTTCTACCAGGAGCAATATGACTTGAATATCGATGACCTCGAGCGCTTTACGGACCTCAACGAGATGCAGCAATATTTGGTAAACAAACTCGAGTGTGTAACTGATGAGGAGATAGCCTTTGTATTGCATCGAGGTGTCGATTGGTATACGTGCGAGAGACTCATCAGCTGGAACCAACTGGCCGAGCTCAATCTTAAACCATCGGAACTGCTTAGTCAAGGCACAATTCTAACAGCTCAGCGTATAGCTACTTTATTGAATGGAATCGAGGCTCGATTAGAGGATGAGAGCATAATCAAGTCTTTGATAGCATACCTCAAGCAGTATCCGGATAGTGTCTTGGTGTAAGTACATCAATTATTAAGTCTACTTATACCCGGCTAGAGGGTACCATCTATTCGATCAGTTCTTATCAAGTATTTTAACTATATTTTTACTTTTACTTTATATTCTCCTTGTTGCCTATCCACTTACAGCGCCACAGCCATTGTGAAATATGCCTCCGCACATTGGTCCATTGAGGAAAGTGATCAGATCCTTAATGATGTCCTGGAAGCCAGCCAGTTCCTTAATATAAACATTTTGTGCTGCACTAAGAGTGTGCCCACATCGCTGCTGATACGTGGCTTACTCTCGGGTAATCCGCTGTCTGGCGAAAAATGGTAATAAGACCGGCCTAACTTGTAGTTCAATCTCATCCGTTTTTTTCATCCTTCTCACAGCATCGAGTATGGATATTTGATCAATCAGTACAATTATTTCTTTACGAGTTGCAGGAAACGGGATAGTTACATTAATTTTGTTATTGAAGGCAAAACGGATACGCATCCTCTTCTCAACGAGCTGCTGCGCATCAACAACGAGATGATTGACACGAAACAGGATTACATAGAAAACTGCAAGGATCATCGCATCAAGATGCGAATTGCTCGAGCCTTGATAAGGATAACCTTCAAGGGTCCCAGCTATTGGTCAGATCAGCTGTGGCAAGCACTGCTCGCACCCAACGAGCGGGACAATATCCGATATATGTATGAATGTCTGGTGGCGCGCTGTTTGCCTAGCGTAGATCTCTTGTTGAATCGTCTGCAGCAGTTGGCTGAGCTCAAGTCCTGCCAGCAGTTGTCCTTGATCTCCGTGCTACACATATACTGCATCAGCAAGTACAATGCGATCAAACTGGAGCAACTGCAGTGCATTATCGATGTACTGCTGCCTCTGACAATGGACAAAGATCTGGAGATTCGACTGTTCGTACAACTGGTGCTGTACAGGCTGCTGCTACAGCTCGAGGATAACAAGTAAATGAGTTGAAAACTTTGGCAGCTTGTCGATTTATATATCCATACAGTAGGATCCGATCTAGATGCTACAAGGAGCAAGCTTTTAAGTAGTTGGCATCCGGTTAGACAGATAAAATGACCATTTTACTGAGAGTCGACTGTAGATTCCGATCAGGCAGATAGATATGTAGTTATATGTCCCCGATTTAACTAACGTGTTGCCACTGCAATGGGAATTCATATTAAAATATTTACTTATAGATAGATACTAGATCATACATTTAGTTCTGAGGTCCATCTTCCTTCAACTGATTTCTGTTTGTTCTTGAGGTAGGATTTAATGTAGTGGCTACATAAGTAGAGTAAGGCGTAGGCTCCTGATGCTGATGCTAACCAGCTAAATGATGGTGTGTCTCATCCAACTGAAACAAAAGGAGTATTGTCAGATAGTCTGGTAGATAAACTTATACTCACTCATGACCACACGAGTATATTTATATTTATATAGTTATGATACCTCTTGTCCATTTGCAGCATCAAGGTTCACGGCGTCACCAACATGAAGATGGCAATTGAGAGCAGTTTGGGCAACAAGCTATTGGAATGCCAGTACGAGGGCCGGTTGCTTCTGCCCAAGATATGCTATCAGACGCCCGATGGACTGCAGGCAGCCGACTTTATACTATACATGACGTATGCACCGTGCGATGAATACTTTGCCGATGCGCTGCGACCGAACATGAAGCTGAAATCGGAACTCGGCAAATATCGCAGAAGTCTAAAGTTTAAGTGTCCAGCAGTTTGAACGAACTGCAAATAATTTATAAACTTTTTAAGATATGTTGAGGATCGAACAAAACAAATATTCATACTCATTCAGTTTTTTACGATTACAATTTTAAATTTCGCTGCGCTTAAATTACTAGTTTGTAAGTAAGCGATAAAAAAATCCTTAAAGACAGAATCGAAACACGATCTATTAAATATACATATACACACTTTTCAACGATATGTAAATAAAATTTTGAAGGAAACAGATTGAACTTGTACTTAATTTTTTTTTATAATCGTAAATTAAAAAATCGAATTGTATATTAATTTTAAAAAAATTTCAATGGCTTTTTGTTGTTGTTTTAATACATACATATATATAACTACATAAAATCTTACAAATTGTTTGCTCGTATCTCATTTTTTAGTTTTCTTTTTAGAAAATTGTTTATACAATGTATATATGGAAATTGTGTTTGTGGGCGCACTCTGTGTACAATATTATTATAAACTATTTTTAAATAAGAAATAAAATTTGTAAAAATCGGTTGTACTAACGGCAACAACGTTCAATAAACGCCGATGCACTATATTATTGTGTATATAATTGGTTGTTTTGTTTTTTTTTTTTTTTTTTTTTTTCAGCATTTGCTGTGGGTTTCACTTTTGATTTGTATTCGCACAGCTTGGCTTCCTTATGTTTCCTTCATTTTGCGCAGAGACAGAGTATATAAAAAAGTATAGGTTTAATGAAATAACCAACACAACGTGGCCATAATATCGGCGCCCAAAAACAGGCACTAGAAATCCATGGAAACATTTGAACGGACGCCGCAATTGGGTAGCGGTAACACATCCGCGCCTTTGGCTGCCTGCTCCGATGCCTCCTGTAGATCTGTGTGAGAACGCATGGGAAATATTTAAAAGATTCGTATAGTCATTATAAATCAGCAACAGTTCCCACCTGGAGGCAAATGCAACTTTTCGATGACAAACTTCTTGCGGCGCAGCTTGAAAGCCAAATCCGTGGTCTCCGGCATATGCACAGCCAGCGTATTGATGGCGCTCATCTTGTGCAGGTGCAGCAGACCGCTGTACTCCTTGAAAGCCGGATGTGTTTCACGCTCGGAGCCAGCAAACGATTCCAACTCAATGGCATAGTCAACCAATTGACGAATCTTGGGCACCAAGCTGCTGTCCTGTAAACAAACAAATCAACATATGTAAATATATGATAGAAGAATCACAGTTCGCCTCTCTAGACTCACATATTTGGCTATCAGGTGCATGGGCATTGTGATGAAGCAAACAGCTGTGCAGCTACGCACGCTGCCTCGCAATATAGTTAGAAACTTGAGCAAGTCTTCGGCAAAGTGATCATCGTACCACAGTGGAGAGCCCAGCGAGGTTAAGCAGACCCTGCACAGATTCTTCTCCTGCATATTGGTGCCCGGCTCGAAGATCGAATCGTTGAGCAGCAATTGAATATAGTTGAGCAGGCGATCGTAGCGTGCATTGTAAAAAAATTGTGGCTTGCCTGCTGATGGTGATGCAGTGGGAGTGGTTGTGGTTGTTGTTCCAGTTGTGCTTGTTGTATTGTTGGCAGTGCTGTTATCCACATTATTATTATTATTGTTGTTGTTGATGTTGCTGGCAATTCTGGAGCCATCGGGCTGTTCAGTTGGAGCAGCTTCATCAGTGTCAGCAGCATCAGGAGCAGCAGCATCTGGAGCCTGTTTCGGTTCCGGATCTTGGCTCTCCTTGGATCCCACGGCCTGGGCATAAGAGTACGGCATCGACTCTATGTGATCCAGCAATGAATCAGCGCCTCCAGCGCTTGGCTGTTCCGTATCGTTAGCAACATCGAAATCTTCATAATCCTCTGGATTCACTTTCTTATCATTCCAAATAGTGGTATGCGCATAGGAGAGCATCATGGCATCCATGTGCTCCATTAAATTGAAGTGATGTCCAATTTTCGCTGTGGCCTGCTCGGAATTTACCAGGGGCAAATCGTTATAGCGAAAGGCAATGCGGAGACCATTTTTATCCGCCTGCTGCTCCTGCTCCTGGCGCTGCTCTTGCTCGACCTCCTCGTCGGTGAGTGGCTTGGGAAGGCGACGCAACATCTCTGCAGGCAAATCATCCAAGCTGCCAAGAAACAGCTCCTGCTCAGACAGCAGACCCTCAGCCAGGAAATACTTGACCAGCACCTTGGCATGCGTCATGAAGCGATCCTCCTCTAAAGAACACACATAGTTAAACAGTTAACAGTTAGCAGACGAGTTTTTATTGCGTTGCTTACCAATCAGGCAAATTGAGCCGATGGGCAGACCACCGCCTAAAATCAGATCGAGCGATGGATTACCGCTGGAGGTGATCACCTGGCCAGTGTGGGGGCTTGTGCGTGTGCCACGGATTGGCTTTTGCACGGTCCGTTTGCGAAAACTCGTCATGTCTCAACAATTTTCCACTATTGCGTTACGTTTTTATCAGTTCTCTCTTTTTTTGTTTGCCGGGAAAAAGAAGACAGAATGTGAATGTGTGCAAGGGAAAATGAGCTAAAATTGGGCGAAAGCTACATTTCGGTATTTATACTGTGTATTAAGTATTTTTACGGGATTTAATTTGACTACATTTCAAATAGCATATCTAGTATAATTAAAAATAATTATATTACAGATGAATAGTTAATGAGTGGTAAACTATTATTTACTTACAGTTATAAGTAACAGTTACAACTCATAATGGGATTCTTTTAGCGTCAGTTGCGTTCACTTTTATGTTGGCGGGTTTATTTGGAATGTGTTAGTGTATCAAAATGAACTAAAATTGGACATAAGCAGTATTCTGGACTTTTATTTGTGTGCATTGGGATATTTGAATCGATTCGACTTATTTATTTTATAATAATATTATTATATGTATTATAATATTATTATTTTATAATAAATATATGCTTTTATCATTTTTGGCAAAATGTGATGTTTTTTTTGATATGTTAAAAATATATGTTAAAAATGGACGAAAAATGTAGCACACTGTAATCGACGAACTTCCACGCAGTGTGCCCAAATTTCTATCGGATTTTTTCACTCTTCGCCATCTGGCGATGTTTGCTACAATAGGACTCAAACTGTATGTCTTAGCAATGCACAGCGACCCCTAAACTGTTAGGTTTTCAATCCTGGCAAATGTAATACCTTGCTTTTTTTTTGTTTAAACGTAGCAAGCGTTATCTAGATGAAGTTCCTGGCCGCACAGGCAACAATTTAGCAAATAAAACATCCTGCGCGTTATCCTTAAGCGTCTGTGGCAGCTGTCACGCCCACCATCCATTTTCAACGGAAGGATAATTATGCCCAATTTGCGTTAAAAGGATGCAGCGGCTGTCTTTTTAATTACAGGATAGGCAAGCCTTTTGCTTATAAGGAGATAACAAGGATAATGATAAAAAGGCTAAAGCAATGGAAAAAGGACCGCATCAAAGGGTTTAGCCAACGGCTCCAAGGGCTAGCACGAGAAAATGAACTCACAGTGGACACTTTCCAGGAAGGACACACGCAAAAAATATAAAAGTCAAAATCACAGCAAAAAGTGAAAAAGGACGCAGGACATACTGTTAGGCAGTCGAGCGAATGGCGTCAACCTTCTGCGTGGGAAAGGTAAACAGCCAAAGGACAATAAATTACGGCTGTGCACAGCACACACGACGAGGACAATGCAGGACAATCATTATTGATTGCAAGCACATAAGAGAGACAGAGAGAGAGATAGAGGCAGACTCTGGCGAGTCCTGCTGAATTGCAAATGTGTGTGTGTTGGCAAAAGGATTGCGTATCCTTGTATAATTTATGGTCAGACTGACCAGCAGCTGGCCCGCAGCCAAGCACCACCCGCCGATCCTGGCTGTGGAAAAGGACCTCTCAAATCTCGAATCCTTTGACTCGTTTTAATTACGAATTTATGTGGCATGGTAAAATGCCTTTCGACATGGCCAACGGCGCAGGCGCAGCAAATTCATATTTGGACTGGCAATAATCATGCGGCAGGACGAAAAGGATATATATAAAAAATATGCACTTTGTGTGCGGCATCAGGAGAAAACATATGGCAGCGAGTCGAAGTCTAAATATAAACGACGCGTGGCTAACGAGAGAACAGCAAGTGCCGAGCGAGTGGCTCTCAAACTGTTGCAGCTGTGGCAGTGAGTATTGATTGATTGACTGATTGATCATGACTTAAGCCAAGCTATTAGAAAAGTTGGTCATTGAGAACTTGGAGTAACGACAATATTGAGTTGTCTATAGAGCTAGGTTCATAAAAATTTGATTGATTGATTGACTGATTAGTGATTGACTACTGATGATCTTGGCAAATATAGCTACGAGCTAGAGATAGCTACGAGTATTACAAAAAATTCGTTAATAGAATTGTAATGAGCATAATTAATACTAATTTGATTGATTGATTGACTGACTGAGTGACTGATGCTCACTTTGTAAGGGTTTTAAACAGAGCTTACATCAATTTCCTATTTCTAATTTTATAGTGGACTATGGGGCAAAGACTATATAATATATGTAAAATTCAAAGACTGACCGAGCTGATTGACTGATGGACGATTGATAGTAGAGCACACAAGTAATTAAGTTTTAGATTTGATTGATTGATTGATTGATTGATTGCATAATATATATGTAATATAATATATAAACATAGTTCAAGTAGTTACCAATCGGGCATTCATTTGAAGTCGCCATTCAAAGCAATTCAATTCGCTTAAAGATTGACTGATTGACTGACTGATGAATAAGTATGAACTACAAAGCTGTTCATTTTTATAGTAGCAACTAGTATTAACTGGTAATCTGGTTGAACGTAGAAAGTGAAAATAGAGAATAATTTTTTCAATAAGTCCACAAAGTTGAAAATAGTTTAGGGTTTCAAATATTTTTATTGCAGACGAATTTTTTAACTTTTGTAAACAACTGAAATGTGGAAGTTATTCTTTGGAAATCCCGATTCTATATATTTTTTGAGTAGCAAAATATCGATAATGTTTCACGCTTTTGGGTAATAATGGAAATTCAATTCAATTCTTTGAGTAGGGAAATTAAAGCTGGAATAATTCTCGCGAGCAAATCCAGAACTGCTTACAGCATTTGTTACATATTGTTGCACATCGATAGCTGTCCTGACTCTTTCTCTCTCTTTCTATGTCTCTACTCTCTCTGTCTCTCTGTCTCTCTCTACATATGTGATAAATAGTTGGGTGTTTCGGCAGCTGACAGGAAGTTAAACGACAAATTAACTCGACTAAAATCCAGTTTTATTTTTATAGTCGTTGACATTTTTTTAAATGAATTTTTACAGACTAACCCCAAAGGACATTTTCGATGCTCGCGCTTAAGAAATGATTTCTGTATCGAACGGAGGAGACAAAGAGAGTTCGAGTGGGGGGAGAGAGAGAGTTTTAGAGGCTGTTCAAGTGTTGGCGATGGCGTTCATTTAGACAGTTCCGAGTGTGTGTGGATGGCGTTCTTAAGGACATCCTTTTTAGCAGAGTATTTCATCAGAATCACACGTTTTTTAAATGTGTGAGGCATGAAATATATTAATATGAACGTTTTTATAAATTTTTTAGATTTTATTTTCCTATTCCTTGCTTTCTTTAGGCTCTTCTAGGTCATATATTTAATAAGAGTAAAACGTGTTCTCTTCATGTCTTAGATTATATCACAATCATATCTCATTTCTGGCAAAGGAATTCGAGCCTTAGCTTTTTTCAAGCTTTCATTAATCCAAACTTTTAACATTGTGGAGCTCTCAAGAGGGGTTTGAACTCGGATCAGCGAAAGTCTTTATCACTTAGCTTTCAGTTGGTTGTTATAAATAAATGTAAGTTTATTTACAAAACTATGTGCATATAAAGTGAAATTTGAACCATGAACTTATAGCCTTAAAGATGCTTGTTTTTCATATTCCTCATAATTATCCTTTCTGCTATACTAGACTGGACTTCAAGCAACAACACGAATATTTCTAGTGCCAACTTTAGATTTGTTTATTTATTTTCGAACATATCTGTCATAAGTACTATTAAGAGTTCCTCTGTATCTATGCAAGGACTTCTTACAGGATATTTCACAGTCGTAAAACTGAAAGTTTCAATTGATTATCCTGTGCTGTTTTGTAGTGCTGTTGAGTTTTGATTCAGTCGAAGTTGTCCTGCTTTTTGTTGCTTGACATCGCTTCTAGCTGTAGGCTGTAGGCGTTACATGACGCACGCAGGACATGCGAGACACACACACACACACACACATGTACTGCGTGTGTCCTCGCAGGTAAGTTTCGACTGCTAAGCTGACCCCGCCCATGCCCATCGACGCCCCGCCTCGCTTCATTTCATTTTAAGCTACGTTTTTTGGCCGTTTTTTTTTCGTTTCTTTTTTTTTGTGATGGACATTTGTTGGCTCATGTCCTGATGCTCTTGTTTGGTCGCTAGGATACCCTTTTTTCCTTTTAAGGCCGCCGCCTGTTATTTGATGCCTTGTTAACTTTCATGTGCGCGTGGGCGGGGCAGGAATTCGGCTTGTTTTAGCTTGTTTTTTTACTTCTTGGGGCAGCTCCTTGTTTTTCATTGAATGTCCTTTCTGGCTAGGACAATGCGTGTTGCTGCTCGATTTTCGCTTTTCTTCTAATGAAAAGAAAAGTGGGCTTTCATTTTCCAACATTTTTTCTATACTATTTTCATTTTTATTTTATTCTCTCTGAGCTGGGATGAGTCCGCTGCGTGGTATTCGCTTTCATGTACCTTGGAGTTTATTAGCTTTAAGCTGGGGGGCAACGTGACGCTGTGTGTGTGTGTGTGGACAGCTCTTTGGGTTACCTGGGCAGCCGGGTGCCTTTGAAAATTAAAGCAATTATCGCTAGAGGTTACGAATAAAACAGTTTAAAAAGCTGCCCAAAAATTTTGTACAATTTCATATTTCAAGCTTAGGTAAAGCTCAACTTGCGGCTTGACTGAAAAATATATCTATAAATTTCTAAAAAAGCTTCCCAATATTCAAGATTTTTTTTACAACGCTGATCTGTTAACAATAAAGATTTTACAGCTAAGAAAACTTTCAAATAAGTTTCTAAAGTTACAAATGTAGAAAAATGTTGATTTCAAATATTGTTTGCAACTTGAGCTTAAAGCTTTTTGAGTAAATATTAAAGCTTATTGAACAAAGAAGAGAGTAGAGAGTAGAGATAAGGTAGCGGAGTGGCTAAGGAGCTACGAAATTGGTGTATATCTTTATTTACAGTTGTTATATGAATCTTGTTTTTATATTACTTTGAAAGCCACCGAAAAGTATTAAAGCTCTAGCAGAGTTATTAATTAGAATAAATTAAATTGACTCTCAAATTTGTTTATATAGGCAATATTAAAGCTTTTCAGGTACTTTTTTCTAATATTGAAATTCATGCGCTTAAAGATCTTGTCAATCTTTTCGAATTGGCATTAAAGCTTTTAGTTTTGTTTTGCTCTACTAAAAAATAGTATTTAAAGCTTTTAGTAGAAATCTGAGTAGGTTGTTGTCTACACCATTTAAGGCTGCTGCTTCCGATATTTCGATGTTTTTCAGTTCCATTTCCATATTTCACACGCTACTCACATGACGCGCGTCTTCATTAATAACCCAACACATCCTGTCACACTCGAGTAAGGTGTCCAAGTGCTTGTGCAGCTGCTCTGTCCGCTGATCCTTTGACACATTGAGACAGCATGTCCTTCTCCTTCTGAGCGCCCCACCAAAAAAAGAGCTCTCCTAATCAGTGCTGGTAAATATTTTGAGCAGTTCAGATCGTTAACAATTCTTGAATTACATTCGAGCGAGTCATTTATCAACTCGAATGGCAGTTCTTACCCTGAGCTCATTTTGATTGGCTGTGCGAAAGGGTTAAACGACAGGCCAACCCTTGCGTACAACCCCTAGCTAAAGCTTGACTGCAGCTTTTCAATGGCTGCTCGCCCGCTGCGACATGTTGATTTGCTGCCCTTTGTTCGGCTGCGCAGCGGGCAGTGGAAGCTTTAAAATTTAAAGGAGTTCAGTAAATCTGGCACTAAGGATTCCGCTAGACTGCATCGCATTAGGCTCCAGCTGCTTTGTGGTTTTAATTGCGTAAATATTTGGCCTGCTTGTGGCCAAGTGCCAATAGCCATAGAGCATATACTACCTTTCCGTGTGGCTCTAAGCCGCTCGTATAGGCACCTTGCCACACAACACCCTTTCGTCTATGCGAGACTTACAATTTCCACAGCTCTTTTGTCGGCGGATTTTCATCTAATCGCTTTGTTTTGTAGGTGGTGGCTTAGGATTTAGAGCGCTGCTTTGCTTTGATGTCGCAAAGGATTAGGCTTCAGTGAGAGAAAAACGTGTATGTATGCGACCTGTGCTTGAAACACCCTGTAAAGAGATGTGTTCCTAAAATTTGTGAACAGTTTCAAGCAAGGTATATGCCTCAGTCTATGCCCAAGTATGGCATTATGTTATAGACTAGACTATGTTGAATTAGCACTCCAATACATTGAAGTCTTGGGAAGCTTGACAGTTTACATTTGCTATACAAACTCTCACAGATGCCTACCAAATTAATGAGACATTTTTATATACTCTGGCTAAGCAATAGAGTCTACCAAGCCACAGGCTTTAAAAGAGTTAGATGGGAAGATAAACTATGTAAAGGCTTACAACTTTCTTGTCCGCAAAGTTTTGAAAACCTCTAGCTTAATGATCGAAGAATAATTGTTCGAATATATGGAATACTGTATAAAATGAAGAGTTTAAATTCAAGGCCTATATATATATAAAACTGAGTTTCAATTCTTATACATATTCCTATAATGCCTCCAAGTCTAGAGGCTAAAACTATTGAAAAAACCAACCCTCACTGGAAAGCCGCCCTTCGACATTATCTAATTAAAGTAAATATAATTAAAAGAAATAGAGAACGACTCTCAGTTGCACGTGTCGGCAGGAAGTCCCCAATGCAAGGACATTCTGGGAACTGTCTGGCAAAGGATGCTAACTTATAATGGTGTCACATAGATTTGTATATTGCCTCGACTGCTTCGACTTGCTTGTGGGCGTGCAATTGTCGCAGCTCATAAAAAACAATAACTAGGTAGCTGGATAAAAAATTTATGAGCTAGCTGGCAGAGACAGGCGCAGGACATCGACATGTGTCTCAATATGTCCCTAACGTCGACTGACAGCAGCAAATGTGACTGTTAGTTGCTTTTCTTGTTCTTGCTTGGGTTCTTTAGAGTGGGGCAGCTCTTGGCTTGTGGCTGTTGCATTTTATGCGGCAGCTTAAGTTGAGCAACAAATTTTCATATGCTAAGCTCGGGACTTGGAGTCAAGGCGCCAAGGACATTCAAAATAATATTTTTTTTTGCAGGGGCCTAGAGTTTTAACATGAATTAAGCAGTTTTTATGTGTGGGGTGGGGAACAGGTAAGCTGGAAGCTTGTTCCAAAGCCGCCTAATGGCCACTTAAATGAATTTACTTTATGGCAGCACATAGCCATAGTCCTGGACAAGGATCAACTGTTATATAGCTATGGCTATGAGGCCACAGAAATCCGTGCCAATTTCATTTGTTAGCAAAACTTCGGCACTCGGCCTTAGGCAATCCGCTTAACCCTTAGTCCTGGTGTCAGTTATGCCTAATCCGTTTCCCTGGAATCTCCTTGCCTCCTGTCTAGCATTTCAAAACGTGCCGCAACATATTTACATATATCTGCAATCTGCATCTGTAGGTGTAGACGTTGGCTGTAAATTAGACCAACTGTTTGCAAACTCTACGGCTCTTTTCTTTGAGCTGTTCGCCGGGATTTGCGTGCTGCGAGGCGTGTGCTATTAGCCGTCTAATGCCAGTGTTTACTTTACTAATCAATGCCTACAAAGCCAGGCTTCGGCGTCGTCTTCGGCTCTCACATCTCTTGCGCGCAGCTTTGTTCTTTTGCTCATTAGCTGCCCAAAGTGTGGCCAGGATCCGGTTCATCTCTTGGTAATTAGGCTGTGGGTAGTGCTAAGGCTTGCACCTGCTTAAGCCCTAGTGCATAATGCTAACGTTTTACTGCAAGATCTGGGGTTAATCATTATTTTGTGCTTGAAGAGACAGAAGCAGAGTAGCTTCTATGAGGATTTCTATAGGGTTTCTTCACATATCAGATTCTCTTAGGCAGATCATGAAATAGTAAAAGAGCTTCTTTAAAGAAATGCGAGGACTAGCAGCTTTCCAATTAGACTGGACTCTAATAACAACTTTCCTTCATATACTTCACATTCTATAAAGTTACTTAATGTCGAACTATTGTAACAAAGATTTGTAAGATAATTGAAAGTTTTTTCTGCTCAAGTTCATCAAGACTTTCTTTAATGCAAGCCTCTATTTTTGGGAGCTTACGTAACAGATTCATGGATTCTATATGTAAAAGGTTCATCTTCTTGGTTAGACTCAGCAATTAACATTATATAGCTTACTTTGTACAGTTTTTTAGTCTGATATAAGCCTTATCATAAGTTTCTAATTCTGTCACACAAAATATTCAAACCTCTCACGCTTATTTAGATCATTATAAGAGAGCCCTTTTGGCAAGTGAAATGATTCTACGCATTCTATGTGTGAAATGTGTTACCTTAAAAAACAGAATTCCGTATTGCACTCAACATCTTAAAACCCGTTTAGAATCCTTTGCTATATAAATGTTCCATTCCCCTCACATTCCGCTTGACATCATTTGTCGCATTTCTTTTAACACCTACGATTTATACGTGTTGTCTAGAGCTATTATCCTTCCTCCAATAAGCTGATTCCCCCATACCCTTTGAAATTGACGGGTCGACTTTTATTGCGCACCTATTTGTAACCTTAGGGTTAAGGAACCCTTTAGCCTTGCGTAAGATGCTTGCGGTAAGTTAAGACCGTATTGTTCGACGCGCTACCCTGCGTTGCATTTGATAGCCCTGCTGCCCCTGCAGCCCCTGCTGATGTCTGTCGGCTTCGCACCTAATGTAACCCTATAAATGCGAGCGTAGTTCTCCATTCTTTAACCATTTTTTAATGGTGCTTCATGTCCTTTGAGCTGGTTGTCTTGGAGTTTGTTTGCCAGGATTTATCGTTGTTCGATTTTTTATGCTCAATCTGGAAAGATCTTACCCCTATTTGTGAGCTGCTTAACCTTTTAGCCAATGCGAGAGAATTCCCTTTCTTGTAGGTGTTTTGATTTATTGGCATTTTTTCTGGTTATTGTTTGCGATTTGATAAGTTGCCAAAGGACCTAAAGGATGTGCCCAGACAGGGTGTGCCTCAACTGTTTGTGCTTCTCTTTTTGTTAAACGAAAAACTATTGTGGATTGTTTGCAGACTGGTTTTCTTTCCTAGCTGCGCAGGTTGAGCAACTATATTCCAGGAATTGGATATTTCAAATAAAACTAAAGCCATTTGGGGAGTCATATTTCAGAAGATATTGCTGCTATTACGCTGAAAATGAAAACGGAGTTCAGAACAATATCTTAAAGTCTGGATGGAAGATATGAAATTTAAACTTTACAATATGTGAGCTTAATAAACTTGTGGAGTAGAGAACTTTCATTGGAGCTTCTTTTTCTGAAAAATTCTAATTTAAATTTTAATTTTAATTTTTGTAAAATTTTAAGCAATACAGATTTCAGCTTATGAGTGAACTCTTGTAATGATTTAATATACTTTTAATGTGATTCGCCTGACTTCCTGCTGAGCTTATAAATATTGTAGTTATCAAGCTGAAAATTGTTATGCATACTTAAAATTTATTTTTTTGATTAGTTTATATTACAATCTACTCTCTCTATTCAAAAGTAAAACTGCACCTAATTCTGGCTAGCCTTAGTTCATTCATTGCATACTCAGAATATATTGTGGATATCTAGCTGAAAATTGGTATGTGGACTAGAAATTCAATTTAAAAACTTTCTTAGATACTTTCTCTTATAATATTATAATTTAAATGCATATATTATTGTTAAATTATATGTATATCTATGTTAGCCATTCTAGTTCAACGCACTTTTTTCGGCTAGGCTGAGTGCTTGCTTAGCCCTCGTCTGTATTGCTTAACCAATTACTTTCACTGCGCAATGCAAATACCCATAGACAAATAAACAATTCTCTCGTTACCTGATACCCTCAGCATCTGAGCTGTACCCTCAGCTTCCGTTCTGCATACGCCACACACAGCTAAAGACAGGCAGCTGTTGTTTCTGCATTTCTAAAGAGAGAGTGAAAGAAATTCCTTTGCAATTTCGATGCAATCATTGCATTGCCTTGCCTTGCCTTGCCTTGCCTTGCCTTAGCCTTTATCAAAGACTGTCCCCTGCCTCTCAAGGTGTGCCCAGGAGATTATGCGTGTTGGCGCGCGCGCGCGTTCGTCTGCAGCTAGTTCCTAGATCCTACAGATACACACACAATGATTATGCAAGAAAGTGTCCTGGCCATATGTTCGCATGGCAAGCAATTGTCTGGTCAAGTGCTGACCACAACCTTTGCTCAGCTGAGATCGTATCTGATCTGATGAGATCTGTTGTACATATAGTACAGAGAGCCCGCCACCATTTTGTGGCATCAACAACTCGCTACGCGCTGCTGCTATACGCTGCTCGCATATGCTAATCAGGCTGTGCCCCCATTGGCAGCCAGCACGTATGATAAAAAAGGGTGGCAAGGCATGGCAAGCAGACGACGCCATCTTTGACTTTCGCATGCTGCGTGCCACATGTAGCTGCCACATCTTGTCTGTGTGTGCTGTATCTTTGGCCTGTGTATCTTGTATCTCGTTTTGTGTCTTTCGCTCTTTTGCTGCCCTTTTTCTGTGTTCTTTTTTAACCGAGTTGAGGCATTTTTTTGACATTTTCATTTTTTATGCGAGTGGCTCTGCGTATGAGGGGCGCGCACGTATGTGTAAAGCTGTCGGCCTGTCTTCTGGGAGTCGCCGCCCCCTCCCCTTTTCTCCTTCCATCAGGTTTTGTTGGGGTTGCATGGCCTGTGTGCTTGCTTTTTAATATCGAGATGACTTGACTGAGTTATTTTTGGGGCCTCAAAAGAGACAGAGGGTGTCTCTGCGGCTGTTTACACACGTATAAAAATACGAAGCTTATTCTCTGGAATTCTTTTTTAATGAATATTCAACACATTGTAAAACTGTAGCTAGATATTGTAGACTAAATATACATTTGATCTTCTTCGGATGAGCTTTCTAAGTGATCATGCACGTAAAATGCAAAATGAGAATCTAGCTTCAAATTACTAAGTTGGCCTTAGTATCTATCAAGTTTGCCATCTATATATTATTTTTGAAATAATATTATTTATTTTTTATTATTTTATAATATATATTTCTAGTTCTGCGGCCTTAGTTAAAGGAGTATATAGATGTATAAGTTAGGCAGTCAAAACATATTTTTTAAACAAATTATAAGATGTAATAAATATTTTGATTTGATTTTTTATAGTGAAAAAATCGCATGTTGTTTAATTGTAATTAATTAGTGCAAGAAACTGGTGTAAAATCTAAAATTTAATCGAAAACTCTCCAATTCCAATTATTTTAATCTTCATTATAGCAAATTTCATTTATTCATTCATACCTGGAATTCCCGTTTATTTTTTTATCTATTTAACTATTTAAATTTTTTTATTACACTACATATTTTCAAGTATACGCTTATCAATACTTTTCCTACTACAACTTTTCATTAACATAAATAATACAAATTTTCAGATCTATTCTTTGTCTTCTAATTGCCCCTTTGCTGAAATTTGCAGCTGCTTGATTTCTCTCAGTGTACACCCACTGTCAGCCAGCTTCACATTATGACAGCCATTTTCTGTACAAGCACGCCCACATAAAAGAGGCAGTTGCCTAATACTTTTTATAGGCCACGCATTACCGATAAGAAACTCTTTCGCATAGAGATTCGTATAATATTAAAATGGGGGGTAAAGCAGCCAATGGGAGAAGCAAAGCAAAGGCGGAAGCTGTCGAACTCTGCTAGTGGAACACGGACTACGGACAGGGAAAGTGGGCAAGAGGGCGGAGGCAGCTGTCGGCCGTATTTTTGGGTTAAAATTTATGCGCAACGCATGCAGATGAGGGTCCCATGGCATGGAGTGGAATATATATAATTTCAGCGTGTGTGTCTCGATGTGTCGGAAGTATGAGATATTTCCGTTTGAACTTAAAGTTGACTTGGGCTTTACGACTCAGGCATCAGCAGATGGATGTAGAAAAGAAATATATCAATATATACACACAATATATAGTAGAGGAGTGGGTGGGTTACCACTCGCCATCGCCATCGCCATCTAATCTAATATCCAGCTGTTGCCACGTACCCTTAGCTTCAATTACAGCGCGTCAACAAAGCCATTAGAAGAGGGTTATGGAAGGTTATATACTATAACTGAAGCCCACACCCGATTAGACAAATTTCTACACCTTAATTGCTTGGAAAACAATCAAAAATATGTCTCTCATATGCTGGTCTCTCACGGTGCTCGATTCGGGCTAGGGTTAAGCGCAGTTCAAGTGGTCAGCGCTCGATCTAACCCTTAAGCGTGTGTCCATGTGAGGAGGGCGCCAACTGTTCGTGCTTGTAATTTGAATTTAATAGGAATATTATTTGTTTGTTTGCCTTGTCCAGCCACGAACCGACAACGGAAGTCCACAATTTGCCCAAACTCAAGGGTTAAATTTCCAAATAAAAAAACAAATGAACAGCTAGCTGGTTTGTCTTGCTGTCCTGCTTATTGTTTCGTGCCATGTGATCTATTGTCAGTTGTGTTTGGATAGAGCATGTGAGTAGGGTAGAAGGGTTCTGATAGGGTTTCACATTTGCTCAGCTAGGCAATTAAAGGGTTAAGTGTGCGTGTGTGTGTGTGTGTGAGTGTGGGTGTCTAATGGCCTCAGTGAGTGATGGGTTCGAACTAGGCATAGGGGCTGAATTGCTGATGAATGTGCAGTTATAATTTGAAATTTATAAGGCTGTTATCACATTAATAACAATTGGTAGACGATTCGAAAACGAGAAGATATAGGTATAGAACAGAAGATATATTGGAAGAAAGTAAATCTCAATACAAAAATTAAAATAAGACTTAAAGAGAGAGATTCCGTTCTTTAATTTCAAAACGTAGTCATGAAAAATTATTATTTATTTTCCCCTCAGTTGCCGAACTAAAAATTTTATTTCCAGCCATTCCATATTTTCTTCTGACTCATAGAACCTTCTTCCTTTTTTATAACCTTTACAGCCCTGATCTAAAAAACTAACAAAATTAAGCTGCTTCCTTGAAACCCCTACCTATAACACCTTGAAAGTCCCCTCAGTTTGCATGTTGTGCTACACTTTTTGGGCTTAATATCTGTTTTCCTTCATTTGGGCCAGCCCGTGGGGCACAAATTGAAGAGTCATAAGTCAATAGCGAACCCTTTCCGCCTGTCAAATGGCCACCAGACAGACAGCTCGACAGACAGCCTGAGCGGCAATCAAAAACATGGCGTTGCCAGCAATTTAAATAAAATGCCGCAACAAACACGCCACCTGGCGACCGATGTAGAAATTTTGATTAATAAAATGACGCCGACAACGACTCGAGACGACCCGTTAAATGCCTTCGCGTGACAAACGCAAACTGTCAGCCCCCTCCAATCAGCTCCCACTTCTTCCCTCCCCCTTTCGGCTAGTTGACTGTAAACGGAACCAATACATTTGTGAGCGTAACATGCCATAAATCAAGCGATACGTTAACTTGATGATTTCGCGTTATAAACAGGCAACTTTTTATGCCACGGCCCGGCAAAGGTCTGAACAAAAAACTAAAAGAATTAAGCAACTACTTTTAAGCGAACTTGGCATACCCTACTAGAACACTTCAACTAGACTATTCTATCCCTATTCCACATAAATACCCTATATATATCTATTTTAAAGTCTATAAAAATAATAAAGAATATGATTCGAAAATCATCGTTCGCATATTCGATCGCTCTATGCCTATATATATAAACGGATATACGCAACCTGCACGGATCAACATCAAGATATATACATATATATACCAAGCGGATATCACATTTACCTTCAAAAAAATCGAATACCCAATCCAAGGGCATCGCATACACGAGGCCAAGTTTTCCTGTTTATATATTGGGGTGTACACTTAATAGTGTCCACAAATATACCCATCCACACACGCTCATACACTAACACACATAGTCAGAAGTCGAGTCACATGTGTATTAACGGTTTTTCTAACTGCTTTCGGGCTCCTAATGCGGCCCACATTACAAAATACAAAACCAAAAAGAACTCAAATGCTGGGCACTTTTTGGCCATTAATCAAACTATCTCACGGGAGCATCACACATACACATCAGCAACGAGTGTGTGTGTGTGTGTGTGTCTGTTTGGGGCCAATCTGTATCTTTGTATCTCTTAGCTGCAGATATTTACTTGACTTTTGATAAGCAAACGAAAAAAAGGCAAAAAGAAGAACAGTCATGGCCATTCGTTTTTTAGCATATGCTCCCAGCAGTAAATTAAGATGCCAAAGCAAAGGAAGAAGAAGAAGCTGTACAAAAAACAATCCTAAATAGAGATGCTCTTCTCTCTCTACTCTCACATGCTTCGGCAGCTAACGAGAGCCGGGCCTTTAGGTTGCGACTTTTGTCGTCAGTTGACAGTTTGATTAGAATTTGACTGGAGGCGTTGCAGTGTGGGTACAGTTGTGTTTGCGGCAACTAAAAAGCCAAAAAACTTTGTTAGGAAGTGTCTCTGGACTCGAGGGAAAGCTGATTGGAATAGCTGTAAGCTATCCAAAACTTAAAAGTATGAATAAATAAATTTAAATAAAAATTAAAATGATTGTAAAGTTTCTACATATACCAAAAAGTGGGGTTAAGTTGAATGAATTTTGTTGCTAATTGAAACTAAGATCTTTATAGTTAACTGTATCTAAATATAATATAAATGGAAAATCAATTAAGCTTGAGAATTCCAAGAGTTTTTATGGAATTGAAAGGCATTCTGTAAAATCAATATGTTCAACTCCAACCTTAAAATGCACCCTAACCCCACTTTTTGCAACATTTCCTCTTAAACTGTGCTGCAGTTCAATCCACACATCAAAAAAGATTTCTTCTTGATAAACATCTCCTATTCTTCACCTTTCTCTGGAAGCCAAGTACGTCGAAAATTGAGCAATCGTCTATAGTAGACCCCACGATGATGAAACTGTTTAGATAAAACAAAAACGAACGCTTAAAAAACACGCTGGAGATGCAGAGGGTAAAAAAAGGACACACATTACGTGCGGCTTGTCCGGCGTGCGGGCAAATAAAAAATCACATTAGAAACACACGTTGCCATCAACACTTCAAGCGAAACTCGTCGTGTAATAAATGATCTATGTAATAGACCTATATGTGTGTCCGAAGAGCAAAAGTTTGTCCATAATGCTTTTATCTGCGACAGGCCAAGTGACCAACTGCCCCGCCCCCACGTCTTCTCCTCCAGTCGACAGCGAGGTGTGGCACGGTCGTTCATTTTTTTAGGCAAATTTCGATTGTGTGCATTAGATTAGCAGGCGTTAGGCCTAGGTGTGGGTCTTGTGTGTTGGCCACATTATAAGGGTGTAAATAAAAATATTAACACTAAACCCACATACACACACACACGCTTGCACACACGCACACCCCAATCAGAGAAAGTTACCCCAGCCAAGCGACACTCGAGATTTGCCTCTTCGCCATTTGGGAGCACATGCATTAGCATCTTATTGTTGCGGATTCGATTTGCGCTTTGTTTTTTGTTTTAGGCAAGCTCTTTGCCATTTAAATTGAGTAATCGCTGGGGGCAAAAGTTTTGCCCGTGCCACCAACTCACCCTCCACTGACGCTCTTTTTCGCTGAGTAGGCGCTGCGGCACATTTGATGTAAATGGACTTGAATTGAAAAGAGGGCTAAAGCTTGAACTGAGTATTGGCTCAATTGGTAGCAGCTTTGACAGAAGCAGTGATGAAGTCAGTCGAGAGTGCGTATGTATTCCAATCAGAGCTTTATCAATTCCTGGTGTATGAACAGACGGATGATATTCACTCTTTATCTGGGCATGCTTCAGAAGTGTATAATTCTATTTTAATATTTATATTGTAGAAACAGATGACATATAGTTATTAACTACAATTTGCGATTGATCTGAATGGCACTAAGAATGATTAGTCTGACGGGCTGCTGCTGAAATATAATGCATATTGTCTTTGCATGCAATATATGCTTATCACTTATCACTTAATGCTTAAGCCCAAATATCAAAATCACAAACATATGAACATTTGGTATTATACACAGGCGGACTTCGCCAGCAAGGTTTAGCTCCACTTCTTGTATAGGAACATAAATCTGCTTCTCTCTGTCGCTTATACAGACTTTATTTTCCATTTACAATGACAAGAGGGTACTCCAAATCGAGTCTAAAAAGAAATTTAAGTAATATTATAATATACAAAGATAGCGCAATGGAGTTAATGCATTTGACTTTCTGTTTATAGTAGTCCATGCTGCTTGCATATGAATGCCATTAGGGCCATGTCGCGCAGCTCCAGTGTCACCCGCTGTCGATGCATAGTCATCATATAGGAGTCCTGAAAGCGTTGAGTCAAAAACATCTCTGTAGCCGTTTGCAGCGCCTCCAAGGCGCCAATAGTTATGCGACTGAGAGCTTCACAATGGGTCTTATTTAGCATAATTTCGCGGACAACGCGGCCAAAGGATAGGCGGGGGATCATAAAATTTGGCGAACGCTGCAGTTGGCGGACTTCGCGTCTGAACTTCTGGGCTCGCCGGAAAGGATTCATTTGTTTGCGGCGATTTGGATTCGGTGTTGGTCTTGGTGATGGCTGTGAACTTGGCAGAATCGGTAACAGAGCTTCCCTTGTTGGAGGATTCGCTGGGTATTCAGGATTGATGTCTTCCCCTTCGTTCACATTATTTTGTTGCTTGCGAGTCGTTGAGCAACGCGCCATAGCGCCAGGTCCAAAAGCTGCAGACAAGTCCGATTCAGCTTGAGAATCATCCGAATTTTGAGTATCAGATCGACGCATATTATTAACACATTTTATTGCTTTTTAATTTCAGCACCAAATTACTCTCTACTAAAACAAATTCTAAACTGCTAAAATGCTTTTTTAGTGCTGAAAACGTCTGTAAAATACGATGGAATGAACAGGCGTTCATCCGCTTTATAACCCTTTCCAGCACAGTTGAAGCGTTGTCGTGTGAATACCAATCATATGAAATGTAAACAATGTGATTTTGATGCATGTATGTTTTGTTAAAAAATGATCGCAAAGTCATTCATAATTAATTAAATAAACACATCAAATGAATAACATTGCAATTATAAGTCATTTTAAGTGGTCATATAAAATATTTGTATAATATAATATAACATGCAAAATGTAAGCAAAGTATTTTTTTGCAAATGCAGTGTTGTAAACGACTGAAATCAAATGAATGATATTCCGACGCGTTTATTTTGCGATTCATAATAAATTAAATATACGCGAGCTGCTTCGACAGTCCAAGCCAATATGAGTAAAATATAGCGGTGAATATTTATCAAATATGACAGAGGCTATATTCCAATAAATGCAGTCATCTCTCGTGCCGTGGGTGTCCTTTCAACGGAGCTTTTGCTATTGTAATTGTTGTCCAGTCAGCGTACGCATTCAGTCGATTCTATGCATCTGATAATTCAGCTGAGACCAATATAGCATTAGAAATAGCTGCCTAATCCCCTGGTGTAGATCACCTGAACGCTCACAAATCAAGTGCATTACTTGTCGAAATTGAATCCTTCAGTCGTGCCCTAGTCCCTTGCCAATCCCCTATAGCAATCGCACAATTACGAGCCATGAGCTGGTGAAATTTGGAACGCACGAATGACTTTACCAAAAAGGATTAAAGCCGGCCAAATTAACCGAGAGCCGAGCTCACAATAATTGCTGCTACGTCTGAGTGTTTTTTTAAGCCACCCACACAGACAGGACCCTCCGGGCTCTTGGGTTAAGTAAACAGTTTAACTGAGAGAGAGAGGTTACTTGCAAAATGAAAAAAAAGAAGCGAAACAGAGGAGAAGAGGATAAGAATGTTGAGTCTGCGTCTTGGGACAGCCTTTGTTTGTTCTAATTAAAACGGCGCAGGCGTGGAAAATGCAACGTCATGAGAAATGCAACATGGACGATGTCTAGAGACTATGCTACGCGTACTTAATGCCAGCTAGGTAGCAGGAACTGTATCTGATTTACATTTTTCTTGTTTGCATAATGCAAAATATTTGCCCATTGTCCGCATGTCAGCAAGCAGCAGGCAAGGCAGCTAAGAAAATTCGCAATGCCAGCGTGGTTCGAACCCCGTGACCACCAAGAATGTGGCCTGGTCCATTGCTTTGCATACGATTTTCTACTACTATTCAATGTCCTATCGAAGGCCCTGCGGCGTGTGAACATCTCCCTACTGTTTTGCTACCCGGGCTGTCATCTACTTTTTCCGCACTATTTTAAATGATAATTTTTAGGGAAATGTTTTTTAAATCTTCTGGTTCCTGGACCAAGGTCAAGTGCTTGAGATGTGCCAAAAAATTGGTTTCTTTTTATTTTTTATTTTTACATAGGTAGGCATAATATTTTGATCTTTTGCATATGTTGTTCAGGACCTTGGGGTCAAGTTCTTAAGTGGCGAAAAATTGTGAGAAATGCAATTTATATTTGTGATGAATGTTAGAAAGTTCTTGGAAGTTTTTTATCAAGATCGTTAGCTGATTTTATTTGAGCTGGGTTTGGTGTATTTTAATTTAAATTCTAAAAACCAGGTGAAATAATTGAAATGAGAGATTTTTATTACTTCAAAAAGATGCGAATTCGACTAATCTGATGATATTTGCAGTCTCTCAGGCATTCACTAATCAGTTTTTGAAATGCTTAAGAGAAAAATGGTAAAATAATTTCAATAATAAAAATCTGGACTCTGATCAGATTGGGAAGTTTTCAGTATAGTTCTCTTTGCAAACATTTTGATATGAAATTTGTATATAATTTCTTTTTAAAGCTTGTATAGAAATGAAATATGCCAGAAATACTTTAGTCTAAGGCGCAATATTTGAAAATATTATAGTATTTTTATTTTTATTTTATATTTAGTTAAGGGAATTTCCCACATTTTTATAAGGTTTCTGACTTAAACAGTTTAATTTGATTATTAAGTCAAAAAGGGTATACGTCAGTTTCCACAATATTCTTTTAGTATTATTTTATGAATTTTTAAATAGGTTCAGACAAAAATGACACCCAAACATTCTACAAAGTTCTTCTGCTCCGTTTATACTCTGTAAAGAGTATACATTTGTTTGAATACGCTCGTTTTGAAGCTGCTTGCATTTGAGTGGAATATTTCCCATTTTTTTTTTATAAATATTTTTGCAAGTATTTCTCATATGCATTTTCATAATGTTGCATTTGCTGACCAGTTTTTGTCCCCCTTTTATTTTTTTTGCATAAAGCCGTTTGTTCAACCCCCTTGGCAGCATGCCACATTTGCTATATAAATAACAGACAGGCGAGGCGAGTCGAGTCGCGGCGCGAGGAACGGGGCTGGCCCTTTACTTTGCATTTTGTAGCAAATTTTTGGCATGGAAATTATGAAAATGGGAAATGGGAAGTGGAAAAACATGCAAATGGCGCGCTAAACCGAATGCTAGATGAAAACATTGTTTGGCCAAAGCGCCAGGCGCAGCACACTGA
The DNA here is from genome assembly GCF_003285905.1 of Drosophila hydei. Lineage (NCBI taxonomy): Eukaryota > Metazoa > Arthropoda > Insecta > Diptera > Drosophilidae > Drosophila > Drosophila hydei. The sequence continues at coordinate 3,450,642 of NW_022045656.1, forward strand.
CACATAGACACACACACACATACACACAAAAGGGATATGTAAGGATATGCAAGGATATGCATGCATGCAATCAGTCACAAAAATGCCGGCTTTTGTTTGCAGCCTGTGAATAAAGTCCAAGGGATAGAAAATCATCATCAGCAGGAAAATGGTAAATGGAAATGGGAAATGGGAAACAGAAACAGGGGCAGCTCGGGCTTGGGGTCATCGAGAGGTCAGCAACGGGATTTTCGTGCTATTGTTGACAAGGGATGCAACACACACAGACACACACACACACACATATGCACACTCGCTAACATGCAATTTTTGCCTGCTTTTTGGGCAGTTTTCACAATGTTTTTTGTTGACTATTGAAATATCGTTACATTTAATTCATTTTTTTTTTAATTTTTTATCTATGTACATGCAAAGGAGCTGCAACAAGGATGAGGTTAAGGATGCTGCCTGCCAAGCACGCGACGTGTTGCATTGAAACAAACAGCAAAACAACCATGGCACGCGTTGCAACCATTTTTTTAGTGGCACGAACCGCCCTCAAATGATGTTTTTTATTGCCTTACTCTGGCAAAGAGTCCTTTGATTTTAATATGCAGTATGTAACGCTTAGCAGCCTGTGTCTTGACAACCTTGAAGAGTGTTTTGTATCAAATTTAATAGTTGTTCTGTTCTGTTAAGACATATTTATTTGTATGTTTGTCCATCTGATACTCCGCAAAGGATTGAACACATCATACAATTTACATATCTTACAATCTACATATTTTCATAGAAACCATCAAGCCTATTCTCAACAAATGAATAGAAATACCTTAAGATTTTTGATAAACAAACTTATTTAGCGTTTGGTAATTATATGCATTTCCAGATTCATTCAAGAGTATTTGATCTTCGACTTAACGTAATACACAATGTATTATTTTCTTGTTGTTTTTCGCTGCTGCTTCTTTCTGTTTTTTCTTCTTTTTTAATCGGATCTGCATATGGTGTGTAAATTGATATAGCACGTCCCGCTCTACAGGATCATGCTGCTGCTTCGCATATGTGCATTTTATTTCCTTGCGGGCGAAACACGCGCCATTTTGACTTTAACCCCACACGTGTGTGCGTGTGCAAGGGCTGCTTAAGCTGGGGGTGGGTGGAAGCCCAAAAAGGGGTGGCGCATTATGCATAAGCGCAAGGGTTGCTCTATCTCTCTCTCGCTCTCACTCTAGTATATGGGTATACGTACTGCATATGGCAAGGCTTTGTCATGCATATCGAACTGTGAGGGCTGTGTCCATTTAATCTTGCTCCTGGCAGCCATTGGCAATTGTCATCGCTCACTCATCCTGGCCATTGGCCCAGGATCAGGTCATGGCACATTAATTGCACTTTTATGCCGTAATTTTTATTGATTTCTGCCGTGTCGATTGCTTTCGCTTTGCATAATATATAGACGATTTTAATATAGAATTGCCAGCTGTCATCGTTGTTTTTTTCTTCATCTATGTATAATTTTAGAAGAATCGGGGTGGTCAGACTCTTAACATACTTATTATTTATTCTCTTTCTTCAGTTCTATTAGAATTATCATCAAGTTGCGTAGTTAATAGTTTATAAGTAGTTCATAAGTGCTTAACTATCAATAAAAATAAATCTTTAGCTAGTAAAAATATTACAGGTATTTTCTTTATAGTAAGTGGAATTCTAACTTAACTTTCTGTTTTTAAATTCGTTCTTTTCATTTGTAAAGAATTTTACTGTATGTTATGAATATTTAATATCTTGCATAATAATAACATATTTTTATAATATCCTAGTTTTTCTTGCAGCTAGTTCTATGGGAATTCCTCTGTAAAATACGTTCTCACCCCAACTGGAAATTCAGAAATCTGTCATATCAAACAAAACCCGAACTTAAATTCACAGTTAGAACCCCTACAAATGTTGCGTGTTTCGTTGACCGGCTTTGCATGATGCGATGAATTTGTTATAACAATTGCTATTATACCTTGATCCCTGCTCCCCAACCTCTTATGATTGTCCTTCTAGAACTTTGTCAATGTCTTTGGCTGTGACAATAGACGATTTTCGGGGTATTTCTTCTGTGGCATTTCGAAAGATTTCTAACGGTCATTTACTCTAGCCGATTTCTATGCAAAGCAAATGTTAACGTCACTCAACCAAGGGGTTGCTTGTTTCTTGGAGTTTGGGAGACAATCAATGCCAGCATTTAAAAAGTTTTTATCTTTTGTTGCGTAATTTTCAAATATGCCAATGGGAGGTTTGTTATCGAGCATTCGAGTGATTCATTCAAGAATGAACTAAAGAAAAACGAATCAATTTGAAAAGAAAGGCAGGCAGCATATGTCAAATATCTTCAATTTATATCAAAAACTAAAACAGATAATTCATTATTTTACTATTTCGAGTAAAGTAAAACGTAGTTTAATGATCAGCAATTATACATTGCATGCTGAGTTATTTAATCAACCCTTGACAGAATTGCAAATGTTTTTAATTATTATAAAAGATCCCAGGATTCAAAGAGTAAAGATCATTCTTTAATACGCATACAACTTACATGTTAAGTTATCCGCCGTGTAAGTGGCTTACAGCCAACGGCAGTCCAAACATTTTTAATGCCCAACAATTAGCCGAAAGGCAAGCGATCACACATATAAAAATGCCGCTCCCTTAAGAATCCATCAATATTTCATACATCATAAAAAAGAGAGAAGACAAGATAATAAAATTGCTAAAAATATCAAAACAAAATAAAAAACGAAAGCACGCGACAGAAGCAAGCGAAGAGGATGCCAAAAGGAAGGTAGGAACCCCTACTTAGAGAAAAGATGCTGCAAGCGAGAGACACGTAGCCAAAGCCTATAAAAAATCCTATTAAAAAGACGCACACACGAATACAAAAATACAAACAACCAACAGGCGGATCGATGGCGCATTAAAAAGGAGATTTACCTATAAAAAGGTAGGCAGCAGATGAGAGGAGACTGAAGCCAACAAAATTGATAGGGAAAGCAAGAGCAAGGGCGACAAACAGGATGACAGCAGAAGCAAAACGTTCGTCTGCCTGGCACGAGAGAAGTTAAAGAAGCTGCAAGCATCTCTTCTCTCTTTTTTAGGGAGCATAAAAAACTGAGGGTCGGCTGCAGCACGCGACTAGGTGAGATCGTGGCTCCTTGAGAGATCCTCATTTGCTTGCATACCTGGAGGACTGCACTTTGAGCGCGCGCCGGCTTCTATTTTTTGTAAATTTTTTCCCATTTTTTGTGAGATGCAGCTGCCACTGGAATACGTCGACTGAGAGAGAAAAACAGTGATGCTGCAGAGGGGCAATAGCCAGGCGACATTTTGAAGTGTTCATTAGTCGCACATTTACATATCCAAATTGTCAGCTCGGGTAGGGCAGGAGGGGCGGACACGTAGAGGAATACGACGCGTGTCTTGCGGCTTTTAATTGCTGTCAATTTTGTGGGGACAACTGCAGCGAGAGAGGCAGATGGAGGGAGGGGAATTAATGTGTTGCACACTTCGTTTGACATTCGAGTGGCTGCAACAGAGCCTGCAGCGCCTCCCCCACCGACCATACTTGCAGCTCCCCTCTGTCTGTTTTTTGTGCGCTCCTTTTGTTTGATTTGTCATTTGATCGCCAACACAGTTGGCGCGATTAAAAAATTAAGTTTTCCCCCATTGAAAATAAGAAAAGTGTCGGCATTGTTTTTCTTAGAGTTCGCTGACTTCTTCGCTGGTAGATTGCAGCTTTGTGGCTTGATGAGTGCAACCACGTGCCATGGAAGCAGGAGAAGTGGCCGGAGGCTGGGCATTTAGAGTGGGGGAGCTCTTTGGTGTTGATGTTGACTAATGTCGGCATTTTGACTAGGGCCAGGCCAACTAAGTTTGCTCTTCATTATTCAAAATAGTCTTGACATATGCTGCAAAGTTAAGCTACATCTATAAGAGATTTATTCATTCAAAAGATCGTTTTGTATTCTATGTGGATAGTTAGAAAAATGTTAAATGCATTGCTGGCTTTTCCAATGTTATCTCTAATTCTGGTCATACAAATTTTTCATGATCTAACACAATTTACTCCAATATAAATTTCTTTTCTCTCAACTATTTTTAATCTTTACTTTTACTTTTGTTTCCTTCCCTATCCGTTAACGTTGTTAAAAAGCAACTCGTAACAACTTTTCAGTCGACTTCGATGACGAATTGTGCCAACACACGCCAGGACAGCCCTCATATGGTGTTTCGAAATCGTCCTGGCATTCTTATGGCCTTCTATGACAGGATCTAAGGGGATCTAGGAGTAGGGGTAGGGGTAGGAGCTACTGGGTCCGTGGGGTGCTCGGCGTTTTTTCTATAGTTTCCACACACAAAAACACATTTTTAAAAATTGTTGTTGCTATTGTTGCGTCAGCGAGAGGTCCTTTGTGTATTATCCTTTGTGCCAGTCGGTTTCTCTCTCACTCTATGTGTGTATGCCTGTGTGTGCGGACGGGGCCAAAGGTTATCTAGGCGACACATAACGGCAAGCGGCAGTCACCGCACAGCTGCCGTTTCGTCATGTGCTGCGTGTCAGGACTGCCGCTCATATGCCCCGACTGTGCTCCAAATCGAGGCTCCACAACAAAATATAAGAAATATGGAAAACTTGCCGCGTAATCTGTTGCCCGATAGAGAAAGCGAAAAATCATGCAATTATTGTTTGATCTATATTTGGGAATTTTGCCTGCCGTTCGGCTCATTAAAATTGTCAGTTCAGGGTGCGTCCATCAAATGGACAAGCGACGCGAGTCTGTAGCATCCTTTTTGGCCAGTCAGTTCTTTTGGCTGTTCATTTTTGGCGGCATTTGTAGGTCACTCGCTGACCTACACTGGCCAGCTGTCGTGTCCAGAGTTTTGTGTGCTGTGCCATTTTATCGGGGGTTGCTCTAAAGCGATACGCTGGTCATGCGAATTGAAGGTAGCCGCCGACTGACCACGTTGTGCGTGTCCTTGCAGCAGGCGTTGGGCAACATATACGAGTCATCTAATTGCGACTGCTGGTCGAAGGGGTTGCTACCCATGTAAAAGGCTGCTATATACACTGAGTATATATACTGAAAGTAGACGGCCTTATGTAACAACCCACCCGCTCATCATAATCATTATTGGACTGACTGTTATCCTGTCTGCCTCCCTAGGCAGCAAGTGCTGTAGCTCAAAAATTAACGCATTTTCATTTGGTAAATCAATGAAAATTTCATTTTTTGTTGCGCTATATTGTATTGTTTTCTATTTTTTTTGGCAAATCCTTTCGTTGCGCACGTGCTCAGTTATCCTCGCAGAGCTCAACCCTACAATCAGCCACGCACGAGCTGACAGGCCCCTTTTGTGCGCCTGTCGTCGTTTCCCTTCTACTCTCTCTCTCTCTCTCTCTCGCTTTTCTTTTTTTTTGTATCAATTTGCAATTTTTTTCACCCATTTTCAAGTTGATTTCCGCAACTCGTCCTTGATTAAGCCCCTCGCTTTAATGAAGGGGCGCGGCTGTGATTTTGAGCTACTTTGCCAAGCGTGACATGAAATTCGATTTTTTTTTGTTGTGAATTTCAGTTTTTCGTGCATTTTTTAACGATTTTGTTTGGTGTTTTGGTTTCATCTGCCAAAAGGATAAGCGAAAGGGTGCGCGTGTCCTTTATGTGTCACACTTGATTATTGGGCCACCCCTAACGTTGCAGAATTTAAAGTGCGAAAGGTGTTCAAAACCGTTTTTAAGTTTCTGAAAATGGGGTTGTTTTTAACGAAAAATATTTTGGGCGTATTTCAGCTAGTTTTTGATGGATAAAAACAGTTTTTCACGAAATTTTATGTTGAAAATATTTTGAAAAAATCAGAACATTTTCCGCATATTTTGAAAAATATAAAAGCTTTGGATTTGCGAGAAAAACTAAAAAATAATGTAACTTAAATTTTCAATAAAAATTTGGAGCTAAGATCTAAATGCTTTAAGGCCTATATATATATATATATATTTATTAATATATATATGATTTATTTATATGTTATATAACTCATATATAGAGATACATATCATTAATTTTTGGAAATTTTATTTATAATTTTTTAATTATATTTGAATATTTCCATATCTTCTACAGTTTTTATTTATACTTTTTTTTCGACCGTAATATAGGCAACCTGAATAATTTTTATTTTTAATCGACTGCGGATATTATTTAAGCCGCGTGAAAGCCCAGAGGGCCATTTGTCGGGCGTCCTGTTTTTTGGCAGCGTCTCGACCATTAGGCTTAAGAAAAATTGTCAACGGCTCTGAAGGACAACAATGCGATACGAGAGCCGAAGGATGCGCAGCGAGGCGAAATGAAATTAATTTTCAGCGCGCGAGAGAAGTGGAGAAAAAATTAACAAAAAATAAGCAGTAGAAAGCAAAACAGTTTTTCATTTACCCCAGCCGAGGCACAGGGACGTCCACCTTCGCCTTTCTATTGCCCCTTGCTTGGCCTACTTGAGTACTTGCTGGACTTGGCACGACCCCCCTTCCCCCTCTCGCAGCCTGTGCTCCCACGAATCTGTTTGGTAGCCCGTTGCCCCCTTTGTAAAAAATTAGATTCATTTGTGCGCGCTTGCTTTATTATTTAAATTCTTGCGTTATTTTTCTAAATTTTCGTCCTGCTGCTCGTTGTCGTGCAACGCTTTGCTTCATCTTGTTTCTGTTATTGTTGTTCTACGAGTGGTCCACAGCAACACAAAAAAAAACAGTGCCGGAATTTTAATGGAAAATGCCGCCAAAGTAGAAAAAAATGTTTAAGCAAACAAAGACTTGAAAACTGGGAGGCTGTTTAAGCTGCTTTCAACTCGAAGGACACACGCTCTAAAAAGGATGTGCCGGACGCAGCCGCGTAAATTGAAAGCCGCGTCGCTCGCTATCTGCCCGCCCGGTGTCGTTGACGCGGGCGTCTGTGGGCGTGGCACATGACATGAATGCCCGGCGGCTCATTTCAAGTGAAAAATGAGCAAAAAATGAAATGAAACAATGGATGAGCGAGTGGGCGCACAGGCCATAGATAGAGCTGGCCAGGACGAACACGTAGATGAAGAAGATTCCAGCGAGAATGAAAATCGTGGCCAATTTTAATTTTTCTTTCTCGCTGCTTACATTTCTAATGGGCATTTTTCGGTGGGTTAATGTGCTGTTAGGGTGAAAGTAAACGAAAGACGAAGCAGTAGAAGCGAAGCCCCACACACACATTGCTAGCATTTGCACGGCAGCTGAAAGTTTTAGCCTACCATGCCCCGCCCCCAGCCTAACGGCCCCGGCCCCGCCTGGACTGATGAATAATGACAACGCACAAAAAGTGAACTTTCATGCTGGCCCCAGCATTCGAGTGGGTGTGGCTGTTCGCTGTTCGCTGTTGGCCGTTGGACCTTTGTCCGGCGTACTTAAAAATGCGCAAATACGATGCCTTTGCTTACACTGTGCTCAAGATTTACATAGCAGATTAATGTTTCGTAGCCAGGCTATACAGCGCTCGAAGTGAGAAGGGTCGCCAGAGGTGCTACTGAACTGATATGAGGCTTAGCAAGGAAGGACACATAATTTAGCAAGTACAGCTAACAATTTAAGCTCCAAAGTACGCTGGAACACTGAAACACTAAAAGACCATTCGATTATTATCGATATGTGCAATATTAAGTAAGATTGTTGTATCGAACTTAAATGTTATCGATAAGTACAATCGATTGAGTTTTGATGTTATAGCAAATAGAAATGAAGTTAACAATTATTATGAAGTTTAGTAAATAAATTTAGTTCAGTAGACTATGAAGTTGTCAGCTCAACCTATGCAGGTATGCTGATTAATCGATAAGTACTGCCTGCGAGTCGTATCTTCATCAATCAATTTTTGTTAAACTCGACTTTGAATTCATCAAAGCCTTTTAAAATTAGTTTTTATTATCGGCATTTTCTTAGTTCTTATCGGTGTTTTAAATTCTAAGCACACGCGTCATATATTTGTCATCCTCTGTCTTTTCTGCAGCTCCTGGGCTCGACCACTTTCTCTCCCTCTTTCTCTCTCAATCTCTCTCGCATTCAACTGCTAATGAAAAAGCTTTGAGGGCAGACGCACTCAAAAATTAAATTAAATAAAGGCTTTTGTGCGCAGGCAGCGAGGCGCACTTGAGGCTCAGCCACGCCTCTTTCAGCCCCGCTTCTTACCTACGAGTTGTGCATGAATTTTCGTGCAAAAGTTTGTTTTGCATTCGCCTTAGAAACAAAACGAAGCTAAAGCAATGGAAGGGACGCAGAACCTTATCGCACTGGCAGCTACAACAAAGCCAGTTGCCAAGGACAATAGAAAAGCGCGACAAGCAGGACAAAACCGGTCGCAAGTAGCTACCAGCCGGTCCGGCCGCCCGGCTGCCCAGCTCAATGGCTGCTGGCAAATATTTCCTTTCTTATTTTTTTGTGAATATTTCGCTTTTAATTTCCAAAGCGCAAATTACGCTCGTGTGCCTTAAATATTAAAAGAGGCTGTGGGGCTGTTGTTTGCTTTTCAGTTTTTTGGTTATCCTTTTGGCCATTTCGCATGGCCAATGACGTGCCAGGACATTATCTGGCGCGCTGTGTCCTTTCATTTTAACGCGGCCATTATCGCGGTGCCTTCTGCTGCTCCGTTGCCATTTCGTCTTCTTCTTGTTTATTCAGCGGCATTCGCTTGGCTACGTTTTTAATTAGCCGCCATTTTGTATACACTTGCCAAGGGTATTACGGTTTTGTGGCCCAAGCTGAAAGGGAAGAAAACAATTGGGAACAGAAGCAAAATGAGGAGAAACATTAAATATGCATTCGTTTCAGTTTCTTTCGCTAAGTCAAGTTTCTATTGGTGTAGATTTTGGGCGTTGCGTTACTCCCATGATAGCTATATATGCTCTGATATAATATTTACATATAGTGTTATTAAGTACACTATTTTATCACATGAAAATCATTTATCATTTAATGCCTATCGCTTATTAGTCCTTCTTAAAGAGCATTCATTCATCGGTTCTGTATATTTAAATTTATATTTTTTCTCTATATCTATTTGGTCAGTCCGTATTTCTATATACTTTCTTTGCATTGTTTGACGCTGAATGAGAATGATGATGGGCAATTCCATTGCCCTGTCATTTGCATAGCAAATGTCCTGCCCCTCGCTGTCGACTGTCATCGTTTGTCTTTGTTTTTAATTATCACAGGCCACAGGAAATTCCCAGCGCTGAAAAATTTTCACATGAGTTCACTTGAGCGCAGCGCCTTGTAACAGGTGTGGGTACTCTAACTGACCACTTAGTAAATGTGTAATTTCTTCCTTTTCTAGAGAAACTATACAACACTGGTTTTGTACGGCACTCGACAACACTTTGTAAGCCCTTCTCTTGACACTTTTATTAAACCCATTATGAGTGCGTGCTTAACAAATTAGCCAGCAATTAGCGGTGTCATCAGCGGCAACCCTTTCGTACCCATCCCCTTGCTGCAACCCTTCCAGCGTTCACCCCTTTGCCTTGATGCGTTTAATAAGTCATTAAGGGCTTACGCTTTGGGGTAAACCCTTTGGCAGGGGGTTGACTTTGTTCACTGACGACTTCATCAACACCAAAACAACAACTGGAGAAGTTAAGTGGCATGTCCCACAAAAAGGGTTTAGTTACACATTTCATTGTATTTTCAAGGATATTTCAGACGATATTCAAGGATATTTCAGCGTTTGTTGTGACATTTTTTTGGGAAAGAACCCAGTGACAACGCCCACTTATAATTCTAGAAAATTGCGCAACATTTTACTTTGGAAAAAAGAAGCAAAGTAAAAAGAATACAAAAAAGGAGCACATAAAGAACAACAATTTCCCAGAATCCTTTTGGGCAGCAAACACTTAAAAGAGAGAGAAAAAGGAAAACTGCAACTGAACAATAGAAAAACATTCGGACAAAAGAGGAACAATACAGCAAATCCTTTAATTTGTTGTTATCCTTTTGAAGAAATGTGAGTCGTTAATGTGCTGCCCAATCTCCTTGTCGGGAGGATACCCCTACGTACAGTCGCCGCTCAGCCAAAGAATATTTATGTAACTCTCACACCAAACTGACGTTATCTTGTGCTTCTTGAGCTACTGCCTCATTTATGAATATATATGTATATATATATACATATATGTATATGAGTAGGCGTTGTTGTCATCGTAAATTCCAATTGTTAGCAGGCTCGCATGGACGCAGGTGTGTGTGTGGCCTTATCGGACGAGCCAGATCTAAGTAGTAAAGAAGTTACAAAACGTTACTTAACCCTTGGGGTTTGCCTCTTGCTTGGTCAACTTTTCACATTTTAATTGGTTAATTGCCTGTTTCGAACGCCTTCACGTCTTTTGTTTAACTAGAAATGTAAATGAAGCAACGGCAGCGAAGGGTCGATCGTAGATAGATTGTGGAGTTATGCGAGTGGCCTTAAAGTAGGTCAGTTTTGTAGAGGGGACCCTTCCACTAACTAACTGGTTGGGCTACTGCGCTGGATATATATGTATGCAGCTCGGTTTGTTATAGCTGCTTCCAGGCAAAGTTTGGCACTCATTTAAACTGAAAATTATTTTAAAAATGTTATTTTAAGTCTTTAGGCAGAGACTGACAAATCGACTGCTTAAGCAAGCAGCTATGTCTGCGGTTCACTTAATTTGCAACCAACTCTTAAATCCATTATAGTTCAAGTATTGCTTGAACTGATTGCAGAAACTAGCTCGAAAATGTGTCGTTGTCATCGTTCGGCTGCACGTTGTGGGCGCGTAAATTGAAAAACGTTGGCATGCCCTCGTGAGTACCCCGCCCTCCCCGTTCGTTGTCCTATTTTGAACTTGCAACAACAAAGCAAATGGTAAAATGGTAAAAAGGAAGCGCAAAAGGCGAAAAGTTTTCGTTTTATTCCTTCTCTGTCGTTTAGAAATCTATTTGGTCTGGGCTTATCCCTCGAACCGAAAATGGGCCTATGCCAGGACATCCTGTGGGCTGCTGTGTCCTTTAACTGTAAACAAACACAGCAAAGCTGCAAATATTAAAAAAAAAGAAACGAAGAGAAAATGCCACGCAAAAGGTTCATCAATGTGCACAAAGATTGGAGGAAGCGAGGAACTGGTGGGGCCTCAAAATGAAAAATAAATAAACCAACTTGAAAGTTGACAGGCGACCAGGATTCGAACCCGAGCCCAAAAAACTCCCACAAAGAGTCCATTTGCTGCTGTTGTTGTTGTTGTTGTCTGTTTTTGACAAACAAATCCTTGGGCTGCGAATCCTTCGTTGTGCGTGGTTACGCTTGCCAGGACAACGGACCCCGATGGGCCCGACGACTCGCGCCGTAGTTTCCGCCTAGTTCTCTCACCCGCCTGTCCACTGGTCTAGAAAATTGAAATGTTTTGCTTAGATGGTCGCTGGGCAAAAAAGATGCAAAAGCAATAGGAGAACCAAAGGCAGCAGCAGATTTCATCAACACTATACACATACACACACACACACACGCTTAGGCACACACGTGCGTCCTGTAGGTGTTGCCCCCGCATGTCAAACGCGAGTAGATGGAGTCTCTGCGTGCATCAGCGAGTGGCAGAGGCAGGAGCAGAGGCCAAGGCAGCTGCCACCGATTTTCTTCAGTCTAAACCAATTTTCGTATCAATAAAAGCGAACGTTTTTATTGTGCAGCGGCTCTCCCAATTCAATTCAATTCAGTTCAGTTTAGTTTTCCGTTTTCCCTTTTTCCTTTTCAAGGACACGCTAAGACGAGTGCGCGAGCAAGCGGGGGCGTGTCAAAGGCCACTAATTGTGCCCCGCTGCAGGCGAAAGCGAAAGCCGCTTGGCCTGAGCCGGAAGAATGTAATTAGAGGCCGGGCACGGGCCTTCTGGTTGAGGGGGCGTTAGTTTAAGACATGGGGCGTGCCATGTGAGCTGCAGCCAAAGAGCAAGAAGATGCAGAATGAATGAGTCCCAAAAGTGTATGAAATGCATCGGATTAAAATAAGAGCACAAAAAAGAGTCATGGAAGAATGAGAAAATGAAAGTGAAAAGGAAAGAAGGATAGGAGAGAGAAAAAGACAGAGCAAGGAAGAATGAAAGCTTGAGAGAAATGGAATGATAGAAAGAGTCGGGCTTGATATAAGTATTGCATTAGCGAAAGTGAACGAGAGAAAATCAAAGATCGAAGAGAGAGAGAGAGAGAGAGAGACAAATAGCTTAACAGCAAACAGATAGAGAAATCAAAAATAAATATAAACATATATAAAAATGTTTATATATAGGATAATGAGGATTGGTCAAGAACAAATAGTAAAGCGATAAAGAACGATAATAGAAAGTAAGAGAAAAATTGAGAAATCTTGTGGGAGTAGAAGACATCGAAAACAGTAATTATAAAGAGAGAGAGAGAGCGAGAGAGCACAGAGAAAGACAGATAGAGAGAGAGCTAAGTCTGTGTATATAGTGTGATAACTGAAAGATAACATTTACTGTAGGGCTTACAGTCTTGCCTCTTCCAGACTAATTTTTCGTATTCCTTTTACTCAAATATGTCTTCTATGGATACGCAAGTCTTAACAATCGAGTCAGTTCGCTTTGCATGGCTGAACTGGTTCTTTTTCACTGCTCTGCATTAATCATTTCGCTTTGTATTTCAATTAGATGAGCTCAAAACAATGCCCACATCTGTGCCACGCCCAGGGGCAGTGCACCCTGCTGGCGTTGCAACTGCAGCTACAGGCAAGATCGAAACTCTTTCGCTAGCAATTAATCAAACGCACATCAAATGGTCAGTTTGGCGAAGAATTACAATTGTAACAAATTGTGTGATCGCTTCGATAAGACACGAGAAATACCCTGAGTTTCAGTTCGAGTTTCGGGTCAGTTTCAAGTTGTTTGTCGCAGCGGGTGCCGCTCGACTGGCACTGAGCGACAACATGGTCAAGGAGATGGACATCAGTCGAGCAGACGGCATGTGGATGACCCGTTTTGCTATTTATCTAATCAATGACCGAGTTGCCAAAAGTCGAGTTCCAGGAAAACAATTTTACGTTCTTTATTTAGGAGCGCGCGCTCCGCAAAATGTTTTTGGGTAATTGTAACAAATGAAATGCAATATTGTTGTTGCTTCCATGGTTGTTTTCTTGTAGTTGGTTGTGTTATTTGCTCTACACCTGCTGTCGAGTGTCGGCATTTTTTAAAGGCTCCACAGCCCGGGAGAGACGGAGAGGAAACGTTGCAAATGACTGACGAGTGGCCTTTTGATAAGATTAGTTCGGCTTAGCTATCGGCAGCTGCAGTTGGCACGAGCAGGTAGCAAGGTGTGTTGTTTTCTAAAATCATAATCGATCATAAGTTCTTAATTACTATTAATATGACGTGGGCTGTAGTCCCACAGGGAGTTGCCTTAAAGAATTTTATTAAAAGTTGATTATGGTTGAATACGAAAATTTTTGAACGTTACATTTGCTTTCTAGAAATGGAACTGAGTGTAACTAAATTATTTTCCGAAGATAAGAAACGAGTAAAAATTAGTTAAGCAAGTGGAGAAAGTAGTTTTTTTTTATGAATATTATAGATTATCGTATAGATTAACTTCCCAGGATTATTATGTTGCCTGTTTGAGCGTAAAACTCTTCGGCTTCCTCTCTTGATAGATTGATATGCAATTCGAAGAAGTCAATTGCAAAGAAGTCTCCAGCTACTGTGTAGCTTGTCCTTTTCCATCTCAAATCTTTCTGTCATAATTTTACCTTTAGCTAACAGGAAACGTATCATTGAGTCTAGTCTAGTCTGGACCTTTCTGTATGAATCCTCTCATCGCATAACTCATCCGTCAGTTAGCCAAGATCGTATCAGCCTCATTGATCTGTCAACAACATACTTGCTACTCTCTATCCCTCTTCCTCGATGAATCTCCTGTCTAAACCCCTTAATAAATACAGTTATGTGCCTCGAATGTTATTATCAAATGTCTGTTGACCAAAAATTGTGATGGCTTCTTATCGGGCAATCAATAAGGGAAGCCAAGCATTCGACGGAAAGAAAAGGGTATATGAAAAAGAAATGTCAACAATGGCGCCTAAAATGTTTGACAGCCAACAGAAACCGTTAGCTGCTCGTCCTTATGCTCTGTATATATATAGCCTTGGCAATTTTACGTTTCAATGGAATTTCGATTATGGGCCTGAGCCAATTTACAAAAGCCACGATTGAGACATTTTGTGACAGGACGCAGGACAAAACGGTTATTACCAATCCCAAACGCAATCCTTCGCATTCCATTTAAACCCCCACCCCCCACCTCACACACGCACACACATCTCAAGATGCACTGTCAGCGATAAGGTAAAGGGCAACAGGAGGATTTATATATATATATATATATATATATATATATATATATATATATATATATATATATATATATATATATATATATATATATATATATATATATATAACAAGGCGTTCTAACGAGTTGAGCTAACCACAAATAGTGGCACACGGTGGCACATATAAAAATCATTGTTAACAAAGCGCTTTGGTGGCCATAAAAATAACTCGGCCGAACTCGAAACTGAGCGAGCTGCAAGTCGAGTTCGTGGTCTTCTCTCCTTTTGTCGCAGCTACTTTCACCTGTTCGCACACACACGCTGAACCTGTTCGATTTTTATCTTTGAACCTGCTGCTCCCGATTATAGCACATAAATTTGATAGGAAATTGTTCCAATTATTTCGAGCTGGTCGCTCTTTAGGTCTTTCGCTCTTTTATGGGTTTTGTGTGGTCGATGTCCCGCGTCTCATTTTGAAAGCAGATTAAAGAACCTAGCCGATCGACTCGCTTCTAACCTTGTTATTAAAAGGGAAAGGTACTGAAATTATGGCGTCCTTTTGTGTCTTATTTATGAAACAGGTTGCAGCTGAAACTAAGACTATGTAAAATTTTGAAATTATGACCACTTCAGCTAACGTATTAAAATTGCGTGACTGTTTGGCAGAGCTCTATTCTTCAACTTGTGTTTGCGGCAAGAGCCTCCTTCATGAAGACAAACTCCATTTTGTGCTTATATAACTGTTAGTCGAAATTACAGACGTCAGTTGTTCTTATATTAATATATTATTTTTTACATTTTAAAAGTGTAATATATTCAAACTCTTAGTCTCATTCATTTAAATAAGTAGAATCAGTGGAGTTCAGGCGCTCTATCTCCGATTTAGTAAATCCATGACAAATTCTTTTCCTTTATAACAAATGAATGTATGATAAAATATAGTATTCATTCAAGGAACGGATATCATTAAAGGGAATTTTAAGAGTAATTCTTATTTATTATTCATTATTCATTATTCATTATTCATTATTCATTATTCATTATTCATTATTCATTATTCATTATTCATTATTCATTATTCATTATTCATTATTCATATTCATTATTCATTATTCATTATTCATTATTCATTATTCATTATTCATTATTCATTATTCATTATTCATTATTCATTATTCATTATTCATTATTCATTATTCATTATTCATTATTCATTATTCATTATTCATTATTCATTATTCATTATTCATTATTCATTATTCATTATTCATTATTCATTATTCATTATTCATTATTCATTATTCATTATTCATTATTCATTATTCATTATTCATTATTCATTATTCATTATTCATTATTCATTATTCATTATTCATTATTCATTATTCATTATTCATTATTCATTATTCATTATTCATTATTCATATTCATTATTCATTATTCATTATTCATTATTCATTATTCATTATTCATTATTCATTATTCATTATTCATTATTCATTATTCATTATTCATTATTCATTATTCATTATTCATTATTCATTATTCATTATTCATTATTCATTATTCATTATTCATTATTCATTATTCATATTCATTATTCATTATTCATTATTCATTATTCATTATTCATTATTCATTATTCATTATTCATTATTCATTATTCATTATTCATTATTCATTATTCATTATTCATTATTCATTATTCATTATTCATTATTCATTATTCATTATTCATTATTCATTATTCATTATTCATTATTCATTATTCATTATTCATTATTCATTATTCATTATTCATTATTCATTATTCATTATTCATTATTCATTATTCATTATTCATTATTCATTATTCATTATTCATTATTCATTATTCATTATTCATTATTCATTATTCATTATTCATTATTCATTATTCATAATTTTATTATTTTTTGTGATTTATTTATTATTTTATATTTTTTAAAAGATTAATACACTATTTGCCTATCATATTCAAAGTTGCTGTGAGGCTAAATGATTGCCTTTGCCACGCCCATCAGGCAGCCATTTTAAAGCCATTAAAGGCTTAACGTGCGTTCGCAACGTGTCGCCACATTAAGGCGTATTTCATTCCACAGATTTTTACAACCATAAGAGGCAACACACACATGTATTTTGTATACACATATATATAAAATATATGCTCATGTGCCTTTTTATTTGGCACACATATGTCGCCAGCAGCTAAAATGCCAAAAATATTGAGGGAAAATTAAAATTTTTACAACTTTTGTTGTTCGTGGGTCGCAAAAAGTATTACGTGAAAATGACGTGTGGACTAAGCAACGGGAGGGGTCGAGGCGTAACGGGCTATGCACACACCAAATGCAGACAAAAGTATTAATTTTTGATAGTCGCTGCAGCCTGCTCGCCTTCATTCAAAGGACTCGCAGCCACCCACGCAAGCAAAGGCATAAAATGCGGGTCAGAGGAGGCAGCAAGGGTTTGCGGCAGCAGCAGCAACGGAGAAAGAACAAGAAAATAACTATAAAGTCATTTATTAAATTCGCTTTGCTGTGTGCGGCACGTCATGTGGCACGCACGAGGCGCCAGAAAGAGGGACCAGGCGAGGGGCTGAGGACCAGAGCAGTTGACGCGCGTCTGGCGGCTGGTCAAAGCAAACAATTCGAGGAAAACTTTCGCCATGTGAAAACTCAATTTACCCCCTTATGTGGCTGTCAAACACATACATCAGAGCCCCCTTTCCACTGCCAACCGAAGGCCCCCAGCTTCGCGCTCCGCCTCTACAGCATCTACAGTGCCTGCCATCAAACATCAACATTCAGCAAAGAAGCAAACGTGGCTCGTCTCGTGCGCCATTTATAAAAGCCTTGATGTCTCATATTTCCGGTTATACAACAACACACGCACATACACGTACACACATATATACACACGCACACACTCTGGACTGTTTATATAGCCATATGATGCGCCTATGGGGCAGTACATAAGCCACATAAAACTTCAAGACGCAATAAAAAGGGTGAAAAGCAACGCGTGTGCTTATGTGTGTGTGACAGCTTTTTATGTATATGTAGACACACATACACACGCACGCACACATGTGACAAAACAGTCAGAGCGAACCCTTCGCAAAACTCGTTTATGTACATGCATTATATAGCATATATTCACATACTATATATACATATATATTTATTTATATATATATATCGAGCATGAGGTCCGTTTACCCTTCGCATGTCTTATAAAAAGTTTTTATTTTTATATGTGCAAACCCACCCCGCGCTGGACATGTGTAGCGTGTGTCCTTGCTGCTGCTGTTTGCTTGAACTTGAACGGACACGAAGCAAAACCGGTCTCGATTTTGGTCCCGGATCGAGTGCTGCTTCGAGTCCTCAGCTCCCTCAGCCACATGTCGTCTTTAGCCGCAGCAAAAAAAGGGAAAAAGCAACGAAAAAAGAGAAAAATCAAATGGGTTGGCAGCATAGGGTTGTTGGTTTTACTTCGAGCCCATCATAAGGGTTACTCGGGGGCAAGGACGTAAACGAGGGCGAAGACGAGGGGGAGGCTGTGCTGCGAAAGACGGAGGCATGTCATCAAGCAAATTCAGTCGCCAGCCGCCGGCTGTGGTGGCCAAAAACAAAACGACCTATCGATTTCTATTGCCAATGCGAAGACCCTTTCACATCTGCGTGTATGTGTGTGTGAGTGTGAAGAGTCCTCCAGCTCTGGTTTGATAAATTGGCGTCATGGATTTCTTGCGAATCGCTCTTGGTTTAATGTGGAGTGAATGTGAATGTGAAACAATTTAAGCTTGAGGTACAACAAATATATGTTTTTAGTATACATATTAAATATTTGTGTAATTAACAGATTTGAATATTACTGAACGCTTAAACCTTCTATCTGATATGAATTAAAATGGGCAACAATTGCAAGTCAATGATAAAGCTGATGCCTAGAACTTTGAGAAATGTTAAGTACATTTTTAAATTGTAAAATTAAGAAGTTTGCGAGTGCCATTTGCCATTAGCTGTGTGGCCAGGCAATAAAATTAATTAAAATTCTCTTTGTGTAAATCAGCTGAAGCAAACATCCTTTACAAAGAGACAGAGTCGCGGCAAGAAGGCGAGTCCTTGGAGCAACTTGTAGACGTAATCTTAATGCTAAAGCAATGAAAATGAAACGTCATAAGGTACCAGGACTCACTGCTCACAGCTCAAAGCTCACAACTGAAGGCTCAAGGCGTTGGGTGTCGGCTAGATGAGGGGTTGCCGAGCTCAGGGGCTGAGCCTGGAATTGGGGATGGGCTGATGGTTACGCATTGCGTGGCCGCTCGTTGTCCGTCTTTAATTGCAAATTACGTTTTGAAAAATTACGCGGCAAAGGCAGTGGAGAGATTAGCCTGCCGGATAGGCGCGGCAACTACGGGTAGTCTTTGGCCATGGAGTGGGAGAGCTTCCCCAATGCGCTCGGCCACGCTTAAGTAGAAAACAATTAGTGCGCTTTTGATCCTTTGTTTACCCCAACAACAACAACAGCAACAGCAGCAGAAGCAGCAACAAGGACAACTCCTGCAAGGATAAGGGGCCGCGTAGTTAGCACCCAGCCAACCGCGTCGCAAAGAATTTTTTAATTTTCACAAACGCCAAAATTCTGAGTCATGAGTCCACGCTCAAGCACTCCCACGCCCTCGCTCTCTATCTGTCTCTGTCTTCCTCTCACTCTCTCTGTTAGAGCTTGCGCTTCCTCCTGTTGTCCTGTTGTCCCTGCATTTGCTTGTTTCTCATATCCGTTTCATAAAATGCCCGCAAGTGCCGACTCCCCAACTCGTTGTTGTTGTTGTCGCGTAAATATTTCACAGGCGTTGTGATGGTTGGTTGGGTGGAGCGTGGCTTTCCAGGAAAACCATGTCAAAGTTCGCATTTGAAATAAAATTTCAATTAATTTTGCGCTCATTGCTTTGTCGCTCTAGCTCTCGCTCTTGCATTTGCTTATCTTATTAGCTTTCTCTCTGTTCCCTGGTTGTCCGCAATTCCAACAATTAACATGCGCTTAAGGATCTGGAACTCATTTTAAGTTTTTGTATTTCTCTAAGGCTCCCTAATGGTTTGTAGAATTCTAATACTTAATACTCAAAGTTTGGTTTCCAAGAATCAATCAAATTTTAGAGTAACTAAGATAATAAAAGTAGAAAATATTTTTTTATTTGAGTTACATAAAAAATAGAAATTTCATATTTGTTTAAGTATGATGTTTTTATTTTCTATTTCTTTAAAGTATATCTTACTCGGATGTTAATTTTATTAGCTTTCTAAATATATTTAGCCAATTCCAACTATATTTATCCTGTGAAATCTCGTTCTTAGCCACAAAGCAATCGAAATAAGTTGATGGATTAATAATTTGAGCAAAAGCCAAACACGTGCCCAGGCATCAACAGTCCCACAAAAAAGTATGCGATTTAAGGGTTGTTTCGGCTTTTTTAACAAAAAAAAAAAAAAAACAGAGAATGACAATAATTGTAAACAAAAGATAAACCAGAACTTTATCATCGAATCAGCAACATCATCAATGAGGCTGAAGATGGGCACAAGGACGCGTGACAAAGGGAATAAAGGATAGAGCACTCAATCAGCAAGCGAAAAAAAAATTAAATGAAAATCTATGTGGCGGAAAAATATTTGCGGCAACAAGGAGTTAAAGGGACAGAGAACCTACATTTCTACAGGGGTTGTGGCACGGCTCTGGTGGCTTTTTATGTGTGCGTAGTATATATAATAATTATTACCTTGTGGCCACACTAAAAATATCAACAGGATGTCCTACTACTCAAAAAGGATAAAAGGCGGCGGCAATAATAACAGCAAATTAATTTGCGCCTTCTCATGTGTTGAGTGATTTTTTTATTGCAAATTTAGCAGCGGGCGACAAATTGTTTATGCTGCTTGATTTAGTTAGAGCGGGGGGATGGGAGTGGGGATGGGGACTCAAGTACCGTGAGTACACGCTGTGACATATCCTTAATGGCTTTTTGATTAAAAAACTATAGAGTTTCTGTTTGCCCGAGCTTTTTAGTGGCCATAATTGCGGCACATTAATTAAGTTAATGGAAATTTATATTTTAGTAGCCCGTCAAACTGGAAGCTCAATGAGGAGGCGAGCACTTTTAGTGCTCCATGTCTCATATGCGATATTTTGCGCAAGTGCTTATGAAACTTAATAGTCAATTCAGGCATAAACAACTCGGACAGTTATGCAATTAGAGCGTACAGAAGTAGGAGCAATGGGCAAGAGAATGTGGAGTAAGTGCTACAAGCAAATTTAGATTGACTAAGAGGTGAGCAAGTGAGAGATATGGGATTAGTATACTATTTATGTAGTATTTAGTATTAACTTTTAAATAAAAAATTTAAATGGTATAAAATTTGAAATAATTGTTTAAAACTTTATTTTGCCTTATAATAAACAGATTAGAATATCTTTCTTCACTCAAAATAATTTGAAATGGAATTGTTATATAATTATAAAATAATACAAATTTATAAAAATATATTTACCTTGTATATTTTAAAACATTAAATAGAATAGAGAGAGTGGAAATTCTGTGGAATTATATGTAAGTGAATTAGAATAATGAAACGTATGCCAATTAAAGTTTCATTGGATTATTCAATTCATAAGTTCTCTCTCTACTTAAGTATATAACCATTGCCAACCCTTTTTTATAACCACAATTTTTATACAATACTTTACGATATTTTTTATTATGGTTTATTTTCTGTGCGTTGTCATTGGTTACTCTTCTATTGGCTATATAAGGAAGCAAGAAAAGCTGCCCCTAGCTGTACGCATTTAACCCGCTGCAACCCTTTTTAACCCAACCAAATATTGCTCAACCCTTGCCACCAGTTTATGCAGGGTTGCCCCTGACTACAAAATGGCCGAGTCACCAAAAACGAAGTGAAGAACAACAAATAAAAAATACCTAAGGTCTATAATAACCATAATTATATGCATGGTAAGGGACTAACTGGAGCAGAAGCGTTTAACCCGGCATGTCAAGCTTTTGGCTTTTAATTAAACGCTGCTTTCAGCTGAGAGGGTTGCCACCCTCGCTCAGTAACACGCGCTTTGTTGCCTCTCGGCCTGCATGGGCTATGAATAATGATTGCGCGTTTAATGGGCTGGCATGACAGGCCAAAACAGGGTTGCCGATTTCACAGAAAATCTATACTTGAGTGCTTACAGTTACTAGCTCTGACTAGCACGAAAACCCTGCGCCACAAAAGGGGTTAATTGCCGCACAACAAGCCAACAAAAGCAGCGGCAATAAAACCCAAGCTTTGGGAACTTTGGACTCCGACACGCCTTTCAATTTAAATGCGACGATAAGCACACGCGCGTGTCCTTAGTGTGTATGTGTGTGTGTGTGCGTGTGTATATGTGTGTATGTCCTGGCAGTGTAATTAACACAAAACGCGAAAGGACATTTAAGTAAATACAATGGCACACGCGAGGTCGTCAGAGGGCGACTTCATCAGAGCTGGAACCAGAGTCAGAGAACGAGGTAAATTCGAGATACCCCACATAGAATAATGGTGGATGAGCTGGTGGTCAGTGGGTGGGTGGTTGCCCATAGAATCGGGTGGGTGACAAATGAAACAGCTAAACAGTTGCGACACCAGAAACCCAACAATCAACCCTCGCTGAGCGGCAACTCAAATTCGAAATTGGTTGAAAATATATAAGAAATATATATATATATAGAAATATAAGAATTTTTGTATCCAATTTCGAAATGCGCAGACACGCTCGACCAAATTTACACACACACAAAACCAGAGAAGCTTGCAGCTGAAAGATAACGAAGAGCTAATACTCTATATAATGCTGTGATGCATTGATTGACAGAAAAAATTCTTAACTTGAATTATTTCCCTATATTAGATATTGCAATTGACTTTAGTATTTCACTGATTGATGGACATATTGGAAGGACAGTATAATAATAATAACAGTATAATATTATATCTTGTAATATTGATCGAAAGTCTGAGCGATACTCTACTATATACAGTTTTCCTTCCTTAATTAACCGACTGTAAAACTGATTATTAATTTACAGCTCTAGTCATTGTGCTAGAAAACTATTTTTTGTTGTTGACTCTCACGTTTTAGATTTCCCCAAACAGTTGAAACTTTATAAACTTTGTTAGAGAAAATTGAAAACCTGAATGCTTTTGTTTTTGTTAAAGCTCTAAGCAAAGTGTCTGAAAGGTTTCAGAAGCGATTAAATACAAAATATATAACTGCATATATTCATACGATCAGCCTTATATAGCTAAAGGTTACGCAGCATAGTGTATTTCAAGTGTAATGAAAGCTGGTGGCTTGAGCTCTACGTACAACTGGTAAATGTTGAACAAGCTTAAATTACATAAGACCAAGTAAGACAGTTAGTGAGCTAGAGAGGGGGCGAGGGTGAGGGAGACAGGCTGTGACGGGCCCTGCATTTAGGGTTAAGGTCCAAGCAACAACATTGTTGATGGCGTCGCGTCGTTGACGAAGTGAACGACTTGGGCAAATGGCGCAACCCTCGTTTAAACTAAATTCCTAATGTCATTTTGTTGGTTGTACTCGTTGTTGTTGTTGTTGTTGTTACTGTTATTACTCTTAACGGTTTTGGCTCAGGGTGGAGGGACAGTGGCCAGCGAGACATATGCGAGTTCCCTGGGGTTCAACGTAAAATTATATTTATAAATTTTTAAAACAAATTCTGTGGCCATATAACTTATTTAGTACTGCCCGCTAGCTCAAAGGAAGAAAAGCAACCAAAAAAATGAAATAAGAAATAAGAAATAAGAACAACCTTACGAAAATGCTGGCCGGGCAGCTGTAAATCATTTGCATGCAGATGCGCAGCTGGCCGAATTTCAATTATCCTTTTTGGCCAAGGGTCGGCCTCAATTTTGAGCTGTAAAGGTTTAAGCCATAAGGAAATTGGGCTTAGAAGCAGAGCACGAGCAATGCATATGAATGCCCAGATGTACGTATGCCCCGATACACATATATATACTTATACTGGCTATGCGGCACACATATCCTGCCGCATATTTGCACAACACAGTCTTGGCTAAGGCAAAGGTCAGTTGGCTCGATGTCGACTTTTGTGCATAAAAAGCAGAGCACAATAAACATTTCTTATAGTCGAAAATCCTTTACGCAGCCTTTTTTCAAAAGGGGGATTTAAGTCGAGCCAAGGACAGCCGTTAGAACACGGACAAGGACACGCTGCGTGTACGAACCGCACATTCTTGCATAAAATAACAATTTGCATTAAAATTTTAATACTTCTAATATTTTCTTACAATTTTTACATATTTTCCCATTTTACTTTTGCTTTTCCTCTTTTCAGTTTTGTTGTTTTCGTTTTGTTGCTTCTGCACGCTTAAACATGAAAAGAATTTTAAATGGCCACGAACGGAAGAAAAGGACCAGCCAAAGGAGTTGCTGCCTGCCAGTTCGTATATCCCTCAGCTGAAATGTTGCGAGCATTTGCCGCATATTCTTTTTTGCTGCTCTGGCTTTGTTTTGTCAAAAGTTTGGACATCATTTTCTTTTTTGCTTTTGCTTCCTTTTTACCAACTTTTCGTGCATTTGAAATGAGCCTGCTGATGTCCTGCTGGCTAAAAGGGAAACTGCGCATTGGCCACCTTGAAAATCCTTTGGCAGACATATTTCGCATCAGGTGTTTTTTGGGCCTAAGTGCGTTCTCTCATTATGTTCCTGAGGCTGGGGTAATGCGAAACTTCTATCAAATGTACCATGAATAAGGTAGAAGATTTTAGAATGCTTATCTTTAGTAAAGAAGAATCAGTCGAGTATTCTTTTGCAAGACATGTTTTAAGAATTAGAAATGAGTATTGAAACGCCAAAGTTTCTTAAGATCATTATCTATTAATAGCCTAATACTGACTTTAAGATAATTTTTTATCTATTCTATGCTATTTGCTATACTGTTGAAGGGAAATATTGCCTAGATATGTTTTATTTCTTAAAATGCTATTCCTATTCCTTCCTAAGCATTGCCTAAAGAGTAAGTCAAAAGGTTGATTAAATTTTATATATCCTGTTTAAGATTTGTTTTCTTGATTTGAAAGACATAATTTAGTGAAAGCAATTTGTATAGAAAAAAACTTGTTTCATTCTGCCAATTTAAGGGATTTGCTCACATTGTGTTTATATTATTATATAATTTAAATTAACATTTTGCTTGTGTGCAGAGGCAACTCCTAATGGACTTTAATTGAAGCTATGCGCTTTTCATCTCTTTAATGAGCCAGCTTTTTGGGCCAAGTAATAAAAAGAAGCAATGAGTCGCAGACAATCAGTGGGGCTGGGCTCAAGGCACATCAGCTGCTATTGTTGCTTATATGTATCAGTGTCCTGTAACCTGCTGCTCAGCGGCCATTATCCTTTCGCCTTAACCAAGCAATAAACATGAAAGCAACTGCGGCAGCCGGGGCAAATAGACAGGCGAAAGCAAAGGGAGACATCAGCGGGAGCAGCAGGAGTAAATGCCAAGTAGGAGCAGCGATAATCATCAAAAGGATATTGTTATGGCGTTTCGATATTGTCTTGAGGATTATTAACGAAATTGCGTACACTTTGATTTAAGGGTTGGACAATGGCCGCTCGGCACGCCAACAATGGGCGACTGCTGCTGCTGTTTTTGGGTCCTGTTTGGGGACATGCACAGCAAAATGAAATCATCTCATAAACGCACACACACACACACACATACGCACGTACACACACACTTGGAAGTTTTTACTACTTGTTGTAGTTGCTGCGTGAGGTTTTTGCTGTGTGATTTGATGACGTGGCGACTCTTATTGGAATTCGAGCTAAAGCACAACTCTCCTTTCCTCCCGCCCTCCCACTCTGTCTCTCTCTGTGCTTCTCTCTGTTTGATGATGATGATGTGTTGCCATTTGCTTCGGTTAGCCTTAAGTCCAATCGCAAATCCTTTGCAGCGCGCACATATTGAGGCTTTTGTCTTTGAGCTTCCTATTATCAGCTGGTATAGACACTTGATTGCTTTTCGTTCCTGCCACACTTTCGCCAACTGTCGTTTTCGTTTTCCCTACAGTTTATGGCGCATTTAGAGAATGTGGCAACCCCTTAAGATCATCAAGGCATTCCCTCCAGGCATTGCCCACATGCCAGCAATTAGACGCGCTGCAGCAAGCATTATCCTGGCAGCAAGGAAAACGAAAGTAAACATCACACTCATGACCGGCTCGGCACGGGTTCGCTTCGCATCATAATCGTTTCATCATCGATCGTCAAAAATGAACCGATGCAGCCTCAACTCTTGTACCCTACCACACGTCACCTTTCACCTTCACTCAAACACATGTTACTTTTCCTTAATCATTTCTCTTTGCCTGTGGTCCTGCCATCTTGCCGTGTGCCGCCTGTTAGTGCGCGCTACGCCCCGCACTTGCCAGCACGAAAAAACCCTTCGCCACTTTCTTTGGCAACAGCTGTGGATGACGCCCCATTTTCACTCTTACTTTTAATTAGTGAATTTCGCTGGAAATTAATCGAAAGTGCGTTTATGACTTACTAAATGGCCAGGGAAAGAGCAAAGTGACAGAAAATACGATTCAAATTCAATGAATTCTTGCTTATGTATGAAATATAAATATAATAATATAATATATAAATATAAATTGAATTTAAAAATGTAAAAATAATATTATAGTAGAGGAATTTTATATTTGTTATTCTAGAGGAATTTACCAAATTATATTGTCATAATCTAAAAATGAAATGCTGGGCTCAAAATGTACAGAAAAAAAAATTAAAATAAGTAAGTTAAAAATCAAAAAATCAAAATAAAAAATTATATTTTCAATAAATGTAACTTTAAATTAATTAATAATAATTAAATAATAATTTTAAAATATAGTCAAATCATTGGCGACACCATACAGAAAATGATGAGTATCACCAAAATATATTTAAAAAGTTTTAGTTTTTTAACGAAGCTCAAATTAATTTTCTTTGATTTCGGTAACTTAAACTTAAACTTTGAAATATTGAGTATAACTCGAAAACAATTCGATTCGGAGATAGCTAATTTTATAAGTAAAATTTCGAAAAGTATGCACAGATATAAAATATTTCAGTTTTAGGACAGCTACAACAATCTTTGCACTTGTAATCTTTGGTCACTTGTCAAAGGAAATGATTGCCTCCTTGACTTATTCCGTTTGAGATAAGGGCACTTGCGACTTGGCGATCATGTGATCGCTTAGAATTTTCCCAGAAACAATAGGACGCAAACATGAACTTAACACTGCTTCCCGGAAAACGCCTAAAAAATAATTTGCGCAAACCCCCCACCTCCGTCTCGGTTCCCGCCTCTGCGCTTGCCCGGTTGCTTATCAGGGCAAGCGTCACCTGTGGTGGGCACACATCGACATCCTGTGATCCTAGAGCGAACAAAAGGGCCTGCTACGGCTTCGGCTCCACTGATTGAAGCTTATCTCTGATTGAACTGCGCAGCGCTTATCGCAAATTACACAAGAGCGTGGAGGAGCGTAGCGGGGCCGCGTTACATCCTAAACAAATCATATTTTGGTTTTCGTTTTGGTTTTTATCAATTAGCGCAAACATCCTTTTTGTGCGCGCGCGCGTCTCTCGTTATCCTTGTGCTAATATTGACGCCTGCGCGTGTGCGCACTTGAGTCTCGAAACTGGGAATCCTTTCGACGCCGCCGTCGCCGTCGTCTTTCATCTTGTGTTTGCATGCGATTTGGGTTAGTCAATAGCCATAACAAATGCTGAGGCTGCTCCGTTTTTCACGATCGGCCAGCCGCAGCAAATATTGACGCACTCGTAATTAGCGGTTGCGGCGATCTTTCTATGTATGTAGTTTGTACCCCTTCCCCTACCGCGCGGGCACTCAGTCGATCGTTTGCTGATCGCCTTTTGGTCAGCTCTCGTGTCTCGTCTCGGCTAACCGCAGCCCGCATGTGAAAACTGCGGTGCTTTTTGTTTACGTGTGAGAGTTTTGAGTGGTGCACAGGAATAGAGAGAGACAGAGAGAGAGAGAGAGAGAGAACGATAGCAGAATGAGATCTGAGACGATGCTGTGAGCAAAAGTTCTGTGAGAACTAAACGAGCTCAATTAATTGACCTGCATCTTAAATATCGCTCAAGCATTATAAATAAAGATATCATACCTAAGGACTGGCCTTAGTTATTCGCTCAGCTGAGCAGCTTTTCATTTTATTACTTTATTTATATACAGCCATCAAATTGAGTTGTAATAAAATAAACATTAAACTTCTTTTTATAGTAATTCAGTCATGCCTTATTTGGAATCTATAAATCTGCTGTTTTCAATGACATTCTTCACAGTATTTCTCAATCTAATACGCTGCTTAGAAAGGTCAGCTATTCATTGCTATTCCGCACAAGTTTCAAATTTAAGTTTACGGCTTTATCGTTTACTGTTTTCCATCAACATGCCGACCTACCTCAGCGTCTTACTTTCGGTGTTTGTCATAACTCATGCATAATAGCAAAGCCGTCCTCGAACAATTTTAATGCATAAGAGCCGAAATGAATTCCATCTGCAAGCACTTTTACTCGCAGGTTCAAGTATCTCGGCAGTATATCAATGGCTTACTCGATTGCACCTCTGTGACCTAATCAATTCCTCATGCGCAACACATTTCCGACCTCAAGCCCGATCGCATTGCACGATCATTGATCTTAACTAAGCCACTAAATCAGCTGGCTGTCACAACCGGTTGGTAAAAACTCGCTCCCTAAATGATTAATTTGACACGTGAGCGACATGGCCAAACGCCAAGGAAAACACTTGAGTTACCGCAGGGGCAGAGGACTCTGCACTGGGCGGTCCCCCACATCAACTCTTTCCACTTAGAGGGGGGCGACACATTAGACACATTAAAATGCCACAAGGCAGCCGCAAGATAATTTAATTCCAACTCCATACGAATTTGAGGAAGTCAGGGTCTGGAAAAGGGAAATATGAGCTCATTAGCAAGCCGCTTAGAGATCGCGACCCTGATCCTGATCAAGATCAAAGAGTCGCACGAGCACCCTTTGCTGGTTGCCTTCCTTTTCCCTTCCTATTTTTTCCCTTTTCCCCGTTTTTTAAGATGCCTTTTTTGATAATCGTCTTTGAGCTCTAACCCTTAATTTAGTGATCAGCTCTTGTTCTGGCGCTCCCTTCTGCTAACGATCGTGTTTGTCTTTTTGTCTGTTTTATGACTCTTGCATCACATTCTCTCAACTCGATGTCTTTATTCTTGATGCCCCACAGAAAAGGTTGGAGTTCACTTGAGGCACGCGTTGAAACTCAATAAGAAATCAGAGCATATGCAGCATATACATCAGATTTGTGTTTATTTGTTTTCATATAGTTTTACTTATGTTGTTTTTGCCGGTATGCTCTGTACCAATTGAAAATGGGCATATAGGGCTTTGAAATATGTTTTGCTTTTATAAAGTATGAAGATTCTTTAGGAATAGGCAGAGCTTAGTTAAAAGATTAATTAGTTATATTTTTTTACCATGAATCTATTGAGAATGGGAAAGGCGCCTGAGCCTCACAAAAGTATAGATTATAAAGAGTTATATACACGCTAGGAAAACATAATCAAATATAAATATAAATATGAATTCATAAAAATTCTGTACGTAATCAAAATGGTCGTAGAAGACAGATGACTGATGATAGATCATGTAGATGGTAGAAGAGCTATGCGTCATCTCTCGATGATTATTAGTTAAACAAAAAGACTTCTCTTCCAGAGTAAGGACTTTCGTGTTGTATAATCTCAGGCATAGTAAGAGCTACACTTATGAGTTGCCTACATACAGGGCATCTGCTGGTCGGTTATTCTTACTTATTTTATTTTTTTGCTTGCTTGTTTCCACTTAGACGTTTGGCCATATGGCGCTCATCGGTTTTGGGAATCTGACGTGTGTCAGTGAAAAGTTTTCGTGTTGATTTTGTTTTGGGGTTAATTTGTTTTGCGACTCTATTAATTGGCTTTGGCTATGGACTGCTTGATCGCACGGCTGCCCCTCGTGGGCGTTCGAAATTCTATTTAAAGGTCTGGGTCTGGCATTTCAATGGAAAAAAATAAACTAAAAACCAATTTGTTTGGCTACCTCTTGTCGTGGCCTCTCTTAATAAATGAGTCTTCGGACTTCCTGTTCGTCAGTCTTTGGCCAATCAACGGGTGCCATGTTTGATCGCACATTAATATCAATAGCTACACCCCTCCGATCGTGACCCCGGTCACTCGCACAGTGTTAACTAGTTGCATGTGTCGCTCGTTAGTCTCAATGGGCCGTGGCATGTCTTGGCTTGAGGGTTATATAACTACGAACTCATATATATATATAGCTACTATCCATATTACTATGCCTGGGAATCGACTTCGTTTATTCTCTTATGCACATTTGATATATTATAATGGGTACATTAAAAGAGTGCCTCGGAGAGACTCTTTCATGCAATTCCCTTGCATGATGGAAAATAAAAGAAAATAGAATAAGAGAGGAGAGGGAAGGAAGCTGAGGCCATAAAAAACTGGACATTGAATGTATTTTTGAAAGTATTTTTTGTTTTATTATCGAATCGTCACCATTCACATATTAATAATACAAATACTTTAAAAATTCTGTTAGAGGTATAAAAGAGCTAAAAACTTGGATATATGCAATTTGTTGAAGTTTCATGTAAGTTCTCAGTTGATTATTCTAAGACTCTGCTATGCATATGTTGTGTAGATGTGTTTTCTTTTCAATCAAATTTGAAGCCGTGTGGGTTCTCAATTAACATCAATAGCTAAAGCGGTTATTAAGTTAATCATCTAACACGAACCGTCTATTAGCACGACCCACTTGATGGTCATGAACGATCCGCGAGTAAAAGCTTATCCACATGTTTTCCCCACTGTTTGTCTATTCAGCAATAAGGCACAATAGAAAAAGTTCTTCATTTTGTAGATAATCGCAGCCCACATATATCCATATCAAACCAATCTGTGGGAATACCATGTGCAATACCTTCTGCGGTCGCCACTTAAGAACCCCAAGAACCACACAAAAGGCGCCAAATGACGAAACGGTTGCAAATGCCCGAAAATACGATGTACACTCGCCAACATAAATAAGTCTTTTGTGAGCGAATTGAAAAGTGTTTTTTCATTCATTTCTTTTTCTTCTTTTTTAATGTGTCACAGTATAAACGACTGATACATGGCAACGGATTATGCTTGAGATTTCGCTTGACATTTCCTGCCCAATTTGAATGAGAAAGTGTTTCAATTCAAGCCGCCCGCTCGCCTGGCCGTCGGGTCGGCATTGTTGTGTTCACTTGAATGGGATGGAGAAATAAACTTGGACACGCAAACGCGCCCCCTTTTTGATGATGCCTCTGCTTCAATTAACGCCCACGATTTGTTAGGGTTGCCAAAGCATCGTTTAATTATTCGATTGTTGAGAATTTAAATAAATCGAGTATATATTGAGTTATGTGTGGGAAAGCGCTTTACAGCTTAATTATCGCGTTAATTGGAATTTATGCTGGGAACGCGCTAAATACACTGTAACAAATTGCAAGTGATTAAATAATAAGATAAACCATTGCAAAAGAGATCTGTATGCGTTTAATTTCATTTGTATTTGAATTCTAACTAAAATTAAAAATAAAATTATTTATTTAGATATATAAATAAATATACTTACATTTGAGTGTATAGATGACAGAAAAAGGTAGCAATTTCGATGATTAAAGCTCAAATTTTCTTTAACTCTACATTAAATTAAATTACAAAGAAATATTCTCAAATTCAAGCCAACATTTCGGATATATATACATATATATATCTGTGGTTATTTGCGTCGATTTTGGCTAAAATCATTTGCTTGTAAAGCTGCCAGGAAGCAAGACTTTAGCAGCTGGCAGCTTGAGCGATTGTCCAAAAAGTTGCCCAATCATAGGCAAAGTTTGCCACGGATATTTGTGCACTCATTAATTACGCAGGACTCAAGGCTCACCATTATTTGGGTGTTAATTTCAAACTTTCATCGATTGCCACACACACACATACATGCATATGTATAGATGTATGTATGTATATAACATTATTTGTGCCACAACTCCTTGTGTAATTGAAAACCAAAGGCAAAAAACAACAATGGCCGACTACATGGCTGCTATACGTCTGTATGTATGTATGTGTGTGTGTGTTGTCCTGCCAGCTAATGCTATTTGCGACCGCAGGATATTAGTTATTAATGAAGACAGGATTGGGATTGAGTAAGTGAGTGTGTGTGTGGGTGTATATATGTATGTATATCTCCCCAGTTGGTCTCATCAATTTTTGCGCTATTTAGGGTTGCCAGCTCCTTCATCATATCATCTTTTGCATTTATTTCGGTCAGCTCTTTAAATTTCCTTTCGTATGTTAGCGCTGCGTCTCAGCTTTGAGGATGATGTATCTGTTTTTCGGCTTGGAAATGCATTTTGCTTACATATGTTCGTCTGTTATATAATTTGGCTTAGACATTTAGCCAAGATTTGAATGGCGGCAATCTATCAAAATGCTGTCCAAATTGAGCTGCAAAACAAGGAGAAGGAATGAGAGCAGAAGGAAATGGAATATATATATATTTAGAAATATATACATATATACATATATATATATATATATTTATACATATATATACATATACATATGTATTTATAAATGGGTGTTGATTAGATTTCCTTGTGATTATTAATAGCAACTTATTAGGAATGTGTTATTACAAATACTTTTAATCAACTACAAAAAAAAATGTTGATCAAAAACCTACTAACTACTATTTTACTATTTTAAGAATTAAATGAATTTATTTAAAATATATAAAGTATATATTTATTCTCATATTTTTATCTGATATTTAATTGTTCTTCCTCTCTTTAAATCAGTTCGATTTACCCGTTAACACAGGAAATCTGACATGCCTTGGGTCTTAAAGAGTTGCGACGCCATTTCATGAATAATATATCGATCAAACTCCGCCTACCACACACTCACTCACTCGCTCATTCATTCACACATAAACACACAAGCGCCACGAATCGCCATATACAGACGCACACTCAGCCAAACGAGGAACACCAAATGACGCGCGCTGTCAAAACAGTATTAATGCGCGACCACTGAAAAGAGTTAAGGCGAACACGACGAATCGAAATTGAAGAGGTTTTCACTCAGTTATTCGCCGCACGCAGTGCCACACGCACACAGATCGATAACGTGTGCTCTCACCCTTTTACGCTCAGACACACACGCTCAAAAATCCTTTCACTTTCACAATGGGCGCATAAAAAACGAGTGAACAGGAAAAAGACTCACTCAATTGCTTGCACATGTGTGTGAAGGGGTACGAGAACAAAAGGCTTGCTTTCCCCTTTCAGCACGCGCACGCAAAGAGCACGGCGAAGAGCGAACAGTGTCAAAGCGAATTGAGTAGCCAGTTAAGAGAGCGGCCCCCATTGGAGGTAGTGTAAGTGTGTGCGTAAGTGTGAGTGTGAGGCGGCAAGTCAATGGCCGGCTATATATGAGCATATATGTATGTGTGTGTGTGCGCAGACGACAACGCAGACGGAGACGGCATTAAAAGGGTTAAAATTGCCATGTGCGTTCGAAAGAGAGCGAAAGTGTTAAAGTGGAGCACATGCGTTCTCGTCATTGTTATGACTGTGCATGTGTGTGTGTGTGTATGTGTGTGCGCGCTTGTGTTTGTATGCGTGTGTGAGTGCTTGCGAGTGAGTGGGCGGCCATATTTGTTGTAGTCAAACTTAACGGTTTGTTGTGGTCGGCAAAGCTTTCAGCAAAATTGTGTTGTGTCTGAAAGGGTGTAATAAATGGGTGAGTGGGTGGCAGCTCTGTTTAAGCTTTGTTTATGTGGGTGAGTCTACTTCCCTTTAGTTTACTTACTGTTTTATTTACGTGCTCTGTTTGCTAGTGGCCATTTGGCCAGACTGTTCTGTTGCCCTTTGCTGTGTCTCATTAAATTGATGAGCATACATTAGGGGATTCCCTCTTCTTACAAGTTTTTTCTTTCTTGCTTTTGTGTGGAATAGGAGCATACAACGGGTTGTGATCAAATGACTCATAATGTCAGCACATTCCTTACAAAGCAGGACTTGCGCAAAGGATTAAATTGCAATCAGTTCTCACGGCATGCAACGTTGCGGGGGCAGCCGCACACACAATTCCAGGGAATAACAAAGGATAAGGATAAGCTGAAACGTTGACAATGCCAAAGGAAGTAAAAGGTTAAAAAGTATATACAAACGAAAGGCGAAGGTGTTGCCCATAGGGTTGGCTGAGCCTGTCACGATGATTAGTTGAGAAGCAAGAAAAATATAGAAGAATAGAAATAGAAAGAAGGAAAAAGATACAAAGTCGTTGCACTTGCCAGCGAAAGGGTAGCTAAGGGTTACCCAAACAAACTGTATCTAGAGGCAATGATTGAAATCGTAAGCGCAGCAAATTGAGCTATGAGAGGCAGAGAGGATCCCGGACAGTCTTGATGCCAGTTCGACGATATGATATTGTGTTAGGGCGTGTTAGGGTTAAGAGTTAAATGAGAGTGCGAAGAAGCAGACGAGACAGTAGACGAGGCTACTTGTTTAAAGAAATAACAAATGACTTTTAAGATTTTGTATTTTTCAAGCGAATTCGGCTTTTATTTTTTATAGTTTTTATTTTCTATTATTTTTGCTAGATATTTCCGCAGTATTTTATACTTTTGGGATCTATGCGATATTGATTTCTTGAATAAAGTAAAATATCTTCAAGGATGCAATCTGCACGGTGTGGCAATACGATCGCAGTGTCCGGTTTATTGTTGGCAGCAGCAAAACTAGGACACTGGGACACGTTGTTGTTTTTGTTGCTGCTGTTGATGATGATGATGATGATTACACAGGCGTATCCTGCATGTGTGTACATTCTGCGGTTTCGATTTTCATTGTGAAAGTGAAAATGCAAACGGATGCACTTCACTTTGCTTTGAATTCGGTTTGTGGCTCTCGTTTTCATCATCAATGAAAAGCAACCTCGGCCACGTCCTCTATTTGCGGTGTGAGCGTGTCTTTGTTTTGCTTCAAGTGGTTTCGTATTCCCTTTCTCTCTCTCTCTCGCTCTGTGTTTACTCTTCGAATTTTGGTTCATGCAATTTTTGCGCATCTTTTGCGCTTTGTTGAACATTCTCACAGGTGTTTCGATGGTTCAGGCGCAGGTTCTATTTGCTGTCCAGTCGCACAGATTTCCTTTCAGCAAATGCGGCAATGCCTATGGGGCAGTTGAGCCCTGTGTCCAGCGGAAAATATAGCTAATTTTCCCAGGCCTTCCACGGCTGACAACTCAAGATGGCAATGCTCTCTTTAGCTACTTCGTATTCTGTATTTGAATTCATTTTTCACGGAATATTTCCTCACTAAGTATTTTGAAAATATGTTTGTCTTAATTTATATTCTTTGTGGTCCAACTCAATTATGTTTCTGACTTTAAGCCAAATGCGTTGATTAGTATCGATTGCTGTCCTCTGAAATGGGCAAACATATGCAGTGGATTCTCGTTCTTCAAGCATTTAGTTATTATAAATGAACTAAGTGAAAAGTTGTCGGCCTAATGCGAGTTGGCATGACTGCATTTTGTATCCCCTAGTTCTGCTCGTATTGCAGCCATTTCCAGCTGCCAGGCACGCACTCAAGGTCAAGCAAAGGTGAAAAATGTGCAGCGCAGATGAAGACGAAGACGTTGCTAAGACTCTCCCCTCGACTAGTTCAACCGGGAAGGAAAAAATATCATTTATTTAAAATACTCCAAGTGGCGCGCATATGCGTCTGCCTCCTTCCTTTTGCCCCTGCCACTTGCCGTTGCACAGACAATTGCTGCAGTTGTGTTGCCGTCGCGTTGCAAAGGAAATGAGACATTTGCTTGGGGTTTTGTTATAAAAAATATTTGAACTTTTTAACATTTGAAATGCAGCAGGCGGCGAGCGGCACGCTTCCCGGATCGGAAAAGAGTGGGGCCACTGATCGCGAGATAGGGGAACTCAACCAATTGCAACGCCTAAGCGAACAAAATGAATGAATTGCTGACAAAAATAGCGCCCTGCGTGTAGCCCAAGACATTTATATTATTTACTTAGTTTTCGTTTTAAAGAGAGGGGGCTAACAGTTGGAGTTGGAGACTTGCCAGGTTGAAGTATCTGAAAACATCCAATCAGTGGAGCTAACTTTAACAGTATTCAAAGAGAACTCAATGCTGTGATGATGCTGGAAGACACTGAAAAATCATAATGAGAGAGATCAATGTCTATATTT
Organism: Drosophila hydei; assembly: GCF_003285905.1. Classification (NCBI taxonomy): domain Eukaryota; kingdom Metazoa; phylum Arthropoda; class Insecta; order Diptera; family Drosophilidae; genus Drosophila; species Drosophila hydei. The sequence goes on from NW_022045656.1 coordinate 3,486,481, forward strand.
CCTGGCAAACTTTAAGCTCTTGTTATCTAAACTTAAATGTTTTGATTGCGTTAAACAAAATACGAATCAAGTTTTAGTCACTTAAGGAATTTTATCCTTTTCAAGAATGGGGCGTGAAAGCGAAACAAGGCGTCAGCCAATACATAAAGCTAAAACGAAATGCTGGAGAGGAACTAAGCTAAGTTTGCTATGTCCTGTGGGTCACTTAATGTCGCGTTTAACGCTCGCAAGAATGCGTAAAGCGTTCAGCATAAAAAAGTAGTTCGGCGCGGTAGTTGCAGACGAAGGCGAAGCAGCAGCAGCAGCAGCAGCAGATAGTGGATGGCGACTAATTTGCGGCAAAGTGTCGAATGTGTGTGGTCATAAAAGCGCCATGCCATGCCATGCCACATTGAATGTGGCCGAGGCAGGATAACAAGGACAACACTTACGAGTATTGCGCGTGTAAGCGAAAAAATGCCTCGGAATGTCTGCAGTTGATTGCATTTGTGTCCTTTTTACGATTCGATGACACTTAGCGTCTAATATCCTTTTTAGGGCCAAAAGCCTGTTGGCCAATTTTTATTTCCTCAACTATTTGAAGGCTGTGCATAATTTAAGGCTCGATCTGTCTCTCCTCCCTGCCCTTCTGTTTGTTTGTGGTGCCCAACGATTTATCACCGAAAAATGCGTCGCAGTTGACACTTGTCAGCTGCATGTCAATCCTTTGCAGGTTGCGCACAGGATGCGTGTTGTAATGTGAGCAGACAGTGAGTGCGCGCAAGTGAAAGTGTTTGCTTTCCCACACCCAAGCGCACACACACACACACACGCGAAGACACAAGCAAAAGAATGCAACACTTGCCACAGTTGCGGGAATGCGTCATGGGAAAGTGAGTGCGCATCCTTGCTGTGTGAGGGTTGACTGTGTGGCTGCCACATAAAGGATTCTCATTACGCTGCAAAAAAAAGAAACTAAGAAACGTAATGAAAGAGTCGCAATATTTTATACCATCTTGTATAAGGCGGCTGAGCAGCAGTCGCTAAGACTGATAGATCGATAGCTGCTTATAGAAAATAATCTCACAGTTATTCAAGAAATATATCCGCCTAATGAGACGTAGCTGCACGCTTGATCTACTGCACGCATTACGCGCAGTGGGCGTGGCATTCAGAAATATGTTGAGCTGGTCAAGCGCTGAGATTATGCAAGTTGCCTGTACAACATGTGGGAGCCTAGAGATGCTTAAGGAATCGCCCGCTGCGCATTGCGCGTTGCCTTCCATAGAAAACTCATGAGACGCTCGTTAAGAGCGAAGCCCAAAACAATGGTCAGCCAAGGAGAACAAAAGGGATCTCGCAGCTGAGCTGAGTGAGGGCTCATCATCATTAATAATGTGAAACATGTTGCGAAATTTTAGAGCACTTCTTAAACCTTTTTTTGCTCAGACTGCAGACAATATGGTCAGCAGACAAAAGCAATCGAACAGAGCCCATAGCTCGGACAAAGGATTCCCATTTTCTTTCTGCTTCGCATTTTTGGCCAGCATTTCTTGTCTAGTGTCCGGCACAAAATGGCTTCGTATTACTTGCTTTGCGGTTGCAGCCATGCAAGGTAGAGGGATGCTGCAAGATTGCAGCTGCAGCCGATTGAGTTGCCACACATAGCAAATGTCAACTGGACTGCGCTTCCTTCTGAACAGCAGCAGCAGCAGCAGCAGCAGAGAGCAAACAATGGAGCCACTGTCAACCACAAAACTGGCAGGTTGACGGCAGCTTATCTGCATCTCATGAGTACTTTTCCGGGTGTGTGTGGGAATCCTTGAAGTTGTCTGCCATCCGATACTTTCTTTCCATGCGCTAGATTGCACAGGTCTTCGCTGTTCATTTGTTGTCTTTTGTGGGGCGCTAAAATGTCAAATGATTCTTGTCTTGATTGAGCTGCTTGCTGTTGCTGACTGGGTCGCTTATCGCTCTGATCACGATCAAGAATCAGGATCAGGGATCAGGTGTGTCGATCCACAGTAGCCCAACAGCCTTACCATCTAGTGTTACAGTTCGCCAATTATCAGCATCTGAATTGTCTTAATTGCTAGCTAAATTCCTAGTAATCCAGTTGATCACTTTTATTTCGCTGTGCTTCTCACGTAGCTCAAGTAATTTGCGCTTAATCAATCTGCACTCAAAAGAGGTCAAGTGGAAGAAAGAAAAATTTGAAATTGAGCTGGACTGTGGGCACAGAATATAAATGTAATGGAGATATATAGTAAATATGATATGGGAAGTATGAGTTAGGCGAAGTCTATGAAGTATGCCTGATCAACTTAAGAAAGTAGAAGTGAAGACTTTCATAGTTAAGTTTAGTTTGTGTTATGTAAATCTCTGCACATACCCTTTTGCTATAAGTAAACAATCCATAAAGATAATGCGAAAAGTATTGACGAATCGCAAGCGAAATCGAACCCGACCCCCAACCCGAACCACGTCAACAACAATAAACAGAAGTCACATTACACATACTTAAGTGAATTACAATCGTGCAAATAAATTTCGCTCGCGTCTCTCTGACGGGTCAAGCGGCAATCAGAGACCGGGAGACGAGCCTGTGATAACACCATGGGGCATGTCTGTAGAGACGGCGGAGAAAGCAAATGCATTTCCGGCTCTGTTTACTCAATTGCAATTCGTGAGTACTATACTCTGCTGATAAGTTGCCAGAGGGAAAAAGAAATGCATTTGTAGATAATGCAGCAAAATATTAGAATAGAAATTAAAATGTTGCTGAACTTGGCCTCTTTGTGGTGTGGGTGCTAATGATGATGACGTTGAGCTCTGCAGTTGATTATTACGTTGGGTCTTATCATGCAAAGTGACTTTGGTGATTTGGTTAGGTCAAATATTTTCGTATTAGCTGTCTAAATTTACTTTGTGGCGCCAAGTGGAAGTCTTTGAACCCGCCTGGGAAGGTGAACAGCTTGCCCCCGCCGTGTGAGAGGCCCTCGGAACTTCAAGTGTTCGGTTTGAGCTCATTAAAGCCAGCTCATTGTCGAGTGTCCGGCGGTAATCCCTTTTCTTCCTTTTTTGTTGCTGCCCGGAACAAATCTCTACACATAGCCGACCCAAATCATGAGGCGTATAATGCGCTCTCACAGGATCCAAGAATCCACGCATAGGATGTGCAATCTTGCGCAAAAGGATAACAGAAATAAATAACCATATGTACCAAGTGAAGAACTCAAGCACTCTAGCACTGACCTGCTGACCAACTTGGGCATGAGAAGTGAGAAATTAGGAAACCCTCAGTTGAATCAAGCATGCAAAATGTGCCTGCCTGCCCCTTAACAACAAGTCCAAGCGTCTGAATAAAGCAACTAGACGCTGTTCGCGTGCAAGTTGATTGACTAGAAGATGCCCTGTAACCTGTTGGACGACACAAGCATTTTTATGAGAATCGTTGTTGTGTGTGAGAAAATTTATTTATAGTTATGTAATAGATATAAAGAAACATTTGCTTTTGGTGAACGATTTTATTTCAAGATCACAAACTCTATAGAGCTTATAGAAATATTGCTTTAAGAGTACAAGTTCTCTATTTCAACAGTAATTTATATAGCTTATAGGGTTAGCTATCTTCTTCCATCTGTTACATAAGCATATCCCATATCTGAATTTATATTTCATACTCAGTGAACTGTAATTCAAGCAGTATACCCTTTAGGCCATTTTGCACTGTTTACAGGGTATACAAAACTCATATGCCTCGCTGAATTTTAGTTGTACACATATTTTTAAAGCAATTAAATGTTGTTGAGTGAGTCTCTGTGTGTATGTGTGTGTGTGTGGTTGGGTGCTCTGGCATCCTTAATGCGTAACCTGACACTTGGGTAACTAGGCACACATAAATCAGCGTGTCGCGCGGAGCACCTCAAATGCTCGATAAAAGTGAAACCATTTCCGGTATATATCAGCGTGTAGTCCTGCGACTTTCGCTTTTTAAATCTCTGCGTTTTTCTATAATTTCCACATCAAAATGCGGAACAAAGGCGAATTGGACGACGCCCCTCGTCGATCACATTCAAATTTCACTTCCGTGTTGCAGGTCGCCGCGATCTTCAGCGCACCAGGTAACGATAACGATCAGTTATCGTATTGCACATCGATATGGATTGGGACAGGGGAGGCGTGGCCAAGAGGCGTTCGCTGTGGCTTGATTTCTGGTTACTGTGTCCGAGACTTAAGTGAAAGTATTTTATGGAGCAGCAGCAGAGACCCGCATAAGGCAACCACCTCAGCAGCAACTACTGCAACAACTAACTGGCACATCCGGCGTGACATTTTGCTTTAACTACCCCTCCAGCTGCCCCTGGCGCTGCCTCTGCCTCAGCCTCTGCTGTGACCACTTAAGCTCCTCCTTCTCCTTTTCAATCGTTTGAGAGATGATGCCGCACTTTCAGCTGAGCCGCTCTAATCAAACATAACTAAATATTTCCGCATATTGTTAATCAATTTTTATGCAACAAGCAACGAGTCGCCCCTAGCTGCCCATCTAAGTGGCCTCTAATTTATGCCACATGGAGGCGTAACAATTGCGAGCCCAAACAAATGTCCCAATGGCAGCAGAGGTTGGTATTCAAATGAATTATTTGTCCATTGTTTAGCCAAATTTTCCATTGGCGTTGTTTGCTAATTGTTTTTTTCCCGATTCGTTGGAATTTTATATTCTTTTTATTTTTGGTTATTATTATTGTGGGGTTGTCATGGTCATGAGACGCGGGCGTGCAGCAAAGGGAGGCCGAGAGGCTGCTGCTGTGGATGCGGGCTACAAACATTGAAAAACCTTCCCAAATGCCATTAATGAGCTATGCGATAAGCATTGTGGAGTCCTGTGAGCACTTCCTATGATTGAAATGCGAATTTAATAAGGCATTTAAGGTATTTAAATGTTGTAAGCTGGACTCTTTATATGACCTCAGATCAAAAACTCTGCAGTCAGAAGAGAAATTTATTGAATGCTTAACGGAGTATTGAACTATTGAGTATTGAAAGTATTGGTATTCATTATTTTCTATATTTGTCTGCATATGATTTAGTATAGTATTCATATTAAAAATATTCAAACTATGCTCGGGGCATCACCACTTATAAAAGCATCCATAGTATTTGCAGATAAATAGGGAAAGATTCTGTTTAAAAACTTTCGTTTATATATTTCTTATTAAGTATATATTGATATATATTAAGCTGAAAGATTTCGAGTCTGCCGGCTCCAATCTCAATATTTAGTATTTTCTGAAGTTCTTTTATTAGATTATGTAGATTATGCCTCAACTCTAATATATATTTCTGATATGAAGTATAATTGCTTAAAAAAAGATGTTAGATATTTGTTTTATTTACTGGCAATACTAAGTCGATAGTTTCTATTGATAAATTGTAAATAGTGTATGCTGCTTACTTTTATTATACAGTTTGTTTTTCTATGCTTAAATTCAAAATACAATTATTATAATTTTTATTAATTTTAAACTAAGTATTTCTTTTTATACGTTACAATTATTATAATTTGTATTAATTTTAAAATAAATATTTCTTTTTATACGTTACCCTACAACACTTCCACTTTTTTTTAAATAGTCTTTTTATTTAGTGGAAATTACCCCTAAAATATGTCAAGTATTCCAAGTGTTCACATAAAAAAGCAAGTCAAGCGGCATATTTAACAAACTGTGTAGTTAAAGGAAGTCAGAGCTCCTCGACAAGGACATTGCACAATGGGTAAAACAAAGGGATGCCGATGTCGCCTATTTATTTTAGAGCAACTGGCTGGCCAACTGTGTAAACAAGTGCAGCAAAAACAAAGCGCAGCAGACAAGGACATCAGCAACAGGACGACAAGTGGCTGCCCAGAAAGAGGAAGAGGAAACTGAATACCCAATTCGAGAGCGTGTTTGTGTGTAACCTAAGTAAATGTGTCTGCTGTTTATGGAGCAGCAGCAGCAGCATCAGAGTTGCGGATTGCAGGATAAAACCACATGCGGAAATGTCCTGACTTCCTGTCCGAAGCTGGCGTCAAGGCAACGCGCAGCATCAGCCAAAGCCAGCAGCAGCGATTTGTGCCAAATTTTAAATTTGCACAAAGGAATTTAGCAATGGATTTCGTGCTACTTAACAGCAGGTCACGTCGCCAACACTTGGAAAATAGTTCGAACCCGGTTACTAAGCCACTCTGCCCACTGTGCAGACACGTACCTACACGCCAAGCTGCTGTTGCCCAGCGACAAATTGAGTTGTCACCTTGCGGCATTAACATAAAAAATCGATTCGATGACAATTCTTACGTGATATTATAACAAATTAACAGACAGGCATGCAAGCATGATTATCCTTTTTTGCAGGAGCAGTTGCTGCCCTTTGATGCTTGGCCGCCAGCGGCATCTTTTTAGACTTTTCGGTTTGCATAATTTGAGTGACAAGTTGCCCGATTCGGTCATCAATACTTTGAATAGAGACCAGTTGGCTTTAGATGTGCCGTAATCCTGCCGCCAGTTACAACTGCACGCAGTTCCACACAAAGTCCTTGCTGTGAACAATTTGCAAAAGACTATTCAGAGGTGTGTTTGAGTATGTTCAGAGAGATTCAAGAATTATTAAAATTATTTGATAACAAGTCATGTAATCAGGCTAGAAATACTTGTGAGAGATTTACGCTGGTTAAAACCTTTCTTTATAGCTTTATATCTACTACTAGTTGGTGCAAACTATGCTCAAGTTAAGGTTAGATTCGACATCTGCCGATGAGTCAGGAGAGATAAAGAAAGAGCAGCCAACGGCTGTTGCTCCTCTGAATGCGCCTTTCATTAGGCCAAGTTGAATAACTAGAACGCCATCGCATGACGAGAATATTCAACGGTGTTGCAGCACCCAAAAAAAGTAATAATAAAATACAAAATACAAAACACAAAGTACAAAAAAGAAGCAAAATGAGAAATTTGTGTGGAAAACTGTGTACAAAAGTTTTCAAGGCATTGAAAATTCTTCAACTGCAGTTTTGTGTCTTTTGCACAAGAACAAGAAATAATCTGCAGCTACAGCGACTGAAGTGGAGGTTCAGAATTATGATTAATGAATGCTGGCAGCAGCAGTAGCAGCCTCAGTAAACTTGGCCAACTGGCTGAGTGTCCTGGCCAAGTGGCAGGCCGAATTTTTAATGGTCTCGACGCTCCAAACAAAGCCAAAGGCCATTGACAAAAAAATGAAAGAGAAAAAGAAAAATAACTACAACTGACTTTTTATATACAATTTCTTGTTGTTTTTTCTTTTTCGTCGAAGACCATAAATCATGCGCTTTGATTAAAGGACACACACGCAGGACATTCGAGTTGACTGCGTAGGTGCTGCTGCTTGGCTTTGATTAATTGTTGGCCCAAAGGATTGGCCGTTAAAAATTGGAATTCGGCGCGCTTGTTGACAAGTTATCCTTGCCAATTGCTAGCTGTGTGGCCAGGGCCTGGCCAGGCCCTCCCTATTGCCCTCTGTCGCCCTCGTTATCCTGCTGTCAATTGTCGCCCAGCTGTCAACGACCAATCAATGCAATTTACAGCTTCATTTTTGCAAATTTACAACGACGAGGCGGCCTTGTTGACAGGCCGACAACAACAGCAACGGCTGCCAAACTGGATATGTTTCGAAGGGGCATGGATGTCCTTCAAGTTTGACTTGAAAAGCTGCTCATGCGTGTGCAATGCGATACTTTTTTAGCATTTTAAATGCGGCTTTGGTTCTCTTTTTTTCTTGTTGGATTACTTTTCTAGGACTTCGCCGCGTCCGAACTAATTGCCAAACAATTGCGCCTGATTATCCTGTCAGGCGTCAAGTATTTGTGCGGTTTCCACGCTTTGTTTAATTGGATTTGCCTGCGCTGTGGCGGACATGTGAGTGACATCACGTCGTCGCCAAAGTCATCAAAACGCACCTTTTCACAATCGTCAAGTCAATTTTTTGGCGCCGCAAAAAAGCCAATAATACAGAAGCAAGAGTAGAAGACGAGATACCCTCAACTCTGGGCTGAACAGAACGAAATTAAACTTGCAAAATCTGTGTTTACTTTAAGAGAATCAGAACTCGATGAGCTGACAGATGGACAGCTTGAAATATGGACAGACAGTTGCAGATGGACTCGGCACTTGATTCTCATATGATACTCGTATATAAACTTAATGAACAGAAACCGATATACCCTGTATACCCATTATCAATCGGTTCAGGGTATAAAAACGCACGCAAAACGCGCCTGGCCATGAACGGCCATGACTGCGATCTTATCAGCAGGCTCCTCGACTACAGATCTAACACACAAAAAATATGTGAAGCGTTATGCTCAATGTACAATCACATAAATAACAAAGCTTGGCATTAAATTGCCTGCACCCGATCTGATTAACCCATTTCATGTTCTATTTATGCAAAAATAGAAAAGATCCCAACCCCATCACATAGTTGACTTAATCTGCTATAATTTTTTGTTGGTGCTAAAAGCTAATGTATATTTCGCAGTTTTATGGACTTGTTGTGCAGCTCGAAAGATAATGAATCTATTCTAAATATATAATACACAATATAATTTATTATATATATATATATATATATTATGTTGAGCTTGTGTTTTCGTCGCCTGTTGTTTTTTGTTTATAGTTCAAAGTTTGAGATGGGAATAAAACATTTAATAAAATATGATTCTACCTGCATAAATAAGAGCTCGAGAGTATATAGATATGATTTGATATATGAAATGAAATTAAATCAGAGACATTGTTAGATAATCAAACAATAATATAGTAGAATATTAAAAGATTTCTCACAGGTGTTGGCATGAGTTGCATTGTAAAATATGTTCTAGTTATTTCTTGAACTAATGAAATGATATAAATTTTGTCGTTTTTTGGTTGCATATAGCTAAGGAAATATAGTTATTAACTCTGGTTCGGATATTACTATTATTAACTGAGTTCATGCTCAACAACCTTAAGATAAGAAATAATGATGATTATGGAATCATGGAAAGGTTGTATTTATATACATATATTTATAATATTTTCATAATATATGTTGATACAAGACTCAAAGATCATTTATATACAACAAACTTTTTTTGTCGCTTTTCTCATTTTCCCTGGATAAATCTTTCCTAGATAATTAATTCTATTCCAGAAATTATTTAAATATTACTTAAAGAACTTACTCATATATTTATAAAGACAATAAGAATTGGGTTAATTATGAGCTACTCTCATCTCTGCCCAGTGTTCCAAGTCTTGATATATTGATAAGCCCTGCCTCGACATTCAAGTGCTTCTTTTTTCGTCCCGCTCGCCACTCGCCGTTCGCCCAGTGCCATTTCCGCAGCATGCAACAGTCACATCTCTCGCGCCATTCGGCGTACTCTTTGACACCGAAAAGGAGGTTTTTTTGCGCTTCTCGCTAAATTTGCAAATATTGCCGAAAAGCATATTGATAAGAAACTGGTTGACTAAATGCGGCCCGGGTGCATTGCTCGACCCGATGATAAGCAGCATCAAGTCCTTGATCTTGAGTTGCGTTTCTAGCCGCTTAAAAATGAGAAGCAGCAAATGCTGGGTTGACGATGGGGGAGAGATACGGACGGGCGGCTGAGCATCGCATTCCAATGTTTATGTCAGATGCAAGAAATAGCAACAGCAACAAGGCAGCTGATAAGAGACCCACCTCTAAAAAAATGGAAAACGTTAAACACAAAAAGTTGCTGCGGGCTACTAAGTTGATAAGACCGGTAGCCAGCCTGCCTAATTACACAAGGGGGACGCATTTGCATCTGTTTGGCCGATAAACGCACACTAGGGGCAGCTAGATGTGGGTGTGGCACGCGTTGGCGTCGTGTTGGCCCGAAAGCCGCTTAAGCAAGGGCAGCAACAGCAACAGTAGCGGCAGCAACAGCTGCTCGAGTTGACAGACAGCCAGCCACCAAGTGGCAAACAAATCCTACAAATTACGTAGGCCGCTTAGACTTGACTGCAATGGCCTTCGCCTACACAAATATAGAGAAATCTGGGCACGGGATCAATTCTGATTTCTAAAAAAAAAGAATCGCTAGATCTGCACAAAGAACCAGCTCGGGCCTAAGCCGCTCGTTATGTAAGCGTACAGGAAGTTGAACAAATTGCATCAAGACCTACACACATTACAAAAGGAGGCCAAGGACCGAGGGCCGAGTACCCGATAGCCAACTTCTTTGTTATTGCCAAAAAAAAAGAAAATATATATAGATATTGATTGAAAAAATAATAAACAGTTAAGGAAACAGATGAATTGGCCAGAACGGAAGCAGCAACAGAGGCAGGACTTGATGCACTCGGATGGATGCCTTATCTATAAGGTTTAGCAAAGGAAGCGTCTTTTGTAACTCTACTAAAACTATAACAATCAGAGAGTCTAATGTGGGGAGACGCGCAACAGTCATTAAAAAAATAATAAAAATTCTTATAAAAATAATAATAAAAATTAATAATAAAAATTAGTAAAAGTACGGACAAAATATAAGTGAATCATTCCTAATTTAATTTTAGAACAGACTTGTAATATTTAGTTATGTTTTCACCAAATATATGCCAAATATATCCATGTTCTATGTTATGTATAAATTGCATAAATTATAATTGTTTATTATATATTGTTAGCATTTGCATATTATAATATTATTACATTTTAAATATTATTATATATGTATATACTATGCGAAAATTGAATTCAACTCAATTAAACTATTAATAGTGCTAAGATTTTTCTCGAAAAATTTTACAATGTTTCTTAAATATATTTATATAATATAATAAATATATTTAAGATTTATATTATTATATTTTTCATTTATTATGTTATATTATTTATATTTTATATTAATTGCATATAATATATTTGAGTTATGTGAATTTCATAATAGAATCGAATATACATATGTATATATATATATATACATACATATATATATATACTAATGTATTGTCCTTAAATGTTTTTATACCATTAATATATATTAGAATCGGAGTTCAGTAATCTGGCTACTTTGAAATTAATTTCTCATAATCATGCCCAATAAATAATCAAATTATCTGTATAATCATAAGAAGTTTTATTAATATATGATGATATATACTTTATTTAGGAGACTTCTTATAAAATTGTTATTTCATTTATGATTTCACTCATTTCAAAATATATATATATATATATATATATATTTTACAAAAAGGTAATTCGATTAAGAATACCTACTCTTTGTCTGTGTTCCATTGTATATTTCATATATACCAGAATCTACAAGACTAAGACTTAGTTCTAAAAATATCAACTATGTAATCATAAATGTGGAATGCGAAGAAATATTTTCTACTAGGTTGGGACCCATCTCTACTGCAAAGAAAAATCTATATACAAATAAGATGCTATATTTCCCTAGCAAATCTCGCATTCTCTCTTCGGCTCAACCCAATTTCCCAAACCCAAAAACCATTGTGACCGCAATCGAGCGACACGCGCGACTTCCTACTGGGACTAAGCTTTAATCCAGAGATCAAATTTGAAATCCGCGGAACTAGCGCTTGATCTGTGGCTGCTTATTGCGCCACAAATCTGTAGATCCTGCCAGATCCTGGCGCTAATCGCAGCGTTCGCTAATCGCGCGCCTTAAGTTAACTATAATCCAACATGATCCACTTCACGATCGGCCGCTTGCCTTCGATACCTGGTCGAGAGTTGTTGGCCAACTGTTTTTGCTTAATCCCCGGGCTTTAACTTTTTGCACTCGCCCGGATTATAATAAAAATTTGAATATTGCTACAATTATTTTTTGTTTGCTTTGCAGACGCTTTTACCTCTTTACTATGCAGCTGACTCTCCGGATTAGTCGAGCAGACAGCACTCGAAAAAATAAAAGAAAACACGTTGCGCCTACCTCGAGGCGGATTAAATTTTTTCGCAACAAAAATAAGTCCAGTCTTAAGCACGGCGATTAGAGCTTGATCCTCAAGGGACATGGGCGTAATATTGATGGATTTTCCTTTAAATCCGCCGGCTAATCTCCGGCTTAGCGTGCATCGCGATTTTTTTCGCGACTGCAACTATTTTGTGTTTTGTCTTGTTTTTTTTCGCTAGAAGGCAACTCGGTCTGTTGACTGACTGCGCGAGGATCATAATTATGGAATTCCTAAACAAGAGAGTCGAGCAGCGAGTGCGCTCCGAGCGGGCTACCTGTAAGCGTGGATGTGGGCGTGGGTTACCTCTTTGCCAGGTCTCGAGGCCAGGTAGCCGGCTGCTTGCTAGGTCCGCTGTGCTCAGCCTGGAGGTCAGCGTTTGGCAATTAAGAAGTCAATTTTCAACCAAAAAAAAAAAAAAATAAAAGACAAAAAGACTGTGAAACAATGCAAAAAATGTGCTAAAGCTGAACTAAATCCGGCTTAAGAATGGACCAAGTTTTGCGTCATAAAATGAAAAATCGCCCTAGGCCGCGATCACTACCTTCTCACTCCCTCTCTCCCTAGTTATTCTCGCTCTCTTGGCATTTATCTGATCAAGCAGCCTCGCTCCGGAATTCGCCGCAATAGAGAACATACAGTTAGCTCTTCAGTTGTGCTCTTTCGCTCTCTTTTTAGCTATTGCCCGAATGTCCTTGACTGCACTTAATGTGCTCGCGGTTTGACTTTCTTGCCCCGTTTTTTACGGTACTCATTTGTATATGGTGTTGGTTCCTTCCGTTTTTTAGTTGATCGTTTTTTATGAGCCTACCTGAGTTTATGATTGCGCTTTTTCGTTTTTTTAGCCGAGACACTTTTTTAATGAGACACGAGAGGTTAGTGAACTATATGAAAAACTGAATGACTAAGCCAAGAGTTATGCCGCGACACTTCTCTTCTCTACGAGTGAGTGGACAGCTGCTTAGGCTAACAGTTAGCACAAAGACATTTCTGTTGAATTTCTTAAGTTCCAAGCACTTGGCGCGTATGTTTGTAATTAGAATTAGCCCAGGACCAACCCACCAAAATTCTCTATGAAGGATGTATCTGCGAAGGACGCTGGCCATTTGCCGGATTAGCCGCTTAATCCTTGGTCCGAGCGTGCGAGTCTGTGTGTGTTTTCTGTTCTATTTACGTTGCTTGGCCAAACAATTAGCGCAAAATGTTTTTGGCCAGTTTTAATGAGTTATGAAATCTGTTTCCCAGGAAACGCAAGAGACACCAAAATAATGCTGTCTGATGTTGCGATCGTTCGATCATAAAAAGCAAGCCATGCAGCGCTCTGCCTTGCTCTAGTTACTCCAGCACTAGTTGGGCTGTAGTTATGTGCTCCTATCTAGATATATCCTACATCTACATATAGCCTATCGCTAATCCCACCTGCTTAGCGGTTGCCTAATCTTAATCCCAATAGGAACAGGCTCAAGCTAATCCTGATGCGCTGCTTCCGAGCGAGCAACGTACGCTGACGTCACTCGCTGGCTTAATTAAATCACAGGGATTAGCTTGAGCTGGCGACCGAGTTCGCATCGCGTGCCAAAGATTCATTCAAGGTTCTAACCCCTTGCCAAGGCGCTGGCTGTCGTGTGACTGGCTTGTGCCTTGGCTGCACCCAAGACTCGATCTCTCTCTCCTTCGCTCGCGCTCTGTCGACAATCAATTTGATATCAAACAGTCAGCCTAGCCTGTTGAGCGCCCTGAGCGTTTTTTAATAGTTTTCTTTTTAGGGGATGCTGCGGCCTATTCAAAAGGATCGCAGAGCTTGTTTACACATGTGGCAAGAAGCAACGGCGGCTGCCACGCCTTATGCAGTGGCTTGTATTACAGTAAAAGTAGCTGGAGTTTCAATTCCAGGAAAGACTCGGTTATGCTCAGCTTTGAGCTCAGCTTAGATCAAGTCCTTGCAAGACCTTTGCTGCAACTCTTTGACACATGTTGAGTCCTTTTTAAGCCGCGCCTCATTAGTCGAAAGGGTAGCTTGGTTTTTCGACGCATTAAAAAGCGGATTTGAATAAATGCCAAGTTCCGCTAAAATAATATTCAACTCAAGATTGCGTGGCTTAGCCTTAGCCTCTAACCTATTCATTCAGCCGCATCCTGTGCTAAGCTCAAGGATTAGCGAAGCCTTAATCAGCCAGCTTTGCATGGCAGCTCATTAAGCGCCGTCTCTACAACGAAGAGAGAGAGAGAGAGAGAGAGCGAGGCCAGCTCCTTGCCTGATTTATCAATTGCAATTCGATTTGTCATGTTTATTATCATCAAGAACATTATCAGCACATTATCGATTGCTCGATTGACTATAAATCAGAGGAACCCTTCGCTCGATCGAGTGTTACAAATAGCTAAAAAATTTGTGGGCAACACGCAGAGAAAGAGAGAGAGATCACATATCATCGTTGACTACCCCTAACCCTATTTCTAACCCTACCCAAGCGCTTGGCTCAACTTTCGCTTTCACTCTTTTACTTTTTTATGAGCTCTTCTATTCATGTTGACAGCTCACCCTCGTGTGAAGCACGCCTCATGCCAAATATTTGCTCAACATTTTTTCGTGTTTTCTGACAAATTTTTCGTATATATTTTTTGTTTGAATTTTGGCTTTGTCAGCGGTTAGGGTTATACTTGGTTACATAACTAGATGCTGGCAAGCAGCTGTAATACGAGACTGGACAGAGAGGCCCGCTTTAAAGCCAGTGCAGCTGCATTCAAAGAGTTGCCAATATGCTGGCTGAAAGGGTAGCGCAAGCTGCAAGCCATGGAAAGGCCTATTAAGTTATATGAACACCAATATTAATTTATTATCATAAAATAAATTAACGTAGTGTTTACTAAATTTAATATTTTTAAATTACAATTTTAATATTTAAATGACTAATTTCTAATTATATAAAAAAATATGTCATAAGGTCATAAGGCAATAAAACCTTAAGCTTTAACACATTTAGATAAAAATATAGTTTTTTAATATTATTTATTTTATGTTATTTATTTATATATTCTGCTAGCTCTTGAATCTCTGAGACTCTATTACTCACTTATCTCAGTCAGGCTCAACTATCATTAAAATTTTTAGCTCAAAGTACACTTTCGAGTCGTTTGTTGGCCTGCCTTATAAATATAATTTATTTCGATTTCAATGTCGTGTGCTACGCACTAATTACAGCTAATTTATGTTGGGCTAGGTTAGTGCCTGAATAATATATTAATTGATAGCAGTACGCACTATCTAACGCACTAGTGGCCCATATATATAAATCGCAAACTATTTAGCCTACAGCACGTTCAAGTAGCACTCTTCGAGTACTAATGCTCTTAGCTGTCTCTTGACAACGAGAAACGAGCTGATAATGGGTTGGCTTGGTTTGACATTTTATTATCAGCGGAGACCGGATCTCAGTGAAGACGAAGCAGCAGCTCTAAGTAGCTATGACAATAAATGTTTGTTAAATCGCTTGCTTATCAAACAGACGATTGTTATTCTGACTAATCCAGCCTTGGGAGAAAGCAATCTTATAAAGGGGTCGCAAATAGTTAAAAATTATTTTATTTTTTAATCTCTTTTTCGCTCTCTCCCACTCTCTCTTTCAGCACTTTGAACACTACGGAGTTGTTTTTAATGTTTTCTACGTATTTTAATTTCCTGGCAAATATCATATTTTGTTTGTTCGACTAATCCATCGGAGAATTGTTTTAGTTTTTGCCAGTTTTACGTAACATTATGCAGAGCAAAACATACTAGACGACAGTCTCTCTATTTGAAACAAAGGTCCTTTTTGGGTCATTGTAGTTTTCACTTTCGAAATTGGCAAAATTTCCACGGTAGTTCGAATGCTGACCGAAATTAACATCCCGTCGCGCTCTACGGTCGCGTCCTTGGCCTACCTAACAGCACCTCAATATACATACATTTACATATTCTGTCTGTAGCCATTTACGCATGTTTTCAGCTGAAGTTGTGCATGTCCTTGCCATAAAAATCTACATAAAACCATTTAAAAGTCAATCCGCAAGAGTCAGCAGTCGAAAAAGTGATTTCGAAACTGTTTTTTAGCAACGGGTTTTTGTGCAAGTTTTTTGTGGCTTACCTTATCTTACCTGTCTGCATTTAGATTTTTTTTTTTGATATTGCTGTTTTTTATGATTTTGGTTCTTTAGACGTGTGCCAGCAATTAGTTGGCCATTAAAACGCAGCTCATTGAGCAACTCAACTCAGCTCAACTCAACAGGCTGCTTGGCATACGACGAAAAAAGCTCACTCAGCTTTGCCCCTTCGCTTTACTTTCACTTGGGCTTCGCCCCTTTTTGAGTAGCAATTCGCTTTGTTTACTTCCTGTTTACTCTTACAGCGCACGCTCCCAGCCAACCCCAGATATCGGATCTAACCCCACACTCCTCGCTCCTTGCTGACTTTTGGCGTTCGTTCTCGCTTGCTCGCTCGCTCGCTCGCACGCCGAGGCGCTCTTTTCGCCTTTATCATCCCCCTTTGCGCAGTTGAGCGCATTTTTCTTTGCTTTATGTACAAAGGGGAAGTGTTCCATATGAGTTAATTGCTGCTGTTTGAGTGGAACCGAACTATTTTAAATGTTAACTGTCTGTCAAGTGTTTCCTTTTTTATGAAGGTTCTAAAAACGGAAGTGCTCGCTAGTTTTTTAAGGATAATATAGGTAGTTTTTTTGGTGAGTTGTAAAAAACTCGTGGGTCATAAAACCATAAAACTTTTTACGTCTATTGTAGAAACATTTTTTTTTTATTCTTTTTTAAGTATTTGGCTAAGAGTCAAATCATTGTATTTTGCTGGCCTAGAAAGAAATTAGTTTAGTTTAGTTCTAGCATTATGATTTATTCCGTTCAGCAGCTGAATCATTTGCCTTCTCACTCTTCCATACTAATTTGCATATGTGCAGCATCAGACATTGCCTAGGTAAAACAACAACAGCGCATAGCAAAAACAAAAAAAGTGCTGAGGTATTTTTGAGCAACGCTCAGTTTTTTTACAACCTCGCATACACATACACACACGCACAAGCATTGAGCCTCATAAAGGAGAGCACGTTACCTGCTTTGATCGGCAGCGCGTTTCGGGTTTCGTTTTTCGTTTCGTTTCGTTTCGTTTTTGTGTCGTGCTTCCTCCCTTTGGCTGGCTGACAATGTGCGTGTGCGAGCGAGCGAGTGAGTTGCTGAGTGAGTGAACGATTGAGTGCGTGCCTGCGTGTTTATGTGTGTGTGTGTCGTGCAGAGAGGGTGAGCGTGCGAGCGTACTTATAGTTAGCGCACGCGGCGAATTCGTATCATTCGTGATTTGGCTCTGACAGTGAGAGGAGCACAGTTTCTGATGCCAAACAAATACACATACACACACAAACACAATCGTAAAACACACTCACGAAGCAAATTTGTTGCTTCTAAAGGATTTCCACAGCGCAAAGGATACACTCTCTCAATATAAAAACGTGTTGCAGTCGTTCGCTTCATATCATTTCTCAGCGACAACTCGTCACAGTCACAACTCAAGAAACTTAGTTAAAAAATAACAAAAATATAAAAATTGAATTTGTTGTGTCTTAACGATAAAGTAAAAGAAAAGGAAACGCGAGAACCAACAACAACAACAAACCAAATACCTCAACAAAATAGCAAAAGAAACGTTAAAGTTTATAATTAAAATACGAATAACAAATTTATAATTGCAACTACCTCATTTTTGTATAACGTGAACTTTTGTAAACTGTGCAAAAACTACCTCAAAGTACAAACACACACACCACATCCATACCCTCACCCACACACACAAAGTGCGCGAAATTATTAAAAGTTTTCGAAAAGTTTAAAACAAACAAACAACTCAAATGAAATTAAGTGTTCAGAACTGAAACCAAAAACAAACTAATTGTAGTGAAATTGTAAGCAAGCCGCTTGCAATTTAATTTGCTCAATCGAAGCAAGGACACCAACAAATAAACAAACACACACACAACACACAGTTATGGCCATATCAATGCTGCAGGACGCGCAAACACGAAGTAAGTAATATAAAAATATTTTAATAAAATATATAAATATATAGAAAAGAGAAACAGCTTCAGCACAAATTTTAAAATTTGTGGAAATGGTTAAGGTTTTCATTTTGCACTTAAATCAACCAAATTAAAAATATTCAATTTAGGAACATTTGTATTATAAATTTTTATTATAAAGTCCAATTTACAACAATTTTTGATTAGACAAATACAAGAGAAAAACAGAAAAGGAATGCGAAATATAAATTTCTTTCAATTTTAAAAACGTTATTTTAGATATAGACTGACACAAAAATAGAAGAAAATGTTAAGAAAAAGTCTAATTTTGTAGTTTATCTAAGACTCGATTTTAAAATCAATTTAAGTCTTAAGCTCTAACTGAATAGTTTTTATGCTTCACTTCCTTCAAACGCATTAAAGGTCGCATTAAAGCGCAGCGATTCACATATACACAAACACATGCTTGAGCACGCACAGCAATAACGACGTCTCAATGTGCTTGAGTTAACATTAGGCGCCATTTTGGCAAATGCTCAACGCACACACACAAACAGGCCCATACACTCACACATGCACAGCAATTAAGTTTTGTTTACAAGTTTTTTTCTTCGCCGGCATTTAACTCGTTTCTTCACGCCCACCAAAACAAATGCTAAAGAGAGAGGGAGCGAGAGAGAAGGGAGGGAGGGAGATAAAGAGAGTGTTCGTGTGAGCGCCTAAGAGCGTGTACACAGACAAAAGCTCGCACATATGTTACATATGCGGCGCTCTTTAAGAGAGTGAGAGCGTTCTCTTTGGCCACCCACACTATATGCCATATTCACACGTGCTGCTGCTTAGAACCCCAAAATAAAGAATAGGAAAAAAAACAAGTTAAAAGTTGTGTTTGACGCCGCGGGCAGCGTTGACCAAACTGTTTCTGACAGCTCAGCGGGCGAAAAAAAAGTAGAAAATAGAAAACATAATATAAATAGAATATTGGGAAATCAAGGAAATGTTTGCTCCAGTTTATACTAGGATTTTTGAATAGAGAATTGAAGTAGAATTTGTGATTTTAGAAAATTCACTCTCTAATTGGTTTAGTTTATTATATTGTTTTATTTTTTAATCTTGCTAACTTTAGTTCTTTCCTTCTTTATTTTTTAGGCTTAGCCGCTGCCTTGGCTGGCATCAAACGTGAGGACATGGTTGTAGATCGCTCCATGTCGCTGTCACCACCCATGTCTGCAAATACCTCGGCCAGCAGCCCCGTGGCCTCCACCAATTCGCACTCGCTCTACCCTGCGATGGGCCTACAGCAGGCTGCAGCCGCTTCTGCCTTTGGCATGCTGTCGCCCACACAGCTGCTGGCTGCCAACAGGCAGGCGGCTGCCTTTATGGCACAGTTGCCCATGAGCACATTGGCCAACACACTCTTTCCACACAATCCCGCAGCGCTCTTTGGCGCTTGGGCGGCCCAGCATCAGCAACAGCAGCAGCATCAGCAGCAGCATCAGCACCAGCAGCAGCAGTTGCAGCTGCCTCTAGCTGGCACTCATCTGCATTCGCCGCCTGCTAGTCCCCATTCTCCGTTAGCCGGCAGTGGAAAGCATCCGCTTAGCTCGCCCAATAGCACGCCACAGCATCATTTGGGCATGGGACTCGGCGAGCCCGTTAAGAAGGCGCGCAAGCTGTCGGTCAAAAAGGAATTCCAAACGGAGATCAGCATGAGCGTTAGTGATTTGTATCATACACCTGGTGGTCCCATTTCGCCGCCTTCCAGCGGCAGTTCGCCCAACTCCTCGGCACATGAGGCAACTGGGGCAGCAGCAGCAGCAGCGTCAGGGGCAGCTGCGCCTGCCAAGGACCCGTCACGCGATAAGAGTTTCACGTGCAAGATTTGCTCGCGCAGCTTTGGCTACAAGCATGTCCTGCAGAACCATGAGCGCACGCACACAGGCGAGAAGCCTTTCGAGTGTCCCGAATGCCATAAGCGCTTCACCCGTGACCATCATCTGAAGACGCATATGCGTCTGCATACAGGGGAGAAGCCCTACCACTGCTCCCACTGCGATCGCCAATTCGTGCAGGTGGCCAATCTGCGGCGGCATCTGCGCGTCCACACAGGTGAGCGGCCCTACACCTGCGAGATATGCGAGGGTAAGTTCAGCGATTCGAATCAGCTGAAGTCGCATATGCTGGTCCACAATGGCGAGAAGCCGTTCGAGTGCGAACGCTGCCACATGAAGTTCCGCAGACGCCATCATCTGATGAATCACAAGTGCGGCATCCAATCGCCACCCACGCCCGCTCTCTCGCCGGCCATGAGCGGCGATTATCCCATTGCTACGGCAGCAGCAGCTGTTGCAGCAGCAGCTGCCTTGGAGTGCTCAACCAACAAGTTTGCGGCTATGTGCGCCAGCTATGGCGGCTCGGAGGAGTCTGTGGATTTGGCCAAGAGCAGCTTGGATGAGGAGGCACCGCTAGATCTGAGCGAGGATGGCGCCAGCTCTGTTGATGGCCATTGCAGCGGCAGCAATGCACGCCGCAAGGCGCAAGACATACGCCGCGTCTTTCGGCTGCCACCGCCACAGATCGTGCACGTTGCCAGCGATATGCCCGAGCAGACGGAGCCCGAGGATCTGAGCATGCACTCGCCACGCTCAGCGGAGTCGCACGAGCACCACAGCGAAGACATCGATCTCGATGAGCTGGACGATGCGGCTGCGCTCTATCTGCGACAGCAGCAGCTGCAGCAGCACTAAGCAAAAGTGAAAAACAGGAAAAATTTTGTATATAAAAATCGAGGAGTTCAGCGTGTTCATCAGATGAGGCTAGCTGAAGAGTTAATGGAACAGGAATTTATGTCAAGTACAACTAGCTTGAAAAACTAAAAACTAAAAACAAAAAACAAACCCAAAACACAAACAAAGATTTAATTAATTTTTAGTCTTTAGCAAAGAAAACAAAAATCGATTGCACATAAATCAAAAAGCTCCAAAAAATTGTACAAAACAAACTCGAATTAAGTCTAATTTAGGCGCTAAGGAAAACGCTCTCCCAAAAAAAAAAACTAAGACGAAACGTAACCCAGCTAATGTTGTGCCATTCTCAAAGTCTAGTTTCTAGTTCTCTTTTAGTTGATATGTAGCTTGTAAACCTTTGTTGTCCAGTAATTGTATATAGTCTGCCAATTGTAAATTATACAGCGCTCTATCCCAAAAAGAAAGAAAAAGCAAAAAACAAAACAAAACAAATCCAATCTTAATCAAAACATAATTTTAATATATTTTAGTTATTGTTTAGTCTAATTTGTACGCATCTTTTGCTTATTCTCAAAGAAAACGCCAATCAAAATTAACTTTAAGTTATTAAACAAAAAAACACGAAACAAAATCATAAACATAATTATTAATAAATTCTTTTATGCTTAATGCCAATTGTTTTGTTTGCCATAAATTGTAAATTTAATTATTTTATTTTTAATGCATGAATCTCGTTTTATTATCGCATATATATTTTATATATATAAACATTATCGATTCTGATTCTATTTTTAGTCACTTTTTTAGTTTGCTATTTAAATTGTATTTAATGAAGCCCCGCCCATTGCTTGCCCATGCTGTGAGGGGCAAAAAGCTATGAAAATAAAATTATTGAAAAATATCCAAGAAACTAAATTTTTGTTTTTATTTATTTTATTTATTTTTGTTTGTCAAACTATATTTACTTTTTGCAGACAATATTTGACATTTATTTATTGAAATAAATTGCAAATATTGCAAATTTATACAAACACTCTATAAATATATTTATGCTTTCATTACATTTTTCTTTAATTATTCAGAAAAAATAAAAAACAAATTTCGGTTTTATGTTTTTTTTTAATCTCTTTTACTTTGCCAAGATAAGCATATTTACTTTCCCCTTTTTAAACTATTATCGAATACCTTTTAGGCATTTGGAATTTGTTTTCTAAATATTATTTTTTATTGAAACTTCAAATAAAAAATTTTTGTTTTCAAAAAGCTTATTACACATCGAAAATACTTTATAAGAAATTTTAAGAGGTTTTGTTTTAACCTATTTGTCTTCTTTTTTTAATTTATCTGTAACATATTTAAAATTTTTTAAAATAATCTATACACCTGCCGCATCCACTCACTTCCACTAATATTATATATAAATAACATAGCTCAAAAATAAGAAAATATATAGTCTAAAGCTAGATCGTTAAGTCGTGAACCAAGTAAACAGGAAGAACTACTATAACCGAATACCTCCAATACCTCTATGTAAAAAACGATTTGTTGTGATTGTCATTAAGCAACACACACAAACACACACACACACATACATATACATAACGATATATATATTAATTACAATAACAACAATTTGGGCAATCGTACAATTCAACTGAATTTATATACAACAAACAAAATAACGAAGCTAGATCAGCCGATACAAAAGTTATATATAACTATATATATGGGAATTTTTATGCATATTTTTTATGAGCTAAGAATAACGAACGATTTTCCAAGCATTTAGAACTCATATTAATCTAGACCTAAGTGTATATATAACAATATATATAGCTGTACATACATATACATATATATATATCTATATATCTATATGTGTATATATATATGTACTCGAAACAACTTACACTACAGAATAATTTTAGTGCAATCTTTCGTTTCGATATAATTTTAATATTTAAAACGAAAACAAAATCAAATGCAACAAAATATTGTGTAATTTTCTTTGTTCATTCAAGTGTATGGTATACAAGTTCCTCAAGATTAATAAAAAAAAAACAAAAATGAAATAAAATAGTAAACGCATCTCAAGATCTACAGAACTTTGTACTTGAGAAACTGCGCATTGTACACACACACCTCACATGTTTCATACGTATTATGTATATTTAAAATATGACAAATTATACATACATATATATCCTAGCTGTATAAATATATCTATACATATATACTCTATATAATACACGTAAAGTCAATTTAAACTGTATATAATATTTGTATCCAATATTCTGGTCAATATATGTGCAATATATTTAGTCCAATATTCAGCACCTAAAAACATAATCTAAAAAAAAATATATATAAAAAGAAACAAAAAAGAACCTAGAGAAATTCATAATTAAATTATTAACTAATATAACTTATATAAACATTCTATATATGATTACAAACTATCTAAGGCATGCGCTGCTCGGCACATTTGATTTTCTAGTTTATTGTTGTTGTCTTTTCAAGCATTTTAAATATTACAAAAACAAGAACAAAAAGAAACAAACAAAAAAAAAAAACAATTACTTAAAAACAAATATTCATTAATTTTTTAAGAAAACCTCAATGTACGAGTATTTATTATGTTTATGGCGAATTGTGTGAATACAAAAGCGAAATATATATATTACAATATTGTGTTAAAGCCGCAACGATTTTTAATCAATAAATGTAGGCACCAGCACGAACACCCTCAACAAAATTAGCCCCAACCCCCAGTTGCTACCCCGTCCCTTGCCCGGCGACATTATATAAATTTTTAATTTATGCAAACGAAGCCCTTTCGCATTATTTTACATTTGCCACGAGACGCCCCACTAATGCTGTCGCCGCAATGCTGCCACATGCCACCCAAGCAATCCCCAACCCCCTTTTGGTCCAACCCCAACTTCACATTTTGAATTTTTGCGCCTGAAAAAAAGAATCTCTCCCTATATATATAAATATATATATATATGTATATATAAAATGAAAACCGCGCCGCGCGAGCAGCCAGAAAATGTCACAGTGTTTTCGCATTTAATCTTCACAACAAAAACAACAACAGCAATGGCAGCGGCAGCGGTAGCTACCCCCAGCAGCCCCCAACCACGCCTGCCCACCCACGCGCCGCCTCCTTTCATTGTGCCCCTTTTTAACGGCAGCAGCCGAAAAAGGCTTCGTTCTATGTACAAAATGGCAGCATGTATTACATAAAACTCGTCTTATGTGCTTACACATAGCACAAGGCTTCGACGTCGACGTCGTCGTCATCGTCATCGTCATCGTCGGCATTCTGCGCCAGTTCCTTCCACTCCTTTAGATTCGAGGGGTTGTTAGGCCCGGGGATGGGGGATGCGGGAAAGGTCCTATGCTGCTTATTAGCATTTCAGCCTTTCTTCGCTGCCTTTCGAGTAAATGATTTAGACTTGGGTACGAAAGAATTTTTGCCAAATGAGTTTACGAGTGTTTGGCTGTAAGGATTTCAATGCCCTGTAAAGGCAATATTGGTGGGGTATATGAAGACAAACCAAAAATTCAATGGATATATGAATAATATATGCTAAGAAATTAAGGTATATATATGTCTATATGGTATCTTAAGTCGTATATATTCACTTCACAGTCTTAAAAAATAATCCATTTTGACAAAATATATGTATGTAAATATATATAAATATAGTGATATAACAGGGTATCATTTATTCGTATATACCTAAGCACCTATAACACGAAGTTCCCAGAATTGAAACCATATTAATGACATTTTTAAGATATGGCTTATCTAAAGGAATGTTAAAAAGCATTTTAAGCTTGCTGGCCTCACATGTCCATATTGGGTATTTAAGTTGAAGATTTATATATCCTATCGATAAAGACTTAGCTTAAATACTAAAGAAGTGGGACTATATACTATACAAACTATATATATAATATATATAATAAGATAATCATAGGATATCTTAGTTGCCACAATGTTAGCTCTCTTGCAACTTTTACTTTGCCCACAGCATGGGTAGCCAACAAAGGGTAGCTGCTAGTCGGGCCTGCTAGGTTGTTATTGCCACAGCGCCACAAGTACGAAAAGGCAGTTGAAATAAATTTTAAAGGCTTCTTCTTTTTTACAGCCAACCGCCGAGCAGCGGCTCATTATTCAAATTGAAAAATTATGATTTGCGCCCAGGCAGGACTCGAAGTCCGAAGTTCGCGTCCAGCGAAGCAAGCGATTCTAATAAGCTGCCTCAAGTGCAATAGACTAAAGATGGGGAGAATGCTGGGTGGGGGTAAGGATGGGGCTGGAGGGTGGCAGTGGGACAGCTGATGCCGCATTGGCTGCCGCTTTCATTATCCTGCGGCCATTCGCCTCAATTAAATGGGTGAAATTATGAGCCTTATTAATATGGCAGTCCTGCGTGCTGCGTGCAGCGTTTCAGCTTGGTTCGGTTGAGTTTTGTTGGTAGATATACATTTTTGGACAGCTTTACTGAGCTTAGTTGATTTTGAATAATTGCGGACGTTTGTAAAAACTTTTTAAGTGGCAAAATATTAAACAAAAAAAGTTGCCCTGACTAAGTTGAAAAGAAGCTGAAAATTATTTTGAAAAATTTAAAATTGGGTTAACTTAGGCATTGTAATACTTCTATGTATATATTATTTCCTCTTTGCCAAGTAAAACTAAAAACATCCTTAGCTATTCAATACCATTATTTAACCTACTAATAGAGTTCAATCATTATGAACTATGTAGCTAAAAATTGTGCAAGCACAAAGGATTCAAATACACACACATATGACAAAGAAAAACTGCAACAGGATCAATGCAGAGCGAAACAAAGAGTTAACAAAGAAAGGGAAAGAAGAAGAAGAGTTGTCAATTGTCGCATGAATGAACACAAACTGAAGCCAATTGCTGTGGCTCTGCCTGTGTGATCCTTAGCCAGGTCCTGCGGCGTGCTAAGCTCCCCTCGTGCGCAAAGGCATGCAAATTTTTGGCAAATACTCAAACGCACACACACACACATACACACGCAATTAGCAGTGGGTAGTTCTTGAGCTGTAAGCGATGCCTGGCTCTCAATTACCAAAGAAAGGCATTGCGAATTTCTTGGCCACACATCAGGACAGACGGGTAGAGAAAGTGTCAGGACTGTCAAGGACATTCGCTCACAGCATGCTGAAAATATATGGAAATAAATATATATATGCAAGTGGGAGACTAGTTTGGTTATATTATTCACTAGCTTACATACATATTATTTAGTGGGTCATGAATGAATGCATAATCGATACTTAACTAACTTTATAAGTCACAGAATTTGTTATTGTTTGTAGCGTATCGTTGTTTTGCTTCATGACCTCTTGAACTACACGTTACAAGATCACTATATAAAATTCAGTAGTTCGTTTAAATAAACGATATGCTGTGCTATGCTAATACGATAGAGCTCTAGTGTGTATATATTTCAGTTTGCCTTGAGGGCACGAGAAATGAAGGAAATTGCAATCCGTCTTAACAAATGCTCATTACAATTTCACATTTAACATCCAGTAAGTATTTTCACTCCTTTCCCAGCGAGGCGCTTATCAACGCTCAACCCCAAGCAGAGCAGAGCAGAGCGGAGTGTAGCTGAGGCAACAAAAACAACCCTCTCACAGCGGCGACAGCGACGCCAGCAGCGACGCAAGCAGCGATAACGACAAACTCATTTGCATACGAAGTGCTTTCGCTTTCCTCTGCTGGCAACCTGCAACCACTTTTTTTACTTCTTTTTTCTGTTATTTTCTTTTTGTCGAATGGCGGCCGCACCTGCGTCTGTGTGCGAGCGAGCTGGCACACAAGAGTGCGTGCTGTCCCGCTCTGGCCTTAGCCTTAGTCAAAGAGTTTAATGCTGGCTGAGCACAGCGCCTTGGCTCAGCTTTTTTCTGCTGCCTCATTATCAAGCAGCGAGCGTAAAAAACTCATTGAGACGTTTGCAGCAGCCAGTGGAGCCTTCCCCCTCCTCCCCTGCTCAGTTCTTTTGGCTTTGGCTTTGGCTTTGACTCATTTTGTCGTCTTCCCTCTTTTTATTTGTTTTCCTCAAGTTGCACGAAAATCAACGTAAAAGCGAAATGAAGAAAATTTTGTTTTTAAAAAAATTACAAACAACCCCTTTGGCTTTTCTAAAGGCAAAAACGAAGAAGAAGAAGAGCAGCAGAAGTAGAGAAAAGCGCGCGAGTGGGGCAGGGGGCAACACCAAGGCAAAAGCAAAAGAAATGAGCGTATATTATTCATGGTATTAATGTCGCAAGCGCAGGGGCGCCTGCTAGCTGGCAGAGAAGCGGGCCGAGCGAGGGAGGTGGGAGGAGCCGAAGTTGGAGCAACACAACATGTGGGGAGGGGTGAAGCGGGAGACTAAGCACGTTTCACTGTTGCGAGCACTCAATGGCACAGGACTTTAAGTTTTCAACAATGTTTTTAAGTGCAAGTGTTGCAGGTTGATGAACCAGTTGAGGCAGTGTGGCGAGAGGAGGCAGAGAGTGGGCTGCGCTGCTCTCCATATCAAATGTCGCTGCGCACTTCTGCTTAACTGTTTATATGTGCTTAAAAAGGCTTCTTCAGATTATTTTAATGCGACTTTTGTGCTTCGCTTTTGGTTAAATGTGATTAATATGAGATTTGCCGTGAGATGCAGTTTTTCTCTTAGATTTCTTAAATAGGTTATATAATTTTTATGAAATACTTAATTATAAATTAATTATAAATGAAAAGAGTTTTTAATAAATATAGAAAATAGTTGTAGATATATTTTATAAAGCTCTTTGCTCCAGGTCGAATTGAGTTGAAATGGCATTAGTTATATACTTACTATATATTCTTAATTAAGATTAAGTTCGTATTGCACATCTTTATTTGATATAATATTTTATTTTTTTTCTTTTTATATATACAAATTAATCTACTTAAACAAAGCATTCATAAATTTGTACAACTGAACAGATGATATTTGAATGGATGAATGAATATAAATAAAATATATAAATATATAAATAAAATGAAGTAAATATGCTTACAGTCCATATCTATATTTAAATCTATATCTATTTCTTAGAGATATGCCCAATAGTTAGGAGATCGTTAAAGGAATCCATTTTGCACTTACCTACACTATCAATAGTTGAGCAACAATTTGCTTTGCTGACCTATGCCAACTATACGCACCTTCAGCCATTTTCCCACGCTCGACTTGCACCACCACTCCACCGCTTCAACCCACATAAACTACACATATCACATATCAATTTCCATAATAGCCAAAAGGGCAGAACTCTTACCCAGCCATTGTACCACCTACCACAAGAAAAACAACAATAAAGGCAATTCTATGTTGAAAACGTTGATGATTACGCGTACATTAGACAAGTGCCACACACACTCGCAGACATACACCCTCTTAAACTCTTGCCCCCTTTTTTATTTGCCACAAAATTTCGACAATTTTGTACAAATTTACATGCATAAACCGCGACATGGGCGGCGGAAACGGCAATTGCCCGACAATAAATGGCAAATACAATGGCGTGTAGTAGGAGCTATGAAACTCCAAGTAGTTGCCTATACGATACCCTGTACTAATTTATATACATAAAAATTACTTGTTTGTAAGTAAAAATAGTAAATAAAGAAATAATGGAATATAAATGTATGAATATGATAACGGAATATATATATATAAATATATAAAGAAAATATATAGTACAAACATAGAGAATGTCAGTTGTCTGGCCTTAACATATATATTTAGAATATCAACAAATTTATTGACTAATATTAAACATTAGCATTTACTAAATGAATAGTAACTGAAAGAAAATATTTTTCAAAATAAATGTGATCAATTAAATTTAATATTCCTGTAAAGTACTTGCATTGTACTAGTCTCAGTAAATGCTAAGAACTTATTTTAAAATTGCCAATCGAAAAAAGATTCTAATTCCTGGGTGTATAAAGGTATTTCAAAAAGAAATTGTATTACTCTATATCGATTGACAAACTTTATTTAATTTGTAGTAATTCAGTTTAATATCCCAGCCACAATACAACACACGCCAGTCTTATAAAATAAAGGCATATAAACAGTTCAGTTTGATTATATAAAGTCGATTAGTATACATACTCTAGTATCATAAATATAAGCACTATAAAGAATAACAATAAGTCTATATAATTTATAGAATGGAAAGTTTTCTTTCTCAGTAAAAAGCAATCAACCTTCCACCTATGAAATTTGCAGGGTATGCAAAACCTAAAAACTACGCACGCGATTTGCGTGGATATTGCGTGCGGTCCCGTGGGTCCTTGTTGTCGTAACACAGGACATATGAGGCTCTGAAATAGCGACCCTTTTGCTTTCCCCTTTTTGCCAGGAAAAAAAAATATTTGGCGAAAATCAAGTGAAAAGCTAGAGAATAAAAAAAAACGAAAAACATTTGAAAATCATATGCATAAGGGGTGTGTGTGAGAGTTCGTGTGTGTGTGTGTGTGTGTGAGCGCTTGTTGACATTCGGAGCGAAAAGGAAAAGTGAGCTATCAACAAGCTATCATTCACTACACATATGCAAAGTATATGTGTGTGTGTGCATGTGTATGTGTGTGTGTGTTTGGCAAACTGTTGATGCGATTTAAGCGATTTGTTGTGGGTTTTCCTTGACGCAGCTTTTCCATTTTCCTCTTTTTTTGCTTGTTTATATTTGGTTTAGCGGGTTTTTATGCACGAGAGGAATTGTTGCATACTTTCGGGCATATGTTGCCAAGCATGCGTGTGTATATGTGTATGTGTGTGTGTGTGTGAGGAAGAGGGGTGCTTATATGTATATGTGTGCTACTTGACAGTTGGTTGAGGTCAGTATTATGTGTGGCAGGAGGGGCGTGTCCAGCAGCTGCCTTGCTCTTGCTACTTTGGGCTGTTGATTCAATTATAACCCATATATGTGGTATATGAAGTCTAAAAGGATTTGTCAGAAATAAAAGCTGAGGCCAGGCACATTATTAAATAATGCAGGAGCTGTAACAACTCTAATGTGTTCTATAATTCGCTTAAGCAGGAGCTGAGATAGCGTGTGTGTGACTGAGCCTTTTGCTTGATAGCCTTTGAACTAATTTGCGGCTGTGTGTGTCTGTGTGTGTGTGAGTGAGTGGTCTGTGTGAAAAGCCTAATGCAATTTAAGAGGCACATCAAAGTGTCCTGCCTAAGGAATCAATATCGAGCAGTGTGGGCAGCGCCCACAAAATATGCAAAGCGCAATTTAACAGGGCAATGAAAATTTCTTAATTACCTCTCATATCCGGCAGGCCGGAGACGACGGCAGGCAAAGGACCCGGCCATATCCTTTTAATCAGCAGCTCCTTCTTTTGCATGATGAAAAAATAACAAGGAAAACATTAATTAAAATGCAGACAAAACGCAAGGACCTGCAGCAGAAGAAGCAACAGCAGGAGGCCAAGCGACGAATAAGCGAATTAACAGCGGCCAGGACTTTGCATAAATGAAAGGATAATCAGCGCAGCACAACAATAACAACAAAATGGCGCGCAATTAACATGGAAATGATGCTGTTTGACACCAAACGCAGCCAACTCGCGCAACAAAAACCCAAAGGAGGGTTAAATTAGCTGGCATAAAGGAGTCGAGGAGCGAGTGCGGCGAAGGGAACGCAAGAAAAGTTTGTTTTAAGGACAGCAAAGAGGACAATGCAGCGCATAATGTAATATTGCCCATTAAGCGCGGCCATTAATGAACGAAACGCGCAGAGTCCTGCGCCTGCGCTCGAGTGTCATGTCCGCAGAGGGAGGGAAGCCCGGCGAGTAATTAAGTTTATGCGAAGTACAAAATTTAATTTCGTTTTGCCACCCTTTCTGCTGGAACAGCTCGGCAGGTCAGTTGGCTTTCATTTTCTTGGTATCTCTCTCTGTCTCTCCTTCTTTCTTACTTTTGTTTTTAATGCCTTTTGAAGTATTCGTCCTTATAGAGAGAAAGCATTGCGTTGTAAGCATCTTAACAGCATCATTTGGCGCCGGTTTGCCCAGGTGGCCACGCACTTCTTCTTCTTTTCTTAATGTACAAAATACTTTGTTTTTTTTTTGGGTTTTTTCATAAAGATGGTATTATATAGGAAGGAAAAAAGAAACAGAGAGGGAGAGAGAGAGCGAGCGAGAGAGGGGGAGAGGGGCTGTTTATAATTTTTAATTGGTGTTTGAAGTGAGCTTTGCGGGGCGGCGAAAATGTTGCTTAAGTGCCTCACGAAGTGGGTCGAAAGCGTTTTCAAGAGCCAAGGCCAACATTAGTAAATAGGCGTGGTGCTCTCCAAAATATGTAATAGTATTTGAAACTTGTTTTCTTGGCTATTGTAAACAGGTTTTTAATATGAAAGTATATAAGAAATGACAAGAAAGCAGACCATTGGAAATGTGTTCTCTATAAGCTCTACTTTAAATATCATGGAATTTTTGAATATTTGAAACTTCAGATTTCGAAATTTCCAAGATCTCAGTTATGCTACCTTAACCACTGAATTAGTGTAGATACCTTGTTGTAATAAGTTACACCTGTCAATATTTCTTTACAGAGTTATTGTTTATTCTATAATGAGGACAAAACATGCCATAAATAACAGAAATATACTAAAGTTTAGTTAACTATTTGGAATATTTGCAAAAACTGGATTTAAAATCTTTTATTAGAGTAATATATAATATATAAAATACAATCGAAATATATCATAATAAACTATACTCATATATATATATCATATTTGTCTATATTTAAAAATTCTTTCACAACTTTGTTGTTTCTGTATGTTTCTACACAGTGCTCTAAGTTTATTTTAAATATCATGACACAATGAAAATTCATCGGATCCTATTAAATCTACAAACAATTTGCATATACTTATTTCATATAGTTAAAGTTGTTCTGATTTGTTGTCGATTTCTAATAGAGACCCAAAAGTTTTAGATACTACTTGAAACATAATATGAATAGTTCGTCCCTTGGATTCATACTTAAAACTTTGAGCGTAAAATTGGATTTGATCCTGCAATATGTATCTTAAATAGCTCTACCTTTAGAGCATTGTCTCTTAAGTTTCTACTATTTAAATGAATAGGAGTTGATTATGTCTCACCTGTACAATTTTGCTCAGGCTAGCATGACGCTTCTTTATCATATATTTCTATTTGTCTCTATCGTTCTTCTTTCTCACAGCTGAGAGCAATGTGTAGCATATTGCAAATCATAAATCAATAACTTCCAATAATGCCAAAGGATTTCCATCCACATCATCAACAACCGACAACAACAACAACACGCAGCAAGCGTCGCATATTTTTCAAATTAAAAACCGAACGGTACAAAAAATAAAAAGAGAAAGAGAAAAGAAAAACAGTTCCACTGCGCCCGCGCTGCATAATCAGCTTCAGCTTCAGATTCATTCTCTACTGCCGTCGACGTCGCAGTCGTTGTCGCTGCCACGCTTTCAGCCTCTCGATGCGCATAAATTAAGTTAACCCCTCGCAGGAATAAAAACAGAAAAGAAAAAAACGCGCGTCTGCCTCATTTTTTTGTGTTCATCTATTTTATTTTTTTTACCATTATGTATTTTGTGATTAACTTTCGTTTTGCATGCAATGCTGTGCTCTTCTTCTTCTTTATAATACCTACAATTTTTTCATTTCAACCCATTTCTCAACCCTTTGGCTGGCTGCCTGCCCGCTTCTGTCTGAGTAGAAGGACTCTCTTGTTTTTTTTTCGTGCTCAACTTTTGCGTTTTGCAGCGATTTTTTTATTTTTCCTGCCAAGTTTTATGAATTTTGAGTTTTTTAAGCGGATATTATGGGAAGCCCTGCATATACAGGGTGTTAGAGAAAAAGAGTTCTCAGAAGTCATAAAAAGGTTCTAAAGCAACAAAAAATTGGCTTCAATTTCAAAGAAAACCTTTGAATGTATTTAAATAACTATTAGTATATAATCTATAATATTAAATTTTACTATTTTTAAGCCCTATTTTATTAATAAATACAGGCTATTTGTAGTCAGAGTTTCATAAAATCAAAGCAAAAACACCGAAAGCTGAACTAAGAGATATTTTCAAATTTTGAAAAACTTTAAGCAAGAAATTAAAAGATTTTTTTTTTCAATGTTTTCTTGTTATACAATCTATTATGTGTATTTTTAAGAGTTTATTAATAAATGAATAATTATTAAAATATTTTTTTTATGTTACTCGGAAAATGTTTTTCTAAATATTTTATTTCTTGATCACATAAATTAAACGTATATAGATTTGTAGGTAAATCTATTCATTATTTTTATGTACATTTTTTTACAGATATTCTTTTCTATTCCTACGTCTTGTATTCTTAGCTTCAGCCCATAGTTAAAAACTTCTAGAGTCAACAAAATACTTGATTGATAATATTCGAATTTAGTCTATTACAATTTAAAGCTTCCAGATTTATTTATATTCTATTCGAACTCTAGGCTCATTTTAGACAACTGTCGATTGATCCGTGCCGCAACACCCTATAGAGCGGCTACATAAGTTTTTCAACTCTTTTTTTCTGCCTGGCTCAACCAAATCAACCCAAATTATTCTGCACGAGCACATGCTAAAGTACCCACGTTTTTTTACTCTCTGCATACTTTTTTTTGATACCTCGGCCCTGAAAAGTTTTTAACCCTTGCATAGTTGAAAAAAAATTACATGAATATTCACTTGTCAAATACAAAAGTAAAAATGAAAATAAAAAACTGTACCCACAAAAAACCGAGCTGTGGACGGAAGCTGGCACTGGGAAGCAGTAAGTCTGGGGTTAGTTTCGAACTTGATTTTCGAAATCCCAACAAAATGCAAATTAAAAAAATAGAACTAGTGAAAAACCCTTTCTGCCAAAAGGGTTGCCCACAGCCGCAGGACACGAACCGTTGTCTGGGTAACACAGGAACCAAAAAAAATGCTGAGGGGTGTGCGTTTGTCGTCGTGTGTCCTGGCCAGGCACAGAGTTTCACTTTTTTTGAATATATATTTTTTTCTGTCGTATGCAAATGCGAAATTAAAAAAGGAAAGAAATTACACCCCATAGACAGATCCTTGCTTAGCTAGGTATGTTTTGAAAAGGGTTTTTGGTTCCGCTATTGACTCGCAATGCAGTTTTTCCAGTTTTTCAATTTTCCATTTGCATACGAAGCATAATCCTTGGCGTGCGATCGGCAGGCTTGCAATTTGCGCAAAGGATGCGTCTGGCACACGTCCTGGTTTGCGGCCAAAGACAAGCGATAGGCGTCTTTGTTGTTCGCCTAGCGGAAATTAGTTTTCCCTACCTTTATTTCATTCTGTCTTTCTCTTCTCATTGGGCGTCTCATTTACGCCTATTAACATTTTTGACAGCTGCTGCGCCAAAGGTGAGTCGCTCGGCTCAAAGGCTTGTCCTGGCTTGAACTCCCGTTTCTGCAGTTGACAGCTGCCCAATGGGCTCTTCGGCATGTCCTGCGGCGCCTTAACTTCTTTTTTCGTTTTATTTTGCAAAAAGCTAAATGCCTTGGGCAAATATTGGGTTCTGGTCAAGCCAGCCGGCGCAGACACATGTCCAAACACAGCAGCAGCAGCCAGCAGGACGCACATACAGGACATTGCAGTTTACACAGCTCCACGGGCTGGCCCCTTCCCTCCCCACCAATGACAACAGTCATCGTCCTTTTGCATTTGTTTTTGCACAAAAAATCAGGTTACTTCCGCAACAAGCACATATGTGTGTGCCACAAATATTGACAGAGCCACACACGTGCACAGCAGGTAGACAAAGCCAAAAACACAACAGAATCGAACAAAGACAAAGATGAAATAATAGTATAAAGACTAGAAGATACCCTCTAGTACTCACATAACTAAAGATATTTTCTTTTGTTTTTATAAAGAAAGGCAACTACAAATATCAAATCGAGTTTTATTTAGACCATAAGCCTACTGATTAAATGATTTAATAATGATGATTTAAAAAAGTTGTTAAGATGTTCTTACTCTATTTAGTTCGGTTTATTTAATTAAAAAGTATTTATATATGAACAACCTGCATATCTAGAGTATGGTCTTGATTATGCTTTACTTCCTTTGGAAATAATTCTTGTTTACTATATATTAATCACAATATATTTCTATTATTTCTTATTTTGATCTCAGTTGCATCAATTTGAAAAATGAAAAACTTTAAGCTAACTTTAAATAAGCTGTCGCTAGCTATTTTAAAATATTGAAATTTTAATTTCCATATTTTACGTTAATTCTCTATAAATAAGCATTGAAACAGTTTTCTGCAATAATTTAAGAAAACGAAATTGATCGAAGCTGCTTAAACTACTAAATTAAATTAAATAATAATTTTATTTTAACTCATACAGATATCACCACTTCAAATTTGTTTTCTCATCATATAAATCATCAATATATGCTTCAACCAAATATTTAACCGGATGCCATCATAGCACATTAATAAGATCTTAAAGCTTGCCAATCTATCACTTTCATATATCATAAATATATATATATATATATATATATATATATATATATATATATATATATATATATATCTATATATATATATATATATATATATATATATCAAACATATTCCTCACTTGATTATTCTCTCAGATATTGAAAATGCTTTAATATCCAACATACCCCATTCGCGTACCTTTCGAAAAGGTATCTAAAAAACTATTGCCTACTTGTATGCGCAGCTTAGAGATGGCAATCAGTGAAGCCAGACGTGGCTTATCTGCAATTACACGCACAGATCTCATCACAAAGAAAGAGTTGTCTGCTACAAATGGGGTTTATCAATGCTGTGGGATCAAACACAACAATAGGCATTTGAGCAAATAAAATGTTCTTCGAAAATATAAGAAAATGCGCAGACACGTCTTTCGCTTATATTCAGGCTCATCTTTCTGCATGCTGAAGTGTCTGTCTGTCAATATAATTTGTGTTTCTCTCTACATTTCTGTCGCCGAGGTCCTGGCTCATTTGGTTGCACAGGATTTGTGATGAAGGGTCCTTCGTGTTTGCTGACTTTTGGCCACATTTTTTGCAGTTTTTCAGTTTTTTCTCGATTTTTTGTCAACTTTTTGCTTTTCTTCTAATTTGATTTGCGTTTTGTTAGACGCGTGGCGACCCTGTAATTGACGGTGACTTTTCATTAGGCTACCCACCGGGCAAAGATGCTAAAGGATGCGCAGCAACAGAAAAAAGATGCTGAGTGCTACCCTTAAATTAAAAACTCGTTGAAAAAATGCGTGTCTCAAGTTTTTTCGTCTATCTTTTGTGTGGGGTCGGCGGAAGCGCGCGTCAGACCCATTTTTTTGTTCTGGTTCTTTCTTATCCTGCGGCCTATTTGAAAGTTGGATGGAGAGTTAAATAAAAAAAATCGATGAAGTAATTTCTATTTAGGCAGCTGAAATGCTGAGAAAAAAGCATGAAAAGCTTCAAATTAGCCGAGAGCAAGTGTTGGCTAGAGAAAAGAAAGAAAAAGCTACAGAGAAAAATATTTCAACTATTTTATGAATTATAATTAATAGATAGAGAGGGCTAGTAGTTTGTTGACCTAATACCCATTTGAAATAGAAACCCTCTCTCCGTAAATAAATCAACTTGACTTCAATTAGAACCCGTTGAGCTAGCAAAAAATGAAATGTTTTGGGCATAGAAAAAAACTGTCACCCTCTCGTCTGGCAAAAAAAAGTCAGACTCAGCTGTTGACATAGACACCGCGCAACCCTAACGCCGCATTGCTCTCTCCTTTTTTTGTTGTTGCTTAGCTTTGCTCTTAAATATAAAATTACACTATCAACATTAAGTTTAATACCCGCAAGTGCGCGGCAAAAAAACTTTCGAAAAAAAAAACGTTTTAAGTGCCACACACACACATACACACATATATATAAACAGAAAGTGGCTAGGGTTGTCGCGCTTCTAAGAAAAAAAAAAAAAAATGTGCCACCCTTCGTTTAAGGCAGCCGCGAAAATTTCTCTAGCTATTAAAAAATGTAAAAGCGAAAACAAGGAAAAGTCGCGAGCAAACGCGTGCAAAGCAAAAGTACAAAAATTTGAATAGCGTCGACGGCGACGCTGCGTCTGAAATAATGTGGAAAATTTTTTGTTGTGCTCCCATCTGTCCCCCTCCTCCATGCTCATTTGCAAAGGGTGAATGAAATTAAGAGAAATGAGCGGAGCTGAGCTGAGCTGAGGCGAAGCGGAGCGAGCGTCTAGATATCAGCGCAGCAAAGGATAACGGCAAGCGTCCTCTGATGAATTAAGCTTGTGGGGGGGTTAATGCCACCCTGGGTAACATTTTTTTCTTTGCTTTTCTTTGAGACACACACACGCACACATTTACATGCCAGTTCAATTTCCTCATCAAACATGCTTTTAATTTTAAGAGCGCACGTCGAGGACATGCACAGCGACCTGCCCACCCCGTACTCCTCCACCTCAACCGCAGCGCCACCGCTTTCAGCTCTTGGGTATATAGTCTACAGCACTTCTTCTTGCTTCTTGCCTTGAGACAGCAGCCAGCAGTACGCCAAAAGCTCATATCAGAAGCCCTTTCGTCTGCTTTCTCATTTGTGCCTTTGCTCGCCCTTTCCTCTTGCGCCCCCCGCTTTTGCGGAAGGGGTTTCGAGTTCGTTAGCTGTTGCTGCCGACTGTTGATCGATATTTTAATTTTATTTTTTCGCAATTTTTCCATTTATTTTGCTCATCTTCTCGAGCTGCGTTTCCTTAGCTTTGGCTTTTGGCATTTTTTTCTCCTCTCACTCCGCCTCTTTCTCTCATTTGGCGCTTTGATTTTCCTGCCAAGGATGTTGACGCTGATGTGGCTGAGCAACTCTTGGCTCTGACACTTGGCTCTATATATGGCATGTTGCCTTTTGTTCATTTGCATTTGCCTCGTTTTCATTATGAGCCTCCCACTCCTCACGCTTTCTCTCTAGCTCTCTCATTTTCTCTAAAGAGATATATGTGCATGCCTCTGTACCCCTGCTTTTGAGCCCTTTGTTATTAAGTTTGCAATTTGGCGCTTCGAGCGTTGTTCGTTCTGTGTGTCTGCGCTTCCTCTTTGTCGGTCTGGCTGACTGACTGGCTGGCAGTGCCCTGGCTTCACATATCCTTGGCAACTCTTTTGATGTGCGCCCGCAAAGGCTGTGCTAATGACTGAAATGAGGTATATTTTAGGTACAGTTGCGTCAAAAGTGTTATATAAAAGATTTAATCTGTTTTTAAGTGACAAGCTGAATGACTTAAGATCTTAATGCAGGAAGGAAGGAAGGTAACAGACTGTATAGAAGCCAATTTTTGTGTGTTAAAATTGCAATTTATAGTTATGATTTTAAGCTTAATTTAGGTATTTAACTGACAAGTCTAATCAACTGAAACAACAATTGCCAAACATCCATTTCATTTACAAAAACTTGCTTACTGCAATTTGAAATGGAATTTGAAAATTTAAAAGTATGTTAGGCTAATTAAATCTCAAGTTAAGGGACGCTGCGCATTAGTTTAGGCCTCAACAACATTTGTCATATGCATAACATTTACACTTATCATATATTAATGTTTATATAGTTTTTATTCGCTCCCGTATAATATATGCCTTTAATTTTATATTTTCCTTAGTTAAAGCTCGGCCATTTATGTTAGGCCTAAGTACTTAAAGGACAGCAAAAAGCTTTCAAAAAACTACCAAAACAATTACGTCAATTATGACGTAGATATAATAAAAACTTAAAAGCCGCTACATAAAAGCAAACAGAGAAGATACAAAGAAAAAAGAAGAAAAAAAAAACAAAAATGTAACAAAATGAGATAAAACAAACATGTTGTTGTTTTTGTTTTACAACGCGCGGACATTTCGCGCGAAATCAACGTAAAAAACAAGTCCTTCAGCAGGAGGGGTAAAAGGGGGAGCTCTTGGCCATAGGTGCGTTGACATATGCCGCAGCACCCGTCCCCGTCCCCACTGCATCGCATAAAAATGTCATAAAATTTGAAAAGCGCGAGACAGACAAGCGCAGAGCAAAGAAAAAATAAAACGAAGACAGTCGAAGCGACAGCCAAAGGACATGACAACATGTGCCTAGGCATTGCAATTGCTGCCAACATATCGCGAGGGTAGCAACACCCAAGCCCAGAACTCAATCTTAATGCTACCTTCTAATGCAATTAGATGAGTGGCAGGCTCTTCAGCCACAGCCACGGATAGAGCCACGTAATACCTAAGGACATTTGTTAATGTGTTTTCCTGATATGTCGCGCCAACAGGCAAAGGCAAAGGCAAATGCCAAGGCAACTGCATATGAATATTTTATAGTTCATAATATTGGTAAATGTTATTTTTTTATTTCTTGTTGATCTGTCAGTTTGAATTAACATGGCTATATTAACAAATGAAATTATTGCTTATTTATAAAGGCAAACACGAATTGCGAGCTCAGCTTATTACTTGATTGTACTAAAGGAATCAAAATGTGAAAGTAATGAAAAAATTTAATATCATTATTAAATCGAATATTCTGCTAACAGCGCAAAACCATTTTATGCTTAGCCTATGTTCTATAATTTAATAGACTTTTTTACTCTTTAGTTTAAATTTATATCGTATATTTTAGCTCAAATGTATTAATTTACTTCACTTCAATCTCGATTGAATTTAGATAGATATTCAATTAGATTTTACGATCAATATAATCGTCATCAATGGAGCCTCACATTCGCACTTATTTTTTTTAATCTATTTGAAAATCTTTTAAGAAGTACAGAAATCTTTTAACTACATTAATTTAAAATGCTTTCCATATTTTATTATGCATGCGAACAAGATTTAAGAAACCGAATTGAACTGTTTTCAGCTTTGTTTTCCAACTGCTACATTAATATCTAATTAGATCCTGTTTCTTTTGTTTAATCCATATATGGTTTTAGTTACAAAAGGAGTAGACCTAGCTTACATAAAAGCACTCAAAAACAATTCATTTCATATAAATCCTAAAATAATTTAATAAAATTCTATTGAAGTAGTCAAGGGTTCAGCTCATAAATTTGATCAAATTTGGTCTGATTTTAGCATTTGGACATTATATGACAAGTGTTTCTGGCATTTACCTCGAACTTAAAAAGCCATTAATCTTTAAAGGCTGTTTCTATTTCTCCAAGTTCTAATCAATTGCAAAATTGCAGTGCAAACTCGAAACAGGTGATGGGCATGAAAGCACTCAGCAATTACTTTTGAGATTATAGCTTAGATAGTGACTATTGGGCTCTGGTGAAATGGGCATCAAAAGATATTCCACAGTTGTTGCCCATATGCTTCGGGGCTGTCGCCAATTATCAATCATTGCGCTAAAATCTGCAATCTGAAAGTGCCTTGGCGATTGGCAAATAAACAGCTCACTCACAGCAGCAGTGAACAAATTGATAATCGAAGGTCCTTTTTTCAGCTTGACGAAGGGTTGCCCACACAAGCACACACACGTATGGGAGGACATGAGGGCGAAAGGAGTAGCTCAGTCTGGCATAAACATGACATTTATTACGCTCTATTAGCGGCGAAAGCAGTGAAAAGAAGGCAACGATATGCTCTGGCAGGATAATGGGTAGTCAATGCCGCGCGTGGTTTGGTTTTTATGTGTATTTTTTACACACATGAGTAGGACGTGTGTGTGTGTGTGCGCGCGCTGTGCAGGCGTGCGAATCCTTTCGCATAGGGTGCTGCAAGGATACGATTTGTAATGCGACGGGTGCGAGGCTTTTATATGCTAATACAAAACATACACACTGAATGAGTGCGCGTGTGTGTGTGCGCCTGGTAAACCAGCACTAAATGTTGACGCGTGCTGCTGTGGTCGACTTTGCCACATACTCGCCGACCCACACACACATGTGTGTAGATTGAAAGAGGGAGAGAGATGAAGAGAGACAAAGAGAGAGAGAGAGAGATTCAGAGAACTGGAGCCTTTGGCCCTGTTGTTTGTTTGTTTTGCGAGTCGCTGAAAGGTTAAACGCAGCCGCCAGGCACATAATTTTGTCAAGTGCTGTCAAGACATGTCTCGAGGCATTCCCTCGCCCTTGCCCTCCCCCCACACGCAAGCACACACACCAACACCGTCGCATATGTGTGTGCTACGTGCTGTTCGCACTGCTTAATGGGAAATTAACAACTTAATTAATTCCATTGCCATTTATCTTCCACTGCAACAACAACAACAACAAAAACTTCAACCACGGAAAATCAACAAAATTCTATTGGTCAAAGTTTTTGGCCCCATACACCCAAGTGTTGGAGAAAAAGTCTGCAGCAATGAGTTTTATTTATGCGCGTGTAGCGAAGACAAACAAGCGGCCCATGTGGCCCATGTGGCCTGAGGTAGGGGAGAGGTGGGCTTAAAGCATAAGGAAGCTCTACATGGGCCATAGATTAGACCTATTTAAAAATGTTCAATGCTGGCATTTAAGCAAAGCTTAGGTTTTTTAAGATTTTTCATTAAAAACTGTAATTTTCCATTTTCATACATTCAAATCATATGCTTGAATTTGAGCTAACTTTCATTACAATTCTATGTGTTTGTCAGCATGTGCTTCGTTAAAGACCCCACACTTTGCTCTGGGAAAACACTGCCCAGAGGACCAGTTGTTCAGCCCTCTAGCTCCGCTACTTTGGCTTCCCCAGCCCCACCGTCTCAAGGCACAGATCTTGCTTTTGATTTCTGTCCGTTAAGAATCGCCTGCCCCAGTCTTTACAGGGGAAAACGCCATTAAAACCTTACAAATTGTAACTTATACCCGAAAGATGAGTGGCCAAGAGTTGGAAGTGGGGGCGACTGGCTGGTAAGGGTGGCAACGGGTGGAGTGAGGCAAAAACCTTTTGTTTTTATCATTTTCCAATGCGCGTGCTGTGCTCCAGCTTTGAGTCCTTCTCCTTCGCCAGCTTCAGTCTTTTCGCAGCTTTGTCCTCGATGCTGGCAGCTTCACCTCCTTCACGATGGCCGCTGCGCCCATTGTTGTTGTTGGTCTTGGCACTGCTACTTTAGGCCTACGTGCTCTTTGCTTAATTTTAAACACCCCTCATTTGCATAAATGAATTATTTTTTCAACCCCAAACAGAGAAACAACGGCAACAACAACAACGAGAGCGAAAGCGAAGAAAATTAAGATTGGAAAACGAAAAGAAAAAAGTGTAAGAGAAGATGCCAAGAAAATGAGAAGCGAAATAAAAGGCGAGGCCCGAGACAAGAAAATTGCTTCGCAAGCGCAAAATTTCAAGTGCAAGGCTCAAGAGAAAGAGTAGGAGTGAGCACGACGGACACAAAGAGAGAGAGAGAGAGCTGAATGGCACTTAAAAGCGAGCTTAATGGGCAGCTAAAAGAGAAGAGAAGGGGAGCAGGGGGATAGGCTAGCTCGGACCACGTCAAGAGTTCGATACAGCACATAAAGCGCCAACAAATGTTCAATAAATTATTTTACGAAACGATTTCTTCTGCCAAACAATTAAAATGGAGAGTAAAACTCCTTGAAATAAGGACGGGCCAGGTGTGTTTTGTGTGCTGCTACTTCAGCTGGGGCCTGGCTTGAAATGACACAATTTTAAATGCAATTCTTTTCTTTTTTTGCGAATTTCTCTATTCGTTTTTTCTGGTTGTCTAGCCTCTATTCACTGCACTGAAAGGCAACACCAAGCAATTCAACTGCACTGCAACTGTTGCCAATTGTTGACCTTCGTCTCAGACAAACAATTCTCTCCTTTCTAGCCAGCCTTCTGCTGCTCGTGCTGTCTTCCTTTCGCTCTCTCCCCGTGGGTATCTCTGTTTTTTGTTTATTCAACAGCCAAATGTCAAGCGGGCGTAGGTTTTAGTTTTCCCATCCGCTCTATTGTCTAGCCAAGAGTTAACACCATTTGCAGGGGCGGCTCAAAATAAAGAAAGAAAAATAAAAAGTATATATAGAAAGATTCCGCTATGTTTATTAGTGCCCTAAATGAGCATAAAATATTAGGCAAGACTGTCGGCCAAGACACATAGGAGCTGAGTCTGAGTTAGGGCATTCTACCTGACCCCAAATTTTGGCCTCTAATCAATCACGTTGACAAACGCATTCCGCACAGCTAACTGTATTTTTGAGTTAGGGTAGTTCAATAGCATTTGCCACACTCATTAGTGCCAAATCTTTCTGCAGAATGTTCTGAAATAAATCGTGGGTCTTATGTTATAGTGGGCGGAATGGATTAGATTACTGAAAGAAGAGAAGAGCCAGGTAATTATTAGCTAAGAGTATATGAATGGTCAGTCATGATTTTCAAATAGATCTTATGATATTTTGAGATTGAAAGTAAATTGTGTGAGCGACATGTCCTATCAATCTGATTACGATATAGGACTTTACTACGATTGACTGGCTGAAGAAGAAACACAGGGGCAAATGAACATATGAAAACATCTTATATGTGCTTGCAAGATGGGAGTCCCAAACTTAAATCAGTAGAGATATTTTATTTATAGAAACAATCGAATTATGTGAACACAAGCTAAAAGAACTGAACGTAATAAATACTTCTTTATCTTTTTTGTGCATAGTCATCAAAGTCGACAGCAAAGCTTAGCCTTGTTCGCTATCAAATCAATTAGAAATTATTTGTCCTCTATTAGCTATAACTCAGTGAGATAGATCAGCAGTTTCAAGCATAGTCGAGTTTTGTATAGCAAAAGTATTTGCATCTCTCACCTGCCTTTCAGCTGCAGAGAGTATCTGTTCATCAGATCAGACATCAATTGCAAAGAACTGTAAGCGCCTCCCTCTATTTCTCATTTTGCATAAGGCTGTAGATCTTCAGGGCTGTTTGTCCTTTGTTGTCCTGGCACTTCATTTGCTAGCGCACTTGGCCCGCAATCAGGCGTGAGGCACAAATTGCGTCAACTGTCAGCTAAGAGCTGCAGTTGCAGTTGCAGTCGCCTGGGGCAGGGGCACGGGCAGGTGTGCCACAAAGTATGGCATGAAACATGCGACGCAATTTGAGCCCACATTAAGATTTACAGTTGGATAGAAGGCACGCGGCGGCTGCACTTTGTTTGCCTAACGGTGAACCAAGCGAAGGCTGTTGCAATTAGAAGCGAGCTGCGATTGAGTGGAAGTGATTAATGCCAGGACAGCTAAGAAATGCAAAGATCAGCAACAGGACTCGTTACCCACTCAAAAGAAAAGAGGAGAAAGAGAGGGGAAGAGTACGAGAGAGAAACTTTGTAAGCCAAGTGCGCTCAAAAGCCAGGACAAGTAGCAGCAGCAAAAACTTGGTAAGTCCTTACGACAGCTGCTGCTGCTTACACGAGTGCCACGCAGCAAGAGCTGACGAGCAGGAGAAGCGGGCAAGTTCTCAGAAAAAAGTTCATTAAAATTATGCCCTTTTCTAATTTTGAAAACGGCCTGGCCACTGGGGCGGTGGGCGTGCCTCTGCGTAAAGTTTTTTGCAGCGTTGATAGGCACTTGTTTTGGCCTCCACGATTTTTGCTTTTGACAATAATCACTGGACTGTTAATTTGTTTGCCGCATATATTTTTTGTACGTTCTCTCATATACTTTTCCCTAATTTGTTGTTGCTGTTACTGCTGCTGCTGCTGCTGCTGCCTCTGCTGTCTTCCAGTTGAAGAAACTTTGGCGCATTTGAAGCAAATCAAATGAAATCAAAGTTTTCAACCAAAAA
The DNA here is from genome assembly GCF_003285905.1 of Drosophila hydei. Lineage (NCBI taxonomy): Eukaryota > Metazoa > Arthropoda > Insecta > Diptera > Drosophilidae > Drosophila > Drosophila hydei. Next base: position 3,531,071 of record NW_022045656.1, read on the forward strand.
CACAAACAAAAACTCCAGTAAAATATTCAAGGCTGTTAATGGGAGGGAGGTAGCTCGTGCGAGTCGTGGGCGTCGGCCTATAGCGTCTTGGTCTGGGCGTGGCATACGATTCGTTAGCCTCAATCAACTGTCCCAGTGAAAGGGTTAAGCCTACTCACAGCAGCCTGCCCATTGGTCGAACTGTTTTCGCTGCTGCCCACTTGCCGTAAAAAGGGTTGCGTCAAAGGGTTTGTCAAAGGGTTAAAACAATGAGAGCTCAACCCTCTCCTATCCTGCCCACCCACCCCTTTATTTCTGACCGAATGCCTGCATTTGCAATTACTTTTTATGCTCAGCCATTGCTGCTGCATTTGTTGCTGCGGCCACTTACCCCAGCTCCAGCCACGGCCTCGTCTCTGCTTTATTTATGGCCAAAAGCTCAAACGTGCCAACGAGAAGAAATAAAAGAGAAAGATGAACAACAGCAACAACCCCATCTGTATAGCAGCAGCGACAGTAGCAGCCGTCGCCTTGCTGTAAAATATGCAAATTTTTTTTCATTACACTTTTTAAATACACACACTACCTTAGGGAGGTATAAAAGCTTTGTTATGTCGTTTAGTCAATCAGATAAAGAGATATGATTTTGGTACAAATAATATGTGTAAAGTAAGCATATAAATTAATTATGAATGGAGACATAGAAATATACCTCAATCTGGGTATATAAATATATATAATATAACTATATATTTCACTTTCTGTTACTAGGCTAAAATATGTTTTTGAACATATTTATATTTTAATTATTTTATCAAATATACTTATATTATTATTAATTGATTAGCTTCCAACTTGTTAGCCTTTGGTTACGGTATATAGTCTTCGGTTTTATGATTGTCTTTTGTCTCTTTGATTTTATTTCAGTTTTGTTTCGCCTGTGTAACGGTAAAAGTCACAGGGTTGCTAGTAATAAGCCCACCTCCACAACGCTTGTGCCTACACCCACCTCCTCAAGCTCCCACACCCCCCGGCGTTTGTTGCCACAGTAAGCACCCCCATCACTTAATTTATAACAAATGCTGCGTCTCCTGCTGCTGCTTCTTCTTCTTTTGCGTCGGCTGCTTGTACTCTTAAAAAGTTGCGCGACGTTTTTTTTCCAAGGGTTGGCGCAAATAATTTATGGCACCCGTGTGTGACTGTGTATGCGAGTATGTCTGTGTGTGTATCGCCTATGTCTGAGGTAAGGCTTTAACTCGCGCTTGGCTTCGCATCTCGCATCAGCTTAATGAGAAAAAGGCCACGATATTTGCGTCTTCAGCTTCAGCTTTAGCTACAGATACATTTACAGTATCCTCATCCGCATGCTCGTCCTCGTCATGTCCTTTCATGTGCCATGTGCGTGTCGCCTTCCTGGTCCTTGTTCTCTCTCATTTGCGCTTGTGTGCGCATTGCAATAATTTAAATTTCATTAGAATTTGGGGCATAAGGCACGACAGAAGGACACAAGCAGCCCACAATTTTTTTATGGGGAAGGAGTACGACCCCTTTTAAGGGCAGCCAGGATCTTGAAAGTTCTCGTATTAATTGCATTTTATAATTCATACTGAATAAATTTACTCAACTGGCTATCATATTGAACTACTCAACTTATTCATTGAATGAATAGGTGAAAAGCTCATGATGTTAAGACAATCTTAAGCAATACATAAAAGCTTTTATTCTTATTGTTATTGCTACTCATCAAGGCACCGATCTCTTCTTTTATTCTTCTATTAAGCTATTCAGCAACTAGCATCACTAACATCACTGATCTATACCAAGCGCTCCCAACTGAATAAAAACAATCAAATTGTAAAATTGGGAACGATACAGCTTGTAAAGTTATGAATTATTTTCCAAAAATATTAGTATAGGTTTAGTACATATACTTTAGTACATATATTTATTTAGTCATAAAAAAGTCCATCTATTTTCCTCTATGACACTCTTTCGCTCCCTCTCTCTATCCTTCTATCTGCCCTTTTCAAGTTATTAATGAAAAATTGTCATTAAATTCAATAAATAAAATATTCAGCTTAGTTTCGAATAACAATAAATATTTTGTTCTGTCGAGAAGATACTTTTGCAGTGAAATGAATTTCCATGCGCTGCTGCCCATCGATGCGCACTCACCCACACCCACACCCACATCCATACACATCATACATATACATACATACTGAGCAATTAAAATTTTCCATTTCATTCAACTGCAAATGGAGAAAAGCTATCGAACAAAGTTTCAGCTGTTTCAACATTTCGTTCGTTGTTGTTTTATTTTCTCTTTTCTTTGCTTTGCTTTCACAGATTTGTTTTTTTGAAGTTTGGACCAAAGTTTGCGGTAAGCAGAAGCCCCCAACCGCCAGCCAGCTGTCAACCCTCATTGGGGCCGCTCATTTACACTGAATTAAGTTGATCATAAACATGGCAACCGGGCCTCGACCCCTGGACCCCAGAATCCACTGTGCAGCAAGCTAGGCCTGGTCTAAAAATAAGCTCTGCCAAAGAGGAAGAAAAATTAAAGCGCCTGTCACTTGCAATTATTTGGCCGCCAGGCAAAGCTTCGCTTCACTTCCTGGCCACCAAACGCCCAACCTCCAACCTCCAGCACCCAACCCGAACCCCACTTGAACCACATTAACCAAATCTGAATCGAACCATTGAGTTGTCTTGGTAGAAAAAAATGAAACCTCAACGATTTTTGCCATCAATTATTAAGCGTGTGCAATTGTTGTTCGGAAACTCGAGATTAATTAATGACAGACGCCCCAAAGCTGCCAACAACGATTCTCGATTCTTGCTCTCTATGTATCAATACCTCTATATAGAAAGAATGCGTTGCTAGCTAAATCGAATGTGGAAACCCGTTCGAGTTTAATTGAAGGCAATGCGACGATAATTTGCATATGAAAGCAGAAGTTTGTGAGGCACGCGTCGCCCAGGGTAACACATCCTTTTTCATAAGCATTTGCATAGTGAAAATTTATGGCTGCTAAAAAATGACACCTCTCAGTTTTTTTCACTGCAGCTGCACTTTATGCTAATGTAAAAAAAAGTAAACAGGATTTGAAAGGGTTGTTCAAAAAAATGTTCCACTGAAGATCGAATAACCAAAAATGCAGTGATTTACTGCTAAAAGGAAAATCAATCGGAAATTTGGAGTGGCATGAGCATGCGCATCTAAAACTTCTTGTGCTATAGACAATCAATGAACATTGAAAATACTGTATGAGAAACGAGTGTCACAACTAAGAGTGCTTCACAACTTGATAGTTATTGAATACAGTGCCATAGCTGATTATACTCTGGATTGTTTAAGATAAGCAGACAGAATACGATTGAATAATTAAAATTACAACTCCAGTTACAGCCGTGGAGAATATCATAAATGAATAGGGCAAATTACAAGAGTCATTACCAGGTCAAGATCTTTTTGCCAGTATAATATTTTAATAATCGCATTTCTAACATGCTCTTTCCAGGCGCATTATCAGAAGAGAAAGTTTAGATTAAATTCGACAACATTTTGGATTGAATTTCGTGAGAGTGCATTGACTTTTATTGTAATGCTTCTACCAAAAGGTGATTGCCTTTAGTGGGAGCATACTCGTTCGTAAAACTTTTTCAAACAAATCAAAACAGCTTAAAGCAAATGATAAGTTTTGCCAACATATGTATAAATATATATGTATATAAAACTCTTTTTCGCATAAATAAAAAAGGTTCAAATCCCAATCAACTGACATCAATTGCAATCAACAGCTTATGATAACTTTTCTCACACGCTCTATTCAATCAAAAACCACTTGAGTTATAATAAAAAATCATGCCCATCAACAAAAATTATCCTTTATTAAATTGGATATTCGCATGAAGAGTGTTTGCTTAATGCACTCCAAAAATTTGCATATGAAATATTTTGGGACAACAAAAGCTGACAAAAGCAGGCCGAGCGACCCAAGCTGACCAGACCAGGTGCCTGCACTTCACATACACAAACACCCTCTTAAGTAAATGTTCATTATATGATTTGTGTGTTGTTGCTAACCCCAAAAAGTTAGCAAAAACTCTCTGGATCTTTGAGTTTAATGATGGACTTTAATATTAGATTAAATTTGCAGGACTTACATAGATTGAAATACTTTTTTTTAAGCCATTTCTCATAAAATTTTGCAATTGCAGGTGCAAACAAAGCCAGAGTTGGGATAGAGATCCAACCTAGTGGGTGTGGCCACACTCTCCTCAAAGGAGGCAAATTGTCGCTTGTGATGCACAAACTCGAGGCTGACCTTATCATTAAAGCGTCGTCGGGGCTTATTAGCCATGGGCCTATAGCGCCGAAATAGATCACACATTATCTCGTTGGGGTACTTGAGATGAAGTGGGGGTATGGGATAGGGTGTAGGTGCATCATTGCATCTGATAATGGGTTCATCCTGCACAACCGATGTCTTGGCATTGTCATTCTCCCAGACACCTTTCTGAATTTGACCCGTGTGCATGTGATAGAAGACACCCTCGCCATTCTTAAAGCCACGCGCAAAATGACCTTCGTAACGATTGCCATTAGCTGTATACAAATAAAGGGGGCTACTCTTAATCAGAACTGTTAGTAAAAGACGTTTCACTCACCGTAAAAGTGAACTCCAAGCCCATGCCTGAAATCTGTCTCCCATTCGCCCACATAGATGCTGCCATCGCCGAACCATTGAATGCCCAGGCCGTGGCGCCGATTCCTCACCCAATATCCAAAGTACACGCAGCCATCCGTATAGAACTGTTTGCCCATCCCGCATTTCATATCGTCGTACCACTGACCATTGTACACGGCTTGCAGATCTGTGCCACGTTTGCGTACGACTGAGCCGCAGCCTTGGCGCTTACCTTTTGACCACGTCCCACTATATTTAAGTTGTCCCTCCGGCTGTTTCTTCTGCGCATAGTCGCTGGCGGTGCGCTCCGCCGTAGTCTTTACTCCCCAGGCATTGCACTCGTTGCGCAACCAATAACCTTTATAGGTCCCCCCGTTTGGATAGACAAAGGTGGAGCGAACGCCCGTACTATAAACAGGCTTGTTTGGGCAGACGAAGCGTTGTACACAGGTGCGCATTATCAGAAATTTAAACAAATACTATACGAATAAATAATAAATAAAATTGATAATCATTCAATACCCAATCGGACACTTCTGTCCGGCTTGTGTCTTCCAAAATTTCTTGGATTTTATTAGGTTTTTTGTAACGTAAAAAATAAATGTTTTACTGGAACTGGAAATACGTTTCATGAATGCCTTTTCCTGGCCTATTTGTCTTTAACAACCAATTTTTGATTATATCGGCTCAACTGTTAATACTTATCAGGAATATATGTATATATATATATATATATATATATATATATATTATATATATAAGTATATCACTGTACGGCTTTATACTAGTGCCATGAAATATCAGACCTAGCTTCTACCTTGCGATTTATTGCGTTTTATTTTAAGCTGTTTTGTGTTTTTTTTCCAACTCGACGTATGCAGCATATAAATATTTAATTTTAATTGCTCGCAGCCTTTATTAATTATTAAAATATCAATTTTGTGCTTCACAATTTCTGATGCTTCTTTTTTATCATATCTTTTATATATTTTTTTCGGTATCGTTATCTACTTTAGGACATCGGCGCAACCTTAGAACTTTAAGCCGACAGCTTAATGGCCGCCAAATACCTGTGTAGAGGACAACCCCAGTACAATGCCTTGATGGCCGTTTGCCACGCCCACGACCCACAGCCCAGAACCGAGGACCCAACCACAACCACAAGCTCAACTCGCAGTCGCCCACGCTGTCTACTTAATGATAAAAGAAAGGACATTAGCGGACCGCGGCGCATCTTCACATTTGGAGCGCCTTTCAAGTGAAAAGCAAAGAATTAAAAAAAATTAACAACAAAAAGGAAAAAGGAAGCGCCAACAAAATGTGGGGGAAAGGCACAAAAGAGAAAAGAGAGTAAAAGAAAAAAGAAAAAGCAAAATGTGCCACGCGAAAGATTTGAAATTTTTCGTCCGCCCATTTATCAAGTTGCTTTTATTTCGTTGCGTGGGTGTAGTTAAAAATTAATAAATGAAATTAATGTCGGCGACACTTTGTCCTAAAAGAAAGAAGAATAAGCAGCACCACTAGTAGCAGGACTTGGCCAAAAATGGCAGTTGCCAAGGGTTTCCTTTGAGGCCATCCCGAGAGCAAATGCTGCTGCTGCTGCTCGAGCTGTGTTTACATCAAAAACATTTTCATTTGATATATTCAACGCCTAAAAGTCGATAATGCTTTTTGCCCCGACAGCTGCGTCACATGAATTTAATTAGCGAACGCCCAACACTTTTTTCACACTCTCCCAATCTGGACCTGGGTCCATCTGAAGCTAACACAATTAACTGCCCAACGGAAAAGTTAACGAAAATACAAAAAAAAACTTTACAGCTGGCAAAATCTTTGTAAATTCATCTTTGTCGCGGCCGGTGATTAATCACAAAGACGGGCAGCTCTCCACGTGGCTTGCCCCAATGCCCAATGAACAGGTGTAAGCCCAGCTGTGTGTGTGTGTTTGCCCTTAAAGTGTCCCCCTGGTGCTGTAGTCGCAAACTTTGCGCTTAATATGCAAAACTGTTCAAGCTTTGCGGTGGATTAAAAAGTTTGCCAAGCTTCGCTCCCGACCAGGCCAAGCAAATGGAGTAAGACATTAAGCGCTCTTAGCCAAATTAGCGCTCGGGTAGGAGACAACTGTACCCGAGTTTCAGGCACCAAAATCTCATTCTTCTAAGGCCATATACTTCTGAACTGGTGCTGTACGGAACTATAGCTCTTTTTTATCTAAATTTTTCTAATTTATACGTGTATAGGCCTCTTTAGCTAATTCTTCTTGATTCCCATTTATAATTTGAGCAGCTAATATGTTTTGAAGGACCGCCAATCCAATATAATTGAGTCTATAAAATCCAAAGCTCAGTACCAATCGGTCTAAGGAAATAGCTATAGTTGCTCCTAAAAGATAATAATAATACAAAGCAAATAAGCAGATAATAAAAATAACAAAAACTTTATTTGCTGAAAAACAATTTTAAAATATAAACAGAAAGTAGGTCAATTAACTGTCCAGATTTAATCTGGGATCAATTATGCCTCCTCCGGGAGTTATCTCGCCGAAGATGCCGCTTCCTGGATTTTTAGACGGTTGCTTGGGTCGCTGATCGTGACCCCAAGGCGGCAAATCTTCCAAAATTCCTCCTGCAGGATTACGCGAGGTAAAAGTCGGCTCAAATATGGCTGGACCCGGTGCAGATCCGGAATTTGCGCCCGGATTGGGGAAGTGTATGGGATTTACGATCGTACGGCCGGGCGGAAACATTTCATCGAAAGTAGCCGTAGCCAAAATCTCATTAGCTACGTCCAAAAACTTTTTGGACAATCCACGTTCCAGGCCTGGTACAATCTCATTGAGATACAGCTCCTGATTGTCGTTGATCAAGGTGTTGCCCACCTCACCCAAAATACGATCCCCATTGAATAGATTGTCCAGTCGCAGCTTAAAGTCCTTGAACTGAATTCTCATGGTCATCTTGGTGAATTTGACGTACTCCAAGCCGTGTCTCAAATAGCGTGTGCCGCGCATTTTGACAGATGCCTTAGCATTATCTAAAATCAGAGATCACAGTCAAAGCTAGTTTATTGCCATCGTCATTGTTGCAACAAACCGCAATAGCCACGCATGTTGCCTTTGCCCTGAATGTCCAACAGCAGCAGATTGAGTCTCATAGAGTATTTGCCTTGGAAGTCGATGCGTGGCAGTGTTATCCACAGGTCATACGAGATATCCTCTGGCTTGGCTCTAAATAACTTGCCATATAAATGCCATTGCTTGTCATATTCTCCATAACACTCACATAATACGATCGATTATAAAGTTACTGCCTCCTGTTGCCTCCAGCTCCGAGAATGTAGCCTGGAACTGACTGCTGCGTCCCAGCTCAATGTTGTCCAGCTGCAGCGGCTCCAGCGGAGGAGTTCGATAACCATCTCCTAGATTGCCATGCACCAACAGAGGTCGCAGACGGTAGACGGCATTAATGATGCAGCGTTCCAGCTGTGGATCATTGCGAGCACAGGGCGTTATACTAGAGGCTACAAATAATAACAAAAAGTGCGGAAGACGCGATTATAATGGTTAAACTATTGACCTCGGTCAAGAACGTGCTACCTTCGACAGCAGCATTTGCTGCATTTGCAATTTTGTTTACAATAACTATGTCATACATATTATATACATGTCTGGCGTCGGACTTTGCTGTAGACCTTTGCTGAGCACAATTAATATGCGCAACAGCTGCATTGTCGAAATAGTTGCTTTGAGTTGGCTCAGGTCAGTGGCCCTTGTGGTGGAAGACTTGGTGGCCAGTATACTTATAAGACTAAGGTTATACGACTTATTCAGCAAAAGTCTCAGTCAAAAAATTATATTTGTATTAAAGAAGACATTTAGAACTAATTGCATACTAACTAAGCTCAAGCATTATTGAAACTTACAATATAAAAGCTTGACATACACTCATAAAATTGATGTACGCCATAAAAAATTCTGTATTTCTTCCTCTTCGCATGAAATTTCATAAAGGCAAATCACTGAAACAACATTGAAAATCTTGACTCGTGTGACTCGTGAATGGATTCAGTGCTGCCTTAGACTGAGGCTATAATTATAAATAAATATTAGAATTTAATTTCGAATTAAATGATTTTTCATCATCTATTTCAGTCATCTTTAGTTAGTTGATTGTTAATAGTCTCAAAAGCTTCATGTCCAAAATATATTAAAAAAAAATATATATATATATATATTTATATATATATATATATATATATATATATATATATATATATATATATATATATTTATAGATATATGATGTTTGATTTAATGAGACTTTCAGCGGTTGAGATAATCCCTGACATAGACAGATAGTGTCACACCTAAATATTACATTACCTTTGTGTCGACAGCACAATGCCTGGTTAAGGCTGCTTGATTGACTGATTGATGACTGCTTAACTAACTAATACGTTCGACCTACAGCTTTTCGGAGTTTCCCAGATATATTTCCCCATTGCAATCTACTCACGCAATTTGGCGCTGATCCAGTGACACAGAGCCAACATTAGCAGCAGCAGCAATAATTTTGAACTGCGATCAGCGAACATCTTGAGAGGCAGACAATCGGCAGAATGAAACTGAAGCGCGAACTATATATAACTGAACGAGACTGTGCACTGTGCTATATTTATATATATTTAACTGAAAACGAGAGTGAAGCGTTCTCGTTGCGCTCGAGCGATCGACTAAAGATTCGTCAAGTCGTCCGCCGGTCTTTTGATTGAATTAAAACGAAACGTCGGCCGGCGAGACTTAATGCTTAATGCTTGGCACAGCTCGTTTTAGCGACAAAGCGCGTAGATACATTTGTATCTTTGTATCTATTGGAAATTTAACGCACTGCCTCGCACACGGGCACTTGGCATTGGGGCACGTGAGCGCGGCTTGCATGTAAAGTAAAATTTATGTAGTTTTAAGTGAATTATAAACAATGCGTAAATCGCGCCTTGCCTGTAATGTTTAATAATAAATGCAGGCAAATCAACTGTGGAAATTTGAATAATAAATTTGGGGGGAATGGAGCGAGAGAGAAAGAGGCAAATCAAACACTTGACCAGGCGCTAAACTTGTTAACAATTCAAAAAAAAAATATTCGTAGAAACTAGAGAGAGAACAATACGAATATTTTAAAGAAAAACAAAATATTTCTGTTTTTCCAAATGTAAATTTCAGATTTTCATTCTACTAACGAAGCAAACACGAGATTGAGATTTGGGGGTGATAAAGGCAGCTCTACAAATGGCGTTGTTTGAAGTAAGGGGAGAATCGGAGATGAATGTAAGGAAAATGTAGAATTGTAAAATAGTACATTTAATAAGGATAGGAAAAATCATTTTTATAGTCTCTTAAAGATTATAGTTGAAAAGCTCTGAGAAAAAAATAAAAGGGACTTGGCTACTCATTTAAATATCTAAGACGGACAAACTAGGCGATGCCTTTTATGCTGTTATCATTAACTAATAATCCTAAACCAATTATGGCGAATAGTTTAATTTTTCGCTGACTTGTCCTCCAGACTACATTTATACTCGATATTAAGTTTTTATTATAATATTCAATATTATTATGCATTCATTGTATAAATTGTTCTATTCACTCAATTCTATTAACAATAAGAGTCAAATTTTATTCTTTTCAAGGAATTTCACCGAAAACCAAACAAAACTAAAAATAAATTGTGGTTACATTTATTGTTATAGCAAATCAATGAACACTACAAAACTTGCCCATCTTGAAAACTAATCGACAGCGATTCGCATTCATGATGAAAGAACAAAGCAAATCTACTCCAATGACAAAAGGCAACATTTCTGTTCCAATGGATGCGGTTTCCTAAACTATATGATGCTAACCATGTGCCCATATAAAAACGGAAACAAATAGTCTAAAGCCAACCCCCTCGAATGCCTCGCGTGCTGCACTGAAGCGCGCTGACCCTTGACACCCAATGAGCAAAGCGGACGGGGATGCACAATTCCACAAATTAAACCAACAAGTAGTTTCGTTTAATATGTAGTATATACTATGCTACATTTGACTCAAAAGTTACCTGACCATAAAACCTGACACGCATTTAAATGATGGGGCAGCAACTCAACAAAAAAAAGGTGGCAGACCATCACAAACAGCAGTTGCAACCCCCACAAATCCAACTCCCAACCTCTCCCATTCGGCCAGCTTTCTTTTATTTATGCCGTTTTGAAGAAGATAGAAACACATCAAATTTGGTAACAAATTACATTTGATGCATGTAATAAAAATCTCGCACAGCTGCACAGATGAAACACGTTACAAAAATATAGCACAAAAATAGGCGTTCACACCGCATTTTGGCCTAATTAAGTTTTCAAGTGCAATAAAATGATGGACCCGGATCCGCAGCAGTTGCTCTATTGCGTGCGGGCATCAAATTTGCGCGAAAGTACATAAAAACACAAGTTAAAAACTTAAATGGATATGCGAGTCGTACTAGAGAAAGGAGAAGGGAGATGGTTCGCATTAGGCGTCCTCCTTGTTAGAACGTCCACGCCTTCGTTTTGGCTGTGACTCCCCCGCCTCATCTACGTGTCTTCTACGCTGATTTTTGCGAGTGGTTTCCTGTTGCTTTTCTGACGGCACCTTCTTCTGCTCCCGCGTCGTTTGCTGCCTCGGCTTCTTTTTCTGCTCCTGCTCCTGCTTTTGCTCCCGGTCCCGCTCCTGTTGGTCGTAATCCACCTCATCTTCCTCCACAGGCAATGCATCATCGCTGTTACTGTGTTCCTCATCAGCATCCAAATTGTTATCAGACACCTCAATCTGGCTGCTATGCGAATACGTGCGTTCAATAACAGCTCTCAAGTCACCCGATTGTATATTGAAATCCCGCACAGCACCAAAGTGCAAATAATTCGCCAGCCGATCATAGCTTTTGAACTTCTTTGACAACAATATAATATGCTTATTGAAATTCTCAATAGCTAATATAACTTTTGGTATCAATCGTGTCTCGCGCAGCACTTTAGCTCGCTCTGCTTGAGGTTTACGTTTTGTAGCTGTCTGGTTAGGTTGTTCATCCAGAATATTATACTCCACATATGATATAAGCTGATAAATATTAGCGGGCAGAGGTTTACCCACGTTGCGCACCAACTGCTCGAATCTGTAAGAAATTCGTAGTAATCAGTTAACTGATCATTTGAAAATTAAGACCTTGTACTCACTTGCTGCTTTTGCCAGAGCAGCTGCCCAGATAATGTCTGGCCAAATTTTTGAGGCATGTATAATGCTGTATTAGCAGCTTCATCAGCCCATCCATGTGATTTCCAAGGGGAATACACACATTTGTAATTTCCAGCAGCGTGCGTGTTATAAGTATTAGCTGCGCACAAACGGAGCCCTCTAATGTGTCCAGATTGCCGCGCCAATAGACGCGATCCGATTCAGGTACAATGTTGCACTTGTAGCTCAAGTTGTTCGCCTTGATAATAAAGTAGTCAACATCCTCCAGCTGCTTCTGCACCGCCGCATATAGATACTGCAAACAAGTGGCTGTTGTGCTCATATTGAGAGATTTCAGGCCCAAGTCCGATTGCTCTGTGACGTTATCATCGTTCTGCCAGCCAAGCACTTTCCCCAGTTGCCTTGCCACTGAGTCGAAAAATGGACCGGAATGCGTCTTTTGTCGCTGAGTAAAGAGAATGCGATGCACCAGGCCCATTTCTGGATTCTGCTGTTCGTACGTTTGACAAAAGTCTAGAAGCCAAGTGTAGGAATCTATTGTTGCGCGCTCTCCATAGTGTATATGATCATAAAACAGCTCCAGGGCTTCCAGCAAATAAACAGGCAGCTTCTCGCTATTGACATCATTACTGATATCCTCTTTCATATACCGGACTAGCACATCTTGCAGCACATAGGTTACTTCTTTGCTTTTATTAACAATTGCCATATCTGATCAAAGTTAAACAAATAAAATAAATTAAACAAATAACAAACACAATTGACACTCACCAAAACCTTTGATAAACTCTTTGAAGCGTCTGCCATATGTCTCGTGGGCAGTACGAGCGCATTGCGTAAAGCACTTGGCCGCTAGGACTGCGCTCTCCAGATCAAAGTCTTGCCAAAGCTCAGGTAGACGTTGAATACAGCGCTCATAGATGACTTTAGTAATGTCTGTCAACAACTTTAAGGTGCGCTTGCTGTAGGAGAGCTGCTTATAATCAGGCTCCTCGCGTATGCCCTGCACTTTCTTTGCTGTAATCTCTAGAACATAACGCACGAGCGGCTCATAGCTGCGCAAAGGAGCAGTGTTTGTTACACTTGCAAATGGTATATGATCGCTAAATGGGTAAGGTAGATAGAAATATAATAAATATTCAAAATGGTTATGTATATGATCACCCACTCATGCAGCACATGTAGCAACTTTTCAATGATAGCCAGATCCCAAATATTTTCCGGCTGTGTGCACATTTGCTTCAACTTGGCTGCATTCACGCTAAGATTAACTGTCACATTACTATCATTGGATTTCCCTTGCTTTTGTGCTTTCTTGGAAGTATCTGACAAGGCGCGCAGATCTTTAATCAGCTTTTGATGCTGTTTAAACAGGGGTAGCAACTGTCGCAATGCATTGTTGCCTGTCTTCGAGCTAAGCAGCGAGTGAGCAATCAAGCCCTCAATCAAATTCAGCTGTTGCTGAATGCGAGCGCATTTCAAAGGTGTAGCTGGCGGAGCCTTGGCAAAATTAAGATATTAATAAAAAGAAAAAGCAATAAACAATTACAGATGCTCACAATATCTTCCAAAGATAGCCTGTTGGCTACCAAACGTTGCGTGCAGAGCGTCAGTAGTCGTTGCATTTCACGCACATCGCAACCAAAAGGCCCGCGTTCAAAAATAGCCAAACAATGGGCAACAAACTGCACCAAACAGCCCAGATTATCCTTTAGCTCCAACTGATCATCTTTCACGGTCACTAGACGATCATAGTTTATAGAAAAGTCAGTATCCAGATCATCTGCGGACTGATCCACACTGGGCGTCTCGAAGAATCCACGAAAATGAAAGTCTACAAACTGCAGCACATGGGGCACCAGCTTGGCATTCAGTTCCACTGCACGCTGAAGATCTGAAAGAGCAAATCTGGCTAAATTGGATCGTCTTTGTATACCTGCGTATACTTACTCTCGTAGAGCGTGCATCGTATGCCCAATTGCTGTTCAAAGCAGCTGCGTAATATGCCAATGATCTCCATTGTGAGCATATCAAAATTACGCTGTGGATTGCTGCGATTGGCAAAGGAGCTCTGTGTCATCATTGAGTAGCCAGAAATACTATGTTGGGTGCAAAAGCTGCTGGCATTCTGCGATTGACGAGCCGAGTTGCTGTTGTTTAGCTGTTTGAGAATCATACAATAACCAAAGATGGCCATGCGACGTGTTCGATAGTCTCTGAAATAAGAAAACGAAATACATATATATAGAAAGAGTATATAAATACATAGTGGAGACTATACTTGTTCATGGCTTTACGTAGCACTTCAATCAGTGCATCTCGCACGCGATTTGAAAGCTTCAACAGAGGCAAAATAAAGTTCATCATGCGCATGGATTGCTCGCCGGGCAGCTAAAACAAAACAGAACCCTTATAAAATAATTAAGGTAAGAACAAATAGCTTGACTTACCCACAGAAAATCTTCCATTACGGTTGTAATTGTCTCTAGGCACTCGGAGACAGTGTACGTATCCGCAACGCTTAACATGGTTAAGCATTCTACAATGAGTAATAACATAGTATGAATATATATTAGTTAACAATTGTCTCTCGCACATAGTTGTCTAAGAGTTTACGGGCGCGCCTCTCACAATGTTGTTTAAGAGTTTACGACTCCCTCGAACTTTGTTGCTTATCGTAAACCAAAATATAACGCTTATGGTGCTGACAAAGCTTAAGCTCAGTTCAGCGCCCTGATCGCAAGGCTCAGCCTTGGTAACCTGATATCTGACACATGCCGCAAGATCGGCGCTATCACTAATATTGGGTAGGCTTGTAATTTTATATTCTGTTTGTTTATTGGCGGTGGTTCGGTTCTGTTCAAGTAGCCTAAGTCTTGTAATAAAAGGATTAATCCGGTGTAGTCCGTTAATAGATATAATTCATTGCTGAGGCACAAGGCCCGTACTTTATAAGTTACATAATAACTAAGAAGAGAGCCCGCTAAGGTTTGCCACAGGATAAGGCAAGGAATTCTATAATCATAGAAATCACAAAACATAATTTATATATATATAAAACTAAGTCACCTGAGAACTGATTCTGCTCCTGATCCACGACCATCCACTCGGCAATGCGCTTGATAATTCCTTGGCCAAACATGAATCGTCGTCTTATGAACTTGGTCAGAAACGTAATAGCCAACGTATTCAGCTTTGGGGCATTGTGTGCTTTAAGCAGAGTGAAAGCCAAGTTAACCAGCCCGGGTGTTACCCCATCCTTGCCATCTTTGTTTTGATCAATAAGCACAGTGAAAACCTGCAGCAGATCTACATGTTTGCGTTGTAGCGTATCACGGCACCAAACTGAATACTGAGCCAGCGTTTGCTCCTCCTCATTGTTTCGAATGACATTGCGAAGAAAAGGCAATAAAATACAGCTAGAGAATCGTGCAGATTCTGGATCACGATTAATAGCTGTCATGGAAATGATAGCACTGAGCATAAAGGGAGTTAAAATTACATCAGGCATGTGCAGAAAGTTCTAAAAAAGATCTGGAGTTAGTAAGTTGTATATATAATAGAATATGCAGATTACTCTTAGCATAATGGCTACTTGCTGTTCGCTAAGCAAGTACATGGTGCAATAGTTCAAATGATGTAGTATAGTTTCTTCCGACTCCCGCAGCTCCTTGTCAGAGTATGCATCTATAATAATTAAAAGCTTACTACAAACAAAACTAGAGACGTGTGCTATGCGCACCTATGCTATCAAAGTCTGTGGAATTGCTGCACATATCCGTGAACACTCGCTTATAATAGTTCTTATGAAAGTACTTTTCCAGTGATAAAAGAGGTATAATCAGCTGTGCAGCGCCTGTGCACATTGAGAAGAGTTGGTAGCACAATGCAGGTAGCTCCATGGGAGACAGTTCCTGCAGAGAACCTGCAAATTTATTTAGCACTGTCAAACGCTCACTAGGGCTCAGCTTTAGCATGCTGCAAAGCAAAATATTAGTTAACGGCATAAACTATAGAAGCAGGCGGGGGAATGTATGGAGACAGCTCACCTAAACATGTCTGCAATGGGCGTCAGAATAGTGATAGGCCAGCGCATGGTGCTCAAATTACGAACAGTGTTATCCCTGAACTCTATCCCCGTCATGGCGATGTCATTAATAACAAGACGTGGTTTGGCAGAGAGCACGAGCAATGTCTCTGGCAGTAAATCCTTCCAGGCTACGCACTTGGCGTCGCCCGCACGCATATCATCCATGCAGTGCTCCATAATCCAATTCAGTTGATCTGTTGTAAAGCTGCTTAAGTCTTGACAGAGTCGTGTTATTAAGTCCACGCTTAGCTTGTAGCCCATCTCAACACTGCGCAATCCATCTAAAAAGCAGCGCACACAGGCGAAACGTTTTTCCTGCGTGTCCAGGCTGTTGCCATCGCAAGCGAGTAACAAATAATTCCAGAAATTAATGAAATCCTTTTTGGGCAGTCTGGCATTCAGAATTGTAGTTAACTGTTGATTTAAATATCATTAATACAAGCAAAATTTGTGTTATTTTTAATAAAATTATAAATATTTAAGACGCCCTACTTACTTCCTTTACGGTAGTTTTTTTGATCAGCTCGCGCAGCTCCTCAAGTTGGTTTTTCTCCCCCAATTTACATAAGCGTATGTGCAAGGCGGCATTCATGTTACTTCTTCGGCTCTAATATTTTATTTATGTTAAATTAAAAACTGTTTTAAATTTAAATTAACAATTTCTATACAACATTTGGCGCTGTTTTGTGGATAGTGATGGGCGTTTCAATTTCACATTGTTGACTATTGATGCGCCAATATAATATCGATTAATTATAGTAGCGCATCGATAACCAATATCGTTTCGAGCACATATAGACTTGCCCTAATGTGTTAAAAATCTACCTGTTATTATTAATTATCGAGAGTGCATTATGGTCAAATGGCTTAACGGTGTAAGTAATGTGTTAAAGAAGTATACTACATGAAGTATATACATGAAGTTTTTTAATCATTTCATATAACATTTTCTAATATCAATTTATTTGAAGTTGTATTATTATATTTTACATTTTTAGCAGTTTCCTTTAAATATTATTTTTTGTGAATAAACGTTGAAATAAATAGTAATTTACATATTTATAATTAGTCGATGAACAGCTGTTATTTGCATATCTCAATGATGGAGATGATTGACATCCTACCAAAACTGGTAAGGAAATGTTATCGATGATATGTAGTTTTTTTTAAATTGTGCCGCGGGTGCATTATCCGGAACTTTAAATGGGTTTAAATAAACTTAAAAAATGGTATCTAATATGAAGTTTTTTTCTTCAAACTTAATAGTTTTTCACATTCAATGGAAACAAAAATTTGGTATTTTCTTTTAATATATTTTTGGATAAAAAGCTTATTTACATTATTTACAATAGTCAAAGTAAGATTTGCTATACTTAAAATAAAATTATGGCTAAGTCACACAAGTTTAGGTAGCTGCTTATAACAATATATATTGTTGAGCTAATTTATAGTGTTATATACATCTAGTCGGTAGTTTCCATCTTGAGCACAAACTTCTCCATTATGGCATTGAGACGCTTACGTTCCTTCAGCTGCTGTTGCATTAGATCTGAGATTTGCGTACCCATTGCCAAAAGAGCTTCTGTATTCGCTTCTGTACGCTGGGCATTTAATCGTGTTTGCCTGTTCAGCTCCCGCAGCTCCTTGGCTATATCCAAGAGCACTGTATTACCACTGAAGCCAGCTCCAGTTCCTGATCCATTGAGATTCTCATGTTCGTGTTTGCGTTTCTTGGCTGTGGAATGTTGTTGATGTAGCTGCTGCTCTACTTTGATTCCCAGGTCGCGCACGCTGATGGACTCGATAGATGCAGCGTCGTCATCATCCTCCTGCTCATCGTCTTCTAGAATTTATATTGAATATATACATATATATATATCCTAGCTAATCGTTGAAAGAAAAGAAATCCTCTTACCATTATCGGATGCCTCCTCATCCTGATCTGGTTTGATGTCATGCACGCGCAGCTTGGCCTTCGGCTGTGATTCAACTATTATGTCTGCCATTTCGTACAGATCTGTAATAGTCGCCACGGCATCCTCTAAAGGTGTGAGCGTGTCCTGGTAAAGAGAACTTTTCCCCGTACTATTTGGTTCCAGCCTGTTGTTCGCTATTTTCTTCCGAATGCAGCTCTTCCAATCCTTCCATACCTACAGATCATGCGTGTAAGTATTTGAGGTCAAGCTATGTGTGTTACCTAACGTACACGCTTCCATTCGCCGGCTTCTTTTACAGGTGGTCCCACGCTGTTTAACTCCTTGCTTAATCTCTGCCAAGCGGCTTCACTGGCCAATTTGTCGCCTTTGTAGTAATTTTTCGCTATTATGGGATGTCTTTCCATAAATGCAACGAATATAGCATCCTGCTGTGCTGTCCTGTGTTTGCCCCTGCAAATTTAAATATAATTTTTTTGATTTCTTTTAATAATTTGATATATTTTATTTACATTTTCCAATATTGATTTTCTTGTACTGTCAAATGGTCTCTAAAATTCTTGATACTGAATATATCGATATATTTTATAAGCGTGTGGAGCAGCTGCATAGTAGCCCTGGAAAATGTTAGCGGGTAATTTAAAAACGCATTAAATGAGCAGCTGCCTTTCTTTGTTTGGAATACTCGATAAATATTTTTATTAAGAACCAAACTAATCAATTTGAACTTATTGACGCTTTATTTTATATTTTCTATTTTATATTTTATTTTCATTTAATTTAATTTAGCATTTAAAGCCACACAATTATACTTACAAATTTAAATCATATAATATGAAGGTTATCCATAATATATGTATAGAGTATATGACACAGTCGTAGATTTTGTTAAGTATTTAAAATATGATTTCGTTTTGCACAACATTCGCGGCTTCGTGTATTATTCACCCCAATCCAAAAGTCCCATATCTTATCTATAATATTTGTAGAGAGTTAAGAACTGATAAGCACTTTGCGGAGATTACAACACACGTCGTTGCTGCACCCCATGTAGGTTAGGCACCTGTGCGTTCAAAAACTGAACAATCAGTACGAATAGTTTAACAGGTGGAATAAGGTAAAGCCGAAAAACACTTCTCCGGTTGTGGCATAAAACGATATATAAATAACAAGTGAACAAGTGGGAAGCCAATTTGTGATAGGTTATATATTGTGCAAAAGAACGATAACATAAATACATAACAAATAAACTTTATACTTAAGTTTAATAAGTGTGAAATTAACCAAAATCTACACGCAAGAAAAACGCCCCAGTGTAAAAAACTATTTTAAACTAATGTGCTTTAACAATTAAATTTTATCTTATCTCTTAAAAAAGTCGGAGCGGGGTGTAGTGTAAAAGTACATAGTTATATACAAATGTGTGCTTGCACCAACAACTATCTGGGACTTGTGCAATAGGCATTTCCGTTACAAGGCCCAAAGTTTTGGTATTCCAGCTGACTCACGCGCTTGTAACGATACTCGTGGCTTTATATGCATAGTTGAACAAGAGTTTTTGCCATAAAACCAACTAACTAACGGTGCCAATCTATGGGCATTACGAATAAATTCTTTCTGTGCAACTGATAATAAATTGATAACTGATATTGTGTGTGCCTATGTATATAAACGTATCAAGGCAATTTGACTCATGCCCTTATAGTCTTTTATAATATAAATTTTATATTTGAGTTGATAAAAAGTATATGAGTGTGTGTCAGACATGACATCAGCTTCCTTCTATATAGGAGGACTATTTTTATATAAATATATATATATATATTGGAGTTTATATGACACTTGTTTAACATTAAGCCAAGCTAACAAAGCATAATAAAATTCCGAGACAGGAAGTGACGCATAAGTGAAAGATATCTAATTGCGCTCTTTTGCCGATTAGGAATAATGCCTCACCATAGATTAATAACTGGATTTCATAACTATGTTATCTTTAGCTAAACTCATTTTCAATATTTCGTTTCTAGCTTCGAGCTAGACTAGTTCTATTCCCTCCCTTTTCCTTTCAATTAATCGTATCTAGATACTACCGCAATTTCCCTAATTATCTTAGTTTTTACTCAAGTTTCAAGCCTTTTCTTTTCTCGATAGTCAACTTAAATCGTATATCCTGAATCTTTGAGATAACAAGCAAATGCTTGTCCTTATTCTTCGACAGTAATGATTTTATGCATCTAGAACAGTTTAGAAATCAGATTGCAGCTTTATAAGTGAAGCAAAAAACCTCCAATATGTTTGAGTCTATTCTATATAATGCCTTATGGTTTACGTGTCGGTGCTTATAGTTTTGGTGTAAATTAACTAATTTACGATATAGTTACCAAAAGAGGTGAACCTTTTTCCCTCCAATTTTGATGTATGTCTGCAGAAAATCAAATATTTCTGTCTCAATATTTTCTGGGCTCTCATCTACACTCAGATAGTTCCACCCTGGCCTGACACAGAATGCGGCATGTCACAAAGTGACACTAATGAATTTACTTAGTTAAAAAAATAATGATCGGATCTGATCAATATTCTTGCACCTGCACCTGAACGTCGCTCCAACTAAGACAACTGAAAACCCGAAAACCAGTTGACTGTATAAATGTTTGCATTGCGATAAGGATAACAAAGTTTACACATGCGCGTAAATCAAACACGAGTAATTGTTGGCTGGGACTGGGGCTGGGGCTGGTACTAGTGATAACGCCCAGCCTGTACGCAGTGGATACAATGGCCGAAAGCTCTTATCTGTGCAGCGTTAGTGAGCAGGCAGGCATAAGCCATTTGGACGCTGACTCAACATGGCTTGAGGCATTTATTTCGTGTTATATTTTGGGCCAGGGCCAGTTCGATAACTGCCTTGACGTTTTGTAACTAAACTTGGACAGCAGCTGAAGAAAGGCTGGGGGTAAACTACACTAACCTGCCCGAAGGTGTTCTAATAATTTGATTTACACTCGAAGCGACACTATTTCGAATAGTAGATAGATATCGTTTGACGTAGACAGTAAGAGAGATTGTATGATTTATACTCTTTACTTCAAGCTTTTATCATATTTTTCTTTAATGAGGATAAACAACACCTACTTGAATGTATTATAATTGACTGTTTTACATTCCCATACTTTTAGCCGCCTTTCAACGAACCCAATTGATAAACGAAACTAAGGAGGAGCCACGGCATGCGACTTGCACAATTCAAGGCAGCCGCTGTCTGCCTTTGCCTGGGCCTCATCATGGCGATTGGCTCAGTGCAGGCACAGGAGAATGCTCAACTACAGATCCCACCCTCACTGATCGAATGCTACAATACGTCGTATTTTATGAATCGGGACAATCGCCTGCCCTCCAACATGGACACTTTGATCTCGCTCATTGAAAAGGTCGAGCAGAGCTATGTGGCAACGGGTTACCAGGTGGACATTCGTACCGTAGCTGTTGCTTTGCTGCATCGTTTTCGACAGGATGGCATCAGACGTGCGCCTGGTGTTACTGCCGTCAGTGGAGTAATTCCCTACAGTCCGACGGGCTTTCAGTTTCCAAAGCTGCGAATTTTGTTGTCCAGCCTGTTGCCCGGCAACGCAAATAACTTTCCAAACAGCTCGCTGACCAGCACGGAGCGCTGTTCCCTGCATTTCATGCTCTCCAGCACCTTTGATACGAGGCAACGCGGCGACGAGAACACCGTGTGCGGACAGCTATCTCAGTATCGCGCTCAGCGTTTGCCGCGAGCTCTTAAAAAAGATGCTGGCAGCAATTTTCTGGGAGATGCCGAATGGCTAGAGAGCAAGCCAAAACGTGCGCGTTCTGGCTCCAACTATGTACAGATGGGTGAGCTAGACTACGAAACAGATTGGGCCTATGCCGGCACCGAGGGTCAAAGCCAGTGTCCAGTGGAAGATGGAGTTGTGCGCACGCCCTGGGGCACCGTCTCTGCAGGCAGTCTAATCGCAGGTGTCGCAACCGGACTGCAACAGCAAAACGTGCCGGTGAATACTCTGCTGCAGCTGGCCGCCAGACGTGGTCGCACTCAATCCCAAACTGGTACCTCCTATGTGGACAATCGCTGGGCAGCGACGCTTGCGGGTGATTTGGCTGAGGTGACGCTCGTTCAGGTTCCCGTTTCCCAAAACAATGCAGCTACAGTGGGAGCCACAGGGGGTTGGAATGATACAGTGCTGCCACACTGGTATTTCTTGTCGCAGCGCAACAATTTGGAGGCAACTGATGCGGAGATTCGCGGCGGTCTCGATGGCCTGATCTTAGCCAAGAACGTAAATACTTGGCGCACTCAGGCATCGAGCTTGAAGCTTTCGCAGCTACTGCGCATGTACTATTCCTCGAATGGCGTGTTGAGCTCTGGCATTCAGGCCTGCAGTCGCCAGCAGCAATTCCCTAATGTGGCGCCCACAACCGAGATGCAGGCACAGACTAGCGCCTTTGCTCAGGTGCTAGATAAGGGAATGCAACTGCGTGTAACCATTCAGCCTCCAGCGATTGCGGAATTCGCTCAAACAGCGGCCCTCTCGCTGGTCACCTATGTGCGTAAGTACCTATTACTTTTCTTTCCATATGTCGTAGAACCACTTGGGAAAATACTAGACTGCTTTAGGATCGCTTCCTAATTCATCTGTTGCCGATCTATGCTTCAGCTTGTCTTTAATTAGTATTCAACTGTTCCCGAATTATAGTTAGTTATATTAGTTATATTTTAACTCATTCTTCATATGTTCTCTAGTTTCTCTTGAGTTATCAGCTGCTGTGAAATGTATTCAGCTGCTTAGATATTGTCCCCCTTTTTCATTTTCTATCCGATTCTCGCAGTACCTGCAACATCTTTTATATTTTAAATTATCCACAAACAGCACAATCTTTGAACGATGTATCCTGCACGGCCACCAACAGTCAGGATCTGTCGGACATTATCACACCCATGACCAATTTGTTCATATTCTTGGACACTACCTGGCAGTACAGTGCCATTGCGGATTACGTAGCGTAAGCATCTCGGCTAACTCCTGCCACATCAAGTTCTCATTTTTATCTTCTTCCCTAGCTACGTGCTGCAGCAGATGAACATTCATCCCTATGCTAGTTCTGTGACCTTGCTCTCCGCATTTGATGGTTCGATCATAGTGAATACCACGAACTATGTGACTGATGTTTACCAACAGTGGAATGCCACTATACAGTCGAATTGTGAGTACAGTTCACTTAATTCCAAGAACAAAACTTAACTGAGGAATATTCCAATTACAGTGCAACAAGGCTTTAATCTGCCAAATGTTCTGCGCACGATTCAGAACCTAACACAAACGCTTTTGAATGGGGAGCAGACCAATTCGAGCGTGGGAGGTCGTTCCTTGGTGGCTCTGGTAATGCCGAATCAAGCGAATGTGAACGATGGCGATTCGAACTATGCGACAACAGAGCTGCAGTACATTTACGAGCAGATACCCGATCTGCGTTTTGTCTACTATGGTGGTGGCAATATTCAACGCTTCTCCAACTTTGTGCGAGACCCGACGAAGGATCTGTTCTCTCTGATGACTGGCAGCACCGTGCCCACATCGGCTGGACCCGTGGCCAGACGTATAGTGAAGAGTAAGTCCTCAGCGCTGAAGCTCCCTTTCTATCGGATGCTAATATGAGTGATATACTCTTTTGCAGTACCTCGTCGCATCATCAACCCGCGCTGCGGCTCAATGTGGTATACCACCACCTGGGGCACTGATCAGATGTACCAATATGTCAGTCCCGGTAAAGTTAACTTTTACCGCGTTTCACCCAATTATTTCTTTGGCGCTGGCACCAACCGTGTGGTGACCATTCAGTCTCAGAATGGAGGCGCTTTTACGGTCTGCTCGTCGCGCAGCTACGAATGGCCGCAGCAAAACTCCACCAACTCCAACAGCAACGGTGTGGTACAGAACTGTGTGCAGATCAGTGGCAACAGCTATTCGTATGATTTGTCCAACGCCTGCAATGGCTACTACACAATCACACAGTGTCCACCTCTCTATTTGTCTGTCCAACCGGGCTCAGTGAACACTACGTCCTGTACACAGGATGCCTGCCAGACGCCTGACCAATGGCGCTATATCGTCGCCTCGGTCAACATGGGCTGCTACAGCGGCGTCTCCGGCCTGGCCGCGAGTCTTTTGACCATTTTGTTGGCGCTGCTGTTGCAGCGTTCGCTGCAGTAGTGGGCGCTTACTCTTGCCCAATTTACAAGTTCAAATTACAACACAACACATCTGTATGTATGGCCCCCCATAACCCTCCCTTATTATTATAATTTTTTTATTTAAGTTTTAAGTTCCAGTGAAAAAGTCGCAAATAAAGTCCACCCACTAGAACCAACCAGAATGTTTTTATTTCCGTTTAGACGTTTTCCCAGTGGTTCTATATTGATTGATTATCTTATCTAAATTACATTTTCATATATCGCATTCATTTATATATATTATTATTTATAGCCATCATGGACAGCTTTCAGTTCGAACGGTCGTCCGATATATCCAATATGACCACGATAAAGACAAATGTCTTTGTGTTTGTGGATACCAATTGGCCGTACAATTGGATAGTCGACTATGTGGCGTAAGTAACACTTTGCATACATCTGATTGATTGACTGACTTACTCGAAATCATGAGATCTGGGGATTAAGTATAGTAACTACTGACTGACTGATTGAAAACAAACTGAATTATGTGATTGACTGTTGGATTAATGATTTTCGACAAGTTTTATAGATTTTTTGATGATTGATTTTGAGGAATTGAAGGACTATCTGAATAATGATCGAATTGTCAAAAACTCGCAAGATATATGAATTGAAACTATACAAGCTAGTTGGATGATCAATTAATTAATATATTCTGTAGCTGACTGACTGATTGACTGACTGACTGACTGCTTGATAATCTATGGGCAGTTAAGAATGTGGAATCTTGAAAGCTGATTTCTGTGCATTTACCAATTAGTGGTTTTGTAAGTGATTGATTAAGAAACTGACGTTATCTGATTGACATTTTGAGATGATAATCCCACATTTCTAGATGGAATTTTTTGCCATTCAGCTATGAAGGCTTTTAAAGAACTGCTTCCCAAAGGACGAAGTAACATGATATTATATATATTATTTTATAATATGAAGTTGGCGAAGCTTCCTCTTCTTAAGCAATTAAAAATCAATAACTTCCTCTCCTCAGTTACGTTTTGCAGAACCTCAACATACATCCTTATGCAAGCACTGTAACACTTTTTGCCGCCTCAGATGCTTCAGTTATAGTGAATACAACCGACTATATAGTAGACGTGTACCAGCAATGGAATTTTACCACGCACTATTGGCGTAAGCATTGCCAGAACCAATATATACCAGAGCCCATCTCTGTAGCTCAGTCTTATAATTATGCATAGATCCACCTGGCTTTAATCTTCCCCTTATACTGAACACACTAAGCACTCGGGTAGAGGACTTGCTGGCTGTAGAACGAGACACTGATTATCTGGGCGGACGATCATTGGTCGCACTGCTTGTGCCTAGTCCGACATCATTTGTGGATGAGAACGACTACGACTACTGTGTGCACTATATGAAGCGTCTGCGTTATAGCTTGCCACATGTGGAGTTCATCTATTATGGAGGAGGTGCTTTGGTCAGGTTTCACGACTTTGTGCGTCAGCCCAAGAGAGATTTGCTTCTGCTGAACATTAATAAGCCGCCGGAGGAATGTGGAACGCCAGTCATTCAGCGTATTCGACAGGGTGAGTGTCCTTCTTTGAGTTCATATGAACCTTTTCTAATTAACTTGTGAATCAGTTCCACGTCGCATCTGGAATCCGCGATGCTCTTCGAATGGAGCCATTAGCCAGTATGGCCTTAACTCTTTGGAGCAATACGGACGTTTGAATACCATCAATTTTTACCGTCTGGATGCTCTCTACATGCCCAACAGGCAGAGCATGCGATATCTTAAGATCGCACCCATTAGTAAAATTACTTTCACCGTCTGTTTCTCGCGCAGCATTGAGTTGCCCTTCCGCAATGCAAGCCATCCGCTGCGCCAGGACGAGAGCTGTGAGAGCACGGCATTGGGTCCATTTAGCTACGACTTGACGGACGCCTGTGTGGGCTACGACTATGAACCTTGTCCGCCGCTGTTCTTCTCAGTGCAGGCGCAGGGCTTTGGAGATATTTCGTGTAACCAAGCCGCGTGTCAAACACCGGATGAAGCGCAATACGTTATCAGTCTGAATAATCTCGGCTGCAATGGTGCTTTGTCTATGCAGTTGACAGCAGGTCTACTATTGACTGCTCTCTGTAGTATTTTAATATTCTAGTACAAATATTTAGGGATAAAATAAGCAAAAGCTGCATATTCAATTAAATAATTATTTAATAGCGATGCGGTACATACATTTTTAATTTAAAAGTTTGCGCCACAATATTCAGGGCTACCATAGATAACATAACGACGGTTCATAACTTCGATATCACAAATAGTTCTTGGTTAAGAATAAATAAAAAATTACCTCTAAGAGACACTGAGGGAATTCCCTTTTGGTGAACTTTTTGCCAAATGTACCTCTAGGGATATTTACGCATTATACGCCAGGGCTGAAGTATAAATTAGCGCAGACTATGTGAAGTGTCCATGCTAAATGTCCTCAAAGAAATTCCCTTGAAACCTTGTTATCTTGTTGAATTAAGTTTGTGTACGAGTTCTAAATATTGCTCTAAGAAGACCAGGGCCAGCCAAACATGTTTTAGGTGTCCATGTTAACAGCTCAATAAAATTGTCTTGAAAATGTCTAATTAGAAATTTCCTTTGCCGTGGCAGCTGCGGCTGTATAAATACTTTTTAGTCTAGGCAATTTTAGATGTTCATGTTAAGACAATAATTGTGTTCTTGTAATATTTGTAAATTCGCTCAAGCAGCTGCTGCTGCTGTGAGATCAACAGAAAATTAAATGTTGTGGCACAATTCACTTAAAATGATTTTTCAATTCAAGGCGACGATCAGCAAGTAAAGTTAAGGCAGGAAATAGTTACATTACCCACTCAAATCTGAATTAAGTTTCCGCTAAAGTAATTTGAATGTATTTCAATTGTATATTTTTGGAGCTTACCTGCCTCAACGAACGCAGCGCCATCTTTACGACAACTAAAAATTACAGCGCCACCTAGGCGAAAGTATCGAAAACAGAATAAAAGCGCCATCTACTGAACACTGCTTGATTACACATATAAAAGCGAGTAGTATTATTTAGTTTTGATACCCGTCGTCAATAGGTGGTGCATTGTGTTATTGTCAAATAAAACGGTTGTAGCTATATCGCCATCTATGAGTGCAGAGCCCGCTATATTTTATACTTATGTTATCTAACATTTGAATGAAAAATGTTATAGACGATTATGTTACTGTTACAACTTCATTAAATTACAGCAACTTAAATGAGCTGTGTAATTGTGTTAAATTAATTTATGATAAATATTTAAAGTTGTTGCTTAATAAATAGAGGGAATTAAGAAGACTCAATTTGTCGCCTTTGCGTTAATTCGATTAAGCATGTGGAATGGGAAGAGGCAAAATGTTTTAACATTTCCCTTGCAGTCGTACAGAAGGTGTGGGGGAGCTGTCGAGGCAGCCACAGCACAAACCGCGAATCATCACGCTCCAGCCGCATGTTTGCTTAACGTCTTGTCAACAGAAGTGTTCGCTCTTCTGTCTGCCTTGATTTCGCAATCCCATTTCGTTTTCTTTTTGCTTCACACTTTATGCATGAATTAATATTTAATGCAAAAGGTGGCAGCACAATAAAAACGCGCAGGCGATAGGGATAGATAGTCTCTAGAACGTAATGTCTCAACTCACTTCAATTTAGCAAATGTCAAAATATGCCAAAGCACCAAAAAGCCAAAGCGGCAAGCAAAGCGCCAAGTCGAAGCGTCCTCCAGAAGTTGCTTTTCGCTCTTCCTCTTCCCTGCCCTCTCTTCCCACTCTTGATCTGTCGCTTGCAACATTTTGTTTTTTAATAATCTAAAAATCTTTTGAATACTACTCCTAACACCCTAAACACACGCGAGTTGATGCCCAACAAAATTCATCAACTTTTCTTTTTCACATTTCACATTTCAAATTCCACAATTCACGTTCGAATCGGCTGACAACCCCCGAGAAGTAGGCAACGTATTTCCCGCTGCTCTTATTTGCCTTATACTCGTTCGCGAACTGAGGCAGAGCATATGCGTGCCTGAAATGTCAAATTTCTATATACAATTTAAGCCCTAAGCTGCATTTCTGTTGAGCAACATCTCTGCGGAGCGAGTCAGCTTCTTATACAGCTCCAACCACAAAACGAGGTACGCCAATGGCGAGAAGCGCCTTCACTTTATTTTCCAATTCAAATATCTTTTCGAAAGTAGGCAGCTGAACGAGCATTAGGAAGTGAGAATGTACAATGTACAATGTACTTTCGCGTTCAGATTTGCTCTTCATTTTTCATTTGTTCTTCGGCATCAAACCAAATTTAGGCAGAAACTCTCAAGACGTCTGGGCTACATGTAACATGTATTCAGATATCAATCGGCTAAATTTCTTACATTAAATGTGACTAATTCTGCTTACTGCTGACTACAGATAAGAATTTGAATTCCTAATCAAGCTCAGGCATCATGATATTAGGACTTCCAGTGAAACGTGTTCCCATTGTGCTCATCATAATTCCCCTTCTTCTACTGTTGCTTCCCCAATTCAAATACCCGATCACAAACAGATTTTAACTTTTGGTATCATTGACTGTAAATGTTTATTATTCAACCATCGACACAGCGAAAACCAATCTCTACAGTTGGCTAAGCTGTTTAAGGGGTCCCTTCTCCAAGTTGCAACTTGATGAAAATGTATTGCCTCAAAAGTAGTTGACAGCGGCTAAAAACAGTTTGACTCTTCATTCTTCATTGTCTTTCGCACATCCCAAGCTTGCTCAATGACAACAAGGCAATCTCTCTGCGCTGCGTCAGACACGCTTTTATTCATTATCCGGTGCTGCCTTAGGCCCAGTGCAGAATTGTTTCCCTGGGCGGCGTTTTATAAGTGAGCGCACCGAAGGGATGTAGCCATTGGTAAAAGACTGCCATCTCAAACAAAATGAATGTGGTGGTCATGGCGATCAAATAGTGGAAGAGCGACATGCGAAACTCATTTGAACTCATCGAAACGTGGAGCAAGGTGCCACAAAGGATGACCAAAAAGAATACATAACAACTCTCCAATTTGGCGGTGAATACGAACTGTAAAATACGAGAATCAAGAGAAACTAGAGACAGAGTAGAAAGAGAGAGTGGATACAAAGAGAGTGCAGAGAGACAGTGTAGTGGGAGAGTGAGTGAGTGGTGAGAGAGAGAGAGAGAGAGAGAGAGCGTGTGGGGAAAAGAAGACAGAGAGAAAGAGAGAGAAAGAGAGAGAAAAGAAGAGAAGAAATAATAGAGGAGAAAGAGGAAAGAGGAGAGAGAAGAGAGAAGAGAGAAGAGAAGAGAAGAGAGAAGAGAAGAGAAGAGAAGAGAAGAGAAGAGAAGAGGAGAGTTAGAGAGAACAGAGAAGATAGAGGGGTGGACCAGAGAAGAGAGAGGAGAAAGCAGTGAAGGCTCAACTCACGTAGTTCTTGGCAGAATAGCACTCATGAAGGACGAGCAGAGGTAGAGTCATGTATATGTTATGGGTTACCACGCTCATGACTGCGCCGTATGCTGCATCCAGCCTATTAGTTTGGATCAGATTGTAAAGCAATACGATCAGCCAAGCGCTATCGCCCGTGCTGAAGAACAATATGCCAATCGTCTCACTTATGTTCTCAAAGCGCATGGTCATGTACTGCCAGGTCATGTTGTTGAGCTCGTCTGTGATGTGAAACAAGATTACATTGGTAATGATTGTGCCAACTAAAGCATAGATGCAGAGTAGTGGACGGCCCGGCTGCCGCAGAGGGTGGAACGCGATTAGCACCATCAATGCAAACAACCAGCTGAAGCACAACACTAAGAGAAACGCCACGAATTCTCTCCCAGTTCTGAGAATTAAGAATGGAATTATAATAAAGCTCAAAATATTGACACTCTTGCACCAGCCATAGATCGGACGTCGCTTGTCTATCACGGGTATTACGTTGGCCAACACGAAGTAGGCAGGAATCTGTTGAAATAGATAAGTAAATCAGCCAAGTCAAGTGTCCGCGCTGCTTCGCCTTACTTACGAAAAGGAATTTTAAGATCTTATTGCGCCCCTTCATATTCGCATTGCCGTTCACAGTGCTCCACCAGATCTTATAGCAGCTGAGATCATCGCGTATGGGAGTTCGGTTCATATCCGTATCGCTGAACACCCGTGGCAATTCTTCATCCACACTCACTGCATCAGCAACTGCTTGACGCGGTTGCTTGATGTGGCTGTGATACGATAAGAGGAGAGTCAAGACAAGCACAATCACAAGCACGAATATAAATGTATACGCATTGAAGGTCAATAAAGGAGCATTGCTATAGAGTAGATCGGGTGCACCGACAGTTCTATACTTAAGGCCCACCACAAAATTCAAATAGAAAATGCCAATGAAGATAATAAACATATTGATCCACCAGAGAGTGCCATTCACATGGTACCCATTGATGCAGAGCATCATGACCCCTAAGACAAAGAAACGCAGATTATCGCCCAAGAATTTGCTCAAGGTAAATGTGCCCTCGGAATTTTTGATATATGAGCAGTTGAGCATAAACTGGATGTAATCGGGTATCATTAAGTACATTCCAAAGAACACATAGCCGTATGTGTACTGAGATATCGGGACCAACTCCATCAAGGTCACATAATTCGGCAGGCCACTAATAATGAAACATACATAAAACATATATACGGAAGGATAAGGATAGATCGAAAGATGTATAATCACTTCAATAATAATAATCAATAGGCATACTCACAAGTACTTTGTAATCATGAAGATAATGAAAAGTAGGGCCATATAAATTAAGCTCAGTATAAAGATAATACTACTATTCCAGGGCAAATGAAAAGTGCAGAAATACAGTTCCAGCAAGTTGACGGTTTCCACATAGTAGGAGCAGCTCGACTTGCTCTTAACAAATTCACACATCTCACTGCTGCTGGTTAACATTGCATCGCGACGAAAGCAATCCGTCTGAGTACGATTAAGCAGACAATATTCAGGATTATATTCAATTATTTCCATGTCTTCAAATACAAAAGAAACTCACGTCGTTCCCCACGTGCACAAAGCTTACAAGGCGTCTAACTCGACTCAGCGTTTCATTTGCATTTACAGGGTATTCACTGAGCCCCGAGTCAAGCATTGCATAATTCAATTTGATTTGGATGTGTTCAATGAATATTTGTAATGTGTGTGTACGTGTGACTGACTGGGAATTCAAATAGTTCCTACTAAGAATATTTTTGAAGAGATCTACCAGAAAATCGTTCTAGATTTAACTGATAACTGATGGCACTCTTCGACGAATACTATTATATAGAAATGGGAGAAATAATAAGAGTTGTTTGCTGTAAAAATTAAGATGCCAATTCGCAATCTTCTTGAACTTTTCAAAGGAAATACATTTTAACTGCATTTTATTTATTTATTAAGGGTATGATATTTCGTTCTCTACCTGGATGTCTTCTCAGATCTTAATTTTTTGAGCTTTCGTTTCCTTCACCTCTTCAAAGTTCTGCAAAGTTCCACTCTCACAACATTTGTCATTCAATTTGTCTGCTATTTTCATCTCTCTTTTCTTTTTATGATTCAATTGAAGTCTTTCTCTGAATACGAAGACTTATTTAAGAATTTGGTTCTCCATCTCTCTTTTTCCTTCTTCCTCACTTCACTTCACTCACATATCTGTCTCCCCTCTGTTGCATATTTCCGTCTCTTCTCCGAGTTCATCAAATTTGTTTCCTTCAACTCTTCGCTGTGATTTATTGTAAGCTCTTTAAGTCGGACTCGCAGCATCTCTCATCCAACCTTTAACTAGTTGTATTAAAGCTCACATTTCGTATTTGTCTACTCCGCTCAGGCTTGTTCCGTCCTTACGCTTTTCTGGCTGCCCAAACAGCAGCCGCAAACAACAAATTTACAGTTTACGTGCCCTTAATTAGCAACGAGCATGAAAAAGGATTCGAAACACAGCGAGTAAAAATAAGCGAAATCTAAAGCTCGCTAAATAAATGTGCGCTGGAATAGAAAGCGCGCAAAACTGAAACTAAAAAAATAATATAAAAATGGTTCAAGAAACAAAGCTAAAGTAGAATGCAAAATAAAAAGTTTTTATTTTAATTTTATTTTCATTCTTATATCAAATTGAGTTTTTTTCACAGATTTTTGTGCGCCGCTCAAGTATCAGTGCATTTTTTAAGCATTTCTATACCTATTAAAACTGGCGAGGAGAGGGCATATTGTTCTTCTGTAATTTGTTAAGGGAAAGTTAAATCTGAATGAGCTCACTAGGCTGTTCCTTGCATGCAATGAAAGCGCGTGACACGGCTGTCTACAGGGTATATGCCAGTCACACAGCTGTTGGCCAAGACAAGTTTTTGCTGCTGACTATTTTTTGTTGGTAAACAACAGTTTCTATAACGTTTGCGTTTCGCTGATTTCTCTATAAGCTCGGCCCAAACGATGCTTAACATCTTTGTTTTTGCCAGCTCGTCGGCTTTGCGGCTTTTAGGGCTGATCAGAGGAGTGAAGAGGGGCATGGCGAAAGATCCCTTCGTGCGTTTCTATATTTATCAGCAGCTATTCTCAAACCGGTTGGCCATTGTCCACTTAAGCCATTGCTGAAAACATGTGTCACACACAGCATAACAATCGGCGTACAGTGGCTGACCACCAACCGCGGTGTCGGGCAATCAAATGACCATTTGAATGCCTTTATCCTTCGTCCTGCATCCTGTTTGTGATTATTTAAAGCCCATTAGGGCTGCTCGATCAATTTGTAAATGAGCCTTGTCCAATTTAACGCAACATTAAAACTGACCTTAGGTCATTTGCGACTCTGTTTCTCGTGTCAGCGAACCGGTTTTCTTAACCCTAGAGGGAACACTCATATATGTGTGTATGTGTACATAATAATATACATAAATGTATCCTCGCTCGCTCCTCAAGTGCTGCAATGCAACCACCAAGCAGGACACGCGCCTGCACTCAGCCACTGGCATTTGTCCCTTGCCCCTGGACAGGGGTCAGCGTATTTGTTGCCAATTGGTTGCATGACATTTTCATTTACTTCGTGTTTCCATTTGTCTACGATTGTGGCCTGCCCTTTCCATTGTCCTCGCAGGAGGGGCAAATGCAGCGCTTGGCGTGTGCAGCACCCGAGGGAATATGAGTTGTATTTTGTTGTTGTGTTCAGGGTGCTGACTGAATGCATTTGGACGAAAGAGGGAGAGAGAGAGAGAGAGAGAGAGAGCAACTGCCAGAGGAACTCGTGGTTAAAAGCCTCATTTAAATGCTTGAATATATATAAAGAAATGGGTAATAAATTAAGCAGATTTCGGTAAATAATTTAATTAACATCAATTAAGAGCTAAGCAATTGACAGATGAGAATTAAATTAAATTGTATTAAACAAAATGATGAATAGAGAGAAAATATTTATATATGTATATATATACAGAATAAGAGACATATAACATAAATATTTTATATAATAAAAATATGTTAGATATAAGATAATGGTTTTTGCAATGTCCGCCTTGCTGTCTTTCCGTATATCTACGTAAATGGCACGGAATAACTATTCGCGAAAACCCTTCACCAGATACATATGTCGATAAAAAGCGTATCTTGGCCAGTTTATCATTTAAAATGACTAAATTGATTGTTTTCTGTCTTCTGTATTGATTGATTTCATACAAACTCATTTGACTTTTTTACTTGTATCTTGAGGCGTATCGAATAATATATCATTAAATGTAGCTGAATTTGGAGCGTTGAGTATATTTCATTTGATTGCACAGGACTGCAATTGATTTAATAGGGACATTTTTTATACATTTGATTATCTCAAAGGCAGTTTTAGTAAATTTATTTAAATATAATAAATAAATACATATTTTTTTCAATATAAAAACAAAACTTAACTTAGTTTTTATAATAGCATATGACATCGATCAGTCGTTCGTTTGGGCTGTCGTTTCTGTTGTCATAGGATGGTTCGTCCTTAAACTGTTCTAATTATGAACACATACCTATTCTAGAGTGCATTACTTATTTTAAAATGCCTAATATATCTGTCGGTCTACATTTGAAGGCTTAACACAGCAGTTTCTTACAGCTGTCACACAGGAGGTCTTTACTCCAAAAGGCAGTTTATGGGCTTCACTTAATCGTCGGTTGGAAAGTCTTGCGGCTAAATTACAAGCACTTACTTAAGCAACCAACTTTCTGCATGTGTGAGGGTAAGGCGAGAGCATATGGAGAAGTTCGCATTGTATCTGCAAGATGTGCTCTGTGGCAGACGCGTTAACAACATTGCTTTTAATATCCGTGCAGCGCACTGCTCTCATGCCTCGCGTCTGGAGTTTACACAATTTCTTTTTTATTTTGTTGGCCAAAAGATTTTTCAGATAAGAATGCCCCACCTGCTACGCTGCGCTTGCTGCTCGTAAAGGCGCAGCGCCCAAAAGTATGCAATGCCTTTTTAATCGAGCGCAACGTTTATTGCCACATTACGTATACGTAACACGAGCTTTAGTTGAATGGAAAAGTTTAACTTGCAGCGTATGTTTACATAACTTGTCTTTCGCTGTCTCTCTCTCGTTCTCTCTCCCTGTCTTGGGACAGCTGCAAAAATTGCTCAGAGTTATTTTCCTTGAGATTAACTTATTTCCGTGTGCAAATTTTGAAGCTGAGCAGCTTTTCTGTGCTGATGGAAAGTATACTTATCGATGCTTAAACGGGGATTATATAGTTAGTGAAGGGAATTAATATTTGAGCGACTTCTTACCAACATTTCTAATAGCCAAATATTGGCTAGCTAATATTTTATTATATTTCTTTTATATTTTTTTAACTATTTCGATCTGATGGGGAGACTCAGACGTATTTTTAGTACAGGTCTTTTGAGTTATATTTCTTATATTTAAATGCTCACAATTTGGTCGTCTTTGCTTCCGTGTTTTCTTTTTACAGAAGTGACTGTGTATCATGTTACCCGACTGCCCACTTGACTGTCAGGCTTTAAACAAACAAACTTAATCAAATCTGAGCTGAGAGGCAACCGCAGCCCAACTCAACTTGGAGTCGACTCCAGCTCAATCTTCGTCTGACTGTCTGACAAATGTCGCCTGGAGATATAAGATTTGAATTCGTGCTTGCATCTTGGTAGCCAAAATCCAACATCTTGCTGCACATGCTCCACTAGGCAAGCGGGTGACCACAAACCTTGCCCCAACTTTGTCCCTCGCTTGCTCTCTCTCTTTCTCTCAATCTGTGGCAAGTTATGCGTGGCATGCAGTCAAAAATAGCGTCTAAGAAAATATTATTGCTGACTGTGCGTCGAGTGGATGAAATGCTCAAATAATATGCTGGACAAGCATTGTGGGCTGAGCCGCATATCAGTTGCCTGACAGCGCCTGCCAGGACACGTCCAGGACATGCCAGGATATGTGGGGCCATGACCGCAAATCAAACTCGTTGCAAAAGTTTTTGGGACTTGGGAGTGCCATGCGTTGGCAACATGTGATAAGTTTATTGTCTTGCCACATGACGCACACACTCACACCCGCAGCAAAGACTCTCAGCTACAAAAAGGACCCACTACGAAAGTATCGCATTTCATAACAGAAATATGCTTTCTTGGTCTATAAATTAAGTTGTCTCGCCCACAAATATTAATTGCCTAATTAGCATATGCGTCTGACATGGACACAGGACACAGCACAACACACAGGACGTACGACACACAGCACCCTTTTATCCCCAACAATAAGAAGAACACATAAGAACCAGTTAACAATAGCCACTGTGGAAGTTTTTCTTCAAGGCACATCATGCCGAATATCCTTTGGGCTCACATGTTGTCAAAGGACACGTGACTCTGTTTGGCTTGTGAAAACACCTAGAACTGCAGAAATACACAGAAATTAACGTATCATTCATACATTCAGCTGGAAATGGATTGAATTTTAGAGCTCGGGTTTGTTTCGCAGAGTAAACGTGATTGCAGAGCGTTACAATATGATTGCTAAGATCTAGTTAGATATTCTAGTTGAGATTCGATTATGTGAAATATAATATAAAATAAATCTCGTTTTCATATTTCTCATACATGATTTCTGGATTGACGACTCGCCCAAAAATTTGCCTTTCAAGTTATCTTTCCTTCCTTCAGTGCTTAGTTTGACAAGCTCGTCAGTTCGTCTGCATATCCTTTGCGTCCTGTTTATCCCTGTTGTGCTCTGCGTTTTGTTCTAATTAAAAAATACACATGCAGCCGTTAGAGGAATTCGCTGTCGTAATTGAGGGTTGATATATATATTTCCAAACCTTAATTGTTGTTGTTCCTGCCTTTGTGCTTGCCGTAGACTTTTTATATATTTTTATTTGGGCTCCCTTTTCGATGCTGAAAATGTAGGTTATCGATTTTCGCCAGGCTTTTTGTCTTAAATTTATGTTTAATAAACGAATGATTTGTGGCCGCAGCTTTAAGGTTGTTGTTCAAACTCATTTTAAATCAATTATTATCAGTCCCTGGACTCAACTTACATTATAATAATCAGCTCATAATGAGCCTGTTTATATGTACTTTATGTTTATTTTTTTTGTGTGTAGCAAAAACTTTGCCAACTTTTTCTGCTCAGCCAAAAAACTTTTTGTAAATGTTACACAAATATTTTTCCGCTACGCATGAGGCGCTTGCTTGGCTGACAGCTGCTCCCAGAGTAATATAGAATATATTTAAGAATTTTATGGCTGCAAGTGCACTTGTAACAATTTCATTAACTGCAAGCGAAGCACAAGAGGTTCGTTCTGCACCAGTTCACCTTCCCCGTTCAAATGTGAAGTGCGCATTTTAATTGCAGAAAAGTCCATTGGAACAACGGCTAAGCTGGGCTGGAGGAAGCCGCAAGATAACAATCCATTAACTTTTTGCCACTCAACTTGAGCAAAAACTACCAAGACGAGCTTCCACTCGAGCCGCACCCAGCTTCGTCCTCCAGTTGAGGCACCCCCAGGCACCAGCATTGCATATTAAAAAGGGGAACCACTTTTTTTTTCTGCCCAGAAGCTGCTGCTGTGGCTCTTCATCAAGCGTCAACAGCAGCAGCAGCATCAACAACAAACCGTGAAAATTATAAAGGATAAGCAAGGATACGAGCATACCCACACACACAAATATAAATATATATATATATATATAAATATATTTATATATATATACAATTCACATTCATATTCACTTTTTGCTTGTTTTTTAACACTCAGGGCAAAGCAAGTTTTTCCACTTTTTGAGTTTTTAAATGGATTTTTTTCTTTATGGTTGTTCCTTAGTGGAAAGAGCAGCCAAAGATCTGTTCGCCTTAAAGTTTTAAGTAGCAGTTAAAGCTGTGCAGTGAAACGAATCTAAGTGGACTACAAGCTAAAATTGATTACTTTATGATTTGATTTATGAATTTATTTTGATTTCAGCTATAGTAAATTAACAAATATATCTATTGAAAATCCAGCCAAAAGAAGCAAGCTATACTTTTCCGACTGAGTGACATGAATGTGTTTTTTTGTTTGCATTTGGGGAACAGTCCGTCCGGTTAATGTTTCGTTAAAATATTATAGTTTTGATATTCAAGGACTATGAGTAGTCCTTTTTTCCATTTTTCCATTGGGATCATGGTTTTTATCCAATAGTTAAAATCTTTTAGCATAGACTTAAACTAAACTTAAACTAACTTAATATTACTTAAAGGCAATTCAAAAATTCTTTTAAATCATTTATCTCTCGAAATGCACGCTACTAATTTCTGTTGAACTTTAACCCCATAACACAAATATTCGTGTGCTAGAATATCAACCTAGACTTGGCTCAGCCTCTCAGAACCTTTTGGGAAACAAACGAAACCATCAACTATCAACCCTTTTCACCCTTTTTCCCGTTTACATATTCGAAAAGAGGAACAGCTGTTTGATGTGTTTGTGCCTAGGATAATGTTGTGTGCCGAATTGAAAGGATCAGTGAGCATGAAAATTTGAATATGTTTGAGGCAATGCGATCATCTAACAGGATAACAGTGCTGCAGGCATATGCAAATGCATGCGATCCTTTAGCCGGATGCTGTGTGCGTGCCTTGAAATAGAAATCGAAATTCAATTTGATTTTGTAAGGAAAAGGAAAACAGTTTGAGGAAAGGTTACGCAATGTTCGATAAAGCGATAAGGCTGTAATAAGACACGCACACACATGTCCTTGACCACAGGAGATTAACAGTTGTGTGTGCGAGGGTCTAAGAAACCTTTTTGGCCACACTTTGCATTGGGGCGTGATTAATGAAGTGTTGACCAAATCAAAATTAATGCCAAACTTGTGCCAGGCCGATAAGAAAACTGACCAAAGCCAAGAGCCCCATTCCAAGCAGCATGTGTAGAAAGGCAAATGTAGGCGGGGCTGCCAACATGTGCTAAGTGGCATGTGGTCAGCTAAGGGGACTCCATTTCAGGACTTTGGTCAAGAATAGTTTCAATTTACGCCTTATGAGCAGAACATTCATCACATAACGTTTTTGTTGGGTCGGTCCGCAAATGTGAAATGTCAAAAGTACCCCAACCCAACCTCAGCCCCAACCCCAACCCTTCCGGCTTCACATAAGCCTGTGTGCAGCTGTTAGTGCAACCCTTTTTCAGGCCAAAATGGGTTAACTGTCCTAGTCCCGGAGTTAGAGCTGTTGCTGTTTCTGCTTCTGTAGCTTGAGTGAGAGTGTCCGGTTTTGGAATAATTAATCACAGGCTCACATGCGATTTGTAAAGTTAATTGCCGTGGCGAAAGCGCACGTCAAGCCGTGTCCAATTGTGGACTTGTAGGCGAGGAGGTGTCTGCTTGAGCATACACATAGATGAGGAGGTGGAGGTGCGGCTTTTAAGTGCTCTCTGCATGTCTTCAATTACTGACAGTTTAGCACATATTCCGCAAAGCATAGCAGGGTCAAACTACGTGTCTGCTGGCTGCTGGCTGCTGTTACCTACGCATTTAATATTCATTCCCCCAGACCGACCGACCCAACTATCTGCAGCATCCTTGACTTGACTGCAATGTTTGTCGACACGTTCTATCTGGCCTGGACTCGACTCGACTCGACTCGACTCGCCTTGACTTGACTCGATCAGTCACTGATGCTTATGCTTCACTGGTTAGGTGCATCCGTTTTGAAGTGTTTCACTTGCAAAAATGTCATAAAAAATTCATGCCAACCACCGCAGCGAGGTGCTCAGCTGTAAGAACAAACACAGACAGGGTACTTGAGCTAGCACACAGCTATTGCAACAATGAAGGGAAGCATTAAGCTTTCTCTTGATATTTCCATTATGAATTGTAC
This sequence comes from Drosophila hydei, assembly GCF_003285905.1. Taxonomy (NCBI): domain Eukaryota; kingdom Metazoa; phylum Arthropoda; class Insecta; order Diptera; family Drosophilidae; genus Drosophila; species Drosophila hydei. Next base: position 3,570,685 of record NW_022045656.1, read on the forward strand.
CTTATATAATTTAAAAAACTTTATTTTACAATAAAATATGAATTGAACTTAGGAAATTCCGATATGTCCATTGTATAAACTACTGCTTCAGACGGTTGTTTTAGCTCTTCTGTAAATTTTACCTAACTGCATTAGAAAGCTAGCGAGCACATTGAGCTGCACTTGTGTTAGCAGCTTGTACATAAAAATCATTATTCTTCAATATAATATGGCCTTAATGCAGTGGTAAGAACGATGAGATAGAGAACATCAAAAATAAAAAGACATATTCTGGGCTTTGAGATTAATAATTTATATACAATTTACATGCTTTACAAATAAATATATATATTCTAGGCTCTTCATTCCTCAGCCATGCCAGCAGAGTAGGCCAAAGTGCATCTTGGCAGGGTATAGCAAGTATATAATCAAAAAGATGTTTTCGTGAAATACACATTCAAAAAGAATTAGTGAACCACACGTTCTTTCTATTCTTTAAATATCAAATAGTGCTAATATATTCATCGTCCTGTGATCCACAAAACAATTCTTTGCACTTGAGTCCATTTAAATTATGTAAAATCCAAAAGCCAGACGCAGCTGTAAGATAGAAGCATAAATCAAAAATTCAATTTCAGTGCGGAAAGCCTTGCCCAATACTGTTTAAAGCAGACCCAACAAAACAAAGGTTCACAAGTCATTTATTGATTTTATTATTTCAACAAAACTTTGTCAACTATTCTCGCAAACAAAACAGCAGCCGAACGTCCTGGCAGCCCCTGATGGCCTAAAGGACATTCATACAACATGTGTGGGAATTAGTTTTCACTTTTAATTTGATTTTGAAAATAGTTTCCTGAAGTCGATGAGGATTGGGAGAACGAACACTCAAGGGCTGTGAAAGAGATATGACTTGTGATTTTGTTGTAATTTCTTCTAGAGTGCCTTTAAAGGGAAGACCCTTAATCTGAAGTTCATTTCGTCTATATGAATCAGACTCTTTATTTAATTGTCGCTCATATATCACACTTTCCACATAAACACAATGAGGTTATATGCATTGTTGATATAACAGAAGAACAATTACGCACAATGAAAATATAATTAGAATAATTACTGAATTTCGCTCATTAAACTTGAACTTTTTACGACTGACACGCAAACGGGAACCCATGCAGGCATAAATAATAAAAAATATATAGCGAGGGAAAATTTCACACGAATATTCATAAATTAATCAAAAATATTGTTTACCAACTGTCCAGCTAGGTCCAGGAGGCGAGGTGAGGCGTTAGTTGAACTCTCCGCCCACACCCACACGCGACAATTGACCCTTTTGTTAATTAAATTTCAAACAATGGAAGGACATTACGTGCATGTCCTTCGACATGATATGCAAACAGGAGAATGATACTTGTGTTTGTCCAGCTAATAGGGAAAGTAACGCTCGCCCATGCAGATATATCGCCACAGATAGTGTCAAGGTAAATTTGAGCTGTGTCCATAACAGAAACAGAACAGCTACACAAATTGCCCATAAATTTTGTGCACTATTTTTGGTAAAAGGGTTGACGTTGACAGGCCGTATATATAGGCCGTATGTCCCACCAGCATGTCCTGCATATGATGTTTATCCAGTGGCTTCTATTAGCCCACATAAATTATTAACGCGCATTCTCGATGCGTTGTGCATGTAGTTTATTAGCACTTGAGACTAGCTTCCTTTTTTGAGAGTGGCTGGCATTGCGTGTTTTCTATCCTTGTGCTGGTGTCCTTTTGGTGTCCTTTGCATGTTCGGACTACTGGGAAAATTTCTCTGTCCTCTCTCTCTCTCTTTTTCACTTCGTCTGTGTTTTTGTTTGTCTATTTGTATTAATTTACATACGACACGCATTCTCGCACTTTTCAATGCTACCACTATTTGGATTGAACTTTATGATAGATGCGTGTAGATCCCCCATTATCAATTAGCAGACGAACTGCCTAGTTCTTATCTAACTTATATATACTATTGCACTTCACTTCAATATTTAACTAGCAAGTGATGAAAACTGAATGGAAATACATATAATAATAAAGCCCTTCAATTCGAATCGAAGTCGCAAGCAGTAAAAATTAAATTGAAATAGATAAATATGGCATATAAAGTTTTTAATGCCCCAACATCCCGTTTGAGATCATAAAAGTCACATTGAATTGTGAAATAATATTTTAAGATAATTTCTGGTGGCCAAATATTATCAACGCATTTGTGTGGTTGCTTTAATGTGGTTGGCAGTTGCTGGAGTCATAGCAGCAGAGAAACGAAATCAAATCAACGGCCAGAGCTGCGGAAAAAATAAAAACGAGCGCTGACGGCCCACATTAAGGAGCAAGGACATTGACCAAGTAACAGCAAAGGCACTTGAAGCTCTGGACATTTGCGGAGGCGCTCAGTCAATAATTCAGCTTATCACCGGCGGATATTGGAATGACAAACCCAGAGGACAACATATCCGGCGCCGCAAGCGCGCATCAATAAAAACACATTTGAATGACAACTACGCTCCCTGCCCAGCCCTCTCTCTGCTCCATCCAATTGAGAAGGTGTTCATGTTTATCAAAGGCAAATGGCTGGGCTAGCATGCTGGTGGATTGGGTTGGAGCCAGGGGTTGGTGTCCACTTTGGCAGCATCTCAAGCAACACTTTTCAAGTGAAACCTCGCGCACTTCAAGTCAAAAACTTTTGCCCCCCGCCACCTCCTGCAACTGTGAGATATTCCCTTTGAACTTTGAATTTGACTTTGGGTGAATCGCATCTTGCAGTTTGTCAACCCTCCAACGCTTTTCGACTTTATTCAAATGGTAAAACCAGTAAAAAAAAAGAAAAGGAAAACAAACTCACCCAAACTACCAAGGGCTGTCCTCCTCTGCTCCACTTCTATTTACTCTCGTTCAGTTCGATCTGTATTTGAGTTGTTTTTTCGGTTGTCCTGCGAACAAGAAGCATCCTTTAAAGTGTCGTGCTGCTTGTAAATATTTTGCCAGAGCAAACTTTCTTTTCTGACATGAATTGGAATATATTGAATTTATATATTTTTTTTTGGGTAAAAAAGTAGATGGATATATATATATATATACATAATATATTTGTATGCATATTTCCATTTATTTATATAAATGTTTTTTTAAGAAATTACTTTATTATTTTTCTGACTAGCTTAATGATATTTTATATAATATGTCAATTATTGGTATACAAAACTGCTTTATCTTGCTCATTGTTCTCATAAATTATTGAGCAATAATACGATGTCGACAACTTTTTGTTGCATTAATTTGCTGAAGACTATAAATATTTTAAAGATGTTTTTCATATGTCACATTGATTGGGTTAAGCGAGTTTTTCAATTCAGGTCACAGCTTGGTGCAAACTGGATTTGAAGATTTATTATTAGATGAACAAACTTTTGTAGTAGTTACTAAATATATTATTATTATGTATCGATGATTCATGTGATATCTTCAGCATTTTCTATGTGTATTAAAAAAACAAATTAGTATATTTTAAAGCATTTAAAGCACGAACAAATACATATTTTTTATTTTCTGTGCCATACGAAGTCTGTAACATCTTCTGGCTTTCAAAGCATCTTATGAGTCATCTCTTACATATTTATTGGCTTGGATCTGTTACGACTTAACTTGTTGGGCTTTATAGCCTAGCTTTATATAGCCATTGACATACAAGTCTTTAAAGATGACGCACTTAGCGGTAAATTGCATAGAGTAGAACACGAAATGCATATTAAAAATTGTTAAAATTTATATTTTATGTGGTTATTTGCTGTACAAATTGCTGGCAATAATAAGTATACCCTGTTGTCAGCTGCCTGTGCATCGGCGCGAATCAGTCAAAGGTCGTTAATTTTTAAAATGAGCATATAAATTTCTGAACAATCAAATAAAGCGCAATGGCTATATATTTCCTCTCCCTCTTGCACAAAAAATATGAACAGCAAATGGCGTAAAGCATTCGCAATTGCCCGCTTGTGAAAAAGTAATAAAATATTTAGCAAAGTGTTGAAGATGGCGTCTTTCTTTTTTGTTAGGGCAATCTGAACTGCCCCCGCAGTCAACCCTTGCCACCCTCTAGCAAGGATCAAGAAAAAGTTGGGAAAGAAAAAACTCATATGCATATTTCCCCAAACAATTTGCAACAAAGCTCTGCGACAGGGGTTGTCCGCATCTGGAGTTCCGTAATGTGTTAAAACTCTTAGATGCGTCGTGTGCGCCATTTTCATTCACGTTCCATAAATTTCGTGTCAAGTATTTATAAATCAAATATAACATCTGCGTCGCCCAACACTATTTTGGTTTTATATTTGCTTTGGCTCGCGAGTGCTGCCTGTTTACAAGTATTCCCCATTAATAATGCGCAATTTCTTTTGTTTCTGCACAACATGCCGAAGGTATTGAAAATTAAGAATTATTACATATTTCACAGCAATAATTCAAACCTGCTTTCGAAATGAAAATATGAGCAACGAATTCAAAATAAATTGTGCTTCAAAATTATTTTGCGTAACGAAATAACATTTTTGTTAAGTGTGCTTAAAAAACATCCTAAAAGTAGTGAAAGGTTTTGCATATAAAAGGTCCATAATCAGAATATTTAGAAAGGAACTTAATATTTGACAAATCATCTTTACGCCATTAGTTTGCTGAACATTAGTCATAGCTTTTAGCTTAATATATTTTTATATTAATATTAACTAACTTCGCTGTGCGTCTTTACTATAAAAATTGCAGTTGCCAACATGAAGTGTTAGTTCGCATTGTAAAAGACTTTTTTGTAAGTTCTCTAAGAAATACCTCAAATATTGCAGATCTTCAACTGAAGGCTTTCTGCAGTTACTTGGCAGTTCTTTTAGAGATAATATGTATATAAAGATGTATCTTTCAATATCTTTCAGCTTGCTTATTAATTTCGACTGAGTTCCTTCTATGCACTCTTTATGATCATAAAAGCCTCACAAGTTGTCATAAAAGTTTAAGTTAGTGGGGAATATTTTTCACCTATACTGAACTTTTGGTTTCGCGTTTGCATAGACGTTGCTTATAAAGTGCTATTAGTGCTAGTGTCTCTGCTATATATAGTGCAAATATGTTTGTTGCGCTTCAGTTGCCCAGTTAAAGTTAAAGATTTTACGTCATGTCACGTCTGCTTGTAAGTTCTGTTTGTCTCAAATATTTCAATTTACCTTAGTATTAGTATTTAACAGATACTCCTTATGTCGTTGGCCTTCTTGTACGGCAGCTCGGCGACAGTTGTCACTGACTTTTTGAATGATGTTCATCAATCTCTTAAGCTACTACAATTGAGCCTAGAGATACCTTTGAAACTGTACAATTCTGCTCTGGATAATTCCGATAAAAAACCCAAATTGGATCCCCTTAAGCGGGTGGTCACTGAAGTGAGCGACGGCAGCGAAGTGATTACGATCGTAAAAGCTCCACAATCACGTTTGGGCATTTACTATCCTGTCGCGGATTCAGTATTCGTTAATCACAATCAAAGAGCTCCAGTAAACGGCAACGGAGCGCCGGCTCCAAACTATAATCCTGCACCTACAATGGTGGCATCTAGCCCTGGTAAGGGGATACTGATGCAATTAGGTAATGGACTAGCCAAGGGAAACTCTAATCCTGGGAAGGCAACAGAACAAGCTCCAAACTTAGCTAAAGGCTCAGCTAGCCCGTTTCCAGGAGGCCCATCTAAAGGAGGGGCTCAGCATAACGCTGCTGGGTATTCACCTATAACTGGCTGGCTTAGGGGGTAGTGTAATAATTGATGGATTGACCACTGGACTGCCTGATGGATGTATGCTTATTACATTATACCTATATAATTAAAAATATTAAAAATATACGTATATAATTAGAAATTAAAAATATCGTTCAAATTCAATAATAATAAAATATTTGTTGAAATTATTTTATATAGAAAACATAGCATTTATGAAAAGTTTGAAAATATATATATATATTTAAAACATTTTTATATTTATACATTTTTTATAAAGCCGATCGCTCAAAGTAATTTTCCTTCAAATTATGTACGACTCGGATATTTTGGATACCTCCGCCCATTCGTACTTGGCTATGTACATTAAATAATAGAGACATATAACGCAGCCCAAGTGCAGTCGCACTCATGCATGTGTGTGTATATAGCCGTTCTACGCATGGTTCAGGGTATCCCCTAGTCGTTAACTCTCGACGAGAGAGCTGTTATTTGCTAGCATAATGCATAATATAGTTTCATATTTCATGCACTCATTTTTTATTAGATACTTAAATGGGAAATAAATTCCAGACTTATTTAAAATACTTTAGTTTTACGCGACAAAGAAATAGAATAAATAAGTTTCTCGACGATTTTAAAATGTACTCATGGTACGTTTTCGTAACTCACTCTAAATGACTCTGAACCTGTAACCCCATGACGAACTCCATTCGAAGTATATAAGTAAAATATTGGAAAATAATTTGCATAATTTCCTATTTAAATTCTAATTGCAAAACAATCGTAAAACCTCAGGCTTTATATAGAACTGTTTGGCCCAACTCAAGCAACAGTTGTTTAAAGATACAAGCAGCAATGACACGACTATTGGTAAGTAATTGTTAGTGGAATAAACAGTTTTGTGAATTATATACTTATATGTGTGCTTTTTTTCGATTGTGAACAGATTCTTATTCTATCGCTGACTCTGCTCATTAGCAGCGCCTGCGCTAATATTCAATTTTGGCTCCGGCTCTTCGGTCTCGCTCCACAAAACCAGCCTCCGAACACAGCAACCAGTACAAATTGCCTGGGCTATCCCTATCCGTGCAACGAAGCTCTGTTCGGTGGGAGCTCCTAGACTGGAGCCGGCTTCAGATATGTTCGCAGCAAGCATTTGGTGCTATAATATATATATATATATATATCTTCTATGCAAAGCTTAAATTAAAGCAACTTTCATGGCTTTTTTAACTGGAATATAATATTTTTCATGGCAATTTGCGCATTTCTTTTATTAATTTTCCCAATGCAACATAATAAGCCTTTATATTTTGAGGCAATTCAGTTTTAAAATATTTTGAATTTATGTAAATTTCTTAGCTTGAATTTTAATATTTGGTGGCAGTACAGCCATAGAGCGGATTATGGTGACAGTTGCGCTAAATGGGCAATGGGATAGACTATATACTATATGCAATTTTAAACAACGAAATAGGTCGCCATTGACCCTGCCAGAATCCTTCTGGGCTCCCGTGTTGAGCCGCATTGATAAAACCCATCATATTCATTATGAGCCAACAACAATGAGACTTAACTGGGCAGTTGGGCTTCGTTTGGCATACCTAATGATGGTTTTTTGGAAACCCTTTATACAGCTCCAGCTGCCTCCTTACCTCATTTTCTGCTGTTTCAGCTGCTGATAAGATGACACAAAATGTAAAAATTGACACATAAAATGTAAGTTGGTTGCCGGGCGCCATTTTATTTTGCCACAAACCGCGCCAGCACGCGCTAGTCACCCGCACATCCTTTCCTGTCCTGCCCTGCGAATAGCTGCCCCACCTCACTCTCCTGCCTCCAACTCTCTTTTCTCACACTTACTCTCGCTTTGTTCACCCACTTCGTTAGCTATGTAAATGACTTTGTTTGTTTTCCATTGTTGTCCTCTTTACCAAGAGTATTGCCGGTCTAAGACATAATTCTGCCGACAAGCTGGCAACGCTGTTATCGCACACAGACAGACACACACACACACATACGACTCACGCATGTTGAGTGTAGGCACAGATTTTTAACCCTTTTTGGTGGAAACGCCACCCCAAAAGTGGAAAAGACCTCGCTGTTCCTTATTTACTTTCTATATACACAAAGAGGGGAAATTTTCACGCACATCACGCATGAAAGTCGCGTTACATAAGCTTCTCTGACTATATATACGATATATATACACAACGGCTGTGTGTGTGTGCGCTGTATTTCGCTTTCGGTCTTTGCCTTTTAGTTGGTTGTCTCTGAAGATTTCGCGTCACAGATATCTCTTATGAAAAATTGTTTGAATTTTTTTTTATAACAAACAAATTGCGCGTCATCTGCCTCATCCATATGCAGGACCCGCCGAAATTCCTTGCCTGGTTCGATAAGTTTAATTAATGCCCCAGTTATTTGTTATGCCCAGCATTTAGGGTCTATGTAAATAATATGCGCTAATGATATCAATCAATTTGCTTCCAAATTTTTTATAAATAGACTAGAATGGAATTGGGTTGAATAGGGAGTACACCTAAAAGGATTCTTAATTAAGTTGTCGATGTAGTACTCGAACAAAAATGGGCCTAGAGAAGACCTTGTGGAACTTAAGAGGCAGAACAAATTTGAAAAGTCGCTAAGTATGACTAAGCGCTGTGTGTAATCTAGTAAAAAATAAATGAGATAAAGGCTACACGTACTTATTATAAAAGTCCAAGACTTCTCCATATTTCCCTATATCTAGACTAGTTATGTTATGTCGATTCTTATCTCTTTCTCTCTCTCCCTCTCTGTCAGTAATTAACGATTTTCTGGCATTATTCTTTTGTATATCCACGTCTGGAATTCGGCCTACCCAATCCCATTAATTCTCTAAGCGAAATGTAGAAATTTAAAAGAAATTATACCCCAAGGACAATGTCTCTTGTCTATGCTCCGCACTGGCTGCTTCTGCTCCTGCTCATGGTGCCATTCCCTTTGCTGCTCCTGCTGCTGCTCGTAGAAATTTTCTTGTATTTTTCTATATTCCGTTTTGATTAACATTCGTCGCCGGCGTCTCCAGCGACGACCATGTTTTTAATTACTTTTGGGGGTAGTTTGGAAATTTCGTTTCACTTGCCAGACATTGTCAAAAAGAAAGAGAAAGCTCAACTAACTGAACTTTAAGCAAAGAAATTCACTTGAGACAAAAATAAAAATAAATATATTAAATATATATATATACATATATAGGTAGATTTTTTGAGGATATGTTTACTTTATAATTCTATATGCTAACACACCTTTGAACACTTGACCACAGCGTTGCTGCGCCCTGAGGCTTGCTTAGTTGTAATTCAATTACATTTTTGCTATTTATTTGTGTTGTGTAATCGAGAGAGATATAATAACAAAATCCTATTGATATTTATGTGCGTGTGTGTGGTCTATGCCCCAAGGCTCGCTTTGGCGCGGATGTAACCACTTGACCATGACACTTCAATATATTTTTTTCCTATACCTTCTACGCAGTGAATGTGGTTAAGAGGGTATGTTGTACTTCAACATGTGTTGAACAGGGTGAAGAAAGAAGCGCAAGCACAAAGATATGTTTCCTTATTAACACATCTTTGTTATATATAATATATACATATATATTGCTTTGCTCTCGGCGAATATGGAATGGTACATGGTACAAATATCGAAACTCTTGTGAATTATCCGAACAGTTTTGATTTTCATTTATGGAATATATTTTAGTGAATATCTTTACCTACGCACATTTGTATATCTATCTCGATGTGTTTATATACCTATTTATTCATAAATTTGTTTATTTTCAGTTAGAGAGCATTTCCTCGTCCGTCACAATTAGCTTCTCGCATATTTTTGTTGACTGACCACATGAAACCGGAAATAACATAATTGACCTCAGGGAACAGACAAACAAAAAAAAAGGTATCATTGCAAATCGCATCAAGTGACCAAAGCAAAGCGGACCTTAAGTGATTTGTATCTTTGCATCTGTTGCGCAGGGCAACTCGGGCAATGAGGGTCGGGTCGGTCGGTTCAGGTCTAGCCGCTGGTCAGTGGCTACCCCTACCCTCAACTGAGTTGGGCTCTGCTCAGCTTAGTCGAGTTTCCCCTGTTTGTCTGTTTGTGTGTGCTGGTCAGTTGGGTCAGTTGGCCGACGCGTGTCGCGTGTGTGTAAACAAATCAATTACTGACGCTAAATGCATTTCATTTGTGCGCACTCGAAACTTGAATTTGAATTTTAAATTAGCCGCCCGTCGGGGTTTTTATGGTCAGCTTTGTTCACACCTCTTGCCTGACTGCCTTTCGGTCTATCCGCTAGGTGGTCTTCTACTGTCTGTCCGAAGGGGTCAATGTGTTTAACGGCTACTCAAGTGGCCTTTAAATAGCTTAATGGTCAATGACCAATGCGGGGCTTAACAACATAATTGACGCCTTTGTGTGACATGCGGTAAATCAAAGGGGAAGTAGGAACAGCGATGCGATAATAATTGTATGTGAACTATGGGAATTATAGAAAACTAAGATAAAAGTAAGAAAAAGTACTGAACTATGTAGCATAAAATTGTAATTAAGCGAATATTAAATCTGAAATATGTAGCTATAAAGTATGCTCTTCGGTTGGAGACTTACCAATAGTATCTCCTCACGGTAAATTTAATCATAACTTGAGCTAATTATTAGGCTAATTAACATTCCCTTCATATATCCATTATTTTAACCATCTTTTATGTTTTTACATTAGCCGCGTTCGAAGGCTCTTCTCCATAAGTGTTTCAGATGCATTGCATATGCATATCCTGTTTGCATATACTTTCACATTTGCATGACACCTACCTCCATACAGCACAGTCTAAATTGCTCTTGAATGCAGCCTCGATTTGAGGCCTCAAGTGCGAAATAATACTTTGCATACGGCGCTCGTCCTGCCTCTGTGTGGATTGCATCCTCATCGGGCGCCTGGCGAATGCCTTAAATAGTCCTTTATTACAGTCAACTGCGAGTCAAGCGAAGTGCAGCAGCTCCTGCAGCAGCAGCAGCCGTAGTCACTGCCGCAGCCTCCTGACGTGTTTCTGCATGTGCATAAAAAGGACACGCCCCCAACCCCTTGCGACTGCAGCTTGCACATGCAGTGCAACCGGTTGCATTATCCTTTAGAATTTGAATGCGCTTTGTGCTTTATTTTGCACTTGAATACCCAGGAGCTGGGGCAGGCGCAACAGGATACGGATGCGCTGGTTGCACATGCTCTAAGGTGGCATTCAGGGAGGAAGGCAGCTGGGCGAGAGGCTTTTGTTCGGCTTTGTACATCACACGTCGCACCTTTTGCAGTTTTCACACTTGGAGGCGGCGGCTCAACAGGTGGCCTTTTGGCAGGCTGGGCGCTTTACTCTCGAGTGATTAGGCAGCCAAGGGGCGCAGGATAAAAAGACATGCCTCAAAGTGTTTCAAATGGTTTAATAAGTTAACAATGCGGTAATAAATAGTGGGGTAGGTGTACAGGAATGAATGTTAATAAATATTTAGAGAGGGATATGACAAATATGATATATGATAGGAGGAATTGGTTGTTGGATGGAATGGAAGGTGGAAGGGGATAAGCATTCTCTGACATGTTCTCCAGGGAGTTGGAGGTAGGAAGGAGGTGCTGGAATAAATATGCCATGCTTAATATCAACGGACAGCAATCAACTAATCATCTTTTCGGCTAAGCTGCGGACAACATTCTCATCATAGTCCTCAATCTCATCCTCTGCATCATCTATGTCCACATCGTTGGGTCTCACCGGATAGCCCTGCTCGGGTGGCACGATTTTCACGCCGTGATCGCCAAAGAGCAGGCAATCAAAGTTGCTAAAAAGATTACAAATAAATTAAATTAATTGAGCTATTGGTTTCAACTAGCATATCTTACCGCTCAAAGAGCTCGAAGCCCTGAAACTCCCCGGACATGTACATGCAGACATGCATGTTGCGCCCAACGAACCAAATATCGTGGAACTGAATGCAGGCGCGCGCAAAGTTGAAGCGAGGTGGCCTGAAGCAAAAGGGCGGTGGATTCTGCCCGGAGACCTTGCGGCGGAACCAAATGTTATTGTTCACGCGCATGCGCAGCTCAAAGGAAAACTCATCCGGCCGATAGGCGACCTCTGTGCAGCTGTTCATGCCAATCACCGAGAGAAAACCTATCAAAAGGTGAAAACAATAGTTCACGAGTATTTGGTATGCAGCTGGAGCTACCTACCTGCACAGCATTTGCAGAGACCCGTGTCGCAGTTACAGGGTATACGACTAACCAGGTTGTTGAGTGTTAAATTTGTGATGCCTAATTGCCGCGACTCTTCCTCGTGGGCCAACTGATTGAGTCGATGCGTCAATATGCCCAACTGCAAGGCCGCATCATAGGCTAAATCCTCAGCAGGTGGCTGCAGCGGCACTGTGAGTGTATTATGAATGATATCGAATGGTTATGAGTGGATGAATGTACGAAATTATGAGTGTGATGGAATTTGTACAGCTGACAAGAAATAGAATACATACAAGTAGCAGACTGACCAAACATTCTTTTAAGAATGAATGAGTCAGTCGAACCATCAAAGCCCTTATATTATATATAGAGAGATAAAGCAATAAACTAATTGTAAAACATATATACATATCTTCGAATACGATCATATATATTCCATCTGATGAGCCCTTGTTCCACATGCTCTACGCAATAGAGAATAGAGTCTTCTTATTCGACTCTATTGGGATTAGTAGCTCAAGTTCTCTGACATAGTAAACAAACCAACACGGAACAACAAAGTTGTATTTTTCTAATATGAAAACATAAAAATATAAATTTATATGCTTAATCATCTTAGATATACTTCCGCGACTTAAACAGTTCCGCCTCATAGACGCTGACGTAGCTGGTCACACAATATTCAGCGCCTAACAGTTTCAACTATTAACCTTGACTGCCAACTAACCAAAGCCGAAGAGACTATTGCGACTACTTTTTATGTCAATGAGAGCTACCGCAGCGTATTGAAGCGTGGTCAAGATCATGGACAAGAGAGGAGACCGAGTGAGTCTCTCTCGCTGAGAGCAACCAAACGAAAAAAAAAACTGGTAATGCTCTCCGCAAGCTCGCTTGCTTTGCTACCTAATATTTACAGATCTATTGAGGTTTTCGATTCTAGAATGCCTGAAAAAGCATGTCAAAATCATGAATTGAAAGAAGAGTTATCTGCTAATTAGTTGAAACCAGCCGAAAAACGACCTTCGAGTGCGTCGAGAACGTGTACGGTCGATTAATATTGCTCTGTGAATGTCGTCTATATATATACCTACAGAGTTTTGGTGCGTCGTTCGCTATTTTTTAACGACTCGTCTCTAACTCGGCTGTAAATGCAGTTACTGGTCAATTGACATTGGCTTAGACGTCACGTCTCGCACTGTAACTTGTTATGGCCCTTAGAGCTTCACTTGACTGTAACATTGTATAATATTTAATTGGCAATGTGAGCTGTTTTATATGCTGCGTTCGCATGCCGCGCTCTGATCTTAGATTGAATTGAACGCATGCTGAAGTAATAGAATTGATGCATTGTCGATTTTGGTCAAGGTAATTTGGGTATTTCAAGGTTAGAGATGTTGGCAAATGACTTTATAATAAACCTATAAACTGGGTATGCATCTTCAAATGGACAGAGAGAAACTGGAGCAAGTGGTACACTGCATCGATTAATTGTGCTGGGTTATCTAGCTTAGCCTAAATCAATTTACTAGTTAATAAATATTTTAGAAATATACTATTTTAGTTTAGATTAGGTAGTGAAAAACTTTAATACATTTTGAAAGCTCATAAAATATTATTATTAATCTATTTGACATGTTTTATCTATAAAATAGCATTTAAGCTTTATTGATCTATATTTGTCTTTTTTCATAAGGCAGAAAGAAACTTGAGGTCAAATGAAGAAAATTTCCTTTCAGTTACCTTTCCTTGCAAAAGAAGCAATAGAACCAAGGTATGCTATGTCCTCTTCTGTATCTGAATTGGGATGAACTTGATAAGCTATGAAAATCAATTTTAAGAATAAATTTCTTTATTCATCTATTTCTTGCGAAGCAAAAGCAAAAGAATAATATGTTAAGCTATATAATTAATTGTATATTTATGCACTTAACAAATGTGTAGTTAATTGAAAAAATAAAACAAAATCAAATCGAGAATTTTTTACATATTTTATTATACAATTAGCGGAATGCCTCATAGAAGTTATCACATAGGTACGCTAGCCAGGTACAAATTAATATTTAAAATCTAACTTGACGATCCCAATTAGCCGATCACATTTGAACTCAAATCGCAGTCTTATTTACAACTATAGTTATATATATACATGATATTTACAAAAATTCGTTAGGATTGTGCTTGCAATGCCCGAGGAACTTTCATGTGAGCCACACGTGTACGAAGCGATAAAAGATGGGCATTGCAAACGGATTGATAAAGTTAACAACCAGATAATAGAAATACGACATAAAATAAGAGTTCTTTGTACTACCGGTATCCGATTTTGATACAGCCAACAGCGAGGCGACGCACAACAGGTAGAAGAAGAGCCGCGAGTGAGAACTGGCTGCGGGCATATTGAAGCTTTATTGTATTGAAGAGGAATTCTTGAAGGTTGTTGTGACTGCTGCTCGTATAGTTGTTGTTGTTGTTTTTCTTGATTTTGCGCGCTTTGTTTGTATATCGAGTTGTTTGTTCAGTTTTTAGACATAAATATATATATATCTATATATATATGAATATAAAACTCCACTTTTTGCACGCAACTTTCGCTTTCACAATTACAAATTCACCAAGTCGCCATGTAGTCTCGCTGTGCGTGAGTCTTGAAGCGCTGTTTAATTCACTTTTAGTTTCTACTATAAATACTTGGAGCTAGTGTCTAACTCCAGCTCCGAACGTGCTAATGGCTAAAATACAACTGGCCAAGAAAACGGTAGCGCATGCGCATGCTAAGTGCCAAAGCAGCACCAGCAACAGCCGTCGCTGAGCCACAGTCAAAGTCAGTGGCTGAAGCTGAGGGGGACGGTGGCTCTGGAGGGGCGAGTCGCCTCTTTGGATTGACAGTTTAATGTGTGTCTGAATTGTTTTTGTTTTCGTTTTTATTTTGTTGGTATTTTTCTTAAGCGGGCGCTCTCTCAAAACCAGTATTTTTCGTTGCTTTTGATTTTGATTTTTGGATTCAGCTTTTAAACTGAGCGCCCCTCGTTTAGGCATGAGTCTCGGTCTCGGTCTGGGTCTGGGTCTGGGTCTTGGTCTCTGTTATAATTTCTCTCACTCGCTCGGACTCTCACTTTTCACTTGCGTAGCTTTATAATATAGATATATTTGTGTATACTTTTAATTAACTTGTCGCCTTAAATGGTGTGCCACCTTGCGGCATCTTTAGAGTGTCAGCGGACTCTTGAGCCAGCCATTGATCAACAATCGCTCAATTGTGCTTTTGTTTATACGGCATCGAATACCGTTAACAGTTTTCTGCGTTTCACAGTTAAGCAATTTGTTTATTTACTTTTGGAATTCTATTTGAAGTTTTTTTTGCATTAATCTCAACTGGTTCTGCGACTCTATAAACTAACTAAACCTATGTGCGTTGAAAGTTGTTTTAACTGCTCGCAGGAGAAATTCAAGTGAGATGTGTATAAGTGTATAATACTGTTTTAAATTGATGATAATTATTGTACTTTATTGAAATGAGAGCAATTTCTATGCCTGAGGTAGACCTGATTACAACTCTGTTCTACATTCGGTCAAAAATCTGCCGAGTCATTGACTTAGTGTGTAAATATTGATTGGACTGCGAAACAGGTTTGCTGAATGATTTGCCAAATAGGAAGGAATAATTAAGATTATTCTCTTGACAATAGAGCTCAACGGCTTGTTTATGTGTCAACAATCTCATAAATATATTCAGATAAATTGCCGAGATGGGCATACCCGTTGCTAAAGTTACCCAGTAAAGTAAATTAGTAAAGAGCTGTAAATTCAAATACAAAATGAACTCGCACCTATAAAAATTAATTATCCTTTGAATTTATCACAATTTCTAATAATAATATTTAGAACTGTTAGGATTAGTTTAAAATTGTCTGCATGATATCAAAGAGTCAAGAGTTAGACTTGAATGAATAATTAATAATTAATTAAGAATTAATAACTAAGCTAATTTCTATATTTCAAAATTTCAATCTAACTGATTAATTAATTAAGAATTAAAAACTAAGCTAATTTATATATTTCAAAATTTCAATCTATATTGAATTGTATAATACTTATATGCAGAATAGTGACATCTAGGCGTAATAAAATCCAATTCATCGCGGAATAACAGTATTCAACAGTTATGCATATATTATTAGCATATACACCTGGTTGCTAGGTGTCATTCATTATGCAATCTTTGATTCGTTGCTATAACTTGCAAACAGTTTTTTTAGTTTCTGTTTTTATATTTATATATTTTGCATTGGCTTGTCGATTTGCTGACATTGACTTTGTGGTTCGTTTGCAAACGGAATGTTAAGTTTTTTATTTGTCTTTGACTTTGACTAGCGGAAATCCATAATAAAATTAACTTAAGCTCACTTAAAGTTATTTTTAAATATCTAAATAAACGATTTTGATTTAAATCGCTCGGAATATTTAGATTGGCCAGCTGACCGACTCGCAGCTCAGATTGCGATTGTATTGCAGGCGCCATCTATTGGCCTTTTAACTAGCTGTTGTTGTTGTACTATATCATTATCCAATTGTTGTTGTTGTTGTTTTTTCTATTGCTTCGATTGATTTGTGATGCCAAACTGCTGAACAATTCCGTACTCTCGTCTCTCTCGATGTGTATCTAGCAGTGTAACAGCAGCTTCCAACATGACATTAGAAATTATTTTTGGCTGCTGTTGGTTGTTGCTTGTTGTTGCTGTTGCTGTTGTTGTTGTTGTTGCGAAAACTTGCACGTAAATCATGTGAAATCAATTTCTCTTGCACAATTTTCCACTTTTGGCAAATATGACGAAAAAACCAAAGCCCAGAGACCCGAGCGAAAAGTCGTGAGTAAACATTTGCTTAGACCGATCCTCGACAGGCTCTCAACATGGTTGCTGTTGCTGCTGCTGTTGTTGTTGCTGATGTTGATGTTGCTGTTGTTGGTAGCATCTTGCGGTCTAATAATAGCATGTTAACTCATAACATGCTATCAATCACTCCAAAATTTGTATCTGCGGTGGGTTCGAACTCGTTGTGGGTAGCCGGCTGACCATAATTCGCATGTGAAAATTGGAAAATTGTCTAAGTTGTTATTGTTGCAGTTGTTGTTGCTTCGATGCTTGCTGCTGGTCAGCTTGGATGGAGTTATCGTTGCATGCATGCTCCAAAAATAATCGGCATATGTGTGTGTTTGGTTGTGTGCGATTTGGGTTCATGATTTATGGGCTTTCCATGGCGCCAGTTGTCTGAGTGGATCAAATTTTCTATCATTATTATGCATGTGAGGCAGATCAATGAACGTAAACTTAGAAAGTTTGGCAATTACTTAGGATAAGCCAACAGCTTATGCTATACATAGAGTAAGACCTGCGTATGATGCACATCAATTTACTTTGAGTCTTAAACTACATTATTCAGCTGGTAATTAACTAAGTTAACGTTAATAGCATGTTAATGAACTGATAATATTAACTATGGCTTTCATGTTCAAAAAGCTTCACAAAGAGAAATCTCACAGCAGCTGTTAGTTGCAGCACACTTTCATAACCACTTTGGCATAGAACAAGATGCCTAGCTGATTGATGATTGTGTAAATAATTCAAAAATATTCTTAGATAATAAATGCAAATTTACATAAGAATTGTCAGAAGTTAAAACTCATAGAATTAAATCCTCTTAACTCTTCTCATTAGATGTATAGTCGTCAATGATCACTTAAGTGTATTAGAAATAATATATGCTCATTGACAAAGCATATACCTTTAGCATGCCCATTATTTAATCCCGGAATCTCTATGCGCTTCTCATTAAAACTTAAAGTTAACAAAGTTCTCTCTTAATTCTCTAGGTGCTAGAAATAGAACCCTTTCTTCTGTTTTTTGCTCCTGTTTTCTGCCTCTCGGTTGCCCACTCAGCTTTCCCTCAGACCGAAACAAAGCAAATCGAAAAAGTATTAATTCAAAGAACCCTTTTTCGAGAGCGAGAGCGAAAGAGAGAGAGAGAGAGAGAGAGGGAAGTGTTCTTTACTTTGGGGGAAATGCATTTGTTTTTATTCTATTTTCATGCACTTGGCAGCGCGTTGTCTTTTCCTTTTTCCGTGCTTGAGCGTTTTCTTTTGCCTTTTCCCTTTTTATGTGCCTTTAAGTATGCAACGAGTAGACTATAGAACATTTTTATACAATTTTGTTGTTCATTTGTTTTATCGTAGCTCGTAGCCTCAAATGAAATGCCAAAATGTGAAATGTAAAATGTGAAATGTGAAAATGTGAAATGTAAAATACAAAATGAAAAGAAAACATAAATCTTTTTGTCTGCCAAACATTTCCAGAGGCGGGCGGTGGGCGTTAAGAGCTGGTAAAGGGAGCGGCTGGTGCTGCTGCCAGCATTGTGAGTGGCTTTTTTCATGGTATTTTTCCACACACCTCACGTACGGCTCTTCTGCCCCTGCTCTGTCCACTCCCATCTGCAGGTGGTAATGCAAGATGCCCTGTGTTAGGGGAATCTCAGTGCATACAGAATACTGTTTGCTTGCTTTCCATGGAGCAGATTTTCCATATTTTTCGGCATTGCTTTGTTGTGTTAATTAAGCAAAAATGCTGTTATTACAAACATAAGAACCAAACAGGGCCTCTCCACTGGGATATATACTACAATAAATGAGTCGAGTTTCCGTTTTCATTTTGCCATTTTTTCGTGTGCAATTCCCTGGTCTTATTTTAAAACAGGTTTGAGGTGAGGTGACGTGAAGAAACCGAGTTAGCAAATAATGAATTTAACTTTTCTTTTACTCTCTACACCTACATGGAACTTGGGAGTTTTATTCTTTTATTAAAGCATGAAAACAATGTGTCTAGAGCGCGTGATACACAGAAAAATTTAATATTTAGTTTTATGTTTAGTTTTTCTGTTAAATAATTTGTCATGTATCTCAACTATATTTTTCTTAATTTTTTATAAATAATATGAACTAGTTTTTAAGTATCTTTTTGTTTTTTGTCAGACTAATTTTTGCATATCTTATTTAGACTTCACTCTTCCCGCTCACAGCTGTGCTTCTAAAGGGAATCGTATCAAACGTTTGTGTTATAATTAACCCTTTATGCAGCAGCAACATGCCTCAAGAGTGCAGCAGCCGACTCCTCTCCGAAATACTTGCCCCAAAGTTCAAGCACTTCAGCGCATATATTCATTCCCCCAGCTGCAGCTAACAATTAGTTTCTTCTTTTTTGGTTGGCCGAAAAACAAATGAAAGAATTGCAACATGCAACATGCCACATGCCACATATTCTCCAAGGACACTTGACTTTCAGCTACGACTTGCTTTTGGGCTTGCAAAAAGAAAGACGCCAAGGGAGAGGGAGAGGAAAGCAAGGGAGCTGCAGTTGGCGCTCTTTTTGGCTGTGTTGACAGCTTTCTTGTTGCACTTTTGTGAGGGGCTTCGAGAGGGTGTTGGATGGGGTCTGAGATAGCGGCTTGGGGGTCAGGGCCAGCCTGGCAACTCTTTTTTGGCTGCTCCGCAGACATTTGGCGCTGCCAATTAATTAGGCAAAATAAAAGCCAACAAGCAAGCCTTGCTTCATTAGCAGCAAGCAGCAGCAGTGTGGGCAGGGGTAGGAATAGTGAGAGAAGGGGCGTGACTGTTGCTCGTCTAATTCAATTTGGCTGCATGCAATTTGTTGCCGCTGAAATGTGCTGAGCTTTAATACGCAATTAGTGCAATTCAATCAGCGCTGCTCTTGGGGCTCAGATGAGCTGAGACGTTCCGCCAAGTCCCGCTTGCTGCCCCCGCTTAGCGCACACTGAGCGCCTTTTACCACCTGCGGCTCGCGGTGATTACGTGCAACATGAGCATAAAAATTGCTTACGCTACATAGGCAAATGCCTAGACAAGAACCAGAGCCAGACAACGAGCAAGACTCCAACGACTGCGACCAGGAAGCGCGCACTTGCCCCATGGGCTGTATGGAAATGTGCGCATGTAGCGCGTATTGTGGCATTGTCGGCGGCGCCTTGCAACTTGTTTATGACACATGATGCAGCTGATGGAAATTGCCGTTCAAAAAACGTTTGCCAGCGCCTGCCTCGAACGACTGGCCGGCGCTTAATTTAGATTAAACGACTTACTGCTTACAATTTATTGGCATAAAGTTTAATTGAACAACAACAGTCGAAGATGGTAGAAGGGGCGGAGGGCATGGAAAGGGGTTTGGTAGGGGTGCAAAACAAATACACAGGCTTGTAGGTGGTCTGCCCCTCCATGCCGCCTTGCTCCGCCTCACCGTTCAGCATATGCGCGCAGGTTGCTTCGTGGCCGTGGATCACGACTCTATTAACCGAATGCGAGACTCTGCTGCTGTGGGCCCTGCCGCTGGCCCTGTCTCTTGGTCAATTATTGACCCTTGTCGCGACATTGACGAGTGTCCGCGGTATTGCAAAATCATTTGCCATAGGTTGTGTTTTTTCTTCCCGATCTTTGTGGCGCCGACTGCGAGTTGGGCAACTATCGGCAGCTGACATGTTCGGGAAATTGCCAACATGTGCCCACTCGAACCGTGATTGTTTCTATCTCTCTCTCTCTCTCTGTCTGACTGTCTGTCTGTCTCTCTTTCTCTGTGGCACCACCTGTTGCGCCTTGTCCAGGGTCAAGTCAAACTGCGCAGCTCTTGTTTGTTGTTAATATATATACATTAATCTTAACTGCATGTATAGGCTGGAACAAGTATCTTCGCTTTGCTGCCTCGTTGTTGTAGTTGCTCTGCTTCTTTGTCTCTTTCCCCTCCTCTTTGCGACATTATGACGGCCTAATTGTTATCGTTGTGGTTACTATGTTGTGTAAATGGTCGAAGGCTTGCGGAATCGCTGCGAAATTGATGTACTTTGAAGCACCTTTTGTCACAGAGAACACCATGAGCAGCATTAGCGATGCAGTAAACCACACGGGCTTTAGATATTTGAATTTATCCATGTTGGGAAGCGTTTAAAATTTCAAAAGAAACACTTCAAATTTAGGCTAATGCCAAGTTTCTAAAATAAACACAAAATAGAAAACAATCGTCAAACCCTTTTGGGTTGCTACACTAAAATGTGAATATTTTCAAAAAGATTTTGTTAGAGTTGAAAGAAGACTAGAAGTAAAATGTGTAGAGTTTATAAGCAATACATAACAAGACCTGACGTTTCTTAAAGTATTTCACTGATATTTGAATAGTAGCCGCGCTCAATTTGAAATTTCAAATTCAAGTTATATTACTTCACTTACAAGTTTATTTTCAGGTCAATGGCTAATCGTTGTATTTTATAACATAGTAAAGTGTTTCGTTCATAAAGAGATTCATAGAATATATACCTCTTCTTCTTGTGTCTGATTACAGATGACCGCTTGGACTTTGCGATTCTTTGATCACTAAATAATTTCAGAAGACAATTTAAGCAAAACATTCAATTAGAGTTTTTATATACATTTATTTATTTGACGTTCCGTTTAATTGGATATGACTATATTTTCATAGAAGAAAATAATTAAGTTTAATAATTTTATTTAATTGATACCTGAGTTACAGCTTAAGATGTATCTACTGCATTCTTCTTATAGACTAACCGACAGGTGTATATCGTTCAATTGAACAGTTTTAATGCAAAGATAGATATATTCAGATAGTTTTACTTTAATTTTCACTCATTTCCATGCAGGTTGCTGTATGTTCCTAAGCAGATTTGGAAATCAATCGATTGGCAATCAGAGACTCAGTCACGTCGCATATGAAACGATGATGGTAGGAAAACCAATCAGCCAGCTGCTCAAATTGGAGTTGGGGCTAAAACAATCTATCACGTATGTAATTCCCATGAAAAATTTATGTATAGAGGTGTGGATAGAGGGACGGAGAGCGAATGGGTGTGGGGAGTAGGAGCTGAAACGGGAGCCAAATTGTTGTAGGTGAAATTATAATTTCGTGCAACTGAACAGTCGAATCAATCGAATCTCAAGTCACATGTTGCAGCAGCAGCAGCAGCAGCAGCAGCAGCAGCTGGGGCGTTACCAATCGATTCGCCAAACGCAATGCACATGCCACATGGACTAGTTTTTAAGATGTGGCCAGGTTCAAAGCCCGAGAGGTTCAGGCCACATAATTTTATTGTGTTGTTGCTGTTGTAGTTGTTGTTGTTTTTGTGGCGCAGCTAATGAAAAGCAATCGCACGATCTCAGCGAACTCTTGCTGATCCTTGTCTGGGTGCTTGGTGCGTGGTGCGGGGCTGGCAACACGTAGAGCCCAATTTTTTTAAGCATTTCGCCAGCTACTTGTTACGGGTCAGATAGCTAGAGGGAGAGCGAGAGGGTAGGCTGGGTAGGGGCCCATCATCAATTCGCTGGCTGCCTCTCATAATCCCATGTTTGTTTGCATTAGGCACTGCAGACAGGCTGCAATTATGTCGTTCGGCTGTTCTGCAATAGCAACAGCAGTAGAGGCAGCAGCAGCAGCAACAGCAGCAGCTCTCAGCTCAGCAAGTCGTCTGAATTTTCGCTGCGGTTTTTGGCATTTTGATTGCCGTAGACTTTGTGGCGCATATGAATTATGGACCCAGTTTTTGGTTTCAGTTCGGCTGACAGTCAGAGAGTCGAGAGTCACATTCTTTGGGTCTGCACTTTGGCTTTGCCCATCGATTGGGAATTGCGATTGCCACTGTGATTGCTACTGCGATTGCGATTGCGTTTGCCATTTGCCCATTTGTTGGTTAGTAGATCATGGGAAAAGTCGCCTTAAAGGTTTGTTCATTTGCTCGCGTTTGAAAGCGCGCCAAAACGCGTGAGTGCAGATTATCATCAAATTATTCTTTTCGTAATTTCTAAATGTAGTTAAGACGCATTATAAAAAGACGCTATCTATGACCTTTGGATATTTGAAATGCCTTAAAGTAAACTTTAGATTATAGTTTTAGAAAATTCAAAAACTTAAATACAGAAATTGCTTCAAAAATACTCGCTTGCCTTTATAAACGCGCTGGAAACGCTGCAATAAGCCGCCTGTTTTGCTGACTTCATCGCGCTGCTTTTGCTATTAGCCTCATAATTTTGCTGCTTATAATGCTTTGTGTGATACGAAATTAACACTCGGCTAGGCTCGCACACTAGGCAAGCACACACACAAACACCCTCTCTACACACATGCATAAATTATGCCAAAAACACAGCCAACCCTCTGAACGGGTCTTGCGGTTTTTTTCGCGTCTCTCGTTAATGAGTGAAAAGTCGTGTTAAACATTTAATACACATGTTGTTGCTGTTGTTTCTTTGCATTTTTGGGCCAATTTTTGTATTTTCGTTGTTGGCGTTCATAATTTATGTGCTTGAAGTGCGTTGCGCGTTTTGAACGCGTTTTTTATGCGGTCGCGTGTCGCCCACAATTCGTGCGGTTCTCCGCTTTGGGTAATTGAATTGCGCGTGTTTTTTCCTGCTCATTTTTGGTCATTTATTATGAGCATTCGCTGTTGGTGTTTTCGTCAGAAATTGGCAACAATTCAGACCCTTTTTCTGTTTGAGTGCATTCGCAAAAGAAATATGTGGCACTTAATTGCCAAGCATTAACATATTTAAAGCAAGATTTTCTCTAGCTTAAATTGAATCCAGGCGTAACTCAATAAACCTCAATAAAGCTCAAATTGTGCTTAATAATATATTGATTGCTATCGATTGGAGCAGCAATAAAATTTCAGCCAAATCATCACTGAAAAAACCGAATCGAAATAAAACACAAGAGGCCAGCAAACTGAATGGCAAATCATCGCAGGCTCTGCATAGGTCTCCAAGGAGACAATTTAAATTGAGCTCAGGACAAGCCACAGACGATGTCTGCGACGAAGCCAAATAGACGAACAAGAAATGTCTATAAAAATGGTTAAAACAAACTTTTAGCTGCATTGCTCGAATGCTTTTGCCTGACTGAATTTTCAGATTTCGCATTTAAATAATGTACTCGAAAAGTTTTTTCTCTTTTTCTTTCGATTTTCGCGCGGTAAATGAGTTTGCAATTTATTTGCGTATAGATTCTTCTTGCAAATAGATTGTAATGAATTTACAAAAATCATTGGCAGCAACAACAACTGGAGAGGAGACATTCGACAGATAAGCGCAGACATTTCCCTCTCTATATAATACGCTTTTAATGAGCATTTGGGGGCAGGTGGGGCAGGTAAGGGGCATTGCGAAAGAGGGGGAGGGCGATGCTGGGGGTTGGTTTCGTCCGCGAGCTGTCAATTAAATTAAATGCGAGACTTTTCTTAATTTCGATTGCGTGTCCCCCCGCCACCCCCTGCCATCCCATTCGATATCTGTGGAGTCATGCAATGACAATACTTGATTACCATGGACACGCCAGGATCGAGAGAAAAGCCAAATGGCACTGCATTTGTGTTGGAAATCAAATTTAATTACTTTGCGCACATGCAGCGAGTTTTTGTGCGTTCCACTAATTTGTTTATCCCCATTTATTTGTAGCATGCTTTGGGGCGTCTCTTTAAGTTTTCCCTCGAGAATAAGAGGCGGCTTTAATATATTATGAATTTCTCACACTTCCGCAAGAATGATACAATTTATACATGAAAAAATTATAGGAATGTAAAATAAAAAATCTAGTATAATAATAGCAGGAGACATTCAATGTTGAATAATTTAATATTTGAATAGAATAATAAATTGTAATTATAAAATATTAAAAAAATTTAATATAATAAATATATATAATTATAATTAATATACTCTATATAAGGCAAACCATATATAATAATATCGATTAAGCAAATAAACTAATAAACTATTTATTTTCTAACAAATTAGACAAATGACAAATTAACAAATGAGACTTATAAGATTTACATTTTAGTAAGTGAAATGAAAATTTGCAAATGATGAATTTATATTTACTCATTTTATTTCTTATTGCAAATATAAATGTAACTTTAGAATTTCTTAAATTAGCTATAAAATTACTCTGACGGTCGAGGGAGTTTAGTTGAAAAAATGTAGTATTTTCTAAATAATTCTCCAATTCAAATCGCATTTCTGGTTAGCTTTACAACATATTCTTTGTACTCTACTGCTCGAATATATAAAATTAAGATGTATTATGATTTTTGTGAAATTATTTTGAATGCTTCACTGCGCCCTTTCAAAGACAGCTTCAGTTGAGACTTCTGCTTTTTTCTCTATTTTGTAAAGAATGCCGAATATACAGATACAGAAAAGGAGTGCGAGTGGAGCCTGAGCTGCTTCGCCTTGATAGCCCATAGGAATTTGCAGCAGCTGTAGCAGTAGCAGTCGCCGCACAAAGTGGAAATTATCGCCCCACATATATAGAGCAGCCAGAAGGGGTCTGCAGAAAGGGCGGACAGGCTTTGGAGTGTTTGCATTGCCTGGGCACAACTTTTGCCCAGTTCCAAGTACAAAGACGAGTGAGTGAGGTGTATGTATTGGGCGTAGGCGGCGCTCCTTTAGGCGTCTGCAAATCTCAAAAATGCACACAGACTTCGCATCCGTTGCGCCGTGGCTACCCGTAAGCCGTATGCCGAATGCCGTATGCTGTCTAACCCGTAGCCCGCAACCCGCAACCCGCAACTCGTATGCCGTGTGCCGTATCCATGAGCTGCTGTGGCGTCGTCTGGCAAGGCGATTTAGCAAATTAAAAGGTTTTTAATGCATGGAGTGCGCTTTTACTTATTTCATAATTTGAATGCCAACTGCCGGCAAGCTTTTCTTTTTTTGGCCTAGACTTTTGGGGATTTCTTTTTCTTTTATATTTTTTTCTTTTTACCCTGATTTTTTGGAGCCCGGATTTGTCTTGGAGCCGCGCACTAGGCGCTTCGCAATTTCCGTCAGGCAGGTACGAGTTTGAGAGCGTAGGTGAAGAATTTATGAGCTGCATTCACACAGGATATGAGAAATACTTTTTAATTGTGCAATAAATTGAAATGTCTAAGACCCCGACCACAACATATAAATAAATATTTAGTTGCTTGGAAATGAGTTTTTAATTTTGGCAAAAGGTCTGAAGTGCTTATTTGTGCAGCTCTTGGACGAATGGCAAAGGATGTTTAGCAAAATGCCATAAGCAAAGCGGTGAAGGGAAACATGAGAAGGGAAAATATAGTGCAGACACTGTGTAGATTGTGACTTATATATAGATATATATAATAAGTGTATAATAAACAATATTGATATTAATGTACATATATACATTACTTTAAATATTCTTATGTCGCTTATATAGTACATCTACTTAAATACTTATATATCGATGTACAACATATTCGTTTGTATTAAGTGTATCCCTGTTGAGTTAATTAAATATGGCTTATCTCTTGTTTTTCATCTATTAATTTCCTAATGGAATTGCTGTCTTCACACATGGCCCACAGCCAATACCAAACCTGACAAGATTAAGTAATCTGTATTCCACAGAATCCCCCTCTCCGAAGCCCAACCGCAAATTACGCACTTGACTACCAAATCGAGCATTGTTGGAAAATGGGAAATTGCTAACTTTTCGCAATGCTTAGAGGGCGAGGGACGATGTGCGGCATCTAGGCTGGGTGTGTGTTAAAAAACAGAACAATTGTCACGTGTCGTCGTCGCCTTCGTCGCCCTTTTTGCGCTGCTTGGAAAATTGTTGGCAGAGCATATCAAAGATTTTCACTTGCGCATCGGAAAATTGGCAAGTGGCAAGTGGCTGTCGCGGGGTTGGGAAAACACCCTCCTCCACATCGTTTGCCAATTTTGCGAATTTTGGGTTATTAGGTTTTCCTTTGTGTGTGTGTTTTATATTAGAGCTGGGGTTTGGCGGTTAGAATGGAAAGGGAGTGGGCCAAGTCGAGGCTTATGAATGTTCGATTGCGTGTTGTTTTGTGGCCAAGTACGAGAATTTAAGCAGTGCAATAAATGACAGTTGGAATTTTTGATAAATGTCAACGCGTGTGGCATAAAACTAGAGTGAGAGAAGGCGGGCGGAATGGGTGGGTGTGGCAGGGTGTGTGACAGTCGTAACGACTTGATTGCTTGGAAAAGTGAGAGAAACTTTTCAGCTTGAGGGTATTTTCATACAACTCGCAAATTAAGCCAATTTAACAAAAATTTGCATGCGGGAAATTTGAGCTAGCCGGAGTGAGTGGCTGGTGGAGTACTTAACTGCATGAATTGGGCATGTGTCTAATGGTCTTAAAGTGTGCCAAGTGTGGAGGATTTCTTCAATTCCCTCCTTGACAAGTATTCGTGAAAAATATAATGGAAATGGACTACAATTTCCTTGACTTGATTTATGGTGCCTGTGGTTAACTCCATAACGAGCTGTTCTAGTGCAAAAGCGCAGCGAAGGCTTAGACCACGCGACAGTGGCTTGCAGTTCCTGGATCAACAATAATAATAGAAATAATAAAGGCATTGTGCACAATAGTGTCCCACAGCCCTTGCCTTCAATGGAGTCGCACTTGGGCTTTTGTTTATGACGCAGTAATATTGAAATCTGGATAATTGTGCAAAAGGATGTGAAAAACCGCAAATACTTTGCTGGCAACATCCAGAGACCCATTCAAACCCAAGCGTAGATATCTTGAGCACAATTTTAGTGCTGCGACAAGGACCTACAAAGAACCAAGCGAAATGGTCAACAACTGAGCTAAAGTGGACCACAGTAAGAAAGAGAGGGAGAAAGGGAGAGAGAGAGAGACGGAGTTAGAGCTCTGTCATGCAGAAAGTGGTCAACATTTTTGCCAGCGCCATGGGCAAGAATAAAAGACGCCAAATGCGAAATGCAGCAGCAAAGGTAGCAATCATAGTTCCATAGAGTCCAGAGCAACAACAACAACAACAACAACAACAACAACAACAACAACAACAACAACGACAACTATTATAACTACTACAGCTAGAGCAGTGAAAAGTAATAATAATAACCTTCTCCTAACTTCTGCTTCTGCTTCTGCTTCTGCACTTGCGGTAATAAACCAAAGACATTTCAGTTTTGAGCTCGTAAACTCGTAAATGCGGCTATGCAAAAAGGCAAATTAAAAGAGCAACCAGCCAGCCAGCCAGCACCGAATTAAATGAAATATTTTTCAAAAAAATGTTCAATAGCTCGAATAACAAGGTTTGTGGAAAACAAAGGAAATGTTTATGAATTCGACTAAATTAAGAGAGCTAGTCTACAGAAAGGATAACTGATAAATAGAAAAGAGCTGAAATAACAATTTTAGTATGTATTAGAGGAATATGCAAAAAAAAATAAGTTAATATATTGGAATAAATTAATATTTTCAAAATTCAAACTCGATTTTCAATGAGAAAAATGTATTAACTTATAAAAGAGCTTGATAAAAAATATTAATCAAACCAGCTTGTATAAAATGAAATAAGTGAACAAGTTAACTAATTCATATCCGTATATTAAATAATTCAACTAATATTTAATCTAATTAGAGCTATTTCAAAACCTTTGTCACCTCTTAAAATATAAAATCATATTGTTCATATTAAAAGTATAGGTAAAGATGTGTCCAACTATCAAGAGTAAAATGGAATAAAATGAAATGAAGAATTGACGAATTGAAATTGCAATTATTATTGCTCTGCACTAACTTTACTAAAATGTATCTAACTAAAAATCTCTTGAAATCTCAACCATTGCTTCAGCAGCTAAAGCAGAAATCCTTACAAACATAACTTCACATAATCTGACGTTAATTTCTCTTAAATTCCCTCAACACCGAAGCTCATTCAAATTTCTGAGCCCTAAGTAAAAATAATGCAAATGCTGAAGTGCACAAAAATTGAACAACAAAAATTGCATTCGCTTTCATATGCAGCAGGCGCATAATTCAAAGCACCTTTGACCCCCTCTGAAAGAATATTCCAAAAAAATAGAAAAATACCCCAAAATAAAAATTAGCTACAGCTCAACCTCAGATCTCATCAACTCATTTGCTTCGTCTGAGCCATCTCAAAGGACTTTTTTGTTCATAATTAATGCTCGCACAGAGCAAATGTTCAAAGATATTTTTCGCCCTTTCTCCGCTGCCCAAATGCCTTTTGTGCAAATGTCAAGAGCAGCGACAGCCGAAACAATCAAAAATAAAATGCAAAAGCGCGCAAAAGTGCAAACGACTTTTACCTTTATTTTTTACTGTTACTTTTCTCTCTTGTGTCTTTTTTGGCATATGCAAATGAGTTGGCAGGACCTGCCCAACCGAATGACAGACAGGCAAACACTTTCTTCGCATGTGAAGGCTGAAACTGGAACTGCATCATTTCAGCCTCGCAGTTTGTTTTGACTGGCTGCCTAGCTGGCTAGGTGCCTCGGTGCCTGAGTGCATGGGTGCCTGGCTGCCTGCTCGGCTGTCATGATTTATTTACTCACGGCGTGCGCGTATTTATCAAACTCTAATTAATCGGTGATAAACCGATCAAGACGCTAAATGCTGAGCTACACGAAGCCGCCAACCCAGTCGAGAAACAAGTTT
The DNA here is from genome assembly GCF_003285905.1 of Drosophila hydei. NCBI lineage: Eukaryota > Metazoa > Arthropoda > Insecta > Diptera > Drosophilidae > Drosophila > Drosophila hydei. The sequence continues at coordinate 3,600,243 of NW_022045656.1, forward strand.
CAACTCCCAACTCTCGACTCTCAAGTGGAGTCTGCCAGCTTGCGGTTTCTGTTTCATAGTGTGCATCCATTACCATGTGATTTGCTCGACTCCAACTCGCATCCAAGTGCCGCTTTGCCCATTTGGCGAGTATTTTGTTGTATTTGCTAAAGCAATTTGCTTTATACTCCCCAAACTGGACTGGCTCCCCAGCCCCCATCTGCTTTTACCTCTGCGATTGCCGATGCAATCAATACATGCTCGTGTCCAGCAAATAATAGACTTCAAACTGGCATTTTAAGCGTTTCTACTCTGTGTCTCTGCCTCTTTCTCTCTCTCTTTCAAGCTCGCTCTCTGCCACTCTTTCCCTCTCTCTCTTTCTATATATATATATATATATATATAGTTTGGGTTATGGGTATCTCATGTTTCCGTGTGCTAAAATTTTTCTTTCAAATGCACACATAGTTAAGCCAGTAATAGTTGAAGTTTGAGTTGCAGCAAGCAATTTCAATATAAAGGGTGTTCTTTTGGTAAGTGTTTAAAGGCAAAGAAAATCAAAATGAATTGGGCTTGTCTCTAATATTCTTGTCTCTATTCGTTCACCTTACTTAAATTATTGTGCAAGCTGAATATGATGGAAATGAACTCTAATTTATTGCTTTTATTTCTAGAGACTATATGTTCTAGCTCAGTCAATATACTCTAACACAGACTATTTATATATGTGTCAATGAAGCTTTTTCAGATTGAATCTTAAGGTTGAACACCCTGTAAAATGCATTACATTAAACTTTTAACATTATGTATCAGCTCTAACCAACTCAAACACACAAATACTTTTCTTCCAAGTATAACTCATATGGCAACATAACCATTATCAGTTAGAATTGCGAATGTTAGATGGCTTTGAAGCAATTGGCATTGAATCGTAAAGCTAAAACACCCTGTATATGTTTAAGAAATTAATTCAGATGATTTGTGCCATCGAAACGTCGTTTATTATTTATAAAACTCTCAATTGATGTGAATTAGCCAAGAGTCAAATTAACTTGTAAACGAGAATTCCATTTGGACCAGAATTATATAGAACGGAACACCCTGTTTTCATAGCATAGCAATGACCTCTAATCCACTTTGGCAAATCAATTTATTAGCCATGTATGACTTATGCCTTTTTAAATGTGCGCTTGCATGTGTTGCCTAGTTTAAAGTTGAACGTTTATAGGTTGGCTCCCTCCCTCCGCCACACTTGCGTCGCTGTCCCCAGCCCCTTCGACTTGTTCATTTTGTTTGGGGGCAGTCCGCACAGAAGAGGCGCAACAAATTTATGTTAACATGCACTGCGTAGCGCCCTCTGGTGTGTAATTTGGCGTTGTTTAGGCATCACGATTAAAGTTTTCGCCTTGACCACGGCCAAGAGTCCCCAGCATTGAGTACGAGTGGGGGCCATAAAAAATATGTGTGTGTCTAAAAGCGGATGCATGGGTGTAAGCCATGATTATCGCGGCTATAAATGATATGTGTGAGCTGGTCTAACCAAACTCGAGAGCTGGACCCCAGCTCGGGCCACATCTCGTTTTGTGTTTCTGTTGCCCCGTTTAGCGTCCGACATGAGCGTGTGAAATACACAATGGGCGTGGTCGTAGCGATGCAACGCTCGCACTGCAAATGTATTTATTTATGGTTTAATAATTACAAGTAGCAGCAGCATAAGACTTGAGCCCGGCTGAGCCAAACTCAATAAACGGTTAAGTAGAAAAAATCTATTAAATATATTATATATATGCTGTAAATATTTAAACCGTTGCAGGCGCCACTTGTTACACAAAAAAATAAATAGATAAACAAGTTAAACAGTAGCCTGTACTAGACTAGAGGTTGTTAGTGCCACAGACTTCAAAAATTACAATATACAATCTGCTTTTACCTATTTCTATCTTTATATCTTCCTCGGTGCTTCGTTTTATTATCTTAAATACTCTTTTCATTAATTAATTTTTTACTTCTTTTATTTTCATCTTCTTTTTATTGAATGCGTGACTTATCCTTAACCTAGACACTACAAGTGCAATATACCCTTTTCACACATACATGCTGTAGTACAGAGTATACAGTTAGTTAGTTTTTATGGTGCAAGTTGTGGGCTGCATGTCTGCGACTCTGGTCGTTTCGCAGAGGACCAGGCGTCACTTTGAATATAAACGTTAAGTATAAAATTGAAAAAGCCATTTTGCTGCCAATTTAGCAAACACTTAAACCAATTTTGCACTTCAATCCACTGACGCACACACAAAAAAACCTTCAAGTCCCAGTTGCCACACATCCAAAAAAAATAGAAAGGATAGACGAGACAGAGCGGCGGGATATGCATCAGGCTTTTGCACTGCCATTGGCATTGGCATTGACGCCAACAACAGGAACAAGCAAGGAAAGAGATGAAGGCGAGAACGTTGCCAACAAAGTGTGAAAATGTCAAGTCGTAAACTGTTCATGGGACACCACAGTCGGATGAGGAGCTCGAAGTGGGGACTATCTAGCTGGGATAGCTCGAATAAATGCAGTTACTGCGATATAGAGCTGGGGCTGCATCCTGTTGGCATTGTGGAAACAATCGAAATCTCACACTCTGTGCGACTTCTGTCAAGTTACTTGAATGCTGCATAAATAGTTATGCTTACAACTATTAGCTCTCGATTTGAAAATGTCGTGTATTTGCCAGTATATAATCGGTTCTTCAGCCTCAATGAATGGCAACGAGGAGCCCATCGGATTTCCACTACCCAGTGCTAGCGAGCATGATGTTGTGTCTGCCATAGGCGAGGATAGTCCTGGCAATGGGTGAGACTGAGAGATCATTCGATTAGAATTAAAGCTGAATGTTTTCAATTAGCTCCACAGATCCTGTCACAGATGATACGAAGATATCTGTGTGTGTCTCCGAGCTGGCCGATTGTCGCGCCGAGAACTGGCTACTTAAGAAAAAGCTGGAAGAGCATGTGCTTACAATCCAGAATCTAGAGCATCTGATGACCACAATAATGGACAAACAGCACAAGATGCTGGCCGATGTGTTTCAACTGCGCCAACGAAATCAGGAACTCCAAACCGAATGCAATCTGCAACGTGAATACCACACGATGGAACGTAATGCCCTGATGAAGGAGCTTTGCAATGCTAAAAGCCTCAACAGGGACCACATGTGTGCACTGGTGAGTTAGTAGTTTGTTCGTACTTAACTACATTAAGACTACAGCTTGCCATCAGAGTGGTGAGGAGGATGTGTCTATCGAATCGGATGGTCGGGAATATGAGGAGCAACCCGAGAGCGATGTGGACAAGGATAATGAGGATGGGTATGAAGATGAACGGTCTGCAGGCTCCTCGGCTGATTCCACAGCTCCATCCTCGGCCAATGTTTCGATGTATTCCAATGACTCAGATTCCGATGAGAGCGAGGAGGAGGAACAGGAATCTGAGAATGAGCTGGACGACAGCTCAGGTACTGAAAGTGAATCCGACTAGATTAAATTGTATTTTATTTTAGTTAACATATATTTTGATCGTCTGCTTAGATATTTATTTGAGAACAATATTTATTCCCTACTTAATTAAAGTTACGGCTCGTTCATAATTTTGTGCCTTGAAGCGAGTGTGACATATCGATCTCATCGCTATTTTAAGCTTTATCACTGTTTCTTACCCGCTCTCGCATTAAAAAATCAAAATCACAAAAACGTGACAATCGCTCAAAACAAACGAAATAAATTTCTAAATAACGTGACAGTGCGACAAACAGGACGTCACAATGCTAAGCACAAAGCATTAAAACTCACGCAAAGTATTTGCATATCAAAATGCTGAACAAAACCTTTGCCAGACCGAGACTTCCAGCTTCCAACTCACAACTCTTAGTTGATTGAATGACTGACAAATAGAGAGAAAGAGCGAAGGAGATGAAGAGAGAGTGAGAGACAGAGAGAATGGGTAAGTGATAGAAAGAGAAACGAAGGACTGGGAAGCATTTAAATCACTGGCAAAAACGTGTTAAGTGTTTACCTATCGCAAAAGTTGAGACTCCGAAAAAAATACCAGAGTTTGTCTGCTAAATATCGAAAGTTGAATACCCTTTAATATAAAAGTGTAGTGGAAAAAGTTTATAAATATTGTACTCAAAAGTGCCAAAAATTAGTAAGGCATGAAGAGGATGATCGAGATAAACGATATTTTTGTAGTCTCAATACTTAAACAATTTCTTTTGATTCGATATACGATATATATAAATAATTAAATATATATATATGCATATATATAATGTCTTCAGCATGTCAGATCTATGTACTGTCTCACCAAGAAGACTTAACTGTCTGACTCATCTAGCATAGATAATCTTGAAAATATTTCTTTATTCATATTTCGCATTTAATAACAATTAACAATACCTTTTACAAGGGTATCACACAAAGAACCCAAACATCATAACCATAACGATGCTGCAGCCACACTCGCCTCACATGTCTGCCTTTTGGGACCGTGGAGCGTGTTACATGCTCTTCGTTATGCCCGCAGCAAGTGCCTGATAGAGGAATACAGGCGTGAGCTGGGCATGCAGTGTATGTGTATGTGTGCGAGTGCTTGGTGCTGGGGTAATTTATCAAGCCGCAAAAGTTTTTAGCACAAATGAGTCGTGGCAAGACAGGTCTAAAGGTCCTGCCTCCGTTTGCCGCACACAGGATTAATGAGTCTCGTGTGTTTTAGGTAAATCAGTGGACCCCTCACTTTCCTCTATCTCACGCTTCTTGGCCTGCGTACATCCTCGAGCCTGGGCTGGCAACACGTACTAATAATCCATCATCACATTCAAGTGTCAAGTTGTGGGCCTATAAAGATCGCTTATCACAGTTGCGACTTCGTGTATGTATATGTGTCTTTTTGTGAGCGTGTGTGGGTGATAAATTTTGGTTATAAGGCAAACAACAAAGCTGAAACACCAAATATCTTATAGTCACGATCTACAACATAGTTCACAGTACAAGCTTTACAAAGCTAAAAACAATTACTAGTTCATCATGCATTTCCTTTTTCTTCGAAAGAAATCTCAAAGGTTAGCTTTAATTATTTAAGATTTGCATATATCGCTTAAATAATCAACTCCAAGTACCATAACCCATTCACAACGCACTCCACACAATGACAATAAACTGAAAACTTCCTTTGTATAACAATTATTAATGACCGCAGACAACGACTCTATGCATATCGAGTCAAGAACTGTATGCGATATCATTTATCAGCTGAGAATTTGTTAAAAAAATACTTGTTGCGCACAAAAAAGATTTTCGTGTCACGTGAGAAGAAACAAACATGAATTTGACTGGCGTGCGGCTACCGGGGAAAAGCACCGAGACCCGGACTCTTACCCGCTTCCATTGCCAGAGATGTGAAACCGAACATGGCATAAAAGGATGGCGACTAAAATATTAATATGCGACGTGAAGCGCTGCGATGCGGCAACCTAAACGCTATGCAAATCGCATCATAAAAGGTAAAAAGATACCGAATTGTTGTTCCTCTGTTGTTATTGTTGTTGGTCAGCAAAGGTGTTGCTTTGTGGCTCCTTTGTGAAAGGTTGCCACCGAGGCGGCAGCAGCAGCAGCAACAACCAAAGTCGCAGCAACAAGTAGCACAAATTGCATGTGACCAGAGCTTGGAACTCCGTTTTGACTACCCTGTGGGCATGCCAGCGTGTTGAGAGATTAATGGATTTGGTTTGTGAATGACATTGAATTATATTGAAAGGCTTGTTAAGAGCAGACATATGAACACCGCTACTTACTGCTAGCTGGCAACTTGACGGACGAATAAAGTTGGTTTCAGGCTGTGCGGCTTGCTGCCGTTGAAAGGTCAACTGCTTTATGATATTTTAGAAAGGGTGGGCCACATAAATGGTCAGCTGCTGGCATGAAAACGACTTCTTAACAAAGTGACTTGTAAACTTCCTGATAAGTTCTCATGGTACATTTCGAACTACACCCGAAAGCCATACTAAACTAAATTTCTATGTCTGTGGTCAGCGTCGAAATAGTTTCTGTTAGCAGTGCAATGTAATTTTATTGAAGTTTTCTAATTTCATTGATTTGACATTCCAATAGGCAAAGGCAACATATATTTAGCTGCTTAAGTTATCCTCTGCTTACCTTTATATATGCAAATCAATCTGATAAGTCGTTCAACTGATTTAATCTGCAAACAAAATACAAAATGTTTCGTCGGATCATCGCCTACCTATTTACTGAAGCGAATAAAAATCAAAATAAAATGGAAACCTGCTGAGAAATGCCAGGCGAAATATAATTCGCGTGTTCTAAGCAATTTCAAACCAATAATCGTTGGGTGTCCTCTAAATTAAGTAACCAGAGCCATGCAAGCCCAAATGCAGACCTTATGAGCATGTTTGTCAATACGTTCACGAAGATATGTGAATGGCAATGGGAATGGAATGTGTGTGCGAGAGTTTGGCATGGGTGGGTGGAGATGGGTCCTATAAATGTTTTTATTTTGAGAACTAATCTAAAATTAAAATCATTTTGCGGTTGGCAAACAACGATAAATGGTTAGATGGATGGATGTATAAAAGGTTGTTGGAAATGTTGGTTGGCTGAGCGAATGATATATGACGATTGATATCAGCCAGGCCCGCAAGGCATGGCTGCATATACTTTTGTGCCCTAATGAGAATGACAAACCAACAATGCAAATATTACCCAAAAGTAAAAATAGAAAACAACAAATGAAAGGAAAGAAATCGAAAAACTCAATTAAACAAACACACGCAGACAGTTGGTTAGCTGGTTCTGTTAGCTGTTGTAGGGGCTGTTTTTTTTTATATTTGAGGTAAACTCTTCGGGGGTGGCGTTAATAAACAGTTTGATTTTAATCAATGAACCGCAAAAGCCAAAAATACATGAAAACGCCATCGAAAGGTAAATGATACGCGGGACAGACAAAGTTTTTTTAACTCCGCGCTGTTTAATTGTAAACCTCTTTCCGGTTATGCGAGACGTTTCATTCGTCCGATTAAATGCTTTCGTATTTTCGTTTGGTTTTATTTATTTTTTTGCCAACACACGGCAACTAAGCCAGCAACTTTCTTTGTGGAGGGTTAGCTACAGAAATTGTTTTCTCTTCTTCTTCTACTCTTTTTATATATTTTTATTTTAAGGGTTTGCTCATGCATATTTATGCCACTTATTTTTTTGTCAGTATACGAGCCAAACTCACAATTCGTATGCCTTTCATTTTGTATGTCTGTCGAGTTCTAAGTCGTTTGTTTTATTTGATTTCATTTAGCCTCCAAGCCGTAATTAGAAGTGGAAGGCCCCACATTGCCATTGAGTCGTAGGCCCATGAATATTTATGAGTATGGATTTAATAAATATTTTTATATATTTGCCTGTTAAGCTATTGGCTGTGCGCTGCATAGGTGCATTATACTGACAGGAAAGTCTCTCATTTTGTTTTGCGTTAGTCGAGCTCTTTTTATATAAACAACTTTGCCATAAGGTTAAAAATCTCCCAGCAGTAAAAGCTCTTTAGCTCAGCTATGCGGAAGTGCCAGACAAATCTTAAGTGCTAATGCGAAAGTCCAACATAAGCATATAGGTGAAAAAAAAAGAAAGAAAACACATGTTGCCAGAGCGGCTACAATTTGGTATCCAACATCGAGGCGAACTCCTAACGAGGCGAACGTACGATGAACGCGCAAGAGCCGAATCATACTAATTTCGAGTAGAGAAAACTATTTTCTAAATTAGAGAAAATCATATAGCTGGAACACACGTAAGTGGAGAGGCGAGTGGTGAGGCTTAGGCTTAAGTGCAACATGTGTTGCACCTAGAGTACCGCTACGATTACGATCGTTATCACCAAATCAGCGACGGAGGTTAATAGAGCTGTACGATCGATGGCAAAGTGCGATTTCGATTAACGATCAGCGCGCAGATCAGCAACGAAGCGGCACACATGATGGTCTCAGCTTCAGTTTCAGCTTCAGCTTTAGATGTGGACCCCGTTCTTTGCCACATTATTTGCAGATCTAGCACCTTGGCTACCAGCCAAGAGGCAGTGGTTCGTTCCGAGCGGCTGTGCACTTGACCACACTAATCCATCTTTATGGCAAAAATGTTGTGATAAAGCCTTGGCCGATCGATCGATCGATCGCCTGTGCCATACTCCGATTACGCTTAAGTAGACAGCAGGCTGCTTAACCCGCAGCTAAAGCGGTTGACTTTGACGAGATCCCAACGATCGTCAGTCGGCCGCTCGATCAGAGATCGTTCAGCAGCAGCAGCGGCAGCAGCATCAGCAGCAGCATCTGTTGTTCTGAAGATCATCTCGTTTTGGCTGGGCGTCATTTTTAGTAAATTACTTTAATAGTATAAACATAATCATTTGTATTGTGGCTGCTGCAAAAAAGATCTGCCAGTTGGTGGCTCGATCGTCAGATCGGCCCAGCATATGGCACTCGGTGCTTGTAGTGGGGAGCAGCAGCAGCTCGTGCCACGCTCTGCTGGTAATTTCTATCTAGTTATGACGCTGCGATCCCCCCAATCACAGTTATCTATCTAACAGTGAAAAATTGAAAATTGTACATGTGGCCAACACGAATGTTGCTGTTGTTGTTGCCCCTTTCAGCCAGCTTCGATCTTTTCTAGCTTTCAGGGCTCTATACGCATTGAAGCAATGGCAAAACCTAATTGTAGAGAGCCTTTAGAAAGGCTTATATGCAGCCAAATTGGCGTAGCTTGTTAAAATGAATGCCACAGAAGCCGAACAAAATTATTTCTCCAGGTAAAGGAGAGAAGCATAAAAAATAGATAGTTTGAATTTGTTCAAAGATACAACATCGAAAAACAGCAAACAGCAAAGTTTTTATATTATATTATGACACTGAATTAAGAATACAAAAAACTGGAAACAAATCTGTGGTATGTTAACCTGGCAATTGGTTACATTAAGTTTTTGTCTGTTTTAAATGTGTACAAGTTAACACATAACATTTAATATAGGGTATTTCATAAGTTTATAACCAACCCTCGCTATCGCGTGTTTCGTAAGTTAAGAAACAGCCCTCGCAATTGCGACACTGCATACTTTGTATCAGCGCGCTATAACTGCAATGGTCAGCGGCGGTAACCAGATACTTTTGTTTACTGCAAGAGTTTCCGTTATTGCCTAAGATTGCTGAGTCGGCTTGCCGACCATGACATTGTGGTGTGATGCGAGTTTTGGCTTAGCTTAAGTGAAATATTCTATGTAGCTAAAAATCAGTTTTGCATTGAAGTTTGAAGAATAAACCCGCACTACTCCGGCACACCGCCGTAATCAAATTGTTATATTTCTGATCATTGCTGAGCCACAAGGCCAGTTAATAGAAAAGGGGGTGAAGTCAAACCCTCCAACATAATCATCATAAGAAGATTATAATTACCCGATCAACGCTGGACCTGCCACCGACGCCTAGCTCATAGCTGGACCAGCAACTTATTGATTAAGACTATAAATACCCGATCAACGCTGGACCTGCCACCGACGCCTAGTTCATCGCTGGACCAGCAACATATTAATTGGCGCCCAACGTAAAAAAAAAAAAAAAAAAAAAAAAAAAAAAAAAAATTTTTTTTTTTTTTTTGGAATTTAAATCATATTAAACAAGCTTGCAGAAAAATTACGATTTATCCTGTCATTCACAAGAATTTCATATTGCGATTGCCTGACAACGTCATAGCCGAATGCGATGGAAAAACCCACACACTGCAGAGTTGCACCGCTTCACCTGGAGCCACCTTTTGTCGTCTGGCATTAGAGAGTTCATGTGCCAAAGAGCTCCATGCAGGTGGCACGGCACACTGTGAAATCCAGCCGAGCAACCTGGAAATAATCACCCACGTAGATGATGGAATCATCATTCTTAACGACGGGTCCGCAAGGATCCAGGTGGATAACGGCACTGAAATCCAAGTACACGGCACGCATCTCATTACGTTCGGGGACCGAGTCGCGATCAACGGGACTCTGTTTTACAACCACAACAACGTACGCAATAGAGTCCCGGGCATTGCCAACTCTCCCTTGCTGAACATCACTGCCAGCCAAGATGTCCTCAGCCTCCCTTATCTTCATCGTTTAAATGAACGTAATTTGGAGGAGATACAGCAATTCAAGAAAGACGCCGGAACTGATCAAGCTTATCGTGTGGCATTCATCATTGGAGGTATATGCTGTGCTTTAATCTGCATTGGCCTCACCCTTTGGCGGTTCATCGACGCAAGGAAGTCTGCGAAGCAATTACGAGAAGTCGTCGCCGGAATTGGGTCGGCCGAGGGCGGCCTTACACTTGAAGGGGGAGTAGTTAACACATAACATTTAATATAGGGTATTTCATAAGTTTATAACCAACCCTCGCTATCGCGTGTTTCGTAAGTTAAGAAACAGCCCTCGCAATTGCGACACTGCATACTTTGTATCAGCGCGCTATAACTGCAATGGTCAGCGGCGGTAACCAGATACTTTTGTTTACTGCAAGAGTTTCCGTTATTGCCTAAGATTGCTGAGTCGGCTTGCCGACCATGACATTGTGGTGTGATGCGAGTTTTGGCTTAGCTTAAGTGAAATATTCTATGTAGCTAAAAATCAGTTTTGCATTGAAGTTTGAAGAATAAACCCGCACTACTCCGGCACACCGCCGTAATCAAATTGTTATATTTCTGATCATTGCTGAGCCACAAGGCCAGTTAATAGAAAAGGGGGTGAAGTCAAACCCTCCAACATAATCATCATAAGAAGATTATAATTACCCGATCAACGCTGGACCTGCCACCGACGCCTAGCTCATAGCTGGACCAGCAACTTATTGATTAAGACTATAAATACCCGATCAACGCTGGACCTGCCACCGACGCCTAGTTCATCGCTGGACCAGCAACATATTAATTTACATATTTCATTTTATTCTTAAATATCTAAGCATTGCTGAGACTCTGCTTAAGCGTAATACCCCCATCTTGAGCATTCTTTAAAACTATTTTAAAGCTTCCCTCGAGTTTCTCTTGGTTTTTTTCTGTGTTGAATTGTGTCTCGTGGTGTTAATTTTAAGTCTCTCTGTGTCTACTAGATAACAGGCGTTTCACTCCTTTTTTTATCAGATTCATAACTTCGCCTTTTTTTCAATCTACGTAGTCTACTGCTCTTTTGTAATTATCGATTATTTTCTGAGAACGTCATACTTACTCTATGTACTTTGTATACATCTTTGACTTCATTTAGAGTTTTTTTGCTAGGTTTCTTAGTCTGTCTTTTTAGTCTCTTGCTCGTCTTCACGGTCTAGAGGTAATATGGAGGTTTCTTCATCTTCCGTTCAGTCAGTTTCCATTCTATGTTAATATCACATTTTTATTGTTTCTATAATCTACATAATCGCTCCTTATTATCGATTAGGCTGTGCCTCGTGCTATAATTTACTTCCTTAAAACTCAGTATATTTTATTTTTAGACTTTGCACAGCATTTTTCCCATTTTAAACAATACCAAATTGATTTTCTCTAGAATTTCCTTGGCTTTATTCTTCCTTATGTATATTTAGTCCTCTCCTACCTCATTTAAAGCTTTTGAATATTCTTAGTCTTTTCTCACTTTTTTTAAATTGGAAAACTACTTATAGTGTATTTACTCTAAAGGTATTTCCATCAGTATTCCTTGCTTTCCCTCTCATTTCCAATTGCTTTCGTTAGACTCACTTGATAAAGCAATTTGCGTCTGTACGCTGCGAGTTCAAGAGGTGAACTGATCGGGTTCTACAAATGTGCTAACTGCAAACGCAGCTGTCGTCCTCTACTGCGCCCTTTGAAGATCGCAGGGCGACCCTGGTAAGTCCGGGGTGCCTCATTTGAATATTTAATCAAACTAATTTGCATATATCGTTTACCTGAGCAGACGCGATCGATAGACAAAGACATGTGATCCCTCGATATATCGCAGGGGTTCGTACCCTCTTTTCAGAATTTAGCTGGATGCTGTATGAGTGCTCTATATAGGGTTGATAGGGTTGATATTTGTATTGTCTTTGGGTGAAATAAATTTCATGCGCTTCGCTCGAAATTTTGTTTATTTAGCAAATAAAAAATGCACGCAAATTTGAATAAAACAGCGAGGAAAATGTGGCCAAAAGACTGGAAAAAGGAAAAGCGCGAAAACCACGAACAATTTTGCATAATTTATTGAAATTTCGTGGCACAGACAAAGGAGCTGGAATATGGCGCAGGACGCAGAACGCAGCACGCGGACAAGGACCGAACTGCATGAAATGTGTTTCTATTTTTTGGCGCTCTGCAGGTCCTGGCTGACTGGCTGGCTGGCTGGCTGGTTGGATGGCTGGCATTATCCTTTGGCTTGTGTGCATTTATTTTTCATTTGCATGAATTTTTCATTGTTTTCACAGACGCAGCGCAGTGCACTTTACGCTCCGCAGGATCAGGACAAACACGCGATATTTGTCAGCGGAAAATCAACTGCTGCAGCAGATATCGCCTGCTCTATATATAGACATCCATAACGGCTCCTCCTAAGAGCGTTTGCCTTAGTATCCAAACAAATATTTTACTTTTATAATACGGCAAAATCTATAAACGCTTCTTGGACCTGCGAGATTATTATTGTCGCAGTGGGTGCTGCTGCTGCTGCTGCTGCTGCTGCGGCTACGGATAAAATGTAAACAAATTTTTATGCAATTTGTTGTCACTTGTTAGTCGAGCAGAAGTAGAAGGATAAGGAGCAAGCATCTCTGAAAAGCCAGTTAAAGTAGTCTGTGCATATAGACTTTAGCAGCAGCTACTTAGGAATTTTCCTATTAGCAACGGCGGGTAAAGATAAAGGCAAGGCTGAGTAGATATACAATATAATTTCTAGAATTAGCAGCAGATAAAAAATTAAGTTACTCTGTATATTTGATTTAATGAATAATTTGACAACTAAATAATATAATAAACTTAATAGTGAAACGTAAATGTGAACTAAATTTGCCAAGTTTAACTTTTATAAATAGATTTAATTACAATTCTGCTCTGCAAACAAAATTCCTCTATATTTTCTAGTCAATGAACTACAAATTTGATGAAAGGCTGTCTGGCATCAGAATATATATATACATATATATGTATATACTCTTATATGTCTGGAGAGCATTTGTCTAATTGCTTTATGGCAAGCAAATAGCAATTTTGATTTCGCAAAAGACACTCGGAATTCATTAATGAATTAAAATTTGTTAGAAAAAATTTCAAAGGAATGTGTTTGCTTATAGAAATATAGTACAAAGACTGTATAAAATACGGATTATTTTGTTAATATTTAGTATTTATTTATTATTTATTTTCAACAATTAAACATCTCTATTATCAATTTAACTTCTATCTTACTGCGCTATAACTATAATTATACCAAAGAATGTTATAATAATATTTTCTTTGCATAGGAGAGTAAAGAATAAATGAAAAAATTAAACTTGAAAATTTATTGCTCAGAAGGTTATTAGGATTATGTTAAAGAAGAAGTGTTAAAGAAGTGGAATATGAGTTGTCGCCTTCAATGAGCAATGGTTCCTATGATATCATTTTCGATTGAATCATGATTAGTATGGGATACGACACTACAAGATTATTGTTAAGCTCAGAAGTTTTTGGAAAGTCTTTTCTTATTTGGTACAGCCAACTTATGGTTTGCCATGCAACTAACTCATCTAAGATTTTCAGCCATTTTGGTATGCATTTGTCAGGGGTGACGCATGAAGTCTAGGACTCTTCAGCTAGTTGAATCCTTTACAGCTAACAACAACAACAACAGGGGCAACGCATGTGCGTACACACACGCACCCCCACCCAGAGGCCACACACCCGCCGCGAGCAGCAGCATAAAATCAACTTAGAGAGGGTGGCAGCGGCTACAACAGTCGGCAGTTGGGGTGGTGGTGATGGTGGAGGTGGTTGGCATTGGCGTCGGTGGTTGCTAAATGCAATTTATCATAAAAAGCAGAGATAGAAGCTTGAAATTGAAGCGCGACGCGAGTCAAAGTTCGCTATAAGCCACACACACAGCAGGGTAAACATGCCTCACACATACGCACTCACACATAAATACACAAACACACTCAACAGCACATACAGAGCTCATCTAATAAGACGCATTTAGCGTCTGCAAAACGCAGCAGAGGGCGAGCGTCTAAGCAAATAGGAAAAAGTTATGGAGCTGTAATAAATTGGATTAGTTCAAGTTCGAGACGCCATTTTTGTGTGTGCGTATGTGTGTGTGTTTTATAAAGAAATTTATGCGCACATAAAAAAAATGAAAACAGTTGAAGAAAGAACTCACTAAATATTTTTGTTTCGCCTGGCACACGCAGCGTTTCTTTGGATGAGTTTACCAGAAGCGGAGTTGGGGCATACTCCAGCTAAGAGATCCACTTCTGGTTATGTAGTACAGGGAAGCGTGCATTTGTTGGCTACCTGTGCTGCCCTACGTGCCAAATCAAAATCTGCTCTTCATTTGATTTCAATTGTAAATTTCCAACTTGGCTGCTTGGCACTCGCATTTGCATATGAAAGCGTTTCATTTTTTGTGGCCTGCGTAATATTTGCCACCTTTCGGCTTTGTTGCCTAAATGATTTCCCATTTATTCGATTTCCAGTTGCCTGTCATGTGAAGTGCGCAGCATCCTTTCCTTTCTGCCTCAGCAGTAGCAACGGCAACAGCAATTGGTTTCATATATGCAAATTTTTCTTTTTCCATTTTTCCTCTACCCTCTCCCGCTGCTAAGTTTTTTATGTTGCATTTTGTGAACGCAGCTGCCTCAGATTCTGTTTAACTACATATATTTTTTATTATTGGGATGCTGTGAATGTTCTGCATATGGCAAATGAAATTGAGCGATTGTTATGGAGTGAAATGTGCAGGAAAAACACAGCCTATATATAGAGACTCAGAGTACTACTAAAAGTAGTGTAAGTAAGGAGAAATTTGATACAAAGTTTCAAAAATACAAATTTATAAATAATATTTACATCATTGACCTTACTCTAGAGTCTTCAGCTATACAAATTAGGTTTTTTTGCTTATTTACTCATATGTATCTTTAAATAAACTCTCTGAATGTGAATAAAAACGTATCAAAAATACTTAAATGATTTTATTTGTATTTATTAAATGTCATTTTTAATTTATACGTTTCTTCTATTCCTCTCTAAAAAGTTTTACCTTTTTTAGTAAGTTAATTAATATCTTCATATTTGCTTTCTTTTTTATTATTATTTGATTATGACATATAAATTTTTGCATAGCATAATTTGTAAGTATTAAATGTAAAATGCTTAAATATATTTACCAGCTAGTTCCTCTGTAAGTTTATCCGATTTTTGCATAGTTTAAGAAACTTCAAATTTATATTATTTAGATACACAATATATATAATGATATAATATTTAAAATAAAAAAACATAATATATAATCATTATTTTTATTATATATTATTCTTTATTATACGAAATACCCTGTACTATGACTTCCCCTAGTTAAAGCTTTCCGCTTTTTGCTTTATGTATATAGAAATTATTCTTTCTGAATTTGCTTACTCTATATTTATATATTTGAAAGGATTTTTTTTTGACACAATTTATATATGAATATAATGTAAGTTGAACATTTAATTAAAATAAATATATTCCTGTACAAACATGTTGCAATTCTTTATTATTCAGTTACTTTCTAATTATTAAATATTATTTCTTAAAGATTTTTCATATCAAATTGTGACTATTTTAAAATTCTTTATCTCCATTCATTAACCTATTTTTCCTGATGCTTTTTGCAGCTATATTTGAAAACTTTCTCTTTAATTAGAATTCATTGCATAGAAATATTTAATTCATGTAAATGTAACTCATTCCATGCAATAAACAATGCTCCCTGGTGACAATTTCCGACACTTGGTCATGCCTCAAGCTCCACTTTTATTACCTCAAAGGCTCCCGCTCCCGTTCCAGCTCCCTGCTGCAGCTATTGTGTTCCCCGAGGCTGTTAATTTATTTAACTACCGCACGCCTTAACCACGTGTAGCCCATATATCAAAGCTTCGTTGGCCATCAAATGGATTTCATTTTGAAATCCAATAACTGCCTCAAACGAAAATGAAACATTTTCGCTAGAAGCGGGAGCGACAACTTGGCGAACGAGGAGGAGAAAATTAGAGACAACCCTTTCGTTGACTCTGCGCTTAGCTGGCGGCGTGTGTATAATATAAAATGAAACAGTTTTTGGATACATAATGTACTCTATATCTGTGTGTATGTGTGTTCTCGTGTGTGTATGTGTGTGTGCGTGTGTACATAAGTACAACACCAGCACACGCTGCGTATTTCGCACTTTACGCAATTTTTCCCCGCCAAGCGCGAAAAAGGGTTGAAAAGTGCGTACGGCCCAATGTAAACCCCACCCCATCCCAACCCACACACACTCACACAGGCACACAGCGAGATAGCATAGCGTTGCCAGACTGTTTGTTGTTGATTGTGCTTTGGTTCACGACGCCAGCCTAAGCTGCCGCAGCTTCCAGTGCTTCGAACCCTTTGCCTGCCTGTTCCGTGGGGCACAGTCAACCGCCTTGGCGGCCATCATTATTTCTGCTATTCAACTCTGTACAGTTGTTTTGGCTACCCAACAGCCAACCACCTCACCCTCGCCGTATCCAGCCGCCGAATTTTCTTTGACGTTCTGGTAATTTTCTTAAAAATATTTTGGTAGTAAACTTTTTAGATTTAAGCCCTTCGTCCATTGAGAGCTTTTTGCGGTTTGCACTGCTTTTGCGGCGCTGGCCACGCCGCTGCCGACCCCTGCTGCTGCTTCGCGGCGCTTTTAATCTCATTTTATGAAATGAAAATTTTTCAATTTTTCGACAAGAGATAAACTTTTTCTACTTGAATGCGTAATTACTCGCCGCGAATGAAATACTGCGAATTTTCGCTGCTTTTTCGGTTGACTTTCGGTGGGGCAGACGTCGGCGTCACTGCTGCGGCTTGGCCACTTTAACCGTTAACTTTGATTTTCAAGATGGCGTCACTGGCGCATAACTGCTATTAGGATTATGAAAATTATTAAAATGTACTGGAATAAAAGCAGACTTATGATGTGGTTTACTTGTCTATGGCTAAACGAGGCACCACAGCGGCTGGAGGATGGTATTGTGGTTGGTGGGTGGGGCGTAGTTCTGCTTCCACTTAGGTTACTCGCTTTTAATAACGCTTCAGATTAGCTGGATATACGCAAAGAGCCGATAAAGTTTTGTAGCTTAAGCTCAATAAATAAACAAAAATAATTAGAAATCGAGCTCTAATTGGAATGCATGGAAAATTATTGTTTCGCATTTCAGTTAGTTTTTACATTTATCCAGCTATTTCAAGGCGTATTATATGTATACAACTTATATTTTATCTTCTGCTGAACCTGTTAAAACAAAACCTGTTCACCGTTCATGTACATATTTCTTTTACTTGGACAATGAGCCACCCACAATTCGGACCCTCCTCCCTAACGAATGCTGAAACAATTGCACAGGTTCATAAGAATACTTACTTCGTATATACATATAGCACTACACGTAGATAAACAAGTGCCGGAGAGTATGAAAATTGTATGACGTTAAGATAAGTAAAAATTAATGAGGTAGCCGGAGCAAGGTTCAACTGCATACAGGGTGTCCAATTAGTAAGAAAACTACAAAAAAAATCATCGCAGATCTAATAAGCAAAATATACAGATAATCCTAATTTGTTTTGATTCAAAAAACTTATACAAAACTATGTCTCCACAACGAAACCAATTCAAACGAAACACCCTGTATTCCAATTAGAAAACAATGGCCGCACATGCAAAAGATATGAAAGAAAAAACCCGAAAGACCAGGGAAAAGTCCTCAACAGGAAGCGCAAAAAAGAAATGTGGAAACAAACGTAAAGCGGAAACCCAAAAAAATGTCTGAAGATGTTAAAAAACTTTTGCTTAACTTTGTTTTTGCTTAATGAGCAAATACACACACATACACACAAACACACACGCACACAGTTAGAGGTACTTGGTGAGCGCATTAAAAAATGCGTTAAGGGCGCGTTGCCAAGTGCCGAGGAGAACAAATATTAATGTCTGGGCCATATACGCACATATACATGCGTATATATGTACAGTTATATCTACACTTAAGCATATATACATACATATACATTTATATATATGTAGACACAGTGCGTAGCTTGCTTAAAACTGTAAAAAAATTTGAATGGTTTGGCCAGAATTGACGTTCGAAATTACACTTGCCGCAGGGGTTGGTGATTTTTTTTCTGCTTCTTTTTTATTTTTTTGGGTAGAAAATGCCCAGATATTGTCTGGCCAAGAAAAAAAAAATGTTAAAAAATTAGAAACGAGCAGATTTGACGCACACGCACATGTCGCCAGCTACGGCCCCGTCCCTCGAGCCATCTCCGCCCACTTTCTAAGCCACGCACTGGCATAAATTATTTGGACTCATTTAATGCTTTTGGCTGCCTCAGCCTCTGCTGCTGCTTCTTCTTCTCGTACGCTCTTTACGATTTTCAATTTCTTATACCCTAAGAGTTCTGCGGTTAATTAGTTTTCCTGAAATGTTTGTAACATGCAAATGAAATCTTTGGCCGGCTCTTTAACATCTACCTATTTATCTGAATCCACAGCCGAATTGATTCTGCACTGTTCGCCTGGCTGTCTATGCGTCACAAGGATTGCTTCGCAGATCGATAACTAGCATTGAAACACAATCGATTAAAAAATATCAAACTTCACTCCATTTCACTGTATCAAGCTGTTTGGTGTGGGATACAGGGAATATTCAAGTCGTGCACTCCCGACTAGAGCACTCTCACTTGTTATTTTTCGGCTTGCCTTGCCACCCTTCAAGCGAATTTCATTTTTTATACTTTTGGGGTATTTTTGTACATAAAAAGCAACGAAATTTTGTGTTGGTGAAATTAAAATAATGTGTCCCCTGTTGCCAACAGACGTGGCCACTCAGCCAGTGTGTGTGTGTGTGTATGTGCGCGTGTGTGTGTCCATTAAGCAGTTACAGCTTTTGGCATAGGCCATAATTTAGCCTTAAGCGCAATCAATGTGACCAAGTTTGATTAGCTTCCAATTCGTTAATCTTCTTCAGCAGATAATTTCATTAAGTCTTCACGCCTTATTTATAATGGACTCCGCTCTCAATTGGCAACTGGTTCTTACCCCTCCTGTGTGCTATGTATCAAACTGACCAACGCTCATTTAATAGGCTAAACAAACAATTATTGCCCTAAGGCCAGTGGTCAGGTAAACCCTCGCTCATTATACAAATTTTCAGCGATAATGCGATTTTTATGGCACCTCCGCCCGTCCGCTTGTCCACCCAAGGTCCAGTTTGCACCCTTGTTTGACTCGCCCAATTGGTCAGTTTTGGTCAACTGGTTTGACCGGCTCACCCGCTGACTTCTGAAGTGGTTTATTCTGCTTTTTTATAGTTTTATTTGATTTGACTTTTCGCTTTGGGCAGTGCATAAATTAGCAGTGTTTGACGCTCTAAAGAGGGGAGCTGAGTTGAGCAATTAGAAATGTGAGTAATTGATAGTTTAGGCGTGTTATTTTATGGACCTTACATCGTTTACATTGGCTGTTAAGCTTTGAGTGACAGAGTTATATAATAGATATGTAGAATATGAAAATTGGAAATGGGAATAACAAAGGGCAGAACTAAAGCTCCCACTCAAGATTCAAGTTTTTTCTCTCTGTCACAATTAACTTTTGTAACTATATTTTCTATTACTCTCAAGTGCATGAATAAATATGATATATTTTGGCTAATAAGAATATAGAATAAAGGTTCGTTATACACCATAGTTAAGCAGAGACTCGACTCAAAGCTGAAGTCAACGAACTCTTCTCACATTTAGGTTGTCAATGACATCTATCGAACCAAACGAAAAATTCCTAAATGGCAAATCCTTTCATTTTCATCAATCATTTTACATGGTTATCTAAATCGAGATAATTTTTCTCACAGGCGACTGTCTTACAGATCTCCCTTCGGTGCCTCTGTAAAACCCTATTCATGCAAATGTAACGGCATTTCGTGCAAAATTCCCACACATGTGCATGTGTGTATATTGTTCAGCTTTGCATGTCCTTTGCCAATTTATGCAATTGTGCAACCCCTTTTCGCAGGACAACAAGTCATTAATGCAATTGCCGGCTTGTTGAGGCCTCTTGCATCTCCCTAAACAAGGGTGCACTTTTCGCATATTCGCAAACATCCTTGACACGAGCAGAAGGACATCAAGGCAGCGCGGGATAGAGAGAAAGCGAGCGATTGGCACAGCAAACGCAACAGATTTCGCATTGTTTGCCTTTCAACTTATTGTGTTGTGCTTGTCTCGGGTGTTGCCGATGTCCTGATGTGTGCACACAACACATGCAGGACGCAGCAAGGCTAACCGCATGCATTCGCATTCAAACGGATCAAATAGATTGAATAGCTTGAATGAATGCACATTTCGAATGAACCTTTTTTGCGCATTTCGAAGCTTCTTCTATTGCATTGCATTTTTTTTCTTGTAGCAAATTTACATGACAATAGATTAAACAATTTATCGCAATTGATGGGGTGTTCGAGGCTGCAATTGGAGAGGGCGAAAGTTGGCGAAATATTTTAAGCAACTTGTATCAACTCACTTTGATATATTGAATTTATGTTGAAGCGCCTTTGAAAACAGTTTTATTATTCCATGAAAAGAATTACTAATTCTATTCAAACTGGTTCGATAAAGCGTTTCTTAGTTGACAGCAAATATTAATCATACTAATATTATTTATAGAATTATTTAAAAGTATCCCAAAAATGCATTAATTTAAATTCAATAGCTTTCACTTTTGAGCCATTAAAATTAATAATAATATATATAACTATACTACCAGAATGTTGAAATTTTAATTAAAAATAAATTGAAATCTTTCGAATTAAAAAACTTCTATTTGTGTATAAAAATTCAAATGGATCTTACTTTATTTTCACTACTTTTGATTATATTAATTTTATGTATAATATAATTAGCAATTTCAATTAAAAATACCCTCTAAGTTCTAAAAGGTTAAACAACGTTTACAATCAATCTTTGTATATAATATATAACTAACTCCATTAGTTTTTGTAGATGGTGTTTCGGTAATATTAAAGCAAGTTGAGGGCTGAATATTCAGAGACATTATACAAAATATTCAGTCATATGAGCGACATATTATAGCATTTGTAGCTCGGTTTCCGTTTGACATCAGAAACTCATTTGGCATATATAATTATGGGGCGCACGTGAGCAACATTCCAGGCACCTTGTGAACTACACCTGGCATGTCCTGCCAGGATTTCATTAATTTCCAGCTTGCTGCTACAGCAATGCCCAATTTATGCAAATCAACGAGAAAATGCTTAAGAGCCGAGCTACGAATTCGCCTGTTTGGGTAATTAGCTCAGCTCGTAAGCTGCGTAAGCTGCATGTCCTGCAGGGACATGTGGCGAACGCTTGTCGTGAATGACCAGCACTTGGCCCAAGTATTTGCTGTTCCTTTGATTCCATTGTGCAACGGACTGAAGGGGCGGTTAAGGGATCGAGGCTTGGGGCTGGGGGTGCTAGCACATGTAATGCCCAGTCTAATGACCGCTACGCACTTCCGCTTTGCCCTCAAGGACTCTCACATATATATGTATTAGTTTTTCGACTCTGATAAATATTCAAATTAGGCGCGCGCGCAGAGCGCCAAAAAGTGTGTCGCATATTAAAAAGTCATTTTCCAAGCAAATGATTCAACATTTTCACAACAGTTTTGAAAGGCCAAAAAGAGAGAGGGAGCGTGGAACTGTATGCAAGGGAAAGAGACAGGCTGAGCGAGGGCTACACATGCTGTGTTTGACATGAGCTTGACCGGAAGGGGCATACGTGACGGAAATGCGTGATTTCTGTTATGGACTCCATTATGAGTGACCCCACACATAACTTTCTGTAACTTTCTACATACATATAAACATATATATACATTATATAGTTATATTTAGTTGTAGCAGTGCACGCTTGAATAATTGTTTCGGGCTGCGCGTAATTATTATTAATAGTATGCGAATTTAATTATTAGCATTTTGCTAGCTCATTAGCCATTAGAATTTTTATTAACTAATGAAAATGAAGTGAACTAAAACTAAGTTCAACAAATTGAAGGTAATAAATTCTAGAAGTAGCAAATTCTTTACATTCAACAAGGGCTTATTTATTAAGTTAGTTCCTAGGTGTTTGTGGAGTAGAACTTATCGAGTCTAAGAACTTCTTTAATACAATCCGTAAAATCATATTATTTTATTATTATTATATTATTTTATAAATTCTAAAAAATATTATTGTATGTATTATTATATTATAATAAATAATTGACTTTCGTACCATATGCAAATACAAATAAATCATTTTGATAGTTAATTAATTATTGTTTTAGTACTTTGAAAATTATTATAACATTAAAAAGTTAAAAAATTTAAATTAAAAAAATTTAGTTTAATGAAATCCTTTTAAGTCTCTCAATTTTTTTCTAGATTTTCATTTTATTTACCCATTTGTCTAAATATTCGTTTTTTTATTTGCTTAAAGTTTTTGTTTTATTTTTTTGGCGTTTGCTTTGGTTTTAAATGCAGAATACGATGAATATTAATGATTTTTTTTGAGCATGACGAAAATCTTGTGAAAGCCGCTTTTGGCTTTTTCTCTTGCTACTTTTACTGTTTGCTTTGCCGTTTGTTTCATTCCCAGTTCTTTGTATCTCTCTCTCTCTCTCTTGTTTTGTCTTTCCTCTTTTTTCTCGCTAAACGTCAACTAGAAAATCCTTGAATATCATAAATATTCCCGACACACAGCCAAGCGCTGTCTTCCATTTGCGGCATTTGATGTTTTGATGTGGCTGAAAGCAAGGAGCAGTAGCAAAAGGGAGTGGGAGGAGCAGGAGGAGGAGGAGAAGGAGGTTGGCGAGCGGCTTAAGGAGTTGTTTTTGAGCCCTGCCCACAGGACACAGTTGCTGCTGCCAGCTCTTTACCCTGTCCACGCATTACCCCGCGCTGTAAATTTTAATGATTTTTGTGTAGTTGTTGTCTTCGCACACACGCCGCGCCCTGGCAGCTTCTTCAGCTGCTGCTGCTGCTGTTGTTATTTGTTGTCGTTGCGCTGCGCTCTGCTGCTTTTTTATTGGATTTGCCAGTGAAGCGTCAAGCGAGGTGCTAGGACCTCCAACTCCTGCAGCCTTCTTTGCGCTCGGCTCAGCTCGTCTCTCTCGCGTGCTTGTCTGCCTGTGTATATGTTGGTCTTGTCATCTGGCTAAGCTCTAAAAATTAATGATGCGCAGCCCATTCGAGAGCTGCTCGTCCTGGCCCTGTTATTGGCTGCCAGGATGCGTCTATCCGTGTGTATGCAAAAAAAATTTCACATTCGTTGAACTAAGCCGCGGCTCATTGATGAAAATTAATGAGTGTGCGTGTTGTAATCGCTGTATGCAAAATACACACACATATAGAAACGCATACAAATATATACTTTTTGGGATATTTCATTGTCGATACAGCACTTTTTTTGAGCTAGAAAATATGGTTTGTTCTGGCACAGGATCTGACTCGGGCTGCGTCGCACAAGACCGAAAACTAATTTGCATAATTACAGCCCGTAATTTTTTTCCACAGACTTCGTCTGTGTGTGAGTGTGTGTGTGTGGCATAAGGGACGCAATGTCCTTTTTGTGTGTACATACGAAATTTTGTGAGTCTACTACCCGAGTGTACGCAAACACACACACACATACACACTCGCAGCCGCACGCACTTTTGATTTTTAAATACGAATTGAGCAAAGAGCATGTTGAGAGAGTGCGTATTGCTCAATCTCATTTGCATATTCACAATTAACATCTTACACACACACACACACACGGAGACAATCGCAGCCATTGTTGTTTGAGTTGTATAGGAAGCTAGAGAGAATTTGAGAGCCCTATTGTTGTATGTTCAGAAACGTGTCTTCTTCAATAAAAGAACTAGACAAAGGAACTGTTCAAAGGAATAAATAAAGCTATTATATAATATGTAAAACTACAAATAATATCATAATATATGTGAATTTGAAGATCGTAAGCAATAGAAAGCTGCCAAGATAGGAGACAGTTCCATTGCCAGACCATTTGAATTAATTACTCTAGTTGAGCGTAATTTAAGAAGCAAAGTCGTAGTAAACCATGCTCTATATTATTGGATGTGGTTTTTATTTATTAATTAAATAAAATAACAATATAAATATATATTCAATTTTTATATTATAAATAGATAAGAAACCGAAAAATATATTTTTATGAACTATAATTTTATAAATATTCTGGATTTGTATATATATATATATATATATATATATATATATATATATATATATATATATATATATATATATATATATATATATATATTCTGTATCTATAGATTCAAACATTTTATTTATATAATTATTGACATTATTTTTACTCATTAAATAAGATACAAAATTTAATTATATTTTCTGAGTTTGTCTATTTGCCACAATATATTTATAAATAATAAATTATTTAATTTACTTTTATATGTAAATATTTTTAGATTTCCAATTTCGTTTATATATATATATATATATATATATATTTTAGATATATTTAAATATATTTTTACTCTTTAACCCTTGCGAAATCTACATTTTCTTGGTATTAAGCGTCAAACGGTTCTTAAACCATTTGAAACACATTTTTTCTACAAATGTTCACAATTTCAGTTATCAATTATTAACTGGCTGTAAATGCGAGTTTATCATTAATTTGGGCAAGAACTTTTTAGGAACTCTTAACTTTGATTATTTCAGTTGCAACCCCTCAAATTTGAACGCATTTTTTTTAACTAATTTGAAGATGTGCTCAGAGAGTTTGCTCTTTTCTTACACATTACACGGACGAACAAAGTTTGACGCCAGACTTTGGGATATTTTTTCGACGAGCTGCGAGTTCATTCCACTCATTAGCATGTGCTTCTCGGAGAGTTTGGATTTTCTTGCTCTTTTTGTCCTTTTCCGCTGCGTTTTTCTTTAATTTTATTGATTTTCCTTCGTTGACTTCATGCTAGCTCTACCTTAGGCTAATGAGCTGCATAGTTGAGTTTCTCCACAGTTGCTCTGCTTTTGTTTGACCAACGGGCATATAGCCTGACAGAATCGCTCAACTCTGCTGACTGGCTGCTGATTATAATCAGCATAATGTGTACTCTCTTACACTTGAATAGTTCACGCCACGGATCAGTGGAGCTTCGGAGTTGCCAGCTCTGGGGCTGTGTGCTGTGTGGCAGGCACATCAGGTGAATGCGTAAATGCCCTGGCTGAAACTCTGTTTCTTATAGGCTCTAATACCCATAATCAGGTTAACGTTAACGTTTAGTTTTACCCACTGATTTGGCCTGGCCTGGCCTAGCCTGGACTGGCCTGGCTGGTAGCCTGCCGTGGACGGGCTCAATGAATGTGTGAACATTGATGCTTCCTAGTTTTCTTAGCTAGATTTTCAATTTTGGCCCTCGAGCGCTGTTAGTGGAACAGATTTTAATCAAAAGCTTTGCTGTTGTTGAATCGAAAGACCTTTCTCCCGCACGTTAGCTGTTTATATAATTATGATATTTGATTTAATGACGACTTGCTTCCGAAACAATCCAATCAAAAAATTTGATTGAAGTGGGCGGTGGAGCCTGCTGAACCACAGCCGGGGCGTGAAACAATCCCAAAGGTCAGGCCACTCGAGCACTTGTTAATGACAGCAGCTCTTCTAGGCATCGGTTCGATTCGCAGTTCGATCCAAACCATTTCAACTGATTTAGTATAATGGGCAACTAGCGCAATTTCGCGCTGAATTTATAACCCCACATGCTGCTCACATTCGGGCAACGATATTAAATTCTTAATTTGCAATCATTAGCAAGCCGTGAGGCAGGTATGTTGCGATGCAGCGAGGCGGCAAATTTAATACCCATATATCGTACACACGGAACGATGCGAGGCTCTGCTTTTGATTTTTTTAAATTGAAAATAATAATTTTGCGCACTCAATTTTCAGCGATTTGTCAAAACATTGTTTATTGTCCGACGCCAGAGCCAGGCAGTCGCCAAGTCTGGAGTCCGACTCCAGCTCCAACTCCAACTACAGATGCAACTCCAAGCTCGAGCTTCAGCTCCATCTTCGGCTCATCTGCGTCCATTCTGCGCGGCGGCGCACTTTAAGTTAATTGAAATATTTCAACGATTTTTGCCCCTACCGATTGGCTGCGTTCGCCTGCGGTTTCTACCTGCCCGTCTTCTGGTTACCTGACGACTCTTCAGCTGCGGCTTGGATCAAAGGCGATTTCATTTCCATTTGTACTCTTTGCATATATTCACTTGGCTCTGGCCGCCTTTAGCAGCAGCCTTTTTAATAGAATTCAATGCTCATTTCTATCGCATGCGATTTATTTGCTACGTATTTGAGTTCACGATCATCTTTCGGATCGCAGTCTCTTCTGCGCCCAGGTTCGAGTTCAATATTGATTTTTATTGCCATTTGACCGCTAGGCGCCATATTGCCTTTCAATTGAGTGATTAGGGGGCTTCATCTTCAGATGGTTCCGCAAACGTTGCCTTTATTGATATGGGAAAACGTTTAGCTGAAGCGCTTCACTGAGAAAAGTAGACAGCAATTTGTTTAAGTAAATTGCAGCACTTCGTGAACTAAGCTAGACGATGACTTAAACAGGTATGCGTGAGTTAGTCGGCAATTACCAAATAGAAGTAAGACTCTAGCTGCTTTCCTTACTGAACAAATTTAAGGAGTTTTTAGGGTAAAAATCCCACTTAAAGCTCGTTGATTTTTTAGAAAGGAGTTTCACATATGTGTAAAAGCAGTTGAAATTGTTGGATTGAAATGGATTGTTAAATTGAAATGTTTGTAAGATCCTTTCTCATATTCCGTCACAACTGAATGGATTTTGACAAGGCGCTCAATTTACTTCTCGGTTTATTCTCTTAGCTGACATTTAATTTATTATTCAGATTGAAAATATATATTTTTTTTGTGTTGAGAATGGGTTTTCCCTTATTCCGTCACAATTCTTGTCTTAGTAGCTTCATATCTCTCTGTAAAAATGATTAACTGTTTCTCTTTATTTGAATAAATTCTCGCAAATGTGTTTCCACTTGGCCAATGGGCCTGCTGAGCACTTTTCTGTGTAATCCTGTGAGCTTTGTTGGCTTCTGCAACAAATTTTGCTTGTTTTGTTTCTGACAACTCAGTTCAGCCTCAGTCTACGCCAACTGTCGCACAGTGGGCTAGAAATATCACTCTCCCCCTCGCGCTCACACTGGCTGCGTACAGCTTCAGTGTATGACTGTCAGATGTGTTTGGCGGCCGGCTCGAAAGTTTATACAATGTGACGGCCAAGATGAAGGCGAACGCCCCCAGAGAAGCAAACCAAAAAAAAAAAGTTTTCGAGCGCGTAAATCTTTTGCATAATTCAGTGCCTGCTGCTGCCGCCTGGCCGACTGCCTGCCTGCCTGCCCTGCTTCTGGCCATCCACAGAGCACGCTTTAAGGCGGTTTCAAGTGCCGCACTTACGTAGGAAGTGCCTCGCCCCGCTCTTATCATCCAGCAGCTTCTTGTCACACCAATAGCCTGTCCAAAGCATCCACGTGCCCAGCCCAACTTGGGGTCCATTCAGTCCTACAAGTTTGGCCCCCTGTCTGGCAGCCCCTGCCCCAGAGTCAACGTGGGGTTTCATGCAAATCCTGTGCTGTCCTTCATTGACACCCACCCTTGTCCCGGTCGCTCTTCTCATCCTGGTCGCGTGCGTTTTATAGTTAAACATGCCACCCATTTAATAATCATCCCTCCACGCATTGACCCCCTCCAGCCACATGTAAATGATTTTTTCTTCGTCAGCTTCTTCCACCTTTTTCCTAGCTACTTTCTCAGCTTCCGCCGGAACATATCCGGTACGTTTTCTTATCCATTGTTGCTGTGTGCGTGTGCAGACTGTTGTTTAGTCTCTGGGTCTCTACCCTGATCCTGCCTGGTCTCTCGGGGCGTCATTTGTATTAACGAAGGTGAAGGATTTTTCAATTCTCTTATTTACCTCAGCCTTCAATCGAGGGTAACATAAATATATACTTTTGTCTATTTTTACTAACTGCTTGCCCCACTGTGCCTGCTGGCTATTCATCTTCATCTATGCCACGCACTTTTCTTTCCATTTACAGGCTCTCTTAATTTTAATTTTTTATTGCAAAGAGAAAGGCGTTTGTATAGCTGCGCTCTCTCTGTTATTTTTAGAGAGGTTTCAAATATATTTTATTTGAAGTTCTCAAGTGAAACTGTGAGACTTGGTAGTGTTTTAAGTGTGTAATATGCTTAGGACTGTTTAGTGAATGGAAACGAATCATATTTTGGAATTATCATATCTTAGACTTAGATATAACCAGCTACCTGTTGGTACTCAATAGAAATGGCACTTACCCATAAGAAATGAGCTTAAGAACTTTGATTATATATTTGTACCTTAGACAAATAAATTGACTATGCGTTTCTGAATTCTGTAAAACTAAAAAAAAGCAGAGAGTGTGATGTATAATAATATACCGCTTTGGCCGTCAGCATTAGATCACATGGCACTTATCAATGCATCTCACGTGCAATTCAACGAATTTGCCAAAACACTAACAAGGAAAATATATACCGAAAATAAGAGAAAAAAATAGACAATAGACAAACATGATCATAGCTACGCAGCTATGGAGCTATGAAAAACCAAAAGCCTGTAATTTAAGCCAAGTACGAAGTAATTTCATATCCACATCCACATTCAGAGCTGCTCAAGTGCAGACGCTGCGCGTGCGCAGTTGCCGTTCGCTGCGATTGTATCGAAGTGCAGGAATCGATGCCAGGCACGAAATGAGACTCGTCTAGGCTTAAATATAATATTTGTATGCGTAGCGAAGAGAGAGCGAAAGAGGGACGGAGGGTAGGAGACAGGCACAGCCTGTACATATCGTTGGCAGCAGTTGCGGAAAGGCTTGTTAGACGGGTCCATACGTTCCGAACTCTCGTCTGTGCTAAACAGGCATTGAGTTGTGAATAAGTGCTTCGTCCCTACCGCCCGCTCTCGCCTGTTGCACTGTGTGAGGGGCGCCGGAGGTCATTTGGCTTCTTAAATGCAATTGAACGGTGTTCGTGCGGCATTTTTGGCCAACACTTTGCAAGTGATTCCTGTGCCCAGCCGCTCTCGAGTTAGCTATGCTTCCTGAATATGTTGACTGAACCGAGCAGGGTTGTCAGTATGATTAGAGAATAACTTAAGACATAGAGTTTGAAAAGATTAAGTTTGAACTTAGTCTACTATGAATACTTCTAATACTATAATTAGATTCTAATATGAAATACCTACCTCGAAGTTGTTTTATATTTGTATATCTGTGACATGAGCAAACAATTAGGAATCCATTCAAAAGTATTTTAAATAATGAATTATTAATTTCATTCGTTAGATATATGGAAATTATGTCACTTCTATTTATTTAAACTTCAGTTTGATAACTCTTGGGGTCTATTCGCTCTCCCACAACTTATATCAGTTCAGGCTCATCGCCGTTTGATATTCAATTCAATTCAATTAGTTTGTTAAGTCCGTTGTCCATCAATTTCATCCTTCAATTATGTCTACTTCACCTTGTCTGTTTTCCAATACTGTTTCCATCTATTCCAGACTTCTACCTCTGTTCTACCTGTTCAGTTTAATTTTGCTAAATTATTCTCATATTTTAGCACCCTGGCAACCCTGTTGCTCTAACACTGCCCACTTCAAGATTGATAATAAGACAGCGCCGCAAAGAATTCTCAACAAATATCCACTAAATGGCTGCGCAGATGATCGCCCAAAGCTCAGGCGCTGTCAATTTCATTGTTTTCCGGTGTCTAAATTGTAATACCTGGCAACTCCTCACTTCCCTTCGCCCCCTGAGTGGCTGGCTTTCACTTTGGCTATGTGAGAAGCAATTGCTGCCTCTCTCATAGCACATACGATCGCAAAGCTGGGATTTGTTTGGATCTGGTTCGAGTACGGATTCTGGCTCTGGTTCTGGTTCTGTGCGTTCGCTTTTCGTTTGCGATTTGTTCGCGATTTGACGGCGAATTCGTTACACCCACAATTGTTGTGGCAGTCACCTTTTGCTGTTTTGCCACTTGCGGCACTTTTGCACTTGAAATGCGATCGCCATGGATTGGGCGCAGGCCAACCGAGTGTCTCTCCCTCCGGCTGCCTGCGCCGTGTCTGCCAAATGATTTATTTGAGCACGCGCGTTCGCCAGCTTCGCAGAAGAGGAGGCCACACTTCAGAGCTGGCAGCTGGGATCTGGGAGCTGGGAGCTGGGAGCTTCGACTGTGAATGCTGCTGCTGTTAGTTTCCAAAACATTTCTTATCGCCAGGCAATTAATCCGTGTGATTGGCCATTTGACGCCCACGCGCTTTGGAACTCCAACACAGAACGTCCAGTACAGTAGAAACTTTCCAATGTGGACAATCGAGGATGAAGACAAGCAATTCTCTTGCAGAAAATCATTAATATATTATTGATTAATATATACATATGTATTCTAAAAATTCTGACTCATCTTAGCCAGTTGTTCAAGCCCATGAAATTGTTATAAAATTCTTTTTTTTTTTGTATTTAAGGCTGAGTTGAAAATAAATATAGATTATAAAATGTAAAGTGTTTTATATGACAGTTGCTTTTGCTTAGATTGCTTTCACTGTAGCTTAAGAGCTAGTGAAACTTTTAAAATATTAATACAATGTCTTAAATGACTGCCAAATGACATTGTTTGCTTAGACAATTACCACTGTATCTGGTTGCTCAGCTTATAAAATTAAAAAATAAATATTGTAGACCAATTACAGCGGAGTCTCTTTAAAAGAGCCAAGCTTAACTAAAAAATTGAATTGAACAATAAAATATAAAAATCAATTTCGGTTTTAAAAGTTTATTAATTGATGCAAATATTTAAAGTCGGAACAGTTTACAGTTGAAACGGAAAGTTTAGCATTTACTTCTTCTTCAGGAAGGGGCTGAGGACGGCTGGAGCAGCATAGGTAGAGATGGGTGCTGCATAGGGCGAAGCAGCATAGGTGGCCACTGGCGCTGTGTAGGCTGGAGCGCCATATACAGAAGCAGAGTAGGCGGAGTAGGCAGCGGGCACAGCGGCGGAGTAGGCTGTCACAGGAGCAGCAGCACGGGTGTAGGTAGCCACAGGAGCTGCAGCGGCGTAGGTGGTAACAGGAGCAGCAGCACGGGTGTAGGTAGCCAAAGGAGCTGCAGCGGCGTAGGCCACAGGGGCAGCAGCGGAGTAGGTTGCCAATGGAGCAGCAGCGGAGTATGTTGCCAATGGAGCAGCTGCAGCATAGGTGGTAACTGGAGCAGCAGCATAAGTGGCAACAGGTGAAGCCAGGTAACCGGCCTGAGCCACAGCCACGCAGAGAGCCAAGCAGATGAGGAACTGCAGCAGGGAAAAGATCGAAAAGTTAAACCACAAAATCTGGAGCAACTGTCGAGTCACAACTTACTTGCATGTTGATTGTTTGTTTAGTTTGTTGCTTTGTCAGCGACTGATGCTTTTGGCCAATTAACCGAACGCTTTTATAGCCCGGCCAGCGTATGCGTAGGTGCCACACACAAACGGGTTTTGCGGCTTAGGGAATGCCAAACTAGAACGGAATGGGTTTATTTTCCATGAATAAACGCGGATGCTGTCAACCAGCACTTGACGCGATCTTCAGCTCCAGATAATTGTCAGGTAATTGCGACGAGAAGGCGTAGCAAATGGATTAATTCACTTTGCGATTGCCAGCCAACTGGCAGCTAATTATAATTATATATAAATGTAT
Organism: Drosophila hydei; assembly: GCF_003285905.1. Classification (NCBI taxonomy): domain Eukaryota; kingdom Metazoa; phylum Arthropoda; class Insecta; order Diptera; family Drosophilidae; genus Drosophila; species Drosophila hydei. Next base: position 3,632,358 of record NW_022045656.1, read on the forward strand.
TTAGATTGAATAGTTTGCAATTCCCCTAGTTTCCTTGGTGCCGACAGCGTTAACTTTCAATTTTAGTTCGTTAACCTGAATTCCTTGGTGTAGTCTGAAATAAGCTAAGGGCCGCAAAAGATATGGAATTGAAGTAGGAATATATATACATATGTATTTAGAGTATTTCGTATGTTTCTGCAGTTACTATTTTCCTGAAGATAAAAATATAAACTCTTTTTATAATATTTGCATTTAATTTGAAACATATTAGCTGGGAGGAGGAAGCTCTTTTCCTTGTTCATTATACACTTAAATATTCAAACACTATATGAAATTCCTTCTTCTCCAATTCCAGACGTCCCTCAACAGTATCAATTGCATTTCCGTCCAATCAGAAGTCTTTAACTCCTCCTCCTTTGTCAATGGCCCCCACTTCAGCGGCTTCCTTTGTTGCCTTGACATGTTGACATTTCACGCATTTGACAGTTTAGCAATTCGCCTGGCAGAAACCACTAACAAGGTCCAAGCGCAAACACCAAAGCCAAGGAAAAACTGTTTTTCCAGTGGCTTTTCCACGACATTGCGAAAAAATTTGCAAATCCCAGGCACACGTCTGCCAAAAAAAGGGACAGTTTCCCAGTCGATGAGGGTGCTGGGTGTGTGCACAGCTTTTGGTTGGCTGCACACACACCAACACACACACACACACACATACATACACACTTGCAAACATTTTCGCACACTTTCACCGCATGTCAACAAGGAAGAAAGGTTTCTCCCCTTATCCCTTGGTCGTTTGCCTTTTGCCAAAATGTTTTTATTGGAATTTTATTTTATTTCATTGGATTTTGATGGTTTCATTGTGTGTAAGTGTGTATCGGCGCCGTAGTCGTAATGGAGTCACTGCGACCACTTCGCCAGAACCCAGTACCCCCATCCCAACCACCCCCTCAACCCTCTTCCACTGCCTGCCAAACGATGCAAGCAAAATGCGTATGCAAATTTTTCCACAAGAAGAAATTGCGCAATACGGATTTCTTTCCTTCTCTCCATTTTTTTTGCGAGGGGTTGCTTAGCTGCCCGGGGGCGTGCTGTGGGGGCTGTTTGAGTCGTGTTTTATTTGTTGTTCTAAACACACATAACACGAGGCTCACATAGGCAACGAAATCGCGTTGAGCATTTGACATTTACTGCTAATGAAGTCAATTGCTGTCATTTATCTTGTTGTTGTTGTGGGTGACTGTGCGTGGGTGTGTCTGCGCGGTTGTGTGTGGCTGGGTGGGTGTATCGTGTGCTGCTGAAACTTGCAGCAGACGTATGTAAATGACATGTAGAACATTCTGTAAGAATCTTAGCTGAGATTTGCAATATGTTGGAGGAGCTTAAACGGAATGAAACTTTCTAATAACAATAGAAATTTGAATTTTAATAAATAATAAAATAATATAACAGCTTATAATTATATGAACAATTATATTTAAAAATTGAAACTTGTTCAAAATTATGTTAAATACTGTGAAAAACTAGTTTCACGTGGAGTCTTATATCTTATATATTATAATATCGCAAGTCTTCTGCTCTCTAGTCTCAACACTCAGTCCTTTTGTTAGACGCCATCTCAATCTTCGCTTGCTTCTCTCGCTTCTTTTTTACTTCACGCATATTCCGTGCTTGGCCGCATGCACTAAATTCCACTTTTGTCACGATCCGTGTGTTTTCACGAGTTATTAAAAATTTGCGAGGCTGTTCATAAGCATAATCAAGTGCAATTGCATTGTGGATGAAGATGTGGCTTGCTGCAGATGCAGGTACAGCCAAAGAAAGAGATTGAGATGCGGACTCAAATACACACGGACATATGGCACACATTCAGCTGGGACTCGCACCCTGAACTCGTTGATCTGGCCAGTTGTGTCTGGCATGTGTTGCCAGATCGCTCTCTCTCGCTCTCTCTCTCTGTAGAGCGTGGAGGTCGCGGCATTTAGATCAGGCAACATTATACGCTGTAATCGTTTTACAGACGTCCGCTGCACGTTTCGAGCAAATTGTGGCTGCATGGCAGACATGCGACTGGAGCAGACCGTCACCAGTTGACCCCCTTTAACCCCTTCTCGGCCCCACCTGTGGCATTTTAATGCGGCATTTTTGCATGGACGTTTGGGGCCACGCTTAGCGCTACACTTTATTCGCAATGCTACAAAAAAATTGACCTTGTAAGATCGTAAATTGAGCGAGAATCGTAGCTAGAATTATTCTGGAATGCTTTTGGTTAGAAATGCGTAGGCTACATTGAGTAAAAGCCTCATTTAAATTTAACTTTTTTACTCTGTCGAGGTTACTCAGCGCCCGTCTAGTCGTAAAGGTCCTCTAACCAAAGAGGTAAGAAATCAACTCAAATAACATATAGCTAGACGCACAATGCAAAGAGTAACTAGTAGAATAGTAGAACATAGAAGAGGGTACGTATATATCTATTTTATAAGGCATTTTATAATTCCAACAAATTTACTCTGTCGAAGCCTGTAAGAAATTCAACTGTGCCCTTTAACACTTGACACCCTTACTGCAGTTATGAAATAATTAGCGCTACAAATTACAACTTAATCAGGAATTGACCCACAGCACGAAATGCGATTAAAGTAAAACTGAGAAGAGGCAATGAAAGAGACAGAGAGAGAGGGAGAGAGAGGTATAAAGTGCGGGGCTGACGGTTGACAAGCAAAGGTCACTCAATGTCCATGACGACTGCAAATTAAGAATGAGAATGAGACGGATGACTGCGACTGACTGCGACGAGGGCGACAACCAACAAGCAACAAACGACAACCGCCGTCCGACTGACCGCACGAACAAATGAATGGGCAACGAGTCGGCGGCAAAGGTCAGTTTCAGCAGCAGCAGCAACAACAATAATGGTTAAATACATAAAAACTGTGTACAAGGGTGTCGAATGGAAGCCCGCTTTCAGTAAGGGGTTGAGCAAAGGGTTACCGACCAAGGGCTACTCGAATTTATTGTTGTTTTCTGTTTTCTGTTTTCGTTTGTTTTGGTTTATTTATTTATTTATTTTTTAATAGCAGCTGAAAATCAATTAAAGCAGTTGCAGGCGGGTTCGGTCGTGGCTTATTAGCAGCTTGACCCAGGTCGGAAAGCCAAGCAGAGAACAGAAGTTAAAGCTATGGCCAAGAAATCAGCAGGGCCATTAAATTAAGCAGCCGGAAAGGCGGCAGCTAGACGAGTCAATTGCCTTTTGAATACAAAAAAAAATACAGCGGAAATGCTTACTTTAAGGATAAAAAAGTTAAAATTGAAGTTGAAGTAAAAAAATGGCAAAGCAAAGGAAACGCCAGAGAGTCCTTGCCGAGGGGTTGGCCGGCAATAAAAATTGCGTTGTCTTCTGCATAAGTGGTACGAAATATTTTGCAAGAAATTTTTATTGCATTATTTTTGGCATTTGATTTTGAACATTGGCCACGGCTCGACGAGCAAAGCAGCGGCTAATAATAAATAAAGGAGAGGCAGGACGAGAGCGACTGAGCTGCAAGGGCCAGTGGCCCCAGGAACGTGTGGCAATCTCAGTAGCTGCTGTTGCCTTTTGTTGCACGACTTGTTGAGCACTCGCTGGCTGCAGCAAAAAGAGGCCACTAAGAGCTGTCTAATCCTGAAGGGGCGAGTCAGCTTTAGGTATTTTTGAGGTGTGATATGTGGGTCAAACGAAGGGCAATGTTGTGGTCCATTGATTGGGTTAGAAGTCTTGACCTGCGAATACATGGTGCATGAGTAGGTCATCTAAAAGAGCTCAGCTCACACTTCACTTAGCTTTTTAACAACTCTCGTTGAACTTCTATATGCTAAATGATCGGATATACTTCATTCCACAATATGCCTTCAGATTACTACGGTAATAAGAACGACTTGTCACATTTCAATTATTCAATTACAATTTCCTATAAAAAGTTTAACTCTTTCTGAGCTTGGGTTGATGGATTTTTATGATATCCTATTGGATTATCTAAAAGTTAATTCATTAGTTTCTCTTCATGTGCTCTAATAGCTATTATAGAGTAGTTTGCCATATCCTAAGTATATCGTATGAGTTGCTTACCTTTAAGCCTGTCCTTTCCGTCCAGACTCGCCTTATTCTCAGGCTCTGCTCTACCCAACACCAAAAAGCTAAGCATTCGCTGCCTTTCAGTCACTCTCCTCTAGACTTCATCCAATATATTCTTCAAAACAATTGCTTCCTTCGTTTCTTTGATATACCCTTTCTTTGGCCCAAACAACAGCGTGTCTAATTCTTGATTATTTTGCAATTTACATATTGAATTACTTCCATACACGAGTCCATCAGACTGTGGAGGCAATCGCAACATGATCAAACTCGCTGGCAATATAAGAAACAAATCAAATATCAGTTGCGGAACAGTTGGGCACAGCGCACGGCAGGAGTGCAATTGCAGGCAATTGTGGATGGAAGGTGGCGGCTGGAAGATCATATTGACGCGCTTCCCACACACACCCAGCGAAAGCCAGAACACGATCAGACGACCGACAGCTACAGCTACAGCTACAACTACAGCAACAAGGTGATCATGTGGCGCTACAAGAGTCTCTCGTCATGTAGCCAGGCATTGCCAAAAACTCACTCAGTTTCCAGGTACTGCCTACTTCCCATTTCCCTCTGCCTCTTCCTCTCCCACCTGGACTGGGCAGCTAGGCTGGCGCTCGCTGAAATAAACGATTATCATCCATTATGAGCTGTTTTGTCCGACAGAGGCGAGCTGCTGTCCATATAGTTTGGCTATATGTAGTCTCGTATTCTCGTATTCTTATAAAAATGTTTGTTTTACTACGTGACCGATCTGGTGGAGGGAAAGAGGGCGTGCGGGGCAGCTGATGCACAGAATGCGATACACACGCGATGTTTAGTCCTGGGCATTGTCTGCACTTATTTTTGCTGTTGTTGGAGTAGTTGTTGCTTTGACCAGATGATCTACATGAGGCAAGGCAGCGACTGTGGCAAGTCGCAAGTGCTGCTTGGGCCGTTGCGGCAGGCGCTTGCAGAAGCAACACGTCGGGTTACAAAGTTCAATTGAGTTGACTTCTTTTCCCTTTCCCATTCCCATTCCCATTCGCATTCGCATTCGCATTTCCCATTCCACTTGGTCTCCAGCTCAGTTCATATGCATTTGCATTGGTCACGTTCTGGAGCGTGTAATATTTTTGCTTATCTACCAAACAAATATGTACAAATATGAATTTGAGTGTAGCGCTGACCAATGTGAATGGGTTTAAGGAAGTTTTAAGCGAGTGCTAGATTAAAATACGTGTGGTATATGCCTACCTAAGTATATAGTTTAAATATTTATGCCTTAGATTATCTTCATAATAGAAGCTAAGTTTCAGAATTTGATAAAGGTTAACATAAGTCCTATTCGAATGTGGAGACAGAGGGAGAAGAAAGGTAGGAAGGAAGGAACTTTACTTATCAAAACTAACTTCAATATGTAGTCATCAACTTCGGTATTGCTGCTTTTAGAGCAATTCTCCTAACTGAGCTCGATAATTCCTCTACATATGTTTAGCTTGCAAACTCCCTTTCTAACCAATTACTCTAGCAGCTGCCAAATGATCTAGGCTCTCTTCATACTACTTTACCAGTTAGGCTGAACTTCCTTCCTAGCTAGGAATTTTCAAATCAATTACTCCAATATCTTACATAGATATTAGCTAAATACCTTGGCCATCTGTTCTCATAATTTTTAAATTAGTTTCAATTACTTTTAATATATGAATATTTACTCGAATGCCTTTAAGCTTAACTCAAGACGAACTTCCATACGCTTTCAGCTGCTAGTTAGCTCATCAGCTGGAATGACACTTCTAATAGCCCCCGCCCCGCCTCAATCGAGACTGCCATCGCCTTCGTCTTCACCTCGGCTTCTTTTTGGGCAGCCAGATTGTATGACAATCAGATAATAATACCTCTGAGATACACGCAACACAATTCCCTTTATAACCTACGTTTAAATAGCCAGGCATTGAGCCCAATTGCGTTGACAGGCGCCGCATGCTGCCCAACCCACTCCCGCCCCTGGTGGTGCGCAGGCAAAGGCGGCTTGCAAATTTATGCTGGGCATATTTATGACACGCAACTTGTACACCCGCTGAACACAACACAACAACAAACCTGACACAGAGAGACAAACAAAACGTTGCCCTCTGCACGCAGGGCAGCCAATAAACTAAACGCTGCAGCCCCCCGCCTTAAAGAGCCAACCCCCAGCTCTAGTGGTGCGCGGCCATTGTCGTGGAGGCTTTGCGAAAAATCGGCTTTACCCTAATTTAGTTTGGCTTTCACTTTCATAATTTTTGGCAAAGACTTTCACCCCAAGTGAGCAGCGAGCTACCCCTAGGGTTTGGGGTGTTCCATTTCACGTCATCGCATTGATTGCAATTCAATTGCGAAATTGGCAAAAACATCAATTTCATGCTGCCGCAGAACAATCATCAAGTGCCGGCCCATTACATAATCAGCAGCAATGAGGGGGTGTACAAGGGTGTGTGTGTGTGTCTGTGTGTGTAACAAGTATTAGACAAACATGTTGGCCATATCCTGTCGCTGGCTCAACGAACCCCATAAAGGATACTTAACTCGACTTTACACAATCTGATTTTCGGCTTGCAAAAATTTTCTATTCAGCCTTTGCCAATTTTCCAACTGTCTTTCTCTTTCGAGGGTGGGTTGTTGTGGTTGTAGCTGTTGATTTAGTGATGGGATTTGTGGGTTGCAACCCGAACAACAACAACAACAACAACAACAGCCGATTGTTGTGCCAAGGCAACCAGGAAATATTGATAAACATTTGCCAAAAAAAAAAGAGGAAGAAATGAAAATTTGCATTAGAATAGCCAACAAGTGCTAGCCGAGCGAGGGGAGGATGAGGAGTAGTATGACCAGCTGCTGCCAGTTGGTGAAAGGGCTCGCTGCTCATTTAGCGCAGATTTTAGCCCAATTAGGTGTTTAGGTCAGTGAATTGCAGCCAGGGGAAAGGTAATTGTTATTAGGTGACGTTTCATACCTCGAACAAAGACTCTGCTGATTGAAATTGAGTAAAAGAGGAAGAGCCGCTGATTGCAACAGTTAATGAAAGTAATTTCTGCTTTTAATAGGTCTATTAAATGGGTTTATTGATAGCAATTGGAGACTGCTGAAAAGCATTTCACATCGATCTTGGAGGCTGATTTACTATAAGATAGGTTTTTTATGGTTTTCACTAATTAAAAGGTTGACTTAAGGTTGATCTGTCGATCGATGCGATTCACTCACAATAATAACATTAATTAATTGCATGTTCCGTAAGTGTCATTCGATCGGAAAGAACTCTTTTAAAACTCTTTAAACTTTTTAATTAAACTAAATATAAAATAAAAGCGCTTCAGTGCTTATTCTAAATTCCCAGCTCTATACTTCATATAACCATTATATTATATAGCAATGATGCCAAATTGTCTATCTGTACATTGGCTTTCAATTAAGGCCCTTCAAATATATTCCCGCCCAGTCGAATGCCAATTGTGTGCACAGAAAATTCGATAGCCCACACATTTTTTCACATAGGAAATAAGGAAAAAACAACTCTGGCATTGGCTGCTCTCGAGGGCCAAAGAAATATAATAAAAATATTTACATGAAGAAAGGGCAGCAGCAGCAGCGAGAAAGAGAGGATGAGATGAAAAGAGAAGGGAGAAGCTTAAAACTTAGTTGTCAAAGCGACAGCCATTCAAAGTGAGCGCACATTTGATGGCATCTAACCACACACACACAAACACACACAAGAGAGCGTGTAACCCCATCCACCAGCTCCCCTTGCCCTGCCTCTCTCGGCGAAAGCTGCCTGGGAGCCCAGGCAGCAGTTGGCTGCCATTAAATATTCAATTCAATTCCCAAGCGATGGTAAATTTTTTACTCCCCATTGCCTGCTGCTCCTCTTCTGCTCCTCGTGCTCCTTTCTTGCTATCCTATCGCATCGCATCGTAGCGCATCGCATCGCGTCCTATCTCTGTGTGGACTCTATTCGATTTGTATCCGAATGTCATTTTTTATTTCGCATCTTTTGCATTTTATTTGTTACATTTGCGCTTATTGTTGCTGAGAATCCTTCGTTCGATACGTACATAGAGTCCTTTCTTATACATATATATATTGAACGCGAGCGAGACGGAATACGAGAGAGAAAGTGGGAGAGAGATGGCCACTCCATTGTCAATCCATGGCCATGTGTTAAGGATGTACATTTGGGTGCCCAGCTCCAGTTGAGAGCTGGATTCAATGTCCTGGCCAATGGGAGTCCTGCAAGCTGCCATCGGATTTAGCCCACAATTTCTGCTGTTTTTTTATTTTCTCTTTACTTATCCTCATTTCTTTGTCACTCATGCGATATCTCGAGTGTGTACATAGAAAAGGGCGTGGGGGCGTGAGCAAAAGTTTTTCAATTGATTTTATGCTATTTTTCGTCTTCTCTTTATTTCCGACCGGGCACGTATTCCTCTGTAGCTGCAGCGCGGAGTTTGAGAAATTGGTTGAAATCAATTGGATTTGTGCGCGGCTAAAGTTTGAGTGACAGCCGCTAGATGGCGCCAGCCCCTGTCCTCGCCCAACTTTGAGCTTACTATTAACATTTTCAATATACTCGGTATGCTAGGGGTAGGGGAGGAGGCTGTGGCATAGGCGCAATGGGTTTTTGTTTTGCATTACGAGTGGCAGCTGATTTGGGATTTGCATAATTTTATGTGAGCCCGCCACATTGGCTAAAATGGCGATGAGTGTTGGCTAGCAGAAACTATTACGAAAAAACAGTCAAAAAGAACAAAAATAATTGTGGAGAGAGCGCATTGGCTCAACATGGAAACTGAAGCTGATTATCGCATTTTATTATCATCTTTTTTTACCTATTGCTAAAGACTGGATGGCGTTAATGAGACTGTGAATTCCTTTCCGGAGAGTTTAAATCTGTTTCTTCTGTCTTCGATTATGATATATGCAGTTGTTAGGGAGATCATTTAAAGCTGTAGACATTTATCAATTAAATCTTTAAAAAATTTGTATGTATATGTATGTTATTCATCTGAATATAGAAATAAGTTGGCTAACTCTAATAATGTAATATTAATAAATCCATCGAATAAGTCTTATTATATATTTTTTAAAGCATATTCTTTTGATATAATTTTAAAAATGTAGGTTCAATAAAAACATAGGAAGCCTTATACATTTTAAAACGTAACATTTTTTTCAGATTTGAATATAATCTTTTATCTTGATAACTAAATTGATAATACATTTCAATTAAAATCTATTTTGTTAGAGTTTATTATAAGCCGCTAAGTGCGATGGTTAAGTTATTATTTATTTGTATGATTAAATTATTTATTAATAAATATTTTATTTATAAAAAGTTTAGTTTATTTATCTATCAGACTTTTGATTCAGTCTTCTTAAGCATAAGCATTTACTAAAAATATTTAATAAATTCTAATTTTATTTAGAGACTTTCGTGTCTCATTGAACTACAATAAGGAATTAGCCAATCCATATTTGACAAAAACGTAGTAATTTCTCAATTCAAGCTTAATTTCTTTCGTTATTTATTCTATTTTTCCAATAAGTATTTTCGATTTAGAGTGCCACGCCCGCACTTACTTAAGTGAAAATCTGCCACACGTGCCCATCAAATCAAATTTGAAATGTTGGCAAAGTCGCGGTTCGAGGGCCACGCCTCCCCCTCTACCAACCATTCGATTTTCACGTGGCGTTGGTTCACTTCAAAATCAAATAACAACAACAAACGACTATAAAAACAAACTGAGGGGGTTGCCTCTAAAATATGCAAATCAAAACGCTTGCACTCAGCTCGCCCCAGCCACTCTTCAGATTTTTCCCATTTTCTTTGACCGTCTGGCAACGCTTGACACGTGACTATATAAAATTTATAGATATCATAGACTGTGCAGAAAAAGAATTTCAAAATTTGTGGAAGCTCGAAATATGAAGCAAATTCAAATGTAAAAATATTTAAAAATGAATTTCTATTCAAGAACAAGTTGACAGCTTTTCCTGCTGAATTTTACTCTTAAAGTTTTTGGTGGAAATTGGTCATTAGGTGCAACATGGCCGCGCTCCATGTCTGGGACCAGAGTTTACGTGGCTTTTGGCCATTACGGCGGAGAACTGAAGTAAAACGAAAAAAAATGGTTAGAAAAACTTGCGCTGTTTAACACTGAAAATTCATTGTGCGATGGCGGCTGCAAGCAAAAAAGTGAAAAAAAAACGTGGAAAGCAAAAGGAAAAGACCGGCTGGGTCTCCGGTCCGGCAAACTGTTGTTCAAAGTCAAGGCGAAATCTTAAAGTAATAAAGTAGCCGGTAAGGCGGCGAGGTCAGCGCCGCATGTGAATGACCTTTAGGTGACCTGCTTCTCGCTCTTGGCCAACAGCTGGATTTCCGCTTCCTGCTGCTGCTTTTTTTCGGCCTTGGCCAAAGAGAACAAATTAAATTATCAACTTGCTTGACCAACGCTGCTCGCCTTGTCACTTTAATGCTGGCAAACCAGCCTCCGTTTTGTACTCAAACGTTTATTAAACGTTGAGTAGCTGCTGCCTTTGAGTGGCGCTCTCTATGCTCCACTCTTCCTCTTTCACTCTGCGCCCCTCTGCTGAGTGTCATATTTTTGAGAACACTGCCCCTCCCAGTGCTCACCCAGTCGAGTGCAGTTTTGAAGTCTTTCCGTAATAATTTAATACCTTTGTGAATGCTCTGGGGCGCTGCCGAGTGGTCGAGTGAAGGGTTTTTCTTTTGGCCAACTCTCTCTGAATTCTTTGCAAAATTGGTCGACACAAAGCACAAGAGCCGACCACTTGCAGTAATTCTTTGGCTCACAGCTAAATATTTTATGCAAGCAAAATCATTATTTGGCTTAGATTTTGCACAAAGTCTAACTTTTCAATTAAATTAGCCGACTGTAAAAATTAAAAATTAATGCTTGAACTATAATAATATACAAAACTCAAATATGGCGTAAATGAAACATAAAATGAACTAAAAATGCAGAAAATTAATTCTTAAATCAAATCCAAATTGAATATATCATAATATCAAATATGGAAAATTTTAAGAAATTTAATTCTTGCCTTAGAGACATATTTTAGACAGGCTTAAAAATAAAATTTTGATTATTATAACTATTTTTTTTCCAATCCTAACAGTTCCCAGTATAAGTCTTAAACTATTTCCAGGAATAATTCGACATAGTTGAGCGCATTTTAAGTTTATTTTGACTTAAGAAATCCTAAACTAATAAACTCTAGTTTGTTTACTTTAATCAGTATAATTTATATACTAATAATACGACTGCAATTAAAACTAAATACCTATACTAATAATTATTTATCAATGTATTTGGGATAAAATTAACAATTCCATTTATAAATCTTGCTAAATCCGTTAAGCGCCTTAGTCGTATATAAAACAGTTTCTCGTTACAACACATGGCGTATGCGTAATGTACGACAACTCGTACGTCAAATGCCCGTTTATACAAGCTATATGCTAAGAGCATTGGGCCACTCCCAAATCCACTGAGAGCTCCATGTACCAGTACATATGTATACATATGAGTGCTTGTATGACTGTGACTGTATGTGTATGCATTCTAACATACGGAGGAGTCCGGCTTCAACATAGGCGACGAAGACTTAAAACGAATATGAACCCATTTCAGTCATACGCATTTAAAATGAGTATATATGCTATATGGATGTATATATAAGCTGTATATGTGTATGTGTGTGTGTGTGTGTGTGTGGGTGTGGGTAATAGCATGCTAAAATAAACCTAAACATGATGCAAAACACAGCAACAAACTCATTCGTTTTCTCATTCGTCGTTTCATGGGTCTCGGCAACACATTAAGTCCAAAAACGAATGGATGAGAGTTAAAATGAGCTACACACATACATACACACACATACACACACACAGTGCAAGTAAGCATAAGTACGCAACGAGTACAGCGCACACTGCATGAATAAATCACACGAAATGCGAACGAACCGAGCGAGGCTCACATTCACACTCGCACTCACACTCGCACACCCACTCGTATACACACAGTCATCTGCTCTCTACATACATTCACTCTTTCACCAGCAGTTGCCCCACCTCCTGCCACCCCACGCTTTAAAAATCCAACAACAGGCAATAGCAGCAGCAGCAGCAACAGCAAACAGTAAAAATACGAAGAAACGTCTAGAGAGAGAGAGCAAGAGAGAGGAAGACGGAGAGAGGGGGACAGCAAGGCAGACAGCGCAAGACACGCAGACGACAAAAAAGGCGGAGTCTAAAAACTGGGGAGCACAAAATAACAACAACAACAATAACAACAACAGCACCAGCAACAGACACGCAAAAGGAAATAAAAAAAACAACAACAAAAAACATGTAAGACTCACACACATACATACATGCACACATTAAAAGCACCAACGCCAACTCGTGTGCAGCAAGGCAGCAACAACAATAACAACAGCTACACACATACACACACATACGGCCTCGCATGCGCTGCGACTGTGTCTGTGTATGTGAGTGGGGCTCACTGGCATCTCTCTCACAGCTGAAAGAGCGAACAACAACAAAAAAAAAAATAAGCGAAAACGAGCGCAAGTGCTGCGCTAGCGTCGCTGTCGGCGTCGCAGTCGACGCTTATGTCGCGTGTATGACGAGCACTTGGCAAAACGCATTGCACATTCATACGTGAACCGTTGATGGGAGCGAGCGGGAGGGTGCGACGGAGTGCGGGGTGCCGCTGCCTGATTCGTCTGCATACACATGGGTGTATATACGTACATGTATGTATATACACACATATGTAAATACATATATATATGCTCATATACCTATACATGTCTACATAGCTCCTACAGCTGGGAGCAGCGGCGCTTGGAAAATTGTTGATGTGTTTTTATTATTTTTGAGGGGAGTTTCAACTGGGCGAGGGGGCAGATTTGCAAAGGATCGAAATAAAAAATGGGGATATGTCCGTAGAGTCCTCGCATATTTCGAAATTGAATAAATGTCTGTGTGAGTGCGGAGCGCAGTTAATTGCTAAAATACTAAAGGAACAAGAAGACAAATGCCGTACGGAAGGGGAGGGAAGGAGTCATAGATGGGTATATAGACAGAGCGCCTTGAAGCAGGACGAGCAAGTAAATAAAGCATCGTCTGTAGCCGTTGACTGGGCAACATAATTAGAAAGCGAAAGCTTAAGGGATATTTGAAAAACTCTTAGCAAATTAATGCCATTTGAACAGAATTTGATAATGTCTATGCAAATTTAATACATTCTCTAAATGAATATTTTATAAAATTAATGAATATTTTTTTCTTACATTAGAAGTAATTTAATTATTAAATAAATAACTTTTCTTGTTATTATTTAATCAAATTATACCATAATAATACATTATAAAATTCCCTTTTATCTTATTTTCAGTTTCAATTCTCTTTGGTTTGACATGTTTGATATACTCTTTCCTCAGTAGAAGGCTAGAATTTTATTATATTAATGGTTTAAAATATTATATTTATCAAATACTGCTATGCAATATTTCCTTCAACATAAGACTTTTTCCAAGCTTCTTTGATATTACCTAAAAATATATTCATTTTTCTATAGATAACATAAATAAGGCACAGAAATCCGCCTAAGTTCCCAGTGAAAATTCAACATGGAAAATGCAGGGAAACAAATTCTCGCAAATACGAAACGGAAATGTTTTTTGCTGACTCCCAACGTGGAGCGTCGAGCATAAGACAAAGGCGAGTGCTTCAGTCCGAATGGAAATAAATTAAAAATGCGACTTAAGCTGAGAAAAAGAAATACGCAAATCTGTGCGATTTGTAAAAGGAAGCGAAATCCTAAACAAAATATGCCAGCCGACGGAAATACACCGGACTCCCAGACCCGGACCCGATCCGCCGGCCAAATCAAAGCCGGCTCCCTACAGCGTATCCTTCCACTGTTGAACCGAACACTCATGGAAAAACTCATGGAAATCTCATAGGTAAACTCTTGGAATACTCATCCAACTGACGACGCGCTGTCTGTGCGATGCGCTGGTATGTGTGAGAGAGATAGCGCAGTCGCGAGCGAAAGAGCGAATGAGTGGGTAACTGAGTGAGAGAGAGCGCGCGCAGTCGCCAGCTCACAGAGCGTATGAGTGATTTATTTGAGTGGATTTTTGCTTTGGCTGTTGCCGCAGCTGGCTTTTCTTTTTATCTCGCCACTTTTTCTTATGTATTCATGGAGACATATAGTGAAAGGGTTAAAAACCTGTGATCTTTATGAACCCCAACTCCTCGCCCTACTCCTATTCCTGCCCTTCTAACTTGCCTGGCTCTGTTTCTGCACTCCTCTCGTATAAATTATTGATTAATTCAGTTGGCTGGCCAAGCAGTTGATAGAATAGTTTGCTTTAAAGCGTAGGCTCTTTAAGCAAATCAGCTTACAAAGCTCTGAAAGGAGGAAACTGTACAAACAGATGTTAATACATTTCGCTGAACTGAGACTCCGTTTCATTTCAGATTGGCACAACATAAATATACAAATATACACAAGATACTTAACTGCTTGATGAACAGAAAGTTTTTAATGAAAAGCCCCGAGGGGGAGTTATTAGACCCAAAGTAGAGCTCATTATGGTGGCGAACCCTTTCACTGGATGCCATTTTTGATGAGCACCTGCGCCACTTAAGTACCCAACTCGAGGTCCAAAGGAAAAGCCTGCTTCGCCGATTATCTCTCTTTGAGCCTTTGAGTGATTCGCTGTGATTTTTCATACGAATCAATGACAGTTACGAAGTTTCGCTGTTGCCTAATTGATAATGTTTGCTACTGCGACTGTCGCTGCCTTTTCCCTTGCCAAAGTCAGCGAATCAATCAGCTTGGCATTTTGGCCAAATTAATTTCTCACATTTTTCTCAGAAAGTGAAAAGGTTTTCCCCACCCCCTCATCGATTCTCGCCTGAGTAGGTGTTGTTTTCTGCACTTTTCAAGCTTTTCCTTTTATTGTTTGTCAAAATTCAATTAAATGATTAAAAGTGCTTCTTGAAACTTTTCGAGCTTAGTTTGCATTTAGTTGGGTGTTGGTGGAGCGCTAATTGTTTCCAATTTTTGGCTGCTTAATTAGACTAATGAATCTTCCAACTTCTGCCTCAGCTGCACACACAATGCCTGCACACCATTGACAAGCTATTGCTCAAGCTCAAGCCTTCTCTCCCACTGAATTAATATCCATCAAATAGCTGTCTTTAGCAGCTCACTTACATAATAGCCCATATCAACAATAGTAACTATGAGTAATATCTCTGACAGCAGCAACAGCAATAACAACAATAAACGTGCCGTCGATCGCGTCGATTGATCATTTAGCAACAGCCAACTTCAGTCTAGAGGTAAAGTCGTATTGCCCCTCGATTAGCCCTCTCCATTCTCACCCACAACAATTTCTCGCCTTTTTGTTGCTCCTAGGCATTGGCTACGAGTACTTTTCGAGGTGTTTTTTCCACAATTTGTTGCCTTCACCCCCTTATTTTTGTTGTTTTGTTAGCTGGTGCCTGGCCGAATATTTAATTTATGGCTTTGTCGATATTTTTGCCTTTGCTAAAGTTGGCTAAATTATATTTGTGTGCCATTCATTCGAGGCGCTACACCAGTGGGCTATAAGCGAAATTGTAGACTTATTTGCAATTTTGTTATTCGTTCTGCATTCTCAACATTTTTAATATATATAGTAAAGTAAATATATATAATAAATAAATATATTAAAATACTTATAAGTTCCTAGTCCAGCATTGCTGACACGTTCAATCATCAAAAGCTACGCATATGATAAAAATATTTTGTAAATGCAAAACGAGAAAGAAGCATATATATTCTCAATTAGAACTCAATACTATTGTGAGCTCAATACCTGGTGAGATTAACTATATTTCAAAGACTCTGAGCTTTTTCGATAGATATGAAGTATCTTATGTAATGTTATATGCAAGTTATATTCGTTTAGTAATCATAAGCTCTTATATTTCTTTAAAGAGAACACAAAAAAATAAAGTTGTCTTTTAACCAACTGTTCATGGTTATGTCTTCGATCTGATGTCCTTTTAGGATTACTTTAGTTATACATGTTCAGATCTTTTGAAAATATAAATTTGACGTCACCCAACTCTCTAACTCTCAAAGCAAATAATCAGATTGTAAACTGATCTTGATATTAATATGATATATTATTGTGAGTTTTCTATTGCATTGTTAAATCTTTGAATTTTTATTATATTACATTATATTACAACTCGAATATTAATTATTCTTACCAAGAATTATTCTGTATTTCAAATACCATCTTCTTACTCGACAGTTTTGTCAGTGGGAAGAGGATAGCCCTGGTCCACATAGCAGCAAATCCTTAAGCACTGCTCCACTTTGGTAGTGCTAATTTACTAATGAGACTCTGATTTGTTTGGCATTTGGCTGGAAGTTGGATCGTGGAGCATATATTTATATATATATATATAGCTAAAGCCCACTTGCACTGTTAGGAACAGCATTCATCGAACGAGGGTAAACACTTTTTTCGCTGTTTTGAGTGGACTATGATTTATGTGGCGAGGCATTTGATTTGGGCAGTTTACTTAGCCAGACACTCGTTAGGGCCAAATGACAGAGAAGCGAACTGCAGAGAGAATAAATGAGTGCAGACAGAAGCGGGACTAGAGACTGGAGATTGGAATTGGATTCGGGTTCGGGTTTTCAGTTTGGGTTTGGGCTTGCGAAATCGATGTACCAGTTGGACATCTTCGACTTCGTTAGACAAACTCGATTCGTTGTTGTTGTTGGCCTGGCTCTTACTCTTGTTTTTTTGTCTTGGGAAATCTTGGTCCAGACGGCAAATTTAGCTGTAAAATGTCATTTCGTGCAGACAAGTTAACAAGCCAAATAATAATGTTGACGGGTTGCATGGACCCACTGCCCGAACTAGAGACTCGGCGAGTCGAGCTAGTTCTGCCAACTAGTTCACTGGGTCAATCTGATTAGTGCGGGCGACTCAATGCAGCGCTTAGTGACGTAACAATAAATTATCGCCATAAGATTATGAGTTGTAATAGCTGGCCTCCCTAACTCTCCTACTCCCCCCACCCTTTTGGTCCATTGAACTTTCTGTTGACATTTGCATTTGGCGTCTAATTACTTGGCTTCAAACTCTGGCTAAAGTTCAGGCGATCTTCAATTGATAGATCAACAGCAAACACGCCACGATCTAGCCACAATCTGAGAAGGTAGTAGAAGCAATCGACTGTGTCTGACTGGGAGATACTCTGTAAGCCAATTGAGTAAGCTGTGATTCTGCTCTTAATGAAATATTTTGTATTGACTTGACTCATATTGTTATGAAATTTGAAGACCTGCAACTGGAGATGGTGTTTAAGAGTCTGTGAATACGTCTTGTGGAAGGCGAAGCTCTCAACCTCTGTTCTCAGTACCTCAACTCTGATCTAACATGTTATATTATTTAGTATATGAAGTATAAGAAATAAACCATGCTTCATATTAATGAATATTAATTATTAATGATCTAAGCTATTGACCTATCGATAACGATATTTGTTCTTCTATACGTTTAGTGTTATCCAAGCATATCTTTAGAACAACAGATAAATGTAGCTAAATCATTATGTTTGTTGATCATTATTGGTCTTTGAAATATGTGAGATATTCGTGATATCATAACTATTCTGCTCTTCTGTTTCACATATTCCCTTAAAGAGAAAAGTGCATCTTTATTCAAGTTTTCCCATAACGTGTTCAATAACTGTGCCGATATACTCCCTTTAGCATTTGCATCGATTACTGGGTAACAGGCGATTCATTTTCACGCTCCGTTCACACACTGAGCTACGAAATTTCTCACACAAACAAAAACCAAAACAAAAAAAATGATGAAAAGAAGAAGATTTGGCCCCATAAAATATAATAGAAACATTATAAAGATCAGACAGGCGAACAAATAAACTGAACTACAATTCGTCAATTGTATTCAAATTCATGCAAATGGGCAAGCGCAGAGCTCGGCAGTCTTCAACTTCCAGCTGCTGCTGCCACAACTTCTGCTTGAGCAGCAGGATGGGTAGAAGGGGCGTGTTGACCAGTAATGTGCCATGAAATTGATCTTCACACTTGAAACAATTTGAAAGCGCTCACATGCTGTGCCCCCAAACCGGGAACCCTTTTGGCAACTGGCCAAAGATACAGATACAAAGATACAGATACACAGATACTCAGATACACAGGTATGGCTACAAATGGGTTCGTGCAACTGGCAGACAGCGTTGCCCGCCTGATGGTTGATCTGACCGATCTGGAGCTCTTTCTCTTCATCTCTCTGTTTGTGTGATCTGTTAAGCGTAGATCAGGCGCATATGTTTGATGTAAGCTGCTGATGTTGTTGTTGTTGTTATTGTTGCTATTGCTGTTGTTGGTCCTCTTGAGCCGCTAATCACGCGTGCAACATGCCGCTTAAAGCAAAGATACAAAAAGTTCACGGTTCGCCTCAATCTTTGAATTGCGCTCAGTTTGATTTGTTTAGCCAAAATTGCGAGGAATGTGTGTCAGTCAGCCTTATATAATTATAGCTAAGACCTAGAAGAGAGAAGAAGCAAGAGTCAAAGGAATTGACTGAGAGGGGAAGCTGTTGCTCATCAGTTTGTATATAGAATAAATGTGTTGACCTCAAGGCAAATACTCGAAATAATAATCAAGAAATTATTTAAGCAATGATAGTTGGATGGAGATACAGGCTGAATAGATGGCTGATAACGATAAAAATATATAAACAGATGAATAGATATCTCATAAAGATGTAGAGATATATTAAAAGATATATGACAGATACAAATGGATACTAAAGATGTATCTTTGCATTGCTAGAAATATATAGAACGGTACTTAAGTAGACCATAGAGAATAGGCCTCAGTTATGATTGCAGGAGAGCCTCGACCGTTCTCAATGAGCTTCGATTTTCTCCCTTCTTTTTTTCCCCTTTCGCATTATTGTTTCTGCCTCTTTTTCTCTTATTACCTATCTATTTCTCTCAGCTTTTTCATTTTCCCATCATTGATTTTTCCGTTTTGTATATATTTTCTGTGACTTATTCTCTTGACGCTTCTGTTTTTATAAGGATTCTCATTTAAACACCAGTTCCCAGGCGTCTCTCTTTCAACTGAAATCTTCTCGGTTTTCGCGTCATTTGTCGTACTTCGGTCCATCAATTTCTGATAAGATGATAAAACGATTCTGATAAGACACTTAAAGTAGCAGCAGCAGCAGCAGCAAATGTCAGACAAAGGGCAGTCCCGATGGCGAGAGTAACAGACACAAGTCGTCGCTGGCATTGATGATGATCTACAACAAGTAACTGGCAACAGGCAAGAGGCAACAGCAACTTGCAACACCAACGCCGACAATTAGAATCAAATTGGAGAATGTCAGCAGGGTATTAGCTATTGCTCGATGCTGTATGCAGTGCACTCTCTGCCGCATGACCACATGCATTGTGCGTCACGATGCGGCACATTCACATGCCAGTTGCGGCAGTTGGGGCAAATGCACCTTCCACATTTGTTACGTGCAGCGTGGCCGATGACGTTGCTGATTTGGATCTGGATCTGGATCTGGCAGTCGGCTGCACTCGGCTCTTGATCTTGATTTCGATTTCGACAACATGCATTGCTGTTGTTGTTGTTTCTATACCCTGTAACTGTTGCAGGTGGTTCACAAAGGGTATGCGACTGCAGTTGGAAGATATGGCGTCTTTGTAAACTGAGAGCATATGCCATATGTTTCCGATTCGAGTCAAGAGTCAAGTTGTTAGGCTATATTGGAGGCTTCAATATAAATAGTTCAAAATATCTTCTTATAAAATATCTTCCATCCACTCTTAGCGCTAACCTCTATGTTTTCCACAGAGTATTTTTATAGAACTGTGTTTTAAAATAAATTTTTTATTCTATTTGTGTCAACTTAAGGCTATTTTCATAATATCAATGACACACAACTTATAGGGTATCTGAAAGTTTGACATGCTTCAATTGTTATTTTATTGCTGGCGACGCCCCGTTGCTGCTTCAACTCTGAACTTGCAACAAATTCAAGCGCCAAATTTGAATGCCCCACCACGACGTAGCCAAGGCAGACGCGGATGAGAATGAGGATGCGACTCAGCCTGAGCACAACGCTGTTGCTGTTGTTGTTATTGTTGTTGTTGTTGTTGTTGTTGTGTATGCGATCGGTTTGCTGCTGCTGTTGCCTGGTTCTCAGTTCCAGTTTCCAGTTCCTAGGCGAGGCTCTTTCAGACGCTTTGTACCATTTTTCTTTTCGTATGACACGACAAACACAAACATGATCTCGTTGCTGTTGCTGTTGTTGTTGCTGCTGCTGTTTTTGTTGTTGTTGTTGGCGTGCCTGTTAGTAGATCACTTCGCTTTGTGTGGCTTTATCAGCTCGACAAGCGCAACATTTATTGCTTCAGGAGTTAAAAAGGAGTTGAGCGTTTAGTCGCAGCTTCAACTCCACCTACACAACAATACCGCCCTCCTCTCTTCTTCTTCTTTTTCTGCTTTTCTCGCACACTCGCAACTGTGGCCCTCTTGACCATGTGATCACGATTTATTTGCCTGGCATGTTGTTGTTGTTGTTGTTACTTGTATCTAAATACCCCGCGTGTTGCTGCTGTTGCTGCCGCGGAAGCAACTGCAACTGCAACTGTTGCCTGTTGCTGCTGCTTGTGTCTACTTGCAGTGCTCTTAGTGTGCCCTTTTTATTGCTGTTGCTGTTGTTGTTGTTGCCGTTGCTGTTTTGATCGCATTTCGGCATGCTGATATCATTTGGCAGCCCAAAAGCTCATTTTAATATGCATCAGCACAATAAAATTCCAATTCCTAACTAATAAAATCTCGTTTGTTGGCAAAAAGAAGATAGAAAAGTTACCTATGAATTGAGGATGAGTGAAGCAGCCTAACTTATCCTTTGAGATAAGTTTTTAATGTGACTAACGTGGCTACAGATTATATATGATACACGGAGTATATGTTTTGACTGAGTCTTTGCAGATTTGAGTGTTCTCTCCCAATTATTTACTATCACACAAGGAATTAAATTGTCAACTTACTATAAAGTAGCAGGATTCAAAGATCATAAAGAACAGACGACATATTATGTTATAATATAGCTTATCCGTCATTTAAGATCAAGAAACAAAGAACTTATCAAGAATATATATGCTTATATATTATATTCATATTATGCATAAGAGTTTAGCATATCTTTTTATAAAAATATATAACTAATCAAATTATATATATAAATTATAAGAATACATTTAATTTATTAAGGTACACTTTAAGAATATATGTATAACGGATTGAAAATATATAATAATTATTTGTAAGAAACATAAACGTTTCTATACCTTATATCAAATTGCAATATTCACTTTCAAAAATAAAAAATTCCTCATTATTTTTAATACTGTATTCCATTTAACGTATTTATCTGATATGAATCTACTCCATTGTTCTATCATTCCCATCGAATGTTACACATTTTATACGAAAAACAATTATTTGCCCATAAACTGTATAAAAAACACATCAAACGCCTTCAGAAACTCTAATTACATATATCTGTACAGTTATCTATGCTATATAGAGAATCGCACACGAAAATCCAATTCAATTGTTTCGCATTTGCATATTATTCGAACTTGATTCTCTAAAATGTAGTTAATTCCAACTCGATTCCAACTTGACTCCAACTTAGTTCTAACCTCGCTAACGAAATAGACCTTTCCACCTGATTGCACCCAGAAACTTGAGCTATAATTAGCATAGAACCTTCCAGAGGCGCCCGGTTACTGTTTTTTTGTGTGTGCAACTCAATCAAATCAGATGATATAATCCGTTAATAACTGTCCCATTAGCTGTCAGCTGCAGTGCAAGCCAAGCTCCAATCAGATGCCTCGAAAGAACCGCTACTCGAAAAACAAACCAGTTTCTCTTTTGCGACGATCAGCAGCGGCGGCGGCAAATGTCGGTTATAATAATTTCTGACCAATTAGAACGTAAACTAATTGCTCAAGCGCCAACTGGAAGAACGCCATCCAATTAGTCAGAGCAAACGGCGCAAAAGAAGAAAATAACGCTCTCCCAGATCTCTAGCTCTCACATGTGCCCGAAAACCAGCTGTAAGAAAAAGACACGCGGCCAATCAGCGGGCAGCAAAAGCGCTCAACCAAGACAAAGCTCGGCTTGGGCCGAGAGCTGAGCTGCGATTGCAACTCAGTTTTAGTCGCTGGGCGAACGCGTAGTAAAGCAGACGCGCAGGCGCACGAGTCGCTGCAAGCTAATTGGAATATCGTATTCGCAATCGTAATCGTAATCGTAAAAACACAACCAATCACGTAAAGCGCAAGCGTAACGTAAAGGCCGTCGCGATTAAAAATAAAAAACATTATTCAAAACGGTTAATTATTAAATATCTCAATAAATATATATAATATATAAGAAATTATTGTTGTAAAACAATCTCTCAAGTTCAACTGGAAGCGCTTAGCAGCTCGTAAATTAAAGTGCACCAATAAAAAATAAAGCTATATAAATAAATTAGTTAACGAAAAAACTCACGCGAAAATTGAATTCAATCAAAATTGAAAAATTAAATACGCAATAAATGCAAATGCAGCACATTGTAGTTTTTGCATTAATCATTTAATAATTTTTTAATGTAATTAAACAGATTCCTAGAAATTAAAATATATATATCTACCTGTGTGTCTTTGTGAGGGTCGCGCATGCTTAAAAAAGTAATAGAAAAAATTGAATTTTTATAAATTTACATAAATTCTCACATGGCGCATTTTGCATATAAAGCAAACACACAAATTAAATTATTTTTTAAATATTTCTTAATTGAATCTTAATTGTTAAAAAAAAAACTTAAAAAGTCTCCCGTGTCGCTAATTCAATGCACAAGTTCAACAGACACAGAAGCAACGCCCACCGCCCACCTCTTCTATATTCCACGCAACTTTAAGTTGAAGGTAAGTTCAATTAGCTGCCTATAAGAAGTTGTCGCCGGGTGGGCTTCCACCTGCTTCTGCAGCTGTCTTGGCATTGCACTTGGAGCCACTCTTTAAAATATGCACAGCACGCAATCCGGCGCACAGTTGCCATTGAGCCAGCCGTACAGTAATCATTGCATCGAACGATTTCACCCAAGAACTGAAACTATTTTCCATATGTCAAGGTTCCCTTTTCCAGTCTGCTTAAAAGGGAAAACGAATTTTGACTATGAAAATCTATCATTTGAAATTTAATTTATTATTGAATTTGGAATAATAATCTGAATTAAAGTCTTTTAAGCAGAAAATACAAAAAAATATGAATAAGGATACTGAGATTTCAGTAATTTAAAATGAACTTAATTATTTATGATTTGTGTGGCCATTCTTTAAATAATTTTAATATTTAAAAAAAAACTTTAAAGCTTTTTCGAATTTATTTTATACATCAGATATTTTCTGAAAAAACACTAATAATTTCTCACATATTTAAAAATATATTTTTAACAAATTTTTTTCATAAAACTTAAATTTAATATAGTTTTCTTTAGTTTATTTATTTTAAGCTAAGGCATTTACTTAGCAAAATTCTAATATTGTACAAGCTTACCAAATATTCCTTAGATATATATTAATTAAAAATAATATCTTATACTATATTGGCTTTCATATCTCAAAGCAGCCTATACCCCAATTATATTTCTTTAATAGGAATCATAGTAAATTTTACTACTTCCCTACTATATTCTAGTTTCATGCTTCAACAGAGTCAAGTACATTCTTTATATAGACTTTATGAATAAATGAAAATAAAAATATTATACTTGACTCTGCTGATATATATCTATATATATACATATAAATATTTTCACAAGTTTTTGAGTAGGAAAAGCGTAGCGAAAAAGCAAAACCTGTTCGATTTGTGAAAAGGGGAAGAAGGGACTGTAGCAGTAAGTTTTTTTAACTCAGCCGGCAAATGTCGAAGTCCAAGATACAGAAATAAGGTCGCCACATGCAGACAGAGCAGAAAGCAGAGGGAGGAAGCGTGGCAGCTATAGAGCTGCTGTGGAACAGCTGAAAGCAAAGTTGAACAATGAAAACTGCGAATGGGCAACAAAACATTGCAATTCTTTCCTCAGGGAATTTGCAGCAATTACTAGAAAATAAAGAAAAAAAATAAATATATATATATATAAAACAAAAAACTAAAAACTGAACCAATACAAAAAGGTTATCAAACTGCACAAATCAAAAACAAATCGCCAAGCAAAATGAAGCAATAAAAGACAAAAAGCAACACAAGCGACGAGCTCTGTGGTCCCGCTATATATCTTGTGTCGTGGTCCCGCTGTCTCGCTGTCTTTTGGCCCAAGGATATGCAAAAGGATATGACAGCATGTTGATAGTGGGCTTGGTTTGGGCACTCGCCAGCTTTGCCACTTGTGCACAATTTGCAAAGATTTCAGATTGAAACGTACCACACACACACAAGGCAAACAGTAGCCAATTCGGCAATTCGCCCTGCAGATGGACCCAAAACCAGCTGTAGATACATTCGCGATACAGATACAGATACAGATACAATTGCTGCTGTTGGGGCTTGGCAGGTTGCTCGAGTGGGTGTGCATAAATTAAGCGTACGACCAGTCGAATATTAAGATTGACATTTGCTTTGGGCTTGAGCTTCAGCTCCTGGGTTCGCAGAGCTGTTGACGCAGTTGAAGAGCGGATGAAGGGAATATAGTTGTAATAAAAAACCTATACAAATACATTTCTGGATAGTTCTAGTTTGATCCAAAGTTAATTGGACCATATAAGAATTTAGTATTGTAGTATAGAAGATTAGATGTATAACAAGAACATTATTAAAGAAGAGAAATAAAATAAATAACAATAATAAAAAGCCAAACAAAGCTGTACAACACTTAAGATTTATTTCCAAAGTATTGATGACAAGTGCAAAAATTTACAATTGAAATATATTATTATTTTATAATATTATATTAAAAGAAATAAATTGTATAAAACTAAAAATTTAATAAATATAAATTCATGTAGTTCCTATTAAAAGTACAAAGCATTAAATGAAATCTAAGTGTGTCTGGGCACTCTAACGACACTTAATGAAATTCAAAACCATTTCCAATAATTACACTTTATACGCACTGAACCAATCAGCAGAGGAATCGGCTGCAGATCTCGAATTGTCTGAATCGGTCTGAGCTGTGTTGGGCTGCTATTCTATGCCTCATTAAAAGCCATTGCTGTTGCAGTCGATGCCTGTTTGAGATTCGGTAATCGCAGCCCAATGTCCGACAATCCAAGCCCAAACAAAGCAGCCAGTCAATCACGAGTGCCGTCCCGACTCGAACTCGAGCTCGATCTGGATCTCGTCGTCGATCTCGACTAATTTTGTAGATTATCCGGCGCTTCCGTAACAGAAGCACTTCCTACCAGACTGCCGCGCCCACCCAGACTGACCTAATTTGCGTTATGTGTGCAACGGATTAGACAACCCCGTCTTTGTGGTCACTAATAGCAGCCTACCTCCCTCTCAGCCTTCCTCTCCTTCTCTCTCTCTATCTCACTCTCTCTGTCGGCCTCGTCGAGACGATGTTAATCTTAACTTTTTGCTAGCTGAGGATATTTTTGCTAATGTTTATTTGATTTCACCTTTGTCTGAGCTGCTGCTGAGACGCGCCGAACGGAGGCGAGTCGTCTCTGTTAATCCTGGCGCTAGGATAATCCTTCATTTAGACGCGGCTCAGTCACAAGTCTAGACAATGGGCATCGCGATAAGCGTCTTGTGCCAAATGCAATTTTGATGATCATTCGCTTGATCAGCCACATGAACATGTTGATCACAGTGATCATGATGCAATGCGAACCCTTGACAAATGATGCACCACAAATCAATATCCCTAGAGCCACCAAATTCTGGGTCAACAAAGGCCGCCCATATAGACACGCGCAGACAAAGACCTCGAACAATGGCTAAAAGAGTTCGCTGGCGCCACAGTTAGTGGTTCGTTGGTTCGATGTTTCGGTGGCTCCGTGGTGCAGTAGTTGCGGTTGCCTCTAATAGAATCTGACGCCCGCGGCGCTGGCTGCCAGAATCGCAGCTGTGTGCCAGAATCAATAACAATAAAGCCATTTGGGATGCGGCTCTATAAATAACAAAAAATAGTATTCACATTTATTTATTTCGTTTTGGAATTCATTTATTTTCATTTATTTTCCATACGTTTCTTTGGCAAGATTTGCATAGATCTTCTTTGTGGCTTCGTGGCATCGATTGTCTGTCTACAGCTCAATTCCCATTGTTCCACAGAGAGGGGGCGTGGCTGGGAAGGGGTCTGGCTCATGTGTGGCTGCAGCTGGGTGTGGCGCCCCCTCGACATAGCCTTGGCATGAAAATAAATGAATATAATATAATACAATCGCAATCGCCTTGGCCATAAGCTACAAATTGGCAGCTTGGCATTTGATTTTTCGTGTTTTTCTTGTTTTCCATTGAAAAGTTATAAATAAATATAGTACTTAATATTAACTTAGTTCGAGGCAATCAAATATAATAAATTGTAGCTTAATTTCTGGCCCAGCCTAAACTTTATTTCAGTTCGTTAGAAGTTGGCAAAAATAAAAAACACTTAGAAGCTGGCAGACAAAACTTATCAAAGTTCTGAAGCAATTTTAATTGCATTTTCGAATTGCAAACAAACCTCAATTAAAAGTTTCCCTCAATCCCCAAATTAGCTGAGAAGCTGCTCAGCGTAGCTCTTGACTTAGTTTTGGCTTGTGACAAAAATAAATAAACAAATATTTGAGATATTATATCAAATTATTTTATTTAACTTTTAGAAAATCAGTTTTATATTTTAAACTAATATAATAACATAATAACATAATATGTATAATAAATTTGCACTAAAGATTTTTCATGTTCTGAAATTTAGACAAAAACCAAAACTGAATCTAAATCTAAAACAGTTTTAAATTTATGCAAAAATCATTAAAATATTTATACAAATAGAAATTTCTTTAAAAAAAAAATTACTTTATTAGGCTTATAATAAAGATATTAGAAGAAAATACTATTGAAAGGCAATAACATTGAATACAAGAATATGATATCTCAAGTGGATCAGATAAATTTGCAAAATTTTCATAAACTCTATCAGAAAAGTAATGTAAAATCTTAATTACTTGAAAATGGAAATAAATAAAGATATTTGAATAGTAATAAAAGAAGGCAACCAGCATTGCTGCCCAAAGGGCAGGTGCCCTATACTACAGAATACCTTATGTATTATAAAGAAAAGAAACCTCTCGGCAGCAGCTGGACATATCATAAACTATAAAAAGAAAATCACAAGTCGTCGTAGACACTACAATAAGCGGCTAGCAGTAGCTGGCAATAATAGATATGGAAATAGAAATATAAATGGGAAAGAGAGAGAAAGATAGGGAGTGATAGAGAGAGACAGAGCAGACATATGTATTTAGTAGGCCAACCCCCCGATGCACAGAAACTCGAGTCGAGGCGCCTGCGATAATATCAACTGAAGGTGATTCCCAGTGCATATTATGACAAAAGATAAGCATCGCTTAAAGCAGACAAAAAAATACAAAAAATGAGTGAAAAAAGAAAAACCCAAGTGCGCTTAAAGGCCGCGGAAAATGTAAATTTTGTACAAAAAAAGTCTTCTATGTGTCTGCCACAAGGCTAAAGAAAAGAAGAGAAAATAAAAGAAAAGTAAGGAAAACGCGAGAGCGTAATAAGAACAACTTTCGGACAATAAAGGTTAAGTTAGGAAAGTTGTTGTTGGACTGACCGCTTGGACACTTGGCCAACGACCGCGCGAATCGATTTTTATCTAACACAACTCGAGAGGGAGAGAAAGAGAGAGAGGGAAGAAGATAGAGAGCGAGAGATTGAGGGGGAGACCGAAAGTTAATGAGGCAGTGAATCAAGTTGCGGCCCGGTCAACTTTCTTAAAGCGCCTTAAGACAACGAAATAAAATTTAAATTAGCCAGCCCTGCAGGGCAAAGAGTTTTGTATGCTCATGTGATCAGTCCACAGTATGGCTATATAGCTATAGCTATAGTCTGTATATATGTGTCCACATACTAAGCACCACCGAAATAAAAAAAATGATGTATAAAAATAACTGAAATTATAATTTAAGCGTGTGAAAAACGCATTCAATTGTGTGAAAAAAAAAACTGAATAAAGTTTTCTTTTGTATGTAATTGCAGAATGTGTTCACATTTGAGCAGCTGGAAGCAGTTCCGAAGTGTGGGAGTCTTCACTGTATGTGTGTGTGTGTGTGTAGTTACTATCTAGTTACGGTTTCATGTGGTCTAACTGTATAAGTAATGATCGGGCGTGTAATCTGAAGCGGACTATGCGAATGTCCAATGGGAACCGAAAAAACTTAGTCATTTGTATCTGGAGCTGATGCACAATAGTCACAGAGTTTTCCTGTGTTCGGAACTACGCTGCTTAAGATCTTAATATTAAGTCCAAGGAAATTGTGGGACTTTCATTTTAGACACTCAACCAATTGCTGGTTTTGATTCATTTGATTTTGAGGCAAAGATATTGGCAGAGAGTTTGAGAAATAATTCAGAAAAATGTCGTGTGCTGTTTGAATCAGCTGTGGCATTTAATATAGAAAGGAAATTCGATTGTTGATTGATTTCCATTTATTTTATACGTTGTAATATTAATAACAGGAATTTCAGAATGTTAAGGACTAAAGGGTACATTCTAAATAGTAAAAAACACGATAAGAAAATGCCTTTCTTATTAAAAAAAAAAAAAAGAATTAAATTAAATAAGAACTTATTAAAAGAACTAGTAAAGACATAACAAAAACTTAAATTAAAAAATCCAATTTCTAAATATTTTATATGAGTTAAAGATAGATAAATTGGAAGATATTAACAGAAGAAGAAGACTACACTGAAGGCTGTTCATGTGTTCGGTTTATCGACTGCTTAAGTGAGAGATGTTTCAGGCTAAGATAGTTACTGGGAATACATTGGTGTAATCTTGGGTTCCTCAATGTTTATAATAAGTAAGTTGTTTTAATCCCTTGCAGCGATTGAGCAAGAGCTTAGATTAAAGACTTTAAAAGCCATAAAGAAGTCTGATTGTTTACTGTTTTATTTGATAAAAAATATTATTTATGAGATGTGTTCTGGAGACTGTTTGTCTTACAAACTTTCATTTGAGCTTATAAGGGCTAAGCTGATGCCCATTTAAAACTTTCTTCAAAATACTTTAATATTTTACATAGGTTCTTGAATGTGTGACTGTGACTTCTATCTAGTTATGAAACTTAAATAGTCGATGACTCCATCAAATCGACGCGACTGCCAGTCCAAGGTGACACCTTAAATTATTTAATGCAACACCCACACACACAAACACCCACACACAAACAACTAACCAGAGGCAGCTGGTTCCTAGAATAACTCCGAGGCAAGGTACATTGCGTATACGCCACATGGACACGGACACATGCTAAATGGCATGGCGTTTGTCTACGTGCATGAATGTGTGCCTGGGTGTATGTGTGTATGCATGTGTGTGGCTGTGTACATAGACAATGACAAGCCAAACACAGCAAACGAGTCGGCAGCGTAGGGAATAGGGAGTGTTTCTTTAGCAACTGGGAAGGGCTTAAAGCGAGTCGTCCCCCCATTGGGGGAACGTATGAATGCGCGCATAACTCTTATATGAGCACGCTAGTATATAACGGCTCACAAGTAAACAAACACACTCACGCATACACGCGCACACACACTGGCGTAAATGTTTACATATATAAAGCTCGGAAAACTCAACAGCAGTAGCAGCAGCAGCTACAGCAACGACAAAGTTTTCTCGTGGGTAGAAAAACAAGCAGAAGAGAGAAGAAAGAAAAATAAAGAAAAATCAACATCCAACTCGTGGAAAAACTTTTGCACACACGCGCGAACGAGATAGATGACGACAACGAAGACGACGAACCACGACAGCACACACACGCGCACACACATATACAGAGAGTGGGTAAGCGGGTGTGTATGAGTGTGTGTGCGAGTGCGCAGCAATGAAGTCCCAGAAAATGGTTGGAAAAATGTGTAAGAAAATGCGTTGCAGAGTTGAAAACGCGCCCACACAAGGAGTAAGCCCTCATCCTCTGCCCCGTTCTGACAGCCATACAAAGCACTTGTGGTGCCGGTGCCTGGCGATTGTATTGGCGGCTGCTGTGTGGGTGTCTCAGAAGGTGGGGTATATGGTGTAGCCAATTCCCTTGGACATGGCACAAAACTTCTCGAAGCAACGTGCGCGCATTTTTAGGGTCTGCTTCGATGTAGGCACTTTGCAGGACTTTCACTTTTCGTGGCCGGCTTGTCGAATTATAATGAGTTGGCTGAGGGGCGGCAGGGGTCGTGGATAGGATTCACATTATACGGTCGGCACAGGAAGTTTGTTTTCTCTGCAGTCCATTAGGCGACTGATAATGGCGCAGAGGAAAGGACCTGCGAAAGGGTGAGAGCCACTGAAAAGGAAACTCGAAAATGGGGTATGAAGCAGAGCGAGGCAGAAGGGCGGCCTAGGCAAAAATATTGACTAGATGGAACATTAGAGCATGGATAAGAAGACTCTAGCAACATATAATGAATATTTTAGGGACCAGATAAAAGTGACTTATGAAGGCAGACACACTTGCGCTGTTGCTCTCCATTTAGTTTGCTTTAACACTTCATATTTTTCGCACAGTTTTTCTTTGTTCATTAAGCCTTGTCTTGTTGGCATAAACCTAACTCAAAATAAACCCATCTGACTTTATTTTTCTATCTACCAGCTCCACTCCCTCTGCCAGTCTGCCGCTGTCCTTTGTCTGATATCGTTTTCTATAAGATATTGCACATAACACTCCCTCGCACCAATTACATTGCCATATACATCAACTAGTCAGCGCAATGCGATTCGTTTTGCATGTCCTTAAGCAAGGAATTGCAATTACTCTCTGTCTACTTTTCATTACAGGATATATGAGTCCGAGCAGGAGGTACTCCGCTCTTATGCTTTTGGCCAGGAATGTCAAGTCAAGAGCAGCTCACTAGACAGTTGTGCAAGCGAGGAATTCTTTTGCTCCCGCTCTTTTTGCTTACCGTTTATTCATTAATATTGTTGCCAAAGCATTTTTCATTCATTTTTCTATGCCACTTGGCTCTCAGTTGCCAGTTGCCAGTTGCCGGTTGCCAACTGCTGTTCAGCCGTTCTTCCATGCTGCTGTCCCATGTCCTGGCCTTATCCCTGGACGACGCGACGTCAACTAGCCCCGTTGCCATGGCTGTCATGTCCGTTTCCTTGTTGTCTTAAGTTGAAATTTGAGCTCAAAAGACAATAGAGGCGTTTTTTATTTTGCTTTTTAAATAACAACGCCAACAAAAACAAATAACTGCGATGGCAAGTTGGAGGACATACCCTTGACTATTGCCAGCAAGAGATATGTGGACATTTTGGCTTGGCTACCAGCTCCATTAGCCGGTGGTTGCTTTGCAGCTTAAGCAAATGTGCCCCAAGCCTGGCACTTTCTTTGACTTTTCCCCATTTTCTCTATTCCTTTTCTTCAATTAATTCCGTTAGCTCAAGACATTCGACTTTTATGCTACTTCTTATTAGCTGCTGTCTGAGCAGGTTTTTTTTTTTTTGGCTGTCTGTTGCCCCGTTTCTTTTACTGCCTCATTGTCTGTCTACACGTCTGTCCATCTTCATTAATGAGCTGGCTTCTATTTTGTATACATTGTCAATCCGCTGAAGCTGGCAGCTACTGCTGTGCAAGCTGCGTTGGCTGCAATTCCTTTGATCTAACTGTCCATATTGAGGGTCGAACATTTGGCTAGCTTCATAAGAGTGTATTCGAAGACAGTTAAAGACGTATTGTAAAGCTTAGGCACATAGGTTATGAAAGTATTAGGAATGTAACTAAATAAAGCCCTTAAAAGTATTAATTATAAGAATTCGGTTAGAATTTGTGTTAAATCAAAGTGAAAATAGGCTAAATCTAGGTTAATACTATATATATAAATTTGAATTTGAGTCTAAAAACATCTAAGCTTAAATTATTAAAAACAATATATATATTTATATATATATATATTTATATATATATATATTTATTTATTTATAAAGCAAGAAGGAAGTATTTCTTGCATTCCTTGCATAAAGAAGTTTTCCTGAAGAATATTGCTTAGTGTTGTGAAGGGGTTTTCTATAGGTAAGCTTATTGCTTCTACGACTACTTGAAGCATTTCTAATTAATGATAGCTTATTTTAAATCCAGTTCTCTCTAAAGTAATTCTCAAACTTTATATTCTAGAACTGAACCTTTCACCACTCTTTCTTGGATGAACACTTAAGCCTTTTACTTTATTTATTATTATAATTATCAAACTAATCAATTATCAAACTAATACAAGCTAAAGGCTTATTCCGAAGAGTAAACTGAATGTTTTACTGAAATATACTGAGCTTCTATAAACATATATGTAAAGAATTATTTAACAAGTTACTAAACTTATTTAAATTGTGAATAATCCTTAAAATCTATTTCCATATCATTAATGAAGTTATTTCTAAACATTACAGAATCTCTCTAAACATATTAGCAAGTCCATCTAACAGCTTGATAAGCGTCTCAGGGCTTGAATCTCTATCTCTCTCTCTCTCTGTCTCCCTCAGACCTTCTCTTATATTTCAATAATAGTTTAAAGCTGCTTACTTGCTATACTTCTTACATTTTATACAATTAGTTATTACATGCCGCAACGGAACAATCGCCATTTGCTGCTGTTTTTGTCATTTTCAATTTCAGCCTTCGGTCCGCAGGACCCGCACTGCGACTGCGACTCCATCTCTGACTCCTGTTCAGAATCAGGCTCCGCTACGTAAGGCGGCTCCTGTCAACAGTTACAAAATGAAAATGGCGTTGATAGCTGTCGCCGTTACAGTGGCCACTGTCACACGCCCTCTTACCCTCTCTGAGGCCCTCTCCCCCACCTCGCTCTCCCTCTTCTTTCCCACTCTATTGCTGTTATTTGTTATGCATGTCCCTGTTAATATTACCTTCCGTTCCGTTTTGGGCCGCTCAGCTGTCTGACTGTCTCGCAGCGCGTAGCTAAAACAAAGGGCATAAAAAGTACTGTGTCCAGCTCCCACAACGCTGCCTCCACCCGCTCCTTCGTCGTAGGCCAAAAGTTTTTTCTTGTCGTCGTTTTTTCCTCTTTTCTCTCTCTCTCTTTGTTCCTCTCAACGTAGGAGCAAGTGCTCTTCAGCCTGGCTGTTGCCTGCCTTTACGTGCCTGCGTTGCATCATCTGTCCGCCTGGCTGCAGCTCGAGTTGCGCCTGCCCCCGCATCCGTCCTTGCTCCTCATCCTCCTCTTTGTCCCCCTC
Organism: Drosophila hydei; assembly: GCF_003285905.1. NCBI lineage: Eukaryota > Metazoa > Arthropoda > Insecta > Diptera > Drosophilidae > Drosophila > Drosophila hydei. Next base: position 3,666,028 of record NW_022045656.1, read on the forward strand.
CTATTCAGCTGCCACCCCATGGCGCGCTTGTTGCTTTTGACTTGGTGGCTCTGGCAGCCGCTCCCCGGCGTAAAAGTTTTTTTTCTTTTTCTCGTTTTTTGCTTTATTTAAATTTTCCTCGCGCTTTTCTCCGGTTTTTTTGTTTATTTTTTTTTATTTTCTTTTAATCATATTTAATTTTTTTTTTGCCTTTTCCATTCTTGCTCTCGCAGCTTTTCGCCCGCGAGTTTCTGTCGAGGCGGTTGCTGCTGGCTTCTGGGCGCCTGTTCCTCGGCTGGACTTTGCCGGCCTTTCTGGGTTTTGGTGGCACCGCCGCGAGTCGCCCCGAGTCGCCTCGACTGGTGGTCAACTTTTATATTTACACTTGTGGCGCATTGATTTTCTTCTGCTTTTCTTTCGACTTTTTTCACTCGCTCTTCTTTATGAGTTTTGTTTTCGTTTTTTTTTTTTGTAGAAATTTTTTATGTTTTTGCATTGTCTGCGCCTTGTCAACTTTTGGCCAGACTTGCGAGCTGGTCAGCAGCTGCTTGTGGGCTGCGGGAGGCACAAAGCGTCTGAGCAAGTGGAAGACTATTTCTCTCTCTTTTGTAATTGTTTAAAATGCTGCGGTTTAATTTTGACTATTTGACTTTAAGCAAAGTTTTAGAAGATTTTTCATAAGTGAGCTTGAAGTATGAGAACTTGTAGAAGGAAGTGTTTAAAGAGCACAAACTTCTGTTGGCTGACAAAAATTTAAGAACCAACTGAGTCCAGAACACTGTGTCCAACACGAGCTGCAGCAGTTATACACACATGAGCTAGTCAGCAAATGAAACCTTATAAACACCTATGATTTACTTTAATTAGCAATGAAGACGGAACTTGAATATGCGACAACATCGGGAAAGAAAAGTTTAGAGGGCTGAAGAAGTCAATTTTGTATAAATTCAATAGGAATTAAGTTGATTGCTAGAGGCCCACAACTGTGGGAAGTTACTAATTAAGGATTATAGTTAGCTGCTCTCATATATTTTTGGCTTAGCTTATAACTTACGAACCCTCAATCATTTAAAAGGGTTGCTTGGAGCGTAAATTAGTGCCGCATCCTTAACGCAGCCACCTGATATCTCGTTAGCATGCATTACTAACGAAACAGCTAAGCCGAGAGCAGCCCTTGCCCTCCGCCAACGCGGCTTTCACATTATGCTCAAGTAAGCTGCAACAAGATGCCGCTAGCTCCCCTGCCTGCCGGGCTCCCCTACCTCGGTAGTGGCTCTTCAGCACGCTTAGTCGGGCAACTTGTGAGCTCTTAATTAGTAAATGCTGGCCATTATGGCGGCGCCTGTGCAGGGCCCAACCTGCCCCCACTCCTTTGCACAATCCTTTCGCTAGCCCCCATTCGTATATAACTCATACATAGAACGTTTCATGCATTTCATAATTATCTCTGGCAAGTCAAGAACCCGAAACCCTTCGTCATGGACAGCGCACCTACAACAGAGCCCACCCACAGCCCCTACGCTCGTGCAGGCCCTCCCCTTTGACAAACATACAGTTCAAGTGAAGCTCCATAACCATTTCAAATACGAGCGTTAAGGCAACGTAGAATGAGAGAGTAAGCGAGAGGGAGAGAGAGATAGAAAGAGTCAGTGAGAGTGAGAGCTACCGACTGCATCCTTCTTAAACCCAATCCCTCGGGCGACCGTTGAGCGCGCGCTCATTTTCGCGAGCGTGGAAAATTGAGAAAAGCGAACAAGAAAAATATCTGTATATATGTATATAAAAAATGGAGCAGAGATGTGCTCGGTCTCTGGTCCAGGGCACGGGACATGCGCACGTGTGCACAGAGCAGGGGAAAATTGTTGTTTCTGAAAATTTCCATTCGATTTTTCCAGGCCACAGATACGCAGCAGCCGCTGTCGCGAGCAGACACGCGCGACACCAAAACTCCAATCCAAAAAAAAAAATTTAAAAAAAAAACAGTTGCATTGCTTCAACAAATTTGCATAATTTGGCCATAAAGGCTGCACACACACGCACACACACACACATGCGACGGGAAGTGCAGCCACCCTGGCAATGCGCTGCTCCTTCTTCCACATAACCAACTGTCGCCAAAGGTGTAAAAAAATATATATGTGCGTAAACCTATACTCAGAGACCTTTGTGTCAACTGATTTGCATATGAAACACAACACTAGGCACGGCAAAGGGCAAAGGGCATAGGGCCATGGGCAAGGGGAAGAGAGGGGTAGAGAGTTGTAGAGGGGGTGTCGCGGCAAGACTTCTCATTTGCATAATCGGCGCGCGCATGCGTGCAGTTTGTCTCTCCCTTATGACAAATGGATTGATCCTTGCAGCGAACGAGTCCTGATTTGCGATAACTTCTGCTTAACAATTTGCCATATGCAGCAGCTGATTTGCCAGCTTAGTGCGCCCCACTGAACTGAGATTTTGCACAGCTTGCAGTTTTCGATAATTGGAATAACATTTGGAGAAGTATTTACAAAGTTATTAAAAAGATTTTCAGTTTTAACCAGCTGCTCAATAAGAAAGAAATGAAACTAGGGTTTCAAGGGTTTATATGATTATTTTTGATTATATTGATTTGTATGAAAAATATTTTCTAATGGAATGGAACACAAAAATAATTTATATTTAATAAATAGGATTGTATATTATATATTATATATTGCTTCTCATGAAATTTATTGATCCTTTTTCAAAACATTTCGAGTTAAATTCAACACTCGAGTATCGAGTAAATTTTTCAAAGCTATTCTGCATTATACTTTAAATAGTTTAGAACATTTTGTTGATCTCGTCACTAACAACTAGATTTAACATTTGAAAGATGCTTAAATGGTTACCAAAAGTTTTCAATCTACTGAAAGGAATATATTTTTAAACCTAATGTAAAGCCTTCAAAGAAATGAAATTTAAATGGTTTTATATGAATTACAGAGATTTTATGATAATGATAAAAAATGTCTTCATTATGAGTTCTAGCTTTAGTTATGAACTCTAAGCAGACTGCAATAAAATTCCCTCAATCTTCCACAAAATTATTTGCTGTAAGTTCTTTGTCTCTATCTCCTACGTAATTGATTGCTATTGCAATTCCTTGCGTATTTTTCTACTCAGAATGAGACTTGCAGCAATGCACATAGAAATTCGATTTATTTCAATTTAGCAAAAAAGACCAAAGCCAACTTAAACATAAATCCAATTTATTAAATCCAGCAAAACTTTTGGCAAAGGCAAAGAAAATAAAGAAAAAAATTTGCTTTATTTTCTCGACAAGAACAAGTTCAGCTCCAGTTCCACTTTCGGCCCCAAAACAAAAGCAAAAAAAATAAAAAAAAACAGGCATCAGGCGAGACGCCAACAATGAAAGGTGCGACCCGCCTGCGCCTAGACGAGGGCCGAGGCGCCACACTAATATAATAGGCAGCCTCTGCAGCGCCCCACCCAGCCCTCTCCAGTACCCTCCTTTGACCAGCTGGCTCCGAAAGAATGACGCAAAATAAAAATCGAAGAAAAACAATTAAAATTTATGGCGGAAAACGTGAAAAACAAAGCGCTGGCAAACAAATCATAAAATGCAAATGAACCACGAGAAAAGAGAGACGAAATCAAAATGAGAAAAGCACAGGCTAGGAAAGCAGGATAAAGAGCAAAATACAATTAGACGGTAGAAAATAAAAGGAAAATGGAGAAATAAAATAGGTAAAAGACGATGAAATTGGCACACAAATTCCGCTTCTAATATTTATTGATATATATATACAAATAGACCCTCATAGATCTATGACAGACTTACGGCCTGATTGGTTGCTTACTACATATGTTTGATACACCATATAAAATATAAAATAAAAAAATATGTATAAAAAATATTTTAGAGAAGATCGATTATTAGACTTAAAAATTATAGAATTCTTAGTACAAATATGTCTAATACCTAAGACTTACAATAAAATAGATATAATTATGACATAACTGGAGATGCATATGAATCATATAACATCTAACATAACGTTGCTGCATATTGAACTGCAGTAATAGATTTTCTCTCTCTCTCCCCTCACGACGAACCTTAGTTCGTCGAGGTGCTCAACCACTTTGCCCTCAGCCAATCTGGAAGCCTCTCCTAATCCGCCCATGCACATATGTGGGCGTATGTAACCGCACATATCCATGCTCTATATACTCACCTATGTATATGTGTATGTGTGTGTGAGTGAGAGAATGCGCCAACAAATCGAAATGTTGCAAAAAGTGCTCATATGTCCCATACACCACACACACACGCACACATTCGCACACGCATGCTAACCCTCCCCTTGCGTGTGTGTGTACATACATATGTTTGTCATTTTCCTGCGAGTTTTTCTTGTGCTCTTTTTTGGTCAAAATCGGCGAGGTTAGGGGTTGGTTTTTCCAACCAACGCGTCGTTATATTTTTTGCGCATTTCTCTTTAGCACACATGCCAGAGCGAGACACACATATGCATATGTATGTATGTGTATGACTGTAATATGTTGTGTATATGATTTTATTTTACTTTTCTCATTTTCTTTTCTGTCTTTTTTGTGAACCGACGTCGCCGCTGACGCTGGCGTCGAGCTGAGCTTATGTAAAACGCAGCTCGCATGTATGGAATACGAGAAATAGATAACATACTAAAAGGCGAGCACATGCGAAAGAGATAGCAAGAACAGCACCAGCGCTAGCACCGGCAGCGGCAGCAGCTGGAAGCAGCGACAAAAAGCTTTGGTCATAACAATAACAATAACACCAACAACAGTAAGGCAAGGCAAGGCAAGTGCAAGGCAGCGCTGCCAGCGTCGCAGCCACAGTCGCTAGCAGTTGAGCAGAAGAGTTGTGTAGCAAAGAGCTTTGCATGTGAGCGCCACAACACATACACAAACACACACATAGGCAGACAGACAGAGCGCCACGTACGTTACATACATACACTTTCTCTCGCTCACACACATATCGTGTGCTGCACAATCTCTCTCACTCGCTCGCTGGCTCGCTCTCTGGAAAGCAAAAACTCAACTCGCTGGCTTCGCAGTTTTCGTTTTCCATAAGCTGCCCAAAAAGGATATGTCGACGCTGGCGCTAGCTGCTCTGCCAGCGCCCCTTTTTATGAAAAATGTTACACTCACGCGCAGCTGGCGCCGGCGTCGCTGCCAACGTGTGACAACTGTGTATATGTATGTGTCTGTGTGTGTAAACTCCATGTGAGCCAACGAGGCGACGTCTAACGGGGGTGGGTGACTCGTTTGTTGTTGTTGCTGTTGCTGTTGCTGTTGCTGCTGCTGCTGCTGTTGGTGGTGGCTATTACTCTTTACGAGCGTTCAAAGCTCCACATGCCACGTATGTATATATGTATGTGTGTGGGTGCGTCGCTCTTTCGTGTCGCTCTTTTTGTTGGTTTTGTTGGCGCTCTTCGTGTTGGTTCGGCTGCTGTCTGAGCTTCGGCTGTGCTACGCATGTGTATGCAAATGTATTTCGTATACACACACAGACACACACGTATACATATAATAAATTTTTTTCGGTGTACGTGACGTGCGAGGACGTCGACTGCTGCTGCTCGTGTTGTTGTTGTGATAAGGCAAAAAATATATTTTATATGACGAAGGAGTAAAAACGGCAGCGTCGCTGCTAGCGCCAGCGCCATCGTCGTCGTCGTCGCCGTTACCGTTACTCGTACATCGAGCTCGTCGCTCGCCTCGTGCTGCGAGCATCCTCATGTGTTTCGCATGCTGTTTGTTGTTTGTGCCTCGCCTGCTCATACGTGTGCGCGCACGTGGGCGGGCGGCAAGGGTGGACCGAACCGGGAGCGGGGGCGGCAACGGTTGTGAGGGTCGCGTGTGTGTGACGCTGCTGCCGACGCCGCTGTCGCCAACGCCGTTGCCGTCGCTGCCATTGGCTCGCATATCTGTTTTTTCGGGCCGACATCATTTGAATTAGTCGCTTCGTGACGTTTGAACGGTTCGAAACATACACGCGACCACAGGACACACGCACACACGCACACACACTCGCGCGCAGAGCGAGGCTTTACCGTTAACCGTTACAAGCTCGTGCCGACGCCAAAAATACCGTTAACTCTTTTTAGAGCAAAAGTATGTGATAAAATTCGTGCGCTCACATGTGAATGGCAAAAACTCTTCTGAAGACACTTCCACAGGCAGTTGTCTGTGTGCGCTGTTAGAAGATGGACGTGTTTTGAATAGAAACAAAGACTTAACGGGATTGAATTTTTAGCAGAACTGAATACGATTTCGGCCAATTGTTAGAGACCATTAAATGGTAATCGAAAGCGTTGAAAAAGTCAAGAAAAGTAAATAATACATATAAATTATTTTTTGAAATACATTTTTGAAGCTTCAAAATTAACGCATTCACAATAAATCATAAAATATATAGTAAAGTTATAAATAACTTGAGCTTGTTTCAGTGTTAACAATGTAAAAACTTGAATAAAATATTATTGAGTTAACTTTATTTACAAAGAAGAGTACATTTCAAATAAGAAAATCAACTATGTTTAAAATAATTTAAAAATATTTTTGTTTTTAATTTAAAAAAAATTCAATTTGATTAAATTTTTTTGTATTGTTTTAAAACTAAATCGAATTTTAAAAATAACTCAATATTTTATCAAAATCAAAAAAATATTTACTAAACTAAATTATAATTTGATTAAAGCAATAACAAAATAATAATGTTAATTGGAACCGTTTATCTCACAAAGGGTACCGAACTTTATTTATATTTCGAAAACCAAAATTTGTGTTTTGGTTGTCGCGCCTATCATAAAACGCGGATTTTTCAAATGAAACCCAACACAAATTCTGTGAAATTTGCTAAACAAGCTGAAGGATCGAGTGCAACATACACTCACACACATACATACACACAGTGAGAGTTTTATGAGTGTTGTAAATAGGCCCACAAATTGATCTGTCAGCGTCCATTTAATTGAACAAAATACCTGTGCGTGGACCTTTTCCTGTGTTACCTGTTTGCCTGGACAGTATTTATTTACTTGCGTGTTGTTCTCTGTTTGTTGTGCCTGTCAACACACACACACACACCTGATTATCACCTGCAGCAGTGTGGAAATTTCGCTTCGGGAGAGCTGAAGAGCAAAGCTGAGAGCTGAGAGCTGATCCTGCCCACTTCAATATATAGCACATCTGTACATATATACACATAGTGTGTTGCCATTTGAGGGTGCGAAGTGCATGTTGCGTGTAGAGGGTGAGAGATCTGTGGCTGTATGTACTACATATATGTATATATGTACGTGTGTACACCCCATATCCATATCCATATTCACATGTGCTGCGCATTTATTTGCATTGCTTTGAATCAGTTTGTGGCAAACCCTCGAGGTGAACGCAGTGGAAACCAGAACGTAGAGCTCTCGTGTGTGTCCGTGTATGTGTATGTGTGCGCGTGTCTTTTGTTCGCACACCTGAGGAACGTTTATCAAAATAATAAAAGAAAACAGAAAACATATGTGAAATACAATAATAAAAATTCATATCTAATTTCAACTTCGTTTGTTGTGTTTACAGCTAAAAGAAAGCGAAATGTAATCGACTAACAAAAAAATTGTGTTAATATAAAATATTAACAAAAAACTATAGCAAGTGAAATGCAAATATATGCATATATATAATACAAAACTGCCCTGATCTGATCGAGAAAGAGTTTTAAAGGATATTGTCGAGAGAGGAACTCAAGTAAAGAGATATTTGAATGGTACGTAAAGAGCAGATAAAAAGAGATAAAAGTTTATCTTGAATGAGAAAAATTTTTTATAAATACAGATATTAATACAGATTATTAATATATACTAATATACAGATTATTAATTACAACTATAAAAACAAATATATTAATATTTGGAGTATAATTTTGAATAAGAAAGAAAGTGTTCTCTTGGTGGGCGCGCCCGACTAGTAGATACCCGTACCGTGCAGCTGTTTTTTAGGAATTTATTGTGAATCAAAAAAGCTTACTTTATATACTATATAAACTAATACTTATACGTATACTTATGCTATATATAAATAAATTTATGTATCAAGATATGTTTAAATAATTAATAATTGATAAAGGTTTCAATTAATTTCATTCTCTAATTTATTCGATAATTCGAAATGAATTTAATCAGTACCGTGGCAGGATGAACGGCTGAAACTAATAATATATATTTTACTTTTCACAATCAACAAACTAATAAATACATAGATACGGACAAATGAATAGATGGATGGAAAATTAAGATCCACTTGGTTGTTGATCGTGATCACAAATACAATATTTTATGGGCTTAGACTTCAGTCTTCAACTCAATAAAAAAGTACATTTTAAGATGATCATTATAATAGTCACATAGGCAATTGATGTCACAAATTTATGTTTAGGTTTTATCATAGATCAACTTTTAATAATACTTAAAATAGGCAAAGCGAATTAATTTGACAGCGCTATATTGGTAGCTGTCTAAACACTTTTGATCTTGTCTCACATCTTTTACCGAGCTTACATTTAAGTATTATATATCATTCTTATGATTCTAATAAGTGGAATCTCTTAAACAGACTAACTTGGACTTTATCAATGTATCATCATTATTCAAAATTAAGAACTCTCCTTTAAATTACTTTAAATATTTTGAAAGTTTTCAATTTGTGTGGCATGCCACATAGACAACTCCCCCATTCTCTCTCCCACACTCGATATCAGCTATGCTTGGCTAAGACCCGTGACCGCCTTAAATCCAAATGTGACTGCTTACTAGTAAATCTGACTGACTTACTGCGACATTAATTAAAAACTCGAGCAAGTCTTCCTCTGCTGCCTCTGACATCCACCTCACGGGCAGCTCCAGGTAGCAAGTGGCATTAACTGTTTTCTGAACTGTGTCGCTTTTAGCAACGCTCGAAAGTAAAATACGCGAATAAATAAATAAAAATGTTGCCTTAGTTGCTGCAGCTGCATTGCAAATGAGTTGCAAGCCGCACGCCGCACGCCGCATGCCACATGCCGCATGCCTGCTAATTGCACATTGTTGCACAGAGGCGTGGGTGCCCCGGTGGCTCTCTCCTGGTGGCATGTGTTAATATGCGGTTGCCGCCAGGACTTGCAAGGCGAAGACGCAGTCGCAGTGGCAGTGGCAGTGGCAGTCGCAAATGCGGTTGCAGCATCAGCTGGAGCCACAGCTAACGCCAAATAAAAATGTTTATTTACGCCGGGCAAATGTAAAGTTTTTTAATTTTGCATTCGCTGGCATTGAAGAAGGTGCCAGGCTTTGGCTTCGGCTTTGGTTTTGGCAAGGACTCAGCTTGACTAGGTGACGGGATGCGCGTTGTCAGGCAGCTGCCGACTCTTTTTAAAATTCACACACGCAGCATGCAGCGCCCTCCAGCGAGAGTGGGAGATACCTAGGTGTGTGTGTGTGGAGGTACGGCACGCCAGACAGTTGCTGAATTAATTAGATGCCACGCACTGAGATGCGTGAAAAAAAAGCTCAGCAGCCAGCGCACAGTGGGCTGCACAACAAATATTAGTGATCACATTTAATGAGCAAATATTTTACACTTTTTAAATAAACTAACAAATTGTTTAGAATAGTAAAAATAATAAATACAGGCTACTATTAATTAAGCTATTTTGAACTTCCAGCAAAAGACTTTATGTATATATATAAAGAAAGACAACTTCATGTCAATATTGTTCATATTATAAAGTAGAAATTTGATCTTAAATAAGTGTTACTTATGAATCTATCGTACCCTAAGCATTATGCCACAGGCACTTTTAATTATAATAAGACTTTTCTCTCAGTACTTAAATATATTTTGTGATTTTTAAAAGAAATATATTTTATTATGAATTTCTTTAATTTATTTTAAAATTGTATTAAGGGACAATTGCAGCCTCAAACTAGCCGAATACCATTTATATCGAGACCTAAAAACGACCACAGCCTATATTTTTCAAAAATTCAAATCATATTTATAGATTAAGAATTAAAAAAATAATTTTAATTAAATTATTATTATTATTCAAATTAAGATATATACCTTTTTTATTTTTTTCCATTTGTTCTTAATAAGATTGCACTTAATTGTAATGTTTATTTTCTAAATAATTTCCACTGTCTACACGTTTGTATGGGGCTAAGATAAACAAACAAAAAAACGCTATAGACAGTCGGACAGATAGAGAAAGCTGCAGGCGGGCAGGCAGCCAGAGTGAGGCGGGGCCAGGGAAAGGGGCCCGACGAGTGAGCCATTATCACACATCACACATCTGCATGTGATATCCTCAAGGATATGCGACACGACACGTAGCCGACTGTGATTGCTTCATGTGCGTTTGCACAGTTTCCACTCCTGTTTGTCTTTTTTGTTTAGCTTTTGCATTGTTTTGGCTTTTGTTGTGCTTGGGATTTGGTGAAAATGGTACGCATAGGGATGAGTGGAGGGTAGGCAGAAGAGATGATATATGCCGCGACTCATTAACATATTATCACAACACATACACGACATGGCATATGTCATGAGTAACGAGCATTGAATACACTGAGAGAAACAAGACTTAGTTGCTTAGATTGTAAATCTATAGATAATCAAGAGTTACTCAATGATAGTTTTTATGAATTAAGTAAGGTTTAATATTTTTACATATTTTTGAAGATCAAAACACCTTTTTAGTTATATACCATAGACCGCTGTAGACACTTAAACTCCTCTTTAATTCGATGAATTATGAATGAATTAATTCTTCAGTGAGTTCAACATGAAGATACCTAGATGAATAGGTCGAAAGGTCCCAGACCAGATATCATTGCTGATTTTTATCAATTAACCTTAATTCTATCTCATAAACTTAATCAGTCCTCTGACTTCGAATGAAGCTTTTCTTTCAGTGTATTATATATGAATACATTATGCAAAGCATGCCTAAGCTCTTTTTGTACATTCGCCTCTAACCTATGTTTTTCTGCTCTTCTTCTTATTCTCTTTGCAGCTATCTGGTGGTATTGCAGCAACTGGAAGCTTTAAGGTGCGACACGTGAGCTAAGGCGGAAGTGGGGCATGTTAAAGGACGCCGAGGAGCTGATAAAACGCTGCAAACTGACGTCGCTGCCGCTGGCGCTGCATATGAACGAATACGGCCGCCAGGTGGCGCCAGCGCCACTTGCTGCGCTGCCGCTGCTGGCCAAGCCCACCAACACGACGCCAGTGGGTGGGAGCGTGACTTCGGGAGCGGGAGCGGGAGCGAGCGCCATCTCTGATCATCATCATCTACACACGCATCATCAGCTGCCGCTGCCGGTGTCTTTGGCGCTGCCTATGCCGGTGACATCGACGCACAGCCACGCCCATGCCTCGATGCATACGACGCCACCCACAACGCCGCCCACGCCGCCAGCTCTGCCGCTCAACATGAGCCAAGCGGCAAGTGCAGCAGCAGCAACTGCCGTAGCTGCCACGCCCACAACAACGCACAGTCCACCTGCCACGCCCACAGCAGTGAGCGCCGCCCTGGCGGCCACACAGGATCATTACAGCCTGCGCTGGAACAACCATCAGAATCACATCTTGCGCGCCTTCGACGCTCTGCTGCAGACCAAGACGCTGGTGGATGTGACCCTCGTCTGTGCAGAGACCTCGATACGTGCTCACAAAATGGTTTTGTCCGCCTGCTCGCCCTTCTTTCAGCGCGTCTTTGCGGAGACGCCCTGCAAGCATCCAGTCATAGTGCTGAAGGACTTCCGCGGCTGGGTCGTTCAGGCTATTGTGGACTTCATGTATCGAGGGGAGATCAGTGTGCCCCAACAGCGCTTGCAGACGCTCATACAGGCAGGTGAATCGCTGCAGGTGCGCGGCTTGGTCGAGAGCTCTGTACCGGAGCATACGCCCACGCCGGCCGCCTCGCCGGACGACTTTAATCTGTTGGACGCCTCACTACTCTCATCCAGCTACGAGGACGAGTCACCTTCGATGGTGAGGCCGACGAGTGGCAAGCTGATCATGCCCAGTCGCCTCTTTGGCAGTCCGGCTAGCACTATGGCGGCGCTTAGTATGCGTCGCAAGCGGGAGCAGGAGTGCGAGCGGGAGCCGGAGAGCGACCAGGAGCTGGGCGGCAGTTCGCCCATGCCACGTCGCAAGCAGGCGCGGCCACGTCGACGATCCGGCGATGTGCCACACGATTTTGCGCTCAACAAGCCGGAGACGTCGGAGTCGGCGCTGCAAACTGTGATCAAACACGAACTGCGAGACGATCAGGACCAGGATCTAGAGCGGGAGCAAAACGAGAAGCGTTCCACAACAGACGACGTGAGTCCCATGGAGCAAGATGAGGAGCAGACAAATCACCCCACTGCTGAGCCGGAGCAACAGCAGCAGCAGCAGCCGAGGGAGAATATGGAGCCAGAGCAGGAGCGGGCAATGCCACTCATCACGTCCAATCAGCAGGCCGAACCGGAGCTAGATGAAGATGAGGACGAAGATCAAGAACAGGAGCAGGATCTGGAGCAGGAGGAGGCTGAGAACGAGCACGAGCATGATCACGATCACGATCGAGACAATGATCACGATCACGAACACGATCCGGACGAGGACGAGCAGGACATCGAAGAGCTTATACACACGACCAACGAACTGCGCAGGCAAGCAGCTGTGGCTGCTGCAAATGCCGCAGCAATGTCACCGTGCCCCAGCGACGGGCCCGAGGATCTGTGCACCACCAAGAAGGACAAGGACACCAGCAACTGCCATTCCTCCGATAATGAAAGCAGCACCAACAACAACAACAACAGCAGCAAGCTGCAGGACAACAATCAACGCATTATGTTATCCTTGAAGGATATCAGGCAGCTCAATGCCAAGCCCAGCGCCAGCTCCACGCCCAGCCACACGCCCAACAGCTGTACGCCCGGCAACAATGGACTGTTGCCCTTTCCTCCCCCAGGCCTGCGGCCACCCGGTCTGCCCGATAGTCCGCCCTGCCACATGGAGGCACTGGAGGCACAAATGCATGCGGCAGCCGCTGCCGCCGTTGCGGCTGCAGGCGCTGCCGGTGAAAATCCGTTCCACCACATGGAGCATCAGATGGAAATGTCCCTGGCCGCGGCGGCTGCAGCAGCAGCCATGCATCAGCGCGAGTCACGTGATCCGCGCGAGAGTCGCGAACAGGCGCTGCAGCGCGAGCACAATGCATTCGCCAGCAATCTGTTGGGGCCGATGGGGCTGCCGCCCTTTGGTTCGCACAATGGGGTAACGGGGCCGGGCTGCGGAGGTCAAGCGCCGCACGAGCGGCTCGAGGAGAGTATGAATCGGCTGAGCAAGGAGTTTGGCAAGGAGTTCGGCAAGGAGTTCGGCAAAGAGTTTGGCAAAGACTTTGGCAAGGACTTTTGCAAAGAGTTTGCGCCCACCTCGCCAATGAGCCTGCCCGGCCACTATAATCCGCAGGATGGACAGCCGCATCCGCCGTCGCCGCTGCCCTTTCCCGGCATGTCCTCGGCGTTGACGCTAACGCCGCCGCACAGTAAGTAGCAACCTTTAATTTTTCGATTCATGCGGGGTCACTGGGTTAGACACATCTGGATTCTGCAGTTGCTTCACATCCTGTTGCTGTTGCTGTTGCCTGTCTAAACACATTTGGTCTTGCCATAAGCGGAAGTCCTAATAAGCGCTGCTGCCTTTAGTCTCTCTTTGCAATCCTTATTGGCAGCATTTTTTCATTCTGCTGCTGGTAGTCCTTATGGGCAGCTCCTACTCTCTCATGTCCCCTCTTCATATCGCCCTCTCGCTTGAGGACTCCTTGACGCTGCGACTTCTTCTCGCACGTACGCCCCACTGACTTCACTTTTAATAAGCTGGCATGTCCCTTGCCTGCTTTGCAGCATGCAACATGTGGCCACTGTCACTCCCTTACTCTCTGTCTGCCACAAACATCAAAGCGGCTCCAATTGCATAAGCATCCTTTGCTCAACTCATGCGCTCGTTGCCAGGGCCAAAGCTGTCGCAAAGCCCTTAAACGCATTAGGTTGGCCCTCCGTGTGGGTATTCACACTCTCCAACAGCTTTATACGTATTTTTTCTCTGTCATTTTATACGCTTTAGTCATCTTTTTTTTAATATTCTGCTGCAACAAGTTGTCAAGAAAGCTAAATATATAAAATACTTGTTTATCTTTGGCAACTATTCTGTTTGAGAGTTTGCATAGAGTTCACCGTTTTTTTTTAACTCTTGGAAGATCTTTACTGCACGTTCTCTATGTATAGCAATCAAAATTTCCTGTATGCAGATCTTTGCCGCGCACATTCCTTTAACAATTGTCAGCAGTTGGTTCCTTTACATATGCTACTCATAACATTCTTAGGGGCGCTTACCCTTTGAATTCTTGCTTTCCTCATTTTACGACCCTTCTATGCGCTCCTCATGCTAACTTTCCCCACATTTTTCCCAGTCCTATCAGCAATTTAAAAGCTATTTTGCTCAAGTCACGAACATATGCGCTACCTTTTTAGCCTATTGCAGAGCTTCCCCTTCACTCTTAGCTCCTCTACAACCCCTTATGAGCAATATTCATTTTCAGTCCTAATTAAGTCATAAACAATTTTTGCCCGTTGACAGCTCATAAAAATATTGAAATGAACTGAAAATACTAAAATATGGCAATAGCTGCAAGTGCGCCTCTAATAATTTGACAGTTTAGTTATTGCTCCCTCTGCCCTGCTGACGCCTCTGTGTGGCGTAGCATAGACTCAACAAATTTGTCTCAGCATAGGTGGAGGTCGAGGCGGAGGTAAGCGGACTCGGTCCCTTGGAGCTGCATTTGCGGTCGTTGCAAAGTTGCACGTTGGAGTTGCAGTCGAAATAAATTCAATTGCGGTTTATATATGATTTTGTTTCCATATATATATTTATGTCACCCGAGGCAGAGAGACAGAGGCGGAGGCGGCAAAGGGGCGTGAGAAGCTGGTTGAATGTTGCGTGCAGGTCGTTTGAAATTTATGTTGTGTCTTGGCAACATGTGAAGCAGGCGAAACAACATGTGTGTTGGTGTGTGTGTGTATGTTTTTTAGTCGCGAGTTCAAACTGTCGGCAGACGTTTAGTCAAATGACTTTTAAGTTGCCCAAACAGACAGACACACACAGACAACTGCCGCGCCCACACTCACACTGAGTGTTGTGTTTAAAGTATGCCACACGGTGCTGCAGCGGCGCTTAAACCTTTTGGCAAACAACTTTGGCAGCATAAATAAAAAGTCAGAGTCCTGTGTGCTGTGCAGAGACCTGACTGAGTTCTGATTCCTTATACTTCTGATAGTCCTCGTAGTCCTTCATTCCCTCTCTGCTGCAGCTGCTTGTCGCTTCCCTTTTCGTATAAAACTTTGCATATAAGTCGCGCGATATTCATATTAATAATATCCGTTTGGGGAGTCCAGCCCCCTATCCAACTCAAGCCAGTTTCTCTGCCAGGCGCGACGCGCACACAGGATATAAAATAAATTAAGGCACAAAAATATGAAAAATTGTACGAAAATGCCGAGTCGCAGGAAGCGCAATACCTTTTAATGCGACAAAAATTTCAACCAACATATCAGAGCAGTGTTGGCAATAGGGTTAGGGGCGAGCTCCGAGCGCTGTGCACCATCCGAGGCGAGTGGGGCGTACAAGCAGCTCGCTAACTACTGCATAAACAGGCTGCAGGCAATGAATGCCAGCTAAGGATACAAGAAAGAAGCCGCGACTTGGCAAAGAAATGCAAAAGGAAGCATATACTCTATCTTGGGAAGTTGTGTGTGATAAGAACATAAGAGCTAGAGGAAGTTATTTTTGATAAGATCATAGGATGATAATAACTAACATATGAAATGTGTATATGAGGAGATCACAAGGAACGTAGAGAAGAAGGTTGCTCTAAGAACTACACATCAACGGAAAGTTGTGTTTGACAAGATTTGAAGAAGAAGATTGGGATCATAAGGGAGTAAAATTATAAGGAACATATCATCGGCTTGTTTACATAGCTCTTTGGTGCGATAATATAAACTAAACATTTATCTCATTTATGGATAACATATTCATTACTATTTCTTAGACATTTGTATACTCAAGTCAAATTTAAGATTTGTTAAAGTAGCCAAAATGTTTTACTTCGAAAAGTAATTTAAAAGTAATTCAGGAGGATCGGTAATAACTTCCCAGTTTGCCAAAAACTTTCTGATGTTGCATGTCCTCTCTGACTCTCATTTCTCGTCTCTTAACTATGTATTACATAGATGCTCAGAAAGTCATTATACCCTGCTTTGTTTACACTACACTCACTCTCTGGCCAAACAGAAGCGTTGCAGACAGCCGCAGAAAAAGATTTGCCAACTGTGTGCCGTATGAAGAATGTGATTTATTTTTTCTTCTAGCAAACGGCATTTCGGCGTGAAAATCATTGAACTAATAGCATGTGACATGGGAGTGTGTGGGTGACTGTGTGGGTGTGTGTAGACAACTCAATGGCTGTCTTGTTCTAGAACCCTTGAGAATAAACGTGAAAAGAAATCCGCACTAATTTCGCCAAGCCAGACTTGCTTTGACTGCGGAGATGGAGCTACGGAGTAAGGGAGCGAGGCAGGCAGAGAAGAAACGCATATTACGTATACGCAGCGTGTTGTTATGTCTTGAATACTTGGCTTGCAGAGCGCGTCGCAAACAATGCGCGCTCGTTATTTGTGTCATTATGCAGCAGATACAAAAGTCTTAAGATATGGATACAAATATTCGCATTTATTCATATGTGTGTCTGTGTGTGTGAGGGAGTGTGTTGTGCCTTGGCTTCGCATTCGCGTACTTATGAAATCATTGAGCAGAATGTCAGTGTTATGCGTTATCCCTGACACACGTTGCTCTGCGCAGTTCTCCTCCCTGCGTATCCTTTGGCTCGCCTTTCACCGTCTTTCCAGCTTCTTCGGCTCGTCTTGGCTGCCTCATCAGCGCTTCAATTGTTTCACTCATGTGTAGAAGTGCACTCGTAGCGCAAATTATTAATAGAATAATGACGTTCCATTGTTTACATTGTCGACATCCACTTCTACAGCCAGTTGCACTCAATTGCCATAGTCTTCGGGGTCTGTCTCGGAAGTTCGCGTTCGCTTTGACTCCCATTGTTAGATTGGCCATTCACTGAGCTGGAAAATGAGTCGCTTATGGAAACATTTGCAATGGAAAGCAGTTTTTAAATAAAGCCAACTTATAAATAGTCAAGTATAAAATAGAACAAATATCACAGCTGATTAGCTAAAGGCATAAGTTTTGTTATTTAAGTAATTTTCCACTAATTTAATATCTAATTCTGTCTAACTTACAGTGTTTGGCCTGGACTCACCGCTCGGCCTGTTTCCGCCCGGCATTGATCCTGGCAAGCTCTACAACCCGCTAATGGAAATGAGTGATCCACGCGATATGCCCGGCGGTCCGCCGCCGTTTCTCAAAAAGAAAAGTGAGTAGTCATCAAAAGCCCCGTCACCTTTAGCTCAGTCTACGTGAAAAACAAACAGCTAATTAACCTCTGAGCATTAACTTCGAACCCAATAAAACGAGACCAGACAGAAAACGTACTGCGCGAGAAAGGTTGAAAATCCATTCAACATGATTGCCATGTCGATCACTTTGCCATCGCTGCTGCTGAAGTCTCCCTTTACCTTATGCCGTTTCGTGCCTTACTTCACACCTGACTGATTGATCTCTCTGGCTGAGCTCAGTCGAAAAAAAGTTGCTGCACTTTTGATCACGTCGCTGGCTTGTGCAATAACTAGAAATCACTTCAGTAGGTGTCTGGTCTTTAGCCTTAGATCGTTGATCAGTAAATATCAGCGGACAGTTTTGTTAAAATGAATAATATTACGGATATTATCTGAAAATCGATATTGCTGTGAGCTTATATAGCTTGAAGTTTACACTTACTCTATGAGCCGTAGGTCGTTGAACAGGGAAAGCAAATGAGAAAGCTACGGATCGCCGCTTATATGATCTGATACCCAAAATCAAAAATTTTTAGATATATGAGAATGGATTTGAAAATATATTTATAAAGAGTCCAATTCTATATTTTGTAGCAGCATTGACAAATGCCTATCACTGATCGTCTTGAGGTGTTCAGCAGTGATGATCGTTAAGTAAATTTCAGCGAAAAATATTTCAAACAGATTCTTTGCCTTTAAAGTTTTTTACACTTCCGTAAATGATTTTCAATATATATCAATATGGGCAGCAAAAACTTAACTGATCACTGATCACTGATCGCTGTTCTTGCCCTTTTGCCACATTCAAAGACACAAGAAAAAACAATACGCTCTGAATTCAATGCGTGCTCATTTCCTTTTGGCATTCTATCTGCCCCTTTACCCCTTGATCAGTTTAGACGCGATCACTCGTGCGATCATGTGAGGCGGCAAATTTGTTTTTGTGGTTTTCCTGTGTAGCTCCACTGGCCTGGCCAGGCCTGCGCTGCAGTTGGGTTTGTTTGTTTCTTCAATGGATCAACATGTGCACCTATGCATATCGTAAACGTCGTGTTTTTTCTCAACTCTTGATTGACAAATAGTCAGCTCCATAAACGTAGTCGTTTATTTTTATTTCTTTATTTGAAATGCAAGTGAAACCTCAGAAAGTTAATGAATTTTTTATAAGTGTATGTGTGTGTCTGTGTGTGGGGAAATAATATTTCTATAATATGTACAAAATGTGGTTCAGAAATCAATTATCTATCTCTCTTGATTGTCATGTGATTGACAAACGCGGGAGCTGGAGGGGTCGAGCGGCTCGTTGATTGTTGGCTTACGGCTTGAGCCATGTGAGCTACAAGTTTTGACAGCTAATTTGACAGCTGGGCTGGCGTTGATGGCTTAAGTGCTTGGCGAGCGCTTTTTATGAATGGAAGATAAAGCTAAGATCATAAATGATTTTGTGAATGATCTCTTACATGTTTCTGGCGCCACGCTGAGCAGTTAAGTGAAATGAGGAAAAGTTATGAGGGCTTTCTGGCAAAGTCTTAAGACGCCACTATAAGACATTTGATTACGATTTGCCTAAAATCTGAGTGTTTTAAGATTTAAGTTCTGTCTCTATTGTAAAACAGTTTCGATTCATATCTTGTGCGAGCCTTGATCCCTGTTTGGCAGCTCAGATACGAGCAGATTACTAGCATTATGATCTACTAACCATATCAATCAAAGGCAAAATGTTGATTAGATTCACATAGTATTTGATCTCTATTTATTTATCATTTATCAAAAAGCAAGATCTGTTTATCTAATATTGGTTTGATTTGAGTCGTTTACGTTTTCATAAACTCATCTCTTTACATGCATGAGCATGGGAGTATTCTGCCTGTATGCTGAAATCTGATCGACGATCTTTCCACTTCGTTTCGTACACACTTTCAACTCGGATCACATTTAATTGCTTAATTTTGTGATCAATAGCCACAGTTACAGAAAGTCGTGATCAGATGCTTGGCATGCCAAAAGCGAAATGCCACAACAAAGCTCGTATCTGAATTGATCTTCTGTCTGCTCATCACACACAGAGATATAGAAAGAGAGAGAGAATGAACGGGAGAGGTACAGGGACTCCTACTCATCCCGACCATGACAATCGCTGCTTAAATTGCGAACAATGTGAAACAGTAAATAAAACTGTGCTAAAAAGCGCAAATCTGGCGTATAGCACGATATTCTTTATTGCGAATCGGGCAAACGGGTTTTCCTTACTTTTTCGGCCAACATTGATAAGAATCAAGCACTTGGCTCGAACGGGCCCCAGGGTGGGAGGGAGACTAACATATTTCTAGGGCCGTTGCTGCTATTGTCTTCGTGTGGGTGTGATTAACTGATTTGTTCACATTCATTTGTTCATTTTCTGATTGTTTTCTCTCCCTCTGTCGCTCTGTCTCGCTTGCTTTCTGTCTAGCTGTCTCCCTCTCCAGTCAGTTGTTTATGTCTGAAAACGTGATTTGCGATTTGTAACAAATTCAAATTTCATTTGGCTAGCTGAGAGGACGTCTAGGGGCAGCGCTGCCTTATTAGAAGCCAACAACAGCTCGAAGAGCCACAACAATTGCATTGGGGTTCTGCCCGCTTGTTCTTGTCGCAGTTCAGTGGAAAAGAGGTCTGACCTATCATTTGAACCCGAGCAAAAGAAGAAAACCAAATAACAACTGCATTACATAAGAAATTCGAACTAATAACGAGGCCCCAAATACTTCAAGCTTATAAGAAGCTCTACTCAAGAGGCGAATTTTGTATTTTACCTTCTTTCTGCTAAAAGCTTCAATCATCAAATGCTCTCATATCATTTTGTGAGTCCCACATTTATTTTCACTTTGCTAAAATCTAGCTATCGGCACCATCAACCAGGCCAGGGAGGCGAAAGAAAAGCTGCAATAAACTGTAAATTATCGCAGCCTGCAAATTTTGGCTACATATTCGACTTAGCCAGCTTGAAGCTCCAAACTCCAACTGCAGCTCCGGCATCAGCCTCAGCTTCAGGTACAGCTTCATGCTCGATGTTGTCTCCAAGCCGAAGTTGTTGTCGATCGGACCAGCTGAACCTGTGGCAGCAACTCTCTCGTTGTGGGGCAGGTCGATATCTGTGGATCTAAATTGAGTTTTGGCGGCGCATGTGACGAGGCTCCATGCTCGTAATTTGCATATGGAAGGTCGGGCGAGGCACTGGCTCAAGCGCAGGCTGCGGGTATGGGAACCACCACAGCGTTCGCTTTTTTGTAGGTGCCACATGCAACAGCAACAACAACTAGATAGTACCAGGCTAGCAGTTATGCTATACGTTCACTACTTTTTCTATAAAAGGGATCCCATGTGGGGCAAGCGAGTGACTATAGAAGAACCTACGTGCCAAACCTACGCCTTTTGGCTGTTAAGCTATGTGAGTTATGCTTATGTGAGTGAAACTGATAATCGATAAATATCGATTTTAAGGCATGACACTGATATATATATATCAAAACGGCTTTGATGAATGTCTTAAGCCTTCAGTGCAGTAGCCTCAATTCGCTTTAGTTAAATTTGAAATCCATTGAGTTATTATTGGCCACAAATATACTCCTCCTTTACACTACCAATTTCTACAGGGTATTGAAACAGCAACAGGGTGTGTATGAGCTGTAGGCAACTGCAGACAATGGGCGAATCTTTCAACAAAATTGTCTAGGCCGCATATGGGGCACGTAGATTGAAACATTAGCAGATGGTCGCCGCAAGATAACCCGACTAAGACTTAAGACTACAGTAAAGCTTCGTATACAAGTACTAATCAATCTCCCTCTCTTTCTCTCGCTATTTGTAGTGCCACGCCCTAAGGGACAGCATTCAGCGCCACGCGGCGGGCCGCCACGTTCCTGGACCAACACAGAGCTAACGGAGGCACTGCAGCACGTGTGGAACAAGAAGATGACCACGTCGCAGGCATCGCGCATCTTTGGCATACCCTACAACTCGCTGCTGATGTATGTGAGGGGCAAGTACGGCAAGAGCTTGAAGCTGGAACAGCTGCGCAAGGACTGCATTAGTGGGCCGCCCATTGAGATGCTGCAGATGGGCATCAGCGGCGGTGGAGGCGGCGGCTCGAAGAGCGAGAAAAAGGAGCGCAAGGACAAGGACAAGGAGAAGAACGCCCATGGCAATTCGAGCAGCAACAATAGCAATGCCAATGGCAGCGGCAATGGCAGCGGCTCCAGTGGTGGTCCACCACCCATGCCACATCCTAGCGAACTGGGTGGCCTGGGTCCGCTCGACTTGGAGCTGGGCCTGCCGCTGGGTCCGCCCGCTGGTCCACGCAGCGGCAGCTCGGAGCCGGATCTGCTGGGCGGCCCCAATGCTCTGTTCAATCCGTTCAATCCGCAAGGCTTCTATCCGGACTTTGCCGGCGGCTTCCCCGGCCTTCCGCTCAGCATGCTCAATCTGCTGCCGCCAGCGGAGCGGCATCATGCAGCGGTGGCCATGCACAACCTGGGCGTTAGCATGGACGAGGACTGCAAGTCGGTGGGCTCCAAGCAATCCTCCTCGCTGGACGATGACTTCGCCATGGCTGCGGCCGCCGCTGCAATGGAGCAGCGACGACATGGCGAAGCGACGCTGGCGCAGGCGAATGGGGCGGCGCAGGATTGAAATATGTGGCGGGATTGGGCTGCCAACCCAATGTTCTTCCCGCCCTACGAGCTGGACGCCGCTGCACCCACCACCCTCTCGCCTCCTGCACCGCCTCCGCCACCACCGCCGCACGGCTGTCGCGACTTTAACTTCAATCCGAGCATCTTCATGGCGCGTCGGAAGCTGAAGCGCTACAGGACGAAGCGCGTGCCGATGCATGCGCCAGGTGCAGGAGCAGGAGTCGGAGCAGGTGCAGGAGTAGGAGTAGGTGGAGGAGCCGGAGCTGGCAGTCTGCCGCCGCCACACCCCGCCGCGCTGCCGCCCCCGCTGCGCACCTGAACAGGGGCCCAACTGTGAAAATGGCATGCAATATGTTTGAATAACTTCAATTAATTAAGAGTCTAATTTAAAATTTCCATTCGACAATATTTAATTTAACATTAAGTCTATATTTTAAATGATAATTCAATAATTCAATAATTTTGTATTTTGTATATTTTGCTGGTGCTTTTAGTTCCTATTCCCATTTATAATTTCGTGTGCTTTAGTTTGTGTTTAATTATTATTAATTATTGTTAATTTTAAGCTAAGTAACTGAATATGACAAAGCTTACAAAGCATTTGAGGCAATACATTGAGCACTTAATCTAATTTAATATAGTTTAACCAACTTTAATTATTATTAATTATTTGCATTAATTATGATTGTACGTATGTAAGTAAGAATATAATCAAAACGAAATTTATGGCTAGCTGTAGTTTTAAGTGGAAAATCTGTAAATACGAAAGCAAATCTAACCAAACCAATCAGCATTAGGGGCATTCCGCGTTGGAAAAATAAAATATTTGAAAATCAAACAGAAATGAAAAGAAAAAAAACATTTGTAACGCAAGAACTTAATTTAATATTGATCTACGCATATTTATATATGTATATTTATGACGACGACGACTGTACCAAAATTTTTAATGTTATTCTATGAACCAGCGGCAATTATTTAGTTATATAGTGTAAGCGTAATCCCCTAGGCAATTCGTAACTGTATAAATCGTATATCCAAATCGAGTACGAGTAGTTGTATCACAAATACACACACAAATATATACATAAATACATACAATTATATATATATATTTCTAGAGTTCGCTGTGTAAGTGTAGTGCAAACATAACGGTAAACATAATGTAATGGGGAATGCCCTGAAATTTATTCAGTTTTTTGTAATTGAATTTGTAAATGAACCAAACGACGATGCTCGTATTGGCAAGTGACTCATTTATCCGCGCATAGTTTTTAATAATTTATAAGCTCAACAAATATTTTAAATTATAATTATAAACACGAGAAGAAACAGAACAAAAAATATTGACTAAGTTATGCATATAATTAGTAAAGGTTATTAAATAAAAAGTTAAATGAGATTCATTAATTCATTCATTCATTAAATAGTGATTGCCAGTCTTTTCATGTTAAGCAAAACTAAATATGCAGCAGAATTATGCAGTCAATTTTAAATACGTTAAATAACGTATTCGAATTTGACATATATATTTTTGATGTTATCGTTTGTTTCGATAAGTTGTGGCGGCAGTCGATATGCGAGCATTGGTTTGTGTCTTGAATGCGCGGGTGTATTACTCTGCTAAAACATTTGCTGCAGCTCTTCAAGTAAGCGATTTATGAGATAAACAATCTAAGTCCATCAGTTCAGTCACACAGACCACAACGCTCGGCACAAAATATTTAATTACAAAATCCAAATGTGCTAATTGTACTAATGTGTAAATATGTGTAATTCTTAGCTTATGAAGTGCGCAGATCATATGTGGGTTAAGTATTCTGGGAATAACATATGTTTTTGGTGTAAAAATTTGCTTATCGCGTCGATTCGTTAAGCGTAGAAAATAGGGTGTGTCAAGTGAACATTTCGTTAAGTGGTTGGTTCGTGAACTGACTAAAATTGCGTTAAACAGATTATTCGTTAAGAGTGGTATTTTGAAGCGAATTCAGAATCGGTGTTGTAGCAGTGAGCTACGTTGTTAATTTTGGCGGGTTAATTTCAAATTTTCAGTTGCTTAAATAATTTTTGCTAAAAGTAAATTTAACTCAATTTCAATAAAAATAAACCAATTATGTGTCTGCCACGCTTTGCGCTTAGCTAAGCTGTCAATAAATATAAGTGGTAAATTGTAAAAGTCGCAATTTAAAAATGTGGCAAACCCTCGAAATGCCTTTAAAGTACAACGTTGACACCTTTATTTGCGTTGCAGCAATCGAGGAACTAAACAGTCCTTTGTAAGAACAGTTATAGCTCACCATGCATGCCCGTTCGTAGCAATTGTCCAAATTGTGGAAAGCCTGACAGCCAAGTGGGTGTGGGTAGCCGATGAAACGGATTTGACCTATGCCATATCGACCTCTGCTGCAAACGTGGAAAATGCACAACAGAGCAGCTCAACTGGCCGAACCATCCATATGGGGTATGTACATAACTGCATTTGTATTTGCATAGCACACTCTCTCTGTCCTCCCCTCTCTATCTGCCTTTCTACTGCATCTGGTTTGACCAAGCGACAGCAACATTCATGCTGGTAGCTGCAGATGCCGCAAACATATCTGCATCTGTACGGCCAAGAGTTTATCTGGTTGCTGTGGTTGCCTTCTGTCAGTTGCCAGTTGCCAGTTGCCTGTTGCCAGTTGCCACAGGTGCAGGCCACCATCTCCAATTCCTACACCAGCTTCAATTCCAATTGCCAGTAGTCAAATTTCATCAAACATTTGCTTAATTTGTTTCGCATGTGATTTCTCATGCCACGCTTAGACCTGCAGACAGACAGACTGATAGACAGACGGACGCACAGGCAAGCGTCAGTCTGCCGGATTCTCTGTTGGCCTCATCATCATCAGCAAAAGCATCAGCCTCAGGATCATTGGCTACCTCTTGCCAGGGTGTCAGTCATGGACAGTTGCCTGGCCTTTCGCCTTTGTTGTCGTCGGCTGCCTGTCGCTTCGCATACCCTGTGCATAGAGGTTTGAAGTAGGGTATGTCTACATACTACAGAAGCTCTCAATACTTTAGTATAGATTACATCTATGACTTCTAGATTCTTAAAACTGATAAATATCGATTTCCACTAAACATTAAAAAGAGACGAATTTAGTCGATAATTATCATTTGTTTATCCAGATTTAAAGATTAAAATTTGGATAAATTTCTCTAAAAAAATAGTCGAAAATTAATTTTTGTTACAATTCTTTTGCGCCGATTGTAGATACCTTGGATCCAAAATGTTCGTACGATCGATAATTATCGAAAATAGTTTTTTGCGGATAAAAAGAATTGAATATGTCAATTTTGGGACGAAAGTTCATAACAGTTTGGTAACCTCTGACTTACTACGTTGACTAAGCTTAATAAAATTCAAGAAATAAAATTATTAAAATTCTTAAGTACTTGTGTACAGGGTATTTGCTAGTCAGTCATTAGGCATTTGAACAGCATTTGCATGCTACTGTTTGGCTACGGAATGCTCTACCTACCGCTCGGCGCTATTCTATGCATATTTTTGACTCAGTTGTGGGCATTGAACTCGCCTCGCAGCCAGTCAACGGCTCATTAACTCAAACGCCGTATCATATCAGCTGCATATTTGCAGTCGCATTCTCATTTGCATTAGCATACATATTATATTATATGTTTTTGCATTTGTTGTTTTTTCTTTTGCTTTATTTTTGGCAGAAAATATAGACAATACTTTATGATTGAGAAATCCGTCTGGCAATTGCGTCACGCTGTGCTCCCTCGCAGCTTCGTTCAGCTTCAGAGTTCGATGATGCGCTGTTGTGCGCTGTTGCCTCTGGGACAGTATCATGTGTTATCTATTTATATATAAAGGTAAATACTAAGCACGTGTGTTCCATTGAGCGAGAGAGAAGTCAGCTGCTGGTGCGAGCTTTAGCCAAGTGTACCGTTATTTTGATTGCCAAATATCAAGGGGATTTCAAAGAGTGTGAACTTTAGCTAAAGACAAGCACTATAAAATGAGCTTAGCTCTGACTAAATAAGATAAAAGATATCAAATATCATCTCAGACATAAGCCATCTCTTATCTGGCCTTTACACACACAATTCACTATGAGTGTTAGCTTTCATGACTAAGTCAAAACTGAACCGATATTTATTTAAGTTTTTATAAATAAATTATTTTGTACTATATCGTTTTCAGCTGATATATTTTTGGAAATATATATCTAACGAAATCAATGTCATTTGCAATCAGCTCAATAATAATTCTGCTTTGATTTCATTTATTTCAAATATTCAAATATTTATTCACTGTTTTTACATTTATTTTTAAATATAATTCTAACTCTTTTAACTGTTTTTTTTTTTATATAAATGTTTTGTTTTTGGCTTTGACTACATACAAATATTTTCAGAAAAACTTAAAGTTGTTTCTTTGTTAAAATGGAATTTTAACCTTAATTAAGTGTTGTTCAGAGCACTGCTTTGTGCTTTTAGTATTCAAAAGCTGTTGACGTTCATATTTATTATAATTAGACTGGTTTATTAATAGAATTTAATTGAATTATGGATTATTTTCATTAAGAAACCTGCTGAGATTCTCTACTGCATGCAAATAGGGCTTTTGTCTGATTAGGCTTTGGCTGCTGACCTATTGCCAAGCAACTGGTTCACGTATCCATATGCATAAATTAATATCCAATCAGGGCAGACACACACACATGCACAGATATGCACAGGTGTCTTGCATTGATCAATAGGTGGGTGGGTGCAAGTGGTGGCTGCCCCTACTTGGCAAGCAATATTATTAATTAGTTGCACTAATTGCAACCGTGGCACTCCTGCCCCTCATTGTTGCACCTGCCTGTTGAGTGGCACCTGCAATTAGCAGCCTTTGCACAGAAAGAGACAGAAAGTGAGCGAGCGAGAGAGAGAGAGACAGTCACATTGCACGACTTTGGCGTCAGCAGCAACAGTAAAATGTGGACAATGCGCGCCGGCATGTGACACGCGGCCACCACACGCATTGCACCACACCGCACCACCTTCCAAAAGACAAAATCGAGTGGCGCTAAAAATAACAAAAGCCTAAGCCCCAAATGCAGACACTGCCAAAGAATGGCATACAGAAGCCGAAACCGAAGCCGAAACCCAGACCGAACCGAGGTCCAAGCACTGAAACAGAAACAGAAACAGAAACTGAAATAGAAACTGAAACAGAAACTGAAACAGATGCAAATTGAAACAGAAATGGAAACTAAAATTAAAACAAGCCGCATTCAGCCTACCAAACGAAATCGTCTCTCTGTTTTAAACTCGCTGCCTCTCTCTTTCTCTCATTCTCTCTTTCTCTCACCGTCTATCTATGTTACAAGCACTTTCTCACTCTCGCAAACGCACTACAGTTAAGCTTCATAGACATGGCATTTGATATATTTATGTTTGCTTTGATTGGTATTAACGAAAATGTTTTTAGTTAATTCTTGCCTTTTATTATTTTATTTACAAGTTATTTTATTATGGACAAAATATTTTCCATTCAAAACTAAAAACTAATCAAATTTTGTAATTATGTATTGTTTTTTTAAGCTTCATATATGTTGTGATACACGTAGTAATTTTTCATTGATTCCGATTATTTGGATGTTGTTTTAATCTGTTTAGGAAAAAGAAATTCCTATACTCCTTATAAAGAATAAAGTTTTTAAGAACCGGAATGAACGTAGTTCTACCATTTGAACTTAAGATCTTCAACTTAGCAAATCAAACTGACGGATCTATGCAGAACAAGTATTTTATCAATATATTTCTATATATCTAGATATTTTACAATATATTTATTTACGACTCCATTGTTTCACATATATCTGAGATGCATTTACGAGCTTCAAAACAATTTGTTCTTCACTTGCATTTCATGGCCTTAAGCCAAACATTGCCGACGCACTTAGTAAAAGACTACTGTACTGCTCTCGCAGTATATGTGCGGCGCCTGCGTTCCACGTTCGACGTTCGGCATTCGACATTCGAAGTACGAGACGTCGCGAGTCGCGACGTTTGGGTTCGCTTCGAGTCCGTCGAGCTCTCAGTTTGTGTTGTGTGGGCCGTGGATTCAGTTGCTTTTCGTATCTGCAACGAGTTGGATAACAATTCGGTTGGCGCTGCTGCCGCTTCGCTCCGTCGTTCTGTCGCTGCGTGTCTGTATTTTGGACTGTGAATCTTTGTATCTTTCTGTTGAATCGAAAAGTAACAAATGTTGAAAATGCGCTAAGGCAGTTGCGTTGAGTTTTCCTATGACGAACAACTAAAACCAACTGCTACGAAATAGTCGAACATAAAGTATCTACTAGATACTCAGATTCTAGCAACGCACTTCAAACACAAATATAAAAATTCCAAGCGCGTGTGCACAACAAAAACAACAACAGAATAAATATGTACAAAAAAATGATTGCAAAAATGCGCCAAGAAAATTAAGAAACAGCTTCGCAAAAAATATATAAATTTAAGAATAGGTAAAATTATTAAAATACTCAAGAAAATACGCGACGTTTTTTACCATACAAAATAAATAAAATAAAATAAAAATATATTTGTTGTTTATTTATGTTTTGTGCTCGGTAGCGCGCTTGTCTCTCTCTCTCCGTCTGTCTCTCTCTCTCTCGCTCGCCCAGCGTGTGTGTGTGCGTGTGACTGTGTATCTGTGTGTGGCACAAAACAGCTGTTGGTGCAACAACACCAACAACAAAATCTTGCAAGCAGACGCCAACACGAAAAAACAACAATACAAATTTGATATAAGTTCAATTTAAAATCAAATTTTATGCTAACGAGCAGATGCTGTTCTAAGGTGAGTTATAACTGACCTTCATCACATGTACCGTTATACCAGAGTTTCCGAAACAACTTTTACATCGATAGCAGGAAAGATCGTACCAAATATAAATATGTTTACAAATACGAGTTGATAATTACGCCGGCTGTGTTCGAAGGGAAGCAGGTTGATAAGACGGAACTGTTTTGTATTTGTGCCACTCAGCGGCATTTCGAATTGGTGTTAATGAAGGTCTAAAGAGCAGCAAAAAATAATGAGGGAGACACAACGAGAAAGAGAGCGACGTTAGAGATAAATCAAGCGCTTTCTATCGAAAAGTTATGTCTTGATTTGAAGGGAATTGATAATTGATAATTGATGATGAACTGACTGATTGATTGACGCATAGAGTACGGTCAAAACTCTTATTTAATTGATCAACTTATTGAAATGGTAATGATTAAAGATTAATTCCACAAGGAAGTGTGAAATTCAAAGGTTTTAATGAAATAAGTTTTGTCCTTGATCCAATTGGATCTTAAGTTTCGTATCTAATTAATGATAATTATCACCACAATCAATCATGATCATTATATTCGAAATATGCATTTATTTATGCTTCCTTTACTTTTTCATTAAGTTCTTGTAATCTTTGAATCAAATATTTGCATTGCTTAAGCCAGTGTCATTGCCTGAACCCTTTCCGATTCACTTTCATTTCGTATGCCCATAAAAATCTATTCCTTTGTTCGGTTTTAAGCCTCTGCATGGGGGCATGCCAGCTTTTAAAGGCGCATAACAATGAAGTTCGAAATCCTGTGGCTGGCATCGAGTAATTGGTGCAGTTCAAGAGCCTGTGACTAACCCACATAACTAACTAAGTTGGCAGCTTGGAGGGTCTTCCCTGTAACCCTCTCTCGCGCCGTCTGCCTCGCTGCCTCTCGCTCTCACTCTGCAGTAACGGGAACAGGAACTTTATGAATACACAACATGCACACATTTTAGTTTACCAGCAACAACAACAACGAAACGGCAAACAACAAGAGACCATTTCTCATCGCATTGCGGGAAAAATCAATAAAAACGCACGCGACTAACGGCAAACGAAGCGACCCTTCCGCCTCTTCCACTTTGCGCCCACTCTGCGCCACTCGAGTTAGTCCAGGTCCTGAAGGATGCAGCAGCTGCATCAGCAGCAGCAGCAGCAGTTGGTAGATTGGGATTTGGCTTTTAATTAAGCGAATCACAGAACAGCAACTGAAGACAAATTAACGCGCGCGCCTCACAAATCGCGTTTATCAAGTGCAGTTAATGCAAGCCGGCGCCAAAAGCTTCTTTCCTGTGCTTCTACTGGCAAACCCCTTGGCACCTCGTTGACTGCATTGAGGAGTCATTGCCATCAGCGAAAAGCAAAATTCAGCTAGCAACAACAAAAGGCGCGGGCACTAAGAAAAATTAAACAGAAAGACTGAAAGATTTCGAATAAATGTGAGTTGTCGAAGCTTAAATACTCTGACTATGCTTAAAAGAGATATTATACAGATATAGACATTGTTGTGGCAGTAGATAATTTTGTAATCTGTTATAGTTAAGATATAGCTCAGTTAGATAAAGCTTTCATTTCATACTTTCAAAGGATATTGCTAAATCAGGAACTGAATAAGCGAGTCTTTGGACGGATGAAAAGAGGAATAGATGAGGTTATAAATATATATATATATTTTTTTTTAAATATAATATTACATAACCGGATGGCTTGGGCTCCAATGAGATCAATCCATATATTTACCTACTTTACAAATTTATCTATTTCTGTGGATACATACATATACATATATATATATAAATCGTTGAGGAGCTAGATGTATAAGAAGTTGTATGGATGAAAGATGGAAAGCTGACGATGAGAATGTATAGACGAAGAGGTACTAGTTACAGATCAATTTGTTTTGCCTTTATATTTTACTTATCTTGATACAAAATTTTCAAAATATTCTTTCATGCTTTAGATGCACTGCCCTTTAGCTGAAATACCCCTTTGGTAGGGCATTTTGGCGCTTGGCTCTCAACAGTAACTCACGAGTCTCGAGAGAAGAAACTGGCGCAGGCGCTTTGCAGATTTTGTCTCTCTCTCAGCCTTTTCATTTGCTCTCCAACATTTTAGGCTTTCAGTGCCTGTCGTCCCAAGCTCACTGCGCCCCAGTCCCCAAACAGCCCACTGGCTGCTGCTGCAGCTTGGTTCCTGTTCCATTGTTATTGTTGTCCTGATTTTTGGCAAGCGAATTGTGTCGTTCGTATGTATCTTTAGCGTACCCAACCCCTTCCAGAAACCCTCCCACTAAGTAATAGCAATTGCAATTGCAGTCATTTTGTAGGCGAAGGGTTTTCCTTCAGAGGGGACCAAGGGGCAGGGGGTAGCGTTTGCTAAAAGCGAAATGAAAATTGACATGGAAAACGAGTTTTTCATTCAACAACTGGCAAATGGCATTTGCAATTCGCATTCAGCTTTAGTCTGGCAATGGCATCAATCTGCATATATATTATTTGGGGGGCGTGGCATGTGTTCATTTTAATTGTAATTGACAGGCAAACTCTTAGCATTGAACCACTTAGTGCAACGTTTTTATTTTGTTTGGCAAAAAGTGAAAGTTTTCATCGATAACTCAAATGTGTTCGCAGTTTTTTCTGCGCCATCAGCAAATGTAGATTAAGAGGCTGATTAATTTGATTGTATGTAGATGGGTTTCACTTTACAGCACCAGTTTCTATAGTTTTTATAGCTATTTGCCAGGTTTCCAAATGGAAGTCATTTATTAGCATAATCAAACGGTTTTCATTCACACTCAATGCAAATTACTCTGTTTATGATGGAGAAAACTATTCCAAATTGACTCCAAATTAACTATTAATAATATTGATATTTATTCATTTCAAATTACACTAGATAAGTTAATTAATATTTGTATTTATTCATTTCATATGACACTGGATAAGTTAATAGGAGCTAATCTTAAATGGGGATTATCTCTGAGCTTGTGCAGGTTTGACAGTTTTATCAGCAAGGTGTTTACTGTATTTATAGTTTATTCATCACTCTAGCGATAGGTTGAAAAGTTTCTCTTAAAAGAGCAGCGCTTGGATAGAGAAGTAACTGCAGCTCAATTGTTTGTTTTGAAATCTGTATGTATTTGCTTATGCATTTCCTGTACGAGATATGCGTCCTACAGTCGTAAACGCAGTGCTTGCCTGCATTATCGGACACTATCCAGTTAATTGGGTCATTTAGTGTAGAAATATAGCCGAATCTAACTCGACTGAGAGATACCGCCTATAAGTAATGCACAACTATTGAGAGCACTTGCTCAAACATCCTCTCTCGGCGAACAAGTGGCTGCTGTGGAGTGGGCTTCCATATCTGAAGTGGGGTTGGCTCTTCCATTCAATGTATCACAAGTGGGTCACATTGAAATAATAATATTCTCGGCTAATATCTAGAGCGGATGTGTGTATCATAGAACGAAGCATTTGCTCATGCACTTGGCAAACTCCTCTGTCCTCTTCTCTGCTTAATGCTCAGCCTCAAACAGCAAAAGTCCACAAATGCTACAAAGACCATGAGCCTTGGCTGAATATCAACAAATGCACATGGTCAGCTTTACATTGGCAAGGGGGAAAAAGGTTGAGATTGCAGTGAGGAAAGCGTGTGGGAAATAAAAAGCAGTCACAACCTTATGGTTGGCCATAAAGCAGGAAAGTGAAAATGCTGTGCAATGCAATGGCCTGTGGCTTAAGCAAATTTTCCGCATTGTTTTCCATTATCTCTCTCGCTCTCTCTCTCACTCTCTGTGTCGGTTTTTTCCCTTTTGTTCCTCGTTTTTTTATTTTAGCATATGCCACGATAATAACAATTAATCTGTAATTTTACACGGCTTTTGTCTCAATAAACCCATAGCCAATATGTCGTTCTGTTTTGTTTAAGTATACAATCTCTCGTGTATACAATAGGGACTAGCTGCGCATATATGTTCGCTTGAACTTGCGATATATCTCTTCATGTTCAATGTTTTTCGCGCGACGCTGTTCTCCATAGGCAGGGGCATTGAACTGCAGCTGTGGCAATGCAATTCACACGAGTATTACGAGGGGTATATGTACGAGTATTTAATCACTCCCATGTTTCTCTGCAAAACTTTTAACTAGACCCAAATCCAAACTAACTAACAGAGAGAGAGGGAGAAAGGAGAGTGAGATAGAGAAAGAAGTGTGGAGCGTGGAGCAACTGCAAATTGTGCCAGGGAGTCCAACTATGAAAATGCCACAGTAGTTGCTGCTGGCTGTTAGCTGGTAGCCAGTGCAGCCAGTTTTCCACTTTTATTTTCTCACATTTAAAAACATTTAACAGTTTTTCACAGCGAGAAAGAAATAGCAAACGAGAGAGAGACAGAGTCAGAGAAGGAGATAGAGAAATCGTTGCATGCATATTATACCTGATGTTTAGTCAGCATAGAGTAATGTTTGTAGCCTGGCAGTAGTCCGAACTAGTAAAACAGTCAGTCAGCCAACATACAGTGGAACAAAAATCCAAATAAAGTGAATAGAATGTTCCTTCATTATTATTTTACAAAGTTAAAAAAAATTTTAATTTAGATTAACAATTTATTTCTTTTATAAATAAATAGACTTATTTATTGTTTCATCAGTATTATAATAATATTTTATTATATTATTACGTTTAACTTAACCTTACATTTCTTTATAGCTCAACGATAATAATTGCTCTAGTTCTATACAAATACAATTATCTATCGATAACTTATCGATAACTATGTGTAACAATACTCAATTACAAGTTCGTTTTATACTAAAGAATATTTATAGATAGTTGATATAGAAAACTGATTTATCGATAACTTATCGAAAGCTGTATTAGATATATTTTTGCTTTAGTAAGCTCACATCCATCTTTTCTCTTCAAAATTAAAACAGTCAACTTGCATTTCATTCAGTCCTTCCCACTGTAGCTCCACCCTCAAAAGTCAATTAGTTAGCAGCTGAGCCCCTACATTATCTGCGCTGAGCATGCGATGCCAAGTCGCTAAGCTGCAGAAGCTCCTCTAAAAAGCAACTCGCTGGCTATTCGTCTATCCTTGTCGCCGTCTCTGTGCATCTCGGTCCGTGTCTGTCAGGCAAATCTGCTTTAAATTTTTAATCGCATGAAATGTTTGTGTTATCGCACGGGCCATGTCTTGCCTGGAGACGGGCTTAATATGCCAAGTTACGTAGACTTTCACACTGCTCTTGCGTGTGTGTGAGCGTGTGTGTGTGTGTAGGTGGTTGTATCTGGGTGTAAATCTATTGTGCAGTTGTACTTTGGTTTGCAGTTTCGTGCCTGCAGTAATTCGCATTACATCACACACACATATCTGAGTGTATTTACTCAATTACATTAATCGCCTTGTCGCTGGGCTTTACTCATGTGCGTGTACTGGCTGGCCCCAGGTCGAGATATGCCGGATAAATGCATTTCCATGTCATACGAGCAAAATATATACATGCATGTATTATAAAAACTGCATTTTATATGCTCAAGTCGAGCGCAAAGCTGATTGCGATAGGTCAGTATTCGCCTCTGCTGCCATTGCAGCGATCGGGCGCTTAAAGCTTCAATGGGTTTTTAGCTTTTGAATTATTAAAAAGCCGACGACGTAGACGGACTACTAAACAAATATTGATTTTAGAGAAAATCCGCGTATATATTGTTACCTAACTAGCCTAACATTATGTTTACACTGCGAAACATATTTGCGGGCTATGAATCAGTCATCAATCAGTCAGTCAATCAATATTAGTCAGTGAAGTAAACGCTGGGCTTATTCAGTGTCTAATATATTATTCATAATTCTAATTAATACTTCGATCTGTGTGTTCATCGGCAATCAGTCAATCGATCTGTCCACAAGTCAGCTAAGTTATTCACTGGTCGCCAACCAGTCAGTCAGCCCCTCAATCAATCAGGTCAACAAAGCTGAACAGCTATAGAAAACTTAATGTGTTTACTGCGAATCTGTTGCCAGATTGAATTATACAGTAAACATCACGACTAGAACAGCTTCAAAGTTCAATCGACTCGTTCAATTAACTATTGACAATATTTGCTGAAAATCAAATACGAGCTCGATCTCTATAAGCGAACAGAAATTACGTGTTTTACGAGAGATCGTGAATGAAACGTTCAAATGGAGAATATAAAAAAAGTCACATAAATCGAGTCAATAACAAATACAACACGTGCAACTAAAAACGGGTGGGACGATAGATAACTACGTGGACATCAGGAGCTGGGGCTGCGATTGAGGTGTGGGGTACGAGGGTGGCCCCCATATAACACTTATGACATGTGCACAAAGGCTATAAACAATCGATTTGACATTTTCGGTCAGTGCAATTGGCTGCCAACTTTATTTTGCCATTTCCCTTCTCTCCCCTCTCTCTCATGGCATGGGGCAGCACAGAATGGCGCCCAGCTGCGGTCGTTCGAGTGGGATTTTAAAGGGCTTAGCCTCCCCTTAAAACTAATATATAGCAATTGGGATTTGATTTGCATGCTCAGCTCTTGAGATGATTTTCAATTAAGACCCAGGGGAAACTTAATTGAATTGGACAAGTGGGCGTGCGCTTTCACTCAATCGATTTTGATTCGATTGGGAATCGATTCTTTTCACCACTTGAAGCAATTTCACTTTCATTTGCCGCGTGTGGACTTAACTGTTATTTAATGAGTTGCTACCGCTACGTAATTACTCAATGTATGCCATAAATTGCTTTCCAATTAACATAATTTACACTTCACACACACACACACTCACACTTGCACTCACGCACACACGCTCTGTCGTGGGTGTCTTCTTGAAGAAAGTGACTCATTTGCAAAATCTTTGTCGAATGTTAATTTTGTGTGTGTTTTAATTGTTGTCAATTTGCTTCGCGTCGTGTAAGCCCTAAAAATAAATCTCGAAATTTGCATCTGACCCCAATTTATGGGCATTGCGCTGAACCGTTAAATGAGATTTGTAAATGTAATTGTGATGGCAAATGCTTTGCTTAACCGTTAACTGCCAATGACTCTGGCGACTGGCACACATTACTCTATGGAAGCAGAAGTAGCCCGCCCACCTAAGCTATAATCATTATCATCATCATCACAATAATAATATCAGAAGCTATAGCGCCTCAACTGCCCAGTTTCGTGTCATTCAGCAGTAATAGTTGGAAAGCCACTTCACAGAGCGAACGGGCGAGAGACTAGGTGATTTGCTTTCTGTTTTCGCTGGAAGAGTTAAGTACGTGGCCTGGTAATAGTTAAATATTTATAGATACAAATTGCCAACAAGCGCAGTCGGGTCAAAGACGTGCAGCGAACACTAAAAGTAAATCAAATCTAAGCGATCTTTTTGAGGCTAAACGTAAACAGAACTTGCGCTCCGATTGGATCGTATTGGATCAGTTTTTCTATGACGACATATTCCATAAGTATAGTCAGAAGTATGACATATAGTGTCTGAGTATATAAGCTTTGCAGCTAAGATAAAAATACATAATATACTACATTGAAAATAAGCAACAGCTAAGTAAATACTATTATCGCATGAGCTGGAAGGAAATTCCCAAGCTCTGAAGATAGTGAAACAGTTTAAAAGTTTTCTTGAAAGAGTTGAACGGGAGTATATATCATTCGATATATATAAAGCTTACAAAAGACCTTTGCTTTTCGTTTATTTCCTGTATTTGTTAACAATGATCGGCTGTGGTAATTGAGACATTTACTACGCAGCTACATTTTACTTCCTTCCCAAGCAGTTCCTCTATTAATGTTCCTAGCAGTCTTTAATTGCTATAGCTGATTGTCCAGTTTCATTTGGTTCTAGTTTTTCAAACAGAGGCTGACGTCAAAATGTCGTCGTCGTTGTCGGTGAAAGGCGTACGACACGCGGCACATGATTGACCCGGACCCAAAACCGGCGTTAGGGGCAGCTCGTTTAACCAGCTGACCAGCTAATAGAGAGTGAGAGAGATAGAGAATTATAGAACGATCTGCCTTAATATTTCCTCGTGGCATCGCCTGGCGAAAACCTGCTTAGGCCGGTCAGCAAGCATAATTGCCCAGCCTCAACGTCACGATCTTGTTTGTTAGATATTGATTTGCTTCTGTTCAGCATGATTATTGAATAGCGCGTGGCAGATGCAACCACATGAGATCTAATGACGCAGGCGGGTGTGAAAATCTTGCTCAAGCAAAACAAAAATCAAGCGGCGACCGGTTCAATCTAATAAAATTGCTTAACGAATATAAATTGCTTATTACATTAAATCGTTAACAGTTGTAAAAAGTTTTCAATTCATTTTATCCATTGGAGGGGCAATGAGAAACTGGGTGTATAAACATTGAGAAGAAATTTGTAACAGGCAATCGGAAGAGTCTTCTTGAACAGCATTGAAAGTTGACATCTAATACCCGAAAGACTATTGCTCCAGACACAAAAAGCAAAGCTAGATAAGCAGGGTATCTGCACGTTGAGTCTTAAAGGAAAATTTTTAAACCAATTGGAGCTTGGTATATTTTGTATTTAACTACTTGACATCTAATAGTCGTGCATACTCTACTAGTTTGATTTTTAAGAGCTTTATAATTGTCTGCTATGTTCAACTTGTTGCACAACAAAAGAATTTACACTTTGTTTTCGAATTCTTGCTGATAAGCTTATCGAGCAATGGGGTTTATTCAACTGTCTAAACATAAGAAAAAGAGAGGGACAGACAGAGAGAGAGAGAGAGAGAGTGACTTGACGTCTTTATAGTATGATTTGTAATCAGCTTTTTGAATGCTTATAATCGCTAATTTGTTTTTAATTGTTGCCCTTGCCTGAACTGGGAACTCGCTGTGAACTGTTGAAACTGGTTTCCTCTGCCATTGTCTTGCCTCCTGCCCTTCAATCCATTCGACCAAAAACTAGCTACTAAAACTATTCTAATGTTTTACATGTGATTTATGATCATATTGTGAGCTGGAAAAGCTAGACATTGGCTTACCACAGTTGAGCTTTAGCTGCATATTCATGAGATTACAGCAGAGCTGTTAATATTTTTGTTTTAAGTGTTATGTTTGACGAGCACGATATACGTTGAAGGCCTTGAGGAAGCATAAGGTAGATACCATATATCAAATATTTAGCTGGCTGACAGATAAAAGAACTTAAAGTCGTGATATATCTAGGGCTAAAATGAATTTATTTGAAAATGAAAACTCAACAACAAAGAAACAGTTTCTGGAATGAAATATGATTTCTCTCATAATTGAACATTCTCAATCATTCTATTCCAACTTGTTCACAGCCACAACCTCATTTACCCTATCCGACGGAGTTCTGTGAATGAAAGCACATATCATTTGGTATTATAATCAGATATTAACTTTGTACAATGTCATTTATATATAGTGTGGTTGTGTTGCTTCGTTTTGCTCTAAGGGCATAGCGAATCGCATGACAAATCGATTTTTGTGTACCTTTGTTTGCAAAACTATACCGAGTAGGCGACTATAAAAACTAACAAAATAAAGCAACTGAAATCACATCGAAGCATATGCAACAACAAAACAAAGCAAATAAATGTAGCTACACACTCACACACTCGCAGCTGGGAAAAGTCATTTAACAATGAACTTTAGACGCAAACAACGAAATGAAAATGCGAAACCGTTAAAAGTTCAAACGCCTCCATCAGAGCTAACAACCCAGCCAGCTAGGGCTATAAACCGAATCAACCACACCCACTACCCCCTCAATAGAAATGTGTATACCCCCCTATTACTCATAGTGAATATAAACGGCGAGACATCCGCGCCAGACAAATTAGCAACGCACGTCAGGCAATTCGTCAGCGAGCGGACTTGTATCTATGCTTAAAAAGTATCTACAAGTGCGTGTGCCCATGACCATGACAATGAAGCAGGCGCTACCATGTGTTCGCCCGCAATCATTTTGGCTAGCTTCATTTTGTCCGTTGCCCCCTGCGCTGAGCACTTAGAACATAAGTAAGATGTGGCTGAAACCAGTTGGCATTGCCTGCACGCAGCTGTTTGGAAGTTTTCTCTGGTTTGCATCAGTAAATAAATAAAAGTGAAATACACTTGGCGAAAAAACTTCTATTATTAATTATGTATAATAATTATTAGAAATTCAATAATTATTCTCATTTTCGATCTTCGAGTTTGCCTAGAAAAAACTAAGATTTATTCTAGTATTAAGCACAAAAATACTTCAAATAAATGAATATAAAATTGTTTGTTGATTGCTTACTATATTATTTGCATTTTCTAAAATTGAGTTCTGATTGTTTAAAATATCGAATTGGCTTAGATTTTTATATGGTAAAGGCTTTAGTTTCTTTTGCCAACTATATTTATATGATTTCTTTAAGTTAGTTTAGTTTAAGCTTAGTATCATAATTTTTTAATGCATCGCTCTTCAGTTGTTCTCTTAGTGTATCCTATATGTATCTGTTAGAGTGCTATCACTTGCCACTTGAGGTTTTAATTAATTCATTTTAATTTAATTAGTTCTTACGTCGCCCCACTTGCTCCCCTTTATAAAGAGCCTCTCAAATAGTGGAAATTTTAATACTTAGATCTTACTTTGCTTTACCAACTATATATATCTATATTGCAACAGAGACATTCCGATTATGTCTATATAAAGTCTCATAATTCTCATAACATTTTTACTGTTACTTTTGTGCAGTCCCCTACTCGGGCTCCAGCCAGACT
The DNA here is from genome assembly GCF_003285905.1 of Drosophila hydei. NCBI lineage: Eukaryota > Metazoa > Arthropoda > Insecta > Diptera > Drosophilidae > Drosophila > Drosophila hydei. Next base: position 3,705,886 of record NW_022045656.1, read on the forward strand.
CTCAGTTAGGGCATTGAAACGCTGCTCAGCAAAATAATCGTAAAATTTCCAATGTTTTTGCCGTACGTCTGGGATTTTGTGGGCTGATTTAATTGCTTGGCGTTTGTTTTGATGTCAGTTGAGTGCCATAAGAAACGACTTTGATGTGAGACGTTTTTGGTTTTGGTTGAGAAGTGACGAAAGCGCCCGACTACTTCGCATCATGTGAGCTGACAGCGACTTGATATTAAATAAATAATAAATATATCAAAGTAACTCTGTGTAATAGATTTGGACTGATATTCGCCTGCCTATAGCGTCTGCTAACTGTGGCTTCTTGTCAACTTTTTGGTATCGAATAGAATAGATGTTAAATGCTATTCAAGACGCCCGCTAAGTACAGCCACAACTTAATTTAAGGAACTAAACTTAACTTAATTTTATTGAATCATTGCGTTAAGTTGTTAATTATTATATCTCGCTCGTGATGCACTTCATTTAATTAAGTTTTTACAATTTTTATTTGCTACTGACATGTTAGCTTAGCTTAGTCTATCGTATCACTTCATGACAAGCCCAAATATGTAAAGAATTTGAAACCAATTAGAACTAATAATTGAATTTGATTATATTATTTTGCAATTACGAATTATTTGATATTTGGTATGCTATGCTCACACTTTGATCAATTGGGCAAATAAGTTAGGTATAGTAAATGAAACTTCTGCATGCTGATTGTCAGACCTTAAGCTTTTAATCAGTTTTTAAATGTTTATGCATGCAATTAAATAGCGATTTGAGTTCTTTAATTAAATGCAAACAGCATGAAGCGTGTGCCGCAAAACAAATAAATTGTTAAATGCATTTTCGCATATTAATGATTAATGTTTATATTTGTTGCTGTTCTTGTTGATGTTTGTGTTGTTGTTGTCATTCAGTCAGATTATTTAGCTAGTCAAACAGTTGACTGTGTAGCCTCTGATAAGCATCCTATTTGCTTTTTCACACACGAACAAACACACGCACAGACACAAACGCACAACGTCTGATAAAGGTAAAGCAAATATTGTTTGGCCAAGAGCTCGGCATTGGGAATTGGCCAGTGACACCAGTGTAACCAGAGCCAGAGAACCACAGAATGAGACCCTGCCTTGGGACTGCCTGTCAGACAGTTCGGAAATAAACTCAATCATTTGTATAAGTCAATTGTATTATTTATTGCAAGGTGATATGCCGCAAACCCAAAAAAGACCCAAGAAACTATGCAAATATTTAATATTTGAACAGCTCTTGGGTAGAGACACACAAATATTTGATTAGATTGCATCAAAGTTGATTTCTTTAGAGCTTCATAAATTATTTAATTAAAGCGAAACTAACTGAATTGAAAACTTGATTGTGCAGCCACAAACAGGACAGAGACTTCCATAAATATCCATAGTAGAAACTAAAGATACCAGCCGACGAAAGAAAATCAATAAAGCATATAGCTCGATTTGTAAACATGTAAGAATACAAGTTAATTTAAGTTAACAAGTCTGTTGACTGAATTAAGCGTCTGGAACGCTTGGTGTTAAAGGCAAATTGCATTATAATTACATGGTCAACCCGGGCGCCTAGACAAATGAGTCACGTTCCGAAAAAAGACGAAAAGAAAAGATATAAAATATAAATAAAACGCCCACAGAGCTAGTGACAGGAGAGCAGGGGAGACGGCGAAGCAACCACCAACGGACTTCGAATCGGATTTTCGGCTCCTGGCGCTGCAGGAGACGCATTTGCATGTAAAACAGCAGCAACAACAACAAGAACAAGAACAAGAACAAGAACAACAACTAGCAGATTGTGACTCATCGTTGTTGTCAGCTACCGATAGCAATCGGATTAACTCCGCGACGCCGCGTTAATTAAAGCGACAAATGCCGGAACGGAGGGGTAGAGACTGATGCTGGGATGGGGATGGGGCTCTTTTGGCTAGGGACCTCCCCAACTGAATGCAGTTCTTATATAGTTGAGGCTCCTCACTGTGCTGTGTTTTCTTAAATTTTTCACATTGCTTTTCCAAAGCCAGCTGCGTGCTGAAGTGGAAAATGAGCAGCATACGTAGGCGCGTCGCCGTGGCGGGTAGATGAAGACACAGAGAGAGAGGGAGAGAGAGAGGGGAGAGGGAGAGGGGGAGGGAGAGAAGGGGCTGCTTTCACATCCAGGCGCGTTTTATTTTGTCTTTTGGCTCCCGGCTCGCCAAGCTTAAGAAAATATTTATTTTATTTGCTCTTTGGCTCGATGCGCGTGATAATTAAGTGCGCGCCAAGGAGGTTAATTGGTATTGATTGTGTGAACAAATTTATTGTGGACAATGTTGCGCCTCCAACAAACTATTCCAACGTACCAGCCCATTCCACACGACTTTTAAGTGGCTGGCAAGTGCGCGCATCCTCCCCAATAGAAGGTTCCCACGAGCGCATCTAAATGCGGCCACTTCAGCTGCATAGATCCCAAGCCAAATCCGAATCGAAATTCAAACATTTTAAGATCATTTCCTTAAACCTGGCACTCAATTCAATTGAGCACTCAGACATAAATGTATTTCGAACTTCTGTTACACCTCATGGTGTGTGTATGCCTAAAAGCATAATGCATTTAAATAAATAAATATAGACTGGAGAACTACTTAGCATGTATTTCTAATTGCAGGCGTCGTCTGATATGCATACCCGAGCTAGAACAAATAGAAGTTAAAGAAAGAAAATAAATATCTATAAATATCAATGCCCAAACCAATAATCTTTTTCACTATGATGAACACCGACCTGGCAGACACTATCGATGTAGTCAAAGTAGAGCCCTTATGCTCAAAGATTGAGCAACGCGGGGACAAAAGTGCTCCACCTGCAGATTAATGCGTGCTGACGTTTACTTCTAGAGCAGCTCAGGAGTTAGAAAGGTTTTTAGGTTTATCTTCATCATCTTTATAGTTATATGTATAATTCTTACTTATTTATTTATTCAATATAACAATATACTCTATCGTACTTAGAGCCTAACAATGAACACCCATTCTATAGCTTAAATAAATATCAAAAGTATTATTCTAAGTTCATAGACAAACAATATATTATAAGTAGATAGAATCTCTATAAATTGAATTGAAAACAATCTGAAATCAAATTCAATCTGTTATTCTCAACACGCTTGGCTGTTGCTTGGGTACGTCATATATCGCATTATCACCGAGACTTGAGTCTAAATTAAAACAATTTACGCAATTGGATGGCACGCGAAAACATAGCCATACATATATATCTATATATATCTATACATATAGCCGATCTATAAATGGTATAGATACCCACGAGTTGAGAATAATGGAGAGTAAGGCATGCGTCATGTGACTGGCTTGTCCAGCTGGTTAGTCGAAATCAAAGCAACTAACTAATGACATCGAATAAATGTCATTATTATTTATAAATATATAGACTGTCTAAACTATTCGTAATTTACGACAATTGCCCTCGATACGACAGATTGTCGCTGGCTGTGTTTTTGTTTTGTTATCGATTCGACTGCAAAAGTGAAAGTCTCATGAAAATATAATTCCATAAACTACCCCAATTGCTTTCGGGTTATGACAGTCACAGACAGATTATAATATAATAGATAATGAGCATCAGATTGGATAATGTGACAGCTAGTGTTAGTTGGCTGGGCTGCTTGTTGGCTGTGTAATTCATATTTTATTAGAAGTTAATGAGACAAATTACAAAATTGCTAAATATACGCAGATGTCACTAATATGGCGATAAATTGTAAACTAATTAAATATGGGAATGTTTAGTAAATAACAAAAACTGACTATCATTAAGAAATATTATTGGTTGGTATTAAAAATAATAAGCAATATGACACGCTTTTCTTAAGGCAATTAAGTTATATGACAATCCAAAAAAACATAGATACAGATGCAGATACAATACTGAAGAGAACTAGGAAGCATCTAAAGTGGAACCAGTTCGACTTGTCTAAAACTGTCTATACCAAAGACGAAAGACTGAAACTGTGAGCAGATTGTAGCTATAGACACAATCTAAAGACTGTTTAACCTTGCTCACAAGATATATTCATTAATATACAGCCAATACACATACATGTGCACAGATACATATGCACAGAGACTGAGCAAAAGCGTATGCTGATTTGTTTATAGTTTGATAGGCAGGCAGACATTTTCCGCATTGGAAAGTCTAAGTAAAGAAAAAAATGATTGTAAATAATTGATGTTGTTAATTGCAAAAATCACGGAATCAGGAATCAGGAATCAACTTTGCATGCGACGCACTGTGCGTGGAATTTCATATTTGATATATTGATGAAAAGTAAGAAATATGTTGACAAATGAAAACAAAGCTGCGCTCCTTAATTGGATACCAAATACGTAATGTAATGTGACGGCGGGGCAGAGCTGGGCACGCTTGGGGTGGGTATGGGAGGCATGATTAAATACCTTTGCATACCAGAAAAATCAATATTGTTTAACGCAAATCAAAAGCAGCAATGCGAATGGCAAGACGAAATGTTGCCATGGCTAACAAAAAAATGAATGAAAGAGGGAGAAAGAGAGAGAGACAGAGAGAGGTATGTATGAGAATTGAAGAAGGGACAGGGAGGGGCGGCCTCTTCGCTAATTACCAAGTGCTAAATATTTTGACGCACATTTCGCTGACTTTGCCACGCGTTACGTCTATATGAATGTCTATCTATATTAGCGGGTTGTTGTCCGTGGCACGTTTTTGCTGCACATGACCACAAATCACGCGGGAAACGTGAGTGTGCGTGCGTATGCGTGTGTGTGTTAATGTGTGTGTGTGGGTGTTTGCAATCGCAACAGCGTGGCGGATGCTAACAAATCTATGCGATTAATCAGTCAAGTGTTAATTGACCTACGTAAATACAACATAAATACTCAAACAATTTGCACGCTGAGCATTTTAAACGCTTGAATATCTATTTCTGGCCAGCCTTGATGGGCTCTAATTAAGAGCTGCTTAAAAACTGTTTGGTAGCCAATTAGAAGTTCATTTCAGGCAAGCTGCGAATTCCAAATTGTCTCTTAACTGAGCAAACAAATCAAACAAATATAAATAATTACTTAATTACAGCTGCCGAAATTTAAGGGCTAACGAAGCTCTATAGAAAAGCACACACTAATATATAGGTACATACATACACAACTATGCATTTATATATATATGCATATGAATACGTGTAACTGGCAATTAAATTATTGGCCAAGCCCAAGTCAAGGTCACTTGGGTCCAACGTTACGTATGCGTAATTTGCCCTACGTGTGGGCCATAATTACGTATTTATTGCACTCGTTTAACAATTCGACTGTAATTTGTGTTTATTTTTTCATATTCACAAAACAATTTAAATAATTTATTTGCTTAAATTGATTTTCCGTAATTGAACTCGCATTATATCTATTCTTTTTTTTTCAGTTTAACGAGCGGAGGAACATAAAAGAACTGTGGTAAGTGTGGGAGCTGCCTCTCATTGGTGTAGCATTGTGAAAAAGTGGAAAAGTGGAAAAGTTTGCTGCATGCTAGCCCTGTTCATGTATCACATTAATTATGTCAAAAACTTGTGACGGGCAGCCAATTTAAAGCTCGACAGACAGCTGTGGAAAATTGAGGTCAAATCTGATGATAAATGATGGCGCCTAATTAAATTATTTCTAGTCGCGACCATTAGAAAGCTGACATATTAGAAATTGCGAAAACGATAGGCGACAAATCTGAACACAGTCATGCTAAAGCAAAAGAAAAGATTAAACTAGTCGACGGCTCTATTATCTATGCAGATAGATAAGCAATAAGCCAAAAATTGCTAAATAAATAAATTAATAAAAATGGTTTGGTTATCAGGAAAGAGCAATGAGAAATTAAATAAGATAAATGTTAGAGATAAGTAGTATCTATGAGTATGCTTTCCTGCCAAAAATATAAAAATAATAATAAATAAAAATATTTAACTATTTATCTATGGCTCATTGGTCTATACTTAAAGCAAAAGCTACAGACTTAAGAAGAATATACTTGTGTTCTACGTGTACAGCAAAAGTTGAAGAAAATTTAAAAAGATATTTGGTATCTCTAGGCCTGACTTCCTGACTTAAAACAAAAGCTACTTACTTAAGACGAAAATACTTATGTGTCATGTCTAAAGTAAAACTTGAAGAAATGTAAAAAGATATTTGGTACCTCTAGGCCTGACTTCCTGGCCTTCATTTACAGTTATAGATAAAGACATCGCCAACAATTTTATAGTCCTATAGCCAAACTTGGTGTATGCCAGCAACCAATAAAAACAGAAGACTTAGCTTCCGTGCAGAGTTTGGGTGTTATTTCCATTTTGTTATTTGACATTGAGCGACGTGTGTGTCGTGGGCGGAGCGGGCACCTAGCAGAGCGCGTGGCAATCCACGTGTATTGTCTCTTGTGACACATCCGCTGGGGTATTCATGAGGAGCCGGGTAATAATCACAGCAAATAAATAATAAATTAAAAACGAATAACTACAGAAAATAATGCCCATGCCATTGATAACATTGTATATCAATAAAAGTAAACTAAACGTGAAAGTTAATAATTCTCGGAAGTATTTAAACTATTGTTGATCTGCTATGCAGCTTGAGGTTCAACTTACCATTTATCTAACCCAAAAAAAAAAACTTAAAGCCTTGTGGTTGCCTTCTTTTTGTGTTAGTTGCAATTATGGCAAAACTACATTTACAATTACTGCTCAGCTCAGCTCGGGTCTACCCAGGCAGGCATTACACAATTTCACAGCAACAACAGCCACAATTTCATTGCACAACAAAAAAATAAACAATACAAATCATCAAAATGCAATTGCAGATGAAGAGAGACAGACAGAGAGAGATAGAGAGAGAGAGAGAGAGAGAAACATCATTGTTGCCAGCATCATTGTGTGGCCCACATCAGCAGCAACTATTACAATTTGCAAGATACAGATACAATTGTATCTGTATCTAACCAAAGCTGAGGTTGTAGCTGTGGCTGAAGCTGTGGCTGTGACTGTAGTTGCGACTGTGACTGTTGCTGGGGTCTCTGTGGGTCGGTAACCTTAACCCAAACTGTATAAGGCAAATGAAACTGAAACTAAAACTAAAACTTAGACACACTTCGGACGCGACTGAGCTTTAGTTTCGGTTCATAATCATATTGAGGTCAGTTGTCTATTAACTGCTGGGAAATGCCAAACCAATAACAGTTTGCACTCTACAAAAAAGTCAAGTTGATTTTTTGCTAGATAGCACAGCTTAGACCTACCCAAGAGATACAGAGTATCTACATATTCTAGGAAATGATTGTCATTGTTGTTGCTTCTCAAAAATCAATAGCTGACATAGCGGACCGCCAAAAGGGCGGAAGCCTTATGGCATGTGCCATGTTCCATGTACCCCGCTCTCTCAACGCCACTCGCAATCCTAGTGCCAGCCACGGTTCGTTAAGCACAGTGGCACAAAACCAATTGTAAAGGTAATTTTCGGCACCAACTACCAGGAAAAACTGTCTCAAAATGGCCAAATGTTACAAAACAAGAAATAAATGAATTTTATTTGTTAAGGCTCTGTATCGTTTGAGTATCGTTTGGTAGTTTGCTAGGGACTTATAGTTAGATAACCTGTAGTATTAAGATAAATATCAATATACTGGAACGTGTTGTCCCTATCTCTGGGAAGGTAAACTTAGTCATTATTTGCGTCAGTCAGTTACAAACTTGGAGTTCATGCAGATCTTTCTCATGCTCTTCACTTTTATCTTTATATATGTGGCCTTTAAATGCATTCATGACTTCTAGAAATCATATAGGTATGCTCCCTTGAAACTTCTCTTTGAACTGACACCCAAGTTGAAAGTTTCCCGCGCATCAGCTTCAACATATGACATGCCGTTACTCGCGTCTCCTCCATTCGGCCCCATTTGCTCAGTGGACGCACTTTTTCAAAGTCTTTCACCTACAGCTGCAATCTTGTGAAAGCCTTTCAAAACAGCTGCATTCAGGTGTCAGAATTCGCGCAGGTAATGCAACTGTCAGCCCTGCTTATTGCTCATACTCCATACTGTCTGCCTGCCTGCCTGTCGCCTGTCTTCTTCTTGGTCCTGGAGATACGTGGACGTACTGCCCGAAGCACTGTCATGTTTTGGGTTCAAGTATAGATGACATTTGACGTCAGTGAAAGCATTTCTGTGCATTTTTGAGTGTTTGCAGCTGGCGTCTATTTTTGCCAGAAGCCAAACTAAGCGGAATAAGCAGACAGCGGGACTTAACCTGGCCCCCTCTCCCGATGTAAACAATTACAGCAGGCCAATAGCGGAAATCACGTTTTTCACAATGCCGACGTTCGAGTGGCCAATAAAGGTGACTGCAGAGCCATGCATATGGGAACGGGCAAAAGGGAAATGGCTTTGGGGGCTCAGGTTAAAACTATTGACGGGATTGGCTCTGAGGGTTGGGGCTACGCAATGAACTGAAGTGTGGAGCGTGGAGCGCGGACGTTACGCTTCCGACTGGCAACGGGTTGCGCGCAGCTGTGGGTGGACAACACACACACGCGCGCACAGAAGGTGTGCAAGATTTATGACGTTGTTGGCGCTGGCTAACACATGTTCTACCATTTACACTGACCCCTCACCAATCCTCTGTCTACTTGTATCTTTTACGATCGCTACAGAAATAAGCTAAAGAAACCATGTAATACTGAGACAAGACTAAGGTATACCCTGTAAGTTGTAAAAGAAATTTACATAGGTAAAACTTATTCGTTTCTGATTAGAAATTTGTATGAATTTATGTATATATCTTTAAGTACTTACAAATAATTATTATTTTTGCTTTTTGGCAAATTTGAGCATAGAAATTAGAGATATAGAAATCATAGAAGAGAGAGAATTCAACTGAAAATAGAATTATAAATATAATTATATTATAATATAATTATCACCACAAATTTCTTTTAATATGCAGTTAAGATAACTCATTAACTGAAATATTCTCCTTTAAGGCTTTCTAGAGTTTTGTATAAGTCTTAGCTTGCCAGTTGTGCAGGGCATTCGAAAGTCACCAATTGCTGGTTGCTGTTAAATAATAAACGTGACTAGTGTGAACGTGATTTTCGTTAGCCGGCTGTCATGTGGCCAGAGTGTTAATATTTTCATAGGCCCGAGTGCCCAGCTGTGTTGGCCATATCAAATATATTTTAATCAATACGCATATTTATTTGTTCTCAGTTTATTTCATAAAAAATTTCCTTAAAAGTTGAGCGCGCTCTGTGCGCATTTTATGGGATTGCGACGGTTTTATTAGTTTAAAGCTTAAGAGACCGACCAGAACCCAACGGCAACAAAAAGAGACAACAGCCAACAGTAGTCCGGTTCGGGCTCATAAACTCAAGGCTAGAAGCAGAACCGCCAGCCAAACACGTACAATAAATATTTATGTACCGCATTATGGCGACAATTTCCACAAGTTTTCGTCGCTGCAGTCGCCATCCAAAAACTTCTCTAACGGCGCAGTTCAAGTGCATTCGACTGCTGGTAGGAGCTGTAGTTGGAGCTGGAGCTGGAGGTGTGGCCCAGCGGCCACAGACTGACATTTATTAGCCAGCCGACAATAGAGCTCTTTTTTATGTGGCAGACGTCTAACAATCAGCTAAAATGTTTATATATATATGCAACTACAACCGTTATGATTCCCAGACGTGTCCCCCAGCTGGACAGGTCCCACTCTGCGTAATTTGATTGAAGTGGGTACTACTGCATGATAAAAGAAACTTTTCATAGAGGTTGATTGTCACATATGCTTAAGGCTCTCCTTTAGCTGGCAGATCTAACTCATCTGAAATATTTTGATGTATTTAATTTCTTAGTTTTTGGCCTACTCTTAGTCAGATATTGTGCTCAGTCGGCTCTCTGGCATCTGTGAGTGTCCTTGAAGCTCTGCCTAGCATTCGCTCAGTCAAATTGAATGTCCTTGTCATTGTCAATAAGTCAGCTGCCTGGCAGCAACTCGCCATACCCACTCACAGCCACCGCTGCAGCTACTTAAACAATGACAATGATGACACAGAATTGTGTATGAGTGTGTGTGTGTGTGTGTGTGGGGGAAATCCTCGTGATGAATGCGCTGCACTGACAATTTGCAGTAAAGTGACATTAAAATGCATTTGCCAAATATAAAAAGAAAACGCGTTGGCTGTCTGCCAGACCCTAGCGCCCATCTACAACTGGAAGCCCCAATTCACAGTTGAACAATTGGAGCTCTGACGAAAGCAAAAGTACTCAGCAAAAAAGAACTGAGCACGCAATTTGAATCTTTGCAGCAGCCGGCGGTAATTAGAGACTCACTTAGAAGACCAACAGCCAACGCCCCTCCTCCCCTCGCCCCTTTTTGGCACCCCTGGTAGGGCCAGCTGCTTTATGTTTCCATCTCATTGGCGAGTGGAGAATTGTTTTTGGCGAATGTAAATCTTACCAATGCTGCTTCTTATCGATACGGTATTTTATTCGCTTTGAACTGAAAGTTTCGCAATAAATCGGATTTTGTGTATAATTTCGTAAAATGATTTATGTGCCACAGATACTAGAGCACTTGCTGCACAGTTTTCAGTGTGGCATTGCAGAAAGTCAAGCGGAAGTTTCAACAACTTCATTTAAACTTTTCAGTTGGTCTTTGCTCAAGCGCGAAGCGTTTTTTCAATTTGTGTCAAAATAAAACAAACAACTTGAAGAGCTTCCTCCCAGCAAGAGCCGAGTCCACATTTCCTGTCGGTCTCTGCATTATTTAGATCAACTTTACAACTGCATTTTTCTCTTATGATTTTTTTTTTTTGTTCAACTTATGTGGGTCACGGAAATACTCGTCTATGTTCGCTAAGACCAATGATAAGCGTTTGGGAATAGAAAATCAGCTAAGTCTTCAAATCAATTGCATAGAGTGGAATATACTCGATAGTGCTTAGCGAGCTGTCTGAGTGACTTGAATCCTGAAGCTGAAGTTTGTTTACTGAGCTCAAGTTGAAAGTGACCTAAGCCAAACTAATTAACTGTCGAAGATCAAAGTGTTAATGTGCAAAATATGTGACCAATTAGGAATTACAAGTGAACCAGACATTCATCTGTAAATTAAGAACTCAAAGGCAAAGCCCATAAATAAAGTCAAGGATTGCTACAAGAACGGAGAGCGAAGTGCAGTTCCAAAGGAAGTGAAGCGAGCGATGAGAAATGAGACGAAACAGGCGAACAACAAATGTGGCTGCGGTTGGTTATTTTTAGCAGGCACTATGTGCATGCTGAAAAAGGTCTCTAACAGCCAAGTGTGGGTGTGGCTGCATGTGTGTGTGCGAGTGTGAGCATGTGGTGGCGTATGTTTTAAATTGGTTTCGCTTGCACAGATGTTGCAATATGCAAACAAGCGGAACAGCAGTCGCCAAACAGCAACAAGAAACAAGGTGCCAAGCATTCTGCCAGTTAACTTATGAGACATCACACACTGAGACAACCAAAGAGAGCGAAAGAGCGAGAGCGAGAGAGATGGCAATATATATGTACTCTACTATGCCACTATCATAAGCCAAGCAACGACAGAGAAAACATTTCTTGCTGCGCAAATACTAAAAAAATATATAGAGAAAAACAAACAAATACGCCGAGAGTGTTCTCTGATAAGTGCAATAAGAGTGAAACGAAATATGAAATTCGATTTATAACTTACGGCCTATGATTACTTAATTTCAGTTGCCTTGTGGCTTTTGTAATTGTCACTGGTCGATAGTAAGCCAGAAGCAGCCGTCAACGACAACTGAGTGAAAGATAATATATCGCCAGCGAACCAACCACAAAGTGGTTGGCGATGTGTTGAAGAGAACAAATATGAAATTTATATACAAATATATTAGGTGCAACAGTCTCTAATTCTGCCAAAGACTATATCGAAAGGAAGCATGGAAATACTTAAGCGCGTGAGAACCAATCGTCGTACGAAAAACTCTCCATCAAAAAGTTGGCCAGCTCCAGATTTCACACCACAAATAGTATGCTAACTGGGCAAAGTTTTATGCGACTTTGCTGTCGTGTTGTGCGGTTCGCATTTCCCATTTTCCTGTTTTCGCATTTAATTACCAATATAATCCCTTAGACACGAGTGCAATCGACATGACAGCCTTGAAAGTTTTGCTCCTTTGCCAATTCCGCTCGACGAAATGAATCGACTTGAGCTGGCTCTCTGCAGCCTGCAGCTGACAGTCGACAGCCAACAGTCGACAGTTGAGTCAAGTCAAGAGCCATGATCCAAGTCGAAATGTGCTAATGGAGCCCCAATTGCCAAGCAGCGGGAGGTCAAGCACCCTGGACACTTAGAGCAGGCTTATTCAGTCAGCGTTCAGGAAGAATCAAAAACTAACTGAATTGAAAGCAAATTTCTTAATATCGAAAAATAAACGAGTTGAAACATTCAGAAATCGAAATGTGAAGAAGTTACACAAAAATATTTGTCAAAATTGTCAATTAATAAAAGGTTAAAATTACAACGCCAAGCAAAAAACTCTAGTTATTCTAAGCTATTTAAGTTCACTTTCGGCCTCAAGTCCATTGTTTCAGTATGATTAAATATCATTGTTAAATTTTAGATGCAGATAAATACTACGAAGAGCTACGCCTTAACAAGGTATACTATGATGTATCATTCGTAAATTCAGAAACTCTACTCTTTCGACTCTGTTTTAAGATGGTTGCTTTCCCAATCGAGCAGCTGACAGCACAGCTTAGAGACATTTACAAGTGCACAGTCATACAGCCACCCACACACACACGCACACGCACAAACATTCATTCGCCTTCTGCACTTGGCAACACTTTGGGCACGAGCGTCGTTTAGCAAATTGAAATGCGTCTATTGCAGTGGGGCAAGCATAGAGAGGGTCACCAAAGGCGTGCTCTGGCAGGGGGCAGCGGGTGAGGGGTAACTGGCTCCATTGGCAACCAAATGGCGCAAGTCTAATTGAAGGGCGAGCCAGTTCAGTTGAAGTTCTTTAGCGCTTGCAACACGCTAATTGCTGCCATTGGCTTTTGTAATCATTGCTGTTGCTGCTGCTGATTTACGTAATCAGCGCTAAAGCAACACAAATGATTCCTTACACATCTATTTACTATATGAACTATTACATCTAGTGCTCTGAAATCTTAAACAACTGCATAAATTAAAGCCGTAATCAGTGCACGTTTCCGTGCTACCTGTTACACCTGTAATTTTTTCTGTCATTTCGCGCTAAATTTCATTGTTACTTTTGTTGTTGTTGTTGTTGTTGGTCGTGTTTAGTGTAGAGTTCAACGAAATGCATTAAAGCCAACGGAGCGCAATAAAACGCATCAAAATCACTCAAATGTTAAATGAAAACTTTTCCATAAACCTCGACTCCCCTCATCCCTTTTGTGGTTTAATAATGGCAGCGAAAAGTGGAATTGCGGCTAACAAAAGCCCAACTCTGCGCGCTTTCTGCAAAATCGTTAATAGCAATTTAATTTGTATAAATTTAAGTGTTCGCAATTTGTTGAGGAAAGTTGCGAAACTAACGAATTAGAAATCTAAATAAATTTTGTAAGTTTTTTATATATTATGAAGTTAGTTTATAGGACAATATTACATACACATACGATTCTAGACAGATATGTGTGTCAGAGATCGAGCTTGCTTTAAGGTATGTGCGTGCGCAGGTATCTTCTAGTCAGTCGATGGCTCGCTGCTTGCGTTTACCTGTTCAACATATTTCAAGCAGAAAACCTACTCAAGGCTTCCTCTACGTATCTTCTTCCTTATAGAATGTGCTGCTCATGCCATCACATGAGCTAAGTGTGCAGCACATGTCTTGAATTTAAATGCCGAATTATTGTTAATCACATTTTAATTGCCGCCAACTTTGTTTGACTTCCTCCTCAGCTGAGCTCTTTAGTTGAGCATCCTTTGGCTTTTATGAACTTGTGAAGATTCGAATTTAATAAAGCGTCTGTTCATTAGGTATACGAAAAGCACATCAATTAAATATTTATTTATTTGATTTATTTTCGATATGAAGCGACAAGCACTGGCCGCTAGATAAAAGACTCGTATTGCAAAATCCATTATCCATGCGTATCACGTTTTCTGTTTTTGCAAATCACGTTTCGATACACAAACGGACGAGTATCTATGTGAGTGCACTTGTGAGTATGAGTTTGTGCTCAAAAATAAGATATCTCTTTGTTTATTTATTTAACGGAATCTATGAAAGGCTGCGTTTATTTGCTCTTAAATCATTTTATTTTTACTTCTCGATATTTGTTGATTTATGGCAATTTTATAAATTGTATTTGCTGAAAAGAGCTGAACTTTCATTTTATTTTATTTAAGGAAGCTTAATGTAAAACAATAACTGGGAAATTGAATAAAAATAGCTGCACCTGTGGAGAGCTTAACTTTGATAGTTAAGAAAAAAAAACAGTAAACAAAGATATGATCAAAAATGCATAAATACGCAATATAAATATACTAAAAATAGTGCACAATTCTATATAAAAAGAAATAAATAAAAGACAGAGAGAGGCAAAGAGAGTGGGAAAAAGAAACAATTAAAGCGCTTTATTTATATGTGTGAGGGGAAACACTTCGTTCAGCTGGCAGTTGGCCAAATAATGCGCGAAACGTAATTTAGTAACAGTGAAATCGGTTTATATAAATAAACAATAACAAGTGCAATCATAGCAACAACAACAAGCTGTGAAGAGACGAATTCAAATAGTGTTAACTACAATTATTAATTAACGTGGGAATTCAGTTGTACCGCTGAGCTTACCTCGGCTCTTAGCATGCAAATATTTTCCATTATAAATCGAATATTTGGAATTTCAACCTTTTCCTACATCGCACTCAGCAACTCTTTAAATATATTTTAAGAGCAGTTCGGTTTATGGCCACTCCTTGCATAATTTTAACGTGCATACACACACAGACTCACACACGCACGCACAACAAATAAAGCAATAAATAAACGATACAAAAATTGAATACCAAATTCAATTTTTGGCCATTTTTCACTCTTATTTTCAGCTCGCACAGTGGGACAAATATTTACTGCATTTTTTTATTTGCTTGCTAGCGACAACAACAAGCTTTCAGGGTCATTATCCTAAACAGGCCGCGTGTTCACTCACTGCAGTTGTTGTTGTTGTTATCGTTTGCGCTTTTTTTTGGCACAGCTCGTTCCGCAACTGTTGGCCAAGTCGGTGGCTGCCCACCAACTCTGTCCCCATTAAGGCTAAGCACTTGCCCCACTCTCGCCCCACTCCATCGATCGCTGCCCTTGTCCTGGCCGCTTATCCACATGCCAAGAGCAACTGCAACAACACAAACAACAACAAATAAAATAAAATGCAACGATGCATGCAAAACGTGCATTGGGCCAATTGAAGAGACATTTTGGCCAGACCTAAGCGACGTAAAAGGGCGCTACAACTACAAATAAAGCTGCAGCTGTGCAGCTGAGCAAACTTTCTGACATAATATTAAAAAATAAGTTAATGTATCGATAATATTTACTCATGTTGCTACTGGATAACAGAACCTGCCACTGCTAGTTCGTGATTCTAAGTTGCGCTATTTAACGTTCCTAAGGCAATGCGTACTAAGTTTGCTCTTGTAGCTATAAATTGTTAAGTAACTTCTCGCACTGCTACTCTTTGAGCTTGCCACTTGAAGTTTGTTTACACAAATTTGTTAAAAGTTTGCTTAACCAATACGAATCAAGCAGACAGCGCATCCTAAGTTGGCTTATAGGCATAACCAGTAGCTATAGAAGGCTAAATAAGTGCCCTACGCCCTCACACACACACACACACACATACCCACACAATGAATAAAACGAGCATAAATAGGCGTCATAATAAAGTTTTGTATTCAATTGGCGGAATCGCTGGCTCTCTTGTTTGGCTGGCCGAGCTGACTGCTAAAAACTGAGTGCATATAGAAATTAAATTTATTATAACCAGAAGTCGCGTCGAAAGGAGAGGAAGAGGGTGGGCGAGGAGAGCGAATTTTATGTATAACAAGTAGGTGTCCAAGCAGATGCCGCGTGTCTCTTTTTGTAAGAAAGGAAAACTGGAACTGGTTGCCTGCTCTGGGCTTTATGCAGTGGTCGTTGGATCGGTGGTCTTGGTGGCTGGTGGCTGGTGGCTGGTGGCTTGCTGAACCACTTTTCAGTGTCAGCCGCACACCCACGAGTCTTTCGAGCCACCCGTTTGCCATTTGGCTCTAGCCCTGGCAACACGAAATAAAATATTTAAATGCATTGCATTTCCCTGACACAGCTGGAGAAGAGAAGGCCGCCAACGGGGCGAGGCAAGTGGAGCACCGGCCAAATTATTAATGGCAACGCCTTTGCCAGTGGCATTGGCCTTCAGCGCAACGAAATGGCCAAAATGCAGGAAACTAAGGAATTCGCCGTCTGCTTAAAACTGCACAACAGTTCGGTTCCATGTATAGCTGAGCCCAAAATATGATTTGTGTCTGACCCACAAAACTGTTGTTGTTCATAAATTCATAAGGTATTAACGATTTTTCGAAAGCTCAACCATGATTTCAATGGCTACTTACTGGCTATACAATGAATAACTGTCAGAATATTATCCGATGATATATAAGCTGCAATATCTCTAGTTTATCTATATAGATTGCTATATCTATTTCTGCAAGCTGTAAGATCTAACGCGTTCCCAAATAAAATGTCATTATTATGGAATTGAATGAATATATATATCCATATTGTCTTGATATTGAATCGCTTATTCATTTCTCAATAGCACTTAAAGACAATAAATAATCATTAAATATAATAGGCATGATATCATCTCAATAAGATTACTGTCGGGCTATGTAAATAGTTTGTAGTGGTAGAAGTTATTAATCCATAAGACTTATCACGTCTGTCTTCAAAATTTCGTGTTCTACATTTCTTTTTTAAAACATTTTCAATTAAGATATTTTAGCAGAGAATAAAACAATTTTCTTCGCGGCCTTATCAATTTTAGATCTGCTTTAACTTCCTTTTTTACAATCTGTGATTATACTTTAATATATATTCATTCAATATATTATTTATTGTCGCAAGAGTGAAAGGCTTATTCATTCGAAAGTTTAGACTTTTCAATAGGAACTTGTCAAGTGATAAGGCGCTTATCACTGCTGTTAGTATTTAACAAGGGCTCCAATAAATACGAATCTATAAATATGGCCGCTTATCGCGAGCTGAGCGAGCGGCCCCACAGTTTTCACTGACTTCGACTATGCCTAAAATTGCTTTTAACGACTTGATTTTTAAATACTTTATTGGTTTTGTTTTTAATCGTTTCAGTAGTTAAACGACTCTGGTAAACCTCGCAGTTGTAGGAGCAAATGTTGCGCAGTATTTAGACATACGAAACGCTTGTAAACCGGATAGAGCTGTAAGGCAAATAAAAAAAGAGTAAGAGATCTCCAGCCGGGCTATGTACTGCCAGGAAATGCTGCTGCTGGCATGCCTTGTGCTGCTGTTGGGTGGTCAGCCCCACTTGACCTCAACCACAACGACGACCACTTTGGTGGCGGCCATGACGATTGCGAATCAGGATCTGGAGCGATATTTTCGACCAGCGAATGCGACGCACTCGTATACCAGCATAGGCGAGGAGCGCCTCACTATGGACTTTTACAACTTCGCCTTTCTCAATTGGTCCTATGTGGATAGCCAGAACATTGGCAGGGAAGTCGACTTTTCCGAAGAGAAAGCCCGCTACGGCGAGGGCCGTGTGCTTAATGTGACTGGACGTCTGATTCACATTAGCACCGCTGATGATATTAGCGACGATTTTGCATGCACACCCTATATACGCGGCACCCTCGGCATGCCGCTGCCCGACAAAGGCGTGACATGGATTGCGTTAGTGCGACGCGGACGTTGCACGTTCGAGGATAAGGTGAAGCATGTGCATCAGTACAACGCCGCCGGGGTCATAATCTACAATGATAAGCAGGTTATGCAGCTGGAGAAGATGCAGATCAAGAATAAGAATCGTAAGCTGCATTCTGTGCATTCAAAAAGTATTCAGCCTAACTAATTTCGCATTATCCAGGCAATATTGCTGCTGTGATTACGTATCAAGCGATTGGACTCGATCTGGCCAGCACCGTTGACAAAGGAATTAATGTAACCATTTCCATTATCGAGGGACGACGGGGTGTGAGATCTGTCAGTAGTTTAAATCGGTAAGCAAAATAAAATAAAATATTTTAAAAAGTTAGAACCTTTACTCGATTGGAGACGCCGGGGTTTGAACCCGGGACTTCTCACATGCGAAGCGAGCGCTCTACCACTGAGCTACGTCCCCATGAAAACGGGTTCTGAAAAATACTGTACTTAAGCCAAGTGGAAGAAAGTTGTGCATCTGCACTGCTTTGTAAGCAATGTACACTGCTTTCTTTTTGCATTAATTTACTCATTGTGAAATGTATATGAAACGTTCTTGTGAGTGATTAGGAAATTTAAAAATTAGGACCAGAAAGTAGTAGGCCAGTTAGACTGAAGGATGTGTAAAAATTAAAAAAAAATAAAAATTAGATTACATCTTAATGGAGACGCCGGGGTTTGAACCCGGGACTTCTCACATGCGAAGCGAGCGCTCTACCACTGAGCTACGTCCCCGATTGGAAGGTATATGCAATATGATTTACTTACAACAACTGTGTGATAGTACTTAACAATATACTAAAGTACTTCGCATTGAGGGATGGATTGCACTGCTTTCCTTAATTTGGACTGCAGCAAAAACTGCTTTCAACATACCAAGAGTTTATTACTTGAAAAAAAATAATTTCCACGGTAGTTTAAAACTAATGATGAAAGGATATTTGTTACAAATGTAATGTGATCCTTATATTGAGCTTGACTTAGAAAAGTTAATAATTTTAAAATAAAATTGAATAGAAGAATAACTCAAACTGGAGACGCCGGGGTTTGAACCCGGGACTTCTCACATGCGAAGCGAGCGCTCTACCACTGAGCTACGTCCCCATGTTAATATATGGTGACAAATGTTGCTGTTCAGCAGGAGCTTTCCAATCCGAGCCAACTCCAAAGATATATTTAATAATATTTAATGTAAAAACATTTTACTAAAGTTAGTTTTTACCTTTTCAGCACTTCTGTTCTATTTGTGTCGATATCGTTCATTGTGCTAATGATTATTTCGTTGGTGTGGCTTATCTTTTACTACATACAGAGATTCCGTTATATGCAAGCAAAGGATCAGCAGTCGGTGAGATATACCTGACCTTGTAAATAACTTAAACAGTTATAATTAATTATGTGTGTTGCAGCGCAATCTTTGCTCAGTAACAAAGAAGGCCATTATGAAAATTCCAACTAAGACGGGCAAGATGACCGATGAGAAGGACTTGGACAGTGACTGCTGTGCCATATGCATTGAGTCCTACAAGCCCGCTGATATAATACGCATACTGCCCTGCAAGTAAGTGCATGACATGAGCCACTCTTCGTAGAGTAAGTTGACTGAGCTGTGCGCCTATTTCAGACACGAGTTCCACAAGAACTGCATCGATCCATGGCTGATTGAGCATCGCACCTGCCCCATGTGCAAGCTGGATGTGCTCAAGTTCTACGGCTATGTGGTGGGTGATCAAATCTATCAAACGCCCAGTCCACAGCACAATGCGCCATCAGCAGCAGCAGCAGCCGCAGCAGCAGCAGCTGGCGCTGCAGGTGTTGCTGCTGCTGCTGGCCCAGGTGCCGCCGAGGAGGTGTTGCCTGTCATTGTGGTAGCCCTGCCACCGCACAACATCAATAGCTTTAATCCTAGTGCTATCAGCTATCATCAGCGTAGTCCTAGCAGTAGTTACCAGCCGCAACAACAGTTGCAACAGCAGCAGCAACAGTCACTGGGTGGGTCAGTTGAACGCGGCAGACGGAACTCTGCACCGGCGACAATGCCGCAAATCATTTGCACTGCCAGTCGCCAGGTGACTGACGTCTAAGTCGCCTGACCAAACTGATCTATAAGTAATCCTCGTATCCATATAGTTACGTATAAACCTATATATACATGCATATATTTAAATCCTACATTCTACGTGCTGCGTACTTACCATGTAAATATGCGTGCTGTAGCTGCTTGCCGAATAAGCAGTGGAAAGCAGTACGAAGCAGTGCACACAGTGTACTTAACGCTGAGCAGGAACGGAGCTTCTAAGCTATGGTGACAACTCCAATTGGAGCGTGCAAAGAACCTAATTAGACAATGAAATTGCTCTACTCGGCCAAGTCTGTAGACACGGAACTGAAGACCCACGCACATTCAAGAAAAAAAAGAAACAAAAAGAGAAAAGATTAACGAAAATATGCAGAGTTCTATAAGTTCTATATTTAAGTTCTAAATTTAAGCGTACCAATTGTCGATAGAGAAACAAAAACAAAAACAAAAAGAAAAACGGAAAACAAATTACACGTGAGAAGCGCATACAGAAATATTTACGAGTACTACAATAACTACTATAACTAATAATTATTTCTAACTATGTATATGTATTATTATGAATCATAAAGCGTGTAGCCCTAGTAGCTGTAATATTTAATGCAACATCATTTGTAGCAAAATCAGCGCCTGTTTTGCTAGTCAATAATACTACGCGCACCCACACACACCCTCACAACCACACACACACTTAAAGATAATGTCGAAGGTGCCAAAGTATTTGCTTTTAGCTTTAGTTGTTCAAATTGAATAAATGTACCGCTAGTTATATTATTTATTTTAATTTCTCTCTTTGATTTCGCAAGTCCATTCAATGGATTCATAGTCGATAATTCGGTAAGCTGGCCTCTAGGCAGGCTACATTAATCAGAATCAAGCACAGCTGCGTTAACGCTTTCTCGAGTGATCCTCTTCAAACGGATCTTAGCATAAATAACCATACGAGCATATGTATAAATAAAATATAAATAAATATGTATGCACTTAGAGACGAGTTCCAGGGTTTCGGACACTTGTTTTATACCTAAGACAAAACATATCTGCGATCCATTGCTAAGAAAGACAAAGAACGAATATATTTCCATTCAGTTTCATTTCCACAAGAACCCGCAAACTGCCCGCTGAGCTTAAGGCAAGTTAGAGCCATGAAGACGACTTAGGGCCTTAATTAGTTGTCGGCTACAATTGCCAGATATGTACTGCATACATATATACATATGAATTATATTATATAGAACATATATAGTTTTTGCTAAGACCTTAAACCAAAACCAAACGTGCGACTCAAGCATATTTAAGACCAAATAAATTGATTGAACTTGAAAAACGCTTTCGCTTGTTTGCAATGTAGTTGCCGCGCTGTGCTCCCAACGCTTGGCCTATCATCCGTAGATAGATGTCATGGACCGACTCGAAAGGAACTGCTCGATCGTTCCCTTGGATCGGCGCTATCTTTCAAGCTCTCTCGTTTCAGTTTCTGGGCAGTGAGGAGAGCATCTTGGAGTATGAGCCGGAGCGGATCGCCCGCAACGTCAATTCCCCGAATCCTGCGATTGGTGTGACTCAGGAAACAGCGACGTCGATGGCGATGGCAGCGGCGCCAGCGACACAGGCTCCAATCCAGTCGAGCGCCTTGGCCGATCTGATACGCAGCCGCGACTTTGTGATAGATTTCCCGCGCGTCTTTGTCCTGAACAGCGGCAGCGTGGTAGGTGCCCGCGAGATGCTCTTCCCAACCCGCTTGCCAGAACGATCGCAGAGCTCGTTGTCGTTGCGACAGGCACGCGACTGGATGGCTCAGATGAGCAACAAGCTGGAGGAGCAGCAGGGCCTGCGACGTCTGCGCAAGGATGAAATGCAGCAGGTAAATTACAGTTATTGGATATAGATGTCATCTAACTATTGGTTCCCTCAGCAACTGCTAAGTACCAGGGACTCAGCTCGGCAACGTCGCTCGCGCTCCGCTGATGGACGCTATGCGACCGGGTGCTTTGGTCGTCAGCGGCAGTCGGTGGGGCAGGCAGCAGCAACCAGCACGTTGCCACAGCCTGAGGTGGGGCAATTGCGACGTACCAGCTCCACTCAAACGCTGCAGCAGCTGACGGATGCCTCGTATGCCCAGTCGCGCCAGAAGCAGCGGGAAACCTTCGACTTTGCACGCACTCGTCGCCGCTTCATGGGACGGCAGGACGACGAGATATCCTTGCAATCGCTGCCTAGACGTGTCGCACCTCTACCTCCCGCCCCCGCTCCCGCCCATCCACAGCGTGAGCGTGGCGAGACTGAGGCCAGCGATTACATCACCATCCAGGTGAATGGAGAGGGCGTCGATCTCAATGAGTAGTCGAGTTGACTGCCAACGCTCGCAACGTCTCTGTAGATTTGTAAAAAGTATTCTGTTTAAAGTGTAAATTATACTGCTGTTATCTCTATATCGCTTAAAATACCCTGTAATATTATTCGCTCCTGCGAGAATTAAATATAATACTTTTGCTTTGCCACAACCCTCTGAATACTTTCCAGCGACTTCTGTCGATTTGATAAGCTTAAGCATCTGGACGGTATCTGTGGGTGGGTAATGTATTTTGTTAATCGCAATTGTTGTCAAAGTGCAACTGGAAATAACCTAACATAGAGCGTTGGAATGTCACTGAAAAACTCCTACACTTTGAATCCACAATTTGTACAATTTTGAGCTTAGCTCAAAGAGCTGGAGATCAAGGAAATCCCACAAAACACGCCAAATAATTAATAAAGAATCGCAATAGCCAACTTATTTGATTTTCATTAAAAACTATTGGATAATCTAAGCAGCAATAACTTCCACGATTATATATTTTTATTCTTATATTTTTGAATCTCCTGAGAGGAATTTCTCAAATTTTGCAATTAATTCGAGCCATCAGCTGTGTAAAAGATTTAGAAACCGTCTTCTTGCAGGCCTTCTAATTGAAGTCTTTGAGGCCCTGATCTTGTAGATTATATCCTTTCTGTAAGTGCAAGGATATGGCGGAGTCGTTCAAGTGAACTTGGCTGACGCAAAATTTCTATTGCATACTTTTAGGCAGCAAATAAAAGATGAAGCCGTGTGGTTGCTTAATTATCGTAGCATACTTTTATGAGGTAGCATAAAAATAGCATGTGAAGCAGTGAGATAAACATTAAGCATTCAATTAAATATATAATACTTGTCTGTATATTCAATATGAAATGCCTTTTTGTTGTTACAATTTTGGAATATTTTGATTTTTAATTTCATCATTCAATCTTTCTGGTTTTTAATCCCAATGATTCACTCACCGCACAATATGAGCTTTGAGCAAGTCGAGCCAATGGCCTCCACTGGCCGCTTAGCTCTCCTCTCTGGCCCACGCCTCGACGTTGAGCTGAATTCCATTAGGGATTTGCGCGTGCCTCGCGCTGACAACGAAGACGGCTGGTTGCTGTGGCGGCAGACAGCGAGGCAGCAGCGTTATCCGACAAATCCGCAATGCTGGGGCCCCAGACACATCGACAGCTCCAGGGAGATCCCGCGAGTCGGGCCAGAACGAAGCAGCAAGAAAAATAGAGCAAAAGTTATGAGGAAGCGACCGACGCGTCGGTTGAAGTTTGCCGCTCATAACTGCGCAGCCGACACCAAAGGCAGCTAATAAGAATTCATCAGGCAGAGGCCGACCGGCATACGAGAAGGGAGTGCAACGAGGCATCGAGGTACTGGGATCGAGGGTCGCCTGCACGCGCCGTAATTGCAACGCAACAGGAGGGCCGTTCGGATCTGAAGCTGAAGCTGAAGCTGAGCTTGCGTCTGTATCTGTGTCTGTGTCTGTGGATATGGATGTGGATGTGGACCGGCGGCTGCTGAGCCAACTCTCGGTAGGCAGCGGCCTGGCCCATGTTTATAAACTTAAAGTCTGTAATCACATTAGCCATGTAGCCAGAGAGTGGAGAGTCCGCCTGGCTGGACATTGGGGCCAACTGTTGCAGCTTTATCACCTGACTGTTGCTCGAGTCTCCTCTGTCCGCGTATCCCACGATCGCGATCGATGACAGCACGTACAATTTTTTTTCGATTGCAGCCTCAGCCTCAGCCTCAGCCTCTGTCTCAGCCGCCGCTCGCCTTTTGCGGTTCAGCTATGGGCGTGTCCGCTGTGGGCGTTGCAGGGCACATTCAAGATAAAATGATTATATTGTAGGAAGTGCAGGTCGCCGTCGCCGTCGCAGTCGCAGTCGCAGTCGTTCGTAGAGTGCCTCGTGGGTAATAAAGCAAAGGAGTATCACAAATCTACATATAACTCAGACGCGACGTGTTGATGTCTATTGAGCCGCATAAATATATCATTGCACAAATTGGACAGCTTTCCAGCTGTGGAGAGTGAGTGCTCTAAGAAGACAACCCACTGATTCCTAGATACTAAACATAAAGCCCAATTAAGTTAAATAGCTATTGAGCCTCATTTTGTTCTAAGTTGATTGAAGGCCTTGTTTGAAGGCCTTGTTTAATTGATACATTCTTAAGATATGTATTCAACTCCTTGAGTTGCATTGCAGAGTCAATGCTGATGATCAATGGAGTGCTTATTTTCTTCTTCTTAATATTTTGGAATCCTGCAACTGCTCGCTGGAGGAGTGAGCCTCTGGCTACTCATAATTAAAGTAACCCGGTACCCTTTGAGCTGTCGTCAAGTTTGACTGCATGCCACGGCGATCGAGCCGATCCTTATCGATTTGTAACCCCCAAATTGTGTCTGGTTAACGCTGGAACCCATAAATAAGCCCATAAATAATTAGTCGCACGACAAAAACAATGCACGATGTGGCAATGTGGCAAGTAGGAGGCATTCATGGTGAGGCGCAACAAATTGCACGATCGGCAGCTGCGAATTCGACTATGACTCCAACAGCAACTGCATCTGCAACTGCGAGCCGTCGCTAATCTGCAGTAAATGGACAAGAGGCCGGATTCATTGCCGCTCAGCTATTGATGAGCGAACACATGCGAGGATCGCAAGGATCTTCGATCCTGCCAGTGCCAATCGGAACTAATCGCAAGCCAACAATAAAATTGTGCTCAGTGCCAGCTCGTAAGCCAGGCGATCCACACGATGTGTGAAGTTAAATCCAATCAATAAGCTGAAAAAGAGGAAGACAGAGGCAGAGAGAGAAAGAAAGAGCGAGAGGCAGCGAGCCGTAGATTTTAGTGTCATTTTCGAGAGATTTTCGCCTTTTATTTTATTTTATTTAATTTATTTTAACGTTTTAGCAAACACAAGATACAAACATAAACGAAAACGTCGAACGCGTGACAGGATGATCAGCCAAGGGACCAACCATAGGACAGCGCAAAATGGCGATTCGTTGCGCCGGCTTGTCATGTTTGCCGAGCTCTGAATGCGGCCTGGGTGTGTTCCTGTCACCATTGTCAACGTGTCGGCCAATGCGTGCTAGCTGTCCCTTTCCCGAGGGCAGCGCAACTGCTCTCTCACTTGCACGAACCGAACCGATATACTCTCAGAGCACGTGGACTTGGCGCGTACTATCTTCAAACAGAAAACTAGATCCTGACAGCGTTTGTCAAGTATATGCATTCATATGTGTTTCTAAATTCCCGTATATATCCTTATATATATCGCATACATAGACTAAAAGTATATAATATATCCAGCTAAGAAAATAAGGTATACTTGAGTCTCAGGCATTTAGCTATACTAGAATAACAAATGGTGTTTTCCCTCTATAAAGTCAGTGTATTTAAATTTGTAGCTTTTCTCAATGTCAAGCTCTTGAAATATGTCGAACGAGAGTCACAACTTTACTTTACTTTTTATGCTGTAGCGAATGGCAAAGCAATCTGATTTGTACTTATTAACTTTAGCTGAACTATACTCGGCGCAAGTGCATGTCTCAAATTACAAGCTGACATCGTGGCACCCCAGCTGCGGCTTCCACGTATAAACGAAATGGAAACTCGCCTACGCTGAGCTTCCTACACATCGTGTAGCTTTTGATATCCGTGCATCCTTGCATCCCTGTGCAGGACAGCCTCCATTCATTAAGAGGGTAATGGAAAGTTCCAAAAGCATGAGCCATATATCATCAATTAGGAGCTCTGACATCTACATTTCCGAGTCCATGTACCACGTCCACAGCATTCCGCCCACAACAATAAAGCTTGTATCTGTATCTCTGCGTGTACGTATGTATGTGGACTTCTCTTTTGCAGGACAAAGTTGAAAATGCAATTGGCATTTCGAGCTCAATTTTGCTACTTTTTCACTTTTCACTTTCCTCTTTCCACTTATCAGCAGCATTCGCTGTTTATTTTTGGGCAGGACATAAAATCGATAGGAACTTGCGCTTTAAAGCCCTTTAAATTCAGTTAGTGCATCCGCTGATGTGCATGTGGTGCATTCGAGAGCTTGCATAGCTTCTATTTGGAATGGGCATCAACGTCGCTAATCCGACATCTGCATAGTTTACAGTCGCACGAGCTGCGGACAGACAGCTCAACGCCCCAATTTGTGCATGGGTAGCTGTGGTAGCCTGTTTCTGCCCGAGGTGGCAAGCTGCATCGATGCAAAAGCCGAAAGACTTCATCTGTGCAGAGTACACTCAGAGAAAATCCTATCGAACTGCAATATATATTAAGCTTCAAGTCTTAGATACAATTTCGATCGGAAATCCTTTAGGGACATTTGGAAAATTTGGTCAGGCATAAGAAATTGAAATTGAGGTCTAAATTCTTAGATTTTTCAGTGTGGTTTCTTTAAGTGTAGAAGTAGGTTGGCGGATACGGCTAGCTTGTGATCTGTTTGGCTGGCTCGTTGATGTAAGTGATTCATAGGCCATAGTTGGTCGCCGATGATCTCCTAGGGCCATTTTCTGTTGTGGTTCGTTGTCTGTCGATGCTGATCATGTCGATTGCCCGCTGATATGAATATCATAAAATGGGCGAGTATCGGGCTCATTTGTCGGCTCCACAACAAAGCAAAGTCTAACGGCAATATACTAAAACTTTCAGCTGCTTGCACTGCAGATCTCTGATCCACGATCGAAGCCGAGTGCGATCTTGATCTTGCAAATGGCTCTTTTTTCAGCTGTCCCACTGTCTGCCTGTTTTTATATTATTTTTATTAAAGCTTAACTCAATAAAGTTACATTAAAGGGCAGCTAAACTTACTGCTTATTATGTTTATAATAGTTACAATTGATAAAAGGAATATATTT
The DNA here is from genome assembly GCF_003285905.1 of Drosophila hydei. Classification (NCBI taxonomy): domain Eukaryota; kingdom Metazoa; phylum Arthropoda; class Insecta; order Diptera; family Drosophilidae; genus Drosophila; species Drosophila hydei. Next base: position 3,733,221 of record NW_022045656.1, read on the forward strand.
TATACGATCTGGAAATAAATCGAACTGGAAGTCAAGGTCTGCGTTTCGAGTGATAGCCTCTAAAGTTTGTCCTGAAATGCATGTCGTGAATAATTATAAAAATAGAAATTGCTTACCTAGATGATAATAATTAGTCAGTTAGCTGAAACCTTCTTCTCTAAGCCGATTGCTGTACCTAGAGCAAGGAAACAAGTCATTTCGATTCGTAACACTATTTTCGCACAGCTCTTCCGGCTAATGCAATATGAAGCTGATAATAATAGATAATATCACATTGAGGCGAATGCTAGTGCGTAGTTGTTAAAAGATCGAGACTAAGTCTGATGCACCATGACCAAGCAGAGATTCGCTACGCCTTCGCAGGCGACAGGATGGCCGGTTGGCAGGATATTTAGACGCTGGGTGTCTGCTGAGCCAACAGCTAGATGCGTATCTAAGATTGCGTACCCAGCCAGACGGGGATTGGAAGTCGAGTTGGACTTTGGGTTTGGGTAAGCTGTAAATCCAATAAATATTGCCAAAACTGTAGCGTGCTCAGCGCTTTGTGCGTGCAAGGATGACAGGATCAGAGTCGAGCTGGCGAACTGAAAGAGATGAGCAGCAGGTTGATGCCTGACACAAAAAGGTGCCAGAAATTGTGTCAGTGTCCCTTTCTGGCTCTGGCACAACATGACATGACTTTTGGGCCACGTAGGCGTTTACTCGACTTAGCAGCGGCTTCACAGTGTAAGCCAAATTGAATCGGTTTATAACACAAAGACGAAGTCGCAATCGGATCAACGTCTGCTCCGCACTCGGCTGTGCAGCTCCTGATGAGTTCATCTTGCTGCTGCTGCTCTTGAACTTGAGCGTTTTTAAATATATTCGGCCACAAAGACCCGACCAGCTCCTGTCGCACTGTTGAGTACCTGCTCGTGTGTATAAGAGTAACGGTAACAAGTGCACGCAAGGATAATCCGCAGCACGCGCAACTCACGAGCGCGTCCTCGTTGGCAATGCAAATAAATAAATTGTAATCTGCTTTGCTGTTTGATTTGAATCAAAATGCAGCCACGCCCACCCAGAGCTAAGCTTGGCCTGCGGCTCAGCTAAGACAACGTTTGACAACACGCCGTTTGCTGGCCCGGCTCTGATCTGGTTGATCTACATAATCGGATATTGATTTCAGCCGAATTTCGAGCTGTTGTCGCTGGTCGAAATAATATTTTGGTTGCTTTTTGAATTTCTGACAATTTGTGGATTAACTTTGCAATCAGCTTCTGACAAGCTAATGTCAACTGGTTTTCAAAGAGTGCGATGGCAAGATCCACGCATCAGATCTTAGAGATCTGAGCTCATACGTAGAGTCTACATTTATTCCTTTGTGTACCAACTTTGAATTGCTTTTAGGAAATATCAAATTGAATTTTTGCAATTACAAAATTTAATTTCATTAAATAAATCTCATTAGCCATGTCTCATCAATGTCGCAATGGCTGCCACGAATTTATATATATATATAGGATAACTTGAAGGTCTGGGCGCTGGCAATTCATGATGGCTGCCGCAATGCAACCCTCTGCAACCTCTGTCACACCAAGCGTTTATAAGTGCCCAAAGCAAACATCCACCGAGCAGATCAAAATAAGCGTAAAAATAATCCATCTTCGCACTAAGCAAGCTGCAAACGCTACCTCAATCCCCTCCCCCTGCCCGGGCCAGGGCAGCTTCCAGTGAGGTCAGCGGCAGCTGCAGCAAGTCAAAAAAAGTGTCAAAAATGTTTCACTTTGGATATGTTGAAAAATAATGGAAGAGCACCGAGAGCCAAGCAACCAACGGGCACGGAACTGTATTGTGGCCCCGTCTCTTAGTCCTCGCATTGTGGACCTTTTTGCAGCCACGATTTCTGCACGCTTCACGCTAATTTTCGCGCCTATCAACGTCGACATCGACTATATCCTCAGCACAGCTCAGCCCTGCCCTCATGCTCGGTGCTGTTATTGTTGGTGGTGGTCCTGCTCGCTCCTGCCTTGGCAATGCATGCTGCCCAAATGCTCGCCCAGATTTCAGTTGGCAATTGGCTGGTTGCCCCTCGCTGCATCCTTCCGCTTCCCTATGGGAAGCGCAGCATAATTCATTCAAATGATTGGGTTGTTTGTACTAGAACTGTATGTGAATGGACCGAGCGCCGTGGAAACTCGTTTTTCCCAATGTTCACAGCGTTTTTCCTATTGTGAAATGAAATGGCGAGGGAGCGGCACGCAGTCAATGAGAAAGTGCGAATGATGAATGCCATTTTTCTCTTAAATACATTTTCGACAGCGATTTATTTCATAATGAAAATAGTACTTTCTATCAAGCTTAAAACAAATCAGTAAATGAATATAAGTTTTCATTTACCTATGAGAAACTTTACCCACAATTCTCACGAAAATGTGAACCAAATTTGGCTCAAAAGTTATTTTGAGAATATCGGCCAAACTTATAGCCAAATAAATATTTTTGCAATCGCTGTTAAAAATAAGTTTTGAATGGCGCAGCAACAACAATGCAAGCATCTACCTTTATTTCAGATGGTAGAAATTACAAACAATTGACATAATAAGAAACGCGCTTTGCGCCGTCTGTTCCGATCAAAAGGCAAAAGAAAACTTTAAGCACAGATGCTACACACCCCGAACACCCGTCTCCGGCTCAGACTTCGTAGCTCTGTATTTGGTATTCGGTATTAGGTGGCCCGTACTGGGTGCACAATGCTTACAATTACAATGTCAGATGGCTGAGGCGGCAAAAGATCAAAGCAGAGGCACAAAAGCTGCGCCGAGCAGCGAGTGAAAAGAAAATCACACAAATTTAACTGGCAACAATAACAATAAAAATAAAAATAATAAAATATAAGCCAAAGAAAAAATCATAATGTACAGAAAATGGCAAAAGCAGAGAGCAGCAGCTCGAGCAACAGCAAAAACAAACCTGAGCAACAACAACGACAACAACAAGACCAACTGAGACTTTCCCAAGCCATATGCAAATATATCATAGCGGCTAGTTACCCTGATGGATGGTACAGCCGAATGGGCCATGAGTCATAGTCGGAGCCGAGTTTTGAGTCGAGCTGCAACACAAAATATGAACGTGGAGCAGGTACGACACCAAAGTTACGGTTTGATCACAAGTTGAGCGTAAAATATGCTAAAGATCAGCGAGTGTCAGTGCCACAGCGACTGTGTGTGCTTGTCTGTGTGCCAGCAAATGAGCGTAAAATGATCAAAGAATCTTCGCGCGCTATGCCAATCCACAGAGCAGTTACCACTCATCCAGCCGTCCAGCCATCCAGTCTACAGTCTGCCCCACTGGGGATCCTCGGCCGTCATCTGCCTCTCTCTCTGTCTCTGCTGAATGATCGCATATTGCACGGCTAGGTACGTGTGCGCATTTTGCAAAATAACATTCAATTTGTGCAACCTGATCAAGCAATTGCATCAACCGATCGCGTCCAATGATCTACCAAAAAAAGCAGGCTTTGATAAATAATCAAAGTACGATCATTGTTGCAATAAAAGAATAATGTAATCGCATTCTTTTCGTAGCCCTTCCACTCAGGCATATTTTACGCTCGCTTAAACTGCCGATCTGATCGCTGATCACTGATCACTCTGGTCACTGATCAGTGATCCTCGATATCAGCTCAAAGCCGTTCGCCGACGGCTGTGCCACCATCGGTGAACAAATTACATGTTGCCACTTTGATGATTTCTGCAATTGGCCACAACAACAACAACAGCAGCAACAACAACAACAACAGCAACAATCTGCTGTGGCAGACAAACTGGCTGCCGCTTTCTAGTCAAGCCAGCTGCAAGTTTCTAGAGTCGACTCTTGGCTTAGGGTTCGCTTATTGAATTATAACGTTGCAAGTATTTGGTTGCAAGTTGCAGCTACGTCACAGCCTCGACTAGTTGTGGTACCACAGATTGCCCCAGGCGTTGCGCTCAACCACTCGTTAAGGCCGATCCTGTCCGTTGCTGAAAATATGAAGACATTGTAGAATCCTAAAAATCATAACAGCTAGAACTGCTGACAGTTTAGCAGAATCTAATAATATAAATATTACAATATTATGCAAATTAATCAGCAAAATAATATAAGATTTGTGGTTTAGTTTTGCGGTGGGAAAAACTTTCAGACTTACATCAAAATATATATTAATTCTCATATCATATAAATCATAATTTGATTACAAAACATATATTGGGCAGAAGAATGAATGACAAACCCTAGAAAGTATACTTTGTTCATATTCTTGGCCAGGACGACGGGCTAATTCGACTTTGCATGAGTCGGCCTTGTATGCACGCAATTACCAGAGATACGAAATGTTTTTGAGTTATTTAAATAAATAAGATTTGATTTTTTTATAAAAATTTTTTACTAAAACCATAATTAATATAAATACCATAATTAAATTAAAAAAGCTAGTTTTTGCTGTACACAAAAAAACAGCGATGTGATATACAACTCAATCAAAACTCTTCCCTATTATCTCGACAATTCTTGCAGCCTGCGCCACCTGTTGCAAAAGGCTCTGCAATATGTTGCCCATGAAGGCGTTGAGTCCTCAGGTCATTACCATATAAGCTCGCCTGGCAAACTCAAACATTGAGTTTATCAAATTTTCAACATGAATCGATCAAAATTCATGCGCAAATTGCCTTTGGGCAAAGAGGAAGAGGCAGAACAAGAGGAAGAGGAGCAGAGACAACCCCGAAAACAGAAAATGAGAACAGTCAGTCATGCGAACATGGTGTGAACCGGGTCTTTGTTGCTGTCTCTGTCACGCAAATTGTAACGCTCTAAATTTGCGTTACGTAACGGAATTTAAAGCGTTCCTTATCAGATTGGTTTTGATGCTTTATCAACGCTCCCAAAAAAAACAAAAAAAATACTCATGAGCTAATATCTTTTATCATGAGTCGCACCTGAGTTGCTGTTGTTGTTGTGGTCTTTTCTCTTTGGTTAATAAACGTAAATAATTTATAATGAATATATGATAAATTTATATATATGCGTTGCTGCTTTGTTTTTGGCGTGTGGTTGATTCGAGCGGCTGAGTACGTGAAAAATTAGCGGAAAATTTCATCAGTTCATCATGAGCACTTGTAAATTGTCTGTGCCTGTCATATTGCCCATACATGTTTATTAACTGGCGCTCAGCTTCCAGTTTGGCAATTAACGGTTGCAATTCGCATTGGACACATACGATTTGGGCTCGAAATTGTGGCACAGGTGCCAAATAACCTGAAGGTGTAGATAATTCAGAGTGGGCATTGAAAAGACAAGTCAAATTGCACCTGATGACAGATCCTGAGAGAACTATCTATAATATTAGATGAATATTGAGTGTAGAAACTGATATCTTATGCAACATCGACTTAGATTAGATACATATTTATTTATTTTACAGACTGGCAACGCGTCCGGCTAGATAAACGTAATTTTTGTCACTGATTAAAAATACGAATGGATGATTGACATTAAAAAGTTCTGAAGTGGTTCGAAAAGCAGCACCTGAAAAAGTCAATGATTAGTAGAGGCCTAACCACTAATTAACGGAAAAATCAACTAACCATCCGATAAGAATGTTTGAGAGCCGCTCTCATCCACATCAATTGTAGCTGTCTGTATGATTTTCGACAGAGACAACGTCTTTTTGTAGTCAGTCATTGATTTTAGATTAGCATTGTTGAATAGTTGGGTGACGCCCAGAGTTTCAATAACTTCTTTGAGCTTCGTTTGAGATTCCAACTTAAACATCGGCAGTTTAATTTGTATGTAGGCAGTTTTTGATGGGAAGATGTCCTTCAGAGCTAGCTTATGTAAGTTATTTTCAATTAAATTTATACCAGCTATATTAACCGGCAGCAGAACAAACATTGATACATTAGTGTTGTAAGGTATCTCTACTATATGTGCGTCCACTTCTGATAAATATTGGTATTTATAGAAGCCCACATCGCTCATCTGGCGAACCGTACTTTTTTTCAACTTTCCATCGGCTTGGGGCATATAAAATGTGTTGAGTTTCGTTAATTCATTTTTAAATTTTTTTTGCCACAATCCCTTGTAGTAGGTGGAGCTGAGTAGAAAGATCTTTTTGCTTGTCAAAGATTTAAGCGAGGCGAAAGAAATGCCGTTGGCTTTATCGACCAGGCTTCTGTAGCTATCCAATATTTTGACGTCTTGTGGCAGGAGGAATTGATTGGCCGTACTGATTGGCGATTTATAAGACTCTTCAAGCAAGGACAATTGAAGAGTTCCTTTACTTAGATCAGTTTTAAGTTGTAGAAAGTTAGCAATCTGAGCTGCTGTTTCGCCATCTGACCCCAAGTAGAGTAGAAAGAGGTTTTCCATTAACAATTTAGGCGACCAAACAATATTAGAACTATCACTCTGCTGGAACACCTGCCCAATGAGGCGCGGGACTACATTGACCCCAGAAGTCCATTTAATACTGAATAACAGGAGCACAAACACTGTACAACTAGAGAATTTAGCCATTCTGGTAAGACCTGCCTCGCCTTTACATGCATGACTCTTATATAGAGAATAAAATTATAATTCATTAGTCCTGCAATGGCTGTTAGTTGCGGCGATTAGCGTGTATGATTAGTAGCAATTATATAAAAATAGACCCATATTTGGAATATGTCCGTTACGAATATAGGTTAAGTGAAACTTCTTTAGGAAAGGTAAGTTGAGAAGTCAAGTTAAAAGAAGAGATACAATTTTAGTTTTTGGATCGACAAAATCCAAATGCTAATTTGATAACACTCAAGTGCAGGAGCTGACACACTGGATAAGTCGGTAGCTTAGCCATTCTGTTGGGGCCTTGGCCTCTGGCTACTGAGTAAAATGTTGGCTTCTTAGTCTTGCAATTTTTGACTTCATATAATACTGGCTAAGCGTTGCGGCTGCTAATAGAATTAACATCTGCTGTATACAAATAGCCACGTTACTAATGTCAGTTAACAAATGCAATATGTGATACTCTTTTAGAACGAATCGGCAACAAGTTAGTGGTTCAAAGTCAACTTACAAATTAACTTATGCAGAAGCTAGTTCGACTTTTCAACTCTTCAAGACTTCTAGCAAATAAAAACTGCAGACATATAGAAACTTCTTGAAAGGATTTAACAAGTAAGTGTGCTCTCTTGTTTTCTCAAAACTGGCAAAAGGCGATTCGGCTTGGAGGACTCAGACTCAGAAATATTATTTACAACCCAGAATTGACACAAGCTTTAGTTCCCATTAAAATATTGGCTTAACCAGTCCACAAACAATATTTCAATTCCCATTGCCATAGTCTGTTCCCAATAAAAATAAATATAAAATATATCTACTCAATTTTAAAGCCGTCCTTTTTAGACCGACTAAAGCATTTGTCATACTTTTTGCCAAAGTTCAACCACACAAAAAGTTCCCACATTGCGGTTCTGGCTACCATTTCAATCCGATCACAATTCGCATTATGAACGCCTTTGCGCTTGGGCAATGCTGATCATCAATCAAAATGCGGCAGTGGGAGACAAAGCGTCTACATTTTGCCGCCAGCTACCGGACACACCGAGTGCTTGCTATTCAGCATACGGGCTGGGCCACACAGGAAGTAGGCTCACATCCAAAAAAAAAGAAGAAAGATAAATTTCGCATGCTACCGGGTCGTCCGGGTTGGCATTCGATCTTGCACTCAGCTATCAAAAACGCATAAATCAGAAACGCTCAAAGGTCGGGAGTGGCTTTCAACAGGTCTGTTCAAAGAGCCACAGAAAGGAAGAGGCACAGCGTTGTTGTCAGCTCCTGCACTCGACTTGCCACACAAATTAAATTTGTATAAAAATATCCAAGTTGGTGGCCCTAGCATAAGAGAGAAGCTAAAGAAGAAGCCGCTGGGCTACTGTATGACAAAGTGACGCTCGTAGCACTGAGAGCAGGTCCAGTGAGCATACCAAACCCCTAGGAAGCGATCCATTATGATTGTCACAGTTGACACACATTATCACCCTTGTAAAAGGAAAGAGACAGAGCTAACCTGTCGTCGTCTTGGTATGTGCAGGACCTGCCATACCACTAGCCAGGCAGTTAGACAAGCAGAGCGACAGACAACCAGACACTGAGGACCCAAGCGATATGAACTAATTGATGTTTTCATTTAGACGCTCGCTGATGTTCAGGCAGGCAGGCTGGCAGGCTGGCAGGCCGGCAGGCATCTTCCCTTGGAGATATATGTATTCATTCTAGGTGGTAAGTGCGACGCCTGCTGTGCACACATAATTGAGGACCCTTGCAGCGGTAGAGCTACCTAAACCACCCAAGAAAGTCGTAACTAGGACAATCAGGACCTACTATAACTAGTTGCAACATTCGAGCTGGTCTACACCCCCTCCCTCCCTCTCTCCGTCCTTATCCTGTGGCATTTTGTCAATGGCTTTGTCCACTCCCGCTTCGCCTGGCCCTCGGCTTGGGCCTCTCATCTTTGACTAGCCCACAAGGCGGCATCTTGAAAGGAGCCTGCACTCTCGTTGGTGGTCTCTCATATTTTGCTCATCTCCCATTGTCAATTGCTCTATTTTGTCGCTAGACGTCGGCTCCCTTTAGACGACAGAATTTTGTAAATTATTTTCGTATTATCGAGACGCAAAATGTGTTGTCTCTAATTGTTTAATTGTCAAGTCATACGGTTGCCCTGTCGTCTCCGTGCCCTTATCCAGTCGGGCAATGGGAACACATAGAAAGAGCTCTAGCTCTGGCTTGAATCATCGCTAGCTGAACTATTGTTGTCCTGTCAATTTAGGGGACAATTTCAGTACGATTTTGAGGGATTAGCTGGGCTGGGCTTGAACCTGTTGTGGCTGCTTGGACATGTCCACATTTCTGTGTGGTCCACGTTTGTCTTTCTTTCTGCTCTTGTGTGACATTTGCAATGTCCTTAGTTTAATGGAGTATGAATCTTTTGTAGTTTTCTTAGCAGCAGGACCGGCGCTTAGAATTGTATAGTCAGAAAATAAGATGAAGGAATATTATATACGAAGATTATGAAAATGTAGCTATATAATGTATTTAAACTAGATAAAACTATAGGATATAAACACTTTGAGGAGCAATACTCAAATATGATATAAAATATATACAGGGTATAATTGCAATGTGTCTAAACACATATTTTATTTCAAATTTATGACCTTAAACCATCAGCTAATCTCAAATTGCATTTTTATTTATTTATTAATTAATTTATTATTTAATTAATTGTTTATCAAGATTTATCTTAACCATCCAAATTTAGTTTGGACATCAATGTAAGCAAATGTATTTAGCAATGATTAAAATATTTATCATAAGATCTGCAACTTGCTCTGTAAATCAATTTAAGTTATTTTTTAATCAACAGATCGAGGACAGACTTGTTTTTGAATATTTATCACATGTCGACAAAGGGTCGGATGCCTTATGCAAATTTTTTTAATCGGTTATAAATGCACTCAAAGCACACACGCTGAAAGCAAACCCCATAAAAAACAAACGTGGTATAATTATTATTATTATATAATTATTAAATATATTTATTTTGATTTCCACTAAATTTAAAAGTTTCTTAAATAAATGTAAAAAATCTTGTGGTTACAGTTAAACTTAATATAAACAGTCTTAAGCTCTGAACTAAAACCCTTTAAATAGTTAAGGATCAGCATAGAAACAGGCACTGATTAGAGAGTGGACCCAGCTAGTAGAGCAGTGAAGCTTTCGACTGGGAAACTGGAGCAAGTGCTGGAGGTAAGGGAGATCCCTTAAAAGCCAAAGTAGGGATAGGCTGCTCCAGCTGCCATCATGGAGCTCTTGGGCTCGGGAGCGACCGACTGATGATAGCCTCCCATATGATTTGCATTAGCACTGGGGAAGAAGGATCCGGCAAAGTTGTAACTGTCCCAGGACGAAGGATGATGCGATCCAGACGCAGCGGCAGAGGCAAACTGTGAGCGCAGCTGCTCAGCCGAGCTGGCGGCTGTTGTGGGCATAGAATAAGTGGAGGCGCCAGCAGTGGCTGCGTAGCCCGCACTAGCTGTGCTCATGTTGTAGGCGGAGTTCATGAAGCTGTTGCCGCTGCTGGTCTGTGTTTGTGGCAGGGACTGGCTCTGGACTGGGCTGTGGGCGGCAGAGCTGCTACTGCTGCTGGCGGGCGACATAGAAGCAACCGAGCCGCCATAACCGGCATTTGTCTCATAGCTAGCTCCACTAGCCGACCACGATTGGGTGCTGTACAGACCCATGCCCATGTTGGTGGCAGCAGCAGCACTTGAGCCATACGAAGCAGCTGTGGAGTTGCTGCCAAAGCTGGGCACTTGCTGAGTGTTGAGCTGCTTGCGCAGGCGAGCACGACGATTAGAGAACCACACCTGGACACGAGCCTCGGTAAGACCTGTGCCCTGGGCCAGCTCCTCGCGGGTGTATACGTCGGGGTATTGAGTGCGCGCAAAGATGCGTTCCAGTGCATCAATTTGATCATTCGAGAAGGTAGTGCGGGAGCGACGCTGTTTGCGCTTCAACTGAACGCTGGGCTCGGTGTCATCCTCGCTCTCATCTTCGCTGCCAGCGGAACAAGCACTGCCGCCGCCCAAGATTCCATCGATGCTGTGAGAGCCAGTACCGTTGCCAGAGCCGGAGCCCGAGGTGGTGCGCAGCAAGCGTGAAATGGAGCTGACTGAAGGCGCATTCTGTTTGTCACAGACGCCAGCCTCGATGAGCTTAGCGCGGATTTCCCAGCTAAAGATGCCTGGCTGTGATTGCTTCAGCTCCTCGATCCGTGCCTCGATATCGGGCGTGGCAACACGTGGCTTGCTGCCGCCGATGACGCCCGGACGAATGGACCCCGTCTCCTGGAAACGATTGAGGATCTTCGATACACAGCCATGCGAGACGCGTAACTGCCTGGAGATGACGCAAGGACGCACTCCAGCGGCGGCCATTTCTACAATTTGGCGGCGAATGTGATTGGGCAAAGGACGACCGTTGATGAAGACGCCGCCAAGCTGATTGACGCGTCCTTGTCCTGAAGAATAACAAAAAAATGGAAATAACGAGATTAGGTTAACTGATCTTCCAGTACACAGAGACTTAAAATTATCCCTCAAAATGTATGTTTTCCTTTCTAAATACTCTGCTGCGTGTGGCCATTTGAACTATTGCTCAAGCGATCTTCGGGCGATCCTCAAGTGATCTGCAATTAACTTTTCTTCGCTGCTCGATTGAGCGGCAATAAGTAATCCAATTATGCAGTTAGCATTGTTGGCTCGCAGGATAAGCAGCGCGGATCAGTTCGCACGATCTATTGTCTAAGGCTAAGGCTATTCGTTGGCCATTTGTCTTTGCGTTTGCCAATTCGCATGTAAACATAACAAAGCGCAAATTGCCAATTTGCGTGGGCCAAAAAAAAGTAAGCAGTAGGCATGGAAAATGCCGATCACTGTGCAGCTGTGCAGCCCATGCAATCAAATCAAACTAATAATCCATAAGCCAGACGGAGAGATGGAGAGACGGACAGACGGAGAGACGGACAAGCGTCCAGCTGTGCCAGGTAATATCAGTACGGTGTGAGAGTATAAAAGGCCAGCCCCAAAAAGCTCAAAGATTCCAGCTCAGTTGCTGTTGGTATTGTTGTTGTTGTTTTGGGGCGCTGACGTTGCTGCTACGTGCTACACGAGAGACCCAAACAACAGACGCTGAGCCAAGATCAAAGCAGCGGAGCCGACTCCAGACTGTTGAAAAGACGAGAAGAGCGCGCCAAAAAGTCTGCAAAGTCTGGACAGTGAGTCGTCGTCGCCTGGCTGACTGGCTGGAAAAGGTTGTGGCTGCAAGTTGTGATCACAATCAATAAGTCAAAAAGCTGATCATGATTGTTGTACGAGCGGACCAGCAGACGAGCGGACAAGCGGACAACGGACAAGCGGACGAGCGGGTAATGATCTCTCGTTTGTAGCCGGCGAAAGCGCTGCCCCATTTGATCATGATGATCATCATGGTGATCGAGCACTATTTTCTACGACGTTTTGTACTCGTAATTGTGGTAATTGGTAATAGAGCGTTGATGCTTTTGCTGACGATGATGATGATGATGATCGCTGTCGCATGCTTACCTTGAAAGGGATATCCAGCATAATAGGGTGTCATATTAAGTGCCGATACAGCCATGTCTGTGTTGTTATAATCCGTTTTAATACTTCGATTAATTTGATATGTTTTTATGTGTTACTATGCACGTTCACCAACACTGAAAACAGCACAAGTATCTTTTTTTCTAGTTCAGTTACTTCCTCTCTTGTTTCTTTTCAATTTTCAGATTTCTTTTCTATTTGTTGTTTGTGTAAGGCGCATGCGCACGCTGCTGTTTGTTGATGCTGCTCGTTTGCTTGACAGCTCGAAACTGATTTTGAAACGGTCAGCATCCGAGACTAAAACGAATTTGTGAGATTCTCAGACGATGCGACGGCGACGGCAGCGCTGCCTCATGCATGCAGAACACCAACAAACAAAAACAAGTTTTTTTTGTTTTCCACCAAGAACAAAAACAACAAACAGCATAACCCACGCATCGAGGGTGGCTAGCGTGAAAGAGACAGACACAGTTGCACAGCGCTCTCACTGTGCTGCGATCGTTAGCCGCTGCGGGTGTGAACAGTACAGCACTCTTTCTATCCGCTGCTCTCTGCTCTCGCGCTGAGCACATGTATCGGTGTGTGTGTGTGTGTTTGTTAGAGCAGCTGCGGCAAAGAGAACCAATGGGTGCGCATAGCATGGCTGCAATTGGTCGTAGCGCCGCCCCGTTTGATCCCTGGATTAGAGAGCTGACTTCTAAGTGGATCTAAGTGGATCTTGGACTCCATTACAGTTATTTATATGATACGTATTTGCGCTTGATTTGAAGTTATGCGAAATTCACGACATGGCTAGTTGTTTGTTACTTTTATCATTCCCAGGCACTTATTTTGCTGGATTGTCTTTTGTTGGCGTTTTATGTTTCCTGCTTGAATCGTAGGTCAGTTTGAATAACAGCGCTTAACTAACATTGATAAGCGTGATATAAAGTTTCATTATGCATTAAATATACTTATTCAAATATTTCTGTAAAGCTTATATTTCTGAGAAGAAAATATCATACAACTTGCATACACTTTAAATATATTCGTACACAGCACAATTTATATGAAATGTTCATAAAATAGTGAGAGTTGTTGAAAAGAAAAAAGAAAATCTTATCGCGTTGCATAGCAATAAGCCGCACTCAGTACCATTAAAGGTTTTCATTTTCTGCTCCTTCAACGCTTTACTACGGAAATGGGTGAACATTATGCAATGGCAGCAATAGAAACGCTTGCAAAGCAAACTCAATGCCAATGCCAACAAATAAACTCAGTGTATCTTTTGCTATTCTATATGGCCAACCGGTCTGTGACGTGGGTAGTGCTTTTGAATAGTTTGCATCCTTGTGTGTTCAATCGCATAGAACTTAATAAACACTTTCATTGAGTCCTGCTTCAGCTGCCACTTTGCTATAAGCCCTATGCAATGGCATGCATCAACTAACATTTTTGTTTGAGAATATATAAGAGACACAAAATAGATAGGAAAATTGAAATTATTGATGAAAATACTGATAAAACACTAATGGGTTTTTCTTTGAAACAAATTTACGGAATTCAAGGAAAATTCTACAGAATCATTTTTGCCTTTCATTATATTATAAATAATACCAAATTTCTTAAAGACAAAAGTCAGTCTATTCTCAGTGCGAACGCCAGCTGCTTCTCGACTCTCCCAAAACTTGGTTAGACAACAATTGCCCGAAGGAGTTGCTGCTCTGTTAATTAAGTAAAACCCAACCAAATGAAACGAATATTCATGAGAAAAAGATGGCCTCAAATAGAGCGTAGTTCGAGTCGGATGGGAAGCTGGCCAAACTATTTTCGCACGAGCAAAAAAGAGTCTAGTTAATTTCCTAGTGCATGACTTTTGGTTAATTTGTGGCCCAGTCGCTGGGCGGCCGAAATCAAAGAACTTTGTCCATGTTGCGCATACGCCGCGTGTGCGCACATGGAAATTATGCGGCCGCACTGTTTGTCGGCTATCCAAAAAGCGCAGTTGGCCTTGACTAACACACGACAACAACAACAATAACAATAAATAGTAGTTGTTGTTCAAGTTGTTGTTGCTGCCACTGTTCGAGCGCAGAAGTTGTTAATTCTGCTTGCGTACGTGTTTGTATCTGTAAGAAACATTTGCCTGGATGTGGGTGCACGTCTCTCAGTCTCTCTGTGTGCCATTTGGCAATAATTGTGATGCTATTGTTCAGGCGGCCGCCACGCTGTGTGTGTGGCTTCGCTGCGGGGCAATCGCTCAAAACTTATGACAACCCAAACAGCTACTGTTCGTTTCTGTAGCTGCGGCATTGATGTATCTGTATCTGTATCTGCAAACGTATCGCTATCTGTATCTGTATCTGTATCTGTATCTGTATCTCGCTATTGAACTTTCGAATGGCAAGTGTGCGGTCGCTCTTTTGTCTGAAGCTTCAAGTCTGCGGCCTTTGTCGGCAGCCGCTTATTAATATTTACACTTTCATTGCGCTGCCCCACTTTGCCTCCCTACCCCTTATCAAATTGATTGTGGCTCATGTGCGCGCTTTTCAATTCACATTATTTGTTGAAATAAATAAATCGAAGCATTTGCCACTGCTCTAACTTGTTACATATTTTGCGAACGTTCTGCTCATATAAGCAATATTTTTTTTGCCTTCATTGGCATTTTTTTGGGTAATTTTAATGTTTTTCTTTTGAGTGGGAGGCGGCAGAGCAGGCAAACAAATTTGCCTAGCTGTCGAGTATCTAGTTCAATTTGGAAATTCATTGGCAAGCGAAGCATGCGGCAACAGAACGAGAAGGAGAGGAATTGACTTGAGTGATGGCCCGCAAGAAACTCAGGAATTTCATTTTTTTTTTATTTCGACATACTTTAAAGTAAACAGCTGTAAGAGATACTAATTTAATTACTCTTGAAAGGTTCGACTTAAAGGAAACATAAAAAAATTTAAAAATATGTGACGTAATAACCTCATAAAAAGTAATATGCAGCTTTAAAATAGCTTTGAAACTAAATCTTTAGTACATATAATAAGTAAAACTATTACAGAATAATAATATAGTATAGGTAAATAATATAAAAAATAGTAAAAAACGAAGTAAAGTAAAGCAAAGATAATCTAAATTATGACGAAAAAGTTAAGCCTATAAAAGTTACTTTAAAAATTATAATATCTCACGACTTATTCGGAGTAACTCGTGAAAAAATGGTATCTGAACCAATAGCTTGACTACAAATAAATATAAAAGAAATAGATGAGTAAATTTGACTGGTAGAATAAGAAAATATATTATTATAAAAGTATCTAAATATGAAAAGTAAATGATTATTTTCAACTAAATTATAAATAATAATACTTCTAGAACTCTCAGACTCGTTCTATCTTAAAAATGATACAAACGCTTATAAGATAAATATAATAATGAAAAGCGATTTCTGGGACACATGGGAAAACGCTTAAGATAATACAAATCGGCAGTCGTCATCTGTTATTCAAGATGCTCAGTATATAAAACGGCTCATTAAAAGCATATAGATGTGCCCTAAATGCAACACTAATGATACCCAAAATGTTTCCAATAAACTCCACTGAAAAATTACCACTAACGCCCATATGTCAGCTTAAATGAAAGCCCCTTTAGGCCGGAATTCAAGCAAGCAGCTAGCAGCGAGCAGCAACAGCTGTTGGGCCTAAAAACAAGAAAACTAAATTAAAACTCAACCGCAACTGTTTACACAGCAAATGTTACCACAAAAGGGCGGCACGTTAAAGCCGCCGCCGCCGCCGCCGCCACCGCTGCTGCCGGTCTCCCAGATGAAATCCCAGAGGAAGATGATTAATTGGGGCGGCTTCTGCTCGAGACAGTTGCCGGTCAGCTGGGAGCCGCGATCTCCGATCGAGGTGAGAAGAGTAATATGTACAAATATATCACTCCTCCATGAAGCAGCGCTTAAAAATGAATTAATAACGTGTGAGCCGAAAACGCCCACAAGCCGGACAGTTGGCCAAAAAGGGAGATATTGACCAGGTCGAAATTCAAACTGACCAATCGAGTCGATCTGGGCGGACACGCGCATGACGCGGCAAAGGATAACAGCGGCCAAAGGATATGAGCGCCTGACTTTCAGCGAGGCACAACAAAGGATGCCCATTATGTGCATGATCTGTGGTTTTTTATGCCTTGCTGCCTTGCCGCCTTGCTGCGGCGCTTTGTCGGCAAGTCGACAAAGCCGGCAAAGTCGAGAAGTCGGGGCTGGCAGGACACACACGCCGTTTGCCAACGCCGGCGGCGGTGGCGGTGGTCGCGGCGTCGGCGTTGAAGTGTGAATTCTAACAGTCCGCAACGACTCTCAACGCTCTCCTCTCGACTCTGGTCTCTTCTGCCCGATCGTAAATAAAGAAACATTTGAGCTCTGCTCTAAAGATTCACGCGCTGAAATGTGGCGGATTCTTTGAAAAAATTATGCTCAACATTAATTGCCTTTGGGCTCTTCTTTTTGTTCCTTCTTGAGTGTGTGTAGCGCCCACGTTTAACGCGTTCCTGCTAATTCCTGGCCATGATAGACATCGCTGATCCTTGATTAGCACTCCTTGATGGCCATGGGCGTGGCAACTCCTTTCTGCGCCAATTGCTTTAGGTTTCCATCTTTCCCTCTCTGGCGTCAAGCCATAAAATTCGTTTAGCACCTGCATCCGAGGCGAGCGTGAGGTGTGATGTCAATGATTATAATTATAACGCCTGCACCTAGTATTAGCTAATGAAAGGGTTCCCGCCCAACACCAGACCAAATCAATCTGCTTCAGATTGATTGTCGAGTGCGCTCTAATAGAGATGCTACCAAGTTACGCCAATGGACAAAGCGCTGCATATGGTTAGATAGAAGAGCAGAGCAGAGCAGAGCAGAGCGAAGCCCTGTAGTCGATGCTAAATTAATATTATGATAATATGCGTAAAGTGTTATATAAAGGGTTTCATTGCATTAGTTACAGTATTGGAGCAGAGAAAGAAATTAGATATTTCCATCTTTCACAAAAGAATCTTAAGTGTTTCAAGTTTCTCAACCTCGATCAATTATCCACACATCAACATGTTAAAGCAAACAATGTCGTACAGAAGATAATATAAAGAATATATAATCAACTTTTAAATCTTTTATTATGTGCCTTTTGTAAGATTTTTAATTAAATAATATTAAGATTCCCTCAGATATATATAATATTATTACTAGAACATGTTTTTAATTTAAGTTAGCTACCATCACACTCAAGCCTAGTCGCAGTCCATTTTTAAGGTAGCATTTTCAAGTCTTGTAATCACATTATGCACACGAATCATGTATTCGTTCAGTGCAGCGAGGATCTCACTGAATCATTTCGATAACGTGCTCAATTATGCATGGCCGCACACATAAATTCCCCACATATCTGGCATGTTTCACATATTTATCACATTTTGATTACAACTAATTTGACATTGAAATATTAGCATGTCCAGAGGAAAAACCCCCAAACTACAACCATAAACCAAATAATCACGAAAGGCAATCAATCCTTTGATGCTCACGATGATGATGCAAAGCAGGCAGCTATAACCTATAGAAGAGCTCCCTGCACAGATACAGACACAGATACATATTCCGATAGAGAAGTATACATAAATAATAAAATTAAATGCGCTCAAAGCCTTTTCTTGCCTTGCAACTGTATCTCTGTTGCTTTTCCCGTTTTGATTTATTTTCCATAGTAAATGGATTTTCGTAATGCATTTTAGTTCTGCATTGAGAGGCATTTTCACCGCCACCGCCACCGCAGCCACCGAACATGAAATTATCGCCAGAAAGTGCCATGTGAAAATGGGAAAATAAATAATTATCGAAAGGTTACATGGCTGCCATGCGGAGTCGGCAACTGAACTTCTTCTTCTACTTCTGCTGCCTCTTCTAATTAAAGACGCATTTCCAGCAACGTCGGCAGCTCTGCCGAAAATCGATTGGCCACAATTTCCATTTCTGTTGACTTTTCCGAAGTGGCAATTGGCCAGCGTGATTTTCAATTATGAGCCCACTGTGCAGCGCGTATCGGGCGGCACATGTCAAAGTCCGACTTGGACTTTAATAAACAATTGCTGCCACATTTTCAGCCACAATTATGTGGCATCAAGCCAACTTGCCGTTAAGCCCAAAAAAAAAGACTCGTGCCGCCGACGTTTCCTCTTCTTCGACTGTGAATAATTAAGCTGCATGTTATCTTCAGTTGATTTAATTCGATTTTGATTAGTTGCGCCATTTTTGCATTTAATTGTTGTTACTTTTCTCAGAATCTGTAATTACTATAGCTACATTTACTGCTTTCATCTAGCCGATAGCTCTGAAGATTGAAGAGAAATCTTACAAATATTGTCAATTGATATCTCATGTAATACTTCAGATTAGCTTTCTAGTTGTACAGAATGCACTGAGCCATAAAATGTAAAGCAATTCTTCTGATACAACTGTCAACAAAGACTCAAGCAGAAGAAGAATCCAAAAATAATAAATAATATATTCACATATTCAAAGGGAAGAATCAATCTGAGGCACAAACAATAAAAAAGTATCCAGCTCGAAAAATATTTCAGTTTTGACAGAGATCGGAAATATAATAGGGAACAAATTTATACCAATAGCTGAGGATGTGAGATTTGAGAGAAATATGCATTGTTGGCGTATCTAAGAAGGGAAGGGGAGGGTAGCTCCTTGTGTCGTACAGGGTAACCTGTAGTCGGACAGTCTTACTTGTTACATCGGCTAAATCAATTCGCATATTAATATTTTTCGCCAGCTCTCCCAATCAATTATAAGCTACTTTTCCATTTAAATATTTAATTCATGGCTATATAATGTGCTCTTTAGTGGGCGTTCAAAATCAATTCGCAATAATCTGCGGCCAAATGCGATTTGGTCAATTAACACATTCGACAAACAACATAATTTGTGAAATTTGTATCTTAAAGATGCGCAGTCGCATTCGCATGGCGTCGAAGTGTATAATTTAATTAGCATAATTTGGCAACACCTTTTTGGGCGACGCCCACCAGTGTCGAGCCGCAGCTGCCTAGCCAAAGATGCCTAAAAGTCGCTGCCGAAGCTGTATCTGTAGCTCTAAATGCGTCTGTGATGTGCTGTGTGTTTTGTATTTGCTTAGGCTAAAAAGCGCTGCTAAAGCGATTGGCAACGGCAGCGCAGCCAGGACAGTTGTATCCTGGCCAGCATTTGACTAAGTTGGCGTATCAAATCGATCATTGGCACAGTTTGACAAGTCTATTTGCAGAGACAAAACACACACAAACAAACGACTACCACCTGTGTTCCGGCTCGAAGAAGCGTAACACTCACGATTTGTAATGGCCTCTAATCAGGCGACAGAAATGCATGCAAGGACCTACCGCGCAGTTACCCAACAGGTAGCACGCTCTCCCTCTCCCTTGCATTCTTAGCTGCATTCTTCATTTCTGCGGTTCGGGTGTTAATGGTTTGTTAGGCATGTCCTGGTCTGCTTGTCGCCTGTCTGTCTCATAGCTATCACCTGTTGTCCGCGATCTGCAACGCCCTCGCCAGCAGCTCGATACGCCGCAATTATGACGCCTCTGCAACTTCCTCTGTCTCTGCAATTCTCTCACTCTCTCTCTCTCTCTATTAGCCTCGCTTTTGTGTTAATTTAGTTATCTACCAAAGCCTCACGCAATTTTCGCCGGAAATTGACAGTTGGCTGGGCTTGAGCCTGGGGTCGGTGCCCACAGATCTTTGATTTAGGATGCACTCTTTAAAAACGCATTCGACTGCATTTAAACATGTTTATAGCCAATGCCAGTGATAAACACAAAAACGCCGACCGTCATCATAAATCTGCGAAAACTTGCGATCGGCAGTCCGACTGCCCCCTCATCAATAGCGAGGCGCAGGAATGGAAAGAGAGGCTAAGGCACCATGTTTAGCAAATTACTCAACAACTCAGACATTGATGATGCAGTGCCTCCAGTCTGCAAGTCCTTGGCGCGTTTTGTTGCCATCAAATAAATTATAAAGAACGCCCAACAAGGAGGCAGAGAGAAAGAGAGAGAGAGAGAAAGAAAGAGTGAGAGTGACTGAGGGAAACTCTTTGATATGTTGGCTAACAAATTGCTCAGCAGCTCCTCCACATGTGGGAGACGACATACAGTCTGCATCGGCCGGTTAAGCAATGGATGGGAGGTTAGTGGTTGGCGAAGGGTGTTGCATGTGTCAGCAGGCTGCACAAAGCGATGCCGCTGGGAGTTGCCCCTTTAGTGAGTTTTTAATTTATGTTATTGATGCGAAGATATATGACAGACACTGTGCGAAAAGCCCTGACTGCACAGCTTTTGAGCCGAATTGCTACTTAAGTATAATTTGGTTGCCTTTTTGTGAAGTAATAAAGTTTATTGGGAGCTTCCGAAAGTCGTTTGAATAGTCAAGTGTGCAAGTTCGTGTCTGGATAAGTAAAAGTAAGAATTTGGCTTACTGAACAACTCATTGATCACAAATATAACAATGAATAATAATGAACCCATAAAAGTGGAACATAATCTATATAATCTAAAAATTTTGTTAGACTAATAAATCATTATAATTAACTACATCATTTCCCAATACTGTCTCCATATATCTTTACGTTTCTTCTTAATATGAAAATCTTTGTTTGAAATATACTTCAAAATATTTTTAAATTTTATTTTAATTGTAATTTTTATTTTAACTTATTTTTTCAGAATAAATATAATTATATAAATAATTTTTAAATAATAATCTTACGGAAACTTGTTAAATCATTTCTAAGGTTGTTTGAGATATTGTACTATAAGTATATATTAAAAAAAGTTAATTATTTTCACTTTGTTATACTACTTTAATTCAAACATATCTCTAGATTCATAATTTGCAATTTTGAATATTTTTCAATATTTTTCCAGTCATTTAATTTTCGCTGCCTCTTCTTATTTCTTTTTTTTTGAAGAGATTAATATTATATCACGTCAATAATATCTTCTTAAGCTTTCAACTCTTTTCTTTTTGAAAGTGTAGTTTGGCAACATCTCAAAAGCTGCAGCCCCCTCAACGTCAATATCTCAGCGGTGATCGCTGGGCGCGCGTGTGGGAAAATGCGGGGCATGCAACACATCAGACGATGCAATTCGGCAATTTCGGTGAAGGTTGCTCAACAAATCCCCAGTTCCAGACCCAGACCCAGACCCAACACAATCCAATGCAAACGTAAAGTCAAAATGAAAACAAAAACGAAGTAAAAATTTGTTTTGCGCGTATTTAAAAAGAAGGCAAATGAGTTACGGATTTGCAATCGCTTAAGTTGAGTGCCAATCTGCTCCACGAGACCCGCTGGCACTCAATCCGGTACCCCCCTCCTGTTGGTGCTGCTGCAGTCATATAAACAAATGAACATATGTAAAATCCATGCTCGAAACGCCGCAAAAGACAAGAGTCTGACGGGAACGCTGACGGTTTTAACGACTTGACACAGAGCTGCAGGCGGGGGTACGGGGAGTAGTAGCTAAAGAGTGGAGAAAGGCAACGGGGTGAGAGCGAAGCCTACAAGCAATAGTGACTGGACAAAGTGGCCGACAAAAGTCACTCGCAGCCAAAAACCAAAAAGACCTGAGCAGAACACCAAATATATCTGTTGCTGTAGTGCTGTAGCTATAGCTGCAAATGTATCTGCATCTATAGCTGTAGCTGTAGCTGTCGTTGTAGCTGTAGCTGTTGCTGTAGCTGAAGATCACAGCTGGAGCTGACTGAAATGGCTTTGAAGCGCACATTTGCCAAAGTGATCGTAAAAATGCCAGGCCAAATACCTTGAGCACGTCAAGCGCGGCAATTAAAATTGAACTTTTATGTTACAATGACATATAGCCAACCAGCCAACCAGCCAAGCTGCCGGCCAACCGACCAGGTCGAGCGCCCCGACTTTCGAATGAGATGCAATACGTTCAGCCAAAAGATCACGCCAGGAGACACTCACAGAGCGACCAGGGGCATTTCGAGGGGCTGTGGGACGTAACATCAAAAGGCTCGAGCCGCAAACGCACTTGCCAGTAAGTGGGCTAAGATGCGGCTCAGCAAGTTGGTAACTGGGAAAGGGGCCAACTTTGGGTAACTGGGAATTGGCACCAAGTGCGCGCTGCTGCTGCTGCTGCTGTCGACGGGTTCAAAGTTTTTGGCCGGACAATGCAAAGCAGGCGAAAGGCCAGCGCTTAAATCCGATGCAGATTATGTTTTTGTTTTTTTCCTTTAGTCTCACAATTTAATTGCAAATAAATTGAGTTTTTGGTACTTCATTTAAGCGAGACGCTTAACACACACTTAGCCACACACACACACACACCTTTCCAGCCAGCGGATCCATCAAAGTCAGGGGAACGTCTTTTTGCCCAGTTGAAAGTTGCGCGATTTTTATGTTGTCTCAGTCGAAGTCGCTGCTAAAAGCAAACGTAACGAAATGACAAATGAAATTGAAAATATATTTTTTAGGTCTTCTAGACGATGCTCCAACTGATCTCAGCTACAGACAAAGTACTAGCCTAGACTAAAGGATTTTGTTGGCTATTTCGTTTTTTAATTAAAAAAAATCTTTTGGGCTGTTAAATTTTTAGCCAATTTGTATCTTAAGGTTTTCATGAGCTCTACTAAATTTTATATATAGTTGTCGAATATCGTCTTTGAATATTCGTGAACATTTTATCAGACAAATATCCATGGCTTTTTCATTCATTTTACTCAATAAAAAAGCAAACTTTGTACAATCATGAAATATTTATTTTATGACACAAAAACGTAAAAAAATCCTTTTAAGATTATCCTTTTCATAATCCAACTTTAACAAAAGTAAAAAATCTTTTAAATCTAAAATTCTAAGTGTCAATGATTCTGAAGTCAATTGAATTGCTGTATGAGCTCGAATTTCAAATCTTTTTATTCATTAGCTACCATGCTACATATATATTACCTATAATAATAGTCGTAGTAACAGCTAACTCCCAAACAAAGCTTAAGAAATCTCTGTTAAAGATCCCATAAAAAATTCAATAAAAATCTAACTCAGACCTTTAAGTCAAACAAAGTGATTCACTCGAAGTCCCAAAAAGCAAAAATTAAGATAGGCGAAAATGTGTGAAAACGAATCTTCACACTTTTTGAACAATTTCCAGTTCCAGTTTCCAGTTTCCAGTTAATATGGGAAGTACAAAGCCCCCCAATTAGTGTCTCATAAATGGAATTCAGAAATCCATCAACAAAATATCGAATATTAAAAGTCGAATCAAAGACTCAATGCTTGAATGGTAGCAAATCCTTTCAAGTGAACTGGAGCACATGTTGTGCTCGAACAGGACATCGACAGGACATCGAAGCCAATGATTTACTAGGGGGCTGTAAATTTGTTCGGCGGGCATTTGAAAGTCAAGATTCGAACATAAAATCTGTGTATAGATCATCATCGGAGGCTGTAAAACTTTAAGTGCATGCATGCAGTCGAATTCATTCACAGAGAATCATAAAAATCGTAAAATGAAAACAAATCCTGTAACTAGAACAGAGTGGGTGCAGGACGTGCCTGGAAGTTTCGGTTAACTGGAATACTAGGAAGCCGGACTGCACAGTCAAGCATTGTCCTTCTGCTAGTGTTTATGACTACCGAATGTTGAACGAGTAGCCAAGATGTCCTTGCCACTTGCTGAGCACCAACTGTGCTAGCTGTGCATCTGTATGGGACATTTGCCTCATGCCAAGACGTCCTGCGGGACCTCAACTCTGTTTGCTTGCCACGCAAATTTAGCATGAAGGAGTGAAAACAGTTTCCCAATTGTCCTGCTAGTATACTCTTGCTATGTGTGTGTGTGACTGTGTGTGTTAGCTTCCTAATTTTCACTTGACCTGCTGCAGTAGAAGCAGTCAATCAGTCATGTGCCTCACCTAGGGATTGTTCAATATTGAACTTGTCTGCCCAATCTGTTTGTTTTGCTTACCAGTTGCAGCTACTGCGGCTACGATTGAGATTTGAATACTTGTGAATATTCACATGAGTGCGGCTTTTGTTGACAGTTGTCCAACAGATTTTGATTGATCATTAAGCGGAACTTCATTATAATATAGAATTTGCCGATAGAAACGACTAACGGTTGCTTTTCTTTTGACATAGTCGAAAGAGATTGTCTAGACATTATTCAAGATTCAAGCGAAAAATATTGTGTATTTCTATCGTATTAATTTTAGCGTGTGGCCAAAAAAAAAAAAAATCTGAGCTAACAGCTTACATTTTATTGATCCTAAACGAATGTGGAATTTGTAAGCTAAATGTTTCTAATGTAACAAATTGAACACAAAAAGTTTCAAGTTTCATTTACAAATAATAAATATTTGTTAAGATTATTATTAGAAATTTTTAGCTATATTAAAAATCTATCATACTTATATTGGGAACCTATATTGGGTCTCGAACTACTAGGTTGATCTGCAGGATGACTTGAAGTATTTTGGATACCAAATAGCATAAGGCTGAACATTAAGCATCTGGCGTATAACCGCAAGCTCACTGAACAATATGCTTCGATTATGACTGATTCATAACTATGCTTTTATGTAGCGTCTGCACGTGCTCAACTTTAATTTGAGTTCGACAAAGCAAACAACGCTCGCCGAAGTCAACTTCCAGGCTACAAATAATTTACGTAACTGCGACAGGACGTCAGTTTAGAGTGCCACAAGGCCCACCTTCCCAAATGGAACTTCCGTTCAAAGAATACTTATCGCCTACTTCGCTTGCCTTGGGACCTGCGTCCACGCTTGAGGAGTTCCAATAATTGAAAACTGTCAATGGGCAAATTAGAAAATTTGTCATGTTTATCGTGACCAAGTTTGTGGTCTACTTTACAAGTATATTTTTCTGCTTCTGGCAGGCACAATTAATAGTCAGCTCGGCATGTCCTGTGGCTCATTTGCATTGGCAGTCGGAGCGCAGATGAGGCATGCGACTGCATTCAAGTGCCCGAGCGACTCTTCCTGGCATTGCACAACGCTTCATTAGCATCGAATTTTATGCTGATTAGCGCTGAGAGTGTTTCGAGGATGCAGGACCTCAGCTGAACTCACTTCAGCTGCAGCTTGTAAGTCCAGGCATCGGCTATTTTTACAGCCTGACGGGCTCATTCCGCTCAATTCCATTTTCATTTCAATTTCAATTTGAATTTCAATTTGTATATAGAGCACATTTGCATTTGGCCTGCTGCCACACACGTACACTTACGTTTACTCACATACACACACACACACACACATTCGTGCAACGGCCATTTTTGTGTGCTGGTTGTATTGGTTTTTGCTTTGGCCAGATGCAGGCGGCGTGTGTTCGCATATGCGTCTCCTTAATATGCGTAAACTTCACGCTTAATTCTTTATATTATGATGATGTCCTTTCGCTGCTTTTTGGCTTTTGTTTTCAATTTTCGGTTTTCGGTTTTTGGTTTTACAATTTTTCAAAAACTCCATTTGGCAGTTTTGTAGACCAGGTGTGTCTAGCTCTATGTGCCTGCATATCTCCCTCTCTCTCTATCTCTCTCTCCTTTCCTCTTTGTATCCTTTATCGAAATCGACTGCAATTAATGTCTGTTGATAGATTTTTATGTTTGTATATCGGTAAATGACTTTGCAGCTGAGGGTTGAAATGGAAACCCCCTCTCGACATATGTACAGCAAAACTCGTTAGGAGGTTGTCTAGCTTAGGAAAGTGCTTAAAAGTGAGCGCGATTTCTATAATTAACTTCAGAAATAACAGACTAAGCCCAACTGCCACTATATCTGTAAAGATACACCTACTACGTCTGTTCACAATCAAATTTAAAATATTTATGCATCTTGCTTTACAAGCTAGTTTCATATAAATTGGAGAGTAAAAATGAATTTTGACCTCAGTTGAAACGCCATTAAATTGTTCAACACTCATAATTCATATGGCAAGTTAACATGCTAACGAAACAACAAACAGAAAACTATCTTGGCTTGTTAGATAAACAGCATCTCCACCGAATGATGTCTGTGCAAACACACACAGGAGGGTGGTCGTAAATAGGCATGAACGGCCATTGTGCAGCAGGATAAGTCAAGCCAAGCCCAAAGGAACCCCCATAAAACTTGACGATGACAAACAACAAAACGGGCTATGAGGCCTCGCGTCTATGATACTACTTGGACCTTGCCCAACTAACAGCCCAGAAAAATCGCAAATGAACAGCAACAGGAACTGCCAAGAAGAGTGAAGACTACATGACCAAGTCGAAAATTAAATACCCTAGCAATTATGATTTTTAATAATTTACACTAAATATCTGAGCATTTATATGATAAAAATATCTGAAGAGTAAAGCTGACTTAATTGCAAGTTTTCATAGCATAACTCAATGCTTGAATGTTAATTAGCATATTAATAATTATCAGATAATTCTCTGAAGCAACTTTAAGCATTAGACGGATCTAATATAATTATAGTTCAATAATTTATCAATTATTGATCTAGAATTGAAGATATCAAGAGCTCGAATTCTATTAAGCGTTACATACAGATTGACAAATTTATGTTACCTTTAGCAAGAGTATAAAAATGGCATAAATAAACACACATACACACATAGCCAGGACCGTGGGTGCTGAAATGCCAACCGGAACGATTGATAATATAATGCGCAAGAGGTAAAAACGGTGGCCATGAGTCCTGTCCCGTTCTGTTCTCTTCTGCTCTGTCCTGTGCCGTCGGCAGCCTTCACGCTTTAATTGGCTGCCGGCGACAAAAGTCATATATTGTGCACAAAAGTGTCACACACAAGGACAACAACAACAACAACACACACGTACACACGCACACACACTGCGAGCAGCAGCCATGACAGGACTAGTGACAGCTGCACAGATCGCTGATGATGTCGCCGCGTGGCAAAGACGGGCGGACGCGTCGGGGGGATGTTTCTTTGATTGTGCGATTGTTGTTGATATCAAAGCGCAGAGCGCGAACCGCCCCACAGCGAGTAGCCAATCAGCGTGCGCAGCCGGCTCGCAGGCCTACGCCCCTGCCTCGATTAAAGCGCAGAGCAAGCGAGAACGCGCACACGCGCGCTCTCTCTCATCGCGCTGTCTCGCTCACGTTGTGTGCTGAGACCGGGCAACCGTTTTTGATCGTTGCCATATTGTGGCGCCAGGCAACAAAAGGGCGGACGCGAAAGCTGCGCGCAGCTCTCTCTCACTCTCTCCCTCTCTGCGTATTTGTGTGTGAGTGTGTGATTCGTGTGCTTGTATTGCTATTGGGAAACCAGTTTATGGCCGCGATCTCATTGTCGGCCGCATTCGCCGCCCGGCGTCGCCTTCGTTAATTTATGCCTTTAGTTGCTTTGCAAGTCTCGTGCTGTTTGATCGTTCCAAGCGCGCGCAATTCCAAGAAACGTCACGAAGTTCGCTTTGCGAAAAACAAAAAAACAACTCGCGCTTCCTTCCGTCGGACATCGCGTGCGCGCAACTCTTATTTACTGTTATCAGCGGGCCAAGCTGCAGTGATTGGCTTTTCGACCAATAGAGTCATGTGAATTGTGCATTGTTCCTTGTGCTCCCACTTCTTCTTCTACTTATTCAACGTGTTGTGCGTGCAATTGCTTCTGCCCAGTTCCGCGCCTGGTCTGTGCGCCATCTGCCAAACGTAGTTCCTAAGTTAATTCATAAGTAAAACACAGTAAAAATCAAAATGGATATGTCCAGCGCCAACTCCTTGCGGCCGCTCTTTACTGGTTATCCTTTTCAGGGTAAGTCTGGGGCGCAAAGGTCATCAGTCGAAAGGATATAGCTCTTCAAATATTAAATTTCTATTCTAATTTTTTGAAGATGTTAATTTACATTTGATAGGATATTTCAAAGAAGTTGGATCTTAATATAGAATTTCCTAGTTTCAGAATGTATAAGAAATCCTTTATATATATATCCTCTATATATAATCGAATCTCTACTAAAAAATTGAGTAATAAAATCAAATATTGCAATATGCACATTATTATAATTAAAATATCTATATTTAATAAAATTTTACTCCTGGATTCTTGATTAAGATCCCTCATACTTTAGAATTAGAAATCAAAAACTCAATACTTCCTTAATAACATTGTAAAACGATATACATTTGATATTGACTTTGTAATATTTGATCGCTTGAGGTGTGCAAATGAACTATAAGACATCCCATTTCAGGCCAGGGACGCGTCAATCAGCTGGGCGGCGTCTTCATCAACGGTCGCCCACTGCCCAACCACATACGCCTGAAGATAGTTGAAATGGCGGCCAGCGGAGTAAGGCCCTGTGTGATATCGCGACAGCTACGAGTTTCGCATGGCTGTGTGTCCAAGATACTGAATCGCTACCAGGAGACGGGCTCTATTCGGCCGGGCGTGATTGGCGGCTCCAAGCCGAAGGTGACTTCGCCGGAGATCGAGGGACGAATCGATGAGCTGCGCAAGGAAAATCCCGGCATATTTAGCTGGGAGATACGCGAGAAACTGATGAAGGTGAGTGCGCAGTGGGTGCTCCTCGCTCGCTCTGTCTCTACGGCTTGCTGCACCTGCGCAGGAAGCAATAAAATGTGAGGACACAAATGGCATACGGATTTGCAGTAGCTCTCTAACCGCATAGCATTATGTCCATTCAGTTCGGCTAACACAAACGCGGCTTACTTCCGTTTTCCGAAAAGTCACGTGGCACACTCGGGTCGACGATCATAGAATCGGGTGCAGGTCCGGCCTACACGCCCGCCCGCTGGCTTTGTTTATGGCACGTTACCATCTCTTTCGGCCCTTTGCATATGCCCTGTCCTTCCGCCTTTCGGTCTATCTGTGTGCCATTTGGCCATTTGGCACAGTTGACACGATGGCCAGTTGACAAATTTGTTGTACAACGGCGACGACAAATTTTAGCAAGATGCCACCCAAAGCGTTAAGAAATCGATTAAAGCATAAAAGTCGGCAAAACGCCAACGGGCTTCATCTTGGCCGCCTTTTTGTTGTTGTGCGGCGACTGCGACTCTGTCTTATCCTTGAGGCCAGCAAGCTGCAACACAGCGCAATATGTTTATTTTTTTGTGTGTTTGTTTAGTTTTTTTCATTGTTTTTATGTTTTGTATGCAGCCCTGTGGCAAGCGCTTCTAACTTCCGGTTTGACAAGCATCTTAGCATGGGGCAAACGGCCAGGTTATAGCGTGGGCCAATGCAGCAGTTCGTGTTGCACCTAACGGCACAGGGAACACTGAGCGAAATAGAGATCACTTGAAAGTTAATATATTATGATCGAACTTGGAGCTGAAAGGATATGTGTAGGTGTATCGAGTTCAAATAGGAAGTACGATTGATAGCTATACAATTATTTAATATTATAATCTTCTCTCATATGTAAACATTAATAAGCTCAAATAAAATTAAATATACGTGGGTTATATAGATTATATAGCCAAAATCTTGGATATTCTACATAAAATATCTTCAAAAAGAGAGTTCAATCTGTATTAAAACTTTCAATGCCGAAGGATCTAGTTTACATTGAAAGGAGCAGGGGACCGTCATAGTACTCTTGGATTACGTACTGTATTCAACTCCGAGCTTATATACAAGGCGTACTGTCCTATTCAGCCTGTCTTTGTCTAAGTAAATTCTCTTCAATTTTAAGCACATTTGAAGTGAAGATTTCAATATCTTAAATTGAGCGTAAGTCAAAAATATCTAAAAGAGCAATAGGAATATATTCCTATTACCATATTCTACTCTTGATTTGAAATTTAGAATTTGATGTTTCTATGTGGTATTCAATTATTTACTTTATCCCAGCTGACATGGCAGATGAATTTCAATAATGAAAAAAATATTCAAAGGCCACCATAGTATGATATTTAGGCCCTCTGCCTAATGATTTAGTTAATTTACCACCTTGCCTTGTCACACTTAATTTTCTTTCAGTGTGTATTATCTTACTTTAATTCAAGTCATTTCAGTTGAAATTGCGACAAAAACAGACATTTTCCCATATGTCAGTTTACTCCCTCTCTCACAGACACACGTCCAATTCGAAGCAAAGAGACGTTGTCATTATTTTTAGCACAAATTAGCGTGAAAAATATAAATATAAATTTTGGCACATAAAAAAGTAAAAGAGAAACAGAATAAAAACAAAGCGTGGAAAAAGCCTTGAAGCGGGTTTTCGAAACAGATTTCTGAACCTACGCCAATGTTGTTTGCTCAGGGACTGGCAGACCGAGTGTCTCGTGCTGCCTACTGATCAGATGCGACTCCCTTGCGCTTGCCTCACTCTTCCATTGCCCCTCTTTGCTGCTCTTTGCTCTTTATTTGAAGCCGCAATTAGTTACAGTTTATGTGGGGATACCGATTCGAGCGGCCATCGATGCGATCGGTCGAAGATATTGCAAACCGCCAAACAGCAAAAGGCACACGATCAGTTGCATCATTCGTCGAATGTATCTGTTAGCTGTGCATCTGTATCTGTAGCTCTCACTCTCTCTCTCTCTCTCTCTATCGCTCTCTCCATCTATGGCTGGCAGTAGGCGTAAAAAGTGCCTCCAGGTGCGCTTCACGCTTAATTAGAATACGCCATCGGCATCTCATGCTGTCCCTCATGATCGTCGGTAAGATCGCAGCCTGATCTTAAGTCGCTTGCTTTGTGGTTAGAGGCAATTGTGGTTGCCGCCTGTTCGTGATTGATTCAGGTGGTATTTATTGCATAAATCAATTGATTAATCGCCAGTAACGAATGCCTGATCGCAAAGATCACTTGAGCAGTGCAATTAAGTTTTTTATGCTGCAAACTCAACTAACAGTGTTCCCACATGCATTCTAAGCAGATGCCAGATAGAAAGTATGCATAGAAATGAATATATACTAAGTTCTAAGTCTGAAAAACAAGCTATGCAAAATATTTAAGCCATGTTTATCAATATGCACCCAAGATTTCCGAGAAATTCAGCTATAAAGCCTCTTAACTCATACCCAATTGGAACTTTGGGCATCACACCTGTCACTCAAATAAAAGGAGAAGTTTCGAGGTAGAAAAATAACGCATATGTATATATATATATATATATATATATACATATCAATGTATATATATATTTAAAGCGCACTCAAGTGTCAATCCGACTGTCAACTAATTAATTAAATTTCAATTGAATTTGTGTAGCCAGAAATCAAAGAGGTAACAAAATAAAATATGAATATAAGAAGAGGAAAAAGGTGTCGCACAGTCGGGGGGCTGGAGTCTGGAGCTGGGGGCGCGGCAGCCAGTTGTCAGTTGCTACAAGATAAGCTGTCACACATTCCAGCTGGCAACTGGTAGAAGCTGTCGGGTAGACCGGAGCCAACCAAGTGCCTTGAGGCATAAAAAACGCAACAAAAGTCTAGTTGAAAATCAAAACATATTTCAATCGTTGTTGCTGTTGCTGTTGTTGCTGCAACAGTTGCTGCTGTTGCTGGTGTTGCTGCTGCTGTTGTTGTTGTCATATTCATGACACTTTCAATAGAAATAAGAGCCAGTAGCCAGAGCCAGTGGAGCAGCTAACCAGACAGCAGGCAGTGTGTAGCTCAGCTCTCCCCCTTCCTACAGCTGGACAAAATGTCAGTTTCCAACTTTGAGTTGGCTCTAAGCGGCGTCTGGGCCATGTCTATGAGGTGCCAGTTGTGGCACCTCAGCTATTACCTGCTCATAATTTTCATGTTACTGCTTATTATTAATCACAAGCAGAGAGTGAGAGAGACAGAGAGGGGGAGAAAAAAGTGTTTGCGGCACATGCCACTCCATTTGAGACGCTGACGCTGGGTCAGTTTTTTAAGCAGCTCCAACTCCAACTCCAACTACAACTACAACTGCAACTTCAACTCCAGCTGCAGCTCCAGAGATCAGACAGCGATTAGCTGGGAGCTGCACTCTCGACGTGTTGCTCTAATGAAAACTGACAGTTTTCGTTTTGCATTGCATGAGAAATTGGTTTGGATTTTATACGTTTTCTGTTATGATTTGATTTCGATTTCAAGTTTCGCGGGAATTACGTGAAAAAGTGTTGTCGTTGCCTAAGCGCCATTAGGTTTCAAATTCAAATCAATTTGAAAAAAGCTCTGAACATTAAGATATATGTAATTACGACAGTTTCTAGTTTTATGTTTTAAGCTACGAAGATTAGAGAGAGATATAGATACGCTGTGACTTTGCAGAATAATATAGTAAAGATAGTAATATAATATAGTCTAGTAATATAGTAAAGACGGTAAAGATATAGGACAACATATGTTCTATATTACTCTAACGTAAAGGAAATCAACTTTTAAATAAATAAATTTATTTAGCTAGAGTTTGTTTATATACAAAAAGTTTCTTTTGTTTAAATAAATCTTTTGTTAAAATAAATCTTTAAAATATCTATGCCTTATCAAGACAGTCTTAAATAAATAGGAATATTAAATAATATTTCTATATATTTTGTTGCATCAACTGCAAAGCTAAGTGCATTATGATTTACAGCTCAGAATTGTCAACAAAACACGTGACATTCGCAGACAAATTCTGAAGCCCTGCTCGGCTTGACATTTCTTCTAATTGGATTACAACACAGAGAGCTACCAAGAGAAAGAGATGGAGTGAAAGAGAGGGATAAAGAGAGAGAGTAGACTAGAGATAAAAAATGTGTCCAAACAGCAGCAAGTGGGCAGCTGCCCAGCAACTGGGGAATTAATGTCACTGCGCCAAGTGCATTCGTAAATCCTCGGCCCATTTCGACGAGCTGAGTGCCTAACGCTCGTATAATTAATGGGCCCCAACCGGTAGCCCACAAATATTTATGCGGCTTGGGCTTATCTTAATTGGATTTGTGTGCTTGATTTGCCACGATTTCGAGTGCTCATTTAGATACCAGATACCAGATATCAAATACAAATACATCAACGATCCATTTACACGATCTTTCACATTGATAAAGTCTGCTTTTCTCTATTTCAGGAAGGCTTTGCTGATGCGCCGTCGACTTCATCGATCAGTCGACTGCTGAGGGGCAACGATCGCAGCAGCGAAGATGGACGCAAGGACTATACGATCCATGGCATACTGGGCGGTAAGTGTTCAGCTATAATGGACACGAATAGCATATCCATTTCATATATATACATACTGTTGTATGCCACATTCCGTGCTACGAAAATTAGTGATCATTTATTTGATATGTTTGATGTAATTTCGTAAAATCATTCCCAAATCATTTGTTGCTCAAATCAACAAAGTTGATGTCGGCAATGGCTCTTTGATCGTCTTAGAACGAGCGACTTAAACTTAAATCAAAGCCGCTCAAAATATTACAATAGATCTCTGGCCTATACGATAACGATCGTTGGTTCGATCGCTTGTTCGGTCGGTTGTTCGTTTCGTTGTGTTGGCAATACAAACGGCCCAAAATAGGTGTAGATGATGACACCTGAGAATCAAAAGT
This sequence comes from Drosophila hydei, assembly GCF_003285905.1. Lineage (NCBI taxonomy): Eukaryota > Metazoa > Arthropoda > Insecta > Diptera > Drosophilidae > Drosophila > Drosophila hydei. The sequence goes on from NW_022045656.1 coordinate 3,766,951, forward strand.
ACACGAGATTCCAGATTCCATCTCTCTACCTATTGCACAGCTAATAACCCGGTTTTCCAATTGCCTTGCGTGAGACCTCGACTCTGACTCCGACACCGACTTCGACTTCGACTTCGACTCTGACTCTGACTCTGACACTGACTCCTACTCCGCTCTCTGGACGGGGCCAATAATCATGCTAAATATGCAAAGTCATTCGATAAACGATCGGCGGGGGTCAAAGCGTTCCCCTTTCTAGGTTTACGACTTTCTGACTTCAAATTGACTAGAAAATTGTCTGTTTCGTCTGCCTGTATTGTTGCTGTTGCTATTACTGTTGCTGTTGCTGTTGCCGTTGCATCATTAGAGGCAGGTTTTCACTGTACTTTAGCCGACATTTGAATGTTTTCCCTCTTTGCCAATTGTCCAGTTTGCCGACGGCCTCTCTGATATTTGCCGAGCCATTTCTGTCACAACACAAACACCTCTTACAAAGGCTCAGTGGGTGACAGTAGAACACGTTGCCAGGGCTGTCACCTTGACTTTGGATGCCATTAGATGGCTTCAATGCTTGCGGCTTGCATTTGCTGAATGAATGTTTATGATCTTTTGGGAGTTTCCCAACCTTGAGCAAAAAGAAAGCAACTGTTTTTATTTTCCGCTCTGTCGACATTGAACAAATAGACATTTACTCTGCTTGTGCCTCTGGCATGCTGTGCGACAAGTCATGTATGAAATGTATGCATATAAAAAATGTCACTAAGATATATCAAGTTTTTTAAAATGTAAGTTAAAAATAATATCAAAATATTACAAATAGGATTTATCACGATATAAGCTTGAAACCTGGAGCAGTTTCTTAACTTTTGGCATCTCTATGCTCAATTATTTATCTCATTCCTACGACATTTTTATATGCAGAACAATCTCGCACTTTAATCGTTTATCCGTGCCCTCTCAGCACCTGTATGCCTAACCCATTTAGCCAGCCTCCAAATGGTGGCTCCAATCGTACAAATGCCAATTACTAAACATAATCTATATAAATTCAAGGCAAGAGCTATCATTATACTGTCGAAGCGTATAATAAGCACACGCCTTCCCATCATCATTGCCATTCCCGAACTCCAAGCGAACAGAGCTCAGGCTTCAAGTCCCATACCAATTCCCTTTAGTTCGTAATGATGCATCCGTCATTATGTTCACCTGGTCAGCTCGACCTCATCCTGGGACTCACAATCAGAATGCAATCGGAACAACATTCACAAAGACACATTCACCATTCACGGTGGTGAGCCTGTGGCCAAGCATCCGACCTGATCGGGAGTCCGAGTCGGTGCCTTTGCCTGTAATCAACGCCTTCTTTGGTACGGCTGCAGCAGGGGCTAAGCGGGGCTCTCAAACAAAAAATTATGCATTATTAAATATATATTTCTTCGTCTCGTATTTCACTTATAATTTCGTTTGATTTTGATTTTGTACAATTTATACAATGCGGGGTCCCAGAGCCCCAACCGTTGACCAGATGCTACATTGTCGCTGACTGTGTTTAGCGGCGGTTCGCTTTGATCTTTCGTACACACAGCCAAAGCGGCCAAAAGATGTGGAAAATCAAATAATAACTGAATAAAAACACTCACACACACATACACACAACATTTCAGAAGACATTTGTGTGGGGCCTGCAGCTGACCGCGGCGAAGGGCCAGCTACTGGAGCTCTTGGTGACAACAAAAATATATATAAAACTTGGGGCAGGGGGAAGTCCGTAAATGTATCAAAAGATATTATTGAGCAGTTTCCATTTGTATATGCCGACACGCATTGCAGCTGAAGATAACCAATTAAAATTGCATTAAACTAGACGCAATATTATTTAATAGTTTATAGAAGAAGTATTACGATATATGTAAGATGTTTCTTGGTATATATAATTGGAATCACGTCATTTGTAAGCCAATGAAACTGCGTACAAATGTAGATAATAATAAAGAAAACTGAACACATTGTCGCAGCTATAAGATATATATATTCTTGATCAGAATCCGTATTGCTCTGCGTAGAGTCTTACAATTCTTCATAGAATGCATTTATTTTCTTCGAGATCTTCCGTAATATTCGTGAGATCGATAAATATCGATTTTCAGACTTGGAGTTTTGAACTTGGCACGACAGCTAGGGAAATCAAATAGAATTAAATTTAATATATACTATTTGCAGGCATTCGTAGTAGCTGCCTTGATCAAAGGCATCTGTTCCACGAACTAAGCCGCTTGATAAATATCCAATTGCCACGCCCTCGTGTGGTAGTTGCAACAAAGTTGCCGCTAAATGTTGCAACGCCCACGCTAAACGCGGTCAACAATAGATCGGAGTCTAAACGATGCCGACCTTCTGTCTGAAAAATACGCGTGCGATTTGTATTATTTGGCGTGATAATGGACCAACCCATGTCAGATCAAGGCCCACTCAAAGGAAAGCAACACAAACACAAACAGAAACACAAAATCAAATGCCAAAACACCGACAAAATTCAAAAAGTCAAAAAAGAAAAAATAGAAAACAAGAAACGAACACAAAAAACACTTGTGGTAATTAGTGTTAAGGATAAAGGAGCATTGCCTAGAGCAAGGAGGCCGACAGGACCACGCGTGGGAATGGCCAAAGGCTATTTACCAAATATTTGAGACGGCCAGACAATGCGGCAACAATTGTGCCGCAGAGGCTCGGGCCGAGCTAGAACACCGAAACAAATACAAACAGGTTCAATTATTTGCAAAAAAATCAAAGAGAGAAAGGTAGATCGAAGATAAAAGCCAGACAAAGAGAGAGAGCTCAAACTGGCGATGGCCGCAGAAGACAAACGGTCGCCGATCGCAAAGACTCAAAGAGTAGTTCACACCTACTCTAATACTGACAAGAGAGAGAGAGGGAGAGAGAGTGCAGGGAGCTAAAGAGAGAGAGAGCGAGATTGCTGCATTCTTGCAGTGTCACATGACAAATGGGTGTAAGAGAGATGATTGCGCAAAAATATCCTGCTCCTTTTCCAGAGCGCATATGTGTGCGGTCCCTCAGAGAGCTGTGATCGTGCCCTCGATCATGCATATGGTCTGCGGCTCTTGTGGCTCATTTGTTCGAGCAGTTCGGGCACCCATTAAAATCGTTCATGCCCGAAAAAAGTGTCAACGTAACAAAAGCAGCGCCTCGACTTCAAATGCACCGATCTTCGTCGGCGTCTTTAATGCCCACCAGGGTGTCCTGGGTCGATCCGTTTGATCTCATTGTTGGGACGGTATTCTGTTTTCTTGCTCGATGCACCGCTGCGCGGCTCGTTCGTGTTGATGAGTTACAAAATATTTTATTAACGTATTATCACACTTTAGCCAAGCGAGCCCGAGTAGCTGTTCCTCTCTTTCTATAGCTATCTGTGTATCTTTCTCTGCATTTGTATCTGTATCTGTCGCTGTCTGTGTTGTCTGCTCATCTTTGGGGGATTTGTTTTGATCAAGTGCTTGTTCGCATTGTTATTTAAATTAGTTTCATTTCATTCTGAAAGATCAACTGCATCTGCATTTGGATCTGGATCTTCGGGGGGTGCTGGCTCCGCACAATCGGCTTGGCTCGGCTCGACTTGGCTCGGTGCGTCTCTTTTGCCGCCGGATTATGATTATAACTAATTTTTGGTCTCTGCTCCATCTTTTTGCCGCTGTCTGTTAACAATTTTGTAAATTAGTTTAAATGTGCATCCTCCCATTTGTATTTGATAAGCGGACTGAAGACTGCGAGGGCGTTGATAGAGCATAAATTTTGGTTACTTTATGCTTAATATATTCGGTAGAAGCATTTAAATAAATATTTGTTATATAATTATCCGCTGTCTGATTAGCTGGGCGGTCAGTTTTTAGAACTTGTAATTTAGCCTGAAGAATTAAAAAAAAATAGAATTTAACTGAGGCTTTGGTTAATGAAGTTTTGAGCTAAAGTTCTCAATTTTGTTCTTGAGCTGTGTAAATTATTGATTAAATACATTTGTCTGGCTCAATGTTAAAAATATTTTCTCGATCATTCACACGATTTTCAAGCTCCCTGCATAAAGTTACAATTAAAAGTTTCAACTAAATAAAATCATATATATATATATATATATATATATATATGTATTTATAAGGTTTATATATATACATTTTTAATGCTCCTGTAATCCTTTTGCTGACAAGAATCTTAAGCCTTAAAACATAACCGAAACAGCGCACGCCGACAGAAGACCCCGAAAGTGCCCAAATCCCAAATCTGGCTGCTGACAGAGCCCTCGCGTGTCGCCACAGTTCTCCTCGTCTCTTACGGCTGACAGCTGACAGTGGCCTTCAGCTCAGTGGTGTCCACTAATAAAAAGTGTCAAAGCCCAGGGCAATGAGTTGGATACAACAAATTTCATTTACTTAGGTTTACTCCTATATAAATATATATATATATATATATAAATATAGATACATATATATGTATATATATATATATATCTGTATACATATATTTATACAGATCTCTTGCTGGGGCATTTCAATTGCAGCCCAAAATTTGATATTAGATGCAGGCAATTTAAATCGTGTCAGATTCGTGTTGATTGATGACTATAGCATCTCGTCTATGGGGCTGGGCCTTGCTTGCGCTCGATCTTTTGACCCTTTGGACACAAAAGTGTGCCCTGTGACTGTCCATCAAGAGTGGCTGCCTTGGCCACACAGCAGCTGCCTCTGCCTCCTGCTCCATTGCTCCACCATTTACTACCTGCTGTTTATATTTTTGGAAAATGCAGTTCGAAACGTCGTTGAAAATGATCGATACCCCGCACGGATTACAAAACCACAGCGATTTATCATCGCAGGGCCAATCGAAAAGAAAGAAAGCCATAGCACCACAGCACCACCGGTAGCCACGGTGGTGCCAAATCTTTGATCTTTGTTTTTTTTTTCGTTTTGGGGATTGTTAAATTGTTAAATTGTTGAATTGTTGCATTGCTGGATTGTTTTAAGTTCGAGCTCTGACTCTGTTTCACTGGTAGTAGCAACAAATTAATAAATTGTTTAACATTTCAAAACTAATTGATTTTTCCCTAGCTCCCTCTCCTTCCCTCTGTCTCTGTCTCTCTCTTTCTGTCTTTTGCTTTTCTCACTCGGCTTTTATTGAACAGCTTCTGCAGTTTTTTTTAAGGGAACCCGTTTCTTATAATTAAGTTTTATTGTTGCGTGTGTTGAAAGATTAATAGTCGACTTCTGTTTTTATTATTTTTTGTTTCCACTTGCTTAATACGCATGTGAATTTTGGAAACCCGAACCACTAAACAGTGGGCGTTCCACACTTGAAGATTTCTTTGCTTTCGCAGGGTTTTGTTTTTCTTTCTTTTCTTCTTTTTCATTTATAATTATTTTTAGGTGTGTTTCTTATGAGCTTTGTGGCTTTTATAAGCGTGCTTGAAACTTTAAGCCTTTTTGGCAAATCCTATTTTAAAGATTTGCATTGATTAGTTGTACAGGTGCATGGGTGTGGCTTGAGCCATCTTATAATAGGTTTATGAAATTGTATGCAAATTGAAAAGTATATTTAATGGAAGTTGACATCATTTTAAAATAGTTTATAACAAAAGAAAAAGCAGTAAAATCAGGAATCTAATATTTTGGAACTTGACAAAGTATTTAATAATAATAAGAAAATGATGATGAATGATCAGTAAATATTTCTTTTTATTTTTTAACATTTAGTGTGAGATCTTATTAAATATAAAATATATATTGGGGGTGAACGAAAAATACTTCCTTTAGTATATTACGCATATTTATATTCATTTTTTAAAGCTTAATCTGATCAGAGACAGATACCATCTTACTTAGTAGAGCTCTTGCCAGTTCCTTGTTTCCCATGATATCCGAGCCAGAACTATCCTTGTTTCCACAGCTTTCTTTTGCTGTCCATAATCAGCTGTAGTCAATGAACAGCTCTACAAAGCACTCTCACTTCCTGTCTTAGATCCTTAGGCAATGGTCTCATTTATCAAGCAACTTATATCAAAGTGGCCTAATCCACTAAATCAATTAATAATTTCTCACTGAACAGACCGGAAAAGATTACAACGTTGACCGCAACCACAATATGCACCTCTATCTACGAGCTCTTCCTGTGCCACACACACACGCACACACATACATGAGATCGCTCGCGGTTGATCAAGGACGATCGATTTAATTGAAGGCGGTGCGGAAACCCGGCAAAGTATTTCCGCTGCCAGGACGAAGCCAGGCTCAAGCCAACAATTGATTGTATGTGTGTGCTTAAAAGAAACAGAGACTGCAGGCAACTCGTTATGAAAAATGATCTTGTGATCTTGTTGAATAATTCCGAAGTTCTTTGAAGTGAACCCTAGCCAAGCCTAATGTCAGTTTATTGTGTAATGAGCTCTCCAAATAATTTGGCATGCCCTCCAACTGTAACCGACTCCCAACCACCGAGCGCGGCGATCGCTGCCACACGCCGCGCTTCATGCCCGATTTGAGAGCAAGGCGGCATTTACTTTCGTAAACAGATGCCGAAGTTAATTGGCGCACTCCTCCATGGCGCGACATCGGCTCACCCTTGCTCGCTGACAACTTGCCGATCGTCATCTTCTTGTGTAATTTGATATATTGTGTCACTTGTCAACTGTGGTGACTTTTACGAGCTGCCTGCGGCAACGCCTTCTCCTCGCCAGCTTCAGCGAACGGCTTCGTCGATTCATCTGTGGTGCGATCGTCGGCGGCTGCTTTTGACAGATTTGTTGCGCTCCCTGACGTTTCAATTAATATGCAATGGCGCGCAGTGAACGTCGACACTCCCACTCCCATTCGAATTCCCATTCCCACTCCCGTTCCCCTTTCTCCTTTCCCATTACCATTTTCCATTCAAATTCCCATTCTCATGCGATCGGTAGCTGAGGGGATCTCACACAATTCTGCGATCCACCACCACGTCGGTGGCCCCATCGAATATGATTTAGTAACTTTTCTTCCAAATATCCCATTCAGCAGCGCTGAGCGTACAAAATTTTATGACTTCTTACAAGGCGTTTATAATTTTTGGTAGCCTTTTAATAAACTCTGTCTCTCTTTGCGCAGGCCGGGACTCGGACATCAGTGACACCGAATCGGAGCCGGGTATTCCTCTCAAACGCAAACAGCGACGCTCCCGCACCACATTCACCGCCGAGCAGCTGGAAGCTCTCGAGCGCGCCTTCTCACGCACCCAATACCCGGATGTGTACACCCGTGAGGAGCTCGCTCAGACCACCAGCTTGACGGAGGCGCGCATCCAGGTCTGGTTCTCCAATCGTCGTGCGCGTCTGCGCAAACATTCAGGCGGCTCGGGGTCTGGGCTGTCGCCCATGAATGGCAGCGGTGCAGGCGTTGGCGTGGGTGTCGCTCCCAGCGGTGCAGCTGCACCACTCGGCTTTGGTCCACTGGGCGTAGGCTCTATGGCTGGCTACAGTCCCGCCGCAGGCACCACGGCCAGCGGAGCACCGGGCATGACCGACAGCTCTCACCACCACCACAGCACCGCCCATGCTCCCAGCTCCCACAGCGCAGCAGCAGCTGCAGCGGCGGCTCATCATCACACACAAATGGGCGGATACGATCTGGTACAGAGCGCGGCGCAGCACGGCTTCCCGGGCAGCTTTGCACAGCACGGGCACTTCGGCGGGCAGAACTATTATCATCAAGGTGGGTACACGATAATTAAGAGGCAATCCTTATTCGAACTTCAAGAAACTACCTAATTCCCTTTATTTAGTAATCTCTTTAACAACTGATTTACAATATTTAATTCTCTTTTATTATTGTTTTTATTTAATGATTTCATTGGCTCAAATCATAGCTCTACTACCTCAAAGATCCGTCACTTTCTTTCCATGTTTTTACATCTGCTTCCCATCTCCACCTATTCAATTTCTCTCGAATTTCGTCGATCATCCTCCATTTTATTTCATCTGTCAATGTTAATTTGTTTGTTTCTTATACTCAAAAACTATATATCGACACCCACTTGGAGTATAGCAAATGGAAAAAACTACGCTCTACAGCTTGACATTTATTAATCTAACAAATATGAATGCCTCTTCGGGCATATTAAATCGAAAAAACTATATCTTCGACAGTTTTTTGGGTAGAGTTACATAGTTGACAGTTAAAATTTTAATAATATTATACAAGACAAATAGAAATAAACTATATATTCCAGCATTTTTAAGCCGAAATTACCTAAGTTTAAAGGTAAATCATCTTCTCTGCAGATAGACCTATAAACGACTTGGCAATTAAAAAATATATATATTTTTTTAATACATTTAATTTCCCTTGATTCCATTCCACCGTCTGTTTATCTGTTTTCTCTTAGCTCTTTATCCATTTGTCAGCATTTATACGTTTAAACGTAGATCTCTATAGATCCTTAACCTCAGTCAATTATTATTTGACTCTGTCCCTCTTTCTTTCTGATTCTTACTCTCTTCTATTTTGTCTGCCTATTTCGTGCTCAACATCTTGAGCATCCTTTTATTATTATAAAACTCAATACCTTGCATCATATCATATCTTGTTTTATTAGTTTCTGCCTTGTCCCTTATCATTCAACTCTTTCTTTTTTTATTTTTTTCCATATCCTATTTTATGTATATCTCATTCTTCATAACTATAACTAAAATCCTTCTACTTCTCCCAGCCAGATGTTCTTTTTCATTTTCATACAACTCCCTCATCTAGTCCTTCAATATTTCTATCACTCCGCTTTCTTTTAGCTCTATTTGATTTCTCACTTCCCCTCATCTCATCTCTCCCTTCCTCACATCTTGTTCTAATTCTCTAAACTTACGCCAATTCTCTTCAATTTTAGACTACTCCAAGCTGACCATTGACGACTTCTCGAAGCTAACCGCGGATAGTGTGTCAAAGATCTCGCCATCCTTGCATCTGAGCGATAATTATGCGAAGCTGGAGTCGCCCTCCAACTGGTCACAGGCTGCCTACCACCTCAACCAGTCGGCGGTGGCGGCGGCCAATTACAACGCGGCGGCTGCCCACCATGCGGTCGCCCAGCATCAGTTGACTGACTATGCGGCTGCAGCGGTTCACGGCAATGTGGCTGCCGCCTACAACCATCCACTGCCCGCCCAGGGCCAGACGGCCAAGTACTGGTCATGAATTAATAAACTAAGCGCCCCTCGCACACCTTAAACCGTTTGGAGCTTCAGTTAGTTGTAGAATATTAAAACTTGATTACAATTATCAGCAGAGGCACATGTAAATCTTAGACACTTACCTATTTATTCCAGCGATATGCAAATCAACATCTTAGCTATAGCATTAGAATTTAATAATATATTAAATTGCATATAAATTACACGGCTATTAGACGCGACGTGTTTCTACTTTGATTAAGTACGTATTTATTTTTTAACCTAAGATACGAAAAAGCGATATTATATATAAAAAATATAGTTATAAAATATAAAGAATATCAAATGTGGTTTTATTTGGGCTTATGTGGGCAAAAGAGAGACATGTAGGAAGGCTTATGAAACTTTAAAGATTATTATATAAGAGCTTGTAAAATATTTTAAATTCCCTTTAAAAGATTAAGGGTAATACTTACTTACTCCAGTACCAAAATCGTATAAATTGGGCTCATTAAAAATAATGCTAATATAATGGTTTGTGAAAATAAGTAAGAAAAAAGGCATGGCTGAACCAGCTATCTCCTAGTCGAGCTATCTTGACTAGAGCACTCACTATTATTATTTATCCAAACAAAATTTAAAAGATAAATGATGAATGATACGAAAATATGATGACTAGAAATGCTGTTAGTAGCCAGACTTTCTCCAAAACAGGCTTTTAAGCTTACCAACACCTACACAGTGTCCCCATAAATAAAAAAAATATATTATATGATGTTTGCCTCTTAAATAATATAAAAAACTTAATCAATTTATTTTAATAAAGTATAGAAAATAGTTTCTGAAAATGTAATATTATAAGCCCACATTTAAGCACCTGGCCGACCTATGAAATAAAACAATTTTCTTTCATTGGGTTAGGAGCAAACCGTTAATAAGTATGTATTGTATGTATATATATTTTGGAAAGTATTATTTGATTCTTCTAGTTATTCGTTTGAAGTAAGTTTTTCGTATATTTAATTAAATAGTTCTGTATATAGATATAACATATTGTTAAGTATTGTTATTTTTACAGCGCCTTTGTTCGCCTTGAGCAATTCGTCGAGATAAATACATACATAGATAATCGAAGTAAGTATGTATACATATATAATCATCGTATAAGTATATATTTTAGTATATTTAAATATATTTTCTTGCATTTCGAATACTTTAAGTTGGAAATAAATATGTAAGTTAATTATTGACAACATCAGACTTATAATTACGCACATTGAATATGTTTTTTTATTTGGGGTTTTATAATCAATTTCTCTTGGGGTAGTATTCAAATAAACATTTAAAAATGATTGAATACAATATTTAATATATTTCAATATTTATTTTGTTCGCATGTTATTGTCCTTTCATTTATTGTCGGGTTTGCTGTATCCTTAATTATTGTCCTTGACGCAGTAAACATTCCATCGGTGTATACGATTACTTATATCTTGATTTATATAGGTATGTGTATATATATGTATATATAATTTATGCCACAACTTAGGCTAGAACATTGCACTAACTGGGTAGGAATTTCCTTTACTTTATTATCAATAATTATTGTCATATATTTATATATCGACACGCATAACAAACGTATAGGAAGTAATACAATCTGTAGGGAGTTTTGGGAACTAGCAAAAAATAAGATTAGCTGGGCCTTCTTGTTTCGGGGGTTTCATTAAAATTCAACACTTTCTGCTAAGGTACGGCATTGGCACTAAATTTGTTATTGTTTTTTGTTTGTTTTTTTTTTCTTTTCTTTTCAGAGATAATCGAAAGTTTCAAGACGATATGGTTTAGTTGTGATATTAAACGTTTCTATGCTTTGCACTGGCATCAGTTACCTCAATTATACATAGATAAATAAATAATTCGATATATATATATATATTGATACAGATACGTATTCGAGTGGCACCGAACTACGGCAAACTTTGAGATACAGATACATTTGCGCTGCGTAGCTACGTGTGCTGCAGGTGTGTGTGTGACGGTGTTAAAGAACTACTACATCGAAAATACTGCATAACACATTTATATATATATATATAGAAATATTTATATATATATGTATGTATACGATATTGTTATTGTTATTGTTATTGTTATTTTTAGGATTATATTGTCGCGATATCTATATAGAGTTTAGTATTCGTAATTGTCCATGGACTCACCGTTGCGTCGATAGACGCCCCGTTGCAATGCTGTAATACGCGGAGGTGTGCCCCACGAATGGAAGGGATAGACCCGGCTTTTGATAGGACCACTCGGCAGCGAGTTGGTGGAAATGCTGCGTATGCGTGCAGCGTTTGCTGCCGAAGATCTGGCTGTTTCGATGGGATCCACATAGAATTTGGACAGACTACCGCGTATGCCAGCACCACTCCAGTTCATCATCGGTCGATTGGGTAGGAAACAACGTTTACAAACGGCTGCGATTGGTTGACGCAGTCGCTCGTGTTGGGGGTAGTACTCGACCTGCAGTTACCAAAAGAAGAAAACAAAACACACACGCACCCATACATTAGTTCTCTAGTTTTCACACTCACTAAACAATTCAACAGCTGTACAATAACTATGTATGTATTAGAAAACTCTGGATCGCTGTGTTGTACCGGAACACATGCAACTATATGAGATACTTCAACCATCCTACACGTAGAATACTGCAAGAGCACTAAATTCAACTAAAGCAAATAAAACAAGACAGTGTAAACATAGACCAAGTCAAAACATGCCAATGGGTTGACCTTTTAGAAACATGCCAATGAGCCAAAAACAAGCTTTACACACTTAAGTACAATCAAGAAAAGAAACACTTATAATTTTTTTAAAAATTAAATTAAAACATATAGAAAGTATTAAATTTTTATAAGTAGCAGATTACATAGAATTTTCAAAAATATATATATAATTTTTATTTAATTTTCCATACGAAATTTCCTTTCTCAGCAGCTCAAAAGTCGGCAATAGTTTTGCTACCCAAATTCTATTTTTATATTTCGCCTTCCGCTCAAAAGTATGCTACAAATTTAATGCTACATAGTGTTCCTGAGAACAGTTTGGCTACTTACATTTTCACAAGTGTCAAAATAAAAACAAAAACTCCTAAAAAACTTTTTGAATTATCACATTTAAATGCCAAATGCGTGGCAATTGAAATAAAGCAAGCGGAAAAGTTCTGCCACAGCAAATAAAGTGCAGTAAAATCAACTGCCGAGGGGAGAAGGAGGGGCAGGCACATGGCCTTGGTGGTAGGCAAACAAAATGCCGGAAATTAGACGATTATCCGTAACACGCAATGTTGGAGGGTATAGGCAGAGTGCAGAGCTGGGCAATAATATGTGCGCAGATTTGCCAAGCATACGGAAAATTGAATTTCCGGTTGGCAGTCAATTGGACAAACCGTTTGAAAATGAACAGAAATCGTATTTCGAACACGAATGTGTTAAGGGAAACATGAACATGAATTGAATATCGACAATACAATATAAATTCACAATAGAAGGGAAATTCCTAATGCAATGGCGCGAATAGCCGCTGCTCAGTTCCTCAAATCATTCCTAAAGAAAAGGGCAGAACGACTATTTTAAGAACTTTTGACACCTAGAAACTGGAGGCAAGCTAAAGCTTTCTTTAGGCAAGTCGTGTTAGTCTATGTTTAGCTTGCATAAGTCAAATAGAATTACGTTAGATTTACATTGATAGACATTAGAGGCCATGTGAGGCTATGGGGGGTTAACTTAGGTATCCTTCGATTGCATTAGATTGTGTTGTCGAGTTAGTTCTGGTTATGTTAGGTGAGGTAGTTCCATGTTGTGTTAGCTCCTTGTCTAGTTATATTATGTGCCATGTAACCTTAATTCAACTCAGTTCAAGACACACAAAACTCATTATTATCCTCTTTTCATGAAGTACTATCTAGGCCTTACTTTGAAAAACTTTCTAACGAGGCAAGTATTTCCAGGCACCCAATCTGCATCAACATAAGCTCTTCATGCTTCATACAGTTACTAACGTTAAAAAAGAAGTTACAGAAAGATTATAAAAAGTCTCGATGCTTTAGCAGACCAACAAATTATAAGCCCTTCTGCTAACATAGCAATAGTAGAATCAGGCATTTACTAGCACTAGAGTTACAACTAAAGATATCACACAGATAACCGGCTCGATCAAAAGAAATAGCTAAAACGATCGACTCTACTGCAATATCTAATCTGTAGATAAATACAGAGACAGGCATATGAGAGAGAGAAAGAGAAGATCAAAAACAAAAAAAATTGAGAAAACGATCAGAAATGGAAATTAAAAAGCTATACACATCGAACCATCTCCATTTACTCATACAAGTTGCCTGGCACGTCCCGAGCGACTAAAGCGACCGCCCGCACCGCCAAAGCCGCTGGCGGTGCTGCCGGTGGGGCTGCGCAAATAACGGTAACTGGGCAGAAAGCCGGAACGATAGACGGCGCCAATGTGACGCTTCTGCGGCATTGCCTGCAGTTGCTGCTGTTGATCCTCCTCCAGCTCCTCAGCAAAGACAGCGGCATCGCCATCAGTTGCCTCATTGCCATGCTCAATGCCAAACAATTCGGGATCCTTGGAAGTGTCTTTGGTAGTGATAGGTTGGTATATATATATATTTACAAATAGTGCTTGAGAAGGTACTGCATAGCCACTAACTAGGTGCAGTTGTGCTAGTGAATGAACAGGACTGGGGAAGCTATCTGCGACAAGCCGCAGAGTCGAGTTCATAATCTTGCAGATGAGACTTAAGTAAATATATACTGATCAGTCTAAAGGAAGAAGCCATGGGATAATAATATCAATTTCATATGATTGATATTGCTTCAAAATACTTAAACTTTTGTGTCTTGTGAGCTAAATAAAAACGTTTCAGTTTCAACTCAAATGGATATTTGAAAAGAGGAATGATCTTAAAAAAATATTTACTGCAATGCTTCTAGCTCATACTGGAAGCATATACAAATTAAGAGCTGATAAGCATAAAGCAAAAAGGATTTAATTCAAGTCCTTTGGATACATAAGTAAATATGTAATACAGCTTTAAACCGAATCCGGCCAATAAACCAAAATGAACTGGACTTTGTTTCTCTTCATTCTTAGCGGACATTTCAAATTGCATACTAAAATGCATCTTCTGCAAGTTTATCAGCAACTTCTATGGATAGAGCAATCCCAGTGTTAAGCGACCACTACTTACCAAGGAAACGCTTCTCGGCACGTCGATAGTCATTCCAATCGAGATCGGCATAGCCAGCATAGCTGGGATACCACCAATAGTTTTGCATGGAGTCGGCATAGTCCGGAGCAGCGACGGCGGGCAGAAGCATCTCCTCGTCCTCACGCTTCTGCTGCACGCCATGAACTGGAGACGACTTCAAAGCGCCCAGATTACGCTTCTCGCCGCTGTTGCGCTGATTCTGATGCTGCTGCGAGTTGTAGCGCGCCACGGCGGCAACATTCCGCTTAGGCTGCTCCCGATGGGTGCTGGGCGCGCTCTGTAGCCGGGCCATGGTGGCGATGTTGCGCTTGCCATTGGGCAACTGGAAATCACGCGCCAGGGTGCCCACATTTCGCTTGCCAAAGCTCATAAGTCCACCAGCACGAGCAAGGGAGCCAATGTAACGCTTCTGCTCGCTGGGCTCCCCAGACTCAGCATCAGCATAATCGTCGCCGGGCTCGGCCGTGGGCAGTTGTCCGTTCTTGGCCAATGTGGCCAGACTGCGCTTGGGTGCATTCAGCAGTCCCTGTGCTGCCAGAGCAGCTACGGAACGCTTGTCCTCGTCCAAGTAGTCAGCATAGTCGCCCTGCTGCTGCTGCTCCTCGCGTTCGCGCAACAGATTCTTAAGCTGATTGCGCAAGGCGGAAGCCTGTTCGAGTAGGGCATGAAGTGAGTCAAGAGAGAGAGAGAGAGACAGAGAGTTAGAAAGAAAGATAGTAGAGGGGACAGTGAAAAACGAAAATAAAACGAAGTAAAAATAGATTTAAAATGATGGAATAAGGCAATAGTAGACAGAGGGTGGAGAAAATGGTTAGAAAAGTGGTTTGAGGAGAGGCAAGGAATGAGTGAATACGTGTAGAAGATTTAAGAGAAGACAATGAATTTATTAGAGGAGGGAGAGCATTAGGCAGATTGATGAGAGAACAGAAAGGGAATAAAGAGATGATAAAGAGATTGAGTCTTAAATGCCAATTTCAGCTTAAAGCCCGCACAGCGGTTGCCTGCATTGACTGAGTTGGGGGAGGTAATCCTTTAGGTAGCTTACGTGTAGCTGATACTCCGGACTGGGATTCATGAGTTGATTTATTATGGTCTCCATTTCACAGGGTGACACGTTGCCAATATCCTCGGTAGCATTCACAGGAAAAGCACGCGGCTGAACGGCCTGCAAAATGGAAAAGAATTTTTGAGCCGAGTGAAAAATTTGCTTGCATCAAGTCGAGAGACGTTTCAATTAGCTGACGGTGCAGGGCTCGCCCCGAACTCGCTTAATTGCCGCAATTATTTACAGTAAATTAATTTTGAAATGTGTCGATGTTTGCCGCCTTTGCAAGCGCCTCTACTTCCTTCCTGACAGACTGCCGACAGCATTGCGAAAGCCTGTGGCTCCAGTTGGCAGTTAGCAGCTCTGGCAAATTTATTGCTTTATTTGTTGCATACTTTCGAGCGTCATTTATCAGCATCTCAGGCGCAACACATTAACGCAAATTTGCGCATATTTATTTAATGCCAGCCACTTACATAACTGTCAAACTGTTGCGCAAAGCTGCTCAGAGCATACTTCGATGCGGAAGTATGTCGAGAAAATCCTTTCACTTCAAGTTTCTCAATCCGGCATTTCTTTAAACTAGTTTCCAGAACACAGCACAGCCGTTTTATAACTTTATATTTGAAACCAGCTTTTAATATTTCATATAGCTTATGAAGTAGTTTCGCTTACTGTCAAGAAATTTTCTTGGAAAAACTTTATTAACGGCCTTAGTAAGAAAAATATTTTATTAAATAGAAGTTTGTATTTAACACAGCTTACTCTATAGCTTACCTTGCCTCACGGCTATAAATTGTGTAAAAGAAAAACATTTTTAGACATTAAGTGTTCACTTTATATAGGAATTTTATATAGAATACATGCATACATATATGATACTAGTGTTTATTGTCAACTTCAGTTCACAGCTAATCCGACTTAGTAACCGGACAGCAAATACCATAAGCGCTCTCGACGTGTCATATTTTTTTTTTGTCTACTCACATCAACAGCAAAAAAGTACACTTTACGCATATGCTGGAAAACTTAAGCTGAACTCATAATATTTAGCTTTTAATATACACAGCACAGCAGCAGGTAGAAGGCAGTAGACACAAGACCAAATGGTGAATGGTGCTTCAAGCGAAAGGATAACACCAAGCAGCTAAACAAAATGACAGAGAGCGCCTCCTGCATGGCTGTCTGTCGGTTAGTGTGCGTGTTGTTTCCTGTCTCTACGAGACAATACACTTGGCTTTTAATAAACCAACGGCTGGGTGGAGGGGCAAAAGCAGCGGCTGCTCTACGGCAACAGGATGTGCCGTAGAATGTGTTTGCCAACGGCGCAAACGTCCGTAGTGCAAACGCCGTAAATCTCAAACAGAAATTGACAACTACTTATGGGCACTCATGTGTGTTTGTGTGTGTGTGTGTGTGTGTGTGTGTGTGTGTGTGTGTGTGTGTGTGTGTGTGTGTGTGTGTGTGTGTGTATGTGTTTGCATTGTATTATTGGGCTGCCTGCTTAGAAGTCAAATCTTATCCCATATTAGCACAAGAAATAACGCCTTGCAGGTGTTTGCTACATCAACTGAATGATATCCTGCGGGTGTTTCGTTTATTTGATAAGCTTCAAGGTTTTGCTATATATAGTTGTGCCTAATGAGAAGTTAAGAGCAACTAGTTAGAGCTCGAGATGAACAACTATTGACATTTAAGCATAAACAGCGCGGCAAAGATAAGATCAGATTTATCTCAAACAATTATTAATTTTCGTATTTATTTTTTCTCATCAAGCTACTCTCTACTCTCTAGCCAAATTTACTCAACTAATCAGCAGTAAGAGTAATATTCAATTACAAAGTGAGTCGACTTAAAATAAATCTATAAATTTGAATACTATACGATTTCATTTCAATAAGAATTTATGGCAAAGAACTCATTTTTATCTGTAATTTCACAAACATTTACCAAGCACGCCACAAATATAAATTTTCATTGTATTTGTAAAGCTCATTTAACTGAAAATTAATATTCACGCAGCCCAAAACAAAAATAAATGTAAAACCAATCGAGATTTTTTTTTGTTGATTTTGCACTCAATGGAAATTGGGGATTTTTTGTCATTTGCGAATGCATGAAAATGTTGTTAAGCGATTGTATTTAATCTTAAATATGCATGCGAATACCATAAATCGTTGCATGACAAAGCGAAAAGTGGGCAAAACTCTGTTGCATACTTTCGAGCGGGATGCCCTTTGTGTGTACTTATTCATGTGAGCTGCGCAGATTGCGATAGCAAACAAACAACGGCAACGACAACAACAACAATAACAACAACTGCGTGTTCAGTCTTCCTCTCACTGGCTGCCTTTCTCCCTGTCTCTCGCTGTCTCTGTCTTTTCACATAAAACTGCCAATTCATGGCAGCAACTCACGAGCGCCCCAAAGCATGCAACAAAAATTTAATTTCAAAATTCAAGCAACCAAATTCCACAAAACACTTCAGTTTTTTGTCTGCCAAGAAATAGTAGCGCGTCACAGCTAGTCTCAAGCCCAAAATAAACAAGGGCGCTGAGGCGTGGCAAGTGTCGCATATTTTACTTATTTTCCTCGACTATCGCAAACATGTGCTTGTCGCAGCAAATGAAGCGCGCAGCTTTTCCAGACCCCAAAAATGTGCGCTGACAAAATTGTTCGCCTCTCTACTTTGTCGAGTTTTTGTGCATAACGAGAGCTATATCACATAGAGAACGGACGAAGATGGCTCAAAGGGAAAATTTGGCAGGTAAAGACATTGCTGCTTGGAATATTTTAAATTTATGAGTGAAGATAAAGATAATAAAAGTATTTTTGTCTGATATTTGCTTTAAAGCGAAACTTATTCTTGGAAGCATGAAAATATGTATATATAGTTAAAAATTGAAAAATATTTTTAATTAAATTAAAAAAGAAAAGAAAAATCAATTTTTAAAATGAATAGTTATCAAAATTTAAAATATTATATTCTTAAATTTAAAAAAATAGAAAAATTGATTCTTAAAATTTAATAGCTCTCAAAAATTAAAAAAGTTAAATATATTTAGTAAAGTCTCAATCAAATATTGAATATTGCAATTCTGAAATTCATAATGAAATTGAATTATGATTTTATGCAAAGCTTTTCAAATTTATTTCAACTATTTTCAACACATTTTCAGCTGTTGATGCTAAAGCCTTTATGCAGCTATAATTAAATTTTCGCTTATCCACTTTATGGTTTAAGTTTTATGCTGATTGTGCGACAAATTTTATTATTTAATTTGCAGGAGCGTAATTAACAGCTGAACCCCTTCACAATTGAAAGTGTCAAATGCAGACCGCGTCCGGTGGCGCAATGAAAATTCAATTAAAATGCAAAATAAAACAACAGCAAAATGAAAAACGTCAATTAAAATAACCGTTAACTGAATGGCTGACAGGACCTGCCAACGCACAGGACAACCCATAACAATTGAGCTCTTTAACTACTTCGATACGTCTCAATTCGATTTGTATCCTTAGCTAATTGAACGTAATATTGTATTATTCCAGTTCTGAGGTACGCGATATCCAAGCGTTTAATCAGCTTTGTGGCCAAGGATTCATTGGCCACGCCCAGCTTAACTGTTCGCCCACTTTACAGACAGCCTGGGTGCTCGGCTGTTGTAGGCAACAGCCTCTGTCCTCGCCTGTTGAGCCGCTTATGTCCTGCCACACGCAAATTTTATTATCGCCCAAGCCGGGACATGCCTTGAGCATTATTTTTTGTGTGCCTGTTACTGTTGCCATTGTGGTTATACTCTAGCATAGAGTATGATAGCCTTGTAACAGAGTTTGTAACGCAATAATGGAGACAACCAATTTGTAGTATTATAAGAAATAAGATTTATTCAGGAAAAAAGCAAGGCGAGAAGACAAAAGAGCTTTTAGTTTTGGAAAACATTCTTGTAAGGGTATTTAGTTCTCGGCAAGGCATAGAAAAATGCTCAACTTCCTCTGTCTGTTCTTGCGCACTTTTTTGGGCGCAATGTAATGAAGCATTTTGTTGCTATTTTCGCTTGGCATTTCTTTTACTTAAGTAAATATTGTGCGTAGCATTAAAACTTAAGTGCTTTGACCTTCACGGGATTGTTCTTGAGGTTGGCCACATATATCTAATGGAACTTTTGTTTTGGACAAGAGTCTTATGAAAAGGTCCACTGATTATGACAATGATTAAATTACGCTTATTTGCTTTGAAGTTTTTATTTGTTGATTGTCTTGTTGGGCGTATGCTAATAGAATATTAGCATCGGACTCTGAAAGGGTCTTCTTCTTGAAGACCACTTTGAATTTTTCAGAAAGAGTACACAGTAATGTGGGCGATGTACTTCGTGCAGTCCTCAGAATAATATTTTACCATTATGTCCGCTTGACAATAAAAAGCAAAAGCGTCCATTAAACAATTTGTGACATGCCAGAGGACATTATCTATGTCCGTTGCCCACACGCTCACACACACAGCTTTAATTGTAATTACCTCTCTCTCGCTTTATTTGCCACTCTCTGTCGCTTTGTGATGCGCCTTTCATAAAACCCAACAATTCATAATGGAATACACAATACCTACATGGCCAGCACCATTTAAGGTAGCCGGACTTTATATGTAACGCTATAGTTGTGGAGGTGTTGTGTGTGGGCGTACCGACAATTACACAAACTATTCGAAATGCCAAAGTGGAAAAAGACAGCAATTTCTTAGCGTCACTAAGTGAGTGTCTTCATATGGCGAAAGGCCTACGCACCGCATAAGTGATTGATTGACAATAATACACTGAGAGAAAAATTCTTATGCAGGCTGATATAAGCTATATTTGTAAAAAACTTAAGTCGATTTGTTAAAGTTTTAATAATACGTTTCAAGCCACGAATTAAAGAATTACAATATGCTTGGGTTATACATATAATCAGAAACTTTGGACTGCAGACGAAATTAAATGGAATTTTATTTTTTTTTCTAAGATGCAACTTCTATTGAAACGATTAAATCGAATTTATCATCCAGACATGTTTTTCCAAGTGCGTCAAAGCTGTTGTGTTGGCTTTTCACGTTTCGGCTTTCTGCTAAATCAAAGCACAACAATCAATAAAATTTGAGCCCAAATTGATTTTGTTTTCGTAACAAAGTCATCAAGACGTCTGGCCACACGATAACACATGCTCATGCCTTAAGGATGTGCCGCTCAGGTGATGAACTCAAGAGGTTTCAATTAAACTGCGTTTGCATAACCCTGGTGACCTTTTCCAAAAGCATCCCCAGAGTAATAGCTAAAAGTGAGCTGCTAAGGCAACAATAAATCATTTTTATGTTTTCTCGAGCATTTCGCCTTTTCGTTTCGTTCTTTATTGCGATTGGATTTTTTGCCAGGAGCTGCAGTCAATGTTTTTCTCAAAACTGGGCACCTGAAGCATACATTTTATGAAAATAAATTTAAGAATAAGCTTTAACGTGTGTTTTCATTTATATATAGCTGACTTTCAAGGTAGCTTTTGCAATTGTTGTGGTTTTTCTATTCTTACAGCGCTCAAATGTAGGCAACAACTGTTTGATGTATTCAACCACGCCCCCCGGCCACCGGTCTTCGCCTTTTCTATGCAATGCGCGTGGTTGTGCTGTACGAAAATAATATTTCCTGGCTTTTTAATAAAAATGTAAAACATGCAAGCATCTCACACCCACACAAACATGACGAGATGTGGACACATTATTGATGTCATCGCACGGCTGACAACGCTTGTATTATATCAGTTAGCTACGCTCCCTCTCTAGACACTAGACACAGCCGCCCACGCAGAGCTTGCACGAACATGATCTTATGCAATTTTAATTTACTTTTGCCAACTGCTGACTTTGTGTTTCGACTTTTTCATCTGAAGCTGTTGTTCGCTCGTGTTTGGTATTAATTTAAAGCTTAAAGAAAAACTGTGACAAGCAGAAAAACTCCAACGAACTGCAGCTGATTAAGCTAAACATAAGAGCGCATTAGAATGGGAAAACTTTGCGCACTTTTATTTTCATTTTCGCGTCGCTTAAATGGGAAAAGCTTTTCTACCACCCCGCAGGCCAAATGCATTCACATTGTTTATACTTTTCATGTCGTGCAAAACCAAGCTTAAATTGGATTAAAGTATTAACGCGACAGTAAAATAATAAACTATAAAATCATTTTGAGTTCTTTAGTTGAAGCTGTAGGGCATCCTTTTAATTCGTTTATCATTCTCGTTTGCTGAGCTCGATAACATCTTTATTCTACATTAGATTTTAATATATATGAACTTATATTCTTGATATTAAAAGTTTCTAATCAAACAAATTATAAATAAAAATACAACAAAGTACTCGAAATAAATTAACCCCAAAACTTCTATTCATTTTACTCAACTTCTCCTTCATGAGTTAATTAAGCAGAAACAATCAAATTGATTGTACTTAAACAGTTTCTCAATCTTTGCCTAATCAGTGTCAATATTTATCAAAGATATTTACACAAAATGTGACCCAAAAACTTGGACAAAAACTTTGCAGACAAAAGTGCCCAAGTTCGAGCCGCAATTGTTTGGGCAATGTCTGGCTAAGGACTCGATCTGAATTGTAGCTGCAAGAAGGACAGAGTGAAAACACATGCCATTCGCTTCAGGTGCGAATCCCCAATTACGCGTGACTCAGAGAGCGCGGCTCGGTTCGTTATTTATGGGGCCAGATAAGAGCAGTAAAAGTCAAGTTTTCATGTGTCTGTGGTTGTGCCTGCTTGTTGCTTACGCCAGATAATGAATTTATGTAAGCGCTCGTAATTTACAATTCCCTGAGCTTTGATTATTTTAGGTGAATAAATTTGTTGTGGCCAACGTTGCGTATGTGCAACTTGAGAGTTTCATGAGGCGCGCTAAATAATATGTGCACTGTGAGAGATAAAAGAGGTTGCTATCTGAGTGCAGCTACGAAACGTACGCCCACACTCACACACCCATCTATCGATCTGCTGTCTAATTAGATTGGCATTCCGCATGCTGAGCAGAAATGTGAATGCCAGTCAGCGCTGAATCATAAATCCTACATGCATAGCGCGATGCTAACGTTACGTAGTGCATCTGTATACCCACGTGCACGCCCCCGCGCTCACTCGAAGGCAGGCGAAATGACGCCCATGTCAATAAAACGCTGACGTTTTGTATGCGATTCCAATTGCGAATACGTTTGGGACTGGGCTAAGTATGGGGCCTGCTTTCACTGTTGTCTTAGCTGCAATTCTAATAACTGTCAGCCCAGCTGCATGGCATGTCTATACAACATATATATCAATCTGTTTATATATAGATATATATATTTCAAATAATTTGACGTCGTTGCAGCTGTCTTCAACAGTGATTACAACTGACACACTCAACAGGATAATAGAAATCACAATGATTTATGTCAAAGAGCTGAGATTCAAGCACTGAACAAACAGTTTTAATTTCAAATGTTAAACTATGTTGATGCTTTTAGTTGAAAAAAAATTTAAATTGAATTGAAGATGTAGAGAAATTAGTGCTAAGGAAGCAAACTTTAAACTAGTATTAAGGCAACTTAAAACCAGATGTTGATTTGAATGGAAAGTGAAATGAAGACAAATAAATTTTTCTTATTTAATGCTACAGTCGCTGACCAACAACTGCATTTTTTTCGGGTAAGTTAATTGTTATAGAATCATAAAATGTTTGGTTTCCAGCTTTAAAAAGGGATAATTTTTAGTTTAACACCAATTATTATGCTTTCAATCGGCATAGATATATTTACTATATATTTCTAGTCTACAAGATTATATATTCCGAAAGTCTAGAAACCGGAAAAATCTTTACACCTTATCAGCATTTATCCTGAGCTGATAAGGTGTAAAGATTTTTACATTCATGCATACAGACGAACGAACAGATATAGAGACTTTTCACATTCGCATATATATTTTTTATTCATTTCAATAAGTAATTCCCCTCAGAACAAGAACCTAAGACTCTAGTCACATTTTTTAGAGCTTATTCTTACTACCCTTTCATGTTCTGCCATCATTGCTCTAACAAATAAGCTCATCCATCAGTCGGTCAGTCCTTTAGTATTTAAAGATCTGCTCGGTCAGTATCAAGTTCTATTGTACAAAGCTTTACCACACTTCTAAGCGATTTACTCCTAGCTAAGACGACAACAGTCTTGTGCAGATTATAAACCACTTTGTTTTAAGCTCTGCAACGATTTTAATTACGCTCAAGCGCAAACCGCAATTAAGCTGCTTTGGCCACGCCTTTTGGCTGCCCATTCTGCTGCCAAGGACAAACTGTCACTTGAGCCTGTTGCTAACAACACTTGCAACATTCCTTTTTGTGTGCTGCCAAGCAAGGCAAAAGAGTTTTCCGTAATCTAATCCTTTTCTTAGAGCTCTTTATTAGTGCAGGCACCACATGGCGTATGCGTGATAAACTGACAAGATTTTAATGCGAAATTCCAGAAAAGATATATAAAGAGGCAGAGTCCAAGGGTGCTCGCGTGGTTTATGATATAGAAAATAATTTGCCACAACAATTTCGTCCTCAGTCACGCATTTATGACGGACAGCTGTCACGACACGGCTCGTGAACGAAAGGCAAGGGGTGACAGGTCACGACCACAGGCAAAACGTTGACAAATGTCAACAAATGTCAACAGGCAACAATAGAAAATGCTCCACATTCCATATAACTTGTTCAATGTTCAGCTATCTCTCGCTGAGCAAAAAAAACGGAAACAGATAATGAAGATGAGAAAAATATTGCACTTTGGGCTGGTCGCACGTGTCGCCAAATGGTTGGACTGAAAGAATGTGCGCAGAGTGGGGCGAGGCAGGGCATGGCAGGAAATGCCTTCTGTATCCCGCAGTGGCAGTCACGACGGCAACTGTTGCAGCTGCCCCATGGGCAGGCGTGGTTGCAACATAAATTACAGCAGAGCAAAGGCGTTTGCACAGTGCAATTGAAATATTGCAGACAATTTAGCCTGAACAAGTCCTTTCTATACCACTGCATATTGTCGCAACACCCAAGAGCCAGCTAGCAGAGCTAATGTCTTTCTCATTTGCTGATTGTGTGGGTGGAACAAGAGACGAACATGTTTAACATAAATTATATTATTATATAAGATGTCGGCGTAAAAGGTTTAGGCACAAACTAAACTAATTTGAATCAATTATCAAAATATACAGAGATTACATTGCATGCAAATTAAAGAAGGAGACAGTCGGTAATTTGTTGGGGATATATATAATTCAAATGCAATTGGAAATTCTTAAATAAGTTATGATTTTATGACGTCTATTTTGAGAGCTTTTATTCTGTTAATTACGATCTCCTTTACGAATGTGTGCATTTTCTTATTGATTAGCTTTCACTGTATCTGCTTGACAGCCACTAAATTTGGCTTACAGTTTTAATGTAAGTTAAAACGGTTCATCAACTAAATAAAGTCAATTAGCCCTATTTCACAGTTAAAATATATATCATAAGTGATCTATAAATACTATAATATATAGTAAAAATAAAAGTATAAAAACATAAAATTTAATTTAAAATTGAAGACACTGATATTTTATTAATATTTTGATATTAATTAATATTAATATTAAAAATTTTTAAGACATTTTTGATGTATTTAAAAATGGTATAAATATTTAATGTATTTTAATTTTTGTAACACATTTTGATGTTCACGAAGTCTAGCCGCATGAACACTACAGATTTATAAAGTACCAGGAAAATATATAGTTTTATAGCAAAAATACTAAATGTAACGATTTAAGAAATCCAAATTTGATATTTCAGTTACTGCAGAATCCCTTCTGAGGTTTTTCAAAAATTAATTAAGTATTACTGGACCATGGAAGAGTATATTGCGTGGCCAACTTAAAATATATTTTTAAAAAGTTTTCTTACGTGAAAGATAATTATAAAGATAAGATTATTTATAAAGTTATAATTAAAATCTATTTCCAAAATTTAAACGTGAAAAATATTTTGCTGGACAACGGCATATCTATTTTTTAATTTAAATCGCACTGTACTCTTACAATTGTTCTATCGACAAACGAAATGGAAAAAGGAATATAACAATGCTGAGGATAATTAAATTTCAAAGCCGTGCTCTTTACCACGTAATAAAATGGCAATTGAAATAACAGAAATAAAATACGTTTCATTTTCGTCCAACGGTCGCACAATCGGATATAATTGAAATCTGTTTTGTTTCGACGCAAATCCGTTTGAATAAAAATTTTAATGCGCCACGCAGAAAATAAAACGTGTAATAAGACGAGGGCCAAATACGGAAAGCTATTTCGCAGAAATTCACGGCTCGCTGCACGCACGTCCTCCTATCCGGCCGGACACTCCGGGAAAATGGCAAAAGGCGAAACCACAAGTAAATAGCTGCTCGCTTTGATAACTCGCCTGCTTGGTGCAGGCGTTGAAAAATAACGAAAATTAAAAAAAAATATAATCCCCGCCGCCGTTTAGAAATCCCCTCACCCCTAGCCACGCCCCTTGTACTTACCGCATTCAGCATCATGGCGAAGAGCAGCAGTAGCCATTTGCTCCTCTGTGCATTTGTGTGCACGGCCTGCATTGTGCTCGATGGAAAGGTAGCTTGTGTCTGAGATCGAAACTTTTTAATTGGATTTTGGACTTTCACACACAACGCGAACTTTACGTGGTCACAAATCGAACTGGATTAGCACTTTGCACCACTGTGCGCAGTCACTCTCAAACTGTTTCAAAATCTAACGGCCAAGTTAGTCTCTGCTGTGCCCGCTTTTTGGTCTCTGCCTCAAATCTTTTCCAGACACGTTCGCAGGCAAGTCTTTCGTTTGACTGTGCCCTGCAGTCAGGACACTTGGCTTTTTATACGGCCCGGATAACGGTACGCTCGGTTAGGATTGCTCGGCATACGCCTCGCTATTGCTCTCTCGGGTCTGGTAACGTGAGCCGAGCGCCAGCGGATAAAAGTTCCAGCAGCAACTGTTGCTAGTTGCATGCGGCATACTTTCAGGCCCTCCAGTCGAGTGTTCCTTAAAAAAGCTGTGTGTGTGTGTGTGGTTGGCCTGCTTGTGGGCTGCTTATGTGGGGAATGACGTCATCGCAGAATGCTAGCCAAATGTAACTTGTTGTCATATTGAGGGCAAACGTGCAGCACAGTGGAACCAATGAAATTAAGTGAGCATAAAATGGGGCGCTGCAAATAATTAAACAACAAAAATATAAATAAATATAATATATTTATAATCTATACAAATTTATTTGCAATGTATTCAGAAGTATCATGCCTTCTGTATGGCTAAACAATAACCAGTTGAAAACTCCATAGTCAAGAGAATATAAACGATAATGAAGTCTTAGCTGATCATAGAACTTGCCTAAAATATTTTGATTTATTTAATTTAAAGAACTTTAGCCAATTTATTTTCTTTTTAAATTTTTTTAGGCTTTTTAGACCTTTGACTACTTATAAAAATATTAAATATTGAGTTAGTTTTAAGTTAACAACTAAATGAGTTTATTTTTTAAAACTACATAGGCAAATAAGGGAAATCATGTATTTGGGTTCACATGAGACCATCGTCACCAGACAATTCAAATTGAACTTCAATGTACAACATTCCGTTTCGGCCCACTGTGCGGTCTACTCTTTGCGGCCATACGAAGAGCGTGCGGTTACAATTCTCTGGCGTGCTTATTTATCCATATGCATAGGACTCTCTGAGGTCCCGTTAGTTGGGCAATCCAGTCAGAGCACTTGCGCAACGCTCGGCACTCAATTATAAACGAAATTCGAATCGCTCATACGCACCGTGGTACGCCAAAAAAATCACACGAAGGGCAGCAGAGCCACTGCAACGCAATGGAAAACTTATTCCTTATTAATGTAACACAGGCGCAATTAAAATTATTTTATTAAATTGTTCGGACTTAGATTTCAGGTTCAGTTTCGAAAATGTGAACGCGTCAAAGAAAGAATAAAAATACATGATGACATTTGAAATAGAATTTATTTGTGAGCTTTTCAAGTAGTATAATTAGAAATGTTAGTTGATTTATCAGCTACCATAAAATACAATATGAATCATATTACTTTGACATAGTTATATATTTATTTATGTGTTGTCAAGATCTGTTATGTTTAAATTATGGGCTCGCAATGGATTCTTAGCATCACATTCAATTATCAAGTTTTTGATTATATTTGAATTTTCTTTATTTTTTCACATTTATTCACAAATTTCAATAAAAAATATTTATTTAGTTAATTTTTGATTAAATCTCATTTGTGTCTTCGGGTACTTTTTCACATCAAACTGTAAATAAAAGCACACCAGTTGGACTTGGGTTTTTTTTATTATTAACAGAATATAAATAGAAATAATAAATTGCGACAGACAAAGTCAATAAAAGAACTTGACGTTTGCAGCTGTTGAGTACTTTTTTTTTTATATTTCCCACCTTTCTCTCATATAAGTAGCAGTGAATCTGTACAGTAACAATCAGTTTCCATCTACGTGTCAAAGCAAGGAATATGCGTTTTGCAATAATATTTGTCGTACTAATTGGCTTTTTGGCCTTAGCCGCTGCCCAAGGAAAAATAAGCTCGAGCAGTCAGAACACTTACAATTCGGGCCAACGCGGTGGTCCGTTGATCTACAACAGAGGAGGTCGTGGTTCACGTAACTCCAACAGATCACCTATCCGCACCACAACGAGCGGCACAACCGGCGACAATTCCGAAAATTGAGCAGAGACCAAGTAAAGTCTTTGAGAACAAGTACAAAACTTCAATTATTTGTAAATAAAAATATGTCTACAAGTATTCTGTATTATATTATTGCATTCATTCACAATACCCTTTGAAAAAATACCACTGAGCGTATCACATACCTCACAATTACTGTCAAAGTAATCCCGCAAGCAATAAATATCACGAATTAATTATCCCCAGCAATAAAAGTCATACCCCATTCACATGCCACCCCTACGGTAAGCGAAAGGGCTACAACATTTCAGCTAATGCAAATGACGAATATAATGAGGCTGCTGGAAAGAAGAGTGATTGACTAGCATATACCCTGTAGTCAGTTACGAGCTGGTGTGAGATTAGTAATTAAATAAGATTCTCTTAGTTATTCTTATTAATACACTTTGATTTCATGAAAGTCTGAAAACTTCAGAAAATTCATAATTTCATTCACTTCATGAAAATGCCACAGTCTGCGTGGTATACCTCTTTTTTATGCTTCAAGTCCAGGGCATATCAAACAAATTATGAAGCGTAAACAGCGTCAGCGGAGCTGCACGTAAATTGTGCAAAGTGCAGTTCGCATTGATATTCATGTGCACACACATACACACCCACACACACACACAATTGTGCACACACACAGATAGAAAGAGAGGGAGAGTGGTTCACCTCAGGCAATTGTCACGGCTGAATGCAGTTAACAGATTGCACACCGATAGCCTCGACACAGGTTGGCGGCCTGCAAAGCCGGCCGGTTAAATATTCAGTTAACACACGTCAAAGCCATATCCAGAGCCAAAGCCAAAGCCGTGAAAAAACAAAGGGTTGCAGTTTGGTGTTTTGTTTCAGTGTAGCGATGCATAAAATTTGGTTAGACCAGAGCCAAGACCAGCCAAGCAGCGCGGCAAACAATTCAGGATAGATGCACCTCATCCTCATTCAGGCTAAATATATGCAGATTGATTCGCGGCGATAAATGCGCGGAAAATGTTTTTCAATTTATGCGAATAATCAAAAACAACAAATAATATATACATATGGGAGAACAACTTTAACCACAACAAACGCATATTTTAATTTATTTTGCCAGCTAATTAGCGGACGTGCTTTCAAATATTGCTATTCGTGAAAAATAAAATAAATAAATTGATATGAATATGCAGTAATTAATAGGGTTATTAAAATAATGTTTAGGAAAACGAAATTATAAAAACAATTTCAAAATAATTTGATTGGAATTTTGCCAAGGATAATGAGTACAAATTAAGATTGTCATAAAATGTAGTGGGTAGGCTTTAATAGAAAATAAATTTTTAGGGGAAATGTAAGAACGGAATAAACAGTTAAATGTAAAGAAAGATATACAAACATGATTCACCATATTTCTTCAGTAGAATGTCGTAATAAAGAAGAATTAAGTTAAAGAAGTTGAGTCATTCATTTGAATGTGAATCAAGTATATAGAGAGACAAATATAGTAAGAGATAATTTAAATATTTTAATATTCCGATAGAGTTAAGATAAGTCAAGTTAAAATTTCTCGTATTTATGTATTAGACATTTTATTATTCAAATCTGGATTTATCTCGAAATAAATATTTAAGAAAATCCTTCTTGCTGTATATTACCCATGACAAAAGCTTACCAAATAATACTGAACAATAAACACTTCTAGCCTTAAAGACTTATCGTGTCATTTTATTTAATTGACCAGTCAGAAGCATTAGCTAACAGCTGGAGCCACTCTAAACAATCCGTGAGCCACACTATTCCACTGATATTACTATCATCATTTAGCACATCAATGATCCAACTCAAATTGCGAATATATCAAATTCCAATTGCAATTTGCCACATACATCGACCACATAATGAGCTAAAAGCAACTGCTCGATTCGCAGCACGAGTTCAGGGGTTAATCAACTCAACCGCGGCCCCAAAAACAAAAAAAAGTATAAAAATTTGGCGCAACACGCACTTAAAACGTGCCCCGGGGCTCAAACCATTATAGCCAAAAGATTGGGTGGCAGCCACGCCCTGCTGCTAACAATGCCAGCCATTCAATTGGCATCAGCTGGGAACCCGTTTAGAGCAAGACAACTTCATGTGGTCACGCTTTAAAAATATATATCGCACAACACCAACAAAATATATATGTATCAACAACAACAATAAAAATAACTAACGCAAAATTCCAATTTAAAACAAAATTAAAAAAAAAGAATAAAACATAAAACCGCTTTTTCGGTAGACCTTTTGTTGTTAAGTGTTCAGAACGACGCAGAGCCCCGACACCTGAACAGATGTGTAATAAAAAGTCGTGGTAATAGACACAATAAGTATAGGAGCACGCACACACGCAGACACACATATAGCATATATATCATTATCGGAACGCGCTTTGCATTATAATCGAGAGACCCTAACCAGACTGCATGGCAGTTCCATTCGCTAATTTGTTATTTAAATTCACAAAAGCAGTTAATTAGCGGCTTTTGAAAGCCGCTTCGCAGTATCTTTCAAAGCCCGGTCTCCGAACTTGGCCAAGAAGCCGATGACTAATAGCCGACATCTGGTTGTTTATCTACAGCATATCAACGTGCTTTATCCCATTGTTATGTTGTCTAACTGTCAAACCGTTTGCTGTAATTGGCCAACAGAAGCTATAAACAATAGAAAAATATAAGTGAAAAAATCTATGGCCGGGTGTAACCGAGTGCAGAATGCTCTGTTTCTAACGGTTGGCGAAGGAAATTAATAAAAAATAAATGAAAATATTTATTATTTATTATAATATATGTTAAGGTCAATTAAGCAATGCTCGGTCAGAAGCCTCATAAAGAATAACTTCCCTTCCCAAAAGCAGAAGAAAAGTCAAGAGGTC
This sequence comes from Drosophila hydei, assembly GCF_003285905.1. Lineage (NCBI taxonomy): Eukaryota > Metazoa > Arthropoda > Insecta > Diptera > Drosophilidae > Drosophila > Drosophila hydei. Next base: position 3,798,174 of record NW_022045656.1, read on the forward strand.
AGAAGCAGCTTAGGTGTTAGGCTTCATTACTTTGATTTACAAGCTCTGACATGAAACAATATTTATGTATCTTTTTTAAATTTCCAGCATATACCCCATTCAAGTTCCAAACAGAGTATATTGAAAAATAAATCTAGAATTGCAGGTGTTGTAATGGGGTAATAAATGTGTGCCTAATGGCGCGTTGTGTCAAGCATACATCATAGCGATAATTAGAAAGATTTATATGGTGTCTAAAGAAGCCATTTAAAGTGTGTGTTGAGGTTTCGTTAAAGACTTGCTTTAAGAATGCCTCACCTAAAGACAACAAAATAAATAATTTAAATGAAATAAGTTTATTACCAACAGACGCAAAAGGTATTCAACTGCAGCCCATTCCTATCCCAAAACATTTGTTTGTATTTTAAGCTATTTCCTTTCCCACAGACTAAAAGTTTATTAGTCAGCCCTGGGTTAAGCATTTGCGTCACATGTAGCCGACAGCCTCTATCGTGTTAAAGGCGATTTTCATAACCAAAACAAAAACAAAACACATCCATCAGCTACATTTAACTAATGAATGTCAAGTTCTGTAAACATTTTGAAGTACAAGGCAAGCAAATGTTTACACAGCATACAAACATATCATATCATATTATATCATATCTTAGCATATCATATTATATCGCATAGACAGCAATTTGATCAGCTGACTTGAGATAAACTTGTTTACAGAATATTTTAAAATTAATTTCAATTCCAATTCATTTAACAAGTTTGGACAGCTGATTACGTGTAGAGCTCGAGAAAAAATTAAATAAGTGTTGAATAGGTAAAAGTGAATGCCAGTAGAATATCATATAAATCATATTCAAGCCGACTTGAAATATTGTGTTGGGAAAATACATTTTGTCATTGCGCCAACAAATAGTTTTACAAGCAACTCGGGTTTCAAAAAGTCTTTAAGTTCAAATTAAATATATAAACAATGATGTGATTTAATTTACTGCTAAACATAAGTTTTTCCAGGTGGTGGAAATACAAAACTAATTAAGAACTGCCAATCAATAAAAGTATATTAATCAACACTGGTTTTCAAACAATTTCAATTTACAAGCTTTATTTGTTTTTATTTATTTTACTTTAAACGAAATTGTAAAATTATTTTGGGAGATTCTTTGCTTATGCAAAAACAAAATACACGAAATATGAGTATGTTAAACTAAGATAAAGAATTCGAGCAAAATATAGCTGGGAGAATCTGGTTGGGATAGACGCAGGACACAGACAAACAAAATAAAATAAGTCATTAATTTACATATTTGGAGTGTTTTACTTAAATGTATATATATATATATATATATATATATATATATATATATATATATATATATATTAATATATATATATATTACTTATGTTTTACATAGATTTTACATTTTAGACATATACATCATATCATAGAACGTATATATTTTTTATCAATTCTATATCAGGCGCCCAGATCAAATAATTCATTTACTTTTACTACAGCTTAATGTGAATGCTTTTGCGCTTAACAAACTAAGATCTAAAAAAGCCACAAAATTAGACAAAAAAAACTATGCAAAGCAGCTTAAAAAATGTTAAATATTGTTTATCGGTATACAAGATATATATACTATATATATGTAAATTTACTTTTGATTCATTTCCTTTTGTGAGGGGCTAGTTTAGGAATGTTTTGTGTTTCTCTCTTAAAATTTGTTTTTGCTACGGTATATATATTCATATATATATATATATTCATATATATATATATATATATATATATATATATATATATATAAATATATATATAGAAGAAAAAGCAGGCATTGGGGGACAGTATAAAAAATATCAACTTTTGTTCGCCTCTAATATCCAATGAACACCCACACAGAAAGCTAACCGGTTATCGTCTCGTTTTTTCGTTCGTGGCGTTCTATATATCAATTATTAATTATGTCTGCCTATCTTTCCATTTTTGGGTCTGTGTCTTCTATATATGCTCACGAGGCACGACACGCCCTCAAAGACGGGTACAACAGGTACAACAACAACAATTAAACGCTATGCTAATTGAGGGAGACCCTCCCAAAACCCATCTACAGATTTAACAGCATTGTCGAGATAAGCGCCACCACTGCATATCCTGTCGCCTGTATTGTGGCTATCGCGCTGTTGCTGCCGCCGACTCCAAAGCCAGCGAGCGCTGCATCCTTGGATGACATATTCTCGGGTGCTTCATGGGAATTGACCTCATTTGTTGAGGTTGAATCGTTTAAGGTTTTCTCCAACGAATCTGGACCGGAATGCTTGTCGCCCACATGCTCTACCCGCACCATTGGCGGCTCATGTATGGGCGTGGGCTCGTTGGTGCTAGTTGTAGTTGCATGTGTCGTCGTCGATGTGGTTGATGTGGTGGTGGTCGTTGGCACCAACGTGCCATTCTCAATCCAATACACTGGACTGAATTCCATCTTCACATCCTTCAAATAGCTCTTGCGCACCTGCAGAGGGAGTATAGGATTTGAGTGAATAACGGAATTCGTATATGCATATTGGCACTCACCTCGGCGCTGATTTTGCGTGAAACGCTTTCACTGTCATAGTAGAAGGCGGACAGCTTTGCGGTGTAGGGCGCCTCCAGGGTTACATAGTTGCCGAGCAGCGTCACATTGATGGCCGTGCCTGGCCAGAGTTTACTGAAGACAGCCTTATTCTCATGCCGTTTCTCACCACGTTTCAGTGCCCAATTGATTTCGGCTGGCGTGGCCAAATTCTTCTCATAGATCTTGGTGGGCAGACCCTTGGCCACGCCTTCATGCGAGCCCCAATACTGCAGATAGTCAAAGCTATAGCTAATTATCTTCTCCATTGTGGCGTAAGTGTCGCCACGGTTCTCCAGAATGCTGCTAGCTAAAAAACGAAAGTCTCTTTTAGTTATGTGAAGCTTTGGCAGCTGTTAATCTCTACTCACCCAGTTCTGTCATATTCTCGCGCAGACTGGTGCGCAGGCGATCCAGCTTAATGTCTCGCAGCTCATAGCTGAAGGGCTCCGTTTCCACGAGTACTTCGCCATCGTCATAGTACTTCTCCCGTTCGTTCTCCGCTACCTTGATCTTGCCCAAGCCCAGGGGTTCCAATCGACCCAAATTGTAGTCTGCACCGCGATGCGATTCAACACCCTCTGCATTCGTTGGGTGCACTGCACGATGACGCGCTATAAAGGATTCATCGCCAATGAGTATGGCGCCCACAGGGATACCTGCATTGAATTTCGTCCAATGCTTCCAAGCAATCTTGCCCAGATGTCCGCGATTCATCAGCACATCAAAGTTCTCGTTGATGGCGTGCTTGAAGAGCGCTGCAACACAAACGTGCTTCTGCTGCTTCTTCTCAGTGTGACCCGAGGTGCGCACTCCATCGATAGTCACACGGCACACATAGATGGGATAGTGCTCCTCCTCCGTAATGTATTTTCCGCCCTCGACAGCCGACTGCATTTGCTTGGCATCCTTTGGATCGTAGGTCTCCCAGACCAGCGTGCTGGACGTGACCAGCTGGCCCAGCTGCGTCGAGGCATTCTTATATGTGAGCACAGGATGTGTGTGCGCCTGGCTGGGTGTCAGCAGCTGCAGCAGGGCCAAAATGCAGGCAATGCCTGTCAACTGACAACTGCTCCGACAGCTTATGCTGTCCATGATTGTACTTCGTCGTCTGCTCATACTGTTTTCTATATGTTGTGCCCAAATTGTTGAGGAAAATTCTAGAAAAGATCGGAAAAAGTTGGTGGAGATTAGAAATCTATTTTATTGTTGCTAAATAGAATAGTACTGTGAAACAAATTCTTGGCTAGGTATATCATTATCTCTGATAACATATTTATATATAATTGATTCATTATATTTTGATAATAAATCCCTTTAAATTGGCTTCCACAATCAAGAAATATCATCAGCTGAGCAATAAAGATATACGAAATATTAGAATTGCCATTGAATTTTAGCTTGAGTAATTATCAAATATACATCTTGTAAACAAAAATAATAATTCACGTCAACTGTTATATAAATATATCTTTTATTAGAAATTTCTACCTTTGATTTCCCATAGAATACGCCCAAGTTTGAGTACAATATGTTCCATTAGACTTTTGTCAAGTGCAAGTGTAGAAAAACTTTTCGAAGTCACTATGCCGCATGGGCGCATGTGAAAACTTTGTCATTCAACTTGTAGTAGAAGTTTTGTGGCACAAAGTTTCATTTTATCAGCTGCCGAACTCCATCAAAGCAAATACTATTGAACCTGACTACAAAAATATCTTAACTAAGCATCCTTAATAGACAGCGCTGTCGCTGACAGAGCATGTAGTAAACTTGGTTGGGTTAAACGCCTCTGGCAACGAGTCACACATAGTACATGAGTACTGTAAGCCCCCATTAAGAGACCAGCAGACTGCGGCTCCGACGGAAGTTCGCTTGGTCGGCTCCTGCTCTATTTGCTAACAGTTTGCGTGGCGGTTGCCATTAAAAGCTTAAATGGTATAAACAAAGATGTAAAGACACCGCATCGAATAACCCCCGAAAACAATTCATTTGTCGGCTTTGTGGGTAGGAGGCGTGACAGCTGACGACGAGGCTGATCATTAGACGCGTCAATGTCAGCACCGCAGACACAGACCGTCAGACAGATAAACACACACGCCGCTGTCCACTTCAGGCTGGGGAATACATGAAAAGTGGGGGCGAAACATTGTACGCTGTGCGCCATGGGACACTCGATGCTGTAGTCCCAATAAATTTGTCGCTTGTTTGCGCAAAACTTCATCGCAGCCAAAACACATGGCGTATACGTAACTTGAAAACAGAAAAAAATATTTGATAAGCAAAAAATACTTGTTCGAAGGCTCAATACTCTTAATAACACGCACCAGCTAGACCAAATTGGAAATATAGCCAATCTAATTGTAAGTATGATAATGCAAAATGTTAGCATAAATAATATTCTGCATTATCATTATTTCGTAGAACTAAAGGCTCAAAAGATATATAATCAGCGCAAAGAAATGACTGTAAAATATAACTTTCCAATGAAATATTAATATAGTATACAGTTTTAGTATATGTTGAGCTTGGTCTCTATAGTAATCCACCTGAAAGCCTTAAAAAATATGATATTAACTGCCTGATAAGTCAATTATCTAAGCCAACAGACATAATTAAAATAACATTTAGTTAGCTCATATATCTAGAGGAAATCTCTACCTATTTATACATACTCGATCTGAGCTCACATAATTTGTTAGTAAATCTAACTACGCTAAGTCAAATAGAGTATATAACGCCAGAGCGGAAGTGTAGTCGACGCCATGTTTATTCATTAGCAGCCATTGTCAATGCAGGCAACTCCTTGTGTTCCCTGCATGTCCTGCTGCTGCTGCTCCTGCTGTTAGCGTCCACTAGAGCCGCGTCTAAGGTCTGTCTTCGTCCAGTGTCCGTTCACTTGACACTGTGCATTGTGTCGTGGCTTTCTCTCTGCCAATGTGTCTAACCTTAGCGCTTGACCTTAGCTGACAGCTCACAACACACCACACCGCACCGCACACACTTTGGCCTCGGTCGCTGTCTGCAACGGATATGAGATGATAAGGTTACATGCAACATCATTTGTTTGCCTGACAAATGATGTGTTATTGTGATAGTGTTTCAAAAGCCAACGCAGGCACAAGCAACGGGGCATGCAACTTTCTCGAGTGGGGCGTCGAGTTCAACAGACGTTGAGTCCAAATTTAAATATTGCAACACAATTGAGTGTACAACGTGTAGGTGTAGTGCACTGCCTGTTGTGTATGAGCTGCCTGCGGCAAGTGATGGATGACAAAGCAGCTACCGAACACTTTGAAAGGATTACAACGATTAGAAGAGGTCTAAGGGAGAGGAGAGTTCAGAATAGTAAATGGTGGGGAGTTTATAAAGCATAGATGCAGCTATTACTTATAGAGCACTTAGAGTTGGAGTACAGTGAATAATTTAGGTGTAGCCAGAAGAACACGGTTGGACTTGAAGAACTGCATAGCTTAACTTGATTGAAAACGCAAATGTGTGGTTATTGGTTATATATATAAATTGAAATATTGAACGAGATTATAATAAACTTAACGAAATATATTAGCTATGGCTAATACTCTATTGAGTATGCCTTCTCATAATTGAATAAAATATTTTATTAACTTTTTTATGGCGTCTTTAGTACTTGCGGAAGTATTTGATATGCACAGTTTCGTTCATCATCAGTGACTCTTAAACATATTATTTTAAGTATAAGTAAGCATAGTCATAATAAAAAGACAGTTTCTATCAAACTTGCCAACATCTGTTAGTTAGATGTCACGTACTTTCCACTTTATGACCGAAAGTATAACCCGAATTTAAGTAAATTATATGATGAGCGCAGCAAAATATGTGTTACTCATGCTTAAAAGAGCTCGCTCCATTCACTTAAGCAGCTCTTAATACTTTCAACTATGACGCAAGGCAGAAAGAGTGAGCCGCTGGCTAGCAGCAGAATTCCAGAATTCAAGAAGTCTTAACTGCCGCCCGAGTCATCGTCGTCGTTGCCGGAAATAACTCTCATAAAAACTCGGTAGTTAAGGGGATAGGGCGGGGTCTTATGTGCAAGGAAATAACAAGTCATAAATTGACCTCTGGTAACCGCATAGTTGACCCCCTTTTTGTGCAGTGCAATAAATATGCTAAAAATAGCAAAGTAAATTAAGGCGCAGCGCAAGGGAATGTCTGTATATTATTAAAGGCGCAACCATGTTGCAACATTCTGCAACAACAACTTGCAACACGGTGCACGTAGTGCTCAGCAGATTTCAATTGAACCAACCGGGTGAAAAAAGCGCCGGTGAAAGTTCACGTTGCCTTTTATTAAATCAAATGCTTGCAACTTTGCAACATTGTTGCAGGTCTCACACTCTTTAATTTTGGGGCGCAGACATTGAGATTTACGAGGCAAGCGCTGAAAGGTCTGCGGGCGCATAACTAGAAAGCATTAGGAGCAAGAGGCGAGAGGCGAGAGGCCAGGGACTACAGACATGGGCTGGGGCCAGGCGCTGCGCTAGTTTAATTGGATTTTATTGAACTTTGACTCTGACCCTTATAGCTGCAATTGCAACAAGTTGCAGTTGTTGTTGTTGATCGTAATGTAGATTGTTGCATATACAACATACACACACGCACACACAATCATGAGCACATGAGTTATGAATCCGGTACTTCATGAGGGCGGGCGCACCGCGCTTCAATTCGACTCAATTTGGCAATGACACCACGATAATAGGTCGTTTGTTCTATCGTATTTCCCATTTGATTTCTCACTTGCCCCGTTGAGAATAACACGAAACGCTGTCAGAGTTCACTGCACTTGTTTAACAATAAAAAAACTTTAACGATAAGCAGAAATGCTGTAAAATGAATTGAATATACCCTAACAAGATTTTTTTAATTATAGATTTAAGTGAGGAGCTATATACCATATAAGTGTAGCTCTCGTCAATTTGATTTCTCTCTTCTTTGAAGAGTTTTTAATTTATTTATTTGCATTAGTATTAAGAAATAAAAATATTCAAATATCAAGTCTCTAGCCATGGTTACAAAGTTCTGCCAGAGATTTTTGCTTCTGTACGTTAAAATTTACAAAAACTTTAATACCTTTCTCAATTCCGATGGGTGCAGAGTATAAAAATTAATTAGAAACTCATTAAGAGTTATTTAACTGGCACTACGTGCTGCCCACTGTGATTGGGCGTGGGAATGTAGCAAAAATCAGTCAAAAACACAGCAGAGATGGCGATGGGCATGAAGTGAAGGAGCGAGACAAAAGACAAAATGTTCCTAACTCATTTACTGCTTTACGACACAGCGCTCTATGCCAGATAATTGATGTGAAGTGAAAAGTGTTTCGAGTGCCTGAAAACTTCACTGAGGAAATTCAATTACTGCTGAGTATCGAGTGTTTTCCATGGAAAAATGGTGAGGGCAAGGGTTGAGCTCCTCTTTGATTATGCAATAAATCAGAGCTCTCAATGGACCACAGAATTAGTTTGGGGAAAACTATTGTTGAGTGCGAAGAATTCGTTGAAAAAGTCAAATGAAATTGAATTTCCAGCTCGGATAATAAATTGCATTTGTGTACTAAAGGCACACCGAATTTCATTCCAAATTTTCGAGAGTACTAACCAAATACGAACTGCAAATATGCAAATGTTGTTGAAGTCTGTTTTTAATTAAAATAGAAAAGGTAAAAGAGAATTGTATGGAAATAGTTTAACACAGCTTAAAAAATATTTGTAAATAAGTGAAATACTCAAGGTTGAATATTTATTAAAACATTTAAGGTACCAGTACGACTTGAAGTTACTCTAAGCTCCAGCTGATTAATTTACTATATATAAATATATATTACATATTTTAAGCTCTCTCTAACTGTCAATACTTAACCGTGATTTAAACCATCTAGATTGAATTAAATTATCTTTCTCCACTTACTAAAATTATACTTGAAAATTTGTTGTGAAAAGCTACAATAAATTAAAGAGGTAAACATATTCAAGTTCTCAAGTTCTTGCTCCCAATCGAACGAATTTTATTTCACAATTTCTTCTCTTAAATTGATTTTGCATCTTAAGTTAATCATTTAAAAGTAATATTTTAAGCTTTCAAAAAATAGAATATATTAATTAAAATAAACAATAAAAAATTCGTTCGGCTCTTAGTTTATTTCTCAAACGCGTGTTTTATATTTATTTCTCCAATCGCATTAAATATTGTTCCATAAGTTTCATTAATAAACTCTCTGGATAATTAATAAGATTGAAAAGACTGTAGAAACACGAATAACATGAATAGTATGAATGAATTATACAACTCTTCTACAAGCTTTCGAATAACAACGATTGCTCAATCGTCGTGTTCCACTTGCAAAACTGAACATATAATCTCAATGATTGCATTCAATAATGCTCAATAATTACTGGAAAATGTGTATCCGCAGTCTTTACTGGGTATTGATAAATGTTTTTCGATTTGCAACTTAATTGATAGAGCAGAGCACAAATATTTTTGCAGCTTGTTTTCGCGTTTCCTCAATTATGCTCTGGGAAAAGTCGCGTGTGATAATTGGACTTGAATGCAAACTGAGTTGTTTTTCTTTATAAAAATTTTGTTTTTCAGTCTCTGTTTTGCAATGTTGTGGAAAGCAGATCAGAGAATGTGGGTGGCTCAAAGTGCGGCATGACTGCAGCTTTAACTATTGACTATAATTGCATTGCCACGCCTGCTCTGAAAGCCCCCTTAGGGCGCACAAACCAGTTTAGCGCGGGACAAGTTGCGTAATTGCCTGCCGGATTTAGCTCTACTCGACAACAGGTGTTGATGCCGTCAACCCCTCTGCCCACGTACTTCACCTCCTGCCCCTGGCACCCACGCTAATTGCCCTATCTCACTATCGATTCTTTATGCAACCAGTTGCCAAATCCCGTCCTCCTCCTTTCCATACTCCCCTCTCAATGCAAGCCCCACAGCGGTAGCTTTTTGTCAGATGTTTTTCAGCGGCAGCAAAATCAAAGAAAATAAAAAAGCACACAAAAAAATCGTTGCTTTTGGCTGTTGCTCTTTTGGCCGAGACAGTTGTTAACTTAATTAAAGTGCATGACGCAAAAGTAACAAGAGTAAAGCAGCGCTACGGCGAATCAGAGTTGAGCTTGGCTTACTCAACAAATGCCCTACCTGATTTATATAAAACAACTAAGGTGTATTTATTTATATCTATGAATCTTTAATCTATATATTACTCTGTCAATTTCAATATTAATATATATGGCAAGCAAGATATCAATCTATTTATTTTCTGTCCATATATCTAAGTACTGATCTGTCTACTCGCCGATTAATGTATAATTTATCTTGCCAATTATCTGTGTGTCTACTAATCGGTTTATAAATCTGTGCATGTGTTTCTGACTATCTTTATCTCTGGTTTTGTTTATTTATGTATATGTATATACGGCTATAGCTAGAGCCATCTATTTAACATTGTACATATTGACATATCGATCTATCAATTCACTCATTAGATTTTTTATACTGTGACTTTATCTAACAGTTAACTGTAGATTTATCCATCTATAGACACGTAGGTATTGGTTCATGTTCCTAACTAATTATCCATTATTATTCGTATATCTAAATTCATTTCTCTTTCAATTCAATGTGCCTAAAAACTCTTGAAGTTATATCTGTGCAATACAAGCTTTTGTTTAAAATATGATGATATAATACCTCTTCTTATTTCCACTTTGTCATCATTAGCAATTATGGCTCTTGCCTCTGCATAATACTTTAATCAAATACTTTATTTACTTTTTCATTAAGTCTTTATTATTATAATTTTTTTGCTTTCTACGCATTTTAACTCAACTTGGTATTCAAAATATTTTTGTGCAGATGTCACGATTTTTTCTGGCTTCGGTTTTATATTTTAAAATGTTTATCAGCTTTTTCTTGTTGACTTTCAATGTGTGATTTATTGCAGGGCATCGCATCTGTTTGGACAGCTGAGACAGACCGTTGCATATGCTAACTGGCAATTGACACCCCCATTGAATGCCTCTTCCCCAGCAAAAACCCATTTGCATGTGCATCTATTAGAGCTGCATCAATTAAGGCGTCTAGAGGACCCAACACACAAAGCACACACATACGCACACACACATTCGTTAGCGCCAGACTCGACACCGATTCGGACCAGCTGCTGGCCAGCCCATTAAATTGAAATGCACGTGATGCACGTGACAATGGGCAAGGTGTAAAGGTGTGTGTCCGCTTTCTTCCCTCCCACCGGCTCAGGCTTCATTGTCTGGGCTGTTGGAGAAACGTTTTCCGCACACTCAATTAATTTAATGGATCAATCGATCGTTTTGTTTGATGCTAGTCATTAAATTAACGCATTGACTGCGCAAATTGTAAGCCTTTATTTAACATTTTCCATTCATTAAAAGCTTTAAATGATAATTAAGTACGCAGAAATATTATCAAGATATATTGATTGATTAACTAAATGATAAGCTAATCTGCGAGGAACTTTATAAAAATTAATTTTAAAGATGTTTACACACAGTAAATTCGCACTTCGGGGTGGGAAAAATGTAAATAAAATGATCAGAAGTTGAAGTTTATATCAAACAAACAAACTCGAAAATAAATCAACAGGAAACTTTTCTCTTTTCACTGAAGCCACTTCAACACAGGAAATATGCCAAAAAAAATATCTTAAATTGAAGTTTGTTACCGCGCACGGCCGGTGCCACAGCTAAATGAATATTGAAATTTAATTTCTAGTTTATATGCAAATTGTAAACTCATAAATTGTTAGACCGGCTCTTTCCCGCTTCAATTTTAAATAGATAAACAAAAATTATACAAAATACTCGCAGAGCTTGAAAAACTTGGAAAAGATTTATTTAAGAAACTCATTGGGCAACATTTAATTAAAACGAAATTAGACAAACAAATGCGCGGCTAATTAATTAATTCGTAATGCCTAATAAATTTGTCATCAATTTCAATTCGGAGGCACCCCAAAAATGAATGCATTTTTTATGCTGCTTTTAAGTAAAAAAAATTGAAATAATAATAAAAACCAAACAAAAAACGATCCGCTGCTAATCGGTCTTGAGCTCTGGCTTCATAATTTATATTAATTTATTTGTAATTTAATTTTGTGCGCTTTGTAAAAAGCATCTTCGATCCCTCACAAATGTGCGCAATTAAATATTTAAATTGTTTTCGTTATTTTTTTATATTTTTTCTGACGGCGGCTTTGTGATGCCTTTGCATGTTTTCAATTTGCCGCTTAACCGAATTCAGTTGAAGGTTAAAAAATGTTTCAATTAATAATGGAATGGAAAACATTTCAGCCGGATACTGCGTTTAAGCTTGTAAAGAAAAAACGAATGACAACTTTGAACGACACTGGAAATTGAATCTATATTTAAAAATATTTCTATTTTCCATGCTATTCTAGGATATTTTTATAAAAAATATTTATTTGATTTCAATTATTCTATTTACGTTCCTTTTTCTGCTACTTGTTATCAAATTGTGTACGACAACAAACAAATTGCATGGCACGTCTCAAATCTCGTGTCACTGTCAAACATTTACTTAACAGGAGATGAGATGATGATGAATGACAGTTCTATTAACTTTCCAGTGTCGCAGAAAAACTAATAACAAAATAAAAGCTGTCCGCTGATATCTAATTGAAAATCTTAGACTTGTAACAAAAAAGCGGAACTAAGACGTCCGAAATAGACAAACAAAAAGGAAATAATATTGAATACTCAGATGATATGCTGCCCATATTAAAACAAGAGTGTTCTTGTCGAAACGGCTCGACTTGGAGATACCCTAAACCGAAGAGCTGATATTCCACTTATTCTAGGCTTCTTTTGACTAAATAACTTTTCTTCCATGGCATATGGCATAGGTATACAACTATATATACACATCATCTCTTGATTAATAAAGAGCTTTGCTTGCTTTTTCTTGGTCATCTGTGCAGTAATTGTCAAGGTTTCGAGTTCTGTTTTGATTATCCAAATATTTGAGTAATATATTTCATTACTTGTTGATAAATTAATATATGCTTAGTACTTTCCTTTTATGGATTGCCTTTAATTTGAGTCGCGTAAAAATTAATTAAAAATTAAATGGAAAATTCTAGTGATAAAAGGAGGGCAGAATTCAGTCATGATATAAATAAACATGATTCGGATTCCGCCAGCTCCGATTCGGCGGATGAAGTCGACCTGCAGCGTAATGTCAAAACAAGTAAGTGAAATCAAAATAATGTTAAACAGATTATTGTAAGTCTTTCAATGCTCCACATTCAGGCGAGAACCAGCCCAACAAACCAATTGAATTGATATTTGTGGCACTTTCGTTTATACTGATGTTCATCACGTTTCCCATCTCCATATTTATGTGCCTGATCATACTGCAGGAGTATCAGAGGGCAGTGATATTGCGACTGGGCCGCTTACGTCCGGGTGGTGCACGCGGCCCAGGAATGGTCTTTGTATTGCCATGCGTTGACCGTTATCGCAAGATTGATCTGCGCACCAGATCGCTCGATGTGGCGCCACAGGATATACTCACCAAGGACTCGGTGACCATCAGCGTTGATGCTGTGCTGTATTATAGAGTCAAGAATCCACTAGATGTCGTCCTGCAGGTAATTGACCCAGAAAACTGCTGTGAACTGTTGGCCATGACAACGCTAAGGAATATTACTGGCGGCTACATGCTCATCGAGCTGGTCAGCTCCAAAAAGGCGCTGTCCAGGCAAATTAAGACCGCACTCGATTCTACGGGGGCCACTGAAGCATGGGGCATTCGTATCGAACGTGTCGAAATGTGAGTAGAAAAGTCAAGAACATTCATCCCAATATTGCTTGCTGGTAGAGAACAGTCAGAAGAAAAAGGCTTTAAGCTTTTAACTCACTCAATTAACATATATTCGAAATAATTTTGGATATTTGAATAATTTCACTATAATATTCAGTTCTCTCTTTCATTAGCTATAAAAAAGAAGATATATTTCCTTTTTAATTCAGGCTTCTCTTGAGAAGTCAAACATGATTAGGTGACAGGTTTATTTCTTAATATGTTGACAAGAGTCGCATATTGCTGCCTTGTGTTAGGATGTGCTCATGAGCTCTTAAATTATTCGTACAACGCCGGAATTCATGAGTTTATTTAACGAAATCCATTATACTCTACTCAATGACGCTTCAATCTAATTTTGGTTCGACTCTTAATAGAACTCTCCTCTCATTCCCACAAAGCACTGATATTTATATGCCAGAGTCACTGCAGCGTGCCATGGCAGTGGAACAGGAGGCGAGACGTGAGGCAATGGCCAAGGTAGCTGCGGCAAATGGCGAACGCGACGCTGTCAAGGCACTGAAGAAGGCCGCCGACATCATGGAATCGAATCCCATAGCTCTGCAGGTGGGGATTCATCTTTCGCTTTCTCATAAATGAGTTTTGATTTATAATTATGTGTCGATATAAACTTCCAGCTGCGCTACCTGCAAACACTCAATACGATTGCAAACGAAGAAACCCAGTCCGTTGTCTTTCCATTCCCCATTGATATTGTGCAGAAACTAATTAGATGAATAAATGTGTAACTGTATAAACTACCATATATAAATACAGAATGTTTAGTTATTCGAAGCCCCCTCAAACCATTTAAGAACATGGCTGAAAAAATACTTCGGAATCTTCAGTTGCAGCTCAATTGTTACAAGTTTGACGTAGTACAAGACGTAAGTATCAATTATTCTCTCGGGTCTTGGAACTATAAAGCATATTTCCGTAATTAGGCAATAGATTTATAGCTTTCATTTTCCTCTCGAATACCGCAAACTGTAATTTGCATCATTAAAATCAATTAAAATCTGTTGTAATACAACGAACAAATACCAATTAATCTTGAAAGCATATTCAAAATGAGCAAAGCAGCAAAGTTAAAATGTGAATACAAGTACGCAGTACCCCCGAAGTCGAAATAAATTTCTGCTGATTGACATAAAAGACAAATGGTCCAACAAGAGGCAGCTCTTAAGTGGAGAGACACTCAAGGCTATCTGTGGAGCGGGAACAGGGAGAGGGCACATATTTTGAGAAATCTTGAATGCCTCTGCACTTGCAGCAGCACTGCAACATTTTTCGCATATAACTCATTTTAATGGCTTTTTAATTATGCTAGGGAGCAGCTACTCGAAACTCTTGAGAAAATGCATTATGTTCAATAATTTGATAAGCGATTTTCTATGAAAAGCCATCAGGCACGCTTTTAATTGAACAACATTCTCATTTGTTTTCATTTTTATTTATTTTTAAATATTTCTCTTGGATACGTTGACCCCGCTGCGCACTTTAAACAACTGAATTTTGGTCATGGAACGTTTGAGTCGAGTTGCGAGATCGCAACTTGGACACATGTTTTTTTGACTTCATTTATTCTTTTATTTCTCCAAAGAGCTACGTCATCGTAGCAGCAGCAGAGCAGAAACAGAAACCGGTACCGGTTGGACGCAATAACGAACCACGTGCTTGGCCACTCGGCCACTTTGCCGCCAAAAAAAATAAATAAATAAAGCCAGCCAAAGAGTTGAACTGGTTTTTTGCGCTTCAGCACCAAAATAAAGAATTCCTAGGCATAAACGAAAATTTAATGCGCTGCAGTCTTATAGTAGTACGTACTGGAAAAATATATTTAATAAATAGTGAAAATATATTTGAAATAATTTAGGAGACAATCAGAAAGAATCCGAGAATTCAAAATGGTTTAGCAAATAAAATGAAAAGATAAGACAGAATATAAATATTATATTATTATTATATTATATTATTTTAAGTAATACAAAATAAATAATATGTTAAAAATTATTTTCCTAAAATTTTTCATTTTATAATTTTGCAGAATTTTTAAATATTGTATATGTTATAAATCAATTTGTTAAATAAAGTTAACTATGATTTTTACGAATTTTATACATTTGTTATTTTCGCTTTGTTTAATAATCTGCCCCAACTTAATTATTTTTATTTTACCGTAGCGTATTTTATTTTTATTCTAATTTCCAGCTTCAATATTCATTGCCATGTTTCAAATTGGCTGCCTCAGATAATTAATACGCGAACGCATTCTAAGCGCTACAAATGTATCTCAATGTTCATCTATCTGTATCTGTATCTGTGTATCTCTCGAGCTTTATACAAATTAAATTTATGAGCGCACTTTCAAGGTGACTGTGACGTAATAAGCCAAACTCAAGCCTCTATCATATCAGCCCTGTACTTATTTGGCGTATTTGTTAGAGTTAATCAATTTTGAGATTTGTTTTGTTGTTGTTAGGCCTGACAGGCACAAAGCTACGTTTCATAATTTGGCCTAGTGTACCCATTCGCTGTATCTAAATGCGAATCAGAATCGCATATGTCAGCATTAAAAAGCATAATACCCAACACAAATCATTTTGGCAGCTCTCTTTATAGCTGAATATGAAACGTTGCTTCATAGATCGCACAATGTATCTGTATCTTTGACATTGTTGCCAGCTGACAATTTGTTGTTTTGTGCTCGCTTCTAGCGTGAGCGTTGAACATTATAAACCTAAACATGGACAACATGTCAGAGAACTCCATTTGACTACGTATATCATTTTTATTTTTTTTATTAGCAGCGCTGAAGTTTATTTCGTCATTTAAAAAATAATAGCTGTAATTATAATTGATCAGATTATTTATGTGTGGGCTGAGGTCTGATTTTTGTACTATTTTTTAAACTAAGTTTAAAGATATTTAGTCTATTATTCCAATTACAAATCTCTGATTTTACTATCAACCAAATAAGTGTTGCGTCTTAGCTATGCTTACAAAATTACAGATAAGCATATTCAAATTAAGAAATAAAAGTTAATTTAAAGATTCTTAATAAACATATTAAGCATGTAAATATACATAAATTCATTTTTGAGTTTTATTCCATTAGCACGCCAAGGTAACGTTCAGTTTCGACATATTTATAATCGTATTACCGAAACTTTTCCAAGAAACATAATTCATATTATGGCTTAGTTTCGTCTGATGGCAAAACTTAATTAAAACTTGCTGCAAACACAAACAGCAACCGCATAGAAGTAAAAAACTTTCGAGAGCGTCTCAAAATTTATTCATAACCCAGCACAGATGTGGGTTCCGATTACAGACCACGACGACACACTCGAGCCACACTTGAGCGGGACAAGAGAAGCGGGCAGTGGTAAATGCAACTATAAGCTATTTTTTTGTAGTTTATTTATTTATATTGAAGATGCACTTCGGTTTGTTGGGCGATAAAACATGAATGTGGTTTGCCTAACTGTATATATTAAAGTTATGGCTGGGGCTGCAGTTGGCAGTTGCTCCAGCTTTTGCGCTGACAGCCGGCTCCATTAGCACCTCATTGACAGGCATCGTGTTACGCAGGTCGAGGAGGAATGCGAGGGTTGAGAGGGTATTTCAATGTTCGTCATGAAACTAGATTACACATTGATGATGCGCTCCAGTAAACTGCTGTCCCTGCTTTTGCTGTTGCTGTTGCTGCTACTTGGCATATCGCGTGCCGTACTTATTATGTATCTTTAAGATACAATAATGCATGTATGTATCTTGCGGCTGCCTTCATGGAGCGTAAGCAGAGGCTGCTGTTATTGTTGTTGCTGCTGCTGCATAAACAAACATCGCCGAGTGCTTGTTTTGCTTTCAATGACGACTTTTGACAGCCCATCAATAAGCGGCAGCAACAGCCACATCGCTCATCCGCCATGTTCTACACACCAAATGAAATTTGTAAAGAGGCTGAAGTGGGTTATTATATTATTTCTCAGCTTAACACAAACTTTTATTGAAGAAGAGCCAAAAATTGTTAACTGACAGCTTTTGTCGCCTGATATGTTGACAGAGCTCTTCTATTGCTGCCGTCCCTATTGGCATTTGCTCAACTCTTTGTCAGTTTGTTTGCCCTTTCAAAAAATGAAGAAAAAATGGCCTCAAGCTCAGCACTTGACACATTTGTCATTTGATCCTTTTAAGGCCCTGAAACTGTGCTGTAATTAACTCGCAATTTGCATTTAAACGAAGACGCCAAAGCCCTTTTAATACCCTGCATTTTAGATACGTTATGTGCAGTAAAAGTCTATCCTTTTGCAAATTATTTATATGAGTGCCACACATAAATGTTTTATTTATTTCCGTTTTGTCTTGAAATAAAAATGAAAAATATATTATACAGAATTTAATTTGTGAAACAAGACTAGGGTATTTCTCAGTACATCAGCCCGTTTGTAGGTTTGTCTTGCGACACATTTGCCCTTTCGCATATTGTTTACACACTCTGTAGACACTTTGTATTACTTTTTGCATGCCAAAAACAAATGGCAATTGTTTGTTGTTTACTTAAACTAATTTGTTATTATTGTCGCTTACGGTTTCCACCCTCTTAAGAAATGTCGTTTGAGCTTAAGTAGAGTCCCTAAAAATATACTTTCCGGGTTTCTAAAAACGCAATTCAACGCCAATGGATGCGAGGGGCATCTTAGAGAACGAGTGTGAGGGGACTGCAATTTGTTATAATAAAAGCGTTTTTCTATTTTGTATTTTATGTATTTTTTTGGTTTGTGTCTACAGTCAAGCTGCAATTTGTTTTATGCGCTCAGTGTCACTTTCAATTTCTAGCAATTTAAATCGCGTTTGCGGCCAGCGGCCAGTGACCAGCGGCTTGTGCCGCGTATCCGTCGAATGAGGTCAGAATTGGACGAGGCAGCTATTAAAAAAAATTGGTTTAAAAAAACTAGAAAAAAGGTTCCACTCGCCCCCAACTATGCGACACATATACGAGTATATATAATATATATATATATATATATATATATATATATATATATATATATATATATCTATATATATATATATATATATATATATATATATATAGAATACGCCTTGCTATGCGTTTTATCAGCTCAAGTGCCAAAGGAATGAATTGGACATGTCGAAATCCAGTCAACGATCGGCGGTGCGGCGGCGCTGTTAGTGTCAGTGGTGCTGCTGGCAATTTCTTGGCGCCAGCACCACAATCAGCATAAATTTTCACACAAAAAAATGCAAATTAGTGGACTCTATTTGCGTATAACGAATAAATTAAACAAGTTGCAACACACGACTCGATTCAACTCGACTCGTTTTGCAGCAGCGACACAATTGATTGAAAGCTATAAAATCGTTTTTGTATGTGATGCTTAACTTGCTGTGAGATATTCTCTAGCAGCAAATTATCTATCTAATCTGACTATCTATCTATCTATGCAGTTATCTTTATAACTATCTATTTTTTCTTTCCTAGGAAAGTGAATTGTTTTAATGTTCTTTGTTTTAATGATTATCAAAATAAAGTCTAAATTAATTAGGTAAGTCTTTCATTTAATTCAAATTTATAATAAAAAAATATAATATAATAAATAATTATATATAATAGCAAATTATAAACAAAAAAAACCCAGTTGGTTTTAATTGCATCTTTGTGAAATATGAAACAAAAAGCTCAAATATAAAAAATTTAAATATGAATCATGTGGCAGCAGCTCGTGTGTCCATAATTAATGTTCCGGAAGAAAAGGAACTATACAAAAAGTAATTGGAAAAACTATAGAGACTATCAAATTACATGTTTCCTAAATAATTGATGATAGAGACTAAATTGCATGCAAGCCAAACAACTTGTTATACAACTGCAAATACGTGACCTTCGGTTATGAAAACTGCAATAGAAACAAGCTAAATGGAATGTAAAATGTGAAAAATGCTCGGATTACTGAAAACCCACAGACTGTGAATAGGATGCGTGCATCAGTTTGATAATTAGAAAAGTAGACACAACTAGAGCGGAGTTGGACAAAAGAATGTCAGCTGTCGGCAGCTACTGAACGCCAGGTGGCGCCAGCAGCTACAGCCACGCCCATTTAGATTGGCGTTGACAGGCCACAACGAACGAACTGCTGCTGTGCATTCGAACAAAAGACAGCGTGTGCAGCAATTATATAATTGAGTCTGACTGGGTCACAGTCGCAGCATTTAGTTAATTGAGGTTAGAGCAAGAGATCTGCTCAGATATCGTGATAGTCCATATGCACATAACAGATTACACACTTGACATGAAATGTTATTAAAAATGCAGCCGGAGCCACGCTGATGACACCGTTCGACAACATTGACACGCATCTACACGACAAAACGCATCCCACAGATACACAGATACTTTTGTATCTTTGTGCCCGGCGAGCACCTAATGGCCCGTCGCTTATTCCCTGTGGATTTTGTGTTTCTACTGCCATTGTCTAAGCAAGTGAGGTGAGGTGGGTGTGCTAGTGTTAGTGTGCGTGGGTGAGCCACCAAGTGCATGATATTGTGCATTAAACGCGATAAGCGACGTCGTTCTTGTGCCGCCAAGATTGGAGTCGCCACTTCTGTTCGCTAAGTTACTATCAAGTGGCACGCACTGGGTTTCCTGCTGACGCCCGGCTACCTACATCTTTCAGCTGCTGTGCATGGCAGTGGGTAAGTGGGTTAAGTTATTGAGTGTGCATCTCAAATTACAAACTGAATAACATTTGGGTCATAAGGAATTGTTACAGAAAATCATAAAGAAACTTTCGAGAGGATGCACAATTTATGATGTATTAAAAGAAGTTAAATATGATTTGATCTGAAAATACTAGCATTAATAATAATGCAAAACACTAAACTAATTCTTCTGCTTTTCATTAAAACGATTCTAACAATATCGAGTTATGGCATTGCTTCATTCCACATGTCTGAAATATAATTTCCAGAAATATTTTTTGATACTATTCAACCTCAATAAATACATAGCAAACGATTGTTCCTTGGACACTTTGAAGCAATATTTTAGCATTGCAAAACTCATTTTTAGCTAATCAATTTGGTTAAGAGGTTCGATTTCTTGACCATTCTGAATAATTTCTTTTTTTAACATAAATCATTCAGAGAAAGCTCGTTAACCAAATCACTCAGGCAGTCAATGAACCAAATTAAATTCTACTACCATTAATTGTCTAATACGCTGCGATATCAACATGACTTAAGCCTCAATCAGTCAATCAATCGTTAAAGCAAACCATACTATTATCAATTTATACCCATCTTTGTAACTTACAGCAAAAATATTTGAATACGTTGCCTTAGATTGCCAGTCAGTCAATCAATCAATCATCATGTTACTTCGCCTCACTACAGCTTATCTCTCGTCAATCTTTGAGTATGCCTTCTACGTGATTTTAATAAGCATTTGTACATTTATTAAGCTTTAACCTTGCAGCTCAATTCCTTTCAATCCTCTCCAAATTTATACCACTTCGTAAGCCACACTCATTGCGACTCGTAAATTTTATATGCCCATCAAATTGTTCAAACGTCGTGCTATATATACATACATTTATATTTATATAGACATATATATATATATCTAAAGAAATAAAACCCGTAAATTTGAATAAATGTATGCAAAGCGTCGCCACATGAAAATTAATCACTGACAGCAGCTGTCGACAATTTGGAGGTTCGTTTTTGCTTTTGGGGCTTCCACAGGGCGCTACTCGACAACGCCCCCGATTCGAATAAGCCTCTCCTGCCCTGACCCTACATCGAGGCTTAACTGCATCTGCCTGAAGCTATTTGCTCAACCAATTGGATTTATGTTCGGGCGAGAAAATAAATAAATAAAACCAACAACGCACAAAACATACAAATTTGCTTATGAACACAGAAGAAAACAAAAATGAAATGCAAAACTGCAACTAAAAGCGTGAAAAGCAGAAAGAGGCTCCCAACAAAGAGAGAAAAAAAAAACGCAGACAAGGTAAATAAAAGCGTACGACCCCATCAACAACATCTACAAGAACAACAACGACAACAGCTACAGTTATAGCTATATGTCTGTCTGATCTCAGCGCTTGGATAAAAAAACTCAACGCTCAAGCCTCGCAGCCCCCAAAAGCTTGTTTGACATCCAGCTGTAGCCCCGCTTGTAGTTCAAGGTGCGCCTGACAACCGTTCAAGAGTCAGACTATGCGGGTACAGTGAGGCTTCAATACAGCAAAAATGCCTAAAACATAGCAGATGATAAGAGACTACTCTTGTCTAGCCATAAAAACTTTAGCTAAAGCGACAGAAATATCTAGAATTTAATATACATTATGATCTGGATATTAGTAAAATAAATAATCAAATTGCCAGAAAAAAAGGAAATTTAATTTAAATTTATAAAAGAAAAACTGAAGATTTAATAAAAAAATATGTTCAATATAAAAATTTTGCAGTTAAGGCTTAAAACTTTTAAGCTTATCAGAATTTGCTCTAAGTAGCTAAAAACTAGAAAATTTTGAGTCTTGATTGGATTTCCTCACTTATTGTATCGACTTTTGAGTAGATATCTTTTTATAATTATATAATATACGATATATAATAATCTTTTTTCATTCTTTCACTTGCTCGAAGCGCCACTGTAGCTGCGTACTTTCTTTTATTGGTACAAGCACAACTAGAAGGCAGTTTGTATATGCATTGTAAATTGACAATGATTGCCCACAATTTGCTGAGCACAAAACGCGACGCTAACTGCAGATGCAGATGCAGATGCAAATGCAGATACAAATACGAACTGCAGATACAGATACACACATATATACATACATATATATATGAACCGTTGTAGCTTGTAGTTTGGACTTGTCTGACTGCCGCATAATTCATGCTACTTAAGTTTGTCGCACGGTCAACTTGACACGAATCGAGGGCCGCAAATAAACATAAAAAAGAAGCAGGAATCTTGACGATTCCCTGACAGCTTCTCGCTGAATTCATAAGCAGCCCCAACGATTATTCAATTAAGATGAATGGTAATGGAGTCGTTCAAGACGCCTCGCTAATTGACAGGCCAACAATGATGTAAGTCCTCAGCAAAAATATAGAAATATGTCTAAAAATGGCACCGCAAACGAGTTGCATAGCATATAAGGCGTCACTTCCAGTGATGGCAGCCACATGAGGCAGCTGGACTGAGTTGCACGTTGCGTTTAAGGTGCCGCATTAGACGATAAGGTATATAAAACAAACGCCTTACATGGCATTTATGGTCATTACAAATAGCTAAATAAAACTTGTTTACCCTATTTCGCCAATAAAAACTATTCAATAAATGTAAACCGCAATATTTAATGCCTTAGAAACATTCTGTGGCATTATCAAAGTTAAAAGCTATACAATTAAAATATATTTATAACTATATGTGTATATATATACTTACCACTCGATTGTACAAGTTGCCAAATGCAATTAATCTGCAAATAATAAAAAGAAAAACTATTAACAATTTGTTATCGAACAAAGCTTTCTGGGGAAGTAATCGACTAGGGGCTGCCCTCTATTTTCTAAGAGCTGCCTTTCATTTGTTTATCAAAATCCGCATTTTAATATCGATTGTTATCTATTTTGGGAACGAATATGGAAATTTGTCTAATTAATATAAATGTTTTCGGTATTCATTCATAATGTAATTTTGCAAATTCTAACAGAGTATACCCATTTTATGGATGCACTTTCAATAGGGTATACACAATATAAAAACTGGCAATCAAAACATGGAAAATGCATTTCTCGACTCGAAAACTGAAGTTCCAGATACGAATCGGCTTTTGTGCTGCACAAACTTTTGGATACATGGTAATCTATCAGTTGAGCCGACATTATCGCTTGTGAATCTCACGAGCTTGATGCGATTGTAGAGGAGGCAACGGTTATGAGGCATGGTTTGTTATAGATGGCAGACAGTAGATGGGGCAATATGCTCTTTACCGTTAGGCACGACTTTAGCCAGACTAATTGCAATGCTGGAGTCGCCGCCGACACCACGACCACCACCACCATCACTGCTGTCGCTGCAGTGTGGCATATATGTTTCTATATACAATGTGCGGTGGTTCAAACCCGTTTACCGAACCAACGAGCCATTGCACGTGGCCAAGACGAACATTAAAAGACGCTAGAACAAAGAAGCCGCCTTTAGGAAATTGGAGCTAACTCCCGAAGAAGTTGAGGAAAGGTTCGCAAAGTCAAATGCAATTGACTGTGAGTGTGTACGAGAGAAAGACTGTGTGTGGGGAATGGGAGCGTAAATAGCAAATCGGTTTAACTCAGTAATTATAGACCAGAAGCCCATCATAATTGGAAACCTAGAAATCAATTGGATTGCCTCTAAGCTCAATTACGTTTACTTTCAAATTGGCATTGGGGCTTTAGCGTCTGTCGATAGAAGGCTATATTCAATTAAATAATTGAAGCCCATGGACAAGGCCCTAAGTACTTGGGTTTTTATTTTCTTTAAGAGTTATATGTCAGTAAGTCAATAAATGGGATCTCTCCATAGGCAATAGTTGTTCAGAATATTTAAAATAAATAATTTGAACTCATATCTACTTTTCTTTATATTTCTTTAAAGAAATACCTTATATTTCCCGTTTCAGACTAACGTCTGCCAGTGCCATTGAATAAAACTTCATCGCATGGTAAACTCAAACCAAAAACCAATTTGCTTATCCCCTGTCTCTTAGTCCGCACTCTCTGCACTCTCAGCTCTTCTGCCAACATTTCCTTTAACTTCAGCACTTTGTGGCACATTCAACTTGTGCCCCGTGCTATTATTTCCAGCATCTGAGAATACAAGAGACGTCTTTGCTTTTGTACCTTGAGCAGATTTTTCACTTTCCTTTCTAAGCGGCAAATCCTGCCTGCTTACCTGCCTGCCTTCCTTTCCGCTAGAGTTTTGCAAAGTTCACGCTAAATTTAAGGTATACAAAGCGCAGACCCCGACCCAAGGTGTGTGTGCACAGCTGTTGCCAACTGGCAGCGACTCACCCACAATCGTACCACATCCGGAGGCACTGAATTCGATATGCCCCAACTTCTCTTTCGACTCTACATTTATGCTGAATTGCATATTTTTGCAGAGACCGCAGACGACTGCAATTGCTGCCCGCCAAATGGGATTTATGAATGCCCACAGCAACACAGCCCCACGACTCAGACCCAGACCTAGACCGAGAACTCAGTTTCAGCTGGTGCCAAGGTGAGCTTTAACTGCAGCCACAGCAAGCGAGACTTGGGCAACTGCTGATGAGTGGTTACAGCTTTAAGTGAATCGCTGATTAGACCTACAGCTAGTTCTATTAAGTATCTCTGCCCTCTCTTGACCCAGGTGCCATTGATAATTTTTGACATTAGTTGATGCCTAGACAATAAATTGGCATTTGTCTGTTCACTTAAAGCAGTGAGTAGACGGAATATTCCTTGATCATGCTTTGGAATGTCGTTGGCTGTTTCTGATCGGGCTTCACCTGAATAATATGGCTGGATCAATGGCCTTTGGCTAAGACTACACTACTTTTATATACTATGGAGAGAATTTTTCAACCAAGGATTGTTGTCGAAGGAAGCAGATATGCTTTTTACATCTTTCTCCCTTATATCCACTCATACTCATCACAAGACACAAATACTATAACTTCAATAATCCAATCACTTAACAATTCGTTGTGTGGTTGGATCCAACTCAACTCTATGCAATTCGATTGGCGCCCGCACTCTCTAAATAGGATACTTGTATGTTGGCGCCATGTCTATGTGCTCATGTCCTCATGGCTCCATGTCATGTACATGTGTTTTCCATGCTGGGGCTCCTGTTGTTGTTTTTCCTACTGTTTCGCACTCTCTTGCTTTGCTGCCATGGCACTTGACATGGCAGTTGGTTGTAAAGTGAATTCTGCCGGGCACAAATTAAACGTGCCGTCCCAACTAAATTGACATTAGAGAATGTATTAGGCCCCCTACTCCTTCCTCGCTCTCGTTGTGCACCAATGTATACGCTCTTGGCCAATTTTCCATGTGGCTGACCAATAACTGTTGCACTCTATGAAAAGTAGCGCACTTTGAGAACCTCTGTAGAGGTACTTATAATTTGATCAAATTTGCAGTGGGTAACAAGTAGCAACCACAAATGGGAAGTTATTATCATACAGAAATTGAAATTGAATTTGAGTAAAGAAATTCAAGTTAAAATGAAATTATGTAATTATATTACATAATTTTATTCTGTAAAGATAAATGTAGAATATAATTAAAGTCAAGAAAAAATAGCCTTTGTTATAGTCTATATACACTTCAGCAATGTCAAGCTCCGAAGGATCTCAATTGCTGTACATGAAAATGAAGTTTATGGCTGATGCCTCAAAGCAATTTCTATTGGTATTTGTCAGCGTCAGCTATGTTAGACTCGTCCACTAAATAAAGCTATTATCTGCGAGCAAACCACATGAATTGTCAGCTTAAGAGCTAACCACAACAATGCCCATCAGCAGCAGACTAAAGGCCTGAGGATGTGCCACAACAAATCCTAACTCCCGCTGGTTCAATTGTCGTTTAGCATACCTTCATATAGACACGCCCACACATCTTGTGGTTGTGTGCGTGTGTGTCGACAGCTGTGTACAAGTACCTTAAAGTGAGCTCATGTTTTGGGCATTTATATGCATACGCGTAGCTATCTCTATCTACGGACAAGTGCTCCTTGGTCAGTTGGCATAAATAGCAGCAAATAGCACACAAGCAGAAGACACACACTGAAGCACACACACATGGCTGTCAGCTCAATTAAAATGCCGTTTGTTTGTTGTGCTGATGACCAAGCTAATAATGAGCTTCCGTTTTTGCACACAGTGCAAGCAAAAAGTATGACGCCAAGCAATCAAGTAGAGTGAAGACAATCTAACAGAAAGACTTTTGCAGCCAGCTCTGCTGCGTGGGCGCTGCTGCAATTATCTCAGCTTAAAAGTAATTAACAAGTGCTTGAGACGGTGTATGCCTCAATCTACCCACAGCTTCGCAACCTCGCTCAAAACAAGCCAGTGTGTCATTGAGTCAGTCAAGCAATCTTCAATCTATGAAAATGATTCTAGATAACAGATAGACATAGAAACATGATTCATTCATATATATAGCTCTGTATATATGCTTATCTTTACTCCAACATCCATTTGGTAAGCCCACTCTGTCAAACTCTCATTTGGCCAATCAAATGTGAAATAGACCTCAATGCAAAAATTATGAACTTTTCACAGCTTAATAACCCTCGCAGGCCTCTTAACTGCGGGTCATTTGGGTTGGGCTGGTCAACTGACAGTTAACGGCTTTGTGGTTGGTTTTTCGTACACCTGCAATGCTATAAAATTTTATGGGCCCTGACCATAAAAGAGACATTTGCCTCTATAATTAATTAGCAAATATGTTTTATGTTATTTTATGACAAAACTCGTTAATTAATAGCAAAAAAAGGCGTAGAAATTTGTAGAGAGAGCATAAAGAGACAGTGAGAGATTAACAATAGGAAATAGAAATTTTATTAGGATGTATAAATAAAAGGTGCTGCAATGTAATTGGCCAACAACAAAGAGACAAATTTATTGTTATTGTTATTTTACTAATAATAATTCCTTTGTTATAGAATAATGGAAAATGTATATTCTTTTCATAATATTTATTGTTTTCCACGACAAAGGCCCAATTGTTTTTGCTATAAGATCAATTGGATTGTAATTTAACGTACAAAACAATGAAGCCCTCTGCGCCCACTTAGTATTAAATCCAAATCAATCCACAGCCTCGCCCTCAGCCATTATCATCTTAAGACCAAACACAAATAGCAATTATTTCCATTTGAGTAACGCTTTTCGCTCTTAAAGCTAAACTGTTTACGCTTCTTTAAAGCAAACTTGAAACTCGAAAGCGACAACAGCAATTTCAAAGGCATCCTGAGCACTTGAGCAAGCGAGTGTCGAGTATGTTAATTGCTAGAATGCAAGCGATGTGACCTCACGAAAACAAAAAAAAAGGGGAATCGACTCAAAGGACATGCGAGGCAAGCAAAAGCCGCCCCCGAAACGCAGCCAATATAACCAGGATAAGGCATAATAAAAACAAAAGCAACAAACAAAAACAAAGTGGGTAAATTTCAAAATTTAATACACAGACAAAAGTCTGATGGTTGCACGACTATAAAATGCCCTACACATCGTATTACCTCTTGAAAACACAGTAAATTTCGGAAAAATTTTATATACATGAAAAATTAAGAGTATTCTTTCCTTATTTAACAAACGTTTTATTCTTGAATTTATCTTTATTTTTAAGAAAATATAAATTATAAATTAATATATATACATATATAAATATATATACTTAAGATTAACATATATATATCGAAAATCAATGCCATCCGAAATATTTCAACTTTTTTAAAGACTGTTTCTTCCCTTTGAAACATTTTAATCTTAAGTTTCTCTGACAATTTTCTAGGACGGCAGATTACACAAAAAGGTTAGTAACTACTCGAGTGGGATCTTTCTCAGGAATGTCTTCATATCATACTCTGTCCTAACACACGTTCAACAGCTACAGGGTATTGGCAGGGCAAACAAAAGGTCTGTTTGATAGGGTGTCCGTTGCGGGGTGGTTTCTCAATGCAGGCACCGCAGGATATGGCATTAAATAATGCCGCATTTCATATTGAAAACGAGCCGTGCGACGCTGTCGAGAAATTTCACGCAAAATAACAATTTCGTCGCCGACTTTTGAGTGTAGAAATTAATTTTATGTGACTCGCATTGTTGTTGTTGTTTATTTGTTTGTTTACAGAAGGTGAAGTAATTGCTGGCGGGCGCCGATGCCATATCGCCACAGGATCTGGCAACAGGACCCTGATATTAGCCGTGGCGACGCGTGCGGTTTTCCCTTTTACGGCATTTTGGCGCCTGCGGTGCACGCAATGTCCTGTATCCTTCATTCTGTGTCCTGGGAATCACAGCCAAAAGTCAACAAACCGAAAACAGAGCCAGCACAGCAGCTGCCACTGACAGAGCGGTTCATAATGGAATGGACCACCGAGCAACCAGACAGTCAAACAGATATATATGTATATATATATATATATAAATATAATTTTTGGCACTTGCAACTTGAGCAAATAAAACGGAAATTTCATAATTTCCACAAGCGCCGGAAATGCAGTCAAAAGATTTCATTTAAGCACTCAAAATGAAGACAAAGAAGTCTTGGAGCAGTTTCAAATATACGGAAGCAATGCGGTTGACAGTTTTAAAGAGTCTGGCTCAACATGAACCGGGCGTTAAAAGCTTCAAAGAATGAAAATTAAATTAAAAATAAATACAAATATGTATAAAAATTATAAAAAAATATTTTAGGTAAAATTTTAAATAAAACAATTAAAATATAAAAAAAATATATATAATATATATATACAGTAGGGAGCAAAAGTGTTTCCATAGTTGACACTTTCAACTTTGTGAGTCGATAATTTCTAAACGAATGAAGCAAATCAAAAAAACTTTTTTTTCCAATAATATGTATTTAATTCTTAACAAATTGCCGTATATAACAAAAACAAAAAATAATCAGTAAAATATTCAAACAAAGAAAACTGAAACAACACGCATGTGTACAATTTTGCACCTTCCGATATTCTTACTTTGGTTTGATTTCTTAATTCTCTTATCGGCAATACACATGCAGTTTTACCCTTATATGTTTTATTTATGCATTCTACACTTTTATGATCCAGAAATCCACGTGTTTCTTATTATTTGAAGTAGATTTGTTAATTTTAGCATTTAGTCTACAAAGTACCGCGAAAAAATGAAGAAGCGTTCGTCAGATGTCGAAAATAGTATTATTAGCCTAACTGAAAGTGGCTGTTCGACTCGTAGTACTTCAGATCAGCTTAATATTTTTCATTCAGCGGTGTCCGAAGTCCAGAAAAGACGCAATGGTACATCCAAAAACACTATTAAAGGCCGCAAACGACTCTTAAAGGACTCTGACGCCAGACTAATGGGAACTGATAAGTTCCTAACACCGAAGAAGGCATCTATGGACATAGGGAAAGACGTGAGTCAGCGGGTGGCTAGAAGAGCACTAGCTAAGGTTGGATATGTGACAAATGTGAACAAAAATAAACCAGCTCTATCCGAGAAGAATGTCAAGGGTCGATTGAAATTCGCCCGGGAACACAAGAACTGGACTGTAGATGATTGGAAACGTTTTATCTGGTCGGATGAATCCAAGTTCAACCGTTTTCAATCAAATGGCACGCAATACTATTGGCACAGGTCCGGGGAAAAGCTTCAAAAACACCATGTGAAGTAAACCGTTTAGCATGGAGGAGGCAATGTCAAAGTTTGGGGATGCTTTACTTGGTGGCACATTGGACCATTGCATAAAATTGATGGTATAATGTTAAAAGAAGACCATCTCAATATTTTGAAAACCTGTCTACCCAATTTTCTGGACAAGTGTGCATACCCCGTAAAGGAAATCATTTTTCATCAAGATGGGGATCCGACGCACACTGCCAAAACTGTCCGCGAATGGTTACAAAACCAAGATTTTATGCTGATGGAGTGGCCAGCTAAAAGTCCCGAACTCAATCCGATTGAGAACCTGTGGTCAATCGTGAAGCGACGGCTCGGGCAATATCAATCAATGCCATCCAACCTAGACGATCTTTGGAAGCGTGTAGAACTGAAGTGGAACCGAGTTCCAAAGGAAACCATAGAAAAGTTGGTCGAGAGTATGCCAAACTGAATAAAAAATGTAATAGCTAATAAGGGCCTGTGGACAAAATATTGATTTAGAATCATATTTAATTTTTTTCACTGAAGGTGCAAAATTGTACACATGCGTTTTGTTTCAGTTTTCTTCGTTTGAATATTTTACTGATTAACTTCTGTTTTTGTTATATACGGCAATTTGTTAAGAATTAAATACATATTATTGGAAAAAAAAGTTTTTTTGATTTGCTTCATTCGTTTAGAAATTATCGACTCACAAAGTTGAAAGTGTCAACTATGGAAACACTTTTGCTCCCTACTGTATATAAATTGTAAAAATGAAACAAACCAAAAAATAAATTACAGTTAAAAAAACTACAAAAATAATTAAAACAATATTTATATATATATATATATATATATATATACATATAACAAACAAAAAATTAATAAAACATCGTGTATATTTAAATATTTATTATTTATATAACATTTATATTAAATAGAAAAAAAAATTATTTAAAATAGTTAGAAATTAGAAATGAATAATTGCAATCATTCTAAACACTTTTCATTGCCACACATCTCACTCCATACAAGCTGTGCTCAATACTTTTGCCACCAGTGTGCGCATTTACAGCCCCAGGCGAATTTCATCACGAAATGAGATTAAAGAGAGTTTTGGCCAAAACTGTGCGAACGAGCGAACACAACAGAAACACAAACCGAAAGAAGAGGCAATAGAAAAGAGAGCGAAAATGCCGCACAAGGCGTAATAGAGAATTGAAATAGAAAATAAATAATGAAATATAAGCGAATGCCGCATGCCAACCCCCGTGCCGAGACGGCGGGATGAGGCCACAGAACGAGTCCTTGCTGCTGCTTCTGCTGCTGCTGCTCCTGTTATTGTCGTTGTTGTTGTCTGTCCAAAATATAGAAGCAACAGCAGCACTAGCAGGGGGAGGTTTGAGCTGGAATGTGTAAAAGTAAGCGAGGTGCAGACAACGCAGCCAAAAAGCAGCGTAAACCACCCCTCGCCAGGATAACAGCAAGGACAATGCCACTAGAATAAGAAGAAGCAGCAGCAGCAACACCAGTGGCAGCTGCCGCATTTGCTAGTTGGCTCGCAGGCATTTTTTGCGTACTTGTCTCGACGCGTCGTCTGAATCTCCGTCACACGACGAAGCACACGCGCGCCCATTCCCGAGCAGGTCCTGCCAGCATCCTGGTGAGCAAGCAGCTTGGCAGCCAGCACATGCTGCATGCCACAAAGTAGCTGCGTGATTCATAGCAAATGGGGGAATTTCTAGTTACAAACATTGACTTGCAGCTTCTCACAGATGAAAGATATCCTCGCTGGCAGCCACATACCAAATGAAACCCATCAAAGTCGAATCCTAGGCAACAAATGAGTTTTCCACTAAGTACTAACAGCCACAAATTATGCTCGGGCAAGCGCTATAATCTGTGGAAGCCACCATCATCCCATCTGATTATACCAAAAATAAACTTCAGACTTTACCCATTTATCAAACTGAGTTAGGTAAAAACTTGTGAGAGATGTAAATATTACAGCATTAATCAAACTAAAAATCAGACAGACTAATTAGTGTAAGCTCTCAAAGAAACTTGTCTAATTAACTTATCAAAATATCTATCCTGACATCTAAGCATTTATGAATTTATTTAAATATATAACTATTGAGCTGGCTTGGATAGTAAAATTCTTAACTGATATATGTATAAATATACCCTACAAATTACGCATTAAACAATGCAAAGAAACTACAATAATAGATCCAGCCAGGCATCGGGCATAGCTAATTGTTTGCCTCACTAACAATAGAGCGCAATTTAGCTCAATAAACGAAACAAAGTAAGAGAACATAAGAGCATTATCGTATATATATATATAGATGTATATAATAAAGTATGCAAAAAGTTGAACTGCAGAACAAAGTTCATCGGATGAGAGAAGAAAAATCAATGCGTGACTCACAAGCCTTGCCCCGTCGATGACGACAGAGAGACGAGGCTCAAGGTCTTGACCATATTTCCATAATATATGCCAACTCGTAAATTGATGACATAACACAAACACACTCATAACTATGCTGATTGGAATTACTGAGGGACTATCTTATAGAATGAAAACTGTATTAGGCTAGTAGCGTGAAGTAGACATAATTTAGTCATGCTAGAGATACGCTGGAATCACTTGGAAGACTTGGATTATGTTTCTTGGAAAATGAGAACAATTTATTCATGAATCATGGGATCAAAGTTTGTGTCTTCAATCTGAAAAATGATTAGGAATGCGGAAATACTTGTGAAGCTAAAAGAATCTTGAAGGGCTTTGGGAATATTCTTAAGAGCTTTTTATAAAACATGTCTTACCAAATTATAGATAAGCTTTACTTTAATAGTATTTTATGTATTTTTAAATATTTCTCATAAATAAAAAAACATTTCTGTTATAAAATTCGTGTATTTCATTTATACTTTTATATTTAAATATGTATGGTTTACGAATACATGAATTTCCAGCTCGCTTCGATCGATTTGACATGCGATTATTTCCTTTAGCTAATCATATCTTACACAGCTGGCATACTAAATAGATAGACTAGTTATTAGGTATCCTTTAGCCGCCACTTTTGCCTCATTCGATGACACGACATGGCGCCACAGTGCTGTTTGTCCTTCTCACTGCTGTCTGTCCAATGGGACCAAGGTGACTGGGGAAATTGTGGAGTGTTCTGACAAGGATATGAAACTTATTTGCGCCACGCAAACAGCTGAGCGAAAGGACAACCGCAGAAAAACAAACAAGGAAAGGAAACACGCTTCAATGAGAAGCAGTTAAAACAAAACGAAGCAAAAGAACAATTGCTGTTAACAAACTGGCAAAAGGAGCAAAAGAAATATAAATAAAAATAAAAACATATGAAATAAGTTCAGAGTTAATTCAGTTGGCTGTCGACCCACGCAACGCACGAAGACAATCGTCCTGCAAGACCTGGCTTTGTTAGCGAGCAGATTGAATCCTTGTGAAGGCCGTCGCAGCCGAGACATGAGTCATCCTTAAAGCGGGCACGCATAACTTTTGTGCCATTGTAAAGAGTTCTCTGGCGTCTACACTCAGCGAAACACCTAACCATTTTGTATATATTGAGGATCCTTTTTCTAAATGACAAAAGTCCGTTAAAGAGATTTTTATGTGAACTCTTTACTTTTCGTTATTTGTTTAAAAGTTGCAATATGCAAATTTCTTTTTTTTTATATTTATTATATTATAATTAATGAATTTCATATTCATATTATAGCTTTTTCTCACAGTGTACTTTATAGTCCCGCTGGCTCCACGAAGGAGTCCCAAAAGCTCATAAATTCTCCCATTGCGCTTTTTCTTTGTTTTTTTTTCTTCATTCAATTTTTGCCCAGGCTGATTATGAAATTTCATTGGGGCTCAATTAAGTTGCGTCGAGCACGCGATTTCGTTGCCGAATGTCCCATATACATAGAGATGCACATATATAGTGTCTATATGTATTTATTTATATACACATATATATATAGATAACTGTGTGCAGTTCGCAGTTGCGGTAGGTTTTCGGCGCTGTTCTCGCGTTGTGGGTGGTTCGGCAACTGTGCTTAATGGCCTTTTAAACGTGGCGCCAACTCGCGGCGCTTACCACGCCTCTCGCCCTCACGAACGGAAATGTGCATTTAAGTTGGCTGAATGAGTTTAAGGACCTTCGGAGACGGAGACAGCGTGTTCTGTCACACGCGTTGCCAAACAGCAAATCGATGAACTAATTTGATGGACGTCAGACTTCTGACTTGTGACTGGTTTTTTCGGGGTTCAGTTGTCAAAGGTCAAACTCGAGGGCGTTGATGAGTTGATGTGACTAGAGCCAAAAGTTGCGGGGGAGGACTCCATGTGAGCAATAATTCTAACGATTATAGGCTGCTATTAGTAGAAATGCAGCGCACAGTTACAAGGGAGTGTTTCAAAAGTTCGGGGTAGATAAATATAAGCTGATATACTCGTATTCTCATTTGACATATAGATTAATAAGAAGAGAAGGATAAAGGAAAAGGGTCATAAATAAGCAAAGAATAACTATTGGATGTGATATTAATACAATAACAAGCATAGTACACAAATTAATTATTAATTTTCTTTCTTCTTTCAGCTTTATAAATATTATACAACTTTCAGAGTGAAATATTTGATGTCTATCATATTCCATATGAGATAGGAACAGTTCGATCCGATTAATCAAAGATTAAGCTTATACTTCCGCTTTCAACACGACTCAACTGGTTCCATTCTGTTTGATTATCAAGCACTCACTGTCTAAGAGCTCTGCACCTAACTGGACCTGGCCAAGAGCGACCCGCAAACCCATCAGATTAAGTCCCAAAAGCAGCTTATCGTACTCGACCCAAATCACTTAACTTTCGACCGAGCACAACAACAAGAGGAAGAGTTCCAACAAGAGCAATCGTTTGCACTGCTGGCGCCATCAAGTGCCCATTGTTCCGACCTTTCAGAAGGAAAGAGATAGGCATCTCTTCCTAGTCCTCTCTCCCCAGCAGTGTGAGAGCTGCATGTCAAAAGCGCGTAAAGTTATAAATAAATGAATAAAACACGAATATAATTATAAATAGAGCACAATTGTCAAACAAATAAAAAACACAAAAAAGACGGGACAAAAAAAAATAAATTAAAACAAGTTTTGCCAAGCTACAAAAAATGCTGAGGAAGTGATGAGGCGGAGAGGGAAGGAGAGCGGGGGATGCTACGAAAAAGCAAAGCCAAAGGCAGTAGTCGAAAAAATCAAAATACGTGGGCAGAACTTCAAAGCAGAAGAAGACTCAGCTGAACGACTAAGAGATACCCAGTAAAATGAACTCAAAGAGCATTTTTATATTTGTTCACTTTTTCTTCTCAGCTTTTTTTTAATCTATTTAGAGTTACATGTGGACACTGATTAGTCTCAAATCAATACACCCGCTGTCATCTACTTGCGTGGTATTCGAACAGAGAATGTCATGGAGCTTATCAAGAAAGTGCGTGTCAAAGCGCACAGAACAACAATTTTTATTTCCTTGAAAAACTTGCGACGAACTTTTGCCTGTTTCCATAAGGAGTATAAGAAGAATAGCAAGAGTTATCGCTGTGGTACAATCAATTTGACGGGGGTTACGAGAGCAACCCCAAAATTGGGAAAACTAAATCGAATTCATGGTGCATTCAACTTGTATATCAATAAAAATCGATTTAGCCTCCCAACACGGAAGCACTTTGCTCACTAACTGCCCCCTTTCCCCATTACTCCAGTTGCCCCTCTCAGTCCTGCTTATTAGGTCGAACGTGCCTAGGCAAATTGTCTGCGCCCGGTTTCCGGCCTTTGCCTGCCATTCCACTTCAGTCCAGCCTGGCCTAATAACGGACAGGGCTCCAGCAGTTAAGGGCAACCCGATGTCGCCCCATGCCTCTGCGTCACATACTCACTCCCCTTCCCCTCCCTTTCCCCTTCCCCGAAAGCGCTTGAGCTAACAGTTTCTGGTTATTTGATGGCGCAATAAAAGCCTTTGATTATGATGTCGCCGTATTCCTTTGAGTGCTGCAACTTTCCATGTACCTATCCTCTGTTTTTTGGGTGTTGGAACCCCCCCCCCCCCCCCCCCACGATACATTGTTCAACACACACTTTTTGCACGTTTCCCTGGTTGTTGTTGTTTTTGTTGTTCAGTCTGCTGCTTGTCTGGTGTTTCATTATTTACAGCCTCCCCCAATGGCAAGGAGAATAAAGAAGAAAGAGAGAGAGAGAGTCGGCGAGCCGGCGAGGCACAACTCAAATTTTGGAATACTTTCTGAAGCTAGCCACACTTCACAGTTAAATTTATGTGAGTTCTTTTTAGCTGCTTTTTTTTGCTCTCTTGGAGGAGCACTTGGGAGACAGGCGAGATTTTTAGGGCGCATTAAAAATTCATTAACTTAGCAACTTTGAAGTCTGAATGCTGCCAAAATACAATTTGGCTAAAAGACAAAAAACGAAAGGAAGAAGTTTACAACCAGCTGCTTAGCAACTTACTAAATTAAGGTTAGCTGATCTTATAATATAAAAAATATATATGATAATTTGAATATACTGAACTTGACTATAAATATACATATTTTTTTTTGGCATTCCCGCTGAACAGTGGTATTTGTTTTATTAACATTATTTATATTTCTTATTTTAGAAAATTTTGAAAATATATTTCAAATATATTCTAATAAATTTGTATCAAATTCTACTCACCTGAATTGATTTTTGTTATTTGATCTCCAAATGCAAAAAGATTTTTAAATTGATTTTTGTTGAAGCTAAAATATCGAATGGAAAAGAAAACACAAAATCTAGATTAAATTCACGTTTGACGATTGTGTTTTTTTTTTACTATTTGCACACGATAAAAAACTTCAATTTAAAGAGGAACGAAAATTAAAATTAAAGCATAACGGCATATAAATAGGAGCCTCGAAAGTTGCAATAAAAGCCTGTGGCACAAGGCCACTGTAGTAGAGGGTGTTAGAAAGAGAGAGGTATATTCAAGGACTAGTCAAAGCTACAAGTGCGGTGCGTAATAAATGAACAGCCCGTTCCAATTCCAAGCACACACACACAGATACAAAACACTCACTCACACACGCACACACACACACAAAGAGCAAGAAGCTAACTGGACATAAAAGTAGCACGTTCATGACGTCATAGGTGCCAATAGGATGCTGCGCGGGCTTCCCAATCAAATTGACCAAATCTCCAGTTAACTTGAAATCACAAATTTCTAAGTATTTGGCACTCTTCACACAAAACGCACAAAATTACGCGCTAAAAACTTGCAGCACTTTTGAATTGTCGCTTCCACGAACTGTTCTAATAAAATATGTTAATTGGCTTGTGATAAGGAAAATGCGTTTTAAATTGAAATAGGTATATAGAAAACTGCGCGTAATTGTTGTTTGGGGAATTTGCCCGCTGGCTTTTGCGCTATTTAATTACTATATTTTATTAAGCATCTGACACGCGCGTACAACCTTACCGCTGAGCATTTGTTTCAAGACTAAAGCAGGGCTATCGATTTGAATTGTGTCATCGATTTAAGCGCGTAAAGATTCAGTTGAACGGTTGCACCCAACTTCAAACGGCGCACTTTTGCTCACCCGCTATGTTAATTTAAATTGAAATGTTAACCGCTTTTCTGGTATAGAATGAAGAATTTCATTAACATGGAAGCCAGCTCTGTTAATTAACAGCTAGCAGTTAATAGTTAACGATTCACCTTTCAAAACCCGATTGAACTTATCAGAAAAATTGTTAACTTATTAATACTCAATGATCTTTCAAAGTAAGCTGACAGTGCGTAACTTACATTGGATGCAACTACTCTTAAGACTACATTTATTTTCAAACAGCTATTTAATGAAACTATTTCAAAATTTGTTATATTCTATTTGAAGCTTCTTAACATCATGTTAACCGGTTAAAGAAAACCAATGTTTATTTACGTATCTTATCACAAAATGTTATAGCGAACACCTTGGTATATTTGAACTAATTGACAAAATGGTCTATAAAACTAACAATAAATTGGAAGTTCTAATGGAATACAAATATTTATCATTATCTAGGCTTTTTTCTCGCCTCGTGAGCAAACTCAATGCGACTGCGTGGACGCCAGAGCTCCATCAAGCGCAACGTAAAGTGACTCACGACTAGGAAAGCCAAAAACCATGATCCACATTGATAGACAGCATAAATCAGTTCGCTGAGCGTAAATGCGCGTTCTTTTAACACTCGATCGTATACCTTGATCGTACGCTGGGCCACATCCTCCCAGTTGTAGAGAGTTTCCACCAGTTCATTGCATCTGTGTGGACAGAGCTCTGGCCCTGCCTGCTTACCAGTTGATCCTCCATCTCCAAAGACAGTTGTTGCCCCTCCTCCTATTGCTCCTCTAGTATCTCCTGCTGCTCGTGCAGGTGTTCCTTCCCCACCTGCTAATCTATCAGTTCCTGCTGTCCCATCATCAGCTGCTCTTTCAGCTGTTCCATCTCCAGCTGATGCTGTGACAGATTTTCCAGGATCGCCCCCAGCTGCTGTGCCTGCTTCTACTGTCATCGCACCGATTGCAGCTCCATTTGCTGGCCTAGCCGTGCCTTTCTTCTTCCTCTTACGCTTCGCTCTTCCATTACCTTCCTCTATCTTAGCCACCTTGCAAATCCTGCGATGTCTATCGATGGCTACTAATATAGCCGCATATATAGCTTCTATGTCCGGCTCGGCAAGCAGTATTAGGTTATTGGGCAACACTTCCGGAATGCCACCCACACTGGTGGATACCACTTGAAGGCCACAGCTAGCGGCCTCCACAATGGCCATGCAGTAGGCCTCCGTCAATGAGGTGTTAACAAAGATGTGACCACGCACAAGGACATCACGCACCTCGGCATGCTTAACAGCGCCCAAAATCTCGACACGATCCTGCATATTTGTCTTCTCACGAATCTCCTCCAGAAGATCTCGTTTAGGACCATCTCCAACTATAATAAAATTAATATTTGGGGTATTCTTAAAGCGTGGGATTACCCCTGCCAGCAGATCGATGCCCTTGCGGTAGACCAAGCGAGACGCAACGACTATATTTATGACTCCGTTGACGGGTCTCTGTGAAGGGTCAGGTGTGAAAAGCGCGGTGTCCACAGCATTAGGTATGACAGAGACGCGATGTTTTGCTACACGAGCACGCAACACGGTATTCTCCTTGCCAATGTGAGAGACGCAGATGGCATGGTTCACCATACTCAACGTAATTTCCAAGAGCTTATTGGTCAAGGCAGCAGAAAGATCAGCAAAGCCAAACAAGCTGTGATCCGTGAAGACAGTCTGCAAGAGTGGGAAAGAAAACAGTTGCATTATACAATATACAAATATAGGTTTCAATTCAGTCCAACCTTCAGTCCAAGCAGCGCGCCCACCATCAAAGCCTCGTGAGCCAGCGCGCTAAATGCTGAATGACCATGGACTACGTCCACTTGTTCGCGCAAAAGCACGGCTCGCAGCATGGGCACATTGCAGACGGCAGTGGGCAGGATGCATTGATTGTAGCACACCTTTATGGGCAGGTAATAAACCTTCAGGCCATGCGTCATATGACGAATGCCGCTGCAATCTCCATAAGCGTGCGTCAAAACAACAACCTAAAGATTAGATAAGATATTCATATATTTATACATATGGTTATATATATAGAGATCCAAATTAGTTGGTATTCTCTATAACCATTTGGATGCACTTTGTCCACCTTGTGTCCCAATGCCAGCAGCATTTGAGAGAGATTGTATATATGTTCCTCGACTCCACCAATGCTTGGATAAAAGAAGTCCGATACCATGCAGATACGCATTTTTCTTCCCATTTATTGCAATTTGCCAGCTCACATTCAGTTGACATTACACACAAATAAAAGTATTTATTTATATTTTAAAATAAAAAAATGAGCAAACTAAAATCAAGTTGAGTTTTTACATTCAGAGTATGTTAAACTACATAGTTCATTGCAGTTAATCGAGTTTGTTTGAGCCAGTTACTTTTGAACTGAAAGGTTTGACTCAAAGTTGTAGTTTTTCTCAATTAAAATTTATGTCTATACATAAGGCATATAACGCAATAATTTATATGTGTTAAGTAACGTAACTTCTTACTAGAAACAAAATAAATATTCTATTTGGAAATTCTATTTTCAAATACTCGTCTGCAGAACTGACTCATTTTAGGAACACAATCAATGTTATTAACAGCAGCGGATGCACATCGATATGACATATAACATTTCGATAGTAAAGAAGCCACATTTGTTTTTTATTGTGTGGCGGCAATTCTGTAAGCACTGGCCCGCATTGTAACCAATGTCATAAGAAGTAGAATATGTTAAATATTAATGTTTTAAAATCCGTGGTTTTAGAAAATGATAATCTATTTCATCGATCTAAATAAATTTATTTTTCTGCATGACGGTTGCCTTGAAGTATAAAACAATGTTTTTAACAGTACGAAATCATATATCGATACTAAAAATATTGTGTCGATAGTAATGTCTCCCTTAACAATTTAATGTGGCGGCATTTTGTGTACTCACTGGCGGCGCTTTTGTTTTGGTGCGCTTAAGTCTTGTGAAATTTACTTTAATTACAATACAAATGTACCAGCAGCATGCCAAGCAGCTCGAAAAATTCGGATGCAGCTGATATGAAGACGCCCACTCGGGCGTACAACAGCAGCAGCAGCAGCAGTAGTGTCCAATCAACGCCAACAGGCAGCTGCCGGCTGAGACAGGCACGCAAAAGACGTCGCATCGAAAAGGAGAATCCACAGCAACGTAGACCCAGTCTCGACTCACAACTGGGAGATTGTAACATAGAAGATGCCAAAGAGATTGATCGACGGCTTCGCAAGGTGGCACGAGCCAATGCAATTAGCAGCGAGGACATGCACAAAGTCGTGCGCAGAGTCGTGCGGAATGAACATGTTCTTGCCCTGGTTACACTGAAAGCTGAGGACGAGTTGGCCCGGGAGAAACGCGAGGCAGCAACATTTAAAGAAGAAGAGCTGCAGCAGCAGCGAGGAGCCATCATTATCACAGAGACGCCCTCGGTGCCAAAATTAACTCGCGCTAAAGCTCGCGAGCTGAATCGAACTCCGGGCATAACGCTTCCGCATTTGAATGAGACACCTTTGAATGAGATTGAGGTGCTAATACGGGACGATCTGCACTCGGACGAGGAGGACGAGGAGTACACCTTCAAGGAGGACGATTTTCATGTGGGTTACAATAATTTACCGAAAGCTTACTCTGAATTTACTTCCGCCATTTAGTCAGATGAAGATCCAAATACCACGGCCTCTGATTTCGATTCGAATCCCTGCACACCGCAAACCCCACTGACTGCCACTGAGGAGTCGCCGGTCAAATTCACCTCCGATGGCTGCTTTAAGCTACCACCCGACAAAAATTCAGAAGATCCACGCATTGCGACACGCACGCGTTCGAAATTCTGTTTGCAGCAGACAACAATCGAGGATTTGCAATCAGAGTTTATACCACCAGATGTGGAACAGAGCGATGTGCTCGAATATGATATGACGGCCAATGATGCCGAGTGGATGCAGTTTCTCACTGACTTCTCTAAGCCGTTAAGTAAGTGCAATTAACGCAGCAATTATCCGATCATTCAAGAGAGAGAGAGTCCTACAAACAATTCTTTATTCCATCAGACTGTTGAACAGTCAGTAATCAATGAAGGCAGTCAATCTGCAAGCTTATCAGTGACGTTATCCGTCAGTTATTGAATGATAGAATGAATAAGTCAAACACTCTGATACTAAATCAATCAATTTGTTTCAGAAGCTATCAGCGTAAACAGTCAGTCAATCAGCTATATTTTCGATCAGTTAATAGTCAATCAAATTAGTCATTTGACACTGCCAGTTTTCAACAAGTTAATCTGTGAAAAAGTCAATCATATGAGTCATGCGTAAGTCAGAAGTTAATTGATAAATAATTCGATAGGTCCAGGAGGTTGATAAGTCAGTCGACCAAATCAGTCAAACAACCCGATTTAGTTAAATCAGTTATTCGCCCATTTGCCAGGCTATGAACCATTCCGCTGGTCCATCAGAAAGTAAAAAACAAGAAAATTTGTCGGTCAGTCAATCTGTCAGCGAGGCTATCGATCAATCATGTCTTTTGTTAATCAAATATAAGACAGTCAATCGAGTTAGCTAGTTAATGGAGTCAATCATTCTGTTAGCTTGCTAATCAGTCAGTAATGAAGCCATTCAGGCAATCCGATCCGACATCAGTCAATCAATTTGAAAATCTATGGATCAATCATTCAATTTTGAGTCAAACTAACTGTAAATGAATCCATCAACAATCAAATCAAGAGACGTGCAATACATCTGCCTATTTTCTCTATATAGACAACAGTTTCCTGGGCGATGATGATGATCCGATCAACGATCCTGAGTATGTTGCCGCTGAGATGGTGCCTGTGGATGCGGAAGAGTTGCGGGATGTGAATATCTCGAAAAAAGAGCTTACGGATTTGGTCTCTGAACTGTTTGCTGGCCTGTTGCAGGAGGGAGTGTCGCTGGACTCCATTGAATTGGAGACGCCACAAAAGTTCCTGCACCAACAGGAAATACTTCCTGCTTCACCAGTCTCTGCTCCGCCAGCCCCAGTCCAGCTGCCCATGGATCCTATTGAGCAAGTAACTCGTCAAATAGATTTTGATGTGCAGGGCACAGTAGATGCTGCGGATGTAACCATGGCAGCTCAACCGGGATTAGACAGGTTTCAGCCTCAGTTGATGTCTACGCCGAGCACAATGCCTGCCTTAGTATCGGTGCCCATAGCTGAGAATTCTTTGAATGGCAGCCACTTTGATGCCTCCTATACGGTGGTCAACATTTCGGCTGATGCAATTGGACAACCTCCAGAATTGATAGCTGTGCCCCTCCCGGGCCAACCCAATTGTTTTCAGCTGGCCAAGGTGTTAACGGCAGACAGTGGATATCAGCTACAAGTTACTGCTCCTACTTCTGCGCCTGCTGCTGCTGCTCCTTCCCCAGATCCTGTCCCATTTGCTTATCCGGAACCCTATGACATCAACTTCTCTTGCAAATATCTGTCGATCCGCAGGCATTTGCACTCCGAGTACGAGGCGTATTTTG
This sequence comes from Drosophila hydei, assembly GCF_003285905.1. Lineage (NCBI taxonomy): Eukaryota > Metazoa > Arthropoda > Insecta > Diptera > Drosophilidae > Drosophila > Drosophila hydei. Next base: position 3,841,338 of record NW_022045656.1, read on the forward strand.
AGAGCTTGCGTCATGTAAAGCCAACTCCGGTGGAACCACCGAGCAACGCCAAAGGATTTACACAGATGCAGCATGATCTTCTCCAGCAACAACTACGCATACACACCCAAATGCTGACGCAGACCTTTCTGCAGACTTATTCGCATCCGTTGCTCTATGGGATGGCGAATAAGCCAAAACAAATGTTGCAGGAGCTGCAGCAGCATGCTGTAAAGGATGCCAGCTTTAATTGCTGGAATCTGAATGGGGCTATGGAGCTGATCAATAAATGGGAACACGATCTCAGCAGCGATGAATACAAGGAGCAGAACCAAAAGATGATGCGTTTTATACACAAGGAGGCGGAACTAACGTAAGTACACTATTGAGAAGCTATCGGTAGATATGATGCATTGTTGATGCCAGTTTGGAGTCAGTCATTTATATCTCATAGTTTCCTTTACATTCAACAATCTTCAATATTCATTTCCAACTAATCTTATGAACTCCTTATTTCTCACTTTCAGTGACGGACATACCCGTCAAGTGCCACGCCTGCCGCCCCGCATCATGGATCTCATGCTCGACAGCAAAGTCTTTATGTATCCCCAGTATTTGCCACGCATGGCTTTTCAGCCACGAACTGTCCAGTTCGCTGCCTATGCCCCATCGGAATATCAGCTCATCGCAATGGGTCTTGAGAAACATCTGACGGCGATCAAGTGTGCCGATATACCGTTGCGGAAGGGCGCAGATCCCATACGCATTGCGTGTAAGCGCATGGTCAAGGATCTGATACATGGCAAGCAGGCACGCCGACTGTTTGTCAAGATCAAGGAGCTCTGCGACTTGGAGCAATATAATCCTGTTAAATATTACTTTGACAACGAACGAGCACCCCCTGTCAATCAAATACTGCTGGGATTCGAGGGCGGTACTGTGCGTACGCCGCGGGAACAATACTATACGCTGCCCAGTTGCTGGAAGTATTACATTGAGGTAAGTGCATGAGTGTTATAAAAAAACTAATTAAAATAACATTTCATTGGCTGACAGACTGTTTGTTGATAGACGCAGATCTCTAACAGAAAGAGATAGAAGTCTAAATGTTGTACAGAAGTTAGAATTTAACGACGTTATTGAAAATTTCTGAAAACTAGACAATTATTGAAAGCTCATTTTATACTTGCGAGCGTTACACATTTAATCCGGGGGAAAATCTCTATACATGTTGGATGAATACAAAAATAATAGGTCTAAGATGTCGGTTAATGGCCGACACGGTCCCTAGGTATCAGACGCAGCTCGGAGCCATGCTTGAGAAACACATTGCCCGCCGTCTGCTGTGGACTTATTCCAATGCCGTCGTCTGTGATGATGGCGCTTGTCTCTGCGGGCACCTTGAACTCTTCGGAGGCGAACTTCAGCACAGCTGTGAAGGGCGTCGCTTCTGGCACGCTAAGTACCTTGAATGGCAGCTTAGGATCCGATGTGAGCGTTATTTTAAATGTCACTTTGCTCATTTTGTTTGTCTGTTTAGGAATGCGGAATGCGAATTCTGTGACGTGGTCAGTTTTTGTTGTAGCTGCCAGCTGTTGTGCCAACTGAGGTGTTAGGGTTTTTTATTGATGGCTTGGTCACGGCAATATCTGTTGGAATTGAAAACTTATTAGTTTTGACCAATGAAGTTGTATTAAAGCGTAAATTTAATTGAAAACAAAAAATTTCTATTTCGCTCTTACGCTCAGTGATGTGTAGAAGAACGATAGCACTCTTCATCTTTGCTATCTAAATTTGCAATGTAATCGATAAACAACTAATAGCTTCTTCCATCACTGACTGTTTATGGTACTTGTTTTATGGTTTCAATTTGAACTTAAAATTATTTAACTATTGATGGCATAACTAAAATTCATACAATTATTTTATACGTGTGTCTATTATGTTAGTGATTTTTTTACCTATTAACTAAATGCTCCTCAGTCAATTTAGCCTTTTTTTTGATAATGGGCACCACTTTTGGAGTGCTGCATAAATTTCCCGCTTTATTATCGAAAAATCAACATGTTCTATCGATAAAATATCAACAATTCCGCTGTTTACATCAAAGTTTGTTAATATGCTAACTTTTTTGATTGAAAATATGGTCAACATAATGTAAATTATAAAAATTGTTGCAGAAAAACTGGACTAACGACAAACGTGCCCCCCGCAGCAACAATAAACACATTTCATCACGTGCCTCATCAGCAGCGAGTGCATCATATTTGGAGTTTGTTCGCGAGGCGGTGGGAGAAGATTTATTGTTGCCCGAGAGTTTAGGCGAGGCTGCGGCGCCACATGGCAGTGCCACGGGCTTGGCTCAGTCAACCACACACACACAAACCAAAGCAGAAGGGAGCAGCACATCTAAGTCAATACGCAAACGTTCCAGCCGATCCGAAGAACGGAATTTGTCCTCGCTGACCATTAATGTTAATTACGTGTTTGGCAGCGATTTAGGAGTCAATTCCTTCAAAGCCGGCGTCTCTGTGCCATTTCAGCCTGCGGATTACTCCAGCAATGTGGAGAACATAAATCGTACACTCCACACAAGCAGCGAGTGCAGCGTATTAGCGCTGCCGCCACCGTTGCCGCCACTACCAAAGAATGCACCGCCCGCTGTAAATCTTTGTTTTGATGCTGAATCAAAAACTGTTAAGATCCTAGAATTGGACAAATCTGCAGAGCAAAAGAGCGAGGAGCAAAAGACTGACAGCTTTAGCAGCCCTGCAGGCAGTGCCAAACGAGCTCGTTGTCGGATTTATAAGCGTTTGGTTGTGGCACGCCCGCATCGACCACGCGGCTTAGCCTCAGCATCAACATCGCCATCTGTGCCGCGCTGTCGCTACCACGTGTTGCGGCAGCGATTACGCCATAAGCTGCGGCAGCGCTGCCAAACGCTTATCACCTCCTACGCCAACTACCTGCAGCAGCAGAGCAAACTCTACGTGCACTCACCGCCTGTGCAGCACTATCACAGACGTTTCTTTGCTCTTGAACTGTACACACAGCTACTGGTGGATTTGAAGATGTTTTGCGAAAACAAGAGTACGACAGAAGCTACCCCGCAGCAAAAGCGTCAGCGTAGCGAGGAGGCGGCCCGCAATCGACGAGCCAATCGGCAAGAGGAGATGTTGCGGCATATGCTACAGCCGGATAGTCCAGAAGAGCGTAATCGCAAGGATGCCAGTAAGATATCCCCCATAGCTAATTCTATCAAACTTATTTAAATAACTGTAATTTTAGCTTTTGCCTACAACTTCTACGAGAAAGTAGAGGAGGCATTACTGTCCTCTAATCGCATGGACGATTGCCACAAGTTCAACCATCTGCTGCAAACTTTCGATCCCAAGCAGGATAAGGTTGCGGATTTGTATTTGGTAAGTGCTGTACTTTGACACGTTCTCACTCTATATATATAAATCTATCTCTCCAGAAAGTGGAAAAATTATTGCTGCCCGATTATCCAGAGCTGGCGGAGGTATTTCTTAACTTTTTGCTACCTGCAGAAGCCGCTGAGCTCGGAAAATTTTTTGAGTACTTCATGATCACCAACGCGAGCAACTTTATTAATAAGCTGAATATATACTTTTGTAAGCAGCCAGCACAAATACGCAAGATATATGCCTGCCTCAGCGAACTAGCCGAGATACCCAACGTGAGCATGAAAAAGGTTGAGGCAAAGATTCTGCCTCTGCTCAAAGGCAATCAGTTCTTATGCGATTGGTTTGTTCAGCAATTCCCACAGGCCAAGCCACCAAAGCGGTTCGTATAACAGCTTTTTCGTATATGTATATATTATATATACTTATAATTCATTCTTATTTCTTTTAGGGTGCTGCCGCCTGCGGAGACCATGAATTTGCACGAGGTACTCGGCAACACGAATGGCTTATTTGCAGAAACTATACAAGATCTGCACGATGATACGCCGCCGCAGGGCAAACCGCCGGGCTGTCAATTAAAATATCTCAACGGGCGCATCTTTTATGGCGCTAGGGCTATGTTGCCCGCTAAATTATCTTTTCGGGCTGCCAATCTCTATAATGAGCAATGTCACGAGCCTCTCAGCAGCAGCTTGACCTGTGCCCATGGCGTGCGCGTCCAGGGCGAGAAGTTGATCAGCGCTGCCATAACTGTGGATAGCGATGATGCAGCTGAGCGAAGTGAAGAGGATGATGCCAGTCGTACATTAGTAATAGATACCACCACTGGGGACGAGGAGAATAGCAGCTCATCGCTGGACATGTGTGATGATGTGGCCCTGAGGGCACATGCAATGCGACTGAATGCCAGTTATTATAGCAGTAGCAACAATAATAATGTGAATAGCAGCACGCCTAATGTGGGTCATTATCATGGCCATCACCACGCGCATGCAAAGAAGACGGCCATTAACTTTGGCGAAACATCTCCTCGTCGTCAGGCGGCAAATAATATGTCTCCGTTATCAGGGCTCAGTCCTTTGCTTGCAACAGCAAGTGGCGCCTCGCCCCAGCTGGACAAGCGCAAATCGCCAAGCAAAAAGGTGCGTTCGCCTTCAAATCAGAACCAAGCACGTCCACGCTACAATGTTCAGCCCATGGTGGTAATACATGAGTCGGCAGCGCGTGCGCCGGCGCCTGCCTCGCCGGCCATTGAGTTTGCCAAGCGGCTGCGAACACTGATTAGTCAGGACAGCAGTGAGCCAGACAACAAGGCTAGCATACAAATCATAGCGCAAGCCAAGCAGCCAAGTACTTCAGCATCTGATGCCAAGATGGAACTCAGCTCGCAGGATAATAAAGAGTTTTTGGCTGTGGATGCAACTGATGGCCTGGATTCTGATCTGTCGCTGTCCCAGCAACCGTTTCCCGCCATTAAAATGGACATTGAACAGTCCAACGATGAATTGGCGAGCTCAGGGAGTACGCCACAGCATGTGATAACGACACAGTTCGACAGCGATGAAGACTGCAAACTAGACGTGGTGGCTAGTCTGGCCAACTGCGTTGAGCCAGAGACGGAAACAACGACTAAGCCAGAAGCCAGCATATTCAAACCACCGCCTGTGCCGCCCAGCATAACGACAGCTTGGACGCGTGAAGAGGACAAAGTGATACTCATTGAGATGAAGCGTGGTGCCCGGGATCGTCAGCATCTAATTAAGCGCATGGGCGCAAAGCTAAAAAACCGCAATGAGCTCGAGATCCGAACACGTCATCAATTTTTAATGGACTTCCTATCAAAGCTGCAGGGCAAATAAAACACTGCGACTAGAGATAGTTGCTTTTAGTTGGATTTGATATTTATATCAGAGATTTCTTTTACGATCAACATCAATTGTTCTTGTCATGGTATGAATCCAATAGCTAAACATCATTGTAAATAAATTTTAACATTCAGTTTAGGGTCACAACTCATTACAAATTAGTTTAACATGAATGACTACCTTTGTCTGTTATTATAAACTTCATTGTAAATTATATTTAGAATCCTCTCAGGATGAGGTGAACACAATTAAGCACTGACTCGTTGAATATTAATTTAACATTCATGTTAAAATTAACTTTAGTTAAAGCCTCATTGCAACTTGTAAGCTTAAATTGTATATTATTATTATCATTAAAGCCTACTTCTTATAAGTTAATCTAAGGCATATGCCATATGAAAAGTATTTTATTTAATACTGTTCGCAGATTTATAGATCTGATAAATCAAATTTACTTTGTTTGATGTTCCGAATACCTGAATAAATAAACTAAGAAATGTATATAAGAAATTATAATTGGATATGATGAGCTGGACAAAATTACAAATATTGGCAAAATAAGCTGAATCTGATCAGAGTTTTTCGGGGGACTGAAGAATAAATAATATATTAAATAATAAATTAAACAAAATAAATAATATACAGTAAATAAATATTAAACAATAAATACTAAATGTTTCATGATCAATGAAAATGAATCTCGCATGCATTAATTTTTTGTACGTAGAATATGGAAAAGTCTTCCAGTAATTATATTCACTAGGATCACATAGCGCAGGAGCCCAACTGGTCATCGTCCTGCACAACTGGCTGCTGCATGCAACCGCTGGCGTCGGTGGTGAATACTACTGGCTGCTGCTGCGGCTGTGGTTGTGCCTCTTCCTCCGCCTGACAATCATCTGTAAAAGTGAATGTGCCTGCCGTCAACTTGCAGTGGTTCGCATCCGCGCAGTCCAAATCACTGCTCCAACTCTCGCAGCCACATTGCGGCGCCTCTTCCGGTGGCAGCTGCTGTGCCTCGACAGTGCTTACATGTTCCTCGGCGTGAGACTGCCGGCGCCGACGACGACAACACCGTTGACAGCCACGGCCTATGTTGGTGAAGCAGCAGAGGCGAAAGCAAACATCCGACGCGCCGCGCAGGCAGGTAAAAAACTCGGGCATAAAGCTGGGATTAATCACAGCATAGACTACAATGTTCATGCTCAGCTGCAGAGTATTGAGTGTTATAAATATGACCTCCAGATGCTCCATCAGTTCTCCATTCACTTTATTTGGGTCGCCGCCAAAGAGCAGATTCAGCGAACTCTTCCTCGATGTCATATGAGCTGGCAGCTCCCCAACCATGTAGAGCGTAATGACGATTAGAATGCTGATGGTGAGCTTTATTTGATGCTGCAATAGAAGTAAAAGATTACCATATTTTAAGGCTAACTGAAGGATTTAGTTAGAGCAATACCTGATAGCGTTTGTTTGTATTGCGATTGTCAGTTGAGCCGCTCTGCTGGCAACGTTTGCCCTGTTTAGTCCAACGCCGGAAAGCGACTATGATGGCCACATTGCCCATGAGCAGACATATGGCAGGAGAAATCGCTAGCAGTGAAAACGAGAACCAGTTGTGGATCCGATACAATCTGTAAAGCGAATTCAGGCAATGAGCATGATCACAAACTACCAGGCAGGTCTCACTTGGAGTAGTAGAAATCGGTAACATAGCAAGTGCCGGTATCCAAGTCAACGACAAAGCAAAAAAAGTACGGTATGTTAAGCAATATAGAGATGATTATAGCCAAGCAGATCATTAGTCGAGCCACCTTGCGGCGACAAAAGCGGGGTGCACCATTGTTGGCCGCAAAACGTGACAAGTAGACGAATCTGTCAAGGCTAACAAAGGCGAGTATCAAATTCGCAGCACCCGTGCTGATGCCAAAGAGCGGCGTCTGCCACTGGTAGTCGTAGGCCAACCAGGCGGGACTCTGGTAGAAATAGCTGCGTGAGAGTGCGGTCAATGTGATCAGCAGACAGGATACACAGTCCAGCCAGGATAACGCAGCGAGGTAGGTAAAAGCCGAGGGCGTCATCTTGGGTCGCATGAAGACCACACCATTGATTAGATTCGCGCAGAAGCCAAAGGCGGACAGCATAGGCACAGCCAGGCCATAGATCAGAATTAAGGAGACAGTCGGTTCCGAACGCTGGAATATGCACTCATCGAGCCCGTGGATCTGAGGACTGAGATTGATGTTCGAGTTGTTTCTGCCACTGTTCAAATTCAGGACAAAGTACTCAAACATGTCTGACTAACTGACTGATTGCTGACTTACTGAAGAGGTGCGAGCAACATGTTTATCTAATTATTTGCAAATTCAGCCGATAAGATTATCTATAGTTTACGCACACATAATGTTAATTTCTGGGCAATCAGCGATAACCAAGCACTCAAGTTTTCGAAGAGCCTAGCACCGACTACAGTTGAACAAGGATGGAATAGTTGTTGTGCTATACTAAGATCATATTCTGATTACAATTCATATTAATTTAATTTGCCTTTAATCAAAGAGAGAGAGAGAGACTTTAAATGTTATTAATAATTAATTACTTTGCTTGCTGCAGTATTTAACACAGTGAGAATTGCATAGAAGGGCATACATATTTTTAAAAGCTTTTTTATGTATGAGAACCGAAAAGAAAAGTCAAAGCTTTGATGTGTTCGTAACACTCTACTTAAAAATATTAACAAGTCTTTTTACTTTATCAACCTTTGTGAGCCAGTCCCACGATATCTGAGCAGTTTCTTATGACGTATCTTGGGTAGTTCTGAACTGAAATCATATTTGATGTCAAGTTAAATTTATCATAAATTTATCACTTTTAATAAACAATTTTTAAGCTATGAAAATTGCATAAGGCTAAAAACTATGTACTATATATGATCTGTGCAGCTATACTAACTCTACTTAGCTTTCATTCATGTCTTCTGAATTTTTACAAGTTTTGTTATTTTACTTTAACTGAAGTTATGCTCAATCACATTTTAAGTAATACCTAATGCTTATATACTTTAATAACTTTATATGCTTTATTAACTTTACTTAGTCTATCAGAACTGGATAGAAAGACAATAGAATTAAAATTAATAAATTATATTATTTTATTTAAGCAAATTGCACAAAGCCGAAAGGCGAAAGCATGTACTCTTCTTATAAAGCTGTATTGAGCTCTGATATTGCGCTAATCTATCATTTATGTATGCAAGTAAATATGTATATGATTAACAATCCGTTTGATAGTGTATTTTTTATTCGTTTGTATGCTCGACAGCATATTGTTTGGTCATTGCCTTTGATTTAGCTCTGTTGTATTTCGTGCGGTTGTTGCTGATTGGATTTATGGATAACGTAGGTACACCGAGTCGTATATCTATTGGCATACTTACGCTGTTGTACCAGCTATCATATCATATTAGTACAGTGGAAAACCAGAGAGCGTTTGCTTCTATCGATAATATCGGGATTTTAGATATTTTGTTTGAAGTAATTTATTAAGTTGAATTTAGGTTTTTGTTTTGTATTACATATATATATATATATATATATATATATATATATATATACATATATATATATATATATATATGTATATATATATATATAGTATGCTTACGGCAAACATCGAGATTTGTATTTGATTTGATATACATATATATTTTTGTAATTTGTTGTTGAATTTGTACTAAATTAATGCTTGTTTTTGTTTTGGTTTCCTTTTATAATTAAATATGCGATTTAAAAAAACACACACATATGAGTTTTTCAAAAATACTTTAAAAAATCATTTAAATATGTTTTGTAAAAATGTTTTTGCTATATAAATTAAAAATCAAAGACTAACAATAGATGTATATATATTCATACATACATATATATGTATATATGTATATGCATTTTGTATAGTTCCATAGTAAAATTAATTGTTATCTAAATGTAAAAGTTAATGTTAAATGTTAAATGTTAAGTGTTAAATGTTAATGCATAAATATTTTCAATATTTTAAACAGACTTGGAAATTTTGTTTTATTCGCATCAAATTTATTAAAGTAATAAATTAATTATATATATATTTAGTTAATCGTACTACACACGCACACATACACATATATATGTATATATCATATTCATTTATATAGTAAATATATAGTTAATCATATTCGAGCAAATTTCTATGCGTAGAGTACATTCTGTTAAACTTGAACTTTAAGTGGTACTCGTCATAGTCATACGTAGTCACAAAATTTAGTTATATATATATATATATATATATAAATCTATATATATATACATATATATTTATATATATATATATATATATATATATATATATATATATATATATATATATATATATATATATATATATATATATATATATATTGTTTCTTACGATTTATATGTATTTGGTTTTGACTTTAGATATTTATTTGACTGTTGTGAATTAAACTCTTTGTTAAATGCTTCAAGTTCGGAGTTATACATTTATATACGAATATATATGTATGAATGAATTACGTTAGATTTTGAACAAATTTCAAACTATTTTAATATACTTTTTAGGTTTTAGTTTTTAGTTTTTTGTTTTTAGTTTCTTGTTTTTAGTTTTTGTGCCCTAGCATTTAGCACATAGCTTGGCTACTGAGTTGTTATACGATAAATTTCTAGACGACTTGCTCATTATATATATTTTTATATTTTTATTAGATTATGAATATTTGCTCTATATGTGTACTTTGTTTTTGTTTTGTTTTGTTCTTGCTTTTTAACTCGTAAAATTTCAGAGTATTTCAAATTATTTAAGCGTCTAGAAAGAAAGAGAGGCACAAAAGCTTAGCTTAGGTAGCGCTACACAAAATGTTTAATTTTGAATTAAATTTTAAGTAATTTTATGATTATTTAGCGTTCTTTTCTTTTTGGTATTTCTTTCGGTAGCTGAAGTTTTTGATATACAAATATCCATGCGGATATGGTATATATGTTAAGCTTACAGTAGATTGTCTTTCCTCAATAGTTAAACAGTAATTTTTTAGCTGCTAAGTTTTCTTTTAGCTAGGTACTAAAGTTTCCACCCATAGATAATATGTGTATATATTATCTAGGCATATCCCATCTATAGTTAGACTTTGGGTAGCGCAGTTAAGAGCAAAAAATTTATTTACTTTTGTTCTTGTTGTTTAAACTAATAGACTATACTTAAACTTCTGTTTTAGCCTTCACTTATTGCTATGCAATTTGTTTTGCCTTCTTTTTGTTCTTCATATATTTATTTATTATGGTACATTGAGACTCTATGCCGTTTATATGTATATATATATTCGGATTATATATGCTTATGTCAAATGAAATAAGTAATTTAAAAATTTTCATTTTTTGCTTCTTAATAACTTCTTATATAATTTATACACACCCATTAAATTGTTGAAAGTGAAATGTAGTAGGAAGTGCGCATATAAGTATGCTATGGAAATTTCAATTGAGAAAAGTTTTTTTCCTATGCTAAATTGTCCACGTGAAAGCTGATTAAACGCATATTTCGATTTGATTATAATGCAGGGGCCAACATTATAATCGAACAACGTTTCAAATCCTTTATCCTTCGTCTAATTGCGAAATGTGTTTGAAGAAAGAAAAGAGCGAGATTTGACAGATGTACAGAGACAGACAGAGCTGCTAGGTAGGGCATGTGATATATTTTAAAACTTTGTCTTAACATCAAGATGTTTGTTAAAAAAATGGGCAAATTTAATTAATTCGATTATTTTAATTGTTATTTTACTTTAAATTTAAAATTCAAATTTGAAAGTATGAATTTGGAAGTTTGGATCGGAAAATTGAAATATGGAAAATTGATGACAGGCTCAAAGTTTTGCTTTGGTGAGGTGTAAAGTTCAGCAGAGAGAAAAGCGTTGGGTAATGGTATATAAAATAAAAGTTTTTATTGCAAACAATTTAGTTTTTTTACTTTCTTTTTGTTTTTTTTTTTCTTTTTTTTTTTTGTTTGTTTTTGGTTTGAAGTTCCGATGAGGACAATGATTGAAATTGTTGTTAAAAACTAAATGAAAATGCCGCGAGTATAATATAGCTTAGTGTACGCATGAGTGCCTAACAATTAGTTAAAGATTTAAATGAGCAATAAATAAGAACAATAAAAAACAACAAAATATTGCTTACGCTTAGCATAGTTAACAATTTACGATATGACATAATAACAACAAAAAGTAATTATGATGATGTCTTTTCTTTTTCTCTTTTGCTTCCATTAACAATTAATATCAACTGACGACACAACTCGCTGGTTCCGTTTCCTGTTTCCGGTGCCTATGTCTACATCTGCTTATGGGCTGACAATATACTCGGGATTCACATAGGAGAAGCCCACAAACTCTGACTGATCCAGATTCATCATAAACACTTTGTCCGTGGGCGTCAAGTCTGTTTTCTCTGATGTGAATTGCTTATCAAAATTGGACACATCCTTGCGATGTTTCTGTGGCAGAAGCGTAAGAAAGGCAATTTATAGTTATTTATTTTTCGATCTCGTGCGCGACTTACAATTTTTGGCTTAAACGGCGGCTGCACCTCGCGGTTTTCTATCTTTTCCCAGTCGATGCGTCGGAAAAATGGATGCAAGCGCACATCCTCCTCACCGGTGGAGCCACAGCCCAAGCGCTTGCTGGGCTGCTTAGTCAAAAACTGTAAAGATATTACATATGATAAAGATATACATCGTAGCTTAGACATATTGTATAGTAGCTTACGCCCTTGCACGCCTCCTTGGCCTCTTTGCTGAGACTCTTGGGATAGGATACGTTGTGATCGGTTATGGCTGCGAATAGCTCCTCCTCATCCTCGCCATCGAACGGTGGCTGACCCACGAGCATCTCATAGAGCAGCACACCATAGGCCCACCAATCCACAGACTTGCCATAGGGCTGATAGAGAATGATCTGTAAACGGGCCAATTAGAACACTTTTTTTCCCGTTTGGACTAAGCTATTTCACCTCTGGCGCTATATAGTCCGGTGTGCCGCAGAAGGTCTTGGTCGTCTTCTCTCCCATAATATTCTCTTTGCACATACCAAAGTCGGCGATCTTTACGTGTCCATCTGCATCTAGGAGCACATTATCCAGCTTGAGATCCCGGTACAAAATGCCTTTGGCATGCAAGAAGAAAAGACCAGCTGCAATTTCCGCAGCGTAGAAGCTATACGAACGCAAAGAAACTTTAAAAACTCCACTTGGCAGACTGAGAACTTCTACTTACACGGCAACGGGCTCCTTGAATTTACCGAATTGTTGGATTTGGAACATTAGATCACCGCCGTTCACATACTCCATGACAAAGAACAGACGATCCTGTGGGAAAGTCAAAAGTTTGCTGTTGTTGTTGTTGTATATCAGCATTACGCATACGCACCATTGTCTGAAAGCAAGAATGCAGCTGGACAAGAAACGGCGGCTTCTCGCCCAGCGCCAATACACGCTTCTCAATCATGGTGCATTCGACATCATCGTCCTGTATGATCACATCCTTTTTGAGTATCTTAATCGCGTACAGCTCCTCGCTGCCCTTGCGCTCTGCCAACAACACCTGTAACACTCTAAACATTTAATAAGGTTCATTGAATGGAAAGCGAGCTCTTGTTTTACCTTTCCAAAAGATCCCTTGCCCAACACTTTGATGAAATTGAAATCTGTAGCTCTTATCATATCCTTTTTGGACTGCGAATGTGTGTGTGTGTCGCAACGCATCATTGGCTGCTTGCGCTGCGACGGCTTCTGCTTGAGCTTAAGCAAGTCCTGCTGATCATCCGCACAGGGCACGTTATAGTACTCGCCCTCATCCTGAGTGAGCAGCTTGAACCAGCCATTGGTGGGATTCTTGATGATCTCCGAAATGCCAAACGATAAAGCGCCCATAAAATCATTACGCGAGGTGCGATCCCAGTCCCAGACCTCGATCAAAATGCGGCGATCCTTATCCTCCGGCTTCAGATCGCTGCGAAAATTGAGCTATGCATGAACTGAGCACATGAGATGATAGCTGATTGAACTTACTAGCTTAGAGTCTCATTCCACACGGGATTCAGGCACGCCTTGATCGTGCGCGTCTTCTTCTTCGATTGATCCTTGTCATCTGGTATCAGCTTGACCTTCACATACGGATCGCTCAAGCCGTTGGGATCCATGGGTATTAGATTGCGACCCTCCTTGACTGCAATCAGAAACGTGACCATAGACAGTTTTTTTTTGTTTCACTGCAAGCGCAAAATTGTATAAAATATGCCAACGCATTATCCTGGCCATTGTTATTGTTCACGTGCTTCGGCTGCTTTTCATCTGCTTCTCCTGCTTTGGTTTAAGATATTTTTATCACGCTTTTGTTCAGCAACTGCATTTTAGTATTCATTATGTGGCATATTGTGTGGAGAGAGTTTTTCTTCATAATGAATTAATGCAAATCATAAGCAATTTGCCAGCGTCGCAGCTGGGGGACGTAACCATCTCCCCAAGGCACTGCCAAGGCTTGAATATTAAATTCAATCCTGTGCAGGTTTTGAATTCGAAGAGTGAGCTAAATAAATAACTGAGACTTCTCTTAGTTAAGTCGTTAGCCAAAAGGCTCAAGGCAACCGAGTGGGCACAAGTTAAGTCTTTGCAAGTTTTCTTTAAGTAGTTATATATATATATAAAATATAAGAACTGAAAAATGTGACATTGGAGAGCGTTGAGTTAAGCATTTCTTAACAGATTACTTAACAGATTTATATCAAAAGCTCGCAGGTAAAATAATCGACAAATATGTGGTTTTCCAAAGCTATTTTATTTTGATTTTAGTTTAATTTTAAATTAAGAAAAGAAACATAAATCCAAACTTATTTTCGCTTTTCATATGAACATGTTTAGTTATAGAAAACTTAAAAGAAAATGTTGTCTGTTGTCAACTAAAAGCGTGAAGCTCTTACTTGTAAGCTAACTGGCTTTGGTGGAGCAGGATGGCTTATGTAAAGAAGAAACATTGAAATAATATTATATTAAGAGCTGAAAAGCATGTAAACCTGTTAAGATGCGTAATACTTGACAGATATGAAAAGAGAAGGCAGAAGAGGCAGCGCTCAACGTTCTAAGCGTCTTGTTAGTTGAGAAAAGAAACGAAAACTTTGCGACAGCTTTTCATAATTTTTATTACATTTCTGCTATCCGCTTTCGTAAAGTTGTGAGTGGGAGGCTTATGGTTAACTTGTTGGGCGCCGTAATTGGTTAAAACTTAAGCGCTTTATATTTGTATTTCGGCGACGGGAGATGGTAAACACTTAAGAGCTGTTGCTGCTCGTTATACGCTGTGAATGGGGGCACTTTTGGGCCGTACTTACTGTGCACTGTGAGTAGATTCTCTTTGACATTTATCTCGAGATAGATGCGTCCACGTCGCTCTGTATGATCGCAGCCGCACAAGCTGGGCACGTTCTCCTTGCAGCGGGCATGAACGTTCATATCGCATGCTAAATAAGTTCGGGCGGCAGGTCACAGTTCATGGGTCACGTAGTGGAATAAAGATAAGTCGCTTGTTAGAGGCCACTTGGCAAACATTGAAATAGATGGTCAAGCCGTGGACAAAGTTACAGCATAGATTGAAAGTGATTTCTTTGGCAGGAAAAGCAACAGGAGGCAAGGAATCGCACACACACACACACACATACACACGCTTACAGGACAGGCAACAGGATACGCATACAAAGTGAGTTTTGATATAGCTCAAGTACTTACCCCACTGTCCAGATGCCCATTGAATACAAAAAATTAAGCCACATAAAACTGGTTTCTTCGACAAGCCGAAGTTTGCATGTCCTACAGACACAAACACTCGTTACTTAAACGACTATGTGGACTGATAGATATATTGAGTCTATGGATTTCCGACTTCCAACAAAGTGCATGTACTCTCAACAAGTGTATATAAAAAGGCCTTCAGAACGCTGGCAGACATCTGCGCTCAGTTATCAATCAGCGTGCCAATCCAATAAACTCAGCCCGTTCGCTGTTTGCCCTTAGCCTATTGCCACGCCCACGCTGCACAGATGGCCCATGCCCACATGCGAGATAGAACATCAACGCCAATTTGTGTTGTCGCCTGCAATTCGCAATCAATTTGGCAACAGCGACGGGAAATGAAACGCTGCACAAAAACTGTTGCATAGTTCAAGGCGCACATGTCGCAAATGGAGATTATACACATACATACACACATGTGTCCGGGTAGAGTTGTCCAAGAGGATTGCCGCAGCACTGAGCACTACTCGAAGCCCATTGAATTGGAAATTATTGCGAAATTGGAATTGTAATTCACTTTGCATTCGCCACGCTGAGAACTCGACTAACCATAGTGCTTGAAACGCAAATCGCATTTCGAATACCCTGTTTCATTGTGGAAAACTGTGTATTTTCCCTCGTTTTTAGTGAGTTTTGTGAGTGAACTTTTTGCAAATTGGAGCGCTCTGCGTGATGTCATGTTAAAAGTATGTTAATTGATTCGATTTGGTAATAGAAAACTCGATTTCATTATGCCAAATATGCTAATCCTCCTACTCGTTAATGGAAATGCATATCTTTCCATGTGGGTGAATTTATTTTATTTAAGAAAACATCTATGAGTAAGTGCTAATACCTCTTTATTTGTGGTTCAATCTTTGGACTTTCTTACTACTATCAGCATGCTCATAAGCATAAGCAGGTTACTTAATAGTCGACTTCTCCGTTCAGCATTCCTTCCCCTGCCTCATTACCTCATTATCATTTTTATTAATATCATCTACGGCTATTATCGACGATTTATAATCCTGTTTATTAGTCTATATTTTGACTTATAATTAAGTGAAGAGCATCTGACAGTCTCTCAGTACAGACCATATCTTCTGCTTACTAATGACGATAACCTTAATTGACCGCTCATTATCATTATCATCATATTCATCAGCACATGTGCCTTATGATTGTCAGGCTTTTTGGACTCTTTTTGCTTCTCCTTCAGGGCCTGCATCATTGGCTGATTTCATGGCATTTTTTTGGCTTTTGTTGTTCGCTTTTCTTGCGCTTTCTTTTACCGCCGAGCTACTCATGTGTAAAATTACTTGGGACATTTTACTATCCTACCCTTTTCCTTTGCACGGCACCACTACATTTGCTATGAAATGTATGCGCCATTGGATGCCTGCATCGACGTCATTTGACAGCCGAGCCGCACGAGGCGAATACGTATTTTGCGAAACTTTCGCTTGTTGCATGGAGAAAAAAGTGTAATCATTTTTTGATGTCCACAAGCTGACTCGGCGCTGGGCATGGGGCGTGGCAGGCTGGTCAGTACTGTTAGTCTCTGTGTTGTGTTTAATGAAAATATGGAAGAGTTTTTATTTCTTTTTTGTGCGGCACACAAAAACACAACATCGAGCAAATAACAAAGGAGAGAGAAAGCAAAATAAAAGAGGGTTTTCCCATAGCGTGCCACATTTTGCGGCAACAAAAATGCCAGCCAACAAGTGTGTGTGCGTGTCCGTATGTGTGTTGTGTGTGTTATGCTTATAATGTGGCCCAGTTTTGGGTAAGCCAGTTTTTTGCGTAAAATTATTTATTTATATAGCTACATATGCAGGCCTTTGTAATGGACTCTATATATTTTAAATACCCTATGAAACATTAGAGGTAAGGGGAGTGCTGTGTGTAACTAACCATACGTGCACGTAGCATAGCTACAACTTACATCTACTAAGAAAATGAAAAGTCTATGGAATAGTTAAATCAAAATTCGTATATCAAAAACTTCGATTGATATACCTTACACAGTTTTTTACAGGGCATTCCTCTTGCTCTTGCTTTTGCTAGTAGTTTAATGCCTTTTTACACTCGTTAGTGCATATTTAAGTCACAATTTTTGCAATCCCTTTCTAAGAATTTCAAACCACATAATCTTCATCATCAAAAATTCCATAGTTGGTTTTTAGTATTCAGCACGGCTTGTGGCCTGCAGGCCTCAGACTATATATAATAATAATGAGTTCAGTTTTGGAGTGCGCTCTGAAACGTTAAGTAATAACCTGCTTGTTGCTTGCTTAATGAAAATCCAACTCGAATGCTAAAATTAAGCTATACTATTATTAATAACTACCTTCCACTTTGTGTGTCTCTATAAATCTGCATTTATAGAAATTCAGCTGCTCTTATAATGTAAATGAGTTTTGCTGCTAGTTGCAAGTCCAATACAATAAGGGATCGTCATTCAATCGTCATTTATTCTTCTACTTCAAACCTATTTTTAAATTGTAATTTTTAATTATAAATTGCATACTATCAAAACTTCTGTAATGATTACTTCTTGTGTTTATTTTTGTAAAATTTGTAGTTTGTAATTTGCATTTAAATCTGCATAGGCTAGGTTTGTCGTTTTAGTCCTTTACCTGATCCAAATTGTTCATTTTATAGATACAAATAACTGCAAAATGTTTGCTTTATAACAACTTCTGGTCCAAACGTGTTATCAAATCGAATCTTATACAATTTAATTTCAATGCAAAATCCTTTGAATCTCATTGGATGCTGTGGTTTCCCACTTTTAGTGTTATCTACTCCAATTAAGTAGTAAATTTTGTAACTGTTGTAATTAACATATTCAATTATATTGATGTATATCTATTATAAATAATTTTCACCCGTTTTCCCATTACTAGATGCTAAATAATTCAGAGGCGCAAATGAGGCAAAACCCAAAACATAATTCCAATAGAATTACAAACGATATTAAACTAAGGCAAATGGCACGCACACACGTGTATGCACAAAATTGGCGCTCGATAATGACAGATACACACACACACACACTCGCTCGCATATACACGCACTTCCGGTACTGGCTGCGGCTTATTGTTGTAGGATTTTCTGTCGCCACATTTACATTTCCATTCGCAATCTGTTTGCTTGGCTCTGTTTCCAATGCGTGTGTGTGCGTGTGTAGTGTTGTCTGTTTATCTATTGTTGTTGGTTCTGGTTGTAGTTGTGTTGTGTTTGTCTGGCCAGGGGCCAATGAGGCATAAGTAAATTATTTGTTTGCCAAGGGGCCAAACCGGATATTAAGGCAACAATTTGCGCCGTCTAACAAATGATTTGGAAAATTGCGCATTTCGTTTTTATTTTCCCCTCTTTGAAGTTGTAGAAAACCGAAAAAAAATAAACAAACTAAACTAGATTAAGTAATACAATTAACATTTAAGAGCAGCTGAAATCAAACATTTTTTATTTGATTGAAAGCATGTGGCAGCATTGCAAATGCTCTCAGCCAAATGCAAATGCAACAGCTACAACCAAAAACAAACAACAACAAACTGCTAAGTGCAAGTAAACAAATGCATTAGACTTGGTCGTCGGGATGGGCGTTTGGGCGTGTGGGCATGTGGGCGTGGCACGGTGCAAGGGCGGAAACTTGTCAACAACAAGCGAAATGGCGACAATCACAATAACATCAACAGCAACTCAAGTACGTCACACACACATACGCATACACACACACTTAGCCCACACACACACACACTTAATGCACACTCACACGCAGCGTGGCAAGTGCGCACTTGAGCCGGAACAAAGCGTTGCTAATTGTAAATTGCAACAATCCAAAATAAAAAAAAATAAGCGAGTCAACGAACAGACGAGACGGCAGGCATTTTGCTTAGATGCTAAACAGAGAGACGTAGGGCTAGAGATGGCAGCGTGACACGAACTTCACAAGCCAAAATTTAAAAATATATTCTTCAAATCGGGAAGTAACCGAAATTAAAAAAGAAAATAAATTAAATAAATCTATGTTAAAAAAATTATAATAGTACACTAAATTAAAATAGTAAAATTTTAATAGTAAATAAATAAAAATATATTAAAATAAAAAAATATTAAGTGAAGATTTTCAGATCTTAAAATCAAAAAAGGAAACATAAAATTTATCCTTCATCTGTAAACCTAATTATCATACTAAACTAAGTCTGAATATCGATAATAAAGAGATCGGATAAGCTATCGGTACATATAGAGGTTCATGATATCCATTTTTCATATCAATATCATTTATTAGCCTTTTGTAATTTAAATTACAGCCAGTTTGATTTATACTAAAAGCAAACAGGATGTGTAAAACCATCGCCTTTATCGTGACACATGCTCATCTTTAGCCAAGATGTATGTGCTTTATATATAGTAGATGCAAGGCTAGAGATGAGCGCGTGAAATAGATGATAATAAATAGATAATAATTACAAATACTCAGTTTTTCTCACCGTTAATAAACACATGGTATAGTAATTCTTTTCTGCTAAAATAATAATTATTATAATGCACAAAAAAATAAAATTTAAATTAATTAATTAAAATACTTTTCTAAGAGAGATATTATTTAAATGTAAATAAAATAAATATATATTAAATATTTTCCATATTCATTTTTCGCGCATCACTAACACATCTCTAGCCCAAATTTTCACACACACACATACTGAGCGAGTAAGAGCTCTCTTCATCGATCTTCCTCGCTGGTGTCTCTTTTATTATCTTTAGAGATCTGCGGTTAGACTTTACCTCGACACTTGAGACCCTTGTGCGTGATGCCGTGTAAGAGCGAGCCGCAATGATCGCAAAACATCGGCGACAGGAAGGCAACGTTGTGCCATTTGTGTGGCATCTGGTGTGCCTGAGAATTGGAACAGTTGGAGAGAGCTAATGGAAAATTAACGCAGGTTTTTCGCTATAAACGCGTACATTTAACTCTAAAGCATAACAAACAACTTACAGCCAAAAAGAAAGTAGTAGAAATTAAACCAAAACGTTGCTAATTATGAATGACAAATTAAATTCCAGATTAGTTTTTTTGTTCTCTTTCAATACAAGCACCAAACCAAAAAAAAAACAACTTAGATATCTAGAGAAATGGGAGATGGATACACTGTTATGGATGGTTATGGATATGGATGTGGATATTGGTTATGGGTTGCTGTGCTTGTGGGTTTTGGCAAATGTGCTGTACAATTTAAATTGGGACAGGGTATACAGGGTGCTTAACAACAGCGTTCGACTCGACAAAAGGAGAAACTCTTACAAGATGTAGAGCGAACAAGTGGGCAGCTCAGTTTGTGCTTAGCCAAGCTTGGGAAAACGCTTTAATAGCATTTGCTTTTCTGCTCCATTGGTTACATAAATAACAATTTCTGTTTTCTCTGTACTTTTATGTCTTTTTCTTGTATTTTTTATACTTTTTTCTCTGGGAAGACTGAAACCAACAAATGCCAAACAACAGAGAATTGTTGCCTAATCCGTTCTAAGAAACAGCATCGATACTCATACACACAAGAACACACACACACACTCCCACACACACACAAACTAAGGGCGCTCATTTTTATGTACATAGAAACACAATGACACACTCACAGCAGGGGTTAAAGCCTGCTTATACCCTGTAGTAGCAGTCGGCAAATGGTTGATGCTGTAGAGTATTTTGTTTGGCAAGTAGCGAAGAGCTTGGGCGTGTTGGAAAGAGCTTATGTAGGCACTGCACCTGATGGTGGTACCCTGTGTAAGCTAAGCACCAAGTAATGTGCCCTTTGCTCCTGTTTATTCGGCAAGTAGTTCCAGGGGTAGATAAGAAACGTGTCGCGCTTATCTGACAATTTAATAAAAAGCGAAAAGACCTGTATATTCCCTGCGGAGTAAATAATACGTGGAATCTATACTCATACTAGCTTAAATGGTATAGAATATACAGTGTATGGGTTTGGATAGAGCGTGTGGATCAACTTCAGGGACTGAAAGCAATCGCTTGTACCCTTTACCAGCTATTGAATTAGGTAATCCTGCAGGTGCTATTTGCATGCAGGCATATGCACCAGACTCTATAATTTGACTTCTTTAAGACATTTATATATATGCATTCACACATCCAACTAATTCCATTTACAAATTCAGCTTGAGTGTCGCATAGCTGTGCTTAGAAGCTTAGAGGTATGGTTATGCAAAGAGAAGCAATCATCTATCTCATGGCACGCAAATATTGCCTAAGAATTCTTCAGAGCTGTCAACCCATATTCTTTGCCAACTACAGGGTATCCTCGAGCTGTGCAACTGAGTTGCTTAACTATTTTGAACTCGCAATGTCAGCGCCGTGAACTCATCAGCAGCTCACACGTGTTGTGCTTGCGACGCTTACTTTTTTATGCTTAGTTATTTTCTTTTCGAATCCTTGTATGTTTCTTTTCAAGGCGACTTCTTAAAAGTGGGCAAGGACATAAGATATTATTATGCGCATGCATGAGTATCAAGCGCTCAGTTTTTGGGCCATTTGTTGTTGCTGCTGTTGTTGTTTTTGTCTGCGAGTCTTACAAGGCTCAACAACTTGCAGCGATGCTCGACAAACAAAATGGAGCCGATCCAAGTGCAAAGCTCAAAGCGCAAAAGCACACACACCAGACCACAAAAGGGCATTGAGGAAGGGTGTGTGTGCTTGTGTGCTGTGTGTGTGCAGTGTGTGTGTGTTTGTGGTGTGTGCTGTGTGGTTGGCCTTGCTGAGGCTGGCAGGGACACGCGCACAAAAAAGTGTTGCATACTTTGGCGGGCGCCCAAGGCTGGGTATTTGTGTAAGTGTGAATGTGTCTGTGGGTGTGTGTTTGCTTTTGCATTAAATGCACTTGTATGCAAGTTTGTTTGAAGGTAAAATGCAATTGCCAATTGCTGTGCTGCCAACCTTGGCTATGTACTAGCTCCACAGCTCGACAGGTGGCACTAAAAGCCATTCGGCGGAAGTTAGAAACTCGAAATTCAGCTAAAATAGTAAAGTTACTTAAAGTGCAACCAAATATTGTGGAAAATGGGAAGACATAACATCCGTTAGAAGTTTTTCCGCTTAAAATGTCTGCCAAACTCAAAGTTATAGAAATTTTAAAGGCGAAAAGTAAAAGTTTATAAGAAGACAAGACATACGAAAACTCAAATTTCAATTAGAATTCACAAATAGTTTTAGCAAACAGTGTTTGTGAAGACTAATGAGAAGTATTAAGAGTAGAGAGAGTCGCAAATTTATAGTGCTTTTAAGCTATATAAAACAATGAACAAGGCAAAGATGAAGTTTGAAGAGAGTAGAGTAAAAACTTTAGAGTGCTGAAGAGCTATGAGAAAATTGGAAACAAATGGGCAAACTTTAGAAATAAACTCATTTTAATTGGAATTCCTATTAAATTGTGGCAAAAAGGAGACCTTCAAAACCTTAAAGACATATTGTGTTATATAGCTCAATATAGAATATATATATATATATATATATATATATATATATTATCATTATTACAATATTTGCCAATATTTGCAGAAACGGAAACCTTGAGAAGAAGAATCTTTATTTGTTTTTTATTATAATATATCAAATTCATGTAACAGCTTCTATACTACAGAAATTTGTAATACTGATACTCGAACAGTGTTTTTATTAACACTGATTTTAAAATTTGAAGTATAAAGCTGAGATTCAGCTAATTTTGGTTTCCATATAGGAAACTTAAGTAGCTTATAAGCATGTCTCTGGTTAGCGGAAAGCTTTAAGCAATAAAAGTAGTGCTGTTAATAACACTTTACAAAATGGTCATAATAAAATTAACTAATGTAAAAGAAAACATATATTTCTTATATTTAATTTAATCAAAGGCGAAAGCCTAACAAATATTCCTCAACGCCATAAAATGGTTTGAGCTTGGTAACAACATTTGATAATGTTGGCGGAACTGAACTAAATTATTAGCTCGCAACATACCTCATTAAGTGCCATAAACTTGTTTGGAGCCCTCGTTTAGTTATTTATTGCATGTTGCACGGGTCACTTTTCCCAACTGCGTCACGTAGGCTTAACATATACATATACCTATACCACACACACACACGAACGCACCCACACACATGCGACTAGCTGTCATATTTAGCACAATTTTTATTTAGATAACGCTCGTGTGGGCGTGTCGTGGCGCATGGTTCGTTCAGCCACGTGCCACGCATCGCATTAAAAAGCGAATTTGCCGAAAATATATTTGCAACAATTTATCACGCGTTTTTTGTCACTTAACAAATTTGACGCCTGTTCATTGCGGACCTCTGCCTGGCTTCTACTGCTCCGCCCCATTCGAATTCCCGCCCTTTTCGCGCTGGCTCTGTGCTCTATCTCCCTATCGTAAGCTTTGTATCTGTTGCCTGCCAGCCATGGCGTAACATCAGTTTAGAGCGTTCATTTTGCAGTAATTCAAGGATGCCACGGCATGAATATAACACACACACGCACACTCACATAAGTGGTCGCATATTAAAAGCTGATGCTTTGATAACATGAACGACAGTTTCGGCTTGCATTTATAAATTGTCGTGTCATTTATTATGACAGCGTGCACGATAAGGAGCATGTCACACACACACCCTCATAGACACATGTATATAATTCTACAGTCACCTGCACAAATTTACTTCCTTTGGCAGATGAGCCACAACCAATCAAGCAAATCAAACAGCTCACTGCAAACTAGATTCGTATTCAATTTCCGCTCTGCAAACGGACACAAATTAACACACACACATACACATACACCTTCGTGTGGGAAGGCAATAAAATGCACAAATTGATTTGAGACTCCCCAAACAATGGGCCAAGATTTTTCATAGCTTTGCCCCGAAACTTTTTGGCACCTGCATTCAATTTGATTAAATTCACAAATGATTGCCAAATTGCAGACTTGCAAAATCAATCGAATATGAAAATATGAATCTTAAGCAGGTAGACATTTAAATACTCTAACATTAAAGTAATGAGTCACTTAACGAAGATTTTATTGTAACGCAATCAAGCTGTACGATAATGTAGGCAATGTTAGCT
Organism: Drosophila hydei; assembly: GCF_003285905.1. Lineage (NCBI taxonomy): Eukaryota > Metazoa > Arthropoda > Insecta > Diptera > Drosophilidae > Drosophila > Drosophila hydei. The sequence continues at coordinate 3,865,591 of NW_022045656.1, forward strand.
TATAATTGTTCAGTAAGTTAGTCATATCTATATCTTTTATAATTACTAAATCTCTATAAAAATATAATAAATGTGAGAATATTGTTATATTTTACTATGCTGTAGCTATTCTAAAATGACCCTAGTTATATTTTGTATCTATATATCTATAGGATCTCTATACCACTTTTTGATAAATTTAGTCTCTAATTAAGCTGAAATATATTTATTTTACCTTTTCTTTATTTACGCTCCCTTTCCTTTTATTTATTTATTTTATTTATTTACTTATATTTCCCTTATTTTGTATTGGTTTCTTCCCTTCTATTATTTCGTTGTTATTTCTTTTTCCTTTAACGCACTCTTCTGCATTTCTCTGATCTCTTCACGTCACCTAATTTGCTTGCTTTCGCTTATCTTTCTTCCCTCAGATTCTATTATACTCTTTTCACTTTCTCTCCTTTTCTCTATTTTGCTGTCACATCCAACTTGACAGAATCCCATTACCTCCCATTTCTTGAGCACATATACGTATTCGCAAGGACCAACAGGTGCTAAGCACTCGACCGTTGATAAATTGATTGCTATATTTATCAAACTGTCGCCTTTTTCTCTCTCTATGTGCGTATTTGTGTGTCTGTCGTAACAAAATATATTTGATCCGATTTGCAACAACAATACCACAAATCGTACAACTTGCGGGGCGTCTCTTCCGAACTTCGTCCTCCAATCGGTTGTCAACGCTTGTCTGCAATCACAGAGCCGATTCAAATTGGACAAAGGCAACACTTGAGCACTTGGATTCTATTACAAGAACAGACACACACACACAGTTAGATACACTCACTCATAGGTAGCTGAGGCAGCGGAATAGTAGTTGTCTCCCTTTCGCATTGTACCGAATTGTCGGGCACGTGTTGCAAATGTAGTTAAAATTATGATGAAATGCTTAACAATTGCATAGCTGCCACAGCAACGACTCTACCCACACAAATTCCGCTTTTACATTTACATTTCACACGCATTGATTAACAAACATCTAAAGAACAGACCCGCCAGCTAAATAGTTACCATGGCATCTTTTCAGTTTCTTTCATAGTTTTCGCCCTCATCGATTTTCCCCACTAGCAAATCGAACACTTAAGAGCTCTGCCTTATTCCAAACCTCAAGTTCGAGTCAACTCACACACACACACACACTCGCACACATATATTATAATACCTAATGCGAGGGCACTTACCAAGGTTCTCCAACAGCACTTGACTTTGCCTGCGTAAATTACCACAAACAGACTGTTTGGGGCCTAGGAGAGAGCACTTTGCCTGCTTTGGGTAGTAGTTGATAAGTGGGCAAGGCCATATTAATTAAGTCTTTAGTTGTAAAACTTTGAAGTGACAATCGTGTTTTAACTACAGCACTTAGCTCTCTATAGAATTTAATTTCGCAATATTTGGCAACAGATTCAAAGCCAGGAACACTCGACTCGAGTTTAATAAACAATTTAGTATGCGGACAACCTTAGAGTAAATAACAATTTGTAGCTCCAGCAAATGTATATCTAAATATAAAACACTTTATGTGGAGTTTATATCGACATGTAAAGCTATAGAAGACTTAAACGCTTTTACACAAAGCACAAAGTGGAATAACGATATGAAATGTAGACTGAAACACGAACTACTTAAAATGAAATACATATCTACTCATCTACCTCTCCGTGGAGTACGAATACACACACAAACACCCACACATACAATAAAGGGCAGCACACACAAAGCGCAATTGTTGCTGCTTAGCTCGAAGCTCGGTAAACTTTTAGTTGAAACATTGCATTTATGTGGCCCGAAAGTGCATTAAATATTTGCAGTTGCAGCAACAAAGGCAGCGGCAACGGCAGCGGCTGCTGAAGAAGCTGCCCTTTCAGTATAGTCTCTAGCCCCTGGAGGCAGCTAACCTCATTATAAAAGGATTTTGCATATTTCACCAGAATATAATATATTTAACAGATTTGGCTAAGCTTTTATCGGCTGCACAGCCTGCACAAACAGTGAATTTTTAATTATATTGCGGCTCAAAAACTCTATACAATTTAGATATAAGTATCGTATGATATATATATATATATATATTTATATATATATATGTACAATGTCCTGTATGGCCATGTTCTGCATAATTATGCAAATGTATTGGAAGTTTCAAGACCTGGACACGTGCCAGCACACACAAAACAAAAAAAAAGAAAAAGAGGAAAACTTTTTCAACAATTACCAAAAATTTAAACACCCACACACACACAAAGCCATTGGGTGGAGCTTACAAATGCTTTAGATATATATATGTAGATATAAGGTAGTTGGGTTTCGGCACAATATATAGGGGTAGCTAAATATTTAAGCTAAACATAAATCTGTACAATGTTTTGAATAATTAACTTTTAGGGGCCTGTGGGTTACTTAATGTTTACGAGTTAAGTAGAAATTAGCTAAAAATGTTCTATATATACACAAAAATATTCAATCACACACACACTCTCACACACAGAAACATAGAAATATATATACAGAGGATATAGGTGAAGAGTAGATAGAAAATTTGGCAAGCAATTAGTGATAGCTCTAAAGGCCTTGCAGCCGGTTAACAGCGCGTTAACAGCGCCTTTACAGAGCATAAACATAGCGATAGTTGAGTTAGGAAAAGAGAAAAAGAGACAGCCAAAGACCTGGGGGCTGGGGTATTTGTACATGGGTTAGACTAGGAGAGGGGGCTTCACTTTACCTGAACATTTCAGACCCTGATGGTAAATGCCATAGAGTAGAGAACCGCAATGGTCACAGAACGTGGGTCCTGCGTATGTGAATGGTTCGAAATGGTGCTGAGTTTTTGGTGAATCCTTCAGTTTTTATTTGTTGTTTTTTGTTATCAATTTTAATGCGTGTAACGTGCCACAGTTTCGAGTTAAGTTTATTTTTAATTTATGGTGAGCGATGTGATTTTGATAGATAAACAAAAATGTTGTTTTTGTTTGTTTGTTTGGTACATGAAAATACAAAATACAATTTGTGGTAAATAAACAGAGCACGATGACAATAAAACATTGCTAAATGGACAATAAGCAGAACTAATTTTAGGTCTAAATTGTGTTGAGTATTTATTTGTTATCTCATTGCTTATGTTAATTGCATTCTACGTAGTTAAGCAACTAAACTTAACTTAAAGTTTAATTTTTTTTTGTGGTGCAAACTTTCAGCATTTTCATGTGGTTTGTTTGGGAAATTGTTTTTTTACTTTTAAAGATTTTTGTATTGGGTTTGAGCGTTGTTGCCACTTGGTTCATTACAAATAAATAAACAAAAATTTAAATAAATGAATAAATATATATATATATGTATATATTTGCTTACTATATGCTTATATAATATTCTTTTTAAAGCCATAACTTTTATATTTTAATTCTGACGTATTCATTGAAATTATAGGGCAAACTTTGCATATAACAAAGTCTCAAGTTTCGGCTCACCAATATTACAATTTATTATCGTATACAAAACTAATAAAATTATTTATACCTTTAAAATTCATTATACCTTTATTCCACTTTCTGCTTGATATTTTATTCGTCTTACTCGAATCTGTGCTTCAATGCTACCTCAGGATAAACATCATGTTAAGTCTTTTGTTTAACATTACTAATTTACTTGTTCTGTTTAAGTGTCATGTGCCTCAGGATAAACATAATGTTAAGTCTCATGTTGAATTTTTTTTAATTTACCTGTTATCTACTGGTTAGTCGCTCATGTTGCACCTCATATTAAGACAGATGCTGAGCTAATTCAGCTTTATATTAATACTATTTTAATTATTTTGCTGTCATATAAATGCAGTTAATATTTTTGTCGTTAGCATAAATAAACTCAGCCTTCACTTCATCTTAAACTGTCGCATTACTCTACATCTCTCTGACAACTGATACGTGTGGCGGCTTTGCGCTGGGGACAACTTATAGCCGGGGCCAGCATAAATATGAAATTCATGGTATGCTAAAAAGTCAAAATGACATTTTGGTAAGCCAACAACTGAGCTGACAGAAGCATCAGCAGGCAAGTCATGACGCTTGAGTCTGGAATTTTTTCTAGCATAAAAAAAAAAACAAAAAAATAAAGAAATAACAAAATGACAGTTTAATTTGACAGTGCAACAAAACAAAAAGCTCCATGGAATATATATATAAAGAGAGAGAAAGAAAAGGGCATTTACTATATGAAAAATTTGTTGGAATTCAGTTATTCGTTCTTTTTTTCGCCCACACACATGAAAATGCCGCAAACTTAAAGCTAAAACTAAGTAAATATAATAAGTTAAGCTTGTGTTATGAGAGTATGAAATATATAGAGGGGGATCACTTACGGAATCAATGCCTTTATCCTTGCCGGGGCAGATGAAGGTGACATATTCATGGCAACGCTTGTGCACCACATACGAGCAGACTGAGAATGAATCAAATAAATTATATAATGTCCTCCATACATTCGGGGAATTTTGAAATGTGGCTATTTACATACCTTGACACTGGAATCCCTGTTTGCCAAAGCCCCTGTAAAAAGCCAATGTGAAATTTTAGTCAGAATTAGTTAAATTACACGCCAAATGTGGTTGCTGCTAATTTGCACTAATTGAATTGCCATTGGAAGTGTGCTGTGTGTATGTGTTGTGTATTGTGTGTGTTAGCCACTTTGCATAAATATTTAATTTGCAGACACAGCAAATACTTATTAATCAATATGCTAATTTTTGCCTGGCTCCTTGCCGCTTTGCCTCTTTGCTCACCATAAAATGCAATCAATATAATTAATATAGAAAAGCAAATGGATTGCCTTTACAGGTCAAAGGTCAGCAGGCCTCGCAGCGGAACAAACAGTTCCTAAGGGGCTTAAGCGGAAGCATTTCTGATTTGTAAGCTCTTTTATAAATAACTTTTACATTACTGGCATATTTTAAAACATATATTCAAAATGCAAAAGGTATATCAGAGTGCAGTTACAGTCGACGAAAATATACTCTTGCAGGGTTAAGAAACGAAGTGACTTTTGTTCGCTATATCAATGGTTACTGTATGTGGCTGTGCACCCAATGCGCGTGGCTTTTGAATTAATCTGTAAAGTGGGTCAACAGAGATCCATTTGCAAGATTAGTTGATTCTAGAGCTGAACTGTGTTAAATAAAGTCATGTAACCATATAAGCATTATACTTCGTTTAATAACTATACGAATCTTTAAATTTATTTGTTTTTTTTTTACGAATCTATTCTATATCTGTAAACTTGTTTAAATTTACTTTAACAAAATTATTGACAACTGTGTTCTCTTTGAAATGATGGTAATTTATCAGCACCTAAACATTTACTTTTTTTATTTATTATATTTTTATGTATTATATATTATTTTTTATTTATTTTTCTCTTAATATACTAATAAATAAAATTCTTAAATTTTTATTTTTTCCTAAGTGAAATAAGAAGTCTCTTTGCTACAATTATTATTTATTATTGTGGTAATATATAACTATTTAATTAAGATATATTTGATGTATATTTTAACTCTTCAGAATTTAATTATTATTGCACTGTATATTTTTTTATTCAATTTAACTATTTGATAAACTGTGGCAAATATTTGTTTTTATTACAATTGCAAGAGAAATTTAAATTAATTTTTTTAACGAATTTGTTTGCTTGTTGAAAACAGAAATTTGTTATGCACAACGCATATTTTGTTGTTGTTTTCAGTGCTCTTTATGTATAAGTGGGCGTGGGTGTGTGTGTGTGAGTGGTTTTCGAATTTGTATTGCCTACATTTGAGCTTAAGCGTTACGTCCGAGTGTTCGGTCCAGTTAGAAGGGCGGGTGCGCTTGTGTTGGGGCTTACGTTGCCCGTCTTAGGCATATTCCATAAGCCATAAATGCCTTGACCACAAGCCTCTTATCGACTGAACTCAGGCCGTAACCCCAAACCCTTCTCATACGATGCCATATGTGGCACGCAAATAAATATATAGATATATATACGTATTTATATTCGTGTGTATGTATATTTGTATGCATATATACAGAAGTATATACAGCATATATGCATGCAAATTTTCTCTATTGGTGCTTCTTTGTGCAGAGATTTGTATATGTGCGCTTTGCTGACGAAAGCCGTTTCATAGAATACGGAACAAAAGTAATATATATCAAGGGAGACAACTATGGTTAACTTATATATGCGCTTTATCATTAGACAAACTACCCACTCGCTTTAAATTTATTTTACTTTCTATTAAGCCCTAAACTTTTGAAATTTGATATACATTTCTAATGCAAATATTTACAACAAGAAAACAGAGGCGTGGTCGACTTGGAAGAAGTGCTGAGCTTATTTATGAAATATGCATTCCATGTCAAAGTATTGCAAATATTATTTTTTGATGTCTTTCCACTTCCACTAAAATTGAAAAACTCAATTTTTATGGCTCTCGTATATATATGTGATGCATATATTAGCTGTAATATTTATGCGCTCCAAATATGATTAAGGACCCAAAGTTATTTAATAACTAATTTGGGTACACGTGCTTCTGTGTCTGAGTGTTAGATTAATTAAATCCTCAGTTCAGCGTTGTGTTCAAGGTATATTCTAGTCGAGCATACACTGATGACAGCAATTTTACTAGTTTGTTATTCTTCATATAATTATTTTCAGAATTACAAACTATTATACATTAATTTTTAGTCTTGTTGGGTATTATTCCATTTACTTCCCTCATTCATAGCTCATTATTATATTTATATAGCAAACCATACCAATCAATTATTATAATCGCTGTTCCTGCAACATATTCTATTGTAAGAACTGAAAGGAAATATAAATTACAGCCATTTCCTGGCTATTCACAATGCTATTAAATTTCCATCACACTAAATACAATTGTTTTGTTTTGTTTTGGTACTCCTCATTGTGTTTGAAATAAGACCCCTTTTAATTATTAAATAAATTTGGGATTCTCAATTGCACAAATCCGATTAGACTTCAATGAAAATTAACTATTTAAGCGCTTAGGCCCTGGGGCGGATTTTCTGTATTCATTTAATAATTTGCACTTTAGTTTTATTACAATTAATTTTTTCGCTTGCTTTGAAATGTTTGTCAATTTGTATGCTTTTTGTTCGCTTATTCAGTTTTTTTCTTTGGTCTTTGTTTGTTTTTGTTAGTTTGCGAATCAAATGAACTGAAAAGGCAATTTCCATGCGCCGCGCCTGCAGATATGCTACACAGGTATTTTCCATCCGCGCTTGCCATGCCTAGCCTAGTTTTTCCGCTTATTTTTCCCTGCAGTTTTTTTCCAATTTTTAATTAAGCGCATTTCTCGCAGCACGCCAACATAAAGAAAAAATAAAAAAAATTTTGCAGTAAAGAAAAAAGCAAAAATTATTTTGCGAGTTGATGCGAGTTAATTTAACACGCAAGCAAAAAACTTAAAAATGCACGCTACAGATTTAAGATTGATTTAAAAAGTTACGCAGATAAAGTTATACGAGTTCGTGACTTTCATTTGTAATTAATTATATGATTTACTGCTTAGAAAATAAAATCTAGAAATAAAAGGAAGTTGAAGTAAAGTTTGGTGGAATTTTATTAATGGACGGCATCTTTACGTATTTTGCCTCTCAAACTTATATAAAGAAACTTAAATTTGCTTTTGAAATATATAATTTATGGGAAATCTTAATAGCCTTTATTTGCTTCAAAGCATTTAGTATGTAAGGAAATTTCAGGGTATTTTCCTTGCAAATATCTCTTATACACTCGCAATATTTCTAGTTCTTGCTTATAAAATTAATCATCTGTAATATCCATAAAAAAAAAACGATATATATTTTGCTTAATTTTTAAGTATTTATTAAAGCAATTGCAAAGTTCTACTTATACGTCTGCATCTGTAGCTGTAGCTGAGTGCTTATTGAGAGTAATGACTTTCGCTGCTTACAGCAAATGTCATTTCAGTTGATTGCACAAAATCAATAATTGTGATAAGCATTTGCTCTGTTCATAGCATTTGATTTATTTATAATAACGATACATCAATATTTCGCATGACATATCATTTTATGGATTGCAGATAAAACTAAACAATTTATGAATATCTGTCTTCATATAAGTCATATATATATGTATATATATATATATATATATGTATATATATATATATATATATATATATATATATATACGTATATATATATATATATAAACATATATATATATTATCACAGAGGAATCCTTTCTCATAAACAAATTGTTAGCAGACAAATAAAATACTTTATTTGTCTGACGTGGTCAAGGCATAAAAGAACGCAATCTTCCACATGCTGAGGCATAAAAAACGTGTTAACTTGACTGCATTTAGATGGTAATGTATCTTGAGTATACTAAAGTAAAAGGCAACGTGTCGGAAATGTGAAATTTGTCAGAGGTGGTATAATTCTTATACCCCGTAACAACTGACAAGCTGAAAAGGTATACGGCTGGTCTGCAGAGGTTGAATAAAATATAAATTTAATGAAAATAAATATTTCATATATATTCATATAGGATTTTTATTTTTTCATTTATGTTGCATATGACCTTAAACCTTCTTTGAATAAACTATACAAAGCATTTAAGCTTCTTCTTGAAACTTTTCAAAGTTCTAGAGTTTAAATTATTATCATATAATTTGTATATAATACAAGGATAAACAAATTTATTTAGTTTTTAGTATACGCATTTAGGCTATAATATAATACTTTTAATATTTAGTACAGCAGAAACAGAAAAATAAGTGAGGAATTTAATTTAACTCCCAGCTACATTTTAGTTCAGTGCAAATAAGATGTTTTTAAGCACTTAATATAATACACATAAGTACAGAGTAACTCCTAGTCAGTACTCGTCTCGATCAGTCTACGCTATGCTGTTTTTTCTGTTCTCTCGTCTCTGTTATGCAAATTACGTGGCATAAACACTGCGGCGATTTTCACTTGCTTCCCCCAAAAGCAGTTAGCCACCTGGGAAGCATAGAGGCAACACCACACGTTAACATGCCCCATTTACCCCTCTCTCCAATCCCTGTGCGCTCACCTGCTATGCTACGTGCCTGCAACGCCTTTTGGGGTTGTGTGCACCCAAAGAGCCAACAACTATTAATTAAAAGGCCGAAACGAGTCGCGAAACGCGTTGCGAGTCGAAAATTGTAACTCGAGTTGTTAATTAGCTGCCGCTGGCCAAAAGAGGCGTACGCAATGTGGCCAAAAGAACAGCGAATACAGCTGCGAAATATCTACGCATCTATGAGTATCTGGGTGTAGAGCCAAAAGCTGGGCTGTTTGGCTCGGTTTCACATGGCTCAGTTGCGTTTGGAGTCCGGTTTTTGTTGTCGTCGTTGAAACTTGGATCATTGAATCGCATTTTAAGTAGCAATTAATTTAATTATTGGCTAAATGTTTTATGGCAATTAGCTAAGAGCCAGCGACACGCCCAACTTGTGGGCGCAACAGCATCCGAATTGACTTGTTGACATGTGCCCAGCTATGCGATTTTCCAATTAATTTTCTTGTCATTTTCATTGTGTGGCTTTTCAGCTGTCAACGCAATCATTAGAGGCCTTTGACATTCGAGTGCTATTGTGAATTTTCAATTTTGAATTTTAATTAAGTTGACAGCCCAAACGTATTACGCTCGACAAAGTCTTTCCAAACTATGAATATTTAATACAATTAATTTTATTTCAATTTATGTAATGTAGATTATCAATTATATTAACTTATTGAATGCTCAATATTGCATATGAAAATATTTGTTTAAACGAACCTTGAATTGCATTTGCTTCTTGAATTCAGTGTTTCAAAGCGTTTAGCTTTAACCTAAGCTCTGCACTATACATCTAAATTATCAGGTAAAGCTTTAAAATCTTAAGCTCTTCATCACAGAATCCTTTTCTTCATTTTCAAAGTATTTTTATTAATGCCATTTGATTGTATGTGATACCTCCTAGAAAAGGAAGCTTTAATTTAAACTGATTACACAAACCTTGATACAGCCCTATAACTAAAGGTTTTATAAGTATTCATTGTCGAGTCTGTCTCGATATTGAATCTGTGCAACTCAATTACTGAGTAAAGCTTTACATTTCACAATTCTTAACAAACACTTCATAAAATTCTTCTTAAAACCATTTGAGAATTTCAAATGAATAGATTTTTAAATGTCTTGTTATTATAATCTTTAATTAAACCTAAAATGCAAATCAACTAGCAAATCGAAATGAATGAGATTTATAGTAGATATTTGATATATCGCTGGAAATACCTACATCCATGCATATCCCGATTGATAGCCGCTGTAAGAATAGAAACATATAATATTTCCCAGAAAAGGTATGCAGATTGGCAATTTGTTAGTTCACTGGCAAGCTACGCAAATATTTTCTAAGGCTTTTGCGGTGCCAACACGTTCAACAAATTATTTTTGTGTGGAGATAGGTGAACCGCAAGCTAATGCGCATGAGATTGGTTCATAATCCACAAGTCAAACTGAATCGAAAGCGAAGCGGGGCAAAAAGCCAGCAACAGGAAGAGCAACAGGAAAAGGGAAACGGAAGAGCAACTCAAACTGCCAACTGGCCCCAAAAATTTTGTATTTCTTGTGTTTATTTTGTATGCATAACAACGGATTAAGCAAGATTTTGAGAGCAGGCTTCACTTAAATTAAATATTACACGACCAGGGCAGACTACATGGTACCGTTTAAAAGCGTAAAATTGGGCATTATGCTTACAGCATACAATGTGTACAGGTGCTCTATACAAGTAGATAGCATGACAGTTAGATATAGTTTATAATTTCTAAAGATGACTTGATGAAAATTTGCATTGCGGAAGGTATTATATTGTAGGAGTATGAAGCATGTTGTTACCAGTATCGATTGAAAATGCATTTGCTCTATTAATACCATTACTATATACCATGCATCTCAATCAAGCTCAGCATTTAAATTTTTTTTTTGAAAGAACAACTTTTTGTTTCTTAAGATATACTAATTAAACGCATAAATTATGATGTATACAGTGAGAATCCTAACAAGCTATAAGACAACTTCTATTATACAAGTAGCTTCTAAAAGAGCAAAAATGAAAAGTTGAAGAGCATTGGCAAAATATTATATGCTCTTGAATGACAGAAATCGTTTTCTTAAAGCGAAACTCAATGATGTTAATCAAAACATTCTTAATGATCTCAGCGAAGCTGATTAGAATTATATTTTATATATATTCTCAATTACCCATCTGCTAGGGTATCTAAGTGTCGTTCCCTGAGAGTTTATTTTTATCTCTGGTTTCTAGCGTGGTTCCATTGCAATGTCATTTGCTTGGCTTTAATGTGTCGCTTTGTTATTTTTCTTGTTGTTGTTGTATCTGTTGCTATTCTCTGCCCAGCAGTTAGGCATAATATCGATTGACGTAGTCTGCTTAGTTATGTCGCCGATTTTGCTGTCACGGCGTAGACCCACAAGTGCCGGGTGCTGAACATAATCTCAAGAATTTCATAGGGTATTCAAGAATTTATCTATAAAGATCAAGTGCAAGAGTCAGGGTGGTTCCTTCTCTGAGTTTATGAAGGCATTAAATATTTAAATTTATGTGACAGCAAGCAGTAGGACAAAAGGATGTGTAGGCAGAGACTGAGCGAAAGAGAACTCTTAAGGTACAAAACGTTCTGCTTACATTTTTGAATTTATAATTGAAGTATTTTTATTTTGTCTGTAAGGAACTAGATAAAAGAATGGAATATCTTGTGAATGTCTCAATTGCCTTAAGTATTTAATCATTTTTATTCTTGATGCTATTTCAATGCTATGTTGTTGACTGTTTGGGGAAACTAAGAAAGATAATATTGAAGAACATTTAGATTCACCTTAAACTATGTGTATGTCTATACATATTTAATAATAGCCAAATTCGTAAGATTTCATTTAAATTAAAAGTGAAATGCTTGCTTAGGAATTTCTCTTAAATACTCTATTAAAATATTCAATAAAATATCATCCGTAAGTATTTATGTTTTCGTATTACTCTAGCTTTGTTATTTCTTGCATAAACTTATTTAAAATATTATTCAATATTTTACTCAAAGTTTTAAAGAAATTTGATTATGCACATTACATAATGAAGACTTATTACTGTTAAATGTAATGTTCAAGCTAGTATACTTTAAATTATAAAACATTGATCTATAAGTGCTCGTAAAACAACTATTTTTATATAGAACCGTACTACTTAAAAATAATATGAGTGTTTTCTAATGAAGTTTTTAATTTATGATTTTAACAATCAACTCCTTCAATAGCATTCGCAGCTTGGCCTGCCTATGTTAATTACACTTCAATAGTCTAACTGTCAGTTAAATTTATCTGCTAGTTAGCTTACCAGATGAAATCCTTGCAATGGGAACAGAATGTGGGCTGCTTGAAGAATCGCGCGATGAAGCAATGATCTTTTACATTGAAGACGTTCTTCTTCTTGAGTGCTCCCTTACGCAGACGTGACTTCATTTTGTTTTCGCCCACAGCTTCGCCCTCCGCCCCCTGGCCCTGGCTCTGCTGGTCGCCATTGTTGTCGCTGCTTTCCGACATGTTTGTTGTTGTTGTTGCTTTAGCTATCGTACTTGTTGTTGGTGTATTTATTGTTGTTATTGTTGCTGCTTAGTTGTTGCTCTTTATGAGTAGCATAGGTGGTTTAACTAGTGGTTCTTGTTGTTGTTTTTGTAGTTGTTGATTCATTTGATTCTATTGCACACCTGTCCGTTTATTGTTGTTTTTTCTTGCCTGCTACTTTTTGTTACGTTTTTCTTTGGCTTTTGTTGTTATTTTTTCTGCTTTCGTTTTTTAATATTATTGATTTTTTATAGGCAGGCAAATTAGAATGCCTTTTGTTAGCCACAAACTGAGGATCATAATAAAAACAATAATAATAAAAATTATTTTTTGTAATTTTGTTTTGAAATGCAAATTGAATTTCTGCTCGAGTTTGCGCGAGAACAAAACAAAACAAGCGCGTCGATAAATTAAGAGAAACCATAAATTTCACATGTGAAATATATTAAACGAAAATTAAAAAACAAATTGACAAATGCACGTGGCGCGATTTCAATTGCTGCAAATGCCACAGAACATATAAAATTAACTTATAAAAAATTATATCGCTTCATATTTTTTATTTTCGCGCAGTTCATTAGCTGTTTAATAGTTGCTGTTGTTGTTGTCGCTTATTATTATTTTATGACTAATGATTGAATATATAAATAATTTGCATTTATTTTATTTTGTTTCATCCATGTGTTTTGCACGCGCGCGCTGATAAAAAAACGATATTATTTAAATATACACATACAAATAAATATTTTTTTATTTTGTTATTTCTTATTTATTTTTAATTTATTTGTTTGTTTAAATAGACACGTTTTGCCGCCAGCTGGAACCCCTGCCCTGCTTCTGGGCCAGCAGCTCATTGTTCTACCCGCTGTTAGCCGCAAAAACAAGAGCTGTGCGATTTATATTAAATTAAATACATATGTAAATCACAGAGAACTGGAGAATGAGAGAGTGAGCAGCGACAGCACAGCAACAGTTATAATAACTGTAACTGTAAACAAAGCTTTACAATCTATGCTCTTTTTCGACAGTCTTTGACTTTTTCTGCGTGCACGTTTGTTTACTTTTTTTCACACTCGCACTCACAGCCGCGCTCACTTTGTCACTATCGCTTTCGCTATAGCTCGCACTCGCACTCGCACTCGCAAACACACAGAAATTCCAAGGAGCAACTGACTTCGCGTGCTAGCCAAGACGTTGTGAGTGTGCGAATATTTTCACACGCTGTAAGAAGCACACACAGCCTGTCCCCTAGTTGAAAACGTGGTGAGTATGACACAAGCACAGGTAAAGAGAGAGAACGCGCTCACAGTCAAACTCACTCCCACACGCACACACACACTTGTTGTTGGGCAACAGTCGAAAGGGGCGCTTCTCCTGATTTTCTCTGTACACTCTTTACGCGACTGCTGACAGCACGTGCGCTTCGCTCGAGTTTCAAACGCGTTCTGATTACTCGGGCAGCCATTTTGTGCTCTGCATGCTATTTACCGTAGCAAGCTTTTGAGCGCTGTGCTGCCGCTGTTAACTAGCAAACAGCTGTAATGACAACTGTTATATTCATGTTATACGCTGCTAATATATATTGTTTGCATTGATTAACGAGAGTTGATCGCATTTGACATCATTTAAACGCTAATTATCGCGTTTGCCCCAAAACGTGTTAATGCCGCGTTTCGCTTTTAATTGCCGTTGAGCTCATAATTGCATTTGAGCGCTGTTAAAGCGACTTTTAAGCACACCAAAAATCAATTAGATCGTTTGCAACGTAAATGTAGCAGTGTAGCACAGTTGATAACGAAGCTGCCATACACTTTCTCTCGAATGAGTGAGCAACTCTTATATGGGCATCTGGCAGTGCCGTCCACTGTGATTATATTTTAATAAATCGTATTAGCATTATTATAACATTGTTTTCGTTACTTTTAGTACTTATGTTTGACAGATGTAATAAAAATCTATGAATTTTAGTTTTCACTTTGCTAACATTACTTTACGGCTGCAATAATATTCGTTTAGTTAGTGTAACTGAAAAGTAGCTCGATTGATCAACTTTTATTTTGGGACTGTTCAACTGTTTGCCTAGCTTTTTGTAAGCAGCCAATAACTGGAACTGTTTCGTACTTATGACTAGGTGTCGAACTACTTGTATTTACGTGCCCCAACCGCAACCTTCGGGTGCTGCGTGTTTTTTATTAGCGCTCAAGTGCAAAATCTGATAGGCAAGTGTCACGTTTCGTGTGTGGGGCCAAAAAAACGAATATGGAAAACTATTGCGGCTAATGCAATAATTATTTATGCATTCACTTTATAAAGACATATGGAAAAGAGTAGAGCATAAACTACAGCAACTCTTTTTTCTGCGCTACTTTGCTCCCGCTCTGTGAGTGACTCTAATAAAAATGCCAAATATTTGTGCAAAGCTCTTAGATTTTCAAGCACACACAGAGAGACAAAATACACACACAACATGCAAATTGTGGTAATCATTTACATTAGAATGGCAAATAAAATGGAATTTGATTTAATGTTTTGTGTGTCTGCTTTGTTTTGTAATGCGCAGAGGAAACAGAAAAATATAAAATAATAAGAGTTTGCTTCGCTTTCCGATTTATGCAGTCATAAATTTCAATAAAAGCCACAAGCCAATTAAAACCCATTAAGGATGCGTTGAGTGCCAGAAAGATAATTATACAAAACTGTAGTCACATGTTTCGTATCGCAGCTAAAGATTAGGAACTAGTTCAAGGGCTCTTAATGGCAGAGCCATAAAGTGGGAGGTGCTTAACAGAAATGGAAAATAAATTACACTTAAGTTGAACTTTTACTTTCGCAACTGTTAAAACTTAAGTACTCTAGAAATTTACAAAAAAAAAATACTAAATATGTATAATATATTTCATTTGGGTCGTCTCTGCAGCTGCTTTTCAGCTAACACTGCCTGCAGGCTTTTGCCTCACCTCTTCATACTTTCTTTCACACGTCTTCTTAAGGCTGGCCCTCAGCTCTGTTCAATGAGAGGGCAGTTCAACAAGTTTCAGTCAAATCTTCAGTTTAGTGTTCAAATCATAAATCATGTCTTAGTAAAAATAATAAAAAAGAGAATAATATATATTTTTTAAGCTAATTCATTTGGTTACAATAATCATATATTTTGTATATAAATTATTTATAGCTCTTATCTCATTTGTTACTTATTAGTGATTAGCTTAAAAGTCTTTTGGTTTTATATTAAAAAAATTAATCACTTTCCTTTCCCATATTTTGTATAATTTTAATTTTTATAAACACTATTATATATATATAAATATATATACATATATATATATATATATATATAATTATACATTTTATATCACGTTTTCAAATTGCCCTCGGCTTTTCAGTTGTTTAGCAACGCTGAATTCGCAAAAAATAAAAGATATATATGTATATATATATATTTGTGTACATATATGTATCTAAACAATTAAAAGATATTTTGTTTGCGCTTGTGACGTCATCTGTGCAGCTGGATGAAAACAATTTGCTAATTACGAGCGGCAATAAAAATAATTTAGCTTGTAAATGCAACAATAATAAATAGAAAAAACAACAACAGCCGCAGCAACAACAACAAATGTTAACAAGACAGCCGCAAAAAAGCAATTAATGAAAATTTTACACGCACAAATGATATTATGTGGGGGCAACTAAGCAAATTGTGGGCGTGGCACGCACACAGAGGGCAAATGGCTACAATTGAGGTAATCAGACCAGTGCAAAAAATGTAAAATAAATAAAAACTACAACAACAAGAAGCAGCCGTCTGCTTGACTTAAATTGTAAGCACATCAAATTCATAAAATGTATTTTTATTTATTTCCATTTTTGTATTTTATTCGATTATTTTATTGATTAGTACTTAACAAATATTGAAGTTCGAATTTATTTGATAAAAATAAGCTAATAACTCATTATTATTTATATAGCTCATTATTTTGTTATTACTGCGCCATTTATACTTAATTAATTTGTTATTTATGTATTTTTACATTTATCAACTTTCTTCATTTACATTTATCTATCATATTTGCTTAATTTTATTTATTTTTGAATAGATTTAATTGATCTCTTCTTTATAGATTTTATTTTTATTTTATTCGTTTTTTTTTGTATTTTCAAATTTTATGCTTATATTTTTCTGATTTTCATATTTTCTTTATTGCTTTTTTATTAAACTTTCACAATTTTGGAAAATTTACTTAATATTTTTCTTTTTAACTGCATTATTTATTGTTATATTTATTTTATTTATAATTTTGGGCATTTGTCTGATGTTTCTTGCAATCTTTTATTTGTATTTCAATTAAATTTTTTCTTAAATATTTGCTCCCATTTTTATACTTTTTATAATAACTATTTATTATGTTATGTATATATATATATTATATTATATTTTTTCTCTTCACTGTATACATATTTTGTATGTTTTAGTTATATCATTCATATTATATTTAAATTTAAATTATTATTTATTTCTTTTTTTTTTGCTCTTGGCTACTTTAAATTACTTTATTTCGGTTTTTTTCAGTTTTTTCGAATATTTTTATTAGTTTTTTTGCTGACTTCGTTTCTATATTTGTCACACATTATTTATTAATTTTTATTCTGTTTGTTTTGTATTTTGCGCATTTTATTCAAATTCATTTTATTAGTTTTTTTTTTCAATCTCTTTGCTTTTATATTTTTATACGCATATTTTGTTTGCATGTTGCGCTTATTAATTGAATTTACGCCAAAAAAAGAGCATCGCGTCGCTACTTAATTGAATTCTTTTGTTAGTTTTTGCCGCTTTGTCAATTGAAGCAAAGCAAATTGCACACACATACACAAACACACACACGCACTGGAAAGCACACAGTGTGCCACATTTGATTAAATAAGAGATTCGCCGCATGCAACAAATGTTCCAGCAATTTGCCCTCGAAATCGAATCAATCATCGATCGCAAATGGAGGTGGAAATCGTGGAAATCGATGCCGCCTGCCGTTATAAAAAGCACTTAACGAGTCACTGAGTAGCGTTCGACTGCACCGTACCGCGCCGCACCGCCTATTCTCACCAGCTGCTGCTCCCTCCCCTCATTCACTCGAGTTCTTTGCCGCCCATCGAATCACACTCGATTTCGTACGTACGCTGGCTCTTCGTATCGTTCAGATACACATACAGTTCAAGTCTGTCTGCCACACAAAAAGCGAGCGCCTGGTCAGTCGCTGATCTTCACAGCAGCCCGCAGCCAGCAGCCAGCAGCTGGCAGCTGGCAGCGCAGCTGGCGTCACGGCGTCGTCGTCGCCGTCACCGTCGCCGTCGCGTCGCTGCTTGTCGATTTGTTATGACGGGCCACACCGGTTCGACGCTCGCGACGAGCGACGATTGGACCATTGTGCAAGCCGACAGCAAAACCGGCAATGCTCAATTGCGCGGAGGCATTCGATATAGGGTATACCGAAGTGAGGTAGTTTAGCAAGGTCAAACGATTTGCAATATACTTCTACTATCCATAAGCAATATGTACTTCTTACTCTATCTATTAATATAGTTATATATCTATCTCTTTATACATACATAACTAGTTTTTTTTATTTTTTTTTTTAAATAAATAGACGAAAACATTTATTTGGCTTTATTTCCTTATTTTTAGTTTAAATCACTTTCAAATACTCTGCCTCTAACTTTCTCTTTATTTCTGTGTAAATTTAATAGTTAGTTTTTCATTGGTATCTTTTGATATATCTTTACTTCTCTAACTTACTGCTTTTAGCTAACTATCTTTTTCTAGTTCTCTTTCTCTTTTTCTCTCTAATAGCTTATTATTAAATTTGGTGTATTTGTTTATAAATGAAAGTAATCCAGATTAGCTTTTAAGTTTATTTAGAGTTATTTACAAAAAAGATTATATATAATATGGTTAGAGTATTTGACATTCGTTGTAGATTCTTCTGAGCAGTGATGCATTTGTTGTTCTTGCATTGACTTTTATTTCATTCAATTAGCAGCGGTTTTTGCAGCGATGCGTTGGCGTCTACTGCTATGGAAATGAGTGCAGACTAGCCAGCGTTCTCTCTCTCTCCAACATCTCTCTGTAACTCGCTCTCTCACTCTCACTCTCTCTCTCTCTCTCTCTCTCTCTCTCTCTCTCTCTCTCTCTCTCTCTCTCTCTCTCTCTCTCTCTGTTTCTCTCTCTCATTCAACAATTGCACTTTTGGCAGCCACTTTTGGCCAGCATCTGCTGCAGTCTGGGAACAGATGCTGCTACAGATGCTTACAGATACAGCGAGAGATGCACCTAAAGCTACTGATGCATAAATAAAGCCAACGCCTCGTGGCTGGCTTTTAGCCAATCATTGTTGTTGTTGTTGCTGTTGTTTTTTTGTCATATTGAGTACAAATTGTTGATATGCTGTGCACACACGCATATTTTGGTGCCAAATCAAACCTATCCCAATTTTTTGTTTGCTTTAGGCGTCATCGTCCGATTGCCAAGGCTTAGCCCAATAAATTGAAATCGTTTTGGGTCTATATTATTTTTTATCTCTTATGTTTACCGATTCGCTCTTCCTCTTCCTATTTCTCCCCCTCCTTCGACTTCTTGTGCGCATTTAAGGCGCGTTTTTTATAAAGCTGATTGCCAATCGTAAAGTTGCCTTTTTTCTGTTTTTGTTTTCTTTTGCTTTTATAGAGTCAACGCGTCATATGCGTTATTTTTTATTGTTGTTGTTGTTTTTGTTGTTTGTGTTTTCTTTACTTTATGTTGCGCGGAGTTATCAGCAAGTGAATAAATCAAACGTTCTATAAATAATTGAGTGAAAATTATTATACATCTGTTGAATTGAATTGAAAGCTCAGCCGAATTGAGGCATTTGAATACAATGGAATGGAGCGGAGGCTGGCCATGAAAAAGAATTGCTCAAGGCAGCTGAAATAGTGCCTGAATATTGAACTTATTCAAATACAATGGAATGAAGGCAACCAACGTGTATATAAGTAAGATAAGAAACTGTTCAGAAGCATCGACGAATGAATATCTAATCTGATTGATTTATGTGAATTTATGTGGTAAGATCAAAACTAGAGAAAACTGAACATTAATTACACTTGCTCAAGCAGATGCTACGCTGATATATGTAAATGTATTACATATAACACAGAAGATAAGATCTGTTAAGTAAGCTATATTCTCTTGGAGATATATACTACAACAAACCAAAATTGGTAGGCGCTGAGAAAAAAGAGAAATATAATAAGAACATACATTGAATTACTAATTTATACCTTTGCATACAAAATTAAAGAGCTGCATGAAATTTGCCTTTGTCAGTAATAGATTAAGCCAGAATAAAAAATAGTACAACGGATACTTTTTCTTATTCATTTGAGAGTGTAAGTAATAAGAAAAAAGCTTGATCTAAAAGTTTTTGTTTTAAACGGAATTAAAACTGATCTGCTCTTTATAATATTAAGCATTCACGACGATATAAATATATTTCATATTAGAGTCATTATAAAATTATAAAACTGTTCTACCTCACTTCTACCTCAAAGAGGGTATTTAACAGGGTCAGGGATATCCAATTAAATGTTAAAGAGATCAATATACTTTCATGTTTAGCATATGGCATGGGTGTCTAATCTTAAAACCTAATTGAATCTTAAGTGAATATTTTATATGCTTAGATAAATATATGTTTCGTTGGACATATGTGTATATATAAGTATAGGTCGATATGTAGATATAGCAATAAGCTAGTTTGACTTGGCAACACATGTGTATCATTAAATGATGCTGTTAATATATGTATACACAAAATCAGCATATTCTGATTATCCCATATCCAAAGCTTGTTTTAATTTGAGGATTTTCCCAGCAGCTAAGATACATAACTCTCTAGCCCAAATTATGTTTTTATTATTGAAAACCTGCTGCTATAAAGCTTATTATCAAATCATAAAAATCATCTAGCACAAAGCGTTCGTCTAACGTCGCAGCAACAGTCGTCGTTTCGCTATCTGCGTCACAGTCAGCGGCGCAGTCGAGGTCTCTATTTAGCATATCTGGAATTGGTGACGTCGTCGAAATTGCCTATTTGAAATGCTGGTTTGCCTTAGTTTTGCTTGTGGCTGTGACTGTGGCTGCTGGTGTTCGATAACATATTGAATACCCTACAACAGTAGACAATGGGCACGTAAGGCGCTACAGATACCACAGAATCTTATGTAACATCTTATGTAACGGTTGATGTTTTCTTTGACTAGTTAAAGCTAATCTATAATAGACGAGCTGATTTAGATACATTACTCTATATTCTGTCCAGGGTATTCTGTGGTCTAGCATTTGCCAAGTTCTCTTTCTAGTCATTTCAGTTTTTTGCACCCTGAATTGAAATTGTTTCTTCTATTTTTTTCCTCACGCAAAACAATATTTCTGGTCTGTGGCCATGGGTCGGGTGGCGTCTGGGGGCGTGGCGATTGCCGCTTGATTTGCTGCGCCCTTGCCTTTTGTATCAGTGCCTCGTTTATTATTTATTTATTTATGCGCATAAATTAAAGTGAGTTTTATTGTTGTGCCATTTTCTTGGAAATACAAAGAAAATTTTCGCATTTCTTATGAAAATTTCCAGCAATTGGTAAATAAATGCGCTATTGATAGGCATTTCATTGGCAGCGGTTGTTGCCTTGTAGAGCATACTATGTAAGCTGATAAAAATGATTGCATACTTTTGGGCGCGCGGTAAGAAAGCGCATCAGCAAGTGGACAGCTCCGAACAAGTCATAAAACTGTCGTTTGTGTTTGGTTTTAAAGATTAAGAAATATATATCTTAGACTTTGTTCGTTTTGTTACCTTTCAAAAGGCATCAAAACTTTCGCAACTTCACAAAATGCTGCACATTAAAAATTAATAAATAAAAAAAGACAATTTCAAGTTGAGACTCTTGGCATTTTTCAAGGAATATGTTCAGCTGACAGCAGCACGCGCCAAACTCAGTCCGCAGCGCGGCTTGTCTTTAAAAAGTTTCTAATGAAAACTGCCTAGTATGTATATATACATATATACAATTATATATAAACGTATATATAAAGTATACGCTACTATATAGCAGCCCCGCAGCTGCCAACTTGTCAGCAAAAGTTTTGCGCAACTTTGGCGAAATTTCTGGGCTCAGCAACGTATTTCTTATTAAATTAAGCGTTTTCTCAAGCATTATAGCGAGCAGTGGAAGGGGTGCGGTCGCCCAACTGTTGCGCAGAGGGTCGCTCCTCATTTGAATTTTGTGCTTTGTAATTAGGCACTGCCCCGAGGCAATGTGCCGGAAAATGTGAGCGTGTCTGAAATTAACTGCGAATTGTAGAAATTTTTAAAGCGTAGCAATCAAATGGCCATCGTTATCGCTAACATAATCGCAATCGATAGACACAGTGTTGTGCAACGCATAAATCAACCAAATGACAGTGGTTGGACAGCGAGCATAGGGCAGCACATGTGCCCACTCGACGGACGCCCACTTTGAGGGCAAACAGTGCGCAAACAATGGCGGCAAACAGTGTCTGCGTGGCCGCCCAGAGAAGGATGAGCCGGACAGAATGAGTAAGAGCAACCACAGATGACTGCCCACTGCATGTGACAGAAGCTGATGAATGGAAGGGAGATGGACCAGCGGTTACTAGGGATACTGTATACTGGACACGGGGCATTGGGCAGGCGATGAGCAAGATCAAGAGTTGCTGCGTAGAACAATAGCCAGTTGGCTATTGGAAGCGAGGCTGGCAACAACAATTGAACTGTGGGCAGCTGCTTTGTGAGCGACACTTTTGACTTATGTGACAGCTGCTGGCCTCTGTTGATGGCGGCTCACTGAAATGAGCTGGCGCAGGAGTCACAGCGGCAACAGCTGTTAGCTGTCTACGATTTGTGTGTTACTGAAACGAATGAATATGAAAGTAAGCTACACAAAAGTCTATTCAAATGAAGTGCATGTTGTAGGCACAAAGCATAATGGTCCTTATCAGGACTGTAATGGTTTATACTGGTACTCAGTGTATTAGTCACTTTAAAGAGCTTTGCTATGCTGTAAAATGTTAAAAAGCTGAAAATATATAGAAATTCTTCATTTAACGTGAATCTCTTAAACAAAAAAAAAATTGGAAGTATTCATGGGCCATACGAATTTCCCAGTTTATTCTTAATCTTTAAGTCAATTCATTCATTAAATTCAATTTAAAATAAAACAAGTAAGAAAGCTCTAGTCGGGGTGCCCGACTAGGAGATACCCTGATCCCAGTCCTTTGAGTTTTGTAATATTTTCCGTAGTTTGTATCGAGTATTAAAAAAAAAGAGAAAACAAATAAAAATCGACATTGCGAGACCAGGATTCGAACCCGGATTATTTGCGCAACGTGCACAAACTCTACCAACACCGCCACTTCATAACTAAAAAAAAAAAAATAAAACAGTAAAAAACATTTCATCTCCTCCGGTCTCGAACCCGGACCAAGCTGCATACGAGCGGGGCCTCTACCAACGCAGCCACTGTCCTTCTTGCACGGGCTGTTGCAAATTTGAACATAAGTAGCAGCTAATAATTCAGCACAATTCAATCGCAATTTCAATTCTTGGAATAGAAAAGAATACACGCATTTGAATGTATGTGTGCACACGCATAGGAAAAATGCGTGCGCGTGGCGCTGCTGACATGTGCTTTTGGAAATTGGCCAAACGTTTTGTTTAATAACTTCTGTTTTACTTAATGGATTTTAATGAAATTTTCAGCATATGATTTACATATCCTATTGGCTTGGTTGAGATGCAAACGCCTTCACATAATGGCCCTATTTCCAACTAAACTTAAATTCTAAGAATTTGGGGGAATTTGGAGCCGGTATCCAAAATCCAACAAAAATCAAAATTGCATAAAATATATATAAGACTAAATACAAAATTTGGAGGCTCTAGCTCTTAAGACGTTCGAGATATAATTTATTTACTGCATTTCAATAATGTTTTTATTCGATAACAATTAAATGCGAATAGTTATCGAATATTTGAAACAAACTTGACCTGCGCGAGTTATATATGCATTTAAGGTAATCGATATAAGCATAGTTTTAAGAGATTTCTCATCACTAAAAGACAAAGTCCATACCTAAATGTTGCATGTTTAGGATGATGAAAAAACCAGCAACATTATGAAATTAAAATTACAAAGAAATACATATCCACTAAGCTGACGCCAGAATAGTCTAGCAACATGTTGAAACTGAAATTATAAAGAAACGGCTATGTCGCCAGAATAGACTAGGATTAAGAAGAAAAATCGAATAAAGATCAGTTCTAATCTGAGACTTAACTGAAGAGGTTGAGCCATGTTTTTTAATTTCAAAAACAAAGAACTCAAAACAAAATTGGCGCAGCCGGTAGGATCCTTTTTTTAAAAAAAAAAAAAAAAAAAAAAAAAAAAAAAAAAGGATTCTGTGATAAATTCGAACTAAAAATAAGTCGACAAATTTATAAATTGATCATTATAAAATAAAAAGTCAAACTAAAAATAAGTTGACAAGTTTTATAAATCGAAAAAAGAGGTCAAACTACAAATAAGTTGACAACTTTTAAAAAAAAAAAAAAAGTACATCTCAACGCTGGCAACCAGAAAACAAAAGAGAGCAGTATATTACGACAAAAGCAGGATGGCACAAGCTAACCCACAAATGTCATCGCAGCAATTATATGAGCAGTTGATCAACAAGGAGCGGCAACTAGAGGAGCTACATCAAGCTTACGTCACGCTCCAGGGAAACACCAATACGGCTCAGAAGGAACGGTTGTTTCAAAACATCAATTATTTGGCAACGTTCACGGGAACAGGTGATATATCGATTAACTCGTTCTTCAGCAGCGTGGAGTACCTTCTCCAAGGAGTGGAGGACACTGAACTAAGACGAGAGGCCACTAGGACAATCTTCAACAAGACAATTCAAGGACAGGCGAAGGATGTAGTTATCAATATACCGGAACCAGACAACTGGGACCTAATCAAGTCAACCCTAAAGCTAAGGTATCGACCGGACACGGAACCCCATCAAATTTACCGTAAAATTTATGAGTTAAAAGTAGACACAGTAAGCGAACTGGTAGCAGAACTACAAAATATTAAGTATAAAACAGACGAATTAAAAGTTTACCATCAAAACGATAATTTCATAGATTTAAGTAACGTAGAAAGTTTACTAGTAAATGCAGCTAAAGAAATGACTCAAGGCACTTTACTTGATAAAATATACGAAGAAAGAAATTTAAATGAGATTCTAAAAAAAATGATGTTACGTAGATACGAAAATAGTTGTATTAGATTTCAATATAAGAAAAGTAAACCCAATAGGTATAACGCTGAGGCTGAGTCTAGCAAGAAAAATCATAACTACAACAAGTAAGAAAGCTCTAGTCGGGGTGCCCGACTAGGAGATACCCTGATCCCAGTCCTCTGAGTTTTTTTTAAATTTTCCGTAGTTTGTATCGAGTATTCAAAAAAAAAAGAAAACAAATAAAAATCGACATTGCGAGACCAGGATTCGAACCCGGATTATTTGCGCAACGTGCACAAACAGAACAATAAAAAACATTTCATCTCCACTGGTCTCGAACCCGGCCCAAGCGTCATACGAGCGGCGTCTCTATCAACGCAGCCACTTCCCTACTTTTGCGAGATGTTGCAAATTTGAACATAAGTAGCAGCTAATAATTCAGCACAATTCAATCGCAATTTCAATTCTTGGAATAGAAAAGAATGCACGCATTTGAATGTATGTGTGCACACGCATAGGAAAAATGCGTGCGCGTGGCGCTGCTGACATGTGCTTTTGCAAATTGGCCAAACGTTTTGTTTAATAACTTCTGTTTTACTTAATAGATTTTAATGAAATTTTCAGCATATGATCTACATATCCTATTGGCTTGGTTGAGATGCAAACGCCTTCACATAATGGCCCTAGTTCCAACTAAACTTAAATTCTAAGAATTTGGGGGAATTTGGAGCCGGTATCCAAAATCCAACAAAAATCAAAATTGCATAAAATATACATAAGACTAAATACAAAATTTGGAAGCTCTAGCTCTTAAGACGTTCGAGATATAATTTATTTACTGCATTTCAATAATGTTTTTATTCGATAACAATTAAATGCGAATAGTTATCGAATATTTGAAACAAACTTGACCTGCGCGTGCTATACACGGACCTACAAAAAAAATTTTCAAGTCTCTAGCTCTTATAGATGCTGAGATCCACGCGTTCACACATACGGACAGACGGACAGACGGACAGACGGACAGACAGACAGACGGACAGGGCTCAATCGACTCGGCTTGTCGTCCTGATCAAGAATATATATACTTTATGGGGTCTGCCACGCCTCCTTCTGCCTGTTACATACATTTGCACAAAACCATTATACCCTGATTTCCCATTTTTAATGGGATCAGGGTATAAAAACGAAAATATCCAACAACAAAATTATGACAAGAAGCAACAATATTATCAACAAAATTATAACAATAACAAGCGATCTTATTATCAACCACAAAGTGGTCACAACAAAAATCAACAAAAATACCAACAAAACAACTCAGGTCAGTACAGACAAGATTATACTCAACACAATTCAGGACAGAGTCACCCTAACCAAAATCATCAGCAAACAAATTCACAACAGTCAAAACAGTATAGGCCAAGGAATTCAGAACCCATGGAAATAGAAAACCTAGAAACAAA
Organism: Drosophila hydei; assembly: GCF_003285905.1. NCBI lineage: Eukaryota > Metazoa > Arthropoda > Insecta > Diptera > Drosophilidae > Drosophila > Drosophila hydei. Next base: position 3,892,099 of record NW_022045656.1, read on the forward strand.
GCAAGATACAAACAGTTACCCAGAAACAAGAAATGACTACGACCAGGCAGAGGTTAATAATACAGTTTTTTTTATGAAGCAGCCTCGGAATGCCTACCATTATTAGAACTAAACATCGATAAACATAGATATATAGCATTAATAGATACAGGAGCAAGTTTAAGTCTAGTTAACAACCAAATTAATGGGCACACAAAGATTAAGCTGAATAAACCCATATCATATAGCACAATTAATAGTAAGGACATAATAGAGTATGAAATTCATACAACAGCACCTAGAGAATTTAATTTACCAAACAACGCTAGAGTCCGCTGGAAGTTAGCCCCACTAAAGGGAAGAAAATATAACTTTATTATAGGTATAGACCTTCTACAATTTTTAAGTGCAGTTATTAATATTGAAAGAAACAGTTTAACATTAAATCACAAAGAAAACCGTATAATAAATAAGCCATATCAATATGAAGAAATCTGTGCATTAGAAAGTACTATAGATAAATATGATAGCTTGGCATTAGATCATTTAAATACACAAGAAGTAATTGAAGTTAAGAAAATTATAAAACGATATAGTAAACTTTTTTTCAAAGAAGGAGATAAACTAACTAGTACAACCGAAATAGAACATGAAATACGGACAACTACAGATGAACAACTTAATTCAAAGCTATATAGATACCCACCACAGCATGAGGAAGAAGTCAGAAAACAGATAAAAGAAATGGAAGAACAGGGAATTATTAGAAAAAGCAATTCAAGATATTCGAGTCCACTTTTAGTAATACCAAAAAAGTTAGACAATTCAAAACAAAAAAAATTCCGCATTGTAATAGATTATAGAAAACTTAATGAAATAACCATCGACGATAAATTTCCGATTCCCAATATAAATTCAATTCTTGATAAACTCGGAAGAGCCCAGTACTTCACAACAATAGATCTAGCAAAAGGCTACCATCAAATTTTAGTAAAAGAGGAAGACAGAAAAAAAACTGCCTTCGTTACGCCGCATGGCTTATATGAATTTATTAGAATGCCATTTGGGTTGAAAAATGCCCCTGCCACTTTCCAAAGACTAATGAATGAAATCTTAAGAGAGTTTATTAACAAAAAATGTGTCGTGTATTTGGACGACATACTTATTTTTAGCACATCGTTGCAAGAGCATGTTGAAGCCATCAACGAAATATTTAAAGTATTAGAGGATAAGAATTTGAAGATTCAAATCGATAAGTGTAACTTCATGAAGAAGGAGACAGAATTTTTAGGTCATATCTTAACCAAAGAAGGCATTAAACCAAATCCAAACAAAATAGCCATAATAGAAAAGTTACCTTTACCAAAAACAGAAAAGGAGATAAAAAGTTTTTTAGGCATAACAGGTTTCTACAGAAAATTTATTAAAGATTACGCAAAAGTAGCACAACCCATAACAAAATATTTAAAGAAAAATTCTAAAATAAATACAAAAGATCCAACTTTCATCGAAGCATTTGAAAAGTTAAAGCAGCTTATTTGTTCACACCCTATATTAAGATTTCCTAACTTTGAAAAAGCATTCACGCTTACAACTGACGCTTCAAATTATGCCATAGGATCGGTTCTTTCTCAAGAAGGGCATCCAATTTGTTTTGCGTCAAGGACATTGAACAATCATGAGAAAAATTATTCAGCGACAGATAAAGAATTTTTAGCAATACTATGGAGTGTAAACTATTTTAGACCATATCTCTACGGAAGAAAATTCAAATTATTAACAGATCACCAAGCGATAAAATTCTTATATTCAAAACATAAAGGGAAAGATATTTCGCCAAGGCATCAAAGATGGTTACTAAAACTAGGAGAATATCAGTTTGACATAGATTACTTAAGAGGAAGAGAAAACAGAGTAGCCGATTTCTTAAGCAGAATAAAAGGTAATGATTTTGACCCACAGCAAGATAACAATGACAATATATCAGACATAAACATTATAACAAATATTGAAGACACAGAAGATAAATATTCGATAGCAGCAACTATACATTCAGCAGAAGAAAATTTACAGGATCATTTTCTAATAAGGGAAGAAATAGTAAATAAATATAAAACACAAATAATAATAGCAAATTCCAAAACAGGAGAGTGTAAATCGATTCATGGAAAAAGAATAATTTTCATAGCAAAACACGACTTCCCAACAATGGAAGAAATTTTTACGAAATACTTAAACAAAGGAAAAGTAGGCATATATTCAGATCTACCGGATCAGGAATATAATATAGTACAAGAAAAATTAGTTCAATTATACTCTAACAACAAACAAATAGAATTCACTAAATGCACACATAGAGCTCAAGATATAGAAACTGAAACGGACGCTGTAAAACAAATATCTATTTACCATGTACAAGAGAGTATGCATTCAGGTATTCAAGAGACGTATAACAAAATAAAAAATAAAATATTTTACCCTAAGTTATTAGAATTAATACAGAGAGTGATCAACCAATGCGACTTTTGCAAAGAAGTCAAATATGACAGAAACCCAGTTAAAAACAAATTTGTTAAAACAGAAACTCCCTCGGATAAAAACCAAATAATACATATAGACACATACGTAATAAAAAACACATATTTTTTAACTATTATAGATAAATTTTCAAAATTCGCAGCCGTTTACCCACTAAACGATAGGAACCATATAACCATTGTAGAGCAGATCGAAAATCATTTTACTAAAATAGGCAAACCAAATAAGATTGTAGCTGACAATGAATTTAATTCAATAAGAATTAAAGAACTATTAAGCCGAGAAAATATTGAATTACATTTAACAAAACCGAACAGCCATACAGGCAATGCAGATGTAGAAAGACTGCATAACTCATTGGCAGAAAAATTTAGGATAATATATAATACTAAAACAGAAAACATATCAGTAAAACAAATTATGCAAAGGGCAGTAAGAAATTATAACGACAGGTACCACTCTACTATTAAATGCACACCTTTTGAAGCGCATAATAATAAAATGGATTTTAAAATCATTAGGAATAATATAGTAACCACTAAAATCAAGATGCTTGATAAAAACAACCAAAACAGAGAAAATTATGAAGAAAAAAGAGAAGAGGGGTTTATTAAAAACTATAAAGCAGTAAGACACAAAGAAGTACCAAAGTTTAAAAAAGCTAAACTTAAGAATATTAACCCAGCAAATATAAAACGTGTTTACAAATATACAGAAGACAAGAATGATAACTCATCAAATACCTAACTGAAAAAAAAAAATAAATAAAACCTATAACAATTAATCTATGAATGTAAACAAGTCAATATTCATAATTCAAAACAATAATTATAAGTAATACCTACCTTATATATTACCGCTAATAAGAAAGTTAATAACAATACAGAATTCAGGAGAATTCTTATTTAAATGAGGGAGAAGTTATATATGCATTTAAGGTAATCGATATAAGCATAGTTTTAAGAGATTTCTCATCACTAAAAGACAAAGTCCATACCTAAATGTTGCATGTTTAGGATGATGAAAAAACCAGCAACATTATGAAATTAAAATTACAAAGAAATACATATCCACTAAGCTGACGCCAGAATAGTCTAGCAACATGTTGAAACTGAAATTATAAAGAAACGGCTATGTCGCCAGAATAGACTAGGATTAAGAAGAAAAATCGAATAAAGATCAGTTCTAATCTGAGACTTAACTGAAGAGGTTGAGCCATGTTTTTTAATTTCAAAAACAAAGAACTCAAAACAAAATTCGCGTGCTATACACGGACCTACAAAAAAAATTTCAAGTCTCTAGCTCTTATAGATGCTGAGATCCACGCGTTCACACATACGGACAGACGGACAGACGGACAGACGGACGGACAGACAGACGGACAGGGCTCAATCGACTCGGCTTGTCGTCCTGATCAAGAATATATATACTTTATGGGGTCTGCCACGCCTCCTTCTGCCTGTTACATACATTTGCACAAAACCATTATACCCTGATTTCCCATTTTTAATGGGATCAGGGTATAAATATATATGTCTTACTATCAAAGCAGTGCTGTCACAAGGCATTAAGCTAATACTCCAAAATTCTGATAGTTTTGCTTAAATAATTTGCATCATTTCAAAGAATTTCTATTCTACTAAGTCTCGCAGTCCAAACACTCTCATCTATCATTTGGTTCTAAGCCATTTTGAATGCATATGGCAAAAGTCAGTAAAGGATTTGTCAGTTGACAGATTGGATTGCAGATGGAAAGCTCCTGAAATGCTAAACAAATTGCATTGCTGTGTCTCTCCCTTCTCTCTCTCAACTTTCGACGCACTCAGCTTTTTGACCAAGGGAATTGCCAATTTATATGCAAAGTTAACATAATACTTGAAATATTTGCAAGCAAAAGGTAAATGTCACAAGTGAAAAAGGCTAAGCCTACCCAAAAAGGAACAAAAAATGGAATGTGGAAATATTTGTAAAATTTTTATTTGGAATACTAAATGATTGTTGTTGTGTTGTTTTTGTTGTTGTTGTTTTTGTTGTTTTTGTTGTTGTTATGCGCATATGGCCACAAGGTACTTTTCGGCTCAGGATTCGGCTGGGTAAACAAACCGCTCTTATTCAGTCTCTCCTCTGTATCACTTTCTCCTTCTTTTTCTCTCTCAATATAGATTCAACACGTGGCAGACCCGCTACGTTTCTTTCTACTAATTTACACGCAAAACAGCTGCCACAGCTTGTGGTGTGTAATTAAAAGGAAATTGTAACGCGTGCCAGGGCGAACTGTGAACGTGTCAAATGACAGACGCCCTTTAATAAGAGAGAAATAAACGAAAAAAAATTACAAAAATGGTGCGCCAAAATGCAAAATGTCGAGCGTAAATAGAACGACTCGTAGACAACACATGGCATCACGTATACGCAGCGTATGACTCGCAATGAGATGAGCTGCCACGCGCAGCTTTTTTCTTCCCATTATTATTTGCGTCTGTTTAATTAAAAGTTTTACTCACTCGGACTAAATCAATTGCACATAAATTCAACTGCAGCGCTGCAGAACTGGGGGAAAATTTGCCAAGCCAAAAGTTTCAATGGCTTTTAATTACGAAGCAAACAAAAAGCTGGGAAATCCAGTTGAAAGCATTTTGAAGGCGATTCGACATGGCCACAAAATAAATGTGACTGAATCAATGGGCGGTCGGATTAAATGTGGGCACGCCACACATATAAAGAAGAGTTCGGCAAAAGCCATGGGGGAACTCGTATAAAAGGTTCTTCAAAAGTGCAAAGCTCGCAATTCATGGCAATTGATGGACTAAAGAGCTGCTGAATTATTTCAAATTGTTCTCAATTCAATGCGAAAGTATATATAAATATAAAAAAATAATTGGTTTATACTTTTATTATTATTGTTATTAAATCATAATAAAGTATATAAAAAATATATTTTTAAGGAAAAGTGTTAAATTCATTTTAAATATAAATGATTAAAAACTTGTCTCGTGCTGCCTATTCGAATCTTTCAATATTTAACTTAAAGCTGAATAATTAATTTTATAATTTCTGAGATTTAAAATGCATTTCATACTATAATGTCTTAGTCGATGTCTTTGCAGATGAATATAAGGGCGATGTAAGTTCTCTAGGATATATATTAGTTGACTGCTTAATTAGATTTCACTCCAATATTGAGAATCTCATCTATAGTTGACTATACTTCATTTTTAAGCTAACAAAATTTAGTTAGACTTATTTAAACAGTGAAGGCTTAGAGAACACCATCTATGCTTATCTTTTATAATTGTTCTAAAACACAGATAGATAGTTCAGTTAGCATTAAGGGTTTCATAACTATTTAGCTGTTGTCCCTAGCCAATAGACCCCACTGGCAGGTTGTGATTGTGCACTATTCCTTAAGCTGGGGCATGCCACACGGCACATTGCAGGGATAACTCGACAGCAGCAGCGACTTATCAAACTCAAAAGTGTTCACTTAATGCCACAGAAATGTTGCAGCTGTGCGCCACAAGATGAAGGCAAGCTGTTATGTCATTTTGTGGAACACTTCAGAATAGCCACAGAATAGAAAACTATTTTTAGTGGCCCAATCTTAGCCCTTTTGTATGATGGGCGAAATCCAGGCTTTGAAACGAGTTGCAGCAGAAATTACAGTTTACATTTCACTGTTTGTGGCATGTGGCAAGCGATAAATAGATTCATTAATGCCATGTTGAGTGCAAATTAATTAGCGCTTCAATTGTGCGCCCGCTACGCTGGTCACTAATCCAATCATTTCCAGCTCAACGCTCAGCCCAGACAAATTTCGTCTAGTCATGTGCGTTAATTATTCTGCCAGATGTGAGAGTGTGTGGAGGTGTATGTGGGCTGTGATGGTGTATGGGTGCGCGCTTGCTTGTGGAATTTAATTGCGAACGCTCTACGAAAGTGTCCAAAACAAGGGCAGGTAAGAAAAAACAGAGTGGGCTTGAGGCAGGTTCTGAATATGCTATCAGTAAACAAAATGGAAAAGTTTTTTCAGCTGCTGCAGGCGATATCAAAATAAATACAAAAAAATTTGAAAACCCAACAGCAGCAGCAAAAGTAAAAACAACAACCACAGCATAATGATAAAGGCAAAGCATAAGAAGCAGAGCAAAGAGAAAAGTCAAGCAAACAACAGCTCAAAAAGTAGGCAATACAAAAGGCTTCTTTCATTGTTTATGTGTAAGGCGGCTTAAGTTGGGTAATACTTATAAGGTTTATACGGCAACTTATTGTGTTATAGAAAGGTATTCGAGATGGTAAGCAAAGAGAGAAAATCTACAAATTTGATATTAAAGACGTGTCATATAGAGGCTTATCATGGGCTGTAAATGTTCTGAACTCAGGAACTTCGTGAGCTGTGAGGTATATATTCTAACTAACTAACGTTTTCAGACCTGACTTAGGAACTACCTGAAATTTGGCACGACATTTAAAAATTTCCAATGTATACTAAGCACAGTCCCGAAGTGGCTCACACTTCAACTACTTCAGCTAAGCTAAAGAAATTTTGTATGTATTCCAAGTTCAGTATTTAGTATACCTAAGCTTACAAAATACCTTTTTATTACTAATAATCAATATCATGATACTAAAGAGCCACACGTAATCGTAATACTCGTTTATTTTGACCGCTTCACCACCTTTGACAGCTTTACTATTCCAGCCACCCACTCAATCCTTTGTGTTCCTTTTTAAAAGTTACGTTTTTCTTTTTTCTGTACTTTAAGGCAGTTTAACGGCACTTCGACGCTAAACAAAACGACAAAAGGCAAGTGCAGAGATAAACAGTAAGACAAAAGAGACGCCAAATCGTGGAGCACTCGAGCAGAGAGCGTAAAGTAAATGCTTGGGCAACAGCTGCTTGACTTCGTACGGCATGTGGCATGCGGCATGTGGCATGTGCTTAGCCTTGTTTGCATGCGTCTGTCTCGTCTCTGCCCTTGTCAGCTGTCTCCCTCTCTCTCTCGCTTTCCCTGTTTGTATCTGTCTGCTGCCTTCACTTCTTTCAGCTGTCATTTCCGGCTTTCATTCGCTTTCATAATTTCCATTTTTTTCTTACTTCTATCTTTGGGTCGAAGTTTAAGCGCCGCAAATTAAGCGCAAAAAACGAATACAAAATGCCTAAAAGCGTCATCGTTTAAGATAAACAAAAATCCAAGAAAGCAAATGGACAAACCAAGTAATTAAGTACACATCAACCCAGCACCGGCCACTCAGCACAAAAATATGCTAATGGGAATATTATTTTTGAATACCCTATGCGAGTAGATAATTAATACAGTCGGGTATACTGCGCAGACATAGTCGTCTGTGTCTGAAAATCGAGAAATATCGATTGGTAGAATTCGGTTTGAGATAAGGTCGGGTATCGCAAACTGAAAAAAAATATATCTTAAAATAACGATAGCTGCAATACTTTATGGAAACTTATAAATAGCGATACCTCATCTCAATCGATGCATTTCAGAGTAAATGGAATTGATGATCAATCAATGCATTAAGCCAATTTTGATAATTAAATCATAAATTTTGAACACATTTAAACAAATGAAACCAAAATTTAAGCTGAGTATAGGATATCTTGCAGCAGTTCTATCTATTGCCACTAGCGCAATCTTACTTATTTTCGTTCTCGGTATAATTTACAATATTCCTACGGAGCCTCATTATAATTATGTTTCGTGCTCGGAAGAGGGGACCACAAGGAGATTGGTGCTCATCATAATTTGCTGCCTGTTGCTGTGCCTGACGTTTGTCTATGCCCAAGTGCTTTTGGCCAAGTGGTAGGCCTTTTTTTTTTTGATTCAGCTCGCGTGTTTTTGGTCCTAACTGTGACTGCTTATGCGGCGCGTTTAGCACATCGTTACCTGCGTTGCCTGTGTCTAAGTGGCAAACCGTTTGAATGTGAGTGCAGGAGAAAAGCTCGGCATGCCAGCCAGCCGAGCAATCAATATGAAGCACCGAGTCAAGCTTTGACTTCGTCGCCAGCAAACAGCAATTTAAGGAGTGATTTTCTTTACCAAGAAAATGTAGACATGCTCTGGCTGCTATTTACAGTAGTTATTGCGATATCAACGGCATTTTCTGTGCGTTCAAGTGTTTTCTGCCGATTGTGTGGCCCCGATAAGGTGGCAATTCTGTCAGAACTAAACATCTGTAGCTACAATGATAAATTTAGGGTATAGTTCATGAACACAAATCTCTGAAAATCTTTATTTATTTATTATAATTTATTACTAACCTTATAAGACCTTACTCAATAGCAAAATTCAGACTTACTACCTCCCACCATAGGACCTAATTAAAAATTGGAATTCTACTTGCACATTCTCTACTTTTCAATTCAGTTTTAATGCTTTAAGCAATATTTTCTCTCGTTATCAAGTCTTTAATGCATTAAATTTTGTAACTTTCTTTCTATACAAATATACGAGCTTCTAATCCTCTTCGCCTTGTGCATATCAGTTATCGTCCGCTTCGAAATTGCGCATATGTATGTGCGATAAACATTTATAATCAGTCGCTATATGAGTATGTCACTCTGTTCATCATAGCTTCCCCATGTCGTTCTACACCCCTCGTAGCCCACCTTATCCTGCTCCTCCTTATTGAATCCCTCTGCCTCGATTGACTTCTGTAATGGCAGAGCTAACATAAAATCAATAAAGTCGTTTTAGAGCTCATTGAATCGTTAAAGGACAAACAACGTACCAATGACTTATAAATACTCGCATACAAGAACACACACACACATACATGTATATATACAGCATATTACAACGGTGGCAACAACCCCAATTAAATTTAGAAAAGAAAATGTATTAAAAATATATGAATTTGTAAAATTTGATAGCTTTATTTTGAATCGCTATATGTCAATCTGCCAATATAAACAGTCATCAGTCTACCCACTTATATATATATATGTCAATCTGCCAATATATTAATCAATGCATTAATATGATAAAGTTACTTTATGTGTATATGGAAATTTATCAATATATCGAAAAAGAAAAGATATTTTCTTCTCAAAGACGCGCTAATCCAGTACTCAGTCTTCATAATATATTTCAATTGCTCATTCAATTGCGCAGATCCTTGAAGGTCAGTGGCATACTAAAGATTACTTTAACCTCGATGATAGATTTGCTTTAATTTCATGGCCTCTAATTACGCTTAATTAAAGCTATTAATTTATGTCCGCAATCTGTTTAATCAATCATGGAACTTTTCTGTCCTTGCTGTCAAAGGCGTCAGGAGAGCAGCGTGGCGGTGAAGCAGAACATGTGTGTGGATTACAGCCAGGATAACTAAGTAGTGTACGCGAGAAGCTGCTGGCAGGCGAAAGATATGAGCCAGTCACTTGTAGCCAGCATTCAGTCGAGCTAATGGACGGGAGTTAACAGCAACTAAAGCTTATAATAAAGTCTGGATAAAGCCAGAGGGAAGAGGAGCGGAGGAAGCGCTAGGACATTAGGCGACAATGGTGGTTGCCATTTTGTCTGCCTGATAAATGAAATGCGTTGATGGCGCTGTCTGGTGCAGACACGACACTGCGAGAAAATACCTGCTACTTTCAAGAGTTGAGTGAGAGAAAAGATTTATAATAATAAAATATAAGCAATATCTTGATTAAGCAAGTCAAATAAAATATATATTTGATTAAAAAAATCGTTAAATTAAGAAATATAATTTTTAATTAATACAAAATTAAATTAAAAAAAAATAAAATAACTAAATAAATTTAAAAAAAATATTTTTTTAAATATTTATAATATATCTATAATATTTATAATTTTTATACCCTGATCCCATTAAAAATGGGAAATCAGGGTATAATGGTTTTGTGCAAATGTATGTAACAGGCAGAAGGAGGCGTGGCAGACCCCATAAAGTATATATATTCTTGATCAGGACGACAAGCCGAGTCGATTGAGCCCTGTCCGTCTGTCTGTCTGTCCGTCTGTCCGTCTGTCCGTCTGTCCGTATGTGTGAACGCGTGGATCTCAGCATCTATAAGAGCTAGAGACTTGAAAATTTTTTTTGTAGGTCCGTGTATAGCACGCGCAGGTCAAGTTTGTTTCAAATATTCGATAACTATTCGCATTTAATTGTTATCGAATAAAAACATTATTGAAATGCAGTAAATAAATTATATCTCGAACGTCTTAAGAGCTAGAGCTTCCAAATTTTGTATTTAGTCTTATGTATATTTTATGCAATTTTGATTTTTGTTGGATTTTGGATACCGGCTCCAAATTCCCCCAAATTCTTAGAATTTAAGTTTAGTTGGAACTAGGGCCATTATGTGAAGGCGTTTGCATCTCAACCAAGCCAATAGGATATGTAGATCATATGCTGAAAATTTCATTAAAATCTATTAAGTAAAACAGAAGTTATTAAACAAAACGTTTGGCCAATTTGCAAAAGCACATGTCAGCAGCGCCACGCGCACGCATTTTTCCTATGCGTGTGCACACATACATTCAAATGCGTGCATTCTTTTCTATTCCAAGAATTGAAATTGCGATTGAATTGTGCTGAATTATTAGCTGCTACTTATGTTCAAATTTGCAACATCTCGCAAAAGTAGGGAAGTGGCTGCGTTGATAGAGACGCCGCTCGTATGACGCTTGGGCCGGGTTCGAGACCAGTGGAGATGAAATGTTTTTTATTGTTCTGTTTGTGCACGTTGCGCAAATAATCCGGGTTCGAATCCTGGTCTCGCAATGTCGATTTTTATTTGTTTTCTTTTTTTTTTGAATACTCGATACAAACTACGGAAAATTTAAAAAAAACTCAGAGGACTGGGATCAGGGTATCTCCTAGTCGGGCACCCCGACTAGAGCTTTCTTACTTGTTTAAAATTTATTTTATGTGTTAAATTTATATTAATGTGTTAAGTTCTTTATATACAAATGTTTTAAATATGTTTTAATTATAAATCCCAAAATTGTTTCTGTGTATGCTTAAAACTTACTCTAGTTTATTCCAGTGCAAGTTGTTAGTTAGTTAGTTAGTTTTGAGCCTATTGTACTTTAACTTAGCGCAACTTTGTCTGGTCCAGACGTTGATAATTGCGCCGTGATAGCTGCTAACTGTGCATATAGTCACCGATTTGTAAGCGTATGTCAGTGAGAGCGAGAGAGAAAGCGAGAGAGAGAGTGTTACATTTGCTCAACACGCGCACAATGTATGTTTTACGATAGCTCGTAAATTCCGGAACTTGAAAGTATTCCCCATATGCGGCACACATGTCTCTGTCTGCATACCTCTCTCAATTCCTCTCCCTCTCGACCCTTAATGTGCTCCTCACTCACTCATTGGCATTCATGCATCAGTCAGCTTGCTAACTCAGTTTTCGTACAGGCAGACTCCAGCATCCAGCCTGCGCTGTTAGCATCCTTGACAACATTTGCACGCACATTGTCATTGTTTATTATGCCAATTTCACTGGGGAGGCATTGTATGGAAGGGGCATCCCCAGCAAGAACAGCAACATTGAAACATTGGACAAACTCTGCTCCAAATACAAAAAATGATGTTCTACTGGGCTTATGTGACTTACTTACACAAGCTCTACAGCCAATTCCGCACAATAATGCAGGACATGTGACGGAATATTGCATGTGAGACCTTCGTGGGAATTTCAAAAATGCAAATTTCAAATTGTGCGTGCAGGAGTTGAGATTGGAAGCGAAAGAAGCATGTTTCGATGGTACTTGAATATTTGTTTTGGTCTATTTATACGGTATTCTCATTGAAAATCTTTTAGGGATATGATGGGTATAATAAGTAATTGAGTTGATATATATAAATATATATATATATATATATATATATATATATATATATATATATATATATATATATATATATATATATATATATATATATATATATATATTAAAATTATCTATAGAATAAGTGTGAGTACATAATTTAGTTATCTTAAAAGTTTCCTAAAAATCTATAAATGTCGATTTTAATTCTTATTTTTTTATTATTTCAAGATCGTCTTTGAGACTTTTATAGAAATTGATTTCCATAAACATCGAATAATCTAAATTATTACCATTAAATACTTTACTTATTGAAGAAAATTCGAATATATATAAAAGTAACTGCGGCTTGAGCCGAAATAGAGGGCATTGCTTAGTCGTCCCCTTCAGCTTGTGTTGTCTGTTGTCTGCTGACTGTTCCTTTACTGATTTGGCCAGGATTTATGGTTAGAAATCAATGCAGTGGCATCTGCAAGCAGCTCTATTTCCTCCTGCTCTTCATTCTCCTCCTCCACTTTCGCTGTCGACTGCCATTTGGCATATTTCGTAAAGTTTTTTGGTATCGAGAAACTGTTCGCCGCACAGCAAGTACAATTGAATGAAACCGAACAAGATTCAAAATGCGGTTTCAGTTTCATTACCGCCTGCATTTGGTTTTTCTCTGTCTGTATGTGTGTGTGTGTGTTGCGCGGGGAGTCTGGGCAAAGTTGTTCGCAGCATAAATCAAATTTATTTTTCCATTTTCCCCAGCAACCAACGACAACAAAGCAAAGTTGAGTGTATGTGTGTGGGCGTGGGTGCGTATGTTAAATAAAAGCGAACACAAGTTCACGATTGAATAAATATTGAAAGAGCAACAGCAGCAGCCACAACTTTAACAACGGCGAAGAAAAAAAACACAGTAAAACAACTGCGAGAAACTTTGCTTAAACGTATTTCATTGAAATGAAACCGGGCGCCATGATTGCCAGCCAACTTAGGACGCCAGCAACACAACAACAACAACAACTAAGGAGCAACATGTGCTGGAAAAGTCAGATATATTCAAATCAGTTTTCAAAGCATCTTAAGTGCACGCAACTTATAGAAAGACGAAGAGGCTGGAGAAGCAGGAACAGCATTGAAACTTAGAAAGGTTGCTTTTCATGCGCCGTGCCCATTTGCTAATTACAAACAGGAAACTCGACACGACTTGGCAGCACTTAAGTTTTTATACCCTACAGAAGCGCAAAAATACATTTAAGATAAATTCCTATTCGAATATAAGTCTAATTTTGATTGGAGAAAAATATTTTCGAATATTTAAGCAAAGTTTTTACCTACCTGAATCAGTAATAAGTTTCTATTTATATAATAAACTTATTATAAAAGATAATACTAAAAAATATTTGCTCTTTTAAGTTTGAGCAAATGCCTTAAGTTTCCTCACAAAATCGTTTACATTTATATGTGTAAACGATAATTGAGTTCTCTGGTTAGGGCACAGCTAGTGTCGTGAGGGCAGGTTAAGGGATGTCAGGGTGTTCGATAAGATAAATGAAAGTGTTGCACAAGTGTCAGAGAGTGTCTGTTCTGTATGTACTCAAACACCTGTTTAGGTAGGTGTGCGAGTGTGTGTGTCATTTATAATGAATCGACAAACGGCAGCTGCAAAACTGAACAGGTGCTCCTTGACCTAGAGGAGCAGTCGAGCAGCTGAGCAGCAATCAGTGATAGATTCGATAAAGTTGTGTACCGAAAAACAACTCGATTAGAGAGCGAGAGGAAGATAAGCAATGGGTAAAGCAGAGCAGGTAGAGCGTTACAAATAGTTGCATTAGACCCTTATCTAATTGAGCGGCAAAAGTGACACAGCAAATGACGCAATGCTGTGGCATATTGCGGGACATCGAATTTCAATTAGGTTTAAAGCTGGCTGCATGCGTGGCGTATACGCAATGCGGCATTACAGTAGCTGGCGCATGAGAGGAATGTTGTGGCGTCAGGCGAAAGCTAAGCTGATTTGCAGGCCCCCAGACCAACTATAAATTGTACAAAGCAATTCATGCTCATTACGGCCAGTCTGAATACTGGAACTGGCGAGCAGCTAAGCGCCCTCAACATGCTCTTTGCTCATCCAAAGTCCAAATGCTGCGTATTTTATTTCTTGTTAATATACTGCACTATAGAGAGTACCAAAATATTGTTACTTAATTTGTAATCAAGCAAGCTTGTATATATGTTGTGTACAGTATATATACATGGATTCTCTATATGTTGAGTTGTGAAATGTTGATTTACTACGTTGTATCGTAGCAGTCGTTAAATCAACAACAAATTGATATTTTCTATGAAATTCCTTGTTATTTTGTTTTATATATACAAATTTCAATTTTATACAGTTGCAGTATGCAGAGTATGTGTTCGTAAACAGTATGAGAATATTATATATAGAAAAAAAGGGAGATTTTTGCTAGCATATTTATAAATATTAATATATGCTCAGTCGACCAAATATTTAGCTTTTTATTAAAGTATATTTTGGGATTTATTATATATGTTATAAATATTTTATATATTATATGTTTTTTCCTGGTTACATCAACAATTTAAAGAAACCTTTTCTTCATAATAACTATTATAAGCCTTTTCCCTCATACAACTCAAAGTTATCTATTTTATTTGATTTGAATTTTAATTCTATCTTATGCCCTTATCATAGCAATCAACTTGGAGCTATGTTGGTATCTGCAAGGGTATTAGCTCATCGTCAGCTCAACTCTGGCTGTTTTCATTTATTTTCAATTTGTATTCTCTTTCGCTGGTTTCCTCTTCATTGCGTTGATGCGCCGCGCACAAATGTCGCCAGCAGCATCTGCAGCTGGATATGAAAGTGGGTCTGGGAGCTGCGCTCAGGCGACACTTGGCGATTTGTTTACGTTGCTTGATTGCAACTGAAACGTCTGTAAACGATATGTAGCGCCCATGTATACACTCTCTTATTTTATTCGTGCAGATTTTAATCAAATTTACGCTAGTTGTCAGCGATACTTTAGTCCAGTTGCAGCTGCAGCTTCAGCTTCAGCTGCATCTGATGGCTGAATAAATGCAGTCGTACAACATTTATTGAGTAAATGGAAGCGTGTGCTCTATATCATTGGAAAGTGTTTGCACTCAGCAGCTGTGACAGTTCAATTAATTGAACAGAATTTAAGAGTCGACTAAATGAATACTCTATTTGGCAAGGGCTGAGCTCTAATTTGAACTTTCTTCAGTTTAGATTGGTTAAGTTGTTTGAGTTGAACATAAACAGATTCTAAATATCTTAGTTCTAATCTTTTTTCTAGCTCTTCATCATCTTTAAATTGGGTCATTTCTTAACCCAGTTATTCTTCTGCTTAACCCACTGCCACATAATTCTTACTATCTGCTATCAGCCAACTGTGATGCCATTTGACAAGTTCAATGAGCTGCATTGCTGTAATCGGACAACTTAAAGTAAACTTTCGCTAAGGTCAATCAGCTAGGCAAGTTCTGCTGTATTTTGCAATTTGTTTTCTAGCTTTTTTATTCTCATGGGCCATGCTTCGGTGACATTATCGATTGTCGCTTGTGTCAAGTCCATTCAACCAACTGGCAAAGCAAGTCGCGCCCTTTTACACTTTGCTGGCTTTAAGTGCGGCCCCTGCCTCCGACTGCCGCCGCCACTGCTGTCTGGCTAAGTCTCAGTCGTAATTGCATGGGGTTATGTTCAGGCTATGATTATGTGCTAAAAGTTCGCTGTTGGCAATCAAAGAGAATAGAATACTGCACAGCATTTATAATATAAATTGCGCGCTCGGCTGTCAACTTAACTGCCAGACGTATAAATATACATTTGCTTGTCACGTTCCCCTCCCCTGCCACTCCCTTTTGGCATCAAGTGTTCCCTCGACTAGACTTTACTTTAATCTGACAATTCCGTAACTTGATTTGAGTTTACGACAAAAGCTCAAGTCCTTTTCTAGGCGCAACAGCTGTAAAACAGATATGAGTGTGTGTGCATATGAGTGTGTGTGTGTATATCAATGTGTTCTTTCTGTGCGAATTGATTACAGCACATAATTATGTATGCCGCTCAGAGAAGTAATAAAATATCACGCATACACCCCTATCATACCAAGCACATGACGACTCTCATTAATCGCCTTGACCAGCACTGAACTGTGCGCCAGAAAAGATAAAGGCATTTGAGGATCCTTGAGACCAGCAGAGCAGCCGAAATAATTGCCATGCTCTCATCACATTACATTTTTCTGCATACATACATATATCTCTCCAGCTTGTTAATAATTCAAAGCATAAATTTTAGCATTGCCAACAAATTTGCTTGCTTGCTTTGTTATACTCTAGAATTGAGGGGCGCTCAAGGTGTATACTAGGTTTATGCTCTGTAGCAATTTTAGACTAATTTTGATGCAATAAGAAGTGTCAATGTATTCAGTTAGAAGTATAAAATTCCTTGCAGACAATGCAGAAATAATTAATAAATTAATTTTTTCTCCTTTAATTAATTCTATTTTTTTAATTTAATAATTTAATTTTCATTTTATAAAATTATATATTTCATATTTATAGAGTAGACCAGGTCCTTAGCAGTTGCGTGTTTTGAATTTAACTCTAATCTATAA
Source organism: Drosophila hydei (assembly GCF_003285905.1). Lineage (NCBI taxonomy): Eukaryota > Metazoa > Arthropoda > Insecta > Diptera > Drosophilidae > Drosophila > Drosophila hydei. The sequence goes on from NW_022045656.1 coordinate 3,909,083, forward strand.
AAATAATATCAGTTTATCATAAAATGCGTCCTACAGCGTATCTTAGCTGCATTAAATACATACTTATATAACACATTTTCCAGGGTATATTTACCTTATTTACTCTCAATCCTTCTCCTATCATCAAAGTGTATATATGGTAGACCCATTCGAAGCCTTTTGCTATAAGTTTATCCTGCTAAACTTCCCTAGGATATCTCTGATGCGACTACTTATATATCGATTCCCGTTTGTTCGTATGTTAATTTTCTTGGCGCAGTTTGTTTCTGTATCCTGCGCCCGTTTGTTTGCCAATTGCCAGGCGCCTCTTTAATGCCGTCTTGGCAAACCTTAATGGTTAATTTATATGCGCTCACTTATTGAATACTTTGCTCCTGGCATTTCCTTAAGCCCCTTCAGCGGTCTCTCCTCTTTTTTGCTGCTCTGCGAGAAATCTGTAATTTTCATTAACAATTTCGCATTTTTAATTGCCTCTGCCCGTTGCTCGTTAGCCTTGGAAGCTGGTAATTGCACCCACTTTAAATCCCACGTGAGCTGCCATTTGATGATTGTCCGAGAGCCTGCCTGCCTGTCTGTCTGTCTCTACGTCGGTCTATCTAACTGTCTATCGCTCCGTCCACCTGTCAGTTTATGCCTTAAGTTGTCAAAGTTCACCCCGAATCACTGAGCCACAGCCAGTCTCTCGCTCTCGCTCTCGCTTTAGCTCTGGCTTTGGCTTTGGCTTCGCCTCTGGCTCTGCTGTAAAATGGCAAAACTTTTGCTAAGGTCAGCACAAAACAGTCTATGCCAAAAGTAATTAACAAATGTGGCATACAAAAAGTGTTTGCGGGAAATGGCAGCTCTCATTTCACAGAACACATTTAGTGAGGCCTTCCATTCCCCTATCTACTTCTTAGACATTGGCATGACTACAACAGATGTTTTGGGTCTAAGCACAACTGGGCGTATAATTAATGTGAGTATTTAAATGTCAAACCATTGTTAAAAGCCTCGTTGCGTCCTCGACATCCTACGCACACTTATATCTCTTTTAACTGAAAGCTAGTATTAGCTTCGTTAAAGGATAGCCTTAATTTGCAGTTGTACTCCCAGCTGGTTCGTCCTCCAGTGAACTCAACTAAACTTCATGTCTGAACTTAACATGTTAGGATTTAATTCTTAAAATTGCTTATTCATTCGACTTATAATTTTGAATTTCTGATTTGAGATTTATATGGAAAATAAAAACTGATTTTGGCAAGTTGCGCTAACCAGCTTTGTTTGAATAACTCAGCATAGCTTTGCTTTTAACAAGTCGATAAGCTTGGCATATATCATAATACCGTCAATTCATCATCGTTTAGCTTGTGAACCTTTTGAATCTCAAACTATCAGTAGCATCTGCTAAAAGACAATCTTAACGACATCTGTACAGTCATGCTTGCCAAAAACTCACAGTTCTTTTACTTCTTCACAAACTGAATAGAGTATATTAGTTTTGTTCAATATTCGTCGTGTGGTTCGTATGCAAGTTGTTTCTATATTGTTTAAGCTAAAGATTTGAAGTTTGAATTGGGAAAATGCTTTACCTTCTGAGAGCCTGGCAACCGAAATAACTTTACATGCCACAGTTTTTTCAGCGAAGATCCCCGCATAGCAACTGTCAAAATATATATTTTTAAATATTTTAAAAATTTTCAATCAATTTTTAAGCCGCGAACGGGTATAATTCAGTCGCTTGTACTCGACTGCTTATTTCCTATTGATTTTCCTCTTTTTTTTGGGGGCTGCTCCAAGGACAGGTTGCAGAGCCAACACATACACTAAAAAATTCGTTTTGTGCCTGGCAATTCCCAAAACCTGCCACTTTGCTCAGTTCGTTTCCTTTATTAATGCCGAAATTATGTGAGGCATTTACCAGAAATTGGGCGGGCAGCAGCTCCATCGACACATGATTCATATCGAGTTCGACAGCGGCTGCCAGTGGCTGTTGCTTGTGGGTTTTTCTTTTAAATACCCCGCGCTGAATGTCAGCAGGTAAAAGGGTAGAACTGATCGGATAACAAACAGCAGCAAAAGCTACGTTGATCTGGAATTATATGAATTTAGATAAGAAAAGAAAATATAATTTTTATTAAATATTGCTATTTTTTGACTATTATTATCAGTAGCAGCGACAATAAATGCATGCAGCGAAGACTCTAAATATCTGTAAAAATATCATATATAATGAAATTTATAGAAATCTTTGCTTGTAGCATGAGAAGCTGCCTTGTTTAGCACTGATGAATTGCATCATATATTACAACAAATATTAATTGCAATGACAATTTTTGAATACTTTTACACTTTTCCAAAATCGATTACTATCGATACAAACACAGGTTATTTACACTTAAGTCTGTGCTGCTCTAGCTTGTGTCTTTATTTTAGGTACTGGATTAGTACGAATACCTCAAGTCGTGTAATATTCAATGTAAAAATCGTCGCTATGCTTAGGATATCTTCTTGTATACACTCTGTACGGTAAGCACTCTTTTTGCTTGACCTGCCACACATATGCACACACCTAAACACACAAGCACAGACGTGCACACATGGACAGGCGCACATACGGCAATACAGAAATGTGCCAAAGGCGCCTCCCCTGTTGCTGGTTATGATTTCGTTTATTGATTTCATCTTGTGGACTCCGTGGCGCGCCTCGTGCTCCACTTGCACCACTAAAAGCGGAAGCACTTAAATGCCTGCGGTGTTTCCGTTAAACAACAGCACCTCCCCCAACACGTGGCCAGAGCGCGGCTTCAACTACTGCTGTTGCTGCTGCTGCTCAACTTCTCAACTGCGACATGGACATTGACATCCTGGACGAGCCCCTTCGAGCAGCCAAAAAATCACAACTACAAAGCGTTGCCACTGACATCGCCAGCGGCGCCTCCTGCTACTGCTCGCCAAATCCTGACCACACGCCGTGCGTCAAAAAACCCCAATGAGCACGTGCTGCGATAAAGTGTCCAATGCCAATCGCATTTCGTGGCATTTGTTGCCTGTTGCCAGCTTTTATTGTTCTTGTTGTTGCCGTTGCCTTTGCTGTTGCAGTTGGCTTTAACCAAAAAAGGAAACTGCGCGTAAGCTCAGCTGCCAACTTTCTGTATTGCCAGCTGTGGTCGCTGTTCACATATACACTGCAAGCACATACAATTATATCTGTACGCCACATATATACCCTGCACTTGAGGGGAAGAAAAGGGTATGCTGATCGAGGAACAGAATGTGTTCTTGTCAAATATTTTTATTTTTGAGCTGCCTAACTTTGTCTCTCCTATAAAGGAGTTTGCTTTGGTTTCAAAATATTAGATTGTTGGAACAAGAACTCTGAGCCCAGTTCTTAAATAAATTGAAAATACTTATGCAAGGAAAATTCAACACATCTATAAATATATATTAAAAAGTTTTAGAAGCACGATACGTTTTGAACTCTCTATAGAAATTTAAAATTCTTCTCATTTCGTTCTTTATACTTGTCGCATGGAACTCCCAAGATGGTTTAATATATATTTAAGTAATGTAAACTGAATTTTTTGCAAGTTTCTGAAGAATCATATTACTAAGCTTAGTTGCAGGGCATCTTTGAGTCGTGCTTACGTAAACAGAAACATTTCTAACTTTGAAACTTTTGTTAAGTTAACAAGCTCAACGTCTTGTATTGCGTTTACTACTGCTTCTTTTAATTAACAACAGTTTGAACAACTCTTTGCAGCAGCCAGTAGAAGCCTTAGCTTCACCTATATATATTCTTTAGTCCATATTTATATCCAATGTTTAATTCTCGAGCCATAACCCAACTGAATTTGAAGCACAAATACATTAAGCTTGTGTTGAGGCACGTGCCAAATTTCTGCTTTCCATTAAATTGATAATAATAAATATTAATATACGCAAATTTTTTGCCTACGCAGAGTATGGACTTTTTTTTATTAATGCAGCATATTTTATTTCTTGAATACTTTTGTGTACGCATGTATACAAGACAGCTGGAATGTTTAGTATGTTCTAACAGAGCATCGCTTAGTTGCCTACTGCCATCGAAATCACTCTTACTGGCTTTTTTTTTTTAGCTATCCCTGGCTTGTCGTTCAGCCTTGCAGCGTTTCAGTGTTTTTTCTTAGGTTATTGTGCCCCTCACACACGCATATATGAGAGAAGCTAACGTTAGCGTTAACATGTTTTGCTTACTAACATGCCATTGCCTTGTACGCCCGTAGGAAAAGTGGGAGAGGGAGAGCAATACGGGAGATATTAATGTGTGGGAGAGCGAGTGAGTGACTGGAGAGCATTGCCTTGGCTTGGCTGATATTTGTTTGCTGCTGTGCCTGGCTTACCCCTAACTAAAGCTCTCTTATCTGCCCGGGCCCCTCTGTAACCCCTTCTGGCTCCACTGTGATACATTGCCTGCCGTTGCCTCATTTTCATTTAATGTTTTACAGCTGAACTGTTGCTACTTCTTTCTCTTCTTCTTCATGTTTAGCCTGTGCTTCTTCGATTCGTTTCGCTTTTGTGTCTGTCGCTGTTTCCGCTCTGGGTTTTTTCCTTTTCAGTTTGATTCTTCTTTTTGTGCCCTGCTAAACGTTGTTCACACAGTTTCTCTTCACTCATTTCCGTTTCCGTTGCAACTGCTCGGCAGCTGCTGCCATTGCTGCCACTGCTGCTTCCTCCACTGCTTTCGTTGTTTTTGTTTATGGCTGCCAAACAAGTTTCACCACAACTCATTAAATATTTGCGCCCGCGACTGCACTTTATTGAAAATTATGCAAAAGGGCTTTTTGACAACTCAACTGCGACCGGAAGTGTTTCCTTCTTTTGGCGCAAATTAATGTTGCCTTCTTACAGGCAACGCCCAAATATCAAGATTGAATGTCACTGCTCAAATTGAACTATGAACTATTTAGTGAATCACAAGAAAAAGCAATCGAAAATGTTGAAATACTTATTTTTGAATCGAAAAGTTCATCAATCAATCAGCTGTTCAGAGGTTAGAAACTTTGACAAGATTTAAAAGCTACGTGAAAACCGAGACACACAATTGAAGCCCAAGTCCCTAATCGTGCAAAGTACAGAACAGAATATAAAATATTTCTCAGCAACTTACTGAGTCTTATTAAAAAATTGTAAATTTGAATGCAGCCAAAATTAATCCTAAATGGTATATAAAAGACTTTTACCAGACTTCAGATTAAAAGTATCACTTATTAAAAAGTTTGAAAGTTTAGAAAATTAAAGTTTTTTAGGAAACATCATCATACTTTAAACTATTCCACAACTCTTATGAATATCCTGTCTTAATATAAATGTATTAACTTTAGTATCTCACATTATTAAATATTTTTAGCATTCGTTAACAATATTTTCATTTTAAATTTTGAATATCAACAGTTTTATTATATATTAATCTATTATATTATATATATTTAAAATATATATACTTTATATTTATTAATATATCATTCATTTATTTATATTTTATACTTCTTACGCCTTTACAAAAGCCCTGCATAATACAATCCATTATATTTAAATGTCATAGTTCAGTAAACATCGTGACTTATATTTTGGGCTGGTTTGTCAAAAACTTACTTTTGCTTAAAGATCGAAAATGATTTGCAAGGCTGCTGGATGCTTCACATCCTGTCGTATTTGGTAAGGACACACTTGAAAAAACTTCAACTTGGCTTTTTGTGCACTTTTCGCCGTGATTTTTGGTGAGCCGCACAATTTCTCCTCTTTCTTTTTATTTCAATTGTTGCGCTACGGCTGTCATACACACACACGCACGGATACAGACGCGCACACGCACACACACACACATGAGTAAAAAACTTTTCTATTGCCGAAAAACGAAAAGTTTTCACTGCGAAAGGCCTGCGTCGCTGCCCGAAGCCAGCTGCCTGCGTTTTCCTTTTCAATTGAGCAATTTTTGCTTATAATGGAGAACGAACGAAGTGTACACTGAAATAAAAAAAGTTGTCTTCTGCATACATATAGATATTTCGACGTAGCCGATGCAGTCGAAGTTGATGCTTGTGTGCATAGATACTTTTACCAGTTGGCAGCACAATTTCCATTTCAATTTCTATTCCATTCCCACTTTTCAGTTTTCACTTTTCACTTTTCAGTTTTCACTTTTCACTTTTGTGTGCACTCAGCCATCAGTTTGTTTTGCTGATCAACTTGCAAATTGGCCTTGAAACGATTTATGTTAAGTAAATGGCGATTATACTTTATAGAACAGCTCTGCCCACTTGCTGTCTCAATGACGGGGCCTAAAGCGCTCTGACAAAAAGTTTGCCTAAGCTGTCGTTAAGTCTTTTGCAACTTTAATTGTTGTGCAACAGCTGAACAATATAAGTGCATTATCCGAGAAGCGTTGCAAAGGAGCTAGTAGCTCTTATGAACCTCGAAAGGAAATTAGAACACAAATAGGAATAATAATTTTAAATATGTGTTTATTCAGTAATAGTTGCCAAGAAAATATATTGTTAAATTTAAAAACTTAAACAGTGTGAGATTAATCGACTGAATGATTGATTTGGCTTCATTTTATGATGGGTTGTCATTCTAGTGCACTCTAACGATTGGACTACCATCAGTGCCAGCCTCAGGACCCATATCAGTGTCAAAAGCAGCATCATCACCATTACCACGGCAGCAGCAGCTCCACCACCCGCAGTTGCATCTGGGCACCCCTTGTATTATCTACAGAAGGGTACGATGCTCTACAAGAGTCCACAGACAGCGCAATAAACTGCAGTACATATATATATTTATGTCTAAATATTATTTGAAGAGCAAGTAAAAAAATTGTTATTAAAAATTATTTATTTTGCTCGATTTAGTAACCGATTAAAATAGTTTATATTGCCATAACTAAGATAACTAAGATGCTTTAAATATATAAATAAAAATTCAATAACAATATATTATATTTTTTATTTAGCAGATTAGCTTTAAGGCAGACTATTTGCTGCTCCCTTTGTGCCATCTTGACAAGGAGTATATGTTATATCTTCATCTTCATCTTGTCCATTTCAAAAGTTGTTTAATAATAAATACGCCTAAGCAATTTTAATTTAAAATTGTCTCAAAAGTCCACTCATAAACAAATGCCTCTTAATCTAAACAGATTTCGTTGGCATCTTATCTCAAATCTCTCAATTTCTCATTTGCCATTTTCCACGCCATGAGCCACGACTAAGGCTCAATTCAAATGGAATTTAAATGCATATTGAATCCACTTCAGAATAGATCGTTCAATTGGGCTATCAATGCTTATCATTATTCTTCTGTTTGCTTGTTAATTTCGTGTGCTTTGCATATTGCGTATACGCAACGTTGGCCATGGCAAAATATTTGCTCGTTAATCGCATCACTTATATATTGTTCCTTTCATACCTATCTTCGTTTTGTTTTGCATTTGCATTTCCATTGAAATCAATTAAGCGAATTTCCTTTCAGTCAGCTTAGTCAAGCAGGATTTTCATCTCTTTTATTTGTTGTTTGCTTTTGCACTTGACCTTTTTGCCACTTTCGCATTTACTTTTACTTTGATTATGCTCTACATTATTTACACGCAACATTAACATTTGCAATAACAGCAGCAACAACAGCAGCAGCAACAGGAGAGACGACAGCTTGAGCCTGAGTTTTCAAATATGCCTTATATATATACGTATGTATGTGTAATCCATGGAGTCGTATAAATATGCCTGCCACTCGTTGAATTTCGTATACGACATGAATTTTTAATCAAAGCGACGAACGTTCAGTTTGCGTATGCTTCAGGGCCAGAAGCTGCTAGTAAGCCAAAAGTTGATGACAGGTGGTTTATTGAATAGAGTGGAAAATGTGCCAGATTGTGGATATATAAATGGCATAAAATAAAATATATATATGACATAGCGAGGGCTTTAAAGGCTCTTTGCTTAGCTAAAGAGCCTACGAGTAATTTGGGATTATATGTGAAAACTAGCTGGTATAACGAGACGAGATTCATTCTCAATATAATTCAATAAAAAAAATCTTTAAAAAGCTATAATAAGTGCCTACAAGTAGTCTAACTATATTAGCAACTTTAAGTTTCTATTCCGAGTATAATTGCAAATACTATTCGCGTTAGATTGTATTCCGTAAACTAGATGAAAGATATATTTGTTAATTTACTTATTAAGAAAATATTTTTACAGGCATTCCTGCACTCTTCATAGCTTCTTTGCCTTCAACTTAAATTTCCTTTAAAGCCATTTGACATACTCAAGTGCCTCTAAAAACATTCACGCATAACTCTTCGCGCTACCCACGCTTTGCAAGACGCCTCGTATATTAATGTAGTTGTATATCTTATTGTGTCTATCTGTCAGTCTAGTCCTGGCTGTGTGTATCTCAGTCTCATTGGTATGCCATGCACGCAACAGTGAATCGCTATTTGCCAACCCCATTACCAGAACCTAACCAACGGCTGCCCCTGCCCCAAGACGCTTTCCTTCAGGCATTTTTATAGCAGCTGCTACTGCCGCTCTCTCCTGGGCACAACTGCTTCGCGAAATTGAAAAAAAAAACACATATAAGGAAAAAAGGAGAAGGAATTATATTTTCGACACGCCGCTTTGTCAACGCAAATTGGCAGCTGCGTTTAAATGAAGTGCTGCGGGACTGCGCGGCAAGTGCACTGCGGGGATTAATTAAATAACAGCCGCAAGGAACTCTCTTAATGCTGCAATAATGCAAATGCTGACATTCTTCTTCATATAATATTTGGCACAAAAATATTTATTACACAGTGCCATATAATGTGGCCACATCATCAGCTACAACAACAACGACAGCAACAGCAGCAGCAGCAGCGGCAGTATTCAGTTAAAGCGGCAATAAACGCCAACAATTTGGCGCTTAAGTTAACGACGAAAGGTGTGTGTAGGCGCAGGTAGGCGCTGGCCATGCGCTCGACCAGGCCAGCCTCGACTGGAAAAGGCGAAGAGAAAAAACGAATTTATGTGCATTTTTATTAAATGCTCATTGGATTGGCTCTGCTTCCCTGACTAGCTCGTCTCTGCAACTCTCCGGCTGCTTCCTTTAGTATAAACGCTCACGTAATGCCATAAACATTTCCACGTTCCTTGTCCAACTCCAAGGCGATGAAGCACTGAAGGTCAGCGCTTGCAGGCAGCCAGCTTCAGTCTTTTTTGTTTTGATGCCCAAAAAAGTCCTTTTATGCGCCTGATTAAGCACACGAACACACACACAATTACACGAAGAGCAGAGCATTGACAACCAGTTGCACAAATAGAAAATCCGGGTAAATTAAACGTTTTCCAGTATTCGACATAAAATACCCTTAAGCGAATCCTTTTACTGCTCTCACACATTTCTTGCAGTTATATTATTCTCAGCCTAATCTTCCTGTTAACATTCATAATTTATGGCAAGGTAAATCGGTTCTACCCTTTTTGGAATACTCTGGCATTTTTTATCTTCTTTTATTTTCCCATACAAATCTCTCTATTTATCGCCACAGCTGTTTTGCTGTCTTAAACAATGCTTTCAAGTTTTCCTTTCTCTCTCTTCCTTTGCTGCTTCTACTCGTCTGTAATTTTAGCAGCTTTCTGTACCTGGTTCTTTCTTGTGCACTTAACCTTAGATGTTCTATCTCTCACTTCCCCTTTTTGTCTTTTTCCTTCTGAATTCTTTATTCCTTGCCTCTCATTACATAACTTTAACTGTTTATGATATTTGTCTATCCTTTCTCTCTGTGTATTATTTCTGCACAGTGTTTACTTCATGGAAATTTACAGCCTATTTTCTATTTTTGTCTTTCATTTCTCTATCCTCTTCTAACGATACCTCTATTTTGAACAATTTTCTCTTATTCGTTAAAATATATTTACTTTATATCTCTCTGTAACTTTTATTTGATTTCGAATTCTATCGTCACTTATTTCCTTCTCTCTCTCTTCATATATATTTCAGACTGCCTTTTGCTATTAACATTATTGATACCATTTCTTCTTCGTCTCTTACGCTTGCACAATTTCTAAAGCTAACTCGTTCTGTTGCTCAACTGATCTGTGCATTTCAATTTCATCGGTTACACACGTCGTATGCTTAATATACTCTTCCAATCACATACAAACTCCGCGTGCGCGTCGCTCTGACAATCAAATGAAATAAAAGTGAACCAAATAGCTCAGGACATTGCTTTGATGCAAGCATCTAACATTCTGTCGCTACATACGAGAGACACCTACACATGCACAAATATACGTATATATATAAATACATATATTTATATGTGTTAAACATATATATATATTTATGTATTTATGTATGAACTGATGTTCGCTGCGCTTTTAAAGTGCGCTGAAGCGTAACGGGCGCAACGACCGAGCAACTTAGCCGAGTTACTTTGTCTATTGATGGCTTTTTATACAACGGGAAATTTTAGCGTTGCGCAGTTTTACTTTTCGCCATTCTGCTGCCGTTGTTGTTGTTGTTGCTTGTGATTTTGTTATTTTTATTGCAGTTTATAAATTTATGACGAGGCGTGCCATAAATTCGTTTATAGCTCTGAGCCCCACTCCTCTTAATTAAACGACAGCGACTGCCCAGTGGATATATATATCATTGACCAATAACGTCGACTATGCGGCACGTCAGACTCACAGATAACAATAAAATTGTTGGCCGAGTTAACTTGGCCAGCAAAATCGTGCGGAAATTTTTTTAACAGCAACAAAAGTTAGCAAACGCAAAAAGAGTCCAGAGAACAGACACGCATACCATAAACTATAGAAATACGTACTTTGCCAAGGTAGCTACTACTACCTGTGGGACTGTGCTACCTGTAGCATACGTAACGTAAACTCTGCATAATTATTTCATGCGCGCTGTTTGCACTGGGATTGGGAATAAGCGAGCGAGCGAACACAGCCAGAGGGTGGGGCGGAAAGGCAGCTGTATCTGTGTACGTTTCATTCAACTACATATGCACATAAATCTAACTACATCTGTATGCGTATTTGTGTGTGTGAGCGTGAGGCCAGAGGCGTGCGAAATGTGTGACCAGAGACCGAAGGCAGCTCGTGGGGGGTTTGATTAGGCATAAATGCATTTAATGGCAGCACCTTTAGAATTATGTGAAATATTAGCGATTATTTATTTTTATTTTATTTTTATTATTTTTATTATTATTGCTAAATACCATACATTATTCTAAAGATATTTGCTTGCTTGGCAGACTGATTGATTGTGAAAAGTGGGGTAAGCTACAAGGCTAAAATTATTAGCGTTAGTTCTACAGGTAATACTAGCAAAAATCAAGAACAAGGATCTTGTACAGCAATTTGTTCCAAATAACTGAGATATACATTTCCATCGTTGTTAAATACTTGAAAGAAGTTTTTCTATAGGAGAATTTTCTTTCAAAATACAAGAAAATGAGTTAAGAAAATTAAACATTTTCTTATTTAAATTACTTATATTTTATGTATGCCGTTTGCTCTATAATGAGTAGCCTATAGAAAGTATCAATCACAAACTTATTTCAAACACACAAATGCTGCTAGGTAAGTACAAAGAGTACGAATAAAACTAAGAGAAAAACGTATGAATATCAAACTTCAGCTTCAACTTCAACAAATACAATTTTTTCTGCTAGTCAGCTTCAACTGAACAGTTATCCTCCTACTGCTATTCTCTACTAGTCCAAGTAGTTTGACCCCTCACCATGATATAAAATCCCTAACGACGTCCCTGTTTGAAACAGTTGTGTGTGACCCTTTACGACTCGCCTGAGTGAATGAATTGATGACCCGAGCGTTGCTTTAAACCGTATATGCAATATGTACGGCACAGCACAGCACATCGCAGCACAGCTTTAAGCACAACTATTTGCACTGTTACATTTCTGGGAATATCGTAGGTAGGACATGCTTTCAGCATATCTATTTCAAACGAGTACAGCTCGTATTGCACAGCATCAAATAAAATCAACAGCGAGCAATCAAATAAAAACAAATATGTTAGAAATAATTCCAAAGAATCCTGATTCCTTGTGTCTATTTGCATAATATTTCGACACGTGTCGCATTTGCCACGTCTAAGCTGGGCTGAATAAAAAAGCAACCAAAGAAAGTCCGCAATATGAAAAGCATAAAAAGCAAAAATTTCATTTTAACGAGCCTAAAAAAAATGAAATAGCCCAAAATAGTGCGTAAGCTGTGTGGTCCACATTTTTTATAGCCTGCTCATAATTTTATTTTTGGCCATTTCAGTTGAGTAACTCAATAAAAATGCCAATTCAATGCATAGAGGAAACGCTTCAGATCTTATAAAGCTATTTTTCTAACTAACTTTTTGTTAATAACAAGCGAATTAAGGCTGAAATTATAAATTTAAAAATTATTATTTATATAATAAGTATTCAAATAAATTGTACATATTGAATCAACTAAGGTGAAATATTGAAAATAAAAATATTAAAAAAAAAATCATAAAATAACCAAAAAAAAATATTTTTATATATACATTTTTTACCTGCAACGATTTTTAGTAAATAATTTTTATTAATTACAAACTAATTTTGATTAAAATTAGAAATTTAGAAATTATTGAATTAAATTGTATATATTAAATCAACTAAGTTGAAAAAGTAAAATATTGAAAATAAAATAATAAAATAGTCAAAAAAATTATTTTCATAAATATAAAATTTGTGATTCTACTGTAGCAATTCTTTTTAAAAAATTAATTTGATTTTTTGATTTCAATTCATAAAATTGTATTTATTTTCTTATTATTCATATACAATAGCTATAGCTATATATACATTATAATTGATTTTTATATTTATTTTCTTAGACGTTCCTGTGATCTAGATAGCTAGCTATGTGAAGGTGTTTTATTTATTTATTTTTTATTTTTGTGTTAGGTGCTGCCCTTGCTGTTCGGGCATTGTATGCCTAGCTGGGCAACTTGTCCTCTGTAAAGTTATTTAGATATTTATGCATGAAATTTTGTCAGGTCGTTGCCGGCAAACGATAGCGATAAGAATTGTTTCTTATTCATGTCCATGCGCAATGCCACGATACAGGCACTGTGTGCCTCTGACTCCCCGCTTCGGCTGTCGTCTGCTGACGTCCATCTTTTTCATACACTGTCACTTCCGTTTCCGCATGAGCACCCGGCCTGTCCGTAGCCACAGACTGCTTGTCTTTTCTTCTCTCTTCCTTTCCCTGTTTGCTTTTATGAGCTGCTGATAGGCAGCCAGTGACAAGCGTATCTCTCTCCCTCTCTCTCCATGTACATTGCCACAAAATATATAGCCTAGAATTAGCAGTTGACTCGATTCAATGTGTCCTTGCGACAATGAAGCCTTGATCCTAGTGAGTTAATTTCATGGGCTTCAGCTACAGCCATTACTTGGGATGTCCCTTGCTGTTCGTCTTGTTGTTGTTGTGGTTGTTGTTGCTGTTACTGTTTTGGGGCCTTTAAAGGCTGCCTAAATATTTAAAGTGTCACGTCGCTCATCTCTTCGCCCCTCATTCGCTATGCAAGCATGCTTCTTTTTGTTTTTGTCTATGCACCTGCCACTCTTTTGGGCTCCCTCAGGCGCGCGCGCTTTTCAACACTTTGACAAACAAACTGTTGCCGTGTGTCCTTGTTTGCCTTTATCCTTTCACTGTTGTTGCTCGCTTGCCTGCCTGCCTGCCAGCCAGCTTCCATACCAGCCAGTTGCATTTGGCAATTTGTTGAGTGCAGCGCTTCAACTTTTAAGCCAGGATTCGCGACAGGCTTCGCTGCTGCCGCCAATGGAGCGCAGCGATTTGCATATCCCTCCGCTGCCTGTCAAAAGCACATATACCAAAGCTCTATATGCATATAAAGGTATGTATATATGAATGTATAAAATGAAAAAACTAAAATGCGCATATTTATTTGTCAAGTAACCAAAACAGAACGCAAAGCAACATAAAAAAATAGACAACGTTGGCTTTAACATGCCCGAAGCAGTTTTTCATTTAAGATCATGAGATTTTCTAGGAAAAGTCTTGTTATGCATGAAAATATTATCCCTACTGAAAATAAACATTGCTCTATTTATACGCTTACTGAAAGCCAAGTAGCTTGAATATCGAATGAGAGTCAAAGGGCCATGGTATTATATATAGAAGAAAGTTTATATATTAGAAAATTTTATTATAAAATTCATTTTCATTTTACTTTAAGATTGGCTTTCAAATTTCACACTCACGTGCTTACTGTTTGGGCTACTGCTATTCAGCCAATTATCCAGAATACCTAGTTCCAGCTCAGCGTATTAACTATATTAAAATGTAACCCAATCAATACCCAATACCTGGAAAGAGTTTGGGCTATTTATTTATCTATCGTCAGTCAATCAATCAATCATCAAGCAAAATATCTTTAAGTATTCAAAAACTCATCAATTCCAATTTTTTTAATCTCATTCAATTACTTAGAAGATTTGTTGAAGATGTTTTATGGTTGCGATCTGCATATACAATTTGTTTTCATACTTACTTACTTTTTCTAGACAGCTCACAAATTCCGTTTCTAGCTCTTGGTATTTGCATTAAGCCATTAATCACCCCTGTGTCTTTTTCTGATCTTCAAAGTCAGCTTTGTTAGAGTATTTTAGTTTCGCTAACCCTTAACAGAAACTGGGATTGGAGTAAGACTGTCACTTGTCACAGGGGCTAAGCTCCTAATTGTGGTTTATGCCCAAGTCTCGTTCAGAATGGAGGAAATCGTTGTAAGCTGATTTATATGCGATAGTCTGAACGTGGAGTATTCGCATTCAATCTATTTTACACATTTATCTTCCGGCAGGTCAAGGCTTCATTAGCCACATCAGCTGAGACCTGTAAAGCTGGGTGGGCGATGCCACATTGAGGCGTGGTCTGCATGCTTTCTTCTCTTTTTTTGTTTTTTTTTTTTTTTTGTTGCGCAACAGCTTTCGCTTGCCACTTGCCACTTGCCATTTGCCACTTGCCACTAGCCGGTTGCCACAGTCACCGGAACACCTAGTACACTTCACAATGGCTCAGTGTCTGCATGCGCTGTGCTATTATTTATGTTCGGTTAAGCACTTTGGTACATCCTAATGCGTAGTGTTGTTCCAGCGACTGCCGAGTGGAAGGCAGTCACATGCTGCGGCTTGCGTTGCCAGCAAACGGCAGGAAATGGCAGCAAGGACAATGTGCAGCCAAAGGACATTGAAACGCAACCAGTTACCCAAACGCTGCCATCGAAAAGTCCACGTAAAACTGCAAATTGCCACTAATAGAGTGCAAACAGCTTTCAAGTCAGGCGTCGATGCGGAAAATAAAAGAAAAATGAACACCTATTAATGTGCGCAATTCGAAGTTTAGATACTCTAACAAGTGTTTCAAATTCAAATTGAATTTTTTCTATATATATTTTTTATTTTTATTGAGCTGTATTGAAGAAATGGATGGGGCTTGTAATATTATATAATGATTTCTGGATTAGCGATAGAGTAATAAGCCTTGATGTGAAGATAGTAAAACAATTTTTATTTCTAGTTTATCCTAATACAAAAAATAATTACAATCGATTCTTTTAGCTGCCTAATCAAGTATCAGAAACAGAATGACAAAGACTTTTTAAACATAAGTTTTAAGCACACCTAAAAACAACACGCATATAATTATATTTATAGTCTATATTTGAAGCTAATATACCCTTTAAACATTATTTACGTATATTCAAACCCATCATAACCTTGTGGCTTCTTCAAGTCCTTTACATATATTAGGAATGTTAGACAGCAAGCAAACCCTGATAATTCCGCTGAGCACATCAACTTTTATTATATACCTAATTTTCTTCAACTTAATTTACGGCCTGAACGTTACGAACCCATTAATAAAACTGAAGGACCTTCAATCAAGCTGCATAGAACTAACTGCCTGTCAAATGGCTGCCAAGCTAACGGGGGCGTCACGCCACGTTTATTGGCTTTTGGCGCAATTTCAAATGCTTGGCCTTCCTTGTGCAGGATCGTTTGTGTTATGGAATTTGTATTAAAATGTCCGAGAAAGAGAAAATATTTGGCCATGCCCAAAAACTATTTGCGGGCACGCCCCATAAACAAAATTTGCGGCAGGGTCGACTATGCTATATAAAACCACGCAGCTGCCATAGTTTACAAGTAAAAAACCCACAATAAAGCAGAAGGCATTTGTGCGTGTGTGAGAGCTGAGGGTAGCCGAAAACAATTTGCGAGAAATTTTACAGCTGAGCGCGCGGCTCGCAATTTCGAGGGGCCCAAATAGGCAAGTGCGAAATGAATTCAATATTGCTCGGCTAATTGTCGAGCTGTGTGAACGTCGCCTGACCGAGGAGCAAGAGCAACAAGTTAGGCCTCAAATGAAATGAGACTTGACAGCTGCTGTCAAATTGGCGTGTACAGGCAGACAGGCAGTCAAGCAGACAGGCAGGTAGGCAGTTCATCACTTAACAGCAGCTCAGTCAATTAGCCAAGTGCTTGCGATTGTCAACGCGGCGTACGCGTAACATAAGCTAACACAACATTACGTATACGCAAAGGTCTTCTTGCCAGTCAGTTGAACATCTTGTAAGATGCGCGGTGAGTTTCTCGTGACCAGCGGCAATTCCCCTGACAACTTTCATACGCCTTAACTTCCCCTTTTGAAGGTTAAAGTTCAGGGGAGGCGCGTACCCACGGTTAGCTTTCACCTGAGCCAGCTTGACTGGGCGACGACAACGACTCTATTCAGAGGCAGCTCGTCCGGGAGTGCGGGCTTATTTTCGTTTACTATCTGGGTCCGTAAAAACCTAATTAGACAATTCCACAAAGAGAGCAAAGCTCTCTCTTAAATGTTAACCCTATGTTAAGGAGCTGTATCAAGCTTAAAGCTCTGTCAATGTGTTATACAGAGCTTTACAGCAGTTTGTAATAGTGCGAGCTTTAGCATTTATTATATTTTATTAAGCTTTATTGACTGAAAGTCTGTATCAGCTCAAAATAGCTTTTAAGCTTAGATAATGGTTATAAACTCGGGATTCATAAATGAAAAACCAATAAAATCATTTTGATCCAAATTCATCATGAAAAGCTTATCGGTAGGAGTTAAATCCGTTTTCTCCTTGGTAAAAGCTTCATCAAAGTTGCTGATGTCCTTGCGATGTTTCTAGAAATATGCAATTTAGTTAAAAGCTCAGTTAATATTTTAAATACCCACAATTCTGGGCACAATGGGTGGCTCCATTTCGCATGCTTCCGCCTTGTCCCAATCGATGTGGCGAAAGAAGGGATGCGTTGTGATCTCCTGCCTGGCATAGCGACCCGCACCCAAACGATTGTTGGGCTTCTTGGCCAGAAACTTTTGAAAATAGTAAGTAATAGTAAGTAAATTATGAATATCTATTCTATTAGCTCTTACGCTTGTTATAATATCCATGGCTTCCTGCGAGAAGTGCTTGGGAAAAATAGCTTTCTTGTCCTTGATATTGCGGAAGATTGTTGAATCATCGTCGCCCTCGAATGGAGCCTGGCCCGCCATCAGCTCGTAGAGCAGCACGCCATAGGACCACCAATCAGCAGTCGAGGAATAAGGATCATAGCTAACAATCTAAATGCATGCTTAGTAAAGGATCTATCAAGGAAAGTGGGATGTCTCGTACCTCTGGGGCCATGTAGTTGGGTGTGCCGCAGAAGGTGCGCGTGGTATCTCGATCGCTGACGCCTTCCTTGCTAAGACCGAAGTCTACCAGCTTAACATGACCCTCTGCATCCAGCAGGACGTTATCGAGCTTGAGATCGCGATAGATAACATCGTGCTCATGGAGGAAAAACAAAGCGATGGCAATTTCGACGGCATAAAAACTAATTAAGGAACAGAATGATAAAGCTGGCATAGAGCACAAGCTGTAGTAATATTTACGTGGCCACCGACTCCTTGAAGCGCCCATATTGCTGCATGTGGTACATGAGATCCCCGCCCTTGCAGTACTCCATGACAAAGAAGAGGCGGTCCATGGTCTGGAAACAGGAGTGCATGGCTACCAGGAAAGGTGGTCTGCCCGACAGAGCCAAGATGCGTTTCTCATTCATGGGCAGCTCCATATCATCCGTTTGTATGATGACATCCTTGCGCAGGACCTTAACTGCGTATAGCTCATCCGTGCCACGTCGCTCGGCTAGCAGCACCTTGCCAAAGGAGCCTTTGCCAATGACTTTGACAAAGTTAAAGTCGGCAGCGCGTATCATGTCCCGCTTGCTCATGTTGTGAGGCATGTCCTTGTTGTCCATGCGTCGCTTTTCATTGGGCTTACGCTCGTGCTGGAGTTGACGGGACTTCTCTAAGTGAAGGGAAGGAATCGCAAGTGGGACTCACTCACCTGCACTTCATCCCGCAAACGTGCCATATCGTTGATGACATCCACGCAGGGTATGTTGTAGTGCTCGCCCTCGACCTGAGAGAGAAACTTGTACCAGCCGTCAATGGGCTCCTTCTGCAGCTCCTCCAGACTAAATGAGAACGATCCCATGAAATCGTTGCGTGACGTGCGATCCCAATCCCAGACCTCAATCAGCAGACGTTTATCCCTGTCCTGTGGCTGAAGCTCACTGTCAAAAAGGAGCTATAGGAATTATCGTTGTAACAACTCCAAATTGCTCACAAAGTTATTGTCTCATTAAACACCGGGTTGAGATTCTTCTGTATGGTCTTGGTCTTCTTCTTAGTGCGTCCAGAGCGATCAGGATGCATTTGCACGGCTATGTAAGGATCGCTAAATCCATTGGTGTCCATGGGTATAAGATTAGCTGCCTCTTTGACTAGTGTGAATAGAGATATGTAGGTGAAGTGAATATATAATTCTTCTTCAAGTAGCTACTCACTCTCCACCTTGAGGTTGTTGCCCTTGAGCTCCACGTAGAGCAGCAGCTTGCCGCGCACTTCGCTAATGTCCGCTCCGCACATGGGCGGCACTTGCTCTTGGCACTGATGATGCACATTCAGATTGCAGTCTGCAAGGGCAACAAGTCGTAAGCGAAGCAATATGGATCATCATCTAATTCGCACTCACTCTCACACTTGACGCCCTGATGGGCAACGCCGTGCAACAGCATGCCGCACTCATCACAAAATGTGGGCGTGGTGTAGGTGGTGGAGATCCAGCCATGCTTCACCTTCGCGCAGTCGGCATCGAAGTCGGTGTCCTTGCCAGGACATTTGAAGACCACAAACTTGCAGCACTTCTGATGTATATTAAAGCGACATTCTGTGCAACAATTGCAGCTCAAAAGATTGCGATATTCATAGATTAACATTACAACCTACCCTCGCACTGAAAACCTTGCTTGCCAAAGCCCCTGAAATCCGGCGCCGTTTTTGCGGTGCATGCAACAATGCAAAGAAACCAACAAAACGTGTCAACTTACAGAGCGCTAATTTAATTAGGCGATGCATCGCCTGCAACAACAAAAACAACAACAGCAGCAAAAAGTTCAAGTGTTCTAATGACTAGCTGATACCCTGCAGCTGAGAATTATTTTCAAAAATTCTTTAGTGAGATAAACTGAGCTCTAAAAATTTATTCCAAGCTCAACTCAATCGATTTATTTTTACGGCAAAATTTTAGCTTTATTTTTAATTAATTTTAGTTTAGTATTACTTATTTTATTTTTTAATTTTGCATTTAGATTCTTTAAAATTGATTTTTTAATCGATTTCATGTCCAAAAATAAATATTCATAAATTTGGCTATTTTTAAATTCCAAAATTACTTAGATTTTTTAATACTTTAAAAGTTTATTTTCATGATTTTTGGTCTCAATTGAATTTGTATTTTAACTTTGATAGTCAGGAAAAAAACTTAACATTGAGCCTGATTCTATTTAATTATAATTTTCACAATAAAATTGGCTTAACTAAAAGTTAAGGTAAAAGTCCTTAAATTGAAACTTTTATCAATATTCAGGAAATATTATTATTTAGAAATAAGAAAGCATAAAAATTTCAAATATTCTAATAAACTAAAAGACAAGTTCAGTTTATTGAAAGGATATCCTTATACCCTCACTCATGCATTTTCATAGGGAATATAACCGACATAAAACCTTGCACAATCGTAGAGTCAGGGCTAAATGGGTCGTGGCTGTCGTTGTGGTTGCTCTGATTGTGCTTCGCTTGTCGTTGTTGTGGTTGGGGCTGTGGTTCCTTGGACGGTGGCTCACTTACCAGATGAAGTCCTTGCAGTGGCCACAGTAAGTGGGCTGCTTAAAGAAGCGCACCGCAAAGTGATGTCCGTTCACAATCTCCAGACCCTTGCGCTTCATCGCTCCCTTGCGCAATCGATTCTTCATGTAGTTCACAATGTTGGCCTCACCGGCGATTTCTACCAGATTCAGTGGTACCTTGCCTGCTGCCGCGGGCACCTTCAGTGGTGCAGGACCCGCTGCAGCAGTGCTCGAAGGTAGCACCGTAGCACCGGGCGTAGCCACAGCTGCAGCAGCCATTTCTTAAAGGATCGCGAAAATAAAGGACCAGAAACTATATTCCGTATAGTAAACTGTGCTGTGCAAAGCACTGAAGCCAACTGACGCGCAGCATTTGGCCCTCATTTGCTGTCGAATAGAAGAAACCCAATAAGTGTCTTAGTCGTAAGCAAATTAGCAGTTACAGCGCTTCCCTAAATACGTACTGCTACTATATATAGAACTAATCCATCTCGACTTGACACATTTTTGAAAGATCAACATTCGATTGACCGCTTATTTATTTTATTTCTCATTAGAAGAGATCGTCGAATTATAAAACAAAAATATATATATTTTATTTCGGCATTTTTATTATCTTTATTTAAAAAATATCGCTTTTTGAGCAATAATTAAATTTTAATAATTTTATTGATAACAAATGATACTAAAACATTCATTTAATTTCAATAAAATATCAAAAATTTACATATATTTGCCTAATATATTTATCAACATAAAAATCCGAAAAAATGTTCAGTTTTCATTATTTTTTTTGTAAATATTTCAGTTATTAAACTAGCAGATCTTATGAATTCAGCAGTTTGGTCTCTTCAATTAAATTATAAAAAAATTGTGAAATCAATTTGAAAGTTGAAGCTGCTTTGTTTTCTATATTTTTATGCTCCAATGTAGCAAATAAAATCTGCAATTTATTGCTCTGTAGGTAAATATTGGATTTGTACATTTAGCTAAATTCCTTACGAACTTTAATTAATATTCTAAAAGCAATTTTGAGCCTCACAAAAGGTTCATTTATGAAAAAGTTTTTTGCCTTTTGTTCAAATTGGCGATTGGGCAAAAGTTTTGTGCAAACATTTGCCAAAGATAAGTGTAAACAATTTTGAGTAAGGTCAGGGGAATATGCTTGCTGCTTGCTACTTGGCTGTGGCATCATTGCAGTGCGACAATCGGTGGCATGCAGCAGCTGCTGCTTTACACACCCACCGAAACACACACACGCGGCGTATGTGTGATGTGCATGTGCAGTCTGTGACGTCAATGGCTGTCTGTGAACGGGGACGTCAACAAACTTGGACAATGCCAATGAGAGAAGAAGCAGAGGTTTGATATCTGCGCGCTCTTTCGCTCCTTCACTGCCTTTCTCTTTCTGTCTCACTTTCGTTTAGTTGTGTCCTATACTTGATTAATTTATGCGTTTAGTAGGGCCCAGCGAACACATGGCGTATGATTGATATCGCAGTTTCTTCAGTGCCAACGTGTTTTGGCCAAGAAAAAACATTAACCTTAGCAAGTGTGTATATGTGTGTGCAACGAGCTGTGCGGCCTAAAA
Source organism: Drosophila hydei (assembly GCF_003285905.1). NCBI lineage: Eukaryota > Metazoa > Arthropoda > Insecta > Diptera > Drosophilidae > Drosophila > Drosophila hydei. The sequence goes on from NW_022045656.1 coordinate 3,930,955, forward strand.
ATAGAAATAGAAAAGCAAAACGCAACAAAAAAGCCAAATTGAGCACAAAGTGCAAAAGTTTTTAAGGACGCACACAACGAAATATGAGACACGCGCTAGGGTATACATATGTGTGTCTGTCTCCCTCTGTGTGCGTGTGTGTATGTGTGTCTGTGAGTGGATTTACTGCGAAGGACACACACAGCAAACAAACAGGCGAAACAAATAAACCAACTGCAGGTTGCGGGCTGCTGCATAGTGAACCAAAAGAAGATTGAAAAAAAAAATAAACTGTGCGACCAGCAGAAATTGTGACGTGGACCAAAGCAAATGCCGTTAAGTAAAAGAGATGGGATCGTGAATAGAATTGATATCGATAGAAATATACCACAAACACTAAATATTGCACAATATTTATAGAAATGAAAATTAATATTATTATATTTGAATACATTTTTAAAATATTATATAAAAAAATAAAAAGTCGTCAATATATATAAAAAAAAAAAAATTTAAAAGCCATTACAAATATTTTACTTATATTGCAGGATATTTGTAACTATGAAAATTTAATTTACATTTAAACACGTCACAAATATTAAAAATTTAGATAACAATAATTAAAAATAATTTTTAAAAATTTATATATAAAAATTACATATAAATTAAAAAATTTTATATATATACATGTATATATTATATACATATATTATGTAAAGGAAACCTAAAAAAACATAAAAAAATATTTTCAACGATTTGATATAAATTTACTACAATTTTATATAAAAATTGTTACCTAAGTTGAATGAATGTTTAAGTTAACAACTGAGGCGCTTATCATACGCGCTTGCTTACATTGAACTATTTTTAGTGTACAATTCAATTAGGAATAGCGCAAAGTCTGCCAAGAAAGCTTTGAAGTTATTTTTAGCTCTATGCTTTTATGATTCATTAGCCCTAGCCTTGATTTGCCTGTTAATTAATATGCAAACACTAATTGCTCGTGTCACGACACGCGCCCATCTCAAAAAGAGTCGCTGCGAACGCATTTAAGCGGAAATAGTAGCATTGTCAGTGAGTCGTTAAAAGCGCCCGCGAAACAACGAAGCAAATGTCATTAGAAATGGGCTGGCAACTGGTCGAATACCAGCGTATCTGTATAAGTGTGCATGTGAGTATCGGTGTGTGCGTATGTATCTATGTATCTGTGAAGTGCACTTGCTCGCATCGACAAATGCTCGACAAACAAGCGACGGCCCATGCCGCCTTTCCCAACTAAAACACCTGAGCACATTGCGTGGCAGACAGACAAATGTTGGAAGCGAACAAATGGACAGACACAAGAACAATGCAAATAGAATTTCTTGCTGCTGTTGTTGTAGCTGGCTTTCAATTTACGTCATCATTTCCATAGCGTCGCTTTGTTGTTGTCTTCGCATTGGTTGGGCTTGTTTTTTTTTTTTTGCATCTGGCAAAGCAGGCCACGCGAGAGTGTCGCTCGCACTCGTTCTCACTTTCTAGAGAGAGCTTACGCTCATCGGGCATAGAACAGTTTGAGCAATCGTAGCACAGTTTCGTGTGGCTTTGCCTTCCAGTGACTTTGCTAACGCTAGTTTGACTTTTCTTTACTTTGCCGTTTTGTTTGGGCATTTGGCATTTTGTTGTAGTTGCTATTGTTGTTGGTGCTTTGTTGACCTGCGCTCTTAACAGCTATTGATCTGCAGTAACTGTGTTGGTTGGTGTGCGTATTTGTCTGAATATGTTGTATTATCTGTTAGTTAACATGTCCTGTTAGTTAACATACATACTAGAAATAAGAATGTTTTCGGAGTATGTGTCTGCAGAACGCGGATCTGGTTAGTGGTCTAGTGCGCTAGCAACATGTTGCTATGCTCTTATGCTGATAATTTAATTTAAAATTGGCTTGAAACAAAACTTTAAGAATAATATTTATAAAAAATTACTTTTGTATAGTTTAAGAATCAAACGCAATCACTTTGTTGCTAGATAAGTTTACCGCAACATTTTAAAGTTGTAGCATGTTAGCAACATGCTGTTTTGCTTTGCGCCATTTAGATGTTGCTAGGCTATGTTGTAGCAGCATAGTAATGTTGCTAGCTTATACTGCAGCAACACTTTAAGTATATTTCTTAAGGCATAATCTGGTTTGGCTGGGTTGTCAGCTTATGTTACAGATACATTTCGGTAATGTTTAGATTACATTCAGTTGTGTTGCTAGCTTTTCTATTATAGTCTCAAACCTGATCTTAAAACAACAACGAACTTTTGTTGCAGCAACATTGTAGGCATGTTTCTTAGATCATCAGCATAGCAGCCTTTTGCTTTGCGTTATGCAATCTTTCTTAACATAAGCTGAATATCATAATATTCAGATTGCAAATAAAAAAATATTCTGTAACCTGAATTCCACTTCATTTTTATAATCATTTTTAAATATTCAGTTTAATTTATTCTCAACTTCTAGACCATTTAGACCCACAAATTTGGGGTGACCTGCCACAGAAGGGCTAATAAAAAGCCACAACAATTAGCTGAACAAGGCCCAAGCGATAATTAACAAGCGCTCATAAAATTGAATTGTTGCAAATTGACCGCAAAAAAAAAGAAAAAACAGTTGGAAAGTGTCGCAAATGTTGAGAACTGCGACAACTGTAAATGTGCCCCCAGTCTGTGATTTGTTTACACACACATACACGCACACTCACACACATAGATAATTTGATGACGTTTTGTTTACAACAACTGTTATACGCGGAAAAGCAACTTTTGCCGGCTAACTGTATGTGAGTAGCTTCTGCGCATTTGCTTTGCGTTGCTTTGCTTTTGCTTTGGCCCGCTGGAAGCGTGAGTGTTGGCCGCAGTCGTCTGCGAAGGCACCACGCTGCATGTTGCACGACCGCGGCGCACGCGGCGTATACGTAACGTGCGAAAAACGCAAAGTTAAAGGCAAATTCGTGAGTTGCAGGCAGAAAGAAACTAGCAGCGCATAAAGTTGAAAATGCAATAGCAAAATAAAAGCAAAAGCAATGCATAAAAAGTAACTGTAGGAGCAACGCCAAGCAGCGCACCGCGTGCTGTTAGCATAAACAATCCGCATTGGAAGCGACTTCAGCTACAGCAGAGCTGGAACGGCGTCGCTCACACACACACACTCACACATACACTCGAGCATAGTGACAGTTACGCAGCTTCCAGTGCTGGTTGCGTGGGAAACAGCGAAGCTTCTGTGCGACATTCAACGTTCTGCGTTCGTCGCCGACGCACGTGGCACGTGAAAGCGAAGTGAAAAGCAAAAAGTGCGCAAAAACTAACGCTGTCTTGCTCGCACACGCCATACCTCGCGCGCGCCTTTATCTGTGTGTGTGTGTGAGAGTGTGTGAGTGTGTTTGAGTAGCTTAACTAAAATAAAAATAAAAGTCAAACTAAACGCAGCGTGTAATCAGTGACAGTTTCTTTCGCCACGCCCCTGCACAGCCCGCCCGCTGGGCAGCCTTTGCTGTGATTTACAGCGTGTATGTGTGTGAGGGAGACAGAGCGAGTGCGTGTATGTGTCTCGCTTGCGTGCAACTTCTAATTGAAATTAATGCTCATCTTCGCCTTGTAATTTGATACTGTCTAAAGCCAAAGCATAAATTTATTAGACTCTCTAATGCCAGGACTCTGACAAATAATGACAAGTGTCCCTTGCCTGGAGCACCCTTACCCCAGATCCTAGGCAAACTAAGCCAAACAAATGGCCATTCGAATGGACCTTTTCAAATTGTTTCAATTGTGCGAATCTAAATTGCTGACTATCAAAAAATGTCACAGAAAAGTTAATTAAATTATGAATTGTTGCAAATATATGGCTGAGCTAAAGAAATTTTTATAGAACGTTTTCTAATGCTGCATGCCAAATGAAAATATATATTTAATATATATAGTAAGATATATATTAAGATACTTTTTCGATATCATTCAAATTGAAATATATAGCATAGAGCTGAAGATTCTTTAAATCTCTTTGCTGCTTCTTTGACTTATTAAAATTCTTTCATTAGGCAGAGAATTTTCTACTTTCATTTATTTTGGCACGAAAAGTGCTTGTCTTGTTCTACTTCTAATCACATTTATTGTTGATAAATATATTCATATCAATTTAAATACTATTATTAGGATAAAATTCATTTACTTATCTATCTATCTGCCTGTTGGAACTATGCATTTTGTATATGATTTTGAATATCTGTGATGTGCATTTATGTTCTGCCTTAGGCAAACCAATAAAAAACAATTTCGACTATATTTATTTTATCTTGCAATAATTGTTTCTTGTGTGAATTCTCATTCTCAATTTCGCAAATAATTATTTTAAAATAGTAATATTCCCTTGTATAATTGTAAAACAGAATAGTAAGAAAAGCTTCAATACATTTTCAATCAAATGCTTTCTGTCAACAAAGAGATAAATATCTCTGGTTACTTTCTTATGAAACCCACCTTAACAAAGCTGATTCTCAGCAATAGCTTATAATCTTCTGTGAATATTCATAAAGCCTATAAATGGCAACGAAACAAAATCCATGTCGATTTCGAGGCGAAATCTATCTGTAAAACACAATTTATGTCTCGAGCATCCGTAAATACTCAAAACATGACATTTTGTAGTTGTGGCAGCCTCCGACCTATCCATTCGCCTCCTGCCTCCTTGGGGGAATATCAAAAACACTTACAGCGCACTCAAATTCAAGAGTGGATGCAATCAACGTGTTGAGCCCCACATGATAAATTGTTTTCACAGGCGATTTGCAAAATCGAATGCAAAGTGAATTGCAGCATGCGAAGGAAACGGAAAAACAAATTGAATTGAAAAATTGTGCGAGTCGATAAGCAGATGGACTAAGTACTGCCTGACAACAAAGGAACATAATGCTTAGCTCCTGTTCTGCTTACATAATCTTAATAATGAGACACTAACCGGAAAAAGAAACAGAGAGAGAGAGAGAGAGAGAGCGCGCGTGAGACAGATAGACAGAGAGAGAGAGAGAGAGAGAGAGCGAGCTTAAGCAATTGTCAATAACCAGCAAGCAATAATTCAACACCGAGCAGACAAAGACTACAGCATCTTCGAAAAGGATGCCCTTTGGACGCAAATCCCCACTGGAGGCGCTCGCCCTGCCCGGCGTAATGCTCGCCTACAAGTACAGCCAGTTCCGGCAGAGACGGCGCGAGGCAGCCAGTCGAAGGGTCACCGAACGGGAGCTCTCAGCGCTGCATCATAAAATCGTAAGTAACGAAACGAACCAAAAAATATGCTAAGTTGCGCCCCAAAAAGTATGCTATGTACCAAAATCTACACTAAGAAAAATTAATTTCATGTTTGCATATGTTTCATAGCAATTTTTGTATCATAAAATGTGGAATCAGTGTCCGGTGTTTAAGAAGTCTGTTTGGCAGTATGTTGCAAAGTCGTACACTGAGCAAAAATTTAAGTATATAAAATGAAAATATCTAATGTATATTATAGTAGTAGTATAGTACAGTGTATATTATAGAAGAGACTTGAAAAGCGTGGCTTGTAGTTACTAAGTCTTATCAATTTATAAAAATTTAACTATTTCGAATAAATGTGCTAACTTCATGTCTTATATGATTAACTATAAAAATATATCTATTTGTATTTAGTTATTCAATAAATTGGATGCTGTGTGGGATCTGTCTGCCTCTATCTATCCACTAAATATTTCGAAATATATTTTCTTTTTGTTCTTACATATATTTTCACTTTCTCGCTTTATTTTTATTTTTCTCTCTCAAATGGCATATTCAACAGCAGCTCTAAAAGGCGAGCAGAGAAGTGTCTATTGTATGACTTTAATATTCTATTTATGCATTACTTTTACTATGTCTTCCTCTGCCGCATACCTCGCTCCCATTTTGTTTTACTAATTCTGACCAGTCTTTGACTATCTATAAATAAAAAAAAGAAAACAAACAATTAGCAGCAAAATATTTTCTCTCACATTTTCTATTTGTGTTTGGCTCTTTTATTTTCAACTAATTATCCTAGCAACTGTAAATGAAAGGTAACTAAAAGAAGTGTATAGCATTGCTTCTCATTTAAATTTAACAACTGAAACATTCCATTGCAATCTCTTTTCTAAAATATCTGATAAACTTGCTCAAGTATTAGGTAAGTGGAATGTGGCATCAAATTAGAAACACATTTGAGTTTTTATTTCACTTATCCTAATTGTTATTATTTATTTTATTTATTATTTTCTCCATATAATCATATTTTCTTTCATTTCTTTTCTTCGCGTTGCACTTCTATAATTTTCAATTGATTTTATTTCATTTGTATATTCCTAATAAATTAATTGTTACAATTTGCTAACTCAAAAGTAACTTTGCCTCCATCGTTTAAGTAACATTATCTATAATTTATTTAATTATAATTATCCATAAATTATACATATTTTAATATATTTCAATATTTCTTATTAATCTGCTCGTTTTCTCTTCACATTTTCTAACTCAACAGCTCTAGAGACAATGATTGCTTTAGTCAATATTATGTCATCTTATTTATGCCTATCCTTTTATTAAAAAAATGAGGTTGAAACATCTTTATATAGTAAGAAGCATATGTGCTCAGAGATTTCGAAACAACTCAAGGTTGTACAGCATATATATATATATATATACTGTATACATATATATATATAATATATATGTATTTTTTACAGTGTATTTCGGCTTTTATGCTCGGCACATAAAACGTGCAATAAAACCGTTGAATGATGCCGGAGCCTTTATCAAAGCTGCAGGCATCATTAGCTACAACAGCAACAACAACCAGAGGCAGGTCGACTTTTAAGTGCCTACAAAAAGCGTTGACTGCGCTGCGACTGAGTTGCCGCCGCCGCCGCTGCTGCTGCTTCTGGCATCCCTTTGACATTTTAAAGTGCTTCCTGTTGTTATTGTTGTTGTTGTTGGTAGTGTCTTCTTATTTTTTATGTACAATATTTGTTTGTTTTGGCCTCACATTTAACTTTAGCAAATAGTTCGTAAAATAAAAAACGTCGTATATAAATCGCCAAAGGTGAGGTTTAGCTTAGTTTTTGTCAAAGGTAAAAGAGAAAAAAAAACTGAGGGAAACTATAAAAAGTGTCGTAAATTTATGTGACATTTCATATAAAAGAGAATGTGTGTATGTGCGAGTGTGTTTGTAGTCATGTGTGTGTGTGTGTGTGTGTACAAGTGTGAAATTATTTGCATTTTAGGCCAACATTCAAAATGTTGGCTTTTGCTCTAGGGGGAAGACATAAACAAATAAGAACTAAAATAATATGCAAAAATATAAGAAGGGAACCCCAAGGGGAATTGAAACCATAAAAAGCACTTGAATAGTTGACACAAATGCCAGTAGTGAAGGTAAATCGAATGGCATCTTGGTTGAATAGGTATAATAGAATAGGTATAATAGAAAATTGAATTTTGAGTTAGAATCGAGAGCTTTCACTCTTTAATGTTGAAAATAAATTCAATTGAATTTATCACATAAAATGAGCTTTTCAACGTATTTAATATATATAAATATATATACATATATAATCGGATCTAAATTAAGTTTATTGCACAACTATTTCATCGAACATGAATAATATATTCTACATACTTATTTAATTATTCATAAGTAATATGTTCGCTTTTTTTAATCAGCTATGATTCTCTGATTCAAGTGTCGATCATGAGCGACTCTACAAGCTAACTGCCCCATCGGGTTCACTCACTAGTACTAGTACTAATACTAAAACTAGTATCCCCAACTATATTTCTAATAGAACAACTAGCAAAATTTTAATAAAATCTTCTGTTTTGCTCATCTTCTCATGCACTTCTCATGCCCTATAGACTTCTTATCGCGTATATTTAAGCTTAAATATTCTTCGAATTTTTCTTCTAATTCGCAACTGCTTATAGCTTGTCAAGTAGGAAGAGCTATAGCCTGTCAGTCGTTATCATAGACATAAACCACATGCATATCGTAGTACAAGGTAAACACAAACTTTTCGCTTTGTTCATTTACATGCCAGCAACAACAACAACAACAACAACAACAACAAGCAAATGAACAACGCGAACACTGTGAGAAAATGTGAAGCTCACTTGAGATTTTACAAGACTTGTTGAAAATTTATGACTTGCTCAAAAGGTTCATAAGCAGGCAAGCAAAAAGCAAACAGCCACAACACACACATATATATACACACACACACACAGATACATACACACTTATATAAGGACTGCGAACTGGGCAATTGTAAATGCAGAAAATACTTAAAAACTGGCTGAGTCCTACGCTGCCTGCTTTGCATAAAATCTGACGCGTGACTGTAATTTCAGCACGCGACCTTGAAAAGGCACAACAAATACATACACACACACACACACACACAGAATTGGCACACGAAAATGCTTTTATGCAACATTAGAGCAAAAATTTACAAAAAAAATGAACTGCGTATTAAAATGCTTTTACAATTAAATGCCCAACAAAATGCGAAAACTAAAATTACCTTTTTCAAGCGCCCCATTGTGTGTGTGTGTGTGTGTGTGCGTGTATGTGTCTGTGCCAACAATTAGGCTAATGCCAAGGGCCATGTGCGAGTCTAGAGCTAAGAGGGGACAACCTACAAATGGATGGCCCCCAAATTTATGCGCAACGCCTCAAAGCGAACGCAAATAAGGCAAAGAGCAAAGCCAGGCAATGAAGTGAATGGGGAGCGAAGCACAGGTAGGCTTCTATCTAAGCAATTTTGTCCTACAGCTAACTGGCATTTTAATTAGCTGACAAAGTGGAGAAAGAGTCGAGGAAGTGGAGTACAGGAAATGCTAGGCAATGAGCTCATTATGGCATTTGTCATGGCATTTCACAAGCGACTCGTATTACACTAATGTTTAAGAGAGAGAGAGAGTGAAAGTAGGAAGGTATATTTGGCTAAATACCTAGCTAACCATAGAGCTGGAGAGCTATTATTATTTTTTAATTATGTCCCATTTGTTCAAAATATTATTTTATGTTTCTTCGTTAATTTGGATTAAAAATTCATGTTAGTTTAAAAGCTATCTTAACGGTACTCCACACTTAACCAGCAATTTGGAAGGCTAACATACAATCAAATGTAATGTGCTCTATTATGAGATTGTTACCTATAATATATCGATTATAGATGAACAGCTATTATATGAGAAAATATTTCTATTTATTAGATACTGGACTCTAGATACATCTTAAATACAATCTTAAATATTTTAAAGGAATATAAGAAAAAATGTAATTGAAAGCGTTTGTCTTTTCCTGATGAGGTAATTAACTGATTATGTAGACGAAAAGAAGAAATTACAATCCAAAGATAACTTTTGCATATTTTGTAACAACAATTGCTTAGAATATCGCTGCTATAAACTTAGCTCAACCTTTCTACGACTATCAAAGCTGTTTATATTTCAAGCGACAGCTGCATAGCAGTTACAGATGTTTGTTTTATTTTATATTTTTAATGTATGCAGAGACCCCTATAACTATAACTTTGAGTCTCAAATTTAAGTGTTAAGTCGCGTTTACATACTTGATCTCAAAGAAGGCGGTCTAATTTAAAAGACATTCATATTTTTTCAAACTGCTATTTAAGTCGGATATATCGTACCATCTGCTTTTACTTCCAACACTTTACTTAGTAGTCTTAACAATAGTTTCCATTAAAATTTTCATATATATTATAAAAAAAAAATGAAAAATTTTCGCAATTACTTTACGCAATTAGAATTAAGTTTTTATAACAGCCATCAGCTGATTCACATCAACTCAGAATCTTATAAGGATCTCTAGCATTTCGCTGGCTAATCCCCTAAAGTGCCTGTCATTGCGTATACGACACGCTGTACGCGCCTATGCCTCTACATTTCCCAAATGTTAGGCCGCAGCAGCAGCAACCGCTGGTTGGTCGGCTGACTAGAGAATTGGCCACAGCTGATTGCGAAGGCGCTGATGGCGTCTAATTATGAGTAGAAGATACATGCATATATATATACGAATGAATGTGGTACGCGGCGTATGCGCGATATGTTATTCATGCAGAGTGGCATAAAATATGACGCATACGCAGGCCTAGTCCCAGGCCATCAAATGTTGATTAGCGAATGGCAGCGTGCTGGTAGCTGTCTCTCCATTTAAAAGCAAAACGCTGTCAAATGTAAACAAGCAGCCAAGAATTTTTATGTTGGCAACTCGCGTGACTCTGCAACATAAACAAAATAGATAAAGGCTCAAGAACACGCTGCTCAAATTTGACCAATATTTTGGCTGTTGTTGCTTCTTTTATTGTGTTCGGCAGTAAAATTTATAATTTAGTTGAGCGGAAGTCGCAACGACAGGGCCCTGTCATTGAAAAGGGCTTTAAATTAATGGGCTTTACCTTCGGTTGGACATTCTTGCCGATTATTATTAGCTTCCAATGCAATTTGCAGCTTGGCCGAACAATTGCAGATGCCGTTTTGACCACACCAAATTTGACTTGTCCAAAAAGAGAATAAAAGAAAGCAGAAAAGTAGCTTAGTCATTCGATTGCAGCAGGACTTTGTCGAATGCCAAAAAATAAAGGAGACCGGGCCCAAATACTGGGCCTTGGCTTTCGATTCGTTTTCGTTTCGTTTCGTTTCGTTAGGTTTTTGTGGTCACAGACAGCCAAATAAATCACACAAAAGCGTTTGAAAATAATTTCGTTTTTAGTGTTTCTGCTGGCCAAGTCCCCCCTTTTTCGTGTACTACAACGTTATAAATGTGCTTTTGATATAGAGCTTTGGGCCTCATAGTTTTTACCTGTTTACGTAAGAGCTATTCCGGCTGCTGCTGCTGCTGCTACTGTCGCTACTACTGCTGCTGCTGCTGCTGCAGACGCGACTAAATAAATCATTAAAATCAAACATTAATCAACTTGATGACCGTTAAACACGTTCGCTGCTCCCTCAACACACACTCACACTCGGTCACTCACACACGCAGTCAACTTAGCCGGATATCCGCATGGCAGCCATTGCTTTGTTGCCTCGCCAAGCGCCAAGTGGTTGAACCTTTGTGTCAGCGCTTCGGTAGCCAGACTGCACGCAATGCCGTCGCCAACCCGCAATTTAGCTCTATTAAATGCCGCTACACTGCGAGCAACGAAAGACTCAAATATTTAGGTCCTGAATGAAGCATAATTTCATTAAGCAGTCGACAGCGAAAGGGGTGTCATTGAAATTTGAGGCATTAAAAAGCAATTCGACTGCTTTGGCATGAAATGCTTGCCTTCCATATTATCACTATATTCTATACCTGAAAGACAAACTGTATATCATAACTATATAAACATATAAACAGAAAAGCAATCCGAGGCTTTCTATGCACTATGAGAATTAGCAAACCTAAATTACTATGCTTAGCGCTAAGTCTTTCATTATGTCAAGTCTCAAAAAATCTTTTGAGCGATTTTAAACAAAATTGTTGAAGAATTGGAAACTTTTTAGTAAAAATTTAGCAGATATCTCAGTTCTCATGTCCGATTTAAAAGCTATCTATGTATTCAAAATCTGCAGTTGACTTAAGAGCTTGAGTGCCTTTAGTTGAGTACATTAATACATAACGCATCTTCAAGAATATTCTGCTCTCAATGTAGCCAATGTGGATATAAATGCTTCTTTAAGACTAAACTGTTGTAGGGCCTTGTATGGATTTCATTTACCCCAAGATATGGTAATATCTTTGAAAATATTCTTATTTAATATATCTCTTACAATGCAATTTTACTCTTGGGATAATTTTGTTTAAGTTTATCAGAATGAACAGCATTCTACCTTTCTATCTCTATCTCTTTCAAGCTTCTATCTTCACCTAGCCATTGTTTTTAGAGTAGTTTAGAGTTCGGTAGCCTTATGCCTTTTGTTCTGGCTACTTTGAAAACTAAATTTCGTTTCAATGCTCATTTACGACTTCCGCCTCCACTTTATCTTTTCTCGCAGTGCAGCTTAGAATCAACTTTGATGACGCCGTCAAAGTTGCTTTGTCGTCTCGGCCGCTTCCGTTTGCGTTTCAAACATCCGACTTTAACAGCAGCTCCTGATGTCTCTGCCCCAGCAATTAGAGTGCATTAAACTTTAGTGTTTACGCATTGAGTTCAAGTCGCTGCCATTGTTGTCCTTGTCGTTGTTGCTGTTGTTGCCATGGTTCGCTTAATTTTACAATCAGCCACTGCGTTCGCCTCACGTGCTGCACTCGACGTGCCTGACTACAAAGGGTTGCCCCTCGCAACGTTCCCACTCAGTGCGCCACGGCAGGGTGTGGCAATGCATTAGCGCAGCTCACGCGATGTCTGCGCCATTAAATCGTACACATACACTATATAAATATATATAGTAAGCTTAGCACGTACAGCTATATAGATATGTCTGTTGTTGTTTTATATTTTTTTATAATTGCATTGATTGAAGCATTTAGAGTTTCGCGTGGGTCTTGGCAAGTCCTTTAAGCTGAGCAGCATTAAATGGCGCTTGGAGAGCGCTAAAGATTGTCTAGCAAATAAATTCTGATAGCACAGCAGGTGTGAATAGTGAACATTGCGAGAAATACTACAGAGAATTCCCAGGAAGTTTATTTTGTAGATTGTTCATGATTTTTCGAGCTTCAAAGAATTATTTTATAAAACGCAAGAGAATTCAAATTGTTGAGGGAAACTTAAAAAAAGACATTTTTTTTTTCAAAATATTTATATATTCAAAAGCGAAGCTTATAATATAAAATTTTTATCTCTTACCCAACCTGAAATAAATCATTCTAAAACTAAGATATTTAAAAAAATATTTAGTTATTAGCGTAGGCAAAACATTCTTTCAGGAGTTTTGTTAATAGTTTTTAGGCTGCCTCAGCCTGATAGAATTTTGCTAGAAGAAACTTAGACAAGCCAGACACAAAACTAAATATGGTTTTAATATCAATTCAAGCTATTCCCCTGCCCCATCTTGGCAACTTTTGTATTTCTGTCATTTGTTTTGTTTAGCTTCATACATATTGATATGTGCCACAGAGAGAAAGTTTTTTAGATAAGTTATAATCCGAAGCCAAACAAATTGTATGCCTGCATTTCCCCAGACTCGATTGTTGTGCAAACTTTAAATACAAATCGATGCAGCTGCAGATGCAATGCAGCAAAATGCGTCCTCCCCCACTGCTTCCCTTTCTGATTTATTTTACGCTTCTCTATGTTGCCTGCCTTTGTTTTAAACTACAATCTGATGTACAGTTTGTCCCTCTGGCTTGTCATTTCATTATGCGCTCAAAGTTAAAGCCACAAAAAGTTGCAGCTTTCATTTAGGGCAACATTGACCATATCGCAGCATAGCTCAAGTCCAGCAACAAAAAACTTTTTAACAATGCAACCAGGCACAACTCATAGATACCCTGTATTGGATTAGAGTCTAACTTTTCATTCTTCTTTTTATGTGTATGGCCAGCCTCCTCTTTCACAGGGTATATAAAAAGAAGACAAAAAAGTTTCACGTAAAACTAAAAAGCTTGTTGGAAAAAATATATAACGGGACAATGTCATAAATTTGCATTGCACACCGCCGCTTGGCAGGAAATGGAAGACGCGAAATTGGAAAACCGCCCACAAAGACCGACACACTCACACACACACACGCACAACACTTTTAGTTGAAATAACAAAAAACCGAGCTTGCTTTGTCCGTTTATCGCTTCCTCAATCCTCAATCTCTTCTTCTTCTCTCCATTCGCCCGCATTTTTAGTCAAGGCCACATTTCAATTAAATTTATTGTTTTCTCTGCCAAATGCTTTCAATGGAGTTTCCATTAGGCACTACGACAATTGTTTTAAATGGTCTACATGGCCAACGCCCACGCGTTTGGCTTGAAATTTATACTGCGCTGTAAAGTATGCAACGCTTTTCTCACTTCCTCTCATTTCTCTTTCACAGCTCATTTAAAGACCATTTTTTGAGTTAAGTGTAACTGTTCTTACTGCAGCACGCATCACACAAAAGCGCACTTGCGTTCTTGTTCAAATTGAGTCGATGCCATGGGCATGCCACGCCCCCGCCAACTGTGCACTTGCTGCACGGCAGCTGCACATTCTAAAAAATAACGCTCTCACACTTTCACACATATTAGCAGCTCCATAGCTTATATGCTTTTAGCAAGCTACTCTTTAGCTCCCTTATTTCCTCTCCCCCCTGCCTCACTCTCTCGCTCTGTGTGTGTGTGTGTGTGTATTACCTTTTCCTCTTGCTGTCAACTCTCGTCTATTGCCACTTTTGAGTATGCCATTTCGCTGACTCATTTCGCAACTAACGGCTAACTAAGTTAACTAGTATATCATTTACGCTTGCACGCCTAACCCCTCCGAACCCAACCTCTGTCGCTCTTCCCTTTTTACCCCGCTCAGCTTTGCTTTCAGCTCCTGTCAACTGAATTCCAATGAATAAACCAAAATGGCATCGCAGCGGCAATTTCCACTTTTCACTTTTTGCCCCGTTGTATGTGTTAAAAGCCATAATTACGCTTGATGAGGCTGCTCTCTCAGTGTATGAGTTCGTGTGTGTGTATTGTATGTTGTGTGTGCGCGCTGTTTAGTTGGCAAATTTGACACTTTTGTCTGCACTTTAGTAGGCATCGCTTGTGTGTACGGCTCATTGTCTTTGTTGTCCGTGTTTTGTTGTCATTGTTGTTGTGCTCATTGCCTATCTGTCTGCGCAAATTTTGCAATTAGCCAGCGCATCAATTGATAAACAACAGAAACAGTCGACGGCAGCAGAAAATGTCCAGTTTTTCACAGCTATTGTTATTTTCCAGCAGTATACGTTGTGTCTTTTATTTAAGATTTTGCTTATATTTTAAAATAAGTGGAATTTTCTTTTTATTTATTTTTTACTATTTTAATATGTTTTTTTTTTTTTGTAAATATGTATAAATATAAATAGGTTTTTGATAATAATTTAATTCTGTGAGATGATCTTTTCGAACTTTCCCTAGCTATCTATTCAACTCTCTTACAGGTGGATTTATATTCTGATCTTATTAGCAGTCATCTAAAGTCTGCTTCTAATATATCTATTGATTATTCTTACTATCCCTCTGTTATTTTGAATCTGTATGGTTTAGTTTCATGAATTGATTAAAAATCAGATCTTCAGTCAATCAAATTGTTTCATTATTCATCAGTATTTAAGAAATAAATGCTGTATTCAGTTACATCTTGAATTGTGCAATGATGAATCAAAGTCCGTTTAAAAATGATATAATATATTTTTATGTTTTTAGTAATTTAAACTTTTTTAAATGGAGTGCCTTAGTCTATCCATTATCAATTACTGTACTCTGCAGTCAATCAATCAACCTTTTCATCAATCTATTTCTTTGAAGTTTTACATTTTCAACTCAATTATCAAGCTATTTGAGCATGGAGCTCTAAAGTCACTCAGTCGATGTGTTAATTATGAAGCAGTCAGTCCGTGAATCAATTAATTTGTGCTGTCCGTTATACGTCTATTGATTCCTTTGCAAATTTTTCAGCTAATTATCGTGGTGTGTGGCGTGGAGTCCTTCACTGGCTTCAATTGAAAGCCAACACGACATTGCCTTTAGTGTTTGCTGACATTTAATTGGATTTTAATGTGTATGGCAATTAGAACATCCTGTATAGATGGCACAAACATATCATATTTTAGTTCTCTCTCTCTCTATCTGTGTCGCGCTCTTTAAACATCTTGTTCGCTTTAATGAGCTTGTTTGCCGTGGCTGCTCACTATAAAAATGTATAAAATATTGACCGCTGTTCCAGCTGACATGAAAACCATATTAAATGCAATAAATTCACTTAGCGACAACATGAATATACACACAACACACACACACAAACACGCTCTCAGTCGCTGGCACGTAAACGTCGCTGATATTAATGCAATTTTCATGACATTGTTGCGCTGGCAAGTATGCAACAAATAAACAGGCTCCCACACAGAGCCAGAGCCATAGACACTGTGGATAGTAGAGTCGCCCTGTTGTATAACTTAATAGGAATGTTTATTGTCTTCTTCACTCTGTTGTCCCAGTATGAGCCTCTCTCTCGCCTACCTCTTTCTGTCTCTCGTTGCAATAGTAGAAACCTAGACAAAGACAGCAGCTAACAGGACACTATGAAAGGCTATGCAGCACCCAGTTATTAAAGTTGGGGTCAAATCTAAGCTATTAGACTAGAAGCTGCTCTATAAATGTTATATAAAAATATATTAAATATGTTAACTATGTGGAACATCTCCAGCTGTTGAGTTTAAGTTTACATGTAAGGCATATAACTTTAATTTGTAACGTTTGCTTGTGATGTCAAATAGATTTTAGCGAAAATGAAATGTTGCTTACGATAATTATTTTTTAACAGACATTTATCTTTTAATACAGAGGTCTTACCTTGTAAATACAGAATACTTACAGTCTATATAAGAAAATTACATTAACAGAATGTTAAACATTAACAGCTCAGTATAGTTCCCATTATTCATAAGATTATATATCAAGAGTTAAGCCTTTTTGCTTTGACATTTGTGCTTAACAAGATATCAGATACTGGTTAGAGTAGAAAATACTGTTTGCTAGAATTTCAAACTCCGAAAATATATAAAAGAAATATATAAAAAAAGTAACCAATTTAATATATTTCATTGTGAGCCAAGGATATTTTTATTGCTTTCCAATAATGAACTAGATCTCAGCACCCACTCTCACGCACACACCTTATCACTGCCTGCATGCAGGGTATAACATGCACAGAGGCGGACTTAGCTCTCCCGCCGTAGCATGCATAGCGAACATAAAAGCGGCGGTGAGAGCACAAAGCGAAAGCCTTATCGATTTAATTAATTTTTTTCGGCTGCCTTATTGGATTTGAGTGCCTTCAAATTTAAAGTGCAATGCAAGAACAGGCAGGTGTTGTCAAGCTAACAGACTGAGTTGCTAGCGGACTGGCTGACTGACAACGATTGACTGATTGAGTACATGCATGCTCGTGTTATGCTGAGTAGCCTACTTCGAGGTGTCAAACTGTCTGACACACTCCAAATACAAAAACCTACACGAAATGTATTAAATTACATATGAATTTAGCTATAAATATGACATGGATATAGGCCAAATACGACAACAATCAATTTGAACAGCCATCAATCAATCAATCAATCAATCAGTCAGGCTGCCTTCCAGCCTGCCAGGCTGTAGCAGGCCCATTTCCAACCAACAGCTCATTAGACAACGCCCATGACTCAGCGCCGCGTCCTGTCCCGTGTGTGTGTCCTGCGTGGGCTGACTCGTTTATCAGGCCAGTATGCGGCACATTTTGCACGTGTCTGCACCTTGTTCAGTGGCCCATTGTCATGTGTGCGACATGGTCATGGCATGCCAGGCTGCTATATCGAATAGAGCCACCCCTAAAACGTTCATCATAAGCGCAACTCACATTTAATTGGCCCCAAACACAACTGGACGGCGACGTATAATTGATATGCTAACTGTAGTAACTATACGAGTTATACAAACAGTATAGTCAAGGCCCCTTGAACAGTTCCCCGGGGCATTGACAAATATGAAAGCATTGAAACTTGTTGGGACTTAGGTAAACTAATTTGATTTCTCAATATACTCTCCACAATCTCAGCTCTCTCTAATGCATTTTTTATGGCCCACCTTAAGGCGGTCAATCGCTTTTGGTGTTTTTTTTATGCGTTTCACTTTCATTTATGCCAGGCTCTGCACGGTGCTATGCTGTTCAGTTTCAGGTTCCGTTATTCGCATGACCCTCGTCAGACAGCAAGTTGGACTCTTAGTTTTAGGCGTGACTCATGACAAAACGCAAACCCAAGTAATTTAATTTAGTTGCCCAAAAAGCCCGGAAAAAAAGCCAAAAACTAGGGAGTTTGTATATTGAGAGAGCGTCGAAGCTGAGATACTTTATTCATTTGTCGAGTGTCAAACAAATATTAATATTACTGTGGTTATTATTATAACTATTAGTCTAACTTTTATGGGTGTTATTATTATTATCAGCGATATCAATATCATTACTAATTTTATTTTTATTATTTTAAATATTAAATATACTTATTATCATACTCATACATACGCATATATAATATCATTATTAATAATATTATATATATATATTATTATTATAAATATAAAATATAATATTCTTAATTTTTATTGCCATGTTTCTCATTATTATTATTCCCTATATCTCTATCATTGATTTTTATTACATGCATTAAGAAAGCTTATCAGAAAAAAGAAAGCATTTTTGGCAATATCTAGCAAAAAGTATCAATTACTTCAGAGTTAAAAGTTACCCACTGAAGTGCATAGCTCCCTAGCCATGTTAACATGCTCTCACCTAGGGTATCGAAAAACAAAATACGACATTCAAAGTGCTTTGGGCGACGGCAATGACGCAACGGGAAACCTTAGAAAATAGGCAGTCAGGCAGGCAGGCAGTGCAAAGTGAGAAGGAAGCAAAAGCAAAAAATATTCACAAAATATTAAGTATACGCCCCCAAGGGCAACCAACAAAAATATTTGTTCTAGCGCCAACAAAAATCGCAAAAGAAATAATAACAACAACAGTTTTTTATTTAGTTGCAGAAATGGGTGGCAATAGCAAAAGTCCAAGCCAAAATATTAGAGTAATTAAAAAGTAATTAATAATATATTTAAGTCAAGCTGAGGTCGCGCTATAATAGCTGCAAATTGCTTGTTAGCCAGGCAGAGATCGCTTTAAAATGCAGCCTACAAATATGGTAAAATAAAAAGCCATAAAAACATCTAGCAACCGGCAGGATGTGCGCCATAATGTGCAATGAGCTGCGGCGGCGACCGATTTTCAACTCATTTCATAGGCGAACGCTTAACGAGCGGAAGTTGTGGCAACTCAGGTGTGTATATGTGTGTGTGCGTGTGTGTGTGTGTTGTGTGCGCTGCATTATTAATGAGAACTTTTTGCCTTGCAAATGCCGCCTTGGCAGATTTGCAAACATCGAACGACGCAGCCAGCACGTGACAGCTTTACTGCAGTGCCACTTACCCAGCGGCAGCTGTGGCAAGTTTCAAGTGGCAAGTAACAAGCAGTTGCCTGCTGCATTTGCAGCATTTGCAATCTTTGCTTAGGTAAATAACATGCGCTCCATTTAAACGTTACGACGCTCAATGATTTCTGAATTTACGTTTGTTCACAATTTTACTAGGTCAGCCGCAGGCAGCAGAAAGCCCGTGCAAAGCCTCATCGAATTTATATATTATGGCTGCCAAGGCTGTAAAACTGCTGATGAAAGATGTAAATAATCTTGAAAATCGATAAAAGAATATAAAAGTGTATAAATCAAACTTAAGCAAACTCTCACGTTTTCACGGATTGAGGCGAAGCATGCTGCTTAAAATACCATCCATTCGAATGGCGTATATATATATATATATATATATATATATATATTTCAATGAATTACACTGATACAGACAAGCTTTACTATTTATAGAACAAACAAATCAAGACACAACATTATTGAAGCAAGAAAGATTGAGAGAGAACGAGAAAGACACGTTCAAGTCCCATTTCGTTCCACTTCTCATTTTCTCTGTCAATATATAATTTATATAATATGTATTCTGATATATATATATATTAATTCCATTTTATAAAAATTATATTCCTTTCAAAGAATTATAAATGTTGCTATTTTGCTGCTCAAGTGCATCCTTCGAGAAAGGCGCAAATGCAACAAGGAGAAAAAGCGCATGTCAAATGCCATTCAATTGTTGCGTATTTTCTTTTCAAAGTAAAAGTAACAATAGCTTACGTGCTAACAATACTTATCAGACAGATCACAAGACAACTTACATCTACTTAGATAAACGAAAAAGACGAGAGCGTGATGGAAGGCAGAAACCTTCAACGGGTTTGTGTGCGACAAAATCACGCGCCCTCACATAAATCTCATGTTAATGGAGACTGGGGGCACAATCAACATTTTGTCACGTCAATGCAATGTTGTTGCTCAGCGTGTTGTTGTCATCTTCCAGCTGCTGCTCCAGCTCCTGCTTCTGTTGCAGTTGTGCAGACTCCCTGAAGGCATTCACTGGCATTTTGTAGGTGATGGGCAGCTGAGGTATTGACGACGACGGCTGACTCAGCCGTCCAAATGGCTTGGCATCGTTCGTCTCCAAAAAGAAATTGCCGCGCAGTCTGTCAAATATGATATGGTTAGCTGTGTTGTGCTGGCTGCACTATAATTTATATCGATTGCTCACCTTGGATCAGCACCGTAGCCCATGTAGGCACGTCCGTTGCCATCTCGACAGATGCCAAAGTGTTGCGAGGGCTCACACCGCTCGACGGGGAAGGCCAGCGGGTGACGGATGCTCTCTACAAAGTACTCCCAGGCGCGTTGATGGCTGCAGCCAACTGCAACGAAATGAAACATTGAAGCAAGTGTGTACCCCGCTGCAAGATACTCTGTTTACAAAGTTTCGCTTGGCTTACGCATTATCAGAAGCTTAACTGACTGAATTGAGGAAGCTTTAGGAGTGTTTTTCTTGCTATTGCTCAGTCAGAGAGAGGATAAAATTACATAGACAATATGCTTCTATTACCATTCGAGAACAGAGTATGGAAACTTAAAGAAACCCAGAAAATTATATGCAGGTCTTCTTTAAGTTTACCAAGTTTCAAGGGCTTGGCTGAAATTATCATTAGTCAAAGATGAGGCTCTATGGTCCGAAAGATGAATCTCTTTCTAGCTAGATGAACTTCATAAAATCTTATTTTACAAAGTATAGAAAGAACTTTAGCTTCACTTCCAAAAATCACATAGTCTAGCTATATAAACTCGAGTTAAACAAATAATATAGCATGAGCGGATGGACCTCAATCAACATACCATAATTTGCATATCGAAAATTACTTCTCAATTCTCTGTCTGCTTGGCAAATAGCTAGTTATAAGCACTTAGCCCTCAGCCTATATTTCCCATAGTCTTTTTGTAAACAGAGTATCTAGCTACATCAAGCTAAGGTTCCGGCAGCTTACTGATGATGTTCAGCCAGCGATTATTGGCGATTTCCTGCTTCGCACAGCCCGGCTGCAGAGGACGTCCGCCGTTCGGATAGAAGTCAGCATGTCCCATGGCTTTCGGATTGCCCAATATGCCGCCATCCGTGTGTATTACATCCACAAAACGTGCATCGCTTGAGCTGAGGCGACGATTGGAGCTGTTGCCCTCGAACAGTGGCAGTGCTGGATCCAGGGCCGTTATTCTGGTGAGCTTGATGCCCCACTCCTGCAGCTGTTTGCCGGCAAAGCCGGCTACCTCGGCACCCAAGCTAAACCCGATCAGATGTATATGCTTTACAGCATAGCCACTACTGACGAGATAGCGCAGAAATCGGGCCAGATAGCGCGCGGCAATAGGCAGATTCTCTACGGCGCTGGAGTACCAGGGCACAGCCACCATGGCGCTCCAATCAACGAGTATCACATTGTAATTGCCACGTCGCAAAAACGCTAAGGAACAGAATGGAAAAGGGTATGAGTTGCTATATGGACAGACCCTGGAGAGATTGAGTTACCATCCTTTAGCTCCTGACTGCTCTGCTTCTCCCCGTTGGCAGACTCTGAGAAGCCATGCAGATAGATGGCCAGCGGGTAATTGAAATTGAAATTGCTTCGCGCCAGTCGCCCATCGTCGCTCAACTGTAGCTGCTGGGCCGCGTTGCGGTTTTTCCTGCAAGTTGCCCAAATGACCTTTCAATATGCATGAGCCAAGCGAATACTGCCCAACCCCAAAAACTCACCTGGTGTAAAGCAGAAACTTGATGTCCTCGCGTTCGCGTATGGCACAGCAGTTGCTGCAGCTGCCACGCGGTGCTGCACTGTAGAAGATGGGAGAGCCGGCTGCAAATTGAGAGAGAGATAAATATAATACTTCCATTAAAAATATCTACAATTTTTTTATGATGCTATTTGAGCTTCTAATGCCAAGGCTTTATATATAATTGCATCGAGAATGATTTAGTCAAGAGCATCTGACTAGAAGTTAGCCCTGAAGATGCGAAAGCTAGTTGCAAAGACAAAGAGAGGAAGAGAGATAGCGAGCGAAGAGAAGTCAAGTGAGGCAAACTAATTGCTCGATACTCTGGTTAAAACATTTGTTGATTTTATGAAAACATATTTTCAATCCAATCTTCAACAATGATATCTGAAATAAAGACTATAGAAAAAAAATTTTAAATTTGTTATTCTTAATACTCAAAGTTTTCGACATGATGTAGTTCGAATATGCTTTCGCTTATTGGCTGAATACCGTTGGCGAAAACTCTCTTCACACATTTTTTGTATGACTTCAGGTTGTACAAAGCCGATCATTACAACAAGCTAATATACCCATTCTGTCCAGTTAAACATCGTATCATAACAATAATGAACAGCAAAGTTTCGATTTCAAATTTGCAATTTGGCATGTGAAAAATGCAAGCAATTATTTGGAATCAACTAATTGAATTATTAAGTGGCTAATGAGACAGCAAAGTCAACAACAACAGCAACGGTCATAACAACAAACAAACAATAGCCACAACAACATAAAACTTGGCCGAAACGAAACCAGCCAAGCGAGGCGCTAGTCAAGTTAACCGTGAACTTGAATCTTACATTACGATGTTGAGCGAACTAGCATAATAAAAAAGACAACGACAGCGAAAACGACAACGACAGTAACAATCACAGCAACCACAATAACAACCACAACATTGCCAGCTGGAACGACAACAACAACTACAATAAGACAGAAGCAGCACGTGACGCATACGCCGTGTATTACGTCTTAGCATAGCCAAATCTTACAAGCGAGTACCGAGATGCTTACAGAGTGACAAGCAAATTTTAGTAATGTGACAACGCATGCATACCCTGTAAAATATACTTTATTCAATTATATACTGCTTACAATTAAGATTTGTGAGAGGCTTTCTAGCTGTTTTAAGGAGGGAAAAAGTATTGCAGGCAGTTCCCCTTAGAAATTGATAAAATGCTGAAGAGAAGTCAAAAATTTAATGTCAGACCTAAAAGACAATTTAAGAGAGTAACTAAGCTATTGATGGAGCAAATTTAAAACTTATTAAACTGTTAAAGTTCTGATGAATCTACCAAGACAAACTCAAATTTAATTTATACAACTTTAATCTGTGCGTTACCAACATTCTGTAATAGTCAACATGCCCAAAAAAACGGCAGTCAAACTAGTTTATTTATCAAGTATTTTTAATCAATAGCTCAATGTTTGCTGAGATGTTGTAATGAGGGCGTGGCAGTGGGTCAACAACAACAACTACAGCAAAAGCACAGCCAAACGCAATGTCAATGGCATCGCATTCGCATATTTCTTCGCTTTTGTTTTGATTCACAAATTTATCGTTATTTGTGCATTGAATGCATTCGATTAAGCGCCAATAATGAAACGTTATAATCATGACCTTCGACAAGGTCGATTGAGTTAGCAGACTTGGCTAAGCGATTCGATTTTGTAGACTCGATTTTATGTATGTAGTTTAGACTTAACTTGTCTTTATGTAAATTAATGAGCAGTTTTTTCTCTCTCTGCTTTTAGCGGAAGACTTTTGTGACTTTTATAGATATACGTATATAAATATATATATATATATACATTATCTTGAATTTGTTTTGTTTTGTTTCGCATTCGTATTTGCTTCCACGTTTTGGCGTGCATTTTATTTAATTTCACATTTAAATATTACAGACTTTTTGTAGCTCGTTTAAATCTTTTTTATTTGTTTTGCTCATGTTGTCAGTCAGCTAATTATCAACCTTATGCCTCACTTACGCTTCTCATTGTTGTTACAGTATGAATAATCACGGCAGTTATGTTTTAGTTCTAGATTTGGTGTGATATATTCTTGGCTGACATTGTGTTTCGACAGCTATAAAAATGTCTCCACATAATGGCCCAAGGGATGCCCAACTGTCATAAAAATTTGACTAATTGGGGGCTTTTTAATTTAAGAAGCATATAAATCACCGTTAAGCTGAGTTCTTCCCATTACTTGTCCAATGAGCTATTAGGGAAAATATATATGAATGTATTGAGCAAAGTTCGCAAAGTTTTTTGAAAGTTAACATTTTGAATTAGAATTTAAAAAAAGAAAAACGTGTTTGCCAGGATAAAAATTGAGTACTATAATAATAGACAAATTTAATATAGAGACTGCGCGAGACTCTTACTAAGACCATGCTGAAAAACCTTTAGTGCTCCGTTTTATCGTATTTAAATTAGTTCTATGGATAGTTTAAAATAATTCAACATTGGGGATTGGCTTTACACAGACATTTCTTGTCATCACTTTTTCAAACGTTATGTGTTTAAGATATTCAGCTTACTATATTAATTATAGATCTTAGTCATTACGGTAACGTTTAACTAATACAAACATTTCATATAGTTAAGATGATATTGATAAGATTATATTGTAAATAATATCGTCACAACTTTAATGAGACTTAAGTATAGTTCCTTATTTTTAATATATTAAAAATAAATCATTCAAATGTTTATTAATGCTTAGATTAGTCATTAGCAACTTAAGATAATTTAAAAACAAAACAAATTAAATAAGTTTTAGTGTTGAATATATATTTAATAATATATAATAAATCTGTCTTCTCGGACATGACAGCTTAAGTTTTGATAATCACTTAATTAAATCATAATCATCAAGCCAAAATAGTCGACAATATATAAATATATACACATATTTATATAAAGCTCAACTAAATTATGATAAATCTGTAGAGTCTTAAGGAATAGTGCAAATACCTTGGCCGCTTTTAATACACTTTTGCTTTCAGTTAGCAACAACAACTAAGCGCTGTTCAGTCAACCTTAACCAAACATAAATAATTTTTGGTAATATTGCCGCCAGCTGTACACATCTATATATTACACATATCTCCCACACAATTGAGCTATTAGAAGCCTTGACTTTATTTACAAGTTAGTGCGGATCCGATGAGCCATTGTTGTTTATTGGCTGCCCGGTGGCATAGGCGGCCTTCTTTCACAGCTGAGTAAACCCACAAATAAGCCCAAACAAATGTAAGCAACACATATCAATGCACACACACACACACATACACACTAGACTTTTATCTACACACATGCTATTTATAAAGTACATAGTATTTACAATCTATACCACCTTGAACTTATGCACAAAAAATATTGTGTCTAAAAGCAAGAGCAAACAGTTCCATACAAAGAACAACAGAAGAGGGAGTTTACTTACAGAGCTGATATCTTTAAATACGTATCTAGTTTTGGCTCTGCTAATGCGTTAAGAATACATTGGGGAACTTACCCAGCAGAAATGTAAAGACATTGCACAATGTTGAGGCAGTTGGCAATACCATCGCAAAATTTATGCGTATGTTTTATGATTTTGTTCAGATATATATTCGAATTTTTAGTTTGTCAGCGGGGCCAAGCGATTTGTGAGCGATCAATGAACTTGGGACATGCTCATCCACGAAATTTCACACTCTGTGAACTATTTGAATTTGTTTTATTTAACGGCTGCTTCCGCATTGACAGCCCTGCTATATTAATACGCACACACAAAGGCACACAAGTTATATTTATTTTCAGTTAGCGCCAACAACGCTCCGTTCTGGCCAAGTTTCGTAGATGAACTGAACGCGGCTGGCGACGTTCGTTGTCTAGAAGCTGTTGAGCTCGATTGCTTGAGTTAAGCTCGATTGCTTGTTGTGGCTGGGCCATGCCTGGCTGAGAAATCAATGCGCCCTATGCGAAAAAAATCAAAACAAAAGACTGAGGCAACGAACTTGATCGTCGCAATTTTCATGCCTGTTCCGCCTTCGTCTGTGTCAAATATTTAGATTAGGCAATCACACCCGCGCACACGTTGGAAAAGTCGTTAAATTGTTGTTGAAATTGTTATTTTTTTTAATTTCCTGATGTCGCGCGCCAATAGCTTGCGCCTAGCATACGAAATGAAGCTGCGATGTGGTAGATCGTTGAAATGCTTTTTTGTTTTCTGCACCGTAGACGAACTACGAAAGTTCAGCGCCAAGTTGAAAAGGCTTTAATTTAGCTGACTTCGATGCAGGGACTTCGTTTGGCTGTGATTACACTGAGAAAAAGACCAACCTATTCAATCAATTTAAAGCGTTACTTGGTTATTTGTAATATAATTTAATAAAGATTTGAATTTAAAATTTAATCCAAGACTTCTTAGAAAAACAAAATGAAACTGGTTTGGGATATCTATTGAATATTTGATCTTAATATTACAACTTTTTTCTCGAGTCCCTTATAGGCAAATATATATATATTTGCACTGATTACACGGACAAAAAATTAAATAACTTTTTAAATAAAGAATCATTATTTCGGAGATCTAATTTAGACGTGCTTAGCTCTGATTATACTGACAAAGAAGCTAAAGAACTAAACATTAAAAAAAAATATATACACTGAGAAAAAATAAGGATTTACTATGTCAATTAACTGCACATTCTTGCATTCTTTACAGAGAAACACTTGGGTGATTTTATTCCATTTCTAAAAACGGAATATAGTTTATTGCGGATAAATATTATTATATTCACATTGGAAATTTACTCTTCTTGCTAAAGTCTCTCTGCCAGTGTATCGCATTCAGCCGGCTCACCTTGACCGAATGCTGACTTTTGGTTTCCATTATGCCAATAAGATGCTCTCAGTCTACGCAGCGGATGATGCTTATCGCCTTTCGTTGACCGTAACCAACTACAACAGCAATATTAAAAGCGGTTCTGACCAACCTCTAGCTGCTTCGCCCTCTTCTTCTACTTCTTTTTTGGCTGCTGCTGAGCTTTTGTTGTGGGTCAATTAGCGAGGCGCTGAGTTTTGCATTAATCAATTGGCTCAACATTTTGCTCAAGTTGCGGGCGGATCTGACTATGATTTATGCATAGATTCAATCAGAAACTGAGCTTGACTCCGTGAAGACCAGTAGTCAGGGTCGAAATCTAGAAATAAATACTGGCGACTATAAGTTATGACAGCTGACACCAGCTTATTAGCTATTTGGCATTCGGAAGCACGAGGTTTTACATTGATTGTGGTTTGTAATTCATTGACTAATTGGCCATTGCAATGCCTTGTTTGGCTTTTTCGGCCATGAAAGCCGCCCAAGAGCAAGGCTTTAACCGTGTTCTGGCCCATTGCAAAACCCGATTCGACTGAATGCTTGTTCTTTTACGACTTCCTCGTGCCTTGAAAGGTGAGAAGCTTAAGGGTACATTGCACGCCGATAATTGCAATTGTTTATTTAAATTTACAGTAAGACTACAGTAAGTGCGCTAAAAATAACCAACAGTTATGTCTAGCTGACGCTCAGCCAAAAGCTATAAGCCACTGACTGTTAACAATCAATTCAAATGACAAAAAATGCACATGAAACTGAATAAACGACGATTGAATACACTTTTTCTGTATCAAAAATCAAACTAGGTATAAATCTTTTGAGGGACGCAGCCTAAGTCGGATGAAATATTATAGTATATTATTATAATATATTATATTATATATATTATTATATTGTTATAATATTATTAAATAAATATTATTTTTTTTTAAGTTTTTTGTAATTATTTATTTATATGAAATACTCTTAGGCCACTTAATCTTAACAGAAATTAATTATAATTATTTATATATATATATTTATCTAAAATATAAAAAGAAATGAATTGAATATAGATATTTATATGTCGTCATAAAATATAATATAATTTGAGTAAAAATTATATAATATGTTTACGACTTCACAATTGTATTAATAGTTTTTACATATATACTATAAAAATTCATAGTCTATACAATTTGCTATAAAATATGTATATATGTATAAGCCAATATGAGATATAAAATGTTTTCTTATTATAACCAGTAACTCGCCTGAATAATAAATATATTAGTTAATGCACGCACTGTCTATATCTATATATATATAATATTACGTTGATAAAATATTATATTATACTGCCTACTGCCTATACAAGTCAAAGCACATCCCTACTGTATCGATCATAGTAAACCAAATATGCGCATTTTTATACTTACTTTATGCATATATACAAATTGAGAAATCCGCTTATACTAAGACCTATTTAAGCATTGAAACTAGATCTTAAAGATATATCAATGTCACTCTGTTGTGTTCCCTATTTATAAATATAGTGTATTGTTCGCTCAGGAAATTTTTGAAATAATAATATATTGTGTTTTACACATGAATAAGTACTATTTGAGATTTTGCAGTTAATATTTAATGTCTGACCTGGGAGAAATAATAAAATAACTTTAGTTTATTAATAAGTTTACTATCACTATTCATACGTTTCATGGCCACATAAAAATTTATAGAAAATAAGCTTCTCATCTCATAAGATTTTTGAAGGTACAAATCTACAAATATAACTAAGTCAACCCATTTCCTTATATCAATAAATATTACTCTATATATTTATTCTAGTACTTACTCTTTCGATGTTACATATAGCTCCTTATAAGCATTATACCCCATTTCGCACTCAAGCTATCAAAATATTTGCTGACTCACAAAATTAATGAAAACAAACAGCAAGAAAAAAATGCAATCAAAAAACAACAAAAAACGAAAATTAACAATGCGAAATTTAACAATTCTTAAGTATAAATATGTATAATATACGATTTATGCATAATAATCCAGCCTGAGGTCAAACTCCCACCCCAAAGATAAAAGCTTAAAGATAGAAGACAACAAGAGCAAAAATCGAACTGCGTCATTGGCCAATTTAGTTAATTTAATTATTGATCCGAATCACTGAGATTTGGATATCATATAAATACAGTTAGTCAATGCGTAGTTTGAACAATAAAAAATTAAATTTCAGATATATTGCCCCCAATGAATGCTGTGATTTAGTTTACAGGTGTGTCAAATGCCTTCCGGCAGTAGCCTTGACCAGAGTGTGACATAATTTAGAGTTAAGCAACTGTAAATTGTAATGAAAATAAAAATCTATTTTAATTGTATTTATTTATGTGCAAAAGGAAAAACTTACCACCGCTAATAGCATATTTATAATCTTACTAAATGAAAAAAAAAAGATAATAGGTTTAATGTGACAAAAAGCGATTTATCGCTGCTGTAATTTACTTTGAATATTATTTATAGGCAGGGAAACTTGACATATTTATTTTGGCTCTTACATAAAAAAGAATCTATGATACAACCAGATATGTTTTCACATAACAAAAATTTATTAAGAGTAGAACATAAGAAAATCATATGAAGAACTAAAACTAAAACCTTAACTTATTTCTAACCGAATACTTTTTTTTTATTTCAAGCTATAAAATTTTCCTTTTAATGAATACTACGCAACAGTCATTTGAGAAATTAATACGAAATGGCTTCTCTAGCAACTGATTCTGTAGAAGTCAAAGTTAGGTCGTCAAACATCCATAAATATGTCAAAACTGACATGGAAATATATTTATTCTACTATTTTATCATTGTCTCGATTTCATGTGTTGATGGCAAAAGTGTAGCATACTTTTAGGCAAAACGTAAAAATGTTTTGTATAAACAAGAAGATAATATTTACAAAATATGTGCACTTTTTTGTAGGACAAACTGCTGAGCAAGTTGGAGGAAGAGAGCGAACCGGATCCGCCAACCTCGCAGGAAGATGAATGCGTGATATGCATCAATGCGCGCGCCACAATGCAGACCTCGCCCTGTGGCCATCGCGTCGTCTGCCGTCGCTGCTTTGTGAAGACCATACAAAGTGCCGTGGCACAGCGTTTGCTGCCGCTGCGCTGCGTGATCTGTCGAGCGCGTGTAAATCGGCTGACCTCATCGTCGGGCAGCTGGCGCATACAGGAATCGGCCAGCAGCTATTCCATGGGTGCCAAGAGCTGGGCCTCGGCGGGCGTGCATGCGGGCGGCGTCGTCGCCTCTGCCAGCTCCTATTCGATGAACGATGCGCACAGCGAGCATCACGCGTTCCATCAGCCCACGCTGCACACGGCGGCTGGGGGACGACACCATCATCATCAGTATGGAGCGCCACGTGGCGCTCATGGACGTGTCTCGCAATCGGATAGCTTGTACTCAATGAGCTCGACAGGCTCGGCGGGCTCTACGTTATCGGGCTACTCACACTACTCCAAGACGTCTTCCATATCGAGCAGCGGCGCCTGCTCGCCAGCCTCGCCGGCGGCGTTGGCGCACATAAGTACTCATCACTTGGCGCCGCCATCACCCAACACACACCATCACCATCAGCAGCATCATCATCAACATCAGGTGATTTCACCTTCAGGCTCATCCTCTTGCTCTAGTGTGGGCTCGCTATCGCCTCGCGACTCGGGCGTTCATCACTCGCATCACGGCGGCTGTCCCAGTGGCTGCTCGGGTGCTGTGCCGCGCAAGCCACTGCATACGCTCAGCAACTCTGCCTCTACATCTTCATCAAGCAGTAGCAGTGGCAGTGGCAGCGGCTGCATGACACCCACGCCCACACACACCTATCCAGGCAGGCGGCATGTAAAGAGCCGCATGCTAGATCTGCAGAATCGACTGCCACCCATCAAGGAGTTTCGCAGTCCAGCCAAAGTGCCACATCCCTCGCCGGTGCATGTCAGCAATCCGCGCTTTCGGTGCGTCCCGTACTTAATCACCTGCCAAACAACAAATTAAACACATTTTACTCTCTTCGTCTTGCAGCTATGCCTCATATACGAAGTCCAGCGGCCATGAATTGGCGCCACTGCTGCGTGAGTCGACGTCACCGCCGCCGCCTCGTCGGCCTAGTCCCATGAATATACAGCTCAGCTGCTCGGCTTTAGCGCCGCCCCCGCTTAAGGCAGGAGGCGCCAAGATTTGCCCGCTCAACGCCAAAAACTCGCTGCCTAAAAATGCCTACGTGATGCCCAAGGACAAGAAGCTATCGAATGCTCCACAGCCACCCGCCAGCAGCAAGGGTCAGGTCGCCAAGGCCACAGCAGCAGGCACAGCGGGTGCCGGCGCCGGCGCTTCTTCCTCAGCCAAGTCGGGCAGCAACTGCAGCAAGCCCCACTCAAACGATTCCAATCGCAGTTTTCCGCTCTTCTCCAGCAGTAGCAGCAGCAGCAGCAGTAAGTTGATCGCGATAGATGGCGCCAGTGTGGCGGCAAAAATTAATTAAGTTCCGCTTGACAATTTTGCAGAAGAGAAAGCGGATAACAAGAAAAACGAATCCATGGAGCGCAAGAAGAAGGAGGAGAAGCTCAAGATGAAGGCTGAAAAGGAAGCCAGAAAGGTGAGTACCTCATACCCCCTCTTCCCCTGTCTCTCTCTTTCTCTCTCTCTGCCTCTCTCAGTCTTTCACTTGCTCATTGTGGAGCAGCCGGCTTTATTGTTTCGCCGCCAGGGGGCGCCATTGTTTGTAATTGGCCTCGTTTGCTTCCGCTGCAAACTTTTTCATTAAACGCGGGACGAGCGCGTCTTTTGTGCATTTCACCAATCCCACTTTTCCCCACCGAAGCCCCATCTCTAGCAGTGCTGAGTGGGGTGTGGGAGCGGCGCTTGCTAACAAAAAAGTAGCACATAATGCGCGCTGGGTAGTTTTTTGAGCAGTTGATGCACTTTTTAAGCTTTCTATTTATTGCATGTTGAGCAAGCAAATAGTTTGAGTGTGAGGCTGATGCACAAGCATATACCCTGTAAACACCGCTTAACTCTTATAAATGATCTTTGCGTAGGATTCTCGTTGCCTACATATACACTAAATAGAGTGAAATAAATTGAGGGAATCGTTAAGCTAGATAATACCCTTTTAGCAACATTATAACTTGGGGCCGAACACATGGGAGCTATTAGACTTAAAGATACTCTGCAAAAATAATTTAATATTAATATATCAAAATATTTAATTGATGAATAAATGGAATCATTAATATTAAAATATATGATGATAGATTAGCAGATACTCTATAAATACTATATACGATGCTGCAATGATGATGATGTTTTTAGTTACACCTGCAATGCAGTTTTATAGAATATTTTGTAATACATAGCGTGGGCAATAGTCTTGCAGTCTTGTATAAATACAGTAAGTATAAATAATTAAAAATATGGAGCGCATATACCCTATCGACCTAAACACTTTCGCCACACTAATTAGAAGCATAATGTTATAAAGTTTCCTGCTTATATAACGGGTTATTATAACTCATTTTATGCATTTAATTTCATGGCAGGAGGAGAAGCGACTGGCCAAGGAGGAGGAGCGCCTGGCCAAGCTGCATGCCAAGGAGGAAAAGAAACGGGGCAAAAAGGAGGCCAAGGAGCTATTATTGGCAAACGATGGCAATAATAAGAAATAAAGTTAATTAACGTGCAAAGCTAATGTTGAAATTACAAACGATAAATGGAAACTGTATTATATCAGACATAATACACATACAGACACCCACACATTCCATACAAACGAGCTTGATTGTATTTATAGGGTATTTATTTACTTTAGTGCTATGTACAAAACAAAACTAATTTTATGACACAAAAAAGGAAAAGAAAAACAAAGCGAAACTCGTCACACAAAAAATTGTTTTTAGTGCAGAACAATTTTTTTGTTGTAGTTATATTTATTTATTTATTTTTTCATTCTTATTTTATATTAAAAAAAAATAACTTTTGTAACTCTGCCTTAGCCACAGAGCATACGAAAAAGTTAAGAAAATAGATCCATATTCTAGAATTCTCCTTTTAGATTTTGTGTTTTTATTTTTCAGTCAAGCCTAACAAACTCATCTGTCTCATAAGTTGAAAAGGTTGTTCCAAACAATTTAAACAATTAAAAAATTTGAATGAAAAACAAAAGAAAATTTTCAACTTCAATTCTACGCCTAATAGATTTTAATACCAAATGCGAAAGCGTAGCTAAAGCAAAAGTAAACAACAAAAAAAAAGAAATGATGAATAAATATTTGAAAATAAAGTTAACTTAAGAAATCTTTTGAATCCCTATAAGAAAAACAAATATTTAGCGAACGTTAACCAAATTTGAACGTGTTGAAAAAAATTCTAAAGTAGTTTTGCATATTATATATACTACCAACTAATATATATATATATATATATATATATATATATATACATATATATGTTACTGTGTACTATGACCATAGTTCTATAGATTCTATGCCCCATATATTGGAAACTGTTCAAATGGCAAAACATAAGCAATGTATATTACTAATTGTTTTCGAAAAACAAACCCAAATAAAGACAAAAGTTATTTAGTTAGACTTGTTCTTGCCTTCTGGGGTCTCGCGCTCTTTTCTTTCCAGGCACTTGAAGAAGATCCTGCCGAATATGGCTGGCAAATCGCGTTGGCACTGCAGATTGCCCATCTTGTGTATGGCTCCGTAGTCCTTACAGTTGATCACATTGTCTCCATTGCAGTCCTGAGCGTTCTTATACATATAGTTCTGTATGGTGTCTGCCGCACAGTGTGGATCATTGACGCAGTCCGTGAAGGCTAACAGAGAGGAAGACTTTACTTCAGTTATGTGAGCTGCCATTCATATATATATATATATATAAATATATATATATATATATATATGTATGTATATGCCCACCATCGCCATCCACCGCATCCATGCTGGGCACTGCTAATGAGCCTCCAGCCCTCCAGTAGGTCCAGGTGATGCGAAAGATACCACAGGCTCCATTCACACAGATCTTTGTTGCATTGCATCCGCTCATCGCCTCGCATAAACATTCCAAGCAGTCTTCCGTGACGGGCTTATTTACAACTGTGACGGGGTAAGTGGGGGAAGTGTCATTTAATAAGAGCTGCTTAGCATATTAGTCGCTTGTATTCAATGGAAATACATCCAGTATCGGCAAAGCCGGTTTACATTATTATACGTATTCAATATATGAGCAACAATTATCTGACACTGCTGTTGCACAGTGCTACGAAAGGCATCGGAATTAATTTTAAAAACTTAAATGATTGTTTAATCAGGATAATAAATGTCTCTAGATTCATTTTAAATACACTAAAGTTAAAGATTTCATTTTTTACGAATATATATAACAAGTATAAGATAGATTTTAGAATCGATCAATTTAACCATTTCTGAAGTAACACATGCAGCTTGAAGCTTCGACATTCGCATCCACACAATAGCCTGGGATTCGAACCAGAAGCCTGATTATTTAATTAAGGACTGAAGACTGCTCATCAATTATTTATGGTAATATAATTATTAAAGTCATTATCACATTTATCATTTTTTTTTATATTATTTATTATCATAATTATCATTTTTTATTCTGTCGAGCACACTCCAGACTAAATGGTTAATGTATTTAATTATCAAAGTAATTATTACACTTATAATTTTTTTAAAATATTTATTATAATTATTTAATAATTATTATTAATTATTTTATTTTATCTATCCTTATCTTTGTAGCATCAATGCTCAAGCTCATTCCAAACTGAATCTCAACTGTCTTTTAATGATTCAAATCATTTTTAAATTTATTTTAGATGCCTTACCTTCTTTATCAGCACCAATGTGCCTTATAGAAAATAAAGCCCACACTGAAAAAACACTGAACAACAAGAAAATGCGATTGCTTAACATTTTTAATTGCTTGACAATTATTCAGTTTCTATCCGAGCTGTTGGCGTTGCCACGCTTAGCGCACGACTGAGTATCGCGAAATGGAAGTAAAGCCATAAAAATAAGATCAAGCAAATGCTAAATTCAGTTTTCTTATGACAATTGTGTTTTATTAGCTGGAAAACCCTTATACTATATATTACTTAATAATTAAGTTAACTTTTCTACAATAAATAGAATCAATTAAAAAATTAATCAATTCAGGTATTAATTGATTGCTGTTGCTGTTGTTGCATCTCGGCACGCTTCAGACACTTTTTGAATATGCTCTCAAAAGTGTATGGCATATCGGCTTGACAATTGAAGGGACCCATATAGTGTATGGCGCCATAGTCGAGACAATTTTCCTGCTGATCTCCATTGCAATCTTGTCCATATTTGACCATATAGTTTTGCAGGCTATCTGCCGCGCAGTGCGGGTCATTGGCGCAATTCGTAAACGCTAAACAATGGATTTGATTAGAATACAGATAAGCGCATTCTCTCTCTGTCTTTATAAAACATAATACTACTCACAGTTTTCCAATTGGGACGGCTCTCCATTGACCGTCAACCGACCCGAGTCGACCCACTGATCCCACGTAATGCGAAAGATGCCACATGCCCCATTGACGCACACAGCTGTTGCATTGCAGCCACTTAATGCCTCGCACATGCAAACTAGACACGTCTCTGTGATGGGACGCTTCTGCTCTGCCTTAACTGCAGCCACGCCCGCAATGAGTAATACAGACAAATACATCAAGTTTTTAGTTGTAAACATTTTAGTTTCCGTTTCGATTGATTCAAATGTTGCCGAGCTACTGAACAGTTCCTACTGTTGGTTGTTGATATTTATATAGATAGTCATTTGTTGCAGCTATTAAATAGAGTCTATATACTACAGTTCAGGAAATTACACACTACGCGAATACAGTTTAATGATCCAACCCACATTAAGTGACAAGTCTTCTATTTCATTGAGCTCAATAATTGTTCAGGCTTAGGGGAATCCTTCACATTTAGCATTATATAATTATATAGATTATTCTGAAGATGGTTTTAGAAAAGTAACGTCTAGTTATTGATATACAAGAGCTTCCCCGGAGAAAAAATGCTTTAAAAAGCTGTCATTTATTTATATAAATATGAAATATTCATTTATATTATATTATTGTCTCTTTCCACATTAATATAGTGTAATGAGATACAACACACTGCACTGATCGTCCCTGCGAAGTTCGACATCTTTATTTTAAATTCCTATCTTATAGAAACAGTCTCTTTACAAATAAATACTGGTTTTTATTATGTACCTATACTGTGTTTGACGTACGAGATGCTCTTAAATTCTTCATTATCGTCAAAGATGATCTTTGTAAATGAGAAATAGTATTCAAAATTAAATTAATCTTTAATTCATTTTTAACGTCTACGATCCCAATACTATGATATGACATTATATACTATTTTCACAATTTTCAAATAATTTTCTTAGGATATTTCCAAAAGATAAAGAAACTTGTTTTACATCTTTATAAATACTGAGTTCATTTACATATATATATGTTATATTATATAATACATATATATAGGTTATATGTGGAATCTTTATTAATTAACTTGGCTTTCACAATTCTAAAAAAAATTCCCCAGAAATTATATTATATATTCAGATTATAGTTGCAATATAAAATCAAGCTTACTTTAAAGAAGTATATCCTAATCATATATATGTATAAGCTTTTTATCAGCTTTTTCTCAATGGTTATCCTTCCTTAGATTTTACTCAAAACCCTGTAGCTCATAGTTCTCAATGCAGTCATCGAAGGTACTCTGAAATTTATATGGCATTTCGCCATGACAGCCATATGCGCCCAATTTGTGAATTCTGGCATAATCGTGACAGTCCATTTCCCCATCATCGTTGCAATCCTGATTGAATTTCTTCATATAGTTCTGCACGCTGTCGGCGGCGCAGCGCGGATCGTTCGCACAGTTGATGAAGGCATCTTCCGAGTCGGGCTCATCACCATTTGTGGTCAATTTGCCCGCATCCACCCAATAGGCCCAAGTAATGCGGAAGATGCCGCAGGTGCCCTTATCTGGGTTGGTGCAGACGGCGGTCCCATTGCAGCCAGAGATTGCCTCGCAAAGGCAATTGAGGCACAGCTCCGTAACAGGCTTATCCAGCACGTGACCTTGCACAGTTAGGTTATATAATATAGAATATATAAAATAAATAGATCTTATACCAATCGGAACTTACCCTGCGCACGCACCAGGCTTGGGCAGAGCAGACAGACAAAACACAGGCCAATGTTCCATAAGATTTGCATTATATAGTATATGATAAGCCGGATTCACGTTCAAACTGTTCAGCATCTGAGCAGTTAATGAAACTAG
The DNA here is from genome assembly GCF_003285905.1 of Drosophila hydei. NCBI lineage: Eukaryota > Metazoa > Arthropoda > Insecta > Diptera > Drosophilidae > Drosophila > Drosophila hydei. The sequence goes on from NW_022045656.1 coordinate 3,968,224, forward strand.
CTTGAAATACTTGCTCGTACAGAGCCAATAAACACTCAAGAATACCGGTTTTAGGGCTCATTTAGATAGTAGAACAGATCAGTCAGCTATGTGAAAAAATACGGCCGTAGTTCTAATAGTATACCCCAGTAGTAAGCTTTTTCTGTTAGATACCATTAAGCAGTTGCTCTACAGCGTGCATCACAGAGAAATGCTACAGAGGAAAATCATGGGTATCTCATAGTCGTGCACTCTCCGTAAAAGCTGCTTGCAAAAAAGCGCACGCGTCGTACACATTATAATAAGTAAGTGAAGTTTCAAACCAACCAAGAGACTAAGCTTAAGTCGTTACTTATTATAACTTAAAGCTCTCCCTGCTACACGCTCATGCAGCTTATTGTAAGGTACATCAGCTAATGCATAATGTTTATGTATCTTATGTATAAGATACATGTGAGGTATGAACAATGAAACGACAATTATTTATAGTATTTATACTTTATACTAGATAGGACCACAAGCACTCGATAAACTGAAGTTTTCCAATTTTATCAAGATATATATATAATTACTAAATATCCCTCTTATAATTTAGTAGCTTTTTCAGATATATATATCTGACCCCTCTCGAATCAATCAAATCTTTTTCAAATTTATTTTTGTTTTTTTTTTTTTTATTTTATTCATTTTAAAAAGTTGGCTGTACTTTTCAAAGGGTATTTGCACAATTCAAAGTGATTAAATATACAAATTCCAATTTGTAGCTCTGCATATAAATAATTAAAACATACTGTCGTAGATCATATGTGTATATAGCTTATCCCGATGTGCGCACATCGAGGGGCGAGAAGGTGGTCAAGCACTTGTCCAGCGCACTCTGATATTGATAGCTCAGTTCGCCCTTGCAGCCATAGCCGCCTAGCTTGTGGATAGCCGCATAATCGTAGCAATCAATGCCTCCATCTCCATTGCAATCTTGTCCAAACTTTGTCATATAGTTCTGTATGGTATTAGCTGCACAGTACGGATCGTTCACGCAGTTGGCAAAGGCTAAAAGAGGCGAGAAGTGAGTTCAACAATGGTTAACATGGATCAACTAAAACATATTTAGTTATTATTTATTTATTTAGCAGCTAACTTTAAAATCTATGTATAGATTATATCTATATATATTATTATATTATATTATTAAGATGTAAACTAATGCCTTTATGAATTATTAGACTAATTAAACAAAAATTAAAACAAAAACATTTTTGTTAAAAATAAAAACTAATAAAAGTTTGAATTTTCTTACTATTCAAATAAATACTAGACTTGTTATCAAGTATCAAAAAAGTAGAAAGCTAAATTAAAAATTAAATGAAAAGAACAAAAAAAATCTATTTCTTTGCATAGTGTAATCAGGCAATATGAATCTGCATATAATTACTTTGTTGATTTGTTCTATAGTGTAAAACTAGAATTAAAAATTCAAAAAAACATTTCGCAAAGCAAATAAACTAATATTATTATTAGGAAAACAAATTCCAACTGCTCTGCTAAATGTAACTTGACTGTGTAGATCTGTGTGTTACTTACCATCTTCTGACTGGGGACTCTCGTTGGCCAGGGTCAGCTTGCCGCCATCCGCCCAATAGGCCCAGGTGATGCGAAACAGTCCGCAGACGCCGGCGCCACAAAAACGAGTCTGATTGCAGCCGCTAATGGCCTCGCAGATGCAGCCCAAGCACACATCAGTGACGGGCTTGTCTAAAATATATAAAAATATAAATATTAATGGAGCAAGGGTGCAAAGGGTATAGTGATTATACGACTTTTAGCTGATAAGCAGTAAATGATCTATAAATTCAGTATTTGCGATTAACGTAAGAAGCTTTCGAGTCTCAATAAAAAACTGGAAATTTTGTTTTGACTTTGTTTTTTTAATCTGTACACATTTTTGCTCAGAGATGTCATCGTTATATATTCTGAGATTTGGTAATCAAATAAATATATGTAAACTGTAAGTCAAGTTAATAAAATGTATATCCAATTTTTATATGTATATTTGTATACAAATATATATGTGTCAGAAAAAATATTAATAATAATACACATCGTACGCCCATGAACCTGACGTTCCGTTGGATGCTGTATATACCTACCTCTCTGCCAGCCATTGCCGAACTAGTTTTGCAACTTTCAATGGCAGCATCGAGACTTCAAGACTACATTGTCTTCTTTTCGTTTTGTTCTTTTTAACTACAATTTTTGAACTGGGCGTATGAGTCAATTTACCTTATCAAGAAGCACGTTTCAAGCAAAATTCTTTTATTTCCCAGGTTTTTGTTATTTTTTTTTTAATTTTTTGGTGGGTTGTCCAAGGTTTTCGCCTGGCAGATGTTGCTTGTCAAGTGCGAAAATTGATCTCCATTTTTTACTTATTTTGTATGCATGAGCTCTCGCCACTTATTGCTAATATGTACATATGTCTCCTGATGATTTATAGTACCTCGTAAAATACTTTAAAAACCTTGCAGAAATTGTATGACCAATTGAAAAAAATACTTAATCTGATATAGATATAATATACAAGATAAAAGTTTCTTAATAAATTATCTTTAGTTTGAATTAAGACTACTGCTAAAGATCAAACAGTTCCTCAAATTAATATCTATCATCTATTAAATTAAAATTAATATCAATTTGTTCAAATTATTTTGAATTATTTCATCTTGATATATTTTTAATAGTGCCTTAAATAAGTTGGCTTCTGCTGCTTGAAAAACGTAATTAATATAATTGAGCAGTTCCTCAAAATCTTTTTTTTATTGGAAAAATGTTTAATACCACGAAAAGCATATTAATTTTCCTTAAATACAATTTATTTGTCTTTAAATTGTAATTACATAAATTATTTAATTTATTTAAGATTGGAGTTAATACTTCATTTAATTACACAGTTCCGCAGAATTGAATTTAATCACCCAACATGAAACAAAGCAGTAAAATAAATTCCCTGCGAATGAAGAGTAATATTTTGAATTCAATTTTAGTTTTCATTCATTTTTACAATGCCTCAAAACAGCTTCACAATTTTTGCACTGACACGCTTCAAAACTATCTGAGTTCGGGTTCAATGCACTCTTTGAAATAACCCTAAAAGTTACTAATTTGGGTCAAAATTTGAATATGGTTTGCCGGATCTATATTCATTTATTTCAAAATTTGTCAGATAGTATTCACGTCTTTCATTTTATATTAGTTTTAATTAAATGAACACGTTTATAATTATCATATAATTACTTAGATATTAACTGTAGAAATCAAAGATAGAAACAATTACGAGTGCATGAAAAAATGTCACAACAAAGAGGTAAACTTTTCCCGGATCCGACAAGAACAATGGATGTCAAAAAAAAACTGTTCGTAAAGATGTGTAATAAAACGGGGAAATTTTAATATGTGCATATAATTTCTATATATATATTATATATATTATATATATATATATATTTATATATATATATATATATATATATTTATATATATATATATATATATATTTATATATTGCATACACTATACAATAACTATTTGCAAAAGCCTTAAACATTTCATCTTTATAAAATATAATAAATTTAACTCTTTAAACCATCAATCAATGCAGTTGTGCAATTTCAATTCAATTTAATTCCGTTTCATTAGTTCAATTTGAATAATCGGAAGTAGTTAGCAATGCCAAAGTAATTGGAAGCGTCTGTCAATACCCCTGATCGCAGTTGCATTCAATGTACATCACTTATATAGCTTCAAGCGGATTATCACCTAACGCATATAGATAAATATATGCGTTTTGTTAAGTATTGCCCGAAAAGCAACAGAATTTTGTATGTATAAGATTGCTAATTAATGTTAATGAAATGCACGATACCTGTGTACAGGTATTTCCAACACGCATTTGAAATACATATGCATATGTGACGGAATTTGTCAAACAAAAATAACAAAACAAATAATATATTAAATATAGTCTACTCTGTTTCACTTACCCTGGGCTTGTATCAAAGCGGCAAAGCCGAGGCACAGTAGAGCTCCGATAGCCAGAGTGCAGCACAACTTGTTTGCAGCCATTGTAAATGTGTATTTTTTACTGCCCGAAAAAATTGATGTTCTTGTGAATATTTAAATTGTAAACAAATTCGTAAACTTCGCTCTTCTAGTAGAACCGCACGCTGACGCGTTTCTCGTTTGACTGAGCTGCCAAACGTGCGGACTGCGCTCTTTTGTTCAACTACTTGAAAAAGCTTTTGCTCTAAACAAAAGACTTTAAGCACGAACTTAAAATCGTAACTGAAAAACAGCTTTTATGTGTCTGTGAGAAAGGGACAGAAAGAGACAGCGATAGACATTATTACGTTTAGCTTTGCTTTAATTTTATTTTGTATGCTTCAGTTAAAGAGTATATAGTTGCTTAGATCTTGTTGAAGGCAGCAATATCGACGGACTGCACGAAATCCTCGAACTCCTCAATCTTCTCCTGCAACAAATCAATCGAAACCTTGTCATCCTCGATGACGCACATAATCTGCAACTTGTTGATGCCATAGCCAACGGGCACCAATTTGGATGCGCCCCACAGCAGACCGTCCATTTCGATGGTGCGGACATTGCTTTCCATCTCCTTCATGTCGGTCTCATCATCCCATGGCTTCACGTCGAGCAGCACAGACGACTTGGCAATCAGCGCAGGTTTCTTTGATTTCTTGGCAGCATAAGCGGCAACACGCTCAGCCTTGATGCGCTCGGCCTCGGCATCGTCCTCCTCATCAGAGCCGAATAGATCAACATCATCATCATCGTCGGCAGCTGCCTTAGCGGGAGCAGCGACTGTGGGCTTGCCTCCAGCCAATTGGGGCAGCGGAGCACCCACCCAGGCAGAACGCTCACCTGCCTCGAAAGAGGCAATGTGACGGTACCAACGGGAAATATTGGCATAGCTGGCAGCTGGTGCCTTTCCCAGGGCATCAAACACAGACACATCGGCTTTGGTAGCGGTGTAGCTGAAACAAAAACCCAAAAGAATATATCATTAGAAATATGCCGACGTGTTGATCATACCTAACCTCACATTTGAGAGGCACATGCGGCTCGTCGCTTACCCGCTGATGTAGCTGTTGTTGGCCAGGAAGTCGTTCAACTCCTTGAGGCCTTGTGGGGTCTTAACATCACCGAATGCCATTTTAAATGCGCTTACTTTTTGTTAAATTCGCTTTTAAAATAAATGTGTCGTGCGCCGAGTTCCGTCTACGCTGGGAGAGTCTATGCGAAAGAGCCAGTGATGTACAATGGCGACAATATTTTTGCATAAATATCGAATCGTAATATATCGATATGTAAAATACACTATGCAACACTGTAAAATGGTTACTCAGCTGCTTCGTGTTAGTTCTGCTGGTCGACGATGTAATTGGCTTAATTGTTAAAATTTTGTTAAGCATAAGTGGTTGAATATAAATAGAAAATAATAAGCGATGAGTTGAAGTCCAAAACAAAGCAACATTAGCAATTGGCAATTCAACAAAACCGCTTCGATTAGCAGCAGACACACATATATCTGATTGATGATTTGAAACACCCTGTTTGTGACGCAGTTACACAACGTCAAGGGAAATTCTCAAAATTCTCAGTCTGGACGAGCAGTAGGCCTCGGGACCAACGATAGGGGCACGGACACAACGACAATAAGCATACAATTGGAGCTCTGCGACAATCGTCTAGCAGGTAACGATCGAATAATCGGTTCTATTTATAGCATGCCAATATGCCTCTAATTGAGTATTCTGTTCGGCTCTCTTTGTCTTTTTTGTCAATGCAGTTCAGGGCCGCTACGATTTTCACTTTCGTTATTTGGCAGAGCTCCTAGCAATAAGTTGGTTGTATAGTGTTCTCGACATGGTAGTCACTGCGTCCACTTGCCGCACGGAAACGGTTTTTGATTACAGCTGGATCCATGTCGTTTCTGCCTATTGGAATCGTTATCCAAACCCGTCCAGGTGTGCTACCTTTATCATTTACCATTAACAATATTTAATATAACTATACTCTTTGACGCAGTACTCATGTCCTTACCGAGGACACAATTAGGCGAGAAGTGCGCGATGGTAAATTATATTCTCGCCGTTTGTTATCGAAAACGAATCCGGTGCCTAAGTGGGGGGCACGTTTTTACAACAATTTGCCGGTGAAGATTGTTGAGGATTCGGTGTTGGACCCGGTAAAAAAGACATTTACAACATTTACCCGCAATCTGGGCATGAAAAAGATAATGGTAAGCAGACTTTGACCTCATGCGCGCGCACGCACAGGGTGATACAGGCTAATACCTACCGTATATTCCAGAAAGTGGATGAAATTGTAGTCTACAGCGAACAGAAGGACGGACGCACTTTAGCTGTCCGGAGTGCATACATTAGTTCTCAAGTATTTGGTTTCTCCCGTGCAATACGCGCCTTTGGCATTGAGCGCTTCAAATCGAACGGCAACAAAGCGTCAAATGGCTTTAACTACGTGCTGCGACGCATGTTCCCGCAGCATCAGCTGTCAGCGACGGCGTCATTAACGCCAATAAGTTCACAGAGCACAGCAGCGAGTGCTACATACAGCGATATGGCCAGTGCATCTGCGAATCACAGCGGCAGCAGTACATCCGAGGCTCTGAAGAGAACAGCGAAAATTAGTTACGAGTTTTGCAAAGGTCATGCCAGTAAAATTGCGCAACTTTTTTCCGTCAAGAACTAACTCAACAAGTAGAACTGAAAATGGAACTAAACTAGACGCGGTGACAGACTTGCAAATACAATCATCTATATATATATAAATATATATATATATATATATATATATTTCTATATCTATATATATATGCATGCATGCATATATATATATTTATATATATATATATATATTACATATACATATGTATGCACGCATACATGTATTCCAAAATATAACAAACATTTGCTGCATTTCATTCCGTGTGTTGAGCTGAATGGAGTTCGAGTATCAATCATAAGCTCAACACAATAACAAAAAATGCATGGAACAGCGAGTCATTCATATTAAATGGAACATTAGACAGTTCCCATTTTTCTATATATTTCGCTAAAAACACGTGTAAAAATTTGGATTTTTATGTACTGTATATATATTTTGTAGAAAATACATGCCTAGGTTAAAACAAACATTTGTATAACTTAAGACGTAAACCAAAAACCAGAAATGGAATTTGATCAACAAATATAAGCTCGTGCAAGGCGCGAAGTTTGTCTAGTGTTGTTAACTACCATATTTATTACCAATTACTATTCTAGCCCGTATAATGTACGGCAACGCTTTGAGAACAATTTTCGATTGATCGCTAGAACAGACTAGCAAAATATAGCGGTTTTGCATGAAATAAAGTTCAAAAAAATTGCTAGTGTTCGTTTTAGAAACAGCATTCCTTAACTCTTCAGTGTTAATAAATATGTAATTTCTTATAACCAAATTATGCAGAGAACAGTGTTTGGAAATTATAATTTAATGAGAAAAGATAAGTAACTCTTATCGATAAATAACTAGCTGCTTATCGAACTTCAAAGAAAAGTAGTCGGTTTTTCCCGCAATGTCATTGTAAAATTGATCTTTTATTTATGTATAACTAAATAATAAAAATAAATAGAAAACTAATGAAATGTCTAAAGTAAACGCCTACAACATGGATGACCAGAAAGAAAATGTGGTAAGCGGAAATTCCTATAATTTTTTTTTGAGTGCCTGCTTTTTTGTCTTATTAAATGTACAAATTTTATTTAGATTGTGAGCTTAACCAAGGCTGAAGACAATGCTGAGAAGGAATTTTTAAACACGATAGAATCCACGCTTAACAGCCGATTTGAGTGCTTGTTAAAACAGACAGAAATCTTTGCAAATTTTGTCCGAGATACGCTTTCAGAAGCAAAAAACCCTAAAGGTCTTGGCGGAAAGCCCAAAAGAGGCAGGATTCCTTTGCAACCGAAGTAGGTGAATATACGGATTACCTAATACAAAAATAAAATATATGTATGCATTGTTCAGGCATCAAGGCATTGTATCAAAGGGTGAGGATAGAGAACCTATTGGACCAGATACCAATAACAATAATATAGGTTACTTAAGTGCTTCGCCCGCCTTTATTGCAAACGGGCAACTGCGTGACTATCAGGTACGTGGCTTAAACTGGATGATTTCACTCTACGACAATGGAATCAATGGTATTCTGGCCGATGAAATGGGTCTGGGCAAAACACTACAAACGATCTCGCTGTTGGGTTATCTTAAGAATGTAAAGTGAGTGAACAGAAATTGAAAGAATAACATCCAGATCACTTGATACAATTGTCGTTTACAGACATGATACTGGTCCCCACTTGGTTGTTGTACCCAAATCAACTTTGGGAAATTGGATGAATGAGTTTAAGCATTGGTGTCCTTCGCTGAACGTCGTTTGTCTCATAGGCAACCAGAAGACTCGCAAGACTATCAAATCTAAAATGTTGACGAATGGGAATGGTAAATGGGACGTATGCACGACTTCATATGAGATGTGCTTGCGAGAACGCAGTCTATTGAAGAGCTTTCACTGGCAGTACATGATAATCGACGAGGGACATCGCCTCAAGAACGAAAAGACTAAGCTTTCGCTGACGATGCGCGAGTTCAAATCGAAGAATCGTCTACTTCTTACAGGCACACCTTTAAACAATAATTTGCATGAACTTTGGGCACTGCTTAATTTTCTGCTGCCAGATATGTTCAACTCCTCGGAAGATTTTGATGAGTGGTTCAATACGAATACCTGCCTAGGGGACGAGACGTTAGTTACCCGTTTACATGCGGTATTGAAGCCTTTTCTGCTGCGTCGTCTAAAGTCTGAGGTGGAAACGAATTTGGAACCTAAGAAAGAGGTAAACATCTATGTAGGCCTTTCAAAAATGCAGCGGGAATGGTATACCAAGCTGTTGCTCAAGGACATCGACATCATCAAAAGCACCGGCGAAGTGTCAAAAATGAAAGTTTCGAATATTTTAATGCAGCTGCGAAAGTGCGTAAATCATCCCTACTTGTTCGAAGGCGCCGAACAGCCTCCCTACACAACAGACTCGCATCTACTAAGAAACTCTGGTAAAATGTTCATTCTAGACAAATTACTGCTGAAACTTAAGGAGCAGGGCTCTCGTGTGCTAATCTTCTCGCAGATGACACGAATGCTTGACATTCTAGAGGATTATTGCAATTGGCGAGAATTTGACTATTGCCGCCTTGATGGCCAGACACCACACGAGGAGCGTAATAGACTGATCCAAGAGTATAATATGGAGAACAGCGCCAAATTTATATTCATGTTGTCGACTCGAGCCGGCGGCTTGGGCATCAATTTGGCCACCGCCGATGTGGTCATTATCTATGATTCGGATTGGAATCCACAGATGGATCTACAGGCCATGGATCGTGCCCATCGGATTGGCCAAAAGAAGCAGGTGCGCATTTTCCGTCTGATTGCAGAGAACACCATCGATGAGAAGATTATCGAGCATGCGGATGTCAAACTGCGTCTGGATAGAAAGGTCATCCAGTCTGGTATTAATAATCGTCGAATGCCCGATAAAAAAGAGTTGTTAAATATCATTCGCTTAAGTGCCAATGACGTATTTAGCATAAAGGACCTGGACACCACTGATGAGGATATCGATGTTATACTGGAACGCGGAGAAGCGAAGACAGCTGAACAGAGGGACAGACTAAATAGGCTGGGTAAAAGCACAATGCCCACCTTCACCATGGATACAAACAGTGGAGCTGGCACTTCCTCCGTTTATCAATTTGAAGGCGAAGATTAGCGCAAGAAGCAGGAGAATAAAATAGAACCGAAAAAGAAGCAGCGTAAATCTTAATAAGCTGACAAAATAATTTAGAATTTAGGAAAAATCAGAAGTCGAAATGAAAGAGCTGAAAGCTTTGATTAGTGTAAGATTTTAAAATAGTCAAGTGAAGTTATTTTTAATTTAATATTTTTGTTAAAATTAACATTTTGTTTGTACTCGTAAAAAAAGCAAATGGCAAAAATATAATATTAAGTTTGATCAAATTTCCGCGCAATACTGTGTCTAGTTGGATATTGTTGTTGTTGTAGCCCTGGATGTCGTTATCGAGTGTTATCGATGAATCGAAATTAAGGCAACCCCGAAAACGCCACTTTTTCCCGCTGTCGCTTACACATACAGACGCAGCAACGCGCAAATCGCTCTCGCTTCTCCAAAATAATTTGGAAAACTCAATAATTAAATAATTTTATCATAAAAAGCAAACAAACGGCATTATAAATATGTCGAAAACAGATGCCGCCACAGTGGAAACCAACGAGGAGAACTCGGTAAGTAGAATTGGATAAAGTAAAAGCAGCGCTTGCAAAATTTTCGCCAAAAGCAGACGCCGCATGCCGCTTCGATAAAAATTTGACAGATGTTTGTTAATAATTTGTTCATGCAGAATGAGACTACCTCGGAGGCGGCGACCAGCTCCTCGGGCGAAAAGGAAGCCGAATTTGACAATAAAATCGAAGTAGATCGCAGCAGACGCTTCGATTATTTGTTAAAGCAAACTGAGATTTTTACACATTTTATGACAAACAGCACAAAAAGCCCAACCAAACCAAAGGGCCGACCCAAGAAGAACAAGGACAAAGACAAGGATAAGGATGTGGCAGAGTGAGTTATTCAAAAAATATTTCTTAACCTACATAACGAAATTGAACTTTGCAATTAATTGTACAGCCATCGACATCGCAAAACAGAGCAGGAGGAGGACGAGGAGCTACTTGCTGAGGACTCGGCAAGTAAGGAACTATTTCGTTTTGATGCTTCGCCGGCCTATATTAAAGGTGGTGAAATGCGAGACTATCAAGTACGTGGTCTCAACTGGATGATATCGCTTTACGAGAACGGCATCAATGGAATCTTGGCGGATGAAATGGGTCTGGGTAAGACTCTGCAGACCATCTCTCTGCTCGGTTATCTAAAGCATTTCAAGTGAGTCAGAGTTACTTTTATACACCTAAATCAATATACCATTTAATGAATCGCCACTTAACAGGAATCAAGCTGGACCGCATATTGTAATCGTTCCTAAGTCAACTCTTCAAAATTGGGTGAACGAGTTTAAGAAATGGTGTCCTTCTCTCCACGCTGTTTGTCTCATTGGCGACCAGGACACTCGCAACACATTTATTCGTGATGTCCTGTTACCTGGGGAATGGGATGTTTGCGTCACTTCATACGAGATGTGTATACGTGAAAAGTCCGTCTTTAAGAAATTCAACTGGCGCTACATGGTCATCGATGAAGCGCATCGCATTAAGAATGAAAAGTCAAAACTTTCGGAGATTCTGCGCGAATTCAAGACCGCAAATCGTCTGCTTATTACTGGAACGCCTCTGCAGAACAATTTGCATGAGCTGTGGGCGCTGCTTAATTTTCTACTACCCGATGTATTCAACTCTTCGGAGGACTTTGACGAGTGGTTCAACACAAATACTTGTCTGGGTGATGATGCTCTTGTTACGCGTCTACACGCTGTACTCAAGCCATTCCTGCTGCGTCGTCTGAAGGCAGAGGTGGAGAAACGATTGAAGCCCAAAAAAGAGATGAAAATCTTTGTTGGGCTGTCGAAAATGCAGCGAGACTGGTATACCAAGGTGCTCCTGAAAGACATCGACATCGTCAACGGCGCTGGAAAAGTGGAGAAAATGCGGCTTCAGAACATTTTGATGCAGCTGCGCAAATGCACCAATCATCCGTATTTGTTCGATGGCGCTGAGCCAGGACCTCCATACACAACCGACACTCATCTCGTCTATAACTCGGGCAAAATGGCTATTCTGGACAAGCTTCTTCCAAAGCTACAGGAGCAAGGCTCTCGTGTGCTAATCTTCTCGCAGATGACTCGCATGCTGGATATTCTTGAAGATTATTGCCATTGGCGTAACTATAACTATTGTCGCTTGGATGGCCAAACACCGCATGAAGATCGTAATCGACAAATCCAGGAGTATAATATGGAGAACAGCACCAAATTTATATTCATGTTGTCGACTCGAGCCGGTGGCTTGGGTATCAATTTGGCCACCGCCGATGTGGTCATTATTTATGATTCAGATTGGAATCCACAGATGGATCTGCAGGCCATGGATCGTGCCCATCGTATTGGGCAAAAGAAACAAGTGCGCGTGTTTCGACTAATTACCGAAAGTACCGTAGAGGAAAAGATCGTGGAGCGTGCCGAGGTGAAGCTGCGATTGGACAAAATGGTTATTCAAGGCGGCCGTCTCGTTGACAATCGTGCCCAGCTCAATAAAGACGAGATGTTGAATATTATTCGCTTCGGTGCCAATCAGGTATTCAGCTCCAAGGAGACAGACATTACCGACGAGGACATCGATGTCATTTTGGAGCGCGGCGAGGCAAAGACGGCCGAACAGAAAGCTCATTTGGACAGCTTGGGTGAGAGCTCGTTACGTACTTTTACCATGGACACAAACGGCGAAGCGGGCACCTCATCTGTTTATCAATTTGAGGGCGAGGATTGGCGCGAAAAGCAAAAGCTAAATGCTTTGGGTAACTGGATTGAGCCACCCAAGCGTGAACGTAAAGCGAACTACGCTGTGGATGCTTATTTCCGTGAGGCGTTACGAGTCTCTGAACCAAAGGCACCCAAGGCGCCACGCCCGCCTAAACAGCCTATTGTTCAAGACTTTCAATTCTTTCCGCCGCGCCTATTCGAGCTGCTCGATCAAGAGATTTATTACTTCCGCAAAACTGTTGGCTACAAAGTGCCCAAGAATACGGAACTCGGTTCAGAGGCCACCAAAGTGCAGCGTGAGGAACAGCGTAAAATTGATGAAGCTGAACCGCTCTCCGACGATGAAATTCTTGAGAAAGAAAATCTGCTGTCTCAGGGCTTTACAGCTTGGACAAAGCGAGATTTCAATCAATTCATCAAAGCGAACGAGAAATATGGACGCGATGATATCGAAAACATTGCCAAGGATGTGGAGGGCAAGACACCAGAAGAGGTGATTGAATACAATGCCGTATTCTGGGAGCGGTGCACAGAGCTGCAAGATATTGAACGCATCATGGGACAAATTGAGCGTGGCGAGGGCAAGATTCAACGACGTTTGTCCATCAAAAAGGCACTCGATCAAAAGGTGAGCATAGTTAGTTAGTTCATAGTTAGTTGACTATAATATATATTCGGTGTCTTATTGCAGATGTCTCGATATCGCGCGCCTTTCCACCAGCTTCGGTTGCAGTATGGCAACAACAAGGGCAAAAATTATACAGAGATCGAAGATCGTTTTTTGGTCTGCATGCTGCACAAGCTCGGCTTCGACAAAGAAAATGTTTACGAAGAGCTGCGCGCGGCCATACGGTGAGAGTTTTTTACAAATAATTTTTGACAAGAAACCTAATATCTTTTGATGTAAAAATTTGCAGCGCCTCGCCGCAGTTTCGTTTTGACTGGTTTATCAAATCTCGCACAGCGCTGGAGTTGCAAAGACGCTGCAACACACTAATCACGCTTATCGAGCGTGAGAATCTTGAGCTTGAAGAAAAAGAGCGCGCCGAGAAAAAGAAGAAAACGCCCAAGACTCCGGGCGGCAGTAGCACGAACACTCCTGCACCGCCGCCACAGCAGAAGGCAAATCAGAAGCGCAAAAGCGAGGTGGTTGCCACCAGTTCCAATGCTAAAAAGAAGAAGAAGTAAAGAGGCCGCCACCATGACGTTACTAGTGAAAAAACAGTTAATAATATAATAATACAAGTAATAATAACAATAACAATAACTACACAAATACGATTTATATGAGATTCAGCTCCGCACAGCATTATTTTATAGACCATCCACAAAAACATTTTACACTCGTTTGTAGTTTCTTAATTTACAAAACAAAAGATTTATTACATACTTAAATAATAATAATTAGTAATTAATAATTATATATGCGCGCCGCTGTATTCTATTCCACTTAATTGTATTTCGTTATAAGATTTCAATTATTTATACTTTAAATGTCACGGAGCAAAAGTAAACAAACATATATATAAATGCATTTTGATAAAAAAGATTCGCTGGTGTAGTCTATCTTGGCTAATCATAGTAATGCGAACTTGCTGTGAAATCATTTTTCAACAGTTGTGTTTGTACACAATTTCCCTTTTCAACTTAAGTTATCTAATCCAAGGCAAATCTTAGTGTGTGACTAAATTTTAGGTGAGCGGATATAGGTATAATAATGAGCTCATTCAAATAAAAGATAAGTTGAATTGTATAAGGAAATAGAAAAACAACAGGAAAAACAAATATTTTGAAACTACCCAAAATTTAAAAATTGGTTCTGGTTCGCTATACGGTTCTTATCCCCATATCTGCTCGTGTGCCGATTCCTACTTTATAGCTGTACGCTAGTAGGCGTATGCGTTATATATTTTCTAATTTAAAGTGATACCAAATATCTTATTAAATTTGCAAAAAACATTTTAGATTTGTTTATAAAAATTTGTCTAATGAATATAATAATAGGAGTATATATTCGTTTTAGATCTCTATAAAACTACAGGAGAAAGCAATTGATTCATAATTGACTAAGGTTACTCAGTGCTTAACAACTGCAGCATAGCTTAATCCATCGAAGCACTTCATAAGGCTTTCCCTATATTAATTTAGCTATCTTTGGATATAAGTTTAACTTAGTAAACAGAAAAACGCTAAAACCTTGAATGTCACAGAAACCCATAAAATATGCTACAAAAACTATAAATTCTAGATAATAGAAAGGATTTGGCAGAAAAACTTTATCCACACCCACAACTGTCCAAAAGCATTTAAACATTTAAACATTTTTATTGTATTTAACACGTATAAAAGAAGACTTTGTTTTTGTTTTAACTTAATTAATAAGATTATAAATTCTATGGATTGGGCATTAGTTTAAATACAAATACACATATATATAACTATATATATAATGTATAACAGTTAGATGCAGGTACTTACTAGACACACATAAGACAAACATATGTGTGCAGAATTGGTGTTGAGGCTTAAGAATTAATATCAACTTTTCAATGCAGTCCAGCGGCAGCTGCTTGGCCATGTTCAACATGGCCATTTGGGAGTTGTGTCTAGGGTGTTTAGAGGTGTATGTGTATGTGTATGTGGCTGCTGCACTTGGTACTATACACTCGCTCGCCAGTAGGAGCACCTGCATCTTATTTAATACTAGTCAAGGGTTGTGGCAACAATTGCTACACCTCCTCCTTGGGATTGATTATCTCATCGATGGAGGCTGCAGAGCCTGCGACAAGCGCCAGGAGCGAGAAAATTCCCAACAATATATTCTTAATCAGCTTCCACTTGCAAAAGCCCAAACGATCGGGCCACAGATACACAGTTTCCACAAAGCTAGGCACGAAAATGCCAAGCAGCGAAAAGAAGACGGCGCCCACAAGACTGATGAATGGCTCCAGATTAGGTATACCTGCTGCAATACCTCCGCTGACCAGGATGATGCCAGTACGTAGCAGAATTTGCGTAATGTTGTGCTTCTCCGGCCGGAACTTGTGATGGATCTTACGCCAGAGAACCTCATTGGGCCTGCAATTGAGGCAAAATAATGAAACAATGTCAGGATGAAGACATTCAGTACTTACACATAGAACTGGAGACCATAGGTAAAGAGTATAGCCACGGCCATCAGCAACTTGGCTGTGTCGCCCAACCAGCTGCCGTCTGGCAGATTTAGCGTAATGCTGCCTCGCACTTCGTCTCCAAACCTGACCTGTAAAGTGGACAAAGTAGCATGAGTAAAACGTTTATGAGCCGATGGTCTGATCTTCACTCACATAACCAAAGAAGCCAATGATTGCATAGAGTACCACAACTGTAACCATGGCCGTATTGAGTACGCCGGGACAGCCAAGGAACTGCTGTGGCTTTCTCATCGAGTTCTCCACGGGCATGACGACGCCGATGCCCTCCATGGCAAAGATGACAGTGGCAAAGAAGAGGGGAATATGGGCTGCAGGCGCAATCAGTGGCTTATCCTTAAAGTCAAGCTCCTGGTCGAACATGTAGTAGAGTGTTATGATAAAGGTCACAACAATGAACACGTTCGCCATCAGGGAGAACGGCACCAGCCACTTGAGGTTCCTAATCTGACCTATCAATAGGCAGGGTATCACCGTAAAGCCGATGTAAATGCGCACATCCCATTTGAGACCCGCATCATAGTTAATGACATCATGGAAAGAGGTCGCTATGAAGACCATATAGACACAGGCGGCGGCATAGTAGGTAGCCATCAGGCCAATATCCACAAATTGTCTGCAATAAACAGTTATCAGTTATCAGTTATCAGTTGTTAAAGGAAGTACTTTTCCCAAATCCCAGCCCCAACAATATGATAAAAATTCAATAATTATGCTAAGTAAATTATCAGGAATCCGTAAAAGTTTGCGGGGTATATTCTTAATTGCAAATTTGGTCATGATGTGTGAAAGTAATTGATGGAAGTGTTGTTGAACTCGACAGATTATATATCAATTATATCAAAGATATACAAAAGATAAAAAAACTGTAATAATAAACGTAAAAGAATTTCAACATTTTGTTTTACAAAAAGCGATTTTTTCAGCTATCTTATCTTTGTATAATAGGATTTTGATGCGAATATAAGCTTAATGAAGTTAAGCATTATTTGTCAAAATGCTCTAATTAATGTATCAATTAATATTTCATTAGTGTGAAAAAAAAAACAAATACAAAAAAAAAAAAGCCGCCTAGCCTTATGATCTATCGAATAACATTGACTCTTACTTGGCAAAATTGGAATAGGGTCTTAGCCCTTTGGGTCCATATTCAAACACCGTTTTAGCAGTCTCTGCATAGCCCAGAGCCGGAACTTTCGCATCGCGACAAATGTTGTGTGAAGTTTTTACCTAACAAAATGAGATAAAATAGTTAATATATAAATGGAATATGAATAGAGTTGTAGAATTTGTTGGCATATGAACTAAGTATCTAAGCATTATTGTTTATGCATATGGAATTCTTCTTATTTAAATCTGATTAATTTGTGGCCATTTTGTATATAGAACATAGAAGAACATTCCTGTTCATTTTTGATAATTAATGTGAACAATCGGTTTAGTTTTTAAGCAATACAAGCTTATGTATTTGAAAGTATACTAAGTGTACCGAAATTCCCCAATCCTTATTTAATTTTAAAGCATATATAAAATCTGCAAATAGATCTTTAAAATTTTTATAAATTTTTTGTTTTGGTTTAAGAACTATATATTAATATATTACAATTATTTTGAAGAATAAAAAAATTAAGATAATTTCTTGTATCTTGTAAATAATTAAAAGCTTATATTTGATTGAAATTGGAAATATTATTGTAAATCATTTGCAACTATTGTTTGTTTATAAAAAGTACAATTTTCTAAAATCTATTAATAACATTGCCATTTCCTTTATAAGTTCTTCAATTACCCAAGCGATTATAAATTGACTGGACTAAAGGCGACTTCATAAACAAACAGTTAGTTAGTATTAGCTATGATAATCGCTTATCGCCGGCCGATTTCTGTCGTTGGGCAATAGGCATCTGTCTGGTGCTGTCCACCAACTACGTAATAATCAAGCCGCAACTACTAACTCTAGATAAGAGACCTTTTATATGTATATATAGAATCCATAAGTTACTTGCACTTTTTTCGTTAATCCAAATTGAATCTTAAGCCATAAATCTGCAACTCGAGTGGCTCAATATATAAGTAAGTAAATATTGCCTTGAGATTTGGGAGTTGATTTGATCGAAAAGTCCAAATGGAAACAATTATTTATAGTATAATTCTTTTATTGAGCGTGTGTCAGTTATAGCACCTGCAATTTCTAGGAAATGGGGCAAATATATTATAAATACTGATCAACTAAAATTACTGGTCAATATAAACGTCAGGCTGTCTGTCACTGTTAGTTCGAAGGCGTTTTGCACGCGTTTTAAAACGCGACAAATCAAAGTTGCAGCTTAATCGAAGTCTTTGCCAATTGTTTGCACATCTGCTTGGACTTGATTGGCCCTTGAACTAGTTGGGCTTGCCGCAAAGTAAAGCCCAAGAAAATCCCAGACATTTAGCAATTGCGTCAATTGCTAAGGCAGGTGCTAAAAAGCTTTCGACCGGATACGCAAATTTCTTGTTTGAAAAGTGTTGTCAAGACAGCTTGTTTATCATCTAATATGGCATTTTTTGTATGTCACTTAATAGTATTAAGTCCGGCGTCAGCTAAAAATTGTATTTAAATCATTATACCAGACACTTAAAGTTGATTATTAACAATTAATACTCTTTCTTAAGAGCTTTGCTTGCCTTTCGAAAAAGAAACGTTTGCTAAGCTACTTTCCCACTAGCTAGTAGGCTTGACTTTAGATTGCTACTTAAGATTGGTCGATTGATAGATTATATTTGTAATATATCATAGATTACTTTTTTGATATATACTGAATGTTCGGGTTTTCATAAAATGTATTCCTAATGCAATGTCTTCAATTCCAACCTTTTCTGTAGCTACTTCTTTACCAGAGTTTTTTTTCAACTCTTAAAAGTTTTTCATATTATTTCACTTGTGTAAAGCTAAGCTTGTTTAATGGCCACTCTACTATACACGTTAATAGGAGTTACTTACCAAAATATGCACACAGTGCGTGCAGAGAAAGCCGACGATGAGTGTCATGATGCCGCCAAACAACAAACCGCCATTGTGAAAAGCCATGGGCATGGCCAGGATGCCAGTGCCCAGCGAACTCTTGAGCAGATGGGCCAAAGCCCCGCCAGCGCTGGCGCCATTAGGATCGCGATGTTCAAACGGACAGTACTCGGCCTCCTCCAGTTGATCCTTCTCTGTCAAGTTGGCTCTGTGAAGACCGAGAGAGTATGAGAAAATGTATATTAAAGCGGAGATGACTGCTACGTACTTGGAGTTTAAGTCTTTTAGACTTTCGACCGCAGTGTTATAGGCGGGCGGCAAGGCATCTGTCTTCAAGCTCGCATTCGAAGACCGCGCCGTATTCGGTTCGGCGACGGCCGTATCCGGCGTAAATGCCTTATTGTCCGTCATCTGTGGATGGTAAAAAGGTTATGGTAAATGGTTAGTTCTGATGATTATTCTGTCCAGGGCAGGGCTAATCCACTTGAGAGATTTCCCTGGCGCATGCCAGTCCATATCTTATCACGGTCAGTTTCAAGTACTTGTTCTTTACGTTTATATCGCAAACAAGTCGAGACTGCTTTTAGCACATCTATAAAACTATGCGAATCGCAAATACGATCGTTATCTGAATTTCTCGGACCGTCCAGTTGTTGACGTGTGAACTGCATTCATAAATTTTACGTAGTGCTTTCGGCCGGAGTTATAAATCCGGGGTTATAATTCCGATATAGACCCCATAAAAGTCCCCCAAAAACTGCCGGCCACATACAGTTCATAATGGTAATAATCATGGTCACATGCCCAACTTAATTGTCGCCCTCATCCAATCTCGCTCTCTCTCGCCCACTTCCCCTCTCTTTCTACGAGTGGTAATAGGCAAATTAGATTAGAGCTAATCACTAGTTAATGTTATTTATGGCTTTCGTAAAGAGCAGGATGATTATACTAGTTAGCAACTTGGTTTGGGGTTAGCCACACTTTTAACATGTACTTTTATTAGCTGATTAGATTAAAGGAGCACGTGGTATAGTGCTCCTTTGAAGCGTTGTTGTAATATCACTTGATTACTCATGCTTGGAGTCAATGCAAAACTGGGAAAAGGACATTCTTGAGTTTTACAAACAAATATATATTTATATATTAATAAATACATATTTGTATGTTTAAATACACATATAGAAACCATATACTATTATTAAAAAATTGAATTGCATTTACTTCTTCCGAAAATAATTAAATTTAATCTTCTAAAATAAAAATGATTAACAAAAACGTGAAAAATTAAGAGCAGATTGTTTGAGGAGTTGCAATTTTGAACTTGTTTAAGTTTTGAAGTCACACTCGATTTATGATAGAAAAACAAATACAGCTTACGAAACTATCCTTTCGTTCAGATTTTTTCCTAAATATAATAAATATTAACTGCTGTTCATATCATAAACAAAGTAATTTTTTGATTAGCTCATTTAGATTTGAAGAGCTTTAAGTATATTTTATGTTGCAGGATAATTGAAAACTTATTGAAAACAAATTCAGTTTATTTGGAAACGTAAACAGCACAATTCTAAAATTTATATCACATTGTTTTTCGATTTATTTACAAATTAATTAATAAATTAATTAAATTAGTAAATTATTTAATCAAAACCATTTACATCAACAACAAGCCGAATAATTACTTTCATTCATAGATGCAGACATATGATTCATTCAGAAAATGGAAATTTTTATACATTTGATTGATAAGTTTTTGCTTAATTGCCTTAATCCCCTATTTCCTGTCAGTAAAGACGTTAATCAAAAAAACTTACGCTTTGTTAGCTATAATTATTATTATTCTCTTGATTTAATTGAATGTAGAACTAGCTAGGATGTAGAACCGAACGCGGCCTCGGGCCAATTGCAACTGAATGCTTGGGCCGGCTACAATGTTGGAAGTCGTTGCCAAAGAAGGTGTCCGAAAGATAACAACTCTATATGGCTGAAATTCGAAGCAGCGACAATTAATACGGTAACACAGCGAAATGCTTCTCATAAATACTCAAAGCTACTTTTAAAATCAATTATAAAGCTGTATTCGATAACCGATAAGGCTGATAAGCAGTTGCTGTTAACGTTGCCTACTTAGATTTAATGCAGTCTAAAGAGAACTCAGCAAAATGCTTTATAATTAAGATTTCGCAACATTTGTATGTTAGTTGAGGCTTCACTAGAAAAAACGAAAGTTCATTTTATAATAATTGACATTAAATGTTGTACACGTATCAAGAAAAAGATACGCTTAAGAAATTGTACGAACATCATTTATCAGCAGCTTGATAAGATTAGTCAAGCAATTAAGGACAATATATATATATATATAATATATTATCGATATGTTTTTATATCTGCGACATTGACATGCTTTAAAGTTATGACAGTTGTAATAGTCTATATAGCTAGTTACTATAGTTATGGGCGCCGAGTTATGAACGGGTTCATGGGAAATTTATTGAATAAAACTTTACGAGGTTCGATTAGAAATGTTGAACTCGTATTTTATTTGAGCACTGGTTAGTCGCCAATTATAATTATTATTTATATTGTTGTGGATTTTACCATGTCACGCGGACGATCGATAGGATCGTGAATCATGGCGGACATTTGATTAGTTCTCGCTGTCATATCACTGTCCGCGAATTTAGACGAATGATTTATGCCAATTGGCGCCTGGTGGGCGTTGGCGTTATAATCGACGCTTGACTGCCTCCTGCCAGCCATGATTTAATTAATAATCATAACAGCTTATCAAAAAGTGCGTCACGGAATCGTTTATGATTATGCTAAACTGGCAATGACATCAGTTGCCGGCATAGAACCTAATATAGGGCGTAATATCTTGTTTAATCAACGCAGCAGACCAAAACTTTATTAGTTGATACATATTTCTGTACATTTGTTTGGGAATATATATACAATTTTTTATTTGCTTATAATAGTTATTAATATATAGATTGCGAAATTTAATATAACAATTTAGCAGCATTTGTAAAAAGTTTTTGTTTCGTAAATGAGATATTTTGAAATTGATTAACATGAGTTGATGCTATTTGTGTTTTAAATTAAATTCGTTTATCTTTTAATTTTAATTTTTTTATAACTCCTAATTTTGTAAGAAACTGAAAATTCTAGAATCACATTTTGTAGCATAAAAGTTCAAGAAACTCCTTTGATGCACTGATTAAAAAATATTAATACACAATACTCAGTAGATAATATTTACGTATATGTACTCACTGAAGGCTTCGCTATAAAGTACCTTTTGTCGAGAGTTTTGCATTACTTGTTTCATTAATATCATTTTCTTTTTGTTTTTGATTCACGTGCTGCGAAACTTGTTGTCCAACACGCGTAATTATCAATAACGCAATTCATCAATTCGCAGCTGGCGGTTAATGTTTTTTCAATGGAGCTGCTCAGTGTCAAAAATCAAATTCGCGTCTAGGTAAGTAGGTTCGCTATCGATATGCAAAAATATATATATACTATATATAAAAAATTAAACATGCGTTGCATAATTAATGAAGCCGCTGACGAAGTCTTCATGCTGAACTTGTATATTGCAATCGCGTTCGTGAATTACAAAGCCTTGCCTAGATATTAGGTAAGATCGCCGAGAACAGCTCATAAATTAGCTCGTGCTTATGGAGAATATTTAAGTCCCAAACAGCCGACAGATACAACAAAGTCAATAATCGTCTCTCAACAGATCTCTAAATTATTGAAACTATGGAATAAATATCCACCGACTCAATACATTTAATATATGAGAGTAATATTTCAGTTCTAATCGTTTTAAATTATTAAATAAATATAAAAAAAATGAAAAATCAAGGAATAATTGAAATCAGTGTCAATATGTACATATCAGCTCAATAAATCTAGCTGTCTAAAATAAATAATTAGCGAATTTTGGCAATTGCCTAAAACTCAATACAGATTACAATAATTTAGAGTAAATGAAATTATGTTAATTACCTGCTTTTAGATGGACTTCTACAACTACTCCTATCTTTTTTGTTCCTATGGCAACTATATAAGATATTTTTATTCCATTTATTGTAGTTCATTGTTAGCTAACTCAAGTCTAGACTTCTTAAAATTCACAAATACTTTCAGGAAGGGAAACTTGTATTTTAAGCCTGCTCGTTTAGAATATAGAATATAATAATATATTTAATCAAGATTTTGTTTCTAATTGTCCGTTTATACGTCTTCAGGCGAATATTATAAATAAATTATTTCTGATAGTTAAAACATATTGTAATACGATTTATATAAAGCTAATTTACTAGTAACTAACTTGGCACTCAGACTAAAAGGAGTTTCTTAAAGATTATTAAGATCGTTGCAGATCTATTTAGTTTGTATGGAACCAAAGATAACAAATAAATATTGTTAACAAATAAGAGTGTATAAAATGCACATATATATTTATAAATACATATATATAATAATATGTATATCAAGAGAATACTCTTAAAACGTAATACATTTTACAAAGTTATTATGCATTTTCTGCTTCCAACAGACGATGTTATTTAGATCACTTTCATATACATGTGAATTTTAATGTTTAATATAAAATAATTCTGGTTCAAAAATAAACTTTACATGCTCTTAACAGCTGTTTGTTTCATTTATCTTATCCTCTTCACTCTCTCCATACTTTTTTTATTTTAATTTTAACTTGAGCTTAAAATTATAATTTTAATTTTAATTTAATTACCTTCTCGCAACTGTTGCTAATTGAATTATATATTGAAAGAAGTATATTTTGTTATTGGTTTGTTGACTTTGACAATTTGTCTGTGTCTAACATTGACATGAATTGTTTGGTTTTCAATCTTTATTTTTTTTATTCCTTTGTTTCGCAACTTAGCGTCAATTAACGCCCGCACAAAATGCCTGGACGAAAATCGCGTGAAAGTCGTGCGCGATTTGTAAACACTAAAGATTGAGTTTAATTAATTTTATTGATTTCGTTTTACACAATGTCAATTGTTTTAAAAAGGCTTTGTGCTGCCTGTGTGAGTGTAAATAACGGTTATTTTAAGTAGTCACTAAATTCGATTTAAAAGTCGCGCGCTTTTATTTTCAATTTCCGAGCTGCGACTGCGTGCGCCTTGTTGTTAACGCTCTGGCGATCAGTTAGTGACTGATATTAAGCCAATGTTTTTGCTTGAATTTGTTGCTGCTGCTGCCGGCTATAAAGTACACACATCGCAACACACACACCTGTCGGATGAACTGTTGATGGGAGAGAGGGGCTAGCCAGCAATTAGCGCAGCGGACAATAAACGAAACCGTGACGCTGTCCTCTCTCTCACGCAGTGCGTGAATGGGTTTGTGTATCAGTGTGTGTGAGTGTATGCTTTCTATACCAAACCGTTTTGGAAATTGTACAGCAAGACAAGTCTACCTGTGCGTTGCATTGCATTGCATTGCATTGCTCATACGCAGCGTTTGCCCGCTCGCACAGGGTGCTGTGCACCCACAGCAGCAGCTGCAACTTAAAACGGTAGCTAATTAAGGCTATTTAGATAACTACAGCGAACAAAGCATTAAAATTGAAACGAACGCTGATAAGTTAAACTTTTCAAGATCATAAACGATTTGTAAAACTTTATCTTCATCTGGCAACCAAATGTTGCCCCGAACTTGAAAAAAACTAGTTAAGAAACCAAACATTTGAAGCTGTTCTTGAAATTTAAAAATTGAACTCAATACAAGATTACTCATGAGCTAAATTGACTTCATTTTTTTAAGTAGACGAGTTTGCATAAGACTTCTAAAGTTGTTTAAGAATATATATAATCTTATGTACATATCTAGGTCAATGTAACTAATATATGTTGGCTGTATTTAGACTAATGTAATTTTCTTGCTTTATCTACGTTAATTGTGTAATATCTTGATATTATATATTTTACTCGAGTCAATGTTAATTATGTATTATATATATATATATATATATATATATATATATATAATATTATATTATGTATTATGTATATATTACATTTATATATATATGGGTCTATATATAATCTACCTAATTTTGGTAGGGTGTTGTTGCGACTATTATGTAAATATAGCCTTTTGAATAAGTTTCCAAATGAGTTAAATTTGGCATTAACTTATTTTCTTAATTAATTAATGCGAAAATAACACTTACAGTGTGGCTTACCTAATCAGAAAAGCCGTTTATCTAAAAAATTGCTTGAATTCTAAATGAAATTGTAGAGACTTTACTATAAATCGCAAAAGTTCAATCAACTCTTATTTTAAATACGCTTCAAACGAACTCAAATCTTTGATTAAACAAAAGCTGGAGCACCCTGTATTTGGCAAGAGACACAGTGTCTGCCAGCATCAACGAATTTGGCTTGGCGTTTGACGAGAAGAGTGAGATATACGGAGAGAGGCTTGGCGAAGACTTGGTCAAATTGGAGTGCAATGAACATTGTTAAGCTAAGAATTCGAGAGGCGCCTTAAAGAGCGCTGCGCTTGGCTATTCGCAGAGCCCAGGCGACAGCTAAAAGTACTTCAGCAATAAGGCAATTACTTAGAGTCTGTTGTAGTTGCAGTTGCTAATGTTGTTGTTGCTGTTGTCGCCTTGAGGCGTCTCTTTAAGTCAGATCATGGAGTTTAGTGATTAACTTGTTTCAAGTGGACATTGTTGCTGTTTGCTTGTTGTCGTTGTTGCTTTTGTTGCTCTTGCACTCGATTTTGCTGCCTGTCCATAAAATTGCCGTTGCTTGTTCCATTCAGTGGGCCAGTGGAAAATTTTTGAATCACAATTTTCACGCGTGACGCATTTTAAAATGTTTCTTTCGAGTTCAGCTGGAGTGACTTAATTAAAGCTCCGAGAGACGCGATTGATTTATGGATAACAAAAAGCAAAAACTTTAAGCATACATTTACATTTAACGGCAAACGGTAATTGGCTAAAAGTAATTTGTGATTAAAAAGTAAAAACCTGCTTGACGTAATTGTCACAATTGATTGGCTCTTAATTCGTTGGCTCAGGTGTATCTTTAATTTGTACTACAACCAGCAATATAGATAAGCTAGACTGGATATACGCAATACGTGACGTATACGCAATGCTCGAGGTTGAGATAAATAGTAGGAGTGGAGCTGTACAGAAGAGCTATGCTTTATCAGTGCAACATAAGTCGAAGGTCAAGTGCATCAATAATTGGCCAAGATCTGATATGGATAATATACAATGTACAGTGATTACAAATAATGATGATGAGTATATATTGTCCGATGACAATTGATGTCAGGGAATGTACAAATAAATGAAAATCAGAACAAATAACTTGTCGAGAGTTCCTTATCTGGAGATACCCCGCACTTAAATTTATACAAAACACTTTATGTATTTGCTTTGATCTCCATTGTGTTTCCTTTCTTCAGCCAACATTAGACTGCATTGAATAAGTAGTCATAAATAGCTTCTGCATTTCTTTGGTTTAACATTTTTAGGGCTTAAAGATGACATTGTTATTCCAGGGTATACACATAAAAACAAACGGACAGTGCAAAAATCTTAAAAAATAATATATATATTCGAAAATTTTCTTGAAGAGATCTTAGAAATGATCTCTGAAAAGAAGATAAATAAAAACTTAGAATTATTTAATCAAAAAAATTTTCGAGTTTTGAATTTAATATACAACAAATTGATCTTGAAAGTCAATATTTATCGATGCTCAGATATACAGAGTCTTCTTATCTGTTGAATAAATAAACTTTATTGATGTAGGATCTGCGACATGCATTTGTATTTGTATTTTGACAACTTAAGATACAGGGTATCATATATTTGCCATCTTAAGTCATATTCCGTTTGCTGTCTTTCGACTTGACGTGTGCGCAATTTCAATAATTGTTAACACTCGACATGTCTCAGTTTTAGAGTACAAAAATACCTGGAAAACATTTTATCATTTGTATTGTGATTGTTGTTTTTTATTTTTTCCAGGGTGTACGCAATGCAAATTGTGAGCCCAACATACTTCATGCAAATGCAAATATGTACATGTATATTTTGTTGAAGCAAATAATGTACAAAGATCATTTAAAATGCATGAAACTCGTTTTTAGCGCGAATTCCGTAGTACGTAATACTTTTTGTCTTTTTTGGAATTATAACAAAAAATAATAAAAATAATAATGTTGAATCGAATATGCTTCCGCAATTGGTTCCGGATTAAATGGCCCTCGAATTGTACAGTATCTATATTTTGTTTTGTTTTGTTTTTATTTTCGAGATCGTATTGCAGGCCATGCCGAGTTCATCATCTAAGCAATTAATTAATTAATTGATTAGTATGCAAAGTGCGCTTGGCATTAGTTGTCTCTAGATTGTCGCATCCGATTTGCCAAATGACCGATACTGGGACTGAGTCAGCAGCCGCCAGTCAGAGTTAAGTCTGAAATACATATAAGCACAGACGTCGCGCGCCCGCACAGCTCTCATCCAGCTAAGAGTGCGGCTACTGACCTTGCATGATGTCAAACAAGGTGCTGCATGTTAATTGAATGGGCGTTTGATGTCTACACAGATACACTGTCTGCCTGCCTGACAGCCTTAAGGGCGTGGCAAGTGGGTCAGCTGTTGTAGGAGACAAGCAGCTGCTAGTCAAAAGATGATTGCCTCCTTGAGAGAGCCATGCACCCGCTATAGCTATTTGTTTTAATAAGCAGTTGACGCCATTCATTGAGTGTACAAGTTTCTATAAAACCGAAAACAAAAGGTCTTTGTCGCCAGATATACAAAAAACAAAAAAAAAAACAACTTAATGTTTAATGTTTTGATAAAAGCTTACATATATCACATATACATATATACGTTCACAAATTAATCCAATAACTGAAGTTGAGGAATGCAGCTGCTTTCTAAACAATGCTCAATAGAATTTCTATTTCTATGGAAATTACGATTTCCGCATAGGAGGTCGAGGCGGAGGTGGATTGTTTTTTGCATCGACTTGATTTAGTGGGAACAAATAATCATGGCACGAACATTCAGGCTGAGATTTAATTATAGTAATTATCCATTCAACATGACTAACTGCTGCAACTATTTGGCGCTGCGTCATATGGTCTAACAATATATCACAAACAAAACCGTAACAATTCTTTGTGAAATTGTAGAAGATTAGATACTCTACTATTTGAATAATGGATGCAATTTATATGGGTAAAATACTACATATGTCTATATAGTAAAGTTTATACAGAAATAGGCACACACTCAAGGTTTGAAACATGTGAAATACATTGACTTTTGTAGTATTTATCTTCGTCTAATTTGCAAGTGTTACAAGCTAGAAGACATGCGTATGATACCTTTTCAATGACTTTAAAAAGACAATTATGATGGCAAATTTGCCTGGCAGCTTCATGGAAATATGTGATTTACAATTGAATTACTTATTATTCAAATTCATTTCAAGTAACAATAAAAAGATTAAAACAAAACTAATAAATGCAACTGCTTAAAGCTGAAAATTAGACTCAATTTATCTCTACGACACGCTTATTCGCCCTTGTATACAGGATTGCGCTTCTCGGCGAATGCCGCCAGCCCTTCTAGACGATCCTTGGTGGGTATGACCTGAGCATAGCATACTTCCTCGATAGAGTAGCCCGTGCTGAGATCCACTTGCATGCCCTTGTCTATGGCTAGCTTAGCCATGCGCACTCCCACAGGTCCATTGGGCAATATTTCCTCAGCTAATTTCACCGCCTGTTGATAGGCCGCATCCTTGGTGTCGTTTTGCGGAACCACATGATTGACCAGACCCAGTTCCTTCGCCTCGGCGCCGTCCAGCACACGAGCTGTGAATATCAGCTCCTTAGCCAGTGCAGGGGAGAGAATACGAGGTAAACGCTGAGTGCCGCCAGCGCCGGGTATAATGGCCAGACGTGTCTCCACCAATCCCATCTTGGCATTCGAGGAAGCTGTACGTATATCGCAGGCAAGGGCCATTTCTAAGCCGCCTCCTAAGGCTGCCCCATCCAGGGCCGCAATCACGGGCATGGGCAGTTGCTCAATGCTAATAAGCAGGCCTCGTAATTGAGTCACAAATTCTTTAGTCTCCTCAGTACTCATGCCTGAAGCAAAATAGTAAGTGAACAAAATAATTTTGAAAAAATTAAATTTGACTGGAGATGCCGGGGATTGAACCCGGGGCCTTTCACATGCAAAGCGAACGCTCTACCACTGAGCTACATCCCCTTGTGAAAACCTCAGCCCCTACCTTTACGCTCTTTCAAATCGGCACCGGCACAAAATATGCCAGGTGTGAGACTGCGCAGCACAACAACACGTGAACCGTTATCCCGCTTAATATCCTGCAAGATATCACTGAAAGTGTTGACTAGGCCGCGACTAAATGCGTTTTTCGCAGCTGGTCTGTTCAGACCCAACACGGTTATGCCCTGCTGTTTGCCTTGCAGACGTTCCACTAGGACTTCGGTGCCATCTCCTAATTCCGCGTCAATGGAATAGCATCTGCTTACAACTTTTAATGGCAGCGACCTACGCGTTATTAGCTTTGCAGCATGTTGCAATAACAGTGACATTTTTTAATAATGAAAACAACAAAACAATTAAAGTATGAGAAATACAAATTGTTATAAAACCGGCAGCAATAGCAAAGAACGCAGGGATGAAGAAGCAAAACCTTAAAAAAAAATCTACGCGAATCTTTAATACCCTTACAGTTGCCTAATAATATTAAAACACATCACTACTTGATCCACTTTAGCAAATTAATCAGCAACTAGTAAGTGAAAATGTATAATAATAATACAAATAAATTGAATTTACAAATATCTAAAACAAAATAATAATATAGCAAGAACTATTTAGAGACAGACATTGCTGGTCCAAAAAGCTTACAAATCATTCCAGTTTACGCAATAGCATTAGAGTATATAAAACAGCTGTTGCGCTAGTGTTGGCAAACACGAACAATTAATACATTTTAGTAGTTATCGATAGTCGATTAAATCATTTTCTTAAGCTAAATTTACAGCCGGGCACTTCTAAATTATATTTTCCAACTAAAAATTTGTAAATAAAGTGCAAAATAGCTGAAT
The DNA here is from genome assembly GCF_003285905.1 of Drosophila hydei. NCBI lineage: Eukaryota > Metazoa > Arthropoda > Insecta > Diptera > Drosophilidae > Drosophila > Drosophila hydei. The sequence continues at coordinate 3,998,203 of NW_022045656.1, forward strand.
GGCTTTGGAACTAGAAGGGTACTCAATTTGACTAGGTACCATTCCAAGCAGCCACACGCGAAACAAAGTAGTAGCGAAAATATATACACTTTGCCTTCGCATGACGTAGTCCGCCTAAAAAGTGAAACGGCAAGAAAATAAAAAAAAAAAAACAACGACGTCAACACAGATTGAAATCTGTGAGGTGTGCGCTGTGTAAGTAGCATATTGACTTGCGGTTCTAAATGAATTCATTAAGTTATTGTCTATTTCAGAGCACTTAACCTGCAGCTTCAATATGTTGATGCGCAGTGTGTGGCTGCTGCAGCGCAGACATCCAAACTACACACGAACCGCTGTCCATTGGAGCCGGCAGCACTTCTCTTGGTGTCATGGCTTGCAGCGCAGTGAATGTGTAACGCTTCGGTTACAGGCTCGCAGTCGTCTGGGTGGGGGCACAACATACAATACGTGCTCCATGCTCCTGTTGCGTTCTAGCTCCAGTGACAAGGGGGGCGGTATTAAAGATAAGGGGCCTGAGACTTCAACTGACCTGCAAAATACAGATGACGGAGTAAACCAATTGCCCGCCGTGCAGACAAAAAATTTTGAAATAAAAACCTCAAAGGGCATTCTCTCAATAACCACCACCATCGAGGACTCGAAGATCAATGAAATTGTTTTCGAAAAGGCCGAGTTATCGCCGGTGGGCAAGCTAAATGAGCCTGTATTACATGTTATGCAAGGCAGAGAAGACGTCACCACATCAGCACCGCCACCAGAGTTAATTCCTACGGCGCAGCAGCGAAAGGACGAGTGTGCACCCTCGTTGATGCCACCACCGAAGCGACCGCGCTTTGATTACCGAATGTCACTCGAGCGAAATTTTATAACACCAGCGCGTGCCCTATCCGATTTCATGCTAACTGTCAAAGATTTAGAGAAGCTGCCAAAAATAAAGCGCAGATCCCCCTACGAACAAGAGCCACCTATGACGGTATATTGGCGACGCGATGTGGAAGCTAAGGCACTCGAAGTCTGGGGCTCAAAGGAGGGTATTGTTCGGGAGAGACTTAAACGTGATATGGAGCGTAAGCAGTATCAGCAGAGTAAGTGAATCTATATCAGGTTATACTCTTTTGCTAATGCATATACGATCTCAGATGTATTTACAGTGAAACGTCGCCTACGTGACTATCGGCGGGAAATGGGCTCCCGCACCAAGGGCATGCTGGACTCGAATATAAATACGGAAAAGTCCGGGCAAGTAGTGGCTACAGCCATTGCCATGTAAGTCCGTTCGACTTTTTTAAGTTCTTAAATGATATATTCCTTATCCATTGTGTTAGCAACGCAGCCAATCTGCTGTTTAAGGCAGGCGGCTGGTTATACTGCGGTTCGCACAGCATGTTTGCAGAGGTCATTCACTCTCTTGCAGATCTGATCAATCAGCTGATATTAGCTTTTGGTATCTACAAGTCGTCACAGTTACCCGATACGGATCATCCTTACGGCTATATGAACATGCGCTACGTCTCTTCACTCATCTCCGGCGTGGGCATCTTTTGTGTAGGCAGCGGCTTATCCATTTACCATGGCATCGAGGGTATGCTGCATCCAGAACCGATCACTGATCTGTTCTGGGTGTATTGCATTCTTGCTGGCTCCCTTGTCAGCGAGGGCGCAACCCTCGTGGTGGCCATCAATGAATTGAAGCGGGCCGCTAAGGAGAATAAGTTAAGCTTTAAAGAGTATGGTAAGCAGACGCAATATTAACTGTGTCACTGCATGCCTACTGAACCATTTTTCATTATAGTTCTTACTGGCAAAGATCCTTGTGTGAATGTGGTGCTGTGCGAGGACGCAGCTGCAGTGACTGGCGTCGTGGTTGCCGGCAGCTGCATGGGATTAAGCAGTTTAACTGGTTCTCCGGTCTTCGATGCTGTAGGTTCTTTGGTAATTGGCGGTCTACTGGCTGCTGTTGCTTCCTTCATCATTTATACGAATGCCAACGCGTTGGTTGGCGTTTCCATTCCCATGGATCGCTTAGAAAAGATCAATACGGCACTTGAGGCTGATGTGATGATACGTGCTATTTACGATGTCAAGGGTATAGGCATTGGCAATGGACGAGTACGATATAAGGTGTGTTGAGAGTACGAATAGCATAGAAACTTGACTGCTAATGACACCTTCTTACTTGCAGGCTGAGCTCGACTTTGATGGACGTGAACTAACGCGTTCGTATTTAGATAAGCAGGACCTAAACAAGTTGCTTGCGGTGGGTAAAAGTTATAATCGACTTTGGCTTAAATGCTATATCTACTTTAATATGCAGATTGTGCGCGGATTTCGTAATGTGGATGATTTGGAGGGCTTCTTGCTGGATCAGGGGGAGAGTATTGTGGACCTAATGGGTGGAGAAATTGATCGAATTGAAATGAATCTTCGCGTGAGTTGAATATTATTTTGCTTGAATTATTTATATCTTTTTATATATATATATTTATATATATCTGTTTTTTATATCTCTTTTTTTATCTGTGCAGACGCATTTTCCAGAAATTCGTCACGTCGATCTTGAAATACTCTAAAGCCTTCCTTGCTTGCTGCTAAATATTGTTTTGGACCTGAGGGCTCTCAATCAAAATTTCCTGTGTAATTTTCATGTTCTATACATACACATATATAGATATATATATATAGATATATATATTTATATGTTTCTTTCGGTTGTGTACGTTAGTGGACCTCGGTTACTTAGATGTTTGGTATATGTCTGGCTGGCTACTTTTTTATATTGTTCTCGGGTAGGTTACAAACAAAATTAACTTAAAATTTAAATTGTCATATTCAGATCTAGTGAAAATTCTTAGGCTGCATGATAGCTATTCAAAAATTCACCGTATCACATGTTTGCCTAAAATTTTAATATATATTGTGAAAAATAAAAATAATGTTTAAATTGAATTTTTAAGAAGGCAAAAACGAAATCAAACTAATTATTGAACTAGTCTGGCAACGCCGTTTTTGCTCGTTTTCTCTCCGGCTCTGGCTACGTGTGTGCTTGGCTCTCTGTTTACATATCGAACTTGAAGCAGTCACAGTCGCAGCGCTGTCGACGTAGCTGTTAACTGAGCATTTCATAGAGCACGCGACTTTCGCTACTGGCCTTTTTGCAGTGTGAGGAAGAAAGAATGCGAGAGTCAGCGACGCCGGCGCAGACGGTTAAACGGGCTGAGTTTAAAGAGCGGCCAAAGCTTTGGTCAGTCGCAATTGGCGCGTGCTAAGAAGCGGTTTAATTGGACCTGTGTCAATTATTGAATTTAATTTTTTGGCGCAATAAGGTAAAAATAAAAAAGTTAAAAAGTGGTTTTAAGTGCGTGCAGTGCTCATAAATTAATTCAATTGCTTGCACGCTCAGCCATTAGCGCCTCATTATATTTTGCTTAAAAAATTAAAATTATGGAAAGTGCATAAAGAGCTGGCATTGTTTTCATACAAAGGCGAATGAGTAACAGCAAAAAAAAAATATAGGGGTGAGTCAAAATTTTTTAATACATAATTTTCATTTGAATATTTATTATAATAATAGCTGCCCCTTTCTTAGCAGTGGTTAACATACAGGCTTCTAGTGTGGTGTTCGTCAACAGAGCTTTCACTGTATGTCTGGTCGGATTCATACTTGGATTGTTTACTGTTTGGTCAGTTATTTGACCCATTAATGGGTGGAAAGAGCTGAACACGCCGCACATTCAATTCACATGCTAATTAGCTGTTGGCTGGGCCCAGTTTATGCAGACATAAATGAATTCGTCTCGATTGACATTTTGATACTAATATTCATACATTTAAAAGTAAACAAATCCATTATGCAACTTTTTCAGTTATTCCATTTCTTAAAGAAACTTGACATTCTGCTGATTCAGTTGCAGTTCCAATTCGATTTCCAGTTTTAGTTTTTATGGCCTCATCCAAAGAAAATGAATTGGCAATTTTTTATTTACGCACGTTCCACTGTAATGGAAGCTCAATGTCAGTTGCTATACTTAGACAAAAGTCAATCAATTGCCAATGGCAGATATTCCACTTAGCTTTACGAAGATGCTTAAATTAGCATACATAACATACGTATTCTAACTTATACGTACATCTGGTATACTATGTGACCAGGTCCGACTCTCGAATTTCGCAATTAGTGCCACTAATAAGCTCTAATCGTTGCACATAAATACCTGCCCCTAACCCATTCAATGGTGCAGTCATAATAAGCAAATATGTTTTAGTGGAGTATGTGCGACTAGAAAATGCCCTTCAAATCCAATAAGCAAAAATCTTTTAGTATACGACTTCTGAATGTCCTACAAATAGCTTCAAAATAAATATATTTTGTTCAATGTTCTATGATTGAAAATGTATTCATGCTAATATATTTTATATTATATATATTTATAAAGGAATAAATTAAGTCTTCACATATATCCCAATCTGACTTGAGCCCTTGGTCTCTGATGCTATGCAAGCAGACATGTCTCTATCAGTCTTGGCCGTTGCTCGTCTCTTACTTATGTGTTCACAACTTTAATGTACCCTCTTTTATGTTTATGTTGAGTACAGGGTATAAACAATGCAAATGAGCCAACGACTTGCAATGAAACTCCAGCTTCAGCTGCATCTCTGCCTTCTGCTCGTCGGGTATGCCATTGCACAGCCGCACATCATCTTCATATTGGCCGATGATCTGGTAAGTGAGTAGATGAAGTTGCAGAAGAGCTATGTGATATTGGTTAAGTTGTTGTTTAATTTGCCGCTCACTTTTTTGCAGGGCTTCAACGATGTGGGCTTCCGCGGCTCAGCGCAAATTCCCACGCCCAATATCGATGCGCTGGCCTATTCGGGTCTCATACTGAATCGCTACTATGTCAACGCCATTTGCACACCTTCGCGCTCAGCGCTCATGACTGCCAAATATCCCATACACACAGGTGACCTTTTTGTCTATAGAGGCCTAAAACAGATTTTTTAGCCCAATTCTCTCGTTCAGGCATGCAACACACTGTGCTCTATGCCGCTGAGCCGCGTGGCCTGCCTTTGGATTTGAAAATATTACCGCAATATCTGAACGATTTGGGGTAAACTACAACTTACCACATATTGGAATTGCTTGTTATCATTAATTGCCTCTTCCCCATTCAGCTACACCTCGCACATAGCTGGCAAGTGGCATTTGGGCCATTGGAAACGCGTCTATACACCGCTTTATCGTGGCTTTAGCAGTCATGTGGGCTACTGGTCGGGCCATCAGGATTACAGTGATCACTCGGCTGTGGAGCACGGCCAGTGGGGCCTGGATATGCGCAACGGCACAGACATAGCCTACGATCTACACGGTCAATATACCACAGATGTGATTACCCAGCATTCGCTCAATGTGATAGCCAAGCATAATGTGACTAAGGGTCCACTGTTTCTCTATGTGGCACATGCGGCAGTGCATTCGGGCAATCCCTATAATCCGCTGCCTGCCAAGGATGATATAGTGCGTCGCTTGGATACGATTCAGCATTATAAGAGGCGCAAGTATGCGGGTGAGTGGAGCTTGATCGCAAGTTGCAACGTTTATAATGTTTAGCATAACTGTGATAGAGCGGGTTACGTAAATGAGCTAGTGCTTGGCTTTGGGCACTTCAGTTCTTTGGGTCTTGAACGGAGCTGTTTAATATTTTTGAAATATTCGTTTCATTTAGCTACTCAGCTGATTTAGCTGTCGATTATAAATGATTAAGCAATTGCATAATTGAGCAATAAAAACTCTTAAAAACTGATTAAATATTATGACTCATTCATGAACTGCTGAACTGAACCAGTAAATGAAGTGAACCATTTGCGACTCCTAAATAAATGAGTTAACTTATGCCTCAAGAATAACAAGACTTGTTATTTATACATAATCTCATAGAGCAGTTAGTCGAGTCACAGTCCAAACTCTCAGTTTTAAAGTTATCTTAAATATTTTTAAAGCATTTGGCTATGCCGACGTTGTCTTAATTAGAGCATATCATGTTGCCAAGAACTTCTTAGCTTTGATTCTAAACTATGGCAAAAATGTTACTAAGATCATAATGCCAATCGAGAACTAGAAATACTAAATTAATGTAAGCTCTCCAAACTAAACTGACTTGATTGAATTGAAATCTATATACTATGTAATGTAACTACATATATATAGAATTATATGCTAAAGCTTTACATTTTTGCCTTTTAGCATTGGTCACCGCCATGGACGACTCTGTGGGGCAAATTGTGGAGCAGCTGCGCAAGTCGCGCATGCTCGAGAATTCCATCATCATCTTCTCCACGGACAACGGCGGCCCAGCGGAGGGTTTCAACTCAAATTTCGCCTCCAACTATCCGCTGAGGGGTGTTAAGAACACGCTGTGGGAGGGCGGAGTGCGAGGTGCTGCTCTGCTGTGGTCCACACAGCTAACCAAACGCCCACGCATCGCGGATCAGACCATGCATATTGTAGACTGGCTGCCCACGCTGTTGGAGGCGGCAGGTGGTAAGGCGGCACTTGCTGCGCTGAATAACGTTCAGCTGGATGGAATGAGTGTGTGGCAGGCTCTGCTCAAGAATGAGGTATCGCCGCGCAAGAGTTTGTTGCACAACATAGATGACATCTGGGGCAGCGCCGCATTGAGCGTGGGTGATTGGAAGCTGGTGAAGGGCACCAACTACAATGGCTCCTGGGATGGCTGGTATGGACCGCCGGGCACACGTAATCCCCGCGACTATGACTGGCAGCTGGTCGTGAAGAGTCCATCAGGGCAGGCTCTGCAGCAGCTCAAAATGTTGCCAAAAACTGTGGATATGATGCGAACACGCGAAGCAGCCAACGTCATCTGCAAGGATGCCAAGTCTAAGAATGCATCCGACATTACCTGTAACCCACTGAGAGCGCCCTGTCTGTTCAATATTCGTGAAGATCCCTGCGAGCAGCGCAACCAAGCTAGCTTGTAAGTATTTGGAGTGCTCTAGATTTGCATAAACTAAATTCCAAACTCTTTCTTTTAGCTATCCTAAAGTTCTGGAACTAATGCTAAACGAGCTGCAGCTTATAAATTCGACTGCAGTGCCTCCTGCAAATAAACCCGATGATCCCCGTGGGTTTCCACGTCTTTGGAACTACACGTGGACGAATTTCGGCGACTTTATTGACACAAGCAATTGTATCTAAAATTTGATGAATAAAAACTTTAGAATGAAAATAGTTAGCTCTAAACATTTTGATGAGATCTTTTCGTGAACTTGAAATAGAATTCATGCACATAGAAATCACTTAGGCATAAATTCAATCACCAAAAGTTCAGCTACATTAGTTCTCGGTTAATCTTGCTTCCAAGAATCAATGATGAAGTTTAGATTGAATCTGAAATATTATTGATTTGCAGTCCTAAGATTTGTAGTTATTATTAATTTGTGATCTATGCTACGCTTGGCATCTAAAATCATTTTGGAACGTGTTCTAAGGGCATAATCTTAACTGAACTATGAGAAATTTCTCTTGTGTCATGATTTGAGTATTGAAGTTGATTTCTAAGAACTCCTGAGTTTCGGAAGCTATAAATTCGATAGTTCCTTGTCTTGGTCGATGTAGACACAGCTGATTCTAAGCATTGGTACGTCTAGAATGGTTAACTAAGCCCGATGCCAATTAAAGAGCTTCGCTTTTTTACAAAAATATGTCTTTATTACGTTACATACTTATTGACAAACAATGCTTACATTAAACTTGATTCATATGTATATCATCCTCATTTTTTTTTGTTCTTATTCGCTTTAGCGAAATATTTTTTCTCATATGCAACTATAACTTAGCCTAAGTGAACTTGAAGATGGGATGAGAGAGATAGTCTGAGATAGCGTGAGATTTGTATAGAATAGAGTGCGGGACGATAGGTCAGGTGTGTCCGTTTAACGGGTAATGGTAATGGTAACTAGTTCATAGTTCTAAGGTGTCGCTTAAGTTCTAAATATTGATCTACGTCTTTCCATAACTCGTCTGAAATAGCTAGCTAGAGTGTGTCTTGTCTTGTTCGGTGTTCATTTGCGTCGTCTAGTATCTGTAGCCACTGCCGTCGTTGTCGCCGTTCTGACCACCGGGTCCGAAACTGTTGCCATTGCGTCCCTGGCCTGGCTTGCCGCTGGAGTAACCTCGTCCGTCTACGTTGTCCTGGCCGAAGCCGCCATCCTGGCCATTGGGACGACCACTCGAGTAACCCTGGCCATCTCCAGCATCCTGGCCAATCACGCGTCCACCAATGATTACGCGACCTCCATCGGAGCCACCATTACCGCCTGGACGTCCGCTTGAGTAACCATTCTGACCTAGATCTTGACCACCGGGACGACCGCCAGAATAACCATTCTGACCCAAATCCTGACCGCCGGGACGTCCACCGGAGTAACCATTCTGTCCCAAGCCTTGACCGCCGGGACGACCACCAGAATAGCCATTCTGACCCAAATCCTGACCACCTGGACGGCCGCCGGAGTAACCATTCTGGCCCAAGTCTTGACCACCTGGACGACCACCGGAATAACCATTCTGGCCCAAATCCTGACCACCTGGACGACCGCCGGAGTAGCCATTCTGACCCAAGTCCTGACCACCTGGACGGCCATTTGAGTAACCGCTCTGTCCGAGGTCCTGACCGCCTGGACGACCGCTAGAGTATCCACTTTGACCCAAATCCTGACCACCTGGACCGCCAGCACCGCCAGCACCACCGGCACCACCATTTGCATCGCCTTCATATCGTATTTGCGGACGATAACCCTGCTGATCCGCCTCATACTCCACGATCTGTAACCGAATAAGGAAAAGTCATATATTAGCTACAGTCGAAGTGGTAGTTCATCCTGTTTCCCCAGCATAGATTCAGCTCAGATTGGCAGCTCTTGCTTACTTGCTTCCTTCCATCGGGCAACAGAACATTATACTGGCCGGTGGTGAAGTCACCGTCGCGCATCTCTGAATGACCAAATGAGAGACCACTTGGAGGGTCCTCAACTTGGTAATTAAAATCGTATTTAGCGGGCTCCTATGGGGTAGCGCGAGATAGTGAGAGAGCGTGTGGAGAGAGAAAGAGAGAGAGAGAGACAGTTCAAGATAGAGTTCAGTGAGAAATAGAAGTGAGGCAGAAAGAAAGAGACAGAGAGAGGCGCAAGCAGATCGGAATGGTGCAAGATTTCAGAGCGTGCTGTGCAGCGAGAGCAAGGAAGCGTTCAGCAAAAGGCGAGCTTCTCATTGTGTTTGGAAGGAGCCAAGTAAGAACCCAGAGCCAAACATAGTGCTACTTACATCGTTGTCGTAGTCACCACCTGCACCGCCGGGACCACCAGCGCCGCCTGCGCCAGCCCCTGATGCCGGCGGACCATATGAGTCGGAGGGTCTGCCACCAAAGCCGCCCTGTCCTTGACTCTGACCTGGTGCGCCGTAACTGCTCGATGGACGATCATTGCCAGCACCTGGAGCACCATATGTATCTGAGGGCTTGCCACCGAAACCTCCTTGGCCTTGACCAGGAGCGCCATAACTGCTCGACGGACGTCCGCTGCCATTGCCATTACCAGCACCTGGAGCGCCATATGTGCTAGAGGGCTTACCACCGAATCCATCTTGTCCTTGACCCTGACCGGGAGCGCCATAGCTGCTCGATGGACGGCCATTACCGTTGCCAGCGCCAGCCCCAGGAGCACCATAGCTATCTGAAGGCTTTCCTCCAAAGCCACCCTGACTCTGACCAGGCGCGCCGTAGCTGCTTGAAGGACGCCCATTACCATTACCGTTGCCTGCACCAGGAGCACCATAGGAGTCAGATGGCTTGCCGCCTTGTCCCTGACCAGGAGCGCCATAGCTGCTTGATGGTCGTCCATTGCCGTTGCCATTTCCAGTGCCAGGAGCTCCATAGCTGCTCGAAGGACGTCCACCCAAACCGCCCTGACCCTGACCAGGTGCGCCGTAGCTACTCGAAGGACGTCCGCCTCCGTTGCCATTGCCTGCGCCAGGAGCACCATAAGAATCCGAGGGTCTGCCCTGTCCCTGACCCGGAGCACCATAACTGCTTGATGGACGTCCGTTACCATTGCCGTTGCCGTTACCGTTGCCTGCGCCTGGAGCACCATAGCTATCAGAGGGCTTGCCACCGAAACCACCCTGTCCCTGGCCTTGCCCCTGACCTGGTGCTCCGTAGCTATCGCCAGGTGATGGTGGCAAATAAGAGTTCACTGGTGGTTCTGGGCGTGCCAGCACACTTGCTGTCAACAGCATTATACCAAATAACTTGAACATATTCCAACTGGGTGCTTGTGCTTCTGTTGGGAACTTGGTGGTTGACTTTTCTGCGCCACGAAGCAGCGCCAAATTCTGACTGATCTCGATGTGCAGCCAGTGCGCGTATTTATATGAAACGCTGCTCTCCAATCGCAGCAAACGAAACTGAAAGTCGAGGATGCACACACACACACCCATACACACAGAGGCAGGGACAAAGTCGTTTATGAGTTGATGTCGCTCAGCTCATCTGGTTGCTAGCTGCTTGCTGCTTGCTGCTTGCTGCTTGCTGCTACGTGTGGCAACCGCAACAGCTGCCACATACGATCATCTTCAAAGCGCCAACTCAGCTGCAGTCACATTTTCGGATCTGCATTGTTGCAGTTGCAGCATACCCTGTGTCCCTTAGAAGTGACTTCGGGGGGGACTTAATAAAGCTGAGTCTATGTAAGTAGCCGAAATATTCAGGCTTCTGTTTAGAGAGTATACGTATATAAATCTATATAAAAGCTGCAAAATAACGATATTTTTGACTACTTCTTGAAGCACATATATATTTTATATTTATATATGTAAAAATAGATAGGTTCATATGGAGCAAATAATTTCAATTGCTTAAATTCAAATTTTCATAAGAAGGAATCAATACTGGAAATGCTAAATCGATAAATATCGATTAACAAAAATCCATTAGGTCTCAGCATTGGCTCTCAAGTGTGTACAGGGTATTTGTTAGTCGTGCACTCAAACTGGCTTTGCTATTGTTGTTCTATCGCCGCCTGCCAGAAAAATCTCAATCTCAATCAGCGCGCTCTGCTCTGGCTTAGATGGCTTGGTTTGCCAGCTTGCGATTGTTTGTCGGATGGGCTTCACCTCGTTTGCCACGCGGCTGATTTGCCTTCTTCTTCTTCAAGCTGCACATCATTTGGCGGGTGATTGTGTTTGTTGTCGTTGTTGCTGCTGTTGTTGGCGCAAAGTAGTCTACTCCGTCGCTTGGTGAATGTTTCTTTCAGCCATGTTTGCCACACAGCCAGACTAACCCCTCTCTGCCCCTCTCACTCTGCCTCTCTCGCAGCCTCTCAGTCTGTTTTTGTTTGCCTTGTCAAAATTGAAGAAGATCGTGCCACATGCGACCCCAATTGGGAGTATGAGGAGATCTGGAGAGGGCTGCACACATGGTGTGCACCGATCACAATCGACGGATCGTTTATGAAGGCGCAATTGAAATGCGTTTGATGGGCTTTTAGCATAAGTCTAGGCAACAATTTGTTAACGCCTGGCAAAAAAAAAAGTTCGTCTCGATACGAAACGATTTATTCAAGCTGTCAAGCGATTGTATTTGATATAGCTGGAGTATTATATATGAATATTTTGGAGGTTAAAACTGATTGATAGCTAAGGATAAAGATTGCAAAAGTCAGTGTACCTAAAAGGTATCAAATGTGGAAACTAGATCAAAGATCTGATACAGATATTAATGAACATAATAAAGGTGTTCACAAGTACTTAAAATCAATCAATCTATATAAAGAGTTTAAGTCGATACGGTAAGGCACTTGAAAATTAATATCGATCAACTACGAGGCATAAAAGAAGTTGATTAATGATCGATATTTTAATCGAAAAGTTTCAACACATTAAGACGAGAGATACTCTTAAACGAACTCAATTTAAGTAAAGCTAAGCCGTTCGATTAATTATCGATAAATTACACTAATCGTTAAATAAACGTTTCAATCTATACATTAAGATGAAAGAGAGCGAAATTATGAATAAATACAACTAAACGACTAGTAACTTATCGAAAAGTGCAAAAGATGGGATCGGTTAGGTAATCTAGTAATTCTAGAAAAATCAAATTCATAATAGCTCTTCAATAGTACACCAATCTATTTATCTAAAATTATAACCGCGCAATATCGAAGCATAACCATTGTGCACCAACAAACGATGCCTTAATTGATCCATTCATTGAAGCCCATCCAGATTTTTCAATTTATGTCAAATTAATTGTGCTCAATTCTCACCTACTACGAAAAAATCGTTTCAACTGAGCCGGATTCAAGTAGCAGCAACCCACACTCCTACCGACAGAGAGACAGAAAGGCAACGAGGCAGAGGCCAGCTGTAAAATTAATTGCTCAACTACGTGCTGGGAGAGATCCACCTCCGCGTCGAGTCGCAAATGTGCAGACGTGCCGGGTGGAGTTGGGTCAAAAGTGAGCGATTTGTAGACAAAGACCAGCCAAAGAGCTACTAAAACAGAAGGCAGCAGTCGGCCGCCTCGGACCTCGTTATTGCTGGCTTGTAGTAGCACGTCCCTGTCAGCAGCTTAACCCCCCAATGACCCACATAAGTTGGCGACTTTACAAATTTAATGTTTAACTATTGCACAGATTACAAGCTGTGTAGTTAAACGAGGGGAACCACTCATCTCCTCCTTAATACCTCTGCGCTTAAAAATCTTAAAAAAATTCAATTTTGTATTTTATTTAAATATATATTTATCTATGTTTTTCAATGCAACTCTATTAACAATATTTTGGGTAAACATATTCAAGAATATTTTCAGCTGTTAAGAAAATATTTATTGAGCCAGAAAATATTTTTAAAAATATTTTTTGTTTCAATCGGCAATTTTTTAAACAACGATAAATTATAAGAATAAAATTTCAAATTAAAAAAAAAAATAGAAAATAATATATAAATTTACTCAATGGATCTTTTGATTAAATAGAGACGCTTATAGCGTCCGTAGACCTCCGAGAGGAGCAGCATGTGGACGCCATAGATGAGCACACAGACCACACAGCAATCGTTGAGCACCAGGAGCAGCAGCCCGCCCAGGTAGACACAGAGAATCAGAGTCAGAACTGCAAAAAGCAGCTGCAGTTGGCAAAGCCAGCGACTCTCAAAGAAGGCTACAACATAGAATAAAATAATAATAATGAAGTGAATTAATGCAGGAATTTGCAGGTACTCACAGGTGATAAAAAGCAGCGTGTAGAAGGCAATGCCAATGGAGCCATTGGAGGGATGTAAATAAGTAGAGTTGGCATCAAAAACAAGCCGAGTCAAGCCGAAACCGCGGCCAAAGCTAGAAGAGAAAGATGAAACAGGAAACTATTTCTGGCAAGAGCAAACCAGCAACTGATTTAAGGACACTCACTCGGATTTAAAGACTGCTGTGCAGCTGACTTGCTCGGCCAAGTCGCACATGGCCTTATAGTTCGCATCGTGATCCAGCTGGATTTTAACATATAGCGTATATATTGAGATGAGTAGACCGCAAAGGCACAGCAATCGCAGGCGGAACTTGGTGGGCGTGGCAGTTGGTAATAACTGCGACGCTGAGCACGATTTGCTGGCGGACATGCTCAGGCAGGCAAGGATAATGAATGCAGCTGCGGCAGCAAGCAAGCCAGGGAAAACTGTTGCCGCACAGAGTTGCCAAGCTGTGCGCGGCAGACAGAGGGTAGTAAATGAATCAACAAGTTGAGATAATATGAAGGGATATATCAGGCAGCTGACAACTCTGCTGGCAGCTGCGCAGTTCGATCTCTGCTGGACCAAGATGTAAATTAACTTAGCTCTACTATTTATAGCTGCATAAATTAGATTTGCAACCCCAAGTGCAAACTTAAAACAATCTAACAGGTGCCGACAGAGAAACAACAGGTGGTAAAAGTGATTGAAACATAACAATTTAAGATTTAAGATGAGTTCGGGAAAGATGTCAGCCACAGCTTATATTGATGTGAATGTTGATTGAAACAGAAACTGAAATCTAATTGCAATAAAGTTTTTAGTATGAAAATAGTTAAAGCTAATCTGGACTGGCTACATTTATATATTTTTATATATATTTTATATATTTATATATTTTATATATATTTTTCGTTGTTAACCAGAAAAAGTCACTTAAGCTGAATAATCAGTAAACGAATATTAAACTACTCAATATATGAGTTTCTTCAGTTGAAAAAATCAGTTATTCGCTGTAGACAGAACATCTATCAGTCAGGCACTATTAACTAGTGATGCCTTGTATATACATAAATAAACTATAGAAAGACTTTTATATTAAATCACTCACTTCCATGAAAATAAAATAATAAGAAAGAAACCATTATATGCTTCTGGTTTTTGAACGGAAATTAATTTTAAAGCTCGAATATGTACCCGTAAGCACATTGTCTTTGTAAGCCTATCTTTAATTTAATATAAAGTTTTTATATTTAATTTCTTATACTAATTAATATGAAAATTCGAGAATTTCGTCTTTTACAAATTTCAATTCAAGAAAGTTGTTTCGCTTTAACAAGCAAATAATAAGTTTATATCAGTATATCATTAGTTTCCTAAGCCCTTCATTAACCCAGAAATTATTTAAGCTGCATCAAAGTTTTCCCATGCGATTAGCTCTGTGCCTTGTAGCTATACCTCTCCCTCTTAGTCTGTCTCTTTTGACTGCTCTAAAACTAACTGAAATACTTAGCTGTTTGATGCCGACACTCGACTTTCCGTAACGCTCCATTGCATGCATATAAAATTAGCGTCAGGGCGACATATCGCAGACTTAACAAAAATAAAAAAGACAAAAAAAAGGCAGCGACTGAAGACAAAATGCATTAGACATGAGCTCATCTTGTAGTTTGTTTTATATATTTCTATTTTATTTTTCATGCGCTTTTCACGACAAAATCTTGTCCAAGTCGCGCATGTCCCTTTTTAATTTATAGCCTCACGAATTTGAATTTATGTGCCAGAGAGATGCCAACTGCATAAGATGATGTTTAAATTGAAGTTAAGCTAAGTTTAGGCAATAGCTTAAATAATTTACCAAATCTCAGCGCGGCGGGGGCTGCAGAGGCAGAAGAAAAACTGTCAGCTCAATTAAGGCAGTTCGAGCTGAAATTCTTGAAACAGACATCAAGACTTCAATTTAAAATTTCATAGATTCTCAGAAATTTTTCACTAGACTTGAAAGCATAATTCTGATACTTTGAGGAGTTGTTACTAAGAATTCCAAATACAAATGTGCAGCTGTGTAAACCTTTAACAACAAAGCTAGAGCTTTACAGAAAGGGGCTTGAACCCCGACTTTCAATTAGTCTCTTACCTCACAGCTAAACGGAATGAAGAGCTTGAAGAACTGCTGTATACAAATTAGAGCCCTAGCATATGTTATAATTGCATACAATCATCCTTTGTTATTTTTCAAAGTGGGATTCGAACCAATGATTTCTCATGTTAATATGCCGCTCGCTTTGAGCAGGGCCAAGTGTAGCGCCCGCTGGCAAAGTGAAGTGTTCAATTTGTGCGCAACCTTGGCTCAGGCGAGTGACACAAGCAAAACAGTCACCGACAAGCAACAGCAGCAGCAAAATATTAGAAATATTAACAACAAGAAAAGCAACAACAATAGCAACAACACAGCTTGTAGCACCCTTTGACAGCTGTCAGTTAGATTTAGGCCACAGTTGGTTGGCCAAACGAAATGTGGCCCAAATATGGAGCAAATGCGCTTAAAGTTTGCCAGTTTATTCAACTTTACACTTCAAATCAAGAAATGCGTTTAGAAGGGCTAATGCCGCAGCTAATGCTGATGCTAATGCTAATGCTGATGCTAATGCTGTTGCGGTTCTTGCAGCTGCAAAGAAGTGCGACACGTGCGATACTCGAACTGTAAAGCTCAGCGCAGATCCGCATTCAAAAAGTTGTTGCTATTGCTGCTGCTGTTGCTGTTGTTGTTATGAATTTTTGAAGTGCACAAACAAAACCACCTCAAGTGCAGCTGACGACAGCAGCAACAGCAGCAGCAACAGCAGCAGCTACAGTATGTGTAAGAATACTTACGTAGGGTATACACGACTAATATATGTGCTGCATTTACTCAAGCTTTGTGCATAACCAGTTCAATTGAACATATTATTAAAATGAACCACTGAACTAATTTACTGAATCGATAGGTTTTATTTGTTTATGATCGATTCTCTAGGCTCATTTAGTTCAAAAAACTATTTTCATGAACTGAGCTGCTGAAGCAACTGATCTGATAAACAAAATGCTCGAAATAATTTATAACTTAAAATGAAATAATTCAAATTATTCTACATTTAAACTAAAACTCCTTGAATTTATTATAGAAAAGAATTAAAAAAAAAGAGTTATTTCCAAGCTTCGTATACCTCACTATAATGAATTTAGTGTTTAGCTCTTATAGTCTTCGAGATATGCCCAAATTTGCTAATACATATAGTAGAGGAAGTATATAAAAAATAAGATTAAAGTAGGAACACAATCACGTGTATACCAAATTTAATATCTTTAGCTCATAGGGCCTTCGATATGTGTAGGAAAGACCCAGATTCAACATCGATTTTTATCGATATTGAAGCATATTTACATATATAGAGGTCCCTTTAACCGTTCGTAGGAGCCAACTTCCAGCTGTTACATATTAAAACGCTAAGCTAATATACCCCTTTCACTTACTTCTATTCTCGTCTTAGATGCGGCAGTCGCTGACTGTGTTGATGTTGAAGGTAAATGCGTTGCCTCAAGATTCGCATTCGCATTCAGTTTGTCGCCCGCTGCACGTGTGCCCAAAAAAAAACTACTTGCAGCTCAAAGGAAGTTAAGGTTGTAACAACAACAACACAACAGTGACAACAACTGTGTTGTAATGTGGCAAGCGCCTCATTTGTATGCGTCACTGGCTTAATAAATTCCCAATTAATTAAACTCAAAATTGTCATCGTTATATAATGCTAATGAAGCGCACCATGAAGCAGAATTTGTAGAATTATCAATATATGGATAGAGCTAAATGAATATACCAAACTTTGGTGACTGTAGCTCAAAAATTTTCTGGGTTCAAAGAGAGAGGAAATTTTTGTGGCTTGCAGACGTTTCAATTGTTTCATTTACTTAAGAGACTTATACCTTTCACAGACTGGAATTGCAATCCATTTTATGCCTTTAAGATTATAATTTGTACGAACTAGCTCGTATAATGTCTGACTGCAATGAGATGGTAAATATCTGATGATGTTACTACTAGCCTAATCAGCGCTTAAGCGTTAAGCTTAGCGTTGATCTGTAGAGAATCACTAGCTCAGTGGCATATTTTTTTCATAGTCTTACCCAATTGGCTCCGAGCACAGTGGGTAGATCTTGGGTTGGCAGCACGTCTATATTTCTAGCACGTTATATATAAGCTTTATTGTTATATCACATGTAGTATACGCAGATCTAGCTGGTCTCAGTGTCCTATTTGAAATATATATATATATAATATATATATATATATTACATATTTCAAGTCTCTAGTTTCAATATCAACGAAATGGCTTGCGTTCATACGGACAGATAATAATTTAATTCCGAATTATCTTAAATATATTTTTGAGCCAAGTCTATAAGAAATTATATAACAGATAATATATTATAATAACAGATAATACATTGAATTCACTTGAGTTGAATTGTTATCCAACATATTGCTAATAGTGTACCAGGTGTTATCTACTTGGTATATTGGATTAATAGGTATTAGCCTTACCTCGTTCTAGCTGAAGGTCTGCTTATTATACTTATTTTTTTTACGATTTTGACTTGCGACCTACAAAAGTAATTAAGCCAATAAATTGCTTCCAGCCGGAACCATTTTTCAATATAGATACAAATTGTAGTTACCATAAATAAAGAGATTAGAGTTGACATCTAGTTGGATTTATATTAACTTATATTTGTGTAAAACCTCGTCAAAAGTCAAGTCAACTTAAACTAGGCAAGTCGGTCAGCATCTGGTGTCCAGGCCTGCTGCAGCAAAGTCCGTATCATCGGCATTCTTTATTGGATTTAACAACATGTATAAAATATAGAAATATAATTAAACTAATTCTGATCTACTGTCTGCTGTCTTCTCTCTTCTGTTTGCCATCTTTGGCTTTAATGAGCTAGAAACATTTGCGATGTATTATGCTGGGACCCATATCGTCGTATTCGGAGGAATCAATCCACATATTTTGAAAGCTGGAGAGTGAAGCCAAAACGGAACCGCCCGACCAGACGGCAAAGCAGCGTTCAGGATTGGCGGTAATTTTGATGCGCATCGTCGAGGGGGCCATGACCGAAATATCCTCTTGCAGACGCACCTCGATGTTGCGGAACATAGTCGTGCCGCCCGACAGAACAATATTCGCATACATATCCCGTCGCAGATCCATATCACATTTCAATATCGATTGGAAGACCGCCTCGTGTAGGCCGGGCACCTCCTGGCCCAGCATGCTGGGCTTGAACAGTGCCTCGGGGCAGCGAAAGCGCTCGTTGCCAATGTTGATGGTAGTGCCATCTGGCAATTCGTAGAGCTCATCGAAATCCGACTTGCGCAGCAAGCATTGATTCAGTTCCTCATCAAAATTGCTGGCCACGTAGCAGAGTTTCTCCTTAATCTCTCGGACTATTTCACGCTCTGCGCTGGTGCTTAACGTGTGTCCGCGTTCCATCAGCAGCTTGCCCAGATAGTCGGTCAAGTCTCTTCCAGCTAGATCTAGGCGCATGCAGGCATGTGGTAGGGCGTAGCCCTCGTAGATGGGCACCGTGTGGGTGACTCCATCGCCAGAGTCTACGACAATGCCAATGGTACGTCCTGTAGCATAGAGAGATAATACCGCCTGGATGGCCACATAGAGTGCGGGCACACGAAAATTCTCAAACATTATTTCGGTCATCTTTTCGCGATTCTTTTTGGGATTTAACGGCGGTTCGGTCAGCAGCACTGGATGCCCATCCGATTCGACGCGCAGCTGTTCGAAGGTATGCTTCCAGATCTTCTCCATATCCGCCCAATTGGTCACAACGCCATGTTCGATGGGATACTTGAGTGTGAGTATGCCACGCTTTCGCACCGCTTCGTCACCGATGATACAATCGTCAATGGCCGAATCGAGTATGACATTTAGATGACGGGGTCGTCCCACAATCGATGGGAAGACGACACGGGGAGCGGATTCGCTTGAGAAGCCCGCCTTGCATATGCCAGAGCCATTGTCAATGACCACAGCAGTTGAGAGGTCATCCGCTTGCATATTGGCAACGCCTGCATATGCGATCAAATGATTTAAAGATTTAAAGACGCAATCCTTGAAAGAAGAAAACACCAGTGCCGAAAAACTTACGATGCTTTAATGATTTGAACAGAATTTGTTGTGTCCGTTGGTCGGAAACATCGATTTCAATTTTCGAAGGCATACAAAACTCAGACATATTTTCCTGTGTGTGCCCTCGCACGAGTTTTCCATGTGTATGGCATATGAATTTCAAATTAGCCCGCTTCAAATATTTGAACATTGTGCAGCACTGCAAACGGAAAAGTATGCTATTGAGCTTGCTGTTAACCGTTGCTGAATACTTTGAGCAGAAACATGCTCAATTGCGGTATTTTTTTTTTTTTTTGAATTTAAAGTTTAAATATTTTGTGTGTGCTTTTAGTGTATTCCATACGCTGTCACACTACATTCCGGTAAGCAAATTAAACTAAATTAGTGGAATATTTCTATTGTAATGTTATGCGAACTTCATGTGTGTATTTGCCGTGCTTCCAGTGGTTTTTGATTTTATCCCGGTCAGCAAATAGCTGAATTGGTGTGTTTTCCCAGCATAAACTATTTTGGTATTTTTTAGGTGTTTATAGTATTGAGTGTAGTGTATTTCGAGTGTTTGCCACGCACTGTCACACTTGATCCCGGTAAGCAAATTAAATAAGGTTTTTATCGAAAATTTTAAAAGTATTATTCCCAGTTAATATAACAACTCAATCAAGAATGTTTCTGGCACGTAACTTCACCAAAACAGCACGGTAAGTACCCACAAAGTCGATTAATTGATTATGCCGGCGTTGACGCCAAAATGCGATTACATAAATTTTATAGCAACAACAACGAATAACAATGGCTACCTTTACAATTCGAATGTATATTATATATAAGGCTAATTTTTATTTAATTCATAGTACTGTTATCTCGCGGGGCAAACATACGCTGCCAAAGCTGCCTTACGACTATGCCGCATTGGAGCCAATTATCTGTCGTGAGATTATGGAGCTCCATCATCAGAAACATCATCAGACCTATGTTAATAACTTAAATGCCGCCGAGGAGCAGCTGGAGGATGCAAAGTGCAAGAGCGACACTACGAAGATTATTCAACTAGCACCTGCTCTTCGCTTTAATGGCGGTGGCCATATCAATCATACGATCTTCTGGCAGAACCTATCGCCTGAAAAGTCGACGCCAAGCGACGATCTAAAGAAAGCCATCGAATCGCAATGGAAGAGCTTCGAAGAGTTCAAGAAGGAGCTCAGCGCGTTGACTGTTGCTGTGCAGGGCTCTGGTTGGGGCTGGCTTGGATACAACAAGAAGACGAGCAAGCTACAGCTGGCTGCGTTGCCCAATCAGGATCCGTTAGAGGCATCAACTGGATTGATACCCCTCTTTGGAATCGATGTATGGGAGCATGCATATTATTTGCAATACAAGAATGTGCGACCGTCGTATGTGGAGGCTATTTGGGATATTGCTAACTGGAATGATATTTCTTGCCGCTACCAGGAGGCAAAGAAACTATCTTAGACAATCTTTACTCAAATGTCTATATGTTAAATGTAATCATATAAAAACCATAGGTTTTGAATGTAATCAAATGTTTCGGCTAATAAATTGATAATCAATGAAGAAGTCAAATCAAAACGCAAATCGATAAACATGTGTCACCCTGCATCAGCTGTTGTATATTGTCGCTTGCCAACACTGCATTGCCAATTTCTCAGCTGTTTGCGCTGGCCACAACAAAAACAAACTCAGGCTGTCCATCGCCTGGGTGGGCGGAAAAACTCTTCTAGCGCGGCTTTTCCACAGCTTTCCCACGCTCGCGTGCGCAAGTGCAAACAATTTTCCAGCACGCGTAACACAAATAGCTAAGCGACAGATCCATTTGGCGTGCGTACGCGTTCGGTACGGCTAAAACGGAAGACTGCAATGCATATGCGCTGCAAATAAAACAAAGACAAACAAAAACAAAAGATACTAAATTTATAATCATGCAAACACTTTAAGAGATACGAAAAACTGTGCAAAGCGTCTTCAAGAAGTGCAATAAAATTGTGAGAAACAAAACAATTGCAATAGGAAACCGTAGCAATTGCATCGTTCGTCACATTTGGGCATTGCAATGTGAGTAGCGCGTAAATTAATTTAAATTGACTTTTTTGTGGGATTTTCGGTATTTTTGTTGTTATTTCCCTTGTGTGTGTCAGCGGTGACTAATGTAAAAATGTATTCAACGCGTTTCGTTTGAAAAATCAATATTCCAGCTCAGGACAGTAACAGCGTCCTGTCATGCGCAAATGCACACATACACAGACACACATATATATGTATATATTTACACACACCCACACTGTTAGAGTGTACTGTTATCCTGTTGCTGTTGTTGCCAGCTGTTGGCCTTCCTGTCTTGTCTTTGAAATTCTGCTAAAAATAAACCTCATTTGAGCATATGGTGCAACCTGTCATCAGCTTCAGACAGCGGCTAACAGGCGTTTTAGCAATTTCGCATTACTCGTTGCCTGCCGCCAGGCGCTGCCCACGCTTTACAGTGTTATTTCTGTTATTATTGTTGCTGTTGTTTGCGTTATCAGATTGCAAATTGACCGCGAGTCCCGTTAACTGACGTCAATACAATTAAGTTTTACGGGTTATTGTCTGGTTGCTTTCGCTCTTCATGAGTGTTATATATGCGATAAAAAATTATTAATTATTTATTTTATTATTATTTTTTTTTATTTTATTATTATTTATTCATTATTTATTCAATTTTCATAAGTTTTATATATCGCAGATTATCTGTTTCATTTATTTTTTTTTTATTATTTTTTTTTTGGTAATTATTTATGGTTGTATAATGGTTTTGCAAAATAGCATTTTTTTATAACCATTTATAATTCTAAATTATTTTATATATATTAGAGATGTTTTTTTTAATTTTCAATACTTTTATAATTAATATTAAATTACTTATTATTAATATTAAGAAGTAATGCTGTTAAAAACATAAATAAAAGCTATTAATTATTAAATTAAAACA
The DNA here is from genome assembly GCF_003285905.1 of Drosophila hydei. Taxonomy (NCBI): domain Eukaryota; kingdom Metazoa; phylum Arthropoda; class Insecta; order Diptera; family Drosophilidae; genus Drosophila; species Drosophila hydei. The sequence continues at coordinate 4,020,671 of NW_022045656.1, forward strand.
AGATTCAGATAATTAAATAATATTCGTATAAATTATTTTGTATTAATCAGTTGCAGCTTGCACTGTCATAGGTCAGGTATAGCGAAAAGGGTTTCAAGTGTATAATCGACCTATATTAGTTCTTATTTATTTATTGTTAAATTTTAAAGCCCATTTTTATGGGGCTTAACTCTTAGTTTGGTTACGTAGAATATTGTCTATGCAAAATATATTTGTATAAGAATTAAGCATTTCTAAAGGTTTCTCTCTGGATATTACTAACATCATTGACAACAAATGGGCAAATCATATATTATGTTTAATAGATTGTAGAAGAAACTTAGACCTTTCCTAACCGTCTGAATTTATGACTAGTGACTAACTCGTTAGGATGCTGTGCTGCTGTATTTTGCAAAAATCTACATTATTTATTTTTGTTATAATTTATTCAAATACATATACATATTTATCGTTATGAAAGATCGTATAATATACTGCAAATTTAAAGACTTACATTTTGATATATAGGTATATACATACATATGTTTGGAATATGTTTTAAATATCTTAGCTTTGTTATTCATAAAACGATTTTCTTGTATTAACAAACTTGACCGCAAAACCCTTTTATTAAAACACAACTATCAAATAAGCAGTCAACTTTATGATTATGCACAAATTCGCACCCTCATAATAATAATAATTAAAACTAATATAGTTTATTAGTATTTGGCTGATATTGTGAAAGACCTGATTGCGCACAACCTCTGACCTTTTCAGCACTCAAATTGCTATTGAGTTACCTTATATGTATGTGTGTGTGTCTATGTCCATGTTAATGTTCAAGTCATGTCGATGTCCACGACCATGTTTCCCGTCCATCTGTCCGAACGATGAGTGGGCGTTCCGTGTTGCCATATGCGCATCCGCTGCCAGTGCAAACAATTCTCTGTGTGCGTCATAAGAGCAGCCCTGGAATATGGGAGAAACTATAGAAAATAATTCAAAAAGTTTGCTCGAGGTGTTCCCACTGTGGTAAAGAACTTTAAGTATAGTTAAGAGCTCTTTACTGGATAAGTTTTCGGGCAGCACTCGAAAAGACATCAAATTGTTGGATACATTCTTCATTTCGCTCGAAATAGTTCTTGTTCAATTTAATGAACGGGTTGAACGCTCCATTTCGAACTAAGTACTTTGTTCTCCTTTAGTCATTCCTTTTGCTCGTTCAATATACAAGTCGTTTGCTTATGAACCATTTATATTCATCAGTTATTCAGTTGTTCCTGAACAGATTAATGTTCCTGTTGTTGAGCAGCTGAATGGCTCAATTTAAGATATGGTAAATAAAAGATTTAACTGAACTCCAGTGAAGCCAGTGAGTTTAGTATGTGTAAGTGATCAATTTAATGGCTGGCCAAAAAAGTACTTAGTTTCTTAATGAATTAAAAAATTGTAAATATTAGTACATTTTCTTTTCATGCATTTTAAAGCGTATATAACTAAATACTATGCATTTTTATATCTTAAATTAATAAATAGAATTTGTTACTAAATATATCTAGATCTACTTCTGCTCATCATATATTCCACTCGCCCTTCTTAAGTTTTTAAATTTAAAATTTTTTTGTAAAACTTAATTTTAACTTCACTTACCAACCCATATGTGGTATAGTCAATCCCTGCCCTAAGTTTCCCTTTTACATGCCACAAGCGCAACATAAAGTGCTTTTCCAAACGCATGAATAAATAAAAACTCACTTAAAACCGGGAGAAAACAAAATCACAAAAGAACGAAAAGCGTTTTATAATACACCGAACTGTGCTTGCCGTAACAAAGTTAATAATTCAAACCAAAATTCACTTGATTCCATATTCCTGTTTCCCTTTATTCCTTTAAATTGTCAAACCTAATGAGTAGCCTGTGCTAGCCCATGCCACCGTTTCGGTATAGGGTAAAATTATAGCTGGCAAGCAATAAACATAAATTTCCGCTAAAAAATATAATAAAAGTTGGGGCTACAAAAAAAATTAAAAAAAGGAGTATAAAGTGGGATGTCGCGACCGCACGCAGCTGCAATGGGGAGTCGGTTCACCTGACGGTTTTTGCAGCCGCAGGACCGTAAAATGGCTTCCTGGCGGACACTTTTCGCTCGGCACTTTGTTTTAAATATTGCACAATTGTATTAAGCCCCAAGACCACAGGGTGGTTCTTTAAGTACACACTATTGTTATGCCCGCTCACAAAGTGAATAGGGTATATTAGTATTGCTAAATATTTGACATATATACGCTGGAGATCAAATAGAATACATTTTGAATAAATATTAGTTTATTTGAGAGCTAACTCTTATCACTCGTGCGATTGAACGGGTCACTATAGTGAACTACGGAGCTGGTTCAGTTATCACATCTGCAGTTCAGTGATTCATGAACAATTTGCAATAATTTATTGAACTGCCATAAACTATTTGTTTTACTAGACATGCTATTCGAGCAACTAAGCAACGGAATAAAAGACCAAAATGAACTTTTCATGTTTCTACAAACCAAAACCAGAAGCTTTACGACTCGAACTGTAACGAATATACCTATTTATCAAATCAAATTATTTTTTACCAATTTATCTATAGAAGTTTGAACATTTAGACTTGAAAGATTCTTTCACAAACACGCCTGATATTTGTGATTTTTAATTTAAAACAGAGTATTGTACAGTCAGCTACACTCAACTGCAAATCTTCCCTGCTTTTTTTGACTGTCTTGTCGCATGATTTATATGGGCGCACTTTTAAGAGTTCCCACCTTTCAGAAGTTGGCAAATTTGGTTGGTGCTGCACTGAAATTGCAGTTGCCACTGCAGCTGCCAGCTTGCAACAGCAGCCATAAGCCAAGTGTTGCCAGAAGTGCATTTTATGGCAACTGAGCGTAGGGGCGTGGTCGACTCTTAGTCACCTACAGAGTGCTATGCGGATAGCAGCAACTAGCGACACGCACGGCTATAACTATGCTAACAAATACATATGCCATACACACACATATGTATACATATGTATGTGTATATATATATCAGCGGCGACAATGCGGCACCGAAAGTTACAACATTCCAGGCAAATCAGACATTAGGGGTATTCGTGTTTAATACAAGAAACTGAATTCTTTAACAGACCTTGAAACCATGAGCTGATTATGAAAAAAATACGATGGAATGTTGAGCATGACAATTGTAATTTATAATAATTTGATTCTCAATCTAACAAGCAATCAGTCTGTTAGTCAGGCTTGCGACACAATATCAGCAAATTTGTCTTACTTCTGTAAGCTTCTATAAGCTAATGAATAGATGAAAAGGAAGTTCATATATCAAAATCATATATCTTTCGGATTGTAAATCCGAAAATCATATATCTTTCAGTTGTAATGAAATAATCGAACTAAAAGTCTACAAGAATCCAATAATTTCAACTAATCTTAGAATATCTTAAAGGACTAAACTAGGAAATAAGTTTGTAAACTATATACAACCAAATATTAAGACTTTATAGTACCAAAATGATGCTTGAGTGTCGGAATTTTAGTTGTCTCCTTATATTTATTATATATATTTATTAATACATTTCGAAATTCGCAATATTTTTTTAATCACAAAAAATTCATATAGCGAAAATCTGAAAAGCTGAACTTGAAATTGCTTCATGGTTTTTTCTTTGTGTATTTGCTAGACTACAGTGGCTTGTTTGCCACATAAAAGCCGAGTGTTGCAGAGTGGGTTGCCGGGGTAGTGGGCAGTGGGGCAGGTTGCTTGGCTGCTTGTTTTGGTGGGGCAGGAAACGAGCGCGTGCCTTCGAAAAGGATGATTCACCAAGTTTGACTGCTGCTCCTGCTGGCTTGGTAGGTGCCAGTTCAAGCAGCAATTGTAGCAACAACGAGCGTTTACACACACACACACACATACACACATACAGAAATATACTCGCACAGCAAACTTGGCACGAACATGCGCTGTGTTTTGTTGTGTGTGTGTCTGTGTCTGTGCTTGGAGGACTCTTTGCATGAGTCATCCGCTTTTTGCTATACGAACTTCGAACTGTGAACTGTGTTGTGCCAAGTGTATGTATATCTGTATGTGTTTGTGTGTGTCTCTGTGTGTGTATATGTTACTTCTGCGTGGGCTTGCGTTAATTTAAATAAGAAAATCGCATTTGTTTTATGTAGCAGACTTAATGGACGACACAGACGTCGCCATAGCCTCTTGCTGCGTCTATATATATTACTAAATATATTTATATCCTCTCTCTATATTTTTATATATATATATTTTTGATTTTAGCTTAATTAAGTGCTGCCTGCGCACACTTCACATTAAGTGAATGGCCTACAAGCCTCAAATTAAAAATGAAATTCAATTGTAAAAACGCCTTCAGCTGTGCTTTACAATTTACCAGACTCATTATGAAGGATACCGATTGAAATTGGTTTATATGGGGTATATTGAAGTTATGCAAAGCTGAGCAGACGCTGGAGGTTTCAGTGAAGCTCTAAATATGATATATTTATACTATATGTATATCGGCTCCATTTCATAAAGCCATATTTGACTGGTTTAGAGTTATATATATTTGTCTGTAAAAAGGCTTTAAATTTTAAATATTTAACATCATTATTATAATTTATTTATTAAATGTGGTTTCTTCTCTCTCTCTTCCTCTTTCTCTCTTTGTTCACCTTACTTAAAACTCAAAGAAACTCTTCTTAACGAAAGTGCGTTAACTTTTAAGGTCGTCAGCTTCAACCTTGTACAGGGTATGTTTTCCACTTTTAAGCTCCTCAAGTGCGCAGTTTGAATGGTTTAAAGTCTGCGAACTGCCAGCCAGGATGATGCCACAAAAAAGAATCTGTCGCATGCCCTGCATACCCATCCATCCAGTCCATGAACTGTCATTGACATTGACGCACAGTGTGTACCCTCTTTGGTGTATCCCCGTTTGAGCGTTGCGAATGTGCTTCCAAGTCAAAAATGCGAGCTTCGAAAAACGAACAAACGTTGATATATACGTCAACGACCCGCCCACGTGCGAGTCCCATCCCCAGCCCCAGCCCCGCTGCTAAAATTCGTTCGATATTATTTGGGCTGGTTCGCGTGTTGCAGTTTTTTACTGCGCAGCAAATAGAATTTCCACCTTGCCGTCAACATGTCCCTCTCCACACCATCGCACACATGCCCGACACGCTCACGCACGCATAATCCTTGGATGTATTGAGCAGTTTTTCATGCGTGGGCCTTGCGAATTTTCCACTGCGTCGTGGCTGACATTTTGCTGCGTAAAAATGCTAAATATGCTTAAAGCCGACTCTTTGTTTTCAGATTTATTGAAAGCTTAAGAAGGTTTTTCTTTTTCTTTGCGAGAGCTTTCTTGAAGGAGTTTTACAATCCTTTTTTTTGGTAAAGAGTAATGAATGTCTTAACAATTTTTTATTTATAGTCAAGTTGTGGGAGCAAATAATTTAAATTTTATTGTAATTATTCATTAGACAACTTACATTATTATTAATATTGATAAAGCTAAAATTGTTTGACGCTTAGGCCTAGCGAAGCTTCTCAAGTCAAATTCGTAGTTGATTTCTCACATTAAATTTAACAAAAAGTTAATCGTCCCAAGCGAAACCATTTTTAGTGTTTAAGAGATTCAAAATTAAGTTTCATATAGCGAAATTTAATAAATATAACATATGTAGCCTCTAAATTTCTATTTCAAAAAAATAAATGAAAATTATACTCAACTAAGCGAAATAATAGTAATGCTGAAATTTGGATTGTGTTTGGCAAAGTTTAGTAGGTTTAAAGACGAGTAAGAACTAAGATGAAATACAAGAACCAATATATAAAGTAGATTAAAATTCAAGTTCAGGATTGCGCACTTTTGACAAGAGCAGTAATATTATATTTATATTAAAGCTATTTAAGTATAAATTAAATAGAGAGATAATTCTACAGTTTGTCGGTAAATTTTTCAACATCAGAATCGAGCAGTGTAAGGTAAAAAATTTGCTCGCTTTAATTGCCTAACTATATGTATTCGAATATCGGACTATTAATTAGGATATTTTTTATCTATGACAACTTTTCGAAGTTAAAGCTTTTCTTCATTAGAAATTGCGCTAATTTGATGAATTGTTTTAATTTCTTTGTCAATTTGTAAAGGCAATTATTGCGTACGTTTATATATCTAAATATAATTATAATCTAATAACAATATATAATATATTTTGATATTTTATGAAAGCGCAGGCAAGACAAGTTTTTAGCTATTTAGAGTATGGGTACAGCTCAACCATATGTATCTTTAAATGTTTGCTTACAACTCACATTGCATTGTATTTTAAAGGCCCATGATTGCTGTCCTTAAAGTAGATTAAATATAAATTCAAATTCAAAAAAATTCAACCAAATATTTAATCGATTAATATTTAACAAAGTTTCAAATCTGTTCATTGTTGTTTAACTACAGTCACAACCAGCTGTTCAGCGTATCTTTTATCCCCTGTCCACTAGACTGTAGCTACTGTAGCACACTTTAATGTCAGCATTAACCATTAATTCAATCTTTATGTTTATTGGCCACAAATTCAATGTCAAAGCAATTACTAAAGAAACAATGAAAGACACGCATAAAAAGCTCATCCGCGACTCGTGCTGAGAAATCAATAGAAATTTTCTATTTTACGTCACAAGATTTCAGCTGCTTGTCCATTAACTGCACACAGTGGTGGCCATTAAAGGTGTAACAGTGTCTTCAGATGGAGGCTGGGGGCTGTGTGGCGAGCTTAAAGCATAAATGAAATTCATTATGCGCTTCGTTTTTGACAGGCAATGCGTTTTGTTATTATTGCGCTGTAGCACTTGATGAAATTCTTAACATTGCCAGCATAGTCATGTCCGAAACGAGGACTGGACACTAGAGTTGTTCACTTCAGTTCAATTTGATGAATCAGTTCAGTCGTTCATTGCCAGATTAGAAATTATTTTTGGTCAGCTTATACTCCAGTTGAGCTAATAAACATAGTAATTTAGTCAGTTATAAATAACAAGTTGAGAATATCGTTCTTGAACAATAATATTATATAGTTCACTGATCAGTAAATAACTTGAGTAGTTCATGTGAATGACCCGTTCAAATGAACTTATGCTGAACGAGACGACACAGCTCTGCTGGACACCCTCTGCCCCGCACACACACACATACGCACGCACAATGTTGGCGCCTGCGCCATAGTCGAGGGCTGTTGAAGCTGTTCTTTGCTAGAGCTCGTTTGCCTGGCAGCTCGTCAGCTCACTGCGTCGTCTAACCCCAACGGTTGCAGTTCATATTTGGTCCGAAGTTCGCGGTGCGCGTTTATTGGCCCACGCCTCGATTGGCCATCGATTTTGTGCAAAAGAAAACCACAAAAAGGTTGTTCGTGGCAACAAAAAGTGCTAAAAGTTTAAACAAAAAAAGAAAAGCAAAAAAGAATTAACTTAATTCTCAACTAATAATTTAATGTCTTGACTGTGCTTAAACCAATAAAAAAAAAAATAAGCTCTTGAGCTGTGTGAAAATTTTCGCTGTTATACAGAAGAAAGCCCCGTACATACATATATTATACACCTATATACACATATAGGTATATATTCACATATATACATCTGAGAGTCTTACGAGAGTTCCGAAAATTAATACGCGAATGTGCGCATTTGGTTATTTATTGTTTTTTGCTTTATTGCTAACAACAATTTTGGTGCTATCGATCATTTTTGCCACCTCTTCGAAGCGTTCTATGATGGATAGTTTCATATTAGTTTTCAATTACACACAAGATGAACAGCAGCAGCAGCGACAACAACAACAGCGACTACATCAGGAGGAGGACTTACAACAGCAACAGCAGCAGCAACATCAGCAGCAGCAATTTATCTACAAGCCGAAATTATTTTGAGTTTTATGTCCTGTTTTTTCCATTCCCGATTTAATTGGTAATTGCTTCAAAAATATCTACGAAAATATTTTGCAAAATTTTCATCGATTTGCCAAGGAAACATTTCAAAATTCGAACTGCTAAAAATCATTTGTCATTATTTGCTTTTATATAATATTATGTTTTTGCTTAAGATTTTTTCTCATATTTTGCGCATATATTATTCTACAGTAGCCTCGAATTTAATGTGCCTGGCTTAAGTTTTGTGTAGAGTCTCAAGTTGTGTAGAGTTTTGGCTGTTAGCCGTGGCGAAGGCAACATGAAAATTTATTAATAAAGGTCAAGACGACCCAGGCGAAGGATATGCTCAAGCAAAACTTCAAGTATGTGGCTGTGTATGGCTCTGTGTGTGTGTGTTAATGGTCATGGTACTTGAAGCCATAAAAGAGCCACAACATGACGCACCGTCAAATGTGAAGGATAATTCAGGAACTAGCCAAAGTTCAAGAACGAAGTTTAAAGAAAACTTATAGATTAGAATTTTACATTGAAAAAGAAGTTATGCATTTAATAAAAAAATATTAATTTAATGTAGCTAAATAACTATGAAAGGAAGTTTTGCAGAACTTATAGATTATAGAATAGATTTTCAGTGTTTTTAGACTTGTTTTGCATTTTTTTTTCTTTTATTATAATTTATTCTATGCAGCACATTCAAATCGCGTCAGCATAACAGCATAAAGAATTATAAACATTCCACAAATATTTTGCCAATGCTTTCCCTCATTCCCATTGACTTTCACTCGCTCGCGCTCTCTCGCCGTATTTCTTTTTGGTACTGGCGTCTGCGCAATATTCTCTTTGTAGACTTTTGTGCAGACCTGAATCACAGGCTGTTGCATTTTTGTCTGAACAAAAATATAAACAAAAGTCCTGGCGCCAGGTAAACAGAGAGAAAGCCTCCAGAGAAAGAGAGAAACTGAGAGACAGAGAGTGAGAGAGGCTTGGAGCAGTAAATTTATCGCAGCTGCGCAGAGCATCTTGTTCGCGCTTCTAGGCTAACGTATTGGAAATGTTTAAAGTTTTCCCTTCGTGTCCTGTGTCACAATATTCTAGGACTCCACTGTGCGCGAGTTAAAGAATTTCGTTAGTCGTGTGAAAAACTGTGCGGCAATAAGTGCTGAAAATGTATGCGAAATAAAACTGTTAATAAAACTGAAAACACACTAAAAATTATCGCAATAATTCACAATAATACAAATTATAAAAAAAAGTTAATTAAATAACAACAATTGGTCATAATATGATCAAGTCAAAGGACTTTGCCTAAGTTAAAATTCAAGTGCAAGCCAGCTTTTTATTTGGCTTTAATCCGGAGTAAAGGTAACCACATCAAGATTACAAACTGTATTTAAAACATTTTACACTTTATTTTATATATTTTTATGACCATTCTATTTTGCAACTCAATTTTTTTGGGGTGTGAGTGGGGCTTTCTTTTCGCTGATGACTCATTCGAGTGCCCAATACTCGGCTGCGCTTTTATTGGAAGTGTGGATTGTGGAATTTTTTCTAGTATATACTCGTGTGTGTGTGTGTGTGTATGTGGGGGTGTGAGGCAACATAACTATAAGTTAGCAGGGTAGCAGGTTAGACCAAACTATTTACTTAAATTGGTAAAAGCAGGAAATGGAAGAAAATGGGAAATTGTTTGAGCGCAAGGAATTGAAAGGCAATTTGAAGAGAAGCAAAAATAAGGAAATGTAAAACAATTAAATCGAAATTGAAAATAAATAGTTCAAGTATTTTATATTTTAAAAGGAACGTTTTTATCTCATGTGTTTGACTAAAAAACAAAAATATTAAGAGTGATCATTTGTCAGTTTATTTAATTATTGTGCCCAGAATTTTAGTATATTTGGTAATAAAAATGTTTATTTAAGCGTTCACAGTTGATAAGAGCTACTCTTTATCACATAATATTTTTAGTGTGATTACAAAAAATAAACGAAAGTTCCAAGGGTGACCATATACTATATACATATACATTTATTCATATAAACATATATGTAATATAAATTAAATTTTGCTTAATAAATTTTTATTTGATATTCATATTAAAAAAAATGTAAGAATTTTCAATGAATATTGTAATGAATAAAACTTTTAGGGTGACTTTAATGTTGTCTTAAAAATGAAATAGCTTATAAGAGTATCACTAGGTACTTCGATTAATTTTTTAATCTTCTACGCAACAAAATTAATCTTCCTTCCATTAAAAATCTACAAACATTTAGCTATATACTTCCTGCCTTTAAATATAACACAGTTCCTTTATAGTCTCAAATGGAAAGCTTTTATAATTATATATCATCAAATAGTGGGTTCTGGAGTGCGATTACTATTTGCCTCTGCAACATGCCACATGCTGCTTGTTGGGTATCAACTGCTTCGTCCCACTGCAATCATATAAATTTGATTCAAACCCCAAGCGGTTTGCATGAGTCACAGCTCACACAGACACAATACAAAGAGTATACAATACACACACACACACACATATACATATATATATACAACCAGACACACAGGCACACAGACACACCCACCAACACAGTTGGGCCAATTATAAAATGACGCTGCCGCTTGTGGTTTATTTATGGGCCAATTTCCAGGCTCGCATAACGTAGCGTTTGCCAAGAGCTAACCCCATTCTATTTGATTCTTCTTCCACTCCAGTTAACCGCAACCTAAGACAAGCCAAGCAGCCAAGATGTCGTCGGTTAAGGTGGCGGTGCGAGTGCGCCCGTTCAACTCGCGAGAGATTGCACGGGAGTCCAAATGCATCATTGAGATGACTGGTGCCACAACGGGTAAGGCAGCTAGGATAGAATTAAAAGATCGACGGAATCATAAACCTATCCTAAACTTTTCTTACAGCCATTACCAATCCGAAGGTGCCACCAAATACAAGCGAGTCCGTCAAGCGCTTCAACTTTGATTACTCCTACTGGTCCCATGATGTAAGACAGCCCCAACGCTTCTCCAACTTTGCCATAACTAATCTCACTCCACTTCTAGCCCCACGATTTGGACTTCTCCACACAGTCGATGGTCTATAAGGACATTGGAGAGGAGATGTTGCAGCATTCCTTTGATGGCTATAATGTCTGCATCTTTGCCTATGGACAGACAGGTGCTGGTAAATCCTACACCATGATGGGTAGGCAGGAGGAGCAGCAGGAGGGCATTATACCAATGATATGCAAAGATCTCTTCGGTCGCATACAAGACACCGAAACCGATGACCTCAAATATTCCGTGGAGGTCTCCTACATGGAAATCTATTGCGAACGCGTGCGGGACTTGCTGAATCCCAAAAACAAAGGCAATTTGCGTGTACGTGAACATCCACTGTTGGGTCCTTATGTGGAGGACCTATCCAAGTTGGCTGTCACCGACTACCAGGACATACACGATCTCATCGACGAGGGCAACAAGGCGCGGTAGGTGTTGACGAGGTGTTTCTTTACCCAGCTTGCTTTATTGATTCTCTGTTCAATCCTTAGCACTGTGGCCGCTACCAACATGAACGAGACGAGCTCTCGCTCGCATGCAGTCTTCACCATTTTCTTTACACAGCGTCGTCATGATACCATGACCGATTTGATCACTGAGAAGGTCTCCAAGATAAGTTTGGTTGATTTGGCTGGCTCGGAACGTGCTGATTCCACAGGCGCTAAGGGCACTCGCTTGAAGGAGGGCGCCAACATCAACAAGTCCTTGACAACCCTAGGCAAAGTCATATCCGCATTGGCGGAGGTGGTAAGTATAATGATTATCTTTACTTTAAAGAAGGGTTTCTAAATGTTTGCATCTTTATCTGCTGCTTTGTGTCATTACAGTCTGTAAGTATATCTATAAACCTTTACTGCTGAGCCGTTCTAATCGCCTCTTTAATTAGGTATCTAAGAAGAAGAACTCCAAGAAGGCAGACTTCATACCCTACCGCGACTCAGCACTGACCTGGCTGTTGCGTGAGAACCTCGGTGGCAATTCTAAGACAGCCATGATAGCTGCCATATCGCCAGCTGACATAAACTACGACGAAACTTTAAGCACTCTACGGTAGGTGTTTACTTCAACTTGAGGTGTTCCTGTAATCCATGTGTTGAATTCCTTCAGCTATGCGGATCGTGCCAAGCAAATTGTGTGCAAGGCTGTCGTCAACGAGGATGCTAATGCCAAACTTATACGCGAGCTCAAGGAGGAGATACAAAAGTTGCGGGATCTGCTCAAGGCCGAGGGCATTGAAGTGCAGGAGGGTAAGTAGATTTATAAATGTATAAATATATATCTCTACTATTACTAAGCTTAAACGTAAGCCCCAAAAACAAAACACTTGAACAACAAAACACACGTGAAAACCCATAAGTTAGTCGTAGTTCTAGTCCTAGTATAGAGTTATGCCTGAGTTCATAAAACCCCAAAAACAAACCCTATTTCATTTAGGACCCGATGGCAAAGTGGTGTGTGAGAAGCGCGATGCGAATAGTAAGTAAAGCCAACTACTCTGAGCTAACCAAACAACAAAAGGCTTCCACAATATATGCATATGACAATATGTCACTTACTCAAACATATAGGCTATGAAGCATAGGGGCATGTCCAGAGCCACAAATTTGGTGCCATCAACTAAAAGAAAAATCAATCTTAGTGGACCACATCCTGGATATGCCCATATGCCTATATAGCCATGAATCTTGTGTGTGTGTAAACTGTATGTAACTTCAGTGCTTTTGTAAACATAAATTCGCTTCAGGACTTATACCATATACCACATATATATACAACTATAACTATATATAACCCATATATATCTATATATATATACTTATGATAATCAATGTTGAAGTCCTCTTTATGTTGCGTCTTATTGTAACCAAATGTTGACACAGTGGAAGATTGGATAAGTTTCTGTATTGTGTAACTGCGATCAAAACGGATCTTTACAAAGTTTCATTTTCAATCGATTGATTCCTGTCTCCCACTGCAGTTTTTGCTTGTGTTGCCCAGTCCAAAAGATTCGGCACATACTCCTTGCAGTCCGCACTGCTCCAGGGCTAGACGTGGACACGCCAGAGTTTATCATCCAAGTCTCACCAAAAAACTAATCGGCAATCGCTTTCTTACCACATATTTTTTATGATACTTAACCGAATACCCTAACTTATCAATGCACGCTTATATCACTGCGCTTGCGGCAATAGATGAATCCGTTGACTCCTACTTATTTTACTATCCCCTCCTTGCAGAGGATGAGCTAAACAAGTCGTCGGTGATTAAGTCGCCGACTAAAGGACGCAATCGCAATGGATCCACCACAGAAATGGCTGTGGATCAGCTGCAGGCCAGCGAGAAGCTTATTGCAGGTAAGATCCAACTGAGGGCAACCGTAGACCCATTCGCTTATAACTGAACTCCAATTAGAACTCAATGAAACCTGGGAGGAGAAGCTCAAGCGTACCGAAGAGATCCGTTTGCAGCGTGAGGCGGTCTTTGCGGAGATGGGCGTGGCCGTCAAAGAGGATGGAATCACAGTGGGCGTATTTTCGCCCAAAAAGACACCACATTTGGTTAATTTGAACGAAGATCCCAATTTGTCGGAGTGTTTGCTCTACTACATTAAGGATGGACTCACACGCCTGGGCACACATGAAGCTAATGTACCACAGGACATCCAGCTGTCCGGCTCTCATATTCTCAAGGAGCATTGCACCTTTGAGAATCGCAATAGTACTGTGACCCTGCTGCCCCACAAGGATGCCATTATATTCATTAATGGCCGCAAGCTTGTTGAGCCCGAGGTTTTGAAGACGGGATCACGCGTGATTCTTGGCAAGAATCATGTGTTCCGCTTTACCAATCCTGAACAGGCGCGTGAGTTGCGTGAAAAGATCACCGAGAACGAGGCAGAGAATGAGGTAGAGAAGGCGGACACACAGCAAGTGGATTGGAACTTCGCTCAGTGCGAGCTGCTGGAGAAACAGGGCATCGATCTGAAGGCCGAGATGAAGAAGCGCCTCGACAATCTGGAGGAACAGTACAAACGTGAAAAGCTCCAGGCCGATCAACAGTTCGAGGAACAGCGCAAATCCTACGAGGCGCGCATCGATGCCCTACAGAAGCAAGTGGAGGAGCAGTCCATGACCATGTCAATGTACAGCAGCTACTCGCCAGAGGATTTCCATCAGGAGGAGGATGTGTATAGTAAGTAGAGGCTAACGATTATTGGATAGGTATGACAATGATCTGCTCCAACCCATAGCCAATCCAATGTACGAGTCGTGCTGGACAGCACGTGAGGCTGGCCTAGCTGCCTGGGCCTTCCGCAAGTGGCGCTACCATCAGTTTACATCGCTGCGCGATGATCTCTGGGGCAACGCCATATTCCTCAAAGAAGCTAATGCCATTTCAGTGGAGCTAAAGAAAAAGGTCGTTATCTGAGCTATTTGATTGAATCGCTCGTATTAGACAGTCCTCTTCTTCGATTTCTTTCAGGTACAATTCCAGTTTACCCTATTGACCGACACCTTGTACTCTCCGTTGCCACCGGAGCTGGCCTCGAGCTTGACACCCATGCAACAGGAGGATGAGTACGGCGCACCGCCAGTTTCGAAGACCTTAGTCGCCGTTGAGGTCACAGATACCAAAAATGGAGCAACTCATTACTGGTCACTGGAGAAGCTACGGTAAGCGTGCATCCAATGGAAGTTTGGCCTTAGGCACTTTTTGCTGCTCACATTCATTCAACTCTTTGCACTTTTTGTTATATTCTTGCAGAGAATAGATTAGATGAGATTATCAAGTTTCAAAGTCAAATGTAAATGCTTTAAGGAGCAGGCCTTTCTCTCTTCTTAAAGCAGATACAAATTTAATCATCTTAAATTGATATTGACTTATATAATATGATTCTATTGGTCTGCAAGGATATAAAAACTTTGACAAGTTCGAAGTTGACTTCTTGGTTTCAAACTTGACTTGATTTTTGGTATATTTTTGAGATTTATGTTTTCATTTCGTTGCTGGTACGTGCATGGTGGTTGTAGTTCTTGACTTCTATTTATCGTATTTTAAGCTCTACATTTGCTTAACTTAATATTTGAGAATTAAACTAAATGAAAAGCCGCTCCAAGACGCTGGCAAATTTTCAAATCTTCACCGCCACCATTTACGCCCTTCAAAACTCATCGCCATTGCCATACACTGAGCACAAAGCTAGTTTAGGCTTAAACCAATGCTGATTTGTACTCTGTTTTCTTTTCTGTTGGTTCTCCTGACATTGAAATCCCACCTTCTTGTTCAACCTATCCACCAACCATATTTATCCAAAAATCCCAAAAAAAGCTATCGCCTCGAATTGATGCGTCAAGTTTACAATGTCGAGAGTCCGCCTTCGTCCATGCTCTTCGATACGTCCAGCATTGAGGCGAGCGGCAGTGGAGCGATTGCAATGGAGTTGGCAAAGCCTTCGGCTCCCATTCAGTACCAGGCTCAGCCTCAGCCGCAGCCTCAGCCTCAGAATCAGCTCCAGTCTCAGCAGCAGCCGCCAGTGGAGCAGCCCGAGTTGAAGCCTCAGCTGCGTCAGGCGTATCCAACGCGTCTGACATTGGCCAATCTGATACCTTCTAGGTTTGCTTTCCAATTCGAGGTTTATCATTTGTATGTATTGTAGTTGCTTTTGTTACCGCATGCCTGTTCCCAGTCCCTTAGCAAATCTTAATATGGCTTTCGATGTAGTCTTTCTAGGCTTCTTTCTCGTATATATGTACATTCGTTTATCATTTGCTATTTCACTAGGCTTCCTTTAGTCGGCTTTTAGCTGTGCGCACTGTTTGCTGTTTATAGCTTGGCAAATCGGACATTATATAACCACATATTTTCATACGTTCTATTCATTTTAGACAACGCTTGGAGCTAATGCGCGAAATGTATCACAACGAGGCTGAGTTGAGTCCCACCTCGCCGGACTACAATGTGGAAAGTTTGACTGGGGGCGATCCATTCTATGATCGCTTTCCCTGGTTCCGCATGGTTGGACGCTCCTTCATCTATTTGAGCAATCTGCTCTATCCGGTGCCCCTGGTCCACAAGGTGGCCATTGTCAACGAGCGTGGCGATGTGCGTGGGTATTTACGCATTGCCGTGCAGCCGGTGCTGGATGAGGAGTCCATCGACTTTAACAATGGCGTCAAGCAATCGGCTCGTCTGGTCTTTAATGAGGATGATGCCAAGCCCAAGTACCGTGCGCTCAACGAAAAGGACGATGTGCAGCGTTACATAGACAACGGAGGATTGGATAGCAAGCTGGAGGGTAAGCTGGCAGAAGATTTGATTCAGTAGCTTCTGCTAAGTAATTGTTACTTTTCGCAGAATTGGAGGATGCAGATTCTGGTCGCGGCATTGACTCCAACTCAGCCTCGGAGTATCACGAGCAGGCCGAGGAGCCTGGCGAGCACTTGCAGGTCGGCAAGGAATTTACCTTCCGTGTGACCGTGCTTCAGGCCACAGGCATTGGCGCCGAGTATGCCGACATCTTCTGTCAGTTCAAGTGGGTTTTCTATAATTTAAATTTTATTAAGCTCTGACTTAAGTTCTTATTTGTTCACAGCTTTTTGCATCGTCATGAGGAAGCCTTCTCCACAGAACCGGTCAAGAACTCCGCCTCAGGTGCTCCTCTCGGTTTCTATCATGTGCAAAATGTGCGTAAAAGCCCAAATCTCTCTAAGTTATATTTATTTTATGCTGCGAATGTTTTTCTTTAGATAACTGTGCCCGTCACCAAGTCCTTTATTGAGTATCTGAAGACACAGCCCATCATGTTTAAGATCTTTGGCCATTACCAAACACATCCTCTGCACAAAGATGCCAAGCAGGAGTTCGTTTCTCGTCCACCACCAAGACGCATGTTGCCACCAAGCATACCCATTAGTCAGCCAGTGCGCAGTCCCAAATTTGGACCGCTGCCCTGTCCACCATCCTCTACAGTCTTGGCGAAGCATGATGTTCTGGTGTGGTTCGAGATCTGTGAGCTAGCCCCCAATGGCGAGTATGTGCCTTCGGTAAGTGAATATTTTTCAGATCCGCTTACTTATTTTTATATTAAAAACTCCCTCTCGCAGGTGGTTGAGCACAGCGATGATCTTGCTTGCCGCGGACTCTTTTTGCTACATCAGGGTATACAGCGACGCATACGCATTACCATTGTACACGAGCCCACACCAGAGGTGAAGTGGAAGGACATTAATGAGCTGGTGGTTGGACGCATACGCAATACACCCGAGTCTTCGGATGAGCAGGATGAGGATGCCTGCGTGCTCTCGCTGGGCTTGTTCCCGGGTGAGGTTGTCGAGGTGCCTGGCGATGATCGCTCCTTCTATCGCTTCGAAGCCGCCTGGGACTCCAGTCTGCACAATTCAGCACTACTCAATCGCGTGTCGCAGGGGGGCGAAACCATCTACATTACGCTCAGCGCCTATCTGGAGGTGAGTCTCAATGATGTAGCTACTATTCGGTCACATATTAACATTTGCTTTAGCTGGAGAATTGCGCTCGCCCAGCCATTATTACCAAGGATCTTAGCATGGTCATCTATGGACGCGATGCACGCACCGGTCCGCGCTCACTAAAGCATCTGTTCTCCGGCCAATATCGCAATCCGGAGGCCAATCGTCTCTCTGGCGTCTACGAGCTGTCGCTGCGCAGAGCATCCGAAGCAGGTAGTCCAGGTAGCAATTCTCATTGTAGTTGTAATCGTCCTTTGTTTGCGCACAAGTCTTGAATAGTTCATTCACTATGCTTATCCTCTCTGCATGATTCGCTTAATAGGTGTGCAGCGTCGACAGCGTCGCGTCTTGGATACCAGCTCCACGTATGTGCGTGGCGAGGAGAATTTGCATGGCTGGCGGCCACGCGGCGATTCGCTGATCTTTGATCATCAGTGGGAGCTGGAGAAGCTGACACGCCTGGAGGAAGTCGGGCGCATGCGCCACTTGTTGCTGCTGCGTGAGCGTCTGGGCATGGACACCAATCCCAATCCGACAACCAAGACCGAAAAAGATGTTTGCAATCTGGCTGCACGTGCGGCCACTTCGCCCGTGCACATGGTTATCCCACAATCACCCCAAACGCCAGTCAAGGATGCCCAGCAGATGCTGCCTGAGCGTGAGTACAATCAACGCGAGCAGGATATCATGCTTAAGTGCTTGAAACTTGTGCAAGGTAAGTCGAAAATTGAATAAGTAACTACTCGACTATCTAATTAACGAAATCTCTTTACAACCAGGTCGTTATAACAAGTCCGAACCAAACGATACGCAGACCCAGTCGGATGTTTCGCCCAGCGATGAGGGCTGCGCAGATATGACCGTCAGTTGCATCTCCAGCAATTCCATGGAGTACGTTGAATAAGTATTTAGCGCATGCTTTATCCATTCCCATCTTTGCTTTCGTTAGTTAAACACAAACAATTGGCTATAAAATTAACCACCTGGCAACATGTTCATGAGATGAGATGAGATTGTGATATTTAAGCGACGTAGTCGAATTGATAGATCTTGATAAGAGTTCATTTTACTACTAAAAACACTAAACAGGTCTTAACTTGGCTTTGATGTGAAAGAAAGACAGAAAAACATGACAAAAAGATATTTAACATATCCATAAACACGACTTAACTACCCATAAAACAAACTGGTCAGACGAAACTCAGACCAAGCCTTCTTTGGTATGAGATCAAACAGATGTGTATGTTAGAGTATGATAGATCATTATATGTTATAAAAAGTCTGTCGATTGGCTCTCAGTACTAATTTTGGCCTTCCAGTTTAGTATGTAAGTTGTCAGAGAGGGCTTGCATAGGTAGCTATTTTTACTTTCTGCTAGCAAAACGCACTCACTAAATAACACTCATCTGCCGAATCACCCACTATTCAGCTAAACTGTCAAACTCAAAAAACAATTTCGATATTTGTTTCCGTTTATGTTTCTTTTTTTATTTTGAACACAAATTAGAAACACCAAATTTGTAATTCGACGCAGGTAACTTTGTTTTCGAATCGCATCAGCTCTTAAAACTGAAGCTAAACTCACATTTATTTCACCATTCGCAGATTGTGCTCACCGGATCGCGCCGATGCGCCGAATGGGTGGGAGGCACCTGCACCGGCAACACAGCCGGCGCTACCTTTGCGTCTGTATGTGCCCGAACTGGAGGAGATTCGGGTTAGTCCCGTTGTGGCACGAAAGGGCTTGTTGAATGTTCTTGAACATGGTGGTTCTGGCTGGAAGAAGCGCTGGGTGGTCAGTATAAAGTGTGCTTAAGTTATTCTATTCGATTGAACCAACTCTGTATTCCATTCAGATTGTGCGACGTCCTTATGTCTTCATCTATCGCTCAGAGAAGGATCCGGTGGAACGTGCTGTCTTGAACCTGGCCACAGCACAGGTTGAATGCAGCGAGGATCAAGCGGCTATGGTCAAAATACCCAACACCTTCAGGTGAGTTGGCCCAACAAAGTGATGGATTTAATGAAATCATAATTAATGAATAATGAATAATGATAAATTTGTTTTCTGTCCGTGTAGCGTGGTGACCAAACATCGTGGCTATCTGCTGCAAACTCTGGGCGACAAAGAGGTGCACGACTGGCTCTATGCCATCAATCCGCTGCTGGCTGGCCAAATCAAGTGAGTCAACTATTGCTATAATATATAATAAGTGATATTAATAAATTATTTCCGCACAGATCCCGTCTGGCGCGTCGTACTCTCGAGCCTGCCTCGCAGACGGCATCACAGATCCAGGCCAGCAACGCGGTTAATGCGGCCAGTGCGAACAAATGAGATACAATTACGATGGAATCCGTTTTGGTTTACTGAGACGCAGGCTATGGCTGGCTGCAGCGGCTGGTAATGAGCAGGCGCCTTAGACAAGCGCCACAGGCAGCTGGCAAATGAATGTTAAATAGCTAAAGATTCCATCGCGAATATTATGACACACAATATAAGAATATAAGAAACCCAACACAAGGAAAACAGACAAGAAAAATGAAAAACCGAATTGCAAAGCGTACGTAATAATTAAGTAGTGACAAACATGTTTATTGAGTATTGTAATTGTATTTAATTATAATTATTATTTTGTGCTAACAGCCAAAATTAGGCAACAGTGAGCGCGACACAGTCTTTGTGGCATACTTAACGGGCGCTCGCAATATTTGGCAATACATTTGATATATATGTTTTGTAAATAGTTTTATGTTTCCGAATTGTATAATAACGTATTAGTTAATTAATTTATAATTTAATTGCCGAATGAACTTTAAATTTTCCAAGTGATATTATGTTCGAATTAGAGAACCTTTGTTAAAACAAGAACAAGAAGAACAACAAGAACAAGTACAGCACACTCCACACACAAACAAACAAACATATATATGCATTTTAAAGGAGCAACTAAAGCAAACATATATAAAATCATATATATATTTCTATATATAAAACAATATTGTATAAAACATATATATATGTGCTGTTTATACACAAATTTTCAATATATATATATATTGTTTAATTAACGCAAAGTCAAGCAAGACATATGAAAATAAAAAACAAAAGAAAACTAAATGCAATTACATATACATATGCAAAAAATATATATATATATATTATACCTATATAATATGTATGTGTGTATGTTAACGAAAGACCGTACAGTATATAGAACGTAGTGTGGGACTTAAGAAGTAAGCGTACGCTCATTAATAGAAATCTCTAGAAATACAAAACTCTATTCTCTATATGTTCGATAAAATATAAAAACAAAAACGAAATCATAAGAAAAGCCACAAAAGTTATGAACAATGTAAATGGCACGGCAATATATACCAGGACGAACAAGAAAACAAAAAGGAAAATAAAAAACGCTTCACTGCATAGAGTTGACAGCTTATAAGCTTCTCGTTTAGTTATGCCTTAATCCTAACTCCAACTTTCTCTCTATATAGATGTAACTCTTCTAATGTTTTTCGATTTCACAAGAACCACCTGCAAAATGCTTAAAGCGAACAAAATATTTAACGTAGTCTAAAAACTTTAACGAAATATTATAATGCAATGGCCACCTGTACATTTCTAAGAAAGTTGAAAAAAAAAAAACAAAAACAAATACAAAATGCGCTTACAATGCAATATATATGCAGTAATATGCCCTATCAAAACTTATATATGTAAACCCCCTGGCAAAACAAAAATTTGTAAAACAATTATTCTCATTTGCATTTGCATTTGCTTCGAGGCACGAGCTTAAGCCGGAAAGAGTGGCGGGCAAGAAGTCTTTGCCGTAGTTTGTGGGTCCCAACATGGGGATGGCTTGTACCCGGAGACAAGTGTCGAATATCCCCTAAAGTGTTGGTAGGTGTTCGCTTTCGTATGTTTTCGATGTTAGAAAACGTGCAAAATAAAACGTAAAGCGATCAAGTTTGAGTTTGTAGCGAAATGTAAACATTTGTTAAACTATTATGTAATATTAATTTGGAATTGTAAAATATTAGAGAATTGTAATTACAATAATCATATATAACTATATAAATATATATATATACTCACAAAAATGCGCTGGTTTATCAAAAAAAAATAAGAACAATGAAATTGCACACAGTCAAAGCAAATGAAGCTAAATCCAAGTATTAGACGATCTATATATTGTTGAGCAAACGAGCAAACTCCACTTATAGTGCATATATACGAGTATATGGTACATACAAATACATTTGAAATTCAATATAGATATATATATATATATTTACATATATATGAAATACTATATAGTTAAACAAAATTGATAACTCGGTTATCTGAGCAGAGCAAATGAGGCAGAGTATTCTGCAGTCGGATTCGATTTTATCAGCAACAACAATTCCAACCGTATGCTAACTGTATGTATAATCCAACAAATTATATATATATATATATATATATATATATATGCAATTGGGCGTATCACTACTAAAGAACTATAAATTAAAACGGCTTTAAATAAAAACTGTAAAAAAAAACAATCATAGCAATCTATTTCTATTTGATATACTTATTATTATTATTATAATAGGTAAGTACTATGTCTTACTGTTGCTATAGCTTAATCATTTATGGGGAAGAATTGCGTTCACTATTACTTTTTAAGTGCAAAGCTATTCAAATCATCTGGCAAGTTATAATACCCATTTCATTTGGATTGAAGGGTCACAAAATATATGGATGCTCATGAGATATGCTTAGATTTTGAACATGTTATGGTAATAGATTATATACTAGGTATATGTCTTCATTCTCATTGGCATATATTCTTCATTTAGTTTTAGAATTATATAGAAGAAATTTAATTAAATTAATGAGTTCGCTTTGTATGTTGAATTTCTTTAGGAAATGACTTTAATTTTTAGTAATAAACAAAATAAATAAATACTTTATTTTGTTTAGGTAATTTATTCATTTGATTCAAATAAGTTTTTTATTTTGTTTTTACACATTTATTTTATTATCCATTTAATTCAATTGAGTCAGCTCAACGCTGCTTAGGCAGGGATTTGGCCATTGTTCTGGGTTGAATTCTCTTTAGGCGCACTTAAGGCAAGATTTGAAACTAAAGACCTTTGGGCTTTAACCTGGCTAATAAGTCACTTGAAAGTCACAATAGACCACACTGCGTATGCGTTATGTAAATCCATTCAGAGTGCGCACTAAATCTACGACACAATTGTGCGCTGGATTCCCGAATAAGGCCAAAGCAATTGTCGGCAATGCAAATTGTAGACTTCGTAGGATGTGCCAGAAGGCCAAGCCCACAGAGGGAATGGGGCATGCAGGAGATTGAGACGTGGCTTAAGGTATGCGCATTAACTTGGCCAAGAGCTGTGCCGAGCTGGGGACAAATTTACTTAACGTTCGTTCAACCGAAGAGAAGCAGTGGTAATTAGGTAACTTGTCATTGCCTTTTGGCCATTTGGTCAGTTGACCGTTTGGCATTTGCCATTTGGTAGCTGGTAGTTGGTTGTTGGTAGTTGGTAGTTTGCTGCTTTTTTCAGCTAGCCTGCCTGCTGACCATCTCCGTTTTTATGGGCCTTTTGTTGGTTTTTCTGACTGCTCGCTCAAATGAATAATTCAAAAGTCGACAGGCAGTAAAATCCGCATTTAAGTCGCACTGTGGCCGTTGTGGGTTTTAGTTTTTGGTCTCGCTTGTTAATACCCTGTAAATAGCGGAGGTGCTTTTAAATGGGGTATATTGAAATTTGAATTAGGCATGTAGCAGATAGAGATTTTGAGTCCAGAATTTATTTTGTAGATCAAATGCAGTTTTAATGTATATCTGCTGATTTTTTGCCAAAAATCGATAACTATCGTTTATTAGCTTAGCTTTTTTATACATATCATACGCTATCTGCTAGTCGAATGTTTTCAAGGTTAAGTTTCAATTTCGAGTTCAATTTAGAATGAAAAGCTTCTAAAGATAGTAGTACCAGAATATTACTATCTGTACAGATGGGGAGATACGTCGAGGTAGGTATATGTTTGGCATAGCAGGGTATCTGCCAGTCGAATGCAACCCCTTGTTAGATAGTAAGGTGATGTTTAGTCTGTATAGATAGATATTTCAGTAGAACGAGCTGTGTAGTAGCAATTGCAGGGTATATATTAGTCGTTCACATACACTGATATACTGAGCTAGATATGTTGCAGTTATTGTTGTTTGTTGCATTGTCACTGGAGTCTGATTGAGGTCAGTGAAATCCATGTGTTTGACCACTCGCTCTTTTGACTTGTTCGCACTTTAAGAACTGCCAACTGCCAACTGGCAACTGCCAACTGGTAGTGGATCTGGCTTAAATGGAGCTAGTGGCTTGGCTGAATCCCCCATTGGAATCGCCTGCGCTGCGTAAGGCGCAATCGAGCACCCTAGAAAAGGAAGCAACAACACAATGGGCTTCCGCTTTGAGTGTGTGTAAGAGACGTAAAAATAGATACAATTAAATGCAAATCGAAGGCGGATCGATTAACTTGGCAAGCGGCGCAGGCGAAGACACAGACATTGACATTGTCAACGATAGATGGGCATGAGGAAGCTGGGCGCTGGCGGTCGGGGGCGCAGTACGTCGTGTGCCAAGTGCCGATGCGGCGGCGACTATAAAAGCAAACGCCCAACAGCGGCAATGGCGCAAAAACGTGTGAAGAGGACGCACAGTCAGTTACGTCAGTTTCCACACGGTTTCCACAGAAGACACAAGCAGCAGCATGTTCGACTCGAAGATTAAGGTGCCCAAGTACGACTCGGATGCATTCGATAATGTCGAGTACGAGCTGCAGATGAGCTACACCCTGGAGACGGATCGTCGGATCATGAGCTTCTACGATGCCATGTGGGGCATGGAGGTCACCGGGGGCATCGATCAATTCGAGCCGCTGACCATTGTGAATGTCTCGCCGACGGGTCTGGCCAAGCGCGGGGGCATGCGCATCGGAGATGAGATCACACAGATCAACGATGTGCCGGCCCTGGAGCTGACCTTCAACGAGGCATTGCAGCTCTTTCGCAAATCCTCTCGTTATGTGCGCGTCTATGTCAGGGGGTAAGTAAAAATATAGTAAGCGACAAGGAATCAGTTGATAACCTAATCCTTGCAGCGATGACGATGCACCTGGTGAGGAGGATTGGACATGCGATTGCTGGTTCAAGCCCCGCAAGCCCTGGAAGCGCGACTTTACGCCTATTCAGTGGACCTTCCCGTGGAACGATCGTCGCAAGCCCGTCTACAAGGAGTCCAATTGCTTCATGGTGCCCAGCAAGATGGAGGAAAAGATTAGGGCAAGGCGGGCTGCCACCTCAGCAGTGCACAAGAAGGAGGATGCACCGCCGCATACGCGCTCTCTGACGCCCACACCTCGGCCTAAAAATCAGCCTGGTCCCAATCTTCTAGAGAGTGTGTTGCGGCCTCGTGGACCCCCACCCAGGGATTAGCTTGGAGATCAAATAGATATATAGACCAAGAATGGGAAATATATATAAATAAGTATATATATACATATATCTGGTCAGCAGGCAGCGGACTTTGTGCTGCAGTGCGTCCAGCTGCGAAGCGCTTTGACAGGCAACTGCAACAGTTGAAGTGTCACAGGAAAAGGCGTTCAGCTTAGAGATGAGTGCGTGCCGAGGAAGGCGATATATATTTTATTTAAATAATTTTATTTTTACTCATACTCTAAAAAAAATATGTAAAAAAATTTAAAAAAATGTATTAATATATCCAAATTGAAAACAATCAAATGTTTCAATATTTTACTCAATTCGATCTCACGCGCACATCTCTAGTGCAACTGAACAGGCAACATCTGTCGCTAAAGTCAGTTGAAATGTCATATGAAAAGGCATTCTTATTGGAGTTGGTTGGACAATTAGAAATTGTTAAAATAATATTTTTATTATAGCTTATATAAAAGGTTGAATTTTCTTCTTGATCTATTAGATTCTCTGGTAAAGTGTACTTCACGCACTCTTCGCTAACAGTAATAAGCAATTAGCTAAGGCTCAAGCGAGTTTCTTATAGCGAATGAATTAGTTCTGGTCGCTAACGGAAATGTGTATCAATCACTTACATGCATTTCCAACTGGACAACAGACATGTGGAAGTGGCTGATCTTTGTTAACTTTCTGTTCATCTTGCATCAGAGTTGGGCGCAACGAGCCGTGACTTGTGGTAAGCCAGTCTATATGGACTGCATCGACTATTGCAATAAGAACTGCATCGAGGACGTCATCCAATGCCGGTACAACTGTGAACACGGCTGTGGCTGCACTATGGGCTATGTGGTACGCAATAATGGCGCCTGCGTGAAATTAAGCGAATGCGAATTTGAAGACATTACCTCTGAGGAACTCACGACGCCCACACCTTGTACGAACACTGCGAATGAGGTCACGGAAGCCAATGGCGAATATATTCTCAATCTGATTGAATTTGAGACGCTTAATCCTTATTACTAAATCTAGATATGTATGTGTGGCGTTATCCAGCACTAATTTATGCTTGAACGTCTACGGCATATTAACATAACAAATCGATAAGTGTCAGAGACATTTAAATTGTGAGCAGTTATCGCGATCGCACCCATCACAAGAGCAACAAATATAACGAATTTAAGCGCGCAATAAAAAATATCTGCATAAAATATGTTTGCACCTCTATTTAGTTTATTAATCGCATCCGTAGCCAAAAGGTTAATTTGCTTTTAGGAGTCTGTATGCGAGCGCAGTAATAATTGTTACTGTTAAAGCAATCTGCACGACTTTCCAATGCGTCTATTGAAAATACCAAATAATTATTCCTTATGCTTTTCAGGAAGAGATGACGATTAGAATATGTTGCCGTCATAAGCAAAGATACGTGTTAATATTGTAAGTGCATATGTATGCATATATGTACGAATAAACAAACACACATATATACGTGTATTCATACAAACATGCAGGCTATATGCACACAAGCATATTTGCGTTCGATACAGGGTAACTCATGTGCTAATTGCATGTACGTATATATGTATATCTTTTATTTTTATTTATAGCTAAGGAAGCTATCGTTATCGACATTTTAGCCTCATTGTTGTGTTAATTTTCTATATATGAAAATCAGTTAATATGTAATGTAAATAAGATTATTGATATTTGGAAATATGAACACTCTCTCTGATTCGTTCTCTTCCTAGCCCACTAACGGTTTATATGCCTTTGCAGCAGTTTGTTTGTTTTCCTTTTACTGTACAAGTGAAATAAAATCAAATATTTGATTTATTTGCCAATTGGGATTTGTGTCATGCATTCAAAATTCGGTCCAATTAGCAAAACAAATGCGGCTTGTACTGTAAGAAAAGCTCTTAATTTGTTAATGTCAGGTCGCAGCTGTTGTCCGGAACTCTTGTTGGACAATTGAATTTTCACTTAAGAAGTGCGGCGCACTAATAAAATGTAAATTGTAAAATCATAAACAAAAGCACATCAGATGAAATTTATGTGCTACATAAAGGCAAACAAAGACAGCAAAATGCAAATGGTGTAAATCTAGGGAAATGTAGGAGATGAAAATTCCAGGGAGCAGGGCATGAGGAGCAACTTTCAGGCGACGCTTTCATTAAGCATATAATTCAATTTTCTTTATTGTCCTTGTTGTTGTTGCTGCTGCTGCCACGCTTAAATGTAGACTAAAATATGCAAATAATACACGCACACACTCCTGTTTGTGTGTGTAAGTTGGCTGGTCTCGTTGGCCCTTACGTCCAATCAGAAAGCGCAGTGTGTAGCCATGCTTGAAGCAGCTGTCGCCATCTGGCGGTCATTTACAGATTAGCCAGAAAATGTGGACAGGGCATCGATTGGTCGTTCATGCTCATGCAAAATGACATTGCAATTGCGCATTAATATTAATGTAAAGAAATATAGACAAGAAACGAGAGGAAAAGAAATAAAAGCAAAAGCAAACAAAGCAAAAAAATTTCATTAATGATATTTTAATATGCAAGGAATTTGCACACAAATACACACACACAAACTCTCTCTCCTTCTTTGTTATACTTTCACCCCTCCACTCGTGCGCTCTCTCTGTCTCTTTCTCTCTATCTCTGTCTAATGAAGTTGAATGTGTTGTTGCGAGCTCTTTGCCGAGTTTTGATTAATGCGTAAATTGTGGAAGCTGTGAACGAAACAACTTTTAATCAAATTGAAAACTTTAAGCTTTTATTGGATTTATCTTTAATTAAAGCCAAAGCAAATGAAATTCTAATTGAATGCCTACACATTTTCTTTGTATTTATTTTGTTAAAAGTTTTGTGTTGAACGCAAAATCATTCTATTAAAGTGAAACTCGCTTAAAATCAAATTAAACGCAACTAAAGTTAGACTTTTTGATTTTAAATTAAAAGCAAAGTTTAGTGCACAAAGATGACAGCAGAATAAATTAAAATTTAAAGAATATGAAGCACTTCACTTAGATGTCTTGTCAAATATTTCTTACCTTAATTTAGCAATTGAGCTGAAAATAACTCAGTTAAATAATATTCGAATCGTTCCTGGCTCGAATCATTTTGTATATGATAAATATATTTAATTTCTTTTATATATATTAAATGTTGGTTTGTGTCAGTGCCTATCTCTAAGCTACATGTATAGCAGTAAAATGGAATTAGTCAAGGCTTAAGCCAGTTTCTGATAAAGAATCAATTGTTACAGAAGCTAATTGAAATGTATCTCAATCAGCGGTTAATTTTCCAGCATGCTTGTCGGTTAACGGTGGCGCTGGTAGATGGCTGGTGGGTGGTGCTTGGCAATTCTATTTAAAGGACCCTATAAAATGCCGGTAAAATTTTCTATTTCTGCATTGTGACCTTTGTACATTACTTGACCTCTGAGGTTCTGGCTACAGCGAGCACACTGTTTGCATACGTTGTTTAAACCCTTTCATAGAATGTATCAAATGAAAATATAGATGTAGGGAAATGTATCTGCCCTTTTTTTGTGTTATCCAGCACTCAGTTATGCTTCGACTGTTTATTAATAGAAAATAGAAAGCTATTAGTGACATTTGTCAGCTATTGATATTGCTACCATCAGAGAAACAGCAAATAAAGCGAACTTAAACTTTGTCAGAGATCTGAACTCCTGATCAAAATATGTTTATAATTTATACAATAAATTAATAAATACCAAATAAATGCCAGCAAAAGAAATTGACTTTAAAGTTGATTGATATATTTAACAATTCATCAGCTCCCTTTCCTTTAGCCATAAAAATACTTTCCAAGTTGCAGTTATGTATCATATATATATATATATATATATATATATATATATACATGTGTAACATGATGAGTACGCAATAGCTGCCATTTAGAGTAAAAGTTTTCTTGGTTTTTGCCCGATAATAATCTCCGTTTTATGGCCAAGCGAAAAAGATGGAAAACAAAATACCAAAACAGTTTTGAGACTGAGCCATGCCAATTGCAATTTACGTTGGCAGCAGAAAAACTAGAAGACAAAAGAAAAAACTGGTTGTCATTTGGCTTTTGGCTTTGAGTAAAAGTCAAGTCGAGTCATTGGGAAAACTTGCACTTGACAAAGTGATTGCCATGTAACAGCTCCGAGAAAAACCAATGAAAATTAGCCAAAATGGAAAATTTTTGTAAATCAAATGCAAAACATGATTGCTGGCAATAAAATCCGATTGATTGCCAACCAAAATATACCCTGTAAATGGCTGAGCAGTTGAGGGTCAATGTGTAATCGGTAAACTGAATCTGTTCTTTATGTTATTAACTGGACTTATAAATAGCATTTATATTTTATCATAGTATATATATATATAGATATGTAGTATTACAGTCTCTATATCTATATCCAATACTAATTCAGATGCTCGAATTTGTACTTAAGCAATTATTATAGCTGCAAGATACCCGTTTTTACAAACTTCCATAAAGTTGAGGGTATAATAATAGCTAACTGCAGTCTGAAGTGCTTCGAAAGTTCAGAAATGTCAAATGCTGTTCGTCTTTCAGTCTTGAACCAACTTGTGCTTCGACTCCTCCATTTGCACCGTCGCCTTGTGGGCAACTCACATGAGATTTGGATTCGGCTTCGGATGCTGGGCAAGTTTTTCAGCTGAATGGCTAAAGCCAATTTATAGTTTCTGTGCCACGATAGTGTTTTCCAATGCACTCTCAGCTAAAACCGAATGCTTAAAGCTGAAGACCACAAGGTCGCTACGTGGTCGGCCATTAAGCTGGCTAACAGGCTGCCAAGTCGAATGTGCTGGACTGTGAGTTGGGCAAACAAGGCATCTTGAAATTGGTAACCTAAGCTCTGCCAAAATGTGGGTCAATCTTAAGCTGACCAAATAAATGGCCAAAATGGATGAACTGGATCAGCCAGAGTAGGCGGGCAGCCAGTCAGGCAGCCAGGCAGCTAGGCAGTCAGGCAAACACTTGAAAAGGGTTTTCATGTAACATATTGAAGAAAAGCTGAATAGGCAAACAAGTGGTGCAGAAAATATGTTAAAGGCGACTTCGTCTCGTCGCCTCGCAGTCGCACAGTCCGTGGTTAAGATGTTAAGATGACCCTAGAAGATTGATGACTCACATTTTGTATAACTTAATCCTTGCACCTTCGCAAAGTGCTCAAAATTTACAGATAGAGCTGTAAAAACTGTCAGTTTGTAGGGGAGCGCGGGCAACCAGCTTACGCTTGATGTATGTGGTCTGCCTTCGCTTTGGTAAACAATTTTTTTTGTGAGTGCTATTCAGTGTTAACTGGCTTCAAGTGCGATATCCTTAACATTTTCAGAGAAGAGTGAAATGATTTTCGTTTATTGAAGAAATTTCCATTAAGGCTTAAGATCTCTTTATGCGATGTCCTTTAACGTTGCTTGTGCCAGCTCTCTTCTTAATTATTTTAATTTCGTTTTTTGTAACTCTTTATTTCTCAATTTCTTTTGAACTTTTAACAATAAGTTTTCTTTAGCTTGATTATCTCTTGCCTTGGGATGGACATGCTTCATTTGTTTTCCTTTCGTTCTCTCATTATCTACCTCCCTTCGCTATCTCTTTATGGCTGTCTATATATCTGTCTCACTTATTTGCTCCTATAGCTCTCTCATTTTCTCTGTCTCCATCTCTCTATATCTGCACCTCTTTTAGCAACTTTAATAAACATTTCATTGCTGCGGACTCCCGCAAAATTCGTGCATAAGTTATGTTAATTATAATTGTCGACTTATATGTATATATACATATATATATATATATATATACATATATGTATGCGTATAAACATACATAGAGACAGATCTATTGCATTTTCATCAACTCTGAATTGCAGCCAAAAGTTTCAACAACAATTTATGACCACGCTGTGCACAGCTTCTAGCCATTGTCCTGTCAGACGGCGGTTGTCATTGTTGTTGTTGCTGTTGCTGTTGCTGTTGCTGTTGCTGTTGCTGTTGCTGTTGCCGTTGCTGTTGCCGTTGCTGTTGTTTGTGCTGCTCAACATGCAACATGAATATTTCATGAACACCGCTTTAAATAAAGTTGTTTGCTGGCAGTTTTTGCTGCTGATGCTGCATCAATCAATGGAAGACGATGTCGACAACTGGACATTGGAGTGTCCTGCTGGTTGGCTAAACATGTCATAAAGCGGCAAAGGCAAAACACTTTTATCGTTGCCCAGTTTCCCAGGCAAAGCAGCAGCAAACGACAAACAGCAAACAACAATCAACAAACAACAAACAATTCACTATGCTCATTAGCATAAGGACACAACGGAGAGCACTTGAGCAGTGGAAAACAGCAGGGACTATTTCGAGGAGAGGGGGAGGTCAGCGTGAAAGAGATGTCTCTCTTAATTACCAACACATTCCTAATGGCCGTCATTATCCTGCCCCGAGTTAAGCTCAGCTCAGGCGAGGGCAGCAGGAGTCAAAAGGCGGGAGTCGGTGGCCGGGACTATCGACGCGGTTTAACGATGCTTTAAATACGGTATAAAACAGAGCCACACAACGTGTAAATGTATCCCAGTTTAACAAGTTGTTCAATTTGTATACCCTGTCGACGAGGCTTATAAGAGGTGTATAGGTCTGACTACTAGTAAACCCTTTTATTTCACCATAACAATATATATTAATTTTTTATTTAATATATTGTTATGGCAAATATCCCTGTAGAAAATGATGAGGCTTTTATGAGACATAGGATATAGGATATAGAATATAATATATAATATAGGATATAGGACACAGGATACAAGATATGTAATATAGGTTATGGGATACAGGATACACGATATAGTATTACATATCCTAAATATTATATTAGGATATAGAATAAGGTATAGTAACTTAACTATATTAACTTAACTAATATTCATGTACACCTGTTTATTATAGAATATTATTATATTCCATGATCTACAGATTCTGAGATTCTTAAATTAAAAGTAAATTTGCTCAGACACAGTCCTCCAAAGATACTTAAATGATTTCTTAAGCTTCGTTTTGTTATTTACATGAAACAATCATTACAGAATATTGCTTAGTCGTTCATTCCCGGCCACAAACAGCTGTGCTTGCTTCTGTTTATCTTCACTTTTCCGGCTTGTATCCTACAACTGCGACATGCATTTAAATTTGTTGTTTCGAGTTGCATTTAATCAGTTTGCGGCATGCGCTGACAGAATATTTGTTGGGTTAAATTTGGGACCCGTTTGAGGGTCAGCAATGAGTGTGAAGCGTATAAGTTCAAATATATAAAGCTGCTGTCAAACAATTTGTTTTAAAATTTAAACAGCTGCAGCTAAAGCTGACATCGAAACGTTTAAGCAACATTGTTTAACTAAATGATATGTATGCATAATCGGCTGCTAATAATTCCCTTAAATATTTGATGATGGTTTTTAAACGCACTTGAAACCAATTTAGAAATTGAAATATCTTCTACTGAACTATGTCAATAAATCATTTTGGTCAAGAGTTCATTTGTAAGCATTAAAAACGTTAAAAGCAACACTTGAACCCACGTCACAGCATAACAAATGACTTCAACTTGAATTTATATTAAATACATTTTAACCTCATATAAATTATGGTAGATATAATCTTAGATCTCGCTTCTCACATCGAACTCCTCCCTACTTTCATGGCCGTTGCACTTCGCAAGCACTTGGCTTCGGCCTTCGGTAGAGAGTAGTTCAAGCTTCAGCTCATGCAAAATTAATTAACGGAGCGCCAAACTTTGCCACTGCAATCTTTTGTCATAGTTGCCTCCGGCTTGCCACGCCCTTCGACGGACCAGGTCCTAGCGGAACGCTCCCCAGGCTCTAAAATCCAAGTTTATGGCAACTGGCGAAAAATGTTCCGCAAACAAAGCAACAAAGAAACTTACGAATTGGACGAGCAAAAAGTTTTCGAGAGAGACACAGACATGGAGAGAGAAAGAGTGCAGTGGGTGCAGAATAGAAGGGAAGAAACTTAAAACTAGCTGACAGCCATTTCGTGCCCAGGGAGCTTGCTGCCTTCAGCTTGCTAGCTGGAGGCTGCACAGCAAAAAAATTTGAGCTGGGAATAAGGAGAACAAATAAAAATTTGTTTGATTTAAAAAAAAAACAGATTGATGAAATAAAAATGCTGAGTAAATTTGTTGTCTTAATAGTAAGCAAAAAAAGCAAGTTTCATGGTTAAGAAAATAAATTTAAAATTTTTATTTTTCAAACAATTTTTATATGGAAGACCTTTAGACACAAATCAGGTGTTTGTTATTTGACAGGTGAACGCCTCCGTACTAAGCGAATTATGCCTCAGTGAAATGTGTGAAGTTTAATGATGTGGAAGAGAAAGCAAGAAATGAGAAAAAATCGAAGTGAAGTAAGATTTAAATTTTATATTTATTAAATTTGATATTAAATAAACAGATCTGAATCTTGTAATTACTAAAAAGAACTTTTTGATTAGCTAACAATTTTTTAAATTAATTACAATTAAGATTTTATAAATATTATTAAATTCAACCATATTTGTGCAACCTTTGTTTATTATTATTGTATGTATGGATTATTATGATTAAATAAAAAATAATTTAACAAATTAAATATATTAATAATTAATTTAATGAGAACTAGAAGTCGGCCTTTCACTCTACTTATTATTCCAATATTTTATTTACAATTTTAAAAATTTAAATGTGTATAAATTATATTTTGTTTATTTATATTTTCAGATATTTTATTTTTTATTTATATTTTTATTAAATATTATATAAAAAAATCTTTCTCGGATATTTTTAAAGTACAAGAATTAAAAGCAAAAAACTTAACTGTGTAGCTATCAGTCCCTTGAGTGCGTCCAGCGCAACATTTGCCGTAAAATTGCGCTTTCGGCGTCTTTTTTACGCGCATTTTTGTTTTACTGCTCGACGTGCTCCCGAAATGCTTCTCAAGTGGGACGACAAACTATAATTGTTGCCAACTGTTTTGCAACTGGACAACGTTTAGTTTAAGAGAACAATTATATGACTGCTTTGCTTGATCTCTTTACCTCTCTCGCTCTCCCTCTGTCTCTGCCTTTCGACAATTTGGTTTCTTAGTCTTTCTCTCTCTCTGACATAAATCGTCGAAACACTTTGGCAAGATTTACATAGAATGCAATTGGCGCATTTGCTGCGTTTCATTTGTTATTTGCTCCGTGTGTTTGTTTGCCTCCGAAATTGAATTTCTCGCTGAGCGGAAAACAATAAACAAGCCAAGCGAACGGAGCGAAGCGTGTGGCAGCAGCTAAAGAGGGCATCAGAGAGGGGGCGGAGGCGTGCCGACTTGGCAAGTGACGTGTGGGCAGGTGGCACATGGCAACGCTTGGCGCGTTGCGCATACGCCTCGTTGCCGCCAGTCGCCAGTCGACGGTCGCCAGCTTCCACTTGCACACTGCTCGAATTTGAAGCATGCTAACTGCAGCAGGCAGTTGGAATTGCTCTAATTTAATCTTATATTGAAATAAATAAAACTTAAGAGTGAGTAATTGGCAGTTGAACGCGTTTTATCGAGTGTTTCTACAATTTATGTATTATCTACTATATATATATTTTATCTATTTTACATGCTCTCTCTTTCTGTTATCGTATACTACATATGTGCTCCACTTTTTATTTATATCTTGCGTCTCTTTCTCGCCATTAATTTACTATCTATCTAATTTTTGTTCGATTACTAAGCGCCTACATTTCGCTTTCAATCTCTTTCAGTCTCCCTCTCTCTCATAGCTTTTAACCATCGTATCTGTCTCTCTTTCTCTCTCTATCTACCTCTCTATCCGTACTCCCTTTATAAGACTATTTTTATACTTCATACTTTGCACACTCTCTATTATCTTTTATCTAGCGTTTATTCCTTCTGTTTACTATAAATTCCCATACTTCTTCCTCATCGCCTTTCTTTGCACTTCTCACAGTTTTAAATTTTACTCATATTAAGCGTATACAGCGTGCGCTTATTATTTTAACCCAATTCTTTTGTTTGTCTCACTCATTGTCCCTTGCTCTGGTACACTCTCTCTCTCTCTCTCTCTCTTTTGACATTTGTTGTGCCTTGGCACTGAGCTTCGCCCAAAACGGAAGGAAACACTTTCATTATCACTTTGGCGCTGCAAATTTATTGCGACAGCCTTCCGAGGGCCGCAGGGGACCTCGACAGAGGCAGTTGGGGGCAGAGGCTGTGTGTGTAAAATTGCGGATAGCTTGAACCCATGCCGGCAGCTTGTTGGTTCCATTAGCGTCATGTGTTGGCGACTGCCACCAGCTTCATTGTAAATCCTTCTAGCTGCCCCTTACCGCCTTCCACTGTCTGCCTTATCCCATGGCCAGCTGCTAGCAGCTGCGTATGACTCGGTATTCCGTTTTTTTCGATTACGTGTGTCGTGATGCGTGGGAAATGCCCTGAATGGATCAAGGCATAACGCGAAAGGGGGAGGCAGCAACATAGGGAGGTAGCTGCTGATAATAGCCCAAAAAACTTCACAAAGCTGTGCACAACTGCAAAGTGCAACGTGCACTGCTAGGAACTTGAGCCCAGCCACTTTTATTGTTGACATACAGAAAGCTATCTGTATTGATAGTATTTTCTATTGCTTATCAAATTGTATACAATTATTTAGAATATTTCTACAATTCGTCATATTTACATGAAATTTGTCTTTTAAATTGTGAATTTTTGTGTTTTCCAAAAGCTTTAAACAAATATGGCAAACAATAATTTAAAATTTAAATAAAATTAAAATTTTTACTTAATTATAACTAATTCCATTCGATTCGATTTAATTCCACTCTTTTGTTTTGTGTTTTTTTTTTTAATTCAAGCTTGTAATCCTCTTTACAATTAGATTTTATGATATTATTTGGTTTATATAGGTAATGAAATATTTCACTATATTTCTTATACCCAATTTTATTCAGTGTCATTCCATTTTATGTAACTGCTCTAGCTCTAATTCCTTTTTTAATCGCTCTCGCCTATTATCTACACAATTTCTAATAGGTAAGAGTATGATACTAAATAAATTTTAACATTTTTTCTTATATGTAATTCCATTAGACTTTCTATACCTTTTCATTTTAGAGTCCTTGCTCTATCCTTAATTCCTTTATCAATCTCTTTCACCCTCTCTTATCGTCTACACATTTAAAAGGATGATATTAAATGATATAATTAATGCTATATTTTATATTTCTTGTACTTAATTCAATTATTCTATTTTACTACATAAAGCTGATAGCTCTACCCTTAATTCCTTTATCACTCGCTCCCTTTCTCTTTTTTTTCCATTTCTCAACAGGTAAAACTATCGCCAGCTATTATTTTTTAAGTCATTTTACTTTAATGCGATTTGACGGTGTGCTCTCTACTCGTCTTGACTGTCATACTATAAGTTATAATTGCTATGTCCAAGTCTCTCTCGCTCTGTCTCTCTCTCTCTTTTAATTTTTTCACATCGCCTGTCCTCCTGTATCTCTCTACCTCACTCAGCAAACTCAACAAACATTTGCTTCTCACTTATCGCTACGTCAGCTGCAACTGGAAACAATTTGCGCAAATTAGCCAAGGTGTTTTATGGCCATCATCATCATTACCAACAGCTCTATCATTGTTCTTGTTGTTGTTGTTTCTGCTGCTGTTGTCGTCGTTTGTTTTTGACCAAAATGAAACTGTTTGTGCGCTCTTCCTCTAGCTCACAAATCACATTTGCCAACTCCATTTCCCAGTGCGCTTTAATTGAGGTCTAAGCTGCAATTAAGCTTCTCTGCTTGAAGCTCAAGTTCAGCCTCAGCTCTAGCCTGCTCTCGCTTACTCTCACTCTCTCTTTTTCTGTCTCTAATGCTATTTTTACAGTTTAATAATGTCCTTGCCATGCCGCAGGACTTCAGTTGCCGCTGGCACCTTTCGCAATTGCCTCGCATTATTCATGTGATGTCCTTTGAGCGGCTAGGACCTTGCCAGGCTGACATTGCAGCAGGCCGCAGTCGGCTTAAAAGCCAATATATCAACGGCTAACAAAACAGGACAACACTGTTTGGATACATGTGTGTGTATATGTGTAAAGCAACAGCTACACAAACAGCAGTAGCTGCAACACATGCATCATACACATGTCCGTACAGGATACTAATTATGATTGCGGTGCAAGGACATTGAGCCAGCTGCTTACCTGGCGCTACTCACATCTCTCACATCTCCTTGAACCTGTCACACTAGTGCAACTGTGTTGTAGTGTGGGCGTGTACTTAATATCGATCATGTGCGCAATATGCATATGAACTTCAATCTAGATTGACAGCTCAACGAAAATGCACAGCGAAATTGAAAGACAACAAAAGTGACGAGTGACAAGGGAAGATTTAAGTTACTTAGCTAACTTTTATATATAATATATATTAAATCTGTATAAATTTACAGTTTACTTTAAATATAACTTATATATATCAGAATTAAATATAATAACAATAAATTGAGAAAATAAAAAAATTTTTTTATTATTATTTTTTTTACATATTTCAAGTCTTGTTTAAAAACTGTTTTCAACCAGTTAAAAATAATTTATATATTTCATATGTTATAACAAGAGTTTTGTATTATTTTAACTCTGAAATAAAAAATAAATATTAATTGAATTTCAAATCTATTGCGAGTATCAAAAAATAAGGCACTTCAAACACGTTTTATGTCGCTTTGATAGAGTAAGAAGTTCTGTTAACCTATTCCAAACTTCTTAAGTCTTTACTATGCTGCCCCAGTCGTAACCCGTTCTATTCCATTGGACTTTTCATTCTCAATCAAAACAAAAGAAAGAAAAATGATAACAAACTCGATTGCCATAAATTTGCGTCGTCTTCAGCTGCAGTTGACGTTCAGCGTTTGTTTCCGTTCTTTTTTTCTTGGAAGCTGCTTCTTTGACACCTTACCCAATCCGCATTTACCGCAAAACACCTGTCCGGCGACGCCTCTTGCCATGTCCTGTGTGTCACATTTGTCACAAGCCATTTGGGCCACCCTACTGCACATTAGGGTAGGGTGTAGCAAACACACAAATAGAAATAGAATTTGCTGCCAAGCCATGTCATTGCCTGCTTCTGCCTCTCTCGCACTCTCTTGATAGCAGCTGCTCATATGCAAATCCTTTCGTGACTCTGCGCCAGCTACGTGTCCTGGCAGCGCATATCCTTGCGTTTACTCCTCATCCGCCTTCACATTCGCATCCGTCGCGACTTATTTACTGTTTTTCAAATTGCGCTTTGCAACTTTTTGGCTGCCAGTTTTAGCTTGTCTGTCGGTGTGTATGTGTATGTACTATTTATCTATATGATATGTATGTGTGTACCTGTATGTGTGTGTGCTCAGCGAACGTTTCCCGCTTCCGTTATCCATGGCAGCATGTGTTTATGGTTTCTTAATTGTCTGCAAAAGTTTTGCTTTTTTTTCTTCTATGGAAATCTGACAACTTTTTCTGTTCGCTTTTTGTTTTTTTTTTTTTTTTTTATGGCGTTTGCCAGCTCGTTGCGGCTGCTTTGCGGCTTTTATATATACACATTTTTTATATTTATATACATGCATTACATATTGTTTCTCTAATAATATGTATTGATGAACATATTTTCTGGTTTTTGTTATTTTAATTTTTTTTTTATAAATTTAATCAAATTAATTTGAAGTTCTTTCATCTCAAGAGCCTTTCAGCAGTTGTTGTTTTCTTTTTTAAATATTTTATGTACACAAAATATGCTGCATAATTAAGCCGCTTAATTGATTATGCACTCAGTCGAGTGCATTGATAAATCGTTAAACATTCAAGTATAACTTTTATTGAGACGCCTTTATACTCTAGCATAGCTTAAGGAAATTTGAATCTAATGGTGTATTAATAAACTCGTAATGGCTTACAGCAATCTGCAGTTACAGTAATATTAAAATACGAACGGTGCATATTCCAGTGTTGTGGGGCTACTTCTAAAACTGGAAGAGAATGTTACATTTGAAGCATATAAAATAATGGCTATTGAAGTTGAAAACTTATTCAAACTTTTCCTGTAAAATTAGCTGAATGTTGTTAAAAATTTATTAGTCTCACTATGAAAAAGTTAGGATACAAATTAATATAAAAAAGAACTGAAAGCTGGGTTTAAGTCGTAATCGTATATCTATATATATATATATAGTTAAAAAGATATTTCTGAATATACCAAAATAAATTAAATTTTACTTATTTATAATTTATATTAAAAATATAATTTTTAAGAGCTTACACTATTTTATATTCTATTCGTATATATATATTCTATATATTCTATTTATATTCTATTTTTATTTTTAAAAATAAATAATATT
This sequence comes from Drosophila hydei, assembly GCF_003285905.1. Classification (NCBI taxonomy): domain Eukaryota; kingdom Metazoa; phylum Arthropoda; class Insecta; order Diptera; family Drosophilidae; genus Drosophila; species Drosophila hydei. Next base: position 4,060,113 of record NW_022045656.1, read on the forward strand.
TAAAAAATAAATATAAATAATTATTTAAACTTCATTTTACTTTTAATTAATTTTGGTTATTTTATAGATATAATCTCAATAATAAAATACATTTATATTGCCAAAATATTTAATAGATAAGATAAAAATATTCTTGTTAGTAAAGGAAATTGACTGATAACGTTATTAAAGTGTTGAAAAAGAAAAGAGAAGTGATTTTTTGTTTTCTCGAAAAAATACCAAAGTCAAAAGCCAATATTATTTTTAATAAAATTAACAAATTAGTGTCACAAACAGCTTAACGTCGCTCAAGAGCTTCCCTCTGCTAGGGCAATAAATGAAAAATCAACAACTGTTGAAATATGGTGATGAATGTAAATGTTAAAATCAATATTCGAGCAGTGCAGTATTAACTGCACAGTAATTTGCCATCCAAACTTTTAACACACAAACACACGCATACACACGCTTACATTCACAGCCTGATGTTAGCAAATTGACTAGTGAAATTTTCTTGCTCACAAAAGTATGCTACGAAATTCTTGTTGTGTGCGTTCTGCGCCTGTGAGTGTATTAGTTATGTTCGTCTATTTGTGTGTGTGTGTGCACGAGTGTGAGTGATTGTATGAGAATATAGAGAATCTAATTGGATTTGTGCACGTTCAATGAACTGAACACTAAAAGTATTTTATATTGTTATTGCACTTGAGCAATGCCAAAAACGTAGCAAGAAACGACACTCAATGAGTGTGATACCCTGCATGAAATGTCAGTGGAATATGTTGAATTTGCATTTGGCAGACGTTGTTCATTGAGCAAGAATATTGTAATTTATATTAATAATACAAATAATACAATTAGCCAGATTGCAGCTATGCAAGCTGGCTGCTAATACATTGTTTAATTAATGTGTTATAACTTTGGCTATATTATTGAATCAAGTTTCAGGTGAACGATATTTATTCATCTGAACGATAAATATTCATCATAAGCTTAATAAACTTTTGCTTAACTACAGAAACTTTTAACAAATTTCATAAGTTATAAGTTAAATTAGAGAAAGCTTCTGCGTGCAGTATATTATATTATGTTATTATATAAGTATATTAATTTTGTTAATTTTGTAAGCTTTGGGTCCTGTGATTATTGATTATTACCAATCGATAAATAAATAAGGCTTAACACACAAAATATGAAGAATTTGTCCGTAAAGAATATACATTTCTATCACCTATACACCTATAGAGAGCTAACAATAATATCAATATTTGCTCATGATAGTGGGGTCGTCTTATTTCTCTCTCTCTATACAAGGCTGACAGGGTATTCGTTAGTCTAAAACTTACGTTAGCAATCTGCTGGCGTTGAACACTTTATTGCTTTCGCTACAGTTGATTCACACAATTCTAGAAGCTATGCAAAGAGCAACAGCAACAAGAACTACTTCGATGGCCATCAACAAAGAACTGATGCTGCAATAAGCGCTGCTAATGCCACGACTTCCTCTCTGACACGCCTACCCTCTGCCCTGGCACCCCTGTGTTGCGTCCTCTACGTGCAACATTTGTAGGCGACACGCCTGCAATTAGGTGCAAAAACACGTACCAAAACGTGGTTGTCATTGTTGTTGTTGTTGTTGCTGCTGCTTATAGCCGCTTCAATTCTGCTGCTTTCCGTTTATGATAGACAATCCTGTAGCTTGCAGGACCTCAAAGCTCGCTTAATCTCGCTCGACTCCTTTATTTCGTTGGCCTAAATTGTGGCCCGCAGGCAGCAAACTTTAATGAGACGGAAAAAGCGGGCGCCAATCGCTGCAATTAAAATTAATTACAGTATTTGTCAGCTTTGTGGCCTAACTGGCCACCACAGGGCGGGCAGGTAGCGGGGGCGGTGGCGGGGAGGCGTGGCAAGGCGCGTTGCATTGATTGCAATCGCGATCGTTAATTAAATGTCGAAAGGAATGTTGTTGTTGTCGTTGTTGTAGTTGCTTGTTGCTGTTGCTTGTTGCTGTTGCTGTAGCTTGTTGTTTTTGCTGCTGCGTAAAGATCAGCCAGCTGGGATAAGACCAAGCTGCTGTTGGTTGTTTGTTGTTTGCTGCCCGCTGCTATTTATAGCCGCTGCTGTGGCACGCAACGCGCTGCAATGCGCCGGGCCGCGCCGCGCCGCGCTCTTTATTATCGCCCTTGATCTTGGCTAAATCGAAATCGCCTGCATTGCGTGAAGTGTTGCAAATGAGTTTTTGGTCCGGGGCGTGCATTGCATTTTCAATTGGCCAGCAAATTGGCAGAGCACCAAATCAGGTAGTCCAACCAGCCGTTGCGACGCAGCTGGCCAAAAGCGCATAAAAAATAAATTCATTTAATATGCATGAACTCTTTAAATCGAAAATAAAAATGAAAATGTGTTGCCGCTGATAAGATGAAAAGCAGTCGTATATCGATATGTTATCGATGCAACCATATTTTATTAATGAATATACATATATTCATATATTCATTTCAGATGTATTAAATATCAGAATATTATATGTAAATTTTCAAGAAAAATCGGGAAGCTCGTTCTCTGCTTACCGGAAAATAACCATTTCAGATCTTAGCTATCTAATCATGATCGTGGAATCTAATAGCTTGACAAATAATGATGATTCATTGATCTGCGTTAATTTAGCGGATGCTTAAATACTTTCCTACCCAAACTTAATTACAACTTGAGACTCAAGTTTCCAACTCTTCGTTAACAAATTTATGATTCAAATATTTTTGAAAAGAAGAGTAAAAGCAATTGCGTTTTATAGATTTAAAAATATCTTAAAGTCCAATAAGAGCAAAAATTATGTACAAACTGGTGATGATCACTGATGATGAAAGTTAGTCTGAAAAATAGTTATGTAAAAGAAGAATGGATCTAAGAAGAGATAAATGTATTTAGAAATAGCCATTCTATAGTATTAGTTGATATTTAAAAAATGATCAAATATAAGTTATAGTCGATATGTTATCGAGAGATAACTTAGCGTAATCAAAGTTTCTTATCAAATTCTATAGAATTATATCCATCAATATCTTTCTTTAAATATGATATGATATAATGCGAAAAGTATATATAACAACAAATCATTTACTTGTTATCTATATATATATATATTGCTATATATAGCTCCAATAAAGCACGTAGTCAACGAAAACCAATCTGCATTTTTAACAGAAAGTTTTTGTAAAATGTTTTGTGGGCAAAAAGTAAATATGTGAAATCCATTTTGAAATCCCTTGGCTTCTTCGCTTTAGACTTAATTGAAAACCTCAAACTGAGTTCAGTCACAAAGTTTTGGTTTAGATACAATTGAAGTCTGGTGAAACTCGAGTCAAACGAGGTTTCACTTGGCTAGTTGGCAACCAGGGAACATCTTCATATGCACTTTTGACGTCGACTCTGGTCGCGAGTTAGCACAATTTCTAAACAAAGGCGGCAATTGTCGCTAGGGAGCCGGTAGGGTTGGGAAGGCCGGGAGAGGGCTGTGTTTGCCAAATAAAATGCACTTGTGCATACGAAGTCAAGTTTATCAATAGACGGCAGGGCAAACAGTGGAAACTTTGTGAACTCGTTTCGAGCCAACTTCTGTTTCAGTTGTGCAAAAACGAGAAAAGAAAAACTTCGAGTGAAATAAGAAAAGAGAAAAAAGCGAACGGCAGCGAAGTTGATTGCGATTCTTGTCCTTTTCAAATGAAAATGCAAACAGAAATGAAAAGTGCAACTGCCGTTAACTGGAAAAGCGATCCGGGAAAGCGTCGGAAATTGCTGCAATCCAAATGCAGTTTCGATGGCGTCAAAAATTGTCAATTTGCGGCCCAGTCGAGCCAATTGCCAAGTGCTTAAAATCGATTTGTATATTATCTGAAGAAGTGCATCGACCATCTGCCATTGGCTATTGGCCATTGGCCACAGCAGCAGCTGTGCAATCAAATGAAATCTCAGGAATTTCCATCTATTTTTTAATAAAGATTAATTCGTTTCGTTTACTGTGCACAAATGAAAGTTTCGATGGGCACTAGCTTAGCGACGAGTTCTAATTGGCTGAAAAAGTATTAAGTTTTTAATGTGCTTTAAAAGCTATTTTCTAATTAATTTAATTTGCTGTAACCTGAACTGACAAAGTCTAAATAGACTGAAATCACATAAAGTCGCACTAAAAGCTTTTTAATGTGCTTTTAAAGGTGCTGCGAACATTAAAAGGGTGATAATTTCTGCACAATCTAAATATCTAACTTATTCGATTTTAAGGAATACTAGGTTTCTTTGTTCTCAATATATATAAAATATCAAAGCTTTTTATATATTTGAAAGCATTAAAGCAGCCTCTGACTGAGTGCCCATTGTAAAATCTTACAGAGCTACATTATTGTAAAAATAGTTATATTATAAATATATGTGAATAAAAATATATTCTTATCTATAAAGTTTTTAATCGAAACGCTTTATTAATTGTTAATATTCAATCAAAAATTTCACCTGCATAAATATTTTCAATTCGAACCGATAAATTTACCGCAATTCCCAACTTTTACTAGCCCGCCCCATTGCCCACCCTTTAGCCCCTGTGGCCAATACACAACAAAACACAACCGCAAATTCAAATGAGCCACGTGCATTCGACGCAGCGTCAAGTGCTTTACATGCAACATGTTCGACGCATCTTGAATGCCGGCTACGTTTATTGTTTGCTGTGTGCTTGTTGTGTCAGAGATGCGCTGCTCAGAGCCAACATGTTCGATGCGGTTGCCACCACTTGACAACAGGTTAGAAGTCAATGCTACAAGTTGGCAGTGCTGTAAATATAATAAATAATATAATTTCAAAATTAATTAATATGTAGTAAATATAAAAAAATATTGAATAATGCGATATCTTTGTAATAGATACTGACTTTAAAATCAAAAGAACACTTAGAAATATATAATAAAGTATTGAAAGTTCTAAAACTTAATATTTGTAATAGAAATAAAAAAAATATTCTCAAGAAGCTAATTTACTTCCGACAATTATCTGAAATTTTTATGCTTTTTAAATAACTTTAAATTTGTGCTTATTTCACTTTTTAGTATACCTCAATGTCGCCTTATCTGTTACTGTTATTAGTCACAAAAGGAATGAACCTCACTTAAGCCACAATCAAACAATTTATGCAACTTTTCGGTAGTATGTGAGTTCTGATAAGTGAAAATTCCAAATTAGATTTATGGCCCATTGGACCAGACTTATTAAAGATATTGCTAAGTGGCCATTCATGAACCTTACGATAATTGCATTTCCTTAGTACACAGTAAAAAAATTTGGTGATTTATATTGCAACCGATAAGAAAATTGGTAAAAATTAAAATGTTTTTTTTTTTTAAAGGAAACCGCAATGACACACTGATTTATGATTGAAAAATAAAATTAAATAAAAAAATTAAACAGTTAAATATTTATTTTTATATTTAAATATTATAAAATAAAAAAAAATGAAGTAAATGTAATAAATAAATAGAAAAACTACATAAATAAAAGAAAATGAAAGAATTTATTAAAAATAATTTCATCAGAAATCTGAGGGCTCACGCTCAAAAGGTGAGTTCTTAGCACTCAGTTACTCATGCCCCGACAACTTAAAAATTTATGTTAAGTTAAGAAAAAAAAAATAAATAAATTCAACATATAATGAGAAATTTAAACCCAGAGCTAGTTTTTTACAGTGCATCCTCGGGTACCGTGTAAAGATAAATTAAAATTTGCTTCAATCGTTAAGAATTTACTGAAGTAGCTAAAATTGGTCTTTGTTTTTGCTTTACTTACTATTTATAGATACAAATATCAGATTGGGGTATGCGGGTCAAAAAGTAAAAAATATGTTGCCCGCAGAGCGTGGCGGCCTTTTATCGCTCAAGGCTTATCCCAAACTGACCCGCACACACATACAGTCACTCCCACGTCGAACATGTTGCGTGGCCAACCAACGGTTAGCCGGCGCAAGGCAAACCGTTTCGCTGCACACACAAGTTTGAGTCGTATGCGCTGGGTTGGCTTTATAGACAGTCGATTTTTGAACGTTGAAGCAGTTGGAAGTGGGGCGCGTGCGAAGCCTAACGTTAAATTTCATAAATTTCTTCGACAATTCTCGCACACAGGTGCAAGCGTTCTGTGTGTACGTGTGTCTGCGTGCGTGTGTATGTGTGCCAGGGCGCGTGAAAAATCCCACTAAAATCGGCAAAGCTAAGCAAAGCAAACACAGTCAACTGCTGAGTGAAAATTATATATAATAAGCATAAAATAAATTATTGGGGTGAATATTTACAAGTTGTATAAATTTTAAAATAAATAAAAATTTTAAAAAATTACAACATAGTGCAGTGAGTGTGATTTTTTTTTACCGTAAAGCCGCAGAGGCGTTTGTTTGCTGTTGCTTTTGTAAGCGGCGCAGCCAACGTTTTGACAGCCAAATCAAAGTAACAGCAGAGACAGAGGCGGGAGCAGAGGCTCATCAGTAGCGAGGAACGCTGGTAAGTCAGTCGAATTGAACGTCAAGTGTCGCTGCCACGCGACCAGGAGCTAAGCAACAACAAAAACTTAACGAACTGACGGACAGACATGTCGGAGCGCAACGAAATGGTTGGCATAGAACCTCGGCGGCAGGTGCCGCTGTCTGTTGTCTGTTTGTTGTTGCTGCCTGGCGCTGCACAACAAAACATTTCTTTTGTCATTGTTGTTGTTATTGTTGTTGCGTGTGTGTTCCGCGTGGCTCCGTTAACTTGAGCTGACATTTACAACACTCCACCCCCCCTCAAGCATTCTCCTGTCCTTCTACACCACCCTTTGCGTGCTTAGCTAGGCGCATTGTTGTTGCTGCTGTCTGCTTTGCTTGTTCTTGTCTTTGCGTGCGGCTTCTTCGTCTTCTTCTTCTTGTTCATTGCTTTTATTTTGGCGTGCATTGACATTGTTTTTGCCAGTTTTGTTTTTGGCACTGGTTCGCCTCGCTTCGTTTCGCTGTGCTTTGTTTTGCTTTGTTTTTGTTTGCAAATTATTTTTATTGGCCACTTCCTTGACTTTGTTTCTGCGCGCTGGCAAATAAGAAAAATCAATATATTCTTATTTGATTTTCATGCCCAAGCGAAACCAGCTGCTGCCTTTTCTTTTGTTTTGTTTTGTTTGGTACTGGCCCGTTGCCACCCTTTTGCAATGCAACCCTGTGTCTGCCTGTTCCACTGGCGCGCTTTCCCGCCTCTGCCACTGCCGCTGCCTCTGTCTGGTTGCGTTTAGCCGGTTTGTTTGGGTTCGTGTTTTATACAATTTTCTATTGGCCTAGAATCGAGCCAAAATTTTATTAATTATCATTGGGGCAATTCATGAGAGACAAGCCGACGAACCGTTAGCTGACACACTTTTGGCCAGGAGAGCGGCGGCAAATATACAACCAGCACATATGTAGATGAAATGCCAGATAAAGACTCTTGTCTCTTAGAATACGCTAATTAGACTAAATTTTTATGCTAATCTGCATAATTCAATTCGATGTAGAAACTAAATTTTGATTGTTTCCAAACATAAAACCCTTTAATTTAGTTTTTATGGGTTGTTAACGTTATCTGAAAATCTGAACTGCGTTTGTCTTCCTCTTTTTATTTGCTTTTTAAATTAGTCGAAAGGTGTTCCAAATTCAATGTTTGCTAATTCTAGTTTTTTATAATTATTTGCAATCTATTTTAGACTTTTTTAACATATTTATGATTTTTTAGCACCTCCTTCTTGGAGCTTGAAAGAGTGTTGGTTTATGAATATGCGAAAAGTTGGCTTGTTGAGTGTTTCTGTGTCAATTTTCTCAGAGATGTACTTTGAAGCGGTAATTCCCTTTGAGATACATCATTTACTTGTATGTAGAAGTTGAAGAAGAAGAGGAATACATGTGTTTTTTTTTTTTTTAATTTAAGCGGAATACATTAGCTTTTAGCTCTGTAATTGTGAAATTCTCGCTGAAATTCTCGCTGAAATTCTTCTCTGAAATTCTTTCCTTCTTTTGCTTTCATAAAATTTGCAACATTTCTAGCTTTCATTTTTTGTTTTTATTTTTACTTCAACTACTCTGTTCATGTTTCTTTTTCCTTGAGTTTTCTTCACACTCCTTTCTAACTCTTTTTTGTAAATTTTTATAATTATAAATAAATTCTGCTCCTAACTTTCGTATGTGCTTAAAATTTTCTTTTTAATATATGAAAATCTGATAAAATTATTATTAATAGCAACTTGTAAAGTAACATTTAGTAAAACGTGCTAATAAATCTAATCGCTTGAAAACATTTGCTTGTACTTAAAATAAGTGCTCTATGAATACAATTCCCTATATATAGATAAAGTTTTTATTTGCTCCCCTTAAGTATTATATTTTTGCATTTTTATTGGTAATGTTTGCATTTTATTCTGTTCTTGATGGCATTGTTTCCCCTCTGTGATAATTTAAAATGTGGTTAAAAAGTTCTGCGTCAATTTCTTGACTTTCCTCTCGCATTTTTGTTGTTTTTTGCATTCGTAGGATTTTATTTCTTTATATATGTATATATGTACACATATTTCCTTTCGACTTGTCGCAAATTCTCAAATTTCGTTGATGAAACCTTTCGTGGCCAATTCACATTTTGGCTACGAGTAAGAGCTAATGTGTTTGTCCGTCTGCCCGTCAGTCCGTGTGGCCCTCTGCTACACACATACATCATTATTTACTCTTTCATTCATAATTATTTATTTAATAAAATGCCACATTCATTTACGTTGAAAACGGGTTTCATTCCCTCAGCTCTCTAGTCGGGATACCTTTTATTTCTGTTGCTTGTGGACTGCATCATTAAGAAGCAGCAGAGGTAATTAAATTTAATTATAAATGTTGGCCGAAAAAGCTGCCAGTCTCTGTGCCCGGGTCTGTGTACAAGTTAAAGCTGTTGCCATTTATGTTAATTTCAATAAATTAATCACAATGATATTACAGCTCTTACATCATGGCTTGATCACTCTCTTGATTTATGAGATGACCAGGTGTGAGATAACACAACGCAAAAACACGAAAAAACAAGTCGAAAAATAGTTTAATTGAATGCTAATCTACAAAACATTTCGCACGTTCAACACGTTCTTTATGAAATAGAGAGCAACTGCATTTTATCGACTGAACACCTGAATAAAAGAATATAAATTACAATATATATATATATAGAAGTCCATTTTGTCTCGAGTTTCAGCTTCTTCTTTCTTGCACACGTTTCGCGAGACGATCGAGAGGAATTTGCATAGATAGCTACGACGCTTTGTAGATCTCTTTTAGCTTGCTGCTGTAATCTAATGTCGTCCCAAAAGACTGAAGGCACGTATGTGTTGTGTTTTGTGTGTGTTTGACTATAACTGTATTTGCCACTGGATAACTGTAGCACTTCGAATGGCAGCTGAAAGCGGAAACTGCAGTTGGATCAGGGAAGCTGCAAGCCGTGAGGGGAGCTTCAGCTCAGTTCAGCTCACGTAGTGTCCGATTGCCAACCAAGTTTGTTTATGCAAGACTTAACCTCAACTCGTGTCTCTAGTTGCGAAAGAACTTTGTGTAACTTAAGAAGAGTGTCTCTCTAACTTGGCACAGTTGCCAACATAAGTATGTGAACACGCGTTCATGCTTGTCCAGCTGGTGTAAAGTGAATTTATGCATATAGAAAGGTAAATGATTATTCTTGACTCGATATGTTATCGATAACAATATTCTCAAATAAAACATTTTTTTAGGTATTTGTTTCCTCATCAATTTAATTATTAAAGACTTAAGTTTTATTTTTGCAAGTGCTTGATACATTTTAGAGTATATAACACTTATCGACTTTTAATAAGTATTCGATTAATTTATTACTATTTTAAACTTAATCTGTGAATAGTGCTTTAATGCTTTTGGGCGTTTAACTATGCGTGTTTCTCACATATCTAAGTGTATAACGGACTCAATATGTTATCGATAACAATTACTTAAATAAATACTTTATTATAATACTTAACGTTAATTTTTTTTATGTTTTAGTTTACATTTCGCACGCGCTTCGTATATTGTGGAGTTTATAACGCTTGTTGAATTATAGTCAGTAATCGATTTAATCGATAACTATAGAAATTCAGTTCTTTGAATAGTTTTTAATAGTTCTGAATTGCACAATTGTTATCGATTTAATGTTTATACATCAAAACTTGTTAGTTTATAGATTAAGCCATGATTAAATCTATTTTTAAATTTATTTTAAAGACTTTCCATAATTTACTGTCGAGTGATTGTAGTACAAAGTTTCTAAACAAATTTAATGACAAACTCATAATTTCTTAAGCAAATGTTGAACTTTCTCATGGATCTCCAAAGAAGCTAGGAGTTATCTTAATTGTGGTGCATCTTTATTAAGCTGCCAACAGATTTTAAAGACCTTAAATGATGGCTATTAATACTTAAATAGCCAGCTCTTGTGGCCATAAATTGTTACTCTGTGTGTCTGCATTTTAATTATAACTTGGCCACGATTTCGGCATGAGAGGCAAAAATGCGTTAGAGAAGAGTTGAGAGAAGCAGCGGCTAGCCAATGATGAACCGGCCGAAGCAGCTGAGAATGCAGCCAAACGTAGCCGAGTTGAAGTTCGCAGCTAATTGCCCAAAGCATGAAAGGGAATAATCGGGGGGATGCGGTCGAGAAGTGGATGTTGTGAATTTGAGGCTGTGCAGCAGAAGGGTCTGCAAACTGCAATGACAAGACAAATGTTACTACAACCTGCAGCTACAAGTGAACAACTGCAACAACTGCGACAACAACTACAGCAACAACAATTGCTGCTGATGTTGTTCTTGGCAGGCATAAAAATTCGTAGCCAAACCAATTCGAAACCAATTTCCTGGCCTTAGAGTCCACTGCAGCGGGTGGGCAGGCAGACGGACAGGCGGGCATTTGCATAACTAGGAGGAAGATAGGCCTCCATTTTAAGTGTCTATATGGTATATACCTTTATATATATATATATATATATATATTATATATATATATATATATATATATATATATACATATATATATATATATATATATATGTGTAAACGTTTAAGCTACATGTGTTTGTTGGAGCTGCTGCTTAGCTGGCTTAGAAGTCGAAGTGAAGACGAGTTCATTGAATTCTTTGCTGCTTTATTCGCCAAACTCGTAAATTTTCAACCAAATACACATAAAATTCAAACCAAACTGGTTCCTGCAGCACAGCCACAAACAACAATAACAACAACAACAACAAGAGCATTAACAGCGATTTATACCAGACCAAAGCCATATAGTCTTTGGGTCTCTTTTTAAAGGTTTTTGTTTTTGGTTTTTTTCGGGGCCTGCATCTTTTGGAATGCGGCAGTCATCTTCAGTCGCAGCTCTGCAACTGCAAATGCAACTGAAGCCTCATCTTTTGCTTTACATACCCTGTAGTAAACAGCAAAATGGCATGACCACTTCAGTAGGTAAATATGTATTTTCATGTGAATCCATCTAGATGTATACATTTCGTTATCTTCATTACTATACATCAAATTTATTAAATGAATTAATCGATCATTTCTTTCGATTAAGTAAATATCGTTAATTATCGAATCTTGCCTTAAAATGTAATTGACTTATCTTTAGAATGCTATGAGAAACTACTGCTAATACTAATATAGATATATTTGATCGATTACTTAAAAATCTATACATGTCGAAGATAACCTCAACTCTAATTTTTTTACTTTATTTATTAACAATTACGTTCCATAAGTTATAATTGATAATAATAATAAATAAAATTATTAATATAGAAAGATATAGTTGCCATATATATCAGCTGTTGTAAGGCATATGATCAAGTCTTAGTAGTAGTCATATTTTTACAGGGTATCCGCTAGTAGTTGACTCGTCTGGCTTTGCCTTCACGAGTACTTAACGAAAATGTCGGCCAAGTCATCCTTATATCATTTGCTCTTTTAGCATTGCATTTCACTTTGCTCTCGGTCGGATTCGTTGCGGCTACTTCGATTGAGTAGCTGTCCGCATTTGTATCTGCATTTGTTGCCGGACAACTGTCTGCCTGTATGTCTGTGTGTGTGTATATCTGTGTGTTTCTGTGAAGCTGATTTGGTGCTTCTGCATCTCTGTGCGAGTGCAGCTTTTGTGGTGAAAGCGCAACGCATTCGGCTTTTGGCCTGCCCATAAACCCGGCGCGACTCGATTCGAACGACCCACATCCACATCCAGTTTTTGGGTGTCGAAGAACCAGCTGCACCTTATCAGAGATCGTATCAATGTCAAGTGTCGGCTCACACACACACAAAGACTGGGACACACATACAAACGCGCAAACAAAAGTGTCCAGAATTGAGAGCCGAAAACTAAGTAGCTCAAATATTTGGACAATTTCGTACACTAATTGGACCCATCAGCATGAGACTTGATGGCTAAGATCTGAGACCTGCGCCTAATCGCTGTTGGGCACAAAACAAATATGGAAATCTAACAAACACGCAGCCAGCACACACAGGCAGCCGCTTAGACATTAAGACGAGACGAGGCTCAGACGTGAGGCAGGCCCAAACAATGCCAAAAAAAATTAAATGAAACGAAAGATACACATCTGTATCCGTAGCTCAGACTGTGTATCTGCGGCTGTGGCTGTGGCTGTGGCTACTGGACCAAACTGAACAAAAGACAGCTCAATTGTAGCTAGGGATCAGCATTGCGCTGGCTACCTGTCAAATAAAAGATATATGTATACACTGTAGAAAAGAGCTTATGAACTATGCCAAAAATCTATTGAAATATTTATATAAATATATTTAACCATATTATTTAACTGTAATTATTCTTAAAGAAACCTTTATTTTCAATATAATTTTGATTTCATTTTAATTTGATTAAGACTCCAAAGTATTTTTTGCTGTGCATACGCCATGCATTATATGGATTGTTTGCCCCGACTCGCCATCAATCATAAATTTGAAGATCTGAGCCTAATAGGAATTGTGAGTTAGCAGCGGAAATGAAGTTGAGCTTTGGCCGCTTAACGTTAACTGTAATTACGCACGCAGTAATACGGATAGAAAGACAGCTGTATCTACAATAGATACTCAGCTATATTTACAGATATATTTGTATCTCGTGACGCACAAACTAGTTGTATGCAGCCGCAGCGGCAGCAAATGGCCACAAATAGCCGCATAATGACCTTGTTACTCAACTGTCAACTGTCAACACACGCAGCAATAACAACAACAACAAGAACAACAATCAATACCTAGCCACAATTTATAGTTGTCGTATCTTTGGCCATAAATTGGAGCGCCTGGCACATGTCACGCAGTCAAAAGGCAGCCCAAAGACAGCCCACAAGAATGTTGACCAAATGGGGCAAAAGCCATCGCCCTATAAAGCAAGGATCAAGAAATAAAAAGTAAAAAACAATATAAGAACCATTTATTGTTGTTTGTGTCAGCAAATCTATATGCAGCTATCTCGAAATGGAGTTGTTTAAGTTTTGCATACGAAAAAGACGAGGATAGGATAGTTACTTCAGGTTTCCGTTTACCAAAACATCTACAGACTGAGAAATTGCTTAGTAATGTTTTATTCATCATTCAGTTAAGTCACCTTTTGCAAAAACTATGTACATAATATTCACTTATAGAAAACACAAAACGTTTTATGGATATTAATGTCTTCAAAGATTGAATTTATTTTAAAAAGTTCTGCATCACTTTACGCTTTAACGCAAGAATGTATTACTTAATATATAAAAAAAAATTTAATTCATATTCTACCTTTAACATTAGCACTTATAGAATAGACCTCTTTTTTATATTAATACCATACAGCAACGACTTTTCTTATGTAGGTAAGCTCGAATCATTGTCTAACTTCATTTACTTCATGTTGCTTCCCAGCAGTTTTCCATGATTAAATTTAATAAGCCATTTTGAAGTAATTTCTACATTTTGGAGTTGGGTTAATTTGACAGTCACTAATGTGACTAACTGAACCATTTCCGCAACTTAACACAGTTGTCACTTGGTTTCACTCATTTAATTCATTATTCACCTCAATGTCATGGTAACTTTAATGATTATTTCGCACCTTCACAGCTTTTTAACTCTTCGGCCGTCACTTGAGCAAACCAAAAACTCATTTTATAAGCTGTCACTGAATGTTAGTCATTTTATTTATTACCAGCCCATCCAGCAGGAGCACCTCTTCGCCAAGTACCCAATGCTTACACCAGCCCTCGCACTCTCACTCTCTAATGTGATTTGCTCAAAAAGCAAGTCACTTTATTACTTAGCCATTAATTTGATGAGTTTTGTTTGCTTCTACTAGCCTCCATGGTCACTTTAATGACAACTTCTAGTCTCACACTCTTAATTTTCTATAGTGAAGGCGAATTTGTTAATGTGATTAATTGCAGCTAGCGTCACATCTTATCTCGCTTCTCACTTTATTTTACTCACGTTCAAAGTCCACGTGTCGTCCTCTACTGTCAAATTAATGCGCCTTCAAGCGGTGCATTCCGTGGCTATGTTTACGAGTACCTCGCAATCCCACTTGTTGCAGACGCTGCGCTGCTGCCACATGTGGCAGCCCCTTCGTTTCGTGATGTGCCTTGGGTCAGTTTTGAGTACTTGGTGGTTGGCGGAGAGTTTCGAGTGCTGCATAAAAACTCTTATCGCGCTGAATATTTTGTTGTATTGTTTACGCGGCGGGGGCCATAAAATATGACCAACAACAGCAACAACAACTCGGCAAACACAAATAGTTGGCGCGATATCTGACGGATACACACAGGCGGCGACTTCCTCGTTGTTGCTAGCTTGCTTATTGTTTTATTTCATGTTCTTCCTTTCTTTATTTATTTATTTTTTTTTTTTGAGTTGAGTTTAAGCATACAATGGCCGGCAGCCAGAATAAGAAGAATCTTAACATGTAATGAATTACGCGAGAAGGAGCTTGCCCCGAAAAACATAAGTATATATTATATATGCATGTACTCCATGGAGAGTGGATATCTGAAATACACAATAAGAAAAAGTGGGCTAATCATTAGAGAAAAAGAAACAGATAGAGTCAGAGATATTCAAACAAAGATACAGTTATAGATGCAATAATATAGTTATAGATTGAAATGAAGAGATATAGACACAATAAAAATATATGAATATATATATTTTGATTAACTTCATGTATATTGATACATAGATATTTGCATGATCCTTACACATGTTTAGCTATATAAATATTAAGATACTTTTGTACAATAGATATGAAACCATAGATACATAGATACATTCTTGCATAGATACACAGATTATTTAGAGTTACAGGTAGACAGAGATAACGTACGAAATGTAGTGGGAGATAAACATAAGTAGAGAATGTGAATGAGTCATCTTCAACTCAATTTCAATGAATTACCACAGTGAGTGGCTTCAAAAATTATTATTATTTTTTTAATTTTATTGTTGTAAATATTTATTTAGAATTCTTAAATTATTTCATAGCAGGCTTAAGCACTTCATTCACACTACAAACATTCTTGCAGTGCACGAAAGCATAAAAGAGCTCTCAAAAAGTTTTGTTGTATTGTATGCGAATTAGTTGTTGTTATCAGGATGAGCATAGAGGAAGCTGTGTTAGTTGGGAGTATAAAACATAATTCTAAGGCAAGTTTTGACAAAAGGTCGACGTGCTTGTTCTCGTCGTTGTTGTGGGTTGCTAGTTGTTATTTGCTAAGTCGACAGCATTGTGCGATAGTCGAGCAAAGTTTCTCTTGTTGTAGATGTAATAGTTGCGCATTTCGCAAAAAATATTTAAGTTTTTGCTTTTAAATAGTTTTTCTCATAAAAAGCAATTGGTTTGTATGAAAAAATATTTATAATAGATGCATAAAGATGAACGTTTCTAATGACGCAAACTAACCTTCAGTCACAAATCAAGTTGGTCGGGCAAAGAGACAGCTGGCAACAACAACAACAACAACAAAAGCGTCAACAACAATCAAGCAGATGATTTAATAAGGCAAGAGGCCAGTCAAGCAAACCTGTTGCAATGTTTTTGGCGCTCACTGTATGCGCCCGCTTGACTAGTTTTTAGTCTCGTATATATATATATTATATTCATAATGTCCATGCATATACCCAACTCTATGACTCTGAACATGGCTCTATGGCTGTATATCTATGCTTGTAGCTGTCTTTTTTCTGTTGTGGCATTAGCAATGAATGGTTATTAAACCGTAACCGCAGCAGCACCAACAACTTGGCCAGGAAAATGCCAATGCGAATATGGCTATAGCCAACTGTGTGTCGTGTGGTGTGTGCTTTTTCTTCTTTTTTACCATTTGACCAGTGACATTTTGATGAGCTGATAAAAAAAATGCGAGTTACAAACAAAATAAGCTCGAGATGAGAAGATGATGGGAATTATTATTATTATTATAATGATGGAATATAGTTAAAAGCTACCAAGCTGATATTTTTTTAATGACAGTGAATACGATGGCCTTCGGCAAAGACAATTCAAAAAGCTGTAGCTGAATGGGATTTGCAATCGAAATGGTATTCAGTATGAAATAAGATTAAGATTAATCTGAAATGTGAATGTCAGACAAATGCGTGAATTTAAAAGCCGGATATAAACCTTAGATTGAATTCCTTATTTTATTATACAAAAGTTTGGATAAAAATTGAAATAAAATAAAGTTAACTAAAATGAGCCTAGCTGAGGCATTTTGCTCAATGCTGTAATATTATTTATTGCATAAAATTATTTGTTATCTGAAGAAAAAACTAAAGCAAATATTATTTGAATCAAAAATAGCTCCAAAAAAATCAAAAAAAGGAGAAGCTTACTTTCAATGTGGTTCACGCTCTGACGCTAAATCTTAAAGTCCACACTCGAGCCACACAATGTAAATGCCAAGTTTGGCGTTCATGATGAATTCATTATACCCTATGCTGTGTGTGTGGGTGGGGGTTGGAGAGGAGACGGGCATTGCAACACTTTAGAAGCAAAGCGTATTGACGTATTGACGCATTTGCGGCCTTCGGGCATTAAACTTTGCCGCTGTGCGCCACGGGCGATGTTTTTTTCTTCAACGATTGTGGCAAATGTTGCATCATCATTAACACATACACACGTACTCAGACATACACACACACACCTCTGTTCAATTGTTCAATTTGTTGCTGCATTCAATAGAAAACGCATCAAATGCAAAGTCATCAACCATTGCTGCTGCTGCTGCTGCTGCAGCTGCTTCTTCTTCTTTCGCTTCGACTCACCTTTTGGCTTTGGCATTTTTCTCATTTACAAATGTTAATGCTTAATACACTGTAACGAGCCCTGTGCAGATGAGGCCACAGGCTTGCCGTTGAGCCAGGGTGCAGGCCATGAGTCAGCTAACCAAAAATGTCAGCGACAAAACGTTAACGTTTGCAGAGAGCTGTTAAAATGGGCTGTAGGCATTATTGTTATTGCATTGGTATACCCTGTAAATTGGGAAAATGATTTATGATCAGCGGAAGCTAGTGAATGCAACAGCCTAAAGCATATTTGCTTTTTGAGTAGTCTCGTTTGTAATGCCCGCTATGTCCAAATTGTACAGGTTATAATCTTGGCAGAGTGTCTTCATTACGAACAGAAAGTGTGAAATAATTTTGCTTTTAATTAGTCACTTTTATTAGGAAACAAGTTATGTGAAGGTAAGTTAATTAAAGTATTTCACATAATTTCATAGCTGCTTACAGGGTAACTGCTGGGTGCGGCACTTCCAAGCACGGCACTCTTACTTGTCATTGTTGTTGTAGCTGTTGATGCCTGCAATTTATCACATGTTGCTGCAACAGTCGGCCGCATAAAAATTTGTAAAATGCATTCAGGTGCCGCCAAATATTTGTGGCATGCCGCGCAGTTGCAGCTAGCCTGTGCATCTGCTGCTGCTGCTGCTGGTGCTGCTGTAGTGTTGGCTTTACTTTCAGTAAGTCATTAACTTGCAGTTAGGTAACCAGGCAACAATCCCTGCAGCTGGGTGCATGGGAGTAGAGATGTTGTCGAGAGATGTTGTCTGCCACAGTCGGTTGATTGAGCCGTAATTAGGCAGCTCGCAATGAGCTGCCGGCTGCTCTTTGGGCCAACAGCTTGGCCAGCTATGTGGGTCGGCGTTGTAAATTAATGCCCCGAAAATGTAACACACAAAAAACCCATTTATATATATATATATGTATATCGGTATGTATGCTAAATAAACGAAAAGCTAGAAAGCAAATCAGAACGCAACGTGCGCAGTCAATTGGCATGGAAATGGGCGGCTGGAAATTCTTGGCACGTTGAAAATTAACCAAAAAAAAGAAGAAAGAAGAAAAAACTGAAGAGAATGACAGCTACAACAACTATTCGAACTGGGCACGGCCCAAAAGGTTGACCAAGAAACGACGTGAAGCGCGTCGTCCGAGTCGCAGGTGAACAACCGTCTGATTGCCTTTTGAAGATTTTTACAGCTATTTATTTACACAAGCCCCATAGTAACTCTTTCTCTCACTTTCCCTCTCTCTTTTTCTCTCTGTGTCTCTGTCGCGTTTATTTGTTATGTGCTTGCTGCTGACACCTGGTTTGTTTTGCAAGCTTCTGTTGACTGAGCGCTCTTATTATATTTGACCATTTGTTTATAAACAAATGCAAAAGAAATGAAGAAATACTAAAATCAACAAGAAAATGTGAAAACAAAAGGAAAAGCAGAAAATCCATTTGCCAAATGAAAATGGCTACATTTTCGACAAAGAAAAATTTGAAGTATTAGAGAAACAAACTAGAAATAACGACTTTGATAAATGTGTTGAAAGAGAAACTAAATTTATCTCTTTATTTTATATTCTTATATATGGAGTAAAAAATAAACTTTTAAAGAATGATTTATTTCAGTTAAATTTCTTTATAAAAATAATATCATTAAGAGCAGTATATATTCATGAATATATACAGACAAATAAGGATTGGAGAAATGTTAATTCATAAATTTATTAATTTTAGATTACCCTAATGAAGTAAGTTTTTAATAAGGTAATAAAAGTTTATATATATAAACTAATATAAACTAAAACTATGCAAAAATCCAGATCTGTTTGTGTTGTGCTAGATTCATATTAAGATATATATCATATTAAGATATACCGTGTAGAATCGAATACAGAAATGATTATAATTAGACTATACTATATGAATATAATATAATATATTACATATAGTAATATTTTTATATATTTTATATATATATATTTTATATATATTATATATCAACATTACTCCGCATTTCTAAAATATTTACAAACAAACTTTGAAAGCCAGAAAACAATCTTTGTAGCTCGTAGAATATGAAAATACATATATTATGTCATATGATATTTTAAGATAACAAATGGTCTTTGAACCGGATTCGCTTATTTATTCCTTTCGCTCTTAGTTTTTGCTTTTCTTTTCTACAAATTCTTAGACAAAGCATTAATCTTGGTCCCTAAGCTTCATTGTATTTCTTGACATTGAAATTCTAAAGCTTTCGTTTTTAAATATTTACGCTTAGCTACTACTCAGATTAGCATGCAGCTAAATATCAATTTTTAATGTATCTATAATTAAACATTATTATTTTTGGTCTGCTTCATTCAAATCTCGCTGTTTTTATCTTAACTTACGTAAAGGCCATTATTCCCGTTTCGTTATGCTGGCCCCAAAGCAAAGCAGCTGAATTCCCCAGCTAAAAAGCCCTAACTTAATATTGAAAAAATATTTTTACGTAAAACATCGTCTTTGCGAGAGGGTCAAACGTGGAGAAATAAAAGAAAAAGTTTTGCTAAAATAATAAAAGAAATAAATATAAGTTTTGACTTGGCAATTTGTTGGCTTATGCAATGCCAATGTCTTCATCAATGAAACTGAATGCTTCGTGTGATTTTTACAAAGTTGCCTTAGTCATCGTCATTATCATCATCATCTGCTGCTGCTGCTGCTGCTGCTACTGCTTCTTCTTCTTGATTATTAGCTGGAGCATCCAAAAGCACTTTCACTAACTGCTTCGCTCTGCCCTCGGGGCGCTCTATCGGGACTTTGGCTTGATTATGATTGTTATTGTAGCTGTTTTTGTTGTTGTATAATATGTTTTGGAAGAAACTTTATATGCATTATGCTGACCACAAACATATTAAATGCCAGTTGATATCATCAATGCACAAAAACAATAAATGTTTACATACGTCTAAATACATATGCGTTCGCCCATAGCGATTACAATGTGTATATGTATATATCCATATATATGTATTTTATTTATTTTTTATTTAAATAGTTTGTTATCTGGCTGCAAAGCGGAAATACCCATTCATTTCTATATATCTATATACGGGTTTGTGTGTGTATTATTATTATTATTATTATTTAGTTCAGTTTGCCTATTCAGAGCTTCAGAGATTGAATTTTGAGCGTATGAAATACAAACCATTCCATAACTAATACAAATTAAAATGCAAATAATGAAAAATTCTACAAAATATTTGTCATGTCACATCAAGTAACAACAAAAACGACATCAACAGCAACATCAACAATATCACTCAAATTTTTTGGCATCGAAAGGGCAAATATTTGTTAACAAAATGTATAAATAATAATGCAAAAGAAGCAGCAAGCGCAACTTGCACAATTTCGTGCCATATGCAATGTATTTAAATAGACTCGTTTGTATTTATAAAATACCCTGTACAAATTTAAAATTTAATTATTGGGTATATTGAGTTATTCAATTAACTTCTAGCGCGCAAATTAACTTTGGCAAGCTATTTGATTCAGTGAAAGATTGATTAAATGAGAGATTGATTGATTGATTGATTGATTGATTGACTAATTGACTGATTGACTGATTGACTGATTGATGATTGATTGATGGATTGACTGATTGACTAATTTATGATTGACTGATTGATTGATTTATTGATTGATTGATCGACTGAATGATTGTCTACGTCTTGTCTATTAGCTTTTCAATCATAATATATGTGTTTATAGTTACTGGCTGATAGATGCAGTGACTGATTGATTGATTGACAGATTGTGGATTGACTTGCAGATAAAGTGTTGTCTATTGATACCAATTACTTCTTATTTCTTGGCATATAATTGACTGATTGATAGTGCGAGTAATATATTGACAGACTGTTCGATTGACGCTAACATACCTTGAGGTCTATTCATATTAGAGTTGTTGTAAGCTGTTTGACTGACTGAATAATAGACTGTTTTTGTATAGATAATAAAGTGATTGATTGATAAAATGTAATAAATTGCCAGTCAGTACAGGGCGTCACCTAGTCAATCAGCCTCACACCCTGTCACATACCTTTTAGTTACAACTGAACGCATTCATTATTAAACATTCATTTGTTGATTATTCATGTATTGAGCTTAAAAACACACATTATTTATATAAATATTTACCTGAATTAATGATGACAGTTGGGCTTGTGGCTATTTAGTTGCTGACTGCTGTTAACACTCGCCAACAAAGTTTAGTCACTCTTAATGCGTGGCTATTAATAAATAAAGGCAGATGTTTTTTATAAATTGATATTCAATTGAGAGCTTTGGCAGTTTCCATGGGTAATATTAGTTAGTTAAGTTCTCAGAAGCATTGAGCCTAAAAATGTTTGCCAAAAAGTCTCAGTTCGCACAAATTTCATTTCAGTTCTTATGAAATGTTCGAAAAAATTCCTCTAGAAATCATCAAGTAAATAGTTTAAAATTTGTGCTAATTTATGCCAGGAATTTGTCCAACTGTTAAGAATGCACTGCAAAGGTTTTTAACTTGGCTTTCTCAGATATGCAATTCATTTGAATAAACTTGTCGGGCTGCCAACTAAAAATACATCCGACTCTCACCAAATGCAGCTGGCGTCTGCAAATGCTTTCTTGTCTGGGCCTTTTTAATAAAAGTATCTAACGAATACAGAACGGGCACACGCATTCTTGAGATACGAGTTTGGTGCTGACTTTGAAACGAGTGGGCAGTGACTTTGTAAACAGCCGTAGCCAGCCTTGTCTGTGGCTCTTTGTTGGGCGTCTGGGGCTTGAAGACGTTGTGCACGTCTCGCTGAAAGTTTTACAATCGCAACTAATTAGCAAATGCATGCTAATTTCCTGTTTTCAGTTGAAACCAATAGAATTACAAAGTGCTGCACGTATCGCTTTATGCAATTAGCTGCAACTGACATATGTTAACAACCAAAAAGCAGAAAAAGCCTTTGTCTACGGTCTGCCAAAGTTAAAATACACTTGCAGAAAATATGTTTGTTACAGATGATGATGAGCAGATATAAGCAAATTTATCACATTTAACTACAGGTATAGGTTCAAACTCATCGAAAACTTATTGAAACCCCTTTGGTATCCTGGTCTGTGCCTAGCTGAAACCTACCTAAGAATATTTCTTTTAATCAGGAACTGCATTGGAATCTGGTCGCCTTGTCCAAGGCTAGTTAAGCAACTGCTTTGGCAAGTGTATAAATAAGCGCATTCGCATATTTCATAATGAAGTTGTTGTGGAACAAACGCCCCGAACAAAAGGATGGCTTACAAAGGGCGCTCGGCGCTCGTTTATCACATCAGCCCATGCCCCCACAATATGTTGGTAGCCCTGGTATAATTACTAGTCTTATGCAGCTACAGCCAGAGGTCGAGGCTAGGCAATTGCACTTGTATTTAGCTTTTACCCTGCTGCAGCTCCTGCAATCGATTTGAGTTATTGATTGTTACGACGACGACGACGACGACGTTGACTCCTCTATGCTATGATTAATTTAACGTTGAGTCAGGCTTTTGGTTTGGCCTGGCTTTTGATTTGAAAAATTAGTGCATGAAAAAATAATAAAAAAAGAAAAAAAGAGGAGCGCAGGAATTGCCAACTGCAAATGAACATAAATCAAACAGTTGGCTGATTGCATTCGAAGTGCTCACAAATTGCATGATTTGCAATTTCTGTGCTGCAGCAGCAGCAGCATCAGCATCTGAGAGGGACTCCAGTTGCAGCATTCCCCGGATGCTGACACGACTTGTCCGTGCTTCGTGTGTTGCACTTGGCTGCGGACCTCACGTTGTATTTACGTTGCGCAAATAATTCGCATTTTTGTTGCAAGTCGCGACTCTTTGCGACTGCACATAAAATTATTGCCTGGCATTTTTATTTGCCTTTTTATTGTTTGCCGTCCATTGTCCTGCCTGACAACGTTTATTGTTTTGTAATTAAATTTTTTGGACAAGCAGCAACAACGTCGCTTGCAGCATGCCTCGCAATGTGGCAAAGCCATTGTCCAGCTCACTAAATCTTCATTTGCTTCGAGTGCCGTCTAAGCCAAAGACAAATTACTTGATACGGTCCAACTTCTGTTTGACGCTTGCAAAAACCAGATGCGAAATGGCCCCAAAAAAAATTATGGTCTATAAATTAAGACCCACCATTTGCTACAGGTTCTGTTCGCATATAGAATAGTATCTGTCTTAAATTTAACAATTCTTATTTGTATATAATTAAAGTGATCAACCATAAAGGGGAATGCACGATATTCTATATACAAATATGTAAATACATAGACATATTTCTGTATATTTTAAAATTCGTTAATCTTCTGCGCTGATCTCATTCTCATGCAAGTTCAATAGGCTTAAATAGCTTTTTTCACTGTCTCGCTCTGTTTTTATCTCTCTTTCGAATCACATTTTTTCTTTCTAATTAAATTCTTGTGTCTCTTAGTAAGTTTTTAAAGTAAGCTAAGTGTTTTGTCAAGCTTTTTGCCATCTTTGCTGAAAGGTTTTATAAGAAGCCTTAAGCTAATTTTACTTTTTCTTATTACCCTCACTATCTTGCCTTCCTCTCTGTATCTTTATTTTTGTAGCGCATCTCTAAACAGCATTAAGTTGTTCAATTTCTTTTCTATGCGTCATTCTTGAAGGTCTTAACAGCTGTTTTCATCTAAATGCCAAATGTTTATATACTCTTGGGACTCTTGGCATGGCAATGGGCTTTAGTTAGCTAGGCAGTCGTTAAATCCAAGTCCATAAGCCAGGCCCAAAGTACATGGCGCTAACCAAAATCAATAAACATAAAGGTCTGGCAAATTATACGCTTGTGGAGAGAGCACAAAAGAGAGCGCGCGAGAGAGAGAGGGAAGCGTGCGAGGCAGAGAGAAAGAGTGTGAGACAGTCACAATTCAAAACAGGTTAACCGGCTATGTAAATTTGTATTAATATTCAAAAGATGCGATTGCGTGTACAATATCAACAACAACTAGTATTAATATGCATATGACCTTCGCCTCGGATGATGGACAGCCGAACGTTGCGAGAGCAAAGGGTATACGGTATACGTATATATATTGGTTAAGTTATATACTATATGCATGTAAATTGTGTTTTATTGAGTTATTGGTCCCGTGGCGAGTATGCGTCCTCCAATCAGTTGCAAGGGCCATAAATTGGAATTAAAATCGGCAATTGCAGCAATTAATTGCGCTTAATCAAGACGTTGAATATGGCAAACGATGAGGCAGCAACAAAAATTACTATTTGAGCGAAACAAAAGCACATAGAGAGAGAGAGAGAGAGGCAGTCCGGCGGAGAAGTAAATAATATTATGGCCATATCGAAGCTATTTTAATGGCCATCGTCGTTCGAAGGCATGAAACAGAATGAAATGCCTCGAGCCAAACAAAATACACAAACAAAAAATACGTGTGCAGAAAAAGAAGAAAAAAATTAAAAGAGCAGAATTTAAACCAAACGAAAATATGGCCAAGAGGCATTTTGTTTATGTACATTTAAGAGTGTTTATGATCAGCAACATTTTGTGATCATTAGTAAATAATTTACGCCATTTACAGGCTGAGAAAAAAATCTAAGCTGGAAATTATTTATTTTTAGGATTTATAAAATTGTCAAATACTCTACTTTGAAATTATTTTATTAAATTGTTAATTGTTGAACCTTAATATTACATATAGACAAATTATTTATTCATTTATAATTAATGTTAACATTTTGCTTAATTATTCAAATAATTTTTTTTATAATTTAAACTATGGAAACTATGGAAATACTGGAAATGAAAATATTGTAAATGAAAGCAGAAAATTCTTGTTTTTTTTTTTAATTCTTTGTTTATTTAATCCTGAAAATTAAACAGAGTTCTCCAGATAATATACTTTTTCTCAATATTAAAAAATAAATCTTAATATAATTTCCCATGTGAACATATATATATATATAATGACATATAATGAAATTGAAAATGAATGAAGCAGAAACTCCAATTCTTTATATCCCTGTAGCTCATAAGAGTTCAGAGCTATAGGACAGAGAAAAGAAAAGTTTAGTAAAAATGTTTAAATGTTAAATTTGTCAAAAGAAAATATAATAATTGGCATCAGTAAAAAGTTTTGGTGAATTCGTATTGCAGCTGCTTGTCCTCTTCAAAATTACTTTAAAATACACGTACCTCTGTTTTAATAGGGTATCATTAAAGAGAATTTCGCAATGATAAAGCGCGCACCCTTTTTGTGGATCTGTTCATGTAAGCTGCTTTTGCTTATTGGGCCCAACATACATTTAATGAACTGCCAAGGCGCAAATCTTCCAACAATGTTGTTGCTCTTATTGTTGTTGATGTTGCTGCTGCTGCTATTATTGTCGCTGTTGGTGGGCGCCGTAGAGCGTGCGAAATTTGTTTTAAAGCCTCTTAAAGGCAGCAGCTCACAGCACTTGAAAACAGAAGCTATCGCCATAGCCATCGATGTTGCTGTTTTTGGGGCCAGCAGCATTTGTCAATTGAACTGAAATTAAATTAATTATGGTCAACAGAATTTGGTCAGAATCATTAATTAGTTTGGCCTTTGTGCTACAGACAGAGCCAGAGAAAGAGAGAGCGAGAGAGAGGGAGATGGAGAGATTGAGCGCTGTAATCAAATTAATTAATTAAGTTTAGGCACAGGCGTTTATTAATTATATTATACGCTGTTTGGTTGTCGATTTCAGTTATAGTCGCCACGCCTAGTTCGACAACGCCCCTTCTCAAGCGTTGCTAATTAGACTAACCTGATTAGCTATTGCTAAAAAAATGTATAAACTTGTGTGTGAGAGTGTGTGAGAATTTGTGAGTGTCTGTGAGACTGTGTGAGACTGCGTGAGACTGTGTGCAACTGTGTGAGTGTGTCTCGGTCATCGAGAATACGTGTCCAGGCTACTCACACGTACGCACAACAGCAACTACAACACCCACACATTGTTGCTGGCCTCTTGAAGCTGCTATCGTCATGCGATTTTTATCAGCCGCTCACTACGGACAAGTATTAAAGTTGTTGTGGCTGCTGTTGTCAAGACACAACACCTTGAAGCTGTTGCACATTACAGCCAACACGTAACCGGTTGGGCAGCCGCCAAGGTGTTGAAACTGATAAGCTGATTGGCTGTATAGGTAAAAATAAAGGAATCATGGGGAAAAGCAGAAACAGTTACAAGAAAAACTATAAAAAATGCAATAATTTTTTAAAACTTAAAAGATGACTTTTTAAGATATCTTATGATAATCTTATGTAAGGATCTAATATTATAATACCATGGAATAAATAAATGACTGGGTCGAAGATCTCAGTAACTTTCAGTGGTCTTTAGGATCAAAGATCTTCCAGATATTTCCGTATTCATTATTAAGAAATTGTACTCCAATTACAAGCAAAAATAATAGTTTATTCTTCAATATGTATTTAGTGCTAAGATCTAAATTCTCTTCAGATACAAAGCTTTCTGCAGCGAAAATAAATAACAATAAAAATTGAAATGTTGTTCGGCTCGCTTATTTATTTATATATTATTCATGAAGTTTGTGGCCAACGTGTTATTCTATGAATTTATTTGGATTTTCGCATTAAAAAATCAAAGCTTTACATTAACACATTATTTATTTTTATACAGTTTCAATGTAAATGTAATTAATTTTCTAAAACTTTCATACCTTCAGAACGGAATCGATTCTTTTGAAACTTTTTTGACCCAAATATTAATATAATTTAATTGCATAAAATAATTTTACTAAAATTATTGTAGAATATATCAATTATAAACATATAAGCGGGCTCGATAGGTGTCGATCTATTAAGCTTTATAAACAAATTATATAAAAACTAATCTAATTTATGGCAAAATAATTTGCACTAATTTAAAGCCAACGAATACAATTAGAATAAATATTTATGTATTTGCGTGCACATCATAAATAATTATGCAAAATATGTTGCAAGCACACACCTTTGCAGCGGGTGGCAAGAACAGAAAACAATTGCATTTTAATTATAATAAATTAAGTTTTAGCCACGCATTTGCATAGCAAAATAACATAAAAAACTGTGAAATATTTATAAAATGTAATATGCAGAAGTGAATTTATTATGCTTTTGGGTTAAAACGTATTGCACTGCTTGTCCATAAATTATGGCAAAAAGTTAATTAAATGGAAAAAACTATCAGGCAGCAGCTTTATCAGCTATCGGCTGATAATAAAAGCTTATCAAACTGTTACATATACTATAGTTAACTGCATATCTGATAATTTATGTTATTCACACATTTCTTTCTTACTTTGCAGATAAGAATTGCTGAAGCCATTGAAAATACATTTATTTAAAAATAAATAAATTATTGATGGAGGTGAGTTCCGAAAAACGAAATAATCTGGAATCGAAATTGCCATTCTCCCCATTTTGGAGCTCAACAAATTTTTGCCAATGTCAATTTGTAGCAGGGAAAAATAGAAATATAATAAAAATAATAATAATAAAAAAAACAAGTTCATTGTTTTGGACTCAAACTAATAAGCGCCGAATAAGGCCAGCAATTTAGCGAACTCTCGACTGCAGTTGCCGTTTGCCGTTGCCGTTGCCATTGCCGTTGCCGTTGCAGTTGCAGTTGCCAGTTGGCTGACTGTCTGCCTCTCGAGATGCTCCCAAGTAGCTTAACATTGTATGGCATTGTCTTTGCTGCTCACTGCGCGCTTCTCGCTTCTCGTTATTGTGCCAAATGGCCATAAAAGGTTAATTGGGTCCTTAGCAACTTGGCCGACAACAAAAACAAATGATGCCAACATTCCACGCTGCTTACCTCAACCTCTGCCTCTGCCTTTGTCTTTGTCTGTCTCTGTTGCTGTGGATGTGTTTACTACTGCTGCCTTTGCTGCTGCTGATGCTGCTGCAATATAGAAAAATCTTAATTAGTTAATTAAAACAACAAACAAAGGCGAGTTCGAGCCTCAGGTCCAGACAGTGTCCACTGCAACTAGTTCAGTTGGGCTACTGCATAATTCATGCGCCTTTAATGACAACCACAAATCGAGCAGGACACCAAAGTCAAAGCCACAGTCTAACCCGAAGTTGTAGCTACACAACGAGAAAATTTACGGAATTTTTAACTCAAATTAAGTACAAATGTTCTCCAAGTCGAAATATGTTAGACATCAAATGAAATTGAAGCAGTGCCGAAATTCCGCAACTCGCTTCGCTACAGTAGTCCCTCGAAGAAGAGTCTGTTTCCTTTACAGAAAATCAATAAAGCTGAGTTTAACTATATCGTTTTTAATACAATTAATTTGTATTTAAGCGAAGTATCTTTTTATAATTTCAAAATATAATTTACGCTCACTTAGAGATTATTAAGGACAAAAAAAGTCAATGTTTTCAGTATGAGTATATGAATGAGTATAGTGAATTCTTTTACTTTAAACTATTACTATAACCTCCAACAGGATGCCATGTACAAGAAGGTTACACCCTATATAGAAAAATCTTAGTTATAAAAGATATTTTTACTGATCGCTTTCTTATATTTTGTAATATTGAAATAAGAGTTCCTTGACAATTTGTAACCAATCAAAAGATACTGATCACAAAAACCTATATGAAAACATCCCTTTTTCTTTTAGTGTAATTGGTTAGTGCCCAGTTGTTGGCACTTTGATGTTGGCTGTGCTTGTTCTTCTACTTGATGCTGTTGTTGTTGTTGTTGCAGCAGCAGCAACAGCAGCCTTACGATAGAGACACGTTGTCTGCTATAGATCCCCTGTGTTTGCCTGCGCACGTTTGTGTGTGTTTATGTTGACTCAAATCCCCGGAGGTGACATTAAACTATGAAAGGCATTTAGTTTAGCGATTTATATAGGCGACTTTTTGACAGTTTTATGTCTCTCGCTGTCCACAGGGCGGCGTTCAAGGTGCAGATTGAGGATAACGAGCTGAAAACCTATAAAAACAACAACAAGAGCAGGAGCAGGAGCAAGAGCAAGAGCAACTGCAGCCTGCTTGGTTTATGCTTCATTAAATAGCCAGGCAATGTTTATATTTCAGTGGCTAAGGACCTCGTTATCCGCCTCAATCAATGCAATTGCGCGGAAGCGATTTATGGGTGCCAACCACTTGAAGCCCTTTACAGCCATTACAATTGCAACATTTTGCTAGCCAAGTGGACTGAGAAATTCGCAATGTAATACAACAAAAAACTATAAAAGAATACGTGAAGATGTGTAAAAATGGAAAATATGGCAATACATTTGGCTTCAGCTGGAAGCTTTACGATTGCTAGAGCACAGAATTGCATATTCTAAGCCATACGAAAGGAGAGCGAGTATTGAAATATATATTTATGGAGCAGTCAATTGAAAACGAAGTTGTCTTTTAATGTAGTAGCCAGCTTTTAAATTCCCAAATAAAAGCGAACGGAAAAGGCGATGATAAAATAAAATGACAAGAGAGGTCAGCTTGTTAGAGAAAAGGAAAAGGCGAAAACAGAGAGAAACGGGGCAAAGTTTTATGAGTCCTTAAAAATAATATTTTCAGCTTATATTTGAAAATTGTAACAAGTTCTTGAAGCATTTGAAATGTATTAACAATGTATCATTAGGTAAGCGAAAAGATCTTAAAACTTCAGAAGACTTTCTTAGTATAAACAAAAATTTGTTCCTATGCCAGCTATTCAGTCCTCTAGTTCAGCCCAGCCAATTTCTATATAAAAGTCTTTTAACAAAAGTTAATTTCATTCATGAGAAATTTTATTTCTATAATTACTGAGCTCTAAAACTTAATAATCCACAACAACTTCCATTTATGATTAATGTTCTGATCTATTACCCTTTTTATTCATACCTATTCATATCGTATGCCATTTTGCTACGATTTAATTAAGCCTAAGCACATCAACATTTGACCTGAAATCAATGCCAGGCACCAGTTCAAGTTCAATTCAAGGTTAAAGAAACGAAAAAAAAGAAATATTTACCATGCGTAGCGCTTGTTTAACTAAAGGTTTAACCTCTTGACTTTGCAGATTCACACAAATTGTTTGGCTTTTAGTTAACCCTTACAGAGAAAACAAAAGCTCCAATCGTGCGATACCATTACGGCCACAGCACTAGGGAAAACCCCACCAATGAATGTGTTTATCCACGTTTATATATATACATATATATGTATATAACTATATATGTATATGTATTTATATATGTATATATCTGTGTGTAGGGGAGTCTGATCGGGTCTCTATCACGCAACCCAAAGTTATTTGTTTTTTTTTTGACTATTTTTTGTGCCGGTCATAAAAAATGACCAACTGCCATTAGGGGCACAAAAATGAAACCATTTTTGTCATTTGACAGGCAATTTTCGAGCGTTACATTTTTCGATTTCTCTTTCGTAGCCCCCGTTACTAGACCGCCCCTCTCTAATTTGTGGTGCCAACGCACAACAAAATTACTCGACCCGCAGCTAGTACCAAGAGATATGAGAGTGTGACTGTGTCATATGTGTGTATGTGTGTGTGCGTATGTGTGTTATGTGTGGATTCTGTCAGTTGCGCCCACAGAATGGTTGCTGGCCATAATGTGTAGACCGTTCTTTGCCTTGCCTCTCTCTACTCCGGGCAAAAATCTGTGGATAGTTTATCTAGAGCTGAAAGCATTTTTCCAGCCCATGCACATTTCACATGAATCCTTAGGCATTTCCTCGGTGTCTCTCTCTCTTTATTTGGCATACTTAATCGAGTTGCGACATTGAAATATATTGACTTTATTATCCAAGCGCTTGTGCGAAATTGTGTGTGTGTGTGTAGGTAAGGACTATCATTTGATTAAATCTAAATCTGTTTATGAACCCAAGTTTTCTCTCGCCGGGCCCTCTTATTAATTTTAACAAGAAAGCTGCATAAACAAAATTAACGCTGATAACTTTTTGCAGATTTATTGCGCTAGTTGGCCAAATAGTTGGCGAATTAGTTTTCATCTTTTTATTCTTATTTCCCTTTTATTCAATTTGCAAAGAGTTGGGCAGCCAGTTGGCCAAGGTCCAAGCCAGAGGAAAATGCAACTTTAAGCGCAGACGGCTAAGGCGAAATGCTGGAATAAAAAACAAAGTGAAGTGAAAAACGTGAAAAACTGCAAGTTGTAGTTGTTGCTGCTGCTGCTGTTGTTGTTGGGGGCAACTGTTTGCAATAAGCCTGAATAACCGAATGAATGCCTGAATGGTTGAATGAGCGCTCGAGTGGTAGACAAACGAATAAATATGGGGGTCGCGCCATATAGCAGCCAACAGTTCCGCTCAGTTCAACTGACCTGGCCAAGAGCGTAGCTGCCCATTTGTAGTCAAAGGCGGCCTGCCTGTTGGTATTTGTAGAAATTTCCTGCATATGCAAATGTAGAATTGATTTCTGTGTTGGCAGTTGCCGTTTTTATGCGATATTTTTCCTTTGCATGACCCTCGATTTCGTTGCCCATTTTCTTGCTTTTGTGGATGACCTTGTGCTTAGTCAAGTGCAAGGTTGGAGCCAGTTCGACCAGAGACAAGTTTTTCGCTAATCAGTTTTCAGTATTCAATTAAGTAATTTGTTGCAAACTTTCAACGAGTTTTTCTCGAGACTTTTCACAACTTTTTTCCTCTCCTAGTCTGCGCATAGCTTAGCTAATCCATTGACAGCGTGTCTCAATTAATCAAGCTGAAAACTGAATGAGTGGCAAAAAAAAAGTACTTGGGGCCACATGTTTTGCCTGTAATTTCGTGCAATCATTTAATTGCGATTTAATAGCGCGCTCATCCTGTAATTTGCTTTTTTCTTCACATAATGAGAATCGCATCGAGCGGCGTTAGGTAAAAGCATTGTAAATTGTGGAAAACCCGAACCAGGAGCAAACGCGTACGTGTGCAGACAAAAACATTTAATTACATTTGTGAGCATAGACAGTCATGACTCTGACAGGAATCTATATAATGGATACCCGAGAAAAAGAGAAAGAGTGTGTGAAAAGAGAAGGAGAGAGGGTGAGAGAGAGAGAGCGGGAGAGAGTGCTATTCGTGTGTGTAGCAAATTAAAGGCTATAAAGCATGCGTGGCATGCTGCATTGGCTGAGGATGCAGTTGCTATTGAACTGGACAAAATGGGGAGATCCAACTGTTGTTGGTCTCAACAAATTAACAGTTAAGCGCCAACGGTAAATAATTGTCAAAGACAACGACAACAGTAACAGCAACAGCAACAACAAGCTAAAGTGGTTGCTGCTCCAAAACGCTATTCGTGCCCCATTTGAGAAGATGTTTTTGCCCCCGAATGAGGTTTGACTGGTTTCTCTTGTGGCACATGCACCAAATAACCAAAAGGAGCCGCAATTTTCAAATCTGAGACTGGGAAGACCTGGAAGACCTGTTGTCTGCAGATTCTGTTGCCGTTGCCGTTGTTGTTGCTGCCTTCATAGCTAACTGGCCAGGCTTTCTGGTAATTCTAGTCGTCGTCTCGCTTCTCGCTTGGCGGATGTGCAAATATTTTGATTAAATTTTCTCCGTGGCAACTTTCTTTGCACCAATGTGTGGCAGCTCCTGTGTTCTCTGTGTGCACTGTGCGTGTGTGTTGCAGCTGCCGGTTTTCAGTTGCAAGCAACACATTTCCTGCTTCTGCTGAAAACACGTTTTAGCTTTAGCTTCTTCATCTACATTATCATCCTCATCATCATGGTCATCATTATTTATATCATCATCATCATTACTTGTAGCTGCGGCTTGATGCACGTCTTCGCCCAGTTGCGCTGACCTTTTGCTGACACGGCTCACAATACAAAATCAAAGCCAACATTGTTTCCAATTTTAACGTTTTGCCATTAATAAAACTTGGCTTTTCCATGGCATTGATGGAGTTTCCTTTTTGAGTGTTTATTTTTAATACAATCAATTTATTTCTTTCTTTTATTTCAATTTTCAGCGTATTGTCTGTAGTTTTGAAGTACCTCAAAGTGTTCTTAACTCATCTTTGTGAATAGTTTTTGCTCTGTAGCCAAAGAATTCAATTTAAAGTATTTATGCTTTGCGACCTAATATACATATAATTCTTGGTTTGGATTTCTATTTGTACATTTTGTTCATAAGCTCACATTTGTCTCTTATTTAATTTAAAGTCACTGTCTGTATCCAATTCAATAAGCTAAAGACATGTTGAGAACTTTATATAAGTTTTTCAAAAACTTTTACTAAGAACTTGGCACCACTTACCCCACTTTTTCGGCAAGTGCACAGCTGCGATTTGAGTCGAATTTTACTCCCATTTTCCCCTAAGCTAAAAACTGTCTAAAATTGTAATTGGCCGGAGGCAAAGTTCTATTGCTGTCGCACGTAACTCATTAGCAACTAGAAATTTGGCTGGCAAAAGTTTTCTTTCTTTTTTTGTGAGCCGAAATGCAAATGAATATTAAACGCAGACTGCGGCTGCGTTTTAATAACTGCGGATTAAGTCTGCATAAATAATAATCATAATAAACTGTGTGGCAGCAATGAAAACGCGCATCAGGGCGTAACAGGGACGCCGCCACGCCCAGTCCCTCTACCCGTTTCTCTTCCGGAATCTGGGCAAAAACTTTTTGCATAAGAAAATGACAAATGATCGGAGTGGAACTTCTGTTGGGTGGTTCGAGTATTAGCTGGAAAAGTTACAGTGATGGCTTGAAAGGGAGAGAGAGAGGAAGAGAGTGCGAGAGAGACGGCCATGAAAAGCGCGACAATGAGGTTTTCCTTTGTTGGGGTAGAAAAATTCTTGGACTTTGTTTCGCGCAATTTGCGATTCTTTTTCTTTCGCTCTTCTTTTGCGTAATATTTCACTGGGCTTAAATGGCAGGCGATGCTCGCAATTTTTCTCATTTCTTACAAAATAGTTGGCTCTTTGGTTTTAATATCCCGGCTAAATGTGCGTCTAATTATGCCAACAATTAAATGCGAACTTTGATAAATGAGCAGGAACTCGCAGGAGGAACTTCATTGACGGCGGATCATCCTGAAGCAAGAATTTACATGCCAACGGCGTGCCTGACTTAACATGCAATTCAATTAATTTTTATCTTATCTGCAGAAGAACACTGAAGAGAAAGGCAAATGAAAAAAGTCTTCCAAGAACAACGCACAAATTACTGCTACGCTTATCAGTCAATTAGCCGAGAGATAAGGCAAACAAGCGACGTGAACATAGCGCAATTCCGAGGGTAAAAAACTGGGCTCTCGACTCTCATGGGGATTGACAGTAAAACATGTCAGCCCGCAGGCCTCGGCCGAAATGTGGGTAACAATGCCACCACGTTCGCTTATCGAGTTGCGCTGTCAACGCATATCTTTTAATTTCAAGTGTTTTCCTGCTCAACTTCTATCTGCCTGTCTGCCTTTGACTCAAAGCTCAAGTAAATTGTTTCCATCTATGACAGAATTTGTGGCAATAACAATCGGATTGTCTTGGCACAAATGAGTAATGAAAGCTACTGTTGCTGCCTGCAAATATTATTTCTGTAAGATATATATATATATATCTAGACTCAATTTCTGTTGAAACCGCAGCTCATTTAACCAAGCAACACGCAAAATTGTAAATACGTTGTACGCATTAAATTTGATGGTGAAATTAATTTGAAGATTCGAAAACTACATTTTATAGTTAACTCAATATTTGAAATGAGCTGACTGTGTGATAAGTTGTTTAGTCATACGAGGCCTTAGCAGCTTACCCGCTTAGTCGCAAATAAACATTTATAAATGGCAAATGTGATTGCTTGAATATACGATCTACAAATAGAATCTTACTTAGTAAAATATTTATACACGCTTAATTGGAGTTTGTTTGCAACTTTGTTAAAGGTGTACGCTAGCATTTATCGCTCACTCATTAATTGGAACAAATTTAGTCAGTAAAACATTTTGATCTATGAGACGGGATGATACTTTTTTGATGGTGCTTCCTCAGGCTGCAGCTTATCAAAGTGGTATTGATGTATTTGCTAATAATAATGAGTCAATGAAACATTTAAAAATTAAGCTAAAAGAGATTTGAATGTTGGGGTTATGGAACAATGAGACTCTTATGCTGCAAAGCGAAGGTGATAACAAGAATCTTTGCAGATCGAGGACGAGAGTCAGGCAG
This sequence comes from Drosophila hydei, assembly GCF_003285905.1. NCBI lineage: Eukaryota > Metazoa > Arthropoda > Insecta > Diptera > Drosophilidae > Drosophila > Drosophila hydei. Next base: position 4,095,680 of record NW_022045656.1, read on the forward strand.
AGGCAGGGAGAGATATTTACGCTAAAGAATATGACACATAACATACCCCGTAAAGATACCACATATGCGCTTGCTAATAATGAAAGAAAATGCTATCTCAAATAATAATAATAAAGCAAATGCTGTCACTCATTGTTCTTTCTTCACATGCTTTAACAATTTGGGCGTGTGAATATTTGTTGTTGGCTCATAAAATTAATTTTGTGTTGCCTGTTGCCCTATCTGAGTTTCCTGTTATCTCAAGCATTAAACTTGAAGCCCTGACATAATTTAAAAAATACGCTTGACAATACCTGATGCGACCCCGTTGTCAGATACTTATCTCTCGATTACGTACACTTTACTTTCCATTTCAATTGGATCTCAGGTGGGTAAACCATTTGCCCTCGCTAATCAAATGAAATTGATAATTCAGTATTAAAGTTTAACTGGAAAATAAATAGATATATATGTGCATTTGCTTATGTGAAATGAATATAGTTTTATTTGAACGGCAGCACATTGCGTGCATTGCGCATACGCCACGTGGCCCAGCGAGACGTGAATTTTAATTAACAAAAGCATTTAAATGGAAATCGCTAGCACCGCAGGCAACAACAAGGACCATTTGAATGGCCAGCAGCTGCAATCCGTTCCCAAATAGCGAATTTGCGTCATTGTAAATCGGAAAAATTCAAAAATACAAATAAAATACCAAACGAGCTCTGTGCATTGCATGACATCTCATCAATTATAGATTGTCTGATCCAAATAATTGTGTATGTGATTGCTCTTGAAGTAGTTTGCAAAATAATTTGACCAATAGCTGCAAATGACACGAGTCCAAATCCCTGATTATACGCGCCACCAACTGTCAAACAAATTAGTTGCAAATCCCCGGTTACGAATATAAAAAGACTGTACATGCATGTGGACAGCAATTGTTGTTAGTTTGCGATGTTATTCTAATGCTTATTTCAACTGTAAGCCACTCGTTCGCTCTTCTACTTTCGCTGGCCATAAATTTTTCGCTGTGGCTGGCAACTCTAATCGCTCCACTTTTTGCAGAAACTTTTACAGCTGAGTGAGGACATGACATGTGCTCCCTCTTGCTCTCTCTCATTCTCTCTTGCATTTTGCTGCTCTCTTTTGCTCTGCTTTTCAATTTATTTACACACACAGACAACGGAAATTGCCAACTGTGGTGCAGGGTGGTGCTGTGGTTGGCTGGTTGGTTGGCTGGCTGGTTGGAGGGCTCTGCCAGGTCGGCGATGCCACTTGAACCCAACGAGCCATAACAAAAGGCACACGAAGTAATTAACTTGTATTTATTGTATGCACACATCAGAGTGAAGGGGGCAGGGCGCCCTCTCTCTAGTGTGCGTGTGTGTGTGTGTGTGCGTCTGTCTCTGGCATGGCTGGCTTTTCTAATTGATAAGCTGGCCCTGGCTCTAAGCTCAGCATGTTCATTCAATTACTTGGCCTAGACCCAAGGCTGCATTTGACCAGCTAACTGCAACCGATCTGCTGCGCGCATTACGCGGCCCAGCTAGTACTTAATGTTTATTACATTTTCCATTTAAACATCAGGAGAGGAAGAGACGCAGTACCTCAAGGAAAAAATGTTGAAACATAAAAGTAAACAAGTACTCTTTTTCCTGCTCTTCAAATTCACATTTCAATCAACAACAAAAATTAAAAATATACAACATACATTACATTTAATAAAGAAACGGATATTGAACTGAATTGAGTACTTGTGTATTTTAGGCAAACTTTAAATATACCGCTACAGGTAGCATTTAATCTGAAGTAAAGATAAGGAGTTCACTTATTATCGAGCAGTATATCTGTGTTGCTATAAATAAGTATTGATAATTTAAAATTGGCCCCGGCAAGTATCGAATATTTTGCATTAAAGAAAATCTATTGATAAGAATTGATTGAAAAAATTGAAATTAAAAATTAAAGATTAAAAACGATTTTTGCGATTTCGTACGAAATTTTCAATTTAAATTCAGATATTAATTGATATAATTAAAAAATTTTGTAAGCTTTTACGAGTAACTTTAAATATTATAAATATTTTAATGAATTTTTAAATTGAATTGAAAAAGCATTGTGGAAAACCAGAGGAAAAAGGTTTTTATAAAATTCATAAACAAGCTTGAGGGTGTGTGAAGGTGAAGGTGTGTAAAGCAAAACGTGTGAATTGTTTTTATTAAAAATAGTTCCACATTGAAAACAATAATAAAATTACAGCACATTGAAATCAGACATAAAATTGCTTTGAATTAATTATTATTTAAGGCAAACAAGCAGAAGTATTGAATTAAAATGTTGTTTCTTTTTTCTACGTTATTAGAATAAACCAGCAAAAACTTATAACTGAAAGTCTAAGCCGGATTTGTATGTTCTTAAAAAGGATTAAGTAGTAATCCTTGGATAAATTGATTACTTGTTTAATATTTTAAATACTACTTATTTAATTTTTATAAGGAACAGCTTATAAACTGTGAAAATCTCTATCAATCTCGCCCTCCCACTACGACTTCATGCCAAAATTAGTTGCCAAGTTGTGTGGTTAAAGCGTATTTCAAGTTCGTTAGAGCTGCGGCTGGATTCTCATAGTAGTTGTTATTATCTTTTGGCTTGATGCAACAACGTGGCACGCAACTTCTCGCTGTGGGGCATCCACTTGTCGAAGACACCGGCACTGAGCTTGGCGATTGCACTGAGGGGCAGAAGCTCAAGTGGCGTGTCATTTACCTGGCGACCGCCAGAGAGATAGAAAGACTTTGCAACTTGCGAGGGCCTTAGCGATGCTATTCCAAGTTGTGCAATTATATAATATTGACATTAGTTGCATGTTGCTGTGTATTTAATTGCGGTGCGAGAAGCTATAAAAAAAAAAAACAAAAATGTGGAAAATCAATATTGCTCGAATAAATGGCAATCATTTGATTTGCGTTTCAATTTAATGGCTTAATGTGCAGCTGGCTTAAACGTGTGCAGATTGGACTAAGTAAAGACAGCAAACTAAACTCAATTCCACTCAACTCGATTCTTAATCTGAAACACTCACTATTTCTCATTCACTTTATGTCTAATGCTCTCTCTCTCTTTTTCTCTTTTTGTTTTGGTTCATTTGCAGGCTGAGTGCACAAGGAGACTGTTAAATTGACTTAACCAAACGTGTGGCGTACGGAAAGGACACAACGTCGCATCTTGTCCATTGCTTCCTCTTCATATCCAACATTCAGACTGATTCAACTGATTGTGAGAGAGTGTGTAGAAAACTTGGAAACTATAGCAAAAGGCATTTCAAGTGGAATGGCAACAAATTGAAATACGTGTCCTGCAGCAGACGTGCGGCAACAACAACAACAACAACGACAACACCAACAACTGCAGTAGATAACAACTAGAACATATCAGCCTGCCAAAAATTGTGCAGCAAATCAGCTGGCATTCGTTTTTGGTGCCACATATCCGGGCATTGATTAATGTTACGTATACGTCGCGTACGACAATCGCCCTTTAACTGTGACCACTCCACAATTTCCACAGGCCATTAACAACTGCAACCGGAATTGCGGCCATACATACAGCTGTCGCATATACACAGAAGAGCTTCCACCAAAAACTTTCATCATGGCATTCATTTGGCGACGTCGCTCCACAACAATTGTAAAGCTGGTAGCATTGATGCTGGCCATTTGGTTCTGCATCGCATTTGTCATATACACGGATGACACGCGTCGGCGAGCGTCCGTTCAGGAGAGCAGCGGCTTTGGTGCCAGCGGCAACAATGGCCTGAATGCTGGCGGTGGAGGCGGCGACCCTGTTGCACTCGCTTTAAAGAACGGGCCCATTTCCGAGGAGGAGGAAGCAGCAGCCTTCGATGCCTTCGCTGGCAATCGCAATGAACTAGAGGATGTCGCCGATCGCGCCGCTCCACAGGAGGCGGATGTGCCGCCCACTGCAAAACATAAGCGTGTCAAGGTGATACCACGGCAGCAGGCCGTCGACTCCTTGCACCGCAATGTTGCTGCCGTTGTCCCTGTGGAGGACAAAACGGCCCATAAGCAGCCACCATCCAAGGAAGACGGTAAGCTAAGCCGGCATATTAATTAATATTTAATGCCCCAGCCATATTTCACATTGCATAATTGAACTGTGCGCAGAATAATGCTATAAGTAATGATATTTTGCATTAATTCTGACCGACCAAGGCAGAAATATAATTATCGTAATGCTTAGCAAGCCATTAAGATAGATTAAATATTGAATTCAAATTTATTTCTAGCCTAAGTTATGTATTTGGTAAGCATTTAAACCTTGAGCAGCAGATATCTAAGGTTTTATTTAAATATTTGATTTGACTGACTAACAGCTTTATGAGCGGCGCATGCACTATATACACTGAACCGATTATAATGAATTGGACTTTAAAGCATAATTGTTTTTTCGAGTCGATTTAGATTTGTTCATCTATGTTTATACGAAAGTAGAGACTAGAGTATTAAAATAGATATCATATATTACAGTCGGGCACTGCTGATTTCAATTAAAATACAATTACTTGATTATTGAGCTGTTTGCTGCGATTTCTTGTCTGATTTATGAAAATTGACTAGACCAAACCGTAGTACTCAGCTTTATATTATATATATATATATACATTTACAAAATATATTTTTGATTGAAGCATCAAATCCTTACATCTCTTGGTGATCTGACTAATTGACTAACTGATCTATCTAAGGCTCACAACCCAAAGAGATATTAAAGTCTAACAGACTATTTTTTTCTATAAGAATAGTGTACAACAAGTTTGACTGAGAAATGCTTATTTTAACCCAATGATAAACATATATAAACATAGATTATCTGATAAAGATAATTTTTGCATTATTCTTGTCTTAAAGCTAGAGTTGAAATTAAAAATTAGTTGTTTGCTTTTTAGATATTTATGATTGTAACCTGCTTTAAGAAATATCAATTTAGAATCAGAATAGAATACACCGTGAGAATTCTTGAGAACTTAAGAGTAGCTATAAATTCTTTAGCAATGCTGACATAATTTATAGCCTCATCAGAGCACAATTTTGTGATTTGCTAACAGGCCCCTATACACTCCCATTGCTCAGCCCCAAGTCTGGAATTGTCTGTTTCTCCATCTCGACCAAGTTTATATTTTTGATCCCAATAAATTTGCTGCTGCTGCTGCTGTTGGTGCTGTTGCTTTTGCTGCTGCTGTTGCTGTCACGTTTCTGCCGACATGGCATTCGACTTACAAATGTGCAACATTAATATTTATATTGAAATCAGTTCCAGATTAACCACATTTCTCGCTACATCCATCACAGTTAGTGGCAGCCGCAGCTCGCACCGGATTCAACTTGTTTTTGCTTCATATTTTACCTGATTCTTTATTTTTCTTTTATTTTTTTTCCATACCCACTTCGTATTCCTGTAATCAGTTTTTGCTAATCTCGACTCTGTCTGCGTTCCCATTCAGCCGGTTCGCACTTCATTTTCACGCAATCGCTGGCTCTCTCTCTTAGTCGGTCTTTTCTCTATCTCCCGTCTCTTTCGTGCTTGGACTTGCATTTTAGGTCAAGCAGTCCGAAATCGAACTTAGTCTATGGATAATTCCACATATGGCTGTGGCAGAGGCACAGCTTCCGCCTCCTGGTGTCCCCCTTGTTGTTGCGTGCCTTTAAGAAAATTTCTAACAAGTTTTACAACAATGTTAAAGATGCCAACGGCGACAACTGCAACGAGGCGGAGAAGCTGCACTTAACAACTTGCAATTGTTGCCAAACAGCATTTTCAATGGCATTCAGGCTAACAGGGTGTATGTGAGAGGGGGAAATGAAATTGACTTTTGGAGTGGTAAATAGAGAGACCAATGCCTCATGCCTCATGCCTCACGCTGTCAGGCAAGGCATTCGCATTAAGCATATTAAAGCAACAGCAACAACTCTGCCACTAATCAGGCACAAAACTCTCAATAGAGCGCCCTTAGGTTTTGCTCAATGGATTGAATGACTGCCTGTCTGACGGACTGGGGCTCGGCTGGCTTTGTGTGCTGGTCAAATCAATGAAGCAGTCAGCCGTAGCTTGAAAGAGCGCTAGTGGCTAAGACGCCGCTTGCATGTGGTACACGCATTTAAGATTGCATCTGTTTCCGACTTGGCTTTAAGCTGCAGTTGCCTGCGTGTCTGTCTTAACTATCGTGACACGAATACGCCTAAGTCAACGCGACGTGTTTGCGATAGTAAAAATATAATTTCGTGTCACAATATGCAGTTTCCAGTCAACTCAGCATTTTAATGATTGACTCAACTTGGCAATATATGAATATGTTTATAAATATGTTTGCAATGCTTTATATGAATTAGATTACATATACGAGAGTCGAATGCATAACCTAATTGATTGACTGATTGAGGAGGAAGACATTGATGCAATCCTAACTTGCCTACATATATAACTTGATATGTTTGTTTAGAATGAATAAATAGAGTGATGTCAAAAATGTAGTTTAATCGATTGATTGATAATCAATATTCAGGTTGAAGCTGTTTGCTTTAGGTTAATAGATCGACTTTGGAAAAACTGTAAATTGGAATTAAGATTAATGGAGTTTGTTGTCACTGCATGCGCAATGGTAAAAGGCAGAAGAAACGTAACAAATTTAGTTTGAAAGAAAAGGAAAACAAGCAATTTCTGTGATAATTAGAGGTCTCTTGTATCTGCACTAGCAACCGTGCTTGAACGTATTTCGTGTCGTGTTTTGTTTTATATGAGTTCGTTCGCTGTCATCTCTGGGCTTCAGCATGGGTTTATTGCCTGGCGGATCCACACAATGCACGTATTTGCAATTTCGCATATCATGTTTGCATCTCTTGCGAGGCCTCATCAGCGACAGAGGTGGCAAAGCTACAAGTTGTTGCAGTTGCAATTGTCTTTGTTGTTGTTGTTATTGTTGTTGTTGTTGTTGGCTTGCTATTTGCTGATCCTGTCGTGCAGCAGTCGCCCCGTGGCGTCAAAATTGTGTGCAAGCCTACAACGTTTACCAACACTCGACCACGCATATGAGACTGAAGTCCAGGGCATCTTCTGTTTTTGGTTTGCTGGTTCCTGTTAACCGACCACGGCCCCATTGTCTGTCTGTGCTTTGTGCCCTGTGTGTTCGTAGCTGGTAATTAGTGTTGTTGTACTTATTGCCTGGCCTTGGGGCGCTTACCACCAAAAGACGTGGCCAACACGACGTTTATCGCGCGCACGCATCAACCAGGCAGAGCCACAGGAGAGCCCAGTCAGTCAGCCAGTCAGTCAGACTACCAGCCAGCCAGCCAGTCAGTCAGTCAGCTAGTCGCCGTCAAAGTGCCTGCTGGCCATGTCTTTAATACGCGCTCTATCTTGATCTTGGGCTGGTTCTCGTATGCTTTCGCCTTGCTCTGCTCTGCTCTGCTCTGTTTAGTGCCTCTTATGCGGCTGGTGGCTGATGGCTGGTGGCTGCTTGTACTTGTTATTTTTTTACAATTTAGCAGCGATAATGATTTTGTACATACAATGCAAGTGCCACGCCCATCCGCTCGAAGAGAAACAAGCGTAACGCCTCTGGGAACAGCTGCTGCCACACTGGATTGATTGCGCGCGTCCAGTTTTGCCCCATTTTTAATCAATGCTAATCCCCCTTGCACTGTTCATAATAACATAACGCTGATTTAAGTGCGTATGTGTGTGTCTTCCTGTCTATTGTCCTTGTTTGGCGTCCCCGGGCAAGCCACCTCCCCAGTTTCCAGTTCTCAGTTCCCAGCTCCCAGCTGCTAGGTCCCCAGCTATACATTGCGCAAATAACGCTACTTTAGCATATTATGTTCCTTTTATGCTTTATGTCGGAGCATGCCAGGCCCGGCTTGCGTAGGCACCTCGCAGGCATTTGTCTGGGCTACACATTGGTCCCGCTCCACCTCCTCCATACAGCTCCACCCACAGCGACGCTCCCTCTTTTGTCTCATGCAGCTCGCATAACGGACGTTTTATAGCTTCCTGTCACGCTCAGGCGTGTCCCTGGAGCGCTCCTTCTGTATCCTTTTCGCTACCTAGCTGCCTGCTATACTCTCGGCTCTCTCTTCGACTTCTGGTTATGTCCATAAACTGCCAATAGATATGAAAATTATATAGATGGCTAAAACATACGCAGCCGTCGTATTTTATTTGCCTATACAGTGGATGCTCACTAAATGTGGCCTGGGTAAGGCAGATATAGCTCAAATGGAATTTGATAGATAGACATATGTTTAGCTATAAATTCTAATAGAAAAGAAAATGTATAAGAAATCAGTTTCGTAAGTTTTTTAAAAGGTTTCCACATCACCGACCTGCCATAGTTCCCTAGGGATCTGTAAGACTCATTCTCTTCTTCTGCTATAGTGGCTTTGACAAAGTACATACTTCTTCATCTCACATTAAAACTATTAAATTCCTCTCTGGAATCTTCAGTAAAACCTTTTCTATCTTACATTCAAGATAATTTTAATAAACTTGCCATAAACTGACTTTTATAACTCCAGACTCTTCGCTAACCTTGCCTTTTTTTATTACTTCTGTTCTCAAGTAAACTTTTCGCTTAGTTCGAGCTTTCACTGTACAGTCTGAAATGGGTTCCATATCATTTTCGAAGAGTTTCTATATATCGATATGCTATAATTGGATTGTGCTCAGGTGGCTACATTTGAATAGCAATGCGCTGTCGGAGTTCTTGCTTTAATATTCCATGCTCCGCTATAAATAAGTGAATCAATAAAACACATAAAAACCCAAAGACTTGGGCCTCCATTTGCTACCTCGGTATGCGTCTGCCTCCACCTCCACCTCCACCTCCACCTCCACCTCGTGCTCCTGCATAGAACTTCCTTTTGCGTTTCGGTTTTATTGTTTTTTATTATGATGCGTGTGCGCGCGCACAGCATGCAAAATGTTCATTACAACAAACAGGCGAGTGTGTAGCTTAGTCCTTGCTAGGAACCAGCCTCTATCCCTTCCTTCCTCCGCCAAGCTCTTGCATTTCCCGCAATGAAGTTGTAACTGCGACAAATCATAAAATTTATGTGCGAATCCCTCCTTTTTTACTCTATGCCCAGTTTCTTTTTTAATGGCTTTTGTTGTGCGACCAAAAATTTATCGCCGCCTGATTGGCCTCTCCGTTCCAACTGCCACAACATTATGTGGCTAACACGAAGCGGGACTGGGCTCTGGGACTTGGGACTGGGAGTGGAACTTAGACTGGGCTTTGCTTTTATCGCTTTTTATTTTGCAGCCAGCTTTTTATGTTTATTGAAATGATTGTGGTAATTGAAATGTTTTTCATTGTGCGACACACACACACATACACACATTTGTCGACTCACACAGCTCATACGATGAGCGCCAATAAGTGTCACTTCTGGCTGACAAATCTCATAAAAAGCAGCAACTGGCAGCCGGAACAGAATCATATTTCCATGCAAATGCAAATAACAAGATAATATAATGCACACACAGTGAGCACGCCAACTCACACACACACACAGAGAGACGCTCACGCCAAGCAGAAGAACTCATTGAGCTTGTGCAAGATGGCACAGACAACACGTATACGCACCGTCGCACACTGATGCAAAAGTCAACAAAGAGACGTTATAGTTGATCAATTTAATCAGCAATTATCATCAATGTCATCTGAGCAATAATTTCATATTATTTTCTTATCTACTAATAAAACATATTTTTACATTTTGATTCCAAATTTATACAACTTTCTATATAATTTTCTTTAAATATTTCTAAATATGTCTTCTATGATTTTTAATATATTTAAAGTCAAAACAATAAATTAATCTATCTTAACATGCTGATATAATTCGTGTTTCATGACTTTTCTTTATATTTTTTGGGTTTATTTTATGTATAATATTTCTTCAGTGGTTGCTTTTTTACTCATATAATTTGTTAAAATATATTATGTAAAAGTGCACAAAAATTGAATCTAATTCTCGCCAGCTAAGACTCATTTTCTCTATATTACAATAATCCCTTAATTATTTGGCTAAACTTTAAAATTACTTTATATACACTTTTAAGTTTAACTCTCTTTTTAATATTAGTATAGTATATGTTATGTATAAACTTTTAAAGTATACTTTATAAGTAAAAAGTGGAAATTGTTTTTATCCCACTGTGCGCTTGACTAGCAAATTTGCAAGCCAAAGCATTTTTCATTCACGACGCTGATGATGACAACTTTTCATGTCAAATGCATTTGCGATTTATCTTCGCCGAGTGTCGCATGTTGTGCCAGTCGTAAATTTCATGCACAACAAAGCAGGGGCAGCAGCAGCAGCCGTCGCCTCCGCCTTATCCGTCCAACCAAAAACAAACCCTTGCAATTTTCAGGCACATTTAGCAACAACTTTTCACTCAACATCTTTCTGTGTCTTCTTCTTTTTTAGATAAAAGTTTTTTGGATGCACCAGTGGCTAATCTAGAGGATAATCCTGGAGAGATGGGAAAGCCTGTCAACCTACCCAAGGACATGCCGCCGGATATGAAGAAGGCCGTGGATGATGGCTGGTCGAAGAACGCCTTTAATCAATATGTTTCCGATTTAATATCCGTACATCGTTCGCTACCTGATCCGCGCGATGCCTGGTGCAAGGACTCCGCGATGTATCTGAGCAATCTGCCCAAGACAGATGTCATCATTTGCTTCCACAACGAGGCGTGGTCCGTGCTGATACGTACGGTTCACTCCGTGCTGGATCGATCACCGCCAGAGCTAATTGGTGAAATTATTCTGGTTGATGACTACAGCGATATGCGTGAGTGTTAATATTCTAATTGTGTCAAGTCCTATTCTAATCATTTCCTCTTCACTCATGCAGCACATCTCAAGAGGCAGCTGGAAGACTACTTCGCCTCCTATTCTATGGTAAAGATTGTGCGTGGACCGCAGCGCGAGGGCTTGATACGCGCTCGTCTGCTGGGCGCCAAATATGCCAAGTCACCTGTGATTACCTATCTAGACTCGCATTGCGAGTGTGCAGAGGGTAAGTGGAAACGTTTCGATACCCTCTAAAAATCATAGACACTAACAGATGCGTGCCTGCCTACTGGTATGCAATGCTTTCTTGCTCGTAGCTCACTCATTGCGAGGGAAGTTAAAGACTTGTTTAGTTATTAAAATATAAATATATATATTTATGTATATATTCCCAAGCACATACAGTATGTGCTTTGCTTTTCGGGTAATTCCGCTTCGAATCTCCGGATCGATTCTCTCCTCAAAATTGTTTGTACTGCCTAAAAGTATGCAATCGGGTTTGCCCCTTTTAATTGTTAGCTTATGTTTAATGCAATATTTGAAAACTGTTGGCAAAACGCACTAATTGACTGGCAAATGGTTGGCGTTGTTTTCATTGGTCTAGCCGTGTTAACGGTAAATTAATTATTTAATTAGACCACAAATGGTGCACAGACTATTCTCGAAAATGTTCGGGCTTCAAATACAATCAATATTTGTTGCCGTAAGAGGCGAAAAACAATAGCGTAAAATAAAACTATTATATTTTTGGTTTGCTGTTTGCTGTTTGATGTTTGCTTTAGGCGTATTTCGCAAATCCTCAAAGTGCTTTAAACGTGGCTATCAATTGTGTTGTTACATTTGATAGCCCAAAGATGAGATTCGGTGACAAAAAGCAAAAATAAAAACAACGTTGGCAATAAAACAAAGCCAACTAGTAAATCACTTAATCTTCCGTTTTGTTTGGGCCGCACTCGAGCGTTGATAGCGCTGATTGCTTTGCACTCGGCTCTCTTTTTGGCCAAAATTTCATTTTGTCTAAGGGCAAATGATGGAAGGGCCAACACACAATCAATTTTGTTTATTGCACACGAAATGAAGAGTAGGAGATATATAGACAAAGAGAGAAGAGCAGAGGCAAAAAATAGTATCGGAAAAATTTGATTCAAAAAATGTTCATGCAGAAAAACTTTCAACTCAAAGAACACGTGTGCGTGCGTGTGTATGTGTGTGTTTGTGTGTGCTAAAGTTGTTGAAGGAAAACAATTTTTGGTCTTCCCATTTTATTTTGACGTTGTCATCGTTGTCGTCAACGCCGATGATGGATGACACGAGCTGGGCACGAAAGGCACTTGGCAAAAGCAATTAAATCAAACTACAAACAACTGCACTTATAAAGGATCTACTACACTGAGAAAAAGTTGGCTAATAAATGTTGCAGAATATTTGTTTATATTAACTATGTAATAAATAAAAGTTAAAGTTAGGATGACAGAAAACATAACTCTTTATTTATACTGAAAGAGACGTTGTTCTCAAGTTCTTTAATAAATTAAAACAAGTTTATTTGTTAACTGAGAAAAATTCAGCAACATACATACAGTGAGGAAGGCAAAAAACATAATTCCCTTAATTATATTGAAAAAGACTTTGTTACCTTTTTTTTTAATAAACAAATCAAACAATTTATTTGTTAAACTGAAAGGAGCATAAACATCTCCGCTTATTATTTTCAACTTACATATTTCTATTTTATTTTTAAAGCCAATAGTTTCCATCTTAAGTTACCAGCTTATTACCAAAAACTTACCAAGCCAATCTATCATATATGTATGCATATAGTTACTACAATCAGCAATCAATCACACGCTTTACACTTTCCTTAAAGCACGATACATCCTCATTTTTTCTTCTTGTACTCGAACATATTTCATATTTTCACAGGTCGCAATGATACTCTCCGCATATAAATCTCCTCCTATTTCTTCGCCCTTCCATTTATTAATCAAACTTAAGCCAATCTCTGTCTCCCTTTCTTTCTCTCTCTCTCTCTACTCAGCACTAAAGCCATTTGTTGTTTTCCCTTTGCAGGTTGGTTGGAGCCGCTTTTGGATCGCATTGCGCGCAACTCGACCACAGTCGTCTGTCCCGTTATAGATGTTATCGATGATACGACCCTCGAGTTCCACTATCGCGACTCCAGCGGGGTCAATGTGGGCGGCTTCGATTGGAATTTACAATTCAGCTGGCATTCGGTGCCGGAACGTGAGAAAAAGCGCCATAACGTAAGTCCAAGCTTATTAAGTTTACTCCCCCTCACTCAAAATTCAAATGGATTATTATATAAATATATATATATATATATACACATATACATATATATATATAAATATATATATATATATATATATAAACCTCAGACAGCGACCACATCGAAAATTTACAAACAGTTCAACTTTGGGTGGGCTCTGTTTGGTTTTGGGTGTTGGCTTAAGCACATGCCATTATCCTGCTGTGCGTGCTTGTGTGTGTGTGTATTATATTTGCTTTAGCCACGGTTAGGTTAGCAGAACTAACCCCAACCTTTGCGTGGTATACCAAAAATCCGTTTTGCAAAATTCGCGCACACCATGGAATACATGAAGCCCGCTTAAAGCTCGAACGTGACTGTGAAATCCGAGTGTTTGCCATGAAGTGAATGTGGCCATCAAAGCAAACACCCTCTCACACACACTCACACACGCACACCCACACACAATCAGCGAGGACTCTGGTGGTTATGATATGGCTTCGTCGCAGATTCATTTGGGAATTTTCTATTCTGTTCTGTTTTTTTTTTTAACGCATCAAAAATGAGCTGAGATAAAAGAGAATCAATTACCTATGCAAAGAATATTTAACAGCTTTAAGCTGAATAAAATGGTTTATAGCGTTTGCTAATTAAAAGTTTATTCTATTGAGCATAAAATGTAAAAGAAAATTCACTGAAAGCCTAAGAGAAACTTAAAATGGAAATTGAATATTTATTAATGAAATTGAAATTGAAAAATTAAATGAATATTTATATATATATATATATCTATATATATATATATATATTTATATATATATATTTATATATATATATATATATATATATATATATATATATATATATATATATATATATATATATATATATATATATATATCTTACTTGAAAAATCAATTTAGTTGTGCCATATATAGCATATATACTATTTACTATATATTATGCAAAACTAAAAACATTGAGAAACTTGCATTTGTAGACAGACAAAACTTGTTAGTTTTAGATGCCACACTAGAATCGCAATCATATTTATTTTACAGATCAACTTGGCTTATGCAGTTAGTCTAAGTGGCATTTGTTCTAGACTGAAAGTTTATGTTGTGTGCAAAGAACTTGTTGATATTAAAATTTTCTAACAACCTGACCAACTTTGAGAGGTGCTTGTTTTAAGCAAACCAACAGAAATGTTGGCAAAATATTTATCGGGCTTGTCATAAAAAGTTCGTTGGCTGTGTGCTGAGTGCCAACATAAACAGAGAGCAGTCCCAAAGACCCGCTTGGCATGGAAACGCATAAATTTGAATTACCTGTTTATATACGCTCGACACCTGCAGCTGAGGCTGAGGTGCTGCAATATGCGTGGATAATATTTGGCGTGGATAAATGCGAATATGAAATGTGAATGGTTTGTCAAGCACTCGAAACGCAATTCTAGTGGTTGCCATCCAAACATCCAAACAAACACACAAAGAGGAACACACACACACACAAGCTCACACACTGTACTGGCCAAACGTAAATGCTAGTTTAACAAGATTATAGCATTTCCAAAATTATCCAGCAGCTAGCTGAAAGGCTTTACTTGCTCTTTTGCTGGCTGGCAGCTGAATGTTTTTGTTTAAATATGTTGCCTTAACATTTTAATTAAACAATTCGCATTCGTTCTTAATTACACGATTTGTCGTATAATTGCGAGCAGAGGCATGTAAGCGATATTACGCATACGACGCGTTAAACCGGCTGAAATAATGTGAGGAAATTGCAGAGCAGATGGCAAGAAGAGTCGCAGTGTCAAAGTGCAGAATGAAAAGCCAAAAACTGTTAACAGCAAAAATTCTCAGCGGCTGCTGCGACTGTTGTTGCAGTTGCAACAGCGTCGACTGTGGCGTAAATATCTGGCATAATTGTTTTTACAAGCGCCAAGGGAATTTATGAGAACATTGTTGCCGAAAATCCATGCCACATTTGTGGACAGGCGGCGCTGGGGTTAAGAGATGCGACGGGGTATACGCTATATATTTTGAGAGCTATTGTTTTTGCTGTTGCTACTGCTGTTGTTGCTGCTGCTCCTGTTGCCACTTGCCGCCTGCAGCTGCACTTAGCAGCTAAATCAAGTAAAGCATTTCCTGAGCTCCACATTGGCAATTTGCCGGCAACGAAATGGGAATGAGCCATAAATGTTGCCTATGGCTACGGGCGAGTGTACGTGTGTTTGTGTGTGAGTATGTATATATAGACAATGATAATGGATGCCAGAACTAGGCGAATAGAATCTATGTAGCACACAGAAAATACAAGAAAAATTCCACGCAGCTGCGACAAAATGCAATAAATGACAGTCGAAAAGTTTCCGCTGCTGCCGTGACATAAATTGAAAAGCTCTTTTATACCCTGTAGCCAGTTCCAAGAGGGGTAATAAACAAGGTCAACTGCAGTGGACGAACACACCCAAGTTGTTTGTATCTGGGTCTCGAACTTCTTTGAAATTTATAAGCATATTAACTATGTATGCAAGAGTATCAATAATTATCGGTTTTTTGTGAATAGTCTAACTCATTAAATATGATTAAACAGGTCAAATATAATATGCCAACTTTACATCAGTTGAAATATATTTATTTTTGTATATTTCTTACAGAAAAGATTTTTCTAATTATCGATGGCATCTAGATTTCAGTATATGGAAATATGTTCGTTTACAGAAACACACATGTGACATCTTACAGAGCAGCCACAAGTCTAGCATCGTTAAACTGAAGCTTATTTTCAATATACATAAAATACTCGCATGTACTGCTTACAGCTTGACAAGCCAAAGAAGAAGCAGCAGCCGCAACAAACAGCGTGGATCCGTGCTGTTGGGTTACCTTCAGGCAGCTGTTGACAGTCTTAAAGCCCTGCTCTTAACTTTTGCTGTGTGTCCAAAAAGTTGCTCAACTTGTAATGACAGCAGCAACAACCACAACAACAGCAGCAGCAATAAACATCGCATGGAGTATCAAAAATATATATTCCGTAGCCAGGACTATTCGTTGATGTTTGTGTTTTAGAGTTGTTGTTGTTGTTGTTGTTGTTTACGATCGATATGTTTGAAAAGCTTACGAGCTAAAATGTGCGTGAGCGTGTGCATGTGTGGGTGTATGTGTGTGTTCAGGTATCAAGACATGATTGTCGAGCGAGTTTCGCAGCTCTCTGATTACACGTGAGCGCAGCAGCCAGCGCTAACGGCTAATGGATTTGGCATTAAGCTTGGCAGCTGCCATCCGCTTGGCTGCCCAGCCCAGAGTCCTCCCTTTCTTTCTCATCGCCTCCCAATCAGCAAAATTTGGCAAAATGCTCAGTTTTTACCATCGAATCTGCGCTGCTTAAGTTTTTGGTCCTAGGGGGCATAAATCAAGCTCTGGGCAAATTGTGAGCTTCGCATTGAGATGACTTTAATGCCACCTCGTAAATAATATTTAAACAATGCAAGCGCAGAACTCGAAGCAAACTCTCGCAGCGCACAGCGAATTTTTTTTCAGATTTCTATAACAATTTTATTGCCATTCTTGCCAGCTGGCGCATTTCGACACGCAGTTACCTGCCACTTGCCTGCCACCTGCTATACGTTTTCTACTTATTTTACCTTTTAACTTGGTTTGCTGACTGACTTTTTCATGATTCATTTTACTCTAGCAGCTCTTGGGGCTGTTCTACTGTGCATAAGGAAAATATTAGGGAAAGTTAAGCGAAATATTTCTTACTCTTTGCTTTGCTTTGCAAGTGCTATCTCAGATTGCTTTCATTAAAAATCATTATCTCTGATTACCTTAAATATTATAAGATGTCCAAGACTTTATTAAAAATATTAAATTTCCTTTATTGAAAATCTTCTTCTGCTCATGCAATTAGTTAAAAGCAGTTGCTGGTTCGGTTTCGTAGTCCAAATTTTCTTTTATTCTACTCACATTTATTTGCACATTTTTGCTTGCTTTCTGCTCGTTTTGCTAAAGCATACTTCTGGGCGCAACAAATGGCCTACAAATCGTGAGTTGGGAAAATATGCAAAAGCTTTGCATTTCAACTGCTGCAACAAAATTTGCTGCAGAAAATTTTTCGAAGCGCAAACTAACTAAAAATAATGGAAATTCTAGAGCTGCTGGAGCAGCCAACTAATCCGCTCGCGCTTGTTAGTTTATTGTTGGCCAAAATCCAGACAAATATACAAAAAGTACACACACCCACACGCACGCACTGAAATCTCAAATAACCCAAAGCTTAACCACACACACATAAACAAACAAACACAACGAAATTTCATAAAAATTCCAGAAACGTGAACATGTGTTTGAGTCAGGTAGCATTTAGTGGGCGGAGTTGTGTGTTTCAGCAGACAAATACTAATCCAATTATTTGGGAAAAAATAAGTTAGGTATGGGCCACTGTGGCGTATACGCAATAATGCCATAAACGCAATAGAGACTATAGAATAGAGGCCATACAACTAAACACTTTATGCAAGGCCACAAACAAGCATTGAGTTAGGGAATTAGAGAGCAAGAGAGTAGGAAATATAGAAAAAGAGAGAGGCAGCAAGAGAGAATGAGTGAGAGAGAGATACATCTACAAGTTCTTTAGTCTGCATGATTATCTTAAATAACCCTTAAAATAAGTAAAGACAGAGCGATATTAATAGATAAGGCTTGAGTAAATGATGTTTAGGCTGTAAGAAAGAAAAAGAAAGAGTGTAGAAGAGCCTAGCATCTCAGACAGCTACTACTTCATTAGACTGCTCAGCCAACTGCTTCGAGTTCATATGACTTTCATCTTTAATGTTTCCTCTCAAAGTTAAATTTTATAGATAGATGAGAAAAGTAAATAAAATTGCGCAAAGTCTAGTTAACCAGGCGGTATTTAACAGCCCTCAGAATGGGGTACTTGTCGTTGGTGCAGAGTCCTCGGAAGTCATCTAGAGACAAATCGTATAGAGCCACGCCGCCCAAATTGTTGCTGCGCACATAGCCGGCCTTGTCGGCTGCGGTGTCGGGATCTTCAAAGCTCACCCAGATGCCATTGTCGCCCTTCTTGTCAGCTGCACGATAGGCATACGAACCGTATCGCTTGGCGGGGTCTGTGACCCGGGTAAGCGGCGCATTGGCGCCCTTGGAGTAGGCATTGTTCTGGTTGGGCAGCAGGGCACAAGTCTCGGGCCAGCTGTAGATGCCGTGCAGCTGCGTGTTGCTGCCCACAGGCGCCTCATCGACCACCTTTGCCACAGGCGGCAGACCGGTATCGCCTGAATCATCAGTCATTTTCCAGGGCCTGCCGTAGGTAGCCACGCCCACATTGATCTTGCTAGACGGGCAACTGTTGCGCAGCCAAAACTTAACCTGAGCGTCCACATTGAACTCGGGATTGCGTTCGCTCAGATCATAGATGGGCGCCGTGTAATCAGCTAACTCTGGGTTGCGCTGCGGGGTGAAGAAGTCAAAGGCGGCAAGGTTCACAAAGTCCAAATAGTTGATAACAGCGGGCACATCAAAGAAAACTAAAGAGGGGCAAGCCTTTTAAACAATATGTTCTAGAAAGATCTGAGGCCTTAAGAAACCTACGTGAGGAGTTTACGTTGGGCAACACGGTTGTAGATAAAAGCAGGTTGTCCGGACGGAAGGCGTTCTTCACATCGCGCAGCAGAGCAGTGAACTGTTCCTTATGCTCCTCGGAGCGCTCATCCACAACGAAGTCGCTGCTAAAGACCTTCTTGAAGCTCTTCCACACGCTACCCAAGCCGCTGTGCACCTTCTTTGGCTTGTTCTTGGGGAACTGCCAGGCAATGTCCAAGCCATCAAAGCCGTAGGTCTTCACCAATGAGTAGACGGTGTTCACAAAGCGTGTGCGACCCGTGGGATTCTCCAGCAGCTCCAAGTACTTGTTGGGCAAGTCCTTGGCATCCTCGCCAGTCTCAATGTCCTTATCGCCACCCACGCTGAGCAGAACACGCAGATTGGGATACTTGCGCTTCAAACGTGTCACAGTGCGGTACAGACCCTTGCCCAGATCCAAATCCAGCTGCTGGTTAAGACTCACTGCTTTATGCGAGTCACGCTCGATGCCCGCATAGCCATAGATCAGATAATCGCAGAACTGTAGTGCGGGCTCCAGATCATCAATCACCAGTTTACCAAGGCCTGAATACAAAGCAAAGTTTCTTATACAGTGAAAGAAATGATAGGGCTATTGTAAAGCTAAATGAGTGTGGGGCACTTTTAGGTATAAATAGAATCTAAGTTACAGATTGATTACTAATCATATACAAAACTAGTATTTAAATTGTCAAAACAGTTTTCATTTTATTTTTTTTTTAATTATCTCTTCTTTAAGTTCACCCTTTTTAGCGCAGTGTAGTCGAGGGGAATTATTTAATTATTGGGTCTATTCGTTATCGCCCACTCTCGCGCACTCGCGAGAAAAACAAACAACTAAACCTAATTTCCAAAACTCGCTGATAAGCCGTACTTTGTTTCCAAGCTGTTCGACTTAATGCACAGATTTCAGTTTCTTTTTCTTTATATATGCCACATAAGTATTTATGTCCAATTATCAAGTGTCTCTCAGCTCTGCGAGTGTCTCTAGGGATTACGTAAGCACTTTGTCTGGCCCTCGTTGTCTGCAATTTGCACTCCGCACTCACCTTCCTTCACAAAACTCGCCGAGTCATAGTAGCAGACCAGGTGTCGCTGTGGTCCCAACTGCTGCTGTCCCACCTTGCCAGCCTTGGCGCTGGCCAGGCACAGGCACAGGCAGAGCGCCAGAAATGCCACAGTTCTCATCATTAATTCTCAAGAGTGTCGCGCTGTCTCGAACTGAAACCGTGTAGAGTAGTGTTTGCCGCTTGGCCGCCGAATTGAAACTGAAACTTGTGCCGATCGGAGCGACGATCAAAGCTGTGAAGGTTGAGATGCTGTTGTTGGTGTTGTTGTTGTTCGACTGAGTCAATATATAAAGTGGCTGCGGACGACGGTCGTCAATAAAAAGCTCAGCTCGTTAAAGTAAATACAGTGAGCGCTTGCTTTAACGAAATTTGTATTTACATATTTATAACTTTTGATTTAGCATGTTAAATGAGCAAACGATCGCTTATGCTAACTAATTTGTATATATACTAAATTGAAGCTTAAACAGCAAGTTTCATAAAGACGTTAGTTTGATTATATTTTATAGTCAGTTAGGGCTACATGGAGAGGTCGTTTTGTCTATGGGTGCATTCATTACTAATAAAAGTATTTAGCGAAGATAATAAAACCAAATGCCACAGTCGCGTTATATAGACAAAGAAACGTACATACGCCACGTTGGCCAGTCCTTCAAGTAAAGAGCGAACCGACGCACAAACAAGTGCAAACCGACAGAGAGAAAGAGAGCAGAGTAAAGAAGGAGACAGCCAAGTTGCTCGTCACACCAACACACATACAGCACTTGCTGTTTATACGCCCAAAGTGTTGTTGATACGCCAAGCCGCCCGTCCTTTCAGTCTGGTCCACAGTAAAAAAGGGAAGGAAAGGTAAAGTTTACCTATAAAAATTGTTTTGGCTGTCGTCGTCTCTTATCCTTATGTGCATGTGTAATGGGCCTGTGTGGATAAGTAAATGGTTTCTAATACCTTACACACACACACACACACACACAAATGGCACACACACATTGCACGTTTCATTTCATTTCTTGCGCTTTAGGTTTATGCTATTCTGATTGCCTATGCGTGCGTTTTGAGAGCCTTTTTCCAGTTTTACTTTTACGTTTACGTTTACGTTGTTGTTGTCATTTTTGTTGTCGCTGCTATTGTTGTTGTAGTTGTTGCTGTGAAATCGTGCATAACATGAAGCTAGAGCATTTTTGCCTCGTTGCGTCGAGTGGTTTGTGAGCTCTGTAATACGCTGCGTATGCGAAATTTTCTGCCTTGCGCCCCAATGACAAATGTTGAGCAGTCAATTTACAAAGCATCCTGACTGAGAGTGTATTTGCCTGCGTGAGTGTGTGTGTGTGTGTAATGTGGGCTGAATGTGCCGGCTCTTTAATATTAAAGGCGATTACGCCATTATGTCAAAGTCAATGGGATTTTTGCATCCATCAGGGCACAAGCCACACAACGCGATTCCGTATGTAAGCCAGTAATTTGATTAATAAACTAAGTCCACTCATTTAATATTAAATATTCTTTACATGAATTATTCCTTTAATATAATTTTCCGATTTCTTTTACAATGCTTATTATTCAAGCATTTATCGAAGCTGTTATGCCAATTGTTGTTAGCCAACTTCTTGGCACCTTATCGAGCAAACTTCCCTTTTAATTTTCCAAGTTTCTTTTGGTCCCTTGTTCTGTTTACAGTTACGCACAGTGCGCACTGTAAAGTTTTCCATCATTGCCAGCTGCCAAAGCTTGAGCAATAAATCTGAAACGAATTTGGAGCAGGTTTTTTACACAATAGTTTTTAGTGTACCGATTTTGCAACATACATACACTTATATATACGTATTTGCTTTGGGTCTGAAATCCCATTTAAATGCTGATTTCTTTCTCTCTAGTTTCGCATTTAGTCCTGAGCCTAAGCCTAAAAGGCCTTTGTTATCAGATAGCGTGGTTGAGGCAATTTTTTAAATAATCTGCAGAGGGTATAACAAGGTATCATGGTTTGAGACTTAGCAGTTTCAAGCACATTCGAGCAAATATTCTTGTACTGTAATTGATTCCAAATAAATCGAAATTGAAATTGCGTTTTAATCATAGCTTAAAGACTATAAGTTCTGTATTTTATTTTATTCAGTATTTTATTTATTAAGAATAAAATAGATTATAGTATTTTGTATTCTATACCTCAGCTTAGCTTATGTAAAAGAAAGCTAGACAATTTCATTATATATAGCCAAGTACACCCGCCTGAAACTGACTCTGTGTTATGCGCTTTGCTCGGTCTGAAAGTGTTTTACACAATCGCTTTTCGATCCACTTTCTCTCTGTGTTTCTCTATTTCTGTCTTCTATCAGCGCTCGATTATGTTTCATATTTCATCGGGTGGGCCATCAGTTTCATTTATTTACTTTTAGCTTCTGCCCTCTCTGATCTACATGCCCTCCAAACACATGTGATGGCTGTTTAGGTATTCATGGGCATGGCTACAATGTGTGTGAGTGGAAGAGCGTGTGCAAGCGGGATAGCTAGATTTAAAACGTAGCTCTCGACCCTTATCTCCGACACCGGAAGGGAAGGTAAAATAGAAGTTGCTCCAGAGCCAGTTGGCAGTTTCCGATGTATTTACATAAAATGTTTGTCGATTGTCGATTTCAGTAAAACGCAGCGACGCTTCCTACGCTCCAATTTTTTTTTATTATTTGCTTCTGTTGATTGTTGTTTGGTTTTATTTTGATGTCACACACAAAATTTGCATCTCTGAATAAAATTTGTTTTGCTGTTTGTTACACTCATTGCAGAGCATTTGTTTGCTATTTTCGTG
Organism: Drosophila hydei; assembly: GCF_003285905.1. Classification (NCBI taxonomy): domain Eukaryota; kingdom Metazoa; phylum Arthropoda; class Insecta; order Diptera; family Drosophilidae; genus Drosophila; species Drosophila hydei. Next base: position 4,118,319 of record NW_022045656.1, read on the forward strand.
TCTGCCAATTATCACCTATTTATGGCGTATCTCGTTTCATTGCAAAATTAAAGGCAATTCGTGGGCGGGGCGTGGCGCGTGGGCGGCTAATTGTAATTGCTGCTGGCTGGCACTTTGAGCATTTACATAAACGAAAAGAGCAAACATTTGGCTTGAATTAAATGCTCTTCTTGTCTGAAACCCACAGAAAAATTTATGCTTAAGCCAGCTGAGCATATACTCAACAAGAAAACACAGACGTCGGTGGGGAACGACTAGAAGGTACCTGAACCGCCTCTCCGTCAAGCCGATAGGACATGCCTTGATGCTTACTTTTAGGGATTAGGGTGTTCACAAAGCAAAACAATCTTTCAACTGCAAATACGTTACCAAATATTATATCGATTTTACCAAATATTATATCGATTAGTCTTAGATTGTTATTGATTTTAAAGAAATGTGTAGTAACCATTCTCTCTGCCCACAAGCAGGCTTAGGAATAATTATCCTTTATATATTTATGGCTTTCTCGTGGCTGTTATCTGAGCAGATAACCATTACACCTCATTCATCCATTTTCGATGAGTGTGTAACGGCTTTTACTGGCTAACGACAATCGCAGCAGCTGAAATTGAATTTAGTTTGGAAATTGGGCAACCCAATGCTGACGCAGAAAAAAACCCTAAAGCCTCTTTTGCCCCACAAATCCCAATTGCGCAGCTTTTGGCTTTAGAACTTTTTTGCAGGCTTTTTTGTTTTAATTAATGCGAGGCCAGTTTTGGGTCTGGCGCAACAAACCCTTTCGGCTAACCTTTTTTTTTGATCTTGTGGGCTTTTCTGTTTTTTATTTTTATTTTGCAAATTAATTTGGCTCAAGTAGAGCGCAGCGGACAGTGTTATTACTTACACATTTCCTGGAAATTACATGCAGTTTAACTTTTAATTGAAATGTTGTAACAAGCGGTGGGCAAGCAAAAAAACTGGGATCCACAAGCCGCCCTGGCATAAAGCTTAGCCTCTCTCTATATATGTATAAGTTATGTATACATTTTCCGGGCTCTGTTTAATTAAACGTGCAACCGACACTGAAAATCTGTGGCTATATTTTACACTCGCCTGAAAGTCTGCTGCACATTTGTTTGGAATGTGGCACAAGTGGCACGGAGCATGCAGCATGGAGCACGGCACACGTTGCACGGTGCTTGTTGCCCCGCTTCTGAGGGCTTTTGTGGCGCTTGTGGTGTGGCCCGTTAATAATGGCGAAATTATGTTATTCCAAATTATAAAATGGCCGCCAATTTAATGCGCTTAACTGGCACTTGACGCTGCGACGATTGAGATGGTCCCGTGATGCGATAGTCAAGTGATGCGATAGGCACGCACTGTTGGTATTGTAAATCAATTGTTCGAAAAGTGTTGTAGGCATATATTATGTATATAAAGTTAACCTAAGACAATCATTTATTAAACAGTTTTATACGCACAAGAAAAAATATAGGTAACAAAACATTCAAAATTAATTTCATTAATGAAACATATTAGAAATTGTATAAAATTTCTAGCTTGACGGCAAATATAGGGAAATAATTTTTACTTACTAAAATTTTAAGTAAATAAAATTTATGACAAAAGTTCTTTACTGAACTTTGTATATAACATGTTTAAATAATTGGAATATTATTTATTTTATTATTTTTTATTTATCTAATTTTATCCCATTTATTTTGTGTTTCGTATATCTATTTACTATGTGGAATTATAAAAACTAAATTATTAATATTAATATAATTTATAATATTTATTGCAATACATTTGGCTCAAAATGTCTTTTTAATTTAAATTGTTCAATAATCAAATAATTTGAAATCTGAATATAATATATTTCCTTGACAAGAATTTTAATATGTTCAAACATATATTATAATAACAAAGCTATGTGTATTAGAGACTTCCAGGCTAACTCCAAATGAAACAGCAATATTATTGAAGCCATCTCCAGGTCTGCCTGGCCGAAGGCTGTTTGAAGTTAGTAGAGCCCTAATAGGGAGAGCGGAAACTGGAGCTAGAGGCAGGGCTCAGTCTCTCATAGCTTTGCATATTAAGCCGTGCAGTGGAAGCACTCGAAAATATTGTTGGCAGCTCGCAGCGATTGTTGTTGCGCTCGTTGTTGCTGCTGTTATTATTACTGGTGCTGGAGCACCGAAAACCGCAGTAAGTGGTGGTTGGGCTGGTTGGCTGGCTAGGGCGCACAATAACAAGATCACGCTGCAATCCCAATAGGGCTCGCAAGTGTATTAATTTGCACCCAGGCAAAGAGCCCGAAACGAGCCTGTGAACAGACGATTTCTGCGTGTATGTGTGTGTGGGGGAGGATACTTGTGTGTGTATGTTCGCATGAAAAGCGTTGCGTTGCTGATGCTGGACAGCAGCTGGACGCAACAGTGGGCGCTGTGGGCGTGTCCAAGCCATTGCCCCAATGTGATTTGTGTGCTGGACCATTTTTTGCAGCTGCATCAACAGCAACAGCAACAGCAGCAGCGGCAACATATGCAAATCACTCACTCAAGCGAGAAGAAGGGTAGCCAAATACTAGCCCCACATCCACACACATCCACACACACACATCAGACTCGTAGTGTTTTTGGCTGTGTATGAAAGTCTGCTTACGTGGCGCATGATTTATTAAAAAGCGCTCGTAAAAATGCACAACACAGACGAAAAGAAAAAAGAAGTGGAAAAACAGCAAACATTTAAGTGTGGTATGCGTGACTATCAAATACCCGAACTACTTGCCACATGCCGCATGCCATATGGCACATGCACAATGAGCTCTGAGTAAAGCGAAACTATCTTAAATATTTAAATTTAATTTTTTCGCTCGAAGTACTTCTGCTAGAAGCTTTTGCCAAGAGATAAATGGGCAGGTAAATGAATATGGGTACTTAAAGTTGGGGCGATGAAGTGAGGAAAAGACATAGAGCAACAGATTGATGGATAAAAAGATATCTGGACTGCAGGATATCTGAATAGTTGGATAGCTAAATAAATCAAAAGACAGAAAATAAATATGACTACAAATATATAGATATATGAATAAGTATAAGGATGCTTCCAGATAGATTACATTTATCAAATGAAAATCATGCTTCACTTCACTGCATACTAGTTTCTTATGTTTTATTAAGCATGCAGCAGCTCTCAAGAAACTTTTGTCTAGACCATTAGTATGCTCATCTAAATATATTTCAGCTCCAGTAAGCACATCTCTTGCCTGTCTGAAGCGCTGTGGTACGGGTATAAACTACGACAAACATGATAGTGTGTGTGCATATATCACTAAAAGTGTAGTGTGTGTGTGCTCAGCAAAAATGCATGAGAAAGCGCTATGGAAATAAGCAACACTAGCGCCAGCACTAGCACCAGCAACAGCAGCAGCAGCAGCAACTACTAAAAGTAGATATGAAATTTTTAAAGTCTCGTTATTCTTTCTGCGTCGCATGCACTTCAAACAAACACATTTTGATGTTCAGTCTGAATGCCGCTCCCCAGCCACCCCTTCTTCTCCAGCAACTGCTGCTTAGGCCAAGGGGGCATGGCCGGAGCGGCAAGTGGCCCCACTTTGCGAGCCCATCCATCAACTGCCAGCAGTCGGTTCATTTTTAAGCAATTTTCGCAACCGATATTTTGTGCATGGCAGACAACATTGTGGCGCTAACCCACAGCTCCATCTGCAAACCCTTTATCACCCCAGCAACCATGACATGCAGATAGATGACTATATATATATAGCTATAGCTTTGGCATTTTTGCATGGCAAAGCAGCTCAGAGTTGGCCGGCGTCTCTGTGCCTCTCTCCCACGACATTGGCTCCTGCATCATCATCATCATCAGCAGCATCAGCAGCATCAGCAGCATCAGCAGCATCAGCATCAACATCAGCCCCCTCTCCAGTCTGCTGGCTACCAAAAAGTGTAGCAAATGTTTGAGTTGCCTGCACATCGACGCGTCTGCCTTCAGGTTGGCTTTATTAATTGGCCAACAAATGCATATTTTGAATAGTTCAGGCGCCAACTGCCAAAAAGCCTCAGCCCTATCCAAACTTTGAAGCGTTTGATTTTGATGCATTTGCCGTAAAGTAACTTTTAAATAGACAAGTTGTTAATATACTTTACGTAGTTACAATCGATGGGGCATACGTTTATCTCTCTCAGACTTCAAATTGTGTTCAAATACAGTTTGGAACTATTAAAGTTTATATATATAGTATATATATAATTATCTATATACGCAATATAGGTATACAGTCTTGAAAGTTTCTCGATTTTCCACTGGTTAATGTGGAATTAAAGTTCTCAAATTTGGCAACACAAGTTCGGGCAAACTTATAAAGTCCTCATCTATTTTTGTAATGCCTCTTATCGATTCGGACCAAACTTGTGTAATTAATGTGCTGCTTATGGCCTGGTTCAATGGAGCTCACTTATCATCATGTGCGCCATAAACTAGTAATAGTCACGTACTTAAAGGCAGTTTCCGTAACTCTTCGCTCCGTTTGGAGCCCTCCCTTTCTGGCCTGCCTCTCTCATGCAAATCGAGTGCGCGCTGCGCATAATCAAAAACTTCATTTTCAGCAATTTTGGAGAGCTGCCATCGGCTGAAGATGCGGGTGAGTGGGTCCAGCTTACGAATTTCAGCCCACAGATGGCCCGTGTTTCATGCACACGTGCGCAGCGGCATCGCCCCCTCTCACTGAATTGTAATTATATTATGTCCAGCTCCATCTGCTGTTTTACTTTAAGTTTGAATAACTGCGCGGCAAATTAAATAAGCGGCTAACTTGACACGACCCTGCTCATTTCCGGTCTGGGGCAGGTCGCTCTCTGCCGCTTTGCGGCACGTGATGTTGTCGCCATTTTTGACGACGTTATTTAGTATTTGCTGCCCGAGACAGACGACGAGAGCGTCTTTTCTTTTAATTTTCATAAATTTTACTACATGTACTTCATCTCTCTTTCTCTCTCGCTCTCGTTGTCCTTTTTTGCCTCCTTTACTTTTGTGTGTTTTGGCGTTTTGCACGTGCGCGCGTTTTACTGCTTAATACGCAGCGTTGCACTTTACTTTTATTGCACTTTTAGGACGCGCTGCGTGTAAAAACGAACAAAGTTTTCCACGCGCTCGAATCTCTGCTGCGTTTTATGAGCTTAGCAGAGACGTCGCTCCAAAGGGGGCTTCACTCAGCCTTATTTGCTTTTACTTTAAAAGTTCTTTAAAAACGCATGAAAAAGGATAAAAACTTTTTAAAATTTCTCTTTTTTTTTATTATGTAATATAAAATTTACAGCAAGTCTGTGCAATAAAAATTTGATAGAGCGCAGTTCTGGTTAGATGAGCTAGTTAAATCACTTAATGAGCTATGGATATATTCTATTACATTATATATTGATAATTGGTAATTATAAAGTAATTATTTATTTTCATTTAAAATTATACTTAACACACTGCTTTACCTGAAAACTCTTTAATATTTAGATAATTACTTTTATATTTTAATTATTCCTGCTACGAATTGTACTTTTTGGAATACGAATCTTGTGTTAGAGGCGGCTTTAATTAGGCAGACACTCGATTGTATGGCCGAATATATCACATTTCATTCATTTGATTTAGCTGGAAATGTTCACAATCTCATCGTAGTCGGTGTCTCATATCCAACGACCCCATTTTTGGTTGTCCTGACGACGCCCTGGCCTCGAGCTGAGTAGCAGACAGTCGAGAAGCTGTTGCTTGGGCTTAGCTGTGCTGGGTTATGGTTTAGTGTGTGGGATACTGATGCTGCTCCCTCATCTGCTGCGCCAGCTTCAGCTGCTGCTGGTGAACGTTAAGCACTCGCTAACGGTCCAGTGAACCGGTAATCAAAGCAAAATCACCAAAGCAGCGCAGAACTTTTTATGCTAATTTGATGCGTTTCATGTAACAGTTGCCTGCCGGTCAACGATTGTGGGTGTTTGCGTGTGTGTGTGTGTGTGTGCAACATTAAACATTTTAATAAGCTTTTTAAGAGCTCGCCTTACTTTAAGCGTGGCTAAGCGGGTTAAGCCGCAGCAGCAGCACCACTTCGGCCTCTAGCCGAATTTGTAGATGCTTTGCTTTGGCTTCCCTACAGATCTCAAGTTGTACTTAAAACTTATACAAATGTTAACTTTCTTCTGAGCGTGGCGACATTTTAGCGCTCGTGCGCCGTGTCTCATGCAAATGCGATGCAAAGGAGCATGAAAACTCTCAAGTAGGCGCCTGCCACGCCCACCCGCTGAGCGACACTTTAAGCTGCAGACAACAACTGTATATGTGCGTGTGTGTTGAGGGGACGGGGGCGTGTCTACGAGCACTTGTCAAAAGTCAACTTCACATTATGTCAAGCAGCGTTTTCCTTCCTGCGAGCTTTTCTTCATATATTTTCTTAAGCATTTCTGTTGCTGCAGGCAGCCGCTGGCAGGCGTCGGCCCGCAGGCACTTTGTGCCCTTGCCTCCACGGAGGAGCCCGAAGGGAGGCGGGACCTGCGAGCTATCTGCGCTGTGCTGCGCGCCTTGCCCGCTCGCTCGCGTCTTTACCACATAATGCGAGGTTGACATTTACGATATTCCTGGGCATATTTTTTTGGCGCCTCCTGCTGCTTTTCGTGACTGTTTTATTTGATATTAATGTGGTTGCTGTTGTTGTTGTTGGCAGCCCGCAGGTTAGCACATTATTTCCATAGCACTCATTGCGGCGCCTGTTTATCACACACACAAACACACACGCAACTGGGCCACTTCCTCGTTTTCGCCTGCTTAATTTGCGGTTGCCTACGGCGAAGGATTCCGCGAGGATTTTCTAGTAAAGCACTCTCACCATCCCCTACTCTCTTATGTCCCCGTCTCTCCCTCCCTCTCTCGCTCTGGTCTGGCCGCTCTGCACTTGACGAATGGCTTTGGTGGCCAAAGGACCCGTCATTTTTCAGCGAAAATTGTGTCACTGTCTGGCATAATAAATGCCGCTAGATTTATTTGATATCTAAATAGGCTGTCGTTGCGCGACGCATTGAAGCCATGTGAGAAATGTGGACCACTTAACATACCCAGCAGACAGCGTCTCCAACGGGTAGCCCAAGCAGAGGCGGATGCCTGCCTGTGGTCGGCAGCAGCCTGAGAAATTTCGGTATAACAAATCATCGGAACATCTTAAAAGCCATTAATTCAGTGGAACATTATAGAAACCGCTTGTATTATGTAGGAAAGCGAGAGCCATATAATTTGATATATATATCTTGGTATAAGAAATCATCGGCTTATCTGTAAAGCCATTAATTCAATTATTGACTACAGAGATATACATTTGATATATAGAAACTTGACAATTTAATGGGACCAAGTTTTAAATAATGTTCAAGCATTAAAGAGCTCCAATGTTTCTGAAATGAAAGATATATGCAAATAATTTCTCTAAAATAAAAATATTTATAAGCAAAAAAAAAAAAATATATATATATATAGAAAAATAAAAGCATTTCAATATTCAAATTCCAATATATAAACTCTAAGGATATTTAGGCTTTCTTTAATGACGATATCTCTTAGTCAGTCACTTCATATTTTGCTTGCCTGCCTAAGTTAAAGCTCTTTTCTGATTGCCTATGCTAAGACAGAGGTCTTTGTTTGGGCAAATCTACACAAAAATTGATTGATTGGTTTATAAATCAAGTAAATTTGATCGCAAGTGTCGAGAGGAAGCCTTGGGCTTTATGCCTTGGGCCTGGTGAATCCTTTGAGCCTTTGAGCCTTTGGGCATAAACTTCTTGCAGCCGCAAACAAACTCATTTCATATGCCGCATGCCTCATGCCGCAGGCTGCACTCTGCCTGATTTGTTTGCTGCTTCCACACACACACACTCAGACGCTCTCTCACACACACACTGACGTCAGAAAAAAGTGGCCATATTTATCCGTTGTTGAATCATTTAAGCCGCATTATATGCGAACGTTGACGACGTATGGCAAAAGCGAAAAGTTATGCGACTTTGTTTGCGCAGCAAGAATAAAACAGCAACTGCAACTGCAACTGCGACTGGCAGTGCAACAGTAGCATGCCACATGCCACAGAGAATGCCACAGTGAGTGCCACACAGAGTGCAACTGCAATTTTTCTCATCTTTTTGGTGTTTATTTATTTATTCAGCGCTGAATTTTATTTCATTTCAGTTTATTTTCGCAAGAAACTTATTTTCGTTTTTACTTCAATTTCCCGTGCGCATGAAACAAAACCAAATGCCTAGCAGACAACAGTGTGAACGAACTTTGAATACTCTGCACTAGTACAAAATTGTATTTTGACACAACTGAGAGTGAGAGTAGCTAATATAGACCTGAATATACTCTTTTATATACTCAGCTCAAATACTCTTTTATTAAATATATCGTATATTTATATATCATACCCTTTAAAATTCTAGAAAAAAAGCGATATACACACGAATATGTATGTATAACAAGGATGTTGAGCATACAAAAAAACGCAACTATAACAATAAAATCCTTTACATACACATGCATACATAACACACACACACACACACACACTCAGCTGAAGGCTGCGTTTTTGTTGCTGCTGCTTTTCACTTTTGCCATTTGTTCTGTCACTTCCGGCGGCAGCAACAAAAAAATGTATATAAAATGGAAAACAACAACAAAATGGCCGCCCGCACGCTGCTTCCGTTGGTCTCTCATAGCCTATACCTCTCTCGCTCTCGACTTATATTTGCCTACAACATTGTTGTTTTTATTGTTATTTTTACCCCTTTCTATACCACCCTCTCTCTCTATCTCACTGTGTCTCTCCCTCTCTCGCTCTTTCTTTCATTGTTGTCTTGCGCCAGCAGCGTTTATTAAATGTCACACTGCGAATTTGCCAACGGCCGCCAAAGGCATTGCTTTAGCCAGCTCCATCTCCCCTGGCCGCTGCACTCTACTCATTCCTATCTGCAGCTCTTCGCTTGCCTTGACTATCTGACATCCGTCTGGCATTCCGGCCTGGCCATGACGCGCACACACACACACAATGGCACTTGTCGCGTTTGGAGATTTCACTCAGTATTCGCTCGATGTTTGCTTGTTTGTGCCTCGTGCCTCGTGTCCTGTGCGACGCTTTTGTTTTTTGTTGCTGCTGCATTTTCTATTGTCGCTGCCTTTAAGTAACATATTTTTAGTTGCTTAGCGATACGACTCGCCCGCGCCTGCTGCCGCCCTTGCGCTCGCACTCACTACAGCTGAGGCACTGCTGACAACTCCCCAGGCAGCCAGTCGGTGACAATTTCATTTATTTTACGCTTCCTTTTGCCTGGGTCTTTTTAAAAACAAAATCAAACTTTGTCGACTTTTTGGATTTTTGTTAGCTCTGTCCACATGCCGCCTGCATGTGGAGTGTTTTCAGCTGAAACTTGATTATAAATGAACAGGCTATACCCTAACAAAAGTCAGCTCAGCTGCTTTAACTGAGCTTTAAGTTATCTCATTGCCTGAGTCGCCTACAATTCTGTTGATCGATGGGTTTTACTGATATATCTCAATAGTTTACAAGTAAGCTATTGAGTTTTAGACTTGTTCGCAAGATTGTGTAACTTGAGAGCTTAAGCTATATCTTTAAGTAAACATTAAGCATTGCTTAAGCCTTAGCTGAACATAAAGTAAAGTGTTTCTAACTGAACTTTTGGTTATATCCTTAAGATAGTCCTTTCTTAAACATATACACTTTAAGTAGTTGAAGTTTCATGTAAGCTTTAAGCTTGCTCAATCGCTTTTTACCAAACTAAGCGCAGATTTCTTTAGCTTTGCCTTGGAACTAAACTTAATTTAATCAAGCTTTAGGTAGAATATTAAGAATTCTGTCTTTTGTCACGTTGCTCACTTTGCTTTGTAATTTTGAATTCGTTTTCATGTGAACGTTGTGCTTTTTGCTTTTGTCGATTTACATTTCTTTTATGCCCGCCGTCTGCTGCATATCACATTGCGTATACGCAATGTTGTGTGTGATTTTCATTGCCTTGGGCCGATGTCTGTTTTGCATATTGAAATCGTTATAAGAACGTTCAAAAAATTTGTTAAAAGCGATACGCAAGAGCAATTAACTCATGTTTATTAAAATTGTTTTTTCCTTTTTATAAATTATTGGCGTTTGTGAAGTTGTTGTTTACTACTCATTTATGTGCGGCAAATGCACAGAGAAAAAAATTTGATATTTATTTTCAATTATTCGGCATGACTGAAACTGCAACTGAAATGCAATGCTGCAAGCAGCTGTTGCTTGTTGGCTGCTGCAAAACAAGCAAAAATTGTAATTAAATTGCAATGAAAACGAAATGCAATTCTCCAATTAAATGCAAAATGTGGCACAAGATGTGCTGCAGCAGAGTAAATGGCATGCCAGCTGGTCAGAAGGCAGTAGCAGTAACAGCAAAGTAAATATACAGTGCAAAATATTCAATTACAAGCAAAATTTGTGGAAATCCAAAACAAGAAAGCAAAGAGATAGAGGATGAGACATGGAGCTGGTGCGAAACAACATGGGAATATATGTACCAAATAAAATGTAGCCTCAAGAGTTTCAAGCTGTTGAAAGTATCCGAAACACAGAATTCCACAGATGCTGTTTAGAGAGGGAAGCCCGCAGCGAACGGGATGGCTGGGGCTGGTTTTAGAAGTTTGCTTAGGTGTTGGCCACTTGAGATGCCAAACGAGCCAACGTATAACTCGCTCCAGCTTTCAGTTAGTGGAATTAAATGTGCTTATACGACTGCACTTGGCCAGCAGAGTTTTTAGATATTTGTTCGTTAGTTTGGTCAGCAGATTGTTTATACTTAAATCTTTCATTTTTCATTTATTTGCAGAGCACATCGGAGCCCGTCTACTCGCCGACAATGGCTGGAGGTCTGTTTTCGATAGACCGCAAGTTCTTCGAACGACTGGGCACTTACGACTCGGGCTTCGATATCTGGGGCGGCGAGAATCTGGAGCTGTCCTTCAAGACCTGGATGTGCGGCGGCACTCTCGAGATTGTGCCCTGCTCCCATGTGGGCCACATATTCCGCAAGCGTTCGCCCTACAAGGTAAGTGTCCAGACCAGGCCTCTCATTAACGCAACAGCACAATACGATAGCAAACCATTTGAGAATTAAAAACTTATACATGCAGCCAGCTACGATGAGTGTGCGTGTGAGTGTGTGTGTTTTTGTGTGCTGTATTCTGTTTGTTGTGTGTCGTGTGTGGCTCGAGGTCCGTGTTTGGTCAGCAGTGGCCCAACGGTGGCTCCCTCTGTGCACATGTCGCACATGCCAACCGCAGCAAGCAGCTGAAACTGCTGCAGGACATAAACACGAAACCAGAACTTCGACATGGACTGAAACTAGGAGCAAGGACATGGGCTAGGCACTGCGGCCGCTGTGCCACAGTCTTTGGCTGCTGCCTCAATTATCAACGGTTTACGCTTGACAAAAGTTTGGCAACTGTTGTGTATGGCATGCATTAAGCTGCAACGAACTGTATAGATACCTGCCACATGCCACATGCCGCATGCCGCATGCCACATGCATACGACTCGCAATAGAAACGGCCAATAAGCTGCCGAAAATGACATCAACTCTGGGTGGAGGCACCCTATGCACCCCATAGAGGATCTCATAAAAGCAACTTCACTTTGTGGGCAAATAGGCCATTAGCGCGCATCATCAGCTCTCCATGTTTTCTGCATTCGACAAACTTTGTGGGCAAAATTCCAATTGAACTTCAGCAATTTGACTCCATCAATAAGTGCGAAACTAGCTACCGGCGCTTTAACTTTGAGCCTCGAACTTTGACAGTTATGAATATGTTCAATAGCATATATCGATGACCTGATTATCGATATATATTCACAACTTGATATGAGTCTTTTTCAAAGTGTATTATAAAGACTTTATTAGATATAGATAAGGATAGATAGCTAGGCTATTATACATATGCCTTGCTTGGCCAACAGCTTTTTGCCTATGAAATCAAACTTTTTTGTAATCGATAACTCTTCGATATCAAGTTAACCTTCTTATATGACTAAGCAGTTAAGTTTTGGTGCAGTAAAACAACTTACTATAAGCATACAAATATTGTATCGACAGCAGATAGATGCCTTAATAGACAGATAGATGCAGCTGAAATACTCTTGAATGAAATATATTTATAATGGTTAAGTTACGTTATTAGTTTGAAAATATTTACCTTTGTCAATGCATCAATATAACTAAAAAATCGATAAGTTTTTAAAGAACTTATTGTCAGTGAAGCGAGTCTTTAAGCTGCCTCTGGCACAAGCTACTGCATATTAGCCACAAGTCTCCACAAAGCTGGCAAGGGCAACAAGCATAGGCACACACGCACACAGGCAGACACTTTCAGACCCACACACGCACAGACATAAACAAGCACAATACACAGTTGGCAAACATAGGGCAAGAGGCAGACAATACGTAGAGAGGGCGAAACTGTGGTTGGTGAAGACAGATAACCACAGAGACGCACCGCAACAGCCACCGGCAACAGTAGCAGCAGCGGCAGCGGCAGGAGCAAGCGGACAACCAGCAGAAGTTGGTACACATGACAGAAACGGACTCATTCAGGTAATTAGGCTGCCTGGCCCCGCCCACCTGGCCCACAAGAGGCATTACGTTAAGCTGCAGCGCCAGATTCAGATTCAACTCCATTGTATAAGAGCCGATTGTTTGTTTGCCAAATATTTTCTGTGGCTTTTGGCGCCGCGCACTTTGCTGTTGTTTTTGTTCTCATTTGTCAGTTGCAGCCCAATTGTTGCTATGTAAATACAGCTATCCTTATCTCTGCGCTTCGCATCTCCTTCTCTTTCAGTGGCGCACTGGCGTGAATGTGCTGAAAAAGAACTCGGTTCGTCTGGCTGAAGTCTGGATGGATGATTACGCCAAATACTACTATCAGCGCATTGGCATGGATAAAGGCGACTTTGGTGACATTAGCGAGCGCCAGAAGCTGCGGTAAGTAGAGTGAAAAATTCAATAAAGACCTTTAATAGATTGTATAGCCAATTGATGCTAGCAAAGGAACTTTTGTCAACAGCCTGGGCGAACAAAAGTTAAAGAAAGCTTAGTTAAGCAGATAAACAGAGATAAATTAGTTGTGAGCTGAACAAGCAGACATCATGAAGTGATTATATCAAGCCAATATAAAATCAAAAATGTCCACAATTCAGCACCGCAAAACTTATTTAGTGATAGCTCAATATAACTCCAGTATATATACCAAAGTCTTACACGCTAATTAACTTCTTTCCGTACTCACTATCTGCAGCGAGGACCTGCAGTGCAAGTCCTTCCAGTGGTATTTGGACAACATATATCCGGAGCTCTTTATACCCGGCGATGCAGTGGCCAACGGCGAGGTAAGTTGCACAGTTTACGTTTGGACAAAAGAAACACGCAGCTATTGTTCAGCATGTGGCATGTGGAGAATGGCTATATAACTGAGATATGGCCCCCAGACCTACCCCGCTCGTTCCTTCCGACACTCAAACAACTAACCCATTAATGTGCCAATTTTATGGATACACATACACGTTATGTTTCCCATTTCACAGATAAGGAACTTAGGTTATGGCGGTCGCACCTGCTTGGACTCGCCCTCGGGCAAGCGCAACCTGAAGAAGCCCGTCGGCCTATATCCTTGCCATCGGCAGGGTGGCAATCAGGTTTGTTACCACTGGCAACAGCAACAGCAACAGCACAAAGCAACAAAGCACTGCGACCGCCACAAACTCCGTTGAAGCACAAAACCGTTAAGATACAACTATATATATACCCCTCTCTCTCTCTCGCTCTCTCTGTCTGTCTTTTGACTGTGAGCTCGTGTACAGATTGTTTAACTCGAATTCCCCTTCAAAAAACATTTACTAATTTGACTAAAATGTACATTTTTGGCACAAAGGGCGATACTTTTTAATACCTCGATAACAGATTGCAATAACGATAACGATAACGATAACGATAACCCTGCTGCTACCCGTTTTCTAATATTATTGTCAACCATCAATCGTTATTGTCTCTGTCTCTTTCTCTCGCTATCTCTCTCGCACATATGACAAATCAAACTTAATTTACAGATAAGAAGCATTAATACGAACATGTGCATCGATGCTCCAAAGACCGGGGACGAAGAGCCTGTCAGTGTCTACGAGTGCCACGGCCAAGGAGGACATCAGGTATCCAACTCAACATCCATCATTGCCACGCCCCCACCGTACATCGTTACGCATTATTGCTTGGGATCTATCATATATATATTTATGTATATATATTATACTATTGTTGCATTGGTTTCGGCTATATATATAAATATATATGGGTCTCTCTCTCTCTCTCTCTTGCGACTGCTTCGACCACCTTCTGCTTGTAGTTAGACATGCGTTCGCTTGCTTGATTAACCTTTGGACTTAAGTTAACACTAAACTGCTACCGATATTTGTAAATATATAAATACATATATTTATGGACTAAAGTGACTAACATTTTGATTATACACTGATATAAAATACAACAGATCCTCTTCGTTGCACTCTCAGACTTTTGTGGCTGAGTTATGTTTGAGTTAATTGATGATGAAGCCCGTTAAAATTATATTTTGTGAATTGAGAAAGATTTACACCTAACTCAAAATGTCTTTGAAGTCACACACAATTTCTTCAAGAGAATCACGTATTCAGATAATTTAGGCAACGCCAAATATCGGACGTGCATTGCAAAACAAATTATTTTTTTCGTATGGCTCTAATTTTTTTTTCATTTTGTGTCTTTACAAAATAAATAAATATGCATTTATTTAATATGTATTGTATATTTATTTATTTTATATATATATTTATTTTTTCTTTTGTATTGCATAGTTTTTTATTAACATTTTTTTATAGTTTTTTTTTCCATTGAAATTAATACCTATTTTTATTTTATATTCCATAAATCAGCTAAATTATTAATTGTTAATTTAAGTTTTTAATTTTTTGGTTTTCCCTTTTTTCTATTTCGACTGTCAAGATTAATGTCTAACTACTTTGCAGCTGTCCTAAACTGATCTATTTTTAGAATTAAAGGTTTATTCTATATAAGAACTAAAAACACTTTCAGTCCCTTTTTAAGGCTGCTCTCGCTGTCTTCTGTCAGAAAGTGCTTTGGTTAATCTGTTCTAAGCCTAACCCGATTTTGAACTAACAAATTCGTTTTTTAGAGTCTGTTCTACATGTGCTCTGTATATAATACAAGTTTGAATTTTGATTGTGGTTCTCCCTAAAGCGTTCTACGATTCTGGCCCTGGGACCTTTTCAAAATTTTGTTGATTTTTGAACCAATGTATCCCAACGTATCCTCCTCTAATCTGCAACAAATTTTTGATAGTCCTGCGGTTTTGAGCACTAATTTCACGGAGTTTGTGGTTTAAGCAAATGTTGTTTTGTTTTGTTTTTATTTTATTTTCTTTTGCGTTAACCTTCTCTTCAAGTTTTTGACACTTAACGCATTCGCCTTCTAGCCGTAGCCTGAACGTAATTGTCAAGAAATTCAAAGAAAATGTTGCCAAAATGGCGTGCAAACTGCATTGACTGTAATACAGGAAACGACACACTCATACACACAACACACACACCACACACACACATATATACGCACACACACACACATAGTCACACGGAATGGGAATTGAGATTTATGCCACGTTGCAAAATTAATTAAATCGCAATCATAAATAAAATGACAAAAATGATAAATCATTTCCATGGCTTTGCTTTTGCCAGCTTCGTGTTGTGTCTGTCTGTTTGTCTGTCTGTGTGTGTGTGAACATTTTACACAACCTGCAACAACAGCAACAAATGCAACAGCAAAAACTGTGACAATTTTACGAACATTTAATAACAAGCATTTCGACAACAAAAACTGCATACGAATCAACTATCCACACACAGACACCCAGACACACTCTAAGCATACACACACACACACACTTATATATATACAAACACACAGATGCATTTTGCGGTGGGTTCTATGTTGTTTATTCAACATTAAATAGAAAGTGTTGACCTCGTTGCACGTCGTCGTGCAGCGCACAAAAAACGCATGAAAAATCGCCAGGCGGCTGTTTCGCCACGCCTTGGCAAGCACCCGCCGCCCCTGCCCCACGCCAAGCAGCAACAGTATGTGGCACCTTCGACGGCCTCCAGCCCACTCCTGCGCTCTGCTCGCACAGCATTGCAACAAAACGCTGTAAAGACATGAAACAAGTAGCAAAGGCGAACGACTCCAAAGGTGCCGACTACATAAATACCCTGTAAAACGAAGCTACAGCTATTCAGGCATGCAGATGAAACTGTCAAGCTAGCTAATATGCCCCACTTCAGACAGTTCAAGGGTATTTAAAGGCAGCTCGGCTCGCGACTGAATAAAATAATCAACATTTGCCAGCGTAGAGGACACACTAAAATGTGTGGGCGTGGCAAATTTTAATTTCGCTTGCAATGCAAAGAAAAAAGAAAAGGAGGGCGGTTGGGTGTTGTGGGAGTGGCGCCAGCCATTGCACAATTCTTTTGACTAGTCAAAGGATCTCCCAGCAACAACAACAACAACAAGGAAAGAAAAACCCGCGCAATATAATGAAAAAATTTCCATTTTAATTTTGGTTTTTTGCGAACGAGGCTAGCAAAAAAATGTTTTGCTGAGCGCTTATAAAATACTAAAAGTTGGCGAATGCATATTTAAAAAATACCAAAAAAATACAAACATCAGAGGAGGCGAGCTTAAATGTAAATGGAAAAGATACACACATAATTAAAAATGTAACACGCTGCAGTAGCAAATAAAAAAGGGAAAGAAGAAGAGGAGGGGAAGAGGAAAAGAGTTACCAAAAGAAAAGCCTTGGAATGGGCTTTTAAGAAGGAAAATGCATGTTAAGCTGAGCAAATGAAGGGCACAAAGTATGGGCAAGCGAGGGGCATGAGCAGATGGAGGAACATATGCGGTAAACGAGTAAAAATGTAAAATGTAAATATACAGTGAAGCCTGAGTCTAAGCGAACAGCGAGCGTAAAACCGTCAGAATTTTAGTTGGCAATTTAATCCACAAGTATTTTCCTTAAAATATTAATATGAGGAGAGCAAAGAGCTCATATAATGAAAATAGTTTATAAAGATATAAAAGTTAGTTAATAGAGTTAAGCATTTTACTGTAGCAGCCAGCAGCAAGCTGATTTCTTGTTCTGATTTTGTAAGAGAATAACTTTATTGAACATCATTTTCTATTAGAGTCCGACTTTATGAGGGTATTTTTTAGCTTGCCCTAAGCTGCAGCTACAACTTTTGCTCTTAACCAATTTCCGCAAATGGCATTTGAGTTTGGTTTGGCGAGGGGCTGGAGCAAATGTCGGCGCAACGAAATAATGTTGCAACATTATAAATGTGTGCAACCAAGGCACAATAAACAAGCCGAAACGGCATTCACGTGGCCAACATCATCAGCGTGGTCAGCGGCAACGGCGGTGACGGCGGCAAAGCGGAAGCGGAAATGCTAACACACAACAAAATGGCGGCCGTGCAGGCCACGGCCAGAACAAAGGCCAGGCCAGCAGCTGGCAACGGCAACGGCAACGGCAACGTGGCTCAAATTATAAAAAATCATGGCAAAACCACAGACAAAACACAGACCAACACACACACAGACACGGACAGTCGACTGGTAGCAGCTTTTGGCATTTAATTTAATATTAAATAATACTAAGTAATGCGGCTACTTGGCTTAAACGTTATGCAACAATTTCTGGCACTTGCCGTCACAATTTGTTTTAATAACACTGTTTCTCTCTCCTCGCCCTGTGCCCCGCCCTTTCACTCCTCTAGTACTGGATGCTTAGCAAAACGGGCGAAATACGCCGCGATCAGGCCTGCCTGGACTATGCGGGCAAGGATGTGATACTCTTTGGCTGTCACGGCTCCAAGGGCAACCAGGTGAGTATGGAGTATATCCGATATATAGTCTATATAATTCACTGAACTCTCTCGTGTTTAGTTCTGGACATATCGTGAGAGCTCGAAGCTGCTGCATCACGGCTCTTCGGGCAAGTGCCTGGCCATAAATGAGGCCAAGGACAAGCTCGTCATGGAGGAGTGCGATGCGTCGCATCTGCGCCAGCATTGGATGATGGAGAACTACGACAGCAGTAAATTGTGAGGCTACTTTTATGCAAAGGGCACCGTCCTGGTGGACAGCAGGAGCAGCAGTAGCAGTAGCAGCAGCAGCAGCATTAGCAGCAGTAGCAGCAACAGCAACAGCAGCAGCAGCCGAAGAAGGAGGACCAGCAGCAGCAGTAGACGTATTCATAGTTTTTAAGCGAAGGTCACGGCCCGCGAGAGTTGTGCAATAAGCATTAGCAGAGTATTTGCCATGGCTTTTATCTGAAGCATCAACATGAACGAACACGCACGCACATGCACACACCCAGATATAGTTGGAGATACAGTAATGTTGCACATACTACCAATTATTTATATTAAAATTCATTTCATATGTCTCAATGTGAATTGAAGCATGCGATAAACTTAGCGAAATTAGTTTGTAAGCGCACAAGCACGAAAGAGAACGACTGTTGTACAGTAGATCCTAAGTTTTC
Organism: Drosophila hydei; assembly: GCF_003285905.1. Taxonomy (NCBI): domain Eukaryota; kingdom Metazoa; phylum Arthropoda; class Insecta; order Diptera; family Drosophilidae; genus Drosophila; species Drosophila hydei. Next base: position 4,137,027 of record NW_022045656.1, read on the forward strand.
TAAGCATAGCACATTAATTATTGTATTTATATATATATACTATATAGTTCTTTAGCGATTTAAGCTATAGAGTTCAACTGGCAAGTCGTAGCGCAATTTTTGCATTTACAAGTTAAAAACTTTTTAGCACAATTTTTTTATTCAAAGCAAACTTTGTGTGTGTGTGCGTGTGTGTGTGTGTGTATGTATTTGACAGGCCAATAGCTGAGTTGTGCATGCATAAGTATGCATACATATATGTACCAGATATATTTATCTTGTACTATTTATGCATTCTCCAGACATCTAAATGGCTTTGCAAAAGTCAAATTCCAAATATGTTTTAGTCAGTAAGTCTTGCTTTAAGTCTATTGTTGTTGTAGTTTATTTTTTGGAAAGCATTTGGTGATTTTGCCCCTCTCCGCCCCTCGCCCCTTGCCACTCGCCCCTTGTCCCTTTTTATCATAGCATTCCCAACCGCCTACAAGTGTGTACTTATCTGGCACATCAGTTGCTCTTATTTATTTTGTTTTTTTAAGCTCGATGTTCGTTTCGAAATTATGAGAGAAGACAAGCAGAAACCTATGCCAAATTATGTTTACGAGGGTTCACATATATATTGCATATATGCATTACAACTTATATATATACATACATACATATTCATTTGCATTTTGTTATGAACTCGACAAGGACTACATATCCCGTTTGTTAGACAACGCCAGCTTACACAGTAGATACATTTCGTATGTAGCGTATATCAGCAGCAGTTCAGACAGACTTATGGATATCACTAAAGTATAGAGCTAGGTACTTAATCTTAAGACACAAATATGCAATAGTGCCTTCTACTTTTTACTGACATATTAATGCTAACGTACTAAAACTAAACGACTATAGAATTGTTCGCGCCCCCAGCTCTAATGGGTCGTCTTTTAAGTCACAAACAGAGCCGACTGTAAATACCTACATATATATATAATATAAAAGTGTACAATTTTATAGCGCAAATGTAAATAATCAAACAGTTAATAATCCTGCATACATATATACATATATCAAGCTATTGTTGTCATGTCATGCCATGTTTGATTTGCGATCGTAGGCACGTTTACATTTAGCGTACAAACCAAAAGCCATAAGTGTGGTTAAGAAACTTTTGATAATGATTCAATAATACCCTAAGCGCGTAGTGAATGTCTAGTACTTAAGCGATTACACAAGTTGTACAAGGACACACAAATAAAGTTACAAATAAACAAAAAAAACTGTGTTTAAATAAAAAAAGGCAATGACATAAATTGTTGTTCAAAAATTGTGTAAATCCGTTCAAATGAAGCTTTCTGTTGTTAATGTCTTGTGAATCATTTATTTTGTGATTTCACTCAATACACAATATGAAATAAATTTGATTTAGAGTTTATAGTGACTCTTTGCCATAAAAGGTTTGAGTATAAGATAAGACTGTACTAAAATTCGACTTCGAATTGATTTGACACAAATCACCTTTCGTAATCAGGTTTGTGTGCTGGATAAGCACCTAAGCAAGAAAAACTGCAGCATACTTTTAGGGCTAACTGAAAAAGAAATCCAATTTGATTGGAAGTTTCACTAATATATAATATATTTTCATTGTTTCGAATAAAGCTTATTTATTTCACTTACATTTAAATTAAAGAAATAATATTTTGATAATAATAAATACTTTATTGGTTTTCGCATCAGGTCTATATCGAAGTATATCAGTTTGGCTAAACATTTGCGTTTTGCCTGATCCAGGACCTTAGGGCGCCGACATACGTATACATGGCTGGGCGACCCTTGGCGCCGCATCCGAATCCCCAGGATACGACACCAAAAAGCTTGCCATCCACAGTCAGTGGGCCACCGGAGTCGCCCTGACAAGAGCTGATCTGTCCACTGGGATGTCCTGCGCACACCATACGATCCGTGAGTCCTGGTATGTTCTGGGCGTTGCAGAAGTCACGACTCCAGAGCTGCACCTGGGCAAACTTGAGGCGATTGGGCAGCTGCAGATTCTGATTGACTGCACCAAATCCGCTAATAGTGGCCAAGGTGTCGGCCGCATAGTTGGAGTCTGCGTTGGCCAGCTGAATGGTCTGAATGGCGCCGCCCAACTTTACAGGGCTGCTAAGCCGTATGAGCGACATGTCAAAGTCCTGGCTCTGCGCATTGTACTGCGGATGTATGATCAGCTGAGCGATGTCAACAGTCTGACCATTGCCAGCGCCCAGATCGTTCGTGCCCACCACCGCCTTCATCTGGCTGGGGCTCTGGCCAATGGTGCAGTGCGCCGCCGTTACGATCATCGTGTCGGATATCAAGGAGCCGCCGCAATGATGACGTCCCCTCAGCTGCAGCGACACTTGGTGCGGAAATTGGCCCGGCGCTGCAAACTGGCCGCCAATGATGCGGGACACCTCCGCACACCTGACTGGAAGGCAGGCCATGCTGAGTAGGAGAAGCCAAAGAGGAGTTAGTTGCTTGTAGCCCAAAGACATTGTAGAATCTGAGTGTGTTGGCTGTGTGCCAAAGCTGATGGTTTTATACCTGCCGGAGCACGCTGTGGGGACTCTTTGGCCTTATCGGCCTAGCTGCGGGAGCTCGGCCGACCCAGTTCCGTGTGCGAAATCGTGCAGTGACCCTGCCAAAAACAAGGTCAAACTATGTCGTCAGCTAGAATAGTTTTCTAAATGATAGGGCTTAAATATGCTGCTTAACAATTTAGTCAAGATCTTAACGTAGGTTTATAGACATGCAATAAAAAAGTGTCATGCGTGAGAATATGGAAGATTATCTATGACTAGATAAGTAAACTGTGTAATTATCATAATTCATAGATGCCAAATTTATTTTTGCATAATATTCTGCTATGTTATATAAATGAAAGTACCAGATTATCAACTTGAAAGGAATTTTATTTAATTGAATTCTGCTTAAATTTCAAACATTTATCCAAGAGTTTCTATGATTTATGTTGCTTATAGCTAACATATTGGGACAGCTCTAATAAATTGTTAAAAACAGAGTCCAATTCAGCCAACTTATCACAGCGGGAACCTGGAATAACCCTGTTCCTATTGCGAAATTGATAAATAATATTAAATGTTGTTGCCATGGCCTTCCGCGTTTATTGGTTTAGGCAAAGCACGAGTAATTTATACGTGTTTTGCAAGTGTGTGATGGCCATTGCTAATCATCCAGACGTTCTTCCAAATTTCGCGCTTGAAAACATTGCGATAATTCTGAACAGAAACCAGAAACTCGGGACCAAAAAGGGTTTGAGTCACAACATTCTCTGCGGCCAGGTTGCGATTCGTGGCGCTATGGACAATGACCAGCGGTGCGTTGCTCTAAAGGAAGAGTATTAAAGAGCATTAAAGAAGAGTATTCTGTAAATATATCGCTGCGCTACTCACGGGCACAGTTTCGCCCTCGCTCTCGAAGCGTTTGCATGGATCCACATGCATGCAGAACCAGTTGGTAAACGCCGAGGGTATGTCGCCATCGGGGCACAATACTTTCTGCAAGAATTAAATACTCTACAGTTAACAGAGTCTATATGCATATGTGTGTGTGTTACATACACTGCGATGCACCAGACCCAAGGGCAAATTGATTTCGCCGTACTTGCTCGAGTTGAAGGTCGTGTTGATCGCCTGCGAGAGGTTGTTGCGCTTGGGCGCGCTATAGAGCAGAATGGGATCGTCCGATGGGGCGATGCACTCCAGTCTAAAGCGCTGTCCATACTTCAGCTTCTCGCCCGAGCGATCCTGGTCATCCCCGCTGACAATGCGAAACGAGTTGCGCACGCAGGGCCGCTCCGACGGTGCGACAGTGAGCTCGCAGTCCTCGTTGATGGTCTGACAGAAGCGTATGGCGTACTCATTGATGACCACCGACAGAGCGGGCTGCAGCTCGGACGTGTCCATGTCTTGTATGTTCATATAGATGGGCATCAGCTGAATGGTCGCCCCGATGGTTATGTCGTGCTTGGGCGCCGCCAACTGCACCTCCTTCTGAAAGTTGTCGAAGAGCGTGCGCGCCTTCTCCACCAGCAGCTCGCCACGATCCCGCATCTTCCGAAAGCTGACCATTTTGTCCTGAAATCGAATTCATTTGCGATCATTTAACGACTATAAATGCATTGAACAACTGCGACGCACCAGCTCCAAGCAGTTGTCCTCGAACCAATTGCCAATGCGCACATTGGGACGATATCGATTGGAGCCCGACTCGAAATTGGACACTGAGCAAGGCATCGCGTCTTTTCTATTCTATTGGAGAAACAGTTAATTACATACAAAATTTATAAAGAAAAATATATATATGAATTGACAGAGATTTAACGTTTTATGGAAATTATTTTCAGAGCTGTTGTGGCTGCGAGAATTTGTTTATTACGAATACTTCGAAAACTATGAATAATGTGAATGAAAACTTATTTTGACAGTTTAGACAAAGCAGAGTATCTAGAGTTGAATAATGTATCTGTAAGTTACTATTTCTTATCGATGAGATGTTCAATCAGGTGTCTTTGAGGTTCTCATTTGGATTATCTTATTGATGCTTACTTTACTTTATGCAGAGCGAGGTTTATTTTATAGTTACTTTCTATGCTCTATCTGAGCATTGTATACTTTTAGACATTATCTATAAATATGCAACTTGTTTTACGTGGCGTATGCGTGATGTGAAGTGAGTAATAATTCTATAAATATTTAACAACAAAATCATTTTTCTGCATTTACTTAGTAAGTTTTTAAGAAGATTTGAATTGAGATAAGCAGCTGACTAATTACTTGATAGATGCAGAGTAGAACAAGAAGAACAATAGACAAGAAATATAAAACATTTCAGTAGACAAATTTAGATAAGATGCATTTAAATTTTTTGCTGCTTTTTGTCTTAGACTCTACAGCATTTACATCTTAAATCTATACTTATTTATTGCTTTCTACAATATTTCAATTTTATCTGATGTCCTGGCGGTCCAGAGAATGTAATCTCAGCCTTTGCCTGCTGTCATTCATAGACAGATTAGATGCGGGCTGCTTTGGATAGAAAGACAAAAAACTTTTGCATACTTTAGGCCGTTTTAGTTAAATAAAAACATAGGCCGGCGTGGCGTATGCGTAATGCGAATTATGTATTAGCCAGCGCTATAAATATTTAATGATTAAATTATTTGTGGGTTCGTCTGAAAGGCTATTTGCAATTACTGAGCAAATATTTAAGAGCATTTGCCTTAGATAGCGAGTGACTGGCTAACAGCCTCCGTGGCACTGTGTGGAAATGTCGTCTGGTGTAATACTTTGACACGAGTGATAAATAGGTAACGGTAAACAAGCAATAATATAAACAACAATAAATATAAATATCACAGCGATTAAGTAGTGCAGGGATGTGGGGCAGGCTGAGTGCTGAGTGCCGTTGCCTGGTTAGATATAACTCACGAGATAAGCGCTGTGTGTGAGGAACACAGGTTTCACTTGGTGCTTTTGCCCCGGCTGCTATCTGTATAGGCACGGCGTGCACTTCACGTGAACGTGATCGAGTCGCTCGGCCGATTCAGAGCACGTTCCTTATCAAACGGCAGACTGAAGCAATGGGCTGTCACTCAATTAGACTGGGAGAGATTTATGGCCGCCATTCCGCCTTTGCCAGCTTTATGGCGGAGTCATATTTGCCTGGCCATTATATCACCATTAGTATGCCATTATTATTATCGGCTATCAGCGCCAGCTCCAGCTCCAGCTCCACACGGCTCCACATTTTTGACTCTCATCATTTTCCCTTTATCGAAGCGATCTCTGATAATCTTTAAATGTATTATGATCCAACAAAGTCAGAGCACTGACAACAACAGTTGACAGCTCAGCAGGCAAAAAATAATTTGCTTTTCGTGATTTCACCATTTGGGAATTTGCCAACGCCATAAGTTAACACAAATGTTTTTTCTTTCAACTTTTGTATATGAATCTCAATGAGTGTCCAACGTATGAAAGCTTGAAGAGAAAGAAATGTTATGTCGACTTACTTAAGGCTTTGCTTGGTGCGTTTCCTCTACATCATACAGCTAAGGGCTTTATTTCTTGACTGAAGCTTAAAAGCTTTGCTTTTACGTTCTTCCTTTCTTTCTGCTCACTTAACGTCTACAAGTTCAGCAGCTCGAGTTCGCTGCTTTGAGTCTCCGTTTACTTCTCTTGTTATAAGAAGCTTAAAGCTCAAATGTGCTTAAAGCTTCTATCCTGCATTACATCCACTTGCTCCAGTTCCTCTTCCTTCATTTCCCACTCTTTAGATGATATTTTTGTAATTATGATTGGTTCGTTCTCTTAAAATTGCAATCTTCTATATATTTATTCACTCGTTAAGCTCTTGGAAGTCGGCATCTTCAGCCATCTATAGTATATACATATATCTAATCAGCAGCAGATAGAATGGGCTCCAAATTGCGTTGTTCTATTAGCTAATATATCTATTCTATCAATGTCAACTCTCGCTCTATGGTTTTTAAACATTGCTAATTAGTTTTCTGCTGCTCCACAACAGTTTATAAAGCCTTCTTGTGGCTTGAAACTATTTGTACTTAACTCTGCTAATTATCAACTCTTACGGCACTTAATGATAGCTAATTCCATTCGACACGTTGGCTATATCAAAGTTTTCCTTTAATCTGTGCTGTAATATAACTACGCAATCATTTGATGATTTGCCTTGTGTTGCCTGCTTTACTGTAGCTCTTAAAGCGCTGTAATACCTTCGTAACGCCATACGCCGATAATCTGGGAAACAGGGTGCCTCAAAACATGCTCGACCGATGTGAAGAGCTTTCATATCTATAAATAAAACTGATTCTTTAATAAATTATTGGCTGTCGGCCATTGTTTTACAATATTTGTTGAGCTGATAATTTGCGGTATTCACTTCAAGTGGAACCAATCAATGTGGGATATAAATCTCTGTTGATAAAGCTGCGTCCTCTTTAAAAAATTACCTTATCCCAAACACACGCCTTTTTTTCAAAATTAATAAGTAAAATTGTTGCAATCGAGCGTGAACGACTACCTAATACCGGGTCACGTTCCGAAAACAGTTAACTTTATTCCGGATTTCCTTCAGTTCACTTGGTGAATCATATAATTTACAGAATATTTTGGCTAAGATCGTCAAATATTAATGTATTAATAATATATTAATATATTAATAATAATAATGCGTCTATGCATTATTATTATTAATATATTAATATATTATTAATACATTAATATTTGACGATCTTAGCCAAAATAGTCTGAACTATATAGTTTTAACTATTGTCACTCACCAGAAGGCATAGATATCGATCTTGAAAGGGGTTAAGGGGTTAATAGTTAACTATCATATCTTAGGTCAAGAGAAAGACAATTATGAAATTTGAATTTTATACCTCAAATACTGAAGAATATATTATAGCTTCAATAGCGGCAAGACGAACATTGCACAAAACCAATAAACCCATTTCACTTCATGAACGAGCATAAAAATCGCTGTTTACTTTATCAATAGGCCGGAGACATCGAAACAGCAACGAAATTAATTGCGTCAAGCGACGGGCCCATTGGATGATTAAATCGTCATTACGACTATTCAAAAATAAAATGTCTATAGGCATCTAAGAGTGGGCCGCAGTTCTACGTGCGTACATATAGGCCCAATGCATGATTACAAGTTGCCATAACTTGATTTCATTTTAATTCAATGTCGTCACCAGGAGGAGACAGCCCCGTGCCCCAACTTATAGCCAATTAAACTTATCGTATTTGACACAAATATTATAAAGCTGTTTTCATCGGGCAAACAACTTAACTAACTGCGAAGTTACCTTCAAGAAGGCCACTTAAGCGGGATATCTGCGAATATTCCCTAGTGCGTAGGTCCAACAAATGACTAGAAATTATCGTAACATATGTATATATAAAATAAAATGATATATAAAATAAAATTTGTTATACACAAATAATAAAGTAAAACGCCTCAATATGTGGGCTAACTTAAATCTAATTTTAGACTAAAAGATCTTTAATTGTTGATGAGATGTTGGCTCTATATCCAAATCCTAACTAGCATAAGACTTGAACTACTTTAACAGATATTAAATTTGATATGTTTTCCATAACTTTAGATTTAAGATGCAACTTGACTTTTACTTGTATAGCTCTTCATGGATCTATTGAAACACTAAATCTCGCAAAAAGCTCAAATGGAGCTTTTTCTTTTGATAGCCTAATCCTAATCTAGATCAACTCGTTTGACATGGGCAAGGGCCGATTATATTTCTGTGAAATACGAGACTCAATAAATAATTACTACCTGTGCGATAATATTCACATTGATTTAGTTAAGTAGCCAAAGAGTTATATATAATATTTGCACTTCTGACTGTATACCCCATCCTCTAACGGTTCTTGAGATTGCCAGACAGCTTATAGTCGATGCAGCCTTGTTGCCTGGCAAAAATGTTTCGCCTGGAAGTAGATGTGGCAGGCAGCTTAATACGATTGCACAATAAAAGAATCACGTGACTCTACTCGTGTCCATTCATGAAGTCCAAATCGGGAGTTCAATTTTTAACAGCTCTGCTACTATTTGGAAATTACGCGTTTTTATTGCACGTTTATGGCGCTAAATCCGTTTTATATTATCTTTAAATAGGTGCAAGTTTCGCTCAATGCCAACCTACCTACGGTCAGCTTGTTTTGCCTTTTATTGACCTGAAAGCTTATCGCTTGTCGCTTTATAACTGTAAATACCAAAGATGTTGTACATACGTCTCAAGAATGCTATACGTGGATCATGTCGTTTAATTGTAGCGTGCAATTCGGTTGGCCGTCAATATGCGAATTTACTATGTAAATGTGTTTACAGTTAACTGTAAATATTGTAAAAGATGTCATACAAAAGGCTTAACCTTGCTTATCAGACGGGATGCGCACGCAGTTGCGTAGTCTCCCCCGCTGTCGGCAGACGTTCAACGAACGTTCTCAACTTTAGAATGTGCTCGTACGAGCACGTGACATCTACCAAGGCGGAGAGAAGGAAAGCGAATTCGGGAGAGAGCAAACCGAGTTGAAGCTTGCATGCAACCGGTTCAGCTTCAGTTGTTTTTCTTTCACACTTACATTTGCAAACGAAGTCATACCAAAGCAACAGCAAGAGTAAGCTAAGCTCACGTGCAATTCGCCTTAAGCTGGAGTCTGAGCGTGCGACAGAGTCAGAGATAGAGAGACAGTGAGAGAGAAGCAGAGACGTGGACAGCGTGAATGGTGACAGTTAAAGCTTCGTTTGCGGCAATCGTCGTAGGCACTAAAAACATCATTTAATAGTTTATAACGCGACCGCCAATAAACACTGTCATTATCACCATAACTGCTATCCGCAAACACGAAGTGCTTTCGTTAGCTGTTCGGTCGAGTTCGGGTGGCTGCGCTGATGAATCAAGCTAACACAGCGACGTCTTTTTTTGATAGCCACCTCCCACCTGCGCCTCTGTTTTAATGCGACCGAAAGGCAAACAGAAACAGAATTATAAAAACGTTCAATTAGCTCAGGTAGTAAGTCATTACAGCGCTTGTGCTCGGCCAGGCCGGTTCTCTCTGTCATTAACGGCAACAGCGACGCAGCTGCAGCAACTCCCAATCAGTCCCCGGCAAATAAGAAAGTTATAGCGTAAGCGCGTGATCTCGAAATATATTTTACAATTACAAAAAGTTTATTGTGCTGCCTGTTGGAAACCCAAAAATCGTGAGTGACACTTTTTCTATAAGTTTAAAATAAAAACCGAGAACTAAATTGTTTACACATACACATTTCTGCAACGTAGCAAACGCTATTTGCATTGTTTTTTACGAAGTTTTAGTTCGGTCTCTGTTTTTGTCCGCTAATTCGCTGCGGCCAACTCTAATTCGCCGCCTGCGCAGCGCAGCGTATAAGAAATATGAAAAGTAAATGAAAAGCACAAGATAAAAACAAAAAATGAAACAGCTGATGCTGAACTGATTTAAATAGTTGATTTGTTTGGCACGTATCGCAAAAGGTGAGCGAGTTTTTAAGCTCCAATTCACATTATTTGCAATTAACTAATTACGTACATTATGCAAATTCGCGGAATTTTTAGATAGCAGACGAAATGCCAAGAACAGCTGAGCAACTGTTAAATAACATTGGCGAATGTTAAATAACATTGAACTGCAATTAAGCCGAGTCTTCGTAGTAGTCGCCTTCGCTCTTGCTCCCGCCTGCTATCTTATGCCGCGCATGTTAAAGAGCTCATCAAGTCCTTTGCATGGTTATCAATAATTAATGTTAATCGTATGCAATTAATTGCCCAGTTCCTGGCAGTCAGTTAATTAATGTCCATTTGTAAGCCTCATTCAAGTGAAAAACAATTCAACTGGTTTTAGGCCATATACCAAGTCAAGTGCAATGCGCTGGAATCTCAATGTAAGAGCATTGGCTCAGAAAACGTTAACAAGTCGATTCCGCTCGATAAGCTAATCAAATACGCACACTCCAAAGTCAAAAAGTTCCCACTGTGCTAAGAAAACAAATAGCAATATAACAAAAGAAATGTACTCGCACAATCAACACTCCACAATACCCTATCGCACAATGGGTCGCATCTAGAGCCAGTCAGTCGAGACGAATGTGTTCTCCCTCGGCCTTTAACTGTGTGTGTCTCTCTCCCTCTGGCGCTCTTAACGCTTGAACTTCAAAGCTGGCGCCATCTCAAACAACCTCACATAGTGAAATAGAAAACGAGCATAGCAAAAAGTGCGCGCAATTATCGTGCGAATAAGTTGCGAGAATTCAAATAAAATAGAAATTTGACTCATTTACATTTAAGATTAGCTGACAGTGACACTCGACAGAGAGAGTGAGCGAGATAGGTATTGCAAATTGCTGCACGTGAAGCGCATTTTGATGCGAAATTCAGTTTTTTTTATATTTTGAAGCACATGTGGAAAATTTTGAAGTTTTATAAACAGGGGCCATAAGCATTAACGGTTATTGACAGTCTGACGTATATAAATGACGAGTTGACGCAGCACAAAAATTTACACTAGTATAAGAAATAAAACTGGAAGACCCGTTTATAGGGTTGCGATAAATCTTGATGGGTTTATAATACGAAAGAAACAGCCTCGTAAAATATACTGTGCACACTTTATGAGCTGAATTAGGGAAATTTTTTATCAGATTTGAAATTTAGTAGGAACCTCAATTAAGGCGAGAATTTGATTTTGAAATTAAAGAGAAAATGAACGTTTATTAAAAGAGAGCAAAAAATGTTAGAATATAAATTTCGCAAAATTATGATCAAATGAAAGAATAAATAATTTGCAATTCTAATATAATCTGGAAAATGCATATATTTATATAAATATAATATATTCATTGAAAATCAGTTATATCAGACATGCATATTCTATAAGTTCTTTGAATTTCCCAAGTGTTACACGATTGCCAAGTGGGAAAACAGTGAAGTTCTTACATCCGTTGGGTAGTGCTCGTGCTTAATTTCGAGGCACGAGTGCGTCAGTTCAATTCAGATAAGTGCGTTTAATTTACGACCAGTTGATAGGGCAGCACTGCGCCTTGACAACTTCCATTATTAATAATATTAAGATTAGGTAATATTTTAGCAGTTCATTTTTTTTTTTTTTTTGGTTATTGAACAGATTGTAACGTGTCTATAAATCCATCAGAGGGTTATTCGCAATATGTTTCTAGTACCTGGCAACTGGTCAGCTATCACTCTTAATAACAAAAAATAGCACTCATAAATATTTTTATGATGGTTCCTATCTATAAAAAAGAAAGAATAAGAAAAATATTGAAACGAATTCAAAACACTTCAGGCACACGCTCTTCAGCTTTGACAAAGTTGTTCAATTGTTTCCTATTGGCCATAAATTGAATAAAACAATTTCTTTCAAATGCTTCAACGTTTTATTGAGTGGCTTACTGTTAAAGCAATAACTTTTATTTATCACCTGCAAACGATTACAGGTTCCGCACTTCGTTTTACATATATAGAAAAGCGCGCTGATTGCTGCCTACAGCTGCCTTATATTCATTATACGAACTCGTGTACTTATTTCTAGCTATTTTCTATTTTCAAGCCCGTTTTTTCGATGCATATCAAGGGCTTATTAAATAAATACACATTATACAAAGCCCAAGTCCGACTGTCAACTAAATTACACTGGACTGCAAAAAGCGTCATCTATTAACATGTCATAGCTCTTGAGTAAACCCTATTTTGAAATCAATTATGAACACAATATATTAATAATTGGACTGTTTCTCAAAAAACCAGTTGCAATTAGCTATAGAGTTTATGATAAACTAAAAGTTGACCTCCACAGCTCGAGTGATAATTGCCTCGTAAATTGAAAAGGTGTGAACCATATAGTATATACATATGTAAATATTTTAAATATTGTAAAACAGTTTAACGAAATGCTTTAAAGTTCTCCTTGTTTTACTCCAAAGAGAAACTAGTTGACAAATCTTCGAGTAGCTGCGCTTCAAATAGACTTATTTACGGTCCGAGTGTTATATTCATCATCGGCGTTTAACAGCTTCGAAATATGCAAAATCATTCGACATCTGATTTTATTTTGATTTATTTTAAGATCAACAGCGAAATACGCTAATTGCTCTAACTGACAACTATTTTGTTGACAAAAAAGTCGGTACAATTCAAATACTATTGGCTTATAATAAGTAGATGGTCCCGCAAAATGGAAATATATAATCAAATATTAAAAAAGATGTTGATTTTAATAGGATTATCTAATCTAATGATCATATGTAAGAGAAGAAGTGAGTGAAGTTGTTGAAGAAATTTTGAAACCGATCTTTAGAGAATCGAAATGCCAAAGAAGAAATCAGAAGAACACAAATCGAAATATTGAAGAACAAATGTTTTCTTTTATGAACTGAAACATTGTTGAAAGAGCAGATCTGTAGAATGAAAATCGGGGATTTTGAGGTTAGCCAGTATTATGGTTGATTTCAAGCGATATTGCGAGACGCTTTTGCTTTGTATTTTATCAATATTCTTGGAAATCTTTTGCTGAAAAACAATAACCACAACGAGGTAAACAAATCATGAAACAAACAAACAAACAAAGCACTGTTCAGGTTTCAGTCGCCGAACTCAAACCTTCGGCTCAAACTCAGCTTCATTTGACTTGCGATACTTTCTAAAATCCAATTTCGAGCTGTTGTGAGGCGAAAAAAAATACTAATTGAAATTCCAATCGAGATTCCACTCAATATAATTCCATAGAATTGGACACCTACAGAAGTCGCATGATAATTGATTTACCTAATGAAATTTGTGCAAAATCGTAACCAGTTTATATTTGTTTATATATGTAAATCATTATATCGTTTGTGTTTTTTTGGGCCTACAGAGAAATTCGTTGTAATGAGTTATGGAGCGATCAACAAATTACATCATCAGCTGGGGATTGTAGTTCGAAAGCACGAAAACAGCTGAGTTAATGACTTATTATTTGGCATATATATATATATATAAATATATATATGTATATATATGAGTTGTAAGAGATAGACAAACTGGAGCTATATACATCAAATAATAATGTAAATTTACCAGAGTTTTTGATCGTTGGCTAGACTCGAGCAAATATTGAGTCAGCTGACAATTAGATATAGAATTTATTAGATGCACAACTGTACCACAGAAAATCGAAAATTCTATAAGAGTTGAATTCAATGTCGCATATTTATCTATCTAAGCTATTTAAATAATAAAAAAGACCCCCACGCAGCAATTTTTGGCAACTCATTGCAAATATTTGACAGAGAAAAATATATTTGTGAAGCTCATCAAAAATATAGAAACGTGCGTAGGGAGATCTGAAATCGTGCGGCTGCTTTTCGCGTTTACTCGAGCAATTAATGCCAATGATTCGCAATCGACAATTTATCGAACTAATTTGCTATGTTTGCTCTGATCTACACTGCTTACAGATTAACGTGTCTGGATCACTGGATCGGCCGACGAGACGCATGCGCAGACAATAACCACAACCAAACAACACAATACAAAACAAAAATTAAACGTGCAAACAGACGTAGAGACATCTCACTCACTATCTCTGCTCTCTTTCTCTGCTTCTCTGTCGCTGTCTCTGTCTCTGGCTTTGACTCTGTCCCCATCTCCGGCTCTGACTGCGGCTCATTTAAAGGCAACGCGTCTTGCCGTTAATCGTTCAGAACATTTCAAGCTGCGCGAGTGAACGAACTAGCTAAATTAACCGCAAAAGTAACAATAACAAAAACAAGTCCAAAAACAACGACAATAAAAGTAATAATATTATTAAGTGCCTTACGAAAATGTCTTAAAAAACAAGCCAAGCGACGTGCTTGACCAGAGCTAAAACACTGTTCTACTTTTGCAACGCTCTCGACTGCATTTTTCAGTGCAAGTCGCGTCAAAACCGCCAAGAGACTGTACTAGATTAACATAAATAAAATATATATATATTTAGTAAATATATATATATTAAGTAATATACAAACACACAATGTCTGCATCGAAGGAAGCCATTTGCTCGAGCTCCGAAAAGGAGCCCGAAAAGCCACAGCTGGGTAAGTTTCACATGATATTCCGTGTATAATTAAGATTAGATACCATCTCGACGTCTATTAACTGAAACTGTTTCTTAAGTATAATAATCAGAGATAATATAAGTATTACTGTATTCTTAATTTCTGGCTTGTAGTGTCGCAAGTAGAGCTGAGTTGACTTGATTCAAGTGCTAAAATCTACTTCTACACATTCAGTGTGAAACCTTTGTCAGTTACAGCAAATTTAGCTTGGCCCACTTTCAGAGAGGTTCTCTTTTTTATATTGATATCCTAGGAGCCTTTATAAATCACAGCTAAAAATCATTTTGTTAGTGTTTTGGAATGCCAAAGTTTCACGAAGGCCTTAAAGCATATGTAAAGCAATACAATTTGAATTTGACTCGAAAAACTTTCTTTTATTAAATTTTATATAACAAGATATAAAGTATAAATATTTAATACATATATATAAATTTATATATATATAATATAAGTATTATATAAGAGTCTAACTTATTATATCCTCTAGACTTATCTCAACTTGCGAAGTTATTTTTTGCGGTGTAGTCATGTGTGCAGTTACTAGTAGTTCAATTCCTCATAGAAGTGCCCATCAGATCTTATAAATAATGTTAATAGATTATAACTTTGAGGGAGAAAAAAAGTCCCCGCAGATGAGTTGATAGTCAGGCATAAGTGAGAACGCCGCGCAATTGTTATATAAAGTTAAATGTTTATTAAGATGGGCTTAGGGCGCAATTCTTGATCAACTGAGTCGTGCCAGAGGGAATTGTAATGTGAATGTGAATGTGAATGTGAATTAAGCGCACTTGAGGCTGATTAAATTAGATAGGCTCTTCAGCTTCAGCTAATTCCGTCTGATTTGCATAATACAATCAGCCCCGGCTCGTCTCTCCGGGTGCTCCACGAAACGGAAGTTATTTGTTATGCAGTGCCTCGCACATTTTTTTAAGATTCACAAAAATAAGTATACAAATAAATAAATTGTCACAACGAGACGAGGCTTTATTGCTGCCGCCAACGCGTGAGCCAAATTCACAATTCACAATGAACGTGAGGCGGGGGAGTACGTAACCCAAGCGGTATTCAAAAAGTGAAGCCCCAAATAGTTGTTGACACAAAATGTGAGCCTCAGCTGTTTGTCTCAATTTCCCCCATTTGTTTGTCTGCTTATGGTCTGCGCTCGATTGTCTTCCTACATCGCCATAGCTGCGATGCGCGATCTTTTGACACAGTTTATAGATCAGTTCCCCCTTATCCATTTTTGGCGAGGGGAGCTCAATGGCTGTCCGTGGAAACCGGTTACCGGCAATGCGCTTCGATCTGCCCAAAAAAAAAATAAAAACAAAAATAAACGTTTATACGTGATATTAAAGATATGCAAATGAATTGCAGCAGCAATGAAATGAGCAAAATATCAACAATTAATGAAACTAGTTTCTTTTAAGCGCAAACCAGTCAAGTGTTAAGGTCAAGATCAATTGAGGAAATTTGCTAAGCAGTGTCAAGAACCTTGGCATTCCCCAACGCTCTTAAGAGCTCTTTTTGCTCACTTTCATTTGCCAGAGTGAAAGGGGGCGTTGCGATTAGCTAACAGCTAAATTGATCCACTGCCTGACTAAGCGATACCCTGTAGAACGTGGTGACTGTCAACGCCAAAGCCAAGTGTTTTCATGCAAATCAGTTCTCTTCTTAAGTGTTTCTCATTAATCATTGTACATTTATTTTAATTAATTAACGCACAAGTATTTCACTATTTTTAAGCACTTGCTCTGCGACCACAAACTTAGCTATCAACAAAAATGCAGCTGTTTACCTCTTATAGCTCCTAAGGCACGTTCATTACTGATCAATTAAGCAGTCAGCAGAGTAAAGAAATGAATTAAGCTATTTATTTACTTGCTCCTATTGAAAATTCATTGATTCTTCTATTTATCTACATGAAGTTGATTGCAATTGATCAAGCGAAAAGTGAAAGCACATTAATTAAAAGTAAAAGTTAGTGAGATGCACTATATATAATACTAACTGTTATATCTGTGCAGCGTGTGGGTTGGAAAAGAATGTGTCGACCCAGCACAGCCGTCGTACAGGGTATATTTTGGTGCATTTTCTTCTTTGACCGCAGAGCGTGGCGTTTGGCAGCTTGACAAACTTCGAGATGATGTCGCGAGCTTTTTGGCCCCGGCACTCGACATTGCATTTTGATCAGATTTTCTTGATCAGTTGAATTCGTCATTTCGCATGTCGACTTTCATTATATGATTCGTATTGAAATAGGGCAGGTTTCTGGGAGCCGTTGCAACGGCGCTCGCAAGTGCGCGTTAATTATCACACTCGCCCACACGGTAATACATATATTTATGTATATATATTACCCACATATTTGTATTTGTACAGTGCCTGGATAAACTGTTGCACTATATTGTGCAATTCTTGACGATTGTTCTTAACGAGCGTCTTTGTAATGCAATCTACGGCTGAGGCATTCCACTTAAATTGAAAAATTGTCGCTTAAAGATTTTACGACTGAGCTGTCACGTTCAATCGAATTGAAGCGGGCGGGGAAAGACAAAAAGTCACTTAACATAACTTAACTTTTATTTTATGATTATAAAATCGAGCAGCTTTTTCGACTCTTTCGGCGAAAATTAGTCATGTTCCTGATATTTATATACACAAATATATATAATTACATGTAAGTTCAATTTAGCAAAGCCGCAAATAGCGCAAAAGGCATTGAATGAATGAAGCGACACACCTGATAAATCGAAATTACTTAAGCGTAGAACAATTTTTTTGGCGTCCACTGTAGTTCAGCTAAAACGGAAACAATTGAAACGATACAAAGCACAGATATAGCCCCTCTATGATGAACGAATTGGAATTAATTTTGAGCTTTTCACTAATTATTTTATTTTATTTTTTTGCTGTCAGATGAGATCATCAAATTGGCCTGCTTAGGCCACAAAGGGCGCCACACAAGTCAGCTAAGTGTGCCTGGCCTCTGTAAGCTCGTCTTAAGTATTTGCAAATATATAATATAAATATATATAAAAATATATATTTGCCCAACATTTTTGCACCTGTCACGAAAACCTATGCTTGACACCAGTTGTTAATTTCAGTTTATGACATTCAAAAAACTCATATAAACAAGTTGCCCAAACAATATAAAATATTAAAAACAAATAACAAAGCTAATGTGTTGTCGCGCAAAAGTTCCCCAGACGATCATTCCATTTCATTGTTGTATAAAAATACTTAACTTCAAAAAGTCGCAAATCTGAACAGATTGTCATATAATTGCGGCGAGAATCAATAATATCACAATATCAAATGAAGCAGAGTAAACATATGGAAACATTACAGATAAACGAGACGATAAGCCTACGTTAAAAGCTTACGTAATTCGGCGATTACGTTCCAGCCATTACATCAACCGCCGTAAAGTATGCAACAGCTTTTGGGTAGAGAACTGGCTCGAAAGCTTTAAGCTTTTGGCTCTATTTCATGGTTCACGTGCTGCTTACTCTTAATGACTGTTATTAAATAATTGTGCTCACAATTTCTGTTGTTGTCAGTTGCTGTCGCATGCTTTGTTAATGACACGGAAGTAGAACAAATGCAGCTGCTATTTTTATGATTTTCGCGTTTGTGCTCTTTTTGACTAATTGTTTATTGCTTGACTGTACCTGCCAACAAATATTTCCATTTGAGGTTTTGCCAAAAAAGAAAAAGAAATAAAAAAAGCTGACATCACATGAGCATCGCGTGTCAAGGTTCTTCTATCTTTCTCTTTCTCTCGCTCACTCTTTCTACATCTCTCTCGACTTGTTGCCTGTGCCATGAAGACAATAACAATAACAATAACAATTGCCCACATTTCCAGTTTGTGCACAATCGAGACGAATTTTTATTGGGCTACACCAACCTGACCATAGTCCAGTTGAACTGAGCAGCTCATTCGGTAGTCGACTTGAGCCGCTCTCTTGCTCTTGGCTTCACATTCTCTCTCTCTATCCCTCTTTTTCGCTTGAGGCGAAACGTTCGAGAATCAGGCGACAAACACGTGCACTCGCCGCATGCCGGCAAAGTTTCTCGTCTACCGCTTGAAGCTGACTCGAGACTTCGAAAACAACATGTGGTTTGGATTTTTTATGACTTGGCTGTGTATAAGCGTGTTTGAGTGAGTGTGCGGTCGTGCCATGACTGTTCGTTTAATGGGGTATATGCACTAACAGATAAATATACTTTTGTTAAAATTTATTGCAGGTAAATAGTAAAAAATAGATAAAGGAAATGTTACATAAGAAATTCAAGAGAAAAAGATAAATTTGAAACTGATTTCATAATTTAAATAAGATAAATTTTATGAGTTTTAGCAATCATTTAAGCATATTCTTGATATAAGTGCACTTTTTTCTTCATTTAATATAAATAAATATTTAGTTACATACAAATTTTGAATAAGATTCTAGAAACATATTGTCAACAGTTTATCAACGATCATAAAATTGAATTCTTGAATTTCACACTGAATTCGTTTGTCGTTGCAAGCTGTTTTAGTAAACGTTTTAGTTTTTAGCTTAACTATTTTTTTGCGCATTTCTCCAAATTAGCAAGCACCTGACAATGAATGCAATGAATTGTGATTTTATAATGGGTACACGGAGCGCCTAATAGGCGATTAGAGAGGGGAAAGCAAGGGCACTGCTGTGGGTACCATTTAGCGGCACTTAGCACACACCCTGTAAAAACACAAAAACCAATCCCCCTTCTTGACACTTGGCGCCAGTAGCTGCCCCCAAGTCGCATGCCGCTGCCTTGCTGCGGCTCTTATTTCTAAGGTTTCCATACTTGAAGCATTTTTCCCAATAATTTCTTACTACATACGTGTATGTATATGCGTATATATACATCTATTATGTATGTCCAAAGTCTGGTCGCGCATTTGGCAAATAACATTTGGTTTTGGCATAACTCGAGTTAGTTCTTGTCGAGTTTTGCTTCAGGCATCACGAGATGCTGACGTCTAGCAGTTAAAAATAGATCTTCTTGGCGTATTATATATAAAGCAATTGACATCAATCGAGTTAGGTTCAACAGCTGATGATTCAGTTTTAGGCTGACATATGCTTGGACCATACCTCCCTTAGCAAATGGTTGATGTAATCGTGGCGCCTCTCTCCCACTCTCACACTCTCTCCCTCTCTCTCTCTCTCTCTCTCTCTCTTTCCCTGTCTTTCACTCATTCTCTCAATCTGAGACGCTTGCGCCTCGGGCGTTCGGCGATTTCGGCCCCGTTTATTATATAGTCGGATAGCGCAACAGTTGGCGCTCAGTTGCCGCAAAGGCGCCCACAGAGTCAAGAGCCACGAGCCAAGAGCCAACAGCTGAACGCGAGCGCCGATTCCAAATTGGATTTGAACACTTCTGCCTGAGCTACAGCTCAGTCGCGTGTATACCTTCAGTCGAGTGCAACGCGCGTATCGCAAAAAGTTCATTTTTAATAAGCTCCATTTGTAATATCTTGACCCGCGACATGTTCAGGCCCGGCCCACTGCACAGATAGACAATGAAATGGTTTAAACGAGTGCGCAAAAAGTCTAAGGAAAACTAAAAAATCATTTGCAACAGCAGAAGCAACGGCAATAACAATTCGCGAATTTCGTTGAGAATTTTCGTCCAACACATCGCGAACTCGATTCGAATTTAGTTTAGTTTACATTAATTTATTTTTACAACTCGAAAACCTCAAGAGGCGGGCACAGGCAGACGGACGAGATGCCCTTTCGACGCAGCAAGCTCAATCATCGCCATCGCGATGGCCATGTCCTTGTCTGGGATCAAAATAATCTGCATGATAGACCCAAGGGTAAGCCTCAAGTTGCAATGTACAAAGTGCCATTTAAGTCACTTTGACACTAAGTATATTGGAAATTTGATTTACACCAACTAAAAGGCTTTCTCTACTTATTTTTTTACTTAGATTGAAAGAATAATAGTCGAAAACACGTCTAGGTATGGATGAAGTTGCAGATTTTTATTTAATTTACAATGAATGCATAGCCCTGAAAATATCTGAATAGATAGAATATATATATATATATATATATATCTGTTCTGTCTATAATATACAATGTTAATGTATTTAAGTATCGAAAAATGCTTAAAAATATATACAAGAAAATTAGTATAACTTAAGCAAGTAAATAAGAGAATATGTAAGGTTTCCTATCATTAAAGGGTATGCAAATGCGATGTACATACTCTTCCATTCCCCTGCTCTCGCGCTCTCTGCCAGCCGCACTCTCGCCGACTGCTAAGATCCGCACACGCAGCGTATGCGTTATATTTATAGCTAAAAGCTTATTCATTTCGCCCATTTTAGAGCATGTATCGGGAATAGTCGGGGCATGCACGAGTCGCTGGTTGCCCTGTGCTGACGCGCGACTCACACGTGCTGCATATACCGTACTGATTGTGCAACATGCGAGAGAGAGAGAGAGAGTGAGAGGTTGGGCAGAGACTGTTTTGACAAATCGCGCGATTTAACGCTGCGTGCGCACAAAAAAAAACGCAAACGAATACAATTATTTTCTTTATAGACTCTGCTTATTTTTGCTTTTTCCGATTCAGCAAATGTGTAGCTCGAATTTTCCACAGTACTCTATATCATATTTTGTGGAAAAATGTTGTTGGGTGGAAATAAACGCAACACAGAACAATTCGAAACATAAGCACAAACTTATCGGTCTGTTGAGCTAGCTACAAACAAAAGCGGGGAAAAAAACTGAATGGCTGAAAGTTCAAATTCCATTTGCCAAGCTGGTTGAGCATTTAGGAAATACAGTTGTGCCTTCCAAACTCAACTTGAACTCTAGAATGTACAATAGGAAACGATTTGTGATAAGTCCCAACGGCCAAGCGACCAAAAGTTTGCTTAGCCAGGAAATTAAGTATCACGTGTTGTCCGCCCGTGCGAGGCGACAATCGGCTCTGTTGTCGTATGACACTGCAAAAGTAAACAGGCAATCAGTTCTATGTATATTTAGTATCGGAAAACAACAACAGTAACAGAAATAACAATAATAATTATGAATCGCTCGGGCCAGGTCTACAAATAGCTCGCAGCAACGTCTCGAATTTCGAAAGGTTTTTTTTATAGCTGGAAACGTGAGGTAATTAAAACGGTCCAGCAGTCTGCGACACATCTGCTTGGCATTGAGTCATGGATATACTATATGCAATCTTATCTGATCTGTATGCTACTTATCTCATTATTATCTCATAGCTGAGACCTCGTTTTCAAACTGTTTATACCCTGTGTACATGTTTAACTATGGGCTTAATAGAATCGTTCTGACTTTGCGGCAATAATTGAAATAGCTATATGATAATCTATATAAAAATTAGCATTTTACAGGTCATCTTTAAGTCGATCATTCTTTTTTTTGTGACGCATTTCTATTAATCTGAGAATTTAGTATTTGTGTTTATTTGCTTTGTTTACTCATATCCGTTGCAAGTTCGTTAAGATCTTTGCACAAACAAGTGCCGACAGACTTTGCGATTTAATTGGCCGTAATTAAACGTTTATTCGGATGAATCGAATGACTCTCTTAGAGGTTTACTATATGTTGGCTCTCTTATACTTTGCAGGCTGGGCAACCACTCGCTACTTTGTTACATTCATGCTCTTCCTGGGCATGGCCAATGCGTACGTGATGCGAACCAACATGTCGGTGGCTATTGTGGCTATGGTGAACCACACGGCTATTCAGAAGGGTGAAGAGGTGCTGGACGATGAGTGCGGCGATCGTGAATTGGAAGTTGTAAGTTGATCGACTATAATGCTATAACTAGTTTGCTAAGCTCTCTTTTCCTCTTCTTCTCCCTTACTCCCTCAGGACAATGGTGAAGACGGAGAGTTCGTATGGAGCTCCAGCCTGCAGGGCTACATACTGTCCTCCTTCTTCTATGGCTATGTGATCACACAGATTCCTTTTGGCATATTGGCCAAGAAATATGGTGCTATGCGCTTCCTCGGCTGGGGCATGCTCATCAACTCAGTGTTTGCCTTCCTGGTGCCTGTGGCTGCTCGCGAGGGCGGCGTCTATGGCTTGTGCGCTGTGCGCTTCATCCAGGGTCTGGGCGAGGGTCCCATTGTGCCCTGCACTCACGCTCTGCTAGCCAAGTGGATACCGCCCAATGAACGCTCTCGCATGGGAGCTGCGGTCTACGCAGGCGCTCAATTTGGTACGATTATCTCGATGCCGTTGTCTGGTCTGCTGGCTGAATATGGCTTCTCCGGCGGCTGGCCGTCAATCTTCTATGTGTTTGGCGTGGTGGGCACACTGTGGTCTATTGCCTTTCTCATTCTTGTCTTTGAGGATCCCACGTCGCATCCACGCATCGATGAACGTGAGAAGCGCTACATCAACGATTCCCTATGGGGCACGGATGTGATCAAGGTACGCGACGGCTTTAGCCAGCCAATTCAAGCAGGTAGCTAACGTGTTTTCTCCACTTCAGAGCCCGCCCATTCCGTTCAAGTCCATCATGAAGTCGCTGCCCTTCTACGCGATTCTCTTCGCTCACATGGGCCACAACTATGGCTACGAGACACTGATGACGGAGCTGCCCACCTACATGAAGCAGGTGCTGCGTTTCTCTTTGAAGTCCAACGGTTTGCTCAGCTCTCTGCCCTACCTGGCCATGTGGCTCTTCTCCATGTTCATTTCGGTGATTGCGGACTGGTTGATCAGCACGAACCGCTTCTCGCTGACGGCCACGAGAAAGATCATCAACAGCATTGGCCAGTACGGACCTGGCCTGGCTCTAATTGCCGCGTCCTACACGGGCTGTGATCGTGCCTTGACTCTGGCTATACTCACAATTGGCGTTGGTCTTAATGGCGGCATCTACTCGGGCTTCAAGATCAATCACTTGGATCTGACGCCACGCTTCGCGGGCTTCCTCATGGCCATCACGAACTGCTTAGCTAATCTGGCGGGTCTGCTGGCCCCTATAGCTGCGGGCAATCTGATCAATGATAAGGTGAGTAAATAAAACTTCAATTTATAAGAATTCGAATAACTCTGAGCTCTGCTCCCTGCTTAGCCTACGATGGGACAGTGGCAGATTGTCTTCTTCATTGCCGCGTTTGTTTACATCATTTGCGGCACCTTCTACAACATCTTTGGCTCCGGCGAGCGTCAGTTCTGGGACAATCCCGACAACGATGAGCAGAAACCAAGCCTGGGCAGCAGCAGCCCGAACCCTGCAACGACTATCGGAAGGCTGAGCAATGGCAATTCAGCGCCGCTGGCCATTACTGCCAGCGAGTCAAGGCAGTAATTACCATTACACTACACTACACTACACTACACACCAGCTAGTTTAAGTCATTATTTTAGTTAATTATACTCTAAGCCAAAAGTTGTTGTTACCGCATTAGAATTGCCCTAAGCCTTAGAGTCCAAGCAGCGGCGTATAGAAAGACAATAACCATCAGTTGTCCACAAAATTTAAATACAATTTCAAATCTGAGCACAAAGTAATTCAAGTCACATTTCGTTTGTAAACAATTTTTGGCAGTGCAGTGCCTGAGACGGGTATTCAGTTGTCTACCATTTAAAATGCGTAGTTTTCTTATTGTGATAGCAAAGAGTTAAGTTTTTCTTTTTGTAAAATGTCAATTCAATTGAAGTGAGTTAAGTAAACAAATATTGTTAAACCATGAATAATGTACTATATACTTTTCTACACATCTATATATATATATATATATATATATATATATATATAAATATATATATATATATATATATATATATATTTATATATATATATATATATATGAGTCTGTATATGCAAACGATTCAACGTACAAGAAAAAAGACATTAAAAGTTTGCAAATAAAATTTACGACTGCTAAAAACCAAGCTAAAACTGTTTAGTATATTGATTGCAATCAGAGCCTGTAAATGCTCTGGTCATATTTCAAATCTGTTTCTTCCAATCAGCAGGAATAAAAAATAGAAGTGTCTCTAGAGGAGTTGTGATGGAAAGGTAAGTTCCACGAAAGTTAAAGCTTCTTAAAGGGCAGACAAAAGGGAAAAGAGTAAAAGAGAAGAGGCGAGAAGAGAATATAAAAAGTGGGAAAGTAGAGAAGAAAAGTAATAAGCTAAATACTAAATGGCTACAAAAATAAAGAAAAAAGAAGAGAACACAGAAAGAGTATGATGAGAGAAGAGAAGATAAGACGGGCACTAGCGAGGGTTCTAAAGACAGTGCAAGCTGCTTTTAAAGAGTATAAGTTGTTCGCAGACTTAAAGAGATCCCCTGGCGAATCGTCTAAAGAGTATTTAAAGCTGACTGCACCAGTCTTAGCAAGGATTCCCCAACATGTGTCCATATCGCTCGCACAGCGTTGCCAGCTTAGACACCTTTACCCACTGCAGAGCCACGCCCTACACTAATTCGATATTAATAATCAGTTGCTCCCATGTCAAATGCCTGCCACGCCCACACAAGCAGCATATAAAAGCGCGCACGTCGCTTGAAGTACACGAAGTACAGCTATTGCCAGTGCAACAATGGGCCACGAGGAGCAGCTAAGTCCGGAGCAAATCGATCCAAAGATTTCCGCCTTGCGTGGAGCCCTGAAGCGCACCTGGTGTGATTTCTGTGCGACGAGCAGCATACATGGCTTAAAGTACACACGTGATAAAGACACCAATCGTGTGGTGCACCTCATGTGGAAACTCATCTCAGTCGTGATGTTCATTTGCGCCATTGTCATGACGCATACCTTCTATGCGGACTATCGCAGCAGTCCGACTCGCATGAATGTGGAGAACGATCACACGCCCGTCAGCAAGCTCTACTTTCCGCCAATAACCATCTGTCCCGAGGTATTGTTCAACATGGACAAGTCCAAGGCGTACATCGAGTCGCTGTGGGTAAACCCATACGATACACTGCTTCTTTCATATAGATGGATATATTCTCCTGCTTTAGGAAGCTGCCGCAGGGTGTGCGAGCGTCGGACGTATTGGAGCACCTTCACATCTTTAGCGGTTTCATGCTGGACGATGCTCGCTTTTCTGCGACGGAGATTGAGCTAATGGAGTCCGTGCTGCTGCAGAATAATTTGAGCATGGTTCAGTTCGTGGAACAACTGCGCTGGGACTGCCACGAGATATTGCATCGTTGCCGCTATCATGGAGACATTATGAACTGCACGCGTTTGTTTCAGCTATCGAAAACGTTCTTTGGACACTGTTGCTCCTTTAACCTGCGACAGGACGGGTAGGTCCACAACATATATCCATGTGTCATATCTGTATTCTACCTGCCCATCAGGCTCAATTTCACTGCCCAAGCGGCCGCTGGGGGTCTGGACAATGGCCTATCCTTAATCCTGCGCTACAAGGACGAAAACTACGATGCCCTGAAATCCTATTCGCTTGGTTTCAAGCTGCTGATCCAGGAGACGGACGCCTTTCCCAGCGCCCATGCCGATTGCAAATTTCTGGGCCTCAACACCGAATCATTTGCCACGCTGCGCGTCGTGGAGACATTTTGCTCCGATGCTGTCAAGGCTCTACCCATAGCGCAGAGAAATTGCATCTTCAGACATGAGTTTGAGCTGCGCTACTTCCCCAACTATGTCTATCCCAACTGTGAGCTCAACTGTCGAGTCAACAACATGGACAGGCTGTGCGGCTGCCACACATATTTCTTCGAGTTCAACCGCACCAAGGACCGGGTATGCACATTTCGGGACATACCCTGCCTGGTCGATAATTTTCGTATGTATATGGATTACTCGCTTACATGGCTTATATATCTCATTCTATATCCATAAAGCCGACATCATAACACGCAAGAAGAAAACGCAGTGTCCGTGCCCTTTGACCTGTGAGCACTTTGACTACGATGTGCAAATCTCAAACTTTGAACTTATGCTCAATATGCCTGTTGTGGATCCCTTCTAGTAAGATTCTAGTATTCGCTTGATTGTCTGCCTGATCCTATGCTGACTATATATTTGCCTTTACAGCACGGGAATCGAGAAAAATGATGCTATTATTCATATATTCCTCAACTCTCAGGTCTATCGACGTGTGCGCGTCGACTTGCTATCAAATATGGTCACCCTAGTCTGTGAGTTAAGTTATCGATATCAGGTTAATGGGCTGAATTCTGAAGCCTTTCTATTTCAGCTAATCTGGGCAGTGCTTTTAGTTTGTTTGTGGGCATGAGCATGTTGTCTTTGGTGGAGATTATTTACTACTTCACAGTTATACTGCGCAAGAACTATATTCAGGAATGTCATGCACGTCAGAAGTTACAAAGCTGGCACAAGCGTCCAAACTTTGCCTGGCCACCTCACAAAAATAACATTCAGCAGAAATCTGTTTTTTATATCTCAGGTCGTAACTAATAAGCGTGCGATTGATAAGCGCTTCAAACCTCAGCCATATATTACAAGCCTTAAATAAAGCGTAATACAGAAGTGCAAATACTCTTTAGCAACTTATTTCAAAGCAACATTTTTTGGCTTCACATCATTTGACACGACTTAGCCACAATGTCGCTAGCTACACTTGGTGCACTGTTATCTAAATAATTCCAAAATGTCTAGCAACATTTGAGGTTAGCATCATTAGCTAAATGTTGAGCATTGCAACATTTAAGCTTTGCAGTAATTGTTAATCAGCTACATTTTAACCTTTGCAACATTTAGCTGAGCTTGGTAGCAATTGCCATATTGAGCTTTTTAGTGTTCCGCTGAGCTTTGCAACAACCGCCAGTCAGCTACACTTTCAGCCCTGGTTTTAGAACAACATCCACAAGGTGCCTATAAAAATGACAGTCTGAGCTCCAGCAATAACATTTAAGATTATACTAGTAAGAAGTTAGCAACATTTCATTTTCCTTTGAAACATTTCTTGTAGCGCAGCAACATGTTGATATAGTATTGTGATCTGACTGAGGACGCAGAACTACTGAATATCAGTCACTGAAAATGGATAATTGAGACTAATTAAAGATAAATTGAAATTGTGTGTTGATTGACGGCAATCACAGCTTTGAATAGAGTATATTCATTTTAACGTTGGCCGTGTCAAACTCAATAGATTGTAAATATAAATACAGTTAGCGTCGCTTCCCTGTCACGCATATCAGTATTTGTTATCTTTGCACATATTTTGGTTGCTTTTGACTCATGCCATTGGTCTAAGCCTATTACCATAGGTCAACATGACAGTTAGCTGCGGCCCTCATAAATTTGCGTAAAATTCGCCAATCGCCGGGCTGTAAATTGGCTCCACACGAAGCTTGCAAATCCCTGGTCAAGTGTTGATTAGATTAGGTTGCCTATATAAGAGGGGATCGTCGTGGCTTTTAGTAACAGTTATTGGCCATGCTTAAGTTGACATTAGTCTCCCTGTTGGCCACTTTGGCGCTGGCCCAGCACAACCCTCAGTGGTGGGGCAATCGCAACACCATCGTCCATCTCTTTGAATGGAAGTGGGCGGACATTGCGCAGGAGTGCGAGGACTTTCTCGCTCCCCATGGCTATGCCGGCGTGCAGGTGAGCCCCGTGGCCGAGAACATCATATCCGAGGGTCGGCCGTGGTGGGAACGCTACCAGCCCATTTCCTACAAGCTGATCACACGCTCCGGCAACGAGCTCGAGTTCGCCGACATGGTGCGTCGCTGCAACGACGTGGGCGTCCGTATCTATGTAGACGTGCTGCTCAATCACATGTCCGGCGATTGGGTAGGCACTGCCCGTGGCACAGGCGGCTCGGTGGCTGAACCCAGCCGCAAGTCCTTCCCGGGCGTGCCCTACACAGAGAAGGATTTCCATCCCAGCTGCGAGATCTACGACTGGAACGATCGCTTCCAAGTGCAGCAATGCGAGCTGGTTGGCCTCAAGGATCTGGATCAGAGCAGCGACTACGTGAGGAAGCAGCTCATTGAGGTGCTCGATCATCTGATCACACTCGGCGTCGCCGGCTTCCGCGTGGATGCGGCCAAGCACATGGCTGCCACGGACCTGGACGTAAGACTTAGCGTAATGGAGGCAGTGTCCAGGCCTAACTTGCCTTTCAGTATATTTACAGCAACACGCGCAACCTGAACACAGACCATGGCTTCCCCAACAATGCACGTCCCTTCATCTACCAGGAGGTCATCGATCATGGCCACGAGACTGTCTCGCGTGATGAGTATACGCCACTGGGAGCCGTCACCGAGTTCCGTTTCTCGGAGGAAATCGGCAAGGCTTTCCGCGGCAACAACGCGCTGAAATGGCTTTCGAGCTGGGGCACCGACTGGGGATTCCTGCCCTCCGATGAGGCGCTCACCTTTGTGGACAACCACGACAATCAGCGCGACGGCGGCCAGGAGCTCAACTACAAGTCGCCCAAGCAGTACAAAATGGCCACCGCCTTCCATTTGGCCTATCCCTACGGCATCAGCCAGGTGATGAGCTCCTTTGGCTTCGACGACCGCGACCAGGCGCCGCCCCAGGATGCCCAGGAGCGCATCATCTCGCCGCAGTTTGATGCCGATGGCGCTTGCACCAATGGCTGGATCTGTGAGCATCGCTGGCGACAGATCTACAACATGGTGGCCTTCAAGAACGCCGTCAGGGGCACCCAGATGAACAACTGGTGGGACAATGGCGACAACCAGATTGCCTTCTGTCGCGGCTCCAAGGGCTTTGTGGCCTTCAACAATAATCTCTACGATCTGTCGCAGAATTTGCAAACCTGCTTGCCCGCCGGCGAGTACTGTGACGTCATCTCCGGCAACCTGGTGAATGGCGCCTGTACAGGCAAATCAGTGACGGTGGATGGCAGTGGCTACGGCTACATTCACATTGGCGCCGAGGACTTCGACGGCGTCCTAGCCCTGCACACAGATGCGCGTTTGTAAGAGCCGCATAAATAAAAAGGATATTCCAAAAAGCTGTTAATTTTCTTGTTTTCAAATAACGACATTGAATCGGGATTTATTTCTCAATTGTTACAATAAAACGCACATAAACTATAATTTTGGCTAAACGAATGCCCGCACAAACACATATATATATATAATACTTATGATAAGTTCGATAGTTCGATAACTGCAACGATAACGATAGAAACGGTACAAAGTATAGACTTGAACTGTATAGAACACGTTTCCAACTGCAATTGGACAACTCACACACTCTCTCTCTCTCTCTCTCTCTCTCTCTGCCTCCCTCCCTCCCTCTTTCACAATCAATATTCATTTATAATTATTTGTGATAAAAATGCTTATAGCCACGCCCGCGCACTCCACATCCAATAAATCCGCTAGGTTAAATGTCTGTAAATAGAAGAAAGTCGCATTTGTGAAATTTGTAGTTGGCTGCTTTCGCCCTCTCTCACTCTCTCGCATACACAGGCAAATCAAAATTGATGTCTTATCGCTCTGGAGTACTACGAATTGTTGTCAAGCGTTTCGGTTTAGTTTTTAAAAACAAGCAACTACAAATTAAAATATGGCAACATTTCAACTACTTGCATTCATGTTAGTTATACGAACAAAATTGTTTAGATTGGCATAGCAAGGTATGTCACATACATACACAAACAGATGTGCATCTATGATCTTATGCAGATGTGGCTCATGTTGTTGTTGTTGTTGTTGTTGTTGTCAATGTCGTGTAAGTACAATATATATATAGTATATAGAATTAAATGCTTTATATGCGTAAATACCTGTAAAATGTTGATATCTTTTTCTTTTCATTTCATTTCTGAATTTTTTGCTTTTATAAATTATGCTGACAGTTGATCTTAGTTAATAAACTTATGATTTTCTTAGACACCACATAGATTGCTTAAGTTTAGTTTCCTTTTTTTTTTGTCACAAACAAACATGAAGTCCAAAAAAGTGCTCGAACAACATGAAATATTATTTTATCCCAAATTGTTTTTTTTTTTGGCTCATTTTAAATATAAATTTTAAATTTTTAAAATATTATTTTTCGGCACAAAAGTTTTGCTTTTAAGATTTAAGTACGGCCCCAAATCCAGCTTTAGATTTACCTAAGCATATATAGCATATGCTTAATTTAATTTTAATCTGATTTAACGTTTCTTTCTTTAATTTAGTTTAGTTTAGTTTAGTTTAGTTTAGTCTTAAGTTTAAACAATAAACGTTATCCCTTGCAATAGCAGATTTTCATACATAAAGAATTGATCATTTAACAATATTTTATTTATATATAATAGCTAGTCCATCAAAAATTTGTAATACATATTTATTTATATATATATGCGTGTATATATCTATATAACAGGAACCACGTAAAATGCGCACATACTCGTAATATTTGTTCACAATATACCACAAACATTACAACATTTAGTTATTAACATTAATGCAGTTATGTATATATAGATAATCATTTACCTTATACATATATATATATATAAATGTTTTCTATTGTTTAATTAGTAATCAGGTAAATCGTGGGAGGAATTATTGTTTCACATATATTTTGTAGATTTTTTAGAATTTATTTGTTTTTTTTTGTTTTGGTTTTTTTTTTGAGATTTTGCAAGCAGCCAGCAACAAATTTATAGTGTAAATTTTCATTTGTACCTCGCAAGCATGAACCGAGTATTATCCTTGAAGACGATAAAGTGTTAATGCATAGTGCTAGCCTACATGTAAAAATGATCTAACTTAGCCTATATATTATATATATAAATAGATTTATTCAAGGACTTCTCATTCACAATTACAAATACTTATCATCGAGTTTTGAAACGGCCTAAAAACCAGAACCATTTTATAAAGTTTGATCTCCGCACTGAGTTTTTTAAGAACTTACGACTAGGGTTTCCGCGGGAGTTGCTTGTGGCGAATCCTTGGATTGAATAACACTTAGATTGTCGAAAAAAATTGTGTGCCTGCTGACAAAAATATCGTCGCACAGTGCACACACAGATTGCTGCCTGGGATTAGGTAGTTGATCCAAAGATACAAATGTGTCTTTGCTTCAGTTGAGGAACGAACATTGATGCAAATTTAAGAAACGTTTCTGACTATATCGATCTCTATGACTAGGCACACAAACAGTAGAGTTGTATCTTAGTATATATTATTGATTCGTGCCCTCGATCGCCGTTTAGAAACTCTTGCCCGCATCGTGGATGCGCTTGCGGCGACTGTCCCGGCGCCGATAGCGATCGATGATGCGCGAACGATGCCGCTCCGGGCACAGCGCCTCCGGGGAGCTGTCAACTTTCTTCATCACTATGCGGAATGTAAATGTGTGCTTGGGCGAGGCGCTGGCCGCCCGACGCGGTGAAGGCGGCTCGAATTCGCTGCCACTGGAAAAGCCACAGGATCCCAGCGAGGCATTGGCCGGGGCTATGCCAATGCCAACCGGAATGCCCACTCCAACGCCAACGCCAATGGCGGGCATAGCAGCCATGCCACCCAGAGCACTTGGGATGCGTGGTGCATTGGTATAGCCGGAGACGGAAGCGGAGGCGGAGGGCGTGGACATGGAGCCCGTGGAGAGCTGCTGAGTGAGCACCGAGCTGGGCCTCGGCTCGAAGATCGAGGCACAACGCAGATCGGTGCACAGAAATGTTTTGACCTCCTCCTCCCGCTGCTTGATGGTCAGCGGAAAGTGCTTTTTGCTGGGATCAGCATAGGGGCTGCGCTGCGGCTCATGGCCATGGGGATAGGAGGAGCTGGAATCGTAGCTGTCACGCGAGCTGTAGTTGGAGGAGGTCTGCTGTGAGAGCGGGCTGCGTGCCCGCGAGAAGGCACTGAAGGGCGAGATGTGTAGCTGGCGAAAATGCTCCGCCTTCTGCTTCTTGGTCATGGGAAAATTGGGAGAACGAGCCGGCGTAATGCCACTCGTCTCCGAAGGCGTGTAGTCGAAGTGTGTCTCCAGGGAAGACTTGCGACCACATGAGGAGCCGGAACGTTGGAAGGTTTCCGCATCGACTAGCTCAATTGAGCTCTTGCGCAGATCAATGTGTCGACGACGATCGTCCGTGTCGACGATCTCAAAGCTAGAGGTCTGATCCTCGTAGCTAGTGGACTGATATCGCGATATGGACACATCGAAGCTGGTGTCACGCGAGGAGTAGGGACAATCGAAACTAGATTCGGCTCGACTAGACTTGCGATCGCCGTCGACCATCTCGAAACTGTCGCCGCCGGAGTCCAGGCGCTGCAAATTGATCAGATCTGTGTCCGTATCGACGCCCGGACTGCGTAGCTGTTCCAAGAACGGCGAGCGCGGCGGATCGAAGGACGAACGACGCGATGGCGGCTCAAACTCAATAGTAGGACACTGCAGCGGCAGCTTCTCTGGCGCTGGCGGTGCCGCTACAGCTGCCGCTGCCACACTGGCTGCTGCCTCTGCAACGGCACGAGCCACCGCCTCGGCCTCCTCGGTTTCGCGCCGCAGTGCCTGCAGATTAACATAAACTGGCTCTGGTGCATAGGCTTTCAAAATCTCCGTAAGCTCCGCGCGCAGCTCCTCGGGTATGATGAGATCATTCGAATCGGACTCATGCTCTTCGCTGATGCGCGGCTCAATGGGCTCGCGGCTCTCCGAACGACGCGTGAAATGATGAACGGCCGGTGTCCCATTCTCGCCATTGAGTGCGACCACCTTTAGGGAGTTGGTCACATCCTCGACAAACTGTGCCATGGCAGCATCCGCTTGCTCCGGTTCGCCTTCCTCGGGCTCGTCTTCCACCTCCAGCTCGGGCTCGACCAGTTCGCGGAGTCGCTCATGCTTGATATAGGACTCACCTACCTTCTCAAAGTGCACATTCGCCAGCTCGAATGGCAGCTCCTCCTCTGCTCCGCTTGCACCTACCTGATCCTGTACGTTGCCCGCATTCGAGTCCGTGCTGGCACGCTTCGAGCCGGACGCCGAGCTGACTGCCGATGACTTTTGCTGCTGCTGCTGCTGCTGTTTCTCCTCCTCCTCCCGACGAGCCAGGCGACGCAGCTTCAGCGACATCTTTGTGTAATGTGCAAACTTCAGTGACATCTTCGGCTCGAAGCCCACCTCGGACATCTGCTTCTGCACGGCACTCTTGGCGGCCGTCGACGAGGCAGCCGGGCTGGCCGAGAATGTGCTCTGACGTATAAGCGGGCCACTGGAAGAGCCAGACTCGGCCCGCGTGAACGCATTGGCAAAGCGATTGGTGCGCGTCGTCAAGTGCTTCGATGGCTTGCGCACAAAGGCGAGAATCTCACGCATTACGCTCTTCTTTTCGGGCTGCGGCTGTGCCTGGGCGGCTTCCTTTTCTTTCTCCCGAGCTGCTGCCTCGGCGGCTTCACGTTCGCGCTCTGCACTCTTGTATGTCTCGGCGGGATTGGACACTGTAATGGGCGGTATGGGACCCATGGGACTTCGCTTCTCGCTGGCAAAATACATCGGCGTGAAGAGACTTATCGAGTTG
Organism: Drosophila hydei; assembly: GCF_003285905.1. Classification (NCBI taxonomy): domain Eukaryota; kingdom Metazoa; phylum Arthropoda; class Insecta; order Diptera; family Drosophilidae; genus Drosophila; species Drosophila hydei. The sequence continues at coordinate 4,171,205 of NW_022045656.1, forward strand.
CGCTTCAGCCCAATGAAGCCGGTCTCCTCTGGCTCCGTGGCCATGTCCTGCACGTGCACAGTGGATGTGGGACTGCGTCGAGTGTTCGATGGCCCCGCCTGGCAACTGAAGTCCGAGGGTGCGACTGCGCCCAGGGGCGAGCGACGCTCCTGCGTATGGATCTGTATGCTGAAGGTTGGACTGCGTCGCTGTGAATCACCTGTGGGACTACGCGCCGTCGGACTAGGCTGCTCATTCGGGGATCTCAGGCCGCTGCTCGGAAACAGCGGGCTCCGACGGCCCTGCGGACTACGATCGTTGAGGCCTGCTGGGCTGCGCCGGCCCTGGCTCTGGGCGCCCAGAGTAATGGATAACTGGCCGCTGTTCTTCCGTCGACTGGAGGCGCGCAGGGTGCCCTGTCGCGAGAGCGTGGTGGGCGTCTTCTGTGAGCTGCTGCCTGGACTCTTGGATTCTGGCTGTGGCAGCACCGGACTTTTAGGTGTCAGCGGGCTGCGTTTCTTCTCGCTATTGGCAGCGTTTGTGTTCAGGGTGAGAGTGGGAGCATTGGGACTACGTCGTTCGGAGGGGCTGCGACGTGTGCGGAACGATTGGGACTTGGCTTTGCGTATCTTGGGCAGCGATTGGTGATGGTGGCGATGGCGGTGCGGCTGGTTATGGGACGAGGAGGAGGAGGGGCCGTTCAACCTATGTTAGTTGCTGTGATGCGGACCACTGGCGGGGTCGCTGCTGCCGCTGGAACTGAGCGTGGTATTGGAGCCATACGGATCCAGCGAGCTCTGCACGGACATGGACCTTCCTTGATTCTGACGGGCGCGCCTTACTCGGCTAGAGTTGGGAGACAGTTTTCCGGGGTCGATACTTTCTGGGTCTGCCTGCAATTTGTAGAATCAGACATAAAGGGGGACAACAGGATGGATAGCATAGGCGATGGGCGACAGATGGTTAAAGAGCACATTGACAGACAGAGAGAAAGGCAAATGGACAGATAGGTGGACAGATAAATGATGCAGCATGAATGATACTGAGTTATATAAACAACAAAGCAGCCAACAGCAAATGGACGATTAAGCACACAACCCACCTGGTAGGCCAGAGCATTCATGATTATTGCATAGGGCACCAAGTTCAACGGATGGATCTCGCGCATCAGCACATTGGCTGGTATCTTATGGAACTGTATGTACTCCAGAAATGTGCCCAATATTTCCTTGATGTCAATGTTCTGCAATGGGGAATTAGATTAGATCTGGCCTGGGGAATCCTTGGTGCATTCACTTACCGGATTGTTGTCGAAATACTTTTTGCTCCACATGAGCGCTGCCTGGAACTTGGTAAACTCGTCGGCACGCAGCTCCTCCCGGGCGAGTATCAGGCGAACCACGTGCTGTGGCAGCAGTGTGAAGCTGCCCAGATTTAGTACCTCATTGCCATGCTCGTCCACAAATTCGAGAACCTTCTGCACCAGCGTCTTGGTGCACTTGTATTGTATATAACGCTCGGCGGAGGCCAGCAAGGCGCACACGGTGTCCACATTGATGCAGCACTGAACAAAGCCAGCGCAGGCGCGACGCAGCTCCTCGAGTCCATAATAATCAGCAGCATTCATGACGCCTAAAGGCGCAACGAAGTTAGTAAAGAGAATACTTAAGTCATTTCTTTTACTACTAACCCAATAAAGTGCGCGGCTGCAGGGTCACACAGCCCGTGTGAATGTACTCGATCAGCTGACGGAAGACATCCGGCTCAAACTCCTCAATGATCAGCGTCTGATGCTGTTGACCAGAGGGCTGTAAAAACAATTGGATATTAGCAAATGCGGTTTCCACTGAGCTGGCAGAGACTACGGCTAACATAGGCTAATAGAACAAGAACACTTCAAACGCAAGCTTTGTGACTGGTTGCCACCGTTAGCCACATAAAACATTAACTGTAGGCATACTTCTATAACACAGTGTAATTATAGAACTGGAACAAACGGTAGGTGCAGGGCTAAGAGACATAAATATATATACACATGATATTAGAGGTAGTTTATTTAATATATTTGAAAGCGATAGAGGATAGACGATATAATATTACTTATAAGCAAACTGAGTTGAAGTATAGAGGAGGATTAAGCAAGTTTAGTTTAAAGAACTTTTCATGGCAATCAATCAAGGTAAAAATCAATTTATTTTACGTTTCCTACTTCGAACTTATTTAGTTTTAGATGCAGTTTGGATAGAGTATTACTAGACATATATAAATATATACAGCTTATGAGTTAGTCTCTCTGCAAAGCCTGCCTTAAAGCACACATACTATGAACAACATATACACGCAAAGTAAGTACAGTGAACCCTCGATAGCAGCATTTTTGTCCTTGTAAAAATAGATATAAATAGCAAGCTTATAGAGTCAAAGTGTTCACTGTACTAGTAACTAGAACACAACTACTAATAATAATTAACTACTTGGTATACACACACGTACACACACACATACACATACATAGAGCTTGTCGCTTTGGTTAACTAAGCGTTTACCTCGGGTATCGGAGCTAATTGTTGGGTGAAACCGGTTCTCTATTATTATGGATATTATTTTTTTTATGTGTTTTAATTTTGCGGTTTATGTATGTTGGATGTTTGGGAATGGAGTCACAACAGAGAACGCACAAAGAAAGTTACATAGATATTATTGAAGGTTTTTAGTAAATATTTACAACAATGTACAGAAATGATAAAACGAATATCAATTGAGTTCAAATCGAATAGATGCCCCAATCTGCATACACACGCACACACACACACACATACTCGCACACACACGCGCACATTCACACATACACAGAGATACAAACACATACGCATACACATTGACACTTGGATGGTATCCAATTCCTCCCCTTTGAAGTTAATCGATTATGAGACTACGAACCTGTTGTGCCGCATTCTGTAGATTGAGCAGGGGTTCCGAGGAGCGCTTGAGGAAGAGTCGCAGCTTGTTCTCCTTGGTGGTTGTCTCCCTCTTCCGCTGCGGCGACGGTGCAGCGTATAGCATTTTGGCAAAAACGCGCGAACGCGACGCCAGCACAGCCTGTGACAGGTAGAAATCATAGTGAGGAATAGGGGTCTGAACTGGATGCCACATCGATTACGCAGTGACCTGGTTTCAAGCGCATACGCAGGCACACTCTCACATATAAACATGAATATACATATTGACACCTACCTTGACGGCGCAGACGGGCTCGCGGGTGTCGCCAACGAGGAAGGTGACATCGCACAGCTCTGGCATTGAAGCCAGGAACTTCATGTCCTCGGCGAGTCCCGTTTTATTCTCGAACGTTGATAAGTCCGGCTCTGCGTCAGCCATGCCGGGTAGTATCAATGCCTCGGGCATTTGGGTTTACTGCAAAACAGAAAGGGAGGCGCTCAGTTGACATTTAAGCATTGATTTCCGTGTGGGTTGCGTGGCTGGCTCGTGGGCTCCTCAGGACTTAGCTCGGGCTTTGGGCTTAGTTGCCAGCCAAAACGGAACTTAATTGAAAAAATGTTTATATATAGCACACACATCGAGGCTGACTCAACGTGGCCAGCGCTGATCCTTTAAGTCTGCAAGGACTACCCGAGTAATTAAATTGTAATTCAGGCACACAGACAACCAAAGACAACAACACCAGCTCCACAGTTGTGCTCGTTGGTTGTCTGTGTGCCCGTCTGTGGTTAGCCGTGCGTGTAGCACCTGCACTGGATGTGTCCTTGAACGGAGAGAGGCAAATAAATTACAGTTACAATAGCGAGAAGAGCCACAGCACAAGGACCACAACAACACCAATAACAACTACATCGCATATGTCCGCTGCAGTCGAACATGGCCGACTGCATAATGCTCGTTCACGATATAATAAAAGAAAAATATTCTAAATAGAATTTTCTAACAACATTAATCAAATGAAAATAGTTTTCAGCAGGCATAGATTGCCTCTAGTCAAGACTGAAATTTGACATAAGCCAATATGCTCCTTTTACACGGCGAACGAGCATAATAATTCCCCACAATATGAACTACAATTGTAAACAGTAGCAACAAGAAATTGAAAAATGTACAGTCAGCCTTGGCAGGCAGGCAGGGCACTCGAGGGTTTTGCAGGGCTTTAAAGTCGTGGACCGAAAAAGAGTGTTGAACATGCAGTAAAAAAGTACTTAAAAATGGCTCCAAAATTTATCAAAAACTAAAAGTAATTGAAAAAGAAAACTTTCAAGTTTTGAATGTTACCTGAACTTTTATCGTTTGAATTTAGCCTAAAGAAACCCTGTTGAATTATGTAACGGAAAAAGAAAGAAGATGGAAAAGGATTGCCTTGTACTTACCTGTTGCAAATTGAATTTGATTTGTGGCTCAGATAGAGAATGGTATAAAGTTCTTAGTCCAACGGATGTCAAGATCCGTTAGCGTGCTTATTATTATATCATTTTGACTGCAAACATTTGGAAAAAATTGAAAGAAAGCAAATTGCAAGGCCAAGAAAAATGAAGAGTGAAAAGTGAAATATAAAAAATGAAAAATGAAAAATGAGAATTTACAAAGTGAATGCCAAAAAGAATTTATTGAATTTACAGCATGCGAGGAGAGAGCTATGGCAGCTGGGGGTTGAGGATTGGGGGTTGTTGTGGCTTGGGACTCCCAAATTGTGCTGTGTATAAGTGTGTGCAAAAATTTGTATGTGCTACGCATAAATAGAAGGGACACGAGATGCTGGGACGAGGGCTGTTTGTAGATTAAATTGGGATTTCAAATTGAGCAACAGCTCAGCAAAAGATTTTAATTATGCGAAATTACTTTGCTAAGCGCTGTCACGAAGTACAAAATATATGTGTCTAGATCTATATATATGTATAAATATGTATATATTTATATATATGCGTGTATATAGCTAGATGTGGTCAAAGCTCGTCGCGTTCTCCAAGTTTGGGGCGTCACTTTCACTTTTCACAAATGCGTGTGTATTGGTCTGAGTAGATGTATGTATGTATGCATGAGTGTATGAGTGTCAGTGTGAGCGTGAGTGGTTGTGCGTGTTAAGCAACCAAGGCAAAGAAAGCAACACACACACACACGCGCGCACAGGCACACGGTCAGCAGCAAATTGAATGCAAAAAGCAAATTTATGAAGGACTCTGTAATGCGACTACAAATGATGCAAAATAAACAGGCAACGAAATTGTATTTTGTTTTTATCTTTTTACTTGAACACACAGACACACACGCACACAACACACACACGCACACGCTGTACACACAGTGAAAGCGCACTAGAAATGTTATGAACCGTTACAGACGAAGCACGGGAACGTTCTGCACACGCAGCAGCAGAACCAGATACTTTTTCAGTGGCATGCCCCGCAATTATTGTGTCTACATCAAAAGGAGTTTCCTTCGATATGTCAGCTAGCAGGCAACAGTCAGCGTTGCTCCATTGCGCATGCCCTGCACCAATCGATATATATATATACATTCAGTCCAAAGGAGGGGCAGTGGGCAGTCTCTCTCTACAAGGGCAACAGTTTGTCGCGTGCTGCCACAGCCACTTGTTTGCATTCGATTCGTGACATTCGTTTCTGGTACAGGCTGCTCGGATTGTTTATGTGTCCAGTGCGCAGGTGCCGCAGCACAAAACGTAAACAATGGCCCACAATCTGACAGTTGACAGTTGACGGACACACGGACACACACACACACACATATACGAACAGGACTAGGGTCTTGAGACTGGCTTGCTTGGCCACTTGACATGCGCCCGACTCTGTGCCTCGATGGCGCCTTAAGGCGTGTTGCACAGTTTTTTCGTGGCATCGAATGACGATAACCGCACAACCAGGGGCGCAACGTAAACAAACAAATTTGGTGACAACACTTGAGCTGGCAGCTACTTGAGATTTGAAGGCGACAGCCGACAGCAACAGCGACAGCGACCACACTGAAAACCAAAAACCCAACCAACTGATCTGAGCACAGTGGGTGTTATTGACAGGAGATGGTACAAAAAATACAATATGTTACGAATTACATATATAAAAATTTATAATTAAGGAATAATTAATAAAAAATTAGTTTAAATTAAATTAAATTAAATAAGATACAAATTATATTTAGCTTATATAATACAATTAAATCATAAAAATATATATACACATATGCATTTTTTTAGTGACATCCCCATATAAATATAATGCGTATTAAATAATAATATTTTAATTTGGCTATTTTATTTATTATCTATCCATTTTTTTATTTATTTCATGTTATTCACATTTTTGTTTCTTTTTAGTTCTTATTTCCTTTGTTTATTATTTCATTTAATTTATTTTCATTTGTGTGTCCTGTTTTTGATATACTACAGAATCCTACTATTATTTAAATGTATTGCTTATGCTTGGGCAATATAAATAAATAAATAAATCTCATGGTAGAGTAACGGCGAGGTGAGGTAGTTGGTGGTGAAGCTGAAAATATAATTATTTTATTTATTATTATATTAAATTATTATTATGTTAAGTATATATTATATATATGTTATATATATAGATTTTATTTATATTTAATTTTATGGCAATATAATTACATTTATAATGTATATATGTATATATAATTGATTAAATAAACTTATATTAAAACAATTAAGTGTGGGAGTGACTGACTAGCAGATACCCTGAACTCTCTGCTTAACTGGTCTTTATCAAAATCCAAAAATAATACGAAATGCTCAAAATGTTTTATTTGTCTCCAGTTTTCGTGATATTCAAGTTAGTCATAAAAAACTATATCTAATTAATAAATATTAGTGACAATAATAAAGTGGGTTGAGAAAATCATAAGCTCTTACAGCTTGCGATATCCAGCAGCATAAAATAAAAATTTAAACCCGCTTGATTTTATAGTCCATCAACCAATGTAGGTCCGCCACGCCTTTTTCTATATTGTCACAAAAACATTTTATCCTGAATTGCCTTACGCATTAGGTTCAGTGTACAAAAATATATATTGTTTAAAAATAATTATAATGTATTAGTAATTAATTATAAATATATACTTAATATAATATAATAATATATTAAATATATATTTATAATTTATTAGTAATACTTTATAATTATTTATATATATATATGTATATAAAATAAAATATTCTGCGTGTTTATGTGCTAATCTATCTTGAGGTTTTTACGACAAAAATAAACACATTGCGCACTGTAATTAGTGTCGATCATTCAGCTGAGGCACGTTTCCGCTTGGAGTAGGAGTAAAAGTTCATGAGTGTGCGTTTGTGAGAAGGAGTGAGGCAGTTGGCTGCAGTTCATTTAGTTCATTCGCAGCTACCACAAGAAATATTGTCGCAGGCAGCGCTAAAAATAGCTCAGATGCAGCAACAGTTGCAACGGGGCATAAATCTTATGGGACATGCAACGTTCGAGGCACAGCAATGCCTTGATAGATTCTGCGCGCAGGTAGCACAGTGAGAGTGGATGGATATTCTCGCAATCGATGTCCGAGTAGCCGCACACCCGCTGTGTGTACGTGTGTGTGTACAGATGCTCACAAGTCAATTGCGTTGAATCCACTTGACGCGACGCCAGAGACAAGACTAACAAACAAACAAACCAGAGACGCCAGAGCGGAGAGTGAAGCGGGGCTAAATGACAACAAAAACAAGAACAAGTCAAGGATGCTGGCGAGCGGCCGTGAGAAAAATCTGAGAAAAAGACAGAAGCAGCGGCAGCGATTGGGCTTCGTCTGGGGTCGATCTCGCCGACGCGCGTCGCCTCAGTTGGCAGTCGTCATTCGCGTCTCTCAGTTGTCGCCTCGACGCAACTGTCCGATATATACGTAAAAGAAGCAAAGGCGAAAAATAATAAATAAAATAATATATAAAACTTAATGCCGATTCAAGCTACGTGCGCGGATTTAAGTGAGTGTAATTGAACCGAAAGTACAAGTTGCAGACACGAAATACGAAATACGAATTTCGCCAGCTACAGATGCAGATACATTTGGAATAGAGTCGAGTCGAAGGGCGCGTGTGGCTGGCACGCGTCGCATGCCGCTGTGAGTTGCCCCACCCACTAAAATTGTTGTGCATGAGTGTTGTGTGTATGTGTGTGTGTGTTTTATAAATAAATGTGTGTTACTCTTGCTGCTGTGCATCCACAAGATAGACGCACTCAAATACAAAGACGTCGCTAGACTCGTGACGCTTTTATGTGCAATTCGCATAGTTTGCAATTTGCGCCGCTCTAAACATTTTACAGTCCCGTTTACGGCTGCGAATTTGCACGAAAAACCGAAACTGAACGGAGGAAAATCTCAGCCAGATTTTCCCTTGCGATCGGTCTTTGACGCTGCGACTCGTCGATGTCGTCGTTGTTTTTCTTGTCTGCGACTGTCTCTAAATATATTTTAAGTATGTATATATATATATATATATATATATATATATGTATGTAATTCTCGTGTCTGCGCGCACTATATAGTAGATATACTTCTACTCGATTCTATATAAATACAAGCGTGTATGGGAATATATACGTATATATGTGTGTATGTAGCTGTGACTTCCGTTTGCGATCGTTGCTGTTGTTGTTGTTGTTGTTGATGATGTTTTTCCATTTTGATTTATTGCTTTGCCATTTGAAATTTGAATTGCTTGACTTTGCTTAAGATTTTCTATTAAAAACTATGTGAATTATAGTTCCAATAGAACTTTTAATGGTAGCTAATGCTTCTTGAATCCGTGTAGATCAAACTATTTGTGACGCACTGCCAAAAAACTCATTTACGATAGTCTAAAGCTGTTGCACTTATGTAAAACTAATACTGTTTTCATAAATCTGTAAACACGAATTTCTGATCAGAATCTAATCATAATCAAATCTTGAGCGGAATTCGAATTTATAAATAAAATATAAAAAAAATTAACTAACTAAATCTTAGGTTTAATTGCATAGCTAGAAGACTTTAGGAGCTACAGACATTGCATTGTGTAGCTAGGTCCACAAAAAGTCTTATAAGAAATGTTTCACTTTTTAAAATGTATGTTTATTATATATGCATAGCTATATGCCTTAGAGAATTCTTTATTGTATTTCAGAATGCCTCTGCCTTCTAAATAAATTTTGCTATATTTAAAGTTAAACTAAAATAGAATACAATAAATTATTTTTTTAAATAATAACACAAAAGAACAGGTCCAAAATTAAATGTTTAAAAATAGTTTCAATTGACTTAAAGTTAATTATAAAACTTTAATAAGGAATCGCAGCATGCAGTCTCCTAGAAGATGCATGCAACAAGATAAACTCCAGTTAATCGTGTATTGCAAAGAACTATTCGATTCATTGCTAAATCAATCAAATGCAATAAACCGGCAACAGGATGCAGCAGCTGTTGAGCCACAGATTATCCATGTGCTAGCTGCTTGGATGATAAATGAATTTATGCCGCATCCGTGCAACTGATTAGATGAAATTACAGACGCACACGCCCAGCAGCTGCTGCGACGGCGGCGGCTTCTGCAAGCTGAGTTGGTGGCGAGGACACAAGTGTAGCCAATACGTTGCCACCATTAAGTCTGTGACAGCTATGAGCAGCTAAAAGATATTGCTATACTATATAGTTCATGTGGAGCCAACGGGCCAGCAGGGCAGTGTGCCTTTGGGCACACTTGCACTTGAGGCGCGTTTGCGAGGCGCAAATTGAAAAAGGAAAAAGGAAACGTAATGCGGGCTAAGCTGACGCACGGCCATGCCCACAGCGAATACGCCCACTGTGTGTTGTGTGTTGGGCATGGTGTGCCTGTGGCACGGTGTGCGGCACGTTCCGTGTGGCACTGTTGCCATTTGCCATGCAGCTAAATTCAATTTCCAGCAGTTTGCATTCATTTCCCAAACGCCGACCGACAGAGCGCGCCACTGAGCCAGCCTCCGCCTCTGACCCACTCAGGCTCACTCTCTCTCTCGTTCTATCTCTCCCTCTCGCTCTCTCTGTCTCGCTCTCTCTTTCTCTGTCCCTCTTTAACGCCTCCCATTCCCCTGTAAGCAGAGCAACAGCTTTTGCCGCCATAAGTTGCGCAGCGAGTCCTTTTCCGCAGCGAGTATCGAAAATATCCTCTTTTCGTTCTGCTTCCCTCTGTGTATCCTGCACGCAGCTCGATTTCAGCGCAGGATATTCGTTTAACCTGCGCCTCAGCGAGAGCCAGACGCTGTCGGGTTCGTCGCCTCTGGGCTGCCTCTGGATGCTGCTACGGCTGCTGCTGTTTGTGCCGCCGCTGCTGTTGGCCCGCACGAGAATTTCCCAATTTCAGTCTTCGTTTGCCGAGCGTCGTGCGCGCAAGTATCCAACAGATACACGGATACACAGCGACTCTGCCACAGAGCGCAGCATCTACAACAACTGCAACAACAGCACAAGAAAAAGCAAGAAAAAAAGAACAAATTTTCAGCTGTAAGAGCATTGAAAATTTGTATTGTGAAAAAAACCATTAAAAATAAGTGCAAATGTGTAAAAGTGTAAAAGTTTTTTTTTCCAGACAACAAAAATTAAATAAATTTAGCTTAGAAAACGCTTTGAGTTGCCATTAGTCTGTTAAGCTGACCGAAATGTGCGCGTTATGGTAATTGAAATGATATTTGGCTATATAATATATATACATACGTATGCTTATGCACATAGATATTTGGCAAATGCTTCTGTGGCACAGATTTTGGGGAAAAATTTTGTGTATAAAAAGGAAAATATTATAAAATATGAAAATGAAAAAGAAATTGCTGCAAAGAAAATTTCATTACTTTGCTACTGTGTGTGTGTGAGTACGAGTGTACGTGAGTGTGTGTGTGTGTGGTATATGCTACATGGTGTGTTTTTGTGTGTAGTATCTTTTGTGCGCCTCTGTATCTATGTATCTGTGAGATACGCAAAACAATTTGTCTGCGCCATTAGTAGCGAACGATTCTCTTGACGTGTGTGTGAGTGTGTGTGCGTGTGTGTTGGTGTGTGTATCCTGCGCACAGCAGCCGACGCCGACATAGCTGTGCGCTGTGTTTCGCATTGGGGCTGGTGATGGTCTAAAGCCTTGGAGCCCTACAGCAGACACCACCCCCAGCACCACCAGCACCGCCAACAGTAGCCGCAGCAGCAGTAGCAGCGCAACATTTGCGGCGTTGACGCAGCTTCAACTCGTCGCAGTTGTTGTTACCGCTGTGTGTGTATCTGCAAACACACACACACACACAAACGCACAACAAATTCTAAGCTCGCATATTTTTTTTCATTTCTTTTTTTTGCAACAGTTTTTGTTTGCTTCGCTTTGGCTTTCAATACAAATATGTTTTTTAATGCTTTTATTATTATTTTGTAAAATAAGTCGAATTAGCTTGTTTAAGATAGTTATATTGAAAAGTAATAAAGGAATGAGAGTACACAGATAATCCTTTCCACGTTTCCTGGAGCTTGCATCAGTTTTCAATAATTGTTCGCCACATTCTAAATTGCACTTAACTTGAGGTAAAATTATGCAATGTATTTCCGAGAAATTTCTTACGAACTGCATCCAATTATTTTGTGTTTGCTAATGGTCGAACTTAATAATTCTGAAAACTGGATTTGTATGTGCCAGGAAATTAAAATATTATTTCAATAAATTCATAATCCATTATTAAGTTGGCCCTTTAGCTCGGTATAAATTCTGTTTTGTGGCTTTTAATATGAATTTACCTAAGCTATGTATTTTTAGCTTCTAATCCAGTCAAATCAAGTGCAAAACCAAAAATTTACCTCTGAATTTGCATATTAAATGAACTCCAAGTACAACAATAATTTTTAAGATGTTTTATCCAAAGCCCAAGATACCTGAAGTCCAAATTGGCTTTTAGAAAGATCTGAATACAATTATTAATCATCTTTTGTTCATAATTAAATTATATGAGTTATTTTATATTCAAATGTATAACTCTGAAAGATTTTATACAAACTAAAATTGTTATTGCAATGCTTAATCAGTGGGTGGCTAAGCCAGTTTAACTAGCGATTGGTTCTATAGCTCTGTATAGGACACATTACAAAAAAACTCTTAATTTAAAAATAGTTGTTTAGGCAAAATTAAGATAAATATATAAAATTCCTGTAGCATGAAAATTCCATTCGAAATCCGAACAAAATTCTAGTACTATTCAGAAAAATAAAGGCAAGTAAAGTAATTAGATTTACGAAACTGAAATTTTCAAATTTAATAATCTAAATCAATATTTGAAAGCATATATATATATATATATATATATATATATGTATATATATATATATATATATATATATATATATATATATATATATATATATATATATATATATATATATATATATATTTATATATATATATATTTATGTAGTACCTTCAGCGTTGCTGTTCATTTTATTAAATTACGACTGCAGTTAATTGAAAGTTAAAACCAATTATATTTACGTTACTACCTGAGAGCTTATCTCCCCTCTTCCTCCCATTCTCGGCCTGCTGCTTTAATTAAGCCGGAAAACCGCTGTAGTTGCAGCAACTTGGCTAGCGACTTTTTCCCAGTAAATCAGCGCCAAGTGGCTGACGCTGGAAAACTTTAGCCTCCTCCCCATACACACACACACACTTACACCCACACACACGCAGGCATACATATAATGAAGAAAGAAAATTGACATATTGCTGCAGTTCCTGTGCCCTGCTTGATGATCTCCTGTTCCACTTCACAGAAGCTGTAGAGCCTGTAGAGGCATCATGTCCCCAGTTCATCTGCACTTCTACGTATTTTGAACCCATTCTGTCTGCCACTCCCACTCTGACGCCCACGCGCCCACTCCCAGCTGGTTGACATGCAAGTTAGTTAGTTCTGCCTTGGCTAGTTAGCTCTAAATATAAAAAAACGCTTCGGCTCTGACAGCTCCTCTTTAGCTGTGGCTCTCGCACAACTTTCAGCTTCAATTGCGCTTCCGTTTCGTACTCGCTGCGTTTTGGTTATTGCGTATACGTGCCGTGGTACCGAGGTGCTACTCGCTACTTTGGCCACATTTCGCTTTTATTCTACTATTCAAATTTGTGTCTGTGTGTGTGTGTGTTCTTGCAATTCTATGTGTATTTACGATTCTGTTTTGTTGTTGTTTTCGTTGTGCTGGTTGTACAACTGCGGCAGCCATTTTGTATAGCATGCTTAGCGCGTACTATGAAGTTATATACACTCACACACAGAGAGAGAGAAAGGGAGAGCACGCGAACGCCAGAGAGATGAATAGTTAGAACGAGTGAGGGAGTCAGAGAGGGAGAGTTATACACACTCTCGCACATAGCGAGTGAAATTCCTTTTCGTTTTTTTTTTGCAGATTTTCGGCATCTAGAACCAAAATTTCCCAACTTTTTCGCTTGGAATATTTTATATTATTTTTTCTCATTTACTTTTTGCTGTTTGCCTCGCCAAAAGCAACGATTGCCACAACACGACAATCGACAACAGTTAGCCAATACAAGAACAACAACAACAACAATAAACGATATACTATACACAGCCAGCAAGATAATGGTCCAAAAGAAAGTTTCCAATTCGAAATACAAGAAATGCATTTCTGCCTATGTCTTCGCCCCTTGAAAAAGTTAAGAAAAACAGCATGCAAGAGTAGCTGAGTGGTATATATATATATATATATATATATATGTGTGTGTGTGTGTACAAGCTGAAAGTAAAATTTTAAAAGTCATATTATACGACGCCCCTGAAATAGTCTGTAGCAAAGCGAGTAGCTGCTGCTCTTGTTGATAGATTTCAAATTAATATATAAGCAACATCTTTTGTAATTGATTTGCTATATATATTTCACATATTTGTATGTATATGTATATTTATTCACATATATAAATCTCAGCAAAAACTCAAATTCAATTACAATTTTTTCAGACACATGTATGCTACAGTTGCTTGCAATAAATTTTATTAATAAATGGAAAAAATTTTAAGCATGATTTCATAAGTGAAATCAATTTTGCAGAGCTATAAAATATTAAAATATTCAACACATTTTTAAAGAATGTGAGAATTTTCATTGATTTCGACTAAATCTACTAGTCTTATTTTTTATGATATTTTCATAATTCAAAAATTTTGTTTCGCCATTGTTAAACACCTTAATAAATGATAAAAGTTGCCATATATAAATATTTAAGTAAAATAGGAATCTAAGGATTAAGAAAATTCATTTTAAACTTATAATACATAAAACTCACTTAATTTGCTTTTTAAAAGCTTAGGTCAATTAGTTTGATATTATTCTATTTACATATAATAATAATTTAAATCTTCTTTGCAAGCGCTTCACTTTCCTAAAGCTGCATATAATTAACAGAGCAACCGCAAAATATACCGAGAATTTTAGTAATTGTTTGTTTTAGCTGGAACTATGTGGAATATAATTAGTTGCAGGACAAGCCTGAGCCACTATATTGAAAGCTCTCAACTAGCAGAGATATGATAAACGTATGCATTGCCCAACTGCGGGCTGTGTTTACAGCTAAATATAGGTGCATGGGCAAATATTTGAAGAGCTGCATGCGGCACATATTCACCTGCCGTGCAATTATGGACCTTATATCATTGACCCATTTCCGGTGGGCTTTAGGCTCCATTAACAATTCAGGCAGCTTGTAAAATTGTTGGAGACAAATTGAAAACGGTACTCGACAAATGTCAAACAATACGAATCATCGATTTTCTTTTTTGACCGTGAGCTGGGGAAGGGGCCAGATGAAGGGCGGGGGAGGGGGGATGACTTCCTTTCAGGGCCTTTATTGCATTTTTTGTGTTCTATTGTGCAAAAATTGCTCAATGCCTGGCGGCTGGGCTCAAAGTGCATTTGGTAGTTGACAGTTTCTGGATATTTGATGTTATTTGATGCAGAGTCCACGGGCATTAAAAACGAGGGAGGGGGCAGTGCAACTGGCTCCGTGGGCGATTTGTTGTACACCAATTGAATTGTTGTGCTCATCCAGCGAGCAGAGAAACGGTGAGCTCTAGGTTCCAAGAATTGGAATATATAATCTACCTCCAGATTTGCATCGCTAAAGTCTTTCAGAACTTCGAGTACTCTGTCAGGAATATCGAGGTTTTTACCTTCGTTTAAAGATTTCCATTTAAGAAATTGACTCAAATTTGTTTGAAAAATTTTTCAAATCTTTGAATGGCATATTTTAGGTTTTTGGTTTAGGTCGTTTAATGTAGGGCTTTAAGCTTAACTTTAACGACTTTCTACAGAGTAGCTATGCAGTCTTAATGCACTGTTAAGCTATAGTGTATCTTTGTGGATGGGCAGCAACCACAGCAGATTCTAGAAAAGCAATATTTTTGCTTGCCCCGAGACAATTCTTAGTAGTCGAAGCAGAGTAAAATCCAGTTGCTACCAATCGATCGCAATGCTATCGCAGACTTCAACTCGTGGAGGTAACGACAATTATAAAGAGGCAGCTAAGAGGGTAACAATTGGGCGTCTCGAAATGTCATTACGTGGGCATTTGTAGCGGTATCTATGCACGCACTAAAAGTCAAAAGTCATGAAGCGTTATTAATTTGCATACTCCACTCTCTGGCTCTCTTTGTCTCTTTTGCAGATTGCCAAACCCCAACAGAAGCAACAACAGCAGAGCTAACAAGGCAACTTTACACACACGCCCACAAACATCCACATACACAGATACACACACACGCACACACACCCACACACATACAAACACACACATTTGAGCAATGTGCTGCCTGCATCTGAAGAACTTTAAATGCGCGATTCGTGTGCCCGCCCAGCGGTCAGCAAATACATTGCCCAAGTGCCACAAGAGCTAAAAAGGCAGCAACTGCTTTCACTCAAAGCTTAACAGCAGCAGCTGGACTTACTCAAGCACAACAACAACAGCAACAGCGACAGCTGTAACAGCGCCACTTCATAGATATTCACAGCGACTCACGCACACACACACACACACACACACACACAAACGATCCCACATACAACTACTCGCACTCGAGCGACATGCCACGCCCACTGGTGGTCAGCCTTCTCTGGCTGCTGCTGCTGCTGGGCGGGCCGTCGGCATTGGCGCAGCGGCCGCTGCTGAATCACACCTTCAACTCGCTGCCAATGTCGCAGCATCAGAGCAACAGCTACAATAACTACAACAGCAACAACAACTATCAGGGTCCGGGCAAGCAGCTGCGCAATGGACGGCTGCACGAACAGCCGCAGCCGTTGCCGCTGCCCACGCTGCCGGGCCTGGCGCAGCCCGTCCACGTCTATGATGATTACGAGGGTGAGGCCAGTGCAGGTACTTTTGGCTCGCGCCCGCCGCCCGGTAGTCGGCGCGATACGCGACGCCGTCAGAATCTCTCGCATGTGGGCGCTGGTGGCTTGCCGCGGCCCGAGCGCGGCAATGGGCAGCGCGGCATCGAGTCGCTGCGCAAGGAGCTGATGAAGCCCTCAGTGGGCGGTCCGGGAGGTGGCATCAGCGGCAAGAGCACCGGCTATGCCTCCTACTCGGCCACCTCGTCCATTGGCAAGATCGATGGCTTAGGTGGCGTAGGCTCGGCCGATCGCTACGGAGAGCGACTGCGTCAGCCCAGCGGCGCAGCCGCCATGACAGCTGGACCCTATTCGACACGCATACCGCCGCTGTATGCGGGCATGGACAGTCAGCCGATGCGTTCGTATCCACGCAAGAACTCCATTAGTGAGCTGCTCAAGCTAAAGAAGAGCTTCAACCAGGCGGATGAGCCAGTGCGCAGCGTCACTGATGGAAATATGGATGGCGACACCGATGGGGATGTGGATCAAATCGATCCCATACAACAGATCAAGGAACGCATACGGGACACAGCACCCAAGCCGGTAAGTTGAGGAGGAAGGCCCACTCATAATCTATTCCAATTTAACTGTTCCTTCTTCTATAGAATACCTATGCACCACATACGGAGTCCACGCCCTCGACAGAAATCGAAGATTTGCTGGGCGTCAAGTGCAACTTTGAAACGCCGTGCGCCTGGGAATGGACCGAACATCTGCCCGATGGCTTCCAGGTGATCAGCGGCACAGAGCTGGCCAAGAAGAACATGACTGGCCTGCTGCCAGGTCCTGTGGCGGACAGCATAGACGATGCCAATGGTCACTTTCTGTACGCCCGAGTGCAGCCGAGCACCCGGCAGCTGAACCTCACGTCGCCCTCGTTTAGCACCACGTTGGAGAGATGCTTCTTGGAGGTCTATATGCATCAGAGCGACATGAGTCACGGACTGTCACGTGTGGTCGTGGAGCCGCTGCATCCGCAAGAGAGCAGCTGGGTGCCGGCCGAGATTCAGGGCGACAATTTTCGCCAGTGGACACACAAATTGTTCCGGCTCGGTCGCATCTCGCGCGACTTTCGCATCAAGTTCGAAGTTGTGCCCGAGCTGAAGCAGGGCCAGAAGGCGCATGTGGCATTGGATAATCTGCGCATGGTCAACTGTTTCCCAGAGGGCACCAAGTCGGAGAAGTGCAGCACCTCCCAGGTCAAGTGCATGATGAACAAAGTGCCCGTTTGTATACCCTTGCCACGCATTTGCGATATTACGCGCGACTGCGACGATGCCGAAGACGAGCTGCAGTCATGTGGTAAGTAGACACGCTCGATTAATTCATTATCGCCCAGCGGGTTCAATAGTTCAAGCTCTGTTATCTCTCAGACAAGATACCATACGGGGGCCGCTGCGACTTCGAGGATGATTGGTGCGGTTGGCGCGACTCGGGCAAAACAACTTTGACCTGGTCACGGCACACTGGCTCCTCGCCCACCCACGACACCGGACCGGATGGCGATCACACGCAGCAGCATCTGCTGAACACCACTGGCGGCTACTACATGCTCGTCAACATGAACCAGCACATCAACAACTCTGATAAGAGCTCTATAATTGGTTTTGCCAGCAATGCCATCATGCTCAGCAAGACCTTCAATCCGCCGCCGTCGGTGCATGGCAACTCGGACTCGCCCTATCGCAACTCGTGCGTGGTTCGCTTCTATATACATCAGTTTGGCAAGAATCCGGGCAGCATTAATCTGTCCGTTGTCGAAATGAAGGAGAAGGAGAACATAACCACCACGCTCTGGTGGAGCAGCAAGAACCAGGGCAGCGACTGGCTGCGCGCCGAGTACGTGCTGCCCAACATTACGGCCAAGTAGGTTGAAGCGCTCCACGTCTTTGGGATGTCACAGTTTATATTTGCATGCTCTTCCTACAGATACTATCTACAATTTGAAGCACGCATGGGCATGCGCATCTTTTCTGATGTGGCCGTCGATGACTTTTCTCTCAGCCCCGAATGCTTTGGTCTCAACATACCCGAGGAACATCTAAATGGATATAACTATTGGGACGTCAGGCACAATCTGAAGAGTCCTGCGCATCACGACTTTGAACATACAAACTGTAAGTAGGAAATCTGTTTATAAAGTTATCATTCTAAAAGAACTCCATTGAAAATGTGATAAGAGTAATAAAATCAGAGGGAGATATATTAGTCTATTAGTGGTCAAGTTGGCAATAAGCTAACAAGAAGATCATAGATTCAGGATGCTGATGTTATTAGTCACATACGCCTGAAGCAATAGGCTTGGTATGACATGATATGACATGATATGACATGATATGACATGATATGACATGATATGACATGAAATGACATGATATGGCATGATTTGACATTATATGACATGACATGATATGACATGATATGACATTATGTGACATTATATCACATGATGTGACATGATATGACATGATATGACATGATATGACATGATATGACATGATACAATATGATATGACATGAGACATGATGGCATGATATGACATGATATGACATGATATGACATGATATGGCATGATATGACATGATATGACATGATATGACATGATATGACATGATATGACATGATATGCTATGATATGACATGATATGACATTATATGACATGATATGATATTATATGACATGACATGACATGATATGACATGCTTGGAAATATATTTTCCTTTAAGTAAGTTCGCTGACACTAATTAATGCTTCCTTTTATTACCCCCTACAGACTTAGAGTTAACAACATGCGATACGAGAGGTATGATAGGACCTACACAAGCCCAATGTGAAGCCGCCTACAAGGAGCAAAACCAAAGCCATGTGTTGCGCGAAGTGCATGTCGTGGAGGATCAGAGCACCTACAAAGGCATGCAGAAGTGGAAGGTGCCCAACGAGGGTCACTACACGTAAGTTGCTCAAGTCCATGCCGATCTCGCAGCGTCTAATTGCAATTGTTTCCTTTACAGCATCATTGCCAAAGGCGCCAGTGGAGGCCTGGGCTCGGGTGGCGTGGGCAGCTCGCGTGGTTCGGTGGCTGTGGCAGTGCTGGAGCTGCTCAAAAACGAGGAGCTGTACTTCCTGATTGGCCAGCAGGGCGAGAATGCCTGCATTAAATCCATGAGCGTGCACAAGGAAGCTGGCTGCGGCACAGAGCACGAGCTGGATTTGGGCCAATACAGCTTCCGCTCCAAGCAGGACATGGTGAAGAACATTTACATTGAGAATGGCGCCGGTGGTGGGGGCGGTGGATCCTTTGTCTTTTTGCTCAACCAAGCCAAGAACGAGGCGGTGCCGCTATTGGTGGCCGGCGGCGGCGGTGGCCTTGGCATTGGCCAATACATAGACGAAGACTTTCAGCACGGCCAAAAGGCGAAGCCTTTGCAGGCGCCCGAGAGCGGACAGATCAATGGCGAGCCGCTGAACAAGAAGACTGCCGGGCCCGGCGGTGGCTGGCGCGCCAAAGAGGATCAGGCACTGAGTCCCACCTACGGTGCTGCATTGCTGCAAGGTGGGCGTGGTGGTCATTCCTGCTACGTAGAACTGGCTGACAATGGCACCACGGTCCACAGACACGGCCAGGGTGGATTTGGTGGCGGCGGCGGTGGCTGCAACACCGGTGGTGGCGGTGGCGGTTATGCGGGCGGCGATGTCTACCTCAACGAGTCGAATGGAGAGGGCGGCAGCTCCTACATCAGCAGCAGCCGCAGCCTGCGGGATGCCAGTGAGATCTTTGCGGGCGCCAGCAGCGGCTCAGGTGCCATCATTATCATTCCTGCCATTGAGGGTTGCGGCTGTGACTATCGCTGCGTGGCTTTGGATGAGTTTAGGTCCAAAGTGCGTTGCATATGCCCGGATGGCTGGAGTCTGAAGCGTGACAACAACACGGCCTGCGAGCGACAGGAGGAGGCCGGCAAGTCATCCTTCCAGTATCTGGTCTCCATTCTAATGGTCTCCCTGGCCGTGCTCTTCATCTGCATTGCGGCACTCATCTTTATGCTGTGTAAGTTGAAGCAGGGTATTCCCGATGGACAACTTCATTAATTTAACTCGATATTTTCTGTTCTAGACAATCGCTATCAACGGAAAAAACAGGCTAAGCTGCGACACAAGATGCTCGTTGAGCAGGATCTGCAGCTGAGTCGCTTGCGTCATAATATAGATGACTCCAATCTGAATAACTTCAATCCCAACTATGGCTGCGATGGCATACTTAATGGCCACATCGATGTCAACAGCCTGCCACAGGTGGCACGCGAGAGCTTGCAGTTGGTCAAGTGAGTCTACTTCTCATTCCTGGCAATTCACATAGCTAATCCTAATGCTTTTCCCACTTAGTGCATTGGGCAAGGGCGCTTTCGGCGAGGTTTACCTGGCGCTCTACCGCCATCGCGACGGCGATGCTGTGGAAATGCCTGTGGCTGTAAAGACGCTACGTGAGGATCCCAAGCGCGAGAAGGAGGAGGATTTCCTCAAGGAGGCTGCCATAATGGCCAAGTTCAATCACCCGAACATGGTGCATCTCATTGGCGTCTGCTTCGATCGTCAGCCCTACTATATAGTACTCGAGCTGCTCGCCGGCGGCGATCTGCAAAAGTTTCTCCGCGAGAATCGCAATACACCGGAAAGACCCTCATTGCTGACCATGAAGGATCTGCTGTTCTGTGCTTTGGATGTAGCCAAGGGCTGTCGGTATATGGAGAGCAAGCGGTTCATTCACCGTGATATAGCCGCGCGTAATTGTCTGCTGAGCAGCAAAGGTCCAGGTCGCGTCGTCAAGATTGCTGACTTTGGCATGTCCCGGGACATATACAGATCGGACTATTATCGCAAGGGCGGAAAGGCGATGCTGCCCATTAAGTGGATGCCACCGGAAGCTTTTCTCGATGGCATCTTCACTTCGAAAACGGATGTCTGGTCATTTGGTATACTGCTCTGGGAGGTGTTCAGCTTGGGCCGCTCGCCCTATCCCGGCCAACATAATACGCAGGTCATGGAGCTGGTGGTGCGTGGTGGACGTCTCGGCTCGCCCACAGAGTGCCCCGTGTCCATATACAAGATCATGGCCGACTGCTGGAATCCCACGCCCGAGGACCGACCCACTTTCACCAGCCTGTTGGAGCATTTAACCGCTTGCACCCAAGACGCGAGCATCATGAATGCGCCGCTGCCCAATATACTCGGACCCACGGCCGCGGAGCGTGACGAAACGGTAATACGGCCGCCGAATGGCGAAGAGTTCTGTCTAGCCGTGCCGGACTACCTGGTGCCGCTGCCTGGCAACGGCGTGCCGCATGCACCCGGCGCAGCAGGCTCCTATGCGCCGACTGCACAGCGTCAGCAAAACGCATGCACGCCGCCAGCTGTTACCTCGCCTGCCGCACCCAAGCCCGCGTTGCCGGAGCAGATGGAGGGAGCTGGAGCACTCGGCGGTGATTGCTGGGAGACCTCGTTTATTTTACCCAATTCAAAGAGCGATCAGCCGTTGCTTAGCGCCGGAGCGATCACAACCATGGCCAGCGGTGATTCGCAGCGAAATCTGCAATCGTCCGCTGTGGCATCCGCCATAGCCACACCAATTCTGCGATCGCCCACGCATAGCGACGAGGCGAAGCTGATTAGCTTGGATACGCCGCAACCGACGCCGACGACCATACAGCCGCCGCTGTCCTTCGCCTCCCAGCTAGATGGGATTACGCTAGATCCGGCAGCTTTGAGCAAGAGCCTGGCCAACGGTGGTGCAGCAACTGCGGCAGCAGTTGCCGCCGCCAATGGCAGCGCCAAGCAGTCCTATGCCAATGTGCAGGTGCAGCTGAAGGGCGAACAGGAGCGTGAGTGCGCCAAGCTGAATGGCAGCCTGCCCACGGGCAATGGGGCGATCATCAATGGGGAGTCGGCGGCAGTCGTAACGGTAAATGATACGCCCTTCACCATACAGGGCTACACAGAGCGGTACAAGGACAACAACAATCATTCCGAAATCAGTTGTTAGAGCAAATCTAAGCATGGCACGAGAAGTTTTCGTAAACAGCAAAGGCTTTGAGCTTTCGATAAATCACTTATCGATAAATTGTTGCAACGTATCTTGTTTTTTGGGACCCCGGTCCACTCACAATTTGTTTGAGAACTTAAAACGCATAACGAATATTTAAAAAAAACACTCGAGTGAGACGTTCACAAAATTGAATTGTAATTTATAATTAAAACTTTGTGTGCGTAAAGCACACACATAATTGCAAATGAAAAGAGAAACAGAAACAAATTATAAGAATTAGTTGGAAATTAGTTTTAGTTTTAGTTTAGCTTAGTTTTTGTAAGCCGTTAGTTTTGCCAATTGCAAGAGGTTGTATATAAGTATGTATTTATCTTGGTTTTGCTGCGATTATTCACTTCTTTTTTTATACACTTATTATTAGTTTAATTTTGTAAGCTGATGACTGAAATGCTAAACAATATTCCTAAAACAACAAATTTGCTTATATTTTATATGAATACTCCAGACAACCACAACAAAAACAACAACAAGAAAATGTACCAACGCATATAGTCATTTATTAATTTATTTTAGCTATTTTTATTTTAGTTTTAAAATAAAAAATGCAACGTAGTCCATATACAAACAGCGAGCATATATATAATATTTTTTTTTTTATTATTTTATAGTATTTTTGTTGTTGCTTAATTTTTGTTTTTTATTTGATTTTGTTTTGTGTTTGACCTGTAAATAAAAGCTTCCGTCGTAGCATATGAACTTACGTATTTTATATCTAAGCTAACTGTAGCATGTAAAATATATATACACATAAAAAAATATTGAGTAAAAAGGAAAATAGAAAAAAAAAACTACAATTTACAGGGTGATTTTTATGAAAATTCAGTTGTATGTTTGAAAAACGAAAATTAGCATAAAATTACGAGAAAACAAAAAAGATGTTTTCTTTTTTTTATATTTTTCAATTTATGTTGAGCGCCATATTTCATTTAAGAGATAAAAAATAAGAAAACATTAAATGGTTAATGACAAATTTTTGTAAAATAGTTTCAAGTTTTGCGTTGGCCAAGCAAAAGCGAGCAGTAACTCGCATTTGTTTAAATATTTAACAAGCAAAAAAAATATTATTGAAAAAATGTTGTTTCTGCGTGTGTTAAATTGCAAAGGTCGAAGCTCGTGGGCCGAGCAGAGGTGATTATTCAAATTTTTACATTTAGTTCAGACGAAACAAACAAGCTTTAAATTATATAATTTTTATAAAAATATATATACACAATGACATAAAATATACAAAATGAAAAAAAAAAAACAAGCAAAAAAAAAAGAAATTAAAATGAATACATATTTATATTAAACAAGGAACAACAAACAAAAACTCGAAAAAAATTATACAATACACACAAATAAAAACACAAAATTAAAAGTTTATGAAATGAAATTCAATGGACGCTAAAAATATTAACGAAAACATTTAATTTATATGATGTATATGTATATTAAATGTAAGCATATTCAATGTGTGTTTAGGGCATATATGTATGCATATATATATATAGATATATATGTATATGTATATATATATATGTATATGCATATATCCATAACGAATGATAATATAATGTATATGTATATGTTTTGCTTATGTACAAGTACATTTATATGCGCATACATCTATATATACATACATATATATATATAAATATATATATATATATATATATATATATATAAAATAACTATATATGTATGAGAAACTAAAACAAAATAATGCTGAATACGCAAAAATGACAAACATAATAATCGAGTATGTAAATTACATAGGTCTAACATCCGACGAAACCAAAAAAAGAATGTGTACAAATAAAAATTAAAAGAAAAAAGTAATAATTATATAAATATGCAACACATTAATTCACAGAAAACAAAAACAACAAAAAAATGGAAAAGAAAAAGAAAATATGCTTCAAATATATCTCAAACATTCACAGCTAACAATTTAGAATCTAACTTTAAAACTTACTTTTTGCTCAAGAAGGAGATCGCAAACAGTTTGTTTTGCATTAGTTCATTGCGATTTGCAATGAAGAGACAGAGACAGAGAGAGAGAGATGAAAAGTACATATAATAATGATGTATATCACACGGAGAGATGAACATTTATACTACATACTTACTTATATGTGTATCTATTATGGTTGTGCCGAGGCATGTAAGGGCGTTCCCCAAATACAAATACATACCTACGAAAAAAAACTTATATATGCGTAAAATATAAGCGAAATTCTCGTACTCAAGCTAAATAGAGTTTAACATTTTTCACCATCTTTTCGTTACGTTTTTCAAAAGTATCGTTTCCATTTTGTATTGTATTGTATAGAGGTTGTAGTGGATGGGTCGAAATTGCATTGCATCAAGATCGCTCGAATGGTATACCATTGATAGCTCCTCCATTGCCAGCCTACGTTCCCTTAGTTTTTGATATCTCCACATCGTAACCTGACAAACTACTCACCTTGTGTACCTAAAGTCCAGAACCTGACAAGAGTTACTTACATAAATACATATTTATCACAAATACCATACCATATACCATATACCATATACCATATTTAAATGTTGGCGCGCAGTTCTTGATCTATTCAAAACTCATTTTTAGTTTAGTTGCAGACCATCCACTGCTGCCCAAAATAAATCGAGAGATTTATGATTTCAAATGCATATATACATATATATATATATATATATATGATATATGTATATATTGCCGCCAACCAATATCAGTAGTTTTGGATACACTTCATTGCTCCACAATAAAATGTCGCAACGAAAATTTATAAAACAAATATATATACAAGAAATACTTAAAAAAAAAACAAATAATGATATAAGTATATAAAAACAATAAATAGTATTTTTTATATACTTAAAAATGGGATAAAGATAAAAGAAAACAGTTGAAATTATAAAAACCAAATAAAATTAAAGGTACAGGCGTAGACCTAGCTCTAGCTATATAAATATTAAATATAATAAAGTAAAATTGAAGGTTTTCATTTAAATCGTAAATTATTTTGTTACATTTAAAGCAAAACAAAAACAAATGATAATGTTGATGATGAAGAAGAAACAGCAACGTAAAGACTAGAAAAAATAAAACATTTTGTAAGCAAAAATGTGAGTTTAGATCGTGAGGCAGAGTTAAGGAAAAGTGTGCTAATAATATATAATATATGACAATTATATATGGAAATTGTTAAATGCGGTCGGTGCAGGGGCGCTTGAAGGAGACAAATTGATGATCGAGAGTTAAACTAAAATAAACTAAAAGTAAAAAGCGCTTAAGCATACAACAAAAGTCCATTTAGTATTTACTACATATTAAACGATTCACAGGCAAAGCACATTCATAACCAAACAAAATAAAACACATTTAAGAAAATGAAAGTTTTGCTGAACAAATTCTCAACTGTAGCTCTCACAATATTTTCGAAATATAACTAAATGTGCTGATTTATGATTTCCTTCGAGACACTTTCAAAGTAAAAATACAAAATAACAAGAAAAAACCAAGAAGTCAAGAAACCAAAAATATATATTGTAAACCACCTTTTCTCAAATACTCTACATGTCTCAATATCAAGCCCCTGTGAACAAGTTTGTGTGCAATTTAATTGGAAACACAAGCCGAATTTCAATACATTTGTATGAATCATTAATTTGTCCTTGTTTTGTCTGAACGATGCGAACTAAAAAGTGTTTAACCGCTCTTTTAATTCCACAATCACAACATCTGACAAACAAACCTCTAAAAGACAAAAAAACAAAAAAGCAAAAAAAAAAAAACAAAAATTAATATATATAAATATATATGATATTGCGAAATCGGTAAAGCCAAAGTAAAGACAATTTTAAAGATGGATAGCGTGTAAGCGCATGAATTGTGAAAATTGCAGTGAAAAATAAATAATAATAAATGAGAATTCATGTGTACAAAAAAAATGAAAACGTCTTTTGATTGCCCTTGAAAACCCATTAAAAACAATATTTATTTATTTTTTACAATTTCCTTAATGGTTTTTTATTTGTTTTGTTTTTTTAATAATTTTTTCTTTAGTTTTTTGTCTTCAGTTTTTATCGTCTTCGGCTCTAATGAAAATTACTAAATTCAATTATTTGCATGCCAATAAGAACTAAAATCTTGAAATAGCGTTTTACAATTTGTTTATTATTTATTTTAGATTCTTTTAGTTTATATTTCTCTAGGCTCTAATCTATATAACTGTTATAAAAAAAGAAGGAATAAAGTCAAGATTTCTAAACTTTTCGAGTTAACTGCAACTAGAGCAAAGGTATTTACCAAATAAACTAAACTTTTGTTTTCTTTTTCAATATTGGAAGTGTTTTTTATTAATTATTATAAACATAATATTTCATAAAATCTAGAACATAAAAAATATATAATAATTGCACGAAATGTCTGTTGTCTTTTTATATAGTTAGACCCCAACCTTACGAGTTATGTGAAAGCAAACGAATTTCGGATAGATGTGGGAATGCGGCGCAGGGAACTGATAAACAGACGGCAGTCGGTTGCAACTGACTGCGCAATACTCGCTCAAGCAATGAAAAACAAACAACTAATGTTTTTTGGAATTTGTACAAGAAATAAAAACTTTTGATTAGTTCAATTAATCAGGTCTGTAATCTAGCCAAAAAAGAGAAAGGAATATTCAGCTTTCCAATTCACACTTCCCACCGTGGCCCTAGCAACCTATGCCTAACAGCTTTAGCTGAGCCACAAAACAAATATACTCGCTTCCACTGCATGAATGGGTATAAAACATTGATTAGAATTGGATGCACCTGTTCTTTGTTTTGCTACTAATTGGATGGAATGTTCTTACTATATGTTCTTTGTGTTCTTCTTCCTCCTTTGCAAGTTTAATTTATATATAAATTTAATAATGACGTTTTGCTAATTGTGTATACAATCTCATGTCAAAAACTGCGCTCAGTTATACATATATATATATATACCTTGATATATATATATATATATAGTTTGTATATATCGTTTTGTATTTTAACTTCAGTTTTCTTTTGTTTTGCTGATTACGATTAATTTGTAGGCTGCAAATGCTAAGAAATTATGTTTGATGTTTATATAAATATATTTTTCGTTTAATTATTTATTGGTTTTGTTTTTGTATTTTGTTGTGTGTTGTTGTTTTTTGTTTGTTTCATTTTCGCCATATTTGTCATAATATAGTACATATACATAAATTGAATTTTGTATATTTATAAACTGCATTTGTTGTTTTAATTGTGTTTTGTTTTCTTCTTTTTTGTGGTATATAATTCTGTTTCGCTTGTTTTTTTTTGTTTTGTCATATATATATATATATAAATTGAAAACTTAATTGTAATTGTAAAAATGTTAAAACTAGTAATATAATTTATAATTAATATTAGCATAGTTTACGTTACGTTTATGTAATTTAAAGCAATAACAAGCCATTTTCATATAATTTTTGTTTTTTCTCTCTAATTTGTATGTTTGTTTTTTTGTTATTAAATTTGTTAAATAGTTTTGTTTTGTGTTGCAAAAGTATTCGGAATTACTAATTACTGCAAAATTGCTTCATTATCTTTGACGTAGTTATGTTTACTATATAAATTTAATACGAATTTATCGTCTTTCCAAGTATTTATTTGTTTTTCTGTTCGTTTGTTTTGTTTTGTTTTGTGTTTTCGCAAAGGTGGAATATTTTATTTTGTATATATTATATATACGCTTTATTTGATTCGTATTATAATAGTATTACTTTTACTTAGTTGACTGCACAAAATTTACAAAAATTACGTCTTTAACTCGCCAACGAGAGAACCGACACCCTTGGAGAGGCATTTAAATATGTATATATATACATATACATATATATTTATATATATATGTCTGTATCTCAAAAATTGCACATCCGACCGGTGGGCAGGTGTGGGCAGACACCTGGCACCGCATCTGTATTTGTGTGTTTTCGTCTTTTCTTATCCACGGATGCCATATTTAATGAACCCGATTGTTAGGTTTGTTTACTCGTTTAACATATATAAAAATATGATTATAATTATTTGCTAAAAACCTCTAAAACGTATGCCATGTTGAAGGCATTTAGAAATTGCAAAGAAGAACATCACCAGACAAGATTTATGCTGTTGCTGTTGCTGTTGTTGCTGCAGTTGTCAGCCGGATTATTACAAAAATGGTATTAGGCGCGCGATCTTGAGCACATTTTCCAGAAACGCGCTCCACAAATCATTTAAGCGCTTCGAGCGTGACATAAGAAAACGCCAGGTGAGCAGCACAGCAACCACCTTTATCAGCTGATGCAGATAGTACAATCTATAATGATTGAATACAATAAAGGTCAAATCAATTAAATTGCAACTCGAATGTGATGTGAACAATTTGCACATACCTGACCATACGCTTTCTGCTGGCGGGCAGCGATTCGGGACGCTGCTTAAATAAAAACTCCCTAAAGCCCAAAACATAGCGCTCCACATATTTATCCCAGTTTATGTTGCGCACATCAAATACAAATATCTCACGATCCTTGGGACTGAGCGTGTGCAGCAGGCCATTCACATTGTCGTCCTTAAAACGCCATTGACGCGTGGCAAAATATTCTAAGCATTCGACAGCTTTGGCAATTTTGTTTTGTACGTTGACAACACTGAAACGATTGCAATTGCATTAGTATTGAAGCGCGCTGCCAGTGTGTGAGTGCTCAGCTTACAATGGCTTCTTGCCCATAATGCGCGCCACAGCATCCAGTATGTGAGCTGGTAGAAAATGTTTTAATATACAGTTCAGCGTGTTCATTGGACGATTCATGCGCAGGTCACCAGTTGGATACCACAGACAGCCCTCTGAAAACAGAATATAGAGTTCCTGATCAGATGAGATCTCAGTTAGGAGAGAAAGAGACCTACCCAAGGGATGTTTGCGCACACTGGACATGGCATACGTGACAAACTCAGACCATATGATGGGATTACGTTGGCCGGTACAACAATTGTATATGAGTAAATTATTGGATTTACGCGTCGCTGTGCGCCAGGCAGCGGCAATCATTAAATTAATCACAATATCAACAGGTACCATATCGGCCACGTAGTTCTTTTCGCACATCATTGTACGGAAGAGGCCCTTGGCCAGCGCCGAGACTAGACCCGTTGGCCCATTAAAGTTATCCACCCAACCGGCAAAGGGCTCATTCAGGCTGGCAGTCACTGTAAATGCAGTACATTTCGTTAAAATATAGTTGCGAATCGCATGGTCTGCAAGATACATACCAATTGAGGGTCTCACAATGGCAACGGGCAGGTTTCCAGCCTCCTTAAGTAACATATGCTCCGCTAAGGCTTTTGTAAATGTATACGTATTGGGGCGCTTGCCAATGAGGCGCGGTGTCAGCTGTGAGAAGAAGATGATCAGATTAATTATTTAATTACATATTTTCATGTATATACACACCTGATCAAGTATATCCTCCGGAAGCCAGTTGATTAATGAGATGATATCATCGGGATTATAGGGTGGTGCATAGATAACCTCTGATACATCGGTTCTATCGCAATTGCAATAGGCAGTGGATACATGAATAAGTGCCTGAAAAAGTATTATATAAGTAATGGGTTGCCTATAAGTTGAGCTTAGATACACTCACGTCTAGGGACATCATGCGATGACAGAGTTCGACCAACCGCTTTGTGCCCAGCATGTTGATTGTGACTGAAAGCTTGAGCTTCTCATCGAATTTCACAGTGGCAGCCGAATGAAATACAACGGAAACATTGCGACAAAGTAGGCTCTACCAAAGAAATAGAGAATAGTTAGTATTGACTCTTTTCATCAGCGTCATCATCATCAACACCTACTTGATCGCTCTCTGAGATGCCCAGTTCCTCCGATGTTATATCGCCGGATATGGGTATGACTTTGCTTAATTCCTTCGGCTTCTCGCGACGCAATGATTCGAATAGCTAATAGTTGAGCGAAAATCTTAGTTAATTAGAAGTTGATCTTGAATTTGATTATTATAAATTTAATTTTACCGGTGCATTTAGGAGTTCCGTAAGGCGCGCCGAAACCTCTTGGCCGCGCTTCGGTCGTATCAGCAGATATATATTTCTTATATCCGGACATGAACGTAACAGTTTCTCAACAAGCACCTGGAAATGGAAAGAAATAAGCGAGATGAACAAGAGTGAAATATGTATTGAGAGGCTGATTGGCATAGGTATTGACAGACTGACAAACTGATTAGCTCAGCAGTTGATCAACTCATCGATTTAACTTTTGATTGATGCTGATTGACTAACTGTTCGATCAAAGAACAGTCAAGTGAAAAAGCTACAATACAAGTTATAAGTTACCATTTATGATACATGAGATCATAAAAATTAAGTGCAAAGTGAAAAGCATTAGCAGCTAAAGCTGATGCAATAAAATTAGCATTTCCTAATCAAAACAACCTGACGTTTGCTGGTGTCTATTTTGTAAGAATAAACTACGTCTCAAAACACAATGTGGGGCACTTTTTTGAAGCACTTTCTGTTGATTAACCAATTTGAGTACAGTCACTTCTGGGCAAACAGAACATATTCATTAGGCCGTAAACTATAATTACGGTCAGTCAAGCGGAGCTCGCGCCCTTCAGGCCGTTGTGTCAAGAGTTGAAGGGGCCGCTAAGTGAGCAGTCAAAGTACACTGAATGAATGGATAAACACCAAATCGAATGTTATCAATGGCCATTCACGAAGGACGTTGACTGGATGTGCACGCAGCCAGACACGCCCCAAATAACAAAGTGAAAATTGTATTTCAAATAACAAAAGAAGACAGCAATAAAGACAACAGGGCGGCGCAGCTTGGGGGCGTACTCTATTGTGACGTACAGGTAGCAGGTTATGGCATTTAAATTACAGTGCCTGGCAACTAGATTACAAAATCGATGCGAAACAGCATTGAGCGCTTACAATACAAACAACGTTTGCCACACTGTACAATTGAGTGGCAGTCTGAGCGGCACCGGCGCCAACGATTACATGTCATAATGACGCAGGCAGGAGGCATGCAACCAGCACACACGCACACATATGCAAAACAATGGCTGAAAATTGGCACAACAGCTACAGGATATGTTAGGAGTCAGAGTGATGTGTGTGTGTGAGTGTGTGTATGAGGAACAATTAGAGCTTATGTGACATGTGTGCGAGTGTGTGTGCATAGACATGCCAGTACGATGAGTCAACACCAGACTTTCCGGCAGAGATGCGACACTCGACATCTGAAGCAGCCCACTCACACACCCCGTTTGTTGTTTGTCTGAGATGTTGATTTGCATGTAACTAAGTATTTTGAGAGTGCAATAGAATAACCTCAATTCGTTGCCAGGCGTGGCCAGAGTTCAACACTCCGCACGATGCAAATAACGCAATTGCATGCGCCGCACGTGGCGTATGCGTGATGAATGGTGCGTGCAGCCCGCTAAAGTATGCAATAAAAATTGCTAAGGCCTAGCTACAGGCGAGTTTGAGTCGACGTTCAAACTCTAGTTAATATTTAACCAGTCCTCGCAAAAAATATAGTCCAATCACTGTGTAACATGAACATCGATTTTTCGATTACAATATACAATCGTAAAATCAGACACGACCTAATAGGGCAGTCCCGATTTCAAGGACTGAGTGTGAAGTTATTCGATTGTTTATTTTATTTTAAGAAAGCTAAACGTCAGCAGAACAATTATTCGATAACCGATTAACGTTGTTCTTTAACCAATTAGGGATTTTTCGATAATGTATTAACAGTTATTCGACAGCAGGCTTAAATAATTGTTACCCCCTGGACAGTTACAAGTGACCAATTATTCGATTGCTTAGCAAAAAGCAAACATTCGATTACTTTAAGAAACGATATCTCGAATAGATCATTCACAATTTTCATAGAGGCTTAACGATTCGATAATCGACTAACGATCATACGATACTAGCTTAACGATTATTCGATAAGCAATTAACAACAATTATCGATAACCGATTACTCGATAATAAACGGAAATAACTCCTACTACTATGTCTCTCCCTGTACTCCCACCCTATTATCAATGCTAAATACAAAATATAATCAATTAATAGATAAACTCACCTTGCCCATAAAGCCAGTGCCGCCCGTAATGAAAACGCTTCGTCCAGCGTAGAACTGTCCGATGGGCACGTAACTGGTATCATCGACTCTGTAGCGCTCGTATGGTGACTGCAGGCCCCCATTGCTGGGCAGCGCTGTGGCCGGCGCAGCGCCAAGCAGAGCCGCATTGAGGCCAGCTGCCGCACCCGCACCACCACCGCCGACAATACCACTGCCATTGCCCGCACCACTTCCGCTGCCGGCGCTGGCATAGCTGACAGCTGCGTGCGCCGCAGCAGTGAGTCCATTGCTGCGCTGATGCGAGTGAGTGCCGTTCAGCAATGAGAACGTAGCATCGCTGTTGTTGTTGCTGCTGCTGCTGTTGCTACTGTTGCTGCTGCTGCTGCTGTTATTACTGCTGCTGCTGCTGCTGTTGCTGCTGTTGCTGTTGCTGTTGCTATTGCTGTTGCTGCTGCTATGCGGTTGCTGTGCGGGCTGTGGCGACTGTTTGAGGCTGTTGCTGTTGCTGTTGCTACTGCTGATGCAGTTTTCCGTTTCTGTTTTGTTGGCGACGGCGAGTGACATGTTTGTTGCTGCTGCTGCTGCTGCTGCTGGGGTTGCCGTAACGTGTTGCAGTTGTTCTTGTTATCTTTTATATTTCAGTTATTTAAATATATATATATATACCTATATATATATATATGTTTTACCCTTAAAGTATCCCTCGCACTTAGCTTAGTTAGGAAGCAGTTGAATCATTTGCAATGTGCGCTCCTCAAATTCTCCTTCAGCTAAAATTAATGTTTTATTGTTCAAGTTACGCTTCGGTTTTTCTCTTCTTTTGGAAGTGTTTTCTGGGGAAGTTGATTTAGTTCTTGTATTTTAGTTGGAACACACCGCTGCTAATTGTGCTTTAGCTTTAATTATTGTATTGTTTAATTGCCATTAGGTTTCACAGAATTTTACTGAAGTTGTTGCTGCTAGCGCCGTGAAACACTTCCATTTTCGCAAATATACATATATAATATATGCGCTATCGGCGTTCAGCTGGAAAACTAGAAAATTTCTAAAAGTTGAAGCTAAACAGAGTCAGAATCTAGAGTCCTGTCTCTCTTGTTGCCTGTATGTGTGGAAGAGATGACAAAAGCTGCAGAGCTGGTAAATTGTGCTGAAATGAGAGAGAGAGGAAAAAGGATTAAAATAATTACGAATTTCATTGAACATTGAGACAATCTGAGAAAATAGGGAAAAGTGAATTTGAGTGCTCCATAAAGTAGCGAAACTGTTTGCCATTTATTTTTAGCCGAAGCTGGAAATAGAAAGTGAGTTCAACATTCAATCGAGAACCCACATCACAAGCTGCTCGCCCGTGCCTGTCTATCTATCAAAGTGTCACACGAGGCGAGAGCCTGGGCCTAAATATAGACGTCTTTGACAGATCATGTGGCAAGTGCGTGAGGAAGCCCCAAAACGGATGCCATACAACAACTAAGCAAAGCAGACATCAATTTTGGCCAAATGACGTAGATGGTGGTGCGATTTTTATCCTTGGATGGCAGCCAGCAACAAACAAATTTCATGACGTCTGCAAGACACGAACTACACTCAACTGATGTATATACATTTATATATATATGATGTAATACATATGTACAGGCAGTTGGTATCCTTTTTGCCACTAGCTGCAACCGCAATTTAATTTAACGCACAATAGCACAAAATATGCAAAGCTCTTTAAAGACTTTAAGCCGCTTAGGTGGCCAATTGAGGAACTAACCAAACAGAAAAGCGGCTAAAACCACACGCTGCTGTCGATATCGATGGCAGACTACGAATGCGCACTCCGTTGCCTGTGAGCGGGCATTCTATATCGACGGAATCGCATCGAGTCGATTCGAGCACTCATTCAGCTTAACTGCTATACAAATACGCTACATCAAATAAAAAACCCCAACTAGTCACACACTGATGCGAGACACAAACACGCCAAAGCTCGACGCTGGACAACGCTGGCAAGCGGAGCTTGCAAAAGCTCACTAATACTAATGCAGCCAGCTAAGTGTGACATGAAAGCTCTGATGTGCATCATTTTGGAATTAAATGAGAACCTATAGGCCCCGCCAAAGGAGAAAAGTAACAGCTACAAATCAAGCACACGTCATCTGCCTAATAAGTTAGAGTTGTAAAATATTGAATGAATCTGTCAACAAAATGACGACAAGAAATGCAAATGTTGCTAAGTGATTGTTGTTTTGTTAAGCTCAAACAAAAATTACCATTTCGCTAGAACTGCGTGTGTTTGTTCTCTCTGTGTGAGTGTGTGCGCCTGGGCTAGACTGCGAAACGATTCCGTAACCCTTCTGGTCAGGAAACACACCCAGCTCTGAGGGCAGAGGCATTTATATCGATCAGAGTTCAAGTTGTCACACACATGTCAACAGCATCACATGTAAAACAGCATCTCCGCCGTGCAAACTTTGCACCTAATAGCCAAACGGGGAAATTATTGCCATCGTTAATGCGTTAGCTAATTACCGAAGGCAACAACAATGAAATTCAAATTAAACGCTGTTCAAATGTTGAATGTGGACAGGAACTGGGTACACGTCACATTGCGACGCATGGGTTTTTTCTTATCTGTCTTCATAGGTATGTATATATATGGAACATCTCTTCGAAATGCGGACATATTTGTCTGAAATGCGTCTCAAATTCAAGTCCAACGCGGAGGGCCAGCCCATGGCTTTCACTTTTAAATATCTAAATTCCGCAATATGTTGTTGTATTTTATTTCATTTTTTTTCAACGTATTTAAATTTGGTCATTTTTTTTTTGGTTAGCCAAACTTTCGTTTTCATTTGAGGTACAGCAAAAAAATCTATTTCCAGAGAGTTTAGAGAGCTAGAGCGAAAGAGAGGGAGAAATAGACAGAGAGAGGGAGACTTGAATTTTTTCTGTTGTTGATTTTTTAGTTTTTTTCTCTTTGGTCATTTGTATTTTATATTTCTTTCACTGACGCAGCGTTTATTTTTATTGTTGTTGTCGAGTTAAGAAATGTGTTAAATTGGCACAGCTCTTTCATGATATTATCGAATCATATCCGCTGTTTCGAGTGCCCATCAACTACCACTACAGAGACAGCTCGCTAGCTGCCGCATAATTAAAGTTTAAACACCGCTGACTGATACGGAGTGGCTCTCATCACGTAACTGTAAATTTATCAATGGACCTTCCCAGGGAATCCAGTTTTACCATTTTCGGTCAGCCCCAAAGCGCAACTTCTTCTTCCGCCTCATATTCTAAAGTGAAATTTCTTGAAAATCAACTTTTTCATCGCATGATTTGGCGCTCGCCCTCTCGCTCTAGCACGCTCTCGCTCTCGCTCTTACGCTCTTTCGCTCTGCGACTCTCTTGAGAGCGACTTTAAAATTCGCGCGCTTAAGCAAAGGCAGAGCCAACATGAACCGCCGCACCACTGCATCGCCTCAAAATCGAACCACACCTCTGCGCGTGTTAACCAAACATGAAGACCAATCTGTAGCTGCAGTATTTCGTATAACTGTGTATGTACGTGTCTCCGTGTGTGTGTTTGTGTGTGTGTGCGTTAAACGGTAAACATTCAACCTGCCTTGACAAGGTAGTTACACTGTTATGCCTGTGTATTGTTTGACCCATTTCCTATAATCGTGCCGCATATCATCATCGTCAGCGTCATCGACTTCGACAACGGCGACAGCAGCAACAGAAACAACAACAACAACAGCAACAATAACAACTGGCCCTGGTCTTTCATAAAACCCAAGCTCTCGTCTTTGTCTGTCCATTACTTGGCTACATTTTAGGCCAATACCCTTGGCAAAAATCAGACAATAGCCGCTTAATCAACAGCTCTGTAACCCACAGATACTCTTTCTCTATTAATTAGTAATCTATATAAATAGATTAATATTTAAATATAAACAAGATATATATCATTAAGGCTCTACAATTCAAACTATTTTGTTTTTCTTCTAATAATCTATTTACAAACATTCCTTGAACTAATTAAATTCCATAGTTATATTAAATATATTTGCATTAACTGCCTTATGTTAAAGGTTGAAGTATAAATATAGATATTCAGCAAGCGACAACTAAAGAACATTTATCGCCAGCGATAAGACATCTATAGATTACTGTTTCACCTGACAATTGTGGACGTATGAATGAATATGCATTAAGATTATTAAATATTTGCATGTCGAAAACTGGTTTACTTCGCAGCTATTAGAAAGTGCAGTTAAAGTCAATAAATAAACTAATAAATGCACCTTTACTTAATTAGTCTCAGCTGGCTAAGCAGACCCTTAGCCAGCCGCTGAGTCTAGGGGTAAAAGTTCAACGCAAAACTTAATAGTTTTGGATGAATTGCGGAATTTGAACAAAAAACTTCATTAATTACATATGGTAAAAAAATAGTAAGTTTAATTAATAAATTTATGAGCGACTTCAGTAATAATAAAATTAAGTAAAATATTTTGATTGGCTTTTTCTTTCGTCTATTTTCAAATTTAAGTTTTCTTTCTATGCTGCCTTGCAGAGCATCAACTATTCGTTGGCTGAACTCAGACCGCATTTGAAGCCACTTTGCAGCTAGTTCTTGCCTGATTTTCTGGTTCTCTATTTCCAAGGGGCCTTGTTGCTTTCGGATTACATGGGATTTTCTTATTGTTGCTGTTTGGGTGAAATGCGGAAGAATTGCCTGACATATATCTTATGGACTTTGGCCATGGACTCTTTGGTCAGTTCTACTGGCGGTTCAAAAGGTGTCAACTCTTGAGACGCTGTTTGCTTTGGCAATTTTGAAGATTGTTTCAATCGGATGACGACGATGGAGATGATGATGACAACTACAAACGAAAGTTCAAATAGACATATTTTCACTTTTCGACAATGGGGCACATTATGTAAATGTAAGTCCCGAGCGGATGCTGGGCACAATATGGCATCATAATGGGTCTGTGCCCTCTATTCTATTGAACCTTTCGAGTCTGACGAGTGTCTCTCGTTGCTGTTGCTGTTGTGCGAGTGTGTTGGTTTGTTGTTTGTTATGTGTGTGTGGTGTGTGGTGTGTGCCGTGTACCCCCACCCGTTCTCGGGCTGCTTTTACAGTTATCGTAAGTTATCTATGCTTTGTGTGTAATTGAATAAATCTGTGACATCTGTGACTCTGTGCTCCGAGCTGAGCTGAGCTGAGCTAAGCTGAGCTAATCTGTGGCCACAGTCCTCTGCATCTGGCAGTGCCCATAATTTGCGCTTTTGATTAACAAACAAAGCGCTTCGCAGTTTACAGCATAAAAGTTAAATTTAAGTGTGTATAATGGGGCCCCCGGCTGAGTGAAAACGCTGTCGCTGTACACAGGCACAGGCCCCCTATCTCTGCCCGCTTCTTTCCAGCTTCTCAGTCCCCCAGTCCAGGCAAATTTTCAGTCCAGCCCAATTGAAAGTCAGCTGACGGCCTCTCAAAGTTAGATATTAAGTAATTTTACAATTAGAATTTATATTTATATTTATTTTTAGCCCCAAACATGAGCTAAGACTATATAATACGCGAACCTCCAAAGCTAAGAACAATGTCTACAGCACCAATTAAATCGTACCCGACTAATTAACCAAAAAAAAATTATATATATATATATATATATATATATATATATATATATGTATCACGCCCCCATCGCAAGTGATTTATGAAATTGCGTTGCAATTTTGTTAAATTGAAATTTATGAATTGTAAAACAGCACGTGAGATTGATTAGAGCATAGAAAAGAAGATGTACTAGCAGATAAGAGGCTGAGCAACCCGAGGAATTATAATGCCAGACGATTTTCGGATAAGAGTTGAGGCTCATGAACTTGCATAGAAAGTGCTTCAAGTAATTAACCTCCCTTGATAATCAAAATAGACAGGAAACTCTTATGAAAGCTAGAGGGGCA
This sequence comes from Drosophila hydei, assembly GCF_003285905.1. Classification (NCBI taxonomy): domain Eukaryota; kingdom Metazoa; phylum Arthropoda; class Insecta; order Diptera; family Drosophilidae; genus Drosophila; species Drosophila hydei. Next base: position 4,209,804 of record NW_022045656.1, read on the forward strand.
TACGTAAAGTTGTCTAGTACCCAGTCTAGATTTAAGAGTTCTTTGAGATTAGGCTCTAGAGAAAAGAGGAATACAAAATATTGACTAAAGAATAATGAGAAGTTTTATGAAACAGAAAAGCTTTATGAAAAAAGTATAATAGTAGAAGACGAAAGAACTTGGCAAATAACTAAATAATATTCAGTATTTACCCAAGATGCGCTATAAAAAGCGAAATTTAAAGCTCGTTGAAAAGATAAAGAATAACAATAAATGTCAAACCGGAAGATAAAGATCGAAAATCGAAAATATTAGTAGACTCTTGGCTTAACGACTTTTCATGTGTTGATCGCAGTCGAACGATAATGGAACGCTTTATAACCGTAGATCCCATATAACTGCCTGAGCCAACGTATCCAACTACGTCACAAGTAATAAACTGGGCCATCAAATATGCCAATTGAGGTCGTGCCAATGCACACTGCACACAGTGCCCACTGTTAAAGGCCTGGCAAACCATTTTAGAATTCTGGCAGAGTGTAAAGGCTTAGAATTCGACTCGAATCGATTCGGTATTCAGACATGCGAAAGTGCTTTGGTAAGCGAATGAAATTTCGCTGAAGCTGATACAAAAATCATGGCACGTAATCAATAGAAATATTTAATGAAATTGAGTGGCATATATATGATACATATACATGCATGTCTATCTGTATATATGTATTTACTTATATATATATAAGTATTTCTTCGTCTGAGATTGTGGAAAGGTTTGGAAAAGCCCGCGGAATTTTGACTGCATTTGCGCATGCGCTGTAGTCGTATTTAAGTGGGTCAAAGCGTGTGGTCAGACAATGTCCGATATTATTTATATATTATATACATATATATATATTTATAAACTTGTATATTCATATATGTATATTCAAATTATTGTGGCTGTAATGGCATTTACAAAGAGCTACGCATAAAGCGCAGACGTCAGCGAAACAAGGGTAAATAGCGCCGAAAAAAACCGTTTTCGCAACACCTGAAAACGGAATTGCAATGTGTTCGAGCTATAGCTGAAAAAGATGTATCTGTATCTGTAACGCTGTTGTGTATCTCAAAGTCTGTGTATCTGTTACGGTCTGTAGCTGACCGTGATCCATGTTTATTTATTATGCTGCGTCTTCATATTCGTAGCAACTGTGTGAGTATGTGTGTGAGTGTGTGCAAATTTTATTTGTAAATATGCAATGATTAATATTACAAATATCAAAAACAAAAATGAGCGAAAGAGACGAGGTTTCGAAAACGCTGTTGTTGTAGCAACTTTCTCGCTGTCGTCTTTAGTTTTAGACTAAATATTACGTCAACGTTGCATAAGCGAACATAAACACCTACCCTGCCCCGCCCCCTCTCAAATATTTGCCGCCGTTTGCATATTTTTAGCCACGCAGGCGGCCTTACACTTACTTGTTAAAAAGAAAAAGAGTTAAGAGTTAACTAAAAGTTAACAAACTGAAGCGAGCAGAAGTTGAAACTTAGTTTTCGACTGTTGCTCTTGCTGCTGCTGTTGCTGTTGCTGCCACTGCTGCTCTTGCTGCTGCTGCTGCTGCTGCTGCTGGTGTTGGTTCCAAATTTCGATTCAGATCTGGGTCAATGACATTTGCGAACACTTTCGTTTTGGGCTAATTGCTGCAAAGTGTTTCGGATTTGAATTCGATTTCGATAGCAGGGCGGGTCAATCATGGAGCTTTGAATGAAGGCGTGCTAATTTATTTCTCCTTTTATTGGTTATCGATTTTGTTGTTGTTTTTTTAATTTTTTTTTAAAGCTGTGACACACAAAAAACTGGCAACTGAAATTCTGCTCAAGAAATTTCTCCAAATATTTTCACTTTTGCGCGGAGTCGCTGACGAAGACGCTGACAGAGACGGAGACAGCGCATGCGTGTGTTTGTCTTCGAGTCGCTGCGCGCATGCGCAAAGAAATCGAACGGCCGTGAGAGAAGTGAGAGAGTGAAAGAGTATGACAGAGAATGCACGAGAGCCACGCACACACGCACACACACACAGAGAGTAAGAGAGAAGGGGGGAGAGAGTGAGCGCGCGGCGCGTTCTATATGCTCGCTTATCGTTTATCGCTGCTAACTCGATTATTTTCGATGTCCCGTTGTGTCGGATCGATCTAGCAAGACGCGTGCGCTACGTACGCCGGCTGGAACTGAACTAAACTTGGATGCCAAAGAAGTGAAAGACTTTATGCAGCGTCAGTCAACGTCGACAGCGGCAGCGACAGCGACAGCGGCTGTGGCAGAGGCAGCAACTGAACCAGAGGCAGAGGCAGAAGCAGCGACACGAAAGGCAGCCACAAAGCGCACAAAAGAAAGCCAGGGCACAAGGCGGGAGGGGCGTACAGCGGTGCTCAGCTGGCTCGTGAAGAGCGACACGTAAACGACGTCGACGACGCCGACGGCGGCGCTGGTGGCATGCAACAAGCTTTAATTGAAAAAGCCGCAAAGAACTGTGAAAAACGAGTCGTGGAAACGTTGATGCCAGCAAGTGTGTGTGGAAAAACCTGCCTGCGCATGCAAAGAAATTTAATCTGAGAGACAGACCCAGTCCAAGTCCAAGACCAACGCCAAGACCAAGTCCAAGAGCCGAGTCCCAATAGCACTGACATTGACCAAAGAGGTCAAAGTACACACACACACACAACCACACATAAGCTTAGTAAGCGCAGAGTGCTGTGCGTAACGGTGTTGGCCCACAAAATGTGTTCGCTGTCTAATTAAAAATCGTGGCACACGTGGGAGAAGTTGGATTTGGTGTGGAGCAGAGCATTCCCATTGCCGCCGTCATTGTGCTGCTTGTCCAGCCGCATAGCAGTTCAATGAACTAATGTTGGCATCGGCGCCCCAAGCAGTGGCCATATGATCGATAAGTGCAGCGTCTGAAGCTGATATTGCAAAAGATGAGCAAGCGATATAGAAAGCGATAGAAAAACAGCGATAACACTGCAAGTTAACAGATAAGAGATGAATGCCTTCGATAATAATAGTGATGACACTTTGATGAAGGCTTAGAAATGAGCTAGCTTCGATTATATAGAAGTTCTTTCGGATTTGATACAGGCATAGCAATGCTTGAGCTTCGCTAACAGAGAAAGCTGTAGTAATATTTGAAATAGTAATCATAGAGATTTCTGAACTTAATGCCTAACAGGTAGCTGAGCTCGCTTGGAATCAGATAAGCGTATAAGCTTCCATATAATAAGATAAAGAATATTAAAATTCGTTAAGCCACAATTATACGCAAAGATTTATTAAATGGCATGTGAAACTGTCTATAAGAATCGATGATAAGCCAAATTAACAGCAGTTCGGATTAAGTAAGCCTAAATAACTTACACAATTAAATGGGAAGCAATTATCGCGCTGTTACAATAATATTTACTTTTATATCTGGCTATTTACTTAAAAAGCGGGCTATTTGCAGTGCCCTTTACCCACATGCACCTCAGTTATTATATTTTTTGTAATTCGGTCATCGCTGACCTCATTAAAAGGTAAATAATATTAAATATTAAGGCAATGATAGCCTACTACAGATATATTTAGCAGAAGCTGTTGTTTTTTTTGTTTTGCTGCTCTCGAAAGCAATTGACGGCCTACAACTGCATAGCTGATTTGTCAACAACAGTCGGGCTCGAGACTGTTGGGCGGATGCAGTATGCGCTGACAGAGGATTCTTGAACGTTGAGCTCTCCATTGATTTGGCAAACAATAACAAATACTGTTAAAAAAAAAAGAGAAACTTAAAGCCCAGTGCAAGGCACACCTCAAAAACATGAATTACACGCAACTCAAGGCGCTGTTGAGCACGTATTCAAGGACACTGAAATTGGGCTGATGAACCGTGCCGGCTGTGGGCTGGGCAGTTGCCTGGACGGGCTGACGGAAAGGCGGACACGTGCTAAAACCGGACTGCGAATCTTTGCTTTAATATTAGAGTTGATAATTGAATGGGCACACAGGTTGGCTGAAAAAAACGGAAATTGCCGGCAAGCGTTTAGTTTGCTTAGCCAATTGGCTGGCCCAAGACGCAGCGCTGGGTGTGTTACGACCAAAGACAAACTAGCAGCTGATTTCGCTCAGTGCTCCAAATCTTGCGCAGTTGCCAGGCGGCCGAAAAGCATTGCCTAATTTTAGGCATAAATTTCAATCAAACCGGAAATAGGCCGAGGCACTAAATTGTTGTTTTGCCAAGTTCGCTCTCCGCGCTCCCACTACATCGTGACAGCACTGTAACAACCCTATCTATATATATATATATACATGCTGTCAATTGAATGTGTATTGTCAGTCGTATATAAAATGCGGCACTTGCTCCCACATGCTGTGACCCTTTTAACCCAGAAGCACCCAAGCGTCAAGCGTTGCCGCACAAGCCATATTTCAACAGCCACACACGCACGAACACACGCACACACACACAAACACACACACACACCTACACCTATACAGAGTGTGGTCAAGCCGTTTAAATCATTATGCTGACGCCTCAGAGCTCGAATAACATCAACGGAAATTTCAATTTCTGCTCAACATCAGTTTCAGTTAGTTGCTGGGGCGGAAATTACAATTTTGCTTATTTCTTTTTTTGTGTGGCATATATAAAACTATAATATATATACACTAATGCCTCAAGCGCCTGTGAGCGTGTGTAGGTGTATATGAAACCCGCCTTGTTGCTTGTTCTTTTTTTAATTACACAAAGTTACGGCATTAAATGGCGCCCTGTTGACAGACAACGAGCGTTGTGTCCTCGTCCTCGACTGGCAAAATGGCAAACACTCATAGCCCACACACACTCATATACATATGGATATATATACAGACACACATACTTTGCGGCACAGGCAGGTGGACAACAAAACGAGAAAAATGACATAATGCACTTGAAATGTTATCGCCTCGCTGCTGCCGCTGTCGTTGCTGCTGCTGCTGCTGCTGCTGCTGCTGATGAAACCGATTGCAATTTAATGTTCAACAACAACAATGACAACAGCAGCTAACTCCAATACTAAGAACAAATAACAACACTAACACCAAGCAACACACACAAATCAATAAGAGCAATCGCAGCTCTCATTGCGTTCAAATTTGTGTAGCATACTTTTTGGGATGTCATGCGGTCGGCGAGCTGAGTTGCTGGGGTCGACGTGATAGGGCAGGTTGGATCGGGTGGCTGGAAGACGCTACTCTACACACACGTACTCACACACATCTTTATGCAATAGGCTATGAGTCGCTGTCGCTGCTGCTGCCGCTACCGTTGCTGCTGCTCTCAAGGCTTGGCAAGCATTTTTCACGCATTTTCGCACACATTTTCACACGTAACACTTCCTAAATAACTCGCAAATATTTTTGTATATTTTCTCGGGCTTTTCTTAACTTTAAGTTCCCAATAAATTCTTAATTATGGCACTGCAGCACTTATATATTATTCCATATATATTTTAGTAGTAGTTTTTTTTTGCACCACGTCGGCCGCCTTGAAAATCAATTGGGAAAATGCCTGTTTTTTCTTTTTGTATTGCTCCTTTGCTTTGTAAGATTTTTCACGCGCCTGCTCTCACCAACACTAGCACATGCCAATACACATACACAGACAGACACACACAACACACACACCCCCACGCAGAGTCGCTCTCGCGCAGCTGTGCCCATTTACTACTAATTTTCTACTGCCTTTTTTGACTGCTCCCAATTTGCCTTTCGCTGCCGGCTTTTGTGCGCGCCGCAAGGGTGGCTACCCAAAAAAAAAAACAGTAAATTGTCAGTGTTATATAATATATTGACTCATGTGATATCTATTGATTGATTCACTATCTCATAGACATATCTAATCGCAGCAGATAAGCTAATTGAAGCATTAAGTGTTATTTTTTGGTTTTTGAATATATGTAAACCAAAAAGTTCCATTCAGCGCGCTTCTTTCAAATAGTTACAAATAATTGGATTTTTCAGGTTTTATTTTTGTGTCACATACTTTTTGCCGTTGCCCATAAAATGCGGTGCACGGCAACACTGTGCTGGCTGAAGAAGCTGCTGCTGCTGCTGCTACTATTGTTGCTCTTCTTATTCATAATTTGCGCTCATTCTCTTTGACGCTCTCTCTCTCGCTCTCTGACTTTCGCTCCCTGGCTGCTGTTTGCGGAAGCAAGCAACGGAAATGACAGATTTTGCGCTAAATTTTTTACGACCGCCGCCGTTTCCAATAGCGATGAGATAATAAACCCAGCGACATACATTCCGATTGCTTCAGTAAGAAAACTCATGCGCTACCCCCCAAAACTCATTCACACTCGCTCTTTTCGCGTGTCTCTATGAGAGACAGTCTGTGTGTGTGTGCGTGTGAGTGTATGGGGCGTGCTGCAAAGGTGTCTCGAGGCTCTAAAAATAAATGCCTGCTGTAAGCTTTAGCTGGCAACATATTTGACAACAAACTGGGCACTTCTTCATAATTAAACACTATAAATACCATATACGATTTCAGTGGGGGAAGAGCGGTGAGGTTGTGGGCGGGGGTAGAGTGGCAAGGGGCAAGGGGCTAGGGACGTTGTACATACCGGCACAAAAGTGAGGTTGGAATCGTCAGTGCTGGATGCTGCCTGCTGCCTGCTGCCTGGCGCTGAACTGAGCTGAGCTGAGCTGAACTGAATGGAACAAAACGTTTGATGAATCGACTGGTTGTTGGTGTTGGTGGTGTCGAAGGAGCATTCACTTGTTTCTTACAGCCTCTATTTTCTGTTGTTGTTGTTGTTGTTGTTACTCAAAAACAAGAGCAAGAGAGAGAGAGACAGAGAAACAGAGTGACAGAGATAGAGAGGGAGAGACACACACAGATTTCACACGCGACACACGTTTGAGAATTTTAAAAAATAACAGCGCCCTGCCCAGTTCTGCGGGGGATCGTGGGAATGTTGTAGAAGACGCGTGTTTCTTGTTGTTGTTGTTATAGCTCGTTGCTTTAGTTTTATTTGTTTTTTTTTTTTGTTTTTCTTTTTTGGCGCTTGAGCAGCACAGCTCGAAATGCGACTAGAGCGACTGGCGACAGGCAACTGGGCGACTGGGCAACTGCTGCTGGGCCGCAAAACCGGGCCGCCAGCAGCGAAAAAATTTCACCAAGCAAATTCACGGGGGCTGGCGGCTGCGCGCACACACACACACACGTACACACGCGGAGACAAAATTGTACACCAACACCAACACACGCGTACGCTCACTGAGTGAGGGCAACTCCCACCCTCTTTTTGCGCCCCGGTGGTGAGTTTTTGTACAACAACACACGGAATACACCCTTCCACACAATTGTTGTTGTTGTTTTCGCTTTTTTCTCTTGGTTTTCTTTTTTCTTTTGGCTCGTTGACTCGTGGCTTGCGCAGTTTGCGCAGTGCCCGTCGTTTCCGTTTTGCGTTCCCTTTGCCTGATTTTTCCACCACCGTCGGTGGGGGTTTTCCTATTGAATGAAATATACTTTTCGTGCTGTTGTTATTGTTATTGTTATTGTTCTTGTTCTTGTTCGTGCTGTTGTTGCTGTTGCTGTTGCTGTTGCTCTTGTTGCCGTTGTTGCTGTCAGCGCATGCGTTTTCAGCGGCACGAGAAAAGAGAACATACAAATTATACGAGACGCGGCCAAAAGAAATTTTGTTTGCCTACGACTTTTTGTTTGATATAGTACTCATATCTCAACGTTACAAAAACTTTTGGCGCATGCTGAGTTTCAAATTTGTCAACGTTGCCAGGGTTGCCATCTGGCGCCCCAAGTCCAGCCAATGGCGTTGCCACATCTTGTCTTTACATACCAAAATTCAAAGTTCAAAATTCAAATTCAAATTCAAATTCAATTGTTTTCTGTGCCGCATTGAGATATCTTGAATCTGTCATCAATTTCAATTAATCTACTCTGTGTTGACTTACAGAGCGAGACCTTCGACTGTTCGAAAACTATTTGGACAATCCCGAAGGTCGCATTCCATGCAATGATATGTGCATTGTCATCGCTCTGACTTTTAAGCCTCACCACGTTTATGGTCCACTACGCATAATAATCAATTTCCATTTAGTTAAAACAAAGACAACTGGCAAAAATATGATTTGGTCTAGTCGCTTCGTATATACACTGTACAATTATGTGAATTGTTAATTTGAAAATGTTTAAAAATATAAGCATTAGAAATTTACCTTAAGTTTATATATAAAAAATATAAAATATTATTATATAAAATATTATTATATTATATTATATATAAAATTAATTTTTTGTATTGAAAATTCCGATAATGGTTGCATTAATAAATTTAGAATAAAAAATCTATTTTCGAAGATTGAAAATTTGGAATATTTTTTATATACTGTGTAAAATTAAATATATACTCTTAAAATTTGAAGTTTTGGATTATTAAAATTAAAAATTTACTTTAAATTTTAATATATAATATATATTTATATATACTTATGATATTAAGTTTTTAAAGTCGAGTCAACCTTTAAAATAATAATTATTAGGAATAAAAATCAATTTTCAAAATTGTAAAAATATCTTAAATTTTTTAATTTTTGAAAAGTAAATATTATAACAAACTTATTTATGAAAGCTTTAAAACTTTATATCATCTATATCTATATTTATATCTATATCTATAATCTAAATTAAATAAATATTAATTGTAGGATAAATAATTATTTAACATACATGTACTTCATATTCTAAAAGAGTTTGATTAATATATTTGAATATATATATATAATTTTTGAAGTGTTTCAATAGTTTATATAATTATAAAATATATTATCTCAATACAAAAAGGATTTTTAAAATGAAGACTAAATAATCTAATGTTAAATATATATGTTTTTGATATAAAAAGATGATTGCAAAACGCTTTTTTATATATAAAATTCACTTAGTTTAGCATCATTAATTCAACAATTAGCTTCTTGAACTTATAACTAAGCGACTTTAAATTAATTAAGTAAATAAAAAACGAATTTCATTACTCATGCACCTTCTGTGACGTCGTCTGCCATAATGACGCGAGCCCTCTGATCTGCGTATGTGTGTATGGGTGTGTGTGTCTGCGTGTGTGATGGTGTGTTGCATTTCCAAGTGCAAGAGCTCGACTTCAAGAGGTGACGCGGAAAAACTCGCTGCTGGCTGGCCTCAGTCACAAGTTAGCAAAAGTGACTAGGTGGAAATTCGATTAAGTCATGATAGAGGCTCTGCGGTTGGGCATTAAATTAAAATGCATTTTCGAAATGGCCACTCAAACCTATTTACAATGTATATGTTAGTTATATGGCTAATGGGCGGCTTGTTATGACCCATTTAAACAGTTACATGCCGCCGAAGAGAATGTGAGAGAGATGAGGATGTAGATGCGAGTGAACGAGAAATTAACTGACTTTAAATTGATTTCTATCTGAATAAGGTTAAGTTGTATTTGGTTAAACGCTTGTCACACATGCGCCTTCCTTTGCAATTCTCACACTCTAGGCATGTCTGTGAGTGTCTGATTGGAAAGGGATACTAATCAGAAATCAAAGAAAAGCAGGATGTAGATGCGTGTGAGTGGGAAACTATCTGAAATGAGAAATGAAAGATGTTGGCTTCAAGTTTTCGTTGCACACAGACGACGCTCTCAGTGTTTACCAAGCTAATATTTACTATATGGCTGCAATTGGCCGGCAAGCATTAGACGTAAGACACAACTGACTAGGAAGTGGAAGAGAATAAATATTTTCTGGTTTTGTTTCTATACTGTATACCCTGCTAGGCGATTCTAATTATATGAGCTGCAGTAAAGTTCCTTAGCTTGCGCTCGCAACAAATTATGGTAATTATCATTGAGCCTAATTTATCATTAGCATATATTAAAAATAAAACCAATCACGTTTACAGCGTGAGTAACAAAGTGCGTCAGAAATCCTACAAAACAATCATCACTCCCATCAATTACCTTTGCAAATGCTAATCAAATAATGAGCACAGGCGATAAAAATTAAATATAGTGTTGCTAACTACAATGGAAACTTTTCTCTGAGTGGGTCAAAAGTCTTTATTTAATAACAATTCTAGGAAATATGTTGTATTTTTAGCCTGCTTGGGATATGTTTATATTCATCATATATTGTACACATTACTTTTACGATTTATCGTAGGTTTTCTTATATCATACTTTATCGTAGGTTTTCTTATATCATACTTTATCGTAGGTTTTTTTATATCATGTATTATACATAATTAGGTTCAAGCTATGTTGCCGACAAACACTTTTAATCCCCACTCACATACAGAGTGTACACCAACCTACACACTTGCGAGCCACCCACTTTCTATCTTTTGCGTGTCACACAAATTACTGTAAAATTGTATTTTAGACATTTCTTTGGTCGCGTATACGGCAAAGATCATAATACATTCAACCTTTGTGTGGGACCCTAACTCGAATCTAGTCACCATGTGGGCTTCGTTTTTCAGGTCATTTGCAATTGAGCCCAGCTGAAAGACAAACCGCCAACCTGGCTTTGCTCTAAAAATAGATTTGTCAACACTATAAAATATATAATAATGTGTCAAGAAATCTACGGGGTATTTACTTGCAACCATTGCATATCCGGAAATGCCATTCATATTTTTCAAATAAAACTTAAAGCTCAAACACATCTGGGTGAAACCCAAAGCAAGCAACCTTTACAAATAGCATATTTCGTATTTTCAAAATTGTTCGTGAAATTTTATTTAACACAAATTTTATATAATAATATTATAAATTATTTTATATATTATTATTATATATTATACTATAAAATTCGTTACAATTTTTAAACTTAGCTTACACATTTATATGAATGTTAATTAATGCTAAAAATTGAGCTTACAATAAAATCTTACATCAGGCGGTAGATTTCCTAACGTTTGTTTTGAGTATATTTTTGAGTCATCTGATTGCTCCATTTCTCGTATTCTCTAGAAATAAATATATATGTGTATGTATGTCTATCTCTATAAATCATTGACACCAATTAAATAAACAAGAATTGCGCTTAAAAGTGAAAATGCAGGCGTTTGCAGAATGTGGTTTAATAACAATATCGTATATAATAAATTTGACCTCGCATTTGCTCCAATTTTGACAGCAGTTAACGGTTTCTGTTTTCAGCTAAACCAAAGTTAAATTGCTGACTAGAACTGGGCCAATGGTAAAGCGAATGGGAAACAAACTGCGATATAACTTTTAACATCGAAAAAAGTTAATAAACAATATTATAATTGAATTATATTTCATCTGCTTGCTTTACTTTTGTTTATTTTTATTGCACAATTTAATAAATATTCATTAACTTATTTGCATTTAAATGGCCTAGTACAATACCAACTGATTTGTTGAATGGTTTGTTTGTGTTTTTTGTTTTTGTTGTCGCATTTAACTAGCTCGAGAGTTGAGTCCAAACATAACCTCAAATAAACACACTCAAAAATGCGTCGCAAACGAGACTCAATCGCACTCGTAATAGATACCGTAATGGAGATAAAGATAAACAAGAGATTGTTGCTAGCTTTCTCACCAAGTCAACTAAATGACTAGCGCAGCTTAGCGGTACTTGTTTTTGTTGTAGTTGTTGCTTTTGTCTGCTGCTTTGAGCTCTTCGACGTCCACATCGACTCTTCGCTCTGTCTTTACGCTTTAACGTTGTCTTTCTCTCTCTCTTCTCTCTCTTCACTCATGCTCTCCCAGTCTGCCGCGCGCACTCAGCTTATTATTTAGTGTTCCGATTTTCATTACGTTGTTTCGTTTGCCATGCGGACGTCTTCATGCTATACGTGTTGTTGTTGTTGCGCTGCTGCAGCGCTGGCGCAGCTTTTTGTTTTTGCTTCAAGCTGTTTTCATGCTCGTTCTCAAATTGAAAAGAGCATATTGATTTTGTCTATCTGTTTGTTCGTCGGAATGCTATTGTTAGTGATTATTGCTTCAGACTTGCTTCGAAATGTGCTTAAGGCTTCCTAAAAGTGTGTCGAATCGAAGTCTTTCCTAGATGATATGTTATCTATGAATATATATCCGTTTAAAATATTTTGAATATAGAAGGAATTGATATATAAGACATCTCTACAGACCTGATAGTTGAAATGTAAGCTGTTTTATTTTCTACTCTCTCCAACTCTCTCCATTTTGCTTTTTTCTCTCAATATCCATATCTCTCTGTTTATGCCTCTCCCTCTTTCTATTTATAGCTTTAAATTTTACTCCATCTACATCTATATCTCTCTCCCTCTTTCCCCCTCTATCTCGCTCGCTGTCCATATTAATTCAGTTTCTTTATAAAACTTCATAATTTTTTATGCATTTCTGAACGAGTATGCAGCAGTCGGTAGCATGCGAAAGCATCATTCATTGAATGTTTTTGTTTTTGTTTTTCGTACTGCCTGCCTGGCGGGTATTTAAAATTTCCTCATGTCGATGCCGCCACGCTCAGTCTCGATCGCAGTCTCAGTCTCGGTTTGTCTCGGTCCCAGTTTTGGGTCTCAGTTTTTCGGTTTCGGTTTCAGTCCGAGTTGAGCGTGCGTCGGCATTGGCAGCAACTACTCCTCCGTTTTCTTCGATCAACAAAATTTGTGTTGTTATTTGGATTTTGATTGAATCCAAGTTTTTTGGTTAGTTTACGCCACAGTTTATATTATATATATAAAATAAAAAGTTTTCAAAACTGTATCAAGTGCATAGAAACCATCAAGTGAAATCCGCGTCGAACGTAAAAGCCTTGAAAATTTGTGCCGTGCCTAAGAAATAAACGCTAAAACTATTGAAATCGAATTGAGAATCGATTGCCAAACAAAACAAAATCGATGCGAAACGGAAGCGCGCTGACGAAAGCGCCTACAACGAAGCCTTACGGCTTCTTTTTTTGTTAACTATTTCTTTGAAATATTTGAGACAGGAAAAAATGAACTAACTGATCTATTGATATATCGTCGTTGACTTTTGTTGACTTTGCCTCTGCGTCTATTGACACGCTGCCTTTTCACTCTGCCTCCCAAGCCCAATTTTCAATTGTTGTTTGTGTTTTCCGATAGATGTGTGTGTGTGTGCGCCTGTACGTGTGTGTGTATGTGTGCGTGGATGTATGCGAAGTTGATTTGTTTTTCACGTTTTGCGCGCTCTTGCTGGAAAATTCATTGGCGTTGCGTTTGGTCTTTTATTTAATTTGAAGGTTTCGGTTTTTCGGTCTCTCGCTTTTCCGTTTTCGCCTGCTCAGCACAATTTCTGTCGTCATTTTTAATTTTTTGTATGTTTTCGACAGCGTGGCCAATTTTGTTTTATATGATTTATTTCACCTCTGCCCAGAGGCTATAAATATATATATTTTGATGGCACAAACCGGTTGGGTAAACACAAAAAAATAAATAAAATAAAACTCCTTTAAAGTGTGTTTTATTTATTTATAATTTCTTTTGACTTGACAGCAGCCGCTGCTCGAAACAACAAAATTCAATTGTCTATTTGTTGTTGGCAAAAAAAAAAAATAAACGAAAAAAATAGAAAATAAATACTATAAAGTGCGAATTGCTCGAGTAGCAGGCCGCTATTTCACACCCATTAGCGGAAGACATTGTGCTTTCAATTAGGCGCGGCAAGTTCGTTGCCTAAGTCTTTTGATTTAGCGACATTGACAAGGCATCAATTATGTCAACACACACACATACTCTACAATTTGATTGAACCCGTCAAGCGTATGCTGTTTCAATGTTAAGGTCTGACAACAATATGCAAATGGCAGAAAAAACGTCAACAGCAACAGCAAAAGCAAACGTCAACGCAACAACTACAACAGAGTAATACGCACTATAAAAAAAATAAAAAAAAATAGCGATTTTTATTTGTGAAGACTCGTCCCCAATTTGGCTATCAAGTTCAGCAAAAGCATGCCATGCATAAATAAACAAATTGTTACACATTTTGTTGCTATGCCGGAAGCAGACACACTCAGCCGAATATCAATATATATCTATATATATATATATATATATGCATATAGCTGAGCATCTATAGCAAAAGCGAAAAGTGAGATTCGAGAGAGATTTCATCCGTTAAATAGAAAGTGCCAATAAAACGTGCTCGGTATTTCTTCTCATAACTATATTCGTCACAGATTTTTGTAACTTTTATCTTCTTTTTCGCCCTTTTCGTTATTTTTTTGCCAGCCCTTATAAACGTCACCAAATTGCCTTTTCTGCTTGTTGTTGTTGCATTTGGGCAAACAGGTCAAATAGCTAAGCATGTGTGTAACTGAAAGAAATTTCAAAAGATTTAATATGCATAAACGATTTTGCTCTCCTCACATTTGAACATTGTTAGCCATAAATACCCGCAGTTAACAATAATATATAGAAACACTCAGCGACTCGACGCTCTGTCATTTTGTTTTAAACGAAATTAGCAAGCGAAACGCAAACCCAGCAAAATTATGCAAATCTTCAAAATGGGCTTTTGTATATATATATATATATATTTGTATATATATGTCTATATACATATATATAGAAGCATATATGTAGTTGATTGTTGAGGCAGATGCACACGCTCGTACGCCAGTTTATCTATATATGAAGTAGACCTTTAGTATTTGCCCGACCCATAAGCAAATAATATTTAACAATCCTGCCGCTTCATTGCGCATTGTGCTGCGAGGAATGCATAAATGGCAATCTTCTCAACATTGCTTATATAATACGTATACGCATTCGAACAGCTGTAAAAACAATGCATACCCTATAAAGTAAGCCTGATAAGTAAGTTTGATAGGAAACGCAAACTTTTGAGACTGAATGCGGAAAGGTAGACAGAAAGAAAATGAGTTATTTGAATCTTTATGCGTCTGGCCTTTATCGTATTTGAATCTATCGATGCAAATTGATTCATATTAAGTATATTTTTGATGATATGGAAGGCAAAAATCGAATCTAAGTTCATTCGTTGTGTCACTTCCTGGGATTTCTGCAAGACAATTGCAAACTTTGCTACAATTTAGGGAATTTAATTTAAAGTAGGCCACATATACATAACAACAAACAAACGGTATTATTTTAGGAATTAGTTAATCAGTTAAAGCTAGATAAATTCCAAAAATTTCATTTCACATATTCAAAAAAGTTTGTGATGAATGTGGCTGTCGTAGTTTCTACGTGATTTAGGTGCTAAATAAAGCTTGAGTAAATAAGGGCTTTCCAATTCATCAATTATTTATGTTAAATTCACGAATATATTCTATATGTGGATATGAAAAGTCTCGGGGCATACGTTTTGCGTTGCAGTTCATTGACTTTGAGCTTTGAGGCTTAACCGACAGCGCTTATATAAAAGCGCTTTAGGTCAATTAAAATTATGCTGATGTTGCCCAAGACCTGGTCCACATAGAGTTTCATTGGAAACCAGTTTGAGGGCTAAGCAACCAACAGCATGATGCGGCATTCTGCGCCTGAGATCTTAGTTAGCAATTCAATGCAGCGGAAGCATAGTTTACATAATTCTGAGCTCAATGTCAACATTGAAAGCGCCTTGAAAAACGGAAATATATGAAGAGAAAAACAAAACTGAAATCGAAATAAAACCGAGTCATTGGGCAATTAGCCAATCGGTTGGGTAAAAATATATAAATTTTGACGGCTTTTCATATGTGAAAATTGAGCACTAAACGAAGGCTATTGCTAATTAATTAAAAGCCAAAAAAACGCAATTATGATAGATATTAAGAAGTTAGACACATGTGCAATTAGCATTAGGTTGTCAAAAGGAAACAAAAACTAAGGAAATATCCACTGTTATCTGGGGCACTGGCTTATCGATGCACGAAAGCGAAAACGAAGTCGATACTTGTCCCTGACCGTGCAGCTTAAACATTAAAAATTTCAAAATTAAGTAACATGATAGAAAAATTTTTAAATTTGATAAAAATAATCAAAGCAGCCACAGCAAACCCAGCAATCTGACTAGCTGCAGACTTAAACAAATCTTTTATTGTATTTCGAGTTACCTTTCAACGCGGCCTTGACACAAATACACACACGTCGAACAAATCACTGAAAATGATCAAAATTAATCTCAGACAAACAAAATAACAGAAATGAAATAAAATAAGCACAGCTACGCAGTTTTTGCCACAATACGCCTGGGACCTTAGGCAACCACATAAAAAAATGTAAAAAATCCAAAATATAGTGAACTAAAATCATGTGGCTCGCTTTTGTAGCTTACAAATATTCGCGTAATTATCTAATAATTGGTTAAAGTACCTCGCTTAACACACGCCCCATCAAATCAAGGCAGTCCGGCCATATGTGCAACGTCTAAATACCAAGCGATACATTCATCAGCTCCTTGACTTTTACAACGAAACAGTTTGCAACACTTCATTACTTAATTTTATAATTTTTATTGTTTAGCCCTAATATTATTGCATTAGAAGAATTTCAATGGCAATATACATCGCCATCGTTATTGATTATCAATATCAATCGTTGACAGCATTGTCATAGTTACTATTATTTTTCTATTGCTACTATTTCCTAATATAATTTTATCAACATGTTCATCATTAAAATCATATAAGCTTATGTCCGTATGAGCGCTATAGATTTTCAATTTTAAATGTTTTTCCTGTATAACATGCTCTACGAGCTTACCTTTTTACGAAACTCATGAGCCTAGTATCGACGATAAGTTTCCTTAACGATACCATAATCGTTGACAGCACTGTGAATAATTGTTCTACTCAGCAATTTTATTTTAGTACTCAATTTCAATTTTCCTCTTGACATAAGAAATCTCTATCCTGTTCATTGCTATTTTCCCAATATAATTTCCAACATTGTGTTTATCATTAAAGTCATATAAACATATCTCCTTATGAAAGCTATAAATTTAGAATTTAAAATGTTTATTCCTGTATAATACCATGCCCTACGACGAGATCTTTTTACGAAACTCATACCTTGTATTGACGAAATTACCTGGTTAACATAGCGATGTTATTTTTTTAATCTCCATACAATTACATACAATAGTCATTATCCCACTTTGAAATTAAATGAAGAAAACCTATTTAAAGGCTGTCAACGCTGTTCCCACACCCACAAGCGCCACGTCGCTGCGTAAACTGCGCAATAAGCAGAGCTAATGTAGGCATGCGTGTATAAATGTGTGTAGCAGATACCCTCCCAAGTTAGCAGTGCCCGAGACTAAGTGTCTAGCTTCACCTACCGCAATATTTTTTTTATTTAATATATAAATAGGGAAATCGTCCTAAATCATTTATCAAGATAATTTCTTTGGTCCTTTAAAATTTTCAGATTAATTGGCAGTCTTTGGTTTGGGTTCCATAGCATACTCAATTCCATTAGCATACTTGCTTCAAGCAGTGAACATTACTAAAGTTCTGCCATGCATCGCAAACGGTTTGACGACCGTAACCAGTGTATTCACTGTGCGGTGTGAAATGGGTGTTCACGTTGAGCATATTGGAAAAGCTGTCGGTTGGTGTACGCTTGCGACTTAGACTTTTAGATCGAAGGGTCATCTTGAAGCGTGGCGGCTCCACAAATTTACTCTGGCCTTGGGTTTTGCGTGCGATTGCCCGCTTTACACCATCAAACCGTTTATAGACAGGTCGTGGCAAGCCCTGCCAGGCAAGCTTTGTTCGTGGTAGCTGCTCTGGCAGCTCCATATCCTCCAGCTTTTCCTCCACTTGACGATCTGAGTACTTTGTTTTTGGAGTGTTGAACACATGCGATTGAAGCAAGGACGTTGGCTGTTTCGTTTTGTCCATTTTCAAACGATTGAAGTCATTGAGAAGCACAAGTTGCTTCTCCATGCCGCTGGGTCGACGACGTTTGGTATTAGCCAAATCTTTTGTTGGATGCTTCTGAACAGCGTTCTGCATCGGTCGCAATGGAATTTGAGTTTTTACTGTCAATTGCTGGGAATGAGTCTGGAAACGACGTACAGAGCTATCATACGGCAGTGTTGGCTTAATGAAACCACGCCGATCAGATTTCTTATAACCGGATGAGCTTTCATCGGACTCGGCGTCCGGATTGCACCGCTCATTCGGACAAGTGGTCCAACTATGCCAGTACTTAGCCTCTTGCTCTTCCGTTTTCCGTGCCAACCACTCTTTATCAATGGCCTCGCTAGCAGGCTGAGAGGTTTCTTCTGCTTTGGGTAGCTTGTAACCTTTTCGCGATTCTCGCAATTCACGCTCTTGACGTTGTTTCTCTTTTTGTCTGTGTTCACGACGGCGTTTGCTATAATCCTCGGCACTTTGATCCTCGTTAGGTCGTCGCTGATGCCTCTTGCCGGGCTTGTCTGCCCCAAAGATATCACTGGTACGCTCATACTGGAGCTGAGACGGCGACTTTGGCTCGACGCGTTTTTGCCAGCGCCGTCTGTTGTCCTCGATGATGCGTTCCTGGCGACGCTGATGATCGATAGTATCCTGAGTGATCAAGCGTCTAGATTCTGGATCCCTATTACCCTTATAGGGAGAATCGGTCTGGTCATAGCCTTCACCTTGATCGTATTTACTGTAGTGCTGATTACCATAACGCGAATCGGCAAACTTGTCATCGCTGTACTTTTTATTCATTTGCTTGAGTGCGTCGTCACCACGCTTCGCCTTCCAGTCTTTTGGCTCGTCAGAGCGAAAATGACGTACCTGGTTGTGGCAGCCAGCGGTGGTGGCGATCGAGCCATGGATGTCCCTAGCCATGCGGGAAACTCGAAATTGCCGAAACATGCGCGTGTAAAGTTTCAAGCTCTTTACCATATTCATTGCGTCAAAGTTTTTTTCGCTAATTAACCGTATTGAATTTCGAGATATGTTTTAAAGGAATTTTTTGATTGGACTTCCAAAAGTAGAGACCAAAATTTTGTGAACTGTATTCCCCCAAAGCTGAACTTATACTAACTACTGTAGACACACAATCTGAAAGACTAAAGAAACTCCATCAAGCAAAATAAGGAGACAACCATCATGGCCTACTTTAACTATTTGGAATTCTAACAGCCAACTTTATAAAGTGTTCTACAAATTTTTGACTTCAAAGGCAAACTGCATCGTTTGTGTTGCACTTTAAATAAAGCGAAAAGCAAAAATAAATCTTTTTCAATATTTTGATATCTCAATCGAACACTTGAAGACCTAAGCGCATTAAATTTGATATAAGGGCTCTCGTAAGCGTATGATCATTTTTTAGCTTCCCTGACTCAATGGCAAATAGAATTTGATAAAAATAAAACAATAAATAATTTAGTAAAATAAAGCAATGCCATACACAGGATTGAGTTCCTGAGACTATTTAAACTTATTGATATCTTCTTTCTATGTCTCTCAGTTCACAACCGTTGACACACCCAGCAGCAAATTGGCGCCACCCACAAATCTAGAGCCCTACACCATGGCCGTCATAACGGAGCATGGCAACAGCAATCGCCACAACAATAACAGCGATAGCAACAGCAAGATCGGGATTAGCAAATCGGACACTGATGCGGCACCGCATCCCCAGCGACAGCTGAGTAATGCATTGACCATACCCGAGTTCTTTGCGCATAAGAACATTTTTGTGACTGGCGGCACAGGATTTCTGGGCACAGTGCTGATCGAGGCGCTGCTGGACACACATCCCGACATTGGCACCATCTACGTGCTGGTGCGCGGCAAGCGGAATCACGATCCCAAGGAGCGCATAAATCGCTTGCTCCAGAAGCCGGTGAGTATCTTGGAGCACACGTTGATCTCTGCCCTTTTGTCATGCCCCTGACGCCGCTTTGACACTTGGCTGACCCATTTGTAGGCCCCGAGCCTCATTATTTTGAGACAATTACTGACCGTCTTTATGGCGCGTTAATTTGTCGAAGCTGAAGTGCCTTCCGCTCGGGCGTCTGGGTCTGCCTCTCTAGCAGCTCTTTGTAATGCCAACCATTTTTATAACCGTACCTACACACCTGTATGTATACACCTGTATGTGTATGTGCTTCTTTCAGCCACACTCTCTTGACTCTTTTCCATCATTATAATTTTAAACGCACTTTTAATAGCATAATAACAAATTGTATTTCGGTTTATTTTTATTTTTATTTTTACTCGCTCTTAAGCATACTCCAAACATAAAGCAAAATAATAAATCCGATGAAAGTTTCAGTTTTTTTAAGTTTTTTTTGTTTTCTTTGTTTTTTGTTTGCTTTTTCCGTGGGCTTTGTAATTATCACATTATGGAATAGGTGCTATATAAGCACTGAAATGAACATAAATCAAAGATGTGTATATTTATTTGTATTTTATTATTTTATTATATATATTTAATTTATGTTTTTTACTTCTTGAATATAAAAAATATTTTTCAATTTTCCTCTTAGAATTTTTCTCCTTTATTTTATATTTTAATTTAATATTTATTAAGGATTATATCTGAAATGAGTAAAAAGTAAAGATGGTACAATAAGTTCATTTATTTATTTTATTAATATGTATATTTAATTTACATTTTTTATTTTATTTTAAAATATAAAAGATTCTTTTCTTTTATTATATCATCTAAGATTTTTTCTCCTTTATTTGCTTTAATATTTATTGAAGATTATACCTGAAATGAGTAAAAATTAATGATGGGACATGTTTATTTATTTATTTAGTTTCATATATATTTAATTTAAATTTTATATTTTATTTTAAAATATAAAAAAATCTTTTATTTACCAAAATATCATCATTTAATCTTCTGCCCCACAGATCTTCCAGAAGTACAATGAAAAGACCTTAGCCAAGGTGGTGCCAGTTGTTGGTGAACTAACCGAGCCGAACTTTGGCTTTGCCAACGAACTGCTACAGGAGCTGCTCGACCGAGTGAATGTGATCTATCACAGTGCTGCGACAATCAGATTCAATTCACATTTGCGCACGGCGATCTTCACGAATCTGACGGGCACCATGCGGACCATTGAGCTGGCCAAGCAGTTGAAGCAGCTGTCCGCCTACATTTACTGTTCGACTGCCTTCTGCAATAGCAACAATCGTGGTCTGATAACCGAGGATGTGTACAAGTCACAATTCGATCCATACGAAATGATGAAGATGGCTGAGAACGATGAGGCTTGGGTGGATTTCACGCAGCAAAAGTGCAAGAGCTACCTCAAGGATCATCCCAATACGTATACGTTTACCAAGAATCTCTCCGAGAATCTGCTCATGGCAGAGATGGCCGGTCTGCCGGCAGCCATAGTTAGGCCATCCATAGGTGAGCCTAACTGAAAGACTATTATCTCTAAGTAATGAACTATCTGCTATTACAGTATACGGCACACTGGAGCACCCCATGAAGGGCTGGGTGGGCAATGCCAATTCGGGGCACTTGGGCTTTCTGGCTGGCTTTGTCAAGGGCATCTTTCGCACCATGTCCGGCAGTGCGAGTGCCGTAATTGATATCATACCATGCGACTATGTGATCAACAGTTCCCTGGTCATGGGCTGGTATGTGGGCACACGTAACATCGATGAACCGGAGATAATACACTGTACATCGGGCGAGGTGAATCCTCTCACCCTGTCGCAGTTCTGCAATATAATCAACGATAGCGTGGAACGTCATCCGCCCAACAGTTTTGTCTGGAAGCCATCCACAAAGCTGCGCAATGGCTGGCGCTACAATCTGTTCTTCTATCTGTTCCATCTACTGCCCGCTATGATATTCTATATACCGGAGAAACTGTTTGGCATTGGCATGCCGCAGCACACGTAAGTGTGAATTCCCTTCTAGTGTGATGTGATCCGATCTCAATTTGTAACTCTCTCTCTCTCTCTCTCTCTGTCTGCTTGCAGCGCCTATGAGTATATGCGCGTCTTTCAGAATGGCACCAAGGCTTTCGATTACTTCCTGGACAAGGACTTCCGGTATTCCATGAAGAATGCACTGCGCGTCTCCTCGCTCATACACGAGAGCGATCGCAAACGCTATAACTTTGATGCCAGCCGCTGCGATTGGTCAGAGTTTATCGATCGTTGTCTAATTGGCATTAGGCGTTTCTACTTCAAGGAGTCAGCAGTGACTACGCAATGGCATCGCAACTATTGGAAGGTGTAAGTGGTCAAATTGTTAATTGCCAAGCTCTGAATTTAGAATACTGTTTCAATGTATCGAATAAGTCGTAAACTATCAAGTCCGATATTTTATTTATCGATTCTTATTGATCACTGCTCATGATCGTCATTTCAGCTTCAACATCCTGTACTACGCCGGCTTCGTAGCGATCTTTGCTATACTCTACTTTGTGCTGACCCCCTTCTTGGGCTTCCCCATTGGATTTACCATGGCGCTCTTCGTATGGGCCTTTCTGGTCTGGTTGTAGGATGATCTTCAATGGCATCGGTAGATCATACGTATTGTGCAATATTCTATCACACATACACTCACACACATACACACCCACTCACGTTCAGCTCAGTCGTTTCCATTGTTCTTCATAGGGTATCATCATGTAGTTTTACTTTAAGCTCTCACACTTGAGTACAAGTCAGCTATATAGTAAAATCAAATAAACGTATCTATCAACAAAAACAAAGCAAATATATATACAAATACAAATACAACACAATGTAAACAAGCCCAAAACTTAGCTCAAATCGTAGTCACATAATAACAAATAGTCCTGGTATATAGTCAAATAGTTAAATGTTTGTGCACTTGTAAATTACGAAAACTAAACGTAAACGATTAAAATATGAATTATGTAAACTATTAATGAAATAAATATGACAATTTAAATGTTAAGCTAAATATCAAGAGTTTTTTTTCTTTTAAATTGTTCCCAATGTTATAATACTGAAATTTTGGCAGCCACTTTATCTGGGCTAGGTAAACCTGTTAATTAGACAATTGAACAACGAGGAAACAAGTTGGAGTCCGTTGAAGTTTGGTGTTAATGCTGTCCCAAAATTACTTTTTCTATAAATTTTATATAATTAAGTACTGTTCCCAAACAATAATTTCATCATTCATCATCCTTAAAATGTTTAAAATATGTTCCTAAACACTAAATTATTAAATAGTATTTTTAATTTTGATTATTTCATAGTTGATAAGAAACTTTTTTAAAAGATCAAATAATAGTTTTCAATTTATATATATATATATATATATATATATATATATATATATATATATATAAGCCGAATATGTCATTAAAATATTTTTCACTAATATCCACAAAAGATACTTTAAAATTTCAGATCGAAGCTGATTTAAATAAAAATCCCTAAGGTATGCTGCAGTTTGTTCAGTTGCCAACAGCTAAATAGTTTAGAAAATCGTTTTAAAGTTTACTAACACTGTAAAAATATACAGTAAAAATATTTTAAAATTTCGGGAAGACATATTAATGTTTACTTAATTATTATTATTATTATTATAATTATTATTATTTTAATAATATTTGTATTTTGAATGTAAATATATAATTGTAACCCCATGTCTGAAACGCCACTGCATAACTGGTTTCACACTTCTCGTCATGATAATGACGTTGTTTCTCATCGAGTCGTAGACGCGCCGAGAGAACGCATTGAGACGAATCAACGAGAGCCGACGAAACAGTTTCCATTCGGCCGGCGAACGTGCAAGTTGTACTCCACGCAGAGTTCCGAACGAAACAAGCATACACATCACACGCCAATACAGAGAGCAACGTAACTGTTCACAGACACACATACGAGCATATGCATGAATATAAGTGAGTGTGTGTGCGTGCATATTGTTTACTGCCGCAGCGACAGCGCTTAAACAAACAACAAAGTGAAGAGGAAGAAGCGACGACAAAAAGAAGCTCAGTTTAGCGAAGTAAAAGAGAAATTTTCGGCTCTTCGGCGTTAGATCCAACCAGATCTATAAAGCGAACGCTATATATATTGAACTGAATATCAATTCGTGCATTTCATCAACAGCTGTGCTTCGTTACAATGGCCAGGTAAGCAAACATTTTTGGACATGGACTGCCTAAAAGGCCATCTAACAAATAACTCAGGCTAGTTTGACTACTTTCGTATATATATTTTTTGTGTAAGTGTGTGTGTGCGTGCATTAATTATTTGAATTTAAACATTTGGTGCAAAGTTCAAATTCGCTTGCTAAAATCGCAATAAATTTCAATCTCTAAAGTTGCAAAACTATAAATAAGCCCCCCAGCAGATGCATTTTCCATGCACTGGGCGGGTACGCAATTTTAGAGAGTTAATTTCTTCAAGCACATATGGAAGGCATCTGGGATCTTATGTCAGAGACCCGACACTGAGCTACTGATCAATATTAGCATTCCTTTAGGCAATTAAAAAAACACTGGAAACCTTAACTAATATTTACGACTAGTGATATAACTGACAATATATATAATTAGGGGCGAAATATGTTCACAAATAAATTTGAGTATTTTAACTTTTGACACTTGGGCATTTGTATGATAATATAAAATAATTTATATTTTATATTAAGCTAAACTTAAATTTTTTCAAAGTAAATTGCTCTAAACAGATTTGACTTATCGATATCTGACGTTAGAGTTAGAAACTTTTACATTTGCTTACCTTAAAATAATTGCCCTAACTTAAAGTCAGAAAGGTTTGTAGATCTTACAAAGTTTATCAACTTACAACTCGTTATACTTGTGTACATAAAATTAGATAAGTGTGAACCTTTTTTATAACCCTTTTTATTAAAATTTCGATATGGATAATAAGTAAAGAAAAACTATTTTATAAAATCTGCGAAACAAATCAAAATGCTGAACCGAAGAATTCCAGAAATCACGTTTTATAGTTCTGCTTTTTGGTAAACCAGTTAAATTGTTTTATATTTGCTTTTTATGGTTTCTTTTACAAGGCAAGGAATTTGAATATGAATCAATGTTGTTTAAGTTGCATATATGTACATATAGGAATTAGCTAAAAATGCTGTGCAGATCTGCTCCTAGTCAAGTCTCTTTTCGCTTTTTAAGCACTTAACTGCCAAACCCATATTGGAAGACATTTAAGAGAGCAACTTCTATTCATGACGAATTGTCAATATGCATAGTTCCAAGTGTGAATTCGTTTAACAAATTGAAACTTAACATTGTTCGAGGCACTCAAATTCAACACGCCTTTTAAACTTTGACCTGGGCAACACCTAAGATTTATTTTATGTAAGCAGCAGATCTACCTGCTGCATTATGAATGACGATAATTGTTGGGGCTGAGTGAACAGATTGCTCCAACATCTCTCTGGCTGGCTAGGCATTGATACAGGAAAAGCAAACACGACGTGGCTGAGAGAAATACAACACAAAAACAATCCCTTCGAGCTGCCTGTGCTGCTGCTGTCGCAACAAGCTCCATTACTAGCAATTATGTCCGCACATAGCAATTAAAACTCGGATGCTTGGCTATAAGGTCTCATACGTCCAGACAGTTCACAGTTAATGACGGATCCTAGAACCTAGAATTAAGAAAATTAGTTGATTAAAGTTATTTATAGATACGGCCAGAGAGTCTAGCCTACACATATGTGATAGCTGCTACCTACACTTCTATAGTACATATAGAACGAATCAGAATTGACCTGTTTGCATAAATCAAGAATTTCATTTCTGGCCATAAATCCCCCGTTAATTGCCCAAGATAAGTGCTGTTCCACTTGGCCAAGTCTTGGAAACCTCAGCTAAAATCTAATCACTGCATGGCTTAAGTCAAGATAAAGAGACAATTTACTGTTGCCTCAACACAAAATGTATAAATAAAAGATATAAAAAGTTAAGCAAAACCAAACCCCAGTCGGAAATTGGCTAAGGGATTGCAAAAATGAAATTTGCGAATTTGCAAATTTGCCAAAAGCCGCAACATTTTTAATATATGTTAAATCGTTGCCACGTTAGAAGCTGTGGCTAACAAAAATTGGGTTCGGCTCACCTGCTAATGGGCTAGAAGGCAAAGTGAAAGCTTTATTCAGTTGACAGCTAAAGTCAAGAGTTTCAGAGCCAAATCTGAAGTTGGCATCAAAACTGTTTTGCCATGACTGAGCAGCTTGTGGCATTTGCAAGTGCAACTGCAGCTGCAGCTGCAACGGCTTCAGCTTTGAGCTCAAGTGTCTGCAAATTGATCGAGTGAATCCAAATATTGCGCAGCTCCAACATTAAATTGCCATTTGTTGGTCAATCAAAACACAGAGAGAGAGAGCAAAAAAAAAAAACAAAAACAAAAACAAATAACGCACACATCATTTGCATTGTTCATTATAAAATCATTTGCCATGACCAGACGAGGCAACAGACAAGTCGGAGACGTAGCCATCATTAGGGCCAATTCGAAACTGGCTAATTTAAATTACGATTGCGTGTCTCAAAAACGAAGACGGCTCGATAGTGTCTAGCTAACTATGGCCTATTTAGTACAAGATTAATACATGATATAATACCTTATACAATTAGAGTAAAACGACTTCAATTAGCTGTGCCTATCTCAAGACGTCTTGCTTGCAGTTAGTACTACATATTTATATTAAAGTCATTTCGAACGAATTACTATTATAACACTGTTATCATAAGGCTATTTAGTAATACAAATACTAAACTAATGCATTCTATAATAAGACCTTAGCTGAACATTGTTTTTCCAACTTCGACTACGTGATTGCACATATTTACATTTGTAACTAAGCAAATTGCTCAATACGTCAATACTTCCATATTTATAATGGCAATATCCAAGCATATTTTTGCTTAATTAATACTTTGATATTTTTCCACCCATTTCAAGTACCATTGATCTGCTGTGTTTTATACGTCCGCAGCTCAATTTGAATTTAGTTAAGTAGATAAACATGTAGGCGACAAATAGCAGCTAGAACTCGCACACTATATTCCCATATATAAGTACATTGTATACGTATATATATACTAAAAAACTGGTTTTGAACTGTGGACATTGGAGCATTACGTTACGGAGAAATGCGACAAACTTGTATG
The DNA here is from genome assembly GCF_003285905.1 of Drosophila hydei. Classification (NCBI taxonomy): domain Eukaryota; kingdom Metazoa; phylum Arthropoda; class Insecta; order Diptera; family Drosophilidae; genus Drosophila; species Drosophila hydei. The sequence goes on from NW_022045656.1 coordinate 4,236,873, forward strand.
ATTCCATCTTGGAGCTGCTGCTGCTGCTGCTGCTGGTGGTGCTGCTGCTGCTGCTGGTGCTTTTGTTGTTCACATTTGAAGCGTGGGGAAAGTTGGTGTTATGCAAGAGAATCTGTTAATAAACCAAGTTGCAGCAGTTATATAAATAAATTAAAAATTTCCACTAAATCAACACTAATCGAATGTTACCAATTCAGTTCGCCTATCACAGATTTCTATGCGGGACGCAATGTCTTCATCACGGGTGCCACGGGCTTTGTGGGCGTGACCATCGTAGAGAAGCTGCTGCGAGATGTGCCCAATGTGGGCACCCTGTATCTGCTGATGCGCGCCAAGAAGGGAAAGAGCGTGGAACAGCGCCTGGAGGAGCTGAAGAAGAACTCGGTGTTTGATCGTTTCAAGGAGCTACAACTGGAGTCGCGCCTCTCGAAGATTGTGCCCATCGAGGGCGATGTTGGGCTCGAGCATTTGGGTATTTCATCAAAGGATCGTGAGACCCTGATCGACAACGTAAACGTGGTATTCCACTCGGCTGCCACGCTGGACTTCTTCCAATCCCTGAAGGAGACAACAAACATTAATTTGCGTGGCACACGTCGCGTCGTCGAGCTATGCAAGCAGCTGCGTCATTTGGATGCTCTGGTGCATGTGTCAAGCGCATATGTGAATGCCTATATTACTGATGTGGAAGAGAAGCTATATCCCTCGCCCGATGATCCAGAAAAGATTATACAACTGGCCGACACACTTAACGATGAAGCGCTCAAGGAACTGGAACCCAAGTGAGTTGACCATGTGAGCCAGCTAGCTGGACGTCATTCATTTTGAATGCCTCTTACAGATTGCTCAAGGATCATCCCAACACTTACACGTTTACAAAGCATTTGGCGGAGCACGAGGTGGCCAATGCAGCATCGCAATTCCCTTGCGGCATTGTGCGCCCCAGCATGAGTAAGTCAATTCCATTTTCGGAAAAGCTTTTTTTCATAGAAAATTTATTCCAGTCACGGCTGCGTGGAAGGAGCCCATACCCGGCTGGACCATTTCAAAGAACGGACCACAGGGCTTCTTTATGGGCGCCTCCAAGGGCATTTTGCGTCGTCTACCCTTGGATCCTACAATCATTATGGACTACATCCCCATCGATGTGGTGGTCAATGGCATTATAACCACGGGCTACTATGTCAATTCTTTGAAGTAGGTATTATTAGGTATTAAAAAGTTAGGTAATTAATCTCTGTCCATTGCAGAACCAAGAATGCAGGACGTCCCGCCGAGCTGCAGATATTCCATTTGACGTCCAGCACATATAAGCCATTCCGCTTCGAGTTTCTAAAGGACAAGATCAATAGCTATTTGCATGACTATCCACTGAACAGTGCCGTCTGGTATCCCAATCTACGTCTGGTTAAGAGCTTGATGCTGTTTCGTCTTGGCGCTATACTATTCCACTTTATACCCGGCTTCTTCCTCGATTTGGTCACCAAAATAGGCGGCGGCAGACCGATGTGAGTTCGCTATGCCTTTAAGAATCAGAAATATCTTTTGCCCCAATGCCTGTATAAAGAAAGAGGAATAGTTGTTAATTTTGACAATGATAAAAATAACAAATTGCTTTCACTTACAGCTTGATGCGTCTTCACAAGAACGTTTGGAACTCGTTGAATACCTTGGAGCGTTTCATATTCACCGAATGGCATTTTGATAGCAAGCGTCTGCTCGCCCTATCCAAGACGATGGATAGTGCGGACAAAAAGAAGTTCGGCATAGATATTGGAGAGCTGACATGGGATGAATATTTCGCTAACACAATTCAAGGCGTGCGTCAATATCTGAGCAAGGAATCGCCGAAGAATCTGGAAAAAGCGCGTCGTAAAGATAAGATGTTAGTATATGATTCGCAATTTCATTCGCATTATTTAATTCTCTGCCGTGTTTTGTAGTCTTCTGGGACTTCATGTGGCGCTGCAGCTTGCCTTTTACTATGGCGTCTTCAAACTGATTGTTGGCTTGACGGGCGTTTCCTCTGCGAAGGCTGCTCTCATCTTGCCTTTGTTTTACTATCTTTTTGGACTGATTTAGGGTCATTGTACATGTGCGAATGTATGTTGTGTTGTTTAACAATTTCTCAAATAATATTTATGATTAATACAATTTAATCAAGGTTTGGTGTAAAAGCTCTTCACTTATTTTAAATTTAAAATAAAAGACAAGCAAACAGCATACCGCATTTTGCAAGCAAACCAAAGTCTGTCACTTATTTAAAGTTTTCGAGTGTTTCAAATTATTTTGAATCTCTTCTATGCTGTGTTTGTTCTTGATGATTTTATAGTTATTAAGCGCCCTGTGTTATACGATAAAGTTATTCGTGTCTTTTAATGTATCGATATGAATGGTACAGTTATCTATCGATTGTTTGAAGTCGCTACTGCGCCTACTCTTAGGACTCGATTGGCTCTGTGATCAATTTTATAGAAGATGCTAAATTGAAGGTCAGCCTTCATCTTCTTGCTTAACTGTCATGTATTAGTATTCATTTTGTTATTTAGATGTACAATTGTTTGAAATAAGAAATGTCATATCTAGTAAGTAACATGAAGTGTCGCTGTTAATAGCAGTTCAGCAAAATGTTAAGTTGCAGACACTGTTATCAATCAATCAGCTGTTTCATTTGCCACACAGTTCGCGGATCAATCGGATCGCGTAGAAATTAAACGAAAATCAAAATAATAACTATTAAATTCCAATAATCGCTTTGGCAAAAACGTAACGAAACGGAAATAAACGAAGTGAGCAAACGAGTGCAAGTGTGTCTTTTTGCAGCAAAGTGCAAAAGCATTAGTGAAAGCCAAGCAAGGGCCAGAAAGAGAAAAAGTGAAAATACAAGTTGATGCAATCGCAAAGTGCTGAACAGTAAACATAGTCACAGGGCGCGTATTTTACAAATATTCTTACAATTATTATTGGTAAGTAAATAGAATTAACAAAGTTAACAATATATATGTATAACGATATATTTATGCACTCAACAAGTTGGTCGCTCATGTTTCGATGTGTACACACTGGTCTTGCATTTTGGGCCATGTTTCGTGTAATTTCTTAACCTGGCTGGCATTTTACATTTTATTTGAATTATGTATTTTTTTATCTATTATTGCGTAGCGCTGCTACCAATGTCACCTGTTTTAATGCGCTCACTCTCTCACTCGCACTCACACATATACAAACACAGAGACGATCTGGCTGGTTTTTATCTTGTTGTTGTTGTCGTTTTTTTTGTGCCGTTAATACAGCAGCGTCGTCGCTGTCGTCGCTCTCTGCGTGTCTCTTTCGCACTCTCGCTTCCCTGTGTGTGTGCGTATGAATGTTCGTTTATATGCGATTGCGAATGTGTGTGTTCGTGTTGGTATGTGTGCGATTGTTTGTAGGTATTTTTATATGAATATTTCCGCCCCCGCCCCATTACCAAATGATAACACACAAAAACTGTGACAGGGTCCGGAGCTTAGAAACGACGGGGTCCGACGTGCCGGGTCTGGCCCATTGCCTATTTGCCATAATGGCCTTAATTCTTATGAAAATATTTAAATATGTGTACGCTATAGATACGCATGTATTTGTTATATTTTTCCACATAATTTCTAATCTAAATGTGCAAATATTGATTTTCTATGTGTGTCTGACAGTTTTCAACATGCTTTATCAATGGCCCTCATTGTTTTTTTTTTTACCATATTTCGGCGCTAACAGGTGCCAAAGTCGTATTCTGTCGATAATTGGGAACGTGACACGACACTTTGTTATAGTAAAAGCATTTGAGCTGCAACAATTATTTTGGGAGTATATAGTCTGGGAAAATTATGTTTTGAAGAGTATTTATATACTCTAACAAAACGGAAATTTGTTACGTGTCAACTAAAGTTTTATCGAAAAACGATTTAATAATAAAAATAAAAACCAGATTGTTTCCATTAGTGATAAATGTATGATATGGAACCCGCATGTTGATAAGATTTTGTTGTTCTTTAGATTACAGTAAATACTGATGCATAGTTAATCTATTAAATCTATAAATTTATCTATATAGACTTGACTGTTGACATTTAAAAAACACGAATTGGCTGAGTGGGTCTCAAACTGTGATCCTCATAAAAAGGTATGACTTCCCTATTGTATTGATACTTACATTTCTGCAATGTTCCATCTCTAAGGAATATTTTGTCCTTCGCTATGAAATTCATCGAATTGGTATGAAAGCTCTCATCCTTATTTAGTTTCAGCTTCTGTTCGGTTGCTATCGATATATCGCTGCTTTTGTGTTCATCGCGTTTTTTTACTGAGCCTCATCTTTTCATGTAGTGTAAGCTTTTATTTTTTTTACATTTAAGCAGAAAGCAGAGCGTTGCTTGTGTTGTTTTTTTCTCAGTTGACGTCTTTGTTTATATACGTCGTTGTAGCTGTAGTTGTTGTATCTGCTCTCGCGCTTTGCTCTTTGTTGCTGTTATTGCGGGAATTTCCCTGCATATTTCCCTACATACGTACATTTTTAAACTATATACATACGTACGTACGTATTATATTTAGTTCATAGTGTGATATGTGCGCGCAATGTTTGTAATTGGTGCGGTTCCATAAGCTCCACTTGGCCTATCACTATCGCAATATTTTATATATATATATATATATATATATGTATATGTAATTATATATTATACACATGCATGTGTATAATAATATAAAATTGTCGCCAAGCACGGTACTAAGAGCGTTTCCCAGGCTCGCGGCGATAAGCGGCAACCACACCTGCCAGAAATCCCTTCTCCCCGCCCCTGCTGATTGTCATTTATTTATTTTTTCACGCCCAAATGAGCAGCGTCTAAATATAACTGAAATTGACGTTGTTGTTGTTGTTGCTACTGTTGCCTTTGACTCCGCTTTGATTATTTGCTCATTTATGAGGAGCCAAAGAACCCAGATAGAAAAATCCCGAAAAAAATAAAATAAAAATTAAAAAATTCAAGACAACAAAAAAGTATTCATAAATAAATAAATAACCCGTATTAATGTCTGCATTATCGGGCCCAAGTAATGTCTCAGGCAAAAGCAGGACAGGCGAGTGGAACCACGTTTCTGCTGTCTTTTTTTCCAATTTGAAATTCGCGCTAATGACGTCAGTCAAGGCCTGACGTCTGCAGAAAATTCCGCAAAACGCCTCTTCAAATTATTGGCAAGCAGCACCCGCACAAAAACAACAACAAAAATTGAAGAAAGAAAAAGAATAAAAAAGGCAAAAAGAAAAGGAGAGAAATCACAAAATAGAAAATAGAAAACAGAAAATAGAATATAGAAAGAAAAAAATAAAATTATTCTCGTTCCATTTTTGCGCGTTGTTTCCATTTCATTTCATGTCTTTGCATTTGATTTATAATATTTCGTTAATACTTGTTCAATTTTCCTCAACGTATTTTTTCTCTCAAAGTGAAAGTTGTTTTCATGTTGTAGAGCAGAGTTATCTAGTAATATTCATTCTAGTTTTTCTACGCATTGCCTTCGGCCGATCCGATCCGTATGTTTTCTGTTTCAGAATTGAATGTCTCGCACATACAGCAGGGGGATACATTGTCATTTCCCCCCTCATTTTTGTTGTGTGCAAAGATTTTTTTGCTTCGTATTTATTTATTTATTTATAATCATTTTTCCTTTTCTGTTTTTTTTTTTTTTTTTTTTTTTTTGACAAGTCAGACACCGAGATTTCCGGTCAATGCATTGATACTTCAAATTGTTGGCCTTCAAAGACAAAAGCAGTACCGTAGGCTGCGAACCAATATCTACTGTAATGTAGATTACTTAATTGATAAAAATAAACGTGATATACTTTTGCTGATAGGGGAAACGTCAGTACATTTAACATTAAAGTTCAATTCAAAGGGTTTTTAACTATTCGAATGCTATTTTGATAAGCTATCAATAATATTTCTAGGTATTCCATGGAAACTGATAAATTGCAACATACAATTTAGCAGGAAAACTAACTTTGGTGATAGCATTTACATTCAATTTAGCAATGCGTTTAACACGAGTATTAATTTGTTGCATTTAATGTTTATAAACAAACTAATTAACACTACATAAAGAATTTCGTTTACAATTCTTTAAATTAAAATTAAAAAAAAAATTTGCATTAAATTTGCCAATAAATTTGTATTTGAATTATTTACTTACTGCGCTATTGACATTATCCGTAACATTTAGTTTACACTTAACCTTAGCCTGAACATAAAGTTCTAATTCATATATCTACTCAAAAGACTAATCCAAATGTTAACATTAACTGTCAGTTTACCATCTCCCCTTACATTAACCTTTAAATCTATATTGTTTCGTGATTTGAGATGAGAAAAACCCCCAAAGAATGCAACATGCTTGTAAACATCGGATGACCAACTTTAAAATCCGCTGATCGACTGCGCGGAAAACCCGAAAACACATTTTCTCATTCTTTTTTGCTCTTTCGCGTTTGTTTTTATTTTTATTTGTTTTCGATGTAAACCGTTCGAAAGGCACGCGAAGCGACGCCAACATTTTTTGCACAAAAGCATTTTAATGAATGGAAATTTTGTTCCGTCCAATTACAAGAGGATTCGTTCCGAACCGTACCGAGCCGCATCCACACATAAAACTTATATGTGTTGCCATAAATTTAATTACTTTGTAAACTTGTGCAAACTTATTTGTTGTTTTGTACTCTGAACACAAGTTTAATGCTTTTCGATTTTTGCGTGTGTCAAGACAAATAAAACACGCTGTTACCTGAGCATACAATACTGAATCTATAGAGTATATGAATATATGCATATACTTATTTGTGATATATACGAATACTCTCTGTTTTCTTCTATATACTAGCTGCACTTTTTGACGTCGATTTCCTTTCCCAGTTGACGACTCGTGCATATCTCGTATAATACACATCTGTATACACTTGTATGTGTATATGTATGTCCATATATATATCTATTGCAAGTATTGCTAGCTAATTGTGAAGGTCGTTTACGTCTGCAGTCGTCGTTCACATGTTTGTCTACGCTACACCCTCGCTATAAGTCACACGAAACTGGCAAACAAAACGAGAATAAGAGAATTAATTGAAATTAAACAAATTTTCATTAACAACCCCGCAATCCCCCTTTCACTCTTCTCAATCAAGATATGCCCAGTAGCCCCCAAAAAAATGTGTGCTGAAGATGTTATACACTATTAGGTAGGGTATACAAGAAGTATTGCTGTGAAAACTATATACCAAAAATAATATATTTTATTTATTGTAAAGCTCGTGGCTTTTTAATTTGAATTTACTTCTTTTAGGAAAGTTAAAGTTTCATAATTTCATAAGTAGGTAATTTAAAAAAAATTCTAGTTCAAAAAACTAGCAAATTTAAAGAGTATTTTAAGCATCTTATACTTTTCAACGATCAAAACTGTTTTGGCTTTGCCAATTGCGAAAATTAGTTTCATTGTGGCAAGGTCATTTATGCTTATAGTAAATTAATAAATATCCATATTTCAGTTAGCCAAATATGCTTAGAGATAGAGAGCCATGGGAGCTCGAAGTACACACAGAAAATATTTAGATATAATTCGCACTTTAAATCTAGGTAATTTCCAATTACTGAAGTATTCCTACTAGTGACTCTGATAGAGTGTTAACAACTTTTCGATACTGTATCTAATATAAGTACTATATATTTTTAAAGCTATGGATATATTTTAGTCGGGTACACGACTAATTTGCAGCTAGAACAACATTTTGCAAGTGATTTATTACAGACCTCCTCTCTATAATAACTCTTGAGAGAATTTCATCTAGTGTTTTGAGCTGAGATCATTAAGCTATTCAGTTGGATCACTCTTGATCTCCACTGCAGATATTTTGTAAATCGTGAACGAGCATTTTGCAGTCGATTATGCCCGACTAAATCGTACTAGTTGCCTTTTACTCTTGTTTTCTTTCTTTATTAATTGCTGCTTAATTTTTAATTTTCTCACCATCTTCTTAATGTCTTTTTTTTATCATATTTCGCTTATGGGGCGGACATTGAAATAAACAAATTCTGGAATATATATAGGTGTATATATGTTCGTATATGTGTAGAAACAAATTTTGTTGGCTGTTGTCTTCGGATAGATATAGAGAAATATAAATATTATTTATGTCTGTGGCTGGCCATTTTAATGGCGCCATGTTAAATGTGCCATATCCAAATTTAATGCCAATGCTTTATTATTAATACGTTTTTTGTGCATAAATGTTTGATTTTTATTGCTATAGTCGTATATTTTATGATAAATATGTATGTGTGTGTGTGTCGCAAAGTTTATTATTTGTTTTTATACTGGCTGTCAGTTGGTTTCTATGTTTCCAAAAGCTCAGGTGAGCCGAAATTCCCGAGCGAAAAGAGAAATGCGAGGGCAGTATAAATACTTTCACAGTTTTAATTTCTATTTAATCCTCGTGTTGATGTCAGCGATTAATTTTGTTCTTTCGGTCTATTAGATGCCAACGTAGCTATTAAATAGTTTTCTTTCAGCCAGACATGTTATTTTTTATTTTTAATGAATTTCATTCTTTAACAACTCTTTCACCTCAGCATATCATTTATTTTCTATTTTGTTCCTTTTGTCGTTGTTGTTGTTGCTTAGCTAGATTTCAGAAAAAATTTCATTCAATTATCGATGCTTTTGTGCAACACCCACACAAAAGTTTATTTTAAGAAATTTATAAGAAACAAGAAAGAAAGAGAGAAGACGAGAGAGAAAGAGAGAGAGAGAGAGAGAGAGAGAGAGTACGCGAAGGGGGAAAAATGCTATGCCAAATTGCTTGACTGTGTGCGTGTGTCAAAAATATTGAATGATTTAATTGATTCGTTTCACTTGATCTTAATATAAAGGCAACGCCAGATATACATATATAAATATATTTATATATTATATTGCCCGACTTAACAAGCTGATTAAAGGTTGATTTTGTGGCTATCCGATATATCACGCGATATTTTTAGTTGTTACATTACGCATACGTCACATGGTTCAGTTCAGAGCGCTGAAGAGGAAATTACAATTTCTTTTTGTTTTTTTTTTTTGTTATCTGCGGGCATTCGTTGGATGCAAAAAAAATATATACATAAATATTCTCTCACATAGGCATGCATGTGTGCTTGCGTGTGTGATATTTTTTTGGCTCTACTCTTTTCGAATATTTTTGAAATTGTTTTCAGTTAATCGCTGGCATTTGAAGCGTTCAAACGCGTCTGAAAACAAACAATTTTCGGTCAGGATTTGGTGTTGATAAGCGAACTTGTGCTGAATAATAATAATATACTTATTTGCCGTATAATTACTTATTAGAAGTGCGCCTGGAAACAGCTAGAAAATTTTTTAAAATTGTGAAATATCTTTATTAAAGTTTTCTAATATGCAATAAAAAGTGCACCTGCCCATTAAAAATATGGAGCTATATAGACTAATGGAAACTGTTTATTTTTATTTAATATGCAAAAAAAATATATGCAAATTATAAACAAATAAAGGAAACCAGAAAAAACTGAAAATAAATGTAAATGTGAAAGGAAAAGAACACAATAACAAATCGTTTTGCTGCAGTCAAAATATATAAAGTTAAAACTAAAACAATATATATGTACATAAATAAATAAAAAAGTAATAAAATATATATGTATACATATAGATATATTTGTTTAGACGAAGCTCAACAAAGGCCATTAAAAGATTTAGAAACGTCATCGATCAAATTAATAAGGAAAGAGACAGAAAACAGAGCTCGCATTTTCCGCGAATTTGCAGCTGTTGAACTGCATATCTTAAATAATAAATTATACTATTTAACTATTTTATCGAAATCAAAATGTAAGTCGATTAAAACGTATAATTTTCGCCAGCAGCTTTGAACTGGTTATGATAAATTGCCTTTCTTTGCCATACATCACTGGGCCAGTTATATATATATATATATCCATCTGTTTCGCTGTTTACGCTTTCTCTTTTTTATCTATAAATATGTATATTTATGTCATCCTTGACACTGTCCTATCAGCACGCGATACTGAGATTTAGCTAGTATGACTTCTATGTTTGCTCACTTAATATTATTATTTTTATTCGAGTTTTTTCTTGGCGATTTTTCCATATTATTTTTCTTTTAAAACCTGAGCAATTTTTTATGTCGCGTATTGTGTCATAAATATTTTTAAATTTCCTCTGTCATTTGTTTATTGTTTTCGGCGCTTAAGCAAATTGTTTGAAGCTCTTTGATTTTGTGATTTTTCTCGATTTTCCCGATTTTCGGATTTTCTTAATTTTTGCCAGGTTTTTTTTGCATTTGAACTTGCCGACTTAGTCGCCGTGCTAAATCGGGCCATGAACTAATTTTGCATTTCTCCCATTGTTTTCCATTGCTAATGCAATTAGCTAACTAACTCATGTCTTGATTGTATTTGCAGGTCTGCTACAGTGACAAATGATGGCCTAAAATGGCGGCCACACCACCAATACCGCCCGGAGCAAATAATTTCCAATTAAATGGCAATCCTCCGCAACAGCAACAAGAGCAACAGCAACAGCAACAGCAACAAGCAAACATCAGTAACAGCAGCAGCAATACGCCCACCATAGTGGAGGCACTGCAGCAACACTTTCAATTCAAGGCACTGCTCAACGCGGACGAGGATCAGCAACAACAAGAGCAGCAAAGGAATAACAGCAACATTTTCAGCAACAGCAACAGCAACAACAACAACATTAGCCGCAGCAGCAGCTATGAACAGCTGGAGGAGTCTGCTTGTAGGCCCAAAGCCAAGCTAAGCTGCCAGTGCACAAACATTAGTATTATGCATCTGTTTCACGAGATGAAGCAGGAGTTTCCCACGCTGCCCGATGCTTTGGTGACGCAATGCGTCAATGAGAATTGCCATCAGCGCGACAATTGTATACAGATGTTGAAGAAGGAGCTGGTGCTGCATCCCTCGCCCGTACAGTCATATCCCGCTAAGGTGGTGCAACAGCAGCAGCATTTGCAGCAACAGCAGCGCCAAGCCAGGCCACCGACGCCTTTGAAGCCTTCGCGGGCTGCACCCACCCAACCACCGGTTGGTGTTGAAACGCCGCCAGGCACGCCCATTGCTCGTACACGACCCACCACGTTGAATTTGCCGCGTCAGCTAAACGCACAGCTGCAGCAGAAGATACAACAGCGACAGCAGCAGCAGCAGCAACAGCAGCAACAACAGCAGCCGCAGCGACAACAGCTGACGCCTAGCGCGCAGTACAAGCCGCTGCGTCGCGCCCCGCCGCTGCCACCGTTGCCGCCGAAGCCGTTGGCAGTTGCTTCGAGCAGCTGCTCCAATGATTCCTCCTGTCTCACCAGCCCCCTCAGCTCTAGCGAGTCGGAGCTGTCGCTCAATGTTTCCTTATCATCGCCAACGACGGCGTCGGTCGCTGCTGCGGCGACGACGTCAGCTGCGCAGTCAGCGGTGCCAGCTACTGCGCAGTTACGCTCGCCTGTGCGACATCGTTCAGTCATCACGCTGCAGCCGGAGCCGCCGTATGCGCGCGAATTTCTTAGCAACGCGGTTAATGCAATTTCGCCTTCGCCAGCACCCACGCCCCCATCGCCCACATCCGGTGGCAGCACTCCGAGCGGTCGCAAAAGCTTCACCTCACTCAATCTCACGCTGCGCCAGCCGCAGATCAGCAGCAACGGTGCGGCGCCCTCGACGATCGACATTACGGCTGGACCGGCGGCTAGTGGGAACGGCAGCAGCGGCATCACCTACTCGAGCAGCAGCTTTGATGCACGTCGCGGCACCCACAAGAATTTCCAGTTAACCGTAACGGACGAGGGCAGCGTCTTCAGCGCAGGCTGTGTGCGTCCCCAGGTGCCGCTCTATGCGCCCTGCCCGCCGCCCCCAACCACACCACCATCCCAGCCAGGAGTGCTGGTCACCGATGGAGCAACGCCAACAGCACGACAGCAACAGCAACTGCAACTCCAGCTACAGGATCAGGCCGTAGCAGCAGCTGCAATCGCAACTGCCGAGATGCCTGAAATATTTCCATATCCCACACAGGCGCAGAATCATGTTGTCGCCTCCAACTACAACAACAATCATCTGCTTAACAGCAACAATAGCAGCGACAACAGCCCCAGCGTCACGCACATGCCCCTCTACGAGGGTGTTGTGCCGGAATCGGATCGAGAAGGTGAGTTCGAAGATAAAGAAAGATGAGCTCACGACATCAGACAGTGTTATCTACGAAGCAATTAATCGCACAGATTAGCTCTGATAGACGAGCAAGTGTAGAACTATTTTTAATCAAACTCAGCATTTTTCAGTAGCCAATCAATTAAAATTTGATATAATTTTCGATTGCTTAGACACTCAAAGCTGACCTCTAAAAACTAATGCTTAAATGAATGTAGCTGATATGCATTTATAGATAATGATATATAAATCAAAGTTAGATATATTTCTAATTAATCAAAAAAAAAAATGATTGATATGCGAAGCTGGTGCTAAGAGTGAAGAACGCAAGGAAATCATCTTTAAAGGGAGCTGTAGAAGTACTTATATATTCTAAATATATTCTAAACTTAATATAATAATTAATATAATAATGTAAAATATTTCTGTTCGATTTCCAGAATAGTAAAACTTTGGATTTGTTTTTAGCTTATGAAGATTCATTTAACATTATCCATTTAACATAATTAATTTTTTGTGTAAGCATGGCTTCAATATTAAACATGATCGGCGAACAACCCAAAGTAATTTAGATACTAAATTATTTTTAGAATTTCACATGTTTCGCAAGTCTAAAATCGCATTCGTTATCTGCGGCGCAATTTTGGTTTCAGTGCCCGTTTCTCCATACGTTATTTATAGGGGGTTTTTTTTTACTTGTTGTTGTCAATATTCTGTATAATAGGTCTAATCGCGGCAGCCCTTATCAGGCAATTCTGTTTACAGTTGATAACAAATTGAATTACGCCCCGAATGTTGCGAACAATGTTACGAAATGTGAAACTCTTTAACTAATATTTGCCGTACATAATCACACGAAAATATATGAGCACACGACTTAAGACGACACAGTCTTGATGTTAGTTCAATAATTACATTATCAGAAATGAAATAGTAGAGATCGATATCTATCGATTGTAGACAAAATGTGCTCGAACATGAAAAAGTAGAGATCAATATTTGTAACTTATTCAGGGCATATATATATCAAGAAATACATCAGATCACCATTTACTATATCTGGTTGTCATAAAGGCCTTTAAGTTGCCTAATCACCTGTTTCTATTCACACAAATCGATATTTATCTGTGTTGAATACAAGTCTGAAGCTATCAAAAATGATTTGATATATCTACCTTTAAGCATCTATGCAATCAGAGCAATGCGACAGTTAAGCCACGCCATGAATCCCAATTTAATTATATAAATATTTGCTAAACTGCCATAAGTTATCTGTTACGAAAAGCAGGGATATACTAGATTGGTATTCCAATTTCCGCCAAGCATACGGGTTAGATTAGTGCTCATATGTACATAACTAGCTTTCTTGGTTTGATATAAGAATAATTGGGCTTATCATTCGTTTGTTATATTCTAGCCAAATTTCGACTGGTTTGATGCTGCTAAATTTTTTCGAAATTTTCCACTCATTTGAAATGTTCTACAATATAAAGCTGCTAATTTTATATATTATTTTTTAATTCATTTTCTACATATAAATAATATCAGCTAGCTTAACTGCCACGAAGATAAAATATAAATCTTAATAATAATCCGAATAATCTTTTCATGCATTTTTCAATTATCATTTTCCTTTTCGATTGTCCAACCTTCTCGAATATGCAGATAGCTTACCTATATAAACAATTTACCTAGGTGTATATATATACAATAATATATGAAATGTAACGCCCACGCTTCGATTTCGTTGTGTATATAGATTGAGTCGGACACATTATTTTCTGTAGAAATGTCTCTTGTCTGTACATTTGCCATTCTATTTCGTTTTGTTTCATTCCATTTCGTTTGGTTTCGATTCCGTTTATCTCGAACAATGTGCCGCCACCAGCTGCGCATCTGCCGGTCTTCGACTTAGTCCCCCGTCTCCGTTCCACATTTTATTTTTACAATGATTACGCTCTCGCTCTCTCTCGTTCTATCGCGCTCTCATATTATTTTCTGCAATGTATTTGTTGTTGCTGCGACTCGTTCAAGTTCAGGGCGAAAATGCGAAGAAGACGTCGGCAACAACTTAGTCTGATTCCGAATACGTATTCGAGTCCGAATTCTAATTGGATCGTATTTGATGTTCCACTTGACACATTAAGCATACGCAGAGTACGCATAAGTGCTTTTGATGTAATATTGAATTCGATCGATTATAATAAATAAAATTAAATTGTCACGAAGTTCTCTGAAAACATGCATATATGTATATATATAGAAGCACTTAACGCATTTGCTTTTAGCGAAGCCTTTAAATGGCGACAGTCAATCAAATTAAAACAACACTTTTTACGCTTTTACTTGTGGGAAAAATCTTGGAATTCTTCTTATCCATTAGCTAATTAATTTATCAATTAAAATGTCTACACAGCACAAAGCACAACCAAATGACGTACAACAGCATTTTCATTTGCTTTCTTTGAATATGTATATGTATATGTTCATTATGTCAGCTTGATCCTCCTTTGGCCTATTGCCCTGTTTGCTATTTCCGCTAGAAATCTATCAAAATGTCTAAAAATATTTGTCTGCTTTTATTTAATTTTATTTAAACTGTTTGCTTTTTTCATATTTTTTTTTTTAGTTTGTTAAAATCAAATTCAAAAATCGTTTCAAATCGGGCGTTGCGCTGCTTATTTTCAGTCAAAAATAAATTATTATTAGATTGATTTCTTGGGTGTTTGCGCATTTTGACTAAATTTAAATTTGTTTATGAACTTTTAGCGAGCGCAAAAATGCGCGCCTTTATTTTTAGCAACAAACAGAGTAATAAAATGTGAGCTATAGAGCCATAAATATACCTACTGTATATATATATATATATATAAATATATATATATATGAGTGCAAATATACATATGATTGTATATAGATAAATATAATTTATATATATGCTTAATATATATTTAGGTAATTAACTCAACTTACTGATCGATATATCCTCATCTTATTTGCAGCGCATTCAGCGACCATTGAGCGCCAAAAGCTGCGACGCGACAAGCTGGCCAATGCGTTGCGTGAGAATAAGAAGCGTCTGCTTATGCTGGAACAGGAGATCAACATTTTGACCGAACCGGTGCCAGTGGGCGAATCTGAAAGACTGGATAGAGATATCAAGAAACTGACTGAGGATTGTCAACGGCTACTCAATGGTATTGATAACGGTTTTATCGATTAGAAGTGATTGGAAATAACAGTTGCTTTATTTCACAGATCCTCAGCTGAATGGCAATGCAGCCGCGCCAAATTCCATGAATCGTCAACTCTCGGCGCCCTCAGGCTCACACCAGCAGCAGCAGCAGCAATTTCCTAGACAGCGTGTTGCTCCTGGTAGTGCTCGGGCTCAGGTGCCGCCCAATTCGTTGCGGCTGCACTCGGTGCCCGCGGCGCAGACTCAGTCTCATCTAGATTTTATGCAGCAGCACAGCAGTGCGCCCAACTCGGCGTGTTTGACACCGCAGCAACAGCAGCAGCTGCAAATGGAGATGGAGCCGCCGCCCACCTATGCGCAATACTATCAGTTTCAACAATTTCTGCAACAGCAGCGAGCAGCTGCAGCTGCAGCAGCAGCAGCAGCGGCGACAGCAGCTGCACCACCAGCATCACCTGCAAGAACAGTTTCCCAGCCACGCGCCAGTCAAGAGGAGGAGGAGGAGTCCCTGTCCGAATCGGAGGTGGACGAAGGCGAGGAGCCACTGGATATGTGGGCCTGCAACTTGTGTACATTCCGCAATCATCCGCAATTGAATATATGCGAAGCCTGTGAAAATGTTAGGATCCAGCCGGGTATGATACGCATTGTGCCTAACTCTGCTGAAAACGCCACAGCCACGGCCACGGCCACGCCCACAACAACAAATGCAGCCAGCGCTGGGCTAGAGGCCGATGCTAATCGCCAGCAGCCATACGCTTTGCACACGTGACAGATTGCTCGTTTTTGATCATTTGATTGTTCGCTGGCTTGCCTGCTTATATCATTTATAAGTGTACTAATTGTCAAGCTACGTTGTTCTTTGTATCAATGCAAAGTTCTCTTAACATGCATGGGTTGCGCACGTTGTCTGCATGTTGGCAACTTTGAAACTGTGATAGCATATATATTTTAAATTAGTTTCCAGCTAAGCAAATTAAATAAAGTCATGGCACGCATGCAGCCTCTATAAATACACTAAAAAAAGTAAAATAATTTAAAAACAAGCGAAACTTTTGCTCATCAGAAAGACACGACAAAGCTAAATACGAAACATATAAATAAAAACCACAAATAACAGGTTACATTATTAAACCGCAACTTATAATATCCATAAACAATTCAGTTTATGTTTTATTAATATTTATGTCAAATGCATATGCCTCATTACCTGTTTTATTGTTAGCGTCTGTATTACTAAGCAAACAAAGTTTATTATTATTTTAAGCAGCTTGCATAAATAAAGAAGTTATTATTTAAATATTTACACAATTTGTTGTTGTTGTTGTTGATGTCGCTCCGCTCACACGTCACCTAAATTTATATTAATTGCAACTCTTTTCTTGCAGCGCCGATTCATAATCGAGAGGACATACATATAACGCTCTCGCCCGGCGAAAATCGTAAGCATTTTATAATGTCAAGTAGTAGCCTGGTACTTAACATAGCTTTGCTCCATTCCAGGTATTATACACTCTTGGATTCTTTCGTGACAATCGGCGAAACTCTAACAATGAAAACTAGACAACACACTTAATTTACTTATTTATTAAACATATTTATTTGGCTTTTTTGTATCATATTAATGTATATATTTAATGCATACGCTGCTGGCAGCGTTTACTACAGTAATGTATTTTTTATGCTATTTGTTGATATTCTGGCTTAAGAATCGAAGACTCGGTAGAACAACTGTATATAAAAAACTAGTAAATTTAATACGTAATTATGTACATTTTGTCAATATAATATATTAGGTTTTCTACAAGGAATACAGCAAAAATCGAATATGCAAACATTTTTGTAAGCTTTGCTACAAAAATATGTTTTAACTTACGAAATTAAAGTGCGAATGAGAAAAATACAAATTTACTGTTTTATTTCAAACTAAAATCAATCGGGGAAAACACAAACGCCCACACTATCGATAGATTTTATTTCGATAGTTAGTAATCGGAGTATCTGAGTATCCGTTAACCTCATGCAACAGGCAACAAAAACGAAAGCAAAATTTGTGGCGCATATTTGTGTAAAAGCAAAATAAATTCTACGATAGATGTGGCTCTGCTTCTGCAGTCACAGAAGAACGCACAATTATTAAAGTATATAGACTTTCACAAACTTAAAATTGAAAACAAAAATTCGTTTCTATGAAGCACCAGCGACTGATAAGAGCTGTTGCGATAGCTAGGTAGAGATGTGTAATACCAAGTAACCGGCTACTATCGCTGAACTCAATGCAACAGACGGATTGACACTGATTACCTTTAACAAAAAGTGCAAGGAAAAGTTGGGGTGCATATTTGTGAAAGAGTTAAAAGTTATTTCTACGATAAACGTAGCTGTGCTTCAATTGTCGAACTAGAATCTGAAAAGTTGAAGATGAACGACGTGGACAATTTTTTCACAAATGGTCCGCGCATTCCTCGCAAAAGTGTCAATTTTCAGCAGGTACTGCCTAAAACGTATTATTTTCTGGACAATGAGGCCTACACCGAGGACCACATTCTGGTTAAAAAGCTGTATATGTTTCATGTGGCGCCAGCGGTAAGTAATAAGAACAAATATTATCGAAACATCAATGCACACATACGACTGGTTTAGCTATCAGTGAAACACCTGAAAGAGTATTTCATGACGTTCGGAAAAGTGAAGCATTTGGATCTGCACACTAATCTCCAAACTAGCAGCGGTTCCGGCTCGAAGGTCTCCGCTGAGAAGCTAAAAACAAAATGCGGCGTTATTGTCTTCGACGATGCTCAATGTGCTGCTAAGTGCGTATCTCCATATACTAATTATTATTTATTATTAAAGTCTCTGATCTGGCAGGGCCTTGCGTCGCAAAGTACACTATGTGAAGAACGCTCGACTCTCGGTAGTGCCCAGCGACAGCTGGCATCAGCCGGATGTTTATGACAAAGATTGCAACAAGCCAGGGTCAGCTGATGGAGATGAACCGCTGGCTGCCATATTGAATCTCAACGATCATTGCTTAGATCACATATTTCGACTATTGCCGCGGCCTGACCGCATTCACTTTGCTCGCGTTTGTCTTCGTTTCCGAGAGATTTATATTCAAGCAGCGCCAGCACTGGATAAGTCAATCACATTTGAGGAGTTTGCTGACTTGACCATGTGGGATGTGCGTGATTTTTTTATGTTGTCCGGTAGCCATGTAAAGGAGATGGTAGGCGTTATACCGCAGCGCCATATCAAGCGTCTGGCGGAATATTTGGGCAGCAACTGCATAAATTTGACTACTCTAAAAATTTCGGCCAATAAGTTGCCCCTGAACATCATGGAAAAGATATTTGCAAAACTAGATAAGCTGCAGATCCTACAATTACGCGGCTGCGATTTAAGAAATGATGCGCTTCTCGCGCTAAAAAATTTACCAGAGCTAAAGGTTCTCGATCTATCGAACAATAACCGATTGACCGGTCAGAATATGAATCGTTTGCCACCTACCATTGAATCGCTTACTTTAACTAGGTGCACCAGCGTGCAAGCGAAGCTGTTGATCAAGGCTTTGAAAACGTTGACACAGCTGAAGGAGCTACACTTGAAGGGGATTTATGCAATAGGCTCGGCATTTAAGCAGCTGGTCGAAAGCCAGCGATTTCACACACTGGAGGCGATGACAATTACCAATAGCTCTGGCTTTCTCATGGGCAATAGCTATGAGTATATTGCCAAACTGCCAAGTCTCAAGAAAGTTATTGTGTACAGCCACGATAGCGACACCCTTCTAAGTCCCGAGCTGCTGTCCTGGCTGGTAGAGCACAAAGCGGAGCAACTGGAACATTTTGAGACACGTGGGATGAATTGTTTGAATGGATCGATGATGGCACAAATCGGCAAGCTAATTGGGTTGCGCACGCTTGCAATACCAGGAAATAATATAGTCGGGGCTCGAGAGATGGAGGCTCTGTGCACACTGCAACAGCTGGAGGAGATCAATCTGAAGTATTGTGACAATATTACCGATCAATCCGTGCTTCATTTGGTACTGTCTTGCCCCAAGTTACGCGTTTTGCGTCTAGATAATTGCCGGCAGCTCTCGGAAAAGCTCTTATCTGATATTGTATTCAAGATACGCTTGCAAATACAGCAAAAGGAAACGGAACGGCCGTTGCCAATCAAGATTTTATTATACGGCTGCAACATAAGTCAGCTGAGCCTAAAAATAGAAGAAATGGCGGGCAAGGACATTATAAGTGTGCCATACGAGCCGCCACCAACAGCAGATCTCCACTTCTTCGACTCGGCCGAGATGTTGATCTTCGACGACGAGGTATGCTTTGGATCGGATGACATATATGATGTATTTAGCGATCATGATTACGAAGATAATGAAGACTTCGATAATGATGAAGATTATGAAGACTACGATGGCTTCGATGATGGTTACGATATCGTTGAGATGGACATATCGGATGTGGAAGATTACTGGGATTAGTAAGCGAACATAATATATATAATATATATTTTAATCTAATACTTTCTCCCGACTTTTTTGCAGATATACGAGGTGCTGTTATTTGTGAATTCATTTCGCATTTTCTTTTGCCAAACGATGCTTACGATTATGTTACTAAATATAGAAATGGTTATGTACCAGTGAAACAACTGAAATTTCGTTATTTTATTTGTTTGTTTTTTAATTTATAATCATTTAATTATAGTTAAATACATTTTTTTGCATAGTTTATGGTGTGCTTTGTATTTGCTTAAAACCCATTTTCTAAACGCATTGAAAACCTAAAAATCGTTGTTTTTCCATTTCCTTTTGCATTTGCATTTTAATTTATTTTTTATTTTATTGTACGCTTATTATTTTATTATGTCATTTTGATTAAGTGCCAAATGCGGCTTGGCGTGGCTTGGCTTAGCTTGGTGTCTTGGGTACTTCTTAAACATTTAATTGACTTGAAAGGGCGGGAAATTGCACCGAAAATTTAACAAAGAAAGAATAAAAGTTAAATGTGTGTTTAACCTAAGATAAATTATCAACTTTCGAATATATAGCAGTATTAACAATTCCATAAATACAGATATTTAGATATAGATTTACATATATATATATATAAATGTGTTTAAAGCACAGTTTAAATGTAACTAACGAATAAACAACTATCAAAATAACATAAAATACATATAATACTTTGTTCAATGTGAGATTGAAAAGCTTAATAATATTAATAATATTAGTAAAAGGCTTCATTATGTTCACGTTTAGCAACAATAATAAATGTTTGCAAATTTTCTTTTAACATGTTCCTCTTCGCACTATATAAATATATAAGTATATACGTAATAAATATTATTGATCTTTATAATTGAGATTTTAGGAATTTTGTAAAACAATTGAGTTGCATATATTTAAGAGATTCTTTGTTAGCCAAATTGAATTAATAAATATATATATATATATGTGTATATAGATATTGAAATATTTGATTAAAAAGCTGAGCAAGGAACAGGAATGGGATGGGGCAGCTAGCTATAGGTATCTAAATGCTGGTGCGCTGTGGAATGCGTTTAATGGTTAACATGAGGCACACGTATCAAACGACACGGACTTTAAGCTACGGCGCATTGCTCTCTCTACTATAATATGTTTGTATATGTGTATATTCTGATAAATTATTGTACTCTCTTGCATATGTATGAACTAAGTATGTAATTGTCCAATTGCCTCTGCTCTAAATGAGTATTTATGAGTTAATTTTCTTGTTTGTCTTTTAATTTTGGTTGCTTGCGTTTTTTCTGCTTTCCAATTAAAAATCGACCTTCTGTTCCTCATCGAGCATTTCGACAAAGGCGCGCGGCACCAAGCCCTTCATCAGACCCTGCTTACCGTACATGTAATCCTCATTAACCGGTGAGCATTCGGTAACAAAGATGACCTGCAAAAGTGGAGAGAACATATTAATTAAGGCTGGACAAAATATGGTGTATTAGCGTTGGGCTTCTCACCTCGTTGGCGCTCAGATTCAATTCGGTGTGATCCTTGGCATCGTAGGAACACAGGACACGGGCACGCTGCATTTGATCCGTGGCCACGTTCAATTGCATGGACTGATTGGCTTTTTGTTGGCTGTTATTGCCAGGATTGCGTGCTCCACCGCCCATGCCGCCGGCGGCACTGGACTTGGCGGCCTCCAGCAGGTCGATCGGTGTATAGGGCGTTGGGCCTCCCAAGCTGATGGAAGACGCAGAGGCAGAGAGGAGAGTTTAAATGGCTTGAGTGTGAATGATTGATTGATTTGATTGTAATTTTGGATAGGTAGAGCTACAATTGGAGTCGCTTATCAGTAACAGCATCAGCAACAGCAGCAACAAGGAAGCAAAACAACTCTACAAATGGACGACTATTAGTTTCAATATAACAACCAATACAAAAGCTTAGCCTAATATATGCGTATACGCATATGTGTTAACCCGTTTTCAATTTTGATTCTTTGGGACTTTCGCCTTTACAGATTGCTTGCTTAAATTAAACTGTGCTTATGGCGCTCGTATCGAACTCTATCTCAAAGTCTTCCAGCAGATGGGTGAGCGCCTTGACCGGACCAATGTCAATGCTCTTAAAGCCCGACTCAATATCAATATCCTGCCCGTTATCATAATCGAAATCGCTATCTATTGCCTTGGCTAGTGCAATGGAACTGGTGTCTGAATCACAGGAATGCGCCGAAGCTATGCTGGGAGGCCCGTCGACATCTTCGCTATTGATGCGCAGGCGAGGCTTCGCTGGCTGCATTCTGTAAGACCACAAAACAACAACAAAAATACCGAAAGGTCAACAACAAGGCAAACACCACACACACACACTCACACACACACACGAATAAATGTCAAAGTGCAAGAGATATTTGGTTTTGTTTAAGTGCCGCCTACACAAGTACACAGGTACTCAGGTACTCAGGTACACAGTTATGCAAATAAATAGCTAACACATATAATTACGAATTTGTAAGCAGCTGCAACAGCTGTTTGGCGACTCTCCACTTACTTGGCCAACTCGCGTTGCAGCTGATCCATTACGTCGCCGCATTGCTTATAATAGCGCACCTGCGTCTGTATGAAGGCGTGCAGATGACGCAAATGCGAAGCTTGCGAAGTGCTAATCCCGTCCAGCAACAGTTTTGTGATCTCCGATTGCCTGTCAAACTCCGCCTGAGCCACGCGCAGATCGCGCTCCGCCTGCACAAGAAAGGGATCAAGTGTTAGAATATATATTAAATAAATTTCTCCAAACAATTCAAGAGATAAAAAGTGAGCGTTAAGGAGGCGCCTCTTTGGGCGGTACCTGTTCCAAGGCGGCTTCTGGCGAAATGCCATCTTTCTATAAATCAAATAACACATTCCACATAGAGTAAAAGCAGCACAAAGGTAAAAGCAGAGGCAAAAATCCATTAATCAACTTAATGCGACAATTTCGCTAGCCAAGTCGCAATGGAGCTTACTCACCGACTGCTGGCCCAGCATGCTGCGCGCCTTCTTCACCCGGTTCTTGCACGCATCCAAGTCCAAGCTGCAGAAAAGAAATGACATCTATATATGTTTGCAATAGAAGGACAATAGCTGGCTTACCGCTTGGTCTCTAGTAGGCCGCGCTCCTTGCTAATGGTCTTCATTTCGCCTTCGAGGAATTTGCGTAACGGTTGCGTGAAGCAAATGCCCGAGGTGGCTATAAAGTCGTGTTCGCACTGTCCCAACTTCTGCTCCGCCTGACCCACTTTGATGAGCGCCTGGCCGTAGGGCATGTCCTGGCCAAAGTCACCGCCGGCCTCGATCATATCCAGCGCCAGGTGCTCCAGGTTACTTAAGCGTTTCGGTTTCGATTTCTCAATCTTTTCGAATATGTAATCCTCAACACGATTCTGTGGATTGGGTATTAGCACCGATTCGGCGTCGCGTACTATTTTCTCAGTCCATGACTTGGTCACATCGGCACGTTCGGCCAGATTTTGAAAGTGTATGTCGTATTCGGTGCGCTCGGTGGTGCCCAATTTCTCCTCGGTTAGCTGCATAAAGGGCAAGGGTAAACGCAAAAAGTCAATCGCGTGCGCAAGGCTCCCACCCCATTCCTTTCCCTACAAACGCCACCCACACCCACAGGCCGAGGCCAGAGCCCAGGCGCAGGCCTCCAACTAGAAGTGGTTGCCTAAGCATTTACCTGCACCACGCGTGATATTGTGCTGCCCGCCTCCTTAACCAGGCTCTTCATGTTGAAATTGGACAGATTTATGTTCATTTTTAGTAGCAATTATCTTAATTGAATTAGAAACTTTATTTGCAAGCCAATTCTTGTTTGTATTTATCAGTAGTCTAATAAGAAACTAAGATGCCAAGCAATCGATTGTACTCAAGTGTGTGTGTGATTCTGTGTGACTATCGATTACACGACCAGTTATTGTCTGCACAACTATCGATTGTAATTTTTTAACAGCGAATGTTTCGCGCAATTAGACATTTCAAATTTATTTGCAAATAAAAGCGATGTTTCTTTTTTGTTTTTTTTTTTTATTTTCAATTACTTTTAACAGCTAATAATAATTATATTCGAATATTATGATTATAATGTTAATTGATTTGCTTCCAAAAACCACCGCAGTGGCAATGCAACCATTTGTTGCACCACGCTTTTAACGCAGACGTCTTGGCCACTTTGTTGGCGCTGTTGACAAATCCACAGCGGGCGCATCTTCGTATGGTGCTGGGATTGGCACCCAACTGCAAATTGCTGACACCATCCTTGATGAAATTGGCGAAGACGACCTGCTCCATTTCGATGTCCTGCAGTCCGACTGGCTCCACCAGTGAGGTGAACGTTAATTGTCCAGATTTCACAGCCGCATAACCCTGGGCACTAAGCAACGTTGTGGGATTATATTTGGATGGCTGTGGTATGAGCAGCTGCTTGGACAGCAGACTGCATTCGTCCAGCAGTAGTTCATCCGGCTCCGCTGGATTCTGAGCCAGTCGCGTGAGCAGCCTAAACAATATGGCCAGCACATCGATGTTGTCCATCGTTTTGGTATAAACAGGCAGACACTGCGGATTTAGTAGCCCCCAAATACGGATCATGACGAGCAGCTCGCGCAAACTGCCAATGGCGACAATGTCGCGACTGATATCGTAGCTAGCCCGCTTGCCCGAGAGCTTACTCTTCATCACCTCCTCGGGCAGGCGATTAAGCATGTTGAGAGCCAGATCCGTGACCCATTGGATGAGCTGCTGCAGGCTTTGCAGCATCATGGGCTCGACGGTAAAATCTTTGGGATCTAGATTAAGCAACACCGTGTCGACGTCCGGCACAGATTCGGCCAATTTCATGGCCAAATTGTCCGCCGGCCCCTTGTCCTGACAACCTAAATCCGACGGACGCAGGAGACTCTTAAACGTGCTCGAGATGGCGTGCAAAATGATGAGATTATCGAATTCCTGCTGCTGTGCCCGGCACAGATTGCTCTTCAGGGCCAAGAAATTCGCATAGTAGAACTGACGCACATAGGATGGCTGACGCGTAAAGTTGTCCGTCAGCTTGTCCACAAGCGCCTCCAGATTGCCTAGATTGAGGAGCAGCACATCGCTTGCGTCCACGCCCGTCACAATGCAATACTCGAGCAGCAGCAGGAGCAGCTGCATGGTGTTTGTATTTTGCTTCAGCATGGGCGTTTGCATGGCATGCAGCTGGGCGTGGCTGTCGAAGATGATGAGCATTTGGCTAGTGGGCGTCAAATCGCCACAAACGAATTTCGTTTCAGCATCGTGTTCGAATTGCGTGTGATTCAGCTGCTTTAATGTGCCCGGCTCAAGGACCTGCACGCTATTATCCTGCAATATGGCATATAGTTGCTCGCAATCCGCAGCGATTAGCCGACTGCTGCACAGCTGCGAGATTCTGGCGTTCAACTGCAGCTTAGCCACCTGTTCCCAGCTCTCGCTGGGCACATAGTCCGCGGGCTTACTGCTGGCGGCAGCCACAGTTGATGACTGCTGTAGCAAGGCGTGCACATTCTGATGCCGTCTCGTCAATGTCCATTGCTCCAGCAGGCTGGCGCTGTCGCCCATATTGAAGACCACATAGATGACATCCTCATTGCCCGCCCGCGTCCACAGCAGCTGCGCAATTCGCTTGCTTTCCAACGTGGGCGAGGGCAAAGTATTCAAAAAAATGCTGGCCAGCGATTCGGATTTGATGGCAATGCGTTCGCCCTCGAACTGCAGCGAGACCTGAACATATGACATTGAATAAATAGTATAATAATAATAGTGGAATATTAATGTCGCTGCTTACCTTATAGCAGTAGATCAACTGTTGCTGTTGCTGCTGCTGCCAGCCTGTGTTGTACGCAAAATTTAGGGCTCCGCTGGGGCTGGCCACAATGCTGCAGTGTTCAATGTAGCTGCGCGAGTTACCAATACTGTGAGTTATGGGCAAAAGCTCGATTTGTTCGCTGCTGGCATTGCTAAGCGGCAGTGGTTCGCTCACCTGGCCGCTGTTGTTGTTGCTGATGGTCAGCTTTTGGAGCTGGGGCAGCGAAAAGGTAGCCAGCAGGCCGGAGGATGTGAGCAGTATGCAGCCTTCGGTGGCAACGCCGCCAAAGCCAGTTAGTGTGGGTCGTTGTTCAAGGCGCTCAAATTTCTCCGCATAATAGGTGTGATCCTTTTTCTGAGTATTAAAGATAACGCCTTTGCCATTGTGAAAGAACTTCGCCCGAATAATGTCTTCGCTGGGTATGTTGGCGTGAAACTGTAGCTGCCAGACGTTCAGGGCCTGCTCCTTGGGCTGCCAGATCTCCACACGACCGCCTATGTAGCCCAGCAAAAGCTGCTCTCCGTTTGCATTCCACTCCAGCACATTGATTAGGGACTTTGAAGTGCAGACTTTGTAGTACTGCCAGGGCGTCACGATGTCACATACATAGACGTGACTGGAGAGGCTCTGTAGGGCGCTAAACGCAATTATGTTACGTGCGGAGACGGCGCACAGCACCACCTTGTGTGGGAAGACGCTACTTTCTTTGGCATTGCCAAATTCACGTCGACTTTCTACTTTATACAAAATTGTCATTTTGTTTACGTTTATGCTCAACTATAAGCGGTGCAATGCTAGTGATGAGCAATGAAATAATCGATAGATTTTCAGTTTGTGTGAATAGGGATATTTGATATGCCTTGTTACCCAATAAACAAAAAAGTATGGCAACTGGTGGCTTTTCAAATATCGGTAACTTATTCGCTAGTTTCATTGAATGAACTAGATGTTAAACTTAATAGTGTATTTATTTACATTGTTTCAGTTAAATTATTTTGCAACCTTGTATTTTTAATTAATTGCAAAGACTCAATATTATACTCGAACACAACCACCTGAAAATCGAAGTGGCGCCATTCGCAATGAATTATGTGACTGGCAAATTTTAAATGTTAAATTTAAATACAATGTAAATTCACTTAAATTGCGAAAACAGATGGCAGCAATGTGTGCAGCTTTGTAATTTCCTGTAACATTTTATATTGTTATATTTTTGGAAGATTGCGCGCGTGTTGTTAAATCATCAGCCAGCAGCCGAGAAACCGGCTTCTAGTTTTTTTTTGAAACGAATATCTTTTGTTTTTCACAGTTTATTGAACTCACGTTCGTACATTAACTTAAAAGCAATAAATACAATGATTACGAATTAAATTATCTAAAACGAATGTAATTAAACTAGGTTCACACAGCGCAGTCCCTTCAGCAAGCAACCGCTGAAGCTGTCGCCGTCGATGAAGCGAATGCCATCGACCAGGCAGGATTGCAGGCTGCAAGGATACTCGGCGCCGTACGCACTGCTCTCCCAGCTGAGCTGGAGAACGTAATGGACCTCGGGTGTCAGGACGCAGGCCTCGTCGCGGCTCCAGCTCAGATGCAAATCACAATTGTATTTTGTTGTTTGATTTTGGATGATGTGCGTCCACACAGGCTGATCGCCGCCATCGGGAAACAGATCGATGCGCAAGGATTCCCGATACTCTTGCGGCACATGGCCCATGTAGCAGGTGAGACTGGGTGCAAGTCGGCTGTTGAGCACCAGACCCAGCACCGAGATGAATCTCGAGCACTTCAATCCCAGCCGCCAGACATGCGACTCAGCATCGATGGTGAACGGACGGCAGGCCTTATAGTAGCAGCGCTCGATGAGCGTGGCCGGTGGTAGGGGTGTAGCACAATCTGCTAGATCTGCTGACCCCGGCACCTGCTGCCAGGTGGAGGCATCCCCGAGCCCCGCATCATCGCACTCCTGCTGTGTCCACTCGTAGACATACCAGAGCAGCAACTTGTGGGGCTCCTTGCAGGCAGCGATGATGCTCTTGACACACTCCTTGGAGACGTGCACATAGTGCTCTTTCAGATAGCTCATGTACTGATCGTTGTTCACACAACAACGCATGAAGAACGACATGCAGACGTCCAGCAAACTGTCCAGTCCCATGCACACGCTCAGCTCTAGTGCTGGCAGGACATTGGAGAAGCGCAGCTTGCGCGTTATAGCTAGTAGAGCATCCGTTATAAGCTGATCCAGCAGATACTTCTCGGCGGCATAGTACAACTCAATGGCGGCCTCCAGCTGCATGCACTCATAGTCCACGGTGCCGGTGTAGATGTACTCCAGTAGGACTTTAAAGATCGGCGCACTGATGTCATGTATCTCGATCTCCGGCTCCAGCTCCTGCAGCGGTCCATAGAACATGGCCTCAAAGACCGGGCTGGCTGCACTTAGAATCAGCTTGTGTCCCTTCAGCTGCTGCTCGCACACATGGAACACACAGTCCGTGTGCTTCTCTGCGTGCAGAAGCTCTGCATACCGCCTGCCCAGCAGGTTGGCCACGTTCGCCTGCTCCTTGCGATGGGCCACGGCCAGTTCCAAAGCTGCGGCGGCGCTCATCTGCTAACAGAGAGTATATATATATATATATTTCGATCATTGTGTTTCAGTTAAACCTATAAACCGGTTCTATTCTCTCCCAGCACAGCATCAATCACTATCGATTTTGAGCTCTGCCTCTCGCCTAGTTTGCATCGCAAATTAGGACAAGCCGACACGTGTATGAAAAGAAATTTGAATTCATTTATAAAATACCCTATATATATATCTATTTGGAAAGTCTTTGATTATTATTACCAATTCATAAGTTATTTTACAACCTCATTTGATAGAATATATATCCACATCTAAAATCTATTGATTATTATATATTATTCATACAATATTTGTCTTTAAAATATTACTATATGTTTGCCTTATACTCGCCAGGTATACTAAAATAGTTCATACCATAGCTTTCTCTCTTTATCACTAGACTTGTATGTCCATGCTATATAAAGATCTTTTGATAAAGCTACCTAAAACATTTCGGCAAATTTTTCATGCTATCTTTGAATCTTTTGATATGTTCACGTATTGAATATAAATGATAAGATATCTGCCTTTATCGCTCCATGATAAATTTGCAGTATTATCTCTAGATCTTTTAAACAGGCAGAGGATTTCTATTAGGTCTAGGTTCATCTTACAATACGCTTCGTTACCAGTTTCTATTCTGAATATAAATAAATACAAAGTCAATCTCTTTTTGTGATAAGAAATGCCTCTTAGAAATAAATCAACTTTGATTGCCACTAAAAGTTGACGTAAGCCCTGGCGAAATTCCTATTGTCTCGATTGGACAGTCGAGAGCATGCATATATACTATATACTTTGTTTATCAATAACAAAAACTTTATATATACAGATATATGTATGTATACACTACTATATTTGCGTTCTATCAATATAAAGCCGGCATGTCGCGCCCATTACCCGTGTCTCTGTGTATAGTGTGTGATTCTCATTATTTATATTTCGCGCATGGATAATAAATAACCGGTTTAAAGTGTTTACATGGAGGTTATAGCCAGACATAGATGCCAATGCAGAGCGCTTTACAAAATATTATTATAATAATTGAAATACAATATTGCATTCGATTATATATACACATAATACACATGTATATCAATTGGATTATATATCCACAAAATGCATAGAACTGATAAGACTTGCGTGTGTAGGATATCTCAATAATATTTAGACAGCATGGCTTTACGTCTGGCAGAGTTACTCATGTTTCATGAGGAAATTCTATTAGCTTAATCTGCACATTAACCTTTGATTATTCCTGTATAAATATTTGACCGATGTTTGAAAGCTGCTGCGTAAATTGTTTTGATTTCAATCTCTCTGGGAATCGATTAACGATCGTGATACGTGATTCGTAATTCGCTGCTGAGCACTTTACATAAGAATCTTTTATTGTTGTTGTTGTTGACGTTGTTGTTCATGTGCTTATTATAATTTATATTTTAGTAGCTTTTTTCGTGGCCTCTGAGTTATATATATTTATTTTGTTGATAATTTTCGGTGAACGCTAAAGCACACCTTTTATCTGCGCATAATATTTGGCACTGTGACAAGTTCCTGAGTATTTATAATTTAATTCGGCACGTTGAACACTTTTATTTTCGTTTGTTATGCAAAAAAAAATTGACATTAAACGCAAATTTAGTGCAATTTTGATTGAAGCTCGCACGAGCTAAAAGTTAAATAATTTGTTCTGAAAAGGAGCTGAACTTGACCGCTTTGCCAGCTGCTACTGCAAGCTGAGCTGTG
Source organism: Drosophila hydei (assembly GCF_003285905.1). Taxonomy (NCBI): domain Eukaryota; kingdom Metazoa; phylum Arthropoda; class Insecta; order Diptera; family Drosophilidae; genus Drosophila; species Drosophila hydei. Next base: position 4,267,091 of record NW_022045656.1, read on the forward strand.
AGAGCATTGATGGACACACGAACCGTTCAGCGCAAAGCGCCACCTTCAACTGATCATTTGGCACACGCAAAAGCAACTCTATTATTTGACGCTCTCTGGAAAGGGGCGCTCTTTACCCGCTCGTGTTCTTAGTCTTGCTCTTGAGTTCGTTTTGGCATTTGGCTTCTGCTGCTTGACTGCCGTCGTGCTGTTATTCGAGTCTCTCTCTTCCACTGCTGGACAAGCGAACTGTTTGTCACAAAGCGCCCCCTGTAACTGATCAATTGGCAAGAAGAACTGTATCTCTCTCTGGAAATTGAACTCACTCTCGAGCCGCTCTCTCGCTATATTAAACATTGCTGGGGGCTCGTTCGCTTTCCTCTCTTTCTCTCTCTATTGTAATGTTTTTAAAGAATATTGAGTATGTGTGAGTTCATCCAGCATCCAGTTAAGATTACAAATTAAAGCGGCTTCATTTTGTGTTGCCAATGATTGGCACTGCCGAGGCGCAGCCTTGAACCCTTTATAGCCTCTTCGGCAGACAAAGTTATTTCTGTAACTCATATAAACGCACACTGCACTAGGTAAGGTATATCAAAATGATGGCTAATGCTGTAACAGACACATCAATTAATATTAGCAGCAAAATATAAATTTTGTAACTCATTTAATTATGCTCTGAGAAATATAGCTGAGGCATATTTGAAATATTCACATAAATTACAAATTAATTAAGTTGTAATTAACTATGTGCTATATATATAAAATTCGTATTTTTTTGTTTTATTACATATTTATCTATTAGTCAAAATAAGTTGTAACAGCATTCATAATTCGGCTTGACTACACGCGTCACCATTCGTTATATTTCTACCTGCCGAAGGCAGATGCTTTGCCATGGCTTTTAACTTTGGCAATTGGCTGTACAAACTGGTATATGAAATCGACAGTGGATGGGGGCCGGTCCCTCGACTGGTGAGCGCGTGTGTGCTCTGCCGTACTCGTTACGCTTGCTGCCCCGAAACACATGCCACAAATAGATGTGAACAGAACTCGACTCTATATACATACATACATATATACGAGGTTCATCCTGTTTAATCATGCGCATTAATTATAATATATTACATGTTAACTCAAATTTAATGTCTAAACGCAGGAAACTAATTTAAAGGATATGAAAGATGCAGTTACGTCAAAAGTTGTACGCAGATTTCAAGGATAGCAATAGCTTAGGATCATACATATATAGCTAAATATGCTCTGTGCAATGTGTGGGTGTTTGTGTGTTAGTGCATGTGTGTGGGGGTATGGCTCGTGCCAGCGCTTAGATAATATCACGTGGTACACTCAGAAAGTGTATGGAATTGGACACATGGTGCGTGATGTCCGTCAACGTCTCCTTGTGAACGCCTCCAAATAGGATCAGCTCTCCGTTGCCTGCTATTAGGCTGGACAATATTAATCGATCGGGCGCTCCGCTCAACACACCAAAATTCTTGTATTCGACCCAATCCAGGCCTGGCTCATTGTTCGCATCACGCTGCAACAGGCTGGAGATGTCGCACACAAACAGCGACTGGACATTGCAACGGACACGCTTGGGAGAGGGCGCGCGCAACTTCTGTGGCTCTACATGGGCGGGGGCGTTGCGCCGCGAATTCCGTATGGCATTCATTTTCTCTTCCATGCGACGTATGCGCTCGCTATGATCCCGCGAAGCGCTGCGCGAACGACCTGGCACATTAAAGGCGGCCATCCGAAAGGGGTCCTAAGAGAAGGTAATTTATGAGGAGAATGAGATCAATGATATATGTCCGACATACCTCGTAGTGCTCGTCAAAGCGTTTGGGCAGCAGTGGCTCGTTGTCGCGGCAGCGTAGGGCCAGGTTACGTTGCAATCTCTGTGCTGCATCCGCGTCTCCATCCGCTGCAGAAGGAGAAGCCGCTGGTGCTGCGGCAGCTGCCGCTGCAGGCGGTGAATGCAAGTCGCTTAGACGACCGGATCGCGGCTGATAGTTATTGTTGTTGTTATTGTTGACATTGTTGTTGTGCATAAATTGTTGCGCCTGCTGCATATTCTGGTCTAATATAGCCCGCCTGTTCGCCAGGTACTGTTCCTGCGGTGGCAAGGCGGCAGCACCAAAGCGTCCATTGCCACGATGTTGTTGCTCCGGCAACAGAGCTCCGGGTCTACGCTCTGGTAGCGGAGCACGCTGACCAGGATGCTGGTGCTGCTGCAGCTGTTGTTGTTGGTAGAGTGGCGGAGGCGGCGCTGGCGCTTGACCCAGTCCACCGAAACGCAACGCACTGCCACCAACAACGGGCACGCGACTCTGCTTCATGATTTGAAAATCCAAAGGCATTTTGGGCGAAGGGCCCACTACAACCAGAAAATTATTGACTCTGCACCCGGGATTACACCACATGTGGACAGCGCCAAAGTGTTTGTTGCGTACGTTCAGCTGCTTCCAGCTCCATGCATCACGCGACATGTCCAGAAGCCAGGCATCCGTGTAAACTCGATTGGCGCCACCGCAGCCGCCAACGATAAGCAGATGATTCTTGTCCAGCTCCACCTGTATTTGACCGTAACGCGGCGAGGGCCGCGTGTTTCCAACAAATATGGGCTGCCACCAGCGCTGCTCAACCAGATCCAGCACCCAGGTATCATTGGAGTTCACATTTATATCATCCTTTATCTGATAGCCGCCAAACACAACCATGCAATTGCCATGTACACTAGCCGAGTGCCCGGCCATAGGCGGGGGGCAGGGCAGCGAATTCCGGGCAAGCCAACGATCCTTAACAAGATCGTAGTAGTGAAGCTCATCGAACAGGCACCATGGTTGATAGGGTGGGTGTAATGAAGGATAACGCCAGCCGCCAAACAGCACCAGTTTGTCACGCCAGGCCACCATGGAGGCGCTTCCCTTGGGCGAGGGATATGTGCCCGTGGCCAGGGGACGCGACCAGCGCATGTGCGTTAAGTCGAATCGCCAAAGATCATTGAAGGTCGTGTCCGACGACGAGCCGCCGCCAAACACAAACATCGAGTTGCCCAGTCGCACAGTTGAGTGAGCAAAGCGTCCTGCTATAATGGGCATAGGCGTGCCCGTTGACAAACGAGGACTGTTTGCCTCCAAGGAAGCAGCTGTTTGTTGTGAGTAGATCTCCCATCGAAGTCGAAAGTCTGCCAAGCCTTTTTCTAAATTTAGCTGCGAACGCCGTACCAGATCTGTAAGATGTAAATATAATAATGATTGTTGATCGTTATGTTAATACTTTCACATACTTTTCACAATCAGTTGCCAGCGCTTGCAGACGAGGCTACAATGCTCAAGATCGCCATAGGGTGGCAAATAGGTGAAGATGAACTCGAGAATTTCGTCGGGCAGGACATTGAGGCTGAGGGTAGGGGGATCGCATTTGGTATGGCATGTTGTAGATGTTGCATTGTCACAGCTATCATTCAGATTGCGATTGCACGTGGCCATTGTGTGTGGCGTCCTGTCCTTGCCTCCTTTGTTGTCCTTCACCTTCAAGTGCAGCTTCGAGCGTAACACACCAGCGTGTCCCTGTAGCTCACACCGCGCAGTTTGTATCTGTTGTTAATGGCGTTGACCCTCAATAGCACAAAGCGTGTCCTAAGCACACTCCTCTATAGCTTTAAATGTCCTTTTTAAGCGATTTTTCGCCTAAAAAACTGTAAACAGCAGCAGTTGCTGGTGATGGCAAATAACTTCAAATAGCTATCGCGCAGACGATGTAACATATATCGATAACAAACATATGTTAACTGATATCGCAGAAAGAATCGATATTTATATTACTTTTGTTCATAATTAATATTATTTGATGTGCCTTGAATATATTTTTTTTATAAATTATACAAAACAAGCAAATCGTGATGGTGTTAGCTCAAGGTAAGAATTCAAGATTACAACGTAAAAATTTAAAAATGTAGTAGGCCATCTTATGAATCCACACTACACTGCCAAGCAATAGGAACATTGAACACATAAAACCTTAACACTTTAAATAAATTTATTATACACATACAAAGAAAAACATAAAACTTATAAAAATGGCTTTACATTTTATATCAACCACGAAGAAGCCGATGCAGCACCGAGTTGAGGCAAATGCCCGACGCGCTCATGCCGTTGCAGAGCGTTTCGTCCCGAATGCAGCTGAGGCGGACTTGGAGTGGCAGCTGGCTTCTACAGATGTAGTTAGAGTCTTTATGCATGCGTGATAATCGCAGCGAAACAGAGCGAACCTTCCACGCTCGGAGCTAAGAAACGAATTGCTTGTATTGGAGAACAATCGGTAACAACTGGTAAAGCTCATCCAAAACGCATGGCAGAAGTTGTTGCGTCTCGAGCTGGTGCGTTCCTTGGTAAATCATGAGTTGAGAAAAAGAAAATGGACGCAATTGATATTGACACAGAACAATGGTCTCTTACTCGTCGCTCAAATATTATATCATTCACTGTGGATCCCCTGCGTCAACCCAGAGAGTAAGTTTACCTTCCGTTCGATCCCATTTGATTCCTAATTGTGTGACTTACAGCTGCCTTTCCTACGATGATTGGCTGGAGTATTCCAAAAATGTAAAGCAAATTTAAGATAACGAAATAGAAGAAACACTGGTCATACGGGAATCGCTTTTCTTACCAGCATATTGGAAAGTCAGGCGCAGTGTAGAGTTTTATATACGTAATCGTATTTTTCAAGTCCGACAGGCGTACAACGAGCTGGATTGGCAGCGTACTAAAATGATTGATTCATCAATGTGCGAGATACAAGAACTGGAGAAGGCGTTGGGTGGCTCGATAAAAGCCCTGAAGTTGGCCGAAACTCGTACCAAGCGCATTCCCACAGAGCTATGCTTGTGCGAAGTGCTCTGCTTGGAGGTTGACAAGTGGAAGGAGATCCACCGTTGCCTAGTGAACAAGCTGAACGAGTCAAGAGTTAGTTTGAATCTGTTATCGAATTATGCTAAAAAATTGAGGACGTTCTCCTTAAGAAGCAGCGCACTCTGAATTGTGAGATAAAAGCACTTGAAATGCTTAAGGTCTTTAAGGAGAAGAATTCTGTCATTACGGAAAACAATCCCTGTGCCCAGATAGACTTTAACACACACAGAGAATATTACAGCAAAGAACTGAGAGACTTATCCCAGTATTTTTCATTTATTATACATATTAATAAAATAACGGATCATATCTATGCGGTGTTGTTGTTTTCGGGTATGCATTTGAGCCCTTTTCAGATCCCTTTCAGTATATAGTATTTAAAATATAGCATTATACAAAGCCTAGCAACAGTTTTATATATAAAGTAACGTTGCCATTAACAATGGTTGAGAGGCTAAAACTTACCAATCTAGTAGCCAGTGCATAAACAAATGTATAAATTTGTAAAGGGCGCCATTTAAAAATGTAAAACATTCATTCCCGTCGCGGACATTGTAGAGAACACTAAGAAAAAACGAAAAAATATATACGAGAGGGCATAAAACACAAAACATTTTATACAAGAAGGGACACTATCACACACAAACTACACGGGAAGACACAATTTATATATATATATATATATAAATATATATGTATATATATAAACCAAAATATACATTACATGTGCAGATTATTCGAATATATACATATATTAAGAAAAAGTATATAGATTACATACGCAAAGATGGCTTTTCATTCGTTGGCTACCATGTCCAAGCCCATTCCGCATATCTCGTTTGCTGACTGGAAGTACCGATTCGGCTGTCTTAGCAAAGTGGCTAATGCACGACTAGCTGATACCGATGCTATACGCGGCGTATCTCGCACGTTGCAGAATGAGACGCTCATCGAGCAGAATTGGGCGACCCATGACTCGAACATTGCAATGACTGAACGGTAAGCTGCGCTAGATGTTGACAATTTGACGAGATTGTAAATTTTCTTTATACTTTAAGAATTGGTGAACTCGATAACTGGCTTGAAATCATTAGGAAGGCGGCCGACCGCCTCGATGCCGAAATCCATTCATTACAGGTGGAAAAGGATTTGACCGAACGTGAATTGGATTCGTTTGCTGGTCCTATCGGTGTCATTAACGACGTGTTCATCAGTCGAGATGGCCGCTTGCGTTCCGAGATGACGTACGATGAGGCAGATAGTGAGATTAAAACCGAGCTGATGATATTGGAAAATAATCAGCAATTGTTGGCAAAGTGTTGTAAGAAGGCATGGGAAAAGCTGAGTGTTCTTTCGGAAGTGCGCATCAAGATAAAAATGGAGCTTGAAGACAAGCTGGAGGCACTCCGAGTAGATAGGACACAACGCGAGCTAGATTCGAAGTCAATTGTGATATCCCACAAACCGGAGGCAACGCGCACTCCAAAAAAGTGAGTGTTTGGAATGTAGATAATTATAGTCTAATTCCTTGCTCTTTACAGTTTTTACTCATACGAGAACTGGTTGGATCATACCAAAAGCATTAAGCGAATGGCCGAGAACGAAATGACCGATGCAGCTGCAATGCGGGAATCGCTATACGTCTGTCGCCAGAGGGCAATTACACTACTGCAAGCCCAACAGGAGCGCACAGAGCACATCATACGGAGGCGGATATTTGCGACTCAGCAGGCGCGTAACGAGCTGTATTTTCAGCAGACAAAGTTGAAGGATGCCATGCAGAGAGCTTTACATGATATTGAGGGGCTAGAAAATTCGTTGATGGCAAAGAAAAATAGCTTAAAGTTGGCCGAGACGCGCCTGGAGAATCGTACACAACGGCCGAATGCAGAACTGTGCCTGGATACGGCCTATGACGTGCTTTGTGTAGAGGTAGAAAAACAATTCGAAATTCATCGCTGTCTTCAAGAAAAATTGGATGAGTGTAGGTCAAACTTTAATCTGCTAGCGCAGCATACCCAAAAAATTACTCTAGATATGGAAAAGAAAGATAACGCGCTAATGATCGACAAACGGTTGCTTGACATAAGACAGGAGTATAAGGAAAAACAGAAGGGGCTGGCCGTGATTAATCCGAATGCTCAGACCGATTTTAACATTCAATGTACAAATACGCAAGACCTTATTCCCAAGACCTAAATGTGTTCATTGACAATACTCCGACTATGTCAGGTATAATCCGAAATGTATTTCTCGCCTATTTAACACGACTAGGATCATTACAATTGGAAAATCGACACCGGGATGTCTGTGGAATGCTCCTTTAAAGCTAATGTACTTTATATAATTTTTGACTAATTACCACTCAATAAATACTACCACAAAACAAACATGAATGTTATATTGCTTAATAATACATGGGAGGGCTAAGATCCGTAAGCTTCTGTTTACTAAAAAAGGTAAGATATTGTATCCAATAAATATAAATATCACATTAATACTTATGCTTGCCTGGCAACTAGTTTGAAAACTTGATACCTTGGTGATCTAGTAACCATGGTATAAACGACGTTCTAATGCTATAAAATACACAAATTCCATTAGTTCCCGTTGTGAGTTATTGTTGTGAACACGGATTTTGTGTCCATAAAAACTGAAGTGTATATAAAAATTTATTTTGAAAGGAATACATAAGGTGGGCTTTTAAGATGGCTTTACAATCGATTGTAACTATGGAGAAACCTTTGCCGCACATCTCGCTGGCTGACTGGAATGCACGAATGGGACGTCTTCGAAGCGTGGCAGACACTCGATTGGCAGATGCATTCGCCTTTCGGCATTCATCGCGGATGCTTCGCAATGAGAGCCGCATTGAGACCGACTGGGCGAACTATGACACAAATGAGGCCCTAAAGGATCGGTGAGTTGAAAGAAGGCTATTTCAAAGGTATCTCCCTGATAACTTTGGAATATCTTCATAGCATTGATCAGCTGAATAGCTGGCGCGATATCATTTCCAAGACGTTTGACCGCATTGAAGTCGAGATTAAAATGCTGGAGGAGGAGAAAGCACTGACGGAGCGTGAGATGGATGCGTTGGTTGGGCCCATTTCTGTCATAAGCGAGGTGCTCACTACGCGGGACTGCCGTTGTCCTTCGGAGCTGACGTACGATGAACCGGATAAGGAGCTCAAGAACGAACTGATGGTATTGGAGAATAATCAGCGATTGTTGGCAGATCGATGTATTAAAGCTTATGAAAAGCTGACTCGGCTGGAGGAAGTACGGTACAAGATCGGCATGGAGATTGAAAATAAAGTTGAGGCAGTGGATTTGGACCTTAAGCAACTTGAGCTAGATCGTTATTCTCCTAACTTGTCTTACAAGCTAGATGCCTTGAGTAATCCCAAAAAGTAAGTTAATTAAAAATTCGATTTGTCTCTGCATTAACTTCTCGTTTATATCTGGCAGCGCTTGCTCATATGAAGCTTGGCTGAGTCATGTGAAGAACATGAAGCTATTGGCAGAGAATGAACTGGCTGATACATCTGCCATACGTGAGGCGCTTTTCGTTTGTCGCGAGAGGGCTCGCAACTTGCTGCAAGCGCAGCAAGATCGTGCAGAGCACATCATTCGAAAGCGCATCTTCGAGACTCAGCGTGCTCGCAACGAGCTCCAATGGCAGAAACTGAAGTCGAAGGAAGAAATGGACAGGGCTGTATGCGAAATAAAGACGTTGGAGGAAGCATTGAACGACAAGTTGGAAATGCTTAAGTTGGCCGAAACGCGCCTGGACAATCGTGCTCAACGCAGTGGCATGGAGCTTTGCATGGATCAAGCACACGATATGCTCTGCCAAGAGGCGGAAAAATTGCGTGAAATACGCCGTCTGCTTAAACAGAAGATTCAAGATGCTAAGGTTAACTTCAATTCAATATCAGATCACGCGCAGCGTATCGATGTGAATCTAGCATGCATAGAACATGCGATGATGACTGACGTTCGTGCCCTGGACTTACGTACACGTCTCAAGGGCGGTGAGTACGGTATTAAGATAATGAATCCAAATGAACAGATGGATCGCAATATTGTACTTACACACATGGAGGACGAGATACCCAAGTCTTAAGTGCTATTTATGATATGTATTGCCGTAATTCGTGTCCAAATTCTTGTACTTAAATTATGTCTGCTTTTATTAGCTTTTTTCCCGATTTGTATGTAGAGAAAAATTGAAATTTAGCTCTCCTAGCAAAGGCCTAAACGTTATGCTCCAATCCAAATAATTTTGCTCTGTTTTTGTTTGGTTTATGAAGTGTACTCCTTGCCGCACAAACATATCCCACTTGATGTACTGACCCGGTTCCACGGGCTCCAGGGGTCCGGTGCTTACGATTGACTTGGGACTATCATTCGGCGCTAGCTGCCAGTCCACCCACAACGCAATGCCATTACAGCTGCCCTTACTGCAAGGAGTATAATAGAGATTAGTGTATAAGTGACTATATCGTATTATCTGCTACCCACACTGCTAGCTTAATGCTGCCCTGGTTATTCTGTTCCACACCAAAGTTGGAAAAATTAACGCTGAGCAGTTGCTGCGGCTGTGCCAGAGCACGGCAAGGATATTCCCAGAGCGGTTGCGCTTCTACCAGCGACAAGGCTTGTTCAGCTGAGCGCTAAAGAAAGGGTTTGAAAAGTTAAAGAAGAAAAGTTAAATATTCCAAATCTTAGTTACCTGCACCATGTCGTCAAAGAGCCTCAGATCGAAACCCTCGCAGCTACCAATGGGCGCTCGTATCTTGTGCAGGTCCAGAAACTCTACGGGCAGCGCAAAAATTCGAGCTGCACAAGGCGATATTTCTACAGTGGCAGGTAAGTTAAGTTGCTGCAGCTGCAGCAGCAATGTCCCAAAATAAAAGTTATCCCACGGCAGAATAGCATTCAAGAAATAGGGCTCAGCAAAGATGTGTGTAATAGTATTTAGCTCTTTTGGCTCTAACTGCTTAAGGTTATCTAAAAACTTAACGTTTTTTAATTGATTGTGCTTAGCCACGGACTCGAGCAGTCGGCGCGAGAAGCGATGCGGCTCCAGGCAGTGCACGATGGTTGCACCCAACGCAGCGCTAGCAAGTCCGAGCAGGCAGCCATCGCCCATTACCAACACATGTGCAGGTTTTGCCTGCACTGCCTGCTCCAGATAGGCCAGGTACCGCTTGTTTCTAATACTTTGGTTAAGCTGGCCAATGCGATTTCGGGTGTAGGTCATGTGCAGATCACAGCTGCAACTATGTCGCCGTGCTGGCTTCTCTGGCTTGTTCTTGTATGCGTCAAACCAGAGCGAATATTCGTCATGGGAGCACCTCAGCCAGAACTCTTCACCGACGTCATGCATATGCAGAGGCTTGGGTATGTAGTAGATGGCCTGCATCCAGTGATCCCGCCAGGGCACAATGTTGGCCAGCGGTCGCTGTGTGTCTTTGCGATTCGTACTCAATTTTTCCAATTCTGGGTGGGCCCAATAGGGTGCACAACTTAGCATCTGCTCACCGTTATCATCCAGCTCAATTTGCCACCAATAGAAAACCAATTCAACGCTGCCAGGTCTACTGAGCTGCATGCGTAGGACATTCTCTCGCTTCCGCTCCAGTGGTTGCTTGCGCTGAAAGTCAAAGTGAAAGATTTGCACGGGCTCTGAGAGCACTTGAAATAAATTGGGCGGCAGTTGGGAAAGCTGCACATCGTGAAGCGCAGCCTCGCCGCTGCACTGCAGCAGCTGTGCCGGTGGCCGCAGGAGTATGTCGCCATCCAGATTGGGTAGGATCTTTAGGCTGTTCCATTGCGACGCCAGTGGTGATTGCGCCACCTGAGCATAGCACGTAGCCCGCGCAGGTATACATAGCGCATCTTCAGTTAAGAGTTCGTCGTGGGCATGATTGTAAATTCCAATGGCTCCCTCACCAATCAGTTCGGTATCCAGCAGCTCAGCTACCAGTAAATTAGCTTTGTGAGGCATATCGACGCCCACGATTATGTCTGTGGAGCGTTTCCGAATAAGGCGCACATTACCGGCATCATTGGCTGCAAGAATGCGTGCTGCACAGTTCGCCATAGGCATGAATGCCTCGCAGGCTGTCACAGTATCTGCCCCAGCACGTAACGCCATCATGGCCAGAATTCCAGTCCCAGTTCCAATGTCCAGCACATGAACTTGTTTGCCCGCACGACGCATATCCGCGATTGTTTTGCGTAATGCCGCATCATACTTCTGGTTACGCTCCCAGTCGTGCAGCATATCACCAAAGCCAGCATTTGCCACCTCCTGATGATAATCGTAGTCATCGCCGCGCTCTTGCCATGTGTTTTGGCCTGTCATTGGGTTGATCACTTGTGAGAAGCTGGCCATGAATCGTATATTCTTCAATGTCAAGCGTTGTAGAACTTTCTGCATCGAGAATAAAATACTTATTATTTACAATATAAATGTTTATATTATGTGTATTTAAATTTGAAAAATAATCACACACGGGTATTCAGGTACAAGTCACATTTTCATCTGCAGCAGGCTGTTATTTAACATAAATGTAAAACTTAACATGCCTCAGTTAAATATCGTGAATATCGATATATCCGTAGGTATCGTGAATAAGTCTGAATTATTCAAAATTCATAACGGATACAAAATAAGAGCTGTAAAAATATATGCAAGAATACTGTTAATTGAAGAAAAACAACGAAACATATGCATTTATAATGAATTTTATTGGACAATAAGAAAATATATAATATATAAGGCTTTTAAATTAATTAGTTTAGAACTCTTGATCAAGCCTGCGTCGGACACCTGACATAAGCTTAGTTCGTTGCTCTAAACTCAGATATCTCAGTCCACGTATGCGCTGAATTGGCGTCTGCGCTACTTGTTCATAGTTCAAATTGAGCTCCGTATTGGTCCAAGAATATCGTTCAGCCGACGAGTACGTCGTGCTACAAGCGGCAATGGTAAAATCAATCGGCGTATGGCTTACCAATCCATTATCCTGATCTGGGTCGCCACTGAAAATATACTCAATTATGGTTATCCCAATTATAAACAGTATAATGTAGCTTGCTTCGAACTGCATAAATGCTAGGGGACTGTCCATTGTATGGGATATGTTTCTAGTTACGATTTCAGAAAGCTACTAACGTTAAGAAGGCATGGCTTAGGCCTTTTATACAAATTACAGGTAGTTCAACTGGGTCTCCTTGTAAAATAAAGGGTTACTTAGGTAGTTAACCTAGCGATCTGTAAAATGGATCAACAAGTGTAAACATTATCATAAAATCTTAATCTGTTTGTTTTGATTGGCAACAAAAAGAGTGTGTCCCTAAGATTGTCCTAAAAGCTTATACGCTATATATATTTTTATACTCTCAACCTATTGAAAATTTGAATGCAATGCCAATTAAAATTTTGACATGAGCTGCTGGTACTTTAGTTTGATAGTAGAATGTGACTCCTGTTGAATGTGTTTTTTTTTTCAAATATTTTTTTTTCATGCAGGAGATGCTCTTTAATTATGAAGATCATGCGGGGAATACCATTTTTCAGTAAATTACTATAAGTTTACACTTTTTATGACCAAGTATTTGTATAAACGCATGTGTGTAAATTTTGTCAACTGCTGATCCTGCGTCGAATATCAAAATTTGATCGCTACTGATTGTAACTCTCGCTATATGCTAAGGTTTATCCGAATTAAAGGTTTAGATTCGGACTCCCTTTTGGTTTCGTCAAGCTGATATAGCTTAAGCAATAACGCATTGAATTGAATGTTTTATTGTTTCAAGGTTTTGTATCTGAATTTTACTTAATTTTATTACTTGTCCGACGGTAACTAAATAATTTATGTATGCGAGGTGTTAACGTGTTTATGTGTGGTGTATTGTGCCTACATAAGCACAGATACAAGGTATCTCCTAGTCGGTCAATAGAGGTTGTTCCTTAAGTACTCAAGGGGAATTTTTGGACCATTCAATTGTGCTGATAAGCTCGTATATTTGTTTGTTATAAACGACAAAAATTACTCAAAACTTTCAGTTACGAGACAATCATCATTCAGCACTAACTGCAACGATGCTGTCAAGAAATATTTGTACAATATTTTTATTTGTATACATATCAATAGCTAAGTGTGAAGATGACAAAGATGGAAATTTCACAGTTAAATATAAAAATAAATCGGAAATACATTTTATAATGAATGACTCTAATGCATTGTTGCTCCAAGCACAGCTCGAAGCGATGAGGTGAGTGTTTTAAATTAATCTTAATTGTCGAAATCTAGCAGAGTGTATATTTGGCTTGTTTTTTAGACTTGAGCAGAGAAACCTATTTGCAGAGCTTTCAGCGAAAGTAGACAAATTGATGGCAAGCAACTTGCTGTCATCTCAGTTTCCTGATAGTTGTGCTAAAGCAACGGCAATGAGTCGACGTAGTGGAGCTTATCAGATTGTTATTCCGGACTATAGTGTCCACCCCTTCATAGTTAGCTGTGATGAGGATACGCAGAACGGCGGGTGGCTCGTCATACTGAGGCGTGAGGATGGAAGCCTTAATTTCTTTCGCTATTGGAATGACTATAAAAATGGCTTTGGCAATGTGAGTGGTGAGTTTTTTATAGGCCTGGATAAGTTGCATCTTTTGACCAAAGAGAGGAACCAGGAACTGCTCATCAGCATGGAAGACTTCAAAGGCAACAAAAGGTATGCAAAATACACTCAATTCTCCGTTGGCAGTGAACAAAATTTATATGCCTTACAAACCCTGGGCGAATACTCCGGAGATGCTGGCGATTCTTTGAGTCCACATCTGGGCCAAAAGTTTACAGCACGTGATCGAGATAATGATAATTATAGTCGAAACTGTGCAGAATTGTATACTGGCGGGTGGTGGTACGACAAATGTCACTCAAGGTTTGTATCGTTGACGGTTCAGGAAATTGAGAGCAATCTATATATGTAAAAATATATATATATATATATATATAATTTTTTTTCTTTTAAAGTAATCTAATGGGAAAATATAATGATAGCACTCATGGAAAGGGTATCAACTGGTTGCTGTTTTCCGGTCATACTGCCTCGCTTAAATTCGTGCAAATGATGATAAGAAATGTGCAATGAATCGAAAAGAGAAATACTCTCAGTTTGAACGCTTTATTGTAATTTGATTAATTAATTTAAATCGTATCTTTGCTTTTGAGTGAGGGAGAAAGTTTGCTCTCTCACTTTTCATAAATAAAGTAATTTTTTGTGAATTAAACAGCTGAGTTTTACGTACGCTTTTGCATTTCTAATCAGTGCTGAGTTCACAATATATATGTATTTCACGTCAGCACAGAGCACTCCAGATTTAGCCTACTAAGCGAGAAATGCATGAGTATCAGTGTTATATTTCAAGATAAGAGCTGAACTAAGTGAAATCTTTAGAGTCGACACAGCAGCAGCTGTGCCGAGACAGTGGCTGAGAGTCGCCACAGATCGTTATATCAACCTGATGCCATCTGCATTGAGGCTTTGCGACGACTTCTTAATAGTCCTGGAAAACCAGAATCCAATGAAGGACTTTAAAGGACAAAAATTCGAAATATATCAATAAGCTATATATATATATATATATATATATATATATATATATATATATATATATATATATATATATATATATAAATTTATATACATATATATATACAGATACGTTGCAAGAGGTGCAGTGGCTGTGTTGGTAGAGACAGCGCTCGTTGGCGTTTGGTCTCGGGTTCAATCCTCGCGGCGACGAGACAATTTTTATTGTTTTATTTTTTTATACCCTGATCCCATTAAAAATGGGAAATCAGGGTATAATGGTTTTGTGCAAATGTATGTAACAGGCAGAAGGAGGCGTGGCAGACCCCATAAAGTATATATATTTTTGATCAGGACGACAAGCCGAGTCGATTGAGCCCTGTCCGTCTGTCTGTCCGTCCGTCTGTCCGTCTGTCCGTATGTGTGAACGCGTGGATCTCAGCATCTATAAGAGCTAGAGACTTGAAATTTTTTTTGTAGGTCCGTGTATAGCACGCGCAGGTCAAGTTTGTTTCAAATATTCGATAACTATTCGCATTTAATTGTTATCGAATAAAAACATTATTGAAATGCAATAAATAAATTATATCTCAAACATCTTAGGAGCTAGAGCCTCCAAATTTTGTATTTAGTCTTATGTATATTTTATGCAATTTTGATTTTTGTTAGATTTTGGATACCGGCTCCAAATTCCCCCAAATTCTTAAAATTTAAGTTTAGTTGGAACTAGGGCCATTATGTGAAGGCGTTTGCATCTCAACCAAGCCAATAGGATATGTAGATCATATGCTGAAAATTTCATTAAAATCCATTAAGTAAAACAGAAGTTATTAAACAAAACGTTTGGTCAATTTGCAAAAGCACATGTCAGCAGCGCCACGCGCACGCATTTTTCCTATGCGTGTGCACACATACATTCAAATGCGTGTATTCTTTTCTATTCCAAGAATTGAAATTGCGATTGAATTGTGCTGAATTATTAGCTGCTACTTATGTTTAAATTTGCAACACTTCGCGTATGAAGGACAGTGGCTGCGTTGGTAGAGAGGCTGCTCGCATGCAGCTTGGTCCGGGTTCGAGACCACTGGAAATGAAATGTTTTTTATTGTTTTATTTTTTTTTTAGTTATGAAGTGGCGGTGTTGGTATAGTTTGTGCACGTTGCGTAAATAATCCGGGTTCGAATCCTGGTCTCGCAATGTCGATTTTTATTTGTTTTTTTTTTTTTTTTTCTTAATACTCGATACAAACTACGGAAAATATTACAAAACTCAAAGGACTGGGATCAGGGTATCTCCTAGTCGGGCACCCCGACTAGAGCTTTCTTACTTGTTTTAATAATGAAGTGGCGGTGTTGGTAGAGTTGGTGCACGTTGCGCAAACAATCCGGGTTCGAAACCTGGTCTCGCAATGTCGTTTTTTATTTGTTTTCTTTTTTTTTTTTTGAATACTCGAGACAAATTACGGAATATTAAAAAACTCAGAGGACTGGGATCAAGGTATCTCCTAGTCGGGCACCCCGACTAGAGCTTTCTTACTTGTTCTAGCTAGAATAAACAAGTTTTGAAGTTGGTAAGCCAATGAATTCTGCTGATTGCAAAGCTTTTAATTGTTATATCGATATGCAAGTCTCTTTTTATTTGTTGAAGCCACAAGAGTTCACAGTCAATTCGTTTAAGTATCCGCAATGACCCTTAACCTTCCAGCAGGTTGGCCGATTTGTGTGAAATTGTGACCCATTGTATTTTTCCCCCTGAGCAGCCATTAATAGTTTTCCATTTTTTACAGCTTGCAATGAGGGAAATGCGAAGAAATTGCTATTGTGGAAATTTTACGCTCACGTTTTGCCGCGACATATACATATTTTTTCCTTTATTTGTTGCATCAAGCAAAGCGAGAAGAACAAACAGGGGTACAGGAGCGCTGCAGGAGCCAATAATTTCCTGCTCGATAATTTCCAAATGAATGCGTTCCGCAAATAAATTCTCCTTTGACAGCGGCAAAGCGTTGAAATTTTAAAACGAAATCACGTTTTGCTGTTGCACACTTTTTGGCGTATGCACATCTGCTCAGCATGTACGTGAGAAAAGTTGTGTTAAGCACACACACACACACAAGCACAAAAACCTATTTACATACTCTGCATAGACGAGCTTACATACATATGTATGTCCATATGCATATTGGGCCGAGACACAGGTGTGCCACGGGGTTGCATAAATAAAATCAAATGAAATAAATCATAACATAATTTTCGTAACAAATTCGTTTTTGCAAATCTAATTCCTTCACTTATCGAACGTGTCGAAATTATATTTGTAGAAATTTTCAAATCTCCTCTAAACTTTTGTTTCTTTCTTTTTTCGGTTTCT
This sequence comes from Drosophila hydei, assembly GCF_003285905.1. Lineage (NCBI taxonomy): Eukaryota > Metazoa > Arthropoda > Insecta > Diptera > Drosophilidae > Drosophila > Drosophila hydei. Next base: position 4,283,972 of record NW_022045656.1, read on the forward strand.
TGTCAGCGTGTATTTTGAGGTGTAGTTTTGAAACGAGCTCGTTTGTTTTGGGTTCAATTTAAATTTTATTTAATCTGAAATTTATTGATTTCACAGAGAGTAGAGTCAAGCTTACGACCTGTTGAATTCAGTTTTGAAATCAAAATAGCATTATTTTTAATATATTCTAAAAAAGCTTATTTTGTTTCATAAAAATTAATATATTTAGCATATTTATTGTATCTGGATAATTGAAAGAGCTTAGGCTGATAATTGCTTACCAAATCTGTTGCCTTTAAGCTCCTTTTGTATTATGAGCTAGTTCTTTATTTTACTTTAAACTTGTTTTACAAACTAGTTCTTTTTGTCTTATGTTGTTAAACATGAGTTTGATTTTTTTTGCAATTGGCATTATAGCTAGAATGGATATTAAATATACGATAAGGCAAAAGCAAATCAGATTTCTTGTTTGCATGGAACGAGTATGTACTTAACAGAATGGCAAAGCATTGAAATAGTAGTAAAATCCATTTAAATTAGCATCCACATGTCAACACAATTATGTTGGATAACAACGAGTACGATTTATGTGCACGTGAAGAGGGCGCAAGTTATACAATGCACACATACATACGCACGTACCGGATGCGGTGCTGTAGGTTGGTAGGCGTGGCCCGGAGCTTGGCAATTGTCAAAATTGCCGCCATAATTCACGTGTTGCCAGCAACAGAAACAGAAACAACAACAACAACAAAGTCAGCAGCGTCATTCAATTGAAGCAAATGCTCAAAATGCAAATTACGCAATGATTTACATTTCGATTGACATATTTTAGGCGAACTGTTTGTAGAGCCCCTCCACCCAGGCACTGGCCGCTCCACCCTTTGCTTGTCGACTCATGCATTGGTCGTAATTCAAAAATATCATCCAACATCTTATCAATCCCAAAAATTGATGTTCATGACGTGCGTTGACAGACAAATGCGTGCATGTCGTATAGATGAATATTGAGCCAGAACTGAATCAGCTTTTAAATTTAAGTCAGCTCTGATCGGAGCCACGCCTTCAGAAAAGCTTAGTGCCATCCTTTTGTCCCTGGCCAGGCAGTCATCATTAGTTGGGGTTTCTTATGGGCGCAGTTCCCACAGAGCACCAGGCAGCCTGACAGGCAGCATAAAATGCTGAAAGGACATATACGCGGCAATGCCCTGGACGTATTGAGAGTGGGTTAACAGGGTATATATGCGACGATGGAAACATTTTCGATTATATTTGAGACTTTACAATTGAAATATGTATGTTCATTTATTATGAACAATTGACTTGACTTGATTTTTGAAGCATAACTTTAAGATGTCAAATTTGACATTCGAATCAGAAATTAGATTTTCAATTTTAATTAGATTTTCAAATTGCTTATCATTATTTGCTTTGTTTTTATATTTGCGGATATTTGAAAGTCGGTCATCCCCGTTTAGCTGTCTAATGTCGAACTGGTAATATTATGAAATTTTGAAAGGCGAGCTGAGCGCTGCTGCCACTTGAATGCAGAAGCCAAGAATGCTCGCCAACACAATGACCGACCTGACGGCCCACAATGGCTGCGCCGCGACGCGTTCAATGGCGCACAGCTGGTGGCCAGGTCCCCAGCTGGATGTGGTCATCAATGCAGCTCGGAGTCAAGCGTAAGAGCATTCTGAATAGCTTGACTTGCATTTTGCGTTGTCCTCCACATAAATTCCAAAATAACAATATGGCAGGCATTGAAGCGGGCAGCAATGGTGAATGCGTATGAAACGTATGTGTATGGACCGGACACGGACAAACTTTGGCCGGCGCTTGCAATAAGAGATGACAGGCCAAAAAGTTTTAATGACGGCGCCGAAGTCGTTGAACCAAACTTGCGTCTGCAGCAGCACCAATAAAATGTCCCCTGCTGCACAAGTTTGCATAAGACACAACAGTTGAGTCCACTCAACTGTTCAAACTGCTTGCGGACAACTAGCGAAACAAAAGCAAAATTAAGAAAAAAAATATGTGAAGCAGAAACTGCAAATCTATTTGGCATATTACAAGCCTAGTTGGAGCCTGGCCAAAACACAAGCTTAACAAAAGCAGGCCGTACGTAGGCTGCAGGGATAAAGCTGCACTGTTTTCGGCAAGTGCTCACACGTCTTGCTTGTATTCCTTATTGTTGTGTATCTTCCCCCTTTTGGCTTCAGAAGTGGGGCAAAGTGAAAGTTCATCTTGGCCGTCGGCGGCTGCAGCAAAACTTTTCTTTTTTTCCGCTTTAAATATGTTTGCAGATTGTTCATGAAAAGTTGCTTACTAAATGCACTTACTAACACACACACTCGCACACGCAGTGGCAGAGGCTGTTTTGTTTTCAAGTGCAAAACTTGACACCAACTTATGATGGAATTCCATTCCAAACCACGCCAATGCCTAAAAGAAAGCAACCAAGTAGTAAAAGCTTGCGCCAGACAACCACAAAAATGCGAACGAATATTTTGGCTGCTTAATACACGTTGACAAACTAGCAAATTTTTAAGAGCATAAAGATTTTTCAATTTAGTGAAGAGTTAATAATATATAATAATATATAATATAATATAATATACCTAATATAATATACCTTTTTAGCTACATGAGCGAGTATTAAAGTACAGCCGGAACAGCATGAGAAACAAAAGTTTTATTTGGCAACTTCAGCCTAAGTGAACGCATTGGATTTAACTTGATAGTATTTAACGTACAAACAAGCTTCTAAAGGCCACACCAGGGGGATGCTGAGGCAAATGCGTTACTTCGATGTAGCCACCAGAGTAAACCACCGCAACTAGGCAAGTCGCTGCCACCAGAGGCATCTGAATAACCGAAATAGTTGGTTAGCGAATTCATAGGGAAAACACCGCCATAGCTGGGATAGCCATAAGGCAGGCTTGCAGCGCCATTTGAGAGGAAACAACACTAAATCAGTTGGATTTTAAGCGATGGTACTCAGAAATATGTCTGCTCGCTGAGTATATTATATATATATTAACCAGAGGCCTATAACGTTTTTAGGCATAATTGAATTGTAATCCAATTTAATATTTGATTTGGGAACCGTCGCTTCACTTCGTTTTCAAGTATAAGATTAGCCTTAGGCTTTAGCTAGCTTTACTCTAATATTCACTTTATTTAGCAAACTTAAATTAAGGACAATAAATTGGGGCTAATTTGAAAGTATTAGCGGCCGTAGAAGCTACCATAGCCGCCATTGGAGGACGATGCTGAGGCGGAAGCGCTGGCACTGCTGGAACCACCGCCGCCACCGCGATAACCGCCATAGCCGGGATAACCGCCTCCGAAACCACCAAAGCCGCCAGGAAAGCCGCCGCCAAATCCGCCGGGATAGCCACCGTATCCACCAAAGCCTCCAAACTGTGGCAGTGCCTCCAACACGCCAAAGAGCGCGATTATCACCACAAGCAAAACACTAACAGCTCGCATTTTGGGTCCGATCTCAAATGAATCTACTTTGAAATGTGCGTGTCCCGCTATGGAGGTGGCCCATTTTATACAAAAGATCGTCTCAGAACTGGATCTGTGATTCAAGCTGTATTCTAATCACTTGACTTAGGCCCCCTTTAAGAACCGGTTTGAGGTTACGGTTTTCGCTCTGTGTTCAATTAAGCTCGGCTTTGGGAATCACAGTGTCTGCTGCTCTGCTTGTTTTTTTTTTGCTTACTTTTTCATAATATATTCAATTACGTTTTGCTCGTTTTTGTTTATCACATTCACAGGTGCTACAAAAAAAAAAAACAAAACAAAAAATAGAAGTAAAGTTTGTAAGCAAATGTTAATCAACCCATCAATCGGGTTTCTATACATTTCCAATTTCTATTCGGGGAGCTTTTTTCAGACTGTCTGACCATAATAAAGGTCAGATATACACTTGAGTGTAGTCATAAATATCTATGAGCAATCATGGAAATATATATTACTGAAAATAAAACAATTATGTGTTGATCATGTGATGATCATGTTAACCCAACCCGAGCTTCAAACTTCAAACGTCAGGCGTCAAACTATTATTAGATATTCAGAAAAAATAAGGAAGTTAGGTTGGCTTTCCATTCTATTGAACTATCATCTGACAAAATTGTTGAATATGTCCAATCACCAGGGTTGCGCCATCATGTATGTACGAAACTGGGTTCAATTCTGCTCGGCATTGTTTCCGGAAGTGCTCGGGCAGAAGTGGAGCGGATATAGATTGCTAAGTAAAGTTCCCTATACATTATATCAAATGGAAAAGACGCCAACTGTATATATGGTTGCCTTTGGAACGCCTTTTTTGCTTAATTGTGAAGTATTGGAATTCAGGGACGACTTGTCAATTAAGTGCATAACAAGAATGAGCTTAGAGTTCATAGTATATTTTGCCCGATCTCAGATTGAATGTGTTGATCATACGTTTGCGCTGACCAACGACTTACTCGCTAGCTGCCTAGATAGCAAATTTGATGTGGGTAAAATGCACGATTATAGCATGGATTTTATAAACAAATACTATAATAATTTTACGGTGATGCTCTATATAGAACATAGGGAAAATCCTACTGCTAAAATATTTACCAACAAATGTTCAAACTTCGATTTTAATATCTGGCTAATATTGTTTGTAGCAATATATTTGTTTATAGTGATTTTTCGTAAAAAATTTTTGTAAACACGAACAGATAAAATAGAAACACACCAACAGATAAATAAATAGTGGAGTCAGATAGAAAGCTTCGTCACGCAAAAACAAAGAAAAACTGGTTTTTTAATTGGCCTAAGAAGGTTTCTATATATATTGAGAAATTCGCACATATCGACTAATTAAATTGGGAAACACCGATTTGAACTGAGCCTTGAACTATATTTCTCAGCTCTTATAAGTCGTAACTCATATATGATATGTTCTTCCATACGATATCATAATGCGACAGCATTGTCTGTGGTTGGCTCACAACAAAACTAGGGAGTATTCGTCATTGCACACATGCTTAAGTACCACACAAATCTCATCACCCTTGTCATATCTGTATAGGTTTGAGTAGCTGTCAAGAAGACTGCCACTGCAACTTCAACTGCAACTGCGACTGCGCATCGGGTCGGGTCGGGAAGTCTTTCATCTGACAGAACAGAGGGCAATGGAAGTGCCTCCTGTTGTTTCACTCTGTCAGGCTGTGTCACACTATGTAGGAGCTCTCATTCAACTCTGTTTTGATATATGCGTATGAATAATTGCTTTTTAACAGAGACAAAATTATCACGCAATTATATAGAATGCGTGCAATGGGCCGACTAAACTGTGAGTCCTTCTGCTTTGATAGAGTATTTTGGTTATAATGTTTTTTTGGCAATGAGATGATACTGAATAAGGAGACTTCAAATTTCGCATCTATGTGATAATACGGGATGATTGAGGCTTAAAGACCTAAAGCGCTTTCATGCAGGCAGGCTGAGCGCTTGAAGTCGATTCGCAGCCGCTGCTGCTGATCAAGAATACTTATTTATCAAGGGGGCGGCCACGATTTCTTCTGGCTGTTAGATACATTTTAATCAAGCCTGAATCTTAAGCTATTATAGTAATGTTGAAATATGTTTCCAGCTGCATTCGATACATAACTTAAGTTTCTCTTGCTCCAGGGACAGGGTTGCCTTGTGGGTACTGGAATTTCTTGGACAACATTTGATTTGACACAAGTTGAAACTGCCTTGGTTTCTCTGCGTGCCTCTTACTCTCTATTTCAACTTACATTGCCTCAGCTTTGCCCTGCAACATGTAGCATGTCAGCAAATGTCGTGGCTCGGTTAATTTGCCATCCCTTGACGTCTGTCTGCAACTATTTTGCCGCATCGCAATAAAGGACAAAACGCATTTTTGCCTTTGTGCTGCCTCTCAAGCCATATTGTCATTTAGTAAATATTGTAAAAATGTGGAGACTACACACACACATACACGCGTGGGCACACCCTGATTCCATTTCTCTTACACTTGCTCTTTATGCAAATTAGTTGCAGATATCGCTTACATACCAAATGTTAATTTGCATTTTTTGCGGCCTGTCACGCTGGCCTGAGAAAGGAATTTTTATTTACATTTAAACTTTTTCGTAGTACTTGTTAACCTTTTGTCTATTAAGCAAATGGCACACAAGTGAACACACACACACATACACGCAGACACATGCCAAGGAAATTCCCTGAATGTTGCCGTATTGTTTTGTGCTATTATATTACAAACTTATTATGCCCTGAATCCATTGAAAATGTATGAAAACGAAGGTGGGATAATGCGAGCACATATCGTAGATATTTAAGAGGCTTTATATTTTGTAATATATATGGTCGAAGAGCTATGGAAATCAACACAGTTACTGCACACATTTAAGTCTGTAAAGAACTTTGGGTTTTAATATATTTTGAAGATATCAAATTTGTCATTTGACTTTTCACAAAGTAGCAAATAGCAATGCCGTCTGATACTTGAGGTATCTTGTAGTCGTGCAGACCCGCTTATAGACTACTCTCACTTACTTATGTATGGACTTGCGTGGAGGCTTTGTTGTATGATAAATTAGATGGGCTTTTAGAGATTTGCACGAAATCCTTTGGGAAGCTGCTCCAGCTGGCGGTGGCTTTAACTCTTTCTCTCACAACAAAGTATAAAGTCATTTGGAACTTAATCTAAGTTCCATAAATGCCTTAATTTACCTGCTGTCTGAGACAGGTTTCAGCATATTGTAGTTTCCATTCATTATGCCAATCTGTCCTTTTAATTGCGTTGCCCGCAAACCTAATGTACTTGAATGCTGTTGTGGATTGGAAAAGTTTACCAGCGTCTTTTCCTTTTTGCTTCTCGACTTTAATTAAGTTTTATTATACAAATTTACACATGCGTATGATAGACACACACACACAGATGGGCACACACATGTAAGTCTTGTAATCATAGGTATGCATATGAATTTTTAATTAATTCATCTATCAAAGTATATAATTAAATCAGCGATGTTAATTTGGCAAACCTGTGACAGCTAAATAATTGAAAAGCTCTGAAAGGGCGAATTATGCATAGTTGATGATTATAAATTGGCTTGGTTTTTTCCATAAACGGTTTTTTACCCATTTATATGTATGAATATTTAACCGTGAAACGCAATTTAAACATAAGAAAATGTAAAATGAACTTTGGATTCTCGAACCGCTGAGCTCATTCACATAATTTTTAGCATATTTTATTTAATGGTCTACTATATAAATATAAATATTAGTCAGGTAAAAATTTCATATAAATAATATTAAGATAATGCAATTGTGCTAATTGAAATACATTTGCAATGTCCACCGTGTGCCTTATCAGAGCGAGGGATACGCATTTTTCGCATAGTTTACACAATAGTTGGGCGCTCCGAAGAAGGAACACACGCCATTGGCACTGCTTGGAGTCGCACCGAATCCTCCATAGCAGTTCGTGTAGTTCTGGCAGGAGCGCAGCTCAAGTGGTGCAAAGTTCAGGGCGTAGGCGCCGGGTGGTGCACTGTGAGTCAAATTTGGATACTTGTGCATATTGTTGGGCACTGGAGCTGGCACCAGCTGCGTAGCCGTGTCCAAGAGCGGACGACCGAGGCTGACGCTGCGCTCATTGCGTCGAAATTTGGCTCGACGATTCTGGAACCAGACCTAAGATGGATTGGGGCTTACAAATAGTTCTGTGTCTCAGAGTTAGACTGAGCTTACCTGCACACGCGCCTCGCTCAGATGCACCTTGGTGGCCAGTTCCTCGCGTACAAATGCGTCAGGATAATGGGTACGTTCAAAGACCTTCTCCAGCGCTGTTAGCTGTGCTGAGCTGAAGGTGGTGCGATTGCGACGCGGCTTCCTGGAGTGCCCCGAGCTGAGATTGTTGGGGTAATCGACGGCGCCACCACTACCGCCGCCACAACCGCTGACGCCGCCTACAACGGAAGACAATTATAGAACGATTAATAAGAAAATCTTTGGCTTTTATTAAGATTCGTGGAAGACCCATAAATAATCGATTAGAGCCCGGACATATACTATTAGCTTGACAGCCCAAGAATTTTTGGGCACACTTTTATGTTTCTGAACACATTAAATTTTGCATTCTCGTTGATCCTTTCGCTGGCTCTATACCCAGCGGGAAGGTCATAAACATTTGGCATGGGTCATAAAATACACTTATCGACAAACGTATGTATATTTCAACATGGTCGCGCAGCTGTCTACTAATTTTAGGTGGCAAGCCGACGAACAAAACAAACGCCACAAATTTACGATCTATTAATTAAACTGAAATTGTGACATTAAGCGAACAGCTACTTTCACTAATTGATTTCAGACGAAAGACAAAGATGACAAAAAAGAGCAACGAAATAGAATAAGCAGAGTGAATGCATAAATAATATAATTTTATATGCAAAAGACTTTGGCTACAACCAGAATCCATTCAATATGCCTAAGAAAGGTTTCAAGTCTTTGGACAAAATTATATAAAAGCTAGTAGAAGGAATCGCACAACGATTTACTTATTTTTAGAAATCATAAATTTTCTCTTTAAATTGCAGAGTCAGAGTCTAAGCAGCTAACAAAATATTCCTCATTCAAATCGTTATGCATTCATAATAGCTATTGTGGCAAAGAATTTCATTTTTAAAGGAAAACTTGTAGTTAAAGCAGCCACAGACACAATATTCATATCCCTTGTCTTAGGCTTCGTACGAGACCTATTTTAATCTGTTAAGCATAAACTGGAATTTAAATATGAAAACTACAACAAAATAAATCTATGCTAATAAGTTCAATTTAAACTTCATCTCAGCATTTTCCGTTTCCCTATTCAAATTTATACGACTTTGCTTTGTTCACACAATCATTTCCTTATTGTACCGACCATTAACTCATTTCTATGTTATACTAATTTTAAAATTCTAAAGATCGTCAAATTATACATTGTAATAATTATAAAATTTATCGAAAAAGTTAGCTTAACATAAAACAACTATAACTACAATAAAAGAAAAAAACTTAGATTACAAAGTTATATTTATAAAGTTTAAATAATATAATTTAAAGTGTATATAATATTTAGTTTAATTTGCAATTGACCTCAGCATTAGTTAATGATGCGATTATGCACGAGTTTATGTTACAAATTTCATATTAATTATTATTATGTTCTTACAGACAGTTGGAGAGTCAAATGTTGAATAAAATAAATTCCTAATTCGAGTAAAATAATACTGCATTTTTAACAATAATAAATAATAAGTATGTAGCTCAAAGATATAGAAAATCATATATGCATCTGAATCCTTAAAGGCTTGCTAACACTTCTCGCAAAAGGACGCAGCTATGTTTTTATGAGTATCATGTTATATAGATATGTATTGCAATGTGCGATGCTTAGCTCGTAAATGATAAATTTGAATTGAAATGAGCTGAAAATTTATGATATTATGCGTACGCATGCCAAAGGCAATGGATGCAGATCTCTATATACATATATTTATGTGTACGCATTTATATAGCTAGATATTGTGATTTATTTAGGTAGCTGCAACTGGCTGTACACTTGTGGAGAGCTCTTGCATGACATCTAGGTGCCATATGTGGGCGACATTCGCTCATTTATGCCGCCGCCAATTGCACAACCAAATGGATGACAGCCTCATCTTTGTTGCTTTGCGAAAAAGCCAAGGAGCGTGCGGGTTGGCTCCGGTTCGTCTCCTGGCCTGGTTTTAGGCCCGTGCTGTTGTCAGCGGCATAATTTGCTATGAAATATACGCGTCTCATTGTCATTGCTGGCAATGGCAATGCTATCAGGAGTCAACTCTCAATCGTTGGCCAGGCACACAGTTTTTGTCCCTTTTTGTCCCCTTTTCAGCTGCATTTCCGACTGCAGACAACACTTCAACATTGTCAACATGACAAAACGTAATCAAAGCTGACATGATATTCCCTCAGAGGACGCATGCCTTTGAACAACCGAAGCGCCAAACAGCGCGGCCCAACGACTATATTTTCCAAGTGGAGCATAAAACGACCAGCCAGTCGCAGTCGCAGTTGCTGTTGCAGTTGCAGCCCCTATCCCACGTTTGCTGTAAATGGTTGAGACCAGAGAGGCGTGTGTTTATTTTTATCATTGCTCGGATTGTAACATGTGCCAGTCTTCAGTTCGACTCGCTTTCCATTTTCCTTTCCCTTTCCCTTTTTCTTAACCATGCCCATGCCCATGCCTATCTACAAATCTGATTGAGGTTTCCCTTTCGATTTGGAGTTCTCGTGCTTCGTTTTTTATTTTATTTTATTAAGCTGCAACTGTTTTTTATCGCTCGTTGCTCGATTCGCTGGCAATTCAAATTAACCAGCTCGTTTTCCCACTCCTCCCCTGGGACCCCATGCAGTTGTTCTTGTGGAGCGCCTGGCCTGATCTACGATGCCATCCCGCGGACAGCTCCGCTGACAAATTGAGACAAATGGCGTGGGTAAAAGATTTTGTTGGGTTAAGTAAAAAAAACCGACTACACGGAATGTATAGCCTGATGATTGCCACCCTGAAGCAGACGTGTGGCATGTAGAGATGATAAACTATGAAATGCCTCCAAACTACCTTAAGTGAATAGTAAACTATAAAATTTTAAAAATGTATCAAAATTTTTTTGCAAATTCTATTTTGGTTTATGAGTAAATATTTCAAACCAATTTAAAGGTATTCTGAGGTGATAAAATAAAAAATCTATCTTACAGAAAACATCAACTTTCAAAACATGAAATAAGTAATAATTTCACTAATTTTTTAAACTTCTGGTTTGATCGGGGAATCATTATTCTTAATTCGTAGATGTAACTTTTTTTTTTTTAATTTCATTAGTAAATTAATTTTGAATTTACTATAAAAATCTTGATAAATATTTTCATAAATATTTTTATTCTTTGTACTAAAACATTCAAATAAGCACAATACTCATTAAAAGACTAAAAAATTTTGGAAAATTTGGGTTTTTGTGATTCGCCCTTGTGGGCATGGATATAATCACTATATAATTTTCTTTCTTACACCTTTCTGTTATGCAACATATCTTATTTTTAGATTTACCACTCCTCAGGTGGGCGTCTCTGGAAAATCTTGTCACTTTATCAGACCTTATCTTACATTGCACAAAATATAAAAATACACTTTAAATACGGGAATGATTATCGAAATGATGATGCTACTTTAAAACAAGGTTCTTCAGATATTTTAAAAAATTGTTGAAAATAAAGTCTAAAGACAAAGAATGCAATTTAGATGTTTTAATTGTTGTTATAACCAAAACTCAAGATATATCTAAAAACTGAAAAATATAAACAATTTTGTAATAAAAGATAAATGCTTTAGTAAATTATATAATATTAAATTATATAATAAAATTATATAATAAAAATAAATTATTAAAATAAGTCAGCAAATTGTAATTCTATTGGATAACTAAGAACTTATCGGAAAGGTTTAGCGGGTTATGCAGGGACTAGAATTGAAAATTCACGTTTTTCGAATATTTTTGGCGTAAAAACTATCAAAAAGACAATATTTATTTTCGCTCTTAACTGCCTTTAATTTAGAAGATTTTAAAGCATCATTATTTGTCAGTTAAATATCGTATTTATTTTTTATGAACGTTAAATGTATCCGAAAAATGAATGATTTTTATTTATGGCCTAATATATCTAGAAAGTTTGACATGATAGTGGTTCTCGAGAGGGTGTTTATTAAATTAAGAAATTATCACACATGTATTAAGTTTCGGTTTGCAATACGTTTGGAATTCTCTGCATATTGCTGTGACGCATTCATTTTAGCCTAGTTTTCTGTTTAATTAAATAAACTGTAACTTACCAAAGTTATTGGCCAACTCCATGGATAATTTGCTCTTGGCGAATGCATCCTGTTTCAGTTCAATGAGATTGTCCACGGTGAAGCGATGCATTTTCTCGAGCTCTCGGCGATTTGTAATTTCCTTATCCTTGACATAGGAGGCTTGATGCAGCTTCTCTTCCAGCTCCACAGGCTGCCCAGGCGGTGCGGCATACGTAGCCTCGATGGATGCCAAGGTGTGAGCTGCCCCGGAACCGGGTCCGGATGCATTGGACGTCACCGACGGCATTGTCGAGGCGGCATAATAGAAATTGCCGGCATTGCCGACGGGTATGGAATGCAGCTGCTGCTGATAGTTTAACATGGTTGGTAAATTGAATTTAAATTCTTGTACAAATCACTTGATCAATCACTGTTTTGCCTAATTGGACAATTGTTAATAATGATGAACGTAATGATGATGACAACGAAATTGTGAGGCAAGAGCAAAGAACACAATTCAATTAGGCATGCGAATTGTGAGTTGAAATTCTTCATTTGTCTTTCTAATTGGATGCTGATTGAATTAATTTATTTTGTTGTCTCATTGCGCTGCATCTTCGGGGGCATCCTGCGCGAACTTGGTTAATTGGATTAGTACACAACACATAAACGAGTTAATTACGATAATTGTCGCGACGATACTAAACCGTGCCAAAGTCGTGTGCCCACTGAAATTAGCCTCAAGATGCGAGCCTCCTCAACATATCCATCCACACACAGAGGCACACATGTTTCCACTCTTTTCATCTCAAGTATGTTTGCTCTCGTTCTCTCACGATCTCTAATTATAGCAGCCATCTGCCATTGGCCGATCTCAGCAAGATCAACGCCTGCATCCGACATTTTGAGTGGGCGTCGCCGTTTGGAGAAAAACTCAAATGAAATACGAGGTGAAAAGTAGCAACAAGTTCTGGGCATTTAAGTGGCAATAAATACCAATTAGTGGTCGGATAATGCTCCAGTTGCAGTTGTCCTTGCTGGGCAGCTGTTGTTGCTATTGTTGCTGTTGTTGTTGTTGCTGTTTGTGTTCTATTTTCACAGGATGCGTTGCATCATGTTCTTGAGTTGCATGCTGCGCATAAATCTTGGCACGCACAATGTTTGTCATCCTTGTTAGCTAATTTCCATAACCACAACATGATGTTAATGTTTCAAGCCATTGCCAGGCATGTTGCATATGTGACAAGCAGCGAAACGGGGGCAAGGGGCGTGCGACGTGGGCGGAACTGTCAGTTAAGTGCATTATACGGCTGCTAGTGTTGTTGATGTTGTTGGATCTCAATTGCAGTTGCCGTAGGTGCATCTTCAACATATTTGTTGCATTATAATTGATTCCGTTGATATATGATCAAGAAGCAGAGTAGAGAGCATGTAAATTTGGCTCATCTCAGGCAGAATCCAGTCATGGAAAGTTAGCTAACAGTTAACTGCTTAACACACATTTGCTCATTAGACGCCGCCACAAACTATCTACTGAAATTATAATATTTCTGACAAGGCAACTCTCATGCCCTCAAATTGAGCTGTCACAGAAGTTTATCCAAAGTACTTGACACTCTACTGCGGCCTCGATGTAGACCGGCTTTTGCCGTGGTTCTGGGTTTGGCTTCACAAATTATCTCACGTTTTCGTGTTCAAAGTTCTTGAGAAATGTTGCGGTGTGTATTTTTAATAAAACTTCAAACTTTTGCGCTACTTGCTGCGCTTTACAATGTCTCTCCAACGTTTTTCTTCAGTTTCAGTTTTGAAATTCTTTGTCACGAAACATTTCTCGCGTGCAACTGAAAGCAGTTGGGCGTGGCCGGGTCCTAGTAATACGTCTTACCTGTAAAAAACACACACACTCACTTACACATATAACACACACACACACATATATATAAATATATGTATAAAAAAAAAACAGCAGAAATTCTTCTGGCAACTTGGAAACTTGAGCAGACACTTTTAATGTTGTCAGATAGCAGAAAGTAACTGCACTTGGCATGGTCACAGTCGAGCATGAGCTTGGGTTAGCCGGAATGCCTCTAACAACGGACAGGCATCTCAATAATACAGTAGGAATGCTCATGATGTTGAATTATGTGTCCAAGCCAGGCATGTGTGTGTGTATACAACCGTATTTAAATTTATGTAAAGAATTGTGGTTCTATTTTATGGCTGCTCCCAAAAGTATGCAATAAATAAATATTTTCCACAAGTTGCCAGGAAAGAAAAATTCCATTTATGTTGTTGGCTGATTAAACTGAGAGGCTCACTTACCAATATTGAATGCACTTTTTGTGTGGCTAAATAAAAATGAACAGAATATGTATATAGACAGATGCAGAGCTGCTGCTCTTGGTGCACTTTCCCAAAACTTTAACTCTGGCGAACACCATTTGAATCATTCGCCGTTGCCACTTTTCACATTTCACATTTCACAAGTCTGCACATGTTACGAAATTTTCATAAATACGCCATTATGTAGAGAAGTGGGTGAGGTGGGTTGAGGGGATTTGCCATCGTGACCAAAACCGCATTGTGGTGTTTTTCGTGTTGTGCGGTTATGGGGCATGCAACATGGCAAAAATAAATTGCAATTCACGAACAAACTGCATGGAGATGTGTGACAACAGATACGACGACGAGAATCATGCAACACGTGGGGCGGACCCCTGGTCAAATGCTAATTAAAAACCATTCACGAGCGAGCGAGATGCCAACAGCAGAGGGTGTTACTTAACACTGGCAACAATAACCAAAAACCAATACCAATACCAATACCAATACCAATCTCAATATAACCGCACAGCGACATCGATTTGCATAAAATTAAACAAAGTGGCACATTTTCAATTTTGGTCTGATGGAATCACAGTGGCTAAGGAATCGAAGCGATAAATATTCAATGGCCGTTGACGAACCCTGCCAGTTGGAGGAGAAAAATAAGAAACCAGAAGGAGCCTATGGCCTTCAGCCTGTTGCCCATAAATGTCCAGCTTCAGATGCCAGTTCGGCACTCATAAATTATGCAAGCGATTTTAAAATTGAACTCTGCTTTGGCTCAGCTCTGCTTATTTCATGGTCACATTGAAACAAGCTCGGGGTGTTCCAGCGAGTAGTGCTCAGCTCCAAAATACTTTATACACGAAGTTGCCAAAGAAAACCTGATAATTTTACCTACTTCTAGTTTTTTATTTAGACCTAATCATGTGGCTATCAAGAATGCTATAATCAATATTAAGAATGAAATATGAGCGCGAATCTGCTTACTCTGCTTGCCTTACAAATTCGCCTAGCTCAATATACCCACATATTAGAATGGATACAGGATATAAAGCTCGGGCAAAAAGGCTTGCTGCTGACCCAACTCACAAGTAACTATACGCTTCATGTGTAGGTGTGGGCGTTTGTTTGTGTGTGTGTGTGACTAACGAAATGGACATGTGGCCGTTTTGGGAGGGCGTGGCAAACTCTTAGCATGCTTTTAAAACTTGCTTCTGCCGTGGGGACTGAAATATTCATGCGTTTCATATAGTTTCGCAGGGGCCTATGTCACAATAAAAGTCAAAAAGCTTTTCGTGCCGTAATTGATGTAAATCCCCGCACTCCCAGAAAAAGGCGTATGCTGCAGCTGCAGGCCGTCAGGGGGCGCCACAGTGTATGCACATGTAATTGATTTTCTGTTTACGCAACTCCCAACTGCTTGGTGTGTGTGTATGTGTGTGTGTGCGAGTGTTTGTGGTATGTCAAACAGCACGCATCCTGTGTGCTGCTTCCGGTTATTTCTTGTTATTATATTTCATTGCCTGCTGCATAGACGGCATTCGTATTGCGAAAAACAAAAAGAAAATGAAAGAACTTTTCGCAGAGTAAGTTTTCTGCTAGAAATGAGATGGCGCGAATGATGGATCGAGGGGCGCTCTTAGCTGGAGGGGCATATGCCAACACTTGTTTTCTGTTAAGTGATTTAGGCAAAAGTTTTCACCCTTCGCTACCCGCTGGCTGCTGTCAGCCAGCGTTTCGTTTGGTATTCGTGTTTGGCATTTTGGTTAGACGACACGCTCGACGTGAACATTGAAAGAGGGTCGAGGGATGTGGTGTGAGATGTTAGCTGTGAGCTGTGACGATGGTGCGGTGTGTAGCTGTTTTTTGAAATATCGGAAATGTTTTACAAAACTTTTGCCAGCTATAAGTTGGCTCACTGAATAGCTGCCACATAATCGCCGTCAAGTGAAATTCATTTTCTTGACAAACAACATGAACTTCAAAGACCACGTTTCCAACTGCCCGCCGCCCTTCTCTATATGCGCTCTCCTCGCGCCTCTCTCCCAGGCCCAGCACTGGGTCGGTCGGCCCAGTTCCACTTTCTGTTCACGCGCTTATTGCTGTCTCTTCCGACAAGGAAATTGAAATGCTACGTGTGTGTGCAACATTTACACCTGGCGGGGTGTGGCGTGGCTTAGCCTATTAATTGTGGCTGCAAATTGATTTAACCGCCAAATTACTGTTAGTTGTTGTACGTGCGCAAGTGCTTTAATCTCTTGAGTATGATATTGTAAAATAATTGATCAGAATTCAATGTTCACGCGATTAATTGTCTGCAAATAGCAAGGAAAAAAGAGCAAATCTGAATCTCTGCCAGCTGCCATTGTGATGTCATTAGTTGATTGCAAATTTCCAATCAATTTGTATCTTATACTCTACTTTTTGTTATACCCTCTAGCCAGGAAGCGCCCCAGGGGGTGAGCGCATGCACAATTTCTGTCTCGCGGAAGTTCAATATTGGTTAAAATCATTTCAAAATATGCGTTTGTGGACAGGGTATCTCCAGCTTACTCCTTTCACTTGCTTCTCTTAGCGCTTTTATTTATGTCAGCACCGCTCGACTCAGTCAGCTGCAAAGTCAGCTCCATTTAAATTTCGCTCACGTTTGCTGGCGGATGAACTGCAGAAAAGAAAGAAACGCGAATGGAAAAATCAACGGATACGGATGTGAGGTTCCCAAACCCGAGACTCCGGCTGCCAACTGGCTGGCAACTGGGTATTGAAGCCGTCGCCTGCAATCAGATGCAATTAGAGCGCCAAAAAGCAAAACAGTCAACCGTAGAAGAAATGACACTGAAATTGAATTTACAATGACAAGAAAAAGCAAACAAAAAAGTGCAAGTGATTTTCAGTTGTTACTTCAGTTCCAATTCGGGTCAAGTGTTCGGCTGAGTGCCTGAAGATGAGCCCGAGATATTGCTCACAAAACATGAGTGTGTTGACAAAATGCAATCATCCTAATGTGTAGCATTTCACGTGATTAATTTCGCTTTATTGACTAGACATTCGAGTGAAGTGCGCTGTCAAGCCCTCAAATGCCCATATGCTAAGTAAGCCTTTTCAGTTTGTTCTATGGCCCACTTGGCTACCAGCTGAACTGATTCAGAATCATGCCTGAATTACTCTTTAAGTGCGACGCTCTAAGATATTTATAACAAACAAGCTTCGGTGTTGCCTCTATTTTTACTACGGCCTAAATGATTTCCAATTTGATTTATTAAAGTACAAATCAAGAGCATATTAAATAAGAATTTGCGTATGCCAAAAATGATTTTTAAATTTGTTTGGAAAGCTGTTACTTTGAACAGGAGACTAAAGCACATTATTCTATATTTTATAATATAATATATAAACAAGAAATCTCCTACTTTCCCCTCTCTCTCTCTCTCTTTCTACTTCATTTTCCATCTAAAGGCTTTGAATTTGAGTGGGCTTCATCCTAGTCGCAGACTCATCTTTTCTTCACTCATTCCCTCGCCGTGTTCCTCTCAGTAAATTCATCCCATCAATTTATGGATTTCGCACAGAAAGGCGTTACTTTTAGGGCGTTTCATTTATATTTGAGCTCAAGCCTGGACAGTTAGAACGAGTATCTTAAAACTTCTGCGCACTCTGAGGCATCTCGAGCTCGCAAGCAATTTGGGTGCAAGTGCACTTCACAGTTACCGCTGCAGCTGCATTTGCATTTGCATTCGCAGCATCGCAGCATCACAGCTGGCATTGAAATAGAAATCATTATTATTGTAACCCACTCAATTCAGTAAGCATTCATTTAATGCCAGCCCGCAAACTAATGAGTGGGCGTGGCAGCATCAACCATTATATATATATATCATACATACCTTAACCAGCTCAGGAGAGCATAAATCAAAGTGCTGCAACTTTGTTGTAGCCACGGAGTTTCTACTTATTTTGGTTGGGAATATTTCGTGTGCAGCGCTTAGTGAAACTCATGCCCACCATGGATTAGGCCAGGATGATATACGTTTCGCGCGCGTGAGCAGATTCCACATCCAGCTTTGCGCCATAAAGGTAAAGGCATTTCCCTACCGCCCACGTCGCCCACCTTTTTATGACAAGCTGTCCTCCATTGCCGTTCCGGCGAGGGCACTCGCTGGCGTTGATTGTGTGACGCCAGTGCCGCATAAAGTCAGCGCCAGGTGGCGCCAATCTCAATGTGAGTTTGTGTTCGTCTCTCTCTCTCCTCCTCTCTGGGTGTGTATGGGTATCTGCAGGTGTCTCTACATTAAAAGCCATAAAAGATTCATAAAATGCATTTCGCACGCCGAAACCAAATATGCCGCAACATTCACGACGCCACATCCATAAATACGAACCATATACGGCAGCAAGCGCCCATACAGACATAAATTTTAAAGTTTGTAATGTGCAGGTGTTCATAAAATGTATTTACGAGCACCGGCTTGTACCAATGTGAGGTGTGCAGATGCTTGTACGAGCGTTCCTTAAGAGGCTTTGCGCCCCAAATGATGGGACAGTTGCATTTTTAACCCTAATGAAAGCAGCTAAGAGCACTAAATAGCCAACCTTTCCATAATGTAAATATTAACACAACTTATGGCCTCTATAAGAGAAGGTTTGCTTATCATTTGCAAAGCATTTCGCTTAAGCTGCGAGAACTTTCAGCGTCTGGAAAAACTTTATCACGTACGCGACATTTGGCAATTGCTGAAAATTGTGCACAAATTATATCAATTTCGAAACGTAATCATTGAATCTTATCAATTTTCTGGCTGCCTCTCCTCTCTACCCCTCGACCATGGCACAGACATATCCGGCCAGACGGAGACGTTGTAAAATGTGAAAATCAAATATTTATGATACTTTTGAGCAAAAATTTTCTGGCCTTCGGCAAAAGCAAACTACAAATTTTCTTTTTACACCACGTCCTTCGTATACTTGCCCCCGCCCAACAAACTTCGTTGGCTGAATCCACGGTTTTGCCTTCGGATTTATGTGCGTGCCTTTTGAAAATTCAATTTAATTTTCAGTTTTTCTAGCACGGGCCATGAGTTTTCCAATGCATGAGCCTCGACTCGCGGATGCCTCGAATACACTTTTTTTTCTTTAAGTGTATGATTTGATTTCGAAGGTCTGCGCGTTCAGGCAGTTGCACATTTCTCTGCGATTGCTGCATAAACTTTCCCAATTTCATTGCTCTCAGTAAAAAAAAAAAGGTTTAGTAGCTCTGGCAAAGCTATTGCTGAGATAAGAGTCTAATTGTTGTTATTACATAATTACATAATTACAATATCTTTGTCACGAATCAAGATTTTGATTACAAAAATCCAGCTTAGGTTATGGCCTTTATAGAGCTTGTATCACTCACATGATTTTCACGTCATTCTAAATAAAGCTTAAGCGCCATGAGATATATTCTGAAGTCGTCTTTATATATCAACGGCCCTGAAATAAAATTGGTTTGTTGATTTTGTACTGAGAGTACAAAATATTATGCTAATATTCCAGGCAGACGAATAGGCGCCCAAGATCAGCCCTCTCAGTTAGGAGTGTCTTTGCTGTCTAGATTGGACTAGTTTTATGCATAGTTATATTGACATACGCAGCAATGCAAATAAGTACATTAGCATAAGCATCGGTCCATCTGAATGCGGTCGTATTGATAACAAAGATGTGGCAAGCGTTAGCCAAGCCAGCTGTCGGGGCCAACTGACACTTTAAGCCAAGGAAAAGCAACTCGCCTGACCGCTTCGATGTAAAGCATTTGTACATATTATTCCAATCGGGGCATTTTGCGGAACATGTACTTGGATACTTTGGATACACATAGATAAGCCCCAATTGAAGTTGCATTTGCCACTTGAGCGATGCTCGCAATGCCTCATTCCATTGGATGTGCCAGCAGCGGCAGCAGCAGCAGCAGCAGCACTCACTGTCCTGAGTGTTGTCCTTGTCGTGCTGTTGGTTTTGGCTCTGGCTTCCCAGTTTGAAAATGCTGCAATGCATTATGCTAAAATGTCATTGCGTGCTTATTGGCGTTACGCCCGTCTGTCTAGCTGTTGGCAATGCATATTGCCATCCGGATGAAACAGCGACTTATGCTAAACTGACAGCCAGCAGCATGAGCGCCAGTCCTGCCGGAATGCTCGTGGAAAATTGAATGGAAGCTCGTTTATTTTGTTGCCATTTGCCATTGTGGCAAAGAAATTGACGCTCCATCGAGCGAGCGCTGCTGCGACAGGATTTGTCAGTGTCGTTGGGCGTGCCAAAGTTGCCAAGTTATAAATGCCTGGCAATCGCAACACAAAGGATATCCCCAGCATTACCACAAACCCAATACAGTTGCCAGCCACTGTATGAGACTGTCATTATCGTTTGGCTTGCTCGCAATTACACATGCCATTGACACAGTTACCTCCATATGGTTGGGATGCCTGCTTTCGGCTCACCTCCCCCATTATTCTCGCAGAGATACCGAAATAAATGCCAGGACATAGGCTCTGGTTACCTTCTTTTGCCTCGGCTCAACTTCAAACTGTCTCTGTGCCTCTGTCCAAGGAATATTGTGTTTTCTTTTGTTAGCTGTCTCATAAATTGCCCAGAGCTTCGTTTCGTTTACGTTGAAAAGATATAGCTGCAGCCCCTCACACACAAAGCCACACACGCGCCGAGTCTTGTCAGGTCGATAAAATCCCCTTTAAAGCAATAGCTTTAAGCTACCTGTAACCAATAAACTCGAATGGAATTTTTGGCTGGTGTATTAGACTGATTGTCAAAGCTTGCTTTTCACTTTAAAGTTCAAATTTTATAGATAGATTCTATGAACATATTTGAGTCCTTTAATTGGACTCTTTAATGGATTGCAATTGACTTGTAGCGTAAGTCTTTCGATCTGAAAAAAATTTGATTAGAAGTGATTGCAATCTTTAGTCTATGAGTGGGTGAAATATTCAGGACATATGTTCTAGTTGGTAATTATAATGAAACACGCATTGATATCTGGCAATATGCTTCATTCGTGCGACCATTTGATCATAATTGCAGCCTTTCAATGTTCAGCTTCCTCCCTCATTGTATTTCCATGATTTAAGGTTTCCTTTAGACCAGCCTCCCAAAGGCCACCATTAGAAACTGATCACAATGGAGGATGTATGTATGGACTAAAGCGTTTGTATTAGGGCACAGGGAGTTGCTCAATCAGTATTAAGATCCATTTGTGACGAGAGCTTATATCGATGATCGCCTCGTCATTTCCATCCAAATTGATTATTTAAATGTATTCAAATGTCAATTAAATTTATTCAAATGCCAATGGGCGAGAGAGAAGTCAACAGATATTTCTTTAATTTTCATGAATCTCGATTAGCATTCGCCTGCCAATGAAATTGCAGTAGTACTTCAACTGCTACAGTAAGCTGCTGGCATTGCAACCAGAGATTGACTGGCTTATTCATCAAGCAGATGATTTTACTCTATTGGAAGATGAATTTGCATCAGTTGACTGTGACTCAAAAAACAAATCATGTCCAACATAAGATTGTGGTGGTGACTTATGCACGATCTGTATTCAAACCGATATCCGATTTCATGGAGGCAAGGAGTCAGCGAACTTGAATGACATTATCCATTGCCTGGGGTAAAGATGTTGAAGAGGCAAGCAAAGGGCTTATCTCTAATTCCAAACTGAATGTTCTCAATGCATAACTAAATATCAGTACAGATATATTAAGTACAAATTGTGAGTATGCTATTAGCTATTTTGTAGTTTATATTGAACCAGGACCAGGGAGTGAGTCACTATTGAGCTGAGCATGGCAACTGCTGTCGACCGATCCATTTTATAGAAATAAAAGAGCTTCAATTTTAGTGGGTTGCGCGCGAGTTGCAGTTGAAAGCTTTCGTACTGAAAGCAAAGCACAATCCATTAGATCAGGTAACTCAAGCATGGACATGAGCTTCACTTACCACCACCTCAAAGCGCTCATCTAGGCCCGGTGCCAGTGTGGCGAATTGTTGTAGCAAGGTCAACATTTCTGCATGAACATCTAGAATAATATAAAGATTGTCCATGGTAATCAGAATATCCGCAAAGTAGACGGTGGTTTCGAAAAACTGAAGCACGTTTGTTAAGTTCCAACTGGAAGAAATATTCACGCCGTTGTAGCCAACAATGCTAAAGTATATGGTAGCCATCACGGAACTGTAAAGAATGGCGGCTACACACAGGCTCTGAATACCGAAGATGCGAGCTGTACTTTGTAGAAGGTTTTGCAATTGAGATTGCGTTCGGGCTATGCCATCCAAGTGCTCGGCCAGATGGCAGCATCTTCTCATGCGAGCAGCCTCACTATGTTCAGCCTCCAGGGATTGGGCCTCTGCGAACACTGCCCTTATCTCTTGATTGAGCAGACAGTAGTGACAATAGACATTCAGATTTATAAAGTAGATATGTGAGATGATGACATTGACTAAGGCTGTCAGCGTATACAAGAGACCAATGCTGATGGCCAAGTAAATTGTCATGTAGTTTTGGAAGAAAACTAGGGTTAGTACGACTTGAGAGACTTCCGACATAAAAATGCTCACGCATTTCATAATAACTCTTCGTCGCCACATTGTCATAACTTCAGGTTTCCGCCAAGCCATTCGACTGAGCTCATTTATTAGTTTAATCAGGTGCTGGCGCTGCCACCAGCGACTGAGCAAAGTGACCAGCACGCAGCTCACTCGCGTCACGTGGATGACCAGGTAGAGGTATTCGTGTAGCACATCCGCTTTGGACCACATCGTCTCCATTAGCTCACTTTTACTCAACAAGATAAAAAAGCTGAAGAGCACAACATTTGCTAAAGCTGCGTATATCGATGCTCGCCGCGTGATGCGCGCTCGACCCGTTGTCACATCAATATCAAAGTTGAGGACGCCAAGAAGCCGCGAGTAGAAATACACCATGCGTAGCATATACTTCGTCGGTTCAACCATTTTGTGGCACTGATGTGAATTGCACTTTCCAATTGTCTGTGGGCCCCTTAGATGCAATCGACTGATTAGCTGATATGACAACCTGAAAACAACTAATTCCTTAATGGAGTGACTCTATTTAGCTATTGGATGAGCTTTTAATATAATTATGTCCAGTCTGTCCATTTGTTTATTGAAGGTGGTCGCAGTTAATATAAATATGAATTTTTGAAATCATTTTGTATCAGAACCAGAGAACTGGTTACCACTGAGCTGGCCAAAGCAACTGATTTCGACTTCTCCATATTGAAGAGTCCCAGCACAGGGATCTTCAGTGGGTTCCATGCCAGCTGCAGCTGAAAGCTGTTGAACTATATGAAAACGTAAAGATGATTTCATGTTTAGTAAATTTTATTTCAATTGTCTTACCACAATTGCCAGTCGCTCGTCCAGGCCCGGAGCAAAGATCGTGTTCTCTGAGAGCAGCCGCAACATCTCAGCGTGCGCATCCAGCAGGGAGTACATTATATTGACTGATATGTAAATGTCTGTAAAGTAGCATACGAATTGGCAGCTCAGTAGAAGTAAATTGCATACGTTCCAGTCTAGAAGAACAGCGCCTGTCAGCTCGCAGAAAGCTAAGTAGATCGTGGCTACGCCCATCATATAGTAGCTGATGGTCAAGAGCACGGTTTGCAGGCCAAAGGAGCTGGTTAGAGTTTGGAGCAGTTCTTGTAGTTGAGACTGGGTTCCGGCTATCGTCTCCAGCTGATCGGCCAGGGCACAGCACTTGATAGCAAACACAAACTGCACTCAAACTCCAGCAATCGTATCTCGGCCAGTGCTGAGCGCAATTCCTGATTGAGCAGACTATACTGAGCATGAATGTTGAGCAGACTGAAGTAGTAGTGGGCTATTATGATATTGACCAGCACTGAGAGTATGTGCACCACCAAGACAATGAGTATCAATTGAACTGTGAGGTTTTCGTAAATCTGTTGTATGAGGACGCCCGATTGTAAAACGTCCAACAGAAATGCGCTCAGAGCTTTGCTTATGACACCGCGTCTCCACAATCGCTTCACGTGGGGCTTCCGTTGGGTCAGGCGTTGGACGGCGTTCACAAGATGAATGAATTGCTGGCGATGCGTCCAACGCGTTAGCAGCGTCACGCACACGCAAAGCACACGCCCACCCAGCATCACTAGGTACAAGTATTCGTGTAAATGTTTTGCCTGCGGCCACAAGGAAGCCACCACATGCGTGCCACACAGCCGGGGCAGCCAGTAAACGCTAATACCGTTCACGATAGCGGCGTAGATCGAGGCTCGTCGTGTGATTTGCGCACGACCCGTTCGCCAATCGATCTCAAAATTGAGCAAGCCCATTAACAGTGAATAATAGTAGCCGAATCGAAGCATATAATTGATCAGGTCGAACATAGCTTAGCGCTTAGCACTACAATACTGAACGTCCCGACATAAGGAGTGATTGAGCTCAACTACAAATAACTAACAGTGGGTTGACTGCGCAGTGGCAATTATTATTTTTTATTTGGCATTGCATTACATAAACCGAACTGAGCGGAACGTTACTGACTGCATAATACGCGTTCATACACGCTCAAAGTAGCATAAAAAAATCTAAACAACTCTGGTTGACTCTAGTTTCAAAGCTTTTGAAGACATCTTTATTAGTATTACTTATTTATTATATATATATATATATATATATACATATGTGAAACGTATATACTCCTTACAACTGGCGTAATAAAATCCTTCCTATCTTCGATGCAACGTGCTTTGTTATCCCCACTTACATCTCTCATCAATTTGGCTGTCATTAATTACAGTTCGTATGTCAGGGCATATACATATGCGACAATAACTTTCACAACCCATAGACATTACACACACACACATACATTGAGAGCTCTTTGATTTGAGGCTTTCGTCGGCCATTTTGTGGCATCTTTGTACGTGTATTTTTCATTTCCGCCTCGTCGTTGCGGTATTTCCGTTCATTTTTCACATATTTTACAGCTTTGAGCCTTTGCTCATGTGTGTAAGTAGCGCGCCAAGTGCCTCATAAATGAAAACTCGCTGTGCTTTTCCATGCTTTTCTTCTCATTTTCTTCGCCGTTCCTTTTCAATTCTTTGCAATTCATTTTTCATGTTGGCGTCGCCGTCTTTGTCGTTGTCGTTGTCCTTGTCGCTGTCGCTGGCTTTGCTTTAAAGCTTTTCGTAATCCGTTTAGAAATTACGTTTCTCCTTTCAATATTATGTTTTATTCGTGCGCATTGGCTACATTGTCAATATTTTTGAACAATGAGCTGCGGATGTTGCCGTCGCCGTCGCCGTCGCCGTCCCCTTGGCCGGGCATTAATCTTAAGCGCAGTGCCAGTCAGTCACCTGAGCAGCTCAAGGCGAAAGTGGCAGCTTGCAAATACCCAAGAGTAGTAGTGCCTTTTAGTGTTTGGATTTACCTGGCCATAGCAGCAACAATAATACAAACTACTAGCTGCAGGCGCCATAAGGAGTCATAAACCACTCAGTGGGCAAGTGAAAATACCGCAAATATTTGCCGCTAGCCAACTCTGGAGCAAATCTCACTCCAACTCCAACTGCAACTCCGACTCAGACTCTGACTCTGACTACCAGCTAAGCTCTCGCTCTCTCTCTTTTTCTCTTATTGCTTTTCTTGTGGAGCTTTGGTTTATGTGCTCTACTCTTCCGCCTTTTGATATATGGCGTATACGGCATCGCATCCACCTTTCCCCAAATTGCCTTTTTCGTTAGCTGTGTTGGTTTGTGCGGGTAAAACCGAAAGTGCTGCCATTTATTTTATTGCCACCTTGGCGAGAGCTGTTGCGGCTGTGACTGCGGCTGCAGCTGCTCCGCTTGTCCAGGTGGACAGCTCGACAGCCAACGGGCAATGAGTAAAAACTTTGAAAGCTGCCATAAAATAAACGAAAAACGAACAAGAAATGCGAGAAAAACGAAGTGACCCAAATGTTTTCGTTGTATTTTTACAGCATTTGGATTTGTGCAGCATTTGGTCCGGTTTTTATGATGGGATTTTTAACGAAATTTGCTTGTCCAAATTGGAACGGTCGGTCGGAGTGTCAGTGTCAGCAAGGTTAAGCTACTCATCAGCTGCGGGTAATCCGTACTTACCTTTACCTTACCAGCCCAAACTACAAGCACTTGCCAGCTCATTTTAGCCAAGTTGTTTGGTTCATTGGTTCGATGGCATTTCCAGAAGTTGGCACTCAATGCGAAACTCCTTTGGCTCGGTCGGACAGCTGTTCGGCATGCAACCTAATTGAAAAGCAATGTTCTTACATAGTTTATGCTTAAAATACGATTACATTAATTTCACACACCACAAAACAAATGACAAAGTCAGCCCTGGGAGGGCGGACCCAAAAGGGTTGTCGCCAACGGATCGTTGCTGTCCGCAAGCTGACAGCCAAGGCTCCAAAGTAGCCTAAACTTGTTGAGAAAACTCGAATGGACAGGCACACACACACGTCCATACAGAGCGAGAGAGACCAGCTTAGATGGCAACCACTCGAAAAGCCACTCAGTCAGGTGTTAAAACTAATTTACGACAATTTGACCAACAAACAACAATAGGAACCCTTGCCATCTTGTGGGCGTATAGTAGGTGTGTCGCATCAAGTGCTTCACATATTTCACACATTGCATTGAAAAGGGTGCAAATTGGGACAGCAGCAGCAGCATCATCAACAGGCATCCAAATCGAACGCTGTGACCCAACCAACCAACCAACCATCCGAAGTTTATCCTCTTAGAGTAGAGTATTTTGCTTAACGCTGACATTTGCAGCTAGTTCTGACCGAATAAGTTTCAGTTTTCCACAGATTTAATCGCCCCAAAAAGTTCGGGCTCAAACATGCGAAAGGTGAGCTGAGTAGTTGAGTAGCCGAGTTGCTGAGTTGCTGAGTTTTACGCAAATAAATGCAATTCATTTTGCCCTAATTTTGCAGCCTCATTGCAAAATAATTTGTGTGTAATTAAAGCAGTTACGCCCCATTGGCCGGATGGGCGGTTAGATTCGCGTTAATGATTGTTGCTAAAAATTTCAAGGCGTGCACAATTAGTACGTATTACTGCTGATAAATGAAGAAACTTTCGTTGCGTAATTGACAGTGTTGTACAACGATATTTTAGCAGCAAAAGCTGTGTTGAAACTTGTAATATTCATATTCAATTACTTCGTTATCAGTGAATGCGCTGTGATGAAATTGTGTGTGAATATTTTATATAAATAATTTTTTTCGTTTTCCAACACTGCTGTAGATATATCGTGGTAGTATTGTTAGCATTTTATACATTTAAAATTCTGAAATTCGCAATACTGTTTGCTAGTGTTGCAGAACGTAACCTCTACAGTATTATACTATACAGAAGCTTTACGGTTTAGTGTTGAAAAACTATAAATTTAATATAAAATACATATGTCTACACCGAATTTCGTTAAAAGTATCTAATCTCTGTTGTGTTCCGCAGTTCATATTTATTATTAAACGCAAATAACTGTTAATTGAAAATGGAAATTAAATGAACGCCTTTTTATCACGGTAATTGCTAAAGCCAGCGCACAGCTGTCGATCGCAGACATCGTCCTGAACAAAGGACTTGCCCAGAGTGCTTCTCAGCTCGGCGTCATAGGTGGCCTTCTCCTTGATGACCAAACTGTTCATCTGCTGGCGTCTAGCTTCCTGGGCCAGCTTTTGCAAGCTCTGCAGCTCCGAGGTCATCGGGCGCAGCAGCGAGACGCGCGGTGCATTGTACGGCGGAGTTTCGGTGCCATGGCACTTCATCCAGTTGACCACGCTGAGGTTTAGTTGACTTAGTTATCTAACAACTAAATATAGTCGGGCACTTACAAGTTGTTCATTTTGGTGTATTGAAAGAAACTGTGAGCAATAACTGATGTATGTGTGAAGCCTGCAGCTCCGTTACGGACTGGAACTGAAAACAAATTGATGTTCGGCAAAATCTCTACGAATATGCCTGCTGTGTTTGGGCATGTGCCCTCATATATTATGTCTATGTGATGTCTAAAAACTCTGTGTTCAGCTAGCTCCCGTTGTAGCCCTACTCCATTCACCTGGTCGAGCGCCAATTAATTGCAGGACCATCTTAAATGGAGAAAAAAAGGTGCTCACAAAGCTAAAGCCACAGTCATTATATTATACATTTGGCCTAATGAGATTTTTTATGGTAATGATGTACAAAAGGAAAGCAGAGAAATAAAGAGAGAAAGAGGCGGAGGGGTAACCGATAGAAAGTGGGAGGAGATGTGAGGTCGGAAGCGTACTTAGCACACGCAAGCTCTTTCTTAATTATTCACATTGAACGAATATGGCATTAAATCTATGTAGAGCGAGAGGCAAACATTTTGACACCTTTATAGCTCAATAAATTGGAGTCGATTCGCAGGTATGCGAAAAACAAAAACGAAACCAGTTCATTAGAAACGCGCTGGGAAATTTTGATTACACTCGAGATGTCAAAGAGGCGGGGCCCAGGCGCTGCCAGGCGCTGCCAGGCTGACCCCAACTGCGCCGGCTGGCCTGCTGCAACGTGGCACGTAAAGTTTACAATTACCAGACTTTTGTGACTCGCATTGGAGTCATTAGAACTGAAAAGTAGTAAAGCACCAGCCGCAGACTGGTCTGCAGTCAGGCGAAGGGGTGCGGCATGAGCTAGCCAAGCAGCTCCTTGTGTAGCATGCCATTAGAGCGATATGATCCTTGACTGGCCTCGTCTCCATTCTCTAACGTCGCTTGGCTGGGCTGCTTATGAATAATGTTTTAATTTCAGGCTTCACCCGTTGCCGACGTCGCGTCGTCGTCGACGTCGTCGCTCGCGCTTGGGGTTCGTTTGCCCCTGTGGCACGCAATTGCATGTTGAATGCATATGATTCCACCGATGCCCATACCAAAGATGACGCTCAACTAATATGCGAAAATTATGGGTTGTAATTTAAGAGGCACTTTTGCTTATTTTTTAATGACATCCCATGTTTTTACAAGTACCTTAGAGTTTAGTTTCAAGCAACATTCATAATCGGCTGTCTGAACCGACAACTGTGTGTGTGACTTGGCGCGAGTTTGCGTCGCTTAGGGGCATTCATACTAATTAATGGAGCTCTGTATACTATAAGAAGACGTACAGCAAACAACGTAAAAACATGAAAATTGACTGCATTTTGAAATGTGAAATTAATTTTAATTTATTTGAGTATTAAAATAAATAAATAAAAAATATTTAGTGAAATCAATTTTAGCGTTTAAATTTCCATTTTTAAATTCTATTTGAACAATTTTCATGAGCTCGAGCGGATTTAAAGCAGGCGCGCAAAAGTATGCAACAGTTTTGTGTGCAGCCTGCATTTAATTCCAGAGAGCAACCATTTTGCTTTTTGCGGCCGCTTCCGTTTCCGCCGCTGAGCTGAAATTCTGTTGCGTTTTCATGAATGTGGCTTTTTCTACTCGCTTTTTTGACTGTTTTTCTGATTTTGTTTGGATTTCATTTGATTTGGCAGCTGGTTATTTTTGCAATTGGATTTGTCGCCCAAATTCCCAACATTTCTGACATTTGCTCAGCGGGGAATTTGCAAGTGTTGTTATTGCATTTATTGCAATATTTATGGTTTCTGACGCAGTGTCAGATGCAGTTGTGAAACCAATCGAAATAAGAAACAGGCGACAGCCAGCTATTCGGACACGAATTCTACATGAAATTAGGTATGTACCTATTTAAGCTGGCTGGGCGTGGCTACGGCAGAGGCAACGGCAACTGCAATTGCCGCAGCCTTCGGCCTTTGTCTACCTCAATGTTTGCCCAAGATGCAGCGACACTCGCAACGTGCCCGGGGCTCTGTTTAATATGCACTCAACTGGCTCGACATTGTCGAAGTTTCGCCTTTCACATGCGTTCACTCGCACCTCGGCCGTAAAGAGGAAGAGCAGGCAAAGGGCCTGTAACTGAACGACTTTTCACTAAAAATAAGTGTTGTGCAAACATTCTGCGGTTATAGAAATTCTGCTGCAACATCATCTTTGTTTCCTCCCCCAAATGGAAAGAGGGCCATGTTTGTCAAACTATGAACTAGGTCCTGTGACACTATGTGTGCCACAGCCAAAGATGTTTAACACTTGCAGTCATTCAGCCAGCGGGGAGGTTAGCCCTATTGACACGCGCTCTTCGAGGGCAGTTGGGCAAATGGAGTATAAGCGGGGCACTAATTGATGTATTGAAACTAGTTTATGCTAAGCTAACGCAGCTTTAAGAACATTCCTTAAGGAACATGCCAAAGGTGTGCTTATACCTAGTGCCTTATCTGGAATGGCTTCTTCTCAAAGTTGATAACTCAATTTGTTAGAAATCTTAGATACCCCATTTCAACTTATTTTGACTTAATTTTTCTACTTTGTCTTTCAAAATTACAAATTTACAAATTTACAAATTTTGATTTTAACAATTTTCTATCACTTTTTAATTGCACGAGCTGTATTTTATGTCTACAAGTAACTTTTCGGACTAGTTTTTTGTCAAAAAAGGCAATATTAAAATTTCCTTCATATTTCAGTTGCTGAATTGTTCAGAAATTATTTGCACGCACACATCTGTATCTTTCACCAACAACTTTGTTGTAAAAATCAAAATTTTTTGAGCACCGTCACAAGGGTTTCGGTCATGGATTTCCTATCCATAAATCAGCAGGTGTACATACGTCGCTCCGATGGCCGGATCCATCAGGCTGGCATCATCAAACTGGACGGGAGCTCCAACAAAATTGTGACTGTGGAGTGGATCGAGGGGAACGTAACGCGCGGCAAGGAGGTGCCGCTCAATACGATAATCAAGCTCAATCCGCAAATTTACCATTCGTCTTCGATAACACGAGCAGTAAAAACCAATACATTGGCGTCCATACCGCCGCGGCCGACTCATGCACAGGCCAACTCCCAGGGCCCTAATGGATTAGTGGTACCACGACAACGAATAACCATTTGCAAAATGCCCGCGAAGGCACCGACTATAACCGATTCTACCAAGGCTGATGTTGTCGTAGAGATTGAGCGACTTCGTGCCAAGCGCGAACTACGCCGCCAGCTGCATGATGAGACGCGTGCGTTACGTCAGTCGTTCAAAGACGCAGATCCCAACAATCCGAACTGGGAAATAGCACGCATGTTACGCATGCATAGACTGCAAATGCACTTCCAGCCGCCGGAGAGCTTTGCATGCACTCCGATCAAGCAGCATCAAATATTGGTGTGTGTGCGCAAGCGTCCGCTGAACCGACGGGAGCTGAATAGTTACGAGGTGGACGTGATTAGTGTGCCCAACACGGAGCTGTTGGTTGTTCATGAGCCGCGGAAACAGGTCAACCTGACCAAGTTCTTGGTGCATCACAACTTTCGCTTTGACTACACTTTCGACGATGACTGCAGCAATGCCCAGGTCTATGAGCGGACAGCAAGGCCGCTGGTTCGACACATCTTCGAGGGGGGCATGGCCACCTGCTTCGCCTACGGCCAGACAGGCAGTGGCAAGACTCACACCATGGGCGGCGAATTCACGGGCAAACAACAGAATAGTCGCGATGGCATCTATGCCCTCGCTGCCGGCGATGTTTTCCAATACCTGCATCAGTCAAAATATGCTCATTTGGGTCTCAGCGTGAGCTGCAGCTTCTTCGAGCTGTATGGCACCCGGTTGTACGATCTTCTGATGGCTGGCAAGCCGCAACTGCGAGTGCTGGAGGATGGCAAGCAGAAGGTGCAAGTGGTGGGCCTCACCGAGAAACCAGTGGACAATACTGATGACGTACTGAAGTTACTGGACCTGGGGAATAGTGTGCGCACCTCCGGCCAGACCTCAGCCAACTCCAAGTCATCTCGTTCGCATGCCGTCTTTCAGATAGTGCTGCGCGTTGACTCAACGCATCAGTTGCATGGCAAATTCTCGCTTATCGATTTGGCGGGCAATGAGCGCGGCGCAGACAATAGCAGCTCGAATCGCCTAACGCGGCTGGAGGGCGCTGAGATCAACAAGTCCCTGCTGGCGCTTAAGGAGTGCATTCGGGCCTTGGGTCGTCAGTCGACACATTTGCCTTTTCGCGGTTCCAAGCTGACCCAGGTGCTGCGCGACTCGTTTATTGGCGGCAAAAAAGTGAGGACTTGCATGATAGCCATGATCTCGCCCAGTCTACGGTCTATGGAACATACGCTGAATACGCTACGCTATGCCGATCGTGTCAAAGAGCTGACGGTACACTCCCTGGTCAAGGAGGGACTGGAACCCGTGCTCGATATGAATCTAGGTCAAAGTAACTCGTTGCCAGACATTAAGAACCAAGAAAATCAACTGAGTGGATTCTCCTCAAACGCCTCATTACCTGGCATTGACAACCATGCTAACCATGTGCACAGCATCTGGAATGCTTATACGGTCGGCACGGCCCTGGAGGACGAAAATCTAGCGTACTTCAATGAGGCCACCGACAACTATGATCAACATGTTCCAAGCACAGAAGCGACATAGTCTAATATTCGAAATAGCACAAGTAAAATATTAAGCATTCGAATGGAATCCGATGGTGCGACTCAGAGACAAAAACAAATACTCAGAAAAAACCAAAATTTGGCATAACGGTAAATAAAGTGGAGCTTTTTTATGTTTCTACTGAATGCCGTCGAATATATTTTTACCCACATGTGAACTCTAGACACGCTTCTAAGTGAGTGTTCATATGATTTCATTCAATGCCAAATTTGGACTGAAGTCGAGCCGAAGGCAAATGCGAGTATTTTTCCGCATAGTTGCGCATTAAGCCAAAACTTACTTTTCCTTTCAATATTCGTTCAGAATCTCTCACAATTTTTTCTTTCTTCTTCCGTGGCTCGGCACATGGGGGAAGGGCGTCAGCGACAGCTGTCAATATACAATATTGAGGATTATGATGGCAAAGACACGTCTTACGCGTAAGCTTTGTGTCAATATATTAAATTATGGCTTAAAGGCTTTGCCCGGGCGACTTAGTGACGTTCAACTTTTTGGCTTTTTGCGCAAATCCGCCAAACAACGGCCAAACTTGGGGGCCAGTTCAGGCCGCGACCAGGTCTGCCATTCAACATTAATGCGAGCTGCGAAATTTAATTTGCCTATGCATTCAGGCAGGTAGATAAATGTTAGTGTTTCTTTTTTTTGGCGTAACTATTTAATTTGCAATCAAGCCGATAATAGATACAAATATTTGCATAATGCATTCAACTGAAAACATTTCAATTTTGTTATGCATCCAAATAAATATTTATAACTTATCTGCAAATAAGTGTGCGAAACAAAATATTTGTGCAGCAAAGTTATGCGGCAGCTGCAACTTTTGCCATTAACATTAAAAAGCAATTAAAATTACTTTAATCAACTAGAAGGCAAAATAGTATGCAGGCTTCCTCTCTCTCTCTATCTCTCTCTCTTTCACTCTCCTACACAGCCTCCTGTACGCTTTCTGTCTTGCTCCAACTTCTTCGCTTCATGTTGCTCATACGCACTGTGCTCCGTCGCTGAAGTTTAATAAACGCAAAAGAACTTGCACTTAACAAAGCTGATGAAGGGAAATCTTTTTAATTAAAAAGCAACTGTTTGCCACCATATTATGGTTACGCCCACTTCCCACATTCTGCCACTATAAATTACATTTTTTGCTCACATTTCACTGAAGCTAATTTTGCTTTATTTGCGCTGAAGTCATCATTTTCTCCTCTAGAAATTTATCTGTTATATATATTTTGCTCGTGAGCGTTAGTGCAGAACGACTTCGCAAGTTTGCATTTAGTTTGAGATTATACAGCAGTAATAAGATTATTTTATTTTGCGTAACTGTCAAGTCTTATAAACTAAAATGTGTTGAACGCTTGCTGCTAAATAATCAGCTTGATAAACAAAGTTAAGATTAAGACTTTTTGTTTATTCGTTTTTTTCTTCTTGATATTCGTTTTGCGCTGCTTTATATAAATCAATAAGAATTGCCGGACCTAAAGTGCGAAAGTAATAAAATTCAATTCAAGAAAATCAGGTTGGCGTATTTTATTTGATTTACAATTTCTTCTCGTTTTTGTGGCAAGCACATTTTGTGCCGCTGGCAGCCACGCCCACTTTGCTGGTGCCTTCAAGTGTGACAAGTGTGATAAGTGTCGGGGAAAGCAAAGTGAAATGAGTCGTACAATTTGTCATAACTGCGAGGGATGTCGAGATAAAAGCTCACAAGTAAGCACAGCTGAAGAACCTCGATTCGATTTGCGAGCCAGAGGCATGTGTCGCCGACCGGAACTAGGTCGAGGTCGTGTCTGCCACAAGGCAATCAGTTGCACAATTGGCAAAAAAAAAATAACATTTGTCTCTCTCACTGTATTGCTTTCTCGCTCTCGTACATGCATTCTATTTGTCTCTCATTAATGAGCTGTCAACAGACGCTGAGAAAAAAATGCCTCTGGCCAAACAAATTTGTCGCGAGAGTTTCATTAGCCAATGACTGTCGACTGTAGACTGTCGACTGTGTACTGTGGACGTTAGTCAACACTGTCACGGGGCTTTGCACTTAATGAAGCTACGAATTGGCACAATAATTTGAGGTTTTACAACTCATTAATTTGGTGGACAAGCAGCTGCCATTCCCATAACCATATTTATCTAGATCGCTTTGAGTTATATATTTCGTGCAAGAATCCAATTTAAAACAGATCCTTTGAGCTGATTGAGAACTTTCACCAATTAAATCAACTCAGCAGAGGCCTGCAGCAAAGTTTTCTGTCTCTCACTTAATGCGGTGTTGAGCAATGCTTTCAACGACGATTCAAAAAGGGTAAATAATATAAAACAATAAGCAGACAGCTCCGCAGAGAGCTGGAGCATGAGGCAAATTGAGATGCCGAGACTTCGAGGCTGATACGAATAAAAACTTGACGCATTTTTATGTGTTCGCATTATTTTTGCCACTGTTTGCAGTTTATTACATTTTGACAAAAACACACAAACGAAAAAAAAAACTTTGTCGAATTTCCCCAAAACAGTTTCAGTTACATTTTCCGCTACGACTTCCTACTGTCTGAGTAGATATGCCTTTACATGTGTGTGTGTGTGTGTGTGTGTGTGTGTGTGTGTATGTGTGTGTATGTGCGTATATGTGGAGTGTTCCCCCTAGAAAACAAGTCGAGTCGAGACGCAGTAGCAGTTTATTGTTGTTTGGCTAAATTATGTTGTTCTTGGTTTTACTGCATAAATGGGTAACAAGAAGCAGCAGCAAAAGAAGAAGAAGCAGAGCAACTGCTCGCATCGTAAAGCATCCAAAACTTTGCAGTCACCGGGTGCTATCAAGTAAATTTGTAACAGTAAAAAGAGTCAATAAAGTTTCACAGCTCATTGTTCATTGTTCATGGTACACTTGGGCCTGCCGCCACGATAATTCGCATCAGTTTTGAAAGTGGGAAATCAATATGAAATTTATGAGGCCACAGAAAACTTTACCCTCCAAGACTGGACGCATGTCAAGGTCAAGTGTGAAGCGACAAATTTAAATTAAAAATAAAAACACAAAAAATATTTATATGTATATAATTCATTTTATACACTTGATGTGTTGCCCTTGCTGTGCCAGTGGCTAGGAAATTGGCTCAAAGTCACGCGATTTATTGTGGTCCTTGCTTGAAGTATTATTTTTTCATTTAATTGCTTTGACTGGCATTTGCGGCACTCATGTTTTGAGGGCACTTAGTATTGATTGAAATGCAATGAATAGCCAAAATACAAAGAACTGAAAACATTAATTGCAGTTGACTCATAATAATAATTAATGAGATGTCGAGTGAATAATTGGCAGCATAATTAATATATTTATTTATTTATATACCATGATGTGAATGAAATAGTATTACTTAACTCAATTGGACATATAACTCTGGCTTACCTCAAACAAATAAAACGAGCTCTATAAACTTATAGGAACTTTTTTGTTCGGCCCTAATGGACGTGAATCTCCCGCTGTTCGCTGGATAATGCGTTGACTTAATTGCCCTTGCCAAAAACTGAAAGTCTTTTCAATTTGATGCACTTCCATAACTCAGACACACACAGGCGGACAAAGAGGAATAGTGACATCATTTTCCCTTGAATGTACGAATGTGTTTGCTAGTAGTGGGGTTGCCTGAAATGAATGCACCCCTCTGATTTTGGTGGCAGCGAATTTAGTTATTATAAGAGCATAATACACAAATATGTCCTTCCTGCTGGCTGTTGGCCCACACGCTGTCCTGGCTGGTATCTCTTACAGCCATTATTCGGGGCCTCCTGCAGCGCATTTGCATGTTAGTTGTGGGTAAGGATGAAGCAGTCCACTACTAGCTTAGACATTATAGCAGGGTAAAAAGGGTATCATATAAAGAACAGTATCTTGTGACATTAAGTAAACGTAAAGTTTAGAGTTCATCTGCAACTATTCATATATCAGTCGAATTAACATTGAATTGGTCTTTTGTAGGCCTCGACTTAAAGTCTCAGACTAGAAGCTGGAGGCAGATGATTTACGATTTTATCTATATAATATGACGTGTATTACAGGGTATTTAATAGTCGATCAGTTTGTTACTCATAAGTCGCGTCTTCTTTTTGTAAATCATTTTATTTGCGAATATGCATATTTTTCTTCGCAATGGGTTGTTGTCGCCTCTTGGTTTTTGCCGAGCAGCAGAGTGAAAGAGTACCGGAAAGAGGCAGAGAGAGAGAGGGAGAAAGGAGAGACAGGGAAAGGGAGTGTGGCAGACATGCATAATTCAAAACGTGGCGGGAATATTTTTGTGTGCTTGCTCGTGTGTTGGCCACTTTTTATGCTGGTAATTCGACTATGGGGACTTTGGCCCATGTGATGTGTGGTTGTGTGCATGTGTGCATGTGGGCGTGTGGACGTGTGTATGTGTGTGTGTATGCGTGTTAACGCAATTTTCGCTGAAAAAATCCGCTGCTCGCCGACGACTACTTTACCGTTCTTACCCACTTGTTTGACATATTTTTCACACAACGTCTGCTTGTTAAATTGTTGGCGGCAATTTTGAGGTTAGCGTGACACCGACCCACGCAAGGATACACATCCACACACACGTACACACTCCCACACACACACAATGGAATAAAGTTTATGTCTGTACAGTTTCCAGGCGCATGTTGGCAAGTTAACTCGCAGTCAGAGATTTTCCTGGTCTTTTTTAGTTTCACACTTCTCACATTTTCCCCCTGTGTAACTTGCCCCTTAGTCTTGAGTCAATTATCGTGCAATGTATTTTTCATAAATGCAAGGGATTTTATAAGAGGGTTCTTAAACGGATGTTTTAAGCTGTGATTCATTGCCCAATAAAGTCTTAGCTTAGAGTATTAGAAATATCTCTGGAAATAGCTTCTAAATTTGAACTTCCTTTTAATTACTAATATATACATATTTTCGCAGCACTGACAGTGTTGATAAACATGCAAATTGAGTTTATCTACGGGCGCTTTCCAAACGTTTTCCATGTTGCTTCACGCGAACTGCACAAAAGTGTTTGCATGTCTAGCGCTTGACGGCTTAATACGGCGCGATTTGGGTTAAGACAAGGCAACGCCCCTGAAGCTCGCCGCTAACAAATGCATTGGACTCAATGCGAATAGGCTCTGTTAAAAATCGAAAATAAATTTTATGGTAAGTTCAGCAATTAAGTGCTGTTATCTGACCCACAAAATGGGCAAAAGTAATTAATCGAGCCGCTCTTTATGATCACAATTTCGGTTAAATTTCAACTAAAGGCCAACAGCTGCAGGGAATGCAGTTTAAGCACACATTGCACTAATCCTTTCATTATAACTGCTAGTTCTTGAGCTTGGCATGAAATTGCAATTTATTCGGCTGCTCGAATGAGCCTCTGCTCTGGGCATGTTCTGGGCACATTCAGCAATAAATGTAATTCGTAATATAAATAATTCAGTGCCAAGAGGCAGAGGAAACAGTCAACAGTCGGCGGCAACTGGCAATGTGCAAAGTGCATAGACATTTTGCAGACAAGTAACATGCAGCTGCCAAAAGTTTATTGGCTCGAAGCTGAAAGCAAACAAACTGCCATCAATGCTCGCAACAGCAGCAGTACAGGACAATTATCATGGTAAATATTTTCGATGCCGAGGCAGCCGACAGCAGAAAGAGAGCAAATAACTGACAGAAAGAAGCTACAGACAACAAACAAGCATGTGGCACTTGACGTATGCATAATATGAATAGCTCGTGCAGCATGGCGTATACTCAATATAGAGTTTGCAGTCTTTAATAACAATAAAACGACAAATTAAGCAATGCAATTAAGCAGCAAAATATGAGATATATGAGACTACAAAAGCCTTTTCATTTGATATAGAAGTTAAATATACATTTGCTGAGCATGAAATCAGAGTTTCTCTCTTGAGTGTCAATTTTTAGCACATCTGACAAAATTTTAAATCTCCGACTCTGTCATTGCCTCATCCACTTGATGTTTAGGGCAGCTCTACGCCTTCTCCCTCTCTCTCTCTCTCTCTATTTAGTATCCAACTATCCATTTAGCAAAATTCCAGCTGCCTGGAGCAAGTTGTTCGAGTTCTTTGGCCAGCACTTGGCAACAGTTTCAGTTACAGTTGCAGCAGATTCGGTTTCGACATCAGTTTGAGTTGCAAAGTGCATTAGACAAAGTAATCGATAGACACATTTCACGGCCCGAGCTTATTTGTTGGCCAACGAATAAGTTTTTAAAAGGATTTCTCGTGGCTCTCACCAGCATTAAGTGGGTTGCTTTAAAATTTCGATCTAGTATCGTACTAAATGCCTGCTGATGTATGGCTGCTAAATACACACACACATTAATGCGACTTATCAGTATCAAATTGAAATATTTGCACTTGAGTGAATCCGCACGCGTTTCCTTCCTGCCTCTGTTTGTTTACATATGCGCGAGTGTGTGACTGTGTGTGCCTCTCTGTGTGTGTGTGTATCTTCTCGTTGTGCTTATCAAATTTACGTAGGTAGCTAAAGGCATCTGCAGAGAATGGGGGAGCTCTCTAGCCGTTTTAATGCCAGGTTAGGTAAACACTTACAAAATGAATTAACTTTAAGCCGCAAAATTTGTGCCCGTGTGTAAGTCCCTTTACGCATGTGTGTGTGTGTGTGTGGGTGTGTGCGTGAGTGTGGGTTTATGTGTGTCTGTTTACACTTGTGTGCGTGCGCACATAAATGCTTGTAATTGTTTATTTACATAACCTGACTCGATATTAAAGGCGTTTTGATTAACGATGCATCGCTGAGCTAAACTGTGGACATTAAATTCTGACAGCGACAATATAAGATAAACCATCCACACACACACACAGTTGTATTCATTTTGTTATTTAATACATTTATTTGTCAATAAGCCCGAGTTGAACTTGCTGAAATATAATATGCAAATTCAAAATGTCTCGATCGGGCAAACTATGCAATCTACTCATATTACAAGTTCTTTGACTCAGAGCACACAAATATTTTTTACCAAAAACTTTTTAGCCAGCTAAAAACTTTGTAATTTCTACGTTTCTCAGAGCGTTTCGTATAATTTTTCTTCTTTTATTTGGTTTCATTTTTCTACGCGTTTGCTTTTGATTTAATATGCGGCCGCCACTTTTCTGCACAATTGCGAAAACAAAAATTTGACTTTACTTACGGCTCAGACTGTGTCCGGGCAACTTATGCAAATGACTTATACAGCACATTTCTCTTGAGATCCACCGCCACCCGCCAACCGAACCAATTTCTACACAGCCTCCCATCCAGATGCGAAGTCAAATAAATGCGAACTTTTGTTAGTTTGGCTTAAGTGCCGTGGCAAAGGTGGGGCGGGGGCGAGGGCCAAATGCTGGGGTGCATTTCGCTGGGGGTCAGTTGCCTTTGTAAGCATTGTTTTAAGCGCAGCAAATGGAGGGTTGGACTGAAGCTAAGGACTGGAAAACGGTTGCCATAAAAGTACAAACGCCATTGAGTACGATGCAGAAATAACTCAAACGTCTCGAATGAAAAATATTTGGCCGCATTTCATTTGCATTTCGCCATGCGCCAAACCCGCCCGAATATCTGCAGTAGAGATTGAAACGGACTAAGTGTGTGTGTGAGATAGGGGAGAGAGAGAGAGAGAGAAAGAGAGAGGAAGAGAGACTTAAACATACATTGGAAAATCTGAAGACGCTCGCAGCCAATTTGTGGCCACTAATTCGGTCGTCTTGAAGCACTTCAGTGTGTGTTCTGCGAGTAAGAGAAAGTACTCGGCAGACTTTTAACGATGTCATCGCTATAAACTTGTGCCCCTATTCGGCTACAGCGGCTTTTCTCTCTATGCAGCTCGCAGTCTACTCCCTTTCTCCCCAGCTCTGTCTCGCTCTATCTGCCCACCCTGATGTTCCTTTATCAATTACGTTGGCTTTTTAATGATTTCGGCTTTGCTAAGAGCGCAGCAGAGTCCTTTTGGCCGCCCTCACTCTTCGCTCATTTCCTTCTTTGCTTTTCTTTCGCTGACAAGTGCACATTTTTCTTAGCTACCTAACCCCCAGCAGCCGACCTCCCGCCACACAGTCGCTAGTCCAACCAGCACTCATACGACGTTCGCTGTTTTATTGCTCAAGAAAAAGCAAACTTTGTGCTGCTTCTTCTGCTTAAAAAAAAAACTTTTTTACATTTTCAGGCTTCGTGAAAATTTTATTTTATTTTATTTTCATTTTCATTTTTTTTGTGTTTTTTTTTGAGTATCGGCCAAGTTTGAAGAATGCAGCATTTCATTTTTTTTCTGTTTGCTCAGTTAGCTTTTCAAATTATTCAGCCGTAAACACTTTTGAAAGTGCCTCTTTGGCTCTTCTTTGTATTCGCGAAGTTCGAAACTTGCATTTTTAATTAATTAGTTGGTGTAATTATTATTCGAATCGATGGCGAGTAAAATATAAGTAACATTTACAATCGAGTAATTAGTGCAAAGAACACGCTCGGAATTCAAATTTAAATCTCCAGCTGAACCTTTGCCGAGCTTCCTTTTTATAGAAATGCGTTTTGCTTTGATGTCTTTATTTAGACGCCAGTGGTGCTTTTATATAAAGAATTTCTATGAAATCTCTCGTACGCCAGCTCTGATTCCTCTTGATGTGTGCCACATTTCAATGTCTGTTTCGAGGCACACTGGCTCTGGCACTGGCTTATCGCACTGCTCTAATCAGTTCCACATGAGAACCCGCCTTGAGTCTACCGTCGCATATGAAAGTATTTATCACTTAATCTAGACAGCGGAGGGAACGAGGTGTATATATATATACATCACAGAGCTGAACACGCTCTGCAAATAAACAGAAGGCGCAAATGGATGGCAACTTGTTGCAAATGCTTATCAATTAATAAAAATCATTGCCTACTTTTTTGCGCTGTCCTTCCCCCAGGGGAAATCCATTCGCTGCTGCTGCCCTCACATGTATTCGTATTTGTTTATGTGCTGAGCATTTATTTATTGCCAGCGTTACGCTTTATCCCCATCATTTATACCAATTTCGAGCCAAATAGTTGCCATATGTACGCAGCAGGCGGAGAACAGCAGCAACAGCCGTTGGTTAGTTTATGTTCGCGTTGGGATTGAGGCGTAGTATTTAATACAAATACAAGTGATTCATTTGCTTGTGGGAAACTATGTGGCCACATTCTCAAGGACCTCAACTAAAGCTGCAAAGGCAGCTTAACGATTGTGTTAAGTCAAAACAATATTTGCACAGTTTAATCGAATTTCATATGTATTTCAGAAATTCATAAACGAACAATGATATCTGTTTAGACATGTTGATTTAAGCGTAAAGTTTCTGAATTAACATTGTTTTCTTCACTGCACTTTTGAGTTCTGTCGCTACTCGTGGTCTGTGCAGCAAACCCGACAACAATTAGGAAACTTTCGGAGTCTTCTTTAATTGTTGTTGTCGCATACATAATAAACTAAACGGGCAGGAAGTTTTCGGCCAGGAGGAAGAGTCAAGCTGAAGTAAAAGTGCTTAAGCACTTTCTGCCTCTAATTCACTTGAGGCCGTAAAAGGAAATAGAATAAATTAATATTGGCCCCAAACGGGATGCCGCTGCCAGCTGTTACCCGGGATTTTGGGGCCAGAACTCCAGGCGCCCGTGTCCAGTGCGTAATTAATAAAGTTATTACCTCCGACGGGTCTAGCTCTCTCTCTCTCTCTCTCTCTCGACTGGAAACAGCTTACATGTGAACACCATTAAGCTGTAATTATGGCTAGCTGGCGAGCGTTGCAACGGGCTTATTGCCTGGTTTATTGGCAGCCACTCGGGAAGCACAATTGCAGCAGCGACAACAGGGCCACACTGTAACTTTATAAGTCCCAAGATGTGAGGCTCGATATAATTTGATACGCCATTGAATTGAAAGAGCCTTAGGAACTAAACTTGCTATTGATTTCCAGTTACAGAAGCCATTATAATGTCAAGTTTCTGTGCTGGCGGTAGCTAAATTTTAAGCAATGATAAATCAAATCCCACGCACAACGTATGTGTAATGCCTACAGCTGGCAGCTGACAAGCTAATACAGCTTATTGAAAAATGATTGCCTACGTTTCGGCGCGGCTAACCACATTGAGGCAATGAGGCAGTGAGGCAGTGGGGCACTGAGCCACTGAGACACTGAGACACTGAGGAGCTGGTATCTATTCTAATGATTTATGCGGCTACATAACATTTATTGCACATAATTCGTGGCAAAGCCGGCTCGGTCTTCATTTATCTAAGCATTCGCAGCTTTCGGCTGGCCGACAAACATTTGCTGAATAATCGAATGCCATTCTTTAGTGTCGCTTAAATAATATTTATTTACCGCCAACGTCAAAAGTAAAACTTGCACGTACTTCACCTTCGCAGGGGTAACAGAACTAAGGACGCAGAGCTGTGGAAAGCGTAGAAGGGGGCGGACTTGTCGTTAACATATTGTGGCATATTTATTTCTTTCATGCCGTCGCTGTCGCCATTCTCTTCGCACGTCAATTCCGCAAGAGAAAAAGAAGAAAAAATAACACACAAAATGAGAGGCAGCCAAAACGAA
Organism: Drosophila hydei; assembly: GCF_003285905.1. Lineage (NCBI taxonomy): Eukaryota > Metazoa > Arthropoda > Insecta > Diptera > Drosophilidae > Drosophila > Drosophila hydei. The sequence goes on from NW_022045656.1 coordinate 4,327,361, forward strand.
CGAATTCCTTTAGTACGTGCTCTGACATTTCATTGTTGGGTGAGACGTGGAGGTGGAGTGAGGGGGCGCGGATGTCAGAACGGGCACACGGGTGCCATCAATGGCAGAGCAACCTTCAAATATCGCCTCCAAGCCAACTCGATGTCGATACAATTTCGTTTTGGCCTGTATTTCCTCAAAGTATTTAGCCATTACGTGGGGTATGCCCGCAAGAGACAATCAATTGGAAATGTTTAAGAAAAGCTATCACTGGATACATAAATTAGTTATTAACTATTTTAGATACCAGTTCACATAGTATTTCTAACAATTTCTAATTAACAAATGGCAATTTCTGATGACTTAGCTTTTACTAGAGTATTTAGCATATTTAACTTATATTCGACGTCTGCTTGAAGCATTGTTAGAGTATTTTAGTCACACACTGAACATCTATTTCACAGGTAGCTGGCTTTGCTTGTGTTTTTCTTTTCTTGTGTATTTTTGTCGCTATCGCAATGTGGCATGTCAATTTATTTGTCAAAGAGAAAAATAAGGCAGGTAGAAGTGTAAGCAGGTAGAAAAGAAATGGCAATAGCAATGGCAATAGCTGAAACATAAAAGCGTCACAGATACGAGAGCAACCGGCGAAGGCGAAAACAATGACAGCCTTAAGTTGAGCTACATATATGTGTGTGTCTGTGCGTGTGTGTGGGGGTGTGTGTCTGCATGTGTGTATATATGTCCAATCGGGGGCGTGACTCGTATGTCTACCTGTGTGTGTATTGGCAGCTTTAAGCACTCGCTGGCTATGCCTCCCAGCTAAGCAATCGATATTTATAGTTATGGTAATCGCAACGAAAGAATCGAGCCCTATTCGCTCCTTCCCGCCCTTTCGGATGGGTATCACGTTAGTCCAAAGATAAGAAATAATATCGTACGTTGGCATGAAAATATTTTCAGTCATATAAAATGCTAGACTCCATCACAGTTCCCGGCTTTGCCATTTCCTTCCCTCCCGAAGGCCAACGATTTTTTTCCTGCTGCTGCCGCACGTGAATAGTAACATTTGCTTCTTAATCTAAGCATTTTTAAAGCAAGCACACTTCGGCATCTACCTGCCACATTTTGCGTTCCCAGTTGCCGAAATTGGTAGCTGACAGCGATGCAAACTGACAGCTCAAACAGTCAGTTCTAATAATAAAAGCCGCTTGACATGAATTCTAAATGGCAGCTCCACTGAAGACAGCTTTCTTAATTAAGATTACAGCCAAAGCAGCTGCTCTGTCGTTAATTATGAGTAATTATGAGAAAAGGTTAACAAGCTGCAAGCCAAGTCTCAGCAAATATATATATATATATCTATATCTATTATAGGGCGATATATGTTCAAAGCTAAACATCTTTGAGCGCATCAATCATATGCTTTACATCTACACACTCTATTCATTCTTACCAAAGTCTTAAGTACTACTCAGCATATATGAGAAAGATTTGTTTCAAAATATGCCTTTTCAACATTACACTGTAAATAAAAAATTATATATAGAGAAATTTAGTGACTTTGAAGTTGGAATATATAAATTTAAATGTTTTACATCTGTGTCAACGTGGGAAAGCTATTTTCTTCAACATTTTTATAGTAGATTTTGCCATTAATTAAGTGATAAACTTATCTACAGTCCGATATAATCTCGTCCACTGTTGCTTTGGCAAATTATGATCAATTTTTATGTTCCATAATTTTGAAGCTAGGAGCACATTGACCTGCTCTACTGACCGAATTATTGTCTATAACATTCGTACTTGTTCTTCTCTGTGTGCGCCCCCATTCCATGGGGTTTCAGCTACGCTGTGGCGTCAACTGCCTGTGTAGCAGTTTAAGTTGCTCAGCTCATTTTACCGATAATGCGCTGCATTATTGACAGTTTATTAAATTGATTTCGTTTCGAGTTTAACAAAACATGTCATGCTGCATCGTCATCGGCATCAGCGGTATCATCTTTAACTTCATCATTCAAGGCGCACGCACAACTTGCCCTGACAATAGCAGCTTCTCCAATTGCCCCCAGCCCTAAGCCAATTGAAGCACGATGCGAACGGATGCTGCTCCAGCTTATATGTGACTTTTTATTGCAAGCAAGTGTGTGTGTGTGAGTGTGTGTGTGTGTTGGGGCTAAGTTAAGTGCTCATAAAATATTTGCAAATGTTTGGGATGTGTGCTAGGAAACACTACGCTTTAAAGCATACTCACGGCACTGAAGAATGTCGATTTTTTGATTCTAATGCTGTCAATTAGGCCCTGTAAATAGTTAAACGCTTTTGCCAAGCAACGTGCCCATCCACAGACTAAAAATCCACAATTGTGCTCATCTCCTAACTGCACCACAAAAACAAGAGCTTTTTGTTTTATTTTGTTTTGTTAAACCCGAGTCTATTGGTTTTTCACTTTTCGGTTTTGAAAGTGGTCAGAAAGTTTATACGCCTTGTGCGTGTCCATAAGTAATTGTGTGTGTGTGTGCGTGTGTCTGTTGTCCGCAATGAACTCGGTCAGCTCTCATATAAGTTTTGAGGGGGAGCCTCTTGCTTTTGCTGGCGAAACTTTTAACAAATTCATTAGCCAAAAGAAACGCATCATTTTACATTTGATATGCGAAAAATGTGAAATGCCAAAAGTTTTACGAGTAAACAATTACGAAGCTGACCAAGCAGCTGGCCAAGATGTCAGTTTATGAAAAGGATAAAATCAACCATTTGCAATGAAGGTATGGACATTCATAAATTTGCTGGCATTCATTAAAACAGAATGCAGCTGCACTGCAAAGACGCAAAGTGCAAAACCTTAATTGAAATATAAGACAGCTTCTGAATAGAGAGGCACATATGCAAATAAATCAGTTGGAATTTATCAAAGTTTTGGAAATTTGAATATCTGATGTTACATTTCGTATTTACCCACTATCTGTAACAGCTTCCAACTAAAGTACATATGTGTACGAGTAAACTATGTATATTTCAATTTCGCTTTTTGCTTTTGTTTTTGTCTAGGCGCTGTTTGTTCAATTCCATGAAGGAGAAAATCAAATACAAATAGCAGCAGCAGCAGCAGCAGCAGCAGCAGCAGCAAGCATGGCCAACCCATTTGTAGTGTTTGTCTCAATGCACAGTTTGCCAAGCAGTTGGCTCTGGTGTAAAACAGGAAATGAAGTATACTTTTAGGCGCACTTCACGCACGCAAGCCAATACGCACAGACACACACACTGACACGGACCATACATATACTGGTGAATACGTTTACATAAGCAGAACGACGTGTGTAACGTACCAAATTGTTATTTATTTTTAGAAGTGCTTCGCTAGCAGGTGCGAGCAGGTGTCCTCGTATCTGTAGCTGTATAGCCATAGCTATGCATCTGTGTGCCAACACACGCACAGCCATACATTCGCCGTCACATTTGCCAAATTTACCGTGTAATTATCAGGAAAAACGAGAACGGCGCTTAATGCTACCCAAAATGCAACAAGAAATTCGCAAACAAAAAGTCCCTGCTGTCTGTTGATATGCAAATTTTGTAGCTTTTCATATGTTTGCCTCTGTGTTTGTGTCTGTCTGCTGGCGCTGCTTTGTTTGCCCAACTGGCACATGGCCGACCAGCCAGCCAGCCAACCAGCCAGCCGAGCGCCTAAATGTTCGAAATACGTTTTGAATTTTCAGCTTTTCCCATTTCCATATCATTTTTGGTCATTTTGTTACTCACGTAAGCCGATACTCAGGTTGACTGCATCGACTACCAAATGCAGCCAGAGCTAATAAACCAATTCCAACTGCGGGTTAGACACAAATTCATAAATAATTTTATATTTATAAATTACAATTAATTTGTGACTCGTATTATGTGTAATCCGTAGTTGGTTTTTTATTACATTTTTTACTCCTAATTGATTTCGTCGATAATCTGGCACATCGCGCATACGCCCCTTGTGTCCAAACTGTAATCAAACTAAATAATTGTTGTCGTTGGCCGTGGCTGCGATAATGTAATCAAATTGAGTAATTTTACGATATGAGCTAATCCATTTGGAAAATCCCCATACGCATAACAAAATCAGCGCTAAGCGCCTTTGTCATTTGATTTAATTACACAAAAAATTCAGCCTAATGCAGAAAAAGTGTAGGTGAAACCTAAATGAATTGCATAAATAAATTATTTTACTAAAATAAATAACAATTGACTTTTCACTGAGTGGTCAAAGTTTCTGCTACACTCTCATATTATATTCATGTTTATTGTCAGGGTATTATAATATCAATTAAGAACTAGTAAATTCGAAATTGAAATTCGGAATTGAGGCTGAGGCAGAGATGGAAAAAGCGCAACGTATGTTAACTGAGTATGTGGGTCAGTTAGTATGATCTGTGAATAGCCTGAGGTAAGCAGGCCTGCTGAGCAGACATTACAAGCAGAGAGCTTGTGCTCCCATTTCCCACAATTTCAATTGAAGCAGCAAGCAACCTAAACAACAATACCAAAACTATTCGATACATAGTTGAAAAACAATAGCACTGTGGCTTCGCTTCCTTTTTACCCATTTATGAGTGAAGTGATTTCCGTTGTGGTTCTGTTGTAGTCGTGCTCCGTGCTTGTGCCTGCCAAGTGCTTCGAGCGTCTGTGCATTCAATGGAGTGCACTTTCCACAAGGAATACTTGAACCCCCAAAGAAAAGACGCACAACAATAAAATGTACATGGCTTTTGTTTGAATACTCGCACCAAGTTCTGCATTCAGTTTTCAGTTTTCAGTTCTTAGTCCAGGAATTGAATACGTTGCGTATACGTATTTGTCAGTTCATTGGCATTGTTCATTATTTTGAATGCAGAGTGCGAGTATGCCAGCAATTGCTCTAAAATATATGGCCCGGAATACAATGGCGGTATGGAAATCATCTATCAAATGAATTGTGCTTCTGTTTATTGATGCTTGTCATTAACAAAATATACGTGAGTTTTTTTCTTTATTGGAAATACTAAGCCCTTAAAGCTGGAAAATATGATTGGGGTGATAGCTGAGGGGCAGAGATTAAAGCCGTACAAATTGCATCACTTTTCTAATCAAGAATACTCACATATCCTCGCGAGCGTAGCGTAGAGTTTCTACCAAGCGGCTAAGTGGATAAGAGCCTACGCAGATGCGATAAATAGTGGTGAACAATGGAAATCTGCAAAGAACATTAGATGCTTCAGTTGAGAGGCTTTCGATATAATCTGTAATCTACAAACTTCTCCTCTAGTCCCTTCTTTTTGAGCATAATGTTCACCAGCTCCGCGGTAACGGGACCCAGCGGCTCTTGGATTGGAACCAGCAGGGTCTCCAGTTCACTTAACGGCTGGCCAGTCTTAACGAAAGCCTCAGCCAACTTTCGATTTCGATTGGCTGAAAAAAAAGAAGAAAAGTTTATCTCAAAAGTTATTACCTATATTTAGCTGGTCTACCATAGCAGCTGGTAACCAAGTCGGATAAGCCACACGATTCAAAGAAAGTTGCCAATCGACTGCCTGGATAGAACACATCAACGAATTGTAGAGTCTCCAAAAATCCACGTCTGATAATACCACCCTTTGTATTCTCATTCAACTCCATGCCATCCGCTAAGCCAGCGCCAAAGGAAATGATGTTCTAAGTGAATTCAAGAAAAAAGTTAGATATAAGATACAGATAGATAGGCATAGGCTTACCCTTAAAGTCGAACAGATTTCGACACAGTCCGCGTCATCTGTGACGACCACACGGAAGGAGCTCGATTTGAATAAGTCTTGCAATATACGAATATATTTTTGATCCCGGCAGCCGATTGTGCCCTCAGCGAAGTTGCCGAGGGCGACCTCATGGGCCAAGTTGCAGCCCACCAGCACCGAACACGGTATCTAAATACACATGATTGCAATATTAATCAGATCTGTTTCGCCCTCTCTTGCAGCACTTTTATAATCACCTTTAACTGCCGCATTATGAGATGGGAAATTAAAAGTATTTGGCCGTCATCACTGCGCTCAAAGCCCTTGATAAGGGAGACTGCGTGCGCCAGGGGCTTCACCTTGCCCAGCAGAGTCTTGCAGCAGCTGTTCACAAATGAGGCCGGAATAGCAAAGATCAGAATGTCTGCATCACGCGCCGTTGTGACCACATCATCAAAGGCAACCTGTTTGTTGGCCACGCACTCGTTGAGCTGCTTGTAGTTAACGCCGAGTCGAATCGCTACTTACTATATTTGGTGGCAACACGAAGTCGGGCATGTACTTAACATTGACATGGGTGGTGTTAATAATTTCTGTCAGTCTGCGACCCTGGATGACCTCTTCGTAAACGTACATATTCACCTTTGGCTCCATGCTCTGCGAATTGGCCACATTGTTGCCCACATTTCGGGCAATTGTTGTTGCCCAGTTGCCAGAGCCTATAATGCACACGTTTAGCCGATCTGTCATGGTTTTCCCAAATAAGTGTTTAATGTGTTCAACTACTGAATTAAAATTGCAAGTATAGCTCTGTATACCTGATTGGGTATTCTGATTGATTGGACTATGCCGACTCTTCTTTAGACCTTAACCCTTTTGGCAGCTCCGCAGGTTAATTTGCTGTTTAACATTGCGTTAAATTTGCAAATGAATTACATACGCTCTCTCACGGGCGGCCAGCGGACCTTAAGTAGGATAATGTAAATTACATATTTATGCATATTTATATTTACATATATTCATTTATGTATACGATATGCGGTTCAATGTGCGAGACGCACACAAAATGCCACGCATGCATACGGCATACTCTACATGCTTATTGATTGAGTTCTGGTCAAATAATTCATCAGAGAATGTGTACAAGCGTACATACATGTATTCATATGTATGTATGCACACGGCCGCCCCTTCGGGCGGCAGATAAGCATATGTGATGGGCGAAAAATTACGCATACGTCACGTTCGCCAAACTGGCTGGCAAATAATTAACTGTGGCTCCCAGCTTCGTCCGCTCGAGCCAAATTTTATTGTGCATGCGAATTCATGGCATATCCATTCAATAATGTTTGCCATGTAAAATATGAAGCCGCCGCGCGTATGTACACACATTCCCGCCTTTCTTTTTTAATTACGCACTCGTTTAAGGTTCACTGCACAAGTGTTCACTAATTTATGAGCAGCCGGAGCAGAAAAGATGACAGCAGAATAAATAAAATACTTAATTGCACACAGGCCAACAATTTAAAAGGCCGAAAGCCAAAGTGAAAGTTTCTGCAACGAAATCAATGTGGCAAGAAAGTAAACACTTTGAAATTGTGCACCGACTGCGGCGACATCGACTGCAGAACGTAACGAATACGCACACACAGGCACATCCACACACACAGCCTACACACCCACGCCCACTGCTCCCTGCCATCGCCACTCGACTATGAAATCAAAATGGATGATGGGCTAAATGAAAATGGAATTTTTAATGAGTTGGCCAAGCGAACGGGCAAAACAATGGTTATGTGGGCGGCAGAGGCTGCACAGATGGGCGTGGCAGCCGAATGACACAATATTTAAAAGCAGAGAGAGATATGTATTCCCAAAATAACTGTGACTTAAAAAACAGTTCATTTATTCAAGAAGCTATGTTTTTAAATCAGATATTTAGAGTATGTCAACGGTGATCCAGTTTCAAAATTGATTTTTTTTTAAACTGTGCAAGATATAATTTTAATCAGTTCGTTGTTAACATTATCTGGCTTGTTAAAAACAATAGATCATGTTATTTAAACATTTTCGACTATATATCAATACGTATTGTGGGAAGCTGCTGAGGTCTTTCGGTAACGCTGACGCGAATCATTTATGAAAGCTGAATTAAAGGCTTAGTTTACTTAGTATAGTTAAAAAGGATTACTTTGTGATATATTTATTTATTAATGAAAAAGTTTGTCAAGAGAAAAGATTGTAAAGCTGCTGCGTGTATCAGTCACTTTACTATACAAAAACTCAGCATATTATAAATTGGAAATCTCTAACATCGAAAAGCTTGATATGACAGCAATACCTTGCAAAAACCAATATACTCATTTCAATTAAAAAAAAAAATATATAAAACATAAATAAAAAAGTTTATCAAAACTTTGTGAATGTCAAAGAGTGAAAATTAATATCTGCATTGCCTACTGCTTGGATATAAAACATAGAAACACAGCCTTAAAACTTAAATATAAATTGCCAATCCGATATGAAGCTTAGCCTTGATTTTAATCAACTTGCAGTGCGAGCCTGACAAAAATTGATTTCATAAAAACTAACTTTTACTGTGGCTATCACAAGTCAGGCAATCGCAAATATTTTTTCCCCACAGATTGTAGTAGAATTTATATTTTTAAGGAAATCAGAATAATATGACTACTGTCTGTATAGTGAGTTTGACTATACGACGTTTCGCCAGTAGCACATCAACGTGGCATCTTCACATCTGTTTGGCTCACAAAACGCAGAGTTATTATTTTTTGACTGGCGCATAAAGTTAAGCATCACAGAGACAGCTCCAACTGGCATTAACCGCAGTTACCTTCGGCTAGGCAAGCAGACTCAACGGGTAATGCTGATACTTAATGTTCTACTTAAATGCCCTGTAAGAACTGTAAAAAGACCCTCATCTCTTTCATAACTAACTTATTTACTACTAAAAGGTGTTTGATTTCGTAGCAGCGTAAATAAAGTTTCCAAGCAGCTTTAAGAGTTTTAAGCAGCATGAAAATTGCATAGAAAGGCGTTTTTCTCTAGTTATGCGCTATGTTAAGTAAGTCTAAGTTGTGCTTAAGTAATATAACTCAAAGCATCTGCTAGTCGAGCAAACTCGACTTTAGCATTTCTGGCTCTGTGTTTTTATTTTGGTAATTTTTGCCAGCCACATCGAGCTCCATTGCCCTTGCAATTCTTCGCGTGCTCTAATGCTTGCATTTTATTACATTTAGGACTTATACAACTTGCCACCTTCGCATACCCATTGCTGGCCCTTTGTCTTAGCCGAAGTTGCTCAGAAGAGACGGCAGATGATGTTTTGCAGTACAAACTCGAGTCGTAAATAAAATTCTGGCTGTGTTTTGTATGCGTGAACGTGTGTTTTTGCCTATGCGGAACGAGAAAAGCAAAGTCCAAACTAAAATCATAATTCTAGACCTACAATAAAGTGCTCGAAATAGATGAAGAAAAACTAAGGAATCGGGCAGCCACGACAGTCGCCACAAGGCTAAAGACATTTTATGACGCACTTGAGCTCCACATTGAAGAGATGCTGAGACTACTAAATAAAGTCAGCACAACAAGTTGCATGGCGCAGATACGAATCGTATCGAGGAAGCCAAACATTGCTTTAACGGCTGAAAGCTCGCTGCTGTGGCACTCGTTTTGCCCAAAAATAACTAAGCAAAGAAAGCGCGTTGTGTATTCTGCTATTTACGAGTCGGTTGCCATTAGATAGCTGCTGCAAACTTTGGCCCGTCGTCTTTAAATGGCATTAAATTACGCGGCGAGCAAAGTTTGACAAAAGTTTAAGACTGCGCCAGCTCCAAGTGGAAATCAGATACAGATGCGGATACAACAAAGCGGGCTGGGAATAGAACTGCGAATGCAAGAGGGATCGGGCCAGCTCCTAACTATGCAAACTCCAACTGCATGCCTTGGCAGGCATGGCATGGCGTGGCGTGGCATGGCGTGTGGCTGGGCTGACTATGAATAAAATCAAGATAAACTACTCACAATATTTACTTTTAATTGGAGAAGTTCAAAGAATAAACAAATGCGTAAAAAAAGAAAAACAAACTTTTGTTTCTGCCACATCGATTGGCCCTTGATTAAAACAGGGCCTCATCAGCAATTCAGCTCTACTCAGGTTACTTTAAGTAAACACATTTTACGGACTGCATTTAAAGCTTCAAATATTTAACGTCTCGGACAACATTTTTAGCGCTTTGCCTTTCCCTTCTAATTGTTTAGCTATCTGCATGCAAACGAGACGCGTCTGCAGTTCGCTTTAATGTTTCTTGTTTTTCAACACACACACACACACACATATTTATATATGTATATACATATATATTTTTCCTTTTGCTTTGCTCTAAATGGTAATTAAAATATGCCTGGAGATTCGACTGGACTCGCAGCTGGGTCAAATGCTATCAAAGCTCGCTCTTGTGGTGTCATCCAAAGGCAAAGTGCGAAGGCGTCTGCTTTCCCATTCACTCTTCGCACTCTTCGTTCAGGCTAATCTTGGAGGAGAATATTTTAATTGGATGAGCAGAAACTGAGCTCTTGTTGTTTAGCAGTTGTCCAACTCAGCTGAACTAAAATGCGACTGAATTTAAATAAACTTGATTCGAATATTATATATCAAAGGGATTCCTCTTTGGCTCATGACTTAAAACTTTGTTCCCAGTATTTAAAGTGTTTGCTGCTCAGCTGTCGCAACACCTGAGGGCCTCTTTAAAGCACCTCGAGCACCTGGTCTGCCAGCAGAAACTGTGTCAGCGCAGCTATTTGCTTCCAACGGCATTTTTTCACGACTCGGCTGCTGTTTGCCGCTGATGGTGGCATAAATACCTATGTCTGAGTGTGTGGCACGGCAAGCCCCAGCTACTATTTAGCGGGTAACAGCCGCGCTGCTCATAAATGTAAACTTTTTCGGCTAGTTTCATGTAATTATTGCCTGTGCTCGCCCAACTGAGTAATTCTTATGGCCTGAGAGGCAGCTATGAGGCGGGAGGACGTCCTGGCATGTGCTGAGCTTTTGGCTGAATTTCCATGGCCGAATCAACAGACTGTGACATATTTCAAGCAGCTTTTGCATTTGAGCTGATTGCCAATTTAATCGCTACACAATTTCCGTACGCTGACGGCGAGGGCGGAGCTAAGTGACGATTAGCAGCAATGGGCGTGGCACGCATAAAAGATCTTGCCAACTGGATTTTCTCATGCTTTCGCCGCAAACGCGCTCAGCTCATATGGCTATACGTGTGTAAGCGTGTGACTATGTGTGCGTGTTTGTTGGATATTTTATTTATTTATTGTGCTCTGAGTGTGTGTGTGTGTGGCCTCTGTGTGTGGCATGTGTGCCCATGTCCTGGTCGCGGCACATAATTCTGAAACGTGCCTTGCATATTTTTTTTTCTGCCCGACCTTCCCATACTTTTTTGCGTGCTTGAAAGCAACGCATATGTATATGCCAGAAAAAAGGAAAAACCTCAGAAATTGCATTGCATTCAAAGCACAATGTAGAGAGAATGCTGTCAAAGTCGCGCGATCCACTCAATTAACTTGGTCTGGCAAAGAGTTGCAACAAATTGTTGAATCCAGCGCTTCTAAAGAGATTGCCTTTGACTCTTCATTTAAGAACTCGATTCGAATTTTAGGAACTCAAGCTGAAAATAGTTTCACTTGTCAACTTTATATATCTATAGAAATAGTGTCCACTGAGCCCTGTTGTGCCGAACTCTGTGTGGGCTTGTGTAGAGCTGCATGTGTGTATTAGCCTAGCACACATGAAGCGAGTTGTTAAATTGTTAGCGCCGTTTCTGAGGTTTGCATTTGTTATCTATCTCTGTCTCTGTCTCTACCTCTATGTCCGTCTCAACATTTTTCAGTCTGTCGGCTGCTATTTTGCTGGGTTTTTTGTGACGCTCAGCTAGGTGGCTGTTCGCACTGCCATTTTATGCCACACACACAGTCAATCATTGGCCCGCACACGTGCATATATTTTCACCGAGCGGTTCTGCCTGTATTCTGTGTGTGTTTTATATACCCTGATGCTATTGAAAATGGGAAATCGGAGTATAATGGTTTTGTGCAGATTTATGTAACAGGCAGATGGAGGCGTGGCAGACCCCATAAGGTATATATATTCCTGATTAGGATGACAGGCCGAGTCGATTGAGGTCTGTCCGTCACATTCAAATGATATTCTTTTCTATTCCAAAAATCAAAACTTCGATTGAATTATGCTTGAATTGCCAGTTCTTATTTAAGTTGAGATTTGGCGCTCGTTGCCGACAAGTTTAAGGTTCGATCTTAGGGCTTTTTCATGGCTTTTTCTTAAATTATGGTGGCGATGTTGGTATCCTTTGCGTAGGCAATGTTGGATCTCGTTTTGGTGTCGTAATATCTGTTTTTATTTGTTTTCATTTTTTAATACTCGATGCACACTATAAAAAAGAATAAAAATCTGCTTATAGGACTGGTTTCGGGGTATCTCCTAGTCGGGCACTCCGACTAAAGCTCTCTTATTAGTTATTTCTATTTTCATTTCTCTTTCATTTCTATACCCTGTACTCATTGAATATATGTATTCAAGGTATAATGTTTTTTTAAAACAAGCATAAGGAGGCGTGGCTGTTACCATATGTTATATATATTAATGATCAGTACAACGAGTTGAGTTGACCTAGACGCATACAGCCTCCCGACGTCCGTCCGTGTGAGCGCTGCCATCTCGTAAACAACAAAAGCTAAAGACTCCAAGTTTTAAATATAGATTTCTGTATATCATTTTTTCGATAACTCTTTACCTAGTTATCGTTCAAACGCTGCTTGAATACCATAAGTGATGCAAACATCCTAGTTCTTGTAGTAAAGTCCCGCTTATTAAGCAGAGTTCGTGCTTGCACAGGCACAGGCATAGAATGATTGGAATATCAACTGCTCGCTGGATTCAGGGTATCTCCTAGTCGAGCCGTCTCGACACGAACGCACTTGTTTATTTCTATTTTCATTTCTCTTTCACTTTTTACTCTTGTTTTGTGCAGTTTTTCATGCGAGTCTTTCATTGTTTTTGGCTGTTTTGGGCCAGAGCACACAACAAATAGACTTTTAAATATTTTTGCACTAAATTTATCTGACGGCTGCGGGGGCGTTCACACATTCGCATGGCCAGAGATAAGATTTATGACAAAGCACCTGCGGTGAAATGGCAATGCACAAGCAAATAATCTAAAAAGTGCATATTTTCGTATGAAGATATATTTTTTTGTAGCGTCTTTTTTTCTCTATAGCTGGGCAAACATTCAATTTAGGAAATACTCAATGCCAGCTTGCAAATAAATGAGTATATTCGCTTTAATATATTACCTCGCTCTACGCTCTCATAACGCCTACAATATTTTCTACTTAAGCGCTGTTTTTGCTCCGGTTGTTATCCAAGCTCATTTTTTAGAGCTCAGCCTTGGCGTCATTTTTGGCATTCATTTTTCGGCAGCTATTTGTATCAAGTGTCTTAATATCAAAGTGACGCCTTTCATTTATTTTTAGATGAGCTTTTATCAAGCCGGCTTGTCATGGTATTTAATTTAATGTTCACTTGAATTTTATTTAAGCTTGTTTGCAGGCCTGTTGCAAGTCGTCGCATATAGCTCGTAGTTGGTGTGCCGGGAGTGGCCATTTATCAAGTTTTCACTTGGCTCCATTTGTAGTTTCTTTATATTGCAATTTATAGAAACTATGTTAGCGACAGTGGGCGACAGCAGAGCTAGTCTGCAAGGCGACAATGCGAGTAGTATATGAGAATTTATTTGTATTGCGATTCGCAAATTTATTCAACTTTTCGCATATTTCACAACAATAAACTTGAGCAATTTCAACTTCTTTGGCTGTGTTTGGGCTCTGGCTCTCTGGCTGGACAGGAATTTATAACGTGAAACTTTTACATTTTGCAAATCATTTTTAACATCTGCGGCAGGTTAAAGTTCAGCCAGTGCAAAAACTTTGCGAATTAAACGGCAAAAAGCAAAGGCAAAAGCACAAGCAAAGGCAACATTCTCATATTTATATCTCGCTCAGCGGACGTTCCATTTAAAATGAGTTAAGCTGTTAATGGCACAATAATGCGAAAATAAAATGCCAAAAGCAGAGAATCCGAACACGCGCTAAGACCCGATGTCAGCCAGAGATACTTGTGGGTCAACCAAACACAACAAATGCGGTCATGAAAAAATACTGCGACCCGAGCACAGTTTAGTCAAGCAAGACGAGAACTACATGCGCTTGGAACTTGGAGCGGGCGTCGATGTGGTCCAGCACAAGATGCTGACCGCAAGCAAATGACAAGATTTATGGCCAACTAATCGACATGGCCGAGCCATAAATCCAATTCGAATGTCAAAAGGTTGCGTCCAAAAGGTGAAAGCCAACCGCAGATTAAAGCTGCATTTGAATCCAGCTTTTACATTCGCTTCAAAAGCAAATACATTTTAACTGTCTGTTGTTCTTCGCACATGTCGCACGAATGTCATTTGGGAACTTTGAATGCGGCTATTGATGAGGGGCAAGAGAGCGAATTAAGCTTATTAAAAACTTTTTGCCAAAACGGTTCGAATCACAATTTGCACGCATTTGCCATGGGCAGCCGAAATAAAATAATTTGTGAATAAAACTAAGAGGAATAAGCTTCAGAAGCCTCGGGCAAATCTCAAGCTGATTTGCAAACAATTTGCTAAAAACAAAAAGGACGAGCACTAAATTGCGCAACGCCACAGAAATGAGATGAAAAGTTGCATCGAAACTCATTTGGTCAGTTTTTAATGGATTGTTCAGTGTGCACTTCACGCTTTTTAATTAAATGTGTTAAGAGAAAAGTTCGCATCCAGCCACGTCACAAATTACTTTTTCCCGAAAGACAATTTTTGAATAGTTTTAAAGAGTTTAACGCCAGCCGTTTTCGAATATATTTTCTAAATGCCTCGAAATGCGAAAAGGGTTTCACAGCCTATTTAAGTTGTGCAGGCAATGGGAGGGAATATTAGGAATATCTAAGCATAACCACATCAGACAGACCTAGCTTGGTCGATGCTTGTATTCAAATTATTTATATCTTGCCCCAAAGTCAAGCCTGGACATCATCATCGACATGTGAAATGCCTGAAATCCGAGTTGTAATTACCTCTTGGCACCCGCAAACATATAATTAACCTAACGATAACGAGGGGCGGCATGGGCGGAAGGGCGGCGGGACGACTTGATTTTAGGCTACGTTTGTTGTGTTAATGGCTTCCGGTATATGCGTGTGTGTTTCTGTGAGTGTGTGCGTGTGCGAGCAAATGGTGGCCATTATATGTCGTTGTTGCTTGTTCACGGCAAGTGTAATTGCAATGCCAGCAATGGGCTCGGCACTTGTGAATTTGAAACTTTTCAATTAATTAATGTTGGACTAACACAATCGCTGCGAAAATGATTTGAGCCGCATACACATTAACCTGCGACCAAAAAAGTTTTTAATTTATTGGCTACAAGGTAAATTCTAAATTTGTCCATGATTCGCACCTGGGCAAAAAATAAAAAAAAAAAGAAAATATGCTCGAGTTCTGTGGGGCTTTAAGTTCTTAACTGATTGCCAAGTTCTGTTGGTGACATTTTATTTTAGCACTCATAATTAAGTGTTAGCCCGAAATATGTCTGAAACATGAAATGAAATCTTGTTACAAATTAATTGGCAAAAAACTTACAATGCTCGCTGAGGTTGAGCTCGGACCACGGATGAGGCTTAGCGGCGGCCAGTCCCTATCTGCCTAAAGTATGTGTGTATTTGGGTATGTATGTATAGGCAATTAACCTAATGATAAAGAGGTTGCCAACGATTCGGGTTTGAGCTAATGAATTGCTTGTGAAAATTACACCAAGGCCTCATCACGATGTAGCCGTATTCCGTCTGGACTGTACATGTATATGAGACGTCACAAGAAGTCAGACTCTAAATAAACAGAGATATAAATGTACTCTTATATATATTTAAGCGCATGTAAATATATCTTTCCCTTGGCGACACTGACCAAGACACATTTTTCGTCACTCAGTAATTGCATATTTGAGGATACTGCTGAGACTAAGAGAAATGATAATGATAATGATAATAATGATGATGCCGCTGCTGCTGCTGATGATGATGTTGTTAGCCCAGACGGCATATTACAATTAGTTTTCCTTCCAGCTGTGCGCCTTTTGATGTCGTCGCTCAGATCGTCGGTAATATGAATGTCAAGTTTTAGTGCCTAATTAAAAGCATTTTCAGAGCGCGCTGAATGCTATTAATTTATGCAACATTTATTTATAGCCAAGCAAATGTAAAATATGTGAGTACATAGTTTAAGTAACATAGTATTCGATGCGTATATATTCACATATATATTTAACGAGAATGTAAAATGTCAGTAACTTGTCTAAAGGCAATAAGTGAATATAGAGTAGTATTGAAGAGAATTTATTTATTTAAATTTTAGTTTAACGTTAAATTTTGGCTCAAAGCGCATTGCAATGGATCCAACTGATGAAATATTCCTTAACGAGTACACGGGCCCTTCTACAGTTCGATTGGGCACTGAACGATTGGACTGCGATAATCTGGGTAAGAATGGAATATGTTTGTAATATTTCAACGTTTATATGACTGAGAATGGCATGTTACAGATGGTCTTACCGAGAAATGGGAGGATCCGAATAGGCCTACTTTCCTGACTGTTCTGCTGCGCTTCTTTGGCAATATATTTGGTATGCAATACAGACAGGCCTGTGTGGGCGGCCCTAACTTATCATATGACATTCTATTTCAGTTGATTGCTTCAGAGCCATATTTAGTTAAGACCGAATTGCTTATATCAAAATGTCGAGTCAGTGCAGAATTTTGGAACAAAGAATTGTGTAAATCAATCATAATAAATAAACAGATCATCTAATTTGGTAATTTCAGAATTTTATTTTTAGCATTCGAAATTTTAAAAATATTAATGACAAACAACTATGTCGTGTACTGGCATTTTGCAATGGCAAGTGGAATAAGTATACAATATTTCGAAGGCCTCGTCAAGGAAACTCTCGAGCTTGTCGAGATTGCGAAAGATATCCTTGTCAATAGTGATTTTGTTTCCATTCCAAATGCTCCAGCGGCGCATGCTTGCAATCACATCGGCACAGAAATTGTTCTTCTCTCGTTCACTTCGTTGAAGAATCTGATTTATTTGATGGCGACGCTTCCCTGTAAAGTGAAGCTATTAGTTAAGAGGACCTGCACCCGCAGTGAGTGATAAGTAGAGGACTTACTTTCAGCCAGATTATGATAGACAATTTTAGCTTTGGGCTCTGCTTGTGATTTCTCGTAAGCGGAAATGATTTTAAACATTCGTGCGTCGACGTCCTTAGTGTTATACAAGGACTCTTTGCAATGAGGCTTACAAGCGGAATTGAAATTGGGACCCTTATACGGCGCATTCGCGTAGAACCTAGCATCTTTAAATTCCTTTCGGTGCCTTTCCACCATGTTCTTGCGATAGGCCATGTCCGAGTGGACGCGGATGTTATGGAAGCGATATTGAGTGCTGGCCAGCAGCTTCTCTACACGCGACAGACAGCTGGAAAATCGGACTTCGACTTAGTCCCATTTATAAACATGAGTTCTAAGCCTACTTACTGCGAATTGCGTAGTGAGTATACGCCTGGAATTTGATAAGTTCGCATCATGTAATGCAGCTTGAAGGCCACACAGTTCAAGAGATCCTCGGCAGCACAGTTCTGCATTCTGACCAGACCCTTTGAGTCGTGCATCGTCTGACGTATCTTCCAGCCGCGGAAGAGCGCTTGAATTTTCGTTGCCGCTCTATTGTAGCGAGATAGCAGCAAATTTTGGATTTTATTCTCAACGAATTTGAATAAGGTCTTGCGCTCCCAGTAGCCACGCCACCAACGCTGGATGATGTTCGCTGCCTGCCACTCTCTCTTCAATGAACACCGAGTTTTAAATCCGCGCCAATGTCTTTGTATCTCTCGAGCAGCCAAGAATTGCACATAGTCCATCAAAAGAATTGGATTTCTAAGGGTAACGAAGATTAGCGAAGGTCGAAATGTAACTTATTGATAGCCCGCTCTCTCTCTTAAAGCATGTACAGATTAGGTATATGTTCTACTGTCGTCATCAGAACTTACCGCGCAATCAGCATTTGCGAAGAAGCAGTGCAACATGAAATGATCGAACCGACATCGACCGATATCGACCTTGAGTATGAGAACAAATTCAAACTAGTTTTGATATAGTAGCCGAATAAACTTACACTATATTATCGGTTAGTCGTTGCTTTGAGTTCTTAGTGACATCGCGAAACATAGTGAGTGTCTTCTATCGTATACCAAAGTATAATATATTGGAGTGTTTATGATTTTAATTTTCTTCGGAACTTGTTTGATTATGGGAAAGTTTTGTGTTGTCTGGCTGGCTTTACAATTTGTGTTCTCCTCATAAAACGAGCTCCACGCTTAGTTTGCTTTGCTCAGATAATCAGTGCAGATGCCACTATATTTCTGTACAGGATAACAGGTATCTTACACATGCTGTAAGAGGACAGGGCCGTATATTATTCGGCTGCCTGTTGTATTAGCTATCGCTATCTCGAAGCTAAAGCTAAATTTACGAGCGCATATATCTTGGTATACGCTATGCCTGCGGGCATATGCGATAATAAATGTTCTTTGCCATCAGCGAGTTGTATTTAATTGAATTGTACTTCTGCGGGCTGCTAACACGCTGTGTCCAGCGCTTGAGTGCTGCAGGAGTGTCGGAGCGAGTGCCAACCTGGCAATCAATATGGACCACGACGCACAGCTGAGATTTGCCATTTATGATGCCCTTGACACAGTTGCGGGCGGACTTTAATTGTGCTAATGCTGACAAATGGCAGTTGGCATTGCAACGCATTGCTGCATTGGATGAAAGGCCAAGTTGGGTATGGCTGTTGCAGTTGCAGATTCCCCGCCTGCAGGTGGACCACAAATGCTGCCATATATTTTGTCAAGCCAAATGGCATTAGGTAAAAGTTGCTTTAAATGAAAATCAATACATGGGCATAACCTACTTTGGTGGGCCGTTCCGGTTTTGCTGTCTTTTTTTTGGGCTCTTCCCATGTAGTTGCGCGCACCACACTGCTCATTATGTGCCACAAATGAACCACACACAAACAACGGAAATGAGTCGGAAATTCTCATTTATGGCGCCCTTGACGCCATTCGCTATTTCCACTATCCTATCTATTGCCCTCGACTGCCTTGGTCTGCCTGCCTGACAAGTTGGCACTGGTTTCTGTTACAGATACTGCTTCTGATTCCGCTTCTGATTGCTGTAGCCATGAGATTTATGTGCTCTCGTGATATTGACGATGATGATGATGCGGCTTCTGCTGCTGTTGATTTTGCGGTCGACGGCCAATCCCATTGTCAGCATAGTGACCCACTAACTGAAATTGCAAATACCTTAAATACGAGCGGATCACAAAATGGGTGACTTTAAGGGAGATGAACTTAAAAGAATAAACATTTATGCAACTATGGAGGACGTGTCTTCTCATATTAGATATATATATATATAGACTTATATATACACGTAAACGTAAACGTAAATCAAATGTTGTTCAACCAATTTTCCATTTAGCCTCTCAACCGCGACGTGGCACAAAATTTATACAGAGCAGGAGTCATAGGCAAAGGTTATTCACCCACTCTGGCATGGCTAGTATATAGAGCCATAGAAAAGTTTTTGGGCATAGAAAACATTCTGCATTAATGGCCATGTACACAAATGGTCTCGAGTCCTTGGGCCCAAAGTGTTTGCGGTCTTGCTTGCCTGGTTTAACGTGACCATTGTGCCCTTATAGAATTTCTGTAAATTAGTTTTTACACCTGACTGGCTGCTGCACACGCACACACACACTTACATATATCTCTGTGTGTGTGTGCGGGTGTGGGTCATTGCCTTGTGCGCTGAGACACATGTTTGTTTGATCCCTCGATGCGTGAACTTTACTTAATCGCTTGATTTTTGTTTTAATTAAATTGAGCTGCAATTGAATTCGTTGCTGCTGCATCACGTCTAGACAGAAGGCGTATCGCTTGTGCGTCAGCAAATTATTTCCCAAATATATATGTTTGTATCTGTACTCGCACGTAACTTACAATGTTGTGTGTATTTTAAATTGTGTTGTGTAAATATTGCAACATTTTGGGTTCACCTCACATTTTATGGCAGCTGGACCCGGGCCAGATGAAAGCGAAAGAGCTTGAACGTTTTCACGGGCTGCGACCGTTCCTAAATCTAATTTGAGAAGTACTAACCCGTAACGCAGCAATGGCCATATATCAAAAGCAAGTTCCACGCCCACCTACACACACCCACACACATACACACACAGTTTACCTTGCGAATTTACGAGCGCGTCCAAGCGACTCTCCCAAAAATGTTGCCCATAAAATTTGTCTGAGCAACATGGGTGGGCGGCCATATTGTGGATTGTGAATCTATATGTGTACGGCAGTCGGAAGCTGCATCTAAGCCCTCCAGATGTGCTCGTATTTTGTTGTGTCTACGTAACTGTTGAAAGTCAGGTGTGGGCAAATTGGAAACGACAGGCACTTGGTGCACCTGTCTTCGGAATTTGTCACCGGCTGCGCTTTTTGATTAATGTTCGCACAGTTGAACAATGCGTCAAACTGATTGACTATTGAATGTCTAATGGGAGTGACGTTTACGTTAGTAACAGGCTCAGGGATTTTAGAGAGTATCATGTTTTCATAGCATTCGTTACACTACATTAAATACTACACATCAGTCAAAAATTAACACACGTCCGCACGAACACAACAAATACTCGAAAAAATAAATAAATATTGCGATCTGTGAATCTTGAATCATGGAATTTGTTTTGATCGGCGAGGAAATCAATATTAGCCGAACCGATGGACGCATCCACACGGCAGTTGTTGATTCCAAACAGTTCGAGGTGCAGTCAATAACTGTTGCATGGACAGAGGACTCCAAGCTGATGGGCAAGGAAATACCTTGGAGCTCTATAGTGGCTCTCAATCCGCATCTAATGGAACGCACTCAACTGCCTGTACAAGACTACGACGATGAGAAATATAACTTATCAGATGTTGAGAATATGGATATGGATGATTGTATGGACGAACCTTGAGTTTTCATGTTGAAATTAAAGAAAGCGCTAGAGCTATTACAATGACAGCTTACTGTTGTTTACATATTACTCTAAGCTCAGTCTATACGAGTATTAACCCTTATCATTTATAGCCTTGGGCTTTCATCTGCTCAACAACCCACACGCCTTCCGCTTATTTAGGCAACTTTCCTCACATTGTTAAGGTCTGCTGACCTAGACTCTAGACAAACAATTTGTTGTATGCATTCTCATGCATGCTTCAGTGAAATTTATATATCATATTTATGGCTTTAAAAATTAATTAGAGACGTCCCAACCTGAAGTTATTCAATAATTCAGGCTGAACTACACAAGATTAAAGCCTCAGCTCTGCCCATTATTTAGCTTAGGTCCTCCCAACGCGCTTACTTTAACTTTACATGATTTATTTAATTGTTTTATATATAAGCATACTTATGCCTTCATAAATTTAAAATATATTAAATAAGATTCGAGTATAAATTCAAGCTGCATTTACATATTAAATATAAATATTTTTTGCTAAACTTAAGACAAAAGTTTATATTGCGCAAAATCTAAATTTGATACAGAGCAATTGATAGCAAGGGAGAAGTAAGAGAAAAGATGCATTGAGATTTTCTGGCTATATATCTGCACAGTGCACCGCTCTAGTTTCACTTCAAACCACCCAGGTGAAATAAAAACTTTTTGCCCTTTATATTGGCCATTGCGAGAAAGTAAGCAACTTGGTTTTTTTTTCTTAGCTGGAATACAAATTTATGAGCAACCAAAGCGTAATCAAGACTCTGAAACAATGGGGCAAAAGAAAGAAGGTGGATTTGTTAACTTGGTTAACTGCTGAAATTCCCGCATGATGTGTAACCAGCAGACGAGGCAACAAGCAAAGTTGCGAAGAAAACTTTGCTGCAGCCAAGGAATGGTAAAAAGAGATGCCCTCAAGAACGCATTCAAATAACAACACAATAAAAATACAAGACTTGCAGTTTAAGACGTGACTTTACTTATAATGATAGTTCGCATCTTAATGCCAGAGGTGCCAAGGGATGCCATCTTCGACAGGTTTCGATTTCGCTGTGAAGCTTGTCATGTTGAGAACGGGAAAATGTTGCCACATATCGTCGTAGAGGTTCTGGTAGAGCGCATTGATCACGCGATTGGAGGTGACGACAACGTTCTCATAGTTGCTGCCGGTGCCCAGCTTGGTCCAATTAAGCGAGCCTGTCATCAGGTAGCCCCTGCGACACCAGAGGCGACTGTGCCAGCGCTGCTGCTGCTTATCCAGTTCGACTATGCGCTGCTCCCCATCGATAATGCAGAACTTGTGATGCATCATCACTTGAAGCGGCGAGCAGCGCGCTGGCATGTCGGCTGCCACCAGGTGTTGCACCACCGAGCCCCGAGCATAGATCATCTGCGAGTCGGTGACCAGACGTATGTTAACGCCTCTCAGCCAGGCGGCAGCAATGGCGCTGTAGAACGCGCTGTGCGAGAACGTCAGGTGTGCTATGTCAATGGACACCTGGGCCTGGTTGATATACATGATGACTCGCTCCACACGGCACGTTTCGCAGTACTTCTTGGGGCAGTCCGGTATAACATGGCGATAACGGCATTTTTTAGGCAGCTCATTGAAGATAATCACATCCGTATGATCGGGCTCACCGTACACCAGCAGCCAGAGCTTGTACAAACTGTACTCGAAGCTGAGAATCAGTTTAACTATGGAGTCTCTAGTCAAGTGACTCAAAATGCTTAGGATCCGAAAACTGCTGAAATAGAGCAGACTTTCAATATATAATAATAAATTTAATTATATTACAAATATTGTCTCACAGTAGCTCGAGCATTGTAGGCAGGAAGAAACGTTTGTCGTTCAGCGGCGAGCTTGAAGTGATGCATGCATGAGTTATCGATAAATCATACTTATCGGTGCTCTTCGATAGACGCATGGCCATCTATGAATGTTTTCCATTCACAATTCATCAAATATTTTAATGAAAGCTTGCCCTCCACCTATATCAACGTAGCCTAATATTAATCTATATTAAACAATTGCTCATAGAATGAAAATCGGATATATTTAATACCGTACATCAGCTATTTTCAGTAATACAACGAATATTAGTAGTATTAGCAGCAGCTGTACAACTTCTATGGCCTCGAACAGCAAATCGTGGGCTTTCACGTGTTTTACCGTTGGCTGCTCGGGCTCGCTGCCCAGGTAGATGCACGCGTTGTTCCCATTGAAGACGATGTGACCCGAATGACGCTGTATTTTAACCACGTTCGAGTTGCCAGAGACTTCCAGGCTGCAAGAGTTAACGGCTTGAGCAGTACCTTCAATGTCAATTACCTCCATCTTGGCTTTTATTGAAAAAATTCGGACTTCAAACTGTCTGGCTCTTGATGAAATTATTTTTCTAAAATGAATTGAGTCGATAAAATCGATAATTCAAAGCTCTGTTCAGTACGGGGAGACAAGCCCACTGCAACAGCAGAATGAAACAAAAAATATCAAAACAAATCAAAATTGAAATTTAATTGATATCGTAACGTCTGCAAATGCATTAACTATCAGTTTTCGAAGAATTCGCATAACTTAAAAGTGCTTACTAAATATTTGGCTGGCAGTGCGCTTGCTCTTCAAACTTCCAAAGTGTCATCTTTGGTTCAGATGACGACGATGATGATGATGATGGTGATGGTGATGACTGCAAACCGCAAGCTGCTGTAGACAATTTCCTGCTTTTGCCATTACTGCTGCAGCCAAATGGCACGCTTTTCCCCAGATGTCGAGAATTGCAACTAATTTCATGCGATGGCAGTGCCAAATCAGTTGCTCCAAAAACTTTATACAGACACAAACTCATGCAGGTCCTACACACTTGCAGATCTCATTTCAAAAACTTTAAAATTAGTTAAGTTACGCTCAGCTCGGATACCAATAAAGCTGCCCCAAAAGTGAACAAACAAATTTATATACTTATGGGCAAAGAGACTAGCTCACACTTATATGTTTTTCGGTCTTGGGCTTGGGTTTGAGCTCGGGTTCGTTTGAATGTATATAATTGGAACAACTTTGGTTGGTTCTTCACGCTTTGATGTGGCCTCGGCATTGCGGCATATCCAAAGTTTTAGTTAAACTTGATAAACTTTCAATTAAATTAGCAGACACGTTGCTCCAGATGGCCTACGAAAAACTTGCCAAGCCACATTTTCTAATAGATGTTAATTATTTTTCTCAAGCGAAGCTGCTTAACTGATTTTCTCTTTAAAATACTTTTCATTTTCTGGGCTACAAGTGAAAGTACATTTTACCAATTTCGAATTTCGCACGGTACAAAACCCCATAGAAGCTAAGGACAATTTGTGTCCTTTAGCTTTGGAAAATACATGAAAAAAGGGAAAAGCACAAAACATCAACTAAATACAACCAGGCAGCTTTAGCTTTCACAAACAAAAAAAAAAAAAAGAAAATTTTGTTGCTGTTCTTGTTGTTATTCTTTTCCTTTCTTCTTTTTTTTTGCCTTTCTCCCCTTTGCTTTAACTCGCCCTTTACCCTGCACCATTTCCACTTGCTGGTTAGATGGTTTTAGCCAAAGCACTGCAGTGGCAAAGAATTTAAGAGCCAGACTAGGTGCGGATGCTGCCGGGGCAATGCGGCAGCTCGAAGCAAAATACTTAAGTTTTAACCCAAATTGTTGCCAACAAAGCGGTTTGTCTAACATTCTTTCAAGAAAATGCTGCGAAAAAGTGTTGGCCACAAACACACACCTACACATAAATAAAAAGCCAGATGAAGGAGAAGAAGCAAACACACGAACAAAGCAGTTTGTGCCCAAAGAGTAAACAGAGCCCCCAACTTAAAGCCCAACGAGCAGCCCGAAAAAATCTAGGGTATCAAAACAATAAGCTTGGCAAGAAATTGCATGCGTGGGTTTCCAAATGTGGCAAAAGGCTATATATAAAAGGACAAAATAAAATATAAGTTTTAAATATAAAGTTGACTCAAGTTAAAAATAACATAGAAAAGTGCAAAAAGTGAAATCAATTTAATATCGGTTCAGTTAGGAACGAATGGAAACTGAATCGATAAGAGGCCACTTCAGTTTCTATTTATATCAGTCATGAAGTGTTGAGATAGAGTATCTCTAAATCTGCATGCCACCAAACCCATCTATCGTATTAAAGCTACTCTCTGGGTCTACTCGCTTCCATTATCCGCCAGCAAAAAGCAATTGAAGTGCACTTGGAAACCGCCCGCGCACACAACTTTTTCCACTGACCGAAAATGCAATTGTAATGAATTACTTTTGGCAAATGAAGCACTTGAAGTGAAAGTTTGAACAGCTTTAAGTTGCCGTGGTTGGGCAATTGAAATGTGGTCTTCGAGTGGAGTCATCGAACTAGCCTCAGTGCATAAGTAAATGCTATAAATCCCCTCCCAGCGAAAGTAGCGGGATAACGCTGGAGAAACAAAAACTGTAACTTATATTGCGGTCTGGCGTTAGTCTACGGCTGTCTGCCTGCCAGCGACATGTTGACCTTAAAAACTTGACGTGTTCAAATGTTGCAAAACAACTCAAGGGCTTTCGACTTGAGGACTTTTTCTGTTCGACCCCATGCATCCTATGCAGCTCTGTCTAACGCCCACACACACACATGGCCCTCTGTTTGACGCACATGAAGTGCCGCACTTGAAATATGCTTTTTTGCCCCCAGCTGTACGAAGGGCTGCAGCAAGAGTGAGAGAGGGAGAGGGAACATATATGGTAGGTGTGGAAAATGTGTTTTGACAAGTGTCACTTATGCGTAGCTACTATGAAATATGCAAACCTGTCAGCTTTGCCCACCACCTCGCCCTCGCCCGGCCTGCCTTGTTGTTGTGATTGCTATTGAGCAAGCTGCACACAGGTGATCAGGATGCAATGCATAGAGATGCGCTCTTTCGAGTGTGCATAAAAAATGGAAGAGGATGTAATTAATTTGCAATAAGCAATGGCTAGAAAAAAAGGAAAACGTGTGTTTGACTATTTCAGCATAAAGAAGAGCATTAAAAGCTGTTCGTCGTGTGAAAGGAAATGTCAAAAAGAATTATGAATTCAATAAACTACAGAAACTAGTGAACAGGCAGATTAATGAAACATGCATCGCACTACAAGTTTGATGTGGTTGTGCAACTAGAATTAATCTAGTTTGTCCTCGAAACCTTAACTAGATTTGCCATTCGCTTGGGCTTTACTTCTCGCCTGGCTGCCCAATAAATTATAATGCTGCAGAGGCGCCAAGATAATGTTAGTTACCATTTAATATGCGAACCTTTTGCGTGCTTAAAATTTTCAAATAGAGACAAAGCCGTTGACCGTTGGGAATTTGTCTATAAATATTAAACCAACACTTCAAAATGGAGCCCGAGCAGCTAAAGCATATTCAATATATTTGATCTAAATTTAAGACCACTAAATTCCCAGCGGACAGTTGGGCTGGCTCAACTGAGAGCGCCGCACGCGGCGTATACGTAATGTGCTATTAATATTTAAGCCACGTTAAAGAACTTTCAGCTGCGCCTTAAAGCGCTTGCCATGCCGTTTCGAATGCCAAGTCCCAACCCACAGCTGGACTCATTTGTCAGTGTTAAAAGTTTTTGGTAACACCAACACCCGCAGTGGCAGGGGCCAACCCTTATTAATTAGCATTTAACCGCAATCTAAGGCGTTTCTTTTTATGGGAATGGAAACGGGAGTGGGAGCGAAAAGGTGTGCTGCCTTAAATAAAAATATAAACAACTGCACAATTGTTGCAGTAAGTGACTCCCAAGGCTTCAATTGGCAAACAAACAAATTTGTTTGCTGCACGTGTGTTTGTATGTGAGGCATGCCACTGCCTTGGAATTGCTGAGGAAATGTTGGCAGTTGTAGCCTATATCGAAACATAGTCCGAACATTCCCTTAGCTTTGCTGCATTTGCATAATAACACCTTTCGGCACCTGGCAGTTGTTGTCCTCGTTGCAAGTCAAATGCAATTTGCCGCATAGCTACCAAGTTGTTCACACCTTTTGCTGTTCCTGTGCCTCGGCAGGGGGTCGAATGCGTAAGAATTGCGGCACATTTCTGTACGCTGCAAAGCGCAGACTTAATAGGATGAGGTAACTTTTAACCATAAGCCATGCACTTGGCTCTATTGTGCCTCTGTCTCCATTCATTTTTTTGCTTTCAGTAAATTGCAAATTGCAAATCAAAGGGGCCCCAATTGAGAGCAGGCCTGAAACGCTTAAAAGCAATTACGAATTCCGGCTGTCATTTTGCTGGCGAACCGGAAGTCATTATCATGGCAAACAAAGCGCAACAGAGACGGCAGCCACAGCTAACCACAGCTACAACAACAATAACAACACAAACACACCATTACATGAAGCATTTTGCGCCTTTGCGACAACTTGGACTGGCTCCGGGTCCGGCTTCGGCTTCGACTACGGTTTGCCCTCATTATCGAGTTAATTATGTGCGTGTGTGTCTCTGATGTGTGTGTGTGTGTGTCTGACCATAGGTAATTACAACTAAGCTGTGTCGGGCAGCTTCTATAGGTTGTCAATGATGTTCCCTGCCCGCCATTGAGTTTTACACCTTCGCCTCATTGTAATTAATTCGCAAGGCGACTGACTGCCCTAATGATGTGGTTTGGTCTATACGGTAATGAATATCTCAGCCGGAACGAACACAAGGCCCACCTCCAAACCGCCCAACTGATTAAGTATGAACCATTGCTTAAAGCCGGAACATAAGTTCCAACTTGACAGAAACTTCTGACAATGAGATTGATCTCTTATAGAAATAATCACTGCAAAATATTATCGAAATGGTAATAAAACCAGATTCGGGTGTAAATATATTTTAATTCTTATTTTTTTTTTTCAGATTTTTTAAGGGCTTTCCAAATTACTTCTGTTTGAAGTATTTTAAATCGCACTTACCGGCTTTCTGTCTCGTTCTTTTCGCCTCGGCCTGACTCTGTCGTTCACACTCGCCATTTGCCGTTCATTATCAAAGACCCAACTCAATGCTTATCCTGAAGGTTAATTACATTTATCCAAACGCAACTGACCCCGCAGGACATTGACTTAATTTCCCCAGCGTTTTTTTTCTCCTGTTTTTTTTTTTCTTTCGTTCGTCCTTATTTCTGTCTGTTTTTTTCTGTGTGCTTTTTAATTTTTTAATGCCTAAAAAATACAGCAGCAGCAGCAGCAGCAACAGCAGCATTGAGCCAAATGGGCCTGTAAAGCGCTTCCAGCGATTTTGGCGATTTTCAGTATATTTTTCCCTTGGAGTTCTCTTCCTTTTTCAGTTATTTTTTCACTGGATTCTGTTGTGCTCGTTGAAGCGCCTAAATGGTAATTAAAAATTGTTGCATTGCCGCTCGAATGCGTCTGATATTTATGTAGTTTGGCGCTTTTGTAATTTGCGTTTGTTTTCTTATTCGCTTTTATATTGCTTCCTTATTATTATTATTTTTTTTAAGAAACAATTTAATGGGTCGAGCTGAAGGCGAAAGCTGCTTGGCCGCTGCAGTTTCTTGTTAAATCTCAATTAAAGTATGGAAAAGTAAAGTAGTTAAACTTTATTGGAATTTCTATCAGTTTTTTATTGCCGGAGCTCAATAAAAAAATTGCTCGGATGCTCGAAAGCTCGTCAAGTTTTTAGTTGTAATTCTTTTTTGTTTTTGCCTCCATCTTAAAGCTGCGTCCGTGTCCTATGCAATATGCAACCTACATCGAGTGCTATACGAAAGCAACAGGAAAGAGTTTCTTGTTCTTCTTTTTTCAATTTTTTTAGTCACAAAAAAACTGCCTGCCAACTAACCAAGCCCTCTCACGTAGAGCTCGACACTTGGTTCTCCGTTGTCCCTTTTTTATTTTATTTTTTGCCTCTTTTGAGCAACTAAATTGCCAAAATCGAATGCACTGCCAAATAAATTTTGATTTTGACAGCAATATTCGGGGAAACTGCCAACTTTTGTGAGGCGTCAGCACGTTTCGGGCCAGGACGAAACGTGCAGGTGGAAGAGCACAAAAGCTGTATCTGATGACGAAGTTGTCGCAAAATCCTTTCTCTGTTCCACTCGCGGCTGCTGCTGCTGCTGCTGCAACGGTTGCTGTTGTAGCCTGTGTTAAGTGTTGAGGCCAGAAGCATCCCAAAATCCGCCACAGTAGCAAGCTGTGCTCTGGCCAGGGACAGGACCTAATCCTAATCCTGGTGCACGCAATGGATGGCACTGGCGCAGTTACAGCAGCTGCAAGGACTGCCGTATCGTGTTATGAAACATGGCACAAAGTTAAGTTCGTTCTGCCTCTACCCTGTGCATAGCTCAGATAGGGGTATGCCAAAATCGAAGCCAGCGAATTTCAAAATATTCATCTGTTGTTAACAACCTGTAAATAAAAGATCTAGTTAGATTACGAACTAGGTCAACGAGGAGCTTTGGCTGTGGAAGCACACACCAGTTGGGTGTGTGTACAGGATACCTCAAAGCCCAGTCCCATGGCGGGTGCAAAGCAGACCAACTTGTTTTTGTCTCTCTGCATGTTGCGCTTTCACATAAAAACCAACGCCAAATCCTGTGCGCTTCCCTTTTCGCTGTGAATTCTCTGTGTGGAGTGGCCCATTCAGTCGTTGTAAGCTTAAATATTTAATTTTATTACGTCAGAAGGCGAGCGCAGCGGATTCAAACAGATAAATGCTTACTCAGAGAGATCAGTCCGCAGTACGTAGTGCGCCCAGCTTTGAGCTGTGTGTCCAAAGCGAAGTTGAAAAGGATGCGCCGCCTATAAGGCTACACACACACACTCGTACACACGCCCCATTACAGCTGACTGGCTGAGAGGAAGCCCTTTGCATATTGGAAGTATGCCGGGTTGCTTTCAGGCTTCAAGTGGCACTCGGCTCTAAGCTGGAAATTGGCAGCATAATTATGTAATTTAAATGGCAGCTGTTGTTTGACTAAGCTAGTCAAGCGAATTAGTCAGCTTATTCGGTAGGCTGATGCAGCTGAAAGGCGCTGGCAACTTCCATTTAAGCACAGTTTATAAACAGTACAGAATTCTCTACTCAAAACCAAGCATCTCTTAGACCACTTTCTTCGCAAAGCAAGAGCATTCTTAGTTTGGTTTTTGTTTCGTGTTGAAAGGATCCGCAGATGCTTTAGCTATACAGAACAGAAACCCCAACCACATCCGCAGGATATTGCTAGCAGCTCGCAAACGGATGATGCTCGACATACGTGAAGCAGCAGCTTCTAGACTGATTCCTTAAGCGACGACCTGTCGGTTATTTGTTGAATTCAATTAGAGCAGCTGTTAGCTGCGCAGTGGAGCAATGGAGCTCGAGCCGTGCACGTAATTAGTGTGGGCGTTGCCCCAGCCCCTCCCGCAAATTGAACTCTCACGCAAGCCGCAGGACACGAAAAATTGCAAATTCTCGTCGTCTCGATGACGCTGTACGAATTCCATTGGGGCGCCAGCAATAATTTCGTCAATGTTATTGTTTGGTTTTCTCTATAAATACGATTTCCAAGTGGGCTACTACACAGCAGCGATATTGATATATGAGTCGCAGTCATGCAATGCGGCAAATGATAAACAGCAACGCCTTCCATAACAGCTACAAAACAATTGAAGTGAGCTAGTGCCTGGTGGTGAGTCAGGAGAGTTAGCGAGCGAGAGAGTGGGGCATTCAATAAGTTAACTTGTAATATTCCCAGAGTATTTACTCCGAACAAATATACACCAAATGGAATCCTGCTCGCGCCTAAGCAGCTGTAAGCTGTTCTTGTTGATAAAGAAACACATGCTTCCGATACTGTGCTTTGGCTGTTTGTGGTCTCAACTAGTTGAGCTCTTTCAACTTCGGAGACAGTCGACCAAGGCAGCTGCAGGCGTTGGAATAGTAACAGCAATGGATGCTCAAACAACTTACGATTATGTAAATCTTACGGAGCAAATCAAAGGTACTGAATTTCATATACGTACGTAACGAGCACAACTAACAGATAATCCTTGAAGCAAATACCAGAAACAGCTCTTCGGTGGAGAACAATTCGAGGTACAATTTCATGGTGGTCATTGCTACCATTACGTGGCTTCTGCTCAGTTGCATAAGTAAGTTATTTGCAGTGCTGGTTATAAAGACTTGGCTTAACAGAAGAAGCTCCCCCGGCAGGTGCATTTATCTACTGCTGCAATTATTGGGAACTGTTGAAGTCCTCGCCGAGAAGAGCTGGAGCGGAAGAGTTGGAGCTATCGGAGCAGTCGCAACTGGAACAACAGAGCATGCTGCTTACACAGGTCAGCGAGGTGAGCAGCAACTGAGGTGGGGAGATTCTGGCACGGAAGCGACAGGAAGGTCACAACAGCGGCAGAACAATGCGAAAACAAAATAAATAAGCCAAGCACGGCAAAGTACTGAGCGACACAAAGGCAGAGGCAGTCGAAGAGAAAGAGCAGCAGCTGCTGGCGATCAGCTGCAGGGCAATATGGCGACGTGCAGCTTCCATTTCCGTTTCCGTAAACTTAATTCCATACACACAGATACACACACACACACATACACACAGAGAAACATACGGAGTAAAAAATCAGCATGTGCTGCTGTTTCCTTTTGTGTGTGTTTTCGCCTTTGCGTTTTGCGCTTTGCACTGTTTAGTTTTTCTTTTCAATTTTGCTTGCTTTTTGTGCTCTGGCCCAAAAAATATTTTATTACAGCTGCAGCTAAAGTGAAGTATATACATTTTCGGGTTGGCCTTTCATTCCTTTGCCAACACTAAAATAGCGTCTTTTATGCAAATTTACAATGAAAGCTGAGTGGGCGAGGGTGAGCTAACATGACTTCCGCTACCTAACTGGCTTAATTTGGAGAGGAAAGCAGAGAGTAACAAAAATTAAAAGCCAGCCCGAAAAAAGGTACAACAAGAAGTTAAAGTCTTTCGGCTTGAAAGAGTTGAGCTGAGCGAAGGACTTTAACTTCGTTGGGTCTTATATAATTTTAAATTTTGAATATTAGATATGCACTGATGTTGCCTGGAAAACTAGCGAGGCCTGTCTTGACCTAACCAATTATATTATCTCTGGCACAAATCATGCCAGCACATCAAACAACCCGGAAGAGCTAATGCCTGCTGGCACTGTTTGTTTGTGTAACGCCTGAAAGTTTTGGTAAACTTTTTTGGCAGCTTTTGTTTAAATTAATAAAACAACAGACAATTTAACGCACTTTGTCGTACAAACAAAGTAAAATTAACTAAATTTTCAGAGCAACGGCAGCACAAACATTAAGCAAACAGCCAAAAAGTATGCTTTAACTTTGCGCATTACATAAATTCACACACACACACACTGAAAGAGAGAGCCAGTGCACACACACACGCTGAAAAGCTAAGCGAACAAAGGCATGGGAGGAATAGACAAAGAGTGAATGGAGTGGTGCAAACTAGAGAAAGAGCCATAACATTTATCATGACCACTTAAGGATGCTT
Source organism: Drosophila hydei (assembly GCF_003285905.1). Taxonomy (NCBI): domain Eukaryota; kingdom Metazoa; phylum Arthropoda; class Insecta; order Diptera; family Drosophilidae; genus Drosophila; species Drosophila hydei. Next base: position 4,359,877 of record NW_022045656.1, read on the forward strand.
AAAATACACAAGAACAGCACGCACCGAGCTCTAAGGGAAGGGCGGTCGTTCGGGCGGACGGCGGTGGGGGCGGGGCTTGGGGTAACTTACAAAGTAACCAACAACCAGCAATAGCAACAACAATACGCTTTGTTAAATCAATTTGATAAACTGTCAATAATGCGCCATAATTTAATGTGCTCTCCCCAGACACCCTACCCAAACAACAACAATAACAAGGCTGAAGCCACCCTGAAGTTGTTTTCAGATCCGCTCTGACTGTTGTCATACGCAATTATGATGAACTTGGGGCTCATCCACATCCACTGACAGCTGCCCTATTAGCACTTTGTAAAGCAAAGACAAATTTTTGGTTTGCCGGACAAGCGAAATGTTTGATTTTGAAAAGATATCACGGCCATAGACGAAGATGAGCAGGCAAAGAAGGCAGCAATAGGAGAAGCAGAAGGAACTTGAGCCAGCGCTTCACTGGACAAAAGTGTCATAAAGCAAAGACACATAAGCAGATGGAGCTGAATCGGGAGCAAGATAACAATGGCAAGCAGCGAAAATGATGAGAACGATGACAACGACAAGAAAGTGGAAGCACTCGGAGCTAGGAGTGGGGTAGGGAGCAAGCGCGGGGTCTGTGTGTGCGTGTTCTGAATCCTTTTGTGCCATTTTGGGGGCTGTTGGAAACGACCTTCATAAAACAAACACGCCGATAATGAGAGGCAGTCGAAGTGACGTTTGGTGCCATCGCTGGGGGTTGAGGCAAAGACAGAGACAGCGACAGTGAGCGGCTGGGCTGGGCACCTTTGCCAGTGGAAGATGGCATCGGAAGCGGACGCGGAAGCGGAAACGCACATTCGGTGCCAGGCGCCATTTTGCCCGCTGCTAATGTGAAGAGTTTTCGGGCACTGAAACTGCGCCTTCGAGTTGCCCGGGAGTGCAACTAACTAGGCGATAATCGACATTTGATTTGGTGCGGCACAAACTTTCAACTGCGAGCTGGGTTTTGCGGTAAAAGGATTCCCACAGAGCTTAAGCAAGTCTTGCGAAATCGACGAATGTTGAAAATACGTGACACAAAGACACTGAACCAATAAACATTCTCGCTTGCCTCAATAAACACATTTAAATTATTTAGCACTCGCTTAAGAGCAATGAACAATTTGTTTCACTTTTGCCTGGAGAACTGTGAAACTTCAATTTCTCTGGGCATACTCTAGAAATATAAAATAATTTGGAAGTAGAATTTTTAGAAACTATTTAGATTATGAGTTTTGCCAACAATATTTCTCCGTTGCATCCAGGCGAAAATTGTTCAGGAAATAACTCTGGGCAATGGGTACTATATGAAGCCAATATTTTTTAATATTTATTTTCAACTCGAGACGGGAGTAGCTCTTGCAATTGCTTCACGTAACACCTTTTGACTTTCTGCACAGCTGCACTTGAGAGTCATTTGTCATATGGCTTTGTGTCTGGCACACACGTAGCTCACCTGGTGGGCGTAGCTGGCTAAGGACGTGGCCGTGACGGACTCGCCATTGTCAAGGCGTCTTGCAACAAACAAACAGAAAAACAAAATAAAAAAAAAAAACAAACAAGAAAATCAACAAAAATGAGCGAACGTGTAGAAGGGTTTTTTTCCTCGTCGCTTGAAGAGGCTGATGGGGTCGTGTTTCCTCTTGAGACGCAGCCAAATGCGCGCGAACGTGTTTGATATGCACTTCACTTGCCGTAGGCTTAATTATCGGCCCGGAAGGAGGCTGTACATATATATGGTCTGTTCGGCCAGATAAATATTTAAAATACCAATGAAAGTCGTCAGAAATAACAGATTTAGTTAAAGCTCTTTGCTAACAAATTCAGCGGATTACAACAGAAATAAGTCGAAGCTGACGGAATTTTCAATGAAACTGAAAGTTGGAACAGCCCTAATAAGTGCTTTAGAGGATGTTGTCAATTTATGCAAGGACAACAAGGACAGCATTGAAGGAATGACAAATGAATATCGGATTAGTTCTGAGCTGTTGCCTCCACTCAATTGTCATTAGGTTCGTTGCGTTCCACGTTGTTTTCATTTCATTTCCAGTAGACTTTTATGCAACAAGCCAGGGCTTGCTTCAGCTGCACAGAGGGTGGCTGGCGAGGTACACAAGGGCTGCTGCCTAACAAGGACATCTCCTCAGCCTTTTGACAAGCCGCTCATAGTGAAGAGCCTCATCAAAGTGGTCTCGGACAAGATGATCTCTACGACATCGCGACATGGCAGGAGCAGCGAGTAAGCGATCGTCTTTGTGTCCTTTACAATCAGCATTCGCCTCCATGCAGCATTGCTGTTGCAACAAGCAACTATAAGGATTCCTGTGCAGCAACTCGATGCTTGTTCCGGATAGATGTGAATGGCTTCACCTTGCCTGATTTGATGGCATTGTCTAAAGTGCATGAGCAACGGCAAGTTGTATAACATTTTTCCCTCAAAGAGGACGACAAGTAATTCCCAGTTGTCGTTGCATTATTACTGCGCTGCGTGAACGTCATGTGAAGCAGTGTACAATAAGCTGCCACCCCCATAAGCTGCTTGTAATAACATCTATTTAATTGGCTGGCAGCAAATGATTTTCGACTGGCAGCGCAGACCTACAAAACTGCAAAATGGAATATGTTTTATAGAAGTCTATGGAGTGTAACTGCGTTATTATTTTGCATTTGCTTTAATTAATTATATTGTATTTGCTTTAAGCGCACTCAACTAGAAGTAAGATAATTGAGCAACAAGAAGAGTTAGATAGTTGGCTATTATATATGTCTATAACTATTCTAATTCAATCATGATTAGCATAATAAACACCGTTTGTAATATATTTGAAAGGCAAAAACAACTAACTCTTCCCTACCTATTCCCGAGCTGATTGGCTAATTGATCAGGTAAAATAAACTTGCAGTTGAATAAGTTTCTATACGAGTTTGGCAAGTGAGAAGGCCCAGGAGGCTTAGCAAGATTGAGTGCAATGTCTGCTGATGAAATAACTAAACAGACAGCCAGCTTTGATTTTGTCTGATTACGAACACATCCAGTTATATATACACAGATAATATTGTTATTTTTAAACATTTGCAACAAGATTGTGCTATAAATAACAGAATATGTGTAGGCTGTTTGAAGTGCCGGCAACTGTTGCCAAAGTTTTGCCGGCCAAAGTTGCGCAGCACTCGCATCCCGGAATGCGCGCTGTAGTTGTTCTTGTTGCGTCTGTTTGGCGTGATTTTTCGACATGCCGACACTTGTTTTGGTCTAAGTGATTTAGGTAAAAGTTTTGGGGCTCCCCCTGCAAAATAAAAGGCAGCGGAAATGTATCGCTGAGCGAGAGCAAAACTTTCGCTGTACATAATCGTTGCTCGTCCCGGCGGAAGTGAATCAAAAGAAACAGTTTACAAAATTCTGTTTCTAGTAAATGAAATTTTTAAAAACTTTGCCTGTTGCCCTTTGAGCGCATTAGGCTGAGCCATCGCTCGTGTCTGCGGCACTTGGCCAACGGTTAACGCCATTGTGAAGTGAAGTTAAATCAATAAGCAATTGTTTACCTAGATGATTAGCTATGCTATACTCTGTGTGTGTTTGCCAAGCGTTTACGTGTGGATTATGTGACGACTGGCGGTTGGCATTTCACGTGAGCTGAATTGTGTACACGTTTCACAGCTGGCCGCTGCTCCACAGCCCGGTCATAATTCATTTGCATAACATTAACGGCTGCCAGGATGCACGAACATGCAACGAAAGCGTTTGAGCGTCCCTCGAAAGTGTAAAGTGGGCTAAAAACTGGGCTTAAATAAAATATGTATGCCAACGAATTATCCACAGAGCGTTTAAATATGTAGATAGTGGTGAGCTTTACTGGCCTCGCCCGGCACGGCCTGGCCTGGCCTCTCCTGTCCGGGTGCTAAGCAGTTCCATGTCATTATTATCTCAGTGTGCACTTCATTTATATGCAACAAATTCTGGGCAGCCAAATTGACTTCATATTTCAACTCTTAATATTCATGGCTGCTCAGGTAATCCTTCACACAATTGACACTCAGGTCAAATCCAAGTGAAACCTTTTGTCAATCTTCATTTCAGCTCAATTTATTTATACACTCTGACCTAACTTAAGTTTCCATGTGATGTAGTGGGACATTTTTGTGTTGTTTTTTGATTGATTTACTTCTTGAGGAGCGTGGAGACAACAGCGGGAGCGCCATAGGTGGAGACGACAGCGGGAGCAGCATAAGCGGAGTAGACAGATGGCGACACATACGAGGCGGAGTAAACGGATGGAGCAGCTGCATAGGCGGTGTAGGCACGAGGAATGGCAGCCGAGTAGACGGCCGGAGCGGCAGCATAGGTCAGGGCAGGTGCAGCGGCAGCGTAGGTGGCAACGGGCGCCACAACATGGGCCTGGGCCACGGCGACGAAGAGAGCCAAGCAAATGAGGAACTACAAGAGGCAATAGGCAATAGGTCATAGGTAAATATAACTATCCTCAAAGCAAATGTACTCAGAGCCAGAGCTAACTTACTTTCATGTTGATTTTGGTTGTTTGGTAGTGCACGACGAACGTTCTCAGAGTTGGAAGTTGGTTGACTGATACTGGTCCATGGACGAACTGCTCCATTTATACTCGCCGTCGAGCCAGAACAAGTTCTCTTGATGCGGATGTGAATTGGTAGCACAGTGGACATTAATCTGGCATATCGAATGGATTAGCTTTGTTCACCTTGCCACCTAATGGATATTTATTTTTAGGCCCTACAATTGACAATTGCGCCAGAAATATGACCGGGTGTGGGGGCAGCGCAGATTGGGCTTATTGTTTTCGATTTCACTTGCGCGGTGACAAGCAACATTGCCAGACACGAATCAAGGTGTAAAGGGCAACCAGTATAAAATAATTATACACCTATGCCTTTGTGTATCTGCACAATTGGAAGTCGCCATGTAATTTGCCTCACAAACTGTGTGTTTACAAACAATTGTGCGCGTTGGCATTGACATTCACCAAGCAGGTGTTGAAAACGACTTAATGAGCGGTCTTTTGTTTTAGTAATTTCTGGACATAGCGAAGATAAAGATCTAGATAATTATGATAAAGTAATTAAGTGTTGTTTGGCTAAATGATTTATAGTAAGAGCAACATAAATAATAAATGCCTTCAATAAAAGATAACAATATTTGGATATATTTTATAAAAGATAAGAAACCGAGTCTCTTCATACTTATCTTCCATCATCGCATCTACTTTAATCAAATATATATATATTTATCATTTTTAATCAGCTTTAAATTTGATATCGATACCATTTTGACAGCTCTTGATACTTTTGCTGTCATTAATAAAACTCGTCAAGAAATTAAGCGCCTTATGCAATATATGGATAAAAAAGTAGCAAAAAGCGAAATGTATCAACAAGCGCGAGGCAGTGGACAGGTGAGTGAAAGGGAAGCTGCATTGCTGGGCGATGTACAGGAGCTGCTTGCCTCACTGAGCTCCAGGCGTGTCAAGCTGCGCGAGTGGATACAAAAGGCCGTAAGTAGATAACCTACATTCACATATGTCACAGAGTCTGAGCAATTCACTCGCTCTCCTAATGCCAGTGGGCGTACTACAACCAAAATCAGTTTGAGGGGTTTGTGCTGCTGCTGGAGAATGCCATTACGCGTGGCAATAGGGCATATCCTGGGTACAAGGACGATCTGTTAAGGATTCACACGATGCTGGCAGCACATTTCTTTCGCCTGGCCTGCAGCGAGCATGGACATCGCAGTGCCGTGTGGCAGGAGAAGGTGGCGCAAGAGTTGCAGCACATGGACAACTTGCAGGTGGTGTCCAATGAGATTCAGCACTTGCTGTGCCGCGGCTTTGCACTGATGCTGATTGAGACGCGTCTTCTGGATGCGGACAATCATTTCGTTTCCGTGTTGCGACAGATGCCGCAGAGTGTGCCCGCGCTGCTGGGCCGCGCCTGTCTGGCATACAATCGCCAGGAGTACCGCGTGGCACTGGGCTACTTCAAGAGCCTGCTGGTCCATCATCCGCACGGACCGGTCGATGTGCGCGTGGGCATTGCCCACTGCTTCCTCCAGCTGGGCGACTTGGACAGCGCTCGACGCGCCTTTGAGATGGCCGTGCAAAGGAATGGACGCTGCATAAACGCTTTGCTAGGCATTGCCCAGCTGAAGCTCAACGAGCGCCAGCGTGCAGCCAACATGGAGGCCACGAACTTGCTGTGTGCCGCCTTCGAGCTGAACAATCGACATCCCGTGGTACTCAGCTGGCTGGCTTGCTACCTTTACTACTCTCGCAACTATGGCAAGCTGCAAACGGCGGCAGGGAATGCATATCTGATCACAGATAATCCGGAGCTAAAGGCTCAGAACTGTTTTCTGATTGCGCGCAGCTTTCATGCGACGAAGAACTACGATCGCGCCTTCGATTTCTATGGCAAGGCCCTGAAGTGTCCGACGGAATATGCGCCGCCACACTTGGGCATCGCCCAGATGTATGTGCGTCGCGGGCAGCTGGACATGGCAGAGCACTCGCTGCGATCGCTTCTCAAGCTGTTGCCGGAGAACCCGCACGGCCTGCGCATGCTGGCCACGCTCTATGCCCAGGCTGACTCGCCCGGCAAGCTGGACAAGGCCATTCAGCTGTTCAAGAGTGTGCTGGAGCGCAGTGGCCGGGATGACTACGACACCTGGCTGGGTCTGGGCGGCACTTACGAGCGCAAGCAGCTTTGGCAGGAAGCTATCAATGCCTACGAGCAGGCCATAAGCATTTACCTGCGTGTGCACAACACAGCCAACGATATACCAATCCCCTGGCTCAATAACATAGCTGCGCTGCAGCTGCATGCCGGGCAGCCATTGGCGGCGCTCGGAACGCTAGACAAGGCACTTGCCACGCACCCCAAAGACTCCGCTAAGGAGCATAGCGAGAGCAATCTGCTGACTGTAAGATTCAACAGGGCGCGCGTCTTGGAGGAGCTGCACTTGGCCGACCAGGCAGAGGACAGTTACAAGCAGCTAATTGCCGAGTATCCCAACTATTATGACAGCTATCTGAGACTGGGCGTCATGGCCAACAAGCGCAATCAAATAATCACAGCCATGGAGTACTTCAAGGCGGTGCTGCATCTGGAAAACGACAACGTGGCCGCCAGGTAGACGCCATGTTGACCTTACTCTAGATTTACTAATCCAGTCAACTCTTTGCAGAACGTACCTGGGCAACTTGTATGCCAAGCAGGGCGCCCTATCGCAGGCCATGTGCAACTACAATGTGATCATGCGGCGTCCTGGCAATTTCGGTGACTCCTACATGCTCGTCGCCGTTGGCAATGTGTGCCTGATCAAAGTGCAGCGGTCCATGGCCAACGGCCAATTGGATATGGCCAAACAATACCAAGAGAACGCGCTGCAGCTGTTTAGAAAGGTGAGTGGAAAGAAATCTGCATTTGATCTGAATCTCATCTGGATTACATTCCAATTCAGGCCCTTGAGCAAAACCAGCGCAATTTGTGGGCTGCCAATGGCATAGGCGTGGCCTTGAGCAATCACGGACACTTGGCAGACGGAGAGACGATCTTCAAGCAGATTGTTGAGTCCAGCACACGCTGCTCTGAGGCTATTTTGAACACGGCACACATAGCCATGGACCTGGAACACTATTCGGAGGCCATAGAGATATACCAGAAATGCTTAAAGGACATCCTGCCTGTAAACAGCGTGAAGGAAATGCAATTGCTGGCTCGTGCTCTCTACCACACGGGGCAGTTCAAGGAGGCCAAGCAGTTGCTGTTGCAAGCACGGCATGTGGCACCGCAGGACTTGAATGTACTCTATAATTTGGCCATTGTCATCAAGCAGGCCATCCGGGACACATTCGACTCCATGCGAACTGATCTAGCAGAGCTTCAACGAGCCGAGAAGGAACTTAAGATAGCTCAGAGGTTCGTCTAACAATTCATTTCGTAAAATACTTCGATTATTATCAATGACTTCTCTTAAAGCTTCCTACAATACTTGAGCCAAGGAGAAGAGCCAATGCAATCGGCTAACAAACAAGCCAACAAGTGCAGCAAACTCTTGGAAAATGTGTTAGAAGAGCTCAATAATCTACGCGAACTGGAGGATCATAGCAAGACACAGGTGCGCCATAAGGTTAAGAAAGATAAGGATAAGGAGAGCTCACGTAAAAAGGAACAGTCGAAAAAACGTGAAAAGACACGAGATGATGACCTGCAAGAGCCTCAAGTGATGGAGAACGAGAGCTCCCGCAAAAAACAAAGGTCGAAAAAACGGCAGGAGTCGGCAAGAGATGTTGCTGAGTACCAGGACACTGAGCTAGAGAAACCCAAGAGTGGGGAAAAATACCGCAAAAAAGAACATCTACAGGAGATACAGGAAAAGCTCAGCGATGGCGATCAGATAGAGCCGGATAACCCAACTGAGCTGTTGCCTTCCCATAAGAAAGAGCATACCAAAAAGCGTGACTTCGACGATCACCAGGTTGATGACAGGGAGGAAATCTGTAGAAAGTATTCTCACAAGTCAAGGGATAAGGATGAACGTCAAAAGGACGGAAAGGAGGTGTCTCTAGAAAGGAAGCAATCACGAAAGCACTCGAAGAAGCAAAATGATGAGAGCAAACTCGGAGAGAAAGTCCCAAGCTCTCCTCAAGTTGAGACTAAGCAGCTTCAGCTCGATACGGATAAAGCCAAATCAATAGCTGAATTACACGAAGAGCCCAAGCCAGAAGACTTAGAAGTCTCAAACAAGGAACACAAGCGTAAATCACGCAAACGAAAGCACGAAAATAGAGACTTGGCCATCGAGGAGGAGCCCAAGCGGGAAAAGAAACGCAAAAAAGAAGCCAAGGAAAAGGCAGAAACCACTTAAATGAAGGCGAAAATGCGTGGAACGAGTTATTCAAATTAAGAGTCCCTCAACACAGATGAGGAGAGATTGATTGATTGAAATAAAATACACCACAGATAGATTCGATTGGTCACTGAGTGAGTAATAACTCGCTGTCATTATTTAGGGAATGGCAATAAATGTACTGCGAATGTCGCTGCACTTAATTTCAACGTACTTTTGAATTCCCTCGAGGTAGAAATGAAATGTGCAAACAGAAAGCTCTCATACAATTTATTTGTGGACACGATATGTGACCGAACTGCCACAGAGGAGCTGGGGGACTAGCCCCGTCGAGACTGCGTTACAAATATGTATATTTAGAAATATGTGTGTGAGTGTGTCGGTGTGTGGGTGTGTGTGCACATACGTGTGTTCATTTGAATGTCAAGTCATGTTAAATAACCGCAGGACATTGGTCGACGGCTTAAATTACGCATACTTGAAGCCACTTTGTAACTGTCAGAGTCAAACGAACCGAAGTCAAATTCAAACGCGAAAAAATATGTTCGCTCATTAATATCAATTTATGAGCTGAGACACGAAATTAGTCAAGTGACAAGTTGCGCCGCAGGATGTGGACTTCTCAGCCAAATACAAACAGACATTTTCACTCATATAGACCGACATCTGAAGGCATATATGTACGTCTATGTTTAGTTTCGGGTGCCCTTTGTGGTCTGCGTCTGGGGTTTTATTGTGTTGCGTTAATTAATTCCAAAAATGTATTGCGTGTCCTGCCAAAAGGACAAATATGCACACACGAAATCATGTCATGTGGGTCCTGTTGCGTGTGCGTCTGGCTGTGTGTCTGTGTCATTAGCGACTCTTTAAATTATGAAAAATTATACTACATGCGCATGCAAAGCAAATCAGCGTCAAATGCCAGCAGTCGAGCTCTGACAGCTTCGCAGCTAAACTGGTTGAAGGATGTGTTCATGAGCTTAAAATATAAATGCTATCAAGCTTTTCCATATCAATCAGTTAGAGAGTAAATGAATTCAACGTAATCGTTATCATTTTCAGATTTAGTTCTTTATTTATTCTTGCACATATTTCGGATTTGTTTTAATCGTCTTTTTTTTTTGTTTTGATATTTAGATTTATCTTATCAAATGATAATCCAAATAAATATGAACGATTTCGCTTACAACTTAAATAATTGACAGACAAAATGCTGAAAATGTAAAACTAGGTTTAGTGACAATTTGAAATGAAATAAAAGTAAACATGAAAATATATATTCATATGGGAAGTTATATAGTTCACTTTACAATATATATTTATTAGAATTAATTTATTTTAATTTACAATTCGAGTCACATTATTATTTGATTTCGTCCATTGAAAAAGCACTTGCAATTCATTTATTTAGATGGTTCCAAAAAAACTTCTACACTTGACAAAAACTTGAAGTTTCAGAGTGTTCATTTTAGTTGTTAATCTTAAAGAGTTGAATTTGAATAAATTTTTGTGGGCGGGTGGCAAAATTTTTACATACACATTGAACGTTGGCGCGGGCATTGGATTCATTGTTTTTCAATACATACTATATACTTACATATTTGATAAAGTTTCGACAACAGATGCTCCATAAAGTTCTTTCACATTTAACAAAATATTATCATTGATATCCGAGTTACATATATCGTATGCAATTATATATATATATACACATACACTTATGTATATCTATATATATATATGTATTGATTTGCGCTTAGTTTGTTTCCATTAATTTTTCGCTATATATATTATCTTTATGTATATAATATGTTAGTTATGCCGTATAAGTCAGTAATATACTCAGGATTTGTTCATTTTTGAAAGGGGGATAGTCTTTTCGTAGATTCAATGTGACTAACTAATTTAGTTATAGACTACACGAGTTAAGTGACTATAATTAATGCTAACTTTAATGGATCTCATAGTCTTAGCCTGGTTAATATATACAATACGGGATACATCTAAATTCTCAAAGGGTTTTTCGATATACATTCATATATATATATATATATTCATATAATCATATATTCAAATATTCATATATTTTAGCTATTCATATATTTTATTTCCATTTAGTTAAGTATTTGTTTAAACTAGTTTCTTGGTGAATTCACAAGCATAGCTCATTAATTTCATTGAAGTAATTTGCGCACAAAGTATCTCAAGTATAACTAGTCCAGTATTCAACTGTTTCTTGGTACATACTCGTAAATGTAAGCTATAACTATCAGTATTGCCTGGTTTCACCGAAATACATATACAGACAATTGGTGCACTTGCACTATATGCAAACTGCTCTCTTGGTACAAGTAAACTATAAATGCTTTGTTCTCTTGTGGTTTACAGTTTAAGTTAAGTCGGTTCAACATCGCTCTAACATACTCTTAATCGCTCTGCCCTTTTGGAAGTCTTATAAATTTTGTTCGCTTCGCTTCACGCAAAATGTCTGTTGTGAATTATGTTCGAAAAGCTAGACGAAGGTGCTGGACAACTACGTAACTATAATACAGTATGGGAGTACTTGGGGCAGGGTCGTGGCAGGGGTCTGGGCAGGGGTAGGGACAGAGGCAGGGAGAGGGGCAGTTTGTTTAGACGATGGTGGTGCGCTCAGCGCCTGATGTGGTGCACGTACTGCTCCCGCCTATGCACACGATCTGACATTTAATGTCATCTTTGGCTAACTCTCAGGAGCCCATCGTCTCATAGTTACCCGCACCACCGCCGACGACGCCCATCAAGGAGCTGCCCACGCTCAGCAGCGGCGATTGAGTGCCAGCTCCGCCACCCAGCGTGCTGTAGGCAGTCTGAGTGCGCGGCGAGGTGAGCAGCGATTGGGCAGCTCCAATGGTTATGTTACCGCTGGTCACTGAACTGGTCATCGCCGCCGAGACGCCGCCCAGGTGCAAGCTGCCCGGATGTGGCAATGTATTGCACGTAATGCCACCTCCAATGCTGCCGCTGTTAGTTTGCAGGGAGCCATTCGATTGGCCATTCAGCAGCGGCATTGTGCAGGTCGTGGTCGAGCCGTAGGGCGAGGTTGGGGATGTGCGTGTCTCGTAGGCGGGCAAATAGGTGGTGGCTCCTCCATTTGGACCACTGCTACCGCGTCCCGGTATTCTAGTATAAATATTTGGTGGCGTTCGTGTGGACAATAGCGGCGGCGGAGCCGTGTAGACCGGACGCTGTGCCGCTGGCGCCCTCTGTGGCGTGTTGTACAAACTAAAAGCGGGATTGGTAGTCAGCGACAGCTCTCCATACTGCAAAGAGAGAACAAGTGTGGGTGGGATCGTTTAGGAAGTGCTCATAAATAATTTAAATTAAAAGTGCAACTTTTATGTGCTTTTTGCTTTTGCTGTCTGCTACATGCTTAAAATTCAGATAACTACTTTTTCCATGTGTGGTTAAAAGTTGGCAACCAGTGAAAACAACTTTAACTGCTAATGAGCTTATTATCCAACAACACAAACTAAAACCCAAACAAGAGTAACTTTAAATGTGCTTGACCAAAGTCAAAGTAAAAACTATGTCCAAGCTCATCAAAATTTTATGTCTAGCCCCCTTGCTAAATAAAGCGACACTAGTGTGACATGTAAGTATTTGCTGCTGTTTATTCGAGCTACTCGATGGTTCCATTACGTATAAATAGAAATCATTAATAGAAACTATGAATTAAATTGTCCTGCGGCGCTCATGGCACGACATCCATAACCAAAGCCGAAGCTTATGTTAATGATAGAGCTCGACACCTTCAATTATTTGCTATGCATTTCTCAATATTTGAATTTTCAGTTTATCCTCAAAATAAACAAAATAATTCGACTTATCGGCATGTCAACAAACTGTTAGCATTTCGGTACAAATGAGACCACATTAGAATGTTTTATTTATTTACGATCTTTGACTAATTGGTGCCAAATGTAAGCAAGCTATTTACCAATTTGTGTTGGCTGTCGAACAATAGCAGCGCCCACCCTCTGCCTACTGCCTGCCAAATCGATAAGCGTCAATAATGCGTAATAATAATTTGTGTGGTCTATGAACATGAAATCTGATATTTCTAGCTGCCCACAGAAAAGGCGAGCATAGCTGTTTACATCAGCTTAGTGTAAGTTGCTTTTCTGCAGAACTGAAGGTCGCATAGGCCAAACTCTGATATTAACTGGAATTCAGAAGCTGTGCTGCTTGATGGTCGGGCTATTGCGCTGGACTTGGCTAAATTTAGACTTCAACTTGTTAGGCTTTAGCTGAAAAACGCTCTAGAGGCTTCTTACAAACTCAGACAATTCGAGTACCCAATCGCAGCTCATAAAAACGAATTCAGAATAATTAATGGAAAAACATTTTATATAATACGACTAAAATATATATAATCATAATAGAAGTCAATAAATTGCTTGGAATTGCGTAGCGACTAAATTGTTGCTCAGTAAAGTATGCAACATAAAGGTAACCCGCAGAACGCAGCAGCGCCAAGTTATGCAATGCATTTTTAGATTGAAGACAACTTCTGACAACTTCTTTAAATTTCAAAGTAATTTTAGGTCTTCAGTCAGGCATGCATCGGAAATCATAAAAGCTAGACGCTTGCAACGAAATTAGCTAACGTTAGTTGCTATAGCGACACTCACCTGTTTGCCAAATGTGGGCGATAGCGAGGCTGGCGGCGGCGGTGAGGCGGTGTTGATGCGCGTGGGTGGCGTATAGAGAATGCGCTGTGATTCCATATTGAGGCGGTCGAAAGCCTTCTCCTCCAGATGGAACTCGTCCTCGCTGTTGGCCTCCTGCGGCACTACATCCGGGTTTTTGTCCTCCAAACTTGAATGGCTGCCCATGTTGCGAGAGAGCGGCTCAGCGCTGCCCTTGTCAGCCTCTGTTGTGGTCGCCTCGCCGTTTGCATGCCGCCGGCTCTGTTTGCTGCGGAATTTAATAAAGATCACAACACAAACGGCCACCAAAAAGAGTGTTGCAATGACGCCAACTAGTGCGCCCAGCAGCGGTGTCAATTGCACCAGCACCGCAGTCGAGGAAGCTGCAACAACAAGAACGACAACAAGGGAGAGACGCCCAGAGAAGGTGCATGAGTAAAACGATGCAAATGAGTGAGTGGCATGGAAAATGCCAACAGCACGAGAGCAGGTGGCTCTACTGTTGACTTATTCATTGCGTCACGTCTTACCTGTGCGCAGGAGGGGCGCTGAGAGAGTGCGCCCACGCACGCGATATGCCACCTTGCTGGCTCCCTGTGCATTGACAGCCGTTACTCGTATGTTAAATGCCGAATCGCTGGGCAGCCGCTTCACTGTGAAGTCCGCATACTTATAGGACGCATTGTAAAGTATCTGCCGGGTGAGCTCGTCGTACACCTGGGCATGGAAATGCTGCGGTATGCCGCCATCGTATCCGGGCACGCATTGGATCTGCAAGGAGTTCGCCGTCGCATTATACGCCGTGCAGTTCTTCACCGGTTCGGGCAGGTCTGCGAAACAAAAGGAAAATGATTTATGATAAGCGAACGAAGTTTATTAAGTTTGCTAAGTATTTCGAGCTCATTACACTAATGACACATATATTTATATTCCATTAAAGCAAATTTCATACAAGCAAATGTTGCTCGGCGACATGTTTTAATATGGGAGGAGGGCGCACTCGCCACAGCTTGTTTGCCGGATATCAATTTTCTAATGAAACGTTAAAATTAGACATTCATTTTATAGACAGTTTTAGCTTTTCGATTCGATTAGCCGTCATTGAGTAAAAATAGAATGAAACGCACAATTTTAGCTAGTCAGGCCTTTTCGTTGGGAGCGAAAAGTGATGGAAATTCAATAAGCTTTAAGCGTTAAAGTATTTTGAATTTACGGAAATATTTTTGTGCTAAATTGCAGGTTTGTTCGTTCGACTATGCTTGTTGGCCTTTTTGCAGGCCATGGTCATTGTGTGTTTTAATTTAACGGCAACGGCGACGGCAGTGGCAACGGCAACAGCCATTGGCGATAGGTAAATAAATGATGCGCCTCGCAATTTATTGCATTTGATTATCAGATTATTGGCGACACAGATTGAAGCTGGCTGCATCAACACCAACAACAACAGCAGCAACCACCTGACTGTTGGTAAACGTGGCTTTTATTGCTGCCAGGGACAGCTGGACAGCTGGACAGCTGGACGAACGGACGCGCTGCTGTGCCAAACGACAAACAATTGCGACGCGTAAAATTGCCACAGCGTTGCAATATTTTCCAGCAGCGAAATGTAAATAGAGATTCACGCACCAAATGGCTGCCACTTGGCCGCGATACGTGCAACAATTAACTACTGGCCACAAGCCCAACCCCAACCCCAAGCCAAAACCCAAGCTTAAACCAGACCCCTGTCAACCGCAGCAGCTGGAATTGGGTAAACATCTTGCACGTCAGCGTGTTGCAATGCACGTTGCGAAATTAATTAAGATATATTTGTTGTTTTTTTCAATTTTAAGTTAACTGATTGACTGACTGACTGATTGACCGGCCAGATATGCCAGCCGAGGCACTCACCTGCCGGCTGGATGTGATACCAACAAGGCTGACTGTGGCCCATGGGGCTGTTGGCCACGCATGAAATCGCGCCGAAGCTCTCGTAGCTATCCACGTGGTAGCTGTACACATTGTTCAGGGGGGGCGCCGTTGTCGTGGAGGGCGTGGCTAGCACCTGACGATGATGCTGCTGCTTGTGCAGCGCTGCTAGCCGCTTGCGCTCGGCCAGCTGCCCACTGGCCGCATTGATGTGATGGACATTTGCGTCGCCCGGTTGGATCTGTGGGGTAGGCTGCTTGCGCTGGGGCTGCTTGCTGTCCACATGGTTCTTGTGCACCATGTTGGAGTAGACCATTTGTGTGTAGGGCTGCTCCACATAATCCGTATAGCTGTCGAACTGCTGCTCATGGTCCTCGAGGTCCTGGTCGTAGTCATCCTCGAAGCGTACGGCGGCTGTCATGTCCACAATGCTGGCCACGCGTCCGTGGCGACCGTGCAGCAATCGCTGGGCGCCATGTGTGTGCTTCCGTTTGCTGCGCTGATAATATCCGCCGGAAGCCCCGGATGGTAGCTGCAGAGGCAACGTAGCGGGCACCAGCTGCGCCAGCACCGGCAGCTCGATGAGACTCTCCAGCGAGTTGTTGAAGTGCCACTTGTAATTTAGATTATCGAGTGGATTGGCGTCCACCTCGCAGGTAATGTTGATTGTCTGCTTGAGGGCGGCGCGTATAATCGTTGAGTCGGACTTGCACACGGGCGGATCTGAAAAGGAGCAAGTGGAAGAACAAGTGCAGGATAAAGTCGAGTGCTCGGTCAAGTACTGGTCGCTCTTGTCGGTCGCTTACATTTGACATCCAGGTAAACCTCGTTGCTGGACACGCTGCCCTGCAGATTGGTGGCACGGCAAAAGTACTGGCCATGCGATGACTTCGAAATACCCTGTAGTACGAGCGTCTGATTAGAGATGATGATGCCACGTGAAGAGTGCAACTGCTTATCCTGCGGAAGCAAAACGAGAGCGAGAGAGGAACAGATTCAGCTTACTTCATTATATTTGAATGCTAAAGTCACTTACATTATGATACCACTCGACGCGAGTTATGGCTGGATTGGCACGCACATCGCACTCCAGATAGACGTCGGAGCCTTTGAGCAGGTTGTTGGCATCGAGCGGTGCGCCCAAATTGAGATTCACAATGGGTGCGTCTACAAGTCATAGGAGACAGATATTGACTTAAGGTCTGGGAATATATAGGATCAGTTTTAACTTACGCGTCACGTTGAGTACACGCGAGTCCTTGAGGTAGAGGCCCATGTTTCCATTGCCCAGGGTTGTCATTACCGTGGTGTCACCTTCGTGCAGCTGCTGCGACGTTATACCCGAGTTGAGGGCAATGGAGCAGACAACTTGGCGCTCATTGTCCTCTGGCACAGGTATGAGCATTAGCTCCGATATGGTCGTATTGCCGTCGGAGGCAGTCTGCATTTACCCGCCAAGGTAAAGGGGTTTGATTAATGGAAGATAATCAGGACTTGCTGCTTGACTTACCGACTGCGAAGAGCCCTTCAGTATCTGGCCAGCCTTTGACCAGATGATATGTGGCGGTGGACGAGCCCCGATGGCCGTGCAGGTCACATGGGTTCGTGTGCCAGCGACAACGGCATGATTGAGACCCTGCAGCAATAGACTTAGTGGAGGCACTGTGGACAGAAAGGCGCATGAGGGGTTATTGGAGCCGCACAACATGGTACTTGGGGCTATACAGCTATTTTAATTACGCCTAATTCGCTGTTGTCTATGCACTCGAAACCACTTTACAACTAGCATATAACTATATACAACTGTATTATTATTACTGTCCTGCGCACCCATGGGATCCGCATTGCGATTAGCATATGCGCACACTTTGTTCGTCGCGATGTCATAAATGCATAAACATTGGATTACAGTATACGGACCACAATGACAAAAACTTTAATTACATTAATTTCCATGCAAAAGCTGTCAAGCCCCCGCTCTGCGTGTGTCCTTGACCTGTCGACATTTGGCAAACGCCCACATTGAACCGTAAACATAATTACACAAACACAAACACAAATAGAATGTAATAAATGCAACTCATATTCAGGTGTGGGTGGGCACAGTTTTTAGCATAGATAATTTGAATAAAATTTGTAATACGAAACGGGACATGCATATTAAAGATGATTGCCCCAACTTACGGTTCATGTCCAGGATAACTTTTTTGGTCAGGGCCGGCACGACATGGCCATTGGTCGCCTGGCAGGTGTACATCTGCAAAGGAGCACAGGAGTAAACACATATATATATAATAAATAAATTGATTTATGCTCAAGACGATAATTGGACTTCTATGAATACAATATGCGATAAAATATTGGCGATAATGGGAGATTATAAATCAACCTGACCAAGAGGTGAACATTTAATTTTAATTGCTTGAAATGTTAGTCGAACACGCATAGCTTCTGGCCTACATCCGCACTCTCCCTCTCTCCCTCGATTTTTCTCTTCCTCTTCATCGAGCCGCCCCCAACCACGAAACTGTTAATCAATTATGTTTCGTTCCGTCGTAGTCAAAGTGGTTCAAAGGCTCGCTCTGTAGTCCGAGTATCATAAATTCTGTAACCAACTTGCTGTTGCTGTTGGTATTGCCGTTGTTGGTAATACGATACTTTCTGGCTATATACATACAACATACACACATTTCCAATTCGGACATTTTATTGAGGCACGAAAATTGTAACGATGTCTAATAAAAATATTTGCATAACTTGGGGAAAATTAAAACGGGCTGCTCAGTCTGTCAAACTGTCGTTTTTGGCTAGGAAATTAGGTCATAAATTTCATTTGGGTTATACAATATTTCTGTCGCATCGACCACTCGCCAGGTGGGCTCCCCCGATGGGTGTCCGATGTGTTTATTGCCAATGTACAATGCGTTTTTGTTTGTTTATTTATATTTTTCTGATTGTGTTTGTTTAACGTTTAACGGAATTGCTTTTCATATTGTTGCATATCTAAAAACCTTGTCGCTCTTAAATACCCATTGAGTTGAGCTTTTGTTGGGCTGTTAATGATGTTGGAAGCTTGTGTTTCCCAGGCTAACTGACTGCAACATTGATGAATAATCAATTGAATTATATATTTATGCAATATATTATTAATGAAATTAATTAAATTAATTCAAATAGTAGTATATACTGAGTTCTGTTCCACTCCTCGTCGAGTGTGGCATCTTTGTCATGTGTTCGCCAGCCAGAAGATTAGTCAAGAATGATCTAATAACTTTTGGGATTTATGCCGCACAAGTTTCAAGTGATTTCTAGACCAGCATTAATTTGGTTCTGTTCACAATGCTCACCGAGCACAATGACTGCTATTCACAATGGTCTACAATTTGTACAAGTGGGCCGCTCTATAGGTGACTAGAGCGTGGAGCTCTGAATCGCTGGATTAGCGGTCTAACAATATTGTTCATTACACCAAGCCGAGTAAAATCGGCTTAGAATCAACTGCCAACTGGCAGCCAGCCGCTGTCCGCTGCTCCCGCTGCCGGGCATTGCCCGGCTGCGAACAATTCCCAATGCAGTCGCGGCTGCACTCATTTCCCAGGCGCTTTGATTTCTATTAGCCATTGTGCGGACGCGAATGGGGATTGGGATGCGGCTGCGGCTGCAGCAGCGACAGCGACAGTCGCTGTGGCTGGGTATCGCTGTGGGTCTGGGGACACGGCCACACCGCGCGCTGTCATTAATGGGGCGCTGCTTTTGTGGCTAACCGAAATAAATGGGCGGCATTGGCCATTGTGCATTGGGCTTTAGAAGCGCGTCTTTGTTGACTGCTCATAAATAAGGCTTAAGAATTTCGGATGTCATCTGGCCGGCACTTACCGTTAGCAGATCCTTGCGCTGTATATTCTTGAGGTGCAGTGTATTGCGCACCGAGCCATCGGGCAGCACCTGAAAGGAGTCATCGACAAGGGCATGCTCGCGCCACCAAGAGACCCGCGGCGGTGGCACCCCACCACTGGACAGGCAGGTCAAATTGATGCTGTCTCCCTCCAGATAGGGACCAGCTGTCTGGTCGCGCACTGCGGCTCCATTATGGTCCAATATGGTCAGCTGAGTGGGCGGCACTGCAAATGAAAATGGAAATGGAAATGGAAAGTTGACAGAGCAAAGTGGGAAGTAATGGAATAGAAAGTCAAGTAGAGAGAATGAAGATAAGAATTAAGACTTAAGGCTGATTTCTACTCACCCAGGACTGTCACATTAATGCGCCAATTGCGGGTTGGTGATTTATGGAAATCAACGCGACATTTGTAGAGCCCAGCATCTGTGGTCTGAATGTTCTTGATGCGTAAAGCTGGCGGATTTGTGTCATAGTAGAAGTGGGCCTTCTTGTTGAAGACATTCTCATCGGCCCAGGGTACGGCCTGGTGTAGCGGACGACCCCTGGCATCAAAGCTGTCGGTTAGACCAAAAGAAAGTTGAAAATTCAATTATATTAACATGTATTTGCATATTTCAAATGTCACCAAAGGGCTTTGGTAATGTAATTGAATTTAGTGCTAAGTGGACTTTTGCATAAATCACAATTACTATATATATATATATATATACCAATGTAGGTATGTGAGTTCCTCCACGTCTATTGACCCTATACATGCACCATACATGTGTATTTAACAATCTGAAAGTCTGTGCATTGGCACACCCCAGAGATTAGTGCACATGCCAGACATTCACCTGGGCATCGTATTGATGGCCATCAATCGATTTTATTTGGCAGCAATTAAGCGAGGCAAACAAAAAAAATATAAAACCATATATGTGGGTGGAAATGTGTGTCAAATCAGAAATTAAATGGGCATAAAAATTGCTGAAAATGCAAGAAAACCAAAACAAAATCCACTCGTAAGCGCCGTAAAAATAGAATGTCTCATTAACTTTCCCCCGGCGAGCAGAAAACGCCGTCCAATCAGAACGCACAGTCCAACAATGGAAATTAAAAAGACCAGAAAGAAAACATTTTTACTTTTTATTGTCAAAGGTTTTTGGTTTATGGCTGTTTCTATGCATTTTGACAAAATTCCGCATTAGATGTCAACGCCTCGACAGCCACATAGAAGCTACAGAAGCAAACACATATCGTAAATAATCCAAAGTGCAGTCGGAACTTTCGTTTTTTCCTCATTTTTACTTTAGGTTCTCATTAGGTTCTGGTTTTTTGTCAAGCATTTTAAATGGTTACATTTAAATAGTTTTCCAACTTTCCATCTGTTTTCCTTTATTTCTTTTGCCTTTTCCCCAGGCACATTACTTTGGCTTTACATGGCACTGTGTGTGTGTGTGTGTGTGTGTTTGTGTGTGGCACTTAATTCGATGACACTTGTAAATTTTTAATTTGCTTTGTGCTTTTTTGCGCCCCCTACGACTCGCCCATTGCTGTTGTCGTCGTTGCTGCTGCTCTTGGCTGCTCCCCCAAAACGCAGGCGGCCAAAATAAATTTCGCTGTTTATGTTAATTCGTTGGCCAGCGCTGTGTTTTTGGTTTTTTATTTTATAGTTTGCTTCAATTAATTAATTGATCAATTCATTCCTTGTTGTTTGTTTGCTTTTCGTGCATTTTTTAAGCCGCTTCCATTTGAATATGTATTTTTTTCGTGGCATTTAATTTGCGTTGCCTTTGTCGACATTTAAGCAGCTTTTAATAGGCATCAAAATATATTTCACTCATGGCTCTTATCGTAAAAAACAGCAGCATCCATTAGCAATATTTGCCCGGAAAAAGTAAAAGGAAATATGTTCGCAGCTCTAATTAAATGCGCTTGTGAAAATTGCGGGATTAAAAAGCTTTCACAAATAAAATAAATTGAGAGTGGAACAAAGTTTTGTGAAAAAATATTATTTATGCAGCTAGAAGATGGCGCTCTAGCTAAAGGTCACTCGATGACCAGTTACACTTAATGCTAGGCGCATTATTTATGATCGTTCGATATGAAAGCATTCCCCTAGATTATCGCACAGCTTGAATATATCAAGGGCTTATGCATATCAGGCTACGTAACTCATTCTCAGCCCCCATGTCGCTGGTGATTTATCACAAATGCACCCAGACTCCCAAAAAGAAGAGGAAAAGAAAATGAAATATATATTTAAAGTGACTGCAATATGTAGCAGCAAGAAAAAAGCAGCAGTACGAGTAAGTGCCACATGATGGATGGCTATTTGTTAATGGATTTAAAGATAATTAAATTAAGTTCAGCAACCAAAATTGTGAGCTGCGCGCCAACCACCCACCCACAACAATCAGGCGCTCGATGCATATATTCTATTTGGCCCCCATGTCTAATTTCATGAGTACTGTATGCGCCCTGGGCAGCCATAGCCAAATCCAAAGCCAAAGCCAAAGTCAAAGCCAGAGGTCATTGATTGGGGCGAGACCAAGTGTCTGCTTGTACCTGGTGCCCTGTACAATTGGGCAACAAGCTTCTCATGTAATTAATCTTCCGACCTTCTTGCCATATGGAAATTTCAATCGTGCTGTAAAAGCGTTCTAGAACAATAATATCCAACGAAAATTTATGAAGTGTAGAAAAAGCAAATTAAAATTGATGGAAAACAATAAAATGAATGCGGGCACGAGAGAAAAACGCTTTATTTGGTAGCCCAGCAGCAGATCTGTTGGAGAGGTGCGAGATGGCTGTGGATGGGCAGGGCTGTAAAGTTTATGTGGCCATAAAAGCGGCACTCGCAACTGTAATTGCAGTCACCACAGCGAGTTTATACTGTAAAATCAATCGAACCACATGAATGCACATTTAACTTTGACACTTTGACTTGCCCATAATCGATTTCGGGGCGGAGGCTGTGCTGAAGGACTGAGAGTATGCAAAATCAATTTCTGGTCTACTGCGCGTCAGTCTCTGCTCAAGCGATGCCTTTTGAGTTCAAGCTAAAGTTTTTCTTCGTTTTTTTCTGCGACTTTCTGGTTGACTAACATCATACGACATGTAGATATACATATATATGTATATGGGCATGTGTAGCACGGGGCCACCCAGCTGCCAACATTTGACATACATGTCTCTGATTGCCTCGCTTGTTAAGAATCGCTTGGCTTCCAGCTTGTAGCTACATACCTGCTGCCAGTCAACAAAACGAAAGACCAGCAATGTATTGGGCCAAAAGATGCACGTACCTATGTGTACATGGTCTCGCTCTCTTTATATAAAAGTATGTAAGTAATGTTTATATCGGCAAATTCAACATAAATGCCTAACGTTAATAGAATTTGTAATGAGCGCACCTAGACGCGTGTGTCGTCTTTCATAATTGGCTCTGAGTTGTCGACTGTGCGCTGTGGGTGGGGCTAAGCGCTGCCATTCAGAATATCATAAAATATTTGGCACATTTTTGAGTTAACTTTATTAGAGAGGGAGGTGTTATTTTAATGGCATCTTATTTCAGAGATTAGAGTGCCTTATAATGAAATGATTTTTAAGCGGCTTCCTGGATGCTTAAGATGCTATAGAACATCCCAAATAGCCCAGAATTAACAAAGTTAATACAGTTTTCATTTTAGGGACATAATATACTTTTATACTTTGTACTTGTGGATGTTACTTACGTGTAGATGGGCTTCACATTTCCCTGACGATACCAAATGACCAGCTGCACCTTATCGGCGATCATTGTGCCTGGCATTAGATCACAGGGCAGTGCCACCTCGGAGCCCACGGCTGTCAGTACCTCCGATAGAGGACCTGAAATTAAAGGGAATGGGCAAGGATATCAATTATCAATATTTTCATTATAGCAAATGCAATGCAAATGACATATGGTATTAAAGAGAATTCGTTTCGGCGGCCGCACTAATTGAAATATGTGAACTTTGACATGGTGCGTGAGGCTTCTGCCGGCGGGTGCGTGCATATCTGTAACTTGCTTTTGTTGTATGCCCATGCATACATTGTATGCCATAACTATAAATTGACTGACAGCTTGATTTCCTTTGATGATAAGCTGGCTGGCGCTGAAAGGGTAAGCGAAGCCAAGCCGAGTCGGGCAGGGCCGGTTCATTGTGCGTATTGGGATTGCTATATGGAGTCGTCATCATCATCATCATCATCTATGCATCTACGACGTGGCAATGTCACTGAGCCTCAGAGCCAGCGTGTGGCGCCTCGAAGCTAGCTGCCCGCGACGTGGTGTCGACATCGATGGCGACGCGCTGTGCGTGCCGCCCGCTGTGGAGCAGCAGCAAGAGCCGCTCGGCTGGCGGGCAATTAGTTATTGTGCCCCTTCCCCAGTTCCTGAGCTTGAGCTGGGTGTAGCTCGGGCCACATTTGACAATTGTAGCAATATTGCTATTGTTGCCTTTCTTGTTGATTGGTATTTGGTATTATCAAAGCATTTGTAATTATACAAATTATATTTTCCATATTTTCAACGGGAATGGGCGTGTCGTACGTGCCTATATGTGTGCCCTTAGGGCCCCCTCCCCAGCCCACTCAACGAATTGCTTATCAAAGTTTTTTTCAGTGAATTCGACTGTGTAAATAGTATTTCTTTTTCTATTTGCTTTGCTGTTAAGCTTTTAAAAATATTAATCAATATTTATCTATATATTGGATTGGATTGGATTATCAAAATGGATTTTTCCCGCCCTTTGCCGTTAATGCAATTTAATTAATTTAATGCATTTTTATTTCTCTAAATTGACACTATATTCAGCATATAACTGTTAACTTTTCAGCTCCGCCTTCAATGCAGAAAGTAAACTTAGCAACTTATATATCCATGGCTGATTAATTGTCGTCATAAGCGCCAAGCGCCACACGCTTTGCATATATAATAAAACGAATATGCCAAGGGAGTAGCTAGTTTTGTGGGCGGGGCTCGGCCGAGAGGGTCTGGGAGCGAATTATTATTAGCTAATGAATATTCGTGCATAGAATGGAATGTTGTGTTGTGAATTGTTGTGGTTACTAAAATACGCTGAATTTCGGATTAGGCATTGTGAATGAATACATTGATGTTTGAAGAGCTTAAAGTACTTGAACTATGTGAAGTATAAACAATTATATACAATCGGGAAAGCTGTCCATCTCCGCTAAGCATACCATTTGTAGCTAGCCTAAATAGGCCTGAACTTTGTACTCTATAGTCGCTTTTCTTATTTCCATCGATTTGTTTCGGGTTGATGAAATGCGAACGGAACCATCTTCCGTTTCCACCAGCTGTTTCACATTTATTCAAAGCTCCATTTGGGGCGCCATTACCAGAACATGAGAAATGGGCATGGCCATTAGTTATACCCATAGACGAATCGAGAAAGATGTGTCAAATCGGTGTAACAAATCGAAGCCTTATATATCTATCTATTTATCTATATATATATATATGTATATACGAAAGCCTACTTAACCAATTGCGCCACGGGTTGGAGGCGCCAAAAATATGACCGCAATTGGTATCGAACGAATGATTTAATTCATCGAGGGCAAATGCAATTTGTTTGGCTTCACAACTACACGAGAATGGGGTCAGCAGATCAAAGCGATAAATGAGTTACGGATGAAGACGGGTCAGCCATCTGTGTAAGTTGTGCATGCAGCTCCAAGCTGAGTGCTTCAATTGCTAATTGCAATTGGACAACAAATGTTCACACACCATCCAAATACAATTGCCGAATCGAATTGAATTTGAATCGAAATGGGCATTTGAATGATCTGTTGCAAGCTTTTGCAATTGTCATTTGTCGGGTAGGTCAGCCGATCAATTTGACGGAAATTAGGGGACCTCCTGCCCGCCCATACCACCACGAGAAGATTTATTGTCACACGCTCTGAATTTGACGCATTGATTGAATGAATGAATGAATTAGTTTCAGCTGAAAGTGGATTTCAATGTTGTGTCGCATCGTAAATGGGTTCATCTGAAATCCGCTTTGATCTGGCTCTAGTCCAGGCATAGGGTTTATTCATCTAGTCGGCAATATTTTGACAAATTTGTTGGTCTCCGCCCGCGCTTCATTCATTCCCCATTCATTCGGTGTGGCGCGCCTCGCTGACGGACGCTTTGCTGTTAATGGTGCATACAACAAATTTCTTGCATGATGTATTCTATAATTAAGCAACAACATGGATCGCAGTCCCTGTCTCTGGGGCCGGAAAAGTTGCTTGGCCCGATGTTGTCGCCTCATAATTGTGCCACTTAATGTGGGCGTCAACATGATGCGACCACGTTCTACCCAATCTCCTCGCTCTGCGCGGGGCATTTGCGGAGTTGCTTTTATGTATGAAGAAACATAAACAATATTGTATACAATCTAATATGAGGGCGGAGTTCAAACAATTTGATATTACGTTGGGTGTTCCAGAAACTCAATTTATGAACTTTGAACATCAATATGCATGTCAATTGCATAAAATTCTCGGAATTTAGTAATAGAATCTGAGGATTTTCTTTTAGCTTTCTTTCATATTGAATCTATATATATATATTGAGCTGAATACTTGCCATTGCTTAACCCATTTCCCCATACCCCTGTCTTTGATCTTTGGAACAAAGCTGCATCCCACTGTTCAAGCTCATTTAGAGCGCTTGGCAAAACAATCAATGCTAAGTGCAAGCCAATTAATCAGTCAATCAGTCATTCAGTCAATTTTCAGGCTTGCCTAAACGTAAACGAGCATTTTATTTATTTATTTTCGCCTGCAGCTCGAAATTGAAATGAAAATATTTTGACATTCAGCTGCATGTGGCGAGTTATGCCCAACAAAACAAAACAAAAAAAATAAAACTCCATGTACAGCACGAGGTAATTATTTAGATCATTTGTTGCTGTTCGCCCTCGGGGGGCCACTGCAAATGGGAAATGGGAAATGGGAAACCAGTGCCGACTGCCCTCGAGAGCTTTTCGTCGCATTCATAAATAAGCAACAACAACTTGGCGCCTCTCGTAAAACAAACACCAGCAGCAACGATCCAAACAGATCACCAAATAAATCAAATAGAATGTTTATTTCTTAAAAACGGGAAAGGAAATGCGTGGATGCATACAAACAGGCATATGGAACTAGCCAAAAGCATATCGTGAAATGCCTGCTTAGTTCAAAAGCCCGAGTGAGAATATTGAGAGCTCAATGAAGTGAAATATGTTTCACAAAATGTTGACAATTAATGTGTGGACCGAAGAAGCTGCACTTGGTATGATTGATGAATATTAAAAACATTTAGACAAAAATTCACTCAAACTTGATCACTTTCTCTACGCTGGACGAGTATGGCACAGTCAGTTGTGTTCAATTCCAGCTGTATTTGGCGCTAGTAACGTAAGTATTAGCAGCTGTTATGCTTGGCTGGGGCTAATTATGCCCACTTATAGACTTAAGCTTTCCATTAAATAAATATCATTTATTATTGAACCACGGCCAAGATTTTCTATTGTTTTTAAGCTGCGTGTCAGCACAATTCCGTAAAATTGACTGTGGCTGGCGACAAATTGGCAATGACTCAAGTAAAAGCCGCCAACCATTCTATAGGCGCCACTTGCCAACAACAACAACAAAGACTTTGATTTTTTCTTTATTCCTGTATTGTCAAACATAGGCAACAATTGCAGCAACAATAGCCACCGTAGCCGCTCTGCACGTGACCATTGACAATTTGCGATCCGAGTTGTTGGCCATTTATGACCCGCTTTGTCTCCGACCGTCCCTCAGCCACCCACTGAGTGTATATGCTTCTCTTTTTTTTGTATTTTATTTTGTTGCCATTTATTTGAGTTTGGGCCAAATGGCACACACTGTCAAGAAGTTTACTCGTTGCCGTCGATTTGAGCTTTAATATTTCCTGCAGGCACATTTGTCGACTTTTAGGGTCTGGCCCCAACATCAAAGCGTTGGCGGATGTTCAAATTGCTCTGGCAGTCCATTCACTTGTTGGAGCAGACGAGCCCCGAGAGTCATAATACGATTCCGATTGCCTATGGCCAAATGCCGTTCCAGTGACAATCTCACCTAAATTAACTCCAAAATTAGACAAGTACTTTGATTGCCAGCCATAAGAGATTTTCTGCAGTTCACAGAAATATCTGGAATGTCCATAAAGTGCCCTTTGTAATATGCCGGCAAAGGAAGTTATAAAATATGGAAAATATATACGCATCTGCGTGTGTGAGACTGTGTGTGTGGCAGGCATTAGACCTTAATTGGTTTTTCATTAGATTAGATTATTATGCATAAAAGTTCCATTTGGTGCGATTATCAAAGCGTAAGTCCGGCTAATAACAATACTAGAATTATTAGAGCTTTTCATGGAAAATTAAATGAAGGCTGGGCCAAAGGTTGCCCAGAGCTACTATTAGGGCAAGCTCGACCCTTGCATTATTAGAATATATTTTGAAAATTTTCGTTTTTAACAATTGCGTTTCATGAGTTTCTCATGAATATTAATTCGTGTAGAGGTCTATATAATGGTGTGTAAATTTATAACAAGCTAATCTATGTTCAAAAATCTTTGAGCAAGCGCAGCAAAACTAATTTTATGATGGATTACCTGAGGCAAGGGTGCACCAATCCTAACTAACGCTCGAGCACTGAAGGCTTCAGCGGTTCCATCGGGTTGCAGTTATCGCGTTCGCTTTGCTGTCTATCAAATGCAGCACAGCATGAGGCTCGCCACGCTTATCACACACGCACGCAGACACACACACACATAGTCCATAGTGCTATGGCCTCTCCACCTCTGTTGCGCTAATAGAAACCTCAAAGTGCATTTTCTTTTGTTGACATTTGTAAAATGCAAACAGAACACGCAGAGGCGAATAGATAGATAACCGAGCGCATGGACACGGATATGGACACGAACACAACGGGCAAGAGCGAAGGTCTCCATGGTTAGAGGCATCAGTCAAAGTGATTAGATCATGGCAGCAGGCATGTCTGCGGATGGGATAGATAAGTTAAGCCGCTGTTCGGGGCGGGCTCCATAGAAGTATGCGAGCTCTCAGTTGTGGGAGCTTCAATTAGTTCGATTTTATTGCATCAAAATGGGCATAAGAATGGTATGAAATGGTTATGGCAACGACTTCTTCTCCTATTTAGTCCGTTTGCCAGTTCTTTTTACGATATTGACACTAGAAATCGTGACTTTTTCATTATGAACGGGATTTACACGTGTTTATGGCAGCTCATAAATGGGTCGCACTTGGTCTTTAGCTTAGTTCAGTTCAGTTCCGTTTAGTATGGAAAGCAAGGGCAAGTTGGTAAGTAAGCCGCCAATTTAGGTTGATTGTTGCACATATCTCCAGGTGCAAAGGCTGCCAGACAGTACATTAAGATCTTAGCCAAGTCGTGGCACCATTCTGTCCGGGGTGCCATTGTTCGGATAGTGCTTTAAGAGCGCGTTGGCAAATGGAAGTTTGCTTTGAAGTGGAATGACACCTTCTGACAAATAGTTGCAATAAAATGTCTAAGTGCTGCGTGTTGTTCTCGTGCAAACTTTGTTAAGTTGTGTGCGTCACTCTTTCAAGAATATTGGTAAGACTCGTGTCAGTTTTCGGCTCATCTCGGGCGCTGCTGTGGACTAATCGTTGGGTAACATGGAATTCATGCCGCTTCGAATTAGCTCTTCTAGCCACGTCGTTGACAGGCACGGAGCACACAATTTGAGCCAGAAAGAAGATATTATGCAAAATAATATATAATTTTGATAGCACCCAATTTGAGCCTGTCATAACAAATGTGCTGAAACAGGTCCTGAATATGTATGCCCAAAACCAAGCTCTATCCCAGCCCGGTCCGGCCCGGCCCAGCCCCAAACCCAGACAGGGCACGCAAGAAAATTTCTGAATGAAAAAGAAAAAAATATAGCAACAGCAACAACAACAACACTAACAGGACAATAACCGACAAAAAAATCGATATATGTAAAAAATGTTTGCATGACTTTAGGAAATTTAGCAAAGTTCTTTTTTCTGTGCTCTCGCGGACTGCGAACTGCCTGTGGGCTCGAGTCCTGGCTGCTCGTTGGGCCTGCCCAAATAAAGCTTCATTGATATGAAAAATATCTTTTAAATGCCATAAAGTAGCTGCCGGTAGGGGCGGCCTCTGTGAAGAGCGGCAAAAACAACACTCATAAAATTAATATGATATAATAAAGAAAAATTTGCAAGCTGCCAAAACCATAACGATTGATTCTGAATTATAGCCAGCAGTCAGGGACGTTGCCTAAAATGCTTTCGACTGCGGGCAGGAGTTGCGCCTTCAAAGGCCACATTGCCGCAATATGTTTTGTGGGGCTCAAAGCGAAACCGATTCGAATAAATAACACGGGCCACATAAAATCAAATATGTTGCGCTATCGAGAAAGTGAAATGGTCTGGTTGCGTTTAGTTTGAGACGTGGCCGCAAGGAAATTTCTAGGGATTACCGCGCCACTTGCTCAACCCAAGCGAGAGCAGGGCATCCAGCGGGGGAGTATGTCAAATTAATCACGACATTGTTCAGCGCTTTTCAAAATAATAAATACTTCAGCGCTACTATAAAATAAATTACTCAAAATCATTTTACTATCGCCACGGCACATGGCATAGAATAGAATAGAATGGAATAGAATAGAAGTTCGCTGGAATGGCATATGTTGCTTTGCTAGATATGTTTGGACAGTTTTAAAATTTGGTTTCACTTTTCCCCCCGCACCACAAGCACACAAATATACACACATCGAGCCATGGTCCCGTGCCCGCTCGTTGTCATGCGTTTTGTGTGTCAACTTCAAATGAAATGAAATGTCTGGGGAATTTGTAGATCATTAATAACCTCGCACACAAAACAACAACAGAGAAACGCATTGGGCCACTTAGGAGCCATGAATGGGCGTTCGACTAGAGACAACAACGGAACGGCAGTCGCCAGTTGTCAGTTTGGCCCTCGCATTGGGCGAGGGAGCAGCAGAAATACGTAATAAAAATGCCAGGCGAACCCCGAGCGGCTGTGGCACAAAATTGGAATAGCAAAAATTAATCACAGCGGGAGAATTGAATGAAAAAAAAAACACAATCGCTGCCGGTTACAAGACACCTTTTAGTATATAAATACGCTAACAGAATATTTGAAGCAACATGAGATCAGCTGCTGTTTACTCCCTCGGGTGGATGCTGAATGCGAGGGCCAGATTTCATATATACTTATGCATGGCACAGCCTGTAGACAAGTTGTGCGATTATCAATCAGAAGCAAGTTTCTCATGGCGATGTCAATCAATTAAAGTGGATGCTCGTTCTACTCTCAAATGTAGATAGAGTCCAAGTCAAGTAAAAGTTGCTTTTATGCATAACTCATCAACTTGATTACCTTGTAAAAACTTATCATTAAAAGCCCACAGGCAATCATTCAATCATCATCAATCATCGCAGTTAATATATTTTTAATTTTTAATCAATCTGCCGCGGATCATTGCTTAGTCTTCTGCATCAATTTAGTGAGTTTAGTCAAAACCGATTTCTAAAACAAGCTCTAAGCAATCATTCAATCAGTTTTATTCATTTGCTTGCTTCAATCAGATATCAATCATACGAATTTATATTTTCATAATTTTAATCAGTTTTACGCTGATCGTTGCTTAACCTTTTGCATCCATTTAGTTTGTCTAATTAATTAAAGTAGATTTCAATTCTCCTTTCAATAGTCTCTCAATCAAGCAGACTTTCTCAATTCAGATGTTAATTTCTCATAGTTTTCGTCGTGTATTTTTAGTCTCTCCATGGCAATTTGAAGCCCCTGCGATTTATGTGGAATTGAAATAAAATTCATGTGCATATTTTTGTTGGTCTTTTTAGTTTACAAATTTTGGTTGAATCCGACCTGCCCCCTCGATATAAAACTGGCACAACAATTTTCCATTTTCAGATTCGCATTTTCCTATTATTATTTTGTTCTCGTTGCATTTCGTTTAGTTTTTATTTTGTTTTGTGCTGCTGTTGTTTAGAGGGGCTTTTTTTGGGAGCGGAGTCGCAGCCACTTCCGCCCCAAGTTTTGGCTTTGTTTTTGTCTACTGCCACGCTTTTTTCACGCTGCACTTGGGAGTACGAACTAGACTGGGGTATAAGAATGGGGAATATTCCCCATCCATGGCGGAATAAAAATCTTTGCCACTAGCTGGGTCCATAAAATATGGCGTGTGCGTCTCTTGCTTTGTTTGCGTTTAATTTGGAGCGGGAAATGTCAAAAAGCTACACAAAATTGAGTAAACAAACCATTAAAGAAGATTATGAGACTTATAAACATAAACTAAACGGGAGAGAATTTGCTCAAAATGAGAAATAAAAAAGATTGAGCTGCCAGCAAATATGCAAATTGAATAGTGAAGCGAGGAAAAAATAAGATAACTACGGCCTGGCCTCAGTTTAATCGTTGTTAACTTAATTATCAAATGGGTCTTTCGAGACTTTTGTCAGCTTAACAGTTTTTAGTTTTCCGTTTTTCGTTTTCAGCTTTTGGCTTTTAGTTCTGCTCGACAAATTTGAAATATGCATTAAGTCTTTTTTCGGGTGCACACTCATGAATATTCAACGGAGCCAAACACTTGATGAACTCGTAAATTTTCCAACATCGCCTTTTAAATATGCATGAAAATTAAATTGGCCTTTGGCTGCACATAAGCTGATATTTAAATGCATATATTTTATAGTTTATTGCTTATAGTTTATTGCCTGGCCGTCACTCTCGTATACCGGAACAACTTTATTTGTATTTTTTAGTGGATTTCTAACAATTTAATTTCAGACGCTTTTTCGATTATACATAGAAAATTTTTTATTGTGGAAACTCTTTTTATTTGTAAATATCAGGCTAAATGATCTCACACGTGTACATATTTACACATTTACCTAACACCAGGTTTGGTGCCAAGATTGATGGATAGATAATGTGACTGATAAATCTCCATTACGCAGCATCCTTCTGCTGCCTGCCTGCTTGCCTGCCATTGAGAGTTAATTTGAAGGCACAGGAGACAATGATTTGATTTTCGGCACTGTCATTGTCATCCTTAGCAAGGTGATTTGTGGACACGCCCTGCCATTGGTAAACTGCCAGCCAGTTTCCTCTTCATTTGTCATAGCCCACAGACACAAACACGAAGTGATTGAGAATAGGCGCAACAAACAAAAAAACAAAAAAAATGTTGCAGCCATAAAATTGTCGATTGATTGGCATCAATGATGGCATTTTAACCAAATCACAGACGCATTCAGTACAGATACCTCAATCAGATAGGGACGAAAGGCCACAGAACGCCAACGTGTCATCGTTAAACCAGCCATAAAGTTTCATCTGCAATCGACTGAAGGTGTCTGCCGTCAATTGTCCTCTTATAAAACTAAACGCCAAATCGTTTTATAGTTCTGCCTAAAATGAGCGAACATTGAAGGCACTCGGGCAAAGCTTAGGCTGGATATTAGCCCATGATAAAATAGACATCGATCAAAAATGCTGATTCAATCAGCGAAATTTTTATGCATTTCAAATTGAAATCAAACTTGAAATCAAACTTCAATTATGTGTCTCAAATTCAAATTTTAAATTCATTATAATTATGCAGTTATCCAATTAAATACATGTATCAATGTATAGGCAGCTAGAAATAAATGATGTTATTTTATGCAGTGAAATTATTTGAAAATGTTTTAAATATGAGTCTGCCAGAGGCAAATTGTATTTGGCGAAATGATATAATATCGATTTCCCTATGTAAGCAAAGCAGACAACTTGTTTTCTATTCGCTGTGTGCAGAGACAGTGAATGAAAGAGAAAGGGCGTGTGTGTATTAAAGCATTTCAAGTGAAAATAAATAGTACGAGGCAATAGCAAGAACAACGGACAAGAGCAACAAACATCAAAGGATGCAGCGCACACACTCAGCAACACACACACACAGAGATACACAGAGCACACATTCACATAAGTAGAGAAAATCGCTTATGCAGGAAGCACTTTTCTTAGGGGCTCCTGCTGAGATTTTCCACGCAGTGACGGCTGCTGCCGCTGCAAGGATAAGAGCCCAAGCTCTTATCCCCTAACTCTGCGGGCTCTTTTTGCTGCGCTGTGCTGCGAGTGCTGCTGGTTTGTGTGGGAACGTGATTTCAGCATAATTCCTTATATCAGCGCATAAATGGAGCATGCCAGTGACACACACACACACATAGGGAAACAAACACTCACATAGTCACAGTCACAGTCACGGCCACATGCCGCCAGGAGCCAAAGGACCAAACTGCACTTTTCCAGTTTAATGCGGCAGGCATGCAGGCAGGCAGGCAGGCAGCCGCACGGGAAGAAAGGCGTCCGACAGTGGCTCTCAGCTCTCAGAGCTCACATTTATCGCTGGCGGGTCAAGTACATTAAAAGCAAATGCCAAATTTGTTGAAAGTCCCAGCACACATATGTGAGAAGCACATGCAAAACGTCCTTAAAATTTCCAAAAGTCTAACAGCTCGATTTGTGACGCTGGGCAGCTAAAGAGTTTAACTTATCCATATGCAGACAAGGATTCCGTAGCTTGAAATTATTATCACGCATCTTAAAATTCTTACTGGATATGACAATGAATGTATTGCTTTGAGTAAGGATAAACCATCTGGACTGTTTACCTGAGAGACCTTTTTTTATAATTAAAAATGTTTATTAGAGCAGTTTGTTTTTATCACTGAGGAAAATAAGTCATTAAGTCACTTAAGCTGAAAAAGTCCGAATTTATTGGATTCTGTTTATTTGTAATCATTGCTCTGTCTACCTTTCTTTTCTAGATTGATTTACCCAAAATTAAAAAATTAAGGTTTGTAATTTTTTTTAATATTTTTTAAATATTTTTATTTATTTTTTTAATATTTTTTAAAAATATTTTATAGAGAGACTTTTCTTCCTTAGACACACCTAAAGTAATTTTACTAATACATAATGACTTATTCACTAAATTGATTCTGTATCTTCACTATTCAGAGAGAAAATATGATTAAACTTCAGCCTGACCCTGGACAAGTCCAATTCCATTAATTCAACTCTGCTTGACATTATTCTAATAATTTTCTGATATATATCAAATATACTACACACATAACTCTTCAAGCTACCCACGACATGCATAAAAAAAGCCGCACACAAGACCGAATCCGAACATCATTCAGTTTTCGAAAATCGAAAATCATCGAGTGCCAATTTACAATTTGTAAATCGAAAAGGCAACCGACGCCAATGCGCAATCCGCAATTCCCATTCCGCAGGCGGCGTTTGACCAACAGGCGGATGAATCGCCAGCGTCAAAGCCAGGCCCAAGCCCCTGCCTTGACCGCATCAACATACACACATGTATATATACACTTACACATATATATATATATATATCTATATATCAAGTTCACACACGAGCTAACACTCAGACACAACCGTGCGGCATGCACATCGATAGGTGTGTATGCCAAAGCCGAATCATGAAATTCGAGCGCTTTAAAATTGAGCCCATTGATTTTTGTGTTGAGCGTGTCCTGGTCTCGCACCGAACTCTACTATCGTGTGTGTGATTGTGTGTGTGTGTGTTTTGGTATTTGTTTTAAAAATATTTCTGGCTTTGCCGCATTTTCATTCATGCCACACAGCAGCGTCAAAGGCACCAACCCAAACCAAACCATGCACATTCACATTCACATATCCATTCGGAGGATGTTCTGTTGCGGGTGGGTAATTTTTCAAGTACTTGGGTGCCATGTTCCAATATTGTTTGCTTAGCTTCTGTGAGTCAAGAGAGCGTAGCAGCAGCAGCAGCCGTCGGCAGCAAAGGGTCGGGATATCCTATGTGTGTTTTATGGTTTTTTCCAATATATGTATTGGGACAAGAAATCAAGGATTAAAATGAACAACATCCGCCCAGGACTTTGCTTATTTGCGTTCGCGCTTAGCGCCGTCAAGGGTTTTGATTTCATCAGCCAGGATGCTGCGGGTGTCCCAAAAAAATGCCACCATTTATCCAAATTGTTGTACAAATATTTGGCTTTCAAAGTTGGCTGCAAAAGGAAAACAATGAGACGACCTCTGACCTCTCACCAAAAAAAAAAAAGCAGCAGCAACGAAATTCTTTATTGAATTAATGGATTATTTCTGTGTCAAAACATCTGCTCTCGCCAAGCGAATTACTTTTTATTATTTTTTCTTTCTGCATTTTTTACATTTCTATTTTTATTATTCATACAAAGCAGGACCCTGACATATTTATGCCTTTTTGCGTCGAGAGCTTAAAGCCTTCATTTATATATATATACATATATTTATATATATATATATATATATATATATATATATATATATATATATATATATATATATCAATAATTGTAGAGAAATTAACAATTAAATCTCCAAAGAATTCCTGGAATCCAATTACAGTTGAAAGGTTCATTAAAAAGCATTGAAAAGCTTTTGTCGCTAGGCAACAAAACATTTACTAAAAGTTCCCGTTACAGCCATAATGCTCGTTGTCATTTTTTTTTTTGCAAACGCCTCCGCTTCTGCTGAGTGGACTGACCCTGAAAGTGGTATTATGATTTGTGTGGTATTTTTAGATTCATACGCAGCGCTGGAGCCACGAAATGACCCTATTTTCGCTTTCATCGTCAGCAGCTATATAATTGTTTCCCCCTTGTGGAGCTGCAATTGTGCAAACTACAAATCCTGCCAAATAGTTTGTTGCATGTTTAAATTACATTACGGACCACAAAAAAACGGCCACAAGCACAGCTGGTGCTGTGCACAAATACAAAGAGCAAAGCACAAAAAGCCATGTCAATTTTCTATTCCAATTGGCCAAACATACAAAAGCCAAGGGCTGGCCATGTGCTGGCGGAGCGAGCGGCCGGGCGGACAGGCGGGCGGTCATGGCAAATACAGTTGTAGGCTCGTTTTTATTTTTATTAGCCACATTCATTCCAATTGCGGCTACTCACACATAACATACACACACACATTTAGATGGAGTTGGAGCGGGCACCTAAACACATGCCACAAATTGGCCAAAAGGAAAATCGAGGCGTTTGGTAAACTTTATTTTTTCTTCGTTCGCATTAAAATGCACTTGTTAACAAGTAATTTGTCGGGGAATGGCAGATATTTGCTTATCGCCGTCATGAAATCAGTTCAGCGAAATAAAAAAGGTTGAATATTTGATTAGATAGCAACGCTGCCGGGCGACTGGGGGTCTGCTGACCCCGAAACCGGCAAAGAAAAAAAAGGACAACGATTTCTATTTTGCATTTAATGTAGTCAAAACAGTTTGAAGCTTATTGTGTTCTTGTTGTAGCTTGTAGTTCACTGCCTGATTGCTAATTGAAGCTGGGACTTGGGGGAAACATTTCATGAACTATTTATATAATAAGAACTTGCACGCATATGAAGCGCAGGGTGAAGATGCACTTATAATTAAGATAAAGACCGCTTTATATGGGGGCGAATTATGGAACGCTCTTCCCACACACAAACAGAAAATTAAGTACTTCAATAAGTCTCAAAAGTAATCTTTGTTAAAGCAGGCCTGAAGAGCTAAAGAAAACCTCATTACGCACACAGAGGGGAAATCGGAGCTATATGTACTTATACTGCTTATAACTTTAACACTTAAGCCGCAATGAAGTCAACTTGCCGCACTTGAAAATAATACTACAATATGGTTATGGTTTTACAACAAAAAACATAGAGAGAAGAAAACAAAATACGAAGCAAGGAGAGTCAAATGAAATCCCCAGTGAAACCAAATCAATTTCAATCAAACAAATGCAACCGTCCGAGGAGAGGCTCAGGCATCGAAATCCACTCAAGTGAACCAATAAAAAAGAAGAAATAATACAAACAAGGAAAAAATCAAGCCCAAGCAGGAAAAGTCAAGAAATTAAAGGGCCGAGGGGTTGAGCAGCAAGTGGAACAGAGTTTGGGCACTCTGAGAATGAAATTGAAATGAAATGCATGTTACAAAATAATTGAGAATAATCGAGTTTAAATCACATTTACTTAACGCTGATGATGATGATAATGACGATCAGCTGTGGATGGCATCGATAACAACGACAACTGCTGTCAATGGAGCGCGATTTGAGGGCTGCCTGAGACGACTGTCACAGTTTGTCACCAGCATCAGCATCAGCAGCATAAATCCAATTACACATGGCACAATTCCAGTGAGGAGTATATATGCATGTTATATACTCGACAGACGATTTGTATGAAAATTTAGAGCCCACCCCGCAATTGAATCTGAGTCACATCCCGGTCACAGTTGCAGTTGTCACCATCAACAAATCGCTGGGCCAGCCAAGCGCAACATTACAAACTCGAAAAGTGCATTTCCATTTGCCAAGCGCAGTAATTAACGGTGGATGTGTGTGTGTGTATGTGCATGTGTGCGTGTGTGTATTTGGGTATGTATGCTGTATTTCGATGCCAGATGTTTGACCTGAAAGGTTACGCCTCCCTTTCGAAAATACTCGAGACCAAAAGTCAACACACAATCGAGCAAATAAAATATAATCATAGTAGTGTGCGGTAATGAACCAACAAGGACAACAATCCACAACCGGAAAAGCCAAAAACCTTCAAATTTCCATTGATAATTGCATGAAATTTAACGAAAATTCACTTCATGTGCGGGAAATACATTTCAGATAACAAAATTAAGTTTAGGTGGGAATATATTTGGAATAACTTAGTTTCAAGTCAATGAGATTGATTTCATTTGATATCTGTAAAGCTATAAGAAATTTTAATTTAGTTTAGATTATTATTTACTAAATATAACTTCAAGACAATACATATGGAATTTTAAAAATATTTTTTATAATTTTTATTTTTTTTTTATTTTATCATTTGATATACATAACAAATCTAATTCATTAAAATTTGCATTAAACTTTAGGGAGTATTTTATGAATTGTTAAACCTTAGGCTTCATACATAAACGTCAATAGGCAGCTCAGAACCACATACGAGTTCGTTATGGGTCGAGTAAGCCCAAACTAACCTTTATTCAGGAGATATAAAAAAGTAAGAGCTGTCAAAATGTTATTCCCATTTTCTTTTTAATTTAACGCTCATTTTCGAGCCACAACTGAACTTCCGACCAAACACAGAGCAACCCCTCCACCGAAGTGTT
The DNA here is from genome assembly GCF_003285905.1 of Drosophila hydei. NCBI lineage: Eukaryota > Metazoa > Arthropoda > Insecta > Diptera > Drosophilidae > Drosophila > Drosophila hydei. Next base: position 4,398,564 of record NW_022045656.1, read on the forward strand.
AATGTCTAAATTGCTTTTTTTGTTGCTGTTGTATTGTTCGTTCGTTTGGGTTCGGTTCGATTTGGCTCTGTAACCCTGCGCACTTTTCAACATTTCCATTCCCAAACATTTCGACTTGTGTTTTTGTGGTTACGCTGTTTATTTTTCAATTGAGGTTTTGACGCAATTCCGTCAATGGAGCTAGCAATGTTTTATTTATGCCGCCCCCTGCCTAAATTGCGCCCGGAACGATGAGTGTGTGCGTGTGAGTGTGCAACCCCATCAGCTGGCTTCGATACATGTGAAATGGAATCTTCAACTCACCTTCATCAGCCGTCGCCGGGTGCTGTTCGCCAAGGCAGCCGGGGACGTTGAGGACCAGGGCAAAGCCAACTAGGGCAACCCACAGGACTGGCAAGAAAGACGACTCCTTGCTGCTGTTGTTATTACAATAGTTGCTCTCATTGTTGTTGTTCTCGTGGCAGTTGTTCTTGTTCGTTGTGCACATCGTGGCAATCGCGCGCTGCGGCATTTCGCAGAGTGGGGCAGGTGCTCGATCTATTATAGTTTTAACTTTGATATTGGCTGCCTTATTTATTCGGTTAGCAGTGGGTGTTGGGCACTCACCTGGCCCCGTAGAAAAGTCCTTTTCACGTTTGGGTTGTCAGCGCTTAAAGTTTTCGCGTTGCGTTTGTTAATTTGGCGTTTTTCATAAGTATTTCATTTCGCCAGGGCGCTTTTCCGAGTTCGCATTTGATGTTTGTATTGTGTTCATTGTAGTGCATTTGCATGCATCACTCTCGCTCTCGCTCTATCTCTTTCACGAAGTGGCCACAGTTTGTTTTTCGCTCTATAAATGTGGTTTTTCGTGTTGTTTCAGTTTGATTTGATTTGCATTTGGTTTTTGCCATAGCCATGCGCCACTGTAAATAGAAAATGGAGAATTTTCACGAATTAGTTTTCATTTATGCATAGCAACAAATACAACAACAAATAAAACGGCAGCAAAATATTGAATTGCAATTGGATTGAATCATTTTTTATTTTCATGTTGTGGCATGCAAAGAATTTTGATCGGTTCTTTTATAAGATTATCAAACATTTCGTTGCCACGACTTGAGCGGATTATTCTCGTCATCATTTTTTTTGCTTGCAGCCTTTATCTAACCAAGCCGATTTGTGCAAGTGCAGTTATACACTTTAGATTTAAAACAGACGATGCATAGCCTAAAATTAAATTATTTTAAGTTAAAAAATATTAAATGAACTTATTCATATACATTTATTAATATGGCGTGCATTTCTGATGAACAAATACTTTATATGTACATAATATATTAAGGGAAATTGCCTTGCCTTGCCTTGCTTAACATTGTTTTACTTGTCGAACACAATCGAAATGTGTTTGGCAAACATATTCCACCTTAAAGTGCAATAACAAGGAGTTGAAATAAGAGTTCGACAAGCGCAGCAGCTGAGAGGAAAGACGAAATGCCTGTGGCATTAGCTACCTGGTAAGAGGAAGCGAGGTCATGGAGGGTTTTGCTTAGGAAAAATAACTCATTTCGAATGCATGGCCTCTGCCGAAGACTTTAGTAATCATTTTGATGGCAACTATTTAAATATTAAAAATGCCTGAAAGCGGTTTCAATGCTCGACATGCACAGCCTGGGAGCAATATGGCTAATAGATTACAGTGCCCACGTCGGACAGCAGCCAAGTGACCAGGTTGCAGTCGGTCAGCTGCTGGGGCCCTCGGCCAGAGTAAATAATAAATAAATAAATATTTATTTTAATATTAAAGAACAAGAATGCTGAGCTGTCGCCTGGGGCTTAATATGAAAGGAACATTTTCGTGAAGCTTTCAACATGACAAAACAAATTGACCTCAATATTTTTTTATAACAAATAACTCAGGATTGTCGTGAAGTCGACCAAAAAGGTCGTAAATGTAACCAAATAAAAGCGCACAGGGTGAGCACAACTTATTCACAACTTACACACACACACACACGCGTATATACGCCCACTGGGGGGCTGTCATTCACAGCGAAAGTCTCGGTTGTGTGGCCAGGTGAAATATTGCTTAATATGAAGTAAATACAAAGATTTAAGTAGCAATCAGGCTGCAGCGAGCGTTTCCCCTCGACTTGTTACGTATGTGCTCCACTTTATTTTCTCCATTCTGTTTTTAGCAATTTCGCAAGCTTTTCTTTCGGCCAAGCTAAGAGCTTTCCAGCGATTCCTTAAATGCAAACACATACATACATACATTGAATTAGAGGGAAGAAGCTTGAAGGCGCCAATAGAAACAGGCGCGCTCCCAGATGGCTCGGGTCATACAATAGACTAATGCTAATTGGAAAATATATTAACATTGAAAATTGAAATGTATAACTAATAAAATTTGACATCTCTTGAAAAAGAGACTCGTTTCAATTGTCGATAACCGTAGTAGTTTCCTGCTTTATTCTTCGTCAATCATCAGCTCAGCGTATTCACTATTTTCGGATTCAGACTCATCGTCGTTGGAATCGGCCTCATCTTCATCTACAATAACAATCATCGGTTTACCGTATTTGTTCTCATAATATGTAAAATGTTTGCGGCAAACCGGACATCGGCGATTACAGCGCACAATCTCACAGTAAGCGTCCATGCACTCAAAGCAAAAGGAATGCTTGCATAAGAGGACTACCTCGTTTTTCTTGGTCATCAGGCAGAAGGCGCAGCAGTCCAGCTCATTATTCATTGATTCCATTTTGCATTCAATTTTATATATTTTTTAAGAATCTCGGATTTGCACTTTTCGACAAGTTTCGAAAAGTAAGTGCCATATATTAATAAGAATATTTAAAAATCAATCAGATATAGGAATATAAAGCCATATGAATTAGACTTAAACTTAAGATAAATGAGACTTATGGCATCTGTTTCAGTTCTATCCTGCGCTGCGCTCCTGAGCGCTTGCTTAGCTCGCACTGTGTCAAAGGTGAGCTACAATCCATGTGGCGGTTGGAGCCGAAATAAAAGTAGCAGCCAGCTGGCTGTGAAAACGAACTACCAACTAGCAACTGGCAACTGGCAACTGGTAACTGACTACAATGCATGAATTGCCATTCATAATATTAGCGCGTCGAGGCGATGACGAGGACAACGAGGACGAGACACGTTGAAGCAAACAAAGAGCTTGAGCCATGTGCAGGAATATATATAGATGTATATATATATATAAACATATATATAGCATATATATACACACACATAGGCAGGCTGTTGGGCCCACAAACTACACGTGTACGCAAAGCAATCAACAAGCAGGATACGAGGCGAATGAGTAACATAAATAATAAAAATGAGAGTTGCTGGCGCATTCACCTCCTTTACACGGCACCTCTGCACCATTCACAACATTCGCATGAATGATGTCTGAATGGTAAATGTGTGAGTGGCAGCCTGGCAGCCTGACTGGCTCGCAGGCTGGTAGGCGTAAGGATATCTGAACTGAATGGGCCGCACGTTGTGCCGAGGGAGTCCTCGCAGTACGCTGCTTATTTATGCTTCGCCTATTGGCTCCACTTGAGACCCGAGACCTCAGAGCCCAGAGCAAAGAGTACAGAGCTCAGACCTCAAACCAGATACGAACTGTAGTCCTGCCCCTATTAGAATCTAGCGCAAATAGAAAATATTTATGTATTATGCAAAGCAAAACGCGTGGTACATTTGGTCTGGAGACGTTGCCAAATAATGGAAACCTGTTGGCTGAAAATCTAATTTTCATGCACGCACCGAGGTCGAGAGCATCGGGGCCAAGGCGGCCCCAATGAATCCCGCCACGTGTAAATATACACAAATTCAACCGATCTGAGACAGGTTTCTGGCACACTTCAAACACCCACGCAACAGCCGGGCACATAACTCACAAGCCACGGCAAGCGCAGGCGGATAGAGGCTTCACATGGGTATTTAATTTGGGGTTTACAAGCAGGAGACGTTGTAGTCAGGTAAGCGCAGATGCCAAACATTCGCATGCAGAGTCAATACACATATAAACGGATATAGTGAGAGAAACCGTCAAGAGAAATGGACAATTGTTTATGTGCCTATTGTCGATTTGCCTTGCAGTGGAAGAGGAAAAGGATCTCTCTAGAGAATACAATAAAATACTGAATAAATCGGGCAAATGGAAATGCTATTTTCCCCTTTATCTTCCATTTCTTGCCCTCGATGGATTGGCCTATACATATATCCCTATTTCAAGGTAGCTGGCCGTCTTTCTTTAAGCTGCTCAATTCATTTTGTTGATTTTCGGGTTCAGCTACGCAAACCTCGCAAACAATCATGAAATTTTGCACGCCAAGCCAATTTGCATAAGTGATTTGCTGTTGCTGCTGCTTCCTCCTGCTCATACTTGCGACTCGGTTTTCTGTGTCTGTGTCTGTGCTGGGTGTTCTAGCTCGCTTCACATGATCTCTTCATTCACATCCTGGGGCGCATCAAATGCTGTTTTCCTTCATTGAGGTAAACTGCGTCAAAATAGAACAACGTGACAAGCGCCAACAAATTTATGAACACAATCTCCACATGCAAAACGAATTTGAGACTCAACTTGTCCACAGACCGAAAGACTGGACCGTGTCACATTGGCAGCTTGTAGCTGTTGTTGTTGGAGCTTGGGGTGGCGGGCAGCTTGGTGGGCTGCAGTACGTAAAATTAATTAAAAAGGACGCATAGCGTTAGTCAAGGATTGTTGGCACAGACTGTGCCAGACACTGGGCACAGCGGACAGACTTGGGCACACAATGAATGGGCAAAAAGATGTCAACACTTTATTCAAGATGATGACGTCGTCGTCGCTGTCGTTCTCGTTCTCGTTGTCGTTGTCGTTGTGCTGTCCATTGTTGGCTGTCATTGTTTTATATTGCTCTTCTCATCGTCGTCCTTCTGCTGCTGTTGCTGCTGCTGTTTATGAAGTGCCAGGATATCTGCACGTCGCCTTAGAACGGGGCGCATTGTTAATAATAGAATCTTGCTACTATTTTTACTTGTTTCGCGTTACAAACTTCCAGAAAAAACAACAACAATAAGCACTTATTCTTTATTTTGTTTCCACTTGAGTCTGCAGGGAATTTCCTTTGAAAGAGGTTGCTTTGCTCTTTCAATTTCTGTTTCTCTTTCTTTTACTGTTTCAGTCTCAGATTCGGCGTCTTTTCATTTCACGTAACTTCTGTTCAGCCAGCTCTGGGTTTTATGTCTTAATATATCGCCTCTCTGAATAATGAGTACAAGCGTTTACAGACTCGACTTTTCCTCCCCCCATTTCACATTTAAATAATTGAATTTAATATTTAATACTCTGTCAAATCAGTCTTTTCAGAAAACGAAATATTAAAGAAGCTGAGTTTTTACTTGAAATTTAACCACAAATATATATGTATATGTATATATATTATGATATAATTAATTCAATCTGATCAAAGATTTTTGCTTTGAATTGCTGGCATTCCTTTGAGCAGAGAATTTGTATCGAAAATCAAAAGCGTTAAAACTCTTATTAAGCCACTTGGATTAGACGCAAAAATGCTTGGCAAAAAAGCCACAACGAGTCGAAAGACTTTTGCCAATGATATTTAAATGTGCACAAAACTTTCGTTCAGCTTGCCAATATCCTGTAGTCTCTCACTCTCTCCGTCTCTTTCACTCTTTCGCTTTCTCACCCACTCTGCTCTGTTGGTTGGCCAAACAAATTTATTGCTTTATGCAATGTGAACTTTAAAAGTGCAAAAGTAAAAACGCATTTCACATGTTGCTTTGTATATTTAACAAAATGAAAAGCAAATAAAATTGCATAAAATTTCGGTGTGAAAATATTTGCAATGGAAAATGCAATGGCAAACAAAACAAATTTCAATTCCCATTTTTTGCTCTCATTTCTTTGGCGCATATTTTAATAAAAAGTGCGCATATTATATATATATGATCTGCATGCATTATTATTTCAGTGCATTTTTTAATTAATAGCAAAAAGTCAATGCCGCGTGGTTATTCGTTGTCCCTGCGGGGATCAACTGCCAGGACATGGGACACCAAGCAATGAGCACGCGAAATGTCAATGACAACAAACGGCTGAATTGAAAATGATAATAAACGAAAACTATTGCAGCTGTAATTAACTAAAAAATACCCTGGAAAATACACATTCCTATAAGTGTCTGACAAGTACGAAGTTGTTATGTATGTAAGACATCCATAAAGACTACGATTCAATAAAACATACCCTGAAATAATATTATTAGATATTTCTAAAACAAACATATTTCGCATATCAAGATATTGTTGCATAATCAACACTGTAGGGCTGGCCGTGTACAGGGCATACTTCATGGTTAAAAGTCATAAAAAATGCATACATTTAACTGTAATCCATAAAAATATAACAAAAATTGTATATACAAATTAAATCGAACCCTTGCCTTGCCTTCGACTCGCCCCAAAAACTGTTGCATCTTTTATTTCTATATGTATCTCTATCTCTTTCTCTCTCTGCCCGACTGACAATTTGTTTACTTATGAAAAGAATAAATAAAAAAAGAAACTGATTTCCCTTCTTTTTGTTTGTCGCCGCAGTGCGGGTTAAAAAGGAGCAGCCACAGCGCAGCTCGTGGGGTCGCGCTCAAAAATGCCGTGTAACGAGGTGCGAGGTGCGTGGTGCGAGGTGCGAGGTGTGCCAGCACACATACACCTGCACCTACACACATGCAGTCACTCTGGGGATCCTTGGCGTTTTTCAAATGGATTACAAAATGTTTGGAAAATTATTTTCGAATGTGCCGCCAGAGAATTTTTGTGGCTTGGTTCCCCATTTTGCAGCCCTTTTATTTTCGTTCCGTAGTTCACTGTGGCTGTCTGCCACACGGGTCGAGGGTGGCTTATTGGATGGTGGGGATGGTTGAAACATGTTTTATTGGCTCGCTCGCATGTTCTCAAAAATGTATTTCGTGGCGGGTGCTCGAACCAAGGAAATGACTGACTAGAAGCTATGGGCGAGAGACTAAAGGGAGCTGTTGAGTGGCACAACAGGAAATTGTTAGTGGATGTAGCACAGGAGGCCAACTGCCGGAGTCAGTCTACGGACGGGCCTTTGTCTGGCTGTGAATGCGTTTTGCGGTTTTCATAGCCTACGCACGTGCCAAAGGCAAGTTTGGCAAATGTGTGTGCGAGAGTATGTATTAATTGATGCTTTCTATAGTATAGATAGATAAGTAAGCGTATGCGTGTGTGTGTGTGAGCTGTGTGCTGTGTGCTGTGGCAAACAGGATCTGCTACTCACAGCAGCAAGTGGGCTGGGCGTCTCTGCTGACTGTCAACTTAATTGGCTGCGGTGTGAAATTAATTGGATTTTTACGCACTTTATCTTTTGTTTTAATTACCGCCCAAATACACAAGTCAACAGAACGCGTCCAACTACACTGACTAACACACAATTGAATTTTGAAAATGTTTCGATGTGTTACGACACAGCTGCATTAATTGAGCATTTAGTTGGGTTATCGATTTTGCTTATCGCACTTGTAAGTAAATGGACTTTATCTAGCGTCCATTAACTGCTGTGTGTCCCACAGAAGTAATGTACTATGAATTATGATGCGTATAGCATGTTACAACCACCATAACAACTAAAACAATACCTGTAAATAACACACACACACGCACACATGTACACACACTCATAAACAAGCAGCAAGCACTTTGGGCGCACTTTGGACATTACGGAAAGTTCCCTAATTCGCCGGCCAGACGCTCTACCCTAAAGCTGACGCCAGCCAAGCCCCCGGACACAGTCTCTAATGAAGATTAACTTTAACCCACAGCGGCGACAGCATATAAAAATGCCACTTATAAGTGCTTTTGTTGCCTGGGTGCAATATACCCTATAATTACTAAATATATGACATTATTCTGCATGTGTAAAGGGCAAGTTTAACAAATGTTAAATACGAAAATACGACTCTAATTTCAAGGTTTTAATTAGCAGACAAAGCATACCCAACATTTGCGTCACTTGCACAGGGTATACCCTGCTTATATTGCGCTTCTCTGTCTCTCCGGCTACAAGGCTTACTTTGACATATGCATAGCAGCACGAAACAGCGCAACACGCAGACTAAGACTGAGGCTGAGGATCCGAGGAGTTGGGGGCGGCTGTCGCAGGCGCTGGGTCACGCACAGGGCACAAATTTTTCATCGTTAACAGCCATAAAGAAGGCAAAAAGCGACAACAGCCAAGTGACTATCCAGTGGCTGGCACTGGGGTATAGAGCCACGGCCAAGGCAGAGATGCCGACAGAGCTGGTGCAGGGACAGGGATAAACCGCAGCTAATGCAAAAACAAACACGGCGGCCAAACAAATTTGCACATTGCACACACACATACACACGCTCACACACGGCAAAAAAAAAAAAAAGAAAAACCAAAGGAGAGGAGTACTGGAGAGAGACGAAAGGTATGAGCTATATGATATTGTTGGATGGGAGACAAAGACTTTTACTGCAAGTTAACCAACACAGGCGGCGGGTGCTAATAACAAAAACAAGCAAAACCGACAACAACAACAACAACAACAAATGCTACTCCCACAACAACACGTGTTTGAGGTTTTACTTCTTTAAGGCAACAGCAGCATCTCTTTGTCGGCAACTGCTTTGAATCCTTTTTAGCTTAGGGTTTGCTGTTGTGGAGCGCTCAACAAATTGCATAAAAATATAAATAATTTTAAAAAAATGTACAGTTATTACAGCTCTGCTAATCACAAGGCTGCCAGGCCAACAGGCAATTAGTAGGCCACAGTGGGGCAAGTCTTCGGTCTGATTATTGAATATATTCCAACAATACTTGAGTTGAAATGTTTTTTTTTTTACGAACAGATCAGCCGAAGCCAGAAGCAAAGCTAAAGAGTTAATGTCTTAGACTTCAATATCTTGTATATCTGGAATTCTATTTTATATAGGCTGACATATGATACCTAATCTTTATCTATACTATTGGATGAGCATTTGGTTAAGTTATGGCGGGTTTCCTAACTGCTTCTGCACAGTTGCCTTTATCACTATCTTGCAGCACTGTGCGTTCCCCTTAATTTACTACATTAAGCCACTGTGCGTTACGGTATTCAACAGTGGTCGCGTCTTGTTCTGCATTTATAATATTGGTTGTAGCCGCACAGCACATGTGCTGTATTTATGCCTTTGAGTGTGGCGCCAGCGTCATGTGTATGCCACCTAGCTAGAGTCTCTCGCTGTTCCCTTTCTGCTTAACAATATGCAATCCCTTTGGCAGGGAGCGCTGGGCTAAAAGGGGCGACTAGGCGTGAATTATGACCTATTGAAACCTCAAACAAGTCGCACCACAACAACAACAAGATGAGGAGGAACAGGGAGCATCGCACAGCGCATTACAACACCTACGCGCGCCCTGACTCATTCCGTCATTTGTTGTGCAACATATTCACTCTATACTCCTTTCATTCTTTCATTCTTTTATACTTTCTATGGGTCTCGGGGCGCTACGTTCCGTACTGCCAGCAATTTTTACTTTATGACTTTATTTTGTCCTCGTTTTATGCATTTTTTATGCTCGACGTCGCGGTTTTTCTCACTTTGTTGGCCAACAACAAATCCACTCGGCAGTTGGCGTTCCCAGTTCCCAGCTCCCAGTTCCCAGTTCCCAGTTTTCGATCCCATTAGAGAGTATTACCACCCGCCGCTGCCTGTGTCTGTTGTCGGCGCTTAGTTAACTTTTTGCTGTTGTCGAAAGAGTTTTATTATTTATGCATTATTTAGTTGAAGCGACAATTATTGGTTGTTACGAAGTTTTATGAGCGCAGAGGATAATGTAAGACATGTGTGGGGCATTAGTTGTGCCAGGGGTCCCTCGAGGTTGACAATGAAAATGAGGATGCATACATAAACACACAGAGACACACACCCCCATGTCAACTGACAGCCGATCAAAGGCGTGGCCTTTTAACCCTTTTTTGTCAGCCGCACTATGAGTCAACAGACACGCCAAGTTAAATATAGTAGACGAGGCCAAGTAACTGCGCAAATCGGTCGAAAAAATAGCTAAATAAGGCTGGACATTTATAAGCCATAACTAAAAAGCATTAAATTTAATTTATAGATAGCAAAAGCAATAAAACTAGCTCCCAATCTGATTAAAAAATAATTTATAATATTATAATTCCACAAAAAAACGTAATTGAAAAGAAAATGAAATGAAAATGAAAATAAATATAAAACAAACGTAAAGCTGGTTAAATTTAATGAAATTTAACTTGTGAAAATGAAATTAATTTTCCGACAGAGACAGCAATAGACAGATAGACAGAGGAGGAGATTGGGCAGCTAAGGCCAATTTATTGAAAAAGGGACGAAAGAGAATATGAAATGAAATGAAATGGAATGGAATGGAATGGTATGGAATGGAATGGGCAAACGCACGTGCAGCACTGTGCATAAAAAGACCCGACTGAATTATGTACCATAATAAAAAGTTATGACTGTAAAATTTTTTAATTGCACATTTGGGACTTTTCGCTGTTGTTGTTGCTGCTGCGCTGCTGCTGCTGCTTCTGTTGTTGCTGTTGCTGTTTATTTAATTTGAAATTGCGAGCACAGACTGTCAACGTTTTTCTTGTACTTTCTGGGTTTCATTAGACGCAGTAAAACAACGACTTCATCGACATTTTCCCATTCAAATTTGTCGCAAGACAATGACAAACTTTATTTGGCTTTTTTGCGGTGCTCGAAAGTGAAACAAAAGTTAAACACATTACAGCAACAACAGACTGTTGTTATTGTTGTTGTTGCGTTCTTTTGTTTGGACTGGGCAAACATCGTCAGAGTTTTTTCTTTTTGTTTATGCGAAAAATGAGCGATTAATGGCCTTTAGGCAAATGTTTTTCACCGGCTTTTCCTCAATTTGCTTACGTGTGCTTAAGTGTGTGTGTGTGTGGGCGTCTGTGTGTGTGTGTTTGAGTTATGTTTGCTGCTGCTGTTGTTGTTGATGTTTCTGCCTGAATAAGGAAATTGAATTTATTAGCACAATTTTGCGGTTGCGCTGACTTTAAAGACTCGGCCAAAAAAAGATAAATTACGGCCTTCTGAAAATGTATTAAGCTTTTTGTGCTTTGAGGATCAAAAGCAATGTAATCCTTACTTGTTATATATCTATATATGTATTATATTCTGTGGTTTCAAAGCAAATAAAATCCTTCTTAAATATGTTTTTTTTTTTCATTTCTGTTAAGTATTCATTATATTTTAATGAACACGTCAAAATGTGGTTTTTAATTTTTAAAATATTGTTTTAAAGTTGTGCTAAGGACTCATTTATATGTGCTATACTCAACTGAAGTGTTTACTTTACTTTTAATATATTTATTTATACCTGTTTACGAAATCAAGAGAGTATATTCGCTGCCTACAATAGCTGTCTTGCTATTCGTTGTTCTGTTAGTCTGTCTGAGAGGTAAGATGTCAGATGTGGTATATACTCCTGTGTCTCCAAAGCTTATAAGGACTAAAAATTGGAAATTTATATACATATCATTTTTTTTTTGGTATTTGGTAGTTTTAGGAGAGTGGAAAATCGAATAAAACTACTACTTACAACTGGAAAATCTTAACAAGTGGATTACTATTGACTTCTGTTACAGATGGACTATTGTTAACTATTAAATCCCAAAGCTTTCGTTGACCCTTTCTACAGATTTTCTACATATACTGATATCTGCATAGTTATTAGTTAGATTTCTGATATGCTCTAGAAAATTTTAGTAAAAATAATATAAAAAATTAAATTAAAGAGCCAAAACTACTTCATCTTAACTTATTAATTTTTTAATATAACAAAAAGACTTTCTTTCATATTAGAGTTGCCGTTGAAGAGATATAACTAAGAAAAGAGTCTAACTTATTCAGGGAATCTGATAAGTTAAACAGATCATTCATTGCGACTTTGTAATACTTTGAGTGGCTTTCGTATCGTTAACGATTATTATGCACTCATTTGCGCCCAACATTTTTTACATTTTAATTTTTTCAAATCTGTAAAAATATTTTCTGTACTTAAGTCAATTTTTTTCACATGAACATTAAGTATACAAACATCATTTAAGTGTTTACATTTAAGAATCTTTTTTTTATCAAATAAACGGTATTTACAATGTTGATATTTCAGCTTTAATAACTTTCCAGAATGTTCGCCAGTTTATTCTATAGCAACATAAGTATTTTTTACTACCAGCCTTCACTGTTACACGAGCCAATTATAGTTATGCTTTGGCTTATAAATACTTTTTACAGAATCTATAAAAAAGCGAAAGTTTTCCAAACGGAAACCATTAAAAAAGTTCCGCCAACAGAACTCATGCATATGATGAGCCATTTGGACAAGAGCTAATTTGCTTCCTGCTTTTATAACATTTTTATTTTAATCTCGCCAAGTAAATTTACAAATTAATTAAAACAACAAACAAAGCGGCGACAGAAAAGGACAAGCAACAGTCCGCCCAGTGCCACAGGTCCAAAAAGTCACAAAATGCCAAAATAAAAAAATATTAAATAAAAAAACTGAGCCGCTAAAAAAGCCAAAAAACCGCAAAGCAAAACCAAAAGCAACAGAGCCAACACCAAACAAACACACACATTAAAACGAAAACAAAATTAAGGCACTAAAACAACAACAACAGCAACAACAACAATGAGCAAATGTCAGCGAGTAGTTGAAAAGGCAATTTCCACAAGCGTCTGGCTGTGGCATACAGCACGATATAGGAGCCACCAGTCAGGAGCAGGAGCAGGAGCAGGCGGACGGCCATCAGCAGCTCCCCGCTAACCCAAAGGACCAGTAAATGAAGGAACACCGCAACAATAACAACAGCATGCACAACAACAACAACAACAAGCCACAACAACAACAACGAGTCACAACAAGGACAACGACAAAGAGTCCGTCGCGCCGACGGCAAATGTAAAAAAGTCAAAACTCGGCGAATCGCATGGAAAAGCGCGCCTCGGAAAAGCGCGTAGAAAACGCACAGAAATAATAATAATAAAAGTGGGCAGCACCACCGAGCGGATGGGCAGGTGGCTGGCGGTGGTGGGTGTTGCTTTTTGACGGTTTCAGTGAGCACAGTAAATTATAAATTAACGCTGCAGGCGACACGAGGTCAACGTGGACCCGGTGGAGCTGGCTCCACAGCACCACCGAAGCTTACCCATTCCAGTGGTTGGTTTTGGTTTTGTTTTTGTTTATTTCTGGTTTTTGTGTTTGGTGACTGTGTGTGTGTGTGTGTGTGATGTCCTTTTCACGTGCGGCAAGCTGACCGCAACAAAAAAGGGGAGCAAGGGCAAAGACGCATGGCACGGAGCCAACTTGAAGTGGTCAAGTGGTTCGACAATTGCTGGCCAAAAGCAACGCAGCGTGGCACACACCACATATATTTTTGGTGTGAGGATTTTGAAATTAAGTTCTGGCAGTGGAAGCGACAGAAGCCAAAGAGACTCCAATTGAAATAAAGATGTGAGTTAAGCAGAGCTCAAGAGCTGTTGGCTAAATGGAATGAAGTTGTACGGCAAAGATTTATAAACAGATTGAATAATTGGGAGTACCAAAGCTGGGACTTAATAATAAAATTCAATTAGTTTTCATTCGATTTGGGACTTAAAATCTTATTAATTAAATACTTATGCTAAAAAACAAACTTGGCTTAAACCGTTGCTAACTGAAACTCGAATTCAATATATTTCTGCCAAATATTGTTAGACTGAACCATAGAAAAATCTATTATTTAGGCAATTGTTAGTATATTTTGCCCATAAAGTACGGACAAAGGTGGCTCCTTGACTCACTTCTTGGGCATTAAAATGGCTTGAGTAAAAAGATCTAACTTAACTTAATTTGCTATGCATAAGTTCCTAAGGTACTTTTCTAATCATGTTGCAGCACTGTAAAGCAGCACAGCTAGCCCCTTAGGGAAACGGAGGGCGGGGTTGATTGGGGATTTGACTGGGTACAGCAACCAGGAACGGCTGCAGGTTCACTCAGGTAATGTGTACATATACACTTATGCCATACGCATGATATATTTGCGGGCAACATGCAGTTAGGACGGGGGCGTTACCGGCACGCTATACAAAAAACGGACCACCCCCTTTTTAACCACCTTCTCCCGCCCTGCAGGCACACCCCAAAGGCTGACTTGGGGGTCAGTTGCGACACGCGTGCACAATTAAAAATTTTCATTGACTTGAAACATGGACATGAACGGACATCCGTTATGCGGTGTAGAGAGTGGATGTGGCCAAGAGGGCGTGTGGGGGCATACATTAATGTTAACTTAGTGTTATGCAAGTTGAGGGACATTCATAATGTTAATTTATTTTCAACATATGCAAATTACTTTGTTATTTAATCCTTGTTGTAATCCGCTGTATCCCGTTTTTCGTTTTCGTATTCGTTTTCGGTTTTGTTTTTGCTTTTGTTTTCCTCTAAGTTCTCCTCTTTTCCTTTTTACCACGCTTTGTGTGTTGTCCCGCTCTAGCAAACGTGCTAATTTAATAATTCACACTTTTGCACGCACGCACACATATACACCCACACAATATTCGTTTTCTTTTTGGAGCCGCACAGCTGCAGCGTCCATTAGCTGCACTCTCTCTCTCAATTTGCTCGCTTTGTTGTCATAAAGATTCAGGCTTTCAAATTTGCTTTACTTCTCAATTGTTGTTTTAGGGCCAAGCAACCGTTGTTTGCTGCTTGTGCGTAACGGTAACGGCAAACAGGAACGAGAGACACAGAAAAAGGATCGCGACTAACTGAAGCGCGCTTTGTTTTAACTGGTTGCCGCTAAGGATCTTGGCTGTTAATCGTTATCTGAACAGACGACTTTATATACATACATACGTATATGTATGTATATACGGTATGATAACACGATATGACGACGACAACAACGGCGACAGACGTACGCACGAACGAACGCGATTCGTTTTTTGAACGTAGCACCAGCCGCGACAACAACCACCACGCTTGAAACTCTCGGCAACACTAAGTGGACGTTCGCTTAGCCCATGCATACGCATGTTAGCCAACTGTGTGGCATGCGTTTCTCTCACCAATGCTACATTTCTGTTAGCTAACAGCATTGTGGGGAATATGTTGCTCTCTGCATGTGGATTGTGACTTGCTCGCATGCGCTGTTGAGTGTAATTTAAACGTTAAAGTGCCAGCTATGAACGATAACTACTGTTAACTGCTGCTACTAGACTTGAAACAATACAAATAGCTACAAATATCTGAAGCTTTTTAAATTAATGTGTGTCATTAGTAAGTCCGTTACTTAGTCAGTCATCATCAACATAATTATCATAAATCAATGTCATGTTGTTCATATTTTGTCTAATTAGCTGTCATTAATCGTAATGCTTACAGTATTTGCATAAAGATTGATTAATATGTTGTCCACTTATTTACATGGAAGCACTTTAGGGGTCTTGGCAATATGTCTCATGAGCTTACAGAATGACATACTTTCTGACTTGCGATCCACAGGACAAAAAGAGCTCTCACTTATTGTCAATGTTATCTTCTCTCGAGTCCTCATGTGGATCGTATGTAGCTGTTAACAGTCATGTTAAGCAATGACGGTTTTTTCGGAGTCTTAGAAATAAATTTGAAAATTTTAGAAAATTTGTATTGCAAATGTGACATATATGAGTTGTTTTCTTATTTGTGTGCGATTTGTATGGCATTATTTCATTTAAAGTTGTAATTATATATTTCATATGGTAAAACCTTCGTTGAATTGTGTTAGCTTAAGAACTTCAAGTTTTGTTTGAAAATTAGGAGTAACGCAATCCACATACTGTGGAAGAGTCTTTCGTGCTGTTAATGACAGAGAGAAATACTTGACTTACATTTCGGACTTATGTTAGACCAAGTTAGTTAAATCAACTAACATTTTAACTGACCTGCACAATATAAAGCACGTAACGTTAAGTGTTACATGATTCCATATAATTGCATACTTTATATACATGTATTTCCTTAGAGTAAACACGAGTTAATTATGTATATTTACACACAATCCAACAGATATGGTTCTGTCATACCATTCTTCATCCGAATACCTGGAAGGTAATCGGGCACTTAAATCGCTGGCAAGCCAAACAGAAGCGATTTCGCTTCTGATTCTTATCTGAATTGTAAGTGATTAAATCAGAAAATGCGCAACCGAAACTGAGACCGGGTCTTGTGCTTAGGAGATGAATGCAATTTGAATACAGTAAATGCGTTGCGATCTGCCTTTTAAAGTATCAAAATACAATAACAAACGCAACAACAACAACAAGACACCATTCACGTCCAGACTGGGCAACAAAGGTTGGTAGAGAGAGAGAGAGAGAAAAAATAACAGCGATTTTAATACCAATTAGGATACTTTTTCAGACTTAAATCGGGCAATGCGGCAAATGAAATGCGAATGAAACGTCAAGTGGATGTTGGCCAGGCCAACAACAAGCACGGGAAGAAGAAGACGAGCATGAAGACGAGTGCACTGCCAACCTAAAGAAATGGAACCTGTTCACCTGGGCACGCGGCAGCAGCAGCAGCAGCAACAACAACAAGTGTGCAGGGCAGCTGAGGAGCGAAAAAAATTAAAAAACTAAATAAAGCAATGCAGGAGCAGGGCAAGAGGAAGGTGGAGCGGACAGAGGCCAGCAGGTAGCAGCCACCAGCCAACAGGCAGCAGCAGCAGGCAGCAGGCAGCAGGCAGTGTAGTAAAGATTAAAATCAGAATGACAGTAAACAGCGGCAACAGCAGCAGAAATGAAGAGCGAAAGAAAATAATGCAAATTCAGATGGGTATCAAAAGTTGAAGATCTGGAATAGGAGGGCCGGCGAGGGGGCGGGCACAGACGAAACGCCAGGACAAGTGAATAGGCAAAATGCATAGAGTTGGGCATGAGTATGAACACTATGATGGATATGAAGCATTCAACAACAGGCAACAATGCGCGTTACACGGCACAAAACTTCCACTGCTGACCCCGCTGGCTCTTCACGTCTCCCAACTTCTGTTAGCCAGAGGTCGTTGACCTGCAGCTAGCCAGCAAGTGGCATGCTGCCCTGTAGCTGGGTAGCTGTGCCATAATGAAAAGATGCAACTGCCAGAAAGGATAAACTTGTCAGTCATCATGGCAGTGACAAGTACTCCAAAGGAAGCACGCCAAATAGGCAGGGATTCACGTCTATCTCTATCTCTCTCTCGCCTCTTCTTCTCTATTAATAGATTTTCAAGTTTTCTTTACATTTATGTCATTCTTAACTACCTGATAAACTCTGTTTTCGAGCAGCTAAGAATCGGCCGCGTTTCCTTCTGCAACACAAATTCCATTTAAATTCGTAAAGGCAGCTTAAATTGTTTACCTCTCTGGTCGGAGGTTATCGTTTCACTCAAAGATAATATTATGCACAGTATTATTCACTCCCTCGCTTAGCATAGAGCGGGCCTATTGTCGATGCTCCTACAAAGGGTATTCGGTGCGTCGGTAAAATATCAAAGCAAACAGCAGAAATGTTGTGAATGCTTTGCTTTCAAGTCGTCACAGCTTTAAGATGCTTTCAACATGCTGCACGAATGTCCTTTGGCCGCTACCTAAGCGAGCCGCACTTTGTTTTACACATAATCTTCATTATAATTTCATTGTCTTGGCTGCTGTCCCGACATCCATCGGGGTTTTTGTTGTTATCGCACCTGTTACACTTCTTCGGGCCTTCCGTCTTTTCCGAAGGCCCTCGAAACTGGCCGGCGCTTCGATTTTATGGCCCTCATTAAAACGCGCCATGCTCTCAGGTATTTCTGCCACGGAAAATTCATTCACTTTAGCATTTTCCACTTTTATATGTTTTTCCAACGAACTCGAACTCGAACTCTGACGATTTACCGAAAGACAAAAGTTTTTACAAATGTGATTTATTTGGCTATATCAGCAGGAAATCGAAGAGTTATAGTGAAAATTCTCTCAAAAAGATCTCTGAACTATAATTTATTCCAAGTACTTCTGAAGTAAACTCTATAAATTATTACAGACTATTAGTAGAGCTGGCTTACAAAACGCTTAGAGACTCTTGGGCAGTTAAGTCTTGAATTAAATTTTGTCTTCACCTTCGAATTTGCTCAGTGTATTCATTCACAAATTGCGCATCAATTTGGCTGGCATTTAAAGAAATTTTTATATTCATTTTTGTGCGCCTATTCCGCGTTTATTATTTGCGTTGCAGAGCAGTTCAAAGCTAACAGAGAGCGCTGAGGGTCTCACCGTTTAATGAATTTTTATTTGAGAAAGACCTCCGCCTGCCCCCTCGCGAGGAGGTCATAAAAAGGGTTCACAGACGATTTGCTCGAATTAATTGCGACTGCCATTAACGCAGCGAGTCGGAGACAGGAACGTCACTTGGCACCGCCCAACGCCCGTCCCCTTGCCATTGGCATCTCAGCCCGTTCCATCCCATTCCTGGTACATTTTCGACGAAATTACGAGTATTTGTGTGTAATTTGTTTGCGCCTTTGTTCCCAGCCCCAGACAGAAGAGAAGGAAATTACAAAACATTTTTTATATATATATATTTTGTTTATTTGATTTTGTTTACGAGCAGCACTCGCAGTGGGCAGGGAGCCAGCAGGAAATGCAAATTGAATTGGATTTTAGCTTTCGTGAATCTACGGCAGGCAACAGGTTTCACTTAATTGAATATTTCTCTTCCCCAATCAATGGCAATGTTTATTTGCGCTTATCAAAACATTTAACCTTTCTGAGAAGAGCTAGACAGATCACAAGGAGCCTTTGCGAATGATGAAAAGTTCTTTAGGCGTTTCGCTGCTTAAATATTGAATAATCGAATGCCAAAGCTAAATCCGGAATTCAAATCTTGTTTTGTTCTGTCAAATATTTCCTCATTAAGGCCTTACAAATTGATCAGATATGTGAGCATCTGCGATAAGTCTGTTGATCATTAGAGAGCTACAAATTTGTATGATTTGCCCAATGTGTTTATTAAGCCAAGCCAAGCCACTCAGATGCATATCTTGGGCTATTAAAATAAATATCGTGTTGTGGGTGCTTTTAAGGCATCATCAACAAGCAGCTAGAATGCCGTTTATTTCTTCTTTGTCTGGGTCTAAATATTCAAGTGATCTGAACAAAAGCCAATTAGGTGTATATATAGAAGTCGTACAGAAGAATCGCTACTTGAAAAGTGTTTGGCCAGAGGTAGCTGCTTTTAATGGCCATCATCAAGATAACGCCCTCGACATCAAGTTCATCCTGTGGCCCATAATTATCTACTACATCATATTCAAATTCTCGCCCGCCCTAAGCAATAAATGATGAGAATGCAATTAAAGATGCGTAGAAGTTCACTCAACTATCTGGAGAGTCATGGATTTGATTTCTTAATTTCTTATCGCGTCGATTACCTAACATCCGAACGGGTTCGAATTTCAAATCCAATCGACCGGACCCTAACCTCAGACACCAAATGGTCAGCAATCTGAGCGAGGGCTCTCGAGGCAGAGACTCTCACACCAATCCAGTTAATCCCGACATCCCAGCTGCAGATCATAAAAAACCACGTTGAAAGAAACCCTTTTTCTTCAACCGAAACAAAGCCGAATGACTTCTCTCTCTCAATTTCTGTCTCCGTCTCTGTCTCTCCTCTGCAAGCTTGGAATTTTTATTGTATCCGCATCTTTATGGGCGTTTATTAATTACCCATAGAGGCATTGATTTCTAGAGAGGAGTCCAACTCGTTGTTGGCGGCGGCAGCGCTTTTATCAAGACGCGTTCGCCTCCCTACCTAAAAGCCTCCAGATGACAAATCCAAGGCGTTGAATTAATTTGTGTCCACGGGAATCGCGGCCGCAAGTCCACATTGAAGCGTATCTCTTGACGAGACTTTGCGATAAAGCGTTTAGTTTAAGTCGTCTCTCGGCGCTGATAAATCGAACGCGATTCAAGCTCTGCCAGCGGCAGTTGCATTTCATTATTGATGATGGGCTGTCGGGCAAATGACCAAAATAAAGATAAGCTGCACAGCCTCTGGTACAGTGGTACCTGAGAAAATGCAACCGTGCGATAAGCTCCCCCCAATGTCCACATATTTTTTGTTGTTTTGTTTTTTTTTTTTTTGGTCGGGTTCGGAAATTGAAAAAGCATTAACAATGCCCTGTTTTGGCCGTAATGAGCTGCGTCTGGCCTGATTGCCTGCAACTCGAAAGGCATTTCACAGCTTGTGAAGCTGAGGGTTTAGGTGTGAATATGTGAGAAATGCCCGCGATAAGGGAGCTACGCTGAACATTTTTTAATTAAGCTTCTGAGCGGCTTTTGTGGCTTTCAGGATTGTCTACTGAGGCAACTGAGGGCGTGTCCTGGCAGCTTTGTTGACTGCTATGGCAACAGTGGCATAGCCATGCCCTGCAAATGGAACCTGAAGGGTATTATGAGCTCACGATTCTGGTTTGTGATTAATGAAAAAGATCAATTATTTCATATGCTTGATAAATACACTTGTTAAGAAATCGATAAGTATCGATTACTGTACAAACTGTCTGCTAGGCTAAACACAGCTGTGTAAAGAGTAAGCGACTTGATAGGTTTTACTTTCTTGAATTGTTTTCAGCAATCTGGGTATCAATACTCTATATCGCAGTAGCTTGAGGCAAGTAGAAATCACAGTTGTTCGATGAAACCTAAACCGTTTGGGAATGAACTGATCGCAATGAGTTGACCGTACAAAGTCAGTTCTAGCGATGAGCTCATATGAAGCCAGACAAGTAAGGAGAAAGTTTTCCTTACTTCACTGCCCAGCGGCTGGCTTAACTCAATCATTGCTGCGTAGTAAAGAAATCCCGAGATTATTATTGAAAATCTTTGCGTTTGTATTTGTCTAGATCGTAGAATGATGTCATGACAATGCGTCCGCTGAACTTGCGCCCGCTCAATGCGTTCAAGGCCTTCTTACAGTCGTCGATGGATTCGAAGCGCACAAAAACCTTTCCACAGCCGCCTTGGGGTAACTCGTCGCTGGGACGTGGAATCTTTAAGCTTTTTACCTTGCCGTACTTGGCGCACTCCTGCTTGATGTCCGTGCGAATGTCCTCGTACTCGTCATTGTCCAACAGCTCGCTGGGCAGCACCATATTGAGCAGGCACAGCACTTCGGTGGGCTTGCCCGTGGTGACATCCATGGGAAATCCGGGCACCTGCAGCACGGGTAACTGGTTGGCCACCAGATTGCGTACACCGGCAATGGAACGCTGCACGATGAGCTTGCGATCGCCCAGCTGCATGCCGTTCAGGCCAGCTATGGCCTGTTCCGTAATGGAGGAATCAACATACTCGCAAAATGCAAAGCCCTTGCTCTGCCCCGTCACGGTGTCCTTAACCAGATTGAAGCCGCGCAGGTGGCCAAAGGTAACGAGCAGTTCCTTGACTTGCTCCTCGTTCAGGCAGGTGGGCAGGCCGCCAATGTAGATTTTGTGCGGCGAATCGGGCACCACGGGCGAAATTGGCGTATTCCGGACATTTATGATTGATCCCTTTGTGATCTCCACAACCTCCGCAGTGCTTATCGAGGCCACCGGATGGTAGTCGTGCGGGCGTCTTATCTTCAGCGTCTGGCCACGATAGCTGATGCCGTCGAAGGAAATAGCCTGCGTGGCTTCATCCATCGAACGGAACTCGAGAAACGCGAAATTCTTGTCCAGATTCGTTTGACAGGTGAGCACAGCATTGCCGTCGATTCCTTGGGTGCCGTTCAAGCGATTGATCTGTTCATTGAAGAAGGCCATCATATCGTCGTCGGTGGTGCTGAATGGAATGTTGCCGACGTACAGTCGACGGGCCTGCCGCGTCACCGTCGCAATCGCTGCCGACTCGCCAGTGGGCGGGGCATCAGGAACGATTCGGGATGCGATTTGGCCACTCGCCTGCATTGCCTTGTACTGGACTGGTGAGAGATGTTCATAGCCCTGCGGTGGTATATCCCATGAAGAATTGGCGCGCTCCTTGCGACGCTTCATTGGAACCGATTGACTCGTTATCGAACTGGAGCGCGTCGGCCGATGCTTGGAGTGCGACCGCGAACGTGATCTGTGATGGCGACTGCGTGTTTGATGCTTCTCTCGGCGTCCACGACCCATGATAGAATTTGAAAACTCGCAGCAGGGGGCAACAACAAGGTGCAAGTTAATAAATCAAGATTTGGGGCTTATTCTCTGACAGCTTGGAAGAACAAAGGTAACTATGTTGAAATTACTTAACTAATCAAGGAATCAACCAGAGTTGCATTTAAATTGTTTAAGGCCCACAAAAACTCTCCAGGAATGTTTGCTGTAGCGAAATCCCTCGGGTATTTCTATGTATGCCAGCCACATTCCAATCAGACATCGCAATTATGCAACAATAATTCGATTATTAAATATTTGTTGAAATGTTAATTCGAACGTCTCTCGCACAGTTGGCCGAGAGCCGCAATTAAGTGATTTATCAAATGAGGAGAATTTTATAATGTCTTGGCCAGTCGTTGGATCGAAATGTTGCTGCGGGTGCTAACTCAATAAATTCATGCGAATCGTCTTCATCATTATCATAATAATGTCTATTAATATCGCTAATTAATTCCAATTAATTTGGCAATGCGGCCCGCAGGCTGCGCTAATAGAGCATACATTTTTTGATGATTCCATGAAGCTCCACGCGTCCCACTGTGCTGTCGCGCCATGTGTGGTCCATGATGGAAAAGGGGCATAGCTTGAGCGTTCGGCATTCCGGGGAAACGACTTAATTTCTCGAGCGACAAGAAGAAGAAAAAAGCGATGCTCAATTAATACACAAAAGGCGACACAATCAAAATGTCAACTGACACGAGGCTGCAAGCGAAGGCGGAGGAGCAGTTGAAGGCAGCGAAGGGATCACGTTCGATACTCCTACACGCTTACAGCATGCAGCGAACCCTCCGCAACGACTTTGTCGTGTATCAAAAAAGGTATTCGATCGAAAAACTCAAACTGTGTGATAATTAATGTCCAGAGAATCGGGATCCCCTTGGCTTTTGGGACCAACAGCGCGTTCTGGGGGTTCCAAGTGAAGCAGAAGAAGCAGATGAAGGACGGCTTGCCGAGGGCTCAGCGCAGATAGACAAGGATAATGGCTGTGCTTGCAACTGTTTAATGGACATTTGATGATCAGACGCCGATCGCAGCGATAAGAAGATTTATAACGACTTCGAACTATCCAATAATTCAACGCCAATTCTCCAAGCACCCAGCCCGATGATGTGTATATTCATTAATGCTAAATTAAACACATTTCAACGCTGTCCAAAAACCAATTAAATCGCATTTTTATCCAGGTGCTTTTTCTCTTTTCGTTTTTATTTTTATTTTTTGATTTAGGTCTCATGAACTCGGCGACTCAGGCCAGAACCAGAACCAGAGCCGACCACATGACAAACGCAATTAATTTGTCCATTTAAATGCAGGCAACGCTTCTGCAGACATTGACGATGACGAAGCCTCCGAAAAGTGTTTTTATATATATGTATATATATATATAAGTATTTTTTCGATCGTTCGCTTCGATTTCGGCGCGTTATTATTTGATGGCGATAAATTAATTTCGAACAAAAACAAAAAAATAATAATAATGTGATAGGACGCCATAAAAATTCATAATAAAGTGCTCAGCATGAAAATGAGAAAAAGCAATCGAAAAGTAAAAAAATAAAACTAATTATAATATTGAATGCGTATATATTTATATGCATATTTAAATCGATGGGAATTTGTGGGCACATAAAGCCATTGCTTACATAGAAACATCGCTAGAAATCGAAGTGGAATAATTTATATAATTATATCAGAGACCGGATGACCGCAGAAGGAATTGCAATGGCTTGATTGAAGCAACAGCCTTGACATGGCGTATGAAGAGGACTTTATTTAAATCAAAAAAGTTCAGTAGCTATTTTTGTGGACCTCAAGGGGCATCAAGTGAGTCGAACTGAATAAATAATGTATCAAAAGCCAGAGTCGATTTCAAATGCAATTATCGCTAAGTCATTTAACGCTTCGGCATTTCCTAGACTCACATTATAAAGTATACCCTTGAATTCTTCGGAACCCACCTTATTTACCTTAGGCTTCCCGTTCACATCGCTGACTGAATCACATGGGCATTAGTCATAGGCGATTCGATGCGCTTTGGGCGTTCGCATTTTGGTTTCTAATAATGTTGTTGTTGCTGCTGACGTTTCTATGTGGTTCTCATGTCGGTTAGCCACCAAAATTTATTGCGTGCATATATCAAATGTGGTAAATGTTGCTGAAATTGCCAACATTCGGGCTATTTATATTGAAATGTTCATAAATAAATGCTTTTTAACTAACTAACATTTGGAATGTAACAAATTTTTCTGCTTTTTGCTCTTTTTTTTGTGTTTTGTCGACCGCACAGGAAGGTTTTTTATTGGGGTTTCGGATGGATTTCAATTTTGCCCAAAGGCTAAAATCCCCAACAGGGAAAGGGAAGCTAAGCGAAACGTCACAACGAATTGAAGTTGTTAGTGTTTGGGGACTTCTGCTGCTGCTGCTGCTGCTGTTGCTGATGTTGCGGTTGCTCTGTTCCACGAAAATGGGACTCATTTTTTGACAAACATATGCATAAAAGTTTTAATGAACTGGCTGCTTGATTTTGTTGATTTGGTTGGTTTTGGTCAATAGGTCGGTCAGGGAATCTTTTTTTTTTTTTTGGTTTTGTTTTTGGTTTTCGATCGGTTGATGCGTGTTTCAATTGATTTGTGGCCGTAGGCGTGTGAAC
Source organism: Drosophila hydei (assembly GCF_003285905.1). Lineage (NCBI taxonomy): Eukaryota > Metazoa > Arthropoda > Insecta > Diptera > Drosophilidae > Drosophila > Drosophila hydei. The sequence continues at coordinate 4,423,488 of NW_022045656.1, forward strand.
GTGATTTTATTATCAAATATTTTATGCTGCTAGTTTTAGTAAATTAAATAAATCACCAGAGCAAACACAGAGAGCTTAACCGACTCCATGATATGCTGAACACAGAACATGCTCTTTGTTGCATTGTTGTCTTGCTGTTTTTTGTTTTTGGTGCAATGTCAACAAGAATATTTCAATTTATTTTCTGATGAATCAACAGAAAAACAATTCAGAGTTTTTTGCCTTTTATGGACTGCTGCCCTTTGCACTTGCTGACTCCCTCTCTCCCCTCCTCTCTCTCTCTCTCTCTCTCTCTCTCTAGTTCTGCATCTCTTTTTGGCCCACTGCAGAGCTGCACTCGTAAATATCTTTCGAGTGCATCCGCAACTACTTCAGATTACAGATTTCAGCATAACAATTTATTTTGATATGTATTTTTATGCAATTTCTCGACAATTTGTCGTCGCTGCACCCAAAAAGCTGCCCGCATCCTTCAACTCTCTCCTCCCATTGCTCTCCCTCTTACTCTGCCCCTTTTTTTAACGTGGCATTTGCATCATAAATTGTCAGCAATGTCATAAAATATTTTCGTTTTGTTTGAATTCTTGTTCATTTTGTATTTTATTTTCATGCATTTTTTGTGAACGTCATTATCGTCGTCATGATCATTATCATTGATGCTGATGCAGTTTTTATCATTTCAGTTTTACTGGAAAAAATTAAAACTAAAGCGCTTCCAGAGAGAATTCCTAATGGCATTCGCAGCGCGGCGAAATTATCTGCTTAGCAGCTTTTGATGCTTCGACAGCGAAACGCGACAAAATGCCATTAGAGCACGCAGTAATCCAATAATAGTGCACCGGGAATCTTCAAGGCAGCAGCTTGAACTTGTAGCTGCATCAAGTGCACGCTAGATAATTGCATTTGCAAAGCAGCTTTAACATCAGCTCGGAGTTATGTCAACTTGGCAAAGCCATGTGTGCGTGACTCTCCCTCTCACTCTTCCTCTCTTTCTATCTGTATCTGCACGACAAAGTTTCCTTTACAAAGCCCACAAGCTCTTGAAACTACACAAACTAATACACCCGTTTGTATACCAGCCACCCTCGCCCTCTCAGTCAGTGCAGCAGTTGCCCTTTATGTTCTTTGTTACGTTTCTCTAGCACATCTATTTATTTGCTGCTCTTTCTCTCCCCCTGCCCTTGTCCCTGCCTCTGCCCTAGTTAAATTTAACCCTTGAATGCGCCGCAGCAATTGATTTCTATGAATTGTTGTTGCTGGGGTGGAACCCTTGGAAACTTTAACGGCAAAATTTATGTTTTTCCTTTAGCCATTATGGTAGAAATTGTTATAATTCAATAACAAGATTCTTGGCTTGGCGACTCCGCATCTCCCATTCTCTCTCTCTCTCTCTCTGTCTGGTAATGCGCTTTGTTCTGATTTCCATTTAATAGTCCTCCACAGAATGCGTTAAAATCAATTCAGAATTTATGCGCTTTGGCTTGTAATTTATTTTATGAATGTTTAATAATCTGTGCGCTGGGTAAATTTATGACAATTGCATGTTAATTGGCTGCTCGGCGCCGATATGTCAGTCAAACACTAGCACACACACACACAGAGAGAGAGAGAAGGACAGGGCCATGAATTGTGGGTGTCGCTGAGGGACATTCTGACTGAACGCTCATTTTGTTTACATTCAATTTCATAAGTGGCACTAGGGAGGCCAAACAGCTAGCCGGGTGTCCATTGTTGACTGAGAGCTCAGCTGAGCTGAGCTTTGACGACCCACTCCCAACCCCCTCCAGCCGGCAACCATTCGACAACAGTTGACATGCTGAACACATTATTAGACGCCCTTTCAAGTTGACGATATCGATTCCGAGTTTGTTCAGGCATTTAAAAATGAATGCTAGCCCGGGGCTCAGAGCTTTGTGCGGCGTCTGGGAATTGTGTAAGTGAAAGCTGATTAATAATGAGCACTTGTTGAGAGGGCAATTACTGATCTGTTGGTCTTTTGCAGCACAGCGGGGATTAGAACTATGCACTCTTTAATAATAAGCGTACTACACGCCATGCCAGCGCTGAGCTCCGCATCTGTGCACAGCTGCCAAGTGTCAGCCTTGCCCGTAGCCAGAGAGGCTGAGGCACTTGCAAATCGCTGCATAAATCGCAGCGACAACTCAGTTTCTCTTTTGGTCTGCTCTTATGTATGGCTGGCAGCTCTTCATCATCTTCAGTGACACTTGTTTGTCTAAATGCTGTCGCGTGGCGACCTTACTGGGGTCTCGTTGGAGACCTAGAGACCTTCTGATCTCTCCCTCTCGCACTCTCTCTATCGCCCTCTCTCTATCTCGCTTGTTCCGGCTGCCATATAAACTTTAGCAAATGCACCAACAGACGAACAACAACACGCAAGCTTCAAGCTTCAACATGATTTATGAAACTCTACACATCATAAGCGAATGCGTTTATCATTTTTTACTCTCTCGCCGAAACTGGAAAAAATCTTGGAACTTGGCGACGTTGACAAATGACAAAAAACTGCGTCGCCGTCCATTTGTGCTGTAGGGGCGGTAAACAAGCTGCTCTTAATTTTATCCACCACGCGCATCCGGCCAAGCTCAAGCGCTGCAGGAATCAGAGCTGCGGGCCACCGCGCGTATAGGCAGGGGCCAACCACAGCCTCGTCATTAAATATGCAATAGATACGCTACTTCATATATTTTGTTGTGTTTTTCTCTTCAACTTTTAAAGCGTCAGAAGTCGCATAAATTATTCTGCCAACAACTTGTGTCAACATGATCATTAACAACAACACATTCGGGCAACAGGAACTCTCTCGTCAAGTGAAACTTTTCTATTGGCCAATGGGAATTGGCAACAAAAAAAAAAAAAGACAGTTGCCATGATAATGATGGCATTTCATTTTGATTGAATTATTTTAGTATTTAAAGCCAACCGCCATGACAACTATATGAGATAGAGTTCACCTAGCTATCCAAATCTATAGCAATGTAGTTAGCTATTAATAGAGCCTTGTTAATGCCAACGAACGGCCACAACTCGAATAGATGATTTGTCATTACTCAGCTTTTATGTTGAGCAGTATAAAAGGTAATATAGTCTCTCACAGCTAGACCATGTCGTGTGTGACGCCTTGTGCCCGTGATTTATGCCCGGCTCCAATGGGCCGTAACCATTACAATTATGTACGCAGACGCTGCGGAAGTCCTAGCCACAACAAAGTATCCATTGAAGACGTCGAAGTCGTCATCGTCCAAGCGCCTGCACAATCATTTTTTATGATTAGAATGCAAGAGTCGAATAAATCAACTTAAAGTGCGCATGATTCATATGTTTATCGAGTTGCTATGTGTGCGCACTTCCTTGCACAATTGCACAATTGTGGCCAACTGAAAAGACAGCCAATAGATGAGGCGAGGGGTGCGAATAAACAATAGAAAAACGATGCAGCAGCAGCAGCGATGATTTTGAAGCGCCAAACGTCGCGCATGCGACGCCTAATTGGATTTTTGCTTGGCTGTTGACTCTGGTCTGGTCAGCATATGGAGTGGGTTATTGTAGGTGGGCTGCCAGACGGCCAACCAGCTAGCCAGCCAGCCAGCCAGCAGGAGCCAGCTCTAAACAATAAATGTGGCACGACACACACAGACACACACTTAAACACAGTGAACACTCATAGAGCTCTTTGAATGGCTCTCCAGGTCGCCGTCGCTGCATAAAGTGAAATTGTGCGTAAAATTCGTTGGTCACGTTTCCACGTCTGTTGACAATTGTTTTTGCCCTGAATGAGGCAAGAGCAACGTTTGCGCTGTTTGCTGCCATTAAAACGCGTGTCCACATGCTGACCAGCTACCAGCTACCAGCTACAGAGATCCTCTTCCTCCTTTTGCCACACTATTTCCACACTGCAGTTCGTGTCGTTTTCAGCGCTCGCAAAAAGTGCTGCTAATCTTTTGTTTAGGCCGGACATGTGGCAAAGGCACAGGCACGGGCACAGGCACGGCACAGGCACTCGGCACCACTGAGCGTCCCTCAATTAGGCAACACATTTTCACAGTCTACCCGTGTCAGCTGCGATCATATCGCTGTGTCCAAAATTACACTGGCGACAATCCCTACAGACACTGGACACACCTTTGTCTGTGTTATTATTCGCAGGGATTCTGACTCATTAAGGCGCATCATGTGGCGCATTCATTCGAAATCCGAAATCCCGCTGCACTCGACGGCACAATATTTAACGAGCTGTCTGCGCATTGCGGTTTCTGTTTCGGCTAGGCACTGGTCAATTGAATGAAATTGCAAAGGCCAATCAATGGGCCAGAAGTGACAGAAGAAACACTGAATTACAGCAGTTACATGGTTAAACTTTATATGAAACGGATTGACTTAAGGGAATGATATACCCTACATCTATCAGGTATATTGATGAAGTACTGGAACATCTACTTTATATTGACAGTGAGCTGCAAGTAAGCAGAAGCAAATACTCTTTACATAAAGCATGTATTGAGTGTAAGCCAAACTTAATTTCCAACTTACTTATGCTCATCATTAGCAACATCATCATCTAACCACATTTCTGCATCACCTGTAATACAGTAACATTATGTCACTCACGTTGTAACTATGTATTACTGCACTCATTAGCTTAAGCAGAACCTACTTTATACAAGTACCTCCCAGTTGTCAGGTTAATTTTAGTTTGGCTGCCCCTTAGAATATTGTAATATAAGCCAAATGCTAAGCAGACAAAGTGCCAACACAGCTGCAAACAAGATTTGTGAAATTGTTGTACACGCTTTTGGCCAAACGTAAACTGAGTTTATGGCCACTGAAGTCCGTTTTTAAACTAAGACTAGACTAAGACGACTAAGAGATACACTGAAGAGAGATTCTGAGACAGGCAATAAATAATAAAATAAATAAAAATTATATGTTTAAAAATACATAAAAATTATAAACATGAGATATTCTCAAGGAATCTAAGTTTGATAGCATTGCTAATCGATTTCATGGAAAACGCAAAAGTAATCGATTATTACAAACTACAGTTTCAGCATTTAAGATGTCTAGCTTCCACTCTTTCAGAGATCAACATGTACGTGCTAGATCGACTTGATGCTTGTTACTGATCAAAAGTATATATATTTAATGCCGACAGCCACATCGTCTTCTATCTGTTCCAAGCCAGCTAACCAAACTCTAACAACTCGAATTCGCATTTATAAAGACTAGGGTATAAGAACAAACAGCAGCCAACAAATCGGCATCAAAGTAACTTGTTAAGGGAGTCGATTGGCTGGATAATGTCAAATGCCATGGCTTATAAAGGGTAACGTTGCCTGGCAACAGCCTTATTATATGATAGCAACAACAACAACAGCAATGCGCAACAACTGTCATACAGTTGCGCACTTTTCAGCTTTTAAGCTTGTCGTCGTCCAGTTCATACTTATATATTGTGTGCTTTATCAACTGAGTGAGCCCAGTGTTTTTTATGTCGATCCTGGTTTTGTTCCTCAAATGCAAAAATTATTGCACAATGTTTTTATGACGAGCGAATATATGTTCAGTGCTTTCATTTTTTCACTCGCACTTTATGCGGCTTTTGCGTACTTCTCTCGCACACTTTCCGCTCTGCAGCTTCCCTTTTACAGATTGTTGGCACTGGTATTGGCTGCTGTTGTTGTTGTTATAGTGTTTGCCCTGATGCCAGCTTGCTGTCATGGTAATTTTTAAGCCTTTGCAGATTTTATTTGCTTAAAAAACAACTCACACAAACATGAGAGCATTGGCCCATTTGCAAATATATATAGAATATTTTATTATGTTATTGAAAAATCAGATCAATAATAGTTAGATTTCTATTTTATTTATTTACTCTAGCAGCTTACAATTCACATGCTCACAAACTGTCATAGCTGGTTGTGATAACAGTGTGGTATTCTGTTATAGTTTGTTTATTTTCTTATATATGTTTGTATAACACATTCACTCTATCGACTACTCGACTGCATATGGCATCGTGAGCAAGCTGTTATAACTTATAATTAGAACAGCATGAGGATATAATTTGACTTTTATAGCCTTAAAACTTTTATAGCTTCAGCTACTTTAACATATACTCTTTCGTAATTCGTAAGCAAACTGTTATATCAATCAGTATAACAGTTAGATGTATATTTTTATACTCTGTTACCATTTGAGTGTATAGCAAATTCGTTTTATCATTCATTTTAACCTGCATGTTAAGTAGCTCCCTCGTTGTTCTAGTTTGAGCTTTATTTGTATAACACTTTCATTCAGCAACTTTAACATGCATGTTAAATAGTTCCTAGCAACTAATTATAGCCGTTAGATATCTGTTTATACTCTTTTCTCACATGAGTTGTCTGTGTATAGCAAATTTGCTTTATCAGTTACTTTAACATGCATGTTAAGTAGTTCGTAAAACTTTTATAACTTGCATTTAGAACATTTAGCTATCCTTCTATGCTCTGCTCTCACATGAGTTGTATGCGTATGGCAAATTCATTTTATCAGCTATTTTAACATGCATGTTAAGTGGTTGGTGAGCTTACGTTTATAACATGTTATTATGACAGCGAGGTGTCCTTGTACACACTACAGCTACACGTAGCCTGTCAAATGTTAAGCTCCCATTTGAGTCTCACAGACACTCCGGCAGTGTCTTACCGGAAAGCCCAGCCAGGAAGCAAGCAGACCAAACAATATTCAAGTATGCGCCTGTTAACCCCACCGAAAGGCAAAATATTTGTATTTAATAAAGCCAGGGTCGCTTGACTTTACATACAAGTTGCGGAATTTAATGTATCCTACGGCGTGCGGTGCGGCGACACCGGGAAGGTCCTCAGTCAAACAACAACAACAATAAAAATGGCAGCAGCAACCAGGAGAACAACAGCAACAGAAATGTGAAAATAAAAAACTGAGCTAAAGGCAAATCATAAAAAAATACAATAAAATTCGAACATGAAAAGCCTATTTAAAATGCTGACATACGAAATGCGAACGAACGAATGAACTGAGCCGCTCAGCACTTGAGGGCGCCGCAGTGCAGTGGGCGTGGCAGTAAGGGAAAGCGACGAACCGAGGGACTGAGCGAATTACCATAAAATGAAAAACAAAGGCGCGAAATTGGAGCCGGAGTCCACAACAGTCGCACCCAACTGCAGCCCCTTCGCATCCGTTAGGCACCCGCGCGAATGCGAAAATATGAAAATTGAGTGAAAATATGTAAATGTAATGAAATATTGTTTTTTGCTGTTCAAAGGACGACAACAGAACAAGAACAACAGGAGCCAAAAGCGCTGCGACTGCGACTGCGACTGCGACTTCGCACATGACGTTCAGGATTTACTTAGTTACTTGGGAGCCCAAATGCCCACTTGGCACTTGCCACTTGCCAGGACCCTCCAAAATTTATGCGTAACAAGTCGCTGCCCCATTTATCAAACTCGCTTTCTCTCGCTCTCGCTCTCGCTCCCCATCTCTATCTCTCTGCTTACTTGGCTGTGATTTACACTCTCGTTTTCTTGTCGAGCCCTTGGTTAGCGTATGTCAGTCTGGCTGACAGACTGAAAGAATGACAGACTGTCAGTATTGAAGCCGTTTTGGCTGTTATTTAAATTATGAAAATTATTCAAACCACAAATGGAATCATCATCATCAGTTATCGCTCCCTTTCCAGCCATCGTAATACACGCACTTAACTACACTGAACTGAAGCTAAAGGGATTTTCGAACGAGCTCCAGTTACCGCCAGGGACACAGTCAAGCAAACAGACAGACAGGCAGGCAGACAGCCAGACAGCCAGACAGTCAGTCATATAAGTATTCATCTGGGCGGGCATCCGCTGCGAACTGGCAATAAAAGAAAAGCTCATTTATGTGAATAATGTGCACAGATTTTACGAGCACCATTGAAATTCAATAGAATACAGCATATATATATATAAATATATATATAAATATACACCCTATATGAAGGGCTAACTAATAGAATTACCAGATTAAACTGGTCAGCTGCTCATGTCAAATTTGAGCTATCAGTAAGTGAACTAACTGGGCTAAGCACCCAGCTGAATATTTCAGATCTTGTGATTCGGCTTGTGCTCAATTTCAATTCGATTGCTTTGACAGCCGCATTAGTGTAGCATTCTAGTTGGGCGCTCTAAATTAATTATCGCAAAACAAGCAAAGATATTCAATCTGTAGCTGTCACAAGACATGAAATGCACAAATTATTGCCACTTAAAATTAGAAAGCACTTAAAACAAGGCCAAACTCAGCTGGGCTGAGAGATAGGATACAGAGGATGATAGAGGCAGAATGTGAGTGGGTGGGAGGGCAAGACTTTCGTGCTGGCCAAATAAATGAAATGAATGCTAGCCTTGATTTCAAATGTCATTAATAAATCCCAGACGAGCAAATTTTGTGTTAAGCAAATGACATTTGCCCAAAATGTTTGCAGACACACACACGCACACACAACCATATGAAAAATTCTCGAAATATTTGTATTACGAGCCGGCAAACGAAGCCCAGCTAGCTGCATGGATGCTGCAGATGCAGATGTAGCTGCATAGATACTCGCTCTTAGATGGACATACAGATATTTACTGCTAATGAGTTAATTCAATTAGGAAAACCACACAGCAGGCGGCCAAAGGGGCCAACATTTGACTTGCAATTTGACAGTTTTCAATTAATCAAAGTGTCATTGGGTCACGCTGAACCGCTGACCACCACATCAGGTAGACAACGTTGAATGCCAGAGGCGGAAGCTGAGGCAGCGACGAAGAAGACCCAGTGCCCGCTGTGTGCGGCCAAACAGAAATTTCAGATGTTTCAACGAATTGTAAATGCTCTGCCTCTAATGGAAGTAAGAGCAGATAATACAGCAATGTGAAGGTTAGAATTTAGACGGTTCTGAATGCTTGGAATGCTTCCCACAGTCACTTCCTGGCCTTTTGTTACAAATACGATACATTTAAGAATTCTAAGACTGGAAAATGGAAATATAAATATGCTAAGAAGGCGAAGCTAAAACGGGTTTTATTATTACTGATAGTACAGATTTTTTTTGGATTGAAATCTAGATTAATATGAAGGAATCCTTTAGGTTTCTGGACTAACTAATTAAAGCCATATCGATGCAAGACAAAGGTAGGTCTTTCGTCTAAAAATTAAGGATTAGATTTATCTGTCTGCATCTTTAAAAATAAATATATAAAATATATCAAATCTGTTTGATCGCTGCCAAAGTGCACCAACATTCAAGAGGACTCTCTGTAAGTAAAATGCGTGACCAACAACTTTTCGATTAGCCATTGACACAAATGTGAAATAAATAAAATGACAATCATGCGAGCTAGAATCTATTTGGCTTAAGTAAAAGTCGAAGTGGAGAGTTGGCAACTGTGAATGATTCATGATTTGTGTGCGCTCAAATATTCTTGGCCGAGGACATTAAAATCGGCATTTGCTAATTTAATGAGTTCTCTGAGTTTTCTGCTGGGCAAACGTTTTGAGCTCCGGCCCCAAGCAAAAATAAACACTCGAGCGTTAATGTACGAGATATTTAATTTATACGTACTTTGCTCAGCAGGAAACAAGGCCGTGGCTCATGGCTGGATGACCTGCTGCCTGGCAAAGAGCAAGCGCCAAAGGCGATGCGTTCTGCTGTCCAGACGGCTAATAAAAATCAAATATGGGGGACAACGCGACACGGTCCAGGTGGCAGGTGGCAGGTGCGAGCTGCTCACTTGGTTGGCAACACTTTTGAATTAGAACAGTTTACTATGCGTGCATGCGTCCCCACTCTGATAGGCAGCCACCCACTGCAGGTGGGCTGCGGGGACTTGGACAAGGACCTGGATCTTTTGAAGTCCCTCGGCCTGAGCACGTGGCGATAAAGAAGACATTCATGGCACTTTGTTCGAACATTAAGTGGATTTAATGTAAAGTTGATGTTTTCCTTAGGTTACGTGGTCGATTTCCGTTTTATGGCCTTAATTAAAAGATTGGCCAGTCCTCGACCACGTCTCTATATGCGAACGTATATTTATAGCTATTTCAAATATTTATTCGGCTTCTTAACATTTTATGGTCGACCTGTCCGGTAGGTGGGCGCACACAATTTTATGACCAAATTCGAAAATGTGCACAAAAAGAGGAAAAAACACAAAATTAAAATCGCATAAATTCTACAGTTTTATGGCGATTGGTCGGCGTTATCATGCAGAATAATCAAAAGCAAAGCATGCTCTATTAATAAGATAAGTTCAGATGATCGGGCCTAACGTAAAGGCAAATAATGTGAACTTGTTGGCCGTCAGTATAAACATCAATCATTGCCATTTTTAACACCTTTTACGGCACCAGGCCTAACAGAGTGTCATCAAAAGTGTTATCTGATAATATTACCAAATCTAAATTCACTGTTTGACACCTCAATCGAAAAGCTGGCGTTGGGTGGGTGTTTATGAGCTGTCGCCACGCATTGTTATGAAGTTTCTGTCTTATGCAAAGATCAGCCATAAATACGCTCATAAATCGACCACGCAATTTGCACAGCTTCACCTTAGACACATACATCTGTATATAAATATATATATGTACATCAAAGCCCGCGGATGCTGCAGCTTATCGGGCAGATAAAATAACAGTCAGACAGACACTTTCGTTTTCCAGCCTGGCCCAGGTTATTCGGCTGTATTAGCCGACAAAAGCGATGCGCATAAAACGACTTAACTCCGATTTCCAGAAGTCCAATTGTCTGCCAGTGGGATTACATCAAAAATATCATAAAGTTGAATAAATAAAAGCATATAAAATAACACTACACTTTGGCTTACTGAATGGCCCAGCTTTTACTCTAGTGGCCGTAAGCCGCCTGAAACGACACGAAATCTGTGTGAAATGTGTCTATATAGGGATAAGATCATATGAGGCGTCATTATTGAGAGCTAAGCATAATTTCTACATAAAACTCAGAGGATTAGAGCACTGAGGAATAACAATGAAAGCATTTAGCTGACTACGAGCTATGGTAACAGAGGTTTCAACTAATATAATATTTAATTAGGTTCTTAAGTAAATTCAACACGCATCAAGACATTTTCTACCTGTATAAAATAAAATATATAATATTGTATAGACGTCTATTTATAACCTAACATCAATTGAAGCAAATTGGAAGTAAGTTAACTCTACGCAGAAATACATCAAATAGATGCTCAATGAAGTCACACTCGAATCCAATATAAAATTCTCAAGCATATTACAAATTCTACCATGAGTGCTTGAGTTGTTTTCATTTGGCATAAAAGTATATTTATATTGTTCATATGACGAAATAACCCAGAGCAGCTGCATTACTTTTTTCATACATATACATATATATATATATGTATATATATATATATATATATATATATATTCACTAAGCTCACGTTTGTAAATTTAAATAAATAATCAAATAAAGGTAAACAAAATATTTTGCCTTGTGCGCAGCTTTTCTTACTTAACAAATCCACTTGCATCTACAATTTGTATTGTAGTCGTGTAGTTATTGTCGTTGTCGTTGTTGTTGTTGTTGTCATTGCGAGTATGAAACGCATTTTACAACTTCTCTTGACTACAACGGAGTGCTTGAAATCCGGCAGAGCGCTTGACAACCCACTTGTGGAGTAAGCATCCAAGGTAAATGCAAACATGCTGTAGCTAACAAGAAAGAGAGCAACAGCTTCAGCTGGTAGCTAGCCGAAGGCTGAATACTCTTGACATGTTCCATGAAACTTGATATGGGCATAAAAAAGTAGGTGATCTAAATGTTCGAATATCTCATAAAAAGAATATATATAATGTAAGCAAATTTAAATTATATTTAAAGGATGGATATTTGTATTATAAGAAGATATTAAAATTTTATACAATTTTTATAATTATTTTTATTTGACATATTTTTTACGATATATGTTTATATTAAGTCAAAAGTTAAGCATTGTAATATCTACCTATATTTTGAAATCTGGTTATCTTAAGAAATGTTATTCAAGTATATAAGGTATATAAGATATGTGAGATATTTAAGATATATAAAATATATATATGCTATGTATAGTAACCAATATATTATTATCATTTACAATATGACGACAGGTATTGGGCTAAAATTTCGAAACACCCTAAAAATAGCCGTTGTTAGGGTATTCAAAAGACCAAATTCTGTCGGAAACAATGTTACCCAAAGCCTTTTGAAAGCTAAAGCAACCGTTCAAGTGCTGCGAGTGGGCCGAGGGGGGAGCAGACGGGGCAAGGCGTTGCGACTTGGGCAGCTGCTTCTGTTGCGACTTTAATGCAAACAAAAAAGGTTAACTGCGCATAGCCAGCGACAGCATGAAAGAAAGAGTGAAAGAGTCAATGGGAGTTGGAGGAGAGGCGAGTCGGTATTTATGTATATAGAATGAGGCCTTTCACTTGGCGGCAGGTTCTTATTTTGCTATCGTCGTCACTTAATTGCGTAGGTTGGTAGCCCTGAAGACGCTGCGCTTCAGCAGCTACTTCACTCTGGGCACTTAAGGGGCACCACGGCCCGGGCCCCTCCGTGTGCCCCAAACTAGCACCGGGCACCTTAACCTTCCCAAGTCCATCTGCCAGACCTCGCTGCTCATCGCACACCGTTTTATGGCTACTGTGTGTGTGTGTGTGTTTACATTTTTACTAATTTACAACAATTTTCGTTGTACTTGAATACAAAATGCAGCACAGCCGCGCACTTCTCCTTACTCGCCGCCCTCCCCCCTCCCCTCCCCCACGCATCGTGTGCTACTTTATGCGAGTGTGCTGGCATTAAGAAGAAGCAAAATGTGTGCTGATGCACCTGAAAGGAGATGAGCGAGCAGCCCAAAAATAACAAGATGATGCCGAGCAGCAGTAAGAACAATAACAACAACCGCAACAACAGCAAAATATTTAAATGAGGTTAAGTTAGTGTAACAACTATTTAGCCCTTGTTCATGCAGCTCTGCCACTTTATCTCTCTCTCTCTCTTACACACTTTCTATCTCTTGCTGGTTCTTTCTGCTGCAGTTTTTGCTGAGATTACTACAAAAAACTTCCAAATTTATGTAGCTGTGTGTGTGTGTGTGTATGTGTGTTATGTGTTTTTGTGTACGGGGTTAAATTTTGCAAGCAAATGCTAATTGGGTCAAGTGTTTGCTAAGAGTTGACAAAGAAACCTGTTACACCTGGCCAGAAAAGTTGGGCACCAAGTTTTGGGTAGACAATAAACTTCTTAAATAGAGACGCTATTGTGAAGACTTTACTTTCCTGTTCTGGCATCTGATAGCACAGCTAATAAGCCGTTAATATTAGTTGGGCAGACTTCTTCATTTGCTCTAATCGGATTTGAAAAAATACTTAGGCGCACTTATTGCTACTTGATTCGAAATTAAATACCATTATGTAGGGCGTTAAATGCCAATCACAATGACACAAGGCATAATCGTTGCCAGCTCTTATGTAAATTGAATTGCAAATGCCGAATTCTCAGCCGAGATCGGGGACCAGAGCGAGGGAAAGAGATTGATTGGCACACAAAAGAAATACAGACCACTTAATAAAATTAAAATTTTGCATTATAATTTTCATATTTAATGCGTAATGCCGCACTTCATTTAAGTGATTGAATAACGACAGCAATTCGAGACGGCACTTGCAATGCGAATCTCTCTCTGAAATTTAACGGGACTTTTTATGAATGTATCCATACATATTTATATAAATATATATGTATAATATCTATAGAGATACGACAGTGTAAATACAATACAAAATAAATAAACAAGCAGCGCGAACAAACAGACATAATAAATGCGTGGTTTCATTATTATTAATAAGTATCTGTATCTGTAGCTGTAGCAGTATCTGTATCTGTATCTGCAACATTTCTGGGTAGCTGTATATTTGTTTATGTATTTAGTCATGTTACACACACACAATCATCCCATAATACCCACCCTGCCTGCTGTGCCCTGCCTGTGCAGCATATAAAATGTCAAAGTCTCAAGCGAAATCAACAAGCACATATCCTGCGGATATTTTGCACAATATTTTGTCAGGTTTCGGTGCCAACACTCTCTGCTCAACGTCATCCACAGCAAAATGATTGCGTTGATGATAATGATGATGAGCACAAAACAAGTGAGACTCTGAATAATAAATTGCAATTAGCGCAATTACAACAGATTGTCACAAATATACAAGTACATTTATATATCTATATGTATTCGTGTATAACTACATGCAAACCCCAGCCCAAGCCCACCCCACCTGCAGCCCATATCAAAAGTTTGATACACGTGTGTGCAGTCGTTCTACGAGTATATTCTGAATAATTCAGCAACTGGACTGGGGGGCTTTAATATAAACACTGAGTCAGTTAGCATATAACAATTTGGTTCTAGGCCACATCTGCGCTACCCTGCTGACAATTTACCCGAACGTCTTTCAATCAACCCCAAAATTTAGATGCCCTTCCACAATTCCTTGCCCCACACACACACACACACATGAGAGACAATTCAGTAATGCACAGTGGACAATGGCAAATGTTTTAAGTTGGAGGAAGGCGAACGCTTTTTGCTTCTTGCTGTTGGCTGTTTGCTGTTGGCAGTCGCCTCTCCCTTCATTGTTTATGAGCGTATCGAATTTTTGGGGTTAGTTGCGGTACCGTTGGGAGCATAAATATTTATCCAGCGATAAAAGAATTTGGGTTATTTTCGTGGTATATAAATAGCACAATTTAACTTGGTTAACCTCTAAGCCAGTGTTTCGAAACGAAACAGGGGAAGCCTTGAATACGTTAGCGCAGAGTGCCAAATGTCAAAGGAGTAATAAAAGAGGATCCGGCATAAGAGTTATGCATGTAAACATTAGCCAAAACTGCAGCGAACTAAAATTTAAAATGAAAATTGCTAAAATTAATGAAACAATTAAAGTTTCATGTGCTTAAAGCCTGCATGCCACGGTGCAGTAATTGGTGCTGACAAACGAAAGTGTGGCACGTTGCTTGGCCTGCGGCATTTACCACAAAACAATGAAAATTACAGAGATGATGACGACTACAACATTGCCACCTCTAAGCCACACAGGTGCGCACCTGTGCCGCCCGCCCCCCAGTCACACTCGGCGCTTGTGTCAATATTGACGCAGACCATATCTTTTTATGACATATTTTTTGGCTACTGTCAGCTCTGGCAGTTACTGGGTTTGTTTGCATCCTCCAGCTTTCATTTTCTTTCTGTTTTGTTTCAGTTTTTGCCCTTTGGTATCAGGTTGATAGCGAGAGCCAAGCAGCGTGTGTCTGTGCAACTGCACACGTGGCACACATGAAAAAATCCAACCTAAATCGCGCACTCGGCTGAACTTAGCTTTGGCTCATGGTTTTTGATGTCTGAGCTATTGTATCTGGGTTACTGGGTAATGCAGCAGATACGATGCATTTGGTTAACCCAGCCGAGAGAACTAGCTCAGCTGATGGATGTTGGCGGGCCGAGCCAAACTCAATCACATTTGCATTATGACCGCGTAAACAACCGACCTGACAGCTACTCTCCACATTTGCTTTGGGTGGCACTGACAACTGAAGCGGGCCTCATTGAAAAAACGGTCAAGAAAATACAAAATATTAGATGCAACGAATTGGAAATATTCTAACTTATGCATTTGAATATATAAGATAATAAAAAGTAGGAAGGAACAAGATATAGATATAGATATAGATATAGATATATAGATATAGATATAGATATAGATATAGATATATATATTGATATAGATATAGATATAGATATAGATATAGATATAGATATAGATATAGATATAGATATAGATATAGATATAGATATAGATATAGATATAGATATAGATATAGATATAGATATAGATATAGATATAGATCTTCAAATGAAGATCTAAGATCTAAGAAGAATCTTAGGGTTATTCTGATCTGAGAGCTTATTCCAACTGGCTAGATTTCCGCCATATGATATAAGCAGTTAATAAGGCAAGAATATTGAGAGTTAACTGTGCTCTATATATTACCTTAAACCCACATTTTACGCTCATATAAATATAGTTTGGGCACATTTTTCAAACTACTTTATGTGAGAGTAAGCCAAATACTACATAAAGCTGACTATACCCTCGGAGAGTGCATTTAATTTGAAACCATAAATTAGGTTTTGCGCCCAGTTAGGAATGGATGAGTGCATGGTAGCTGCGTGGCCAGGGGCGCGGATGAGGTTGAGCTGCTATCACACCTAGGCGATTTTCTTGGAAGCTCTGTGGACATCGAGCGTCCAACTGTCAGTGGCTGGACTTAAGTGGCCATAAAGTAGGCACATCACGTGGTGTGGCACTGACAGTTGCAGGTGTTGCCCACTAGGTGTCGTACTGACAGTTTGGCAGCCAAAGCGCGGTTAGGAATTTTAAATGACTCAACGCCAACGCCGCCGAATGACAATCGAATCGTCAGGATCAGCTCATGCGTGAGAGTATTCAATTACCACAGTTGCTTAAAGCAAGTCTGCAATTTGAGCGACCGGATTTGAGGCGACTTAGTTGAACCTGCCGGCTTCCGCAAAAGCAGGCATCGGTTATATATATATTTTTTTTTTATATTTTCGCCGAGTGACGATCGATTTGCCAGACAAATTGAGCACCGGCCAAGAGCTACACCGCAGCACTGACTGACAGCTGCTGACAACTACTGAAACCCTAGCAGTTGGCCAACCGTGAGCAATTCCTCAATTTGCGTCTGCCCGGTGATCACCTCGCAATGATCCCCACGACTCGGTCGTTTAGTACCCTTGGCTCGCGTATCGCATTGATCCCCGCGCCACTACGAGCTGAGCAACTCTTTCATTAAGTCCCTCACCTTGCGTATCGCATTTCAATGGCACGACCACATTCCGCGCTTTGCAGGGTTTCCATGGAAACTCTGATAGTCGGATAGATTTCCATTTGTGGCATTGTTCCACTGTGGCACGCACTGTGCCTCATGATTTCTGTGGTCAACTTGTTTAAGTGGGCGCCTCTTTCTTCTACCCATTTGCAGGTCTCGCTTGTAACTCGATCTGAATTCGGCATCAAAACTCAATTAATTTAACTCTAAATAACATTTGACATAATATGCGTTTCCATAACGTTTCCGGCCCTAACCGACAAAGCTGCAGCAGCGACAACAACAACGGCAACCACAGCTAAGGCACGTCGCACACGTTTCTATCTTGTCAATAAATCTCAATATCAAAATATGCTAAATGACCACCCGTATGAACCAGACGATAGTTCACCAGATGGAAATAACTAAAAATGCAAATAACTGCACGAATGCCAAATGCAGCAAGTCGTGTGTGTGTTGTGTGTGTGTGTGTGTGAGTATCTGTGAGATACGCGCATAAATCTATCTATAGTGCCGCCGCCCCATACAGACCCTCATCTAGTTGGGTTCGTTTACGATTCGTACTGTTTTGTTTGGTTTTTGTTTTGTTTCGGGGCGGGTTCTTTCATTAAACGCGGCGCATGCAAACAATGAACCGTGTTGACAGGTTTCGTTTTTCCAACTCTCGTTTGATTGATTTAACCTGAATCGCCTGACAGGTACGAGAGCATTTTGGCATGCCCATGTCACGAGATACAATATTCGAGATACGAGCAACGAGATACTCAAGCTCATGCTCGGCTTTAGATATGGAAATCTACAGATACTTATGCTAAGCACAACTTGGGAGGGAAATACATTGAATGCCGGCATACATGTCAACTTCCATATTTGAAACCTAAAACTCGATCAGAGCGCAAAAACAGAGTGCGACAATCAAACCAAAGCTGTCGCGTGGAGTTATGCCGTGCCAGAGTCTAAGCGATCCAAATACATATTCATAAATACTTCAAATCGCTCGCAGTGTCTGCTCTATATCGTATATCGCATAGCAATAATTACAAAGGAATATTTACTGGAATTTGCACTTGCACTGAGATTCAATAGAAGAAAGAGTCTCAGGTCTACTCATTTATAATAATTTATACATGAGATCATGTTAGACATGCATGCTACAACTGCCAGGCAAGCTACAAAAAGCTGAATAGCTTCATTTGACAGAGGAATCAATTTACTGCTATAGACATTGTTGCGTCTAGTGAAAAGAATGAAATGCGTGCAGTTTTGAACAGTAGACACGAGTAATTATGTTGGACAGCGACCGCTAGACGACGATTTGAAAGAGAGATAGATATTTCCTTTGGCTATGTGCCGAAGACAATTGACGACTGTCTGTAGCCAAAGGCTGGACCCGACGCAACTTCAATCCACTCTAGTCCACTCCACACTCAACTCGACTCGACTCAACTCAAATCATAGATGCAGCTCATGAGTGGCACAACGAATGCGAGACGAATGAATCGAGTGAGGGGGAAATTGATTGACAGTTGAATGATTTAATGAGCAACAAGATAAACGATGCCCGATGCCTGATGCTGGCCTGCCAACCACAGCGAAATGAATTACTTATTTTCATTCGAATTTCAATTTGAATCTCTCTCGCTCAAATAAGTATCTGTTAGTTGTTGCCATTGTGTTTGGCTGCAACACGGCGGTTCATAAAAGATGCTTATCGCAACGCTGCGACGCTGCAACGCTCTGAAACTTTTTCTCTTTCTTGCCCCGTCATGTGACGACCACGCATTTTGTGTCAACCAGTCAACGGAGCTGGGAACTGATAAACTAATGTTGGTAAAAAATAAATAGGTAAAAAAGTAATATACAGTTCCATAATACAAAGCATTAGGCCAGCCATGAAATGTTAGTAGACAAGAAGCAAGCTAGATATTTTCTGTAAAGTTTGGTCTGACTGCGTAATGGTTGACTTTTAAGGTCACTCTAGACACAGAGGTAAATGATGAAGTCACTTCCCAAAGACCACTTTAAGGTTTATTGGAATTTGTTTCCATCTATATATCGCTGTATATAATTTTACTTGACTTCCATGCCTCAAGCTCTACGAACATTTCTCTTCGAGTGTATAGCTAGTTGGCGAGCTTTGAGCAGCTTCTCTTTAATTTTCCATTAAATTTCTTACACATAATTAAATTTGCCGCGCCATTTAAATACACATCTCCAAGGCGCAACAATTGCATTTAAAGCTTTTCACTTCTTTTATTTATCATTTCTACACTCATTTTAAAGTCGTTTGCGTGTGTGATCGGAGTCCGGAGACGAGTCAGCCCGTAGCACTTGTTGTCCCACGCAGCGCGCAGAGACTCAGATACTCAGACACTCACGCAGTCCACACAAGTCGAATATAATTTATGTATCGCCCAAATAATGTTTACGATCTTCACATACGACATTCACTTGCCAGCAGGGACTCTCGATTCTCTCAATCTCTCTTGCTCCCCCTCTCTTTACACATGTTTACTCAAAACAAAAAGTTCGATTTAATTGTCAAAATTCGTAAGTTAACAGTAATTTTAAAAAAACGTTGGATCAAGATATAGAACGAATTTTGGTTAAGCAGATTGCAGAAAAATGCAAAGCACCTTCCACCTGTAGTCGAGATGCTAATTAATTTTCTTCTTAACAATGGTGTACAGCGTAAATTCAGCCTGAGTAGCTGCATCGCCTGCCTCGCATGCCGTCCCCCTACCGTTAACCATCGTTCAGCTCAGTCACCATTTGGCTGCCGCCAGGTGCACGGCAGCAAATGGAAACGGCAGAATGCTGTCAACGAACAACGCCGCAAGGTTATACCAAAGCTGGTATATTTACACAATCCGTGGAAATACCTGATAACCAAGTTCAATATGTGGAAGCTGAAGTGGCTTTGGGACTACGGATTCAATGAGACCGAATTCGTTGAAGGCTCCAAGCAGGCCGCCATTGTTATGACGGACATCATACGACAGCAAAGTGCAGAGAAGATTAGTGAATTTACAACGCCTGTGGGCTTCCAGCAAATCACACGCGACATGCTTCTATCGCGGAATGATTCGCGACTGCAGCTGGTGCGCTTCGAAAATGAGCATCTGCGCCGTGCCATACCCATGAAGGTTGCTACACGTCAGAACTATGGACGGAAATATGCATTTATCGATATGTTGTTTGTCGGTCTGCGGAATACGAAGGATTTCGACTCGCCCAGTGAGCTAGTGGAGATCAACGAAATTCTGCGTCGCATGGATAGTGAATTGAAGACCCCGTCAGATGTTGTCTCAGTGCCACATCGAATCGTTTTTGCCGAAATTTTTATACGGTTTCGTCGTGACTATACAGCTGAGTGGAGGCGCAAGGAAGAAGCATCCAGGCATCCGAAAACTTCGTCCTTCCAAGAAACAGATGGCAATCACCAAGATCAGCAGCCAGCATCGGGAACGGCACACAATATGATGATAGGACGTGTGCTGTCGCGCCTCAACGATCCAGGCTGGTCGGTTTCGTTCTACAAAATTCTCACTTTCGATGTACTCAATTTTGACCCGCAGCCAAATCGGCGTTCGAGTGCTTGACTGCTGCCGCTTCCACTTCATTTAAATTTCTAAATAAAATTTTGCGTATTTATTAATTTTACAACTGTATCTTCACAATCTAAACGATCTGCTCTTAGCTTACATCTGCATGCGGGCATCTATCAAATTTATCACCTTGAATTGCGCTCACACCTTAAGTTGACATGTTGTTTGTCATCATTGTCGTGGACACAAAACCGAAAACAAGATTTGTGACTTGAGCCACGCTATTTGTATAAAATGATGTAATGAGCCACATTACACGATTCGAGTGTGTTAGCTGTTACCATTATTGTTGCTCTTGTCGTTCGGCTCTAATTGGCTACGAAGCCTGGGCTTGGGCTTGGCCTTGCCCGTCCCAATCGATTTTCAATCCGTTAGCCTAAACAGCTCACCAAACAAGAAAACGATACAAAAATCAACATGCGTCATTACATATTTATCTTCATGTTTTACACATTTTTGCATAATTTGTACACCTTTTTCACATTATGAGGGCTGCTGCAGGTCGCAAGACTTGGACATGTTACACAGCACAGCAAGGGCAAATAAATCAGAAATGGTAATAGCAACAAGTTAGAACGCTTCAGTCGAGCTCAAACGAGCTTATAATACAACTTCAAAATCATAGCTTTTAAAATAGAAATTTTCCATGCCCCAATTGCCGAGCTATATAATTTATTGAAATATCTGTAGAGCAAAAACTTGCAAGCCAGGCTTAGAAAAATCTCATATAATTATTATTTACCTTTGGCACTGATTATATATTCCAATACATTTAATACAGTCTCTAGGACTTGCAGGATTTTATGGAATATATAGTAACTGTCACCTTTAAGTGGATATATATAATACTTTTTGGTCGATCTGTAGAAAATGTCAACTCTGACATACTTGGTAAATCCTTAGCTTCCCTACCTTCAATAGGAAAATCAGAAAAGACGATTTTCCACACTCCCCACGAACTTATACTAAGCACTTTATTAGACAAGATTACCAATGCATATATATTTCAAGTCTCTGAAGCGCCTGAATGCTCTGAGTTCATACAAACAAACGGACAGCAGAACGAGCTGCCAAACCAGACATTGCGCAAAGTAAATACTAATCTTTTGACTTTTAACGTAAGCGAGTGGAACTGTTTCAAGATGTTGTGTATTGTACATATTTGTATAGGCTCATCATATTTTTTCACATTTAAAATAAAATTTAATCAGTTGATTCTATTCTGACCTTAGTTAAATATAGCCCGGCTAAACCCAATCACGCTCGAAATGTTTGCATTATCGAAGAGTAAAAAGTTTTAGCTGACTTTGTTTTTGTTGTTGTCTTTTTTCTTAAGCTATTTGCTCAAGCTAAATAAAGACAAACCTAAGTCCCAGCAGCTAATGGCAAAACAGCATAAGACGAGAATGGAATGAAAAAAATAACAACACGTCAAAAGGGAGAAATAATTTAAATAAGAAAACACAAACAGCTGTTGCAGTTCAGAGCCTGGCTGAGAATGAAAATGTGCCAGACACAAACATACACACACACGCACATGTAAATCCGTACGCAATAACACACAGTTACAGTTACAAGCAAAAAGGATAATCTCATTATAATGAAACGCAAGTTATGCACGCGCAGCCGACAGCCGCTAGATGGCGCCAGCGAGGCGTCAGTCAAGTGTCGCCCGCCCAGCTTAGAGTGAAGCAAATGAAGGAGTAGGCGAACACTGGCACTGGCAAAGACGCAGCTGGTGCTGCTGTTGCTGTTGCTGCCGCTGCCGGCCACCAGCTTGGGGACTATGAGGAATGGCAGCCAAGATCCGCTCTCTGAGCTGACATGCGAAACACGCTGGCCATAAAAAACTAACAGAATTATAATAATTTATGTATATATTTCTTTTTTTTTTGCCCTGGCCTGACCATTCAATCCGTGGCATGCAGTTGCCTTGTCTATCTTATCGTTCTACATAGATAGAGCACAGTGGTATCAGCTAAAATATGCTTAAGGAAGATATGTTTTAGTTTAAGTTAATTATAATTTTGATTAATTAAAATCTAAGCGAAAGAGTCAAAATCAAGCGCATTTACTAATTATAAAACGTTTAATGAAAAATTAAAAAAATATAAAATTATATTTATTTATATTTGAAATAGTTTAAATTTTCAAAGAAATTTTTAACATAATTTGCTCAAGCTTAGAAAGTTTCAGTCAATTGAATTAATAGTTTAAATTCCTAGAGCCTTTTCAGCTTGAATAATTTGGTTTAAATTTTACTAAAGCATACTCCATATACGCCCGATATGATAGCTATAATCGGCTTTAGTTAGTTAGATTGTTAAAATGTTCGATTTAATATCTCATATTATTTGATAGCCTTACGTTAGCTTGAACCAATGTGCGACGCCTCAGCCTAAGCCTAAGTCCACGTCTTAGGCATAAGCTGGACTGGGCTGGGCTGCTGGGCTGCTGCTCATGCCCACGCCATAAATAAAACAACCGGCTTAATTTCAAACTCATTTGCAAATATTTACACACAAATCGAGAAACCCTTTTGCAAGCGGATGCGCATCCCAAATCCAATGCGTAACAGGTGCGCGACCCCGACATAAAGTCGGGTTCAAAGTTTTCTTTTTGCTTCAAGCTTTTTTATTTCGTCTTCTTATTTTTTTTTTTGTCTTTTTTCTTTTTTTTGCCTTTTGCAGATTAATTACAAGCCTTGCGTAATGAGCGGATTTCCGGAACGTTCCGTTCGTTTAGGCCCTGACTGACGACAGTAGCGGGTCGTATATCTTGCGTTTAATAAAATTGAATGAAATTTATGAATTATTTGCGCGCAACGCATAGAAATGCGGCCACCCACCGGCCGAGACCGGAAAAGGTGAAGCGCGCCTTGCACTTCTTTCTGTCTGGAATCTCGGCGATGTCTTCGTCGCCCGCCAATCGTTGATCTTCATTAGCAGGCGCCGTCGACGTCTTCATAGACATTGTTGGTGTTGGCTGCGAGTCTAAAGCTTGAAATTTATGGCAACGCATTTGCAGCTCGCGTTTACGGACATAATGCCATGGCCAACAACAACAGCAACAACAATAACAGAAACGACAACAGCAACAACAACAACAGCTAATAAAGCGTCTGCGTTGTTGTTGTCATGGCTGTCCTTTATTAGTTCATTGCTTTGCCTCTTGCCGGCTCGTATCCATTTACACTTGGATATTTATCGTCGCCGCCGACCTCCTGCGCCGTTTCAAATGGAGTTGTCCCATAATTTTTAGCTCTGCCCGGGCTAAATACGCCATTTAACACAACATTTAAAATGCATATTGATCGTATATCAAAAGCTCGTTTCATTTTCATTACATAATCACAGTCAAGCACCGTTTGCTGGTGTATCTGGTGTGGGTGTCACCGTTACCAAGATATGTGTTTAAATAAATCATTGCAATCTGACGGCTTCCTATGGCGGCATGTGGAAATGCAAGTAATGTACTTGATTTCCACAGAACTCGGCATGAAGGCTCAAAATAGAATATACAATACTGGAAAAATTATTAGAATTCTATTAGGGATCTTATACTAAATGGGAATGTACTTGATGTGCTATGTGAGTGCAAATGAATTTCATAGAAGCTGAAAGGTTTCATATAAAGGAATGTCAATATAAATAAGTAAGAATGTTGCAGTTGAGTCTGAGTACTTTTATAGTACTTGTTGAAGATCAAATATCTGTTAAGTGTACTCAAATTGCTTTAAATTCTTAAATTCTTAAAATTCTGTAGATAAGATTGTCAAATGAAGGTTGAAGGTTACCTGCCTCATGGCTATAAATTATATCTTATATATAGTCTATAAGGAATTTTTTTTAATTTTCAAGTAAACAAATTTTTGTTTTTATATATTATTTTACTCAAATTAAGTTCATATTTCCTATTATTTTGCCAATGTATTGCATTTCTTGAAGATAAATTTCAGACATTCAAATTATTCATTTGCAGTGATTTTGTATTTTTATTATATTGAAATATTATTACTGATTGTTGCCAGGTAGCACGACAACACTTGAAACTGAAGGGAATAAATAAGTTCAATAAAATTTTTAAAATCCAAATTTAATGACTCTAGCTCTAACGTCTTGAAAAACAATATTAAATAACTGAAGTACGACTTCATGACGAAGAGAAAATCTGTAAATTCTTTGAAACAAATTTCAAAATGAAACCAGAAAGCTTATAGATTACAATTTCTTTTTGTTACTCACTCTCTATATGAACAATCAAACTTTCCACTTTTCATTGTACACTGCACATTATTTATGCTTTGTTTTAAGCATTTAAAATGATGCTCTGAGCGTATTGTAATATCATTTGCATTCACATTCGGTACGAATATTGAAGCAGCCTTTAAGCTGCTTTTTGGCATTTAAAATGTTCGGCTGGGGCCACTCTGGAAATCGCTCATAAAAATGTCCACGATTGCAGAGACAAGCCGGCACAATATTTATGATAGTATTGAAGACCTGGACGAGCGGCTAAATTGCCACTTGGCGCCAAAACGAGAGCTGCCGCCCAGGATCTGGACAAGCTTCGCAGCTGTCCGACGACTCTGACGCTGTCAGCATTCAGAGTATCTGCATAAATTTTGTTTCAAGAAACAAGACAGAAAAAAAAACAAATAAACGCCAAAAATTGAACTTTTTTGCGAGTAAATTTTTTAATTTAAAACACATTTTATATGCAAGAAGAGCAGCAAAATGGGCCGGCGCGGGCCGCAACGGCAGAGGGCCCCAACAACAAAACTGAAACATAAATAAATCTGAAATTTTATGCACTCGAAAAGCTCCAAGCAAAGGGACTCCGAAAGAGCACGGGACAGCGCCATTCGAAAACCGTGTGGAACTCACATAAAAGCTGCTTGCGACTTGCAAAAAGAAAACAAAGCTGGGTAGCTTGGTGAGGGCTCGACTGGCAGATACCCTAAGCTGTTGATGATAGCTACTCTTTACACTCTTTAACTCTAACAAAAAATATGCAAGAATTTATTTTCTAAACTAAAAATATTATTAGAAATATGTCAATAGCTTTGTTGATGGAGCTTTTAGATAAATAAAATAATTATATTTATTGTTTATATATACAAGGACTTTCCTATTAAATATGATGTATATAGTTCTTATACTTTTCGAGCTATGCTTATGCAGAGAAATAGACAGATGAAGAAACATGGCATCGGTAAAGCTTTATCTTAATCAAGATTATTTACACTTTCTGGATATGCACAGGGATTCATCCATCTGTCACATACATTACTACAATATTCATATACC
The DNA here is from genome assembly GCF_003285905.1 of Drosophila hydei. Classification (NCBI taxonomy): domain Eukaryota; kingdom Metazoa; phylum Arthropoda; class Insecta; order Diptera; family Drosophilidae; genus Drosophila; species Drosophila hydei. Next base: position 4,449,407 of record NW_022045656.1, read on the forward strand.
CTTCTAACTCCAATAGGTTTTGTATAAAAAAACCAACAAACTTTTGTTTTCCAAAAGTTCTTCACATTGTGGCTCTTCTGATGTTGTTGATGTTGTTGCTTTTGGTATGCTGTTAAAGCTGCTTGTTAAACATGCAATTTCTTTTGGCTGCACTGCGTTCGATTGCTGCGGTTCGACAGCGACAGCAGCTGCAACAACGGGCGGCAAGGACAAAAGCCAACAATGGATTATTAGTGGCTCTTAAGCAAACACGGCCCCTCACGGCTCGGGGCGTGGCAAACGAGGGGCGACTTATGGCACCGCACGAGTTCAACAAAAGTGTGCGTGTGTGTGTGTGAGAGTGTGTAGCATGTATGTGTGGCATCGCCTGCTGCTGTCGTTTAATCTTGCCCTCGGTCTTCGTCGTCGCTGGTCGCTGTCCCCTCGCACCGCCTGCTTCCGCTCTTGTCCACGCCCCCGCACCCGCTGCATCCCTCGCTGATTTATCGCTGAAATGTGGGCGTTTTTAATTAATTTCACTGCGCTGCGCTTCCAACAGATTTTTGCTTGGCTCACAAATAAAGCGTTGTAATAAAATATAAGAAATACACTTCAAAAAGCATACAAAAATCAAAAAACAGAAATATCCAAAACAGCAAACACACATTCGCTCACACACACAGACGCATGCACTCACACTCTGCTTGGTTGTGGCTCTGAGTTACTTCACAATTTCGCACTCACAGTTGAAGTTCAAGTGGGCTTCCTTAAGTTCGCTTCACGGTCGACCACAAGAAATTGCATGATGGCTGGGCTTTAGTTCATTGAAAAGCTGCTCGAGAGTCCTTCGAAATTGCATTGTGGTTCCAATTTGAAGTGTGCCTCAGGTGTGAAATGCGGGTACATCATACCTAACTTATTTGTATTTGTAATTGCTCCATGTATTGAATTCAACGCAGTTGGGTATGAAATCGGCAGTTGGGTTGCCATAGCTTATTAACAGAGGCTAACAGTCACTCAGTCATCAACAGCAAAATAATTTCATATATATATACATATTATGTCTATTCTCTCTTTTATGTTATCCTCAAAAACTTGTTTTTGCTAGATAAAAGTATTTATTTATTCATTTTAAAATGCCTTTCAAAGCAAGTAATAGCGCCTTAGTCAATACTTCTCAACTAGGAGATACCCTGAACTTTGCAAATATGGGATGATATTAAATTATATGCTTTTATGCTTGCACAGCAAATTAAATAATTTCATCTTTGGTGGTATTCAAACAAAGCGTATAAAAAAAAAAAACAAAAAAAAAGATCGATTTATAACGATAAAAAATATGGAAAAAATGTAAAACTATAGCTTAAATGAAGCTTTAAGCTTTAAGTCTTTAGTCTCGTTGCGATCACACGGACGGACAAGCAGACGGGCATGGCTATATCGACTCAGTTATCTAGAATATATATACATTATGTTTTCTGGAAATTTGTAGGTCTATTCAATAAAGAGACTCACCGAAAAGAGAATACAATTTTATGCTAGTGTTGAATAAGAAGATGAATATTGGCTTCTATTTTGTAAACTGAATTCGTCTGATTTCTCATTTCAAGTATCAGACTTTCCGGAAATTAGTCTGAATCATCATTTCTCTATATCATAAAGCTTTGCAGTTTGCATAAGGATACATAAACTTCACTTTACATGCATTTGCACAGCACTAAAAATATGAGATAAATTAAATTTTAAATACGCTGTTGACCCAGTTTAAATATTTATGTCTTATATATATGTGTGTTGGTTCAACCTGAAGTAGGTGAGATTTGAGCCTTGTACATAAATTTCAGCAGCCAAGCACTTGCCGTTTAAGCAGCCAAGCTGCATTTTTTTTTTTTTTGACATTCAGTCAATAAGTCCGTCAGTCAATCAGTCAATCATTCAATTTTTAATCAATCAGCAAACTCTACTATATATTTACATTTTTAAGAGCTTTAAATATTTGCTTTTTAACTCTTTTATATAGATTCAAATCTTGAGCTTTCTACAAATTATATTTTAAATTTCTCACATTCGTTTAAGAGCGATGCACTTTCGTTGGATGCTGCCATTCACACATACACCCACTCACCCACACACACACACACACACACACACATACTATAAGCATCAGTGATTCCATTTTTGGCTAATTCTGTTGCTGAGGCGAAAACTTTGTGCTTCTTCTTGTTGTTTAGCTGCTTGGCAACTTTTGCAGCTTTTAATTCTAATTTTCACGCTGGCGCAATTTTGACGCTGTTGCTAATTTGCCTTCAACTTTCAACTTGGATTTTCAGGGAATTAAACCAGCAACCGACTGCAACTTGATGATGATGATGATGATGACGAAGGACGCTGTGTCCCCAAATATTTTGCCCGTTGCCAGCAAATGGAGATTTATGACAGTGCAGAGTGTTAAAAGTTTGCAAAAGGTTTGAAGAGTTTGCCAAATAATTTTAATTGAGAAACTAATGGATTGCAATTGATTCGAGGCGAGGCAGAAGCAAAAAGTGAAAGAAAAACTTTTTGCGTGTCCACATCGCAACGTCACGACATCACAGATTTGGTTAAATACTATCCAAGCGCCGTTGTGGGTCACAACAATAAATTAATTTAGCTGCTGCAGCTGAATATGAAAATTGCTCGCTCCATGCACAATTATGCGGAAGGAACTAATTAGGATCCCGGCCACGAAGAGGCCTCACTAGGGGCCGGTTCTAAAGCCACGCAGTTATATTAAATTTCACTTTATTGCATGCAAAAGTTCATTAAGCGCTGCAAATTCAAATTAAGCTGCATAAACGTAGCAAAATGTGTTTATATTGCTGATGTTGCTGTTGATGTTGCTGTTGCTGCTGTTGTTGCATTATAATGACTATCATGAAATGCAAAAGGTTGAACATAAAGCAAATTGTCACAACTTAATAAAGCCACAATAAATAATTTGCACTTTATACAAAATTGCTTAAATACGAAGTGAAATTAAGGCCAGCTGACAGCAAGCTCCTGGCATGCAACACGTGTGTCTAATTCATTGGTTAATATTAATATGGGATATATTTTTAAAATCAGACTTTTAAAAAGTTACCAAAAAATATTGTTCAGCTCTTAAATTCAAATTAATATTTAGTTAATTTCTCTGAATCGAAGCTTACTGAAGACATTCTCTACCGCCGACAAGATTTGTTTGATATAGTAAAAGACTAGCTGACAGCAGGCTGCTTGCTATGCAGCTCATTGGGTAAAATGATAATGGGTACTTCTGTTAGCTTCAAATAGGACACGTTTTTAAAAAACTAAAAATTATCGCAAAATATTGCTCAGCTTTGAAACTCAATTTGAATTTTATTTATTTTTTATTTAATTTTTATTTATTTTTTTTTTAAGTCGAAGCTTAGTAAAGACTTCCAAAAAAACGTCAAGCTTTGCTTGATATCTTGTATTATTCATTATTACCATCTTTTACTTAGTAATATTTCCACACAATTAATTATTTAAATATTCTTTAATTGGGAGTGACCAATTAAGATACCCAGAATCGTACCAAGTTGACATTGCTTTTTTTCCAATTCATATGAAAAATAAATACTGATCATATATTAGTTGACTAATAATAATTAATAAGAAGAAGATTGAGCACATAGCAAGTGAGTTGCTTGTCAAGACTTTCAAAAATAGATTCCCTTTTGGAGTACAAATCCTCCCAGTTCTTGACACAAGCAGTTGAGAACTCAAAGGTTAATGTTCTTGCACAGAGAGTCAAACTGAGTGAAGATATCGTCCACTTAGGAATGGTTTTACTGAGTGAGGGTCTCTCTCTCTCTCCCTCTGTCTCTCTCTCTTTCACAACTAAGCAGCAATCAAAGCTTGTTTATTTATTTTCTATCAAAACATAACAGCCGACAATCTGTTGCTTTGCAATTGGTCTGCCACTTTTACAAAAGCTGAAAACGGCATAAAAAGTTCGCTAAGAGGCAATAATAATAATAATTTCGATGGCAAATTTGATGACCTCAGCTGAAACTCTGAAAAAGTGCGAGATATGTTCAAGTAAGCGAAGTTTGATATGGTTTTTAAGCGATTTCATAGAAATGGAGAGAAATTCCCAAAGATTTAAAATAAACTTGAACCTCAAGAGCGCAGTTTTATGACCTACCTGTAAAATTTCAAGTTAGAGGCAGTTAGAGAAGCAGACGGATAGAATTGTCTCGACAGTTCTCTTCTTGACTGAGCATGCTTCCTTCGGCCAGAAGTCTTTTAACACAACCATTATACGCTGAGCCCATTGAAAGAAGGAATTGAGGGTATAAAAACAGTTCGAATTTGTGTGCTACTTCGGGCAACTCGCCCTTTTTTCGTTGAGTGCGATGCGGCACACTTTGAATTTGGAATCTCCATTTGAAAAATCTTCGAATTTAATTGCGTGCGCTAAAACTGGGTGTGAAGTTACGTCGAGTCGTCTTGAGTAGAGTATGCTAATTAAAAGGCATAAATAATGCAATATTTGAAGTTCAGCTGTCTGTGCGAGCTAATTGATTTACGAGTTTCAATAAAGGCGCGAGACTCATCATTTGCTATTGCTGCTCAGTCGGCGAAAACTTAAACAAACTAATTTCCAGCCTAGGCTAGAGAATTTTTACGATTAACCAGGCAAGACTCCGTCTGCGCCTGCGTCTGCGCCATGAGCCATGAGCCATGGGCCATGGGCCACGGAAGCCGCCTGACATTGAGATTGCTAGAGAGAAGACGCGCTCCATGGGAGCTGTTAAAGTGTCCATGGCTGTGACGAAGTCTGAGTGAGTGTCCACGTTCGGTGTCTTCAATTAGCGTAAACACAAACGATGACACTGCCCCAAGCCCCAAGACAGCAAAGCGAAGCCAATTTCGCAGTCTCTCGCGCAGACACTTTAATATTTAACGCGCAGACGATGGCGACAATGGAGCGGAGCGAAGGGAGCTCGCCATACGCCAACATATTCCACGAATATGTTCGTGATCATAAAATTATAATTTATGAACAAAGGCGAACGCGTGGAGCGGCCCAGTCCCAGCCAGCCACTTGGCCGGGCCGCGTGAGCTTATCTGACGCTGGCATCTAAGTGCACATACAAGTACGCATGGAGGCGATGCCGATGCAGATGGAGATGCAGTTGCAGATGGACTCGATACGAGGGACGCCGATGACAACGTTGACGGCGATTTGGAGCGACGCGCGCGTCAATTTTTTCGTTGAAGTGGGACACAAGCAGCGGGAGCTGATAAGAGACTGCAACAGAGGCTGAGGAAGCCCAGTCACGAGGGTGAAGATGCTGACGATGCTGACGATGCTGCCGTTGCGGCTGCTGTTGCTGTCGCTGTCGCTGTTGTTCTTAGCTCTTGTTGGGTTTCCTGGAAAGAAGCCTCCGGCGATGGCAGCTCGAACAATATTTTCTTATTTATTTTGTCTCTCGCTTTGGTTTTGGGCTGTGGCTGTGGATGCGCTTGACATTGGGGGCAACTGGTAACTGGCAGCTCGCACGTTGTTTGTTGTGCCTCTTCTTATTGTTGTTGCTGTTGTTGTTGTGCCATCTGTGGCCCGTTGGAGCAGCCAACTAATTTGCGGTTTTGTTGCGAACCGAACGTCCAGAGTGTCTGTAATTTCCTTTTCCAGTTTGGGTTCGAGTCCGAACTTCGAGAGCCTTTGTTATTTTGCCACTTAACCAAACCGGCACGCCCTTCCGTCCTCCTTTTGGTTTAATAAGTTCTGTTTGCTATGCAATCTTTGGGGTCAGGTCAACGGCAGCTCAGCCTAGCTTCGCCCCGACCAGCCCATACTAGCAAGTCATTCAAATTAAATTCGGAATTAGCCAGCGGCAACTGCTAAGTCTCTCTCTCTCCCTCTATGCCCTGCCGCCCCTTTCTGCGTGGCTGCCTAACTAACTTACTTTGTTAGTTTTAGGCAAATTGAGGAAAACCATTCACTTCAGCTTGCGTGCTTAATTAAATTCTTTTCAATTCGAGACATGAGTCAATTTTCGGTTGGATCCGAAATCAAGGTTCCTACATTTGACTGCAATTCGGTTAGCTGCCAAGTTTTTGACAATTAAACAGCTATTTATGATAGATTATTCGATATCCCTTTACGCACGAAAGAAGCCCAGATTGCGTTAACCATAATAAATCCTCGCTTATTAAAATAAGTACTAAAATTAACACATTTCTGTACACTCATATATATATTTTTATATTTATATTTCGACTATATATATTTCGACTTCTACAAGTGTAGCAAGCGCACACGGAGAGCTAGAGGGCAGAGAAGACCGAGCATCGCTCTCACTACTCCACCTTTAAATGCTGCTCTTTACAGTGGTAATTGCTTGTTAGTGTACTCTTTAAATTATTCCGTGCTTCATATGATGATATCAAAATATTTGAAAACACATTTTCGCTTAAAAGAGAATATTTTATTTCTGTAAATCTGCGATACAGGCTGAAGGCTGAAGTATGACCAGCCAATAAAAATATTTTCTTAAGCTTCAATGAAATAAAAAACATAATTAATCTTCAACAACAAAAATCAAAAATACAATCTTAATTATTATATGCAATTAATTTTTATAAAATATATTTCTGTTCTGTTTCTGTCAGCAAGTTATAATTACGTTACATTATTATTTTTATTCAATTGTCTGTGTGACATGACTGTATGGTAAGCTTAGTTCAAGAGCGTGTTTAGAGCAGTTCGGGATTGAATCATACCGATGTGGAAGATCCAACGGGCAGTGTTGTGACGTTACTATTATCAGGCAGGTTGAAGTTAGTGTGTCTGCTTAGTCGTTTCCTGTGCACCTGGAAGTCTCTTGATGAATCCATGATCTCTTCGTGAATTTCCTCGTTTAAGTTGGAGGCGCTGATGTGTGTTGGAGATCATTCCAAGTTAAGTATGTAATGTTACAGCTGGAATGGCTGGCAGTGCCACTGATTGGAGTCCCATAGGTTCACATTGGTTTCCTTATAGTCATAGAGAGTAATGATATTTTAAGTGGATATTTTTCCGACAAGCCAGAGATGTTTCTTCAGCCTTGCATTGAGTTGCTGCCTTTTGTTAATTGAACGAGGTATCCAGGTTAGTCTTGTGTCAAGCAGCAGTCCCAAGTAGTGTTGCTTAAGATCTAAATTTTAATTCATAGAATCAAAGCAATAAAACATTTCAAAGAACTCAAATGTGAACAAGTAAGAATGCTCTAGATAACAGCTTAGTATTAAATACAATTTGAGGATAAGTGGGAAAATAGTCACACTGAAATTTGAGCCTCAAGTTGTGAATCTTCTAAGTAGTTACTTTTAACTGGAGGATCTTAGCATATTTTATATCAATCGATGGTTAACAAAAACAACCAGGGAAGTAAATGTTTCGTATATGATATATTAGCCAGCCCCAATTAGCCTCAACTTTTCACACTCGAAATGCAGCACATTTATTTGTGGCATAAAGTAAGCGTTGCTTGGCAATGCTTGTCGCTTGCTAAGCTTAATGAAATGCGACATGCAACATAAAGTAATTTATTTTTAATTAATTTATAAATGCAGCGACATCGAAAATGGCCAGCGAGCAAGCAAAACATTAAACACGATCGCCAACAACACCAACACCAACAACTGCAACAGCAACAGCAACAGCAACACAGGCCGCTTATCCCTTGTCAGGGCGTCGAAAATTAAGCCTCGGAAATTTGCGTGATTTTATATTTCGTTTTCATTTTGTTTTTCGGTATTATTTATTTCTTTTTTATTTTATTTTATTTTATTTTATTTTAAAAATGTTTTTATGCAACAAGCGGCGCAAAGTGTCGCTGACAGGCGTGTCATCAGCACTTTGAGCTGCTGCAGATGCAGACGCAGTTGCAGTTGCAGTTGCAGTTGCAAGTGTAGCAATGCCCCGACCACGCCCCTATAACAACAACAACAACAACAACCACTGGTAGTGCACGGCAGCAATTTCATTAAAATTTACTGCACGCTGCAGCAGCAGCAGCAGCAAAAAATGGTTGCGGTCAATTAACGTCAACAGCGTCTGCCCCCCTGTTGCCTGCTTGGATGCCTCCGCCTCTGGCGCATGCAGCCAGCCATCAAGCTGCTCATTAACAGCACGCTGACTTCACAGGCATTTTGTTTATTGTTGCTGTTGTGAATAAATAAATAAATTTCATTGACATATGCTCAAATAAATAATAGAGCAATTTTTTAAATTATTACCCCCAGACGCAGAGGCATGCGGTTTTCTGCAGCGGGCTGCTGAGAGGTGAAAGGATGCGCGCGATTATCCTTACGCACCATATGAGCTGGCTGGTTGGCTGGGCAGTGAATTATGATTGGGCAGTTAAGAGAACCGGACACGGGTCTCCAACTCCAACTCCAACACGAACTGCAACTTCTACTCGATGCCAGACCACAGACCGCAGCGCCATATAATAAACTGCCGAGTCGCTGTGAACAATTTTTAATTTTCATTGAACAATGGATGAAGAGTTGGTATTCATACAACAACAACAACAACAACAGTAAAAAATAAAGCTGACAATGAGTGGGGCTCACTTGAGCTGAATGTTTAAAAAATTATGATAATAAATTGTGTACATAAAGAAAAGGAAGATAGGAAATTTGTTTCAGATCCATACTCCTTTATAAACTCAAGTGGGTATATTGGTTTGTAATTAAAATTTGAACCAAAGACAGTACATTTATTTTTTTATATTTAAAATGTTGGCTCAAGTTAGAGAGTTGCGATTAGAGTTAGCCTAGTTAATAGCGTCATATGATAAAAGCTTAAAGTTATATAGCCCTGCACTTTATATTTTCAATTCTTTTAGAAATCATTAACAATTATTAAAAATAGAAACGTTTAAAGCTAAATTCAATATAATTCAACTGTCGACTCTAAGTATTTAGCAGTCAATTATTTCCGATTATAATTTTTGCAGTTCTTTCAAGTTGGCTATATAAATTAAAAAAAAAAAAACAAATACTTTAATATGTGAATACTGAAAGATTAAAATAAAAATTTATATTGCGAAAGAAATAAAAATAAAAACAAACTTTGCGCCACATTGCGTATGCGTGATTTTGATTATCCTCATATATATGGGCAGCAACTGGTACAATATGTTCTCTTATCTTAAAATCACATCTGTGTAGTTCAGGACAGGCTTATCTGCAGCCTTTAATCATGCCCTGAGTTATTTATTTGCAATGTGAGTTTATTTTCGTACCTGTTGCTTGGGCAAAACCGAACAAATTTTCAGACGCATTCCGCTCGCACTCGAATACTCACAGTTTGGGTGCATTGTGTACAGAGAGTGTTGACTTTGGTGCATAAATAAGCAAATATTTATGCAGCCAGGCTCTCTCGGCTGGCCAGCGGAGGCGCGCAGTCGAACTGTCAATGCCAGCAGCACAAGCACGAGACACGAGTGCCAGCAACGAAAATTCGCAAATCAAATATTCGCCATAAATAAAGAGGCGCTCGGCGAGGCAGAGAGTGAGGGAGAGAGAGAGTGTGCAAAAGAGAGATGCAACTTCCAAGAAGCAGGCAGCAGCCACGACGTCCAACAATGCGGCATTTTAATAATATTTCGCTTTCAATTTTTTACACCTCTGTGGGCAAGCTGGGTGCGAGCTGAAGGCCTCTCCCTTGATATCTTATTTCGAGCGAAATTGTTGCAATGCCACCTTTTGGCGGCTCGATTCGCGCGCACATACATACAGACATATATATATTTATGTGCATGCAACGACGACGCAGGTGTGACAACATGAAAATTTATCTGCGGCATCGTACGAGCTGTTGCCGCTCCTGCTGCTGCTGCTCCTGCTGCTGCTGCTCCTGCTGCTGCTGTTATAGTAGTAGTAGTAGTAGCCTCTCCTTGCGAAAAGTCGCGAAGTGCTGCAGAATATATGAGAGTACGAGAATTGCATTTGGCGTGGAGTTGAATTTATATGCGAACCAGAGTGTGATTGTAACCTTAATGCGACGTTAACTTTGCAAATCTGTATGCTTAAAGCAAATACTCCCATGATGAACGCAAGGTGTGCCCAGAAGACACCTGTGGCTTATATAAGAAATATGTATATTGCGGATGAGCCATCAGATGAGCATTTCTGCAAGTCTTTTATAGATATATCAAGAATATTTTCCTTTAATAACGTTTCCACCTGTTTTATCCGAACCAATTGTTTGTAATCTGAAACCATTAAAGGTGTTAACTCAGGGTATGCTGGGTTTGTAAGGTATACAACAGACGGCGTGGAAGAAATAACATAACACTATAACACTATATATAGAGATATATATTCTTCATCTTGAGTTGGCCTAGCACTCAAAGATAATTCGCTTGCTTCACAATTTAAATTCCAACTAGGACACTATATATTTTATAAATAGAGCAAAGTCAAAATTAAATACATTTCTAATTGCACTCATGGTGAGGGTACTGCAAATTCGTTACGTAATATTGAATCAGCAAACTGGGGGCACGCAGCTTTAATTCCATTGAACTGATTAATTCAGGCAATTTGCGATTCTTGAACTTAACGGCGAACATCAGTTGGCCCTCATGGCGGAAGCCGGCTACAATTGTATCCGGCTTGAGGCCGCGAGCAAAGCCATTGTTGGCCGTAGCCATGGGCTTGTTGTGATCCTTCAAGGAGCGCAGCAGCACCTTGACTATGGCATTCGTGTTGTTAACGCTTTCCTCTCGTTTGACGGTCACTTCAGGGCCCAAAGGATTCTTACGTGGACGGCCCTGCAACAATTGGTAAAAACTTATAAGCCATAAACTGATGTAGAAGCGTTAACTTACACGTTGTCGCGGTACAGGACGTTCGAGTCCTGCGCAGGGGGCAGCAATTGAATCCGCCCCTGGAACACTGGATACTGGAGCTGCCTCTATGCGAGTGGAATCAGCTTTTTTGGGATTCACTATTGAAATACCAAAATTGAGATATATAGAAATGTATAGCAATTACTGTGACTTACTTGGCATCCTCTTGGCAGCAGTTATTCTTGCGCCAAACAGCTAAATTAATATTATACATTATTTATATTAGACATTTCAAGATATTATAAACTAATTGTAACTTGCCGATTGCAGCTTCGACTTTTTTTTCCCCATTTTCTTGTCGGCTCAATTGTTCCCAATTTTCATAACACAAGCAAAAAGTTCCAAGATATTTCACTTGACTTTAGTAGCAAGTAAGATTTGACAGATTTTGTGTGAAGAAGAAACGATATGAGCTCGATGTATGCACGGGAACATTTCAGACCTATCGAATGCCAAATGAACTGGTTCATTTTCATAGCTTCCGAACTCTGCGCGCGAATTTCAAGTTTAACGGAAGAAGAATTTCCTCAGCTGCACGAATATCAAAGTATGCCCTTAAATGTTTGTTGCTTCAATATGAGATCTGGGGCTTTTAACTTTGTTTGAGTTCTCATCGAATTCTGTTTCATTCGAGTTCGCTTTGGAGAAGTTTTCTCAAATTTCTTTCAACTTCAACATGGCCCAAGAAGCTATAAAGAAAAAAAAGATGGACCTGTCCAAGGCTGAGCGCGGCATTTGGCTGGTCAAGGTGCCCAACTATGTGGCCGAGCTCTGGGAGAAGTCGCCCAGCGAGATGCAAGTGGCAACAATGCGCATGCAAAAGTCGGAAACCGGAAACACGGAACCGGCCAAGGTAAACTTGATTCTCAGTCCGGAACTGATGCAAATGGCTCCAGGTAAGCCGATAGCCGCCGAGCACGAGCTGAAGCTGTGCAAGACCATCAAAGGCGCCAGGCTAACGGGCATATTCTCAACCATCGACGACTCCGACTCGGCCATGGAGGGCTGGATAACCCACAAGATGGAGTGCCTGCCCGTGTGCAATGATCAATATTTGAAAATGAAACAGCATTCGTTGCGGGGCGTGAAACCCACGCGCGTCGCCGAGCCACTCAATAACATTGTGAAGAACTATAAACCTGTCAGCAATCATGCTCACAACGTTTGTCTTCAGTTTTCCCCCAGCTATGCGCCTTGACTGAGCTGCCTTGTTTTTTGCAGAAAGACGATAACAGACGCAAGAAGGATGGCGCCTCGAAGACGCTAAGCAAGGAAAACATAATGGATATGCTCTTCCAGGCCTTTGAGAAACACCAATATTATACGCTGAAGGATCTGCAATTCATAACCAAGCAGTCGGTGTTCGTGCTGAAGGCCATCCTCAAGGATATAGGCGACTACAGCAAGGACCCGGCTCACAGGCAGATGTGGGAGCTAAAGGAAGAATATCGCCACTACCAACAGCCCGATGAAACCAAGTAAATCAAATCTGAATTGTATAAATATGCTTGGCGTGCTCCACTAAATAATATGTAATTAAAATAATTGCCATTATGACACCGCACAAAAAATGAGGAGGTATCTTTCCACGGCAATTTGTTGGGCAAAAATCAATTAGTAACTTTGGCTGCAGTAAATATCAAGAGGCTGACAACATAATGCCACCCAGGTGCTGTCAGTGGAGCCAGGCCACACACCGAGCACAAGCCACAAGAGACGTAACGAGGCTAATGAAAATGAAACCTGGTCACGCACAGCACCCAAGCAGGCAGCCAGCTACAGGCTACAGCCATCCAGGCAGTGAATCGTGAACTCGTGGCCCAATATGAAACATTCAAATGCTATATATACATGTATATATATAAATTTCAAGTTAATCCAGACACAGCGGGTCGTCTCCAGGGCGCCAGAGAGTGGATTTTGATCTTGACTATACCACTTTTCATTTCGTAGGAAAGTCCGTCTGTGGCGATTAGTCGCGGAGCCCAAGGAATCGAGTTGCTTATGACCATGTTCTCCATTTGGGGCTGTTGATGGGCGCCAGCTTTTAATCATTATTAATTATATGCTGCCCGGGCGCATAAATCATTTGTGCTTACTCTGCATCTACCTGCTGCAGCAACAGAGGCCCGCGATTGCGATAGTCATCTGGCCCGGAGAGACATGACCAGGACGTTTATTACAGCTAGGTAGATAATCTATTCCTGGCTGCCTCAGCTCAAACGCTGAGAAATGTGGTTAATTATTTAGAGCCAGCTGAGCAGCAACAATTCATTTATTTATGCTGCAAGATAAACATTTAAGCATAAACAAAAGATCAGTCAAACCGAATGGATTGCTCTATCAGCTTCAATTGGCTGACATTTCAGGAGGAGTCGTGGAATTCGGCTCGGTGCGACTCTGGCGTTCGTCTGAACAATATGCAGACATCGATGCCCAATTTATGCATATTGCCCATCGCGACAGCTCTGCGTGCCAGAGCCTCCGCCTGCTTAACACTCAGAGCCGGTCGCCATTGGCATTTCAGATATTCGGCAGCTCCACTCGCCGCTGCCCCCAGCGCCGCATAGTTGACACGCGAACTTGTGCCTATGGATTTCAGTGCGACCAAGTGCAGGCCACTCGTATCCTCGCCAGCCAGCAACAGCTCTGTGACTTCTGCCTGCTCATACACCTTGACAATCAGATCCAAGGCTTGAGCCACCGTGACTCCCTTATGATTATTCGTGCGTGCCACTTCCTCCAGTTTCGTGGACACATCTATCAACGAGTCCCGGTCAAAGCCGCCATTACTTGCGCAGCAACTAGGACGAAACGTTAAAGACGGCACTATATCAAAGCTTAAGCGCTTACTAGATGTGATCATCCAAATAGTATATTAGATTATTCACTGCATTGATGGCCAACACAATGCCCTCGTCAAACGTAACACCCACCATTATGCTGCCACAGCTCGGGGAAGTTATGCTAGTTAAGAGAAACGAGAATTCTCTGTATAGTGAAAGTTGTCACATTTCTAGAGACATCACAAACTCTCCACTAACGAGCTTAGGCTCATTCAGGGAGAAACATTTTGAATATTCACAAAATATTTTGACAAATCTACAATGGCTCATCGCAGTCTTACCTCTTTTTATGCTCCGGCTTCGCCTTGGGACTGGACATCTGGGAGAGGAGTTCGCAACAGTAAAGGTGCTGTAAATAAGTATATATGTATGCCTCTACGCTCAAAGCTATTATTGAATTTGTCACTGGAGTGCACAGCGTGTAAACGATATCTTTGGGTCTTGGGGCTAACACAGTTGTTAAAGCTAAGGTTTGAGTGCGCAACAAATTGGGTCTCGGCCACCAGCTGGGTCGTCACTGTCATTGTCTGCGTCTCTGTTTCTGTTTCTGTTTCAGCCTGTGCTCAAAGTGCCAAGTCATCTCGGTGGCTGGGCCACTCGACCCCGCCAAATGCTATGCATGAGAGGTTTAGCGGGCGTGTCGGCGCGAAAAGTGTCAACCGCAGGCGCCGCTGGCTGACAGCCAAGTGGCCAGTGACAAGGGGCCAACTGTGCTTAGACTTTGGCTAACAGCAAACGGGTTGTAGTCCGCTGACCGGCAGTTGACACTCTCTAGTTGGGCATCCAATATGCAGCTGATGTAAGCGATATTGACAAGTCGAGGCTCAGCCGGCGCTGACAACGACATCGACACCTACGCAGAGGGTCAAAGCAGTGGCTCACTTTGTTGCTGCATCGCTGCTCAACTGGTTTCCAGTCCATCAAAAAGCCATAAAGAAAAGAACCCAGCTGCACTTCAGCTTAGCCCTAAAGAACTAAAAATAATCCAAGCCGGCACAAATGTTCAGCTTCGCGCAATCGCATGCAAATTTTAAATGATCGTCATTAATTAAACGCAACACGAGCTCCACGATGTGTTAATTAGCAAATCCAAGCCTGAGTCTGCAACTTACACAAATCCAAATGCTCTGGAAACTGGAACTTAATTGCTGATAGCCATCGACGTCTTTATTGCACGTGCTCAACGATGTTGTCAGCCAACTGAAAGCTGCTGAGCTTCGACAGTTATCGATAAGTCCAAGGGCTGCACCAAGACATTTGACTCGAAGGGTCATTCAGATGAAAATAAATTCATATAGAATGAATTGTATCTTAAATGTATTAGACTAGCTTAACACTATTTGAGTGAGAACAAAAGTCGTGGGCTTTATTTCGTTAGGGAATGCAAAAGTCAATACTGAGCAACTCAGTGTTAGTTAGCACTACTAAAATGAGTTGGTCAGAGTTTATATCCTTGTCTAAATATATTGCAGACTCTTGGTGTAAACACATGGTAAATTAAACACCAAAAACATTAAAAAACTTTCACCTCAATATTTGTTAATAAATGACACTAAAATCATAAGTAGAAACTGCAAAATTAAAGTTATTCTCCCAGCTAGTTACACATACAATCTATACTTTTTCTTATATTTCTCACTTTTATTGTTATTAAAAATTACACTTAAGTTTCGTTGATATAATAGTTAAGTTAAATCCATCTAATCATTGACTATATTTAGCTGGAAACTGAGGCATCGTGATACCTTAACTCTTTATTGATTTAGATTACAAAATATTTGAATCTTAATTTTAGCTTTCCATGAATACTGATTATAGATGCTCTTACAAAATACTTAAAAATATGATGAACAAAATGAAATCCACAGAATAAGCCGTCATTGTTAAAAACTCAACTTATTTTTGATACATTGCAATATTTGCACACTTTTCAACACTATAAACAAGCAAAGGACGAACGTCATAACTGATGTAGGCATCGAGAAATAACAAGAAAATAGCTTAGGCTATATATATTTGGCTATTGTATTGAGACATAATAAACAAACAATCAATATTATCGACTATAGTAAGAGCATCTATAATCAGTATCCATAACAAGTTAGAACTAATATTCTGATATTTTATAGTCTAAATCTAAATACACAGCTAAGTTATCACGATGTGGCTCTGCGCCACTTCCCAGTTAAATATAGTACCAGCCAGGCTAAAATTCCTGCCAGAAGACGCCATCACATTTATCTAATCAGTTCAACTAACATTAGTTTTATATCAATCATAACAACATAACAAAAGTTAAGTTATAAAATCTGTATATGCTCATCATAACTGCAAATAAACAAATTGTAATACTTCTTATAATAACTGGCAAATTGTATAGTAAAAGTATCGTGATTTGTGATTCTTTGTTAAGACAATTCCGTTTTTATTTTCTTTTAAGCAATTCCAACAGCTCAAGAGCAAGAAAAAAACACTTTAGTTGATGATGATAAGTTATGCAATTACTGAGCAATTTGCATGTATTTTGATGTTTTTCTTTCTTTGTGGCAAGTGGAGTCGTCAGTTTTGACAGTTCCTGACTCATTGTAGTTGTAGCTGCGTACATTTCATTAGCTTGTTATGGGACCACCTACGGCTCACTCGTTACCTGCTCTGGCAGACGTTGGCTGTTGTGGGCTGGTTGCGATTCGCCGTTGAGACCGGACCCTCAACGAAGCAATTAAGTTGAAAATCAGTTGTTAAAAGCATTGAAAACAATCAACAACAGCGCAACAGCAGAATCGAAGCTGGCCAATTTTAAGTATTTACAAAAGCGTACCAAAAGGTAAAGACAACAAGCCACAACTCAAAGGCAGCACAACAAAAACACTTCACACACATCAAATGTCAATTGCTGTCAATGCTGATTGTGATTCGCAGATGAACTTTAGAAGTGCTCAAGTAAGATATAATATATTGACATAGCACATATTCCTATATAAATTATTCCTATTAGCGTCTTTTAGTAGTGTCTAACTTTAAGATTGATGTGAAGAGCAGCAAAAAAGAAATGTGAAAGTGAGTAAAAGAAAGTTTAAATAAAACTTCTAGCTAAGCATGAAAATCGCATATTACAATCAATGAGAATCACAGAGGAGAGCAAAAGAGCACATATGATCGTATTCCCGTCTTTTGGCGGCAATTTAAGATTGGATTCAATGAAGAGCAGAAGAAACATGAAGCAAGGAATTAAGAGAAAGCTTAAGTTATATCAGGAACTTTTAAGCGAAGCATGTTAGTCACCTACTCGCCCTACAATCAATGTGAATCGCAGAGAAGAGGCGAAAAGTACATATCCTATAAAAATGATTCTTATTAGCGTCTTTTGGCAGTATCTGAAGAGCAGAAATTTAAGATTGAAATTGAATGTAGAGCACAAAAAAGAATGAAGAAGGGGCGTAAGAGAAAGTTTAAACCTGTAAGCCTCCTACTCTCAGTACAATAAATGAGAATCACAGAGAAGAGCACTGCATAAAAGTACAATTTTTTATAAAAATATACTTAAATATATATGTATATTATGTGAATAATACTTAATACTTAATTGTCATATATAAATAAATTATATACAAGAAAATTAAAGGTAATGTATACATAAAATAATACCCATCAAAGAAATCCATATACACAAAAAAACCCTTTACAAAATAAAACTCTTAAGCAATCGAATATTGCGCAAATTGAATTCTCTTGCTTGCTGCTTTAATATTATTTAAGCTTAATGGAAGCAGACATCGACTGCGGCATCTGCGACGTTCCCAGACATTGATCCGCTTCAACAACGGTCCCAACAACAGCAGCAACAACAACAACGACTGCAATGTATAATAATAACAAAAAGGCCGACAAAACAAAGGCGGCAATTGGCAGACATCGAACGAAATCGCGCCGGTTCGCTGATTTAACGCTGATTAATTGGAGCAAAATTATTATTATAGCTTGTTATTGTGGCGCGATTAATGCGCTGCTCTTTTGCCTCTCCCGCGGGCCCTCGCCAACATTCAACAGCACACAGGCAGCCTATGTAATCAGATTTGCTTGCAGCTGCGGTAGAAAGGTGTGCTTTCACCTGGCGAACCTTCTAATTGATTTTCAAGAGCCGTGTTCATTTATAACAGCGATGTGCTAGCATTTAAGCAACTCGTGTTTGTTTTTTCGTCGACTTGCCATATCGCAACCAAAAACAAATCCTTAAATTGCATAACATATCGCTCTGCGACGAGCATCATTTATCAAATTCAAATAAAGGTGGGCAAGGACAAGAGGTCCAGCTATCGGCACTTCACAAAAAAAAATAACCAGAAAGCTAAACGCATAGACGAGGGGGATCTACTCATGGTAGATACTCTACGAAATAATCTAAAGGTCTGCAGCACTTAATCGCTGTAAACCTATAATAAATCTATATAAATATAAAATTAATCAATGTAAGAGATATTATTTAAGTGAACTGCATATGCAGCATTTAAGTCACTCTTAAAGCCAGGTCTCAACTTAGCATAGGCACTCAAGTGCCTGTCAGTTGCATTGCCACAACTGCAGTATACCCATATTTTGAAATGACTTTCCATGGCTACAGGGTATTTAAAAAGCGCACGAGTAACTGGAAACGCGAAACGCGAACCAGCAAAGTGAATTCCCGTGGAGCGTTTAATCAAACTTTACCGGCGAACGCGTTGCTGACAATGAGAAATTGCAACAAATTCGCGCGCATCGAAACATTCGCTGTGCACACAAAGCAAGTGGACCTGGCCAGCGGGACGGTGCGACGGTGGGGCGTTGGCGGGAGCTACTAGTTTGGCTTTGATGCAAAAAAAGAAAACAAAGCGTTTTTCGAAGGCGCAGATAAAAGAAATGCAACAAACTGCGATCACGTATTCGCATCGACATCCAGAGAGCTCAACAGATTCGAGTTGCAGGTCCAGGTTGAGCTTCAGATTGGACCTGCAGCTGGAGCTGGCCCTGGCTCCCGCTGTTAGCTGCTACTCGATTTCCATACGACTGGATATTGTTTTTTTTATTTGTTTGGCTTTTTGCGGCAGTTGTTTGCCGCGGATATGAAAAATGATGCCGCTTCAATTTTAACAACCAAAAGCGCTCAGCGTGGCCCATCGCCGCTGCCGCCGGCACCGCTCAGCCCGCTCAACCCGTTTTGGGCAGAAGTGAAGTGCAGTTCTAGTCCTCGCACTGGCACTCGAGTTTGATTGATGGCCCGGCGGTGGGAAAATGCGGCTCGCCTACATTTGTGGGCGTTGTGTGGACTGCCACTGGAAATGGAAATGATCATCCGAGTCGTGCAGCGGCTGGCATGAAATCAATCTGGCTAAACGGTAGCAAATGGGCGTGTAGGCTTAGATGTGGGCGGTAAAAGGTATGTCGGCCCGTTACGGATAGCTGTGCCTATCGATCACTATATCAAGTGGGCAGCAGCAGCCAAGAGAGATGGCAAAATTGAGAAATTCGACTGCAAATCAATCGAAAGTGAATGGAAATAAAAGCCTAAGACTATATGAAAAGAGTGAGTAACTGAATTCGTTCCAATATGTTTCGATTGAATCCAGAAAAGAATAATAAACAAATAAGGTCTGCAGTGAATATAAACCAGCTGAACATCTGGATCTACCCAGTCGAGCTTCCTTCTATAGAATGCTGACCATCCCAATTTTAGAGAACACATGACTACTCTAAGCCAACAACAAATGTAGGTAGAGGCATAATTTTGAGCTTTCTGTAACCCAACAAGAGTTCAACGTCTGGCATGCCATAACTATCAATCGTTAGGCAACAATCTATTTGAGATTTGCAAACAGCGCTAGGGAAATCAAATTGATTAAGCAAATAAAATGCATGGCGAAATGACGATAAGAGTGAAGAAAAAAATATAAAAAAAGAGAAATAGAAAAAACTATTGGCCCACATGCAAAGAGGCTCGAATTTCGCCGCCAACAAAGTTGTTGACTTGCAGTTCAACGGGGCTGGAACGTGGACTCCAGGGGCCTGACTCACACACAGCCGCCAATTTCAAGTAGGCCACAGATGGAAATTGAAAATATGCCACTAAAATAAACAGTTATTGAGTTGACTTTTTGACACTTCCCGCTGCGATAGGCAAAGAATGGCTGCGGCAGTGGTCAACACCAACGGCACCTGGGCCACCTTTTGCGTATTGCCCCACTTGGCGGTCTATTAATTAAATTAAATTTCGATATAAATTCAAATGGGCAAAGCGTGCGCGATTACGAATTCTAATTGGACTGCGACTTTACTCCACTACAGACCAGCCAATTAGACATAGTGGAACTGGAGCTGGCCCGCCCACAGTGCATGCCCATATATTCATAAGTCATGCTGACCCAACGTGTAATTGTTTGTCGAAAGGTGTGCAAGCTGTAGCCTGCCTTTCGCCTGCCTTCCTTTTTACACGTTGTGCCCGCTGGGAAAGGGTATAACACTTTCTTGCAGACTTATGTAACGAGCAGGCGGAAGGAAAGTCTTCGGAGTGTTTCGACTAATCTAACCATTTCCTTAATATCAACTGGATTTTAAGACTTTACCTAACTCGAGAATATATTAAGAAATATATGCAGAAAATATATCGATTGAACTAACTTGAGGGAATCCTCAATATCATAAGGGAGTCGACTTGCTTTTTGCAGCTTGACCCGAGCATATATTGAGGACTAATCAACCATTCATTCAATATTAATAATTGATTTTGAGACTCAAGATAATCTCCAATATGAAATTGACTTGGTTTATCTAGCCTCAGTCGAGTGTATATCAAGGACAAATCATATGATTTTCTTTACCCATTTATTCAATATTGATAAATGCTTTTAAGTTTTACTTTTCAAGCTTTCTTTACTCATTGCCTCGTCAAGTTTCCTTTGAGCTACATACATGACGCCCGTATTTTAGTGTATTTCCCAATCGGCCACTCACTGCCAAGATAACTTTAACTGCCTGCTACTCCCACACTCAACAGGCAAAGCTCTTTTGGGGCGCCATTCACCTCGCAGGGGCATCAAATTTCATTAATCACGCAAATGCTTATCGTCGGAGCCGCAGCAGTGGCAGTTATTCTCTTCTAAGAGGCCTGCCGGGTCCAACAAGTAGTCACAGTCGTGGTCATAATTTGTCTGCCACTCCAGCCCAAAAGTGGTGTGAAAATGAAAATGCACCGGCATGACCATCAGCAGTTGGAAATCATTCTGGTCCAACATGTCCAGCCGATGCCTCGCTTCGCCGCGCTCGCATTTGCAGCTGAGTGCCGGACTCGGACTCCAGCTAGAACTGCCGACTCGTGATTATACTCATACGTTCTGATGGTTCAATTTCTGGACCAGTGCGAAAGGTGGTGCGAGGTCCGAGATCCGAGTGGGGCATGAGTGCATTGTGTGAAAATGCTGTAGGCGGCTTACGTGATGAGTATATCTTGCCATTCCAGAGGTGCTTGCCGCCTGCAACAAGCGATAAAAGTAGCTCTACGGGCAACAGCTGTAGCAACTCTGTGGCCCACCAGCCAACATATGTGGCAAATAGAGACGCTGTGAACCATGCGGGAAATGTGCCCAAATGAGGTAAGCATTGCTGTTCTGCTATTTAAGATTCAAATCGGGTAGCTGCTAATAGGAATTATGTCATACATTGATTAAGACAGCGCTGGCCATAGACAATATTAATTTCATATAAATAGAAGAACAGAAGAGGAAATTATGTATTGAATAAGACATTCACATGCCTCTATTGACTTCAAGATCAGACTCCAATACCAGATGGCCCTGCTCAAGGTCTTCAGTGCTATTCAGGCAATAGCGTTTAGGATCGACTTGATTTACTTAACTTTGTAACTGACTTAAGACGAGCGCTCTAATCGAGAGTGCCCGACTAGAAGATACCCTGAAACTGCTGAAGCGTTTCTTTTATACATAAATACTAGTTACTATACTGCCTAATATAGAAATATATATATATATATATATATATATATATATATATATATATATATATATATATATATATATGACAGAGCAAAGAGCAGAGAGTAAGCATCGAAAAATTGAGCAAAGTGGCACATCATATGAGGTGAGACCATATCGGTTTAGCGTTGGGCTCTCATATCTTTGTTCTTCAAAACTTAAAGTAAGCGATGCGAGCCAAATCGAAGTTGAGGTATCAAGTTTTATGCATCGGCACTAGATGACTCATTTCTGCATAGTAGCTAAATAAAATACTACAACGATATAGTAATGGATCTTCTTTCAGTTATACATAGGCTTGTTGCTCAGCTTTGAACTGAAAAAGTTTAGCTCTAATTTCTATCTTTAGCATGCATTGATATAACAATCATTTTTGTCAAGTCAACAAGATTACAACACTCAAATTTTATTTTTAATGTATAATATTATAAAATTTAATTAAAAATACAAATGAAGTAAGGCAGAAAAATATTCATACAAAATTTTTTATTAAGACAATTCGCTCGTGGATCAAACTTTGACGATTCACACACAAACAAATATATATATATATATATATATATATATATATATATAAATATATAAATATATATTGACGACTTGAGGTGAGAGTTGAAGGATGAGGCTGTGTGAACTAGAACACTCATTTCCTATTGTAGAATGAAGAAGCTGCCACACGAGCGGCCAGCTCGCATTACAGGCGGGGAATGGATCAGCAAAGACCGTGACGCCGTCGCAGTGTGGTTAATTATAATTTTAGTGGCTTTAGCATTGATCGGTCTTATTATATTTTTAGCTATATATTTTTCCTAACTCAATAAAAATGCCAAGTGCTTTTCAGTCTTCCAGTTCAAGTATGTCTAGAGGTAAGGACAAACGTGATTCCTTAAATCTCGCTCTTTCACTTGACAGCTTCAATGCACTTAGGGCTTTCCGGATTTGTTTAGCAATTCACCTTAGTTAACTAAAGTTCACGTTACAAGGCGCCGTTAACAGGGCCCTTATCTCATTAAGATATCTGGCTGTGCCTCTTATCAGCTACATATTAAAATAAATGCACCCCCGGCAGTCGTAACTTATGTCCTTCAAGGCATCACGATGGCGCTATCTTCACGCTGTGTCCTTTTGACTGGTCGCACCGCAAAGAGCAGACGCCAAGCGGTCTTCGGGCCACTTCGAGTCTATTAGCAAGGCAAATTTCGTAACGAGAACAGGAAAGGACTCGGGGGGCGGCCAGTTGGCATTTGAGGCGAACTTTCGGCCAGGCCTGGCGACAACGATGCCCAAAAAGTGTGCAATACAATCTTGAAACTTGAATAACGGAAATAAAAATTATGAGCAGGAATATTTTAGCGTTGGCCAGGCCAAATTTGCATAAGAAAACCGTTAAGAGTGCCCCATGCCACATGCCTAGCACTCAACGTTGGCCACAAGATGAAGTCGACTGCCTGATATTTGTATGGGGCACGCGCGCATCTCCCCAGCCCACAGTCACGCCCCCAATCCAGTTGGAGCTCACAGTTTATTGTTGTTTGGCGTTGTAATTGATAAGTTAATTTACATTTTTATTGAATGTCTACCCCCCACCCGCAACGGAATTTTGTAGCTATGTTAGGTGTCGCTGTGCGCCCTGTCACGAAGGTCAGGCCATGTTTTGCATATTATTTCGCAGAAGCAGACGCCCAAGGCTATCTTTGTTTGCGTTTCTTACTTCGTCTCTGTGTGTGCAAATTAAAACGAAAGCATTTGTGGTTTATGTTCCTGGCAAATCGACTGTGCACATTGCTCAATTGAGCAAAGAAAAAACTTCTAAGAACGTTGCAACATACGAAAAATATGTCCAAAAATAGCTCAATTTAGTGCAAAATCTATAGCTCCCTAGACTTCTCAATTATTTGATGCCCAATTTGTTGATGCCCACTATACCAACGTGATTTATATAGTTTTCTATATTTATGTAGGCCGACCACATAAGCGCAATAGAAAATGAAATTGCAATGGATCAGAAATAGCTTGAGATATTATGTTGTTTATGATACTATTTGAGGGCTACATTCATGCCATTATACATTGATTAAAGAAGTACCCCCAATGGTCACTTCGATTTGGCTGGCAGCACTTCGAGCGTAAGGTCTTACTTTCCATATGTCGACTTCAGCACTGCTGGCTAAACAATCTTCCAATCTTCCAATCTTCGCTGGAAGATTCGCGGGATGCACCTGAAAAATGTATTAATGCTCTGATCTGTGTAACCATGAGGATGATCGAGTTTATGACGATGTTTAAGGGGTTTTTCACTAACTGAATGTTATCGACTATCGACTAAAGCAGGCGATGAAATAAAGTTATCGGGAATAGTAACAGTGTTCACACATTGTATATAAATTATATTTTTTTAATAGTTCAAATCATTGAGTTGCTTTATTCAACAACACTTCAGTTGTTACATAATAATAGCTTTTTTTATGTAATATTTCATTATGGATATACTTATATTAAAGAAATGCTGGCAGATTATTGAAATTTAGTATCAAAAAAATGATTCTCTAAATCAACCTTATCTTTCACTTCGTACATTTGATGTAGTCCAGAATTTTAAGTGAGGGAGTTTCTGTTGAAGCACCTGGCCTAGTCATTGGCAGAGTCAGCCACAGCAGCTATATGGACAAAATAAATATATAGTAATCGTAAATGTCATTTCAATTTCTATGCAATAAAGCTCTTGTTATTAAGTTAAAAATATAATTTTTGCACTTCATTATGATTTAAGTTTGTGTAACTATAACAAAGACATTCTATATATAAAAGCGTATAAAAACAGTAGGCAACGAACTGTTTGAAAGAAAACTAGCTAAGAACGCTTAACAAATTCAAATAAAAAACTTTAAAAAATATGTAAAAAAATAAAATTTCCAATTGCAGATGCAAGCTTAATCATTTTGTTTTGGAGAGTTTGCAATCTTGCGTAAGTATTAGGGCCAAGAATACATTTTGTTTAGAGTCCTTATAAGATCGACATCGAAATATAGTTGACCTACAAAAATGCCCGATCAGGAGCGCGTGGCCGGCAGGGGCTGGAACAGTAATCCATCGGATCGGTCTGAAGTAACCAAATACAATTGCACCAGAGCTACAGTAATTTTTGCTTTGCTGTCAATAGCATCGATTGTCATTGTTATTATTGGCTATTTTCAACTAAAAAAAAGGAAATGAGAAGCAGAAACTTGGGCATTTTATTTGAAATGCGTATTTATACATTTGTTTACGTCGATTTGGTTTGCTTTTATATCGTATGCCTTTGAGTGGGTCCATGGCGCAGCCGTGCATGAAAAGTTAACGAGAATTGATGTTGCATGTTTCGCCGGACACAACAAAGCATAAATTTCTCAGTTACCAGTTGGCCGTAGCATGTAGCTGCGGTTCGATATGTCGAGGCAACTGCAACCAGACGCTACTTGCTCAGCTTCACTGTACCACTGTACAGCATCTCCAATGCATCCACCATGCTGGGCTACAGCGAACGCGCCGTTGCATAAATTTCCAGCCAACGAATTTCAATTTGCGTAACGCATGCCATTCTGAATGCGAATGAGAATGTGAATGTAAATGAGAATATGGCAATCTGACTGCCGAATTTTACTTTACAGCGCTATTTGTTTCTTTCTCGCTGTGGGCGAGAGCTTCACTTGACGCGATTGCCTGATATGCAAACAGGCGCAGCTTCCGTCTGGACTCCAATCGAAGCAATCAGCGCCTAATCTAACAACCGCATGTGAATCCACTTTTGCTGCTTTGGTTGTTGTTGCTGCTGCTGTTGTTGTTGTTGCATGCAAATCACCTCGTTGACTTGCGGTCACAGTGGGTGGCAGCCGAGCATCGGTCTGACGTCACATGTCGGCTCCATGTCTCGTCTGTTTACAGTTGATGAATTGCTATTTTTGGCCAGCAGCAACGAAGATTCAGTGCCTAGTTGATTGAAGGTTAAAGCAGATACGCAGAGCAATGCCACTTCTGGAATTATATAGTTTGCATACTCTGTAAGCAGTGAAGATGGGGGTCATATGCATGAGTGTGAATGTGAGTCTATAGCATTCCTTTACATTCTATACAAAAGAGTTCGAATGCTTAGAGCAACATGGTTAGGGTATTTTCTGGTCGAGCACTGCCCGTATTTATATTCAACATTTTCTATTCTTTATGAAACAAATCCAAATTTGGCAGCATTCATTCATTCGTTCATTCGTTTCTTGTGCCTTAACAAATACAATTAAATTGTTACTTAATATTTCACCTAACGGCATTTTCAATTATCCTCTACCTGTTTACACTGGCAATCGAAATAAATGCGAAATTCAAAATGGATTTGCGTAACGCGCTCGGCACAAATTCATTTCAAAATATTTTCCAATTAAATAAAACATTTTTGCTTCTATCAGCTTAATGCCCCAGCCAGCCCGAGCTGCTGGCATGCGCTGCTGGCGTCGACGTCGCTGCTGGCGTTTTCTATTATTAGCTGCCTGCACGGCGTCTGTCAGAGATTCGCCTTCCTTGAACGCTTATTGGCTCCACTTCCTGTGCGCCGGGGGAAACGGTTATTGAAATTGTTTCGAACACTTGACGCCTTCGAGGCGTGGCCACTGGCAGATACTGTATATATATATATTTTTATTGGCCGCTCGACTTTGTCACGTGTCAATAGAGAAGTTGCTGCTGAAGCATTGCCAGCTGGAGGACATTGCGCAGCGGCTCATTTAAATTTTAATTTGTATTGCGTTTTCGCCTGCAAAAAAGTTTTTTGGGCAAATGGAAACTTTGAAGGAATTCCCATTATATTTCAAAGCGCTTGCCAGTTGACTGTTGGCCTGGCCTCATGAATACATTTGATGCGTATTGACTGAGGCTGCGGCAAAGACAGGCAGACAGGGAGAGAGAGCTGGCCAAGTGTAGTCTACGAAATACTTTAAATCAGTTGACAACACAAATAGTTGAAATTGTTTAAAGCTTCAATTTATTCAATTTCTGATAAAAAGCAAATTTCGTTCAAGCCGCGTGTCAATCAATAAAAGTAATATGCCTGCGCACACAGATTTTGTGCAGATAGCTAAAAATCGGTAGCTGGTTTTATTTATGGCCCGAATGGCATGCAGGCCTGACATACCAACATGCAAATAACTGTTGCCAGAGCAAATAATAAAAATATTTATGCAAAAACAACAGCGAAACCAAAAAAGAATCTTTAATCGATTTATGAATTGTTCAGCATGTCCAGATATATCGCGCTCTGGCATACGCATATTGACTGCGATTGATGCGTACAACTGCAAACAATGAACCAATTTCATTAAAATCGCATAAATTCAAATAAATAACAAGGGACGAGCTGTTCGCCTGATTGAAAGATCGGGCAACGGGTAAGATTTAATAAAATGCAAAAAAACACAAACACAAAAAACACAAAATAAATAAGTAAAACAGAAAAACGTTCGGTACAAACATAAAAATCAATAAACAATAAAGTTGATTTATGCGTCAAAGTGTCAATTGGCAGCAGCAGTAGCAGTAGCAGCAGCAGCAGCAGCAGCAGTTGCCGTAGAAGCTGGGCAACCGTGGCGTATGCGTAATTACATTTGAACGGTCAGCGGCCTGCAACGCGTTTAAGTGCTTCATTCAATATACGAACGATGCGCACAGCATATCTCACTGACAGCCACGCCCACGCCAGACCATGCCCCCCGTTCATGCCCCCATTTTGTGATTTTATGCGAAATATTGCTGCCATTCAATGGCTGATTGAAAAATATGCTTTTCATTTTATTGTCGTTGACCGGCAACTGTTGCAGTTGTAACAGTTGTTGTTGCTGCTGTTGTTGTTGTTGTTGTTGTTAAATTTGTCATTGTTGTTGCTGCTGCTCTTCAGCTTTGACGTTCAGCCGCCCCACAATTCATCTGTCAACCAAATCAATTTTGTGGCTTCAGCCATTTATCTTTGTTAGCGCTCGATTGACGCCGATCCAGCTGCCAGGCAGTTGCAGTTGCAGTTGCAGTTGCAGTTACAGTTGCCAGTCGCAGCTAATGCGCGTTGCATTTATTGATTTGGAACAGCGGCTAATTGAGCGCTACATCAGCGCATCTCACTTTATCATGATTGGCATTTAGTTGGCCCAAAGCAACAAACCGAAGTCAATCATGAAACCAACCAAAAAATAGTTGATGCTAGGAATAGACTTTTATTTACAAATATATTGCAAGTGTTTTTCCATTCCATTTTGGATTTTTATAGTGTGTAAATATCTTTAGCTGGCGGTTGCCACAGGATCCGCTGAAATCCAGAAAAACGCAATTGTAAATATATAATAATATATAATAATATATAATAAATATATAATAAATATATAATAATGCCGATTAATCGAATAGGATTGAATAACATTTGTGGCATAATTTTGGCTCATCTTAATAGGTTTAAGAACTTCAATCTTAATTTGTGTTCGATTTATATTTTATGAGGAGCATTTTTTCTTTGGTATTCTAAAATTAAAGCAATCCTTGGGCGATTTTAAAATAGATCAAATAAGTATATCTTAAACAGATTCTTCAGCGTCTTACAAATTTTTTAAAAATTTTTTAAATAGTATTTTTATCAAAACATAATCAGTTGAGTTCATATATTCAATATGTTCTTAAAAACAAATATAAAAATGATATAAATTAAACATTTTTAATAAGAAAAAATTATTTTGTCATTAATTAATTGATTTTTTAAATAACAAAATTGAAAAAATATAACTTTGGGCACTTTCAAACCAATTCAATTAGACAGTGTCTATCCCCCCTTTGACATTGCCATTTAATATTATATTATTATATAAAAAAAATCGATATTTTGACTTGTTTTTTAATCTATAACTTGGTCAAAAATTTCCTAAAGTATGTTTTTATTCTTTTAAATACATAGATTAGGATATTTGATATATATCTTTTGTGTCAGCTCAATTTGCTGTAGCTTAATATCTTAGACTCTATAGCGTATTTTGCTCTAAGCCTTAACTAGTAAGTGAACTTGTGAGTCTGCATATACATATTAAATCGAGAGTTATTCATTGCTTATTTAATTATGTTCTACAATCATACAAGCTCACAGAATGTTATCCTTTCAGCCTTTGCCTATTGTTATTGGTAGTCAAATTAAATTTTAGTTGGCTTAGATTTTGCTAGTTTGTAGGCTTCGCCAGATCCCTATGTAGCCCTGAGCTCCATTCAAGCCAGTCAGCTCCAGTCCATCTTCACATAGCCCCATAGAGGTATTCCACAAAGTTGAGGTAGGCCTCGTTAATGCTAGCTTTGCTGTAGGCAACATCGAATCCAGTGAATATATTTAATAGTCATTCTGACAATCTAAAAATGTCATTTCAGATTACATCTAAATCTGAAGTTGTTCAAACAGTAGTCGAATGAGTAAATGTCTATCAATTCGCTTCTCTAACCAGCTGTCTATTCATAAGTCGACTTAGCCTTTCCTCTGTATGAAGGTATTCATTACTCAACTCTATATTTTCTCACTATGATTGAGAAATAGTTATTGACTTGAATTAGATTGGAAATCTGTGATGTTTTAAAATTTCAGTAGATATAGATACAGTTGAGTGTACTCTTTCTGCTGTAGTGTACCTGAATTCAACGTGATGTGGCCCATACAGCTGCAACTAATCCGCAGGCAATTGACACGTGTTTTACCCATCAGAGCTGTTTCATGAAACAACACATGTCTGCTCGGGCTGCTGTATTAGTACACATTGTACCGTGTCTCATTGCCATTACGCAGCGAATTCTTTTCAAATCTGTTGAGCTAATATGACACAACGCTAATACGACTGACTACCAGGATATGCTGCTGGCATACACTATGCGCAGGACCTTGGATGTGTTTTCCTTTTAATCTGCACGGCGACAGCATTAACTTTCCAGTTGCTCACACACACACGCACATGAAGACTGTTGTAGATGCACTGCGACAAATTGTGTTTGAGTTTATAATAATCTAAGATTTTATTAAATATTTTGCGTAAGCCTTAAAATATTTCTTGATAAATTTATATTTAAATATCTATTTGTTTATATACTTTCCGGACTTAGCCAAATTTGTTTGCAGTGCACGAGCACAAGGATGACACTGCAGCGCAGTTGCTGTGGCTGTAGCTGTGGCTGTAGCTGGAGGCTGGCCCAGCGCCCAGCGCCCAGCGTTCAGTGCCCAGGGCTAATGCCAATTGACAGCAGCTTTAAGCCTCATACCGATGCTGCCCATGTGTGCAGTTGGCGCTGGCTGGCGACATTTTATGAGCATTTTTTGGTGACCAAATGCTCGGCCAGCTCCTGCCGGACATGTCAGCGGGCATATTGAGCGCCAGCTACTTAGGCCAACAAACCAAAAGTTTAACGTGACACGGCACAAAATGCTAGCAGGGAATCGCATTTGACCTGCCCGTCCCCTGGCCTTCCGCTGGCCGTCTCTGACATCTGTAAACAATTTGACTTTGTATGCCCGACACATGCACACACACATAGACACATATGGGTACTTGGTAACGTTCAGGCTAACGCCCGACTGTCAGGCTGCAAGGCAGCAGCTACGTAATGCTCTAAAATGGACTTCCATGCTCATTTATTTTGCACTTGCTAAACTTTCTGACCAACACTGGCACCTCAATAAAACAATTTAAAAGTCATCGTCGTCAACATTTGCAGCTTTTGGCCGCCCGCCTTCGCCCTGAATGCTCCTGGCCCAGTGAGCTGTCAGTTTCCCCATTTATTTTGTTGCGCATTATCTCTGCTGCTGCTGCTGCTGCTGCTTGGAAGATATGTAATGGGTAGTGGTCAGACCCCATCACACCACACACATTTTCAAGCACTTCCAGCAAACAAATTGAACTTTAAGTGCAGTCGATGTTTAAGTTTTCTTTAAGGCACAACAGTCAGATTCAGTGGCTGATTGCAGTCAGCCTGCAAATTGGGCAATCAAAAAAGTTTCAGCAGGTTAAATTGAAATGAGCTGATATGAGGCCAAAAAAGTTTCAACAAGCGCCTGTTTGAAAGATGACATTTGCTGCTAACGCAGCACGAAATATGTGAAAAGTTTCGCTAGCTAAAATCAGACTGGAGACAGGCAATTATAATCAATCAGAAAATAGTTCCGCATCAAACATTTTCACTTTATTACAACTTATAATACGAGCTTACTCAAATGCTGTTGTGCTAGTTCTGCAGCTGAACTCAACTTTGGTCAGCTTTGCTGCTTTCGCGTGCTGCGCTCTAATTCGATACTTTTATTAAAAAGTTAGATATATTTTTTAGCAACAGCTTAGCTATGATGTTTTTAGCGACGAGCTTAAAAACGAACCGTTGTTGAGGCAATTGAAAAATACAATCTTAAACTGAACATTTTCGAATAAAGTTTTTTTTTTATGATTTCCAATATGAATTACCTAGACAGCAATTTCAACTTTTCGACTTGAAGCATCACACTTCCTTATAGTGAAACCATATGCATAGAAGGCCAACCTGTCCAGCGATTCTTCCAGGATGAAATTCCTGCAGGCCCTCCATAAACGTTTGATGTGTCATGCAGTGCATCTATTACTGACACAAGATCTTCATGTAACATATATAGAGGCATATTTGAACATTGTTAGTATCAGCATACATTATATAGATAAGAGCTTTTGTGGTCAGTACGATTTGCTTTCGTTGAAAATCACATCATATGACAGCTGCCATGAGAAGGATTCGAGTTGACTGGTGCAGAGCAATAAAAGAAATTAAATCCTGTCTCCGACTCGCAATAGGTGACGAAACTCGTATTTAACAGCAAATACCAGCATAGATGTTCCAAGTCGAATCTAAGCCAACAAAAGTTGTTCTCTGAAGAAACACCTCTAGGCAAATAGAGGCCCATCTTTTCGGAAAATCGGGCCAAGTTGCAATTGTTCTACGGAAGAAATTTAAAGCAGTCAATTCTGAGTGTTACACCAACATTTGTTTGCCAGAAGTTTTTAGAGAATTTTGGCAATTTAAATGAATCATTCTTTGCAAAGGCGATGCGAGCTCTCACGTTTTGGCTCGCACTAGAGACTCTAAGAGAGAGAGAGAGAGAGAGAGACATATTTTGGGTCATTCGTCTTGGCACTTGACTTCTTTTTGTTGCCAAATATCAAACATAAATTTAAAGGTCAACGTTTTCCGTCGCCTGAAGAAGCTGTTGAAGCCTTCAAACAGCTTCTTTCGGTGGCTTCCACTTCTGAGTTGAAAAGTTGGCTCAAGCAAAAGCAAAAGCAAAATATTACAAAAAAAACAATAGACATTTTTATTATTATTTCATGTTCCATGTTCACATTAGGGAACAGTGCTCATATCATGCTCAGTAGCATATAAAATAAACACGAAACCAATATGCTCTTTTCCCTTTGTGAACGAGCATAAGCACACCTAGTCTGTGCCAATTTATTAAGAATTCTGTTTCACAGCGAACACAACGAACATCTCATGCAGCTTTGCTAAGTGCATTTTGGCAGCAGACACGCTAGAGATGCGAGTGTTTTGTGTTTCTAGTTGAGTGCGAAGCACGAAATGAACTCGGACTGAAGCACGACTTACGCTGTGAAATATTTGCCATATTTCCAAAAGTCAGTTCGCTCTTTAAATAAAATCTGAATGCGGATTCATTCACTCAGTGGAGAGGGAGTCAGCTGTGTGCCGTCTCTAAGCCATGTGAATGCTGCAAATGCATTAAAATTAATTATTTGCAACACTCACAGTAATTTGCATTCGGAGATGTGCACGATGGGCCAGCTGGGCAGAGGCGCACCTCTTGCCAATTTTTTGGCACTGGCAACAGCATCACATGAGTGCTTATGTATGAGTTTTTTATCTGAAGGATTGGCTGTCTGCTGGGGCTCCCACTTCAAAGTTAATTATGTTGACATAGTCAGTTCCAGTTATTTCTTTCTTTCACCGACCACTCTTTTTTGCGAACCAGCGACCACGCCTTTGCCACAGCCGCCCCCTTTCCACACACACACACAGACACAGCATGCATTAAGAATTCATTCCACACCCGACGCTACAAAGACGTCAGCGAGCAGCGAGCGGCAGCAGCAGCCGATGGGTGGCAAAGCCGTCCAACCGGCCGGCTGCCAAGTTACTCAAATTAATTAAGTTTCGCCTTTGCCAACATTGCGCATACGCCCCGTGCACCAGCGCCCAGATCCGTTTGCCAGGCGCTCACCTCCTTTTTAGTCCTGCTGTGCCCGCTCTCGGCTCCCCAGGGGTTTGGGGCACAACCTTTCAATTTTTTAAGTGACATTCGCCAGACGTCGCCCGGTGTTTAATATTTTCTAACCGCAGCGACATCTACAGCCACGCCCCCACACGCCCTGCAGCATTCTCTTTCCCTCTCTCTCTCGCTCTCTTTCTATATATATGAGTATATATGTAAGCAGCTGAAATTTAAAATTAATTGCTTTAGCGCAGTTTTAATAATTCACCAACTATTGATGCCGAACTGAAGCCACAAAAGGAAAAAAAATGTGTTGACTCGAAGGGTGCCACGTTAAATTATCTAATAAAAAAGAAGCTTTGTGCATGGTATTAAAGAGTCCATCAAAAGCAGCTTTAAAGAACTTTTCTTTGCGAATTTACAAATTTTTAAATTATTGGGAAAGAAAATTTTCAAATATGTTTCATGACCAACTCGCGTTGTTTAATATATATAATCGAGCTCAGACCAAATCCACTGCATTCATAAGTTTGTCCAAGTTAACAAGACTCCGAGTTTATGTCCGACTTTAACAATACTCAGAATTGAATTTGCATTGAAATTATTATATTATTTTAAATTATGTAGAACAGAATAACTTTTCCAACATTTTGTATTTTTATTGACAAATATATATATTTTTTTTAAATTAGTCTTAAATTCAATTTTTTATAGTTAAGAAAATTGTAATATTCAACTAAATTTAAAGGAGACAACTCTTTGCAATTTCCGTTTCTAAAATAACAAATGGTAAACCGAAACAATGAGAGCAACAGCTGTCTCTTTCTGAAATCATTATTAAGAGCGCATCTGGCCAAATTAACATGGCGCCTTTTCAGTAAATGTTTGCACCGCAATAATTTACACAGATATTTTTCGCACATTGCATTGCACATACCACTTTTTTAAAGTGGTTATTTAATGTGTAATTATGATTGAATACAATTGTAAAAACATTTTAAGTGTTTTAAATCAAATTGTTATTGTGCGTGCAATTTGTTCGCTCTAGTGGGGTTTTAGTAGTCCGATGAAATTTTTACTGAAAAGAGAGCAGTGCTAGAAAAGAGCAAAAGAATATCGTTACAAAGCCATTTCATTGGTGCGTATGTTCTGTTTTGAGTAAAAAGTATTGCCTATTTTATTGTTGGTACAGCGAATGACTTTTCACATCTCTTTTTGATATGCGTTTTACTTCTTTCGCGCTAGCATATATAAATACAAACGTAAATAATTACACACATCCATGTATATGTGTACACGTATATATACATATACACGTTTGCCTATGTGTCGAATAGCTGAGCAGTAACAAAAAGTGAGAGCGCAAGAGAGAATAAGAAATATGTATAGGTCATTTGCTTCATCCACAATAAGACTGCATTTTGAAGTAACATTTGAACTTAAAGTCCACAAAATTAACATGAGAGAATTTTTAAATATTTTTTGTGATAATTTACTTTGTGATTTTTATTAAATGCTACCACAAGCACTTTTAAAGTGCTCACTCAGTCTTTTGCCTTAAAGACGACGTAGCACTCCAGTAAAGGAAACTAAGAAAAATTGCATGAATTGCACAGATGCAAGCGAGTAAATAATACAGTAACATATCTGTTTCTTGTGTGTGTGTGTGTGTGTATGTGTGTGTATGTTCTATATTAAGAAACAAAATATTGCATGGCATATTAAGGGTCCAAGTGAGATTTCACATATCTTAAGCCATTTGCGCACGCATATACATACATATACACACATTCAAAGAGAGTGAATGCAAAAGAGAACGAGTTCTTTTAAGTGGAACCTATTCGCCTGTGGAGCGTGGCCGCACATTTTAATGCGATGGCATGTAGAAGCTATTCACTAGGGCATATCAAATTTTCTATTCTAACTGCTCCATCTGATGAGCTTCTTTTCTGTAATTATAATAATAATTTCTAATAATAGTAATAATAATAATAATTTGCTTAGAAAGTGATTATAAATAATAAATAATTATACTATAAAAGAGTGAGGGAGATAGCTAGCCTGTAAAGCGTACACAGAAAAATTGATATAAAAGGCAAAATAAAAAAATGTGAAGTTTTTTCATATTTTACTTTAATTGCTTTTTACACTTTGCATACAAAAAATACACAACCCTTCGCAATATCTTATTGGAAAATAGTCGAATAAGAAATTTGTCTTTCGTTGCTTTTACAGTTGTTCTCCATATATGATGAAGGCACATTATTTATATATGAGTATAAACACACTTATGTATATATGCACATGCAAAAATATTTACGCAAATTAACCGCCATTGCGACAACGGTGAGTCAGTTAATTGGTATGGTGTCCAATTGGACATCCAATTGGAGGCAAGGACCAGAATGGCCAGCAGACCAAAATGTGTAAACACGCGTATGATGATGGCGGCAATTATATGGCCAGCACGAGATGCTGGGCGGGTAGCTGGCGGAGGCAGTTGCAGCTGCACGTGCGGCAGCTGCCGCCGTAAATTCAATTTGGCTATATGCGAAATTAGCAACAATTTTCTGCAAATAAATAAGAGGCTGCCGCAACAAGACAGAAGAGCGCATTTGTCGATAGGCTACAACTAACATATACCCTGTATAATTGAAGCTTATTAAGGTGCCCAGAACAGTGGCTTATATTATAGTAAGCAATACTTAATAGTTTCATGTTATTGATAAACTTTTTTACTTATGCCTATTTCCAACTAGACAAACCTTTGATATACCCTCTGTGGAACCTATTTCAAATAGGCATTGGGTAGCGAAGCAACAACAAATGCAAACAAAGCGAGAGGCACACAGTATAATGGAGTAGCTCTGTGCGGGTGTGTGTTGTGGCAGCTGAGTATGTGTATGTGCGTGTGTGTGGAGCATGTTTGTAGAGGCCAGTTTGTGGCGCAGCTATTCCAGCTCTCGCTGTGGTCCATTTCCTTCTGTGCTACACTTTCGAGTCGGGGGCCTGTTGTAATTTCAACATTTGTTAACGTATTTGTTTGCATGTTGCACATTGTGAGCCGCCTACTCATAGTATTGTTGGCTCGTATTGTTGGGCCATTGTTGCAAATGACGTGGCCACCAGCACCACCATCGCCGCTATGGTTTGACACGCATGCCACACTTTGCTGCACCACGGCCCACTCCCCCAGTGCTGCTGCCTGTAGGCTAAACGGGGTGGCGCATGGTCAGCGTTTGGGTACGTGCCTCGTTGGCAATTCGACGCGTTTAAAAAACAATCAATTTTAATTTCAATTTAAATTAGTTGTTGCTGCCGCCTGCCCAGCCCCTCCTCAGCTTGTTCTATGCTTGCAACCGCAGCCAACTTAACGCCGTTGCATTGACCATAAAATTATTTTTACTCATTTGTGATGGCCGGTTGCTCTTTGTTAGCCATTGTTCCTGTTGCCAATTGTTGTTTGTGTTGACTGTTTACTATTGCTGTTGCTGTTGTTGTTGTTGTTGTTGCCGTTTTCAGTGAGCGCAATTTCGCTCGTTGGTAATTTGGTTTTATTGTTGCTGCTTTTGCATTTAATTGCATTTAATGCTAAACTCCGGCAATTGTTGCAAAAATCGCAATAAATTTTACTTAAAAATATTCCATGCATTCCAAATGCATTTCACACCAATTTTTGACCTCTCACAAATCGCGCTCACCTCATCTGCTGTTCATGCAGCAATTATTTTTGCTTATTTTGTCGCAAAAAAAAAAACAAATTAAAATTTCAGCAAATTTTCCACATAACACATAAAATTAACATAAAAATTGCATTGTTTTCAACAATTGACAACAATGCAAAAGTTTTTTTTTTCTTATTTTGAAATTTCATTTGGGATTTAAAGCGAATTAATTTTATTTTTGATTTGATTGTAAATTGCATTTAACAATTTGAGCAAGCTGCGAGCTATACATAATTTAATAAGAAACAGTTTTACATGTTTGCTGAAATTAATTTGAAAAAGAAAATAAAAATATTTAAAAATAGAAAACTATATAAACATAAATATAGTTAATGTTAATAATTATTATTTTTCTATATATATAAATATATATTATATATAAATATTATATATAAATAAATAAATATATATTATATATAAATAAATAAATATATATTTCTAATATTTCCATACAAATTCATTGCTCATGACCTTTTCTTGGCACAGACATTTTGATAGTGCGAAAATCAGTTAACCTTTAAGCTCTCATAACCGCTTTACCTGTTGGCCGTATCGCAGTGTCTTAAGTCGGCTGCCAACCCATGGACTCCACATGCATAATATATATAATTTAGTTCTGGCGGACTCAAGCAAAATAACTAAAACTGATTTGTACTTTTGCAAATTGGGATTAAGTGTGCCGGTTGCGTTAACGCTTTGCCCGTGGGGCTTAAACCCAACCTAAATCAATCAAGCGAACATGCGAAGGATACGGCCAGGACTCGAGCACGCAAATCAGTCGCAGCCGCAGACCGGCACATGGGATTACAGATACATTCGAAGCTGAACATGTGCACATGGGTGTGCGTGTGTGTGTGTATGTGTGTGTGTTCGCATTCGTTTGTTTGCCCGCTAGCACAATTCTACTTAACAGCAATTTAACGTAATTTACGTCTTAACCAGGAATTCAACATATGCGTTTTAACAAGCTCCAGATACACCCAGCCACATTCGCATCCAATGGGCGGCTGCCACAAAACATATGTTCCTTGAAGCTGTACCAAAGAACTTTTGGTCTCCAGCGTTGGCCGGATAAGTTATTGGGTGTGTTATGCACACTGTTTCCAAACTGAATAGAGGGATATTAGGCTTAATGTGTGCTTAAATTTGCCTTAATAGAAACTCAAATTTATTGTTTAGAGATTCTCTTGAAAAGTGAATTTGTTTTGTTAAGTCTAAGACAAAGCTATAGCCAAACGACTATAGATTCTTGAGGTTCAATTCTTTGGCTAAGTGAAAACTAGATCAATGCAATCTAAGATTCGAGTCTGATCATTGCAGTTCAGCTTAATTTGTCAGTCAAATTCTTTAAGCAAGATAAAACTAGTGTCATACAAACTGTGATTTGAGTCTAGATTCATATAGTTGAGTGCCGATTGGCTAAGTCAAAACTACAGCTGGATTAGAGCCTAAGATTCAAGTCGAGATCAGTTCAGTTTGACTGCGAAGTTATTTGGCTTAGACAAAACTGCAGCCACACAAAATGGAATTCGAGCCTTGATTCTCATAGCTCACTTCAGACTAAACCAGCTATATAAATGATCTACCAATGATCTACATTAACTTACTCAAAATTTACCAATAGGTTTTGAGATCTGATGCAATAAGACGTCAAATCGAGAAAAGCTTGCGCTATTCAAATAAAATAAAAACAGAGCATCACATAGTCGGAACTGCAGCGTTGTTGTTTAGATGTTGTATGTGCTGAGCTCAAACTAAAGGCATCCCCAACACCAAGTGGATACAGCAACAACATTTGCGTATCTGCGGTTGCGTGGTCTTAACTTGTAACCGGAATCAAAGCATTTAATGGCGCTTTTAATCTTGTTAATCGGCCTTTTGCCTGGTTAGCGGAGATTTCAGATAGTTTTCGACCGCCTGCAGATGTTGCTGTAATTTTATGTATTGGCGGAGGGCGGAACAAAGGCGTGTCCAATGAAATAGCCTTGTTAAATGCAAATGCTGTTGGGCTATAGCTGATGTACTGATATACATATATATATATATACATATATGTATATGTGTATACAAAGTAGAGCAGAGTGTATAATTAAATAAAATATATATCAAATTAAATAAATAATTGTTGCATACTTTCGTGCAGCCTTAAGTTTATTTTAAACTGCTTAAAATAGCAGCAACTATTATATTATAGAAATATA
The DNA here is from genome assembly GCF_003285905.1 of Drosophila hydei. Taxonomy (NCBI): domain Eukaryota; kingdom Metazoa; phylum Arthropoda; class Insecta; order Diptera; family Drosophilidae; genus Drosophila; species Drosophila hydei. The sequence continues at coordinate 4,488,340 of NW_022045656.1, forward strand.
TATATACATAAGAAATAATTTATATATATATATCTACATATCTTTTATATATATTTATATATATAAACATATCTCTTTTAAATGTCTGCCAGTGTATTTAATCTTCGGTAATCCGCAGATAAGTCTCCCCCACTTGTAACTGGGCTTAGTGCTGCGTCGCATTCGCTATGAAATTCTTTTATCCGCTCAGCGACTTGGACGCTGGCTGCTGCCTCGGTCCTTGAAGGACAATTTTGACATGCTCTGGCAGCCTTTAGAGTGTAGACGACACGGCACGAATGAATATTATTTCTTTATGCAAATTTTGCTTGAAATTCAGCCACTTGTTGTTGTTGTTGCTGTTGTGACTGGCTGTCAAGTGGGACTTGCCCCACTCACCCACCGCCGTTCAACTGATTCAGCTTCAGCTCGCCATTTGCGTGATATTTTGTTGAGCAAGACAAATGATTTCCATTTAATTTATTTTCGCTGCTTATTCTAAGACTGTAAGTGGCTGGCGAAAGGATTTAGCTGAATAAATTATAGGTTAGGAATTGTTATATCTTTGTCGGGTAGAAACTGCTAAGAAAATTGCCAGTGCGGGCGCCGCTCTGACAAATGTTGGACTAGAAATTCACTAGCTGCAAAATGGGCGATATGGCTGAATGGAATTTATAGTTATTTTATGCTTGGTCTCAAGGCAGACTAAGAACGAGTTTAAATTTTATCTAAATATATATATAGAGCAGAGGAACCGAGCTCGACTTAAATGCAATTACATATACGGAAGAAGGACTAAGGAGTTGAAGTAAAAAATAAAGGAATTCTTTTGAATATGCAGCAAAGTGAAGAGTGTTGAAAGTGCTTTTCTTTAATTATTGCTATTAACAATTGTGAATAAATGCAACTCAAATGAGACCGAGAAATTAACAAAATTTTAATTAGAAAATTCTGTTAACTTTCAGAATAGTCTTCGACCCTCTTTGCAATCAATTATTATGGAAATATTTTTGTAAATGTTACATTTGAAACTATTAGAGGATCTTAAAGGCCGCACTGCTGCAATTAGCCCAAACACTAGTCTGATAGCTCATAATGAGCTTGCATGCGATTAATTTTCCACATGAGCGGCTGATTTTCAGAGACGGCGCAGCACATCGCCTCCGAGTTAGTTCATAAATCATATGCATTGTCATTGCCAGCTTGCTGCCGACTTTGCCAGCTAATCTTGACTGAGAATTAGGAGGTGGCAATCGCGCAGTTGCCTACTTAATATTTCCGCTCGCCCCCCGCCCATGCTGGCTGTGCTCGCTGCTCATATCGCCGACTCACGTCAGATGTCACTAATCTAAATTTATGCAAATTGCCAACTGTCTGACTGGCTCACATGCTCCATGCAGCATGTAGCATGCACCATGCTGTATGCCACTGGCAGCCATCCACATGTACAACCACTTCCCAGATGCTGATGCAGATGCATTTGGAGATGGAGGCGACTTTGCAACAGTTGTAAAAATTGCAGCTAAATTCAAATTTGACATGCGGCAGGCGGCAGGCGGCAGGCGGCAGACGGAGTCAAAGCCGCGACTCGCGTGCGTTTTCTGCTGCTGTTGTCTTTCTTTGAGATACCCTGTAGCCCATAAAGCTGCACTGCTTACACGACTGAATGACTGTAAGGAACTTCTAAGCTCGCAACATATTTGTTATGTAAATTTAAATTTTGAATCATTTATTTTATTTTAATTATTAATTTTAATTTTAATTATTTATTTTATTTTATTATTTTTTGCAAGCCTTAAGCTTGATTCAGGGCATACTGTAGTCGCTTCGATTTGCACTTTGGCTGATTTTTTTACTCGTTCTATTTTGCTTCTATGTTGGTAGCTTTCAGCTCCCATTCATTTTGGATGCAGTGCTCCTGTTGGAGTTGCCAGTTGGTTGCCTTGGCAAGCTCTTATTAAATTAAAACGAAGGCGTTTAAGTGCTCTCCCAGCTCGCAGTTCGCAGCTCGGAGCGCCCAGCTTCAAGCTGCAGCTCAATCTGATATGCAAAACATTTTTGAAATAACTCAGCCGTAAATAGTGTGGCAGCTCAGTGCAGCTCAGAACTCTCGCAGGCTAAGCAAAATTAATTGAAAAACTTACACGCACCGCTGGCCAACAGACTCGACTCTCCAGCTTTGGATTCGCAGTTGATTAGTTGGCCAATTGCCAAAAAAAAAAAGCAAGCAGCTGCTATGCACTGCTGGAGCATTCCATTTGGCTACGACTTGCTACGACTGGCTGCTTGGGGCTGCCTTTCAGTTTCATTATCGCATCTGGCACGCGATGCTCTCTAAGCCGGCAAGTCGGCACCTTTGGCGCGCCTACTCTCCGCTGCTCTCCTCTGCTTGCATATGTCGAAAAGCGACAAAGTGTGAAATTTTACCCCGCATATACCACACACGTTTACAGCCACTGGACCAGCCATAAAAGCAGAATAGACCGCGCTGGGCAGCTGCCAGGATTACAGCGCAGTTCGTCGTAAGCTCTCCAATCACAGCCATTCTTTAGAGTCATTCAGCTTTCCTGAAAGATCTTTATTGTATCTGACCAATCAATAGGTAAATTCTTGTAAAATTGTGACTGAACTTTTGTTCACGCCTTAGCGACTCCGACAAATCTGACCAGGTGTAAAAATGCCTTATTACACCCAGCAGCAATTTGATGTCAATAGGTATATATTTGTCTGACATGTTTGATAAGTTCTTACAATGTCGATAAATCTGATGTTGGGCGACATAAAACCCTTATCAAGTTTGTCAAAAAATGGGCTAAATTAGTTAAAGTCTGACTGCGTTTGATGGTGTCTGACTTACTTCAAGCATTTCAAACGTCTAACCACAACTAGAAATATTATTTAATTATCAATTGTTAACTGATATTGATAATTGATGGACAATTCTGAAGCAGTAGTTGATTGTAACAGTAATGTAGAAACAACTAGGGCAATCGATGTGGAATAAAGTATTTTTATACGTTTGTTAAATATTTCTAAGCGCCGATAGCTTAAGCGCATACTTGACTATGACAAGATGCAACACCTGCATCATGGACACCTGATTACTTGACTGCCGCTCACTCTGCTGTGAGTCTCATTCAGCTGTGGCTAGATTAGTAGATAAATAAGGCTTAACTGACCTCATAATTAGCATTACTTTCCATTATTTTCAGGAATAACATTTTATCTCAAAAGCCAACATTAAATTCCATAATAAATTCTAAGTTGAATTATAAACTTATAAATGAATAAAATTATTATGAATTATATATATATATTAGAAATAAAATGTTAATCAAGTTTCTCTGCTGTTCGTTGATTAAAATCTCGTTGCAACTCCAATATTCCTCAGTCCCTCAGTCAATCGGCAAATCTCAATGCTCCCCCTGGTCTCAGTCGAACGTTTGCTTTCTTGTTATCCCGTAAATTGAAATTATGCACTGCTGCTGTTTGCATTTGCTGTGCCACAGTGGCTACCAAAAAACAATTCCCCGGCCAATAAGCGAGCATTTTATTCGTATGAAATGAACAGTAGCCGGGAGCAGCGGCGGCAAAAGGTATCTGCAAGATACACCAGCCGAGGCGCTGGAGCAACGTGCAAATATTTTAACTAAAACGCCGAACGAGTTACTTTTATCTGCAGCTGCACATAGGAATGGGTATTTGTGTATGTGTGTGTGTGTGAGGCGCCGATATACACACCCAACATGCCACGCCTCCGCTGGCAACAAGGCGCTGTTTTTCAGTCAACATAATTTTACTACTTTTATGGGCAAAGTAATGCCCGACAGTGCCATGGAAAGACTTCATCGTGTAGATCCTGCCTTGCTGGCCCACATCCACTCCCATTCCTTGTGCGTCCTGCTCCAGCCACGTGCACGTTTAAATTTCAACATTTCGTTTCATCTCACGCGTCTCGCGTGTGCAATATACTGAATGTGTTTTCCTACAAAGGCCACGCCCACGCCCACGCCCACGCCCACAGCGTTCACGGCACCCCATGCTTGCCTGTCGGAGTTTATTGGCCTCGCAGCATACTTTGAAATTTACTGAGCTTCACTTGTAATGCTTCGCTATATTGAAATTAATTACAAACAAAGGATGCTGCTGGAAGCATGTGTATCTCCGCTTCTCTCTCGCTCTCGCTCTCGCTCACTCTCGCTCTCGTTTTCACTCGTTCGCACGCCGTGCGAATAACTGCGCCGTTGAGCTGCTCGCATTAAGGTTGCGCCTTTGGCAACATTTTGGAGTCTAATTTCTGATATTTAGCAAAAACATCAAGTGCCATGCGTGTTAAACTCTATCATGTATGTACATCGATGTATGTAAGTATGTAAATACATTCATACATATTTCATATTTATTTTTAATAGCTGAAATGAAGAAAAAAACATTTGATTATTTTACGCTTAACTTAATCAAGTCATTTGAAATGCATTGTTAAATTGATAATATTCTAGCATTAAAATGCATAATTATCATGCGAGTATTGTTTATTTAAAAGACTATAAAAATAGTAGAAGAGCTACAAGAAAAAAAGTTAATTTTAAAAAATATGTTAACTAACGGATTGAGTAATTGTTATTCAAATATAATATGTAAATTGGACCAAAAAAATGCTCCGAACTGCAGATGCCCTGGCAATACAAATAATTCAGCATATAAAAGCATAAAAAAAAAACTTAAATATAATGTAGAAATTAAACGGACTACTCGATCAGCAAAATGGGACTATTTCGATGAAAATATAAATAAAATATATTTGAATTTTGCTTATTGCCTTTTTGCTTGTAATTGGTAAAGAGGGAGTAATTGGTATAAATTATTTATCCGGTTAACTAATGGGCTTGATGTAAGCCGCTCTTAAAATTTGTTACCTAAATCAATTTAAATATGGCGCTAATAAGCCAATAGAAATACAAAAAAAATTGTTTGTTCATATTTCTAATTAAAGCCAAATAAAAAGTAAATAATGCCATCGATGTATGTTTATTGTTTATATTGTTTGCCATCATTTGTAAAGCTTTGCCTCAAATCAGAAAGTAATAAACATTGGTATGAAAAGAACTCTTTTTCAATGCGAAACTAATTAAAATTGTTGTTGAAAATAACAAAAAAAACTCTACAGACAAGAGGCAATTTTACCAATTGTGTAAACAATATTTCAAGACAAACAAAAACGTTTTAGGCTGAAGAGTCGAAATTACATTTTCAGACATAATTGCATAAGCACAAAGAGAATGCAACTTTTGTGAAGATAAACACGATGATAAAACGCCGAAAGCCGCTGACAAGAGTCAACAAAGAGTCGAGAAAAAAACACAAAGAAAAGTTGCCGAAAAATTCTAAAGAAAATTGCTTCTGCAAAAGATGGTGTGTGTGTGTGTGTGGAAATTCGCAAAGGCTGCTGCATGTTTGCGCATCAAATATGAAGATTTTGCGTGTGGGCGTGGCCCATTTACGGCAATTAACAGTAGCAACTTTCATAAGCAATTTAAAGCATAATTTTCTATACCAAATTGTTCACATGACAAATTAACTAGCAGATATCAAATATGTGCTGCTGGCTGGCAGCGAAGCAGCCAACACGCCCACTGCTCACAAGATTAACAGCAGCGCAAAGATGTACGCAAATCTGATTTTGGCCAGACAAAAAAAGTAAAGAATGTCAAATAAGCCAAAAAAAAAAGGCATAACGGCGTCTTTATCTCCCGGGCGTTCTTTGCGCTTATGTCTGGCTGAGTCTAGGCCAGGTCTGTCTGCCTGTCTGTCTGTGTTTATGCGTGAGTCTGTTTATGTGCGCGTGTAATTGAAAGGCTAATGAAATTTTTGTCTTTATGTCATTGAAAATTGTTTCTCGACCAAAAAAAAAAAGCAGGCACAACGCAGACGATAACTAAAACTAACATCCAATTCAATTTTGGTACTGCGTCGCACCAGGACCACATTTTAGAGATGAACGCGTGACACAAAAAAAATATATATAATAAAAATATACAAAATATATGCTCTGCCTTGAGGAATAGCATAAATGAATGCTGAAATGTGTGAAATAATATATAATACAATTTCATGTTAACATCATTTGCTTAGCCTCAATTTTGATATCTAAAAGTTTCATGCTTCAAACAAATTCCTTATATAAGATGTATATGTTATAAATAGAAATTAAATTGACTTAGAACTACATTTTATATTTAATATAATATGATGTTTTCATGAATATTATTATTAAATATTAGAATATATCGCACATCCTTTGTTGAGTTCTGTTTCGTTTTTGATGGGAAGTCACGCGGCTATCTCTAGGCCAGCGGCTAATAGGCCATGAGAGCGACGAAGCTCGGCGGCTGCGGTTGAAATTAAAAAGGAATTTACCCAAATTGCTATTGAAGCCCGCGAAGTGAAACGTTTGCGAGGCTTTTGCTTTTGCTTCTGCGGTCTGGGCAAAGTGCCAGGCAAAATGCTGGCAACAGTTGCAATTGCGGCGGTGGACGGGGTAGACAAGTGGGGGACGGAGTTAGTGGGCGACAGTTTAATTGGGTTAGCAACGTCAACGGGCGTTCCAGAGTCGGATCATTGGCGCTGACATGCAGCGAGCCTGGAGGCTGGTGGCTATGGGCTGTGAGCTGTGAGCTGGGGGCTGGGGGGTGATCTGTGCATTGAAGTGGAGTCAAACGTAGATGAGAGGCAGCGCCTATGCCAATCGCAATCCCAAACACAATCCCAATCGATTTTCGTGCACACCGTCCACTGGATTATTTCGTAATTAAACGCAAATGCAGCGGCCAGCGCCACGCGCCTTCACTCTTTCGTTTTGGTCAAATGAAGCGTAAAAGCGTGCGTGGGCGTGGCCAATGAATGTTGTTTTTCACTGACCACCAAAGCGGCCGTCAATTGTTTGGCCATGTTTGTTGACTAATTAATGACACTTGAATGCTTGATTTCACTGAATGCCACACAGTTCCATTTCCATTTCCATTTCCATCTCCATCTCCATCTCCATTTCCAATTCCAAATGCTGCCCATTGCCTTATCTATGGGGGATCAGTCAAACCGATAGGGCTACGTGTTTCAGTTGGAAAATCGTGAAATGCCGATGACCTTGCCTGCGGTTCCCGGCAGCAACTGCAGTTGTCCCATTTGCCACTGAGTTCATTTGTAATTTAACAGGCCGCTGCCATTCACATTTGGATGGATAAGCCGTCTTTGGACAGTCTTCCAGCTGTTTATCTGGCCGTTTGTAAATACAACGTTAAATGCCTGAATTAGCGTAGAGCACGTTAAAGCTGAAGTTATGGCCACTTGACACTTCGTTTCTAAGTCCCGCCTTTTGTGCGGCGTTAAGTGGTTGTATTTGTTGTTTGGCGAATTTTAACACTCATGCAGTTGGCCACAGACCCGCAGCGACTAATTGCAGTCAGTTGTAGGTGCCAGGACGCTGGCCAATACAAATACAGCAGCGGTAGGGCGGGAGCCAGGGCCAGGACGAAATCAGACCAGAATCCAGCATCATAATTAATTCAAATTTAAATTTCCTTTTGGCGCATTGCACGCGCCTGCTTTGTAGGGGAGTGTGGCTGGCTCACGGGTGGGCAGGGGGCCATAATCAGGCGCGGCTTTTAGCGTCTGCCACGCCCATGACACACGTGTGGGCTTGGGCATGTGTAAGTGTATGTGTGTATAGGGGCTGGCAGACGGTATAATAAACTGTTTAAATATTTAGTTGAATCGAGTTTTTAATGCTCATTTGCGCTTTTAGCAGCTGGCTACAGCCAACGGGACGGAGAGGAAGCTGGCTAACATTTTCGGCTGCCCGGGTCAGTAGCCAGTAAAAGGGCAAATGCCGTCATAGCTGTGCTGCTGCTGCCGCTGTTGTTGTAGTCGCATCATGAAATCGCCCTTACATAATTACAGATTGCGATGCGATGCTTCGGTGAGCCAAGCAGCTGTTGTTGTTCCAGCAGCCGCTTATTAATTTTTAATTATGCCAAAGACGGGCTTGACCTTTTTTTATGCAGCACTGAGCATCCGTTTGTCTTGCCGCTGGCTCGAGTTCGCAACCTTTTCTGGCTCCTTAGGCATCCTTATGTGGGTAATCAGCAACGCTGTTTAATCTCAACTTGTTAAAGGGACATTTGATAGCAAATTTAATAAAGTCATGTGTTAACAATGCGACTCATTACTTAGATCGCATATATACGAATATTTATATTGAAATAAGAGTGTTTACAGTGTGCATACAAAGGAGGCCAGGAAAATTGTGCTTGAATCTAGCTTGTGTTTACTTTCCAGCTGCCGAAGCAGAAAATATATCAAGTGCAAATCATGAAATGAGAGCTAAGTCTAAGGGCAGCCTCGCTGAGCATTTTTTCGGTGCCGTTTCGCAATTATTCAAATTGCCAACGGCGGCTGTGTGGCGTTGCAGTAAGCTCTTGACTAGTGCGTGTAGCTGCGGCTTAGCTGTCATTTCGCTGAGTGCACCACAGGTCGCGCCGTCTCGTTACATTGGGTGAGGTGCGAAAGCTGGCACGTAATGCAGCCTGCAGCTGCCAGAAGTGCTGCAGTGGAACCTGTCAGGCGAGTTGTCCAACACCAACCGCTAAAATCTGACCCCAGGGCCACAAATATTCGCCAATAAATTAAAAAATGTCTGCCTAGCAGCTACAAAAAACTAATTACTCCATTAAAAGCAATAGATGATGTTGCCGGGGCGCAGAAAAAAATTATTTGATTGCTTTTAACAGTGCGCTGAGTAGAGATAGTAAATGCTGTTTAAATTTCGTGGGCCACGTTGCGTATGAGCGATGAAGTGCAAATGCATTTGACTGACAACGCTCACAACAAGACGTGAGAAATGCTCGGAAAGCATTTCAAAATGCTGTCTGGGCCCAACAAATGCACCACTAAAAGTTGCACAAACAACCACCAATCAGTCAAGCAGTCAGTCAGCCAGCAAGCCAGGCAGCCAGCCAGCCAGCCAGTGTTGGGTTACGGATACGGATGCGGAAAACATATACTGTCAGCTACATCCTTCTTTGGCTCTCTGCTTCTTCTAATATGTGTCAGTGTCGGGAAGCTGGCCAAAAATGCTCTCGGTTTGCACAAAATGCAATTCGCCGGAAAATGACGCGTGCCACTGACTGACAACTAATGTAGCGTACTGTTGCTGCTGCTCCTGTTGGTAGCAATGCTGGCCAACATTTTTGTTATTCATTTTGGAACTGGTGTTCAGGCCACACTGACAGGCGGCAACCTAATTGAAATGCAGCTAAAAAATGATCACATCTAGCTAGCAGAACTCCCAAAGCATTTGCATGTGATAGCAAACACTAAAAAGGAGTTTGATAAGGCAAGCAGAAGTCTTTTTTATTAGATTATAAAAAATGCGTTTAAAAGTTGTTGCTATAAAATGTTGCTAATTCATTTATTATGTCAAATATGAATACATAAAGGAATACAATTAGAATATGAATAAAACATTCTTTGCCCAAAAGATCCCAATTCAATGCATATATATATATAATATATAATATAAATGATTATATATATATATATATATATATATATATATATGTGTGTAAGCAGTTTGTTAAAAAAAAATATGAATCCCAAAACAAAAAAAAATCGTTAATGAAACATGCATTTACTTCAAATTGATGACCTCCTTCAGATTCTGAATGCCGCTGGCCGCTACTTTGGTCACATCCTCGCCTACCTGCCAAGAGATGGCGCCAGTTTTGACATCTCGCTTTTGCACGCATTTGATTACCTGGCGATTCTCTGGCAGCAGTGTCATGGCACCAGGATACTCAATGAACACCACCAAGCCCAGCGACTCTGATAGCTCGATAATGCGATGCAAGTAGCGCATGCAAAACCATTTCTGCAATAAATATGAATACAAAGAAGAGATTGTTCAGATCGAAGCTCTTGAAATTGGCCGAAACTTACAGTCGTGTTGGCAGCATCAGATTTTGATTGAGTGCCGTTCATAAAGGTAGCCGTCGCATATTGCAAGCAAACAAACTCGCTTAGCTGTGGTAGCACGAGGTGGTAGTTGTAGTAGTAATTGTGTATTTGTAGTGCGTGAGTGTGAGAAGACTTTTAAGCTACTTATACACACCTTCTCGAGTTGGCCCAGAAACAAGACCGACTGCCTGGCAATGTGTGCGAGTGCCAGTTGAAAGGCCACTAGTAGTATGTCGATGATATTATGGTCAGTGCGATGCCAGAAGAATTCGCTTTCATCCCGAATTAACTTAATGCTGCTGCGCACATTGCAAAAGTCAAAGTCGTCCACAGTCTGGAACAGTGATTGAGACTCAATAACTATAGGGATTAATGCAATCAGCACTATTCCTCTCTTACCACCTGATCCAAAGCCGTATAACGATTGAGGCGTGGCACAAAGAACCACACGGTGTACTCGTTGATCGTGATATACTCAAAAATGATGCGAACTTTGTCGAACATTTGCAGTAAGAATCGACGTTCGGTCAAACGAGTGGCCTCATTGGCCGCCAGGCAATTGGTGGCCAGCTTTTTCAGAAGCAGCTGATGGTGGTCATTGTTCTGGCGATCAAGTAGCTTGGCGAAAGTATCGAACGGATTGCCATCCTCTCTGCAACGAATACACAGTCATGAGTTTGTTAGGTTGGTTAGGAAATGTTAGGTTTGTCAGACACCTGAGATTGCTGTAGGTGCTAGCATCGGCCTGGATGATTTTCAGCCAGTTATTTGCGTAGTCCTGTTGGACATTGCACATGAGCTCCGACAATTGTGGTGGCTGCACGAAGAATATATTGTGGAACTCGACAACGGATACTTCACGCCATTCGCCCAAATTGATTTGGAAGTTAATGCAATCTAAGCGATCCTCATCGTCGAAACGACGATGCACGTTGACCTCGTAGATCATATGGCGACGCGAGCGCAATAGTTGCTTTTGTTGACTGCGGCGCTCCTGGCGCTCTTGGGCCTGCTTCGAAGTGCTTGGCTCCATGTCCAAGTCACTCTCGGGATCGGGATCATATTCAACACTAATGCCGCCCAAGCGCTCCAATTTGAAGGTCATCTTCACGCTTCCCTTGCCCACTTCCAGCTGCGACAAACGGCGCAAGCTCTCCCCATTGGTATACTCCTTGCCGCACATTAGCTGCAGAGCATGGCCGACGGGCGTCACAATCAGTGGCGACGATGGCACTGTGCCATTCGGCTTGTCCAGATTGTACAGCAGTAGATGCACATTGTCAACCTGAGAAAATTTCAAAAACTCCTTTTCGCAACCCAAACAGTCCTCGATAGTCAGCTGCAGTTAGTGTGATGAGAAAAGGCAAATGCGTAAAATATATTTTATTGCTTTAACTACGTTTTTACGTGCGCTGGAATTTTATTTAATTTACCGAAACAATTTGCAAAAAATTGGATTCCATGTGTTCAGCCATTGTGCACAGATTGCTTTTTGAAACTTTCCTTTCTGTATAATTTGTCTCGAACTTTCAAGCACATGCACTGAGAGAATAAGTGTTGGTAAACGTTCAGCTTCTTGTCATTATCGATAAGTACGATTCGTCTGATTGAAAGAGCTATCGACTATCGAACAGTTTAAGCAGTTCAGTGTTGGTAAACGTTCATTCAAATTGTCATCCGCAAGGACGTAGGACAAGACATTTGTTCAAACTAATTAGGCCGTTGGAACGATCGGCACTTGATTAGCCCCCAGATGATTTTGTCCGATTCGCCAGCAATATAAAATCTGCTAAATCAACAAGGAATTAACATTATGAGGCGAAGCCAACCGCGCGAAGTGAGCCGTTAAATTGAAAGAGCCAACATAGTATGTACATAAAATTAGAATTAACGGCTTTCTAAGTGCCATAAAAGTTGCCACAGTGCTTAGCCTGGCCAACAATTAGTCCAACGTGGCATATTAAAATCGCTACATAAAATGCCATTTTTTGCAATACCAAAAAAAAATAAAAATATATAAAACAAAACAAAACAAACCAAAGATGTTGATGCGCTTGGAGTAATTTTTAATTTAGCACAGCTTACCCAATGTCAACGTACCAATGTGGCCTCGTAAAACTCACAACAAAGTAATATTTTTCGGTTAAGCAAATAAAAGCAAAATTGTGATTTTTCTTTTATGATTTTACGATGCCGACTTCGGCTCAGTATCAAAAGACTTTTCAGCCGCTGTCATTTCGTGTGTGCATGCGTCGGCATCTCTGAGAAAAGCCAAACGGGAACTCAACTTCAAACTGAATAAATACGTATAAATAAATACATATATATATATATTTGTAATACATGTATTTATGTACATAAAATAGAAACATTTTATTTTGCTTTTACAAATTTAATGATGATTGCCTTTTGGCGCAATGCGTGTCTCTTGATTTATAGCCTCTCTTTTGGCCAGATGCGCTTCAAGGTCTCAGCCGATCATTAGGCATTAAATGCTAGCAATGCATATCTCTAGGCGTGTATATATATATGTGGACCACACATACAGCTTCTAATTACCAGTGCTTAGTTAGCGGCTCATGGCTGAGTACGCAGAACTCTTAACCGTTACAGGGTATTCAATAAGTTCTCCGTTATGTTGTTGTCAATAAATATTTGCCTTCATTTCCAGTCGTAAAGTCAAAACACTTAGGCCTACTTCAAGCAGCTGTGGCTCAAAAACCATTCTACGGCTAAGCCGTGCAGACAGTTGCAATAGAGCAATAGAGCTGTGACCACCTAATACGCCAAGCTGCCAGCTGCCCATCGGCTCGATTCGCCAGCTCGTAATGCAAAAGAAATTATTGCAATTTAACGGAGGATCGCGATCCTCCTCAAGACCTCATCTCGCATTGCAATTAGTTGGCAACGCGCTGCCGCGGGGCAGCTCTCTGAGCTGTGGTCCAGTAGTCGTTGAGATTTTATCGCTTACATAAATTGTCTTGGATAAAAGCGCGAAAATGTTGCTCGTGACTGGCAACATGTACACACAAACTCACACACAAATACACTCTCATTCGTTGGCCCGGCCCCCGCAGTCGATACTTCGCATAGTTTTCGATCATTGAGGAAAAGAAATTATAGCAATTTGCTTGTCAAATTGTTGCAAGCCGGCACAATAAATCGAGCTCTTAATGTGCACTGTGTGGCATCGACTCGGCCGTGGATCGCGGATCGCGATAGAGTTGTTTTAGAAATAAATTATCCTCGAGGCGCAGATCCTCGCAGCTTTGCATCGTCGTTTAGTGGCCGTTAAATTGTAAAATGTGCAATTTCATTCGTATGCCTTTTACTTAACCCAATCATTTGCAGCACTAATTTAATGGTGCTATACCATAAAATAGCCAAATTGAATTGAGCGACGTCTAAATTGATTAAAATATGGTTTTGTGTAAATTTATGGCATGCGGGCAGATGATTGAACGTTTCTTATGTATGAGAATGGGAGAAGAACTAACGATGATTTGCAAGAAAATCTTATGAGAAGCAGAAGCCTTTCTTATATATTTATGGATCTGGATCACATTTATAATATCCAAGATTGGCAACTACTTAAATGTTCTCCAAGAATTTCTTACACATATGCTGACCTGAGGAGAAAAAAACATGAAACATTTGACTAAAGCACTTCAATACGAGGCAGCATTCAGGGTTCCAGTTCCAACATTTATAAGTTTTAGCCATTGTTATAGAAAAGCTACCAACTGATCCGGCTTAATTTCACATTTATTCCTGCCCAAACTACAAAAATTGGCTAAGCTTTGGTCTAGCCACTGGCCAAGTGCATGGGTCAATGGTTTAGCAATGTTAGCAATTCTACTTGCTGTTTGGCCAATTGTAGCCAGTCGACTCACATTTGCAATTATGGGCATTTTTATTGTCTCCGCTTGCACCTGATATGGTCTGCCTTGATGCTGGATGCTGGATGCCGGTTGTTGGCAGTAGAGCTGAATCGAACGAAGCCCCTTGAGCTCCCATTGCTCCCGTAATTTGAAATGTTTACGGTACATTTAATTTCATTTGGATTATTACAATATGCTTTAGGAGGTTAGCTCAGAAATGTTTGGCTGTTGCCTATCTGCTCCTCTCTCCCTCTTTTTCTCCCTCTCTCTCTCTCTCTCTGAATCCTTCTTACCACTCTCTTTTTCTGTGTTTTTTCTCATGCTCCATTTGCTGCGTCTCTCGCCGGAACAATGAGCCATGAAGTGGGTGGGCGTGGCTTGTGCTTGGGCTTTTATCCGACACTCAGGTGCTCGTATTTCATTGTTGTTGCCAAAATGTAATTGCGAATTTCAGACAAATGTGAAATTTGAATTTACAAGTTTAACTTTTCTTGTAACGAGTAAAATCATTTGTTTGGTTTGCTTACAGACGCAATCGTTTCCTCTGCGAGTGTGCGAGCGTGTGTGTGAGTGTGGGTGTGAGTGTTGAATGCGCAGTTGGCAAACCTTGACTAAGTTCATTTGTTCCATTTCAACGCTCGCAGCAGCTGGCAGAAGCCAGCAGCCTACTTCCGTGGTAAACAAATGTACTGCTGCCGCTTCAACTTGATCTCGACAGTGTTTTCATTTTTTTTTTTTCACCATCACGCAATAGCGACCATTGCCACATTGCTTGAGGATTGAAAACTTGGGTAGAATCTACTCACAAGAAAGGCCAACAAATTAAGTAAGCTACACAAATATTGTAGAAGTCTAGAAGAAAAGATTTGATAGTTTGAGACAATTTCTTGTGAGATTTAGCCAGTGCTTAAATGGGAAAAGTTGCGTCCTAGAGATCGATTGTATGCAGCAACACTATCGACTCTAGCTGCACTTTCCACCAGTCGCAATTTCACATAATAGGCCACTACGCTATTGTGACTAATAAAATGCCAACTGCTATATAACTGTTTACTTGTCTATCGATTAGCTTATTCTTATTCTTATAACAATCAACTTGTGTCTGTGACTATCACTGGTCATACAGATTTATTCAATGTATGCCACAAGTTTATACAAATATCGATATATCGTTCCTTGAAAAATTTCGCACGATCAGCGTCAAATTTTTCTGAATTGTGGAATTCCCATTAAGCTGTGTGTGGTCGGTTTGCGAAGCTAGCTGAGTCAGTGGCGTTAGATCGTTAAGTATTTTATACGCGTATAATTATTAAAGAACTTTTTGCCAATATCAAGTAAAATAAAACCCAAATAAATGATGTATTTGCCATGTTATAAACCCAGCTATAATATGCTGCAATCCTTCAAAGCAAAGTTTAGTGAAGAGAGTCTGAGAGCAAATGACGACAGGTTTGGCGAATACTTGGACGACCTACAATTGAACTATGATAATGTCTGCTCTATTCTTATGAAACTGGTCACTATTGAGGATATGACCAAAATGAATAACTATGCTCAACTATATCAAACGTATATAAGAGTTTGGAAAATGGGAAAAACGACCAAAGAAACACAAAAAAGCTACAAAATGAAATTTCGCCAGTTACACTGTAATCCCAATGATATCATAAGTCCGTACTTTGATGAGCTGGTACTTGTTCCCAAGGAAAGTCTGCTAGAAATGAAACTGCCGAAGCCGCTGATCTTAGCACAGCTACCACATCCACACGAGCATCGCTACTTTGAGGATCCAAGTTGCCGTCATGTTGGCCAAATTCGTAAAGTAAATGGCGATTTTGTTATTTTCGATTGCTGCGAAATACCAAAAAATAAGTTGAAAAACCAATGGACCGTAATCTTTAGGTCATCGCGCATTTCGTTTCGGTTAATGTATAACGCACTCAATGCTCTCTTGGATTCTTCAAGAATACGAAAATATCTATTTCCCACATCCGATGTCCATCAGCCAATGGAGGCGACCAGCTTGGCAGAAATTTCCCTGATCAACACTGAAATTGCAGCAAATGCTGACCAGCTGCAAGCAGTCCAGAATATTATTAGTGGCCCCAGTGCTCTCTCGCCATATATTGTATTCGGACCACCAGGTGAGTACGAAGAAAGATAGCGAGAGAAAGAGAGAGAGAGAGAGAGACAGATAGCTCAGCTGTAGACACTAACTGATCACATCGACTTACAGGCACTGGAAAAACCACAACCATAGTGGAGGCCATTCTTCAATTGTATGTACTGAATAAAGGTCGCATCCTTGTGACTGCGGGCTCCAACTCTGCTTGCGACACAATTGCTCTAAAGATATGTGAATATGTTGAGAAGCATGAAAGGTTTACATCCTTGCCAATTGACAAACAAAGAACTGTGGTGTTGCGTTTTTATTCAAAACGTAGACTTCTACAAAAAAGACACTCTGTACATCCTTTGCTGCTGAAACACTCAAATGATTTAGAATCGCAAGTAGACGTGGAACGAAATCTGCAGGACTATCAAATAATTGTGGTCACTTTGGTCACGTCGGGCGTTCTCGCTTCCTTTAGAAGCAGTCAGCCTTTCCGATACGTTTTCATTGATGAGGCAGCAGCATCTTCGGAGCCAGAGACGTTGCTGGGCATCGTTAACTTTAAGGATCCCTCGTGTCATATAATATTATCTGGTGATCATAAACAATTGGGCCCAGTTGTCGTTAGCAAGTGTGCAGCCAAGTTGGGACTGGGCCAGTCGTTAATGGAGCGTCTGATGCTAAGCAAACATTACGAGGTAGATGCTGAAGGCAATTATGACTGCACGCGTCAAACGCGACTGCGTTACAACTATAGATCCCATCCAAAAATTGTGGACCTTCTCAATAAGCTATATTACAACGACATGCTTATAGCGACAGCTCCGCCGTTGAGTGTTAATTTGGCTGAACACTGGACATTATTGCCCAACACACAGTCTCCTATTCTATTCCATATAGTATTTGGGAAAACATGCAACGAGGCGAACTCATCTAGCAGTTACAACTTTGAAGAGGCCCAGGTGCTTGCCTGGTATGTGAGAACTTTGCTTAGACGGGGTATTGGCAATGGCATAAAACCGCAGGCGAAGGACATTGGCGTCATATCACCGTACGCGGCACAGTGTAAGGTGCTTAAGCAGTTGCTACGCAGACAGCATCATCAGGACGTGGAGGTGTGCACCGTGCATGGATTCCAGGGACGCGAAAAGCACATAATTATTGGTTCGCTGGTCTGTTCAAATGCTAACACCACCTTCATATCCAATCCGAAGTTGCTCAATGTGCTACTCTCGCGGGCCAAGTCGTTATTGATATTGATTGGCAACCGGCGTACTTTGGCTAAAGCAGAAGATTTTCGTTACATACTTGAGCAATGCGAGCTCAATGGAAACTTATTGCATGCGCAGAAACAATGATAGATGAACGAACCATTTTTGAATAAGTACTGTTTATTCAATCAATTTACTTACAGTTATGAATGATAAATGAACCATAAATATATATATATATGCATACATGCTTAAACATAATCAATTGCAGGCTTGTATGAATGTTGATAAGCTTATTATTAATTTACTTGGTGAATAAAGTATGAAACGTATTCCCGCGTCTTTACTGTATTCAAGAACTGTTTGCTGGCTTTTGTCCATTTGCTTGGGCGCCATGGGGAGCCTTTGTGCTCGAGCGTCATACCGAAAATGTTGCATTTCACGTATTGTTGGCTCTGGCTGTGGCATTCGCCTTGCTTTTGCTATTACACATTTTCTTGCTCTTCGCCTATTGTTGTAGTATTTCAGAGCCAGAGCCAGAGCCAAAAGTGATGCGTTCTGGTCTGCCACATAAAACAGTGAGCCATAGTCCACGTCGCATATAAAGTCCACAGCAGCCTTTGCATGCACACATGCACAAACACAATTAGAGACTTGGTTTGTTGGTTCAACTTGTTTGCTTGCATTCAACTTACTTCACTTCTGCTACGTTGGTTTTTTTCTTCATTCTCTTCTCGCTCTCTCGAAAGTTTCTGGCCAACTTTGTTCACGTCATTGTGTGAACGCCTTAACTTAATTTTGTGGATTTCTATGCATTTCTTCTCCTCGCTCTCTCTCTCTCTCTCTCTCTCTCTCTCTCTCTCTGTGTGAGAGTGTGTGCGCAGAGTTTTGTGATTGTTTAAATGTTGTATAATTCACTGATTTCTTGTGGCTTTTGTTGTATTTTTGTGTGCGACTCTGTGATTACATTTGGTTTGAATTCTGGGCGCATGATGCGTATGAGCAATGTTCGTTGTGTGTGCTGACAGAAATACAAGAGAGAACTGTATGTTATCCTTAAGTGGAAATATGAGGAAATGGAATAATTAAATTGCTTTGCTTTCTGCTAGATATTGTGTAATAATATCAAATCATTTTAATTTTGTTATACAGTTGAAATATTAAATATTTCTATGAACTGGCTTAGCTGCGACTTTGTACCAGATAAGCAGCGGATCATTATTTTAATCCACAAACAAAATCTATTGGTATTCAAAGCTATAAAATAACTCCGAGTACTCAAAGCAAACCAAAAAGAAAGCTCCCTCAAATCCTTGTTTGCCAGTGAGACGAGCAACATGCTCTGCAAATTGTTGTATCCCAAATTTATTGGCAGCACTTATCAGATTCGCTCATAAATCTGCAAAAAAGTCCGCTCAAAGCCAATTCAATACGTGGGTGGTGCCTGGTGAACGGGTGAGCCAGACATTTATTTGCATGCTCCAGTGTCTAGTGTCCAGTGTCCACTGCTGGTCGCACAATCCACAAATTAACATGACATTTTTACAAGCCCAAACATGTGTACACATGGGCCTCCGGTCCGAGCGAGCCCCCACTCGAAATTAATAGCCGGCCAGCCGGTCAAGCACAATAATAAAAACAACAACGAGGAAATATCATGCCGGGCCTATGCGGACAGTTATGGACACGGGCCAAAAAGTCAAACATTTGAATAGCATCTGCGTCTGTCGAATATTGAGATCGAAGCGAACAGGTTGCCAGCTTATGCATGTGCCGCCTGGCCATAAATTTAATTACTCAAAGCGACCAGAATGAGCAAAACAAAAAGCCATTTGCAGACCCCTTTCAGGCACCCCTCCCACCCACATTATAATTTGGGCCAAGTGATGTGTACACATACTCAACATTTTCATTGGCCGTGGTTCATAGAAGGCAAAAGCTGAGCACAAAACATGTACAGCCACACACACACACACACACTCACAGACACGTGCCGACTCACAAATCATGACAAAACATTTGGCCAACAAGTTTTCGTCGTTTTTTTCGGTGCAAATTTTCATGCATGGCAAGGACGATGATGAAGTTATCAGTAAAAACAAGCAAAATGTTGGCACAGTTTTAAAAAGCTATAAAGTTAACAAAGAGAAATGCAAAAAACGAAAGACAACAATCAAAAAAGCAGACGGCAAATGCTGAACAAGGCAACAAAGTTTACACTGCAGAGAGAGAGAGTGAGAGAGATAGATAGAGTATGCTGTGAGGCTGTGTGGGTGCAGCCGGTACACGATGCTCTTTGTGATTAAAAGCGAATGTCCTGACTGTAAATGTTTTGTGCAGCATCAAACGACAAGTCCAATTCGTGTTGACATTCATGTTGCCAGCAGAGAGATTCATTATTGCTGCTTAAGCACTTATTCGAATGCAGCTGACGGCCTACCGCAAGCCGAGCAAAGCCATTCTGAAATGTGGCTAAGCCAAAGAAGCTGCCATTCTTGATGCTGCAGCGGCAATTATGGCTCATTTCCGTGCTGCAGCTATTTGGACAAAGTGAACTGACAGTTTTCAGCTGTGGCCAACCGAAATGCTAAAGAATGCTTTTAGGAAAATTGTTTTATAAAATTTATCTTTTGATTTTGAAATGGAATTCTTAGTGCGGCTAGCCCAATCGGCATGGCCTTAATTAGCAACAAGAAGCAAGAAAACGATGTTATGTAATTTTCAATCAAACATCTTTATGTATATCAAGTCGGATGTTTGCCAAAACCTAATCTTTCTAAGGGTATATCGCAACCGAATACTCTTCACAGGCGCAGCATTGTTTTGAAATAGTTTTACGCTGTAAATCTGCTTTTATATTCTATGTTATTTTCACCTGCTAAACAAGAATAAAACACTTTGTAATCCGCTTATTTGTATGCAAGCATTATATAGTTTATAGTACATTTACGAAATACCATGTATTATATATTCGTATGAAGTCTGATTGTTGCTTTACACACTTTGCACACACATACACACGGCATTTGCAAAATTACATTCTCCAAGTGTTTAGGTCCGAGCACCTGTATCGGCCCGCTGTGCCGCCTCATGCTGAAGCCCTCTACAAAAATATGACGTATGTTGATGCTAACATGTAGTTGCCCGCAAAATAATAAAATGATTCTAATAAATTTTGTGCTACGAAATATTCCAAAGCTCCTTTCTCTGTGGGTGTGTATGGGTGTATGTGTGTCTGTGTAGAGTATAAAAGGAATTAGGAATGCAATTTGAGGTTATGTTGGCAATGTGCGCCCAGGCAGATCGGCTGTTCGGTCCCGTAGTCGCCTTCGTATCCAAGCAACCGCAACTCTAGTAGTATGTGTCCGTGTGTCAGTTAGACAAACAGACAGTTGGTCTGGCAGTTGGACATATGCAGACGCAGCAAGCCAACCGTACGCCCAGCCCAGCCCAGGCCAGTCCCTTTTCACTATTACTCAAACCCAAGAATTGCCTAGATATTAATAGACAAAATTTTGAGTATTGCTTCCGTCATGAATAAAATTTTCGTGCAGCAAATGCAACGCATAGCCAACTTCATAGGGTTCGCAACTTTTAGACAAGCCACTCCCCTACATTGTCGCCCCCTTTTCAGTTTGGGAAAACCCAACAATCTCCCCTACACCGTTCAACTGGAGCACTCACATTGTCGTGTGCGTCAGTTTGCTTGAAAGTTTCAAAATGTCCATTCGTGGAGCATTCAACGTCCATTCAGCTGTCTGTTTTTATGGGTTTTTTTAATTTTAATGATGCCCGCCCACCCGCCAGCTGCCACCCCCACAAAAAATGTAAAATACTTGGGGGAGCTGCTTCTGCAAAATTCTCAACCAAAACAATTTTGGGCATGTGCATTTTATGTGCGCATCGGGACTCGGAGACCCCGTTCAGATGGAACTCTATGGCAAAGTATTTCTCCGTTTGTGTTTATTCGTATGTATTTATGGCAATAGCTGCTGCTGCAGCTGGATGGCAGTTTAAATGAGATTATTTTAGTTTTGGCATAGTTGAAATTTTTGCGAACTTGTTTCGCAATCTAACAACGCAAAAAGATATTTTGTTGTGCTCTGAGGTAAAAACAGATTCACAAAGACAAAGCGTCCACCCACAACTAAAATCTTGATTCCAAAAATCGATCAGCAAAAAGATATTTGCAGCATATAACGGATACTTCACTTGTGTTGAATGTTAAGCATCAATCAATCAATTAGTCAACTAGTCAACCAAAGGGATAAGGTATGGACCAACAGTCAGTCTCAGCCAGATAGAACTACGCTGGCAGAACCAGCTGTCAACCCAAAGTTGGCGCCACGTTCTTCAAACAGAAAATTTGTGGCAACTCAATGTGGCCAATGTAAAATGCAGCAAGAGCCAACGCGCTTGAATAAACAACTAAAAGATTTATGATATCAAAATAGTGTCACATAAAATATTCACACCTTCGCTGCCAGAATCTAACGTTTCAACAAAATGACTTAGTTTTCGGTTCCCCGGTCATGGACTAACATATTTATGTGAATGTGTGGCTGCAATATGTATAGAGAGATGCACATATACGCGCAGTATCCCAGAGTGGCCTCGTAACGCCAGCTGATGCCGTTGACTCGATAAAGCCATTGTTTATATGCGCTGGAACGAGTTGGATTGCATTTTGGCCATAAGTTGGCAGCATTTTTTATGCGTTCATCATGCGGTCAGCATAAATTTTTCATCGTCGCTCGTCGTTTGTTGTTCCTCACCCGTTTCGCTTGGCTGGCTCATTTTTAGCCAAATGTCTTGATATCGGACCACTCGGGCCAGTTGCAACATGTTGCCAATTTTGATGTCTGAATGCCATAAATCAAAGCGCTTAAAGCCAAATCCGCAGTCAAAGTGAAAACTCCGACGCCAAATGCATTTGCGCCCGCCAGCGAAAATTGCGAAAACTTTTACTTGCTTTTTGCGCAAGTTGTGTTTTTGTTGTAGCCGTTGCGGCATTTGCGGCTGAGGTTGTGGTTGTGGTTGACTGTAGAATGCTGCACACACAAAGTATGCCCAGAGCGACTTCTAAATGGACCAAATCCAAATCCATATCCAAATCCAACACAAAGGAGTAGGAATACCACCCAGAAAAGCCATTGTATTAGATCGTTGAGAAACTGTTAAGCCTGTTTCACAATAAATCAGATGTCTGCTCGCTTTTTCAGAATACAATATATTTGTTCATGAAAGATACCTGCAAATAATTCATTGTAGAATAGACGAACTTTGCAAAACGTGTAAGTTAGCTTGGTTTGAGAGCAAGTCCACACGCTATTCAAATTGTCGATTACACATTGAGGACAATTTTGACAACTGGCAAAGGTCGATTGAACGTTATGTGTATGATGTGAACAACATTGGGCAACTACAAATGATATATATATATATGTATGATCGTTGAATCAGACAAAACCAAAGATCAGCGCCATTGTGGGACCTTTTTTCCTGTGGTACGTGATGAGCATTGATGAATATTGATGTAGAGAAAGCGATGGATTGAACTTACCTATGTATCCACTGCTACTCCTGAGTCGTAGCGAATCATACATTGCGGGTGAGCTGCAAAGAAAGATTTGAAGATTTGAATTTGAATATTTGAAAAATTGTATAGACGCAGCTTTACTTTAATCCGTTTCGAGTCTCCCTAAAGCTATTGCTGTTGGAATAATCGTAATGGGCTTTCATACGATTATGCTGTTGTTGCTGCTGCTGCTGATCCTGCTGCTGTTGCTGTTGCTGATGTTGCTGCATTTGCTGATGTTGCTGGGCGGCCTGCTGTTGCTGCTGCTGCTGCTGCTGCTGCTGTTGCTGCTGCAAATTTGAATATGCTTGAGCGTAGTTCCACATTTGGTTTGGCATCATTTGGGCGGCATTCGGACTCTGCATCCAATTGCTGTTCGACGCTGCCGCGCCGCCTGCCAACCGGCCATGCTGCAGGTGTGGCATTTGACTGTTTGAGCCCATCTGAGACATAGCCGAAAGCGGCTGCAGATCGGGCACAACGACATTCATGCCAGAGCCATCAATGGCGCCCCCGCTGCCCATCACTGGCATCACAGACACACTGTTCAAGGGCGTTACTGCCCCAGGCGGCAGCTGCGACATCGACATCGCCAGCTGACTGCCTTGAGCCGGTTGCATCGATGACATCATACCCATTGGCTGCGATGGCAGTGCAGCCCTTTGCATCGGATAGGGCATCTGACCAGCCGTAGACATTGGCATCGCCATGGCCGGCATGGTTGCCAGTGGTAATTGCATCTGATTCATGCCCGCTCCGGCCATTCCCATTGGCATGCTCATCGGCATGGACCCAGCCGGAACTGCCATGCCAGGCACGCCCGACATGCCTGGCATACCCAGTGGCTGCATGCCCACCATCTGAAAAGATTGCAAATCATGAGAAATTAGAATGTTCCCGCCAACGTACCGAATTTAATGCCGACATCATCAGTATAGTTAGCTTCGTAAGGAATGTTATAGTTCATGTTCATTTCGATCGTTCAGTGCCGAGTCCTTCAAAAAAAAAACCGTAATCAACTCGAAAATCACTCACTTCGAATTTAGGCAAAATTTGATAAAATTAAAATTTATTTTTATTTTTGTTTTTTTTTTGCGATCTGAATGCTGAGAGCCAACGAACTAAAAAGTATATCAAGAATTACATTTTCCAAAGCTTCCTCGAAATAGGATTGAAAAAGCATTGCCTGCCGAGACGCCCTAAAATTGTCGCCTTCCTCTCTCATTGGCAGTAAAGTTTGAACAGCTAAAAATTAAAAAAAAATTATTATTGATATATAGTCAACAGAGCTGTTGCAGCTCAGCTGCTGTCAAGCGCTGAGCTGGCCCGCACACTTAATTTCACCTTGGCTTGTCACTTTATTGGCTATCAGCCGTGGCCTGGCGTGTCATGAATCGGATGGAACTGCTGGTTGCTCTCTTGTCGGATATCCTTGCTTGAATATATATATATATATATATATATATATATATATATATATATATATATATATATGTATATATATAAATGTGTTGCTGCCGCTGCGCTGCCACACCATTTATGCCATTAAGTCATTAGCTTTGTTTAACAAATAACAAACTGTCAATGAGTTGATTAACGATGTTTTTCGCATGAACTGCAATTAGCTGACGCTGTTGCTGCTGCCGCTGCTGCCTGATAAATGGGTGTGATTTTCGCCCAGCGTTGCCTGTTGACTTGCTGCCAACTTGGTGGCCACTTGGCCACGTTAGCAAGGCGACACGGCGCGGCGCGTTATTGATGCGCACGCCAAGCTACCAAACGCCATCGCCATCGCCGTCACCGTTGCCATGCTCATCCCCATTTGGCCATCACTTGGCAATTATTGTGTTTTGTGATGAGCTGTGCGCTGTGAGCTGTGCTGTGTGCCTGGAAAGCCACAGTCAAAGTCAGCAGCCGCTCATCGCATGGCATCGTCAAAGCAATTACTACCCGTTGACAAGTGTAATGTCAGCCAGCGCCAGACTGTTGCTGCTGCTGCTGCTGCTGCTGTCATTCACCCATTCATTCGCTCACTCAATTTTCTTTCTGGAGGCGACTAAACGACACGGAGCTCATTTTGATGTTTGCAATTTATTTACCACAGACGCAGAACAGGAGCGCTCTACGCCTTAAAATCAGCATAAAATATTATTTTATTCCTACTCGTCTACTCGAGTACGAATCGACTTTGAAAGCGAGTGTCATAGTAGTAGAGTAGAGCAATATTTTACCCTGAATGCGCTCCTGTTTTAAATGTATTCCCAGAATAATTATTATGCAGAATATGCACTTGTTGTACAACTTTTATTAACAATGTTGACATAATGCTCTACGTGGGTTAGAATGTCCTGGACAGTGGGTGTACCCACACACACACAGGCACACACACAGACAGAGCAGCTCAGAACCAGGCGAAACGCACATAAAATAAATTAGTTTCTGTGGAGCGCTAATTGCCTTAGCCCAAAAAGTTAATTACAGCTAAAATTTCAAATTTTCCAAAATTGGACTTGTCAAAAACATTTTGACATTTCCCACTAGGAAATTAGTTTTACAAACTTTGGCGCACTTCGGTCGGCGTATTGGTCGCCCTTTTGTTACCGTTACTAAATGCGCTAGTTGATTTTCAATATCATAATTATATATGATTACAATATACACGCACGCAAGAAAATTGTGAAACACATTGTTGATTTGCATTTGCATTTGCATTCGCATTTGCTGGCAAATTGACATGAAGTCCCGCTCATGCTGATTAAAACAAATATAACCGCACAGCTAATTAAGTGCAATGTTAATTAATGAGCTGGAGTCGAATAATTGCATTAAAATTGTACACATCCTGTATAATAGAACTAATGCCTGCCACTGCCACAGAGCTAGACTTGTTCAGCAAAAATGTCACGTGTTGTTTGCCATCTCAATTTGAAATGAATATGCAAAATTTGATTTAATTTGAATGCGGCATGAGTAGCAGAGTGAAAGCACCCAAAATGGATTAGTTTCTATGCCGAAACGGGCAACTGGCAACTGGCAACTGGCTAAAATGTCGGCGTGCCTGGCCTAACGAACTACTCAAAATTTAATTAACCGAATTCATTTTTAATGAGTACATATTATTTAGCAATAAAAACTTATTTTTTACAAAGTCCCAACTGTGATCTGTAGGTATACAATGAAATCAACTAATGAGCTTCAGTTGACTGCAGTGCGTATTGTGTTCTCAGAGCACTCCGAATCAGCAGCAAAATGGCAAATTTGAGAGTGCAGCCTTTCAGCATCTCATCTCATCTCAGCTCAAGCTCTCATATCTCGCAACTCATTAGTCATTACGCATGCATGCCCAGCAAGTCTTTGATTTAACACCTAAACGGAGCTGAACAAAGGCGTCATTAATTAGGAATGTTAAGATGATGAAAACTAATCTGCTAAAAGCTTGTGCTCTCGCTCCCAGGAATGAGGCCCATTTGTCTGCAAGGATCAACACACTGCCGTCGAGCTCAGGCGAGCTGAAGCTGCTAGCAGAGCAGAGTGTTGAGTGGGGGAGACAGAAGGCGGGCTTGACATTGTTTGGCACCGGCTCACATGCGCTTAATGAACTCCAAAGCTGCTGCCAGCAGCTACAACAATGTTGCACAGAATCGACAGTAGAACTGAACAGCATAGAACTGAGCAGAAACAGAAAGGCAAAAGAGCAACAAAAGGAGGAACAAGAAAAACAAAACTAAGGCGAACTTGAGAGGGACGAGCAAAAATCTGTGCAAATCACAAAATTTTGTTGGGGCGAAAAATGAAGGCAGTGAAAATTCTATGTGTGTGTGTGGGTGTGTGTGTGTGTGTGTATGTGTGGAAGCTGAAATCGAACGGACACAGCGAGAGGAAGAGTGAGAGCCTCATTGAACTGTTGGTGTTGCCATAAACTAAGCAAGTTGTATCGGTATATCTACCTCTTTAGCCTGCACCTCCAATGGGGCGCTGCGCTGCCTCCTTCTATCTATCTTCAGCCAGCATATCGCAACGTCTGCATTCAGCTGGTGATGCCGATGCATGACGCTTGGCTGAGTGCAAATTCAATTAACTTGTTACAACACAATCTCAGGATCAGCTTTAGCATCTCTGCAGGCGGCAAGTTTGACTGCAGGCGACTTTGGCATTGGGATTGGGTTTGGGATTGGGATTGGGATTGGCATTGGGATTTGTTGCACTAAAAGTACAAGTAAAACTAAAACTACTCGAATGTTGCGCCATTTACTTGGCCATAAGCAGCCGCCCAAAGGCGGCTCCCAAGCCATGTCCACGTCCCCTTCGACTCACGTGGACACGTTCATGTCCTGCATTTCTTTCGTTCGCCAACTTTGTTTATTTTATTTAGAATTTTAATTCCAATGAAATTGGTTTACAGCAGCGCGCAACGCTATCAGAGTAAGCCACACAGCCAGACAGACATCCTCGACAGTTTTCATCAACATATTTGACTATTTGATTTAAGTTCTTGTAAATGCGTTTTTCTTATTCAATTAATAAAAGATTTGCATCATCGACCGACTGCCTGACTGACAGTGTCAGCAAATATTTCCATTTGCCCGTAATCCACAGAAGTTCCAACCGTCCAGCTCTCAGATTGACACTGGATTAGGAATGAAGACAGCTTTGTGACAAGCAATATAAAATGTTTGAATATCTTTGCATGCAAAAATGAAAAAAAAAATGGAAGTCTTAATTAACTGTCAATTAGTTGATGGGCCAAGTTAATAATATTAAAACAAGAAAGACTGCTAACAGACAAAAAGGCGCATAAATAAAGTTATTTATAAACTTGTTCAGCATCAAAGATGCCAAAAAAAATTAAATATGGAATCCGTTAAAGGTAAACCCACCTGAACATCCATAATAAGAACATAACTTCAACTCATAAATTAAAGCTCAACCCGTTATATTTTGCATGGCCCAGAGCAAATTATGCGTTGATTTTGAGCGAAACCTGTTCAAATATCCGCTGCCTTGCACACACATAATCATAATAAGTGCTGCAACCTATTCATAATTCAAGCCTTTGGCACCTGCGGCCCCAATAAAAGCAGTTCAGAAAAAGTTGCTGTGAAAAAAGGCAAAACGTTAGATGTGAGAGACAAAGGCGGAGGGCAATGTCAATAGGTTTCAAATTAAAGTTGAAATGAAGATACGCCCTGAAGGCGCCTACGTCTTATTGGGCTTTCGCTTTTCGGTTTTTCTTTTACCGAATGCATTGGCTGGGGCAAGCCCAAAGGCTAGCATTTAAATTAGTCCAAGGGAAGTGCGAATCAAGTGGGCTGCGGTCCAGACGTAAACGCCATGAAAAGGACACTGAACTTCGCGCTCAGCTCTTTAATAGCTGAATTCGGCATTGAGCTTTGACCTTTCTTTTATTTGCATACTGCTCGAAGCCATGAACAACCTTAAAAATATATATATACGTATATATGTAGTGCATAAAATACATATATATAAATTTAGATATATGGGTGCCTGGTACGTGCGGCAAATTGTCTGCTTAAATCATTACCTCAATGCGCGGCACGTTCGGCTGCAGTGTCGAATCGACTGCATTTGCAATTAGATCTGCCACCGGGACGAGGCAACTGCAGTGGCTTCCAGTCACAGGGAGTTGCAGTGATTGTGCGGCGCTAAGCAGCTAAACGGCACTGGCAGGACAACTGCTCGCAGCTGGATGCCAGGATGTTGCGCTCGTTGGGTCCCGGGGAGGCAAATGTCCGCTTCAATTCAGCTGGCCAGACATTTGTAGCCAAATGCGCGTTGGCAGCAAATCCTGCGACATTTTTATGACGTCTGCCCAGCTTGGGTCCTGCCAATGTCACCTTTAAGTCGCCTTCCAAATCAACGTCACGTAGCAAACACAACAAACATAAACGCTTCGCACGACTTGACGAATAGTTTTGCTGACTGCTGCACAACTTGCTGCTATAGTTCCTGAATGTCTCTCCCTACCCCACTCCCCCCTCTCCCTCTACACGTCCATGCGAGACTCCGAATGCGAGCTTAGGTTCAGCTACGTGCCAGCTCTAGTTACAAGTTCAAAGCAATCGATGTGTAGGCAAGGTCATGGGGGTCAGCTTGTGCGGGCTGCAAGACAAATGGCTGGCCAATTGCCTGGCCCGGCATCAATAACAGCTTGTTTGCATTTCGCATGTGCACGACGCACACCATAAAAAGGCGCATAAAGCTAATTAAAAGAGTATGCAGTATTCATTGTTCAGTATTTTCCGGCTTTTCCCGGGTCAAGTGCAGCTGCGCAAATGAAATATTTAATCGGATTAGCATAGAACTTTTTCTTCCTATTTTCAATTTCATTTTGACAGAAAAACATTTAGAAATTCTCGAAAGCCGCGTTGATTAAAGATCTATAGCTATATCCATAGTTAAATTTCATTTGAAATACTTGCTTTGACATTCCTAGAGCTTCCTTTCGCATGTCTCTGCTTGGCATCTCTTTAAATGCCAATGCATTGGGCATTTCCTCTTTGAACACAAAAGTCGAAGGATTTGTGAATTCATTCGCAATTTGAACTTTAAAGCAAAATGCTGCAGTCGATTGAGCAATGCTTTTTGTGTCTTGCATTCTTTCGGTCTTTTTTGAGGCCACATGGCAAAAGTCAAAGTTCGTAATTTGTTTTTTGATTGCTGCTAATGTCATGCCAGCAGCATTAAGACTACGTGTCCAAGTGTATTTGACAACTAGTCCGAGCTCGACACCGACTGAATGTCCATCTGTCCGAGCATTCGTCTTCTTCCTATTGCACTCGCACTGGATTTTGTGCCTGTGTGTGTGCAGCTCGTCTCCTACTTTGATCTAAACACTGTGCACTGCTGGCATGAGTCTCTGTCTGTTCATTGGTTTGTTTCACTTCAATCAGTTGTCGGTCGACTGCTTTCGTTAAGTGCCATCTTTGCATGTTGCGTCCCTCAGTTAGTCTGTCTGTCTAACTGTCACTTGGCCAGAGCACGCAATGGACTACTCTTGCCACAGCCCACAGCCCAAGTTCGTGTAATGTTTCGGGTCTGTCAGTGCCATGATTTGGACTTTTGATTACTTGATTACGTTTGCCATGCGTTTCCTCAGAGCCTCCATCTCGCCCAGATGTCCATGTGTGTCTGCCGGCTGGTCTACTCTTCCGTTCTGCCATTGCCCGGCGTTGTCACTTGTCGGCGGCTTCGTCAATGATTTAAATGGAGGTCAAGCCAAGTGCCCTGATTGACGCAGCACATTAAAGCGCTCTTCTGGCTTGCTCGCCGTTTGCCCAGTTGTTACAGCTGTGCGCCAAGCTGTTGTTGGCCAAAATGTAATTTGCACATCGATTACATGTAGAAGATGAGCTCCGCAGCAATTTGATGCGTAAATGAAGTGAAACCGATCGACAATTTGTTTATAGCATTGCCGGCTTCAACAGCTGCGTTCAATCTGAATCGAGCTCTGTTGAGCTGATGCCAGTGAAGAGACATTATAAGATTTTTCCATTTTTCCTGCCCGTCTTCTTTGTTAGTTGCGAGTCTGAAATTTCCGACTTAAATGCCTTAAACTGTCCTCAACTATCGCCTCTTAAACTGTCGCATATGCCCGCAGGCCACGTCGCTACTCCGATAAAATATATGTATATAAATCAGTCAATGCCCAGGCTCGGGCCGACAATTTTCAACACTTGACCATTAAAAACTTGAACGTTGTTGACTTTAGCTTGAGGCGGCACCTTTCACCTCCCCACGATTGAAGAAAAAATCAGCCCATTAATTGCCCGCCTCATGTTGTTTATTCTTGGTATTTTAAACAAAATAATTCATAAATTAATTTCAACATGTTGGCACATATAAAAAGCACGTTTAAATGAGAAAAAATTGCCAGAAATATGTATGTAAAAACGCAGCGCGCCGAACGTTCAGGCGTTTATGAAAAATCACCTCATAAATTTACAACAACGCGAACACAACAATTATTTCCAGAGCGGGGTGCAAAAGTAATTGCGATATGTTTAACCGGGAAGGCGCATTGGAGGGGAATCTTTTTGGGGTAGTAAGAGCAGCAGGAACCTGTCCATGTCGTCGTTGTGCTTACGTGACTGAAAATGAAATCACAATTTATTTACTCAACAATTTGGCAGCCTTTTTGTTAACAACTTATCAAAATTATGACAAAATTGCTTGCCAATACCACACATCCAGACCAGCGCGTTGACGGGTTAAGGTTAACCTCAGTGTGCGAGGCTCAGCTGGAAAGTTTTGGCCGAAATGCTTTTTGGTTGCCAGAAAACGTTAAGGGCTAACCTCGCATAGGCGAGGCGACTTCCGCCGTTGCCGCGCTTGCTGCTGCCGCTGCTGCCACTGCTGCTGATTGGCATTCAAGCACTTCATTATTGCAATTGCCCCATCGGAACTCAGTGCCTGCTCCTTGTGCCAGCAGACTGAAAGCCGCGAATTGAAATTTCACGCAAGTTAAACGCAATGGGAGCAGCAGCAGCAGCAGCAGCAGCGAAGAGAAGGGGTAAAATGTGGTGCAATTTAAATGTCGGCCATCGCTTGGGTCCGGTCTGCGCCTGGGCGCGGACATGCTCCCGTTTGCATTGTTGACCACTGAGTGATGCAGCAAGTATTCCCTGACCGACCGACAGCCCAACAGCCCAACAGCCCGACAGTCCGCTCGGTTGCGAGTCCTGTCCAGCCCCCTTGTTTGAGGCTGCCTTGCGTTTTCGCGCCGCGCAAGCCGATAATTTATTAAAGGCGATTATTATGGCCTGGTTCGAAGCAGCCCAGTCTGGGTTGCGTGTTATAGTAATTTACTGGCCTTTTGTGGTGCAAAACAAGTTTGCGGACCTGGGACCCTGGCCAAGTCCCCCTTGGGGTCTCTTCGGGTGCCATGCGTGATGTTGTACTTGCGGTATTTACATATGAAATGTGTTAAATTGAGCTCTTTTTTAGCGCAAGTTTGTTTTAGCGAACAAATTGCTGACCTTACCCCGCTAGTCAAGAGCCAACCCCGCCACCACCGCCTCCGACTCCGTCGCCACAACAAACGCTCTTTGAGCACATTATGCGCGAATTATAGTTTCAACATTCCAGAAACTCAACCATGCCCCATAATCGTGCACCGATTTGATTAAAAAATCGCACAATCATCGCCCCGAACGTTGGTAAATAATACGAGCAGAAGGAGCACAGCATAAGGAGCAGGCGTGGCAAGAGCCAGGTCGGGTCTGGCTGGCTGGCTGGCTGGCTAAATCAACTAACTAATGAAAAATTTGCATAGCCACATGCTCAAGTGTTGAGGGCAAAGTTGAAACTCAATTTGGATTTTATGTGGGCGTGGCAGCGCCCATTCAAAGTGCATTCAACTGTGCATTTTCGCAGCACATTTGTTGCATTGTGTTATGTCATGAACGAGTGTAACTGTGTGTGTGTTGGTGTTGCAGCGAAATGCGGCATGTGGAAATTTAATCGCCATTTATTTCGCTTGTTAAAATGCTTTTATTCAAGATCTGGAGCACAGACGGCCAACTGCAATTTAAAGTGCAATACTAGAAAATATATATATAAGTGTGTGTGTGTGTGTAAGTGTGAGCCGTATGCTGTAAGCTGAAATATATTTTTGCAAATTAATGGCAGAAATGTTCAGCGAAATAGTTGATGAAACAACAGAGACAAGTGGCAAGGAGTTCATTGATTAGCGAATATCGTTTGTATTTGAGTTAACAATCAAGTCTCGCAATGAAGTTTGTAATCAGGCTAAGAGCCATGGCAGAAAATAGAAAGCATTGCTTACCCTAATTACATAATCATTTTTAACCGGTTTCGTAGCATGCTTTTTTTTGGGATAGTCCTTGAGGGACTGGCAGTGGCTCGGCTAGCTTGTCAATTTCTGTTGACTTAGCCAATCCAAGCTGGCTGGCGGATGTCTTCATTGCCAGCATTGGGTTTTACGGCCCACAAAATTCCACGCAGCTCGGCAGCTCCCAGCGGAACTGCCCAATTTGACAGGCGGCTGTGGGACGCACAAATTGAAGACATGTGCTGAATTTTATGGCTTTTAAATAACAAGCCATAAAAGCCGGTCCGTGGCGCAAAGGAAAGGAGTCAACAAACCGGAAATTGTCAAAGGAATCAAACTACTTAAAACGAAAGCGAAAAGCAAGCAATGAAAGCGAAAGCATTTCGCTGTGCGTGGTTTTATTTAAAAATAGCTCAGATACAATTTTATGCGTATTTATTGTTCCCTCCTCAATTTTTCTTTATTTTTTTCGGGCGCGACGATGAGCTCGCAGTTTTTTACGCATGTTTTATGAAATGGTTCGCCGGGGCCACAGCCGGAGCCGGCATAATGAATGTGGAACGTTCATGGCGTTGCGACGCCTTGTTGGTGAAAATTACAAGTGTCCAGGGAATTTGATTCTGGGCCTTCGTTAACTTGGCCACAGGGTCAGCGTGGCACTGGACCAGCCAGCGCCAGCCTTGCACAAAGAATGAAGAATATGTAACGAAAACAAACGAAACGAAACGTAAAGCAAAATGTTTTTATCTCTTAAAGCCAAAGGACAGAGCGCAGAGGAGAAAGGGATAAACAAAAAAAAAAAAGGCGACACAGAGAGAGGGTAACCGAGCAGCAAATGCTGTTTACACTCTACAAAAAAATTGACCAGCTCTTCCGTCTCTGGGCGGACAGCATTCGAATGAAAGGGAGCAAATAAAAGGGCGACAGCAAAACGAATTCCGATAGCCAAGTTAAATGCTTGCAGTGATAATGACCAGAGTCGGGGAAGCGGGATCGTGGGAGCACAAGGGGAGCACAAGCCCAAACAACACTAAAGCCAGTGGCAGTAAAAGCATTTAGATTTCACTTAAAAGAAACTAAAAATGCAAACGAACTCGCTTGAATGCCCGTAATGGCAACCAGTCATGAAATACCAAGGTGCAAGACCCAACAGCAACAACTACAAGAATAATAACAAAAGCATAGCAAGTTGGCAAATTCTTCTTCTGTATTGCTTTTTTTTTTCTTTTTTTGCTGCATTTTGCTAGAATTGTACTGTGAAACGCTTGGGGTTGCCCATCCAATGGGGCTACAGGTGATGGTTGCGGTTCAGTGCAAAAAGCGTGCCCCACAATTAGAGCAGCTGAAAAGTGAACTGGGTAAAAAGGCTCACAATCTTGTTTAATTGTTGATGTGCGGCAATGAGCTTGGAGTGTGCATCATCAGTGCAAGTCCTGACTTTTTGGTCAAAAAGTTGCACCTCAATTAGGTCGAAAGTCTTGAAGCGAACAATTAGCAAAGGGAATCCAATATAAGAGCATTAGAAGCCGGCGAAGTAGAGGCCACGATTCCGAATTGCAAATGAATAATTCAAAATGTTAAAACATCAAATTCCATATATTTGATATTATAAATTAT
Source organism: Drosophila hydei (assembly GCF_003285905.1). NCBI lineage: Eukaryota > Metazoa > Arthropoda > Insecta > Diptera > Drosophilidae > Drosophila > Drosophila hydei. The sequence continues at coordinate 4,522,541 of NW_022045656.1, forward strand.
TTTTATCCTAAATAAAAAAGAAAACATATTTCAACTCCAACTGTAGCCCACAAAATAATTAAGAGCTGCTTGAAAGTATAGTGAAAGTTGGAGGCAAAAGCCTAGCAACTTTGTAGGCTTTATAAGTCAAAGTTGCTGTGATTTGGGACAGGGAATTTAACAACAATTTGCGACAAGTTGGACACTCCCGACCTTAGCAATATCAGTTGTAGATCTCTTAACCATTTTCTATGATTTGCAGCTTTCAAACCTTTCGATGCCCTTTTCAATGTCCAATTGCATTTCGTATTAACTTTTGCGCTGACTTTAAGCCTTTGTCTATATGGCGATATAGCCGATAATCGTTAGCTCTAAATCCTACATAAATCAGTAGCTCTACCATCGACCATCGACTAAAGCGAATTATTTAGTTTTCCGTTTTTGCCGTCTGTTTGCCGCTTTTTTCAGCATGCCTAAAGGCGGCAAAAGTGCAGGGCATAGTGTGACAAAATCACTTGAGCCGGCTTAACGAGGCTTGTAATTGAATTATGCGATTTTATTGTGATTATTTTAGAGCTCAGAGTGGCACAAACAGACAACAGACAGCCGGCTGGGTGGCGGGAGAGATCTGAGTGGAGTTCGTGATGTTGTCGCACTGAGTAATGAGATACGTAAAAGTTATTTAAACTTTTAAATCCACGTCAATGCCTTTTACTTTAGCATTCGCTCATTTTGCGCTTGCCGCGCAGGCTGCGCTGCTTGGTCGCCTCTTGGTATGCTACACTTTTAGCAGCCACATCCTAAACGTCCCGGAATGTCGGCTAGTTAAACGTTTGAAAAGTTTCCCAACTGAATCGCAGAAATGATTTGGAAAATTACAACAACCAGCCGACAAGGCCGACACAGACACAACGATATACAAATGAGTCAACGTTCAACTCAGACCACCCTCGCCCACACCCCGGGCCCAGCAGTTGGCCAAATTCCTCAACCAAACCCCTCGACTAGGCATTCGTTCGTGCATATTTCACATACCAAGGCAAAGAAAGGGTTGATTGGCATTTCTCGCAGAGTAAGCAAAAGCCTTTTTTGCTTTGCTGTGTTTTTAGGGCCCCAACACCTAGCAGGGGCCCAGCCGACTGGCTGCTTGGCAAGTGTTTTCATTTTTTTCTTTTACGTTTTTTTTTTTTTGGGCTGATTGCAAGTACGAGTACACGTTGCCAGGTCCGGCAAACAGAGCCTCGACAGAATGCTTTGTCTACGGCCTTGTGGGTGTTTATTTGAGCAGCTCTTCAGCTCTTCAGCTCTTCAGCTCTTTAGCTCTCGTATCTCTCACAGGGACGTCTGCTTGTCAGCCAAAATTCATTTGTATTCGAAAATCCCCTTTTGATGAACTCGACGTTTTTCGTGTTTGTCTGCAATTTTTTGATAGCCTCCCCTCGCCCTTCCCGCATAACTCTTGCCCCTTTCAGCATTCAGCTTTAATGCAATTCCCAAATATGTTGTACTCTGTGTACTTTGACACCGCCTGCAAAGCCCCCTTTGATTAGTTCACTACACAGCAAAACTCAAGTTCAGACATTTCAATCTTCTTGATATATGCGCGTGCTTCGTCTCTTCTAGTCAAAGCTGCAGCACTTGATAAATTTTTAAAGTGACAGATATTTAGCTACAGCTTTTTTCCAAAACAGTTTCTTACAAATTTATGACTTTTTCAGAGATTGATTGAAAGATAACATGCAGCTCTAAATGAAAAAGTTTTATATTTTCACTGTAACACTCGAAATTTCACTTAAAGAAGGCTCGACTGGCTGTTTAATGCTCGAACAACCTGCTCGTCTTTTGGGTAATAAATTATCATTTTAATGTAGCTTTGTGCAAGTGCTGCCAGCGGCGAGCAGCGAGCAGCACCTGCCAGATACTCCATATAGCTGCTATATACAATATCTACCAACCACCCATACCAATTAGCATCTTGATTTGTGCTTCGGACTGCTCTTGTAATGTTCATAATTGCAGCAAAGGCCCTTGAAAAACTTTAATTGCTCTTTCGATGCTGGGTGGGAGGCGGCTGACTGCTCGAAAACCGATTTGTTTGATTTATGGGGCTAGCATTTATAAGCGCTTTGTTCGAGCACCACCCAAACGATATATACTGACAAATATATATATATATAAATAAATGTGTATATATATAATGCCCACTTATAGTGGCCAAATTGAATCAATAAAGCATGCATAAAAAGTTGGCGAAAATAAATTATTATATTTCGCCCCTTTCAGTCCCAATTAATGTCAGACACACAGACGACAGCAAGGACGAAGACGAGGACAGCGACGGAGAGGAATAAAAAACAATAAAAGCGAATTACATTAAAATTACACAATCAGCAAAAAGCAGAAGCAGCAGCAGGAGCAGCAGCAGCAGCAGCAGCAGCAGCAGCAGCATCATCAGTTGAAGCAGAAATGGAAACCTTGTTACACTGCATGGGAAAACAAAAAGCGAAATGATTACACAGAGCAGGTGGGGTGAGGGACTATAATGTGGGGGGTGGAGCACTGGGCAACAGGTTCTTGAACCAATTGAAAACGTTGTTAAACGAGTTTTAATTAGACAGCGAAGCCTGCACCTGGCCAAAAGAGACACAATGGTTCATAGAGAGGAGAATAGCGGACATCCGATTCAAGGTAATTTCAAATCATGAGCAAAGCAGAAGTGGCATACTAATTAGATGTGGCTGACGAGCAGCTAAACGCGAATGATGTGCGAGAAAGTGTGAATGATGTATTAGCGGTAAGCCCGGCAAGCCCCGCGCCAGTCAAAAGCGCATCAAAATCAAATCGGAATTGCAGCAAAAGAAGTTCGCTTAATTACTTTCTTTGCGAATTAGCAGAGCGGAAATAACGAGGAAATAAAGATGAGCACGGAATAGAGAGCGCAGGCGAATTAGACCAGGACTGAACTGAAGTCCTCGCTCTGACGATTAAAGAACTATAAAGAAATTGGCACGTAATCAGCTAAAGCTGCAAAAATTAGTAGCAGCATTTCATTAACTGAATTGCTTTGATCTGATTTCGCCTTATGTGCATAATGAAGGCGCTTTGAGTGGGGCTGAAAATGTAATTTTCATGTGATTATTATTATGATTGGTTTAAGTTGAGGTGGCTTGTGCTTCAACTATGACAACTAGCTCACATAGGCTTCAAGTACGTAGGCGTAATTCAAATCAAGTCCAGTGAACAATTAATTCGACTTGAATCAAGTAATTATTCTCGCGCAGTTTGAGCCAAATGAAGTCATCAGCCAGGCGACATCCGCGCTGATCATATGCAACACACTTAAAGCTATCCGGAATTTGGAGCGGACAAAGTTGTCTGCTGCGGTGGCCATCGTCTCGCCCACAGACAGTTGTCCTCCGGCTGAGATTGATTGAGCGTAACCTCGACGCATTTCTCAATGTCGAGGCGAATTGCTGAAATTTCTTGGCGTTTTCGCTGTGTTAAATTGCTGGCATTGCTTCGCCATGCAGCAGCATCAGGCTTATCCCTTTGCTTGACGTTTTTGCTCTCTTGGCCGAACTTCATTGCCATGTCGAAGCCAACAGGCAGCGATGCATGCCACTCGTTTGGTTAGGCCATCCATCTGTTGGCCCCTACGTGCCTCTGCCAGCTGCTGTTGCTGCTTTGGCTGCTTTGGCTGCTTTGGCTGCTTTGGCTGTTGCTGTTGGCGGTAACTTTTGAGCATTTCAGTTGCCAGTGGACAACGACCAGTGGTTCGGTGGGTTCGCTTCACGCTGCTTGTCAGTGCGCTGACAGTGGAATTGATTTAATGCTTTTTTGTGCCCCATCCACAGGTGGAGTCACACAGACTCTCCTCTTAATTGGCCCCACTTTGGCGGTGTTTATTCATGCGTTGCAGTTGTCCGCTTTTTGCTTCAACAAAACATTTTAATTATTGCCACAGCGAGTGATACCAACAATCGAATGGGCGGCAGCGGCAGCGGCAGTGGCAGCCGCAGCGCCAGCTGCACAAAAAATGATAAGCGCATAATTGCCATCAATTAAGAGGCAACTGAGGGTGCCTCCTGCAAAAAGCGGACACTAGAAACTAGACGCCTTGCATGCACAATCGAAGCTCTGTCTGTCACTCTCGACTTAATTGAGCTGCCTCTAGCTTAAGCAAGTGGATCAACTAGTTTACTAAAGCTTAAATTAGAGCTAAAGAAATATGCACATAATTGAATGATTTCGTTACGTTCGAAAGATGTTTAATTACTATCGCTCTCTCTCTCCCTCTATCCCTCTCTTTCTCTCTCCTGCTATCTCTACCCCATTCAATGCATCTGTCTCTTTTGCTCACTTCTTTCTGTCCATATTTCCTATCATTCTAAGTCTCTCTCCCTCTCTCTTTGTCTCTCTTAAGCTTGGCTTTATTCTTGTCTCTCCGTTCTTCATCCTCTCCTTTCTGCAACGTTAGCCTTTCTATGCGATTTTCATGAATCCAACTAATACTTCTGATCTCAATTTCATTATTTATATTTATTCACTCTACGCTTTTTTAGCCATTTTTCGTAAACCCCGTTAAAGCTCTTCAATTAACTTGCAATCGCTCGGGTATTTTGCAAACCTTTTCAATGCTCTGCAGCTAGTCCGATATTTGAATGACTACAAAATCGTCATCAATTATTTCAATTGAAATATTTTCATTTAATGAAATCAAATACGAGAAGCCAAAAAACACTGACCAACTATGGGCTGCGCACTTATCGATTGGCTCTGGGGGGCCATTTGAATTTGATTGGAGAATGTGACGTTTTTGCGCGTCTGTCATTTTTCAGTTTCATTTAATGGAATTTGCAACAATAGGGCGCCAATGTTAGTGTTTTTTTGTTAAATTGAAACATTTATTTATAAACAAGACAAGCGCCACGCGGCACGGTCAGGGCATATCAGAAATGCAAAAGCATTTCAATCAACGCATCAAAAACGCCCGGCACAAAAGTATTTCATGCAAATTGCGATTGCTTGTGCCCGGGCTTTTGCCCGCTCAGACTCACACACATTTTTTTCCGCAGCATTTGCGCCCTTTGTGATTTATTTGCTGCTCAGAAAAACTATTACAACAGCAGCAGCAGCAGGAGCAGCAGCAGCGATGGCCCTTGAATTGTGTTTTTGTAGCAAGTTTTTGTTTTAATTAAAAGTGAACTTTAATCGGAAATTGACAAACGCAGCTGGACTTTAATGGCCCCGCAGCCGATGGTCAGGAGTTTTGAATGATTTCGTGATTTCTCGTCTAGCTACTATTTTTATTTTATTTGTTTTTTTGGCAACGGGACAAATTTAAGCCGGGGGCTACAATTGGTTTTCCATCAAACAAATTGAAACACTCAGTGCCGGGTTTGCAGTGCTTGGTTTTACCAGCTCAGCTTCGACTGCACTTAACTTAAAAACGTTTCATTTTATATGGCTCTACTCGCCGCTGGCCCCCCCAGGGAGCAAGTCTGCCCAGTCGACGTTGCGCCATAAAGTATGCAACTTCATTGATAACATTTATTTCAAATGCACTCAAAAACCACTCAATAGTATGAAATTTGTTGCAGTTTACCTGCACACAACTCACCCATAGAAACATCACACACATACACACGCAGACACACACACACACACACTCACACAACCACACACGAGCATAAACACTTGATGCCTCGTCTCTTGGGCCCAACGACGCGTGCTCATATCGCAGAGCCCAGCAAATGAGCATTCATTTCAAGTGTGTGTGTGTGTGTTTGTGTGTGTGTGGGTGCGTGTGTGAGTGCCTGTGCGAGTGTGTGTCTAAGTTGAGTTTATATTAAAAATAGTTCTTTATTATATTTCCCACATGCTTTGCATGTCTGCCCTCTTGTGTGTGTTTGTCCCAGTGTATATATCCGGGTTTTGTGTTGCATAAATTTTATTGAAATGCGCAACATTCATTTCCCGTTCAATTTGTGTGCATAAAAGTTGCCACATAAATATTTCACTTGGGAGGTACACAATGAACACGATTCCATCGATGCCATAGCCTAATGATTGGATATTGTGAATATTGTGAATAGGACTTCAAAACTAGCCAAAGACATTGACACTCAAAGGAACGCCTTCAGTTTCCTGTAGCTGCTGGGTAAATATTGTTCCATAGTGTCTTTCTCTTCAATGCTTGCAGCTCAAATATGAAATTTAATTATATTATGTTCGGCAATAATTGAGTTTCATAATAAGCAGACTGCATTGCATTTGAGTTGCATAATTTAAGCAAAATAATTAAACGAAATTTAAAGTTCATGCTAAATCAGGGTGCAACAGCCGTTGAAATAGAATTTGCATTTAGTTTTATTAAATTCGCACCTTAAATCTGAATTGAATGCATTTTTAGTGTATGCAAGAGATAAAATCATTTACAGAATATTTAATTGAACACAAGGCTTATTATTATTAACGAGAATCAATGCAAGTCTTTTGTGCAACTTTTATATTGTGCAATTTCTCTAAATTACTAACATCAAATTGAACTTTTTGCATGACTCTGCGCTACATGCCTATACATGTGTGTGTGTGTGTGTGTGTGTGTGTATACATACACTTACATTCATTATAGCATTAGCATACAATATGTCAGTTATGTTAGTTATGTTTGGGCTGCCTGCTGATGTGAATTTGGTCATGTTCGACATATAAACCTGTGTTCTAATACGAAAAATTTGCATACGTATGTGTGAGTGTGTCTGTGTGTGTGTGTTGAATAGCTAAAATATGGCCAGTTGGCTTGTTAGGGTCGATTTTTGCATAAATTAGTAACAGACAGAAACGTACTCTGGGGTGAGGGCATCTACAAATTAGGTTACGTCGTCAATGTTGTGGAAAATAAAATGAATAAACCAAAATGGGCAAGATACTAAGTGCACACATACATATCTATCTCTCTCTCTATCTATCTCTCTCTCTCTCTCTCTCTCTCTCTCTCTCTCTCTTTGTCTACTAAACACATTTGCTTATTATAAAGGGATCTGACCTAAATTTCTAGAATAAACGACGACACATGCAAAAGTGCAATTTCATTTTGCAACAAACAAATTAATAGCATAAGGCTAAAAACAATGAAAGCAACACAGATAACAAATTACTTGCTATGAATAATAATAAAGTGCTGGTACTAGTTGTCCATGGACACGCCCATCAGCCACATTCAAGCAGAGAGAACGTAATGAATTTCAGATGACAATGACGACAACGATGACAATGTTGACAAGCCGATGAGCATAAAAGATGAGCACAGAGAGCCGAGCGACCAAACATAAGTAAATATATGTGCATGAATTCTTGCAGCCATTTGTTTCGACAATCCAAATCGACAAGGAATCAACAAAATATCAACTTAATTGTATACTGAATATTTATAAACTAATATCTGTAGAAGTTGAAATCTCTTGTGAATCTTTAAGCTTTGCGATTTGCTGGTGAAATGAAGCCGAAACTGAGCTCGAGAACTTTGGCATTCAGTTAAAAATTGCCTCGAACGTAGTGAAACAATGAGCAAAATTTCATTACCGGACTATGGACGATTCATTGCGCCAACGAATGGCTCTGGAGGTCGTCAGCGGCGGGTTGACGGGGGATACTTGCTACAATCTTGACGACAATTGAAATGGAAAAGAAAACGAATGAAATGTGGGCGAGCTTTTACTTGCCATTGGCTGGGCTGGGCTGGGCTGGCAGCCTCCTCATCGTCGTTCTCGCTGTCGCGTTCGCTGTCAACGGGCCTGTCAACTTGTCGTCCCGGCCAACATTGAGCGTCCCTCCTTCTAGCCTCCTGGCTGCCACTCTGCCCGGCTGCCTGCTTGACGTTCCTCCGGTTATTTGCATTAAAAATATTATTCATTGCAATCACAAGGATTTGCACAAAAATGTGCTGCAATGAGCCCTTTTGGCCATATGCGCTGGGCTGGGCTGGGCGGATGGCTGTCGCCGCTTTGTCTCGAACGGAATGAGCGGATAATGAAATAGTTGTGACACAATTTGGCGTTTGCCAAAAAAAGCACCGAAAATAAAGAGTTATTCCGGATATGACAAACGACCAAATGCTGAACGATAAGTTGCAAAAACCAGCAGCTTAACCAAAGCCATTAAAATTGATGAGTCAGCTGAAGAGCAGTGGAAGCGAGCGCCTGATTAAAGCTACTTTGACTCACATATCATCAGCGCAGACTCGCTGCAATCATTCCATAACTAATAGCTAGTCAAGTCACTTAGATTCAGTTTTGGTAGCTGTGCTGTAAACGTTGCCGTCATATAATTAGACCAAGCGATAACAAATTTCCATTAAGTGCGCAACAACAATAACATGGCAACTAATTGCCGTGAATTTCAACAGATATGCGACTAATATGCAGTTGCCGCCTTCGAAGTGTGGCAATAAATGGAAAATGCACAGCGACAGCAGCGCTTTGAAGTTGCCCCATGTTGCAAATGCAACAGCTACGGCATGTGTGTGTGTGTGTGTGTGTGTCTGAGGCCAGGAGCTGATAAATTGGAAGTGCATTTGACACCGTGGCTGTTGTAACTGCAGAAGATGCTGCCAGCTGCTGTTGTTGTTGCTGATGCGATTGCTGCAGCTTGTAATGTTGCTGTTGCTGTTGCTGTTACCGCTGTTGCTAATGTGGACGTTGTTGCTGTTGCTGTTGCTGTCAGAAAGGCGCGTGTCTTGGCCCGGCTGCCACTGCCACTGGCACTGGCACTGGCACTGGCGCTGCATTTGCATTTGCATTTGTTGTCATCGTCTTCGTCTCGACTCGACTCAACTCTGGCGGCTCCGTTAATGAAAACGCCAAACGAGGCATCGTCCACAGTTTCCATAGTCATTTCCCGCCGCCGACCGTCCGTCCGTTTCCCTCGTCAGCTGTTTCTGCAACTCATACAAGCGCAGCTCAACGTGTTCCTTGACAGCGGCAACGGAGTCAGCAACAAATATCAACAGTCAGTGGCACGGCTCCGCAATACTCTGTAAATATGCGAATATTGTAGTGCTTAAAGGCCTCTACGTTGACTTAAACTTAGTCAACAATAATTGTTCCATGCAAACATTCTGTTGCCAGGCTCTCAACTGATATATTTGTTAGCCATGCTTTGGATATAGCCCGCACGACTGCAGAGTATCATAACAATTGCGAGGCTGGCATCAATGTTCGGTATGTTGGCAGTGGTCTAAATGAAGATGCCGCCTTCCAGCTGCACATCATCCAAAGCCGCCAACTCCCAGCTCAACAGTCACGCTTGCTTGTCAAACACTCGCGACACTGGCCTGCCCCTGTGGCACTCCCCCGCGCAGGCTTCGTCGCATGCATCCACTCTGTGCGCTGGGTAAAATGCATTTACATATTTGTGTCCTTATGCCTGCCAGTTAACCTGCACCATCTGCACCGCCCCGCCCCCATCGCCTAACTACTTTTTCCTGTTTCCCCCATTTGCTGGCAAGCGGCGCGGCTTTTAACGACAAAGTGTGAAATTTCATTGAATTTGAGCTCGTTGACAAAAGTGGAATGGCAACAGCAACCATTGCCGCGGCGCAGGTGCTGTTGCTGTTGCTGTTGCTGTTGCTGTTGCTGTTGCTGTAGTTGTAGTTGTTGCTTTTGAAAATTAATTTAAATTATAGTTTTTGTTATCGTCGCATGCTTTTTAAGCGCATATTAGCCGAGACGCAGTGGGAGCAAAAGCACGTGGGGTGATTGGAGTAGATTGCATGTGGCAGTGGCAACATTTTTCTGTGGAAGCAGCTAATTTTGTGGAAAACGATAGCCGCAATTAATATGCCGTCAACATCGTTGTCCTTGTGCATTATAATTTTATGCAAATTTGCAGCATGTTGAAATTGGAGTAGATGAATGCGCATAGCAGGAGTCAAAGTGGCGGCGGGGGCAGGGTAAATGCCATTTTTCCTACTGTTCGGCACAAGTGGTGTCATGTGTAATTGACAACGAATGAGAACTGACACATGTTGTAAATTTGCAGTGGGGCATTGAGATGGCATTTTAAACAGAGCCCAAGCCAATTATTCATGTGAGCAACATGATAGTGTTTGGGCTGATGGCAAATATATTATAACAAGGCAGCAGTTTTTCCTTAAATTCGATTTCACATTTAAACTCAGTTCGTTTAACAGCACAAAAATGTCGGGAAAACACTTCGGACGAAACTCAAGCGACTATGAGCAGCAGCTAAACCAACTCATCTTACTACTCAAGGCACAAAAATTGGGCAGCAAACCGATAAAGCCAGCAATCGATGAGCGCCATAAGCGCCTGCATAATGACTACAATATTGTAGATGGACGGAAGCTGGATTGGGACAAATACAAATCAGCATCAAAGTTCGCTGGGCCTGGCATCAGCCGCCACTGCGTCTGGGCTCTAGATAAAGAGAGCGAGAAGAAAGTCTCTAAAGCTGTGAGCGAACAGTTGAAAAACTTTAAATTTAATTTTCCCCTGGCAAGCGAGACAACGAAAGGCGAAAGTATTTCAGCGAAATTGGGTTATACACAAAAAACAACTCGACAGAAACCTGAAGTCTATCAAAAAGGCGATGCTCCTAGCAAAAAGAAGACCATTGAGTGTCAAGCCAAAACCGAGACGCAAAGGCATAAGACGCGGAAAGTCTCACAGCATCAGACGAATTACATGTACTTTGTGCTGGACACCAATGTGCTCATAGACAATCGCAGTCTGTTGGACGAGGTGGCTAACCTGACGCTTAGGGACACTGCAGGCAGCATACTTTACATACCCTATATAGTCATCAAAGAGTTGGACTTGTTGAAAGGCAAGCAGACGACGAGCTTTGCGGCTAGACGTGCCATTGAGTATCTGAATGACAAGTTCGACGATCGCGAGCCAATCGAGGCGCAATCGGCGCTCGAAGATGCGGAGCAGCTCATAGAGATAGACAGCGCAGACGATAGCATAATTAATTGTTGCCTGCAGCTGAAAGACGAGCTGGAGCACATGATTTTGCTGACCAATGACAACAATCTGCGCCTCAAGGCCTTGGCGTCCGACATACGCGTCTCCACGTGCTACCAGCTCATCAGCTGCAGAGGCAACTGGTGGAGCCTGCCAAGGGAGCGCCCTGCGCATAGGCGCCAAAAGTACAGAGTTCGATATTGAGTTTTAGTTATATTTTGTTCTTGTTTAGGTGTCATTTGTTCAGTTGTCTTAAATTCATTTGTTTACAATTACATGTTGCATGTTTGCGTGTTCCCCTTTTAATTACAACAGCCATTTAAATGAAGCAAGCGGGCGAGCAGCATCAATGCATAAAACAATCTCAACTTCTGGCCGGAATGACTGCAATACAACAGCAGCAGGGGCTAACACACAACAGCAGGGCGAACATATCCCACTGACAATATATCTACGACCAACTTTCGCTCGCTAACGAACTTTTTCTATAAATCAAAATAATAACTTCTAAGCTGTGTGGGTGTGGGTGGGAGGGAGGTGGATGGATGGGTACACGAGTTTTCCAAATGGCGTTCCACATCGAGTATACGCAGTGAGAACGTACACTTCCTGATATTTTCTGCATTTGGTGTCTTTTTAGGTTGTCATCAACAAATGTTGCAGCAGAGGCTTGGAGCGACGCAACCACAAAAGATGGGAGCAGAGAAGCGACACTCACTTACGTAGAGCATGCAATAAATTTAATAAATTACAAACCAAATCCGCAAATTTGTTGAATTTCCAGAAATAAAAAGGCAGAGGACACCAAATGACTGTGGGACCAGGAGCGTGCCAGGCGCCTTGCGACTAAGGCGCCAAATGGCAGTGGCGACATTTGCACGGCATTTGGGGCACATGTGAGACAGCAGCTGCTGCACGTGTGCGTGTGCGTGTGTGCGAGACGGAGGCTGGAGAGATGAGAAGAATGTTTGCATTTTGCGGGCAAAAGTTTTACTGTAAATTGCTTTTAATCTAATGAACACCGCTAGAGCATCCGAGAGGCAGGCAGCGGCGTTCTTGCCACTACGACAAACGACCCTTGACGTTAAACTCATTTTTCCTCGGCGGTTTCATTAGAAAATTACTTAAGCTGAAGGCGCACGTATTCACTGAGAGAGTGCCTGGCATCCTGTGGCTTGAGGTCCGGCAAAGGGCTATCTATTTTGGCTAACTAGCCGATCTAAGCTCAAGTAAATAATTATTGGGTTTTTTATCTGAATTTCTTGATTCGAAAACAAACAATTTAGTTAAAAACCTTTCACTTTGAGTGCCTTTTCAGCGGTAACTGCCGCGACTTGGGACAGTACGTCTTGTCGCACCTTATGCAGAATCCACTCCCGGCTCGTACAGGGCATATTTGGATTGTTGGCATAGTTCACCGGCTCGTTCTCGAACATGTCGTGCAGCTCGTGGCAGTCGGTATTGGATATGTTGCGCCAGCCCTTCTCGTTGATGTGGTATAGCCGCACAATGCCGCCTGAGTAGGCATCCTTTCTGGTGGCATGGTAAATTCCACGACGCGCCAAGTCGAATGCCTCCTCGTTGGTCATGTCCCAGCGATAGCCGGTATCTAGCACGCCCAGAGCGTACGGTGATCCGCTGCCTACGGAAAAAACGCTGCCATGCGATCGCATGCCTTCCGAGTCCACGTAGATGAGTTTGCTGCCCTCATCATCGCAGCCGGCAAGGATCATGCCCATGACAAGACCCATGCCTTTGTACTCGGCACATATGTTGCACATCATTCGTGCCGCAGCATCCACCGCGATTCGGCGCTTGTAGCGCAGCTCATGCAGCCGGCATTCGCGCGCCAACACGCGATCCCAGTAGACGCAGTCCGCAGCGCCGCCGGCCAAGGTGCCCAGCATATAATTATTAAGCTCCACAATCTTCTTCATGGTCTGCGATCCAATATACTGGCCGGAAGTGGCTCGCGAGTCCGCGCAGAGCACCACGCCTCCCTGATACTTGAAGCCCAACGTCGTGGTGCCATGATCAAAGTCCATGCGCACCTTACAGTGCTCCAGAATTTTGGGAAGATTTACGGCTGGCTGCAAGCGAGAGGCTCAATAGTTAATGTGTCTCAGATACAAAGCCTCACTCGATACATTTTCAAAGGGCGGAGCCATCAATGAATAGGGATTGGTAAAGTTGCTGGTGGCCATTTCAATCTGCTGCAGATCCCAATTCTTTTGCACCTCATCGAACTTATTCATGAAGGGCAGCTTGTTCACGCCAGATATTGCTTCCAGGGCCATGGCTAAAGTGTAAAGACTAACAGCCGAAATAGCCAAATTTAGAAATGAATTGAATCCCAAATTTGGAATTTAGAAAATAATTATTGATGTGAAAATCATGGCGTAATCGGCTAGCAATCCACTAGCTAATTAGAGCAAGTCAAGCTAATGAGGTTTCACTTATAAATTGAGTTTCTTATAGAGCTCAAGCACTCACTTCATTCATACTCCGAGTGCATCTGTGGATTTTCGCTAGCAGCAGCAGCTAATTTGAAGTCTTAGCCGAAATCTCGCACTTCACTTGTCGTCATCTTAGAGTCGCTCTTATTAAAACAGGTTGAGCTAAGCTCCAATTAATTGCCAAGTCGCTAGAAAGAAAGGCTGGAAAAGAGAACGCGGAATGAAGGGGGGAGGGGGGCAGAGGGCTGGGGCTATGGAGCTGCTGCCCTCTAATAAACTGGCAGCGGAAATTTTTAACAAGTTGCCGTTTGCCAGTTCCCTTCTTGCCAGAGCTGTAATTAACACACACACACACACACACACACATTTATTCGCAGAAATTTAACTGCAGCTGGATCCCTTGCCTGTTGTAACTTGCGACTTTAATGCAGCTGAGAGCTAAACTAGTCGGGATTTTGCATATCAGATTGCCACTGCTAGCTGCCAGCTTCCAGTTCGCCTTGTGATTTAATAATCAGCCAAAGTGCCAACTAGCAACAACTGGCAGCTACTGCTCCTGCTGCTGGGGCTGCTGCTCCTGTTCCAGCCAAATGAATGGCTTGGCACTGTTGCACTGTTGCACTGTTGCACTGTTGCATGGCCATTAAGAGGGCAAACGAACTGCGAACTGGAGGCGCGTGCAAAATGAAATGTGGCCAACGTTCAACACGCATCCCACAGCGAGCAGACACACACTCATACAGAGGCATTGTGCGCTGGACACAGGTTGCAGCTGCCAATTTGCATAAATTTAGATCAGTGACAATTGACGTCCGCATACAGAGCTGCAATATTTTCTCTCTCTCTCTCTCTCTCTCTCTTGGTCGTCTCACTAAATGCCACCAAACATTTGCAATTGTCGTTTAATTAGAAACCAAATCGTTTGCTCTGCTTTTCGGGTAATTTGAATGGCCCTCTTCCACGCTCCTCTCTCCCATCTCCCATCGCCCTCTCCCTCTAACATTTACTCTGTACAGGTGTTGTTGCCACCGGCTGTCCAATTAAAATGTCATGTTTCTTCACGATGGCGCCAAACGTCTCTGACGGCAGCACATGCTTCAGCTCTCGGTGGGCGTTGTCTGGTCATTGAAGCTGTGTCTGCTGTGCAGAACCCAGCTTAATTAGAGGTAATCGTGTCTATGACCTAGACTCGAGACTCTACACTCTAAACTCTCGCATTTGCAATTAGTAAGAAGTAAGAAGTACTAAGCGCATATGCATATGATAAACACTTCGTTTATAAGAACCAAGTCTCTCCCCCTAAGCAGCTTTGTCAAACTGTCTTGCAATGAGCAACAAGAAGTCTTCTTCAAGCCAGCTCTGCAGTCTTCAGGTGTCATGCCCATGGCCTAAGGTGTTTAGGTTATCGTAAATTTAACAAAATGTGTATAAGAAATAATATTTATTGTGCATTCTGAAAAGTCTCCAGCTGAATATTATTGCCAGAGCAGCAAGTCTTCAGCTGCTACAGGGTATTGAACGCACTTGGGCTGAAAGTGTGTTTGCAAATGTTATTTATTTTAATTTTATTTTATTTAACTTGGCTTTCACTTTACTTTATTTACACCGCTGCTTAAAATTATTGTTTCAAAATCTGACAAATCCTTTGTTTTACTGCTTATTGGCAGTAAAAGTTTCGTGCAACAACTTTTAAGCTTGCTTAAGGCGGAGGACCGAGCGACAGCATGAGATTTGGCTGGCAAGGCATGTTCGGGACAGCTTTCATCATATACAGAAGTTTTGAGTTGATGCTGCTGGCTTGCTGTGTGCTCCTGCCAGTCTTGCTCTCTGCCGGGTTCCTCATCCTCATCCACATCCACTATCAACGAGACAGCCACATCCAATTTACAGTTCATCATCTGTGCGCGCCATGCGCCATGCCTCGCGCAGGCCTCGTCGAACCGGCTGCTCTGTACGTAAATTTTGACAGTGCGGCTAATTGAGCCGCAAACAGTTTTGACATTTGCGACCGCGCGCGCCGCATTTAATTTATTTTAATTTGAAACGGTCACGCGGTGCGCGTTAGCCTGGCCTAATCCTCTTCTCTAGCTGGTCCAATGGCAGCCAGTTCAAAGTTGAGGCTGCAACTGAAACTGAAATGGAAACTTTTGCCAAGTTGCTTATTAGGTCAACTTTGGCTGACAGCTCGTGACGCGGACGGGCGCTACAGGAAGAGACAGATGAAGAGAGAGCGAGATAGAGAGAGAGAGAGACAGTGGGGGAAAGCTAACCAAAAGCGAATCAGAGAGGCAAAGCAAAACTATTTTTACAGCCGACTCGCTAACAAAGTATCCAATTTTTACGACGATGCATTAAATTAAAAAGTTTTCGAATGCTTCTCTATATCCCGTCCCTGGCATCAATAATGCCCTACCCAACGCAAGTACAATGGATCTGTCCTAGACTCTGCCTGCATTTCATTAAAAAGAGCCTTCCATGTGGCAAGACGTCAACTGCAGAGTATTCAGATGGCAACTGTACTACGATTGGTCTCTTTCCGGCAACAACTTCGGTTGCTTTTAACGACTTTGCATTGGTTGCCAGCTTTTTTTTTGTTTTCATTGCCAAAAGGCCGCTTCCACTTCAGTACCACATTGGGCAGGCCCAGTTGAAGTCTCGTTTTGCTTTTATGGCTGACAACAACATATTCGCATTCCATTGCATTTGCACATCCTCGAGCCATATCGTAAGGACTTTTGGCTAATTGTTGCGCTCTGCATTTTTTACGGCACTTTGAAAGCCATTAATTCGCATTTTATGTACTTAATTAGTTTTCTGGGCGCAATTTTACGACGCACTTCCGAGCAGTGACTCGTAAATTTTGATGATCGATTTGCATCGATGCGCAAAGTTTGAAGTGCCAAGTCGCCCCCTGCTCCGCTCCAATGCACCTAAAAATAAAAGTTCTTAAAAGATAAGCCGCCTCAACTTACATTTTATAGCTCACACATCGTACAATGGCATTTTCGAAAAGGAATTGAATTTCATGGCTCCCCAAACATTAGCCCAAGGAAATTCCAAACGGGTCTTAACGCATTCGGTGTAAGTTGACCTTACGCTGGCAGACGATACTCATTTATAGAGGCTATAGAAACAGTTTAAAATAGATGACACTAATGTTAATTGGCTTTTAAGCTTTTAGGACAATTCCAGTTAACATATGTTTAGTCTCAGTTACTATTCACTCGTGCGACATTTCAGAAATTGACACGGAATGGAGTATGGAAAGCTCTGGCTTTAGCCTGAATTCCAGATGAGCTGACGTGACGGGCCATCGGTAGCCCATGTTAGCAATGCAGCAGAGCCGCACAACAACAACCAAAAGAATTGAAAAGCGTTTTCATTGTTTGCTAAAACGCGCTAAAAGCCAGCACAAGGCACGCACGCGCGTCCAAAACCCAGCGGGCGGTCTTTTGTTGTCCAAATGCGTGAAGAACAAAAAAACAGTGAAAAAAGAAAAAAGAGGTAATGACCAGAAGAGCTGCTAATGTGGCGATTGCCGCTGCCGTCGCTTCTGTTGAAGGCCACAGATGCCGCGTCCATTTCTCTGATGTCTGTGACGGCGTCTGGTCCAGCTGAAGCCTCAGCTCCGCCAGCACGTTTATCGTTGCTGGCATTTGCATTTGCATTCGCATTGCAATGCAGAGCTTTGTTTTCTCGTCCAGCTAATTTGCCCACAAAGCGTAGCATTTGTTCGACCATGTGCCTTTGTCCATGTTGGCATCGGGTTAGTAATTGTCCAGAGCCCCGTCAACCGCTGCTCCTGCCGAGCTCCCAGCGCGCTCTAATCAAGTTTTTATGCTGCACAATGCACATTGCACACATGCCAAAGTGATGCTCGTACATGGCGTCAATTACACAGCTTCCAGTAGCCAATAGCCAGTTTCAACGTCGATGGCACATAAAACTCAATGGAACGCACAATTGGCACAAAATTAGCAGTTAACTGGAGATGGTCAATAGCTGGATACCTGTGAAAAAATATTGATATTCTTTCCTTTTGTTATTAAAAAAACGTTTTTTTTTTGTATTGGGTCAGAGCTGTTTCTATACTTTTCTTATCGAAACATATAATAACACAATAAAAAGTTTATTTCTTTAGCTGTTATGTAGGTGGTACCTGTATGGTAACATATCCTTTAAGCCGTTGCAACTTAAGTACATTTTGTACCTGGTGCTAATTTGATTTGAAAAATAAAATATTCAGTAGATGTTACTTTGCAGCTGTACACTAGTCAAGGACTCAGCCTATAAGAGATTGAAAATTCGGAGCTTATTTTAAATGTATTCCAAAAATTATATTTAAATTATATATAATATATAGAGAGCTCGAAGATCTTGAAAATCTCGAAGTGTGTTTTCTAGTGAGCCTGAATTATTTCAAATATTTTAAAATATTTGAATCAAAGTCTAAAATCGATGGCAAATCCATTTTTTTTAGCTTTAAAATATATTATTAATCAATCCTTGGTGCCGTCTGAAACCTTTTGGACGATGATCTGAAAGAATTGACATTTAATAGACATGCATCCATAAATACATATATACATACAAGTATATATACATACATACTTCCATACATATATACATACATACAATATAATTAATGAATAAAACTGTATTTAAACTGTTTTTTTTTTAATTTTCACTCAAAATATAAGTTTGATCCGTTCTCAAAGAAAAAAGTTGCTGCTGTACGAAAATAAGTTCAAAACTGAAGATAGATTGAGAAACACTGAGAAATATTCTTGTGACCCGATCACAGTTAATGTGGGCCAACTCTAGCAGCCAACCAGCAGTCAAGCTAGTCCAGCAAGTGGCACTATTGGCCAAAGTGAGGCTAATAGAGCGGCAACAATGTGCAACGTGTTTTCTTCATCGTTGTCAATCAATAGAAATAGCCAGAAAATTGCATTATTAAAGTCAATTGAGCGTGACATTGTTCCATCAGCGACAGGTTGCCCCTGGCAGCCCAATGACCAGAAATTGTATCGCCCATACACAGAATTATACGTACTCGAGTTTTATCTGTGGTTCAGCTGGCGCTGCTGCAGAGCGGAACGATTGAAGTGGAACAACAATTGCTATCGATATTTTATCACGGGATAATTAAATAAATTTTTTTACGCTGCGCTTGTTTTTATTTTTAATGTTGCCTCACCTGAGACCAGCTGGGACAAAGCAGCTACAATCACACACACACACCTGCACACACCAAAAAGTATGTTGATAAAAAAAAAAACATTTTAATTAATTGCATTGTGTGGCACTGCACATGGGAATTTACGTGCCTAGGCCACACGTATAAATATTTCAATGGCTTTAATTAACCAAAAATGTAGCAATTAATTGACTTTGGTGCTCAATTTAATTAATTTTTATTTATATATTTTGAGCAAGGGCAGCAGGTACGAACCGTTCGCCTGCAGCAGCATTCAAATTAGGTATCTGGTCGTTAACCATTGTCAGCGTATTAATCAAATGTTGCGAGAAAAAAATATATACAAAAAATATCTGCTTGTTTTTAAAGTGTTTATTAATTGATGTTTTATATATAGGTAATTAGTTCACGGGCAAAGAGGTGAAAGTAAATTTGCGAAGGCGTTCATGAGAGGTAAAACATGAATTTATATAAAATTTAATTCTATATTAATTGTAATATATATTATAAAGGGAGTAATAGCCATGAGTATGATATTTGCAAAAATTGGTTTTCCAGATTGCGCCACATGAAATCCGATTTAAACATTAATGTCAAAATATTTTTTATACAATAAAGCCAATTTCATGAATATTAAAAATATATTTCTTTACATTATTATGATTTAAGCCTGTGTAACTTTAAAAAAATCCGGATCAATTCATGTTATTAAACAGTTCGTTTGATGGAAGTAAACCAAACATGTGAACTAGTTCATATGAACTCAGTATTACATTTGATGACAGATTTAAATTGATTTTATTAGTTCATATAGTAAAGTCAGCGACTGGCTTTAAAATTACCTCTGGGGCTCAGAGGTGCACAGGGTATTCGCTGTGCTCTGTGAAAGCTCTACTTGTAGACCAAAATGCCCTTTCGTCTGGTGTACAAAGGTCAGAGGGTATGCCTTCACAATGCTTTGTTAAAGCTCGGAAAAGTGTCAACCAAAAGTGCGCACATTTTTAATTGTACCGGCGACAGGTGCAAGAGCAAAGGCTCTGCTGTTCACTTGACCCACAAAGGCGAACGGACGAGCCTGGTCTAGGGCCGAGTTTGTTGCAATACAAACACACAGTCACACCTCCCACACACACACAGGTTAAAAGGTGAGCCGTTTCTTGCGGCAGCCAAAAACAAACAAGCTGGCACCTCGGCAGTGCATAAAGGTAAAGCGTACCAAGGACATTACGAGTTAATGTAAACAGCTTAATTAAAAAATAAAACTCCGCTGCGCGCGTCACGTGCTTAAAACCGCATGCGTTTTGCTACATAACCTCAAAGTGCAACCAGGTGTGTGCCTGTGCGTGTGTGTGTGTGTGTGTGAGGAGGGGGGCTGCCACGCCAGTACGCCCACGTGACTGCCACTCTTTATTTGCTTAAATGCACGAAAGTGTTTTAATTTAATTTTTCGTCTTTTTGCACGCCCACCCTCGCAGCACGGCAAGGCACGGCGCAGCGCAGCGCTTCACACTTTCCACTTTGGCGCAGCTCCTAATTAAAACGAAAGTAAATTTTCATCAAGCAACGTATAAATTATTCTTAACCAAACGAGTGCTCATTAAAAATAATTCTTAAAGGCGTTCGTTTTTTTCTTACTCTTAAATATGCACTGCGTATCATAGTTTTTGGCTGAAGTGCAGCCAAAAATTGAAAATTATTTGTTTCACAATTACTCTTGAAAGTCTCGCTAAGTCCTCGGTTCCGCCATCAGCTGCTCTTCAACTGCATGAAGCTGTTGCTATTGTTGTTGGTGTTTTTTTTCTTCACTCGAGTCAAACTTTTCTTTTAAATATTTACCATACTTACCCCATGTGCTGGAAAAGTTTTATGCACACGCACATTGTTGCCAGGGAGGGAGAAGGGAGGGAAGCTGTGAGCTCCTTGAAGTGCGCCTCATACATACGCAAGTGACTCGCACTGTATAGGGTATACACATCAATGCGGCAAGTAATTATAAAGTTTGATTGTTGCAACTTTGCTTTTAGACTTTGAAATATAGACTTCAATAGTCTCTAATTGTCGACCAAGTTTAAGGGCCCCTATTGATTTTTGTCATGAATTAAGCGGGCAGAGTCCATAGCTGCCTACTGTCATAACGAATTTAGGTCAATTTGTAAATCTATTAATTTTTTTCTATATTTTTAAAAGTGATTAAAAGTGCAATTTGAAGCACTTGCACTGCTCTTATTTAATTTATTTTCATATTTTTCAACAAAAAGCTAAATCCTTTTTGCTATGTATGTAAATTGCGTATGCCACTAGGGATTTGGGTGTGCTTAATTTTCGAATGTTTTGCAGCTTAAGCTGCTGCTTTCTTCGCATATTAAAGGGGCTTAATTTAGTTTTATGAAACGCACAAGAGAAGTGCAATTAATTGCACATATCAAAGGAGCCGAATGAGCCTTTAATCATAGTGTTGAGCGCTACTTGAAGCGTCAGACAGCTTTTCGTTCAAAGCACTTTGATTATGAGTACAGCCAGCCAATGGGGCGTATGTGGCATACACACGCACACACCTGTGTCGGACAGCCTGGACAGCCTGGACATGCAGCACTTTGCAATTCAATGGCGCAATGAGAGGCAACGTATGTCTATTTAATAGCGTCTGTGCATTGTCGATGCGACAGCATCAAATGCAGACTGGACACGAGCCCAGACAGCCCAAACAGCACTACAGCTGCAGTCAGAGCGGTGACAACGCTGTCTGCGGTGTGGCGACCACACCTGCAAATTGAGCTGCGTGAAGACCGCAACGAGTGCGGGCAAGCAGCTGGCAAAATGAAGTCATAAAGTCGGATTCTCGCTCGCTCATGCAGCAATGTGGATGATGATAATAATGATGATGATGATGATGAGCATCATTTTGCTAACTATTGGACAGCAGGTCACATTCATTTTTGGGCAACACACTTGGCTCATTTATTTTCCAGCAGCTGCTAAACTTTCTGACCATAGCTCTCTGACACTTTCCTGAAACAATTTAAAAAGTCATTGTCATCAACAGGCGCATGCTGGCAAGTTCGCGCTGCCAGTGTCCTGTTAATAATGTCTTCTGTTTGTTTTCTTCTGTTGCCCATTAAAGCGGTCAGTTTGAGTCGTATCCTGAAATATTTTCGTTTCATTGTTGGAAATGAGCAACTGTCACTTGCAACTGCAGCAACCCGCATATCAAATGTTTGCATCGACTGGGTGTTGCAGGTAGAGTATACGCCACGTAAGCTACGAGCACTGTAACGTGGGATACTTCAACTATGCCAAAGGGCTGAACCCGAAGTTCCCTTTGTAATAACTGCTAGTTATTTTCTTTAATATTCATGAAGCATTGACAAACTTGGGCTCAACTCAAATTTGTCATAGGATATAGAAAGTTCGTCAGGCCGATAGATAGATCTATCCTTACAGTTATGCCAAGTTTGGGTCCTAACCACCAAACTTGCGAGCTGATGCGAGTCCTTCTTTGTGGCTGTATTGTGTTGCGGGCGTTGCGGGTAGCGTGACATTGCAATTTTGAAAACAATTTCAAGTTTTTCGACACGCCCAACTTGTCGCCGTCGCGTCCTTTCCCTATTTTTTTTTGTATTTTTTTGGGCAAGTGCTTTCAGTTTAAGAAGTTGACAGCAAATGATGTATGATACGAAAGCGTGTGGATTGCAGCTTAGCTGTCTTGGAAGAGTTGCCTTTTTGTGTGGCAGCCGCAGAAGCCACAAAATACTTTCAATACACAATTTCTAACTACGCACAATAGAATCTTAAGTTGAGTTTTGTTGGGTTTAATTTTACCCTAAAGATAATGCAGATGGTTATCGCAGGCAGCAAGTTTACGCCCTTTCAATGTGTTTTCAGTGCTCATTAAAGTTGTTACGCTGCTTAAATTCATTATTACTTGTGTGGGTGAAGGAAAATCGTCTGCTTTCCAGCTGCTGCCTGGGGTAAATTGCTCTGTGCAAAGCCACAAAATTTATTAAGCGTAAAATTAAAAGCATAAAATTGCATGCTTTAAATTCAAATGCAGCAGCAGCTGGAGGAGCAACCACAGCCACAAAGTGTCGAAAGAAAGCATATCGCACAAAGTTCAAACAATGCAGCTAGTAGGATCTGAAGACGTGGTCCAACTAGCTAGCACACCCCTCACCCTCTGGGCGGCCCACAGCTAACGCATACTAAATTCAACTTATCGACAGGCTGGCAGTGAAACGTGTTCCGATAAGCGACACGGCTTGGCGTTGACTTCGTGTGCACCAAACTATTTTTCTCTCGCCAGCTGAAATAACTGGCGCCAGTTGATATGTAAGATATGCCGAGATATATTGACTTGACTTGCCAGCAAATTGCTTTCAAGCATAGAGAAATCTTCTAGCTATTTATATAATTGTCCCAAGTTTATGACTGATAAAAGTGATAGCTGCAATGCCAAAGTGGAATCTGGATTTCTATTAACTACACAGCTAAATTATAGTTTATATAATTTAGCTGTGGCCTAGACTACAACCCAAATATATACTTATTCATATAGCTGTAGTAGCACTATTTGTATCTGCTTTAGCCGTCTGTCTATAGTAATAAATTATGTACGAATCATTGCGAAGACAAGCAGACCAAACTAGTCAGTGGTTGTTCCTGGCTGGCGCCCACTTGGCGCTGTAGCAGCCCTTAGCTACCTTATTGAGCTAACATGTCCATCAAGCTGGCACCTGCCTTACCCGCTGCTTACCTGTCTTTTCCCCCACTGCATTTAACATTAGAAATTCATGAACTGCGTCGCCGGCTCATCAACAGCAAAACAAAGTTAGCTCAAGGGGCATGCCAGGGGCTTGGTGCAGCAACACATCTTGCACTTTACAGTTTCTTGTTATTCACTTTATTTTGTTGTTTGTTGTTGTTGTTCTTTGCTGTTTGTCGACCACTGGCGCCATCTGGCGTTTGTGCATGGAACAAGGCTCATTATCGTGCACTTCCCCACTTTGGATTACTCAAAAAAAAAATTTATTTCCATATAGTTTTGCACAGTTCATTGAAATTTTGTGCGGGTTGTCTTCTGATATGGCGGATAACTGCTTTCAACGAAACCGGAGTCACACGCGCCAACGTTGAACTCTGGATGATTGTTAAGCACTTCCAAACGCAGAATTTTGTACGTTGATATGAGCCAGTGTCCGGCATGAATAGTGCACGGTAACGAATAATCTCTTCGAAAGCGTACGAAAAATTCGGCAAATATAATGGGATTGGGTACAAATACGTGAGTTGTATCCGTATACTGAGCCACAAGCTTTTGCATTCTCTCTACTTCCTGCTTGGTGGCAAAATCGTTTGTACGTCGACAGGCCAGGAAGACCATGTCAATAAAAGCAAATTTATGATCGTAGTGCTGCAAGCGCTGTATCTTAAGAGGAATGGCGCGTAGTATATGTCGCTTGTCAAAGAGCAGCAGTTTAGTGTGATTGTCGTTAAAATTGATCAGATCATGTTTGATTTGCTTATATCCCATGGGTGTCGTGCAGCGCTTTATATGGCTCTCGTGTTGCTCCACGATGAACCTGGTGATGAGCACCAAGGCATGTTTCGCATTGTTCACAAATTTGAGTTCAGCAAATCCCCAATCCCAGAATAATTTCAGCGCCCACATATTACATTTTGTCCTTAGCATCTTCCAAGGACCGTATATATAGATCAACAAGGGCAGAGAAATCTCTCGATCTCCTTTAGCTTCGTTCCGACGTTCGAAATTGAAATGCAGCGACCACTTGCCTTTGCCTGAATGTGTTGCGCCAGAGTTACCTGAGACCTTACATCGTCGCTGGATCAAGTTCGGCCGAAACATTGAATGGGATATCGCAGGAAATAATCCATGCCGCTGAAGAAAGCCGTGGGCACAATTGATTCTGGCATATCCAAATCTCATTGGCGGCCTGAGCGACATATTTCCATGCTCTTTTAAGATTCGTTATTTTTGAATTTTCGTTACTCGTATGTCCTAAATAAAGAAAGTATGACTGAAAATCGTATCTCGAATCAATTGACGTATTTCAACAGGCCTGGTCGGATTCTTTTTGGAAGTCAATCACATAAATGGCATAATCAGGTTAACAAATTGTCGGCTTGCTGGAATTGCCCTTTGTTTGAGCTACACGCATGCATCCATACGGCTTAACAACAATGAGCTCTAATTGTGGCAACGTGTAGATAATCGATTCACCTTCTCTGTGGCCCGCCTGATTGATGCTGCCTCGTGAAGTCTCGAAGGACTTTCGTGAGCATTGATTCGTATGCAGCAATGGCAATGTACAATTATCGAACGTAATAGCAAATGGAAAACATTTCCAACGCCCATCTGCCCACCGCCAACCGCACACCAATCACCGCCCACCGTCCACCGCCCACTTTTAAGATGCGTCTATATTCATAGTTGCATTCCATGTAACAGAACCCCTTTCCGCCTGCTTTCCGTCTAATTCTGTTTACTTGAAGTATGTGTATGTGTGTGTGTGTGGGTGTGTGTGTGTTTGTGTGGGTGTGTGCTCTCTTGAGCTCTAACTAACTGAATACAAACAATGGCAAACGAGTAGCAGACAGACACGCCCACTTGCCACCGCCCGAAGACATGTTTACAAACTTATTTCATTTGGGTTAATTGCTTCGCAATTGCCCTCAAATTTGCATACGACCTACGTAATTCTGTCTAATGTCGATTTCAATTATTGCACAACTTTCAATGGAATATGCTAAGAAGATATACTATTAAATAAGCACAAGGATGCACATGCCGGCTACATGCTTCAAATGTTGGATGCTGTAGTTCCCAGCTAAGTTAATAAAGCGGAACAATGGACAAACTATAGAAGTCGAATTGCTTTGGGGAAGCATAAAACATTTGTCAATACATTCGTAGCACATCCTCAGGTTTAGCAAGCACTTAAATTTTCATTAAATTTTCAATAAACTTCCCTTTATATCGCAGCTAAAAAAGAACTGGCATTGTCTGGCCATAAATGTTTACTGTCATGTTTGAATCTAATACAATTTATCACATAAATTGCAAACAGTAAAACTATGCCCAAAATGTACTTAGAGAAGCACAGACATACATAAATGCATAAACCAAAAGAAGGATATACAATGCAGCTCCTGCTCCAAAAATGAAAATATTTTGCTGAAATCACAGTGCCATACAAATCCCCATATAATCTCCCCCTAGAGCGAAACAGCCATCATAGAGCAGCTAAAGTATCGCAATAAAATATGTTAAGTAAATACGGAAAAGCAGATGGGACAACGAGCAGAAGAGATATAGACAGCCAGACAAGGAGAGAGCGAGCGAGCAAGAGAGAGCGGGAGGAAGGGAGTGAGAGAGAGGGAAAACACAGACTAAACAATAAGCCAAAAAGTACGCTTGATTAAGTTTAACTTCCGGTTTGTTATAAATTGAGCATTTATGTGGGATTTGTTTGCGAAAACAGTTTCTACTTTGTTGGGCAAAACAAATGTTTACCAGTCGAGCCCATCGAGCTGCCAGAAACTAAAGGCATATTGTTGGCCACCTAATACGCTCTGTGAGCGCACACGCTCATATGTCTATTTCCGGCGGAAGTGGTGAATAAAACATGAAACGAAATAAAATCAAAAGGCAACAACAGTTACTGCCAGCTGCCAGCTGCCGGCTGCCAGCTGTCGACTGCCGGGCTGTCGGGCTGCCAGGCTGCTAAGTAGACGAGTAGCTGGAAAGCGGCGCAAACCATATTCAGTGGCCAAAAGTGAACTTCCGTTTGACTTTGCTGTCCGTTCTATAAGTCTTTCATTGTCTAAAATAAACCCGAGCGTTCAATCGAAATGGACAAAAAATTAAATTGCAAAATATATCTCGTCTGCATAGTTGTTATCACTTTTTTGCAGCCTCCCAGTGCCCAGTGCCCAGTGCCCAGAGCCGCTCTGACAGCTGCCAAGCGGGCAGGGCATTTAATATCCGCAAATGAAGATACTCAATTTCCCTATGACAAAACTAGGAAATAGGCAACAGACAACAGGCGCACCTGCCCCTGCCGCAAGATACAATAGCCAGATACAGTTACCATTTAATGGCCATGCACTCAAGCTCTTAGCCAAGAACTCGGCTAGCAAGCTTCAAGCAAAGATATTATCGTAAACATATGTATGTATAAGAAATATGCAACAAATTTCCATCATCAACACAATTCATGTATACAAATACGTTCAATAAAATGTAAATAGTTTTAGTTTAGAGCTCAGTTTATTTGTACATTCAGGCTGCATTTTAACAAGTTTATTTATGAAATTTAAAAAAAAAACAGGTAAACGAAGAGAGTTAGTTAGGCTGCTTCCCAATCATATATATTTTATATCAAATCAAAACCGACTTTACTTAGCATTGTTAGCACATCCGCCTTGAAATCCATATAATCTTTACTTGCAGGTCAGAAGCCGCTGGGCAATGTTAACCAACGAGGAAGTAAAGCACTTGGATTTGCTAAAAGCCGAGAGCTATTTATGCATCTGAATAAACTTTGGGGCTTTGTTGCTGAATTACATTTAATTTGGAAAGTGCATAGAAGTTTATGGCTTTGCTAATCGCTATTTATATTAACAATCTGGCCAACCGCAAATTATTCCGAATAGCTTTCCTCTGCGAGAATTGGGCAAGTAATCCGCACCAAGGATGAAGCTCTCAGCAGGACAATATGCAAATGCCGTTTAGCAAATATTTATTATTTTGTGTGTGCTCAGGCTATGAAAATGCGGACTATTGTTGCTGCTGCTAGTGATTTGCTGATGTTACCGAAGTCTTTAACGTTGCCGGGAATAACAGCAGTTGTAGGAGCAACACTGTCCATTGCAGTTCGGTAATCCTGGATAGTTCATGTAGTTGTTGCAACCACGCATGTTGCGCATTCGCCAATAGGAGGAACAGCAATATCCGTAAGCATTCGTGCATTGCGGTCGGAAACAGTTGGGGTTGTTGGGTTGTTGGGTTGGGGTTGTTGGGTTGTTGGGGTAGGGATATTCGTCTTCCTCGCTTTCTTCGGTTTCGGCATCTTCTATTGGGAATTCATCAGCTTCGGGCTTGTGTTCCACTATTTCCGTATCGGACGTGGAGTCAATATTTATCATTTTAATGAGATTTCCTTCTGCATCGGATTTTTCTTCATCAGTTTCTTTATAGACGTGAGTTTTTATCTTTGTTTGCCCCGAATTATACACCGATTCTTTGCTTTCCTCTGTTGGCTTTAAGTCGAGCTTATTTTGAACGAAGTCTTCCGATTCGCTAAGGAGATCTTTCGTGCCTACTGCACTTTGACGCATCGCAGCTTCCTGTTCATAGGTCGAAGATTTAGTTACGATGCCAGTAAAGGAAACAACTGATTCAACTGCGTTAAATAACTTTTGTGGACCATTTGCTTCATCGACTGTTAAATCTTCATTGGAAGTAGCATAAGATTGGTCTCTTGTAGATGAGTTTTCTGCTTTGCTATCAATTGCTGGCTCGTTCTTGGAAGAAACTTGGGATTGGCGGCCTAGCGCAGATTTTTTTGAAGGTCTCTCCTCACTTAATTTCGAGTCCCTATTTTGCGTGGTTCTTAAATCTGATCTACGTGGAACAGTCGCCACGCCTTCAGTAAGTTTTTCGTCTTCTATTGTACTCAATTCCGAGTTGTGTTTATTACTTCTTATGAGATTTTTTGATACGCGTAAAGTTTGCAATTGTTGATCACTTTTATTTGGAGTCATTTGCTTAAGTCCCTCTACCATTTCATGTTCACTTGACTCTTGACTTTTACGGTTACTTGGACGCTGTACGGTGCTCTCAGCTCTGTTTTGGCGTTTGTTATGAAAACTTTCCACTTTTCCTCCTCCACTTCTTTGCTCCTTTACCGCAATCTTTAAAGTATGTGGTGCTTCTTGACCTCCTGCAGGTGGAGGTCTTAAGATGTATCCCAATTTGGTGCTCCCACGTGGAATATTTGAAGATCGAGAAGCTCGACGTGAATTGCGTGGTTGTGTCGATGAAACAAATTCAAGTTGGCGTCTTCTGGTTTCTTTTCCCCGGCCCTTAGACTGAGTCACAGATTCTGTTTTCTTGTAGGTTCTGCCACCAACGCTGTTTTCTACATAATCTATATTTTTCGTCGAAACTTGCGTATTGTCTGCATTAATAGTGCGTTTGTTAACATACTGATGTGTTTTGATATCTTCAACGTTATTCAAATGATTATATTTGATATCAGACACTACTTTCTTGTATACCGTTTCCGTCGAACCAGAGGGCTTTATGACTTCATATTCAATATATTCCTTCTCTTGGACTTGACGTACAACATCTGGAAACTGAGTCATCTTATCTTCGGCAATCTTATCCATGGTTTGACTACTCTTAGCTCTCATCATAGGCCATTTGCGTCGCTTATTAACCACTACGCGCTGACTCAAGCACTTTTGATCGTCGTTCTTTGAATTTATAATTGGATTGGAATCACAACACCTAACCGAATTGACTGCCTTATATACCAATGGCTTGCATACTTGGGTAAATCTCTCTGTTTTCTCGTCCATGCAGCACTTCCCATACATCTTTGCCCGAATGGGTAACGGCATTTTGATGGTAGACAATCAACAGGATCAATAAATTTTGGAACACAATTCACACTTCGAATTTTATGACCAGGACAAAAATTCCGACCATGGGAACCAAATTGAAATTTAACTCAAAGCATTTCGTTGTCAGGGCTTAACTAGCTTTGAAAATAAAGTTTCTCTTCCAGTAGTCCGTGTTTAGTACATACGGGCAAAATATTTATTTTGTATAATAAAACTTATTAGAAGAAATATACTAAAAAATTGGCCGTTCGCAAAATTATGTGTATCTACTTCATACAAGATGGGCCACTTAAATGTTCAAAAGAAGTTGGAGGAATTCCAAAAGAAGCTCGATGTACCCAAATGGTATTTGGGCTTATCAGAGTATCAGGAGCGAACCGTCTTGGAGCTATGCAA
This sequence comes from Drosophila hydei, assembly GCF_003285905.1. NCBI lineage: Eukaryota > Metazoa > Arthropoda > Insecta > Diptera > Drosophilidae > Drosophila > Drosophila hydei. The sequence goes on from NW_022045656.1 coordinate 4,552,207, forward strand.
CGATCTACGCGATGACTTCGAGCAAGGCACTAGCTTTCGCGTGGAGAAAAGCTTAATGCGTCTGGGCCTAAGTCCGCTCATCACCAAGAAAAAGATCCGCACTATGGTGGTATTGAGTCGAGGTAACGACTTAGCTTTTCTTTTCTTTATACTCGAGGGCTACTATATGAGTTGTCGTAAGAATGGCGAGTTCACCACCAACGAGAGGCTGCTATTGATGGCAATGAGCAAAATCGATCTGCTGCCAACCCTTCGTGAGTTAGATCGCATTTTGCCACCGCCGCAGTTGAGTGATTTGGATTTGAAGCGTCAGCATCGCAGCTACAATACGCCGAGACCGTCCAAGGCCCTGGTGGCAGATGGACGCCCAAAGAAAAAGAGTGAAAAGTCACCCAAAACTCCTTACTTCCAACGTCAGCCGAGGCCCAAGGAGATCGTTGTTAAGTACACAAGTAAGCCACCCAATTTGATTGCAACCTTCCCGTTCTGGCGTTTGGATCAGCCACCGAATTATGGTAGAAATACCGAGCCACCGTGGTTCGCCGAATACAACTTGAATCCTGTGGGTCGACTGGTTAAAACTACTGTGGGTGAAGCGGTTGACAAGTATTTCAATCAACTCAATCACATTAAATATCTCGAGCGCAAGGCCAGGTTTAGCCGCAGGGCTGCCGCCGCATTAGAAAGAGCTCTAAGTACCGATATAGATGAGCCGCAGATGTGCACTTATCACAAATTTGCACTTGACCAAACGCAGCTACTCAAAGACGAAATGACGGTGATGGCTCGAAATCGTTGTCTAGAATTGATGGATGTGACCCTGCCCTACCGCAAGATGCGAGAAAAGCGTATTGTAGCCCAGCTTGAACATGACATTGACGATTGCATGAAGCGATACGCGCTGAAGCTTGAGAGCACAACGGTGCACACGATAGCAAAGAATGACTGCGTGCTGTGCCAGGAGCAACGTGTTGATTTTCCCGTAGCTAAGCCCCATGATCAAAAAGGCCGTGCCTTAATTGGGGAGAACCTGCATTTAGCACACACTGAAGCAACTGAGATGTGTGTTGGCAAGCGGCTGACAGGCGGTGGCTTGCGCAAAGAGTCAATCGATTTTGAAGCTGAAACGGAGCCATGTCCAAAATCTGGTATCAACGTAAATTGGATACCTGAAAATGAGCCGCCATCGTGCTTTGCGCCAAAGGGCAAGAGCCAGCAGCGCATATCCTTCATGGTGGATGATAGCAAATTAAAGAGGCTGAGAAAGAATCGGAAGGAGTCCTCCGTGGAAGTACGCTTTCAGGGCAAACAGACCAAGAAGTCATTTTTCGTGGCACCCTCCGATCACAAGCCCTACCAATTCAAGTACAAGCGCATATTCCAGTCTGGGCAAGAAAAGCCGCGAGACATCAAGAAGGTGATCGCCAAGGCCTTCGTGCATGCCCTAGATTGGGGCGATGAAAGTCCTGCTCCCATATGCCATAAGCCATCCGTCACATCCGACGAAGATGCGGAAAATCTAGAGATGGAGATCAACAGCGTCCGTTTAACAGACAGCTGCGCCTCCATAGGTGACACCAGTGAACACAGCAATCGCAGCCATGAGAACTACAGGGCCGATATTGTTGACGCTGTGGTGCGCTGCGCCAAGGATATTTGGTTGAAGGGTGTCAATGTAAAACGCGCCGAAATGAAAGCTCAGGAGGAAATGGAGAAAAGTAGGACATCGGATCAAGCGGAGCTTAAATATAATATCAAGAAATTCGATCCAGATGACGCGCAGCTCATGAATCGTATGCTTCAGGATGGGCTGGATCTGCTGCAAAAAAATCAACGCTACGTCCTGGCCTCCCTTCCCGATGCTTACAAGCTGCCCGTCCTCCAAGAATGGATAAAACGACGCTATGGCAAGCAATATACCGAAGAGGAGATCCAGAAGAACATACAAGAGTCGGTGAAAATATTTGAGCTGATTACCATGCTGCAATCCAGCCCGCCACAGGCAGACTTAATGGGCATGGACAAGCTTCCGAAGAGCAAGGAGACCTTTGCCTTCCGCAATCAAGCCAAGGCCCTGGTAAGTAAATGCAATGAGTCGTCGCTCTTGCGAAGCCCCCGCTCATCCTTCTAATCCGTTTGCAGGCCGCAAAGGTGCGATTGAAGTACTACAACCAACTGAACGATTTGTACATGACCCACATGGGTGCCTGCTGGTATGCCATGGGCAATTACTTGTGCCGTGGCGGACCGCCAAGGCAAACCTTCTATGCATACATGTCGTCCAATACTCGGGATATCATGCGCAACAAGGTGTGGAACGGCGAGTATAGGAACATACGGCGCTTCCGCGATCATTACAAGGAAACCCATAACACCTAGACACTTTAATTCTCAGACATTTATTAACAATATGGTTAACAATCAATATTAAATTAGTAGTTTTTCTTTACGCGAGAGACCCGCTTGCCGGTTATACCCCTGCTGGCCATGTAGGCCAAGATGGAGCGTTTTGTGTTCGTCTTGAGGTTGCGCACGTCGAACTCGATTTCCTTGTTGGCATACCCAAAATTCATGCCCTCCATTTGGCGTATCATGTGTATGACGTTCAACAGCATGACGCCATCCAACTGCTGCACTCTTATATGCAATTCCAGGTCCTCTTCGGTGGACATTGGCAGCTCGTGCTCCTCCTTCCACTCGTTGAACACGTCCTCCTGGCGCAGCTGTGTATTGAACGTGGTATAAGCCACGCTGCTGTCCTTGGACTGAGTTGACGAGCTGCTGCATCCGTCATGATCGTCACTGTCCTGCTCCGAAGAGGAGTCCGACCAACGGCAGCTGTCATTCGAGCTATTGTGCAGCGGCACCTTAGCATACATATCCTCAAAAATTAGCTGCAGTTTCTTGGCCATGTCATAGCACAAATGACCGGGACACGTATACACGTAGGCATTGTAAAATATTAGGCGTACATCGCGTGCAAAGTCAGCGGCATTTGCATAGAAGTTCGAGTTGAGGCGATACTTGACGGTCGACAAATCCATGGGCTCCTTCACGATCTGATGATAGTCGTACAAAGCCAGCAAATCGGCATCAACGGGCTCGTAGAATATCCAGGCCAGGCCCTTGTATTTCTTGGAGAACATGTTTCTGATTATGGCCTTGCAGGCGCTGATCTCCGGTGTCGGCTTGTTCCGGTTAGCTAAGGCCAGCATGCTGCAAAAATCAGATATTATAAATCAATAATTTCTGTGACTAACTCAAAATTCGGAGTCTATCGAATTTTGTCGTTTGACGTAAAGCGCCTACGGTTCATTTGATGCGCGTGAACTTGTTCAGTTCAGCTGACTCACGTAATTAGCACGAAAGAACTAGGTTAATATTCTTCTGGTTGATCATTTTATATTTACTAAATAGGGATATATATATATGTATATATATATATGAACATATCAATGTATAACTAAACACTTGTTTTTCGATTATATAGCAGGAGGCACGGTGAATATATTGAATCTGCAAATTTTGTATACGGAGACCAGCCAACGGTTTGTGTGGTTTTGCAACTCTGCTCCAGAAATTTGTTCAGCATTCGAATAGTTTCGCCTGAATCGCATAAAAAGTTCAACGAAAACATAGGGCAATTGGCAACCGGGATCTTCTAGCTGTGGCTTTAGCTCCGGCTCCATTTCAATAAGCGCATTTTTCATTATCTCAAGATCCGAACTCGTCTCGCAGTCGGCCACATGACGCAATCCAACAAAAACAACATCGATGAGTGCATACCGCAGTCCCAGTATATCATGCAGATGCACATTGATGGGAACTGCCTGACGTATGTCCTGCTTGCGGAATCGCAACAATTGCGAAAAGGATTTGTGTGGAAAGTTAACGGATTCGGTAGCCATTTGATAGTACACGTTTGAGGTCGAAAACTTGTCAATATTTTTCATATCACGCATACGTATTATATCGGTCAGCGAGACAGCTGCCTTCTTGGACTCCTCCACAAAGTCGCGCTCCTTAAAGCTGCGATCCCACGTCCATCTGAGCTTCCACATACGCAGCTTACTCATGTAGTACTTGAACGGGCTGTACTTGAAGACAATCTGGGGTACAACCACTTTGCTATTCACCATTACCTTAAACGGCTCCGGTCTGGGGGGCAATATAAAGTGCCTCTGCTGAAGGTGGTAAGCATTCAACGTTTCACACGTCACAGCGACATTTCGCTCCACTCCAGACCAATTACGCAACAATTTCGTACACATTTCGTCCTCAAAGTTTATTTCAATCGATTTCGAAATTAAATTTTGAATTGACAATGTAAATATGAGCTAACCTACTTCGTTAAAAGGACAGAGACGTAACTAGTTCTGTTAAATACGGCTAACGTAACAACACCAAAATTTATTTGCGATTGAAATAGTAATGTTAGAGTTGTTCAACTGATCCAAATCACACCGCATACATACAAACTTTGCTTAAATTCCCGGGGTCTGGCTTCGAAGAACGAAGTCCATTTTTTTCGGGTTCATAAAACTCGTTTACAACAGCCCTCACCATTTGTTCAAGCGTGCACGTTAACTCACTCCACATTTTATTCTCCGGCTGTCCACAAATTTCGGCATAATACGTTATCATGGGCTCAGTTTTACTAGCACGCAGTGTTATCACAAATCCATTACTGAATGTAAACGTTATCATTTCGTTAGCTTTACTTGACGGTAGATCCGCTTGTTTATCGTTTTCGCCACTGTCATAGCCAGTTTTCAGATCTCGCACACTTACGATCTGAAATTCACCGTCCATGATGCTCGTTGGATATGTATTCTTCTGGCCATTGTCGAATGTGCGCAGACGATGGAAGATTTGATTAACAGTCCGCCGATTATGAAACAAGTGTTGGGACACTTTGCTTGTGTGATATCCATAATTGTTGTATATTTCGTTCAATTTATCCTGCAATTTTATGTTCCTTTCTGATCGCAGATAGGATGCCATTGAGGCCAAGTGAGCCGCGGCACTTATACCATCCCTATCGAGCACTTTTGCGGATAGCATAAAGCCAAACAATTCATCGAATGCGAAGAGCACATCTCTTCCGTTGTTTTGCTCTTCAGCCACCTTGTTGCCGATCCAGTTGAAGCCGCTGAGGGTCTCAAGAAACGTGAACCCCTCGACTTCCGCCATCGACTTCAATATTTTTGAGCTAACATTGCTGGCGATCATCACGCAATTGGATACATCTGGATCTTCCTCGCGCATCACATAAGTCTCTAACGCCCACCAGCCGAAGAGGGCACCCAGCTCGTTGAAATTAAAGACCTTATATTTTCTTCTGACTACTTCGGCCGCAGCAAAACAACCGGCATCCGGATCGTTGGCCAAGATGATGTCGGCTTTCTTGAGCGTTGCCTGTCGCTCAGCCGAGGCCACTGAAACTCGCAGCACAGGTGTGCTTGGGAATTCTGGATCGGGACTGACTTGATTTGCCAGAGGTATAACTGGTCCGAAGTCATTGGTGCTAAAGGCCAATTTAACAAATGGATAGCCGACGCCATTCATCGCCGTGTAAATGTGATCCAAGGGATATTTTTGAGGGACCTCTAGAAACGGAGTGATTAGCTGCGACTTCAGCGACTGAAAATAAGCCACTAGAATTTCTTCAAACGGATTACTCAACAAGTCATTGGAACACAAAACATGCTGATTCCATGAATCTTTCTTAGGTTTCAAATTCTTTAGAATACAGCGCTGAATACCCGTAGTGTGAGGTGTTGTGATTTGTGCTCCGTTTGTCCAATAAACCTGCAGGCCAGAGAAGGACCAAAATAAGTAACAATATCCAACTAAAGGCGACACATGGAGACATACTTTATATCCGTTAAAATTCTTGGGGTAATGGGACCCTGTGACCATTATGCCTGCCAAACAGCCGAGCTCCGAAATTGTGAATGGCACAAAGGGTGTGGGAACAAAATTCCCAAATAGATATACGCGAAATTTGTTGTTCAAAAACACAATCGACGACAATTGTGCAAAGAGTTGACTATTGTAGCGAGCATCGTATCCAATAACAATACCTTTCTCCGACCAGATGCTTTCATCGGGATATTCCTGCTTTAGGTAAGCACAGATTCCTTGAGCGGTCCTTCAAAGTACAAATTGATTCTTTCGCTAAATTCTATTGCCAAGAACTATGTGGGTAAACTTACTGTATGACAACCAGCTCGTTCATAGCATTGAAACCAGCTCGCATGGGGGCTCGTAAGCCCTCAACACCAAATTTCATGCGATTGCCCATGCAATGCTGAAGCCTGGATGTATATAAAGTGAGGACTATTAATGATTTTCTACTTTTAACTTCAAAACTTACGTTTCCCAATCTTCTTGCTTGATGGCTCCAATGATTTGAGCTTTGGTTTGTGGGTTTTTATCCCATTCCATCCAATTACTGATTCGAGCATCTAGCACTCTATCGCCAGAATTACAGTAGAGACTTGTAGTACCGCTCGGCCTTCGGCCAATCGTTTGGAACTTTGGAGTCGGTATCTGCAGAAGTTGCTTACAAATTATATCTTGCAAGTGTTTCTTGCCTACAACAGCTGAAAGTAATCTTTGTTTCTGCTGCATCTCACACTGCCTGGCGCTAACTATGGGTTTGGTCAAGAGTCGAGACCAATTGGATGAGAATTTCGAAGAAAATCTCTCGGTAAGCGCGTCAAAGAAGAAACCCATTTTCTAACATTACAAAATTAGATATTATTTCAAAAATTAAACCTTTAACAATTTTGACATGTATTGATGAGATCTTTCAGTGATGAATAAACTATAAATTTCATAATCAAGGAAAACACAAAACGAAACCAAAAGCACAGCCAATTCAACTTTAATTCACTAATATAACAGCCACATCATAACAGTATGTTATATACATTAACATAAATGTTAAGATTAACATTCATTTGGATTGTTTTAACTGCAACCCGCCTGAACTGGCGCTGACATTTCTTTACCTTCAGCCGCTAATTAGTTTATAACAAAAGACGGGATTTATTATTATTTTATATATTTTACCGTACCAAGAAGCCCTTGGTTATTCTGAAATTTTTATTTAATTTTTTTTTACCTATCTAATTATCAAATATCTGTTTTCATATTCGTATCAGGTTTGGCTCGTAGTCATGTCGAATTTTTAATTCAAGTCTGGTAATTTTGAAGAAAACTAAAAATTTTGGGGCCTATGAACATTTACAAAAACCGTTTTCATTTCAATTTTATTCTTCCTAGCACAACTTCAGCCCATTCTTTTCGAGCTCGATGAACTCGTTTAGAATGCCTTCCATCATTTTGTTAAGCGTTGATGACAGCTCATCCCAACGCTTGTTCTCCGGCTTGCCACTTACATTGGCATAGTATTTAATCTTGGGCTCAGTTCCGCTTGTACGCAATGTGAGTTCCACTCCATTTTTGAATGTAAACGTTATCATCTGAGAAGATTCACTGACTGGCAGCGTTGGTTTCTTATCTCCGGTACTACTGTCATAGCCAGTAGTGAGGTCCCGCACATTCTCCACCTCGTATTCCCCTTCCAAGATGGACGTGGGATATGTATTCTGTTGACCTTCGTCGAAGGTGCGCAGGCGCTCAAAGATCTTGTTGGTAAGACCGCTATCTGCGCACTTTATAGAGGAGGCAACACTAGCATGGAAGCCATACGTCTCATATAGGTCTCGTAATTTCTCTTGCATTGTCATGCACTTTTTGCAGCGCAAATAGCAGGCCATCGTGGCCACGTGCGCTGCAGCACGGATACCGTCCTTATCCAACACGCTTGTGGAGATCATATAGCCAATGGCTTCCTCGAATCCGAAGAGAACCTTTTTCCCAGCATTCTGTTCATCGAGTGCTTTGTTGGCTATCCACTTAAATCCTGTCAGGGTTTCGTGGTGTGTGAATCCCTCTGCTTCTGCCATTGCTTTCAAAATCTTCGAGCTAACAGTGCTGGATACCATTACACAGTTGGGTACGTCTGGATTATCCTCGGTCATTTTATAGTTCTCTAATGTCCACCAGCCCAGAAGGGCGCCCATTTCGTTGCCGGTGAATATCCTATACTTCTTACTATCATCGAGCTCGGCGACAACCAATCGATCTGCATCTGGATCGTTAGCTAAGACGACTTGCGCCTTCTTTTCGGCTGCTCGTTCTAGAGCCAATTCCAAAACCTTGCAGTCTTCTGGATTGGGCGAAGGCGCCGTGGGAAATTCCGGGTCGGGCACAATCTGCTTCACAACGGGTATAACGGGTTTTAGGTTAATCTTACTGAAAGCCAATTTAACAAATGGATAGCCAACGCCATGAATAGGAGTATAGGTAAAGCTTAATGGGCACCTGCCATTCGACTCCATGAGTGGGCACGATATCTCCTTTTTAAGAGCATCGTAATAGGGGGGCAAAACATTGTTATATGGATCTGATAACATGTCATTGCCGCACAGCAGTGTCTCATCCCACGAATCTGGATTTGGCTGCAAATTGTCCAGAATGGCTTGTTTAATGCCTTCGTCGTGTGGGGGTATAATTTGGGCCCCATTAGTCCAATAAACCTGCGAACACGAATCGCGACAACATGACATAATTAAAAGATATAACCGAATAATATGAACCTACCTTATAGCCGTTCTCCTGCTTGGGATTGTGAGACGCAGTTATCATCACACCGGCTAAACTATTCATCCTTACCACGGTGTAAGGAACGAAGGGAGTGGCAACCATACGCTTGAACTGATAAACCCGAAAGTTCTGGCTCAAGAAGACGATGGTTGTTAGTTCGGCAAATCGTTGACTATTGTAACGACCATCAAACCCAACTACGATGCCACGATCGGCCCAATCAGCTTCTTCTGGATATTGTTCTTTTAAGTAAGCGCAAAGTCCTTGACTAGTCCTATTGAGGGAGAACCATATATATATATATATAATATCGTTAGCTTTTCATACTGTCCTATCGACAAGAGCGATGCTTACTGCACGATAACTAATTCGTTCATTGAATCGAAGCCCGCCCGCATTACGGCTCTTAAGCCAGCAGTTCCGAAATCTATACGTCTGCAGAGACGGCACCGTAGCCTGTGTGTGAGGACGTTATTTAAACTGAAGCGAATGGCCCAGTAAATGTGGCGCTTACGTGTCCCAATCCTCGTTGCGGACTGCCTCCATTATCTGACACAATGTTTCTTGGTTGCGATCCCATTTAACCCACTTCTTAATTTGGCTGTCGAGCTCCTTATCTCCCGATAACGGAGTATGCTTCAGCTCGCAAATGGCTTGGCCCATTGATTGACACATTGTGTACAGGCGAAGAATTTAGAAATTAAATAGAGAAAAGAAAATTTTATTATCGTACAAAACAGTTTGACAATAAATAAAAACTAAAGCAAGACCATATTTCCGATTGTGATTGGAAGCACACTTGATTTGGATTTGAAAATAAATTCCATGTGTAGTATGTGGCCAGCATAAAAATTGAAAAATAAAATTTATAAACGAAAACATTAAATCATCAGAAAAATGTAATACATTCGACTTCTATTACATCTGCCGAGTTCAACTCACTTGATTTCCTGCACAATTAGCGAGCTCTGCGCTCATTCCTTTTGCTACAGTCGGCATTGTTCCATAAAGACAAGGACAAACTGCCCGAGGACATGCTTCTACACACATGTCCTCGACGATAACTCTACTCGACTAATTAAATATGTTTGTATTTGGCAAACATATTTTCCAAATAGTTAATTATTCAAATGGCCACGCAAAAACAACGCACAAAAAATTATATTTCCTCATAATGAACAAGCATAAAACCGCACTAATTGTGACTCATAATTAGAGACATGTTAATTGCCGAGCGAAAAAGGAAAGAAGTAGAAATGAATAAACGAGGATACAAAAAGAAAATTAAAGAGATAGTGGACTGGACGACTGTACGACAGTTGTAATCCAGATTCGCACTGTGGAAGTTGAAAAGTTTGGTCAGCAAAGTTAGCGCTGGTCAGCAAAGAACTTGGCCACAGATTGAATTAGTTAATCTAATTTAAGTATAATGTAAACAGGCCACTTTCTTATGAAGGGTCCCAAATCGAAATAAGAAAGCACACAACTGCCCAACAACCGTCAAACTTTGGTCAGCCACTAATGTCAACTTTTCAGACCAAGCCAGGGCAGGCGGGGGACAAACATATTCGGGCTAAACTAACCTAACCATACACTCGGCTATTCCGCCCGACCGCCACTCATCCACTCAGCCATTCATCCAGTTTAAAGTCATCCAGCCCAGCGGTTAGCATAAATTTTGCTTTGCAAATATTTCATTTGCATATTTTCGTTACGTTGTTTTGCTGTTTGCTTTTGTTACTTTACGTTGCGATCTTCTCGTTTTGTAAACAGCTCCCGAGGCCGAAATTTTCCAAGAAGAAAACAGACAAAAGCAATTCTCATATGCATCGATTTCAATATGTCTAAATGTTTTTATTTAATTTATACCATTTCGTGAGCTTTTGGCTTTGTTTTTTGGTAGTAACAAGGGCCACTCGCAGCTGCCTTAGGCAAGGCAGTTAAGTCCTGAATTGGTTTATCTTTGATTGCTCATCTTATTGGAAGACTTTTGACCCGTTTGTATCTATTATTTGGCTAATAATCAAAATACAAACAGTGAAAGGATAGATCGCATCACGCATCACGGCATATATAATATATGTCTTATATGACGCATGTTAAATTGTCGCTTTGAATTACATTTAGAGCATATTTTTAGTTATACTCTGAAGTAATTGCATTTGCGTATGATAATTATTTTCCTGCCTTCTGTTATGCCGCAGTCAACAAGTAACTGTTAAAGTGTGTGAAAGACGAGAATGTTAAAATATCCCCAATAGCGCTGTTAACTTGACATCCACATCTCTCTCTTTAGCTCTCCCACTCTCTCTTGCTGTTAACTCAAGAGCCACAACTCTCACACACTGTTACTGTTATTATTGCAGCTGCTGTTAAAATAGGGACTTCTCAAGACGGGGTTATTGGCAACAATTTAGCGACTTTAGTTCTCAACAAGCCTTTGGGTAAGTTGGTAGCGTGTTGGGAGCTGAATGCCAGACTACAGCATTGCTTAGATCTGTTCTCACAATAAAAGACGTGACTGTAACCCAGTCGGGCAGACTGAGCGCAGCTATTGAAGCGACCTTTGACATGCATTTAAATGCATCGTTTATTAATATAATCGACGCGATATGCAAACTACAAGTTACACATACGCCTTTGACTTGGCAATTTGACAATCTGACTTGCAGACAACTCCCATTCGTTGCATGCCTCGTTTCTCACTGGAAATTATGCATGCACTGGCAACTGGGAACCAAACCAACAATTAGAGCTACGCAGAGGCCGCCTCGATGTGGCTAAGTGGACTGGGAATCAAAGCGCGCGGAGCAAGTGCTCCGTCTTGGAGGCTGTGCTTGCCGCTCTTGCAGCAATCGCAACGAGCTGCAATATTATTTTTATATGCCTCTTCGATTTTGCTTGTGTTTTTTTATGACCGACTTTTTGCTTCGTTTTTATTTTCCTCTTTCCCTCGCTACTCTTATCTGCATCTTTTGACATGATATTCCTTTTAATAATGCCGATTCATTGACAACTCTTCTCTTGGCCAGCGCTGCCTGGGGGTCTGGCAATAAACCAGTTATCTGCTGTTTGTAAAGGCTTCAAATAACTAATGTATAGTTTATTTTTGAGAGACACTCTTTCAAATTATAATTAAATTGAAGCCCTTGATCTGCATTTGCCAGTTTAAGCACAAGTAAGAGCTGTTGACAAAGGGGAATTACGCACGTCGCCACGGGTGGTTGACAAAAGGCTAAACAATCTATATGGAGAACTCAATGTTAAATACGCTCCCTTGGCGGTTGCCACTCTCAGCACCTATGGCAAGGTAAACAAAAACGTGTGAAGCTCTGGAGCTCGCACTCCATTGCCATTACCACTGCCAATATACAATATATTGTATATGTACATATATATAGATATATATAGAGCCTGTATTTGTAAGTGAAAAAGAAGAAAAAATTCGCCAAGCAATACTAAATCACAAAAAGCGGCAATATAAAAGCCGAACAAAAAGCAGCATCCCCCAGAGTGCGTACATGTGAAATATGCGAGGCGGCACCAAAGGGGCTGGGAGGCGGCTTGGGTCTGACAGTCCCGACAGACGCACTGACAGACAGGCAGACAGACAGGCAGACAGACAGACAGACAGACAGACAGGCAGGCAGACAGACGGACAGACAGTCGCATGTCAAACATTCTTTTGACACTTTGTCATAACATCTCGCAGTGACACTTGTCAGCAGTCGGATTTCACATTCGCAATTCGCTCGCTCGCTCGCATTTGGGATTGGTCCGTCCTTCGCTCCGCACACCTCACACCGCTGCAATCTTGATTTATCGCCCGTAAGCAAGTGGATATCCACACATCCGCAATTCACATTTTACTTATGCATCTTTTTAGCAATTTTCAATTTTTCTAATGATATTTGTTGCTATTCCAGACCCAAGTGAGACGCAGGCAGCCCTTGGCTTGAATGTCAGTTGAAAGAGAAATGAATAACTTATTGAATTTATAAGTTTCTCTGCGTTAAATAGCCCTTAAATTAGTACCAATGCAGCTAGGCCTCAGTGTTCATTCAGTGGAGTCTACTGTAATCAGTACAAATATTATAACTTAACTACTCAAAGCTAAACTGAATGATTAAACTTCCACGAAAGTTGCTACAATTTTGCGGGGCCTAACACAATTAGCGCTGGCGGGCAGGCTGAGGGCGCGGTTTTCTAGTTAACTGGCACGCTGACGGCCATTTATCAGGGGCATCTAATCTAATCCTTTTACTGGTCAAATAAATTAAAATGAAAAGCCTTTTTCGGCTGCGGCCGCCACTAAATTACGCCAAAGATAATTAACCTGTAGACTGTTTACGGCAGACAGAGAGCTGGCGAGCATGTATCTATGTATACACATACATATACACATACATATGCATGTATATATTGTAGCAGTATCTGAGGCAAGGACTCTTTATTAGGCCTTCGACCCTTGGAGCGGAAGCGCAAATGGGCGCATTGAAGCTGTGTAAGCGAGACGCTTTCGAGTAGCGCTGCGAAATTACAAAATGGCGCAAATTATAGCGCAGCAGACGAAGGACTATAGCGCCGACGACGGCGGCGTTGGCCATTTCCGTTCGAAGGCATTTTTCCAAATGAAGTTTGCAAGTAATCATGAAAAAGGTAATTTAATAAAAGCAAAATCGAGAAACATAAAACTAATTTACGGATCCGAAATTGCCTGTGAAAAGCGAGCAAAAGCCGCCGACGTCGCCGTCGCCGTAGGATGCCCCAAAAAAAAAGTCAAAATCCGCTGCAACAAGGCAACGTAGCCTAAGAGTTGTTGTAGTTCAAGGTTATGCTTAGCAACTACATTTGCCAGCCACTCAAAAGTCGACAGCATTTTGAGTTTAAAGAGTCTCGAAAGAGCCAGCTTCAACCAGGCGCAATAATGTACTTCGCAGGCTGCCCGAGAGAGCAACTTAAAGGGCAGAGGCAATTCAATAAAGGCCAACAAAGCAAATGACTAAGCTGATGTCCACTCGAAAGCTATATATATATATATATATATGTGGTGGGGGCAGGGCAGAAGATCACTTGAGAATGGGTTAAGTCCACACGGAAGCACAAAACATGTCCAGCCATTTCACGCAGCAACTATAAGCTGCTCCAGAAAAATGGAACAACTTGCTGACAAGCACACACACACACACATTCACACATGGAGAGCAGCACATCGAAGAATAGCTGGCAAGCATGGCATTCTATAGAGCTCTCTCGCCCTCTCCTAACCAGCTGCTGTCCTCTTGGCCTGACCAACCGCACGTATGACAAAACAATTTGGGAAGCTTATTTATTTTTTGGGTTCTTTTTTTCCGGCTCGCTCTTTGGCTGGCATCCAACAAAAATATTTGCAACAAAATGTTACAAGGCCAAAAACTGCAGCAAATATTGCAAATGCTAAAGGACAACATGATGTTAAAGTTTAAGCAAATACATATTCAGTGAGTGCGTGTGTGTCTGTGTGTGTGCTTACTCCCTAAGTATCCTTTTTAGACATTGCAGGCACTGACCGACATTGGCTTGCAATTTTATGCCAAGCTGATTTTGCAGCTAACTTGCACCACATGCGAGCCGAGCCGAGCCCATCCGAGTCGAGTATTTAAGCAAACTTTATGTATGTGTGTCGCTCTCCCTTTCGCCCCTTCGCTCAGTGTTGTGCACACTTTCTTTACATTTAAATCATTGAATGCTGCCTTAATGCCATTTTATTTCCTTGTGATGCAAAAAAGGCGTCTCAGCTGTAAACAAACTTTGCCCAAGCATTTGGCAATTGTCCGCATTGAATTGCAGCATGTTCTCAATGCGACATTTTCTAAGCTGATTTACAAGTTTTATGCAAGTGTCTTTTTGTGGCACATGTGTGAGTAAGATTACTAATACGCCACGTGAGACAAAGCTTTGCTCCATTAGCTGCAGCATTTATTAATAAAAATATATATTTATTTATCAAACTTTTATCATTCGTCCATACTCAATAAAATAGAATTAAATTTCCAATTCTTTTGATGACTTAAACTGGCAGCAAGAGAAATCGCATTAAATATTAGCTGTAAGTAACTCAAATCAAATATTACTAGCTAGTTATACAGCTGCATATATCTTTAGTAACTTCACATAGGCCATGACTTGGCAGCCCACTTCCATTCATTGGCTTCCTTAAGCACCTTCACTTGGCATATTTCCTGCCACAGCAGTTATGAAGCCCGTCATAAGCAGGTGACTGGCTTAAAGCACGCCAACTGGCTTCAACTTTATTTTTAACTTTGCGTCAAGTTTTCAAGGTAAACAAAGCGGCAGCGCTCCCCACTGAGTAGCAGCAGAAGCATATATATATATTTAAAAAAAAATGGAAAAAAATGAAAAAAAAAGGAAAAATTAAAATCCATTTTAATTTCTATTATGCAAATTTGGCCAAGTAGCTTCGCCAGTTGAGTCGTTGTCGTGCTGCGAACCTGCTAGCATGTTGACAATGCCGGCACACACACACACCACATATAGGAGGCACACACGGAACTGGTCTAGTCGGACTCTGTGCCGTGAGCCTCTCTGCTAGACAGCCTCGTTCTGAATGCATTCATAATAATGTCATTTGGGGAGGAGGGTGGAGGCTTTCAGCCAGTGTGTCTATAGCAGCTAATGCCACAGTCATGAGTGGAATATGGAGCCGTATCCTGCCCGAGCAAGACCCAAAAATATGAAAACAAAAATTCGCCTGCCACTTGCCAGTTTTAACAACTTAATTTGGTTTTTGTCAAAAATTGCGCTGACGCTTGTTCCATATTTGACATGGTTAATTCAATTCGGCTTGCATTATGTTTATGAAAATGTATATTTCACAAGGCGTCGCCCAATTTAAACGCTCGCTCGAGTGACAGGCAAGTGTGAGCACAGCGCAGAGCACCGCACGGCAAAGCAAACCGAAGTGGGTCAAAATAAAAAAATAGAAATGCGCCGCATTTCTCGCGGGTGACACAGACACAGACACAACACACACACACACATGGCATACGGACCATGGTGCATACATAGACAGCATGGAGCCGGGCCGCTGTGGCAAGCGAGCATGTTAAACAGTGCCCTTGCCACAACCACGCCTGCATCCACACCCACATACACATCCACACAGAAGCAGTGTGGCACAAGCCACAGCGGCCCAGCGGTGTCAGAGACGGCACTTTGACATTTTTGGAGCACTCTGCCGCGAGCAAAGTGTAGAGGCCATGCTCGAGTTTGAGTTTGAGTTTGAGTTTGAGTTCATGCGGTGGCGCCTCGCCTGAAAGGCAAATCATGTGCGGCCTCAACCGACAACAGCAACAACCAGGAACAGCAAATGCAAGCAAATAGAATAAATGGAGCAGCCGGGCACATGGGAAACAGTGGGTGGGAGCAGCGGCGTGGCTGCTCGTGCTGCGGCAGCTGCGACATTGATTTCGCATTTCGCATTTCGGCATTCGCCAGAGCCGCGAATCAGTTTACGTATGCCGCGAAATTCTCCTAATAAAATTTTATGATCAATGCCGGCGACGCGGTGTCAATTTTTATTGTTATTCCTTCGACATCATAAACTTAAAATCGATTAGCCAGGAGTCAAACGCGCAACGCGCAACGCTCAAGTGACAAAGTTTTATTTTGATTTATGGCCCGGAATCATGGCAACGCCTAGCGCCAAGAAATCAAAGTCATTGTCATTCGGCCAGATAAACCAAGTCAAGGCGCCACGCAAATAAATCATACAAATTAAACGAAGTCCAATGCAATTTGACTTTGCTTTTTTCTTATGGAATGAACAAAAAATTGCAAAAGTTCCGCACGAGTCGGCAACCGGAATCGAAAGCGACTTTGCGACAACCTGAACAAGCTGCCAGAGCAGATTGCGTAGCATTTTATGATGCGGCCAAAGTTTGTCCTGTTTTAGCTATACCCCCAGCTAGCAGCTGCCAAAGGGCTGACTGACTACGCCAAGCAAAGTCGGGTCTAGCAGAGCAAATATTGAAGTAAGCTGAATCTTCTTATAAAGTTGAAGGCTTTTTCAACTCATTTGCGTGGTATGTTTGGGTTGACTATCGACTGGTTGCTTGCTGATTTTATGCATTTAGTTTAATTGCATCAACTCACTGCAGATAAAAAGTTTCAAATTACAAGTATCTGTAGATAAAATGTGTTTACTAAGACAAATTACAGCTGTCTTTGAATAGAGCGATTTTTTGCGACCTTTCCATCAGCTGCTGCCCGTTCAAGAAATGCTAATAGCTCCGGCTCTCTTAGCTCCAAGACTCTGGAGAGCCCAGGTGCACTTGAGAAAAATCTCAAGAGGCTAAATATTTTAGACCGAATCCAAGAGTTGACCAAGAAATACCTTGACAGACTGGCCTTAGGCGTCTAAGTACTGCAGCCCAAAGATCTGCTAGCTCCAGCACTAGGTAAAGGCTCAGGCGCAGGCAGTTCTCTTGTGCAAAACTTAGATGCCTAGCTAGGCTGTTTGGGTGATAGAATGATCTCTCTTAGTACTTAGCAGCTCAAAGATCTGCTAGCCCCTGCCTAGGTAAAGGCTCAGACGCAGGCAATTTGGGTAATAGAATAATCTCTCGAGATATTTTTTTCCACCTTCTGGATATTGTCTCAATAACCCTGCTTCTCATGTACCACTTGGTAGTAATCTTCCTCAACATTATGCGCTGTAGAGCACACAGTCTGTTCAGATGCGTCTTAGCTGCAATTCCATACACCTGAATGACATAAAAGAGGCCAGCAGCTAGGATGCTTACCTTGTCCAGGGATAGATACATGACCTGACCTGACATGACATATCTTCTGAAGATGAGGCTTCTCTGCAGAACTACTCCCAGCCATAAATATTCAATCTAAAAACAAAACATAAATGCCTGAAGTTAAAAGATCTAGCATACTTTTGAGCAGCATAAGAACTGCGAGTTGCTTAAGCAATGAGTGAAGCATGCTTGATGTTATACAATGCTCCCCATTTAAGGGGTATGCGTGAGCATGTGTGGGTGTATTATGTAAATTGACTTCGCTCCTCGACATTTACCCCGCCTGCTCTGAATATTCTTCCTAAGTGTGTAGCCATTGCTTATTGTTGCGGGCATTTGTTTGTCTCTCAGTTTTGGTTTGCTTGTCCATAACATGCGCAAATAACATAATTTTTGGGCATTAAAATCAATTTTCATCGCTCCCCAGACGCCGTCACTTTTGCCACTCTCTTCCGATTCCTGGGCGGCGTCGTCGCAGTCAATTCTATGCCAGCCCGAACCGTTCCATTTGATATGAATTGGCCGCATTGTCGTGAAAATAATGCAAATAGCAATTTCTGGGATTGCCTGGTGTCCAAGCAACCAGCAAGCAGCAACTGCCATGCCCTCCGCCTCCGCAAGCACACATACAAACTCACAATGAAGCTATGTACTTTTACTATTGCCAGACTGGGCCTGGCTTTATGACAATGGGCCCACTTCCACTCACTACTGCCAGCCATGTACCAAAAAATTAACAATCAGACAATATTACGCATGGCCAAGCAAACTGTGGCTCGTCCTTGATGATGCATGATACGAAATATTGTCATCGACTTTAATATTAAAGTCGCGTCTTGTTGCCTTGAGAAATTTGTGGGAAAATCAATTCCTTAAAGGCTTACCAAAAGTGTCAAAGCAGCCGGAGTAGGGACCGAAAGGGTTTGCGAAATGTAATATACATTACAAAATAATATAAATGGGAAATAAGTATATGGCAAGCCGCGTCGAAGCGAGTCCGGGGTCTGGGATTTTCGTTGTGGGTACGAGCTTTCGGACTGGGGGAGAGCGTGTGAAAAATGAAAGGAAATGCTGCGACGCTGAGGCGGAAATGAAAATGCAGCTCAAGAGATGAAAGCTTAGACTCACCATTTAGCTCTAAGACCTAACTAGTGAGCTCTCATTTTCATCTTAAATCAAGACTTATTTATTGCTTATTCTTATATATTCTAAAATATTTCAAGTTCATCAGATTCTTCTGCAGTTCAGATTTGATGTGAGCTGCCTCTTTAGCCGTGTATCTGTTGCCCAAGTGAGCTTTGTGGGTATCACTAGATTTCTATATATCACCAAGATGCCCTTAAACCACGCAGCTTCAGTCCATCTTTCCGCTCATCTTGTTGCTGTGAAAGTGCGCAATGGAGCCCCAATGCCTTGCTGCTTAGAGATAGTTTGCTGGAGGCGCGCAGCATCCAATTAAGTATTTTTAATTTAGCTTCTTATAATGTGGTAACCTGATAGTGTCTATTAAATGATAGTATATAAAACCTAAAGATTGCTTCGACATTTACGTAGCTTTAGTTATATACCTGACTTTTGCATTATATAAGATATCTTATGAAAATAAACGTCACTTTCGTTTTAATCCAAAAGCAAATCAACAATAAATTTTTAATATTTGATATAATAATAATTAATATAATATTTAATATTTTAAATAATAATATAATAATATTAAATAATAATAAATAACTTTAATATTTGATATAATTTTGATCATTATAAAAGTATATCTTTCAAATATGCCCATTCCTAAGTGTGCTAATTAATCATAGCATCTTAATAAGAATTTATTGGCTTCTGAGAAATGAGTTTGTTTGCTCAAGTTGTAATCCGCAAATAATTCAATCGTCGCATTTGACTTTAGATTGTAAGTCAAGCGTTTAATTGGCGACACTGGGGAGCTCGTGATTTGTGCTAATTGCGAGGCTGAAAGGCCCTCAAAGGCAGCATTTAGCTGCAACAAGAATGAAGAAGAAGTGAAACGTGTTATTACGCAGTACCGATGCGACTGTTGAGCATGGGCCAGACAATGAAGAATGTGCAGACAGCTAAGACCCCAGACCAAGGACCGTGGACCCAGGATCCCGGACAAGGGCTCACATTCACATTCGAAGCCATAGCCAGACCCAGTCCCATTCCCATTCCCATTCCCATTCATATTTCATGGGCCGAAAATTGCTGCGTGTTTGTTTGGCTTTTCACACCAACTTTTTAGCTGCCGTCGTCTGGCTGGGCTTTGGAGGAAGGGCAGCGGCGGCGGCGGCTCGAGAGGCTCAAGGGCTGGGACAAAAGGACCAATTGTCACGGGGCCGTTCCAGAAATGAGTCATTAAGCAATAAACAAAGCACTTGCTCGAAAGGGGAGACGCACAAAAAATGCACGGAAATGGAGAGGCAAAAAAAGAATTTGCACACGCGCTATCAATTTGTTGGACAACAATGGGAGCAGGGATACGCTGGGAGTCCTTTTCAGGCGCGTGCCAGCAATCAAAAATAATAAACACCCCTAATTTTAAGAAGCGGTTGAAGAAAATTTGTTGACGTACTTTCCGCATTTCGTGTTCGTTCTGTGCCGTAGCCGTCTCATTAAAATCAACACTAGCACCATGATGATATGCCAGGCAACGCAGCATCATTAATATTTTGGCGCTTAGGCAAATGCAGCCGTCAGCCAGACAGTCAGACAGCTAGCCATTCAACCACCCAACCACCCAGTCCAACTCTATTCGTCTCCATTTGGTCGACCACCCGCTGCGCTCGCTGCTGTCATGCGCCACCGAGAACACAATG
Source organism: Drosophila hydei (assembly GCF_003285905.1). Classification (NCBI taxonomy): domain Eukaryota; kingdom Metazoa; phylum Arthropoda; class Insecta; order Diptera; family Drosophilidae; genus Drosophila; species Drosophila hydei. Next base: position 4,572,524 of record NW_022045656.1, read on the forward strand.
CCAGGATGACGCATTGTTTCGTCCTGTGGGGAGGACAACACACAGAGATTTGAATCTTTGCGCCATTGTTCGCAGCATCGAAATAATGCCATCTCATGCATATGCATTCCCGAATAGAATATGTGATGCTGCTGCTGCTGCTGCTGCTGCTGCTGCTGCTGCTGGTGGTGCTGCCAGCGCGAGCGGATGCCAATGGTTATTTTATGCCCCTGCAGAGAGTGAGAGACAATCAAATGTGATGTCACAGTGAGCCAGGAAATAAAACCGCTCTGTTTAATATGCATATGCAACGTGATTCCATTATTATCAGACAGTTTGCCATTAACAGATAAACAAAATTTCATTTGTGACGCGTCCTTTGAACACTGATAAATGCGAACTTTCATCGATGGCTCCCTTTAGCAGTCGACTTTGAGGCTGATATTGAAATTGGACTAATGTCAACAGCAAAAACTACTGCATATTTTAAGGAGCAGGCATATAATAGATCAGCTATAATCGAGTTCGAACTGTAAGCCAAAGCCAAAAAACTTGAACTTATGAAAACATTTAAAATGGATTTTTCCCTTGACAAATATTTACGAGCCTTTAATAAAGCCAGAGATAGAAAATATATGCATAAAGTTGGGAAATAGGAAATATTATCGTTACGCAAGTGCTTTGGGATTTTTATTTGTTTTTTTTGTTGCTTTTTTTCTACCGGAGATATTTGAAGCGAATAAAAGCACTTATATTTACCGCTAGTTATTTAACTAGCTGTTTGCTGGCAGCTTCGCAGCAACAACAAGGCAGCTGATGTCCTGTAGGCACCACCCAACGCCCACGTTCACTTGTGGCATTGTTTTGTCCTAATGCTTGTCGAGTCGGTTTGGATTTCGAGTTCGAGCTCGGCAGGTCGCGTTCGTTCAAGCATTGCTCTATTGGTTTTCCCCTTCGATGCGTGCTAAAAGTGTTTTTCTTTCGGCAGTGTGGGTGCTGGCAGGCACCTGCGGAAACCTGAGTAAACAGCAGCAGAAGGAGGAGAAAGAGTCATGGCAGCAGCAGCAACAGTGGCAATAAAAACAACAACAACAACAACAATGACAGGCACTTAAAAAGCGGGACGCTTTGAACTTGACGCTGTTGGCCGTTGTATGTTTTTGTTGGCAATGTTATTGCTACGCTGGCAGGCACTTTTCGCCGGGGTTTGTTATTTGGGGCGGTGCGGGGGCGTGTGGATTTATTTCGGCTTTCGATATAGTTTCAAGGTTATACTCTGCTCAGCAAGCGTGCATCCTGTCAAGTGCCTTTGAAGTGGTCAGCCGGATGCCGTCGACTTCAATCTATTGAAAATTAAATTTGCATTTGTATGAAATGAAATGCAAAGCGCGCCACGTATTCGACCGCAGCAAAGGCTAAATTGCACGTCGATGTAATTACTCTAATGGCATTTGACTTCTGCAATTTAGTAGTCGCTGGTTAATGCCAAGCAATCTCTAGCTTTACAGAAATCAATCCATCGATATTGTTAGTTAAATGAAATCTATCCTCCTCAGAAAAGATAAGTAAATAATCCACAACTGCTGTTCAAAATGTATCAAAATGCATTCTCTATCTGCATTATGCGGAGCTCCCAACTATGCTAAAATTAATTAATTAATTCCACATTTTGGGAAGCCCATTCAAAGCAGCAGCAGCAGCAGCAGCAGCAGCAAAAATCTCATACATGCAAAAAGATTATCAGAGCAGCTGGTTTTGGTCCAGCTGGTGCATTGAGAATTTAAGGGCCGCCAGTAAAGTGCTGCAACTACTAGTATAAAATATTTGCAATTTAATTAAACGAAATTAAACAATCTTGCCAGCATTTGTGCAAACATGTGTGCCAATTGTGCTTGTAATCTAAATTTGTAAGTTTGCCATCTAAGAAGCAGAACTAGCAGTAGCAGCAGAGGAAGGAGCAAAAGTGGAAATAGTCTAAGACGAAGATGTTGCTATAGCTACACAGCTACCTCTACAACTTGTGCTGCTTGGCTGCAAGTTTTTGGATTCGTTGCTGTTGCTGTTGCTGTTGCTGTTGCTGCAGCTTTTGTGGCAATTGGTGGCAAGTTTCTGTGAATGTGTCTGCCTGGCGGCAGCAGCACAAAGGACCCAAAGAGAACCAGTAACAGTTGCATGTCCTGCAAAATTCAAACAAAACTGAGCAAAATTGGGAAGGAAGCAATAAATGCAAAGTAAAGTTTTGTTTCTAATGACGTTGATAAAGGCACAGAAAAATGGCAGAACAAGAAAACGAGAAATCAAACTAAATGAAACTCTAAATCGATATTTGATATACCTTACTGCAAGTATATATATACATCTAGAGGGAATGCAAAATATTTGCATTAAATATTCGCATGGGCAAAACTTTTTAATGAATTTATTTTCTTGGTGCCATTAAAACAAACAACATTTTCTTGTTTCGTTCTCTCGCAACTCCTTGGCCCCGCTGCTCGCACTTCTTTCATCTGGCTAAATTTACGGCGTTTGCCAAATGGCACCGAAGAACAAAAAGAAGAAGAAGAATCATAAACATGCAACTAAATGGGCAAACACAGTGCAAAATTTACAACAAAAGTTAAATCCAGTGCGCAGCTCCAGGTGTGGCCATAATTGAAATAAACGCGCTTTTAGTCCAAACAGGTGGGCAGGAGCCAACAACTGATGCATCAGAGGACGACCCAATTATATTACAATGAACTACAACAAATAACGCGCCAGCTGCTAGCTCACAAACGATAGCCCCTGCCCGATAAGAGTCATATCTTTCCATACTCAATTGCAGCTAATTAGGCTAAGTCATTGACTTTTAATGCCTTACGAGCGTAACATAATTAAGATGTCTATCTCGGAAGCCGCTCAAATGCATATGAATAAATATGCCAATGAGCAGTTACCAAGCCTTGACCCACAGCTAGCCTGACTGCTACTAGATAGTAAATGTTTACTTGAATCACACAATTCAAGTGGAACATAAAATGCGTATGTTAGGTACATATCACTCTATAGAGTGGACCACTGCTATTAAAATTCTTGATTCATGCATTCAGTTCACTTTTAAATAATCAGAGCTATTTACTTTTTTACTGAACAATTTATCAGTAAGACAAACATGCTCTCATCTTCTCTTGATCAATTGCTTGAAATGGTTTGAGCAGGCAGCAAGGTGAGCTTGCTTATTTTCTGGCAACATTTTAAGGCACATTTGTCTTCGAAACTCAATTAAAGTAAATTGCTTACAAAATAAACACTCTACAACTCATTAACCTGAGAGTAACTTAACAATGTTGTTATACTCGTTCATGTAGCTAATATAGTATATTGGTTTCGTGCAAGGTCAGTCTTGCTGTTCGCCTGTGACTGAAGCCACTATACTCTATATTATACATAACAGATCGGAATATATGCCCGTTGGTACCTTCGTCTCTACCCTCTAGGGACATGACTAATTGGAAAATACCATATCTAGTTTAATCGTAGTATTTTATTTAAAATTTTATAGGATTGAAAGTTGGCATATTTTTTAATTGCTTTTCTTATTTGCAGTCTGTCTTATACTAGACAATAAACAAATTTGTTAACAATAATATCACGTAACCGAATGGCTTAGGCTCAATCCATATATTTATCTACTTTACATATTTATCTATTTCTGTGGGGTAGGTCTAGGACATGTTGCTTGAGTCATCCAGTAGTCTTAGTGCTAGAGCATTGTCGAGGTTATGTAGCTTATTCATGTATCTGTTTGCATATAGTTGTATTTCTTCTTTAACAAGGGGCAGCTTAACATCTTTGTGAATATTATAATTAGTTACGTATAAAATATAAAGTGAAGAACAATTGTAAATTGTAAATTTTAGAAGCATTAAAACCCGAAGAGTAAAATTAAGTAAAAGAAATGAACCAAATTGGTAAAAACTGTATCTGCTACAGTTTGACAGCTAGAAACTTGTAAATTAATGACAAAGTTATAGTTAAGCTTCTCTATTGACTTACCAAAAATTATATATATTTATACTTAACGTCCCGATAAACTAAATAAAATGTTATGTTCCAAGGTTTTAGAGCTTGAGCTACAATCACTGCAGTTGCATCATATGTAACTCCGTCTCAAGACTTACCAAAATGATTTTTGTAACATGAACGGGTATTGTGCAGTAGGCAACAGTCTTAGCTGTTGTTATTAGAAGAACATGATTTCTAGCCAAACTCAAGCAAAACAAAAAGCTTACAAAGCAAACACCACACTACAGCTCATTAGCGTGAATGTAAGTGAAAAATGTATTTGTTATCAGAAATATAATTGATTAATCCCGGAGCGAGAATTGTCTGATGTCAAATCGTTTGCAACTTTGATAATATTTTGTAATAACATTGACTTCAATATTATCGCATGCATGCAAATTATAATTCGTGTCCTGTGGCTTGCCGGCTGATTGCGAATTGTGAATTCAGAGCGCACATCATTTGTATTAATTTGAATGCCTGCTGTCGCTGGATTTCTGTTTACAAGCTGATAATTTGACACGCAAATATTATAAAGGCATCACATTGCCGTGTTGTCGTTCAATTAATTTATAATAAATAAATAAGTAAAAGTTGCGATGCCAATGCAAATATGAGACACTCATAACTCTGCCTGTCAATATGTGTTAAAATCATTTACACACAAATGCACACATGCACACACACTTACACACGAATGTCTGCTGTGGGCCGACATAACACATTTAATTAATTTAATATATATATAATAAAAGTAATGTTTAAGCAGCATTAATGCCGTTAATTTGGGCTACTTTTCATTTGCGTTCAATAAATTATGAAGGTAAAAATGAAAATGACAAGACGTTTACATACCCTCTAATATAAATGCCAATTATAAAAATGATTTTTGTTGCATACTTTTGGGCTTGGCCACATTTGGAAGATATCTAAAGGAAATAGGCTTATTCATTGAAAGCAGTTAAAAGCAGTTCATGGCAAAGCAGTTAAATAGAGTTTGATTAATTTAAGTAATTGCTAGAATATGAAAGCAGATTTTGCAAACAAGGCAGGCAAAAGGGACAGCTAATACATTGACTGAAGACAGGCCACATCATCTGGTCATGTCATGCCTACGGCACACAGCGAAACATTTTGTCATTTTCGTGTAAGCGTCAAATGCCAAGTGAAGTCGCATTCCAAACAGAGCAAGTCGTGGGTGTGTGGCTGTGTATCTGTGTGTGTGAGTGTGTCATGTCCCGTGTCAAGCAATTTACAAGTCAAAGGCACGGAAAGCAAGTTTCTGACAGGCCAAACAGCAGGAAGCTGGGCCGTTTATCGTTTGTGCTCTACGGCAAGTAAAAGGAGACGCATTCCTTTCAATTTCAATTCCAAGAAATCCTCATCATCATTGGCTTAATTAATACCAAAGACGTTCAAACGCTAAGCAAGAGCTTGATTTTGACATATGAATAAGTTGTTAGACAATTCAGTTTTATTCTTCACGGAATCAGAGCAGCCGCAGCGTCTCTCAATTAGTTACCTCACACAGGACGCTTAAGTATATTTAGTTAAAGCTTTAATAAAGTGCTCGGCACGTTCTGTTAGCCAGTAGCGATTAGTGTCACGCCTATCGAGTGCTGCCTGTAGTTGAGCCTCACATTTGTCAAGGCCTCTCAATTGCTGTCTCAATTGATTGTCCTCGAGCTCTGTGATTAAATCGCCGATTATCTTATTGAGCAGGATTTGAATTTGCTTCAAACTGAATTTGCTGCTGCAAAGTAGAGAGAGAAGGGGAGAGAGAGTGAGAGAGTGAGTGAATTAAATTGAATATACTCAGCTTACTTGATTGCTTTGGCATGCTGCAGAATGTAATCGGCGATCTGTGTTGCTATATGCTTGCGTTCCAGAGCCGATGTTACAGTTTGCACATAATAATCGTAGGCGAGCTTATCAGTTGCCTGCATTAAGTAGTCCAAAAACGGTTTCAACTGACCAAAATCTCGACTACAGCCAAGGGCTGTGGCCCAGGCACTCTTTTTAGGATCATCATTCGTGTTTTGAAATTGTTCGAATATCGACTGAAAGAGCTTATTGTTGCCCTGTTCAATGTTCGTACAATCCACAATGCCTCGATAGTCGACAGGCACCTGCATGCTACGTAGATATAGCTCGTCATCGTGTCTGAAGCGGTCAGCCCGACTAATGCACTCGGCCACATCATAACGACAGGACTCCCTATAGGCCAAGCGGTAGAGGGCAATTAATGGACTTGACTTGGTTATTAACTCCACAGAGCTCAGCTGAGGAGCACGGACGAAGAGTGGTGTCACTAGCTTTCTCATGAAGATCTGCAATGGATGAGAGTAGATAATACCTAGTTATATCGTAGATCATTTGAATAGTTTACTCGAAAGATTCTTTCTTGTTCGCCTCTCAGCAGCACCCCACGATTGTTGAGCACACCAAGGACTCTGTTCCAGGGCAAAGGTTCAGACTCGCGCGGCAAATACTCCAGCATAGCGAAGGCCAGGTCATAGCTCTGCTCTCGGTTGGAGGACAGCATTAAGAGATCGTCCAGCAACTGGGCTCGGTTAAGAATATGAATAGAGTCATACTGATCAGAATTGAGTGTTTTGATAATCATTCGCCAATTGCGCTCATCGTAGTTGACACGAAAAAGGCTATTCACTTGGGGATTCAGCATGATCCACTCTTTAGGGGAGGAATCATTGGTTAGCCGCAACGTTTTCCCACTACTTGGACACTCAAGCCAAGACTGGGGCTGAGTTTCGTTAAAGTTCAGTTGGCGTTGATTGACAAACGTAAGCGGGATCCACCAGCAGCTGTGCTCCACGCTGTCAGCTGCAAGCTTGAACCGAGTTTGATTCAGCCAGACAGTATTTGAGCTATAATTCCTAAGCACAGTCAGAAGCGGATAACCCTTTTGCAATGTCCAGCTGTCCATAACGGTGGCCCAACGAATGTCCGATGCTGAGGGGCTCTTTAAGTCCGCCGCCTCTTGCAGGGCCTGCCAGAGATCCGCCTGCTTAACACTGCCATATGCATGCCTCTTTAAGTAGCTCCGTATACCAATATAGAAGACCTCATCGCCCAGCAATTTGTGCAGCATGCGCATCGTTAGTGATCCCTTTTCGTACACATGTGAAGAGAACTGGTTCAGTATGCTGTTGGCATCCTGTACATCCTGTGAGATAGCAATTGTATCGTTAAACATATCCTTATAGAAGAATGTATCCAAATCGTTAGCTATTCCGCGCTGCAGGCTGCCCCATTCAGGCATAAGAGCATCGAGGGTCAAGTAACCGAAGTACGTGGAGGGACCCTCTTTTAGCCAAAGATCGTTCCACCAATTTAAGGCCACCAAATTACCAAACCATTGATGAGCATATTCATGTGCCATGGTTCTAGCCTTGCTCTCTTTATTTTGCGTTGTCTCCTCAGCGTAGTGGGCAAATCTTGTCTCCTTGAACGTGACCAGGCCCCAGTTTTCCATGGCACTAAATTTGTGCGTTGGCAAGGCCAGCTGATCAACCTTCCCCAAGGGAAATGCGAACTGAAAGAGTTTCTCCAAATAGCTTAATACTTTCGGTGCAAAATGCACACTGAAACTGCTATCTTTAAGAGCATTTGGTGGCATCCAGCTGCGAAATGAGACGTTGTTGTGAGTCTCGCTCTGCAGGACTGGCACGCTGGTTAGATTGTGCACGGCATAAGCCACAAGATAGGTGGAGGTGCTGAGCAGTGGTTCATGCTCGCACCACACATAATGCTCAAGTGTTTCACTGAAATGGGAAATGAGAGTTCGAGTCACAAAAGATCTTTTCGTAATAGCCAAAGACTTACTGATCCACACATTTACTGACGGGCGTATTACTTAGTCCTGTATAGTTCTTATGATAGCCCAGAGTAATTCGAAAAGTGGCTCTCAGATGCGGCTCATCAAAGCAAGGAAAGGCAAGTCGTGCGAAAGTTGGGGAAAATTGAGTTGCCGCCAAGTAGCTGAGAGAAAAATACGAAATATAATAATTAATTATATATACATATATATATATATATATACATATACATAAATATATTTATATATAATATATAATATGCAAAAAAAATATATTAATTTATTGTCCGATTGCTTTTATACCCACTGTGTTTGGTTCGTCCTTGCGTCGCTAAAGGAGCTCGAGTAGTAGCCCACATTATTGGCATTTAACGGAGCACTGAAGGGTATGCTCAATGTGTACTGCTCATCGATCTGCAATTCCCCAGCCAGATGCATAGTGTACAACTCACGAGTGTTATTTCGCTCAATGCGGCTTATGCTGTAACTTCCACTGCCATTTGGCGATGGTGACAAAGTGATGTGTGCTTCATCTAAAGTCAACTCCTTGGCATGCAGTGTTATAGCTCTTGTGCGATGCAGCACTTTGAAATCGATCTTCACATAGCCCTCGAAACTCAGATTGTGGGCTCCATTCAGACGGGTTAATATACGTAGATCATAGTGCAGCGGCTTGAGTGCATTGGGTAAACGATACGAATTATCGTGCGATAGTACGAGCGCAGGCAGCAAAAGGCTCACAAAGTAGCGCACTAATTGTTGCATGCTGTGTTGAGTATAAAGGAAACAGGTTAGAAAGCTCTTGTCGGGAGTGTCCGACTACGAGATACCCTGAACCCGGGCTAACATACAAATGTTGCTATACATATAGAAAGCTCACGCACTACACCAACACATATATAAGTAAAGCAGCTCTAATCGGGACTGCTCGACTACGAGCTACCCTGATGCTCAACCTGAGTGCATCTGTACATAAATATACTCAGAACACGCGCAATAGTAAACGGTCGCTCATCTGAGTTCGGCAGCTCTAGTTGGGTCTGTCTGCTGATTATCTGCATGATAATTTAACTATATACATACATATGTAAATACTGATTAAGGAAATGTATGTCATTTCATAGAACTTGACTCACTCTATTAGTTTACTTGAACCTACATCTGGATCTCTTTACAAAAAGGCAGCACTCTTTGGCCAAGACCATGATCTTTATTCAACTATAGTTACCAAGGCAAGATTGATAATGAGAGATTTGAGTCAGAGTTCTGTTTGTTATTGTGTTCAGTTTCGGCAATTTGAAATTTTATTTTTTATTTTATAACTGTTGATATGTTTAAGTTAACTCGAGCCTTTTCTTCGCCTCTTTTTCGCCAAAATCTTACAAAATGTTGGTGGCAAAATCGACATATCATTAGTCAAGTACCCCGAAATCGAGAAGTTAGTTGCATGAGCTACCGCCGACCGGGTTGGCGGCCAGCTCTGCGGTATTGGCTCAGCGGTCTGCGGTCACGCTATTGCATGTGGAAGCTGCGACGTGTGCTCGGCCCCGAGTTTGATGAATTTGACTTTTTAGTGGGCGTACGGCAGGCGGCAACCCTGATGATCGAGGCGGTGCGCCAAGCGAATTGGAAACGCATACGCAGCTGCTGCACGGATCAAGGCGCCTGTGTCATTTATCGCCTGACGCAGAACCAGCGCAATTTGCAATACACGAAGCTGGTGCGCTTCGAGAGCCAGCACCTGTGCCAGGTGATGCCCATTTCCGTGCAGCGGCTAGTCGAGCAGGGACGCCGTTATGTCTACGCGAACATTGTGTTTGTGGGCCTGCGTGACCTATGCGATTTTGCCAGTTCTAGGGAGCAGCAGGAGATGCTGAAACAGATTAGGGACGTTCTACAGGGGTCGCAGATCCCAGAGCAAATAACACCAACACATCGCCGCATTGTTCTGGGTGAATTCATGTTGACCCTGCGCAAAGAGCTAGCCGAGTCCGAAAGCGAGGAGAACGAGCCCAAAGACTGGCTGGTTGACGCCTACAATATATTTGGAGTTAAGCTGGTGAACTACAGTCCCGTAACGTTGCAGTACCGTATCATTGAATTCCTGAAACCAGTTTAAATTCCCCGAATGCTCAGCTCTAGCTGTACGGCTATTGACCGTTCGGTCACCTTATCAATTATTTCAATTCTCGCTACGTGTTGCTCCAAAAATCGTGCGCTACATCCAAATTAATAAATATTCTAATTCGGCACCGCTCAATAACACGCACGTCTGTTCAGTGGCTGTCGCCGATGTTGACTGAACGCCCCATCGACTGTTTTGCACTCTTTATAATGCTCGAATGCGCTTTTTGTAACATTTTTGGCTATACACATGGAAGATGTAGCTGAACTGCACAGTTTTTATAAATTTCATATTGGCTTTTCAATTAAATTATATTAAATCATTTATATAATCATTATATAAATGTGATGTGTGAGGGTGGCAAAGCTAATCGTCTTTTCGGCAATCTCAATATTGTATGTATCTTGATTAAAATTTTGAAAAAGAAATACTTGCAATTTAGTCCTTGAATTCCCCAGTAGAACTGGGTCTGAGGGCCTTAGACCGGTTCTAAGGTATGTGCTGGTAGGGCACTCCTGAACCCACTCATAATATGAAATTGAGGCTGTTCATATTCTTGATCAGGTTTCACAGCTCAGTTTAACTGGTATAATGGAATAAATAACAGTTAAAAATTTGAGTTTCGAAATATTGATAACGTTTTTAATTTGCAGCATTTGCCAAACTTATACTGAGAGTATGATTGAAGGGCAAGCTGAGTCACGTAATAATCGGATTTTGTAGCCATTAAGATATATATGCCTAATTATATATCTTTGTGGCTACGTGTGCCCAGGTAACTGAGCTTGCCCTTCAATCATACTCGCAGTATAACATTTGGCCAACAGGATTTGCGTTAACAGTTGCTTTACTCTGCCCCTGGCCCCTCTTGCGCCTTCAGCTGTTGGCACGCACGTTATTTTGGCCCTTTGGGCTCTGTGGAAAAATAAACTATTCTCACACTTCGTGCTCGGAGAGAATCACGCCGTGTCGCTTTCGAAAGGCACATAAAAAATGGAGGGCTTAATTAAAGAGCAAAAATGTGCTGCGATTTTCCGCTTTTTTAACGCCAAGTGCAACTGCCCCCCTACCCAACGAGACGAGGAGAAATGGACAACATTTGCAAAACTACACAAAAAAGTAAAGCAAAAAAACTCTACTTAGTGGCGACTTTTTATTTGCTGTTGTTCCTTGGCAGCAGCAGCAGCAGCAGCAGAAGCAGCAACTATTTCAAATGTGCCACGGAACGAGCTCATGTGTCTTATTGCGCCCTTTTCTTTTGGATGGTGAAACATTTTTTGTTAATTAAAGCGACGGCAAGTAATGAAAAACTCACTCAAGTGCTCATTAAAACTGAACAGTCTGTGTTTTGTCCAATAACGATGTGGGCGTTGGTAAATGCCAGTGAAATACAAAACTAATGTGCGCCATAATAGTTGACACCCTACTTATATACGTACTTCAATCGACCAGCTTAGAGATAATCGACAGCGTTATGCAGCGTCTTTCATATCTCTGTTGGGTCTTAATATTGTTAGTAAACATGGGACTTTAAGACTTTGCATGTCCCAACTATCAGTCAGTCTGTCAGGCAGCTGAGTCAGTTTATGATATATTCTAATATATAATTATAAAGTAAAGTGTTTAGTCGGCTGCACGCGACCATTAAATAAATCTAACTATATAGCAGATCCATAAGCAGACTAACTCTAACACTCGATAATCTTTTACAGCTGTAGAATATTTAAAGACTTAGTGGACTTATCATGCGCCAATAGGCATTAATATACACAAGTTGCAGGTTTATATGACGACCCAATAATCATGTCTATATAGCATGCAGGCTGATTTCACTATTGCTGAAGGATGCCTGTGGGAAGCTGCTGAGCCTCCACTCACTTACAAAGGCTTTGTCAATTTAGTCCGTGTCGTTCATGTAAATAAAGTTTAATTTATAGATGACCATTTCTGTAGAGATTCTTGAAGACAAAGAATAGAAGTTATAAGTAGCTTTGCTTGTGAGCGCGACACAGCGAAAGAGCAGATAGAGCTAAGAGATCTTATTAGAAGAGTGCCGAACAATGCCTGTATCTCTTCTTCATAAAACTCATCCAGCAAGGTTAGATGACCCCGTTGAGGTAGCTGCAACGCCCAAATTTAAAGACAGTTGATCAAGGCACGTTGGCAATCGTAGTAAATCAAATGACATCTAAATGAATTTTTCAACTCACTTACAAAAGAACAAAAAGTTATTTGTAATTTTATGCTGGAAAATGCAAAACTTTGCAGTTAAATTAACGAGTTAGAGCTCATCACACGCTGTGTGTCAAACGATGCACTCATAAGAGGCATCAACTTTGAGTGATGTACGTTAATACCAGCCTCGAAGTCCGCCTCCATGGAATCATAGCATTCATAGGCACGTGGCGCACATGGAGTTTATTTACTGACTGAATATACTTTACGGATAATTGTTATTCATTAGTTCGCACACTAATTCAATGCACATACTTATATTTCAATTCATATATATATATATATGTGTTTGTTTGTGTAAGCTCGTATATTTATGTGCCTTTATGGTGTTAAACTATACAAGCCAAATGGCGGGAATCCATCACAATTTACAGCGCAAACGGACCAAAGTTGGCAATAAAATTTAATTTATATCCTGTGGAAATGCTGCTGCTGTTTGTTGTTGTTGCTGCTGCTGTTGCTGCTGTTGTTGGTGTTGGTTTAGCCCCAGCAAAGGCAAACGCGTTCGAGTGTTTGCAAAACATTTAATTCCATTTTCGATTGCTGTGGAATGTATGCAGCCCAGTCTCAGTTGGGGTTGGGGTTGTGCCACATGGGCCACAGACTGGCATATTAATGCCATAGGGTTGCACTTGGGGGCTGGGGCTTTACAAGAATGCAATTGCAAATTCCCGACAAATTTGAAATTTGAATTGGCAAAACTACCTGACAGACAAGTAGACAGCCAGACAGACAGACACGCAGACAGACACACAGACAGACAGTCAGCCTGGCGCTAGCCTAGTGTCATTTGTAAACGTTGTCCAGCATCCACTCGAACAGCATTTGTTTGGGTTACGAAGCGCAGTCCCTCCCGCTGCTGCTCCCAGCACACTGTACACTGGATGAATCAGGGCAATTGAAGTGCTTTAAAGTGCTGCATAGCTGGCACATAAATAAATGTTTGCACATTTACTTTACCTTCTCTCTGTCTTCTACTCTATGGCTATGGCTGGTGTTGGGCATGTTGCCGCTGGCTTCGATTCGTTGCGCTTCCTGTTCCCAGCACGTTCATAACTCAACTCTGGTGCTTGTGGGTGGCCGTGCTGTCTGACGCTTTATTTGCTTGTAATTTGAAGCCGACTGTGCTGCAATCTCGATACAAATCCTCAGCAGCTCAAAAGGCAACTTGAACTGCACTGCAATGCAGCTAAAGGACTCTGAATTCCCCAGTGCAGCATTGCCATAACTTTGTATATTGTAATGGCAATACGATTGACCGAATCTGCCACAAGGATACTAACATCCATCACATGCCAGTCACCACTGCGAGTCACTAATTTCCAAATCAAACTACTTCAGAGGACCAGACGGATGCAGTAATACGACAACTCTGCTGTTTAGCCAACTAGTTGATGATGATTAGTGTCGGACGAACCCGTTCACCTAATGTGCACATTATCAGATGTTAGCCAGAGAAACGGCCTAGCTGAAAACTATAATATTCTATATAAAGTTGAGCTCAGAACTGAAACGTTTCATTACTATTCCTAAGTCTTTAAACATAACTGAAACAGTTGTCAGATATCAACTGTTGAAATTGCTTTAATGTTTAGTTGTTGATAGATAAAGCTGCTTTGCCTCCTTATTAGCCATTTCATTTATCATTATCCACTTCACTTATCCTTATATACTTAACCCAAAGAAGTTCCATTAAATTGTTCTAAGAGTACATTCCTCTTGAATCATTCAGTTTGATTATTTTTAAACTCTTTCCTAATGAAACGTTGCCAATCTCTAGAATTAGATAGGGCTCGCAAGCTCAACAAAGTTTTTTTCTGAGCATGGATTGGCATTGGAAATGGGTATGATAAGTGAAGTTATATTTGCAGTTGACAATGCTTTGACTCTTTTGCCTTTTTTTGGGGGCAGTTAGCAAAATGTCACGTAGCAAATGTGACAGCGTGGTCAACATAATGAATGGTTACCCCCACCCCGGAGCGCAGCAGCGAAAAGTGCAGCTTGGCGCAGGTGCATGTGTTATACTCACTCTGTGTATGTGTGTGGGTGACTTTTGTGCTACTATAACACATGCACTTTGGGAGTTCATGTCTCTGGCATTGATTGCCTTGGCGGCGATTGCAATAACCCAACTGCATGGCAGAGAGGGCAAAAGCGCGCCCAAATGTCACGACATTACAGCGGGCATTCGAGTCTGCTTCTGGCAACGGATCCAAAAATGTGTCCATGCACGTGACACTTGAATGCAATTTGCAATTTGATTTTCTTCCTCCTTCTTCACAGTTGCAGTTCCAGTTGTTGGCTGCATAAGTTCATGTGTCCAATTGATTTCTGCTGCTGTGTGTGTGTGGGTGTTAACTCTGTCTGTGTGTGCCTTCGTATTGGCGTCTTTACATTGTTACACTTGACCAATTCGTATTGCAATTACACACCTGAGCGTAGCCATCTGGCCATTTCCCTTCCCCTCCCGCTTCGCCTGCTCCAGCACACAGTTGACTTTTGTGTGCTGCAATTGGCGAACAACGATTTGTGTTGGCTTTGCGTTGTTTGCCAATTCGCAACTTCTCGACCAGAAATAAAAGCCAGAAGACGTTGTTTAGTGAGCCACTGCGACTCCGAGTACTTTTTAAGTTATATTCGCTTTAATAGACTCTAATGAAAAGTCCGAGTTGGATAATTACAAGTGGTTGTCATCCAACCCACTCATTACCCACTCGAATGGAGCTGCGCGTTTCCAATAAAATTGATTGCGTTTTCTCTGCTGACTCTACGAGTGTTTGCACTTAAAAGCTCCTCCAGCAGAACAGCCCTGACATTTGATTTAAATGGAGCGCTTGTAACCGGACATAGGCCAACAAGTTTGCCTGTCTGTTTATTTGTGGTTCATTTAGCTGCCGCCGCATTTCCAGCAGCTAAATGACCTTCAATGGGCTGACATCCACACGGCTAAGTGCGTATTCTACTTCATATTCAAAGGCTTCCTTCCTTCCTAGCAACAGCACTCTTGTGGTTACTCACGTGCCAAATCAATGGGATATTTCATTTTGTTAATTAACGCCGTGATAATTGAATGTGGCACCAGCTGCCAAGCTTGACAAGCACTTGAACTGAACATACTTCTAACTATAAGTAGCTTTAGTTAAGTTTAAGAATTGTCAGACATTTGCCCTGACAGCCAGCTGTGAAACTTGACTAGCAGTTTAACTGAACACGTTTGCATTAGCATAACATAAGATGTTAAAATTGACAAGAACTTTAACTGAACTGAAGTTAACTTTAAAGATTTGAATAGATGTCTTAATGGATAATAATTGTGCATGACACTAGCTGCTAAACTTGACAAGCACTTGAGCGGAGCATACTTCTAACCATAAGTATCTTTAGTTAAGCTGAAGAATTGTTAGAAATTTACATCCAGCTGTTAAACTTGACTAGCAGTTTAAATTAACATGTTTATATTAACCTAACACCTAATGTTAAGCTTGATAATATGTTTAATGAACTTTTTTGAGGGAAGGAAGTTAACTCAAAGATTTTTATAGATGTCTTAATGGATAATAATTGTGCATGACACTAGCTGTTAAATTTGACCATCACTTTTATTGAACGTAACTTTAATTGAGTTTAAGGATGGTCGTACATTTACCTTGATAGCCGGCTGTTAAACTTGACTAGCAGCTTAGTTGAAAATATTTCTTGACAAGCTGAACTTCGATTAACAAAGCTTAAGCTTGACAATAACTTTAACTGACCTTATTTAACGGTCAACATATTTCCTTTATACGGCAAATTTTGTAACCTTTAAAAATTTTGCTAGATTTTTTAACGAGTTACAATTATGCATGACAAACAGCTGTTTAACTTGACATGTAGTTAAGCTAAGCATATTACTTGATGAACAAAACTTCCGCAATTTTTAAATATTATCTTTGCTTAAGTATGACACTAGCTGTTAAACTTGATTAGCACTTTTACTGAACATATTTCTTGACAAGCTGAACTTCCATTAACTTTAAAGATGGTTATAGTTTAAGTATTATACCAAATGTCAAACTTGACAATCACTTTAACTGATTGTTTATACTTCAAGCGAAAGGTCTGTTTGTAAGTCCTATAAGGTTGCCTTTGATTTAAATTTTTACATTGACTCAGAACGTTGTGTGTTTTCATTTTCTATAGATAGAAGATTCAATTTCTTGTAGTACTTCTGGTTAATAGTTTAAAATGCCGTCAGATTTGTAAGTATGTGGATCTTAAATTAATTTGCAAATGTTTTAAATGTTACGCACAGAACCTCACTGATGGCCCGGCGGAACGTCCGGTCCACCATCACGGGGCCTAAAAACTCTGCCCTCCACAGCCTCTTAGCCCCCATCCACCAGGAGGTGCACGCGGCTCATGCCCACGCCATCATAATGCGACAGAGACGCATCCGAGAGCTATTCGAACGGGAGATGGAGCAGGTGAAAATGGAGCTGAATCGGCTAAGGCCGACTCAAGTTGGCAACAACTGTCGTTTCAGATCCACGCCGCTGGGCATGGTCTCAGTTGCAGTTAGATATATCAACCAAATTCCGTTGAGAGCAGCGGGCAACACCTTTCCAGGTAACAGTTGACAATAGAACTTGGTGTCTCGAAGAGTGCTGCCTGTTAAATGAAGTGAAATAAATGTTATTTGGATATTAATTTTTGTTTCGTTTAAATTCATTCAATGCGGTCAACTCTGTCTGCGAGCATAATAAATTGATTTGCATCTAGCTTTTTGTATTGCGGCCATTAATCTATTTTGTGGACGCCACGCCCCTTTCAGGATTTGCTGTTTATTGTTTAATGAATGAAAGAGAAAATTTCAATGGAGGCGTTGCTTGTGCGACGAGTCCTCTAAGAGCAGGAGCCTCGTTTTTGTATCTCTGTTTGCTTTTGTTATGCCTCCTTGCTTTTTGTCATCATGCAGCTTGCAAATTCGCTTTGTTTGTTTTGATCCACCCACACACACAAACGGAAAACTGATTATTAGGGCCTTTGTTGTTGTGCTGCGGTTGGGCTGCAATAAAAAAGCCACTTGTAATATTAATTGAAAGCTAAAGATAAGCTTCTGGAGCGAAAACCTTTCGGTTGGACCGTGGGGCGCAGGGCCACTTCATCATCATTTGTCATTGTCCTGCCTTGGCAGGCGGCAGGCGGCCGCACCCCTTGCACCAGCTCAATGTTTGCCTATTCAATAGGTAGCTCGAAAGATAAGACTTAGAATTGAACGATGCCTATTCGGTAGCCTCAATGCACTCAGATGCACTTCCGTTGAACTTTTGAGCGCCTTTTGGTCTTTTTGGACTCTTTCCGTGTGCAGTCAGCGATGTGCTAATCAAATTATAAATTGTTCCCATCGGAAAAGTCGTTCAGTGCAGTGCCAAGCCAGGCTCTCGAGCTGACATTGTCGTCATCAGCAGGGCCATGGAGATGCCATCATAACTCTGATTCGATGGCGCACAAAAAAACAGCGAAAAAAAGAGCAAAACGCGCCGCGCCTGCAATCATATTTTTTCTCTTTTATTCCTTTTCTCCTCTCTATTTAGGCGCTATAATGGAAAACGCCAACGGATGGCAACACAACTGGGTCGCGCGGCTCCATTTGCAATTGCTGCCCTTTTCAAGTTTTTTTGTGCAAAGTTTGTGCGTGTAATTGAGCGGGCGTCGAGCATCAGGCAGGGATGCAGGGATGCAGGTGGGCAGGCAGGCAGGTGTTCGACTGTGGCCCACAAGGGGCACATTAAACAATGCATTCCTTTAATTAACAATTTTTATGCTGCCCACATCTGGGGGTGTGTGTGTGCGTGTGCAGGACTTTTGTTTCACTTAATTGATGTTTGTATTGACATTCGTTATACCCTAGCCAAAAAGGTAGCATGATTTTTAGCATCTGATTTGACAGAGCTGTCAAATGTGACAGCCCATTATAGTTGATTGTAAACATTCATGTTAGCATGAACCAGAAATGGATGAATCGTATATGTCATTTTATGCATTTATTTAATAATTAACAATTTCGACACAAATTGGCAAAGCACTCCTCTATGACAGATTTTAATTGAACGAAGTTTTCATTCAATTTTCCCATTTGTTTAGTTGTAAAATTATTGTTGAGCAGCCAACGTGAACTAAATGTGCAATTTTATATTTAATCTAGATGATGAATTAAATAATAATCAGCCCCAAATACCATATCAAACATATCAGCCAGGATTTACATGAACTTAGAGACCGATCGGCTTATTTTTATGTAAAATATTAACATTTCTGTTAATATTCTAACATAACATTCTTTTTATGTTAAATGTTAAGATATCTGTTAATATTCTAACATAACATTCTTTTTATGTTGAATGTTAAGATTTCTGTTAATATTCTCATATAACATTATTTGTATGTTAAACGTTAACATTTCTGTTAATATTCTAGCACTAACAACATTTTATAAGTATTAACTTTGAGTTTATTAAAAAAAACTAAGTTGTTTTTTACTAATTACGGATACTAAATATCATAAATTGTAGAATATCAAGTTTATGCTTACAATTATAATTAATGCTAATTTAATTTATTATATTTGACTTAAAGACACTTACCACCATTCAATTTTAACATTCATGTTAATAAGTTCACATTAACATAACAAGGAATATGATGAATTGGTAAAAGTTAGTTATATATATTATATAGACATATCAGGCTTAGCTTACATTAGTTACTCTGTCAACTAAGCAAATTGGCCATTGTTAAGAGTTAAGTTTTGAGTTAATCCCCATGCAAAACAATCCAGATTTAGCTAAGCACTGACACCTTTAGCCATGTCCAAACTTGGCAACTTCCCGTTTGTTTATGACTCAATTGAACAATTGACATATTATGTAGACTAATCCTATTTGGCCAGAACGTAGATTCATATTTCTTATGCAATCATGCAAAATGAAGATTGTTTTTCATGCTGTGCTGCATTCGAAATTCATTTCTTTAAAAGTGAAATCCATTAACACAAATCTTTTTGGTATTTCCTTACCTCTAACGAATTGTGCTTCTTTACTTTTTGTATTTGCGCTTGGTAGTCTCGTTGCTGTTGGCTTGGCATTCAGTTTGTGTTCCATTTTGCAAGGGAAAATCTGCAATCACCTTTGTGATTGTAGTTTGCTTTTCAGCTTTATCGCAATTCCATTCAACAGTTTTCGCTTTGTGCACTAAAAGTATTAAATTTCCTCAAATACTGGCACTGAAATAATCCAAGCAGTTACGTCTAAGACGTAATATTCCAACAGCTGCAACCGGCTGTGGTCGGCCTTTCAAGGGGAATTCCCCTCATTTTATTTCTTTGGTCAGCACTGGCACGTCCTTTGCTCGCACTCATCTAAGCCAAGAGGGAATGCTTTTAATGGTTTTGCAACCATTTCTTATCATTATCAAGGATAGCGTTTAACTTTAAACGACTTTTGTATTGTGGTGCCTCCTGCATTTTCGTTCTTTTCGTTTTGCTTCTCGGTGTTGTTGCTGCTGTCGCTGCTGATGCTGTCGTACAAATTGTATTCGCTGCATTGTCTCGATTGCATCCAGAACTATAATTGTAGAACTGGGCTCTGTAGTTTTGGCGCATTTCCGTCAGCTAACTGTCCTGAATTTCATTGTATTCTTCTGGGAATGTGTGCATACGTATATTCAGAAGCTATGTTTTAT
Source organism: Drosophila hydei (assembly GCF_003285905.1). Classification (NCBI taxonomy): domain Eukaryota; kingdom Metazoa; phylum Arthropoda; class Insecta; order Diptera; family Drosophilidae; genus Drosophila; species Drosophila hydei. The sequence continues at coordinate 4,592,464 of NW_022045656.1, forward strand.
ATAGTATTTAAGTATTTATTCATAAATATTGTTATAAATATATATATTGCTTTCCCATATTCCAAACATCATCTTCAACCCACAAAATAACATTTCGTAGTCTCAGTTTTAACAAAATCAATAATAATTTACACTAACATATCATTTCATATATTGTTTATGCTATTTTTAATATTCAATAGTAAATAATTGCATTAAAATTGCATATTGACTAGTTTTTGTCCGTTATCTTCCCTGTATGAACTTCTCAGTTTTGAATATTAACCGTCGAGTGCGTATGAGCTTTCGACCTTAAAAATGCCCTTCGTGAATGCAGGGTTGATTTATTTTTTATTTATCGATACCACCGCTAAAAGCATTGCAGCCCTGCGACTATGGTCACATAACATTGGCTGAAAGTGGGTGAACAATGAACAATGCGCTTGCAGACAATACAAAAAATTAACAGACTGCAATTAAAATGAATATATGTATCAATTCATATATATAATAATTTTAATTATATAAATAAAAAATAAGAATGTAAGCGGATCATAATTGAAAATTGTTCAATTGCTCTCATTTTATTTAGATTTCAAATAGATGTCAAATTCACTGTGAAACATGTTTTATATCTCCATTGTGTGCTGACCGATTTTCGTAATATTTTCAAATATATTGTGTAGCAGGAAAAATACCACTAATACAATTTCAGCTCGTGTCATTTGACTAGAAATTTGAAGCCGAGTCACATTGAATTTGAAACACATGTTGAAGCCGCTACGGCTGTGTCGGGGCTTGTTGCAACCGCATTTATCACAAGTTGTTGGAGTCCGTATTAAATATCTCATCTCCACACAAGCGACGATCTTAACACGCTCGTTCTGTGACAAAATGGATAATAAAATCTTACTGGACTCAGCTAAAAGGCTAGCAGCTAGAACCGCCGTTGATCAGTGGGTAACCGAGGATACGAAAGTTTTGGGCATAGGTAGCGGTTCAACCGTCGTGTTTGTCGTCGAACGAGTTGCAGAGCGCGTCTGGAAAGATGGAGCACTGTCCGAATTGATATGCGTGCCTTCGTCATTTCAATCCCGTCAACTCATACTCGACCATAATCTACCTTTGGGAGATCTGGATCGCAATTACAAAGTCGATCTTTATATTGATGGCGCCGACGAAGTTGACAGCAGCATGGTGCTCATCAAAGGTGGTGGTGGTTGCCTGATGCAGGAAAAGATTGTTGCTTCGTGCGCAAAAACTGTTATAATCGTTGCAGACTATACAAAGCAGTCGCTCCGTCTGGGCGAGCAATGGTGCAAGGGCATACCAATTGAGGTCTCGTCCATGGCCTATGTGCCAGTCAAGCATAAGATCGAGGAGCTCTATGGCGGCGAAGCGCAGTTACGCACTGCCTTGAATAAAGCTGGTCCAATTGTCACCGACAATGGAAATTTTCTGATGGACTGGAGATTTGTTGCGCAACGCGAATACGACTGGGACGAGGTGAATAGGACTATATCTATGATACCGGGTGTCCTGGAGACAGGTCTGTTTGTGAACATGGCAGCCAAATGCTACTTTGGCATGGCCAATGGAACCGTCAAAGTGCAGAACAAATAGATCTCTGAATTATGTATTAAAAAAACAAGTGAATTCAACATATTCATTGTTAATCTAAAATGTTGGTTTGTTTACAAAATAAATAACTAAGGGTTACGACCAATATCCTTTACAAAGAAACCGGCAAATGTACTAATGATCTTAGTCTTTAGTGTCTTAGCTAAAACGATTTCTTGCTGCGACCTGGCAGCAACGTCTCCTTAATGTAGTTAAAGAACGACAGGAGTCCAACCTTCTTATTACGTGAAAAGTAATTGCTGACCACATCCGGATTGCTGCTGCCCATGAGTCGCTCATTATTGCTAATTGTGGTGGGCAGCACATTGTCATTGGCGCTGAGTGAGACGAACAGAGCGAAGGGAACCATCCACATACATATAGTAAAGTAGGCCAGTACCTAAATAAGAAATATTCAAATGTTGTGCCACTAGATATGTCTTACTTAATCGCTAAATGACTCACCTGTGTGAAGGGAACATAGACGCTGGTAAAATATTGAAATGCAAACACATGATTAACCACCAGCATTGCCAACGAGCCAATAAACGGCACCGACAGTAATTGAATAAAGGGAAAATTATTCATTATACTGAAATGAAATCCTTGCGCTATTAGTCCACACAGCATCATAGTCCATGGAAAGTCCTCAAAGCATATCAACAGAAGATATACAAATATTGTGAAACTAATCATAAATAGTATACAACGTCGAGCTGGCGTTGTGTATTCCTCTGCCAATTCAGCCAGATAGTAGAGACCAGCCACTATAAGAATGTACATATTAAATATATAAATCATAGTTAGCTGTTAGGTAACCAGTTACCTATAGACAGTGTTATGAAGGTGATCTGTATAGCTAATGAAATCCAACTAAGTATAAACAGAAAGCCCATAATGCTTAAATTTTAAGTGACTTGATCAGGAGCCAAAACAAAACAATGACGCGACACATCGATAACATTGATAGCCGGCGACTCATTGTAGACAGCGTTGCCACACAGTTAATGTTCCAGTTAAGTTCAATTTAATTGTTAAATAATATTTTTAGTTAGAATAATGGCATTTTGAAAATGTATCTAGCGTATATAAACTAGAATGCATTTTCTAAAAAAAAGGTCAATATGACTGCGTAACACTATATCCTTTGACATGGTGTCATAATTTTCTTAATTTGATTCTTTTCGTTGACCATGTACAACAGACTCGTATGTTACTCCTCTCTAAGGTACACGGTCACACTTGTTCATTGCCAAAAAGAGAAGCGCGTGGTTTAGCCGCACGGAATTTGCATATTAATAAACGCATTCGAGGCAAATATAAATATATATATAATTAAATATTTTCTATAGAGTTGAAAGTGCGTTATCAAATACTATCGCTGAAGTGGCAATATTGGCACAACGAGCTAGTGTCGAACGCTTGCATCGTGGGCCGCTCTTAACATGTCGAATACGAATGCCAATGGCAATGGAGGTGTTCCGGGGCAGGAGGAAGACGATGCTGAAATGCCCAATGCACCAATGCAAAATGATGCATCATTCGATAACATTGTGTTTGCAGCTGCTTACCAAAGCGACGACAGCTTGAATGATGCATTAGATCAAGCTGGTCAAGAAGAAGCAGAGGCTGATGCCCACAGCGTGGAAAATTCACCTGAGGCTGCAGGAGTTGATGCTGAAGGTGATGGTGATGGAGATGGAGATGGAGATGCAGGTGACGGAGAAGCCGAAGGCGACGAAGAAGCTGCCGGTGAGGATGACAGCATTGCAGAAGATGGACAAGAGGCTGGCAATGGCAATGCTGATGATGATCCTGCAGCGGACAGACGCACGGCCACTAAAAAGGAGCTCACTCAAATCATTGACAAATGGGAGCAAGAGCAAACACAAAACGGATACGATCCCGTGCCTACGCTAAGAAGGTGACACAAAGCTATAACTATAATAAAATATATTTATATAAACACAACTTTTTTCAGTTTGGCTGAAATATTTGAGCGCGAAAAGGACTCATACATGCGTAAGGATCCGGATCCTTTGGACCTAAGACACCCCTATCGCACCGATCCCAGTTGCCAGTATGGACTATTGTTGAAGTTGCTCTTTCGAAAAGATCAATTTATGGGCAAAGTGAGAAAAACTAATACAATATTAAAAATAAATCTAACGCTTTAAAAATATTTTTAGCTGCTCAACGATTATCTGCGTGATAACTATTTCAGTCGGCAGAGTATAAGTCGCAGCTCTCTGGAGTTGAATATTATTGCATGCCGGCTCATATTAGTCGTAATGCCGGGTCTTGAGACGACGGCAGTATTCCAGACGGCCGAGGAAGATGGCATAATTAATCGTCTCTACAATTGGGCAGAGGACAGCATTGAGCCGCTACAGAGCTATGCTACAGGCCTGCTGGCCGCTGCCATGGAAGTAAGCGATATAGCGATTACTTGTCGAGAACAGAATATGCGGCTGGTGCCCAAGATGATTAACCGACTGCATATGTTGCTGGCTTGTAGTCGAATGAGTAAGAACACCACAACAGAGCCGAGTTCCTCACTCAATAACTCGGCAGACAGCAATATCTCGCCGGGCATGCTCAGCTGGATGGCGTGTGGTGGTGCTGCCTCGGCTCCTCAGTCGCCGCAGCATAATGGCACCAGCGGCAGTGCCTCCAACATGTCCATTTTGTTTGAGAATAGTCGCGATGCGTTTTCTATGTCACGCTATTACAAGCGTATGTATATACCACTGCATCCGCCAACAGCAGACACCAGCCAAATGCTCATTATGCGCTTCCTAACCAGCCTGGGCGAATACCAAGAGTTTTTGGCCATGGCCTTTGGCAATAATGTCATGACGCTGATTTTTGGACATCTAGAGGAGTTAGACAGGCGTGACACATGCCTCGCCTATGAGGTGCTTAAATATCTGGCTTCGCTATTATGTCACAAAAAGTTTGCACTAGAGTTCATATCACGCGGTGGCCTGGAGGTGAGTTCTATTAAAAATGTTTATTGTCTATAGTTACATATTTAATCTCATGTTACATAATTGCAGCTGCTGTTAAATGTGCCGCGGCCCAGTTTGGCCACCACAGGTGTCTCTATTGCAATTTACTATTTGGCTTACTGTGAAGATGCTATGGAGCGGATTTGTAGTATGCCACGTCCTTTAATATCGAATCTCGTTCGCTATGCGCTGTGGATATTGGGACGTTGTCATGACTCTTCCAAGTGTCATGCCACTATGTTTTTCAGCCTGAGCTTTCAATTTAAGGCTATACTCGATGAGTTTGACTCACAGGATGGCCTCCGCAAGCTCTACAATGTTGTAAGTAAACGCTAGAAAGAAATGATTATTTTCAATATTTAATAAATAATTTGTATACTTTTTGCAGATATCGGTACTTAAGATTCTTGACCCCAGTCATAACGATAGCGACAATGGTTCAGAAATTAATGAGGATGTTGAGTGCGCTTCGCGTCAGATGGTGCGACATGTTTGCATCGCCATGAAGCGCTACATGGAAGCGCATTTCTTCTACAAGTACAACAACTTTCTATGTCAGCACTATGCGACCTCTTCGTCCTCATCGCACTACTTTAGTCAACAGCCAACGGTGGCTGCCAAGCTAACCTTCGATCAGTTGCACGAGCAGTTGCGTACTCTTCAAGAGCACACTTCGGTACGTGGGCATTGGGAGCCCGTGGATCAGCTAATGAAGCTAGGTGGCATTACAATGCTTTTGCGCATCATTGCCTTCAGTTACGATTGGGTGAATAATGGGCGCTCAGAGACAGTGCGCTCCGCTCTGGATGTGCTTAGCGTGTGTTGCGTGATACCACGGGTCTACCTGGTGCTTTGTGAGCGTTTGCAGATGCCGGATAAGACGACAACGTCTGGCTTCTGTTCAGTACTAGGTGCAGCTGCCGGGGAAATCACGGCCGACGCTGAGGTGTTGAAATCTGCTCTGGCCGTGCTCTGCCATTGCGTATGCTCGCCAATTATACGGAAGGATAGCAGCAGCAGCAGCCTGTTGAAGTTTGGTAACTCGTCACGCAAAAACAAAGCAAATCAAAAATATGCCGAAGAGCTAATTGAGAAGGTGTGGGAGTCGGTGTGCTCGAACAATGGCATTGTGGTACTGTTATCACTAATGCAAACCAAAGGACCCATCACCGATGCCGACTGCATACGCGGTATGGCCTGTCGTGCGCTGGCCGGGCTGGCCCGTTCCGATCGTGTACGTCAAATTGTAGGCAAACTACCGTTGTTTGCCAGTGGCCAGCTGCAGGCGCTCATGCGTGATCCCATACTGCAGGAGAAGCGAGCCGAGCATGTTATTTTCCAGAAATATGCATTGGAACTACTTGAGCGCATCTCCGGCAAGACAAAGACAAAGGCGCTCACACCGCTCGACCCGTCGCTAACCAACATGCACAAGGCAAACGTGATCGCTCAGACGCGCATTCAATACAACGAACAGCAGCTCTATCAGCTTATTTTTGAGCATTTGGAGAGCAAGGGTCTCAGCCAAACCGCTCAGATGCTGCAGCGTGAGGTGGGTTTGCCTTTGCAGACGACAACGACGCGCAACTTTCATCAGTCGCCCTTCGACTTCAAAGGTTTATCTGGCGTCAGCTCGATGTCGCGCAGTCGTCTAAGAAGCCGAATGCACGATGTCAATGCGGCCATTATGTCCAATGGCGATCAGAATCGCAGTCTGTCAGAGGATATTTCCCCGCACTGCAACACTAACACCGGCACGTCAGGGGCAGGTGCAGGATCTGCTGCAATAGGCGTTCCTAGTTTCAGCTATCTCAGCGCGCAAACGCCTATTAAGCTGCGTAAGACTGAACGTGCCACATCCTCGGTAACACGTTCGCTGCAGAAACAAATCAGCTTGGTTAACCAGGAGTCGAGTGCTGCGGGATTGCCAGACGACTTGATTGTCTCGCCAGCTCTACATCCCAAACGAGTGACACTCAATAGCATTGTAACAGAGTATCTGACAAATCAACATTCGCTGTGCAACAATCCGGTAACCACCTGCCCACAGTTCGATCTATACGAGCCACATAAATGCCCGGATCCACGGCCCAGCCGTCAGGTTAGCTCCAACTATAATTTGACCTCCCGGCATTTTCGCACACAGGCAGGCTTTAATACCGCCCGCTTCGATCGACGTCATGTACACACACATTTCGCACCCTGGCGTACAATGCGTTCAGCTGACTATGATGATCTGGAGTTTACGTGCTGTGACGTTGTGGGCAATTACCTGATCGTTGGCACACACCAGGGCGAAAGTAAGGTGTTCAATATGAACGATGGCGTCGAACAGTTTTCCTCGATTTGTCACTCATACGGCGTGGATGCTATACAAGCGAATCGTGCCGGTGACCTGGTTCTGACCACCAGCCTATGGCGTTTACGCACCACCATTTTATGGTCCATAACAGACAACGAGTTTCGCTCTAAGCTGCGTCTCCCCGAGGTCGGATACTGTGAGTTCAGTCAAACCACACAGGATCGCTTACTGGGAACTCACACAGATGTATGTTAAAATAACTTGATTTTGTTTAAATAATTTTATATTATATATATATTACTTACAGTGCGCTGTTCTGTACGACATCAACACGGGCTCCAAGGTGTCCACATTTACACCCACCATACCCAATCAATACACAAAGAATAGAGCGACGCTGTGCCGCACCGACGAGCTGCTGCTTTCAGGTAATTTCGATGTTAGCGAAAGTCAAAGAAAGTCTATTTAAACTCAAATGTTGCAGATGGCGTGCTCTGGGATGTGCGCTCCGGCAAAGAGATTCATAAATTCGATAAGTTCAATCAATGCATCTCGGGCATATTTCATCCCAATTGCTTGGAGGTGAGCATGAATAACATATGGCTATGTAACGATTCATATTGACTACCCGATATCATCCTATAGATTATAGCAAATACAGAGGTGTGGGATCTGCGCACGTTTCATCTGCTACAGACGGTGCCGGTGCTGGATCAGCGCAACTGCACATTTTCTCCTATGCATGTGATTTATGGTGCCAGCTTAGGGGCTGATAGAGATCATGATATGGAGACAACCACCTACGATACGAGCTTTAATGTTTTGGATGCCTACGACTATTCGAGTATTGCGACAATCGATGTGAAGCGTAATATCAACGATCTGAGCGTCAGTGCAAATGGCAGCTTAATTGCTGTTGTGGAGGATCATAGCGGCTACGATTCGAAGCAGGAGACCTATGTGAAGATATATGCCGTTGGCGTTAAAAAGAGCGAACGTTCGGAAGAGGTGCGTGCGGTTAAGGATCTGGCCGTCGATGAGGGCGTCGTTAGAGGCGGCGGCACGTCCGCATTAGAGGAGCCGTCACCGCCCGCCAATGCACCAGGCGGTGACTCTGCGCTAATTCGCATCGTCGAAGAAGCGGCACGCCCACATACGCCAGAGCCAAACTTGGCTTTGCTCAATGCTGATGCAGATGCAGATGCAAATGCAAATGGCGGCATTGGTGTTGGCGGTGCCGACGACGAGGCGCGCGCCCGTCGTACAAGCCGGCTAAGGCAATCGTCACATGCCAATTCTAATCTGGCTCGCCAGCATGCACCCAACAGCTCAATTGTTGGTGTGCGACGGCGAGCACGTACACTGGGCGGTGCCGGTGCCGGTGCGCCAATCGATCTCAGAACGCTCATGCGGCAGATGGATGATTTTGAATTTAATATTCTGTCTATGCTTGCAGGAAGATGATGAAGAGGTGCCCGAATCCAATGAGGAGGGCTCCGACACGGGCTCCGATACGGGTTCTGAAAATGGTGAGTGATCTGTCAACAAAACTGCTATAATCAAATTTATACTCTACTTACCTCAGCATTTGCATTAGGTCCAACTTTCCTGGGTTTCCCATTACGTAGCCACCGTAATCGCAATTTTATTGATATTGAATCCTCCAGCGATGATGACAACGATAGTGATCTAGAGGATGGGGATGATGACGATGACGACGATCTTGAAATGCTATCCAATGTCGATGAAATTGAATTTGAGGGCGATGCCAGCAGCGATGGTAATATTTATTCAAAATTCCCCCGCACATACACATATATATTGATAATCTTTAAATCCGCAGAATAAGCCGCCCAGTCCATATAAACAACCCTATTTATATATCGCTGCCTTGGCCTCAAGGCTCTATGTTTAGAACACGTCGGGCTCGCTATTATCCGTCTCTATAAAAAAGAAGCTATATCATCGCTAAGTTTTGTTAGCTGTTATATTAAAAAAATTTTTATGTTAATGTTTGTACAAATTAAAGTGTAAAAAGCCTCAAAAAAAACATACAACAACAAAACCAACTTGTTGAAAACCCACTGCATACGAAAAGAAAAACTATTAAAAATAAGAATTGTTCAACAATTTCTATGTGTACAGAGTTTATTAAAATTATATACTTTTCTATTAATAAAACAAAAATGATTTAAATAAAAAACCAAGTGTCAACTGACATGCAAAATAAACTCTCGAAGCACATTTTATATTAAAAATACGTATATTTATATTAATTGTAATTGTAATTCAAAACTTTATTATTAACATTTACACTACATTAATGAATTTAAAAGGAAAATCAAAACTTTGTGTCGGAATTCAGAATTCGAAGTACAAAATAATTGTTTTATATTTCAATTTGTATATTTTATAGACGTTGCACTTTAAATATATTAGTTAATCAGATGCAGCTATTACCTTACAGAGTGCACTGGAATAGTTGTGAATGAAAAAAGGTTTGAACCCATTATGATATGGACACCCGGTAATAGGTTCGCGGTGTTTGCGCAGTTTTTAGTGCTTAGTTTTTATCTTATCTTTGACTCGAATTGAGAAGTGACGCGCAGACCAAAAGTATTCGTTCAATGATTAATCAATTCAGTTGCTTGGCTATGCAATCGCGGTCGTCTCTAAATCTGACAGTTTATCCTTCAGCACATAGATAAATATGGTTATATGCCTTCATTCGGTATTTATCGGCGTTTTGCGGTCAAGTTGAATGCTTTGAATTGAGTCAAAACACACGACTAGTTAGAATTGCGAGCTTTAGTTTCAATTTGCCAACGATAGCGCGCGCACCTCGATAGCGGAATACTTTACATCCACTCGTAACCGAACCATGTACAAATCAAACTATGTCAGGAGTGCTACGCTGATCGCGCTTCTATCCACGTGTTGCCAGGCGTACGAGGAGCGTCCAGATTTCTGCATCGAAACGGAACCAATGCTCTTGTCGGATATAAAACGTCAAATGCTTACTCCTATAGAAAATCGAACAAAATGCAATATAACAGCAACAACTCTGACGCCGAACGAAAAGGTGAGTCCAAATAGGCAAATACGAAATTTGCATTTTAATGAAGCATTAAGCAGTGCGAATTTTTTAATGGATTTCCGACTCAGGCTCATTATAAATCAATTAACGCTAGATATATGATTTATTTTGCACTCATATATTGAGTTATCAAAATAGTCGCTCCAATTTGCTTCCTTATATAGCATTCAATCAATCAGGCGAGGTAAAGATTGAGAGTTCGATTTGGGCAATCAATGTGAACAAGTTGGCCCGGTGTAAAATCCTTAAATGACAATTTCAAGGCACTTGATTCAGTGACATATGTATATATGGGAAATTGAGTTTATAACAACTATTGTATCAAATAAATCAGCTTAAGTCAATAAACACTCGCACTCTATATACTGTGTAGATATTCCCAATTCAATTAAATAAGAGATAAAGAAAGCGGGCAAACGGGAAAGTGTCTATGGCTAGATAATGCGAACAGCTTAGATAACAAAATTATTTATGCGTGTGCTAAATCAAGTATTTTGTGATGAACTAATCCACAGGAAAGACTGTTTGATACCATATGCGAGGATCACGGCTCCTTAACTATCAAACGCAGCAATCATCACTTCTTCAAGCTGCTCAACGGAGAGCTGTTTGGACGTGGAGTACAGAACGAGCTATGCAAAAGCAAAGTTGATTCAGTGCTGGCCTGGGTGCCATATAAAATCATGATGCAAAACTATGCAGCAGAGCTGAATCCCAGTGAGCGACTCAGCTACATTGCCAAGGCGACCAGTGTGGAGCGCGAGAAGACGGAGCTCTGTCATTTCCGTCACACGGATCTGGTCAACAATGTGATGGACAATCTGTTCACATGCGTGGTATTGATCTTTGAGGATAATTTTGTGAGTACAAGGTATATCATAGTCAGGTTAGTTAGATTTAACTCTCCCGCTTTGTAGTACGGCGTTGACGACAGCATAAATGTTCTAGTGGAGTTGCAGCCAGTGATGTACCAGCTCCGCAATATCACCTACCAGCCATGGCGCAACGTAACCAATAGCTATAAAATGCGTCTCGGCGACGGCTTACTCAAGAATCCCAGTGGGCAGCGAAAGCCTATCTATGGCACCCTTAGCTATGCATTTGTTGAAAAGATTCGCTTAAACACGAGCACCATTTACAACAATGAGCAGCTGAATAAATTACCGTTGCTGCTGGAGCACCGCGGCTCTATGGTAGAGCTGGATATAGACGGTGTGGGCGGCATAGATGTCCAAGAACAGGCATATTTTGGACGCACCATGGATGCCCGCAGCGAAGTTAAAGTTCAGGTGATTGGCCAGTGGGTGGATCAGCATCGAGAGATCAGCGCCGACATGTACAATTATTATGGCTTTGGCCTGCAGCACTATAAACAGCCAATATCTGGAGTACAACTGACATTCGTGCGCATCGACGAAACCGAACCAGCATTCGAATCACCAGAATCCGATAATCTGGTGAAAGCGTCATTGTTTAGGGATATGGACTCAGCGCCGGCAAAATTGAGCAAAAATGGTTCCGCGGTATTTACGGAGTGGGAGGTGGATCATCAGCAGGCTGACGATTCGTCCTTCTATCCATGGTTTGTGATCAGTTGCCTGCTCTTTGGCATAATTGTGCTCTTCCTAGTTTATGGAATTGTTCGCGTCTACAATAAAAAAACAAAGGAGAGGCAAAAATATGAGCTAGCCAACACTAGCAGCACGCAGGCTAATGCCGCTTGTTAAGCAATATTTGTATAAGTTCCATACAGAAAATTATACAAATTTCGATAAAAAATTTATTAAAGATTTATTAAATAAAACGAAGTTGTTTATATTTTTTCGACTAGCTGTCAGCTGATTGATTTGCTTGACTTTTGCTGTTATTAAAAAATCGATATCTCTGTTAAGTTACAATGTTAAAACAGTGCGTACGTGACGTCACATTTGCTACGGCAGCTGAATTTCTGCCTTTTTTGACGACACCTTATAAAAGCTTTCATCATGGCATGACAGTCCTTAAAGTATTCGTACCCGGCGCAGCTGTTACGTGGGCGTGTGTGATGCGAGTGACTGTTTTATGGAACATTTGCAAATTTATAAATGTGCCTATCTATTGAGAAGTGCATTGGTGGACGACAGAAAGTCGCAAAAAGTGCAAAAGCAAGGCACTGTGCAATTGTGAAAAAGTGTGTGTTGTATGTTATGTGAAATGTGAATACCGCGAGCTGGCGTCCTGTTAATACACAAAAGGTACGTAACTCATTTCTAGTATCAATCGATTCTTATTATTAATTCGTTTAGTGATTAAGCTTAATTGTTAATTTCCACCTACACAAAGAATTTGCATCTGTGTACGTATTTGTTGTTTGTTTTCTACTCAAAATTTGGTGTGTTTTTGCTTGAGCGAGTTGGCAGTGCCGATAACTATAGCCACGCCACATACGCATATCTCACTCACACAGGCAGAAGACAGGGCGAAGCAAAAAAGAGAGCTCTATATATGTGTAACGCGAGTGTGTGGGTAATCGTCGTTTCACGTCGTTTCAACTAACTCGCGGATTCTGCAGTCGACAGAAGAAGACAAAAGCAGAAACAGTACCACTGCGGTTGCACAGAAATTTCATTCATCGAATTTTTATTAATTTGGCACTGGTCGAAGTCTAGTTATTTCATTTACTTGCCAGAATAACCAACTGGTGCAGCATTTGTTTTTGTTTCGCATCATTTCAAAACAAACTCGCGCTTTAGTGCTTAAAATGTGAAATAAAATGCGTTTTTCGCTTTGAAATTGTGTGACGCGGCCATATTTAAAAAATAATTTAATGTCGAATGCAGTGCAAAGGCGAAGGGAGGCTACATAAATTATATAAATAGTGCTTGGGTAAGTCGGTATTTGGTTTATGTTGTTAAAAACCTTGACCCAAAGTGCGGAAAGTATGAGAATTTAATCGGATAATTGCTTAATGTCTAATGTTACTAAATTCAAAACATATTTGTTTCGTTTGCTGCGAAAGTAGTAAAAATATGATTTTTCGCTCGCACCAACACCAGGATGCTAAATTGTGTATAACTAGTTGTCGTCGTCGTCGTGTCGTGCACACTATATAGTTGTCTCGCTTGCACCGCTAGCGGCGAGTTGCCAGAGCGCTAGGCAAACGTCAGCGCTGCCAGAGTTTCTTAAGCGCCAAAATTTGAAATTATGCTTATCAAAAATTCTCATACAGATTCGCCTTTGGCAAAGGTTTTTATGAAAATCAGGCAACAAGTGGTATATTTCCTAATGATTTTAGAAAGAACCTGCAATTGAAGTGTTTGGTGAAGCTGCCGTCATGATGGACCGTAAGAAGGTGCTTGAATTGGACAAAATCTGTCGCTTATGCATTTCGGAGCGCAAGGAAATGCGTCCGCTGTTTAGTGAAAAAGTGCCCGAAATGCTTATGGACTGCACAAGCGTGAGGGTCGAGCCCACCGAGGGCTGGCCCGATAAAATCTGTGTGCAATGCGTCCATGCAGTCAGTCGGAATCATGCATTTAAATCACTTGTGGAGCGCAGCGACAAAGAATTGCGCGAATATATAAAAAGCCTGACGGTACGCCTCGTGATGGATGAGTCGCTGACGCCACAAGAGCGCAAGCAGCAGAAGCTGCTGCAAAAGCAGCTTAAGCAACAACAGTTGGAGGAGCAGCAACAAAAATTGGAACAACAAATACTGCAGCAACAGCAGCAGCTCCAACAGCAACAACAACAGCAGCAGCAGCAACAACAACAACAGCAGCAGCAGCAGCAACAACAACAGCAACAACAGCAGCAGCAGTCACCTATATATCTTGTGCAGCAGCCACAGCAACTGCAACAGCAGCCACAACAGCCGAAGGTACGAATTAGATCGAAGTACTTTATTAATTTTACTTCATCGATATTCTTGTCTACTCTCAAACAGCCCAAGAGCAAATTGAAACCTCTGCAGCGTAAAGGTACCTCTCGACAGTCAAAGAAACAACAAGAGATGGTTCAGCTTCTGCCGGAACCGGCGCCACCACCGCCGCCTCCACCACTGGTCACCCAGCAGCAACAACAACAGATACAACAAATTCAGCTGCCAACTCTGCAGCCGGCACCTGCGCAACTGATGCCAACAACGACGGCACAGCAAATTCTCTTGCCGAATGGACAGTTTATAACGACGCAAATTGTGACGCCGCAGCTGGCGCAAATTATCAGCCCGCAAACAACGGCATCGAATGCTACGGCGTCGGCACAAGCGCAATTTTTACCACAGTTGCTACAGGCGCCCAATGGCCAAACGTTACAAATTGTTCAGCAGCCGAATGGTACACAGACGTTGCAGCTAGTGCAGTTGGTGCCACAGCGAAGCATCGCCCCGGCGATTACAACGACTACTACAACGGACATGTGCACGACAAGCAGTGGAGCTTCGCTAGCCGATGCGGACGTCCAACTCTTGCACGATGGCGACATGGACGATGATGATCTGGACGAAGTCTACAATCACTTAGATGACAAGGGTCACACGTTTGAGACGATAGTACTGGACGATGATCAGCAGCAAGACTTTCTTAAGGACCAGCATCGGCAAGTGCTCATCGATGACGAATACACGCAAAGCGACACGCAGGAGCAGGAGGCCGACGAATACTTTGACGAGCAGCTGTTAGACCATGAGGATGGGGTCAAGCACGAGGATGACGACGATGACAACTTCATCATAGAGGAAATTCAATTAGATGAGGACGATATGCTGGACGATGCTGATGGAGAAGTAGATGGTGATGCAATGACAAATGTGGATGAATGCGAGTATATAACCGATGAACAGGATCACGGCCTCGGCGGCGATGTCGACGATGAGTTGCATTATGCTATTATGGAACCGACCGATGGTGATGTGAGCGCCAGTGACATGGATCAGACCTTCATAGATGTCGATCCACAGCAGCAGCAACAGTTACAGGAGCAACAACAGCAACAGCAGTCCGTGGACCTGCATAGTATATCCTTGGAAAATGCTGTGGTAGAGTTTGGACA
Source organism: Drosophila hydei (assembly GCF_003285905.1). Taxonomy (NCBI): domain Eukaryota; kingdom Metazoa; phylum Arthropoda; class Insecta; order Diptera; family Drosophilidae; genus Drosophila; species Drosophila hydei. The sequence goes on from NW_022045656.1 coordinate 4,607,504, forward strand.
GGACGCATTAGTCGCACCCACGTTACATGTCAGTAGCACGCCCAGTCCTACTCCCAGCTCAGCGAAACGTGCCCGTCGTGGCAACACGCAAGCGCAAACGCAGCTGGTCGAGACGCCTTGTAACCACCAGCATAGTCCACCTACCATAAGCAGTAAACTGGCAGCCGCCAATTCGCGGCAGCTAGTGCAAACTGCGTCAGTGATAGCAGCAGCAGGAGCTGATGATAATTACGAGATAGATGCAAATCTGGTCACGGAATTCATTAAGCAACACACATCACCTCTGGGTTCTGGACGATATATTTGTCACCTATGCAGCACGGAGTTCCGGCAGTTCAAGGGCCTCCAGAATCACATGCACTCGCACACCAATTGGATACGGGCCAATTGCAAAAAGCAGCCACAGTGTGAGATCTGCTTTAAGAGTTTCAAGGGGCCGGGCATGCTGCGCATGCACATGAAGACGCACGATGCTGAGACGAATACGCCGTTGTGCAACATCTGTAATCGCACGTTCAAGTCGAAGGCGATCCTCTACAGGCACAGACAGACGCATCAGCAGCGAGCATATTGCTGTGGCGTGGCGAATTGTCGCAAGAATTTCTCCAATGCGGCCAATCTGCGATGGCACGTAGAGCGCAAGCATCCGGAATGCGTTGAGCCACTCTACAAGTGCGGTGAATGCTCCACACTCTACGATCACATCGACAGTCTGCAACATCATGTAGAGAATACAGATCATGGCAGTAATGTCAGCGAAACGCAAACAATTATCACCACCAACTCCAACGCGGCGTTCAGCGGTGCCGTTAGCATTGTTAGCAATGGCACCGACATGTCCAGCATGATCGCCGCGGCACCAAATGCCCTAAGTGGCGCAACGGCAACAGGTGATACACATGCCGTTGTCGTGGGCTCATCCGGGGAGATGTATTTTGTGACGCAGGCGTAGCCAGCGCAGTTTGCCGATATTCCCGGCAACTCCGAGTGCCTGCTCGGAATGTAAATCCTAAACAGGCATCTAGATGTAAAGAGAAAATAACTGGAAACATATATTTTTATACCACCCCATAGGATATCTATACGTAAATATAGTTTTTACACACACTCTCACACACACCTTGCAATCCTAGTTGTCTGTCATCGTAGCTTGTTCGTAGTACTCGAATTTCGGACGCGGCGTTCAATTGTATAATAATAATTAATAGAAAGGCCGTTTTTAGGCATAAGTTCTTAGGTTCTAGGCAACAATTAACACACGAACCGATTCACACAGCCGCAATGTATTCAAAAATGATATATATGTTATATATATATATACTCTGTATGGCTATGGAACTTTTCGTACATCCGTCTTAATGTACGAAAGGTATTCATTGCGGCAATATATGTAACCAGATTTGAATATCAGACTGGAATTTATTTAGACTAAATTTTTCGGCTTGGTTTTCATTGTTGGGCATTGATTATTACTAAAAACAAAAACGAAGAACTAAATAGAATTGTTTTAATTGCAAATAAAATTAAATAACTATATTATAGCTGTAACTGTTGTTTAACTAATGTGTATTTTCAAATATACACAAACACATAACACTTTAAGCCGCTTTTCTTTTATTTTTTTTTACAGTTAGCTGACTCAACAGCATAAATTGTCGGGGAAAAGCAATTGTAATTGTCAAGGTCTCATCGTTCGTTCATCGATTCCCTTTAGCAACGACACGTGCCCAACCGGTTAGCAGCAGAGTTTACATTTAATGGGTATTACAAATGTATAAGCTGTTCTAGTTTATCATTCCGGGTATTACGCTTTGAAATCAACAAGTATATTTATACTCTGCGATATCGGATATGGCTACTTAGAAAGGTGTTCAATTTTCCAGCATATAAACGTATATATTTGTCTTGATATGGTTAATATTTTAATTACATTTATTTTATGGTTAAGATAGAATTTTGGGTTTTAATTTACTGCTTCAGCTAAGCGCTTAATCTGAAATTTGATTCCTTCTGATTAGGAAACCTAATAGCATTTAAATTTTCCTGAATCAAGGTTGAAAAGCGAAGAGAAAACGTAATTCAAACGCTCATTCATGTATTTTTGTGGACTAGCTAAAGCTTACATTGTTTGTATTATTATTGTTGCTGGGGTTGGCTTTGGGTCTTCATACCCTGTACATATTAATAATGCCACAGATGGCATAGATGACTGCTAAGTGTGTGTTAATTTAAACAGACTTGCAGGAGATGTGCTCTAAGCTTTTTAAATATTAATTTTTTATAGATATATAAACAAATGTTATGGAAGAATGCAAAAAATCAGGATAGCGCACAAACGTGATTTCAATAATTAATCACTTTTATTCAAGTTTCGAAAAAGTTTGAAAGTTGTTAATTCTATCCTCTCTCGACTCAATTCAGGTTAAGATGGTGTTCGAAATGAAGATCCTCTTTAAGTTGTAGAGGAACTAATGTTTATTTAAACTATGTTAAACTAAAATTTGAAAGGAAAACGTGATGCAAATGCAAAATTCAAATCAATCTTTTGTTTTAATTTTTTTCTTTAAATTTAATTTTCTGTACATTTGCAGCTTTCAAATAAGTCGTTATATCTTTGAAAAACTGGCTTGAATACAGGTCCTGGTTTTATTTATGAACACAAAAAGTTCGAATTTGATGGTCATATCAGTGTAGGATTCATATCAGTGTTACAGTATTTACGAAAATTAAAACAAACTTAGTCAATGCTGCTTACAAGATATTTTCAAGTCGAACTTTCTTTAACTATTTGATTAAAAGCACAACATAAAAGTCTAAGGTATATATGCATATATAAGTAGCTACAAGTATATGTGGCACAATTAGTTACAGGATATGCTTTAGTCGTGTTTGTTAAACAATTTACAAATCGCAATTATTCATATTTTATTATATATGGCTAAGTAATTTTAATGTATAAATAAGTGTATATGTTGTCCGGCTGGGTACAGGGTATATCTTAGCTGCCCTGTTTTAACGAACAATGAAAAAGTCACAGAAGTTATAAGTAACAGTATACACTGTACAGTATAGACTGTATACATATAAATCTATGTCTGTAACGCAACTGTTTGCAGGGTGTCTTCTAGCCATGCCTATGTTGGCTTTCTGGATTACTCAGTGCGTCACTTAATGCGCAGCAGTTTATGGTATTCTGCAGCATAGTTTACAACGCAATTCGTTAATTTCGTCGGCCTTTAATGATCTGCTGGTTCTGCTGCTGCTGTAATTTGGCCTAAAAACCCAAAACTAAATATGATTTTCTTTGTTTGCTTGCAGGTGCCATTCGGGGCATATCAGTGGAGCACAGGTGAGTTAGTTGGACACACGCTCCATCTATAAATAGTTATCAGATGTTAAACTCAAGTGCACACTCGCCTGGCTTACTTGTGTCAATATTATTGTCCAATTTGATAATTATTATTAATTAGCAGCAAACCTTAGCGAATCCATAAGAAAGGCTGACACTCGAAAATCCCATAAATTTCGCATTATTTATGACGGAATTGATTCGTGCAGACCCCATTACCCATTAAGTATTTACTATAGATATATGACAACTCGATTAGATAAGCATTTGCAGTGGTCTTCAGGGGGCTCCGTTCCTTGGGGCGTGCGTGACTGCGAGTTGCTTGCGCTAAACGAGGAATTAAGAACAATTTGCTACTATTAACTAAGCTACGCATATATAAATATATATACTATATGGTTCACATGTCAAGTGCTGTTAGAAATCAATAATGCAAAGGGTAGGAAATTCCAGATAGGAATTTCTCATGACATCATTTACAATTCGAATTTATCTAGTTTCGGGTTGGGTTTTGGTGTTTGCTCTGAAAAATACACATGTAAATTACTATAATCGCAGAAGTCTATGATATATCTTTATATATATACTTTATTTATTTATTAGCCAATTTCCTTGAAATGTTTAAATTATGGAATATTTATGCATCCTTGAACTTTATAAAACACTCGAAAGAAATGCCAAAAGCTGTGCAAATGCTTAGAGATACAACTTGTATAATAAATATATATATATATATATATATATATCTTTATATATATTCACATTCATATTTATAGCAAATATTTTAAATGTGCGCAAAAATCTAATTGAAGAAAATAATGAATCGCGATCATTTTCAGGTTTTCCGCACATGCGAAACTATATCAAATTTAATTGATTTGACATGCTAGAACAAATGTCTATATATACATATATATTCTTATATATGTGCATGATTTCAGTTGGAAAATTCTTTTGATATGAGTAGCGGAATTATAATAATTAAATGTTAAATATGCTCATTAAAATTAAATGCATATTTGCGCATAATAATATATATGTATATATATATATCTTATATCTAGATTCGTGCCAAATGTGAACGTATTTCAGGCATGAATCATTCTGAATAGCATCGTTGCTTTATAACCAAGGGGTATTATATATTTTTGAAAATGTTCATGAAAATTAATTGAATAATATATCACAACACCTGTAGGCTCCCAGTATTTAAATTTTTTAATGGGGAATGTAATATATTACAACATAAATGAGATGTTATCTAAACTTACTGGAAACATGTGAAATATCAATATAATAATGCTGTTAAAATTTATATAACATATGCATCGAATTGCCAAACGAAGCAGTTTCAAATCTATGAGCTATGGAAATATTTTAACCTAATGTATTTCCATTAAATCAAAATTAAGTTTTTGAAGCGTTTCAGATATTATCGGTGATATACCTTCTCTATTTGCCCAAAATTACCTAATACTGAGAGGTCAGGGTATTTTCCAGTTGACATTCCCGATAGAAACACTTTTACTTGTTAAAGTTGTGATATTATTAAATAGCAATTCTAATTATTATTGTTTATTAAGAGATCACCCTTAGCAATCATTGGGCTGCCCATTAACATTCATAATTTGTTTATATTTCTTCATTTGTTTATAACATTTCGTAAAAACAAATAACAAGCTCTTATTGCAGCTGACGGGGCAGCTTTTTGTTTATGTCATTAAACAGATTGAAGAAGCAAACGTTTGCCTTTTCCGACGCCGGAAGAAACTGAAAGCGAACGATGCCCTTCTCCTAACCCCCCAACCAGTTCGCAGTTCAGTTGAGTCAGGAACGATTCACCATAAATCATACGATTACGTATGATGCGTATGGCGAGGGAGGGAATCTTTTTGATGTAGGTTCTGGTCAACGTTTTGTTGTTGCTAAAAATATGCTCAGTCCCGCCTCTCTTTGCCATTGCTGCCATTGACGTAAGCGAAGAGAAAAACAAAATATTTCTAATGCATTACAATTGGCTGCCGAGGAGGTATATAGCAAAATACAAGACATTAACAATAATTCGAGTACTTAGCAGTCTGCGTCTGTATTGGTCTGATTTGGTTTTCGATTCGTATACCCTAACTACATATGAGCATAAGGGTATAATGGCTTGGAGCAGTTCTATGTAACATGTAAGCGATTCTATAAAGTATGTAGACAACGAGTTGACTATGGATAGATTAGAGACATTAAATATTAAATATTAAATTTTAAGTATATATCATATATCATATATAATCATAAAGTTTCAAATATTCTATAAAGTATGTAGACAACGAGTTGACTATGGATAGATTAGAGACATTAAATATTAAATATTAAATTTTAAGTATATATCATATATCATATATAATCATAAAGTTTCAAATAAAATAAATATAAATTTAAATGCTGAATGAATCTAGAGCAAAAGGCAGCAAATTTCTTGATTCTATTTCAATTGAAGGGCATCTACTAGTCGTGCACCCTCGACTGATGCTCGCTTGTTTTTGTTTATATTTTATTTCTTTTGTGTGTCGACACGTCAACGAATTTCCTTTTTGCTTATACGCAACATCACGAATTTGCAATTCACACTATGATTCGCACATTGTTTTTACGTGTGCCCTACACTAGTTGGGGTATATCGGTTGAGCGCTCAACTAACGATACGCTTTAGAGTTCCAACTCATGGCTGTAAATATTAAAGTGAGAATTTCATGCTGAAATATATATGTCATGTCAATATATATATCTTTATATATTTAATTGAAAATTCCTTTGACCTACTATTTTATAGCGCATCCGGCTGTCGAGCTAGCTGGTTGGCAGCCTTGCTTTATTTATTTTTCTTATCGTTGGCATTAAATTAAACTTGATCTGCACAGGTATGTGTGTGTGTGTGCTTGTACATACAGATTTACAAATGCTATTCAAACATTTATGTAATTCATATAATTATAGTCGCACTGCCGATTCGGAGGCATTAATTTTAGGTTGGCCGCGCAGCTCTGCCAATGCATATATCAAGCATATATATGCATAGAATTTTGCGTCGTAAATTCGTTTCCGTTAGCATGCGAAGGAATTATATAAATTGAATAAAAAATAAAAAGAAATTGAAATTGAAACAGAAATAAATGTAATGTGGGCCAAACATTTCGTCAGCTGCCATTGACATTGGCTGAGTCGGTCATGAATGCTCTGCTCTGCTCTGCTCAGCTCTACTCTCTATTTTTAAAAATTTTCTTTTTGTTAAAATTTTGAATTTAATTTACTCGCAGCTGTCACATAGATCTCTGCTCCTGTCGCTTCGCCAGGTGTTGCCTACTTCTTTGGGCTGCGTAGCTGCATAATCAAACATGCGTTCAATAATTGGCCTGGTTTTGGCTTTTAGACAGCTTTAAGGGGCCTGTTTCACATTCATCATGTGCGCTCAAGTATTGCCCTTGCCGAGCATACACATTCTTTTGGCATAACTCCAAGATATTTGCCTGGCCGCCCACAGATTTGTATCAGCTTAGTTGGCAACAGCTGCTAATAAAGTTCGTTTGTTTGGCATGGTCAGTGCGAGGAGCTCTTTTATAGATTGAAATTGTATGCTGGGGAGACCCTGGGCTGGTGGCCAATGGTTATTTCATTCAACACATTCCCACAAACAATTCGTGCCTCGTGCCGGCGCCCAGTCAATGTACGATTTCTAGTCACTATCAAGGCGGAAGCCCGTACGCCGGGCAGCCCAACTGACGAAGCGTGGGGTGAGGTGGCTTCTGCTGTTCACGGATTCAGCTCGTGGCCATTGTTCCGGCTAAGAAGTGACGTCCCGGCCTGCTGATTGTGTTTAAATATCTCTCGCCCTCTCTGTCTGCTTTAACTTAAGGTAAATTGTTTAGATTTTCGCAAAAGTCAATCGTGAAATGCTTTTCATTTCGTATTTGCTGCCAGTTTCTTTTCAATGTCAGGGCTATTGTTGTCTGGGCAATATATAGTTTCGAATATATATGTATTGGCTATATATATAAATAACTGCTTTTGATCAAATGTATTAAAAAATGCATTTAAAATATTTTTGAAAAACATTGCCAAAGAATTTTTATAAAGTTTTCTTGGGAATTTTTATGAGAAATTCTATGTCAGGAATGGAAGGAAGCAGTCGATCACATTTAATATAAAATTGTTTTTAGATTGCTCAAAATTCCGCAGAAACAAATAAAAAGAAGAATACAAAAGATGCTTCAATTTGTTAAAAATATTATAAAAATGTAAAAAGTGAACTCATATGATAAATCAGTCCACACTCGCCCACTCACAGTGTTCTACTTGCATTGAGCTTAGTTATTTTGCTTAATTCGTAAATCGGCTTCGCTTTGATTTATGACAATAGGTAACCCAAATGAAAGCAGCTGATGGATGTTATTCGCTCAATTTAGTTGCATTGTGAGTCACATTATTGGCTAAACGAATAGGTAAACTTTATTGTTATTCCAAATTTCAATTGCCGGCTTGGCGACTTGCCGCCCACCTCCTACCGACTGACGACTCTCGACTGTTTTCAATTAAGCGAGCCCCAAGCGCGTGTTTTCAATAAAAAATGTCTTACCCCGAATTCCCAAACAGAATGATAGACAGGCAGGCAGCCAGGCAGGCACTGCATGGGACTAGAGCTGAAATAGTCAAAAGCGAGTGGAAATTGAAATTCAAATACTAATTCGTATATATAATATATATCATTAAACAAAACAAAACAATTGCTCTGCAGCACGCATCCGATTTGTGCAGTGGCTCGTGGCTTCAATTAGCTAATGCCCGTCCAATGCCATGCAAAGATATAGATAGCTAGCTGGGCAGATGGAGAGGGCGCTCTGCCGCATAGCCTTGCCAGGCTGCTCGACCCTGTCCTTGCCTTGCCCTGAGCTGCACACAAGGACGATAAAGGTGACAGTTTGCGGCTGCAGCTCACCCACAGCGTGCTGTGCACGGCGCAGCTTCTCGGATTTCATGAGTCAAGCAGGTGTCGTCCGATATTTGCATAAGATTCGTTATATTCAATCTGTTTTGCTAAAGTGCGCAAATAAAAACACTTAAGAGATGAACGCGATTTCGCTATAAGCGCTCAATATAGGGTATACATCATAGTCCATTCCACCCACCTTGAGTGACAATTTCCCTTTAATATTTCTGTCAGCTGTCATCAAAATTGGCTCGCCAAATATCGGATATGACTAAGACGCATTGGCTGGGATAGCGACACAAGGAACAAGCCTACAAATTAAAATCTGTCAAATTCAAAGTACAGTGACTACACGCAAATGTGGACTGTGGAGAGACAAACTTATTCGAATAAAGTAAACACTCATTAATGTTGTCTGTAAACAAAAAAATCATAAATAAAAATTTTATTTGTATTTTATATTCTAAATTCCTTAAGAGAAAATAGAAACAAAATTCTAAATTCCTTAAAAGAAAATAGAAACAAAATTCTAAATTCCTTAAAAGAAAATAGAAACAAAGCTCTTCAGTTTAGTTAAGGCTGTAATCATCGAGTGTATACTGTAAAACGAATATGATAATATAAGTAAATAAATTTATGTATATATATATATTTACATGTATATATAAATAAATATATATAAATATTATATATTATATATATATATGAGTGTATTTCTTGAATATATGAAAACTTTTGATTGACAAACACGAAACAGTTTGCGAGTAAACACATAAACATATATAATATATTTTGTAGAATAGGCAAATTAATCAACAGGCGACTTAGAGACATGCGCTACGCTTTTTATTGGCACAAGTGACTCACGTGAAAGTCTTGTGATAGTTAAGTGAACTGTTAAAGCCCACCGGTTGCGACAGCAAAGGCTATAAAACTGCTGTTTTCGCTTGGAAAACGGAAAAAGTAGCTTAAAGTAAATTTTACCAAGCTGTCAAACTAACTTCATTTGCCTGCTTAATGTTGAGCTCGTGAAAATTGAAAATTGAAAATTGACTTAAGCACGACTGCAGCAATTTGTTGTCATCTCTAAAATCCGTTTTGCTTGCTCAATTTGCAGGCACTTGCCGCTTGTGAAAGGGTCTGTTATGCATTGCACGGGGCAGCCTCCATGCAAAGTCAATGCCAATGTCAAGGATGCAGAATTCAGGCAAACAATAGAAACGAGCCTGAATGGCGGCGCCCATTTGGCTGCCTGGCGTCCAGGGTCAAATAGTAACAACAGCAGCAGCAGCAGCAGCTAGTTGAAGGCTATGACTGAATAAATTATGATGCTTAAATGTTAAATGTGAAGTAGAATATGAGAGATCGTGTATATATATATCTATTTAATATGTAAGCTATATGCTTGAATATAGCTAAGGCAACGCGCTGGAACAGACAGAAGCAGGCTTATGTGAAGACAGCAAATTTGTCAATTATAATACCGATAGAAAATATGAATTTTAGTAGATTTTCATACAGAAGGTGAACAGATAGCACTTCTGCGCAAGGGTTCAGAGTATTTTCTAGTCGGCTACTCCCGACTACTCGTCATACATGAAGTCAAGAATGATTGAAAGGACAATTCTATGCAGAGTTCGGGAAGTCCTCACCATTACCCACTGAGTGTGTTTTACTATTGGAATCTTTGTGAATCTTTTTTAAAGAAATACTATTTAATTTATTATATGATTGACTTCGTACTTTATATTATATTAAAAACATCAAAAATACATAAATTTTCAGCTGGAAATATTGAGATAACAAAATATATAGTTAGAGACAGCGACATGCCTTAACGTGAAGTGTGCCACACCCCTTATCAGTGGCATTTTTGCGAGTGCTTAAGGTCTGTACGGTCTATTTAGGCGTATGCGTCATATATGTCGCCTCTCGCACTTTATCAGCGGCCCACGCTCCAGTCTGTCCGTCTGTCTATTTCTGTCTGTTTGATGTAAAAATATCAAATTGTTGCGTCACGATTCGAGCATTTTCCATAGCCATTGACATTTAACGACAGGACAAAAATGTTTTTCCCTTTTCTCAGATATATATATATATATATAATTTATATGTATCCGAAACGTGCCAAAATGTTTAAGGCAAAAAGTACGGCTTGCACATGTCAGAGACGTTGCTTCACTACTCACGCTATTTTATTGTTATATTCCGGCGATATCACCGTCCTGGTCTTACACTATCCGTGCCAATTGCAACGCGAACGTCACTTGTATCTAGAGTACGTCATTTCAGTGCAAGTTCTTGTTTTAGCCATGAATCTAATGCACTTGTGCTAGACAGCTTAAAGAGCTTAGAGCTTGTCAATTAAGCCACTGACTTTTGTGCAGTGTCCGTCTTGCTAATAAAAATAATACTGTCGTTGGTGTAGTCAGGTCTTAAAATGTAAAAAATATTTGGATACGCCCATTAAAGGCGTGAATAATCGGGAAACGGTATATATTTTTGAACTCAAAGCTAGAAACATTTGTATATATACTATATATATGTAGAGCACTCCCATTTGGAAATATACAGTAAATATATATATTAATACATAAGCTCAGAGCGTGGCAAACCAGAAGAAGCCATATCTCCTTTACTTTAGACCCCTCTTAAAATTGACCAATTATTAAACTATTCAGATTAGCCAGTTACGACAGTTTCAAAGGTCCCATACCTATATAATATATATGTTTATAATCTCAGCTCTAATGACCCTGGCAATGGAAAATGCTGTGATTAATTTGAAAGCTATATTTAGTCATTAGCTGTCCGTCAAAATAAAACCCGTTATGGAATCTGCCGCCTGTAGCTGATATCAGTTTTGCCCAACATGTAGATAGGGTCCGGCGTATAGAACTGCACACACCTATAGAAAGCTGTATTGCCGATAAGATGCGAACGATAAGGAACAGATCGCCACTTAACAAACAGCTGTTTTTTCCCTGTCTATGTCTCTTGCCTTGGCCGACAATTTAATTAGTTGACTTCGATAACCATTGGGCAAGTCAGCGCGGAAGCTTCAGAGGCGTAGAGAGGGCATAGGAGGTGTTCCATTGACTTCCGCAAGTAAATATTTGCAGCAACATTTTTATTGGACAAACAATTGGAGAGGAAAAAACAATTTGTAAGCGATTTGTACAATAATATATAATCTTGACAATAATTTCTTAGAATTGTTGTATGTTCAAATTTTAATATTTGTTATATTTTTGCTGCATTTTCCCAAGCAAATGTACATAAAAAGGTAATAAAGGCTTTCTGATAAGATGTCAAGTAGTTTTATTAATTGAGATTAGCACTTTTTTAATCAGAGTTTTAACTGCATATTTTTGTAAGCTTTGTATTGACCAAAGTCTGTTAAAATACATAACCTCTATCTAGTTCAAACTGGATAATGCGGATATATCTAGCATTTGCAAAACCCAGGACTTGTCTTCTATATTTGCGTTGGCCACCGCTCTTAGGCTGCGAGTAAAGAGTATTGCAGAAAAAGTATCTGAGTGCGGAGAGCGCAGCTGTTAAAAAGTATCTGAGAGCGCACACAGTTGTACATGTGTTGCTACTCGGACACACAGCTTCGACTTTGGGAAACGAACAAGTGCTGCGCGGCTATATGGTTGTCACGCTCGCACTCACACATAAAGGTTGGGTCGTTGGCACTAGTCGAAGCGACGCTTCTAGCACTAACTGCCTGGTAAAACATCTGAAATATATTTTGCATTCAGTTCAGCCCCTCAACTCGCTCGGAACGGACGTGTCCAACGCTTAACACTGGTAAATTGTGATAAAGTGCAGTCGCGCAAAATAAGCCTAAATCACGCCTGTGAGAAAATCAAATTTAATTGAGAAGCTAAAATTGTATATGTACTACATATATGTATGTGTATATGCAAACATAAGTGCAAAGCAGAAGCTAAAGTGTAACTGTGCTGGTATCCCCCACCCAGTCTCTGTGTCTGAGCGAGTATATATTTATATATATGCACGTTAGTGTGTGTGTGTGCTTTGTACAACACAGAAATTTTCACATATAAATTCGATGTGGAAAATTGAATTAAGAAATTCTGTGTGTCCATGCAAATGAATGAAAATTGAATTAAGAATTTATTACAAATAATTAAAAAACTGCAGAACTGTGCAAAGTGTATCAGTAAAGGTAAATTATTTTTTTTTTTTTTTTTTTTTTTTTTTTTTTTTTCGTTTTTATTTCTTTATTTTGTTGCAGCTTATTGTCTTAGACTCTATAGCGCATTTAGCTCTAAACCTTAACTAATGGGAGGGCAGATATGCCAATTATTCTGCACTTGTAGCTACTATCTTAATTAGTTCTAATATTGTCTAGAGGATGCAATCTCTTCAGTCTTCGCCTATTGTTGTTTATAGCCAGGTTGCTTGCGAGATGGTTAGGATGCGCTGCAAGTCTGTCCGCGTATCTTGAACTGTGTCGCCCAATGAGTTCAGCAACTGTGGGAATTGCTAAATCCCTATGTAAGACTGAGTTTCTTACAAACCAGCTGGCTCCAGTCCATCTGCGTAGTGCTTTATTCTGCAGGGTCTGAATTTTGTTCCTTGTAGTCTTCGCCGAGGAGCCCCATAGAGAGATACCATATACGAAGGTTGGGACAACTATTGCCTTGTAGATGGCGGCCTTGCTGCTGTAAGACAACTTGCTTGAAGCTCTCAGCATCCAGTCGAGGGTTTTTAGCTTGCTTTTGCATTTTGAGGTTACTTGACTTATGTGCGCTTTAAAAGTCAGCCTTCTGTCAAGAGTGATACCAAGGTACTTTACTTTTGAGGCTTTGGGAATAGTGGGCCCCAATGCAACGCTTGGGCAATCTCCTCTTCTAGTGGCGAAGGTAGTATGTACAGACTTTTGTGCATTAATGGTGATACACCACCGTTTTGCCCAGCGTCCGAAAGAGTCCAGATATTTTTGTAGTGAGTCTGAAGCTTCTTGCGCAGATACGTGACGTGATAAGATGGCGGTGTCATCTGCATAGGTCGCTATGAGTACTGCATCTGTACTTCCTATATTTGGCTCGGGAGTTGGCATATCTCCTGTGAATAAAGTATAAAGTGTTGGGCCTAGAACACTACCCTGTGGTACTCCAGCCATAATTGGTCTAGTCAAGGATACTGTTTGCCCCCTTGACACTTGGAAGGTTCTTCCAATAAGGTATGAGGATAGCAACGCGAAAAATGGGGCTGGAAGGGTGGTCCTCACTTTCTGCAGCAGTCCCAGGTGCCAAACTCGATCAAACGCCTGTTTGATGTCTAAAAAGACGGCAGAGCAGTACATCTTTTCTTCAAAGGCTCCAAGGATATGGTGCACAACTCTGTGAACCTGTTCCGGTGTTCCATGCTGTCTCCTGAAGCCAAACTGATGGTTTGGAATGGCCTCCTGGCGTCCCAGATGTGTCAGTACTCGTTCCAGAAATATTCTTTCGAATATTTTGGAGAGTACTGGCAACAGGCTAATTGGTCTGTACGACTCAATTTCTCCCACGGGTTTGCCAGGCTTAGGAATCATCACAATCACGGCGCGCTTCCAGCAGGCTGGAAAGTGCCGGATGCGGAGCATGGCGTTGTACACCATAGTTATGTAGTCTATGGTGGAGTCAGGCAGTGCTCTAAGGACTCTGCCGTTTATTAGATCATATCCAGGGGATTTTTTTGCCTTCACTCTTCTGATGTGTTCAAGAACCTCTTCTTTTGTACATCCAGTTATCTGGTCTTCAGCTGGGAGGGGCGAGAGAACGATGTCTTCTGTTGCTTCGATTTCTGAGGCCTCTGCGGTAATCACCGGCGTGAATTGGTCTTGAAGGTGGTTTGCAAAAGCCTCAGCTTGAGCTTCGTCTCCAATGTGCCAGGAACCAGAAATGCTCCGAATGGGATGACGTCGTATTGGCTGCCGTTTGAGCTTTCTTGTAAATTTCCATAATTGAAACTCTGCGTCAGTGGGCGATTCAGCTCGTACCAGCGCATCGCTGATACACCTCTTTTGAAGCAGGGCGAGAGCAGCTTTAAGATGCCTCGTGGCTTCGTTGTACATGGATTTGGCATCAGGCGTGCGTAATCTTAACCAGCGTCTCCTGGCCCATCTTTTGTGTATTAGTAGGTGTTGGGCCTCCAAGGTGAGGGGGATGTTGTACGGAGACTGTTGTCTTGTTTGGCAAGATGGTGGGGCGGCTTGGTGCGCAGCTTTGACTATTTCTTCCTGCAGTTTGTTTGCTGCGTAGTCCACGTCTTCAGGAGTGTTAAGTTCCATTTCTATGTGCAAAGAGTAATGGAGCTCGCGCCTAAAGACTCCTAAATCTGATCCTGCTGGCAGTAGTTGTTTCCTAATGGGCAAGGGCTGTGGCTGCGCGTGGATTGTGACTATTAGTGGCAGGTGGTCAGAGGATAGGTCCAAGGATTCTTCAATGGTCAATTGCCGGTCACAGATGCCTTTGTAGACAGCGAAGTCGATTGCCGAGGGCCTGTGTCCATTAATTGGGTAACGGGTGGGGGCTCCAGTCGCCAATATGCTGAATTGTAAGTTTTGAATCGCCTCAAATATGACTTCTCCGCGACGATTCGCACTATTGCTTCCCCAAAATGGGTGCCATCCATTCCAGTCGCCGCCGATGAGGGTCTTATTCAACCTTTGGCCTAGAACCTGTTCCATGTGATGATCACACAGACCAGTGTTTGGCGGAAGATAAATTGACGCAACTTCGATCGCTCCAATAGACGTAGGCAGGGTGATGGCTGAGACCTGCATTGTTGCGTTGCAAATTGGCAGTAAAGGTGTATGCGGTATTGTTGCTCGTATGAGGATTGAGGATCCACCAAAGCAGTTTGCTCCTTCACCATGAGCCTGATAGTGTTCGTATCCGAAAATTTGTGTAGTGGGGCACTCATGAGTTTCTGTTATTAACATTATATCTATGTTTTCTTGTGAGAGAAACGCAGCCAGTTCCTGAGTCTTGTTTCTCAGGCCATTGGCGTTCCAGATACCCACACGTAAAGCCATTATTTGTAGGCAAGCTTGGTTATGATGGCCATTAAACTGTTTAGCATGGTTGCTTGTTGGGATTGTACTTCTCGCATCGCTTTGAGCTCGGCATTAATTGCGTCAAACTGACGTTGTTGTTGCTGAAGCATTTCAGTGAACAAAGTGTCACTTGTGGTATTCTTATTTGACGGTCCACCTCTAGCGGCCTGTGCGTAAGAAACACCACTAATAGGCGTTGCAAAGCTCGTGGCTTGGGTAATGCTCCGGGGCCTTGTAATTTCGGAAGCAGTACTCGGACCCGTAGACGGTGTTTGTGTGGGACTCCTTTTTTGTGCTGGGGATTGCAATTTGCGCAACCGCTTGTATACTTGGCAGCCCTTATAGTTGGCTGGGTGCTGTAACTCACAGTGCACACAAGTTGGTGCCTGGTCCTTTTCGCGGGTGCAGTCTTTGGATGCGTGTTTCCCGGCGCAACGCACACATCTGGGAGCTTTGTGGCAGTAGCGTTGTGTGTGTCCAAATTCTTGACAGCGATGGCATTGTGTCAGGTCGTTGTATCTTCTTGGCAGTTCCACTGTGCAGCGTTGCCTGCAGACAACTCGAATGTCCAAAATTTCTTTGTTGTTGGGGGCCTGAGCCACGTCAACAAAAAATATATTTAGCGGTGTTTTGTCCATACGGCTCAGTGGGTTGTGCACATTTGTAATTGTGTGGCCTTTGGTTTCCAATTCCTTTTTAATTAGTGTTGTATCAGTGCTGGAGTGAAGCCCTTTGAACACGACTCTATATGGTTTGTCCTCCTTAAGCTGGTAGCAGTGGAACTCCAATTCCAGCTTAGTAAAGTGGTCTATAACTCTGCGATAGTCCTCACTGCATTGGGTTAATACACCTATGTTATTCTTCTTTGGCTTAATTACGTATGATTTAGCATCAATTACTTTATCTATTATCTGTTGAAGTAGGGCCACAGACTTGATGTTTGGACACCATATGGGGGGCGGACGAGGTTTCGGAGTAGTTTGCTGGTCGGTCAATACTGGGGCTTCTGGAGCTACAGGTGATTCGCTGTAGTCTTCATCTTCTTCTACGAGCAGTGAAAATCGATTTTCTGATATTAATGCTGCATTGCTGGTGCTTGGTTCGTCGAAGATGAGCCTTTTCTTGATGGTTTTTGGTGAATTTGGCTGTTTACGTTTCGTGTTTTTGTTGTTAGTGATGCCTTGCACGGAGGCGATATCTATTTTTGAGTTTATTGGCATGATGGAGGCTTGCCTATTTGCCATCACAACGTTAAGCTGGGCTTGCATTTCTGCATTTACCTTTACAGCTGTAGCGAGGTTATTGACATTAGATGTCATCGCGGATTGTGCTTTTGAGTGCAGGCGCACTCGCGCCAAGCGACGAAATTTCGTAAATTGCAATTAAAGCAATTGAGTTACGCGGAAGCAAGCGATAAGAAAACGCTGCGTGTGCGGTTTTTGTTGCTGTTGCGTTGAAGAATGCACCGCAAAGTTCTATTTTTAGAACTCTGCAGCAGTAGAGCTTAAGCGAAGGCTGTTCGAATTCACGTCTTTACAGGTCGAACGACTGATCGCGATTGATGAAAGGTAAATTATTATTTTATTGAACTGAAGCCAAAAACGTTTAGAAATTTTTTTCGGTTGCGTGCCCTTTGCAAATGTGATTGTATGCGTGTGCGTTGTGTGATTGCATGCGCTGGTATTAGTAAACTTTTTTTTTTTTTTTTTTTTTTTTTTTTTTTTATCTTTATTTTGTTGCAGCTTATTGTCTTAGACTCTATAGCGCATTTAGCTCTAAACCTTAACTAATGGGAGGGCAGATATGCCAATTATTCTGCACTTGTAGCTACTATCTTAATTAGTTCTAATATTGTCTAGAGGATGCAATCTCTTCAGTCTTCGCCTATTGTTGTTTATAGCCAGGTTGCTTGCGAGATGGTTAGGATGCGCTGCAAGTCTGTCCGCGTATCTTGAACTGTGTCGCCCAATGAGTTCAGCAACTGTGGGAATTGCTAAATCCCTATGTAAGACTGAGTTTCTTACAAACCAGCTGGCTCCAGTCCATCTGCGTAGTGCTTTATTCTGCAGGGTCTGAATTTTGTTCCTTGTAGTCTTCGCCGAGGAGCCCCATAGAGAGATACCATATACGAAGGTTGGGACAACTATTGCCTTGTAGATGGCGGCCTTGCTGCTGTAAGACAACTTGCTTGAAGCTCTCAGCATCCAGTCGAGGGTTTTTAGCTTGCTTTTGCATTTTGAGGTTACTTGACTTATGTGCGCTTTAAAAGTCAGCCTTCTGTCAAGAGTGATACCAAGGTACTTTACTTTTGAGGCTTTGGGAATAGTGGGCCCCAATGCAACGCTTGGGCAATCTCCTCTTCTAGTGGCGAAGGTAGTATGTACAGACTTTTGTGCATTAATGGTGATACACCACCGTTTTGCCCAGCGTCCGAAAGAGTCCAGATATTTTTGTAGTGAGTCTGAAGCTTCTTGCGCAGATACGTGACGTGATAAGATGGCGGTGTCATCTGCATAGGTCGCTATGAGTACTGCATCTGTACTTCCTATATTTGGCTCGGGAGTTGGCATATCTCCTGTGAATAAAGTATAAAGTGTTGGGCCTAGAACACTACCCTGTGGTACTCCAGCCATAATTGGTCTAGTCAAGGATACTGCTTGCCCCCTTGACACTTGGAAGGTTCTTCCAATAAGGTATGAGGATAGCAACGCGAAAAATGGGGCTGGAAGGGTGGTCCTCACTTTCTGCAGCAGTCCCAGGTGCCAAACTCGATCAAACGCCTGTTTGATGTCTAAAAAGACGGCAGAGCAGTACATCTTTTCTTCAAAGGCTCCAAGGATATGGTGCACAACTCTGTGAACCTGTTCCGGTGTTCCATGCTGTCTCCTGAAGCCAAACTGATGGTTTGGAATGGCCTCCTGGCGTCCCAGATGTGTCAGTACTCGTTCCAGAAATATTCTTTCGAATATTTTGGAGAGTACTGGCAACAGGCTAATTGGTCTGTACGACTCAATTTCTCCCACGGGTTTGCCAGGCTTAGGAATCATCACAATCACGGCGCGCTTCCAGCAGGCTGGAAAGTGCCGGATGCGGAGCATGGCGTTGTACACCATAGTTATGTAGTCTATGGTGGAGTCAGGCAGTGCTCTAAGGACTCTGCCGTTTATTAGATCATATCCAGGGGATTTTTTTGCCTTCACTCTTCTGATGTGTTCAAGAACCTCTTCTTTTGTACATCCAGTTATCTGGTCTTCAGCTGGGAGGGGCGAGAGAACGATGTCTTCTGTTGCTTCGATTTCTGAGGCCTCTGCGGTAATCACCGGCGTGAATTGGTCTTGAAGGTGGTTTGCAAAAGCCTCAGCTTGAGCTTCGTCACCAATGTGCCAGGAACCAGAAATGCTCCGAATGGGATGTCGACGTATTGGCTGCCGTTTGAGCTTTCTTGTAAATTTCCATAATTGAAACTCTGCGTCAGTGGGCGATTCAGCTCGTACCAGCGCATCGCTGATACACCTCTTTTGAAGCAGGGCGAGAGCAGCTTTAAGATGCCTCGTGGCTTCGTTGTACGTGGATTTGGCATCAGGCGTGCGTAATCTTAACCAGCGTCTCCTGGCCCATCTTTTGTGTATTAGTAGGTGTTGGGCCTCCAAGGTGAGGGGGATGTTGTACGGAGACTGTTGTCTTGTTTGGCAAGATGGTGGGGCGGCTTGGTGCGCAGCTTTGACTATTTCTTCCTGCAGTTTGTTTGCTGCGTAGTCCACGTCTTCAGGAGTGTTAAGTTCCATTTCTATGTGCAAAGAGTAATGGAGCTCGCGCCTAAAGACTCCTAAATCTGATCCTGCTGGCAGTAGTTGTTTCCTAATGGGCAAGGGCTGTGGCTGCGCGTGGATTGTGACTATTAGTGGCAGGTGGTCAGAGGATAGGTCCAAGGATTCTTCAATGGTCAATTGCCGGTCACAGATGCCTTTGTAGACAGCGAAGTCGATTGCCGAGGGCCTGTGTCCATTAATTGGGTAACGGGTGGGGGCTCCAGTCGCCAATATGCTGAATTGTAAGTTTTGAATCGCCTCAAATATGACTTCTCCGCGACGATTCGCACTATTGCTTCCCCAAAATGGGTGCCATCCATTCCAGTCGCCGCCGATGAGGGTCTTATTCAACCTTTGGCCTAGAACCTGTTCCATGTGATGATCACACAGACCAGTGTTTGGCGGAAGATAAATTGACGCAACTTCGATCGCTCCAATAGACGTAGGCAGGGTGATGGCTGAGACCTGCATTGTTGCGTTGCAAATTGACAGTAAAGGTGTATGCGGTATTGTTGCTCGTATGAGGATTGAGGATCCACCAAAGCAGTTTGCTCCTTCACCATGAGCCTGATAGTGTTCGTATCCGAAAATTTGTGTAGTGGGGCACTCATGAGTTTCTGTTATTAACATTATATCTATGTTTTCTTGTGAGAGAAACGCAGCCAGTTCCTGAGTCTTGTTTCTCAGGCCATTGGCGTTCCAGATACCCACACGTAAAGCCATTATTTGTAGGCAAGCTTGGTTATGATGGCCATTAAACTGTTTAGCATGGTTGCTTGTTGGGATTGTACTTCTCGCATCGCTTTGAGCTCGGCATTAATTGCGTCAAACTGACGTTGTTGTTGCTGAAGCATTTCAGTGAACAAAGTGTCACTTGTGGTATTCTTATTTGACGGTCCACCTCTAGCGGCCTGTGCGTAAGAAACACCACTAATAGGCGTTGCAAAGCTCGTGGCTTGGGTAATGCTCCGGGGCCTTGTAATTTCGGAAGCAGTACTCGGACCCGTAGACGGTGTTTGTGTGGGACTCCTTTTTTGTGCTGGGGATTGCAATTTGCGCAACCGCTTGTATACTTGGCAGCCCTTATAGTTGGCTGGGTGCTGTAACTCACAGTGCACACAAGTTGGTGCCTGGTCCTTTTCGCGGGTGCAGTCTTTGGATGCGTGTTTCCCGGCGCAACGCACACACCTGGGAGCTTTGTGGCAGTAGCGTTGTGTGTGTCCAAATTCTTGACAGCGATGGCATTGTGTCAGGTCGTTGTATCTTCTTGGCAGTTCCACTGTGCAGCGTTGCCTGCAGACAACTCGAATGTCCAAAATTTCTTTGTTGTTGGGGGCCTGAGCCACGTCAACAAAAAATATATTTAGCGGTGTTTTGTCCATACGGCTCAGTGGGTTGTGCACATTTGTAATTGTGTGGCCTTTGGTTTCCAATTCCTTTTTAATTAGTGTTGTATCAGTGCTGGAGTGAAGCCCTTTGAACACGACTCTATATGGTTTGTCCTCCTTAAGCTGGTAGCAGTGGAACTCCAATTCCAGCTTAGTAAAGTGGTCTATAACTCTGCGATAGTCCTCACTGCATTGGGTTAATACACCTATGTTATTCTTCTTTGGCTTAATTACGTATGATTTAGCATCAATTACTTTATCTATTATCTGTTGAAGTAGGGCCACAGACTTGATGTTTGGACACCATATGGGGGGCGGACGAGGTTTCGGTGTAGTTTGCTGGTCGGTCAATACTGGGGCTTCTGGAGCTACAGGTGATTCGCTGTAGTCTTCATCTTCTTCTACGAGCAGTGAAAATCGATTTTCTGATATTAATGCTGCATTGCTGGTGCTTGGTTCGTCGAAGATGAGCCTTTTCTTGATGGTTTTTGGTGAATTTGGCTGTTTACGTTTCGTGTTTTTGTTGTTAGTGATGCCTTGCACGGAGGCGATATCTATTTTTGAGTTTATTGGCATGATGGAGGCTTGCCTATTTGCCATCACAACGTTAAGCTGGGCTTGCATTTCTGCATTTACCTTTACAGCTGTAGCGCGGTCATTGACATTAGATGTCATCGCGGATTGTGCTTTTGAGTGCAGGCGCACTCGCGCCAAGCGACGAAATTTCGTAAATTGCAATTAAAGCAATTGAGTTACGCGGAAGCAAGCGATAAGAAAACGCTGCGTGTGCGGTTTTTGTTGCTGTTGCGTTGAAGAATGCACCGCAAAGTTCTATTTTTAGAACTCTGCAGCAGTAGAGCTTAAGCGAAGGCTGTTCGAATTCACGTCTTTACAGGTCGAACGACTGATCGCGATTGTGATTAGTAAACTTTATTTAATTTTTTTTGATGTGTGCTGTAAAAATAGCAAGTAAAGAGCAGGCGGCGGTGATGGGAAAAAATGGGCAGCAACGACCACGCAATGTGAAGAGCAGTCAAAAGAGTGGCAGCCTGACGAAAGAGAATGAGTGTAGGAGACGAGACGAGAGCAATAGAGACAGAAAGAAAGAGAGTGAGAGCAGCAGCGACGCGAAACAGTCAGTTCAAAAGGCGTTTTTTCTTATTTGTTTCTTTTTATGGTCGGCCGCTGTTGCTGCTGCTTCGCTATTTGTCTTGATCTTTTGTTTTGAATAGGGTTATTTCCATAGTTGTTGTGACTATTGTGTTGTTGCTATGAGTACGTGTTTTATATCTGCTCTTCAACTGCTGCTTTTGTCGTCATAGTCATCGAAATCGTCACCGACATCGACATCGGTTTTTGTTTTTAATTTTTTTTTTTTTTATTTTTTTTACTGTAGCCAGTTCCACGTAAACTTTACTGTTCCACAGCTGCTTTTTGTTTTGATATGAGAAATCTATAATCAAGCGAGCATGAGTCTGATTGTGCCTGTGTGTGTATGTTGTTGTTGGTGTGCATAAATTATTAACACATTTTGTTGACTTGAAACTCGTTTCAATTTTACGTCTCCCGCCGCTGCAGCTGCCAAAAAAAAACAATCCATGTAAATTATGCGCATTTCGTCGAATTCCCTCTTTAAAACACATTTATAAATATATATATATATATATATATATATATAGAAAATATATATATAGAAATATTATTATGTGATCATCAGACAAATTTGTTTTCAATCGCTCCAAAACTCTAAATATGCATGACTAACAACTGTATTATAAATGTATAATTCGCACACTTAATGCAGTTTCTTCTGTTTTGTACTCGCTATATTTTTATCACATTCGCTTTGTAGCCATATATGGCTTTCTTTTCCTACATTTTAATGCGTAGTAAAGATTAAGTATGTTAAAACACGTATACATACACGCATACACAATGTATAGTTAAGTATTCAAAGATATATTCAATGTTTTCCTGGTTGCTTGTTCCAATTGAATTGTCTGATAAGATATGTCAATTCATTAGAACATCTGGAAGTCAGTCGTACGGGAATTTCCTTTTTTTATAACATCTTAATTAATATTCAACTTGTATCTGTATTTCCTTTTTACCTCTACCGTGTAGCTTATA
Organism: Drosophila hydei; assembly: GCF_003285905.1. Classification (NCBI taxonomy): domain Eukaryota; kingdom Metazoa; phylum Arthropoda; class Insecta; order Diptera; family Drosophilidae; genus Drosophila; species Drosophila hydei. The sequence continues at coordinate 4,630,230 of NW_022045656.1, forward strand.
TTTGCCATATTCACCTCGTTATTCCATTCAGTTGTTTCTATGTGCTCTTCATTATTATTGTTTTTTTCACTCCTCCTTCATCTCATAATTCGCTCTCATTTGTCAGCGTCTGTTATCAACAGTCACACACACATAGATTTATGAGAACTTATACATATGCATATACAAACATAACTGCGGACTAGGGCAGGCCTTTTTTAGCACGCGTTCTAATTTCAAAATTTTCCTCTTTACATGCACTCTGCGTTTGCAGCGATAAATGAATTAGGCGTTGATTTACATGCATGCGCATGTTTATAGGTACACAGATGCAGGTACATCATGTATGTTTTCACTTCTGGACTTAAGTAAACAAACTTTCGGATCATTCGATTTTTCAATGATAGCTCAATGCGTGGAGGAGCTGTAGCCTTAACGTGGAATATTTAGTAATGTGCTAAATGAATTTAATAAATATTTACTCAACAATTTGCACAAAATTTCGTATCAGTTTGAGTGGCCTGAATGCGAGAAGAACTGGGTGCCAACTAAATGGAAATATTGAATATGCGCCAAGGCAATTTTGATTAATTTGTGTAAATTTTCTACCCTCAACATAAATACATAATACGAAATTCCAAACGCGATAAACAAGCATTCTTTGGTGCCAGAAATACGTGTCTATGCTGGAAAGCAAAGCTAGTCGCAGTCTATACGAATGTAAATACATAAATAAAGCAAACTTTGGTACATAATATGCCATTTACATAGATATCTATTTTATCTATAAGTAATCTAACATTTCAGTAACGGAATTACAGCAGTAGTTCACCAAAGAGAGCTTTCACTGTAATATATTCCACGCAGCTATATAAGTATATATTTCTGTATGTTTGTTTGTATAGATATATATATATATATATATATATATATGTGCGATTTGTTGTCGCTTTGTTGTCATTGCTGCCGGACACTCAGATTTGCGTTGTTCTTCTTTTTGCGTTTGAATGTTAACAATAATTAAAATGCCAATGTTTTTGTTTTTAGTTGCTTTTGTTACCATTTAAAGTGGGGCTTGTAATTAATTAACTGTTTGTGTGTAGGCTCACTTGGCATGGCTATAGACAGCTGTTTAATTATCGATAACTTCCAAGCTTTGACCCATTTTTGGGCCAAATATATATTTATATATGCATGCATACATACATATATACACACAGCCAGGTGAAGCATGGGAAATTTCAGTCTTTTGTTTACTTTCATTTTGAGCTTTTTTGTTGTTGCTGTGTGAATCGAAATTTGCTTGTGGCCCAGTTTAAGTGGGTTGAACGAGCGGGCCAGGTCTCTGTTGATAAGGATAGCGCCATGAATATGTCTCTGTACCTGTCTCTCTGTTTGGCTGGCCGTCTGTCTGTCTGTCTGTATGGACTATCGCATGGTTTTGTCTGACTCAGCTGAAATACTATCTCTCTCGTTCATTTAGTCTGAGTCGCAATTAACGCTTTCTCTCTGTCTCTCTATAATCACTTGACAATTAAATTGACTAACACTGAACAAATGATTCAATAGGCTTCTACAGCGATTAACGCATTCAATGTGTTCCGTGTTTCAACAATTGTTTTTTACCAGCCCCTTGAGTTGACGCAGACGCTGCTCTATTAATAATAGCCGAGTTAAAAGTAAAAATAAGTTGCGAAAAGACGAACAGTGGCACATGGATTTGACCAGTCAGAAAGATAAGTGAACGATGCGTCGCATTGAGTCGAAAAAAAATCATAACAACAACAACAGCATTAACTTTTTGGATCAGTTGCCAGATACGCGAACAATGCCCGATCGTTGACTGTTTCAAGTTAATGACACGACGATTACGGACATACAGAAGTCATTTATTATTATACAGTTAAATATATATGTGTGATTAGTGATTCCCCTTTAAAAAACTAATGTCTAAGGCAAAGAGTGATGCTATATGCATATGTATATAGGTTTCGAACAAAAACTTGTCTGTAACAGTAGGCAACGCCAAGGCGATAAAACAGATTAAAAGTCGCGCCGTCTGGCCTGGCCTGTAGCTGCCGTCTAACACAATTAGCCATATGCACATATTTGCTAGGTAATACATGATACAAACACCAGACACAGATATACAGTAACAGCTACAGATACAGATACAGATACAGATGAGCAGATAGAGATGCAAATGTGTACGTTACAGTAGCAAATATGCATTAGCATTACGGTCGCTATCTTATTTTATGACGTCTGCAGTTTTGTGTGCTAATTCCATTCATTTGCATTGCCTGGAGAAGGGCGGCGCGGCGTAGCTTCTCGGCCCAGACGAGTGCGCAATTCGTAGATGGTGGCGAGCTTCACAAGTTGTTTGCAATTTGCCAAACGATAACTTAATTAACATTTGCCCAATTGATAACTGTTGCTTGCCACCGGCTAACCCTCCAGTATCAATGACCGATTCAGACGTTGCCGATCTTCGCTGTCAATTCATCCACTCGGCACACGCCTGATCGCCCACAGAAGCAATCACAATTCGTCTGACTTTCCTCAATTCAATTGAAATCGATTAACCATACGCTTCATTAACTTGTTCTATGGCCAACAATTCGATTTGATCATCGTCTAGATCATCATGCCGGCAACATGCATCAATGACTTATCTGTTATGGTAGACCAAACTGAACACACAAAATATTTGCACTCGGTTAATCGTCAAATAGCTACAAAGTTGGGTAACAACTGCGATGTTAAATTAGAGGTATAAAGAATGTCTACAATATCAATCTTCTGTGCGAAAAGTCACAATAAAGATAAAGTCATAGACTATTTAGCTAATAGGAAGCATGACAAATGAACTCAATAACATAAACCGTCCATGACCGAAGGCATTGCTTAGTAACTAAGCTAGTAAACAAAACATTTTGCAACTCGTAAATGAATAAATAAATTCATCGATAGAAATAGAAAATACTGCCTTACTCTACTTAACACTATTTACTATTGACTTTATTAAAGCCCCGATTTCGAAGTCGGAATTGCAGTGATAAATGTATTCCTTTTAGTTTATAAATGAAAACGGCTTTAAGGTATCAACGATTCTGCTTAACGTAGCTATGAAATATTCCTGATTTAGAAATGCGTTCGTAAGGCTTTTAGTGTAGATAATCACTGTCTGAAAAGGCACTGATTAAATGCTTTGCACTAACGTAGAATGATGTAATTATTGTTGAGGCACAGATCGTAGCCGGAACATATAGTCATATAGTTTGCATGGCTCGTTCCGTAGAGGAAATGACATTGAACCCGCTAGACATCCGAATAGAATGCACAAGTGCATGAGCTCTAGGAGATTCGCGTGCAAAATGTGTGTTGCGTGCTTTGAGAACCGGTTCCGGGGGTCTCCATTTGATCGATCGGTTAACGCTTGCTTAACCCAATTGTAATGCAATTCTGTTTGTTCGTTACAGATACAAGATCAACAAGTAAAAGAAGAACAGCTGCGTGAAATAGAACAGCAACCAGAGCAACTGCAAGTGTAACTCGTTAAACTGTTTCGCGCGGCAGGGAATGGTATATTTCTTGGGGGATTGGGGCATGGGAGATTCTGACTTGTCGTCATATCAGCAGCATGTTCCAAATATACAACAACAACAGCAGCAGCAGCAACACCAACGCATCCATGGACACCAGCAGCAGCAGCATCAACATCAGCAGCAACAACAACAGCAGCAGCAGCACCAGCAGCAGCAACAACAGCAACAGCAACAACAAAACCAGCTGGTTGCACAAATCTCAAATAGCCTAAGCCTATTGCAATCGCAGCTGCAATTCGCCAGCGGATCCAGCTTCCTACAACAGCAACATTCACCACAGCAACATGTGGGTGGCCCAAGGAGCAGCAGTGCCAACAGCAACAGCAACGTCAACAGCAGCAGCAGTCTGGTAACAGCTAATCTACAGCAACTATCGGTGAGCAACAGCGGCAACAACAATAGCGCCTGCAACACGCCCACCAAAACACAACAGCAGCAGCAACAGATTGACTCTCATCCACCCGCCTCTGGCGCGGCTCTCAAAGTACATTCGTCTTGGTTGAGGCAATGCTCCGAATCAAACAACTCGCAATCGACGGCCGATAGTTGCGGCAGCAAGACAAAACCAACACAGCTTAGTAAGGATCTCCTGGATAACGAGGATGAGGTGGCCCTTCATCCGCTTTCCAATCAGGTAAGCTAACGTTATCACCCTTCAGAATATAGCTTGGCCTTAGTTGGAATATAGTCATATGCTGATGGGAATACCTGAAAGAATAGAAAATAGGACTGGAAGACGGCGTCCAAACTTCACTCAATCTTCCAGCCTCCATAAATAAAATTTAAGAACAACATCAATAAAAACAAGATGAGTTTAATCAAGTGAATTGCAATAAGTTGAAATCCCCCTGAAATCAGATTAAGTTAATTCTGATACATCGTATTTGATGATGAATGAAGGTTGTTGAGAACAAGGACAAGGCTTTATGAAGCTAGACTTGACCCACCAAATAAATCATTTCTTTTCCTTTTTGGAAACTTCTTGTAGTTGTTCACTTAGGCAATGAAAGTACTCGGACAGACCCTCGTATGAATGCTTCACAATGAATGCCTTGACCACGGCCCAGGTGGACTTGATAAAATTGACATTACCAAAGACCAACATATCAGTCCCGTTGTTCTCTGACCGTACCAGACAGTAGTGTGTTGCTATGTTGAATACGTCGGCATATGGTATGCCCTCGTTAACGCTCAGCACATCTATGGAGTATATCTCTCCAGGACAGCTGCAAGCTCGCATTGTTTGGAATTCGGTTACCTTTGACGACTTGGGTCCAACGTTTGCTTGGAGAGCAACTGTGACATTGATGTGCCTCACCTGCTGGCCATCCTTCCCGTTCTTCCATGGACCCATGCATAGCTCCGTGGATTTGCGCTTGTCATGGAAATCTGCTATAAATGTGGAAGTGCTAGAAAATAGCATGTTGAATAATTTATCCACTTGCAGCCGGAAATGCTCCTTCATGATAAGTCGGCCGTCGTGATCCGAATCACAAGTTCTGCTCGTGCCAGTGGACATTTCGGCGGATTTCATTTGTAAATTATATTCAGTCGAAATCGACTTGATTTGGCGGCTGTTTCGAGTTTTACTTTTTCTTTCATGCGGTCGCAAAATTACAATCGATTTATTTCGATTGGTAACAGTGGAACCCTGTCTTTTGTTCGTAGATTTTCTGCTCTTACTTTCTCGTCTCTTTTCCGTGGTCTCCTGTGGTAAGGAGTGCCAGATTAAAACTTTCTTGGGCCTTTCCACAGTACCTTTGTAATACAATGTGGCTATCTTCGATAAGCGGGAAGAGGGGCCTTTATATTTGGATTCCCTTGAATTTTGATTAAAAACAATGTTAAGAGCAGTCGATGGTCTAACGACTTTTGCCTTTGGAGTGACTGGTGATATGGAAGTGCCAAGTCCATCCTTTAACTTGTAATAAACCGATTGCATCGCATTGATAACACCTAAAACCCAACTGAATCTCTGGGAGTCCTTTTATTGAACAAAACATTCAATCAATTGCCATTTGTACTAGAGTAGAATGAAATAATATTGGCAATATATTATTTACTTTACTTTTTAATTTATGTCATCTTGTTCAATAATGCTTTCAAATCTTTTTACCAGGTTTTGAGCAACGTGACTGTTCTCATATAGTCTAAAACAGATCAAGTATCCTTTTCGTTTCCTTAAACTTATGATTTATAGCAACCAAGTCTGTCTCTCTAAGCCTGTGTGCCTCATATTGTTTACATAAACTCATATAAGACCTAGGCCATATGATAAGCATATATCCAATCCGATGTGCTGAATATATTTCTGAGCATTGTCTGACAAGTAAAAGCTCGTAAAGATTAAAGCCTATCATCGAGGATTGATTACACTGGAACACAACGCAACAGCTGCTTATCAAGCCGTCGCATGACGTAGGATAGTGATAAGATAGTATAGGAATGACCACGCGACTAACTTCTCTTAAGATCTTTGTAAACAGTTCTATATTCAATTCCAATAGTGAATAACACACAAACAGAGGCGGGTTGAATCCCTTTTTTGCATCAGCAGATGGATAATGATGATGATGATGATGATGTAGTTTTTAAATAGAGATTCATAAATTTGGATTTAATAATCTTGCTAAAGTATCAAGTCATCAATTATACTATTATTAATGCTTTCAGGTGGGAGGACACACGCGCCTCTTGCTGCTCAACCAGTCAACGGTGATCAAGCCGCTGAATTTGCGCGAATTGGACTTCTATCAGAACATTCCGCAGGACGTACAGAAGTTTGTGCCCAAGTACAAAGGTAAGATACCGACTATATTCACTTATTAACCAACCAAACCGATTATCGATTCTATCGAAGCGCTTCATAAGATTGACATATATATTTCGTTACGAATTAACTGCTCGTTCTATCATGCATTAAAAAGAAAAAGAAAAAGAAAACAGAAATACCAAAAATAAAAGCAAAATAAAAATTGATTTTAAATAATAATTTGATATTACCATATGTCTTGAGCTTCCAAATCTTCGACGCTGTATTCAACTTTTCTTTTGTACTAACTTGCATTTGTCAAACGAATCAAAAAATAAAAAAAAAACAAAAGCCAAAAATAAAATTAAACAAAACAAAAATTACATCAACAATTTATGCGCTCTTCTGTATTGTCCTTAGTTAAAGTCAAAACGCATTTCAATATCATTTTTATTTTAAGTATTATATTCTTATATGTGATATTCGTAGCTTGTAAGCATATTAATTGAAAATTGAAAAATAAAAACAGACCACAAAAAAAGAAAACCAAAAAAAAGAAAAAAAAAATAAAGAAAAAACTGAAATAAGACTGAACCATATCGTAATCTAATAGGTAAATTATAGCTATTAAAGTTTTGTAATACGAAAAGCGAAATAAAATTATTATAGCTGCCATGCCCAATTATTGTCTGACTCGACGCCTGGAAGTAGTCCAAGCGCCTGGCCACAAAAGCTCCACGCACACACTACCATTTTATCACATAAGAACTTTTAGTTAGTAGCGCAGTGACAGCAATGGGTAAGTCGCAAAAAATAAAAACAAAAAACCAACTCTTCTCCAGCAAAGTACTTTACATATATACATATATATGCAACTATATATATATGTGTAATGAACGAACTAAAAACACAAGTAAAAAACCTTTGACAATCTGCACCCAACTAAAAGGATTGTACAATTTTTGTTCGACAAAAATTATACAATTTCTAAGAAATAAAAAAAATATATAAAAAATACTACTATTATAATGCACGCCCGTACAGCCTGTAGCTTGGGGCCTTTACATATCTACGCTCTATGCTCGTATTATCCAAAGGTTCGAAGTGCCGACTGACAGACCTCGTGATCGTGATCTGCCGCTGAACCAATCAATGAACCCAAGCGGAGAACAGCCTCCAGAATGAAAGCGTAAACTAAAAATCTTAAAAACAATACCATTTATTTCCAATATCTCGCAAAATCGAACAAATCGTGTTTTATTTTATGTGTTTGTTCAGAACAGACATCGTGCTGCCCCTCTATACGAATACGAACACGAATACGAATATACGAACGAGTACGTTGTTGTTGTTGAGCTAAAGTCATGTGTCATCGTCGTCGCCTTCGTCCCTAGGCCTTTGCCGATCTAATCGGATCGGATCGGATCGGATCCTAATCCGCTCTGCTCTGCTCTCTACTCTCAGCACTCAGCTCTCAGCTCTCAGCTCTGCTCTGCTCTGCTCTGCTTTGTCTGTCTCTGGAACTGAACGTCTCCGAGACTCTCACAGTACGAAAGCCGATTAGAAAGGCAAGCAAGCCAATTATGACAATATGGCATCAACGGGTTTGTATGAATAAAACACATACTATATATATACTTATACTATATTTTACTATATATATATATTTTATGCGATACTTAATTTTCCAAACTAAATCTTAAGCTATTCAGTTCCTTAAGTACAAATATATATATTTATATGCTCTTATGGTTTAAGCTAGAACACATTAACAAACAACTAAGAAAATCAACAAGAAAATACAATTTATGAAAACTCTTTCGGATTTATGCACAATGTTTCTCAATCGATTACCTAAGTCTGATATTGCACTCTGTTTCACAACTAGCTTAGGTCTTATCTTACCTTAAGCCGTATTTCTAAATGTAAATCATGTCCATCCGAGATTGTCTAAAGCATGCAGTCTATATTGGGTCTGTATATTTAAAAAAAAATATATATAGAGAAATTTGAATATTTTTAGCAATTTTTTAATTGGGGCTCGTAGTAATGTTTGTCTGTGCCGTATGTCTCATTCATGATGTGTTTCATCTGATGTGTTTACTAAACTAGCTTTTATAAGTCAGGTCCATTTACCCATTTGCGTAACTCTAACCAAAAAAAAACCAAAACTTAACCTCAAGAACAAATTGCCATACACGAAACATTAAGTTATTGAAAATGAAATTAATTGAAACAACAAGAGACACAAAGACTTATCGCACGCCGGTCCCATTCTATTTCCAGGCGTTATGCAAGCGACTTCTATGGGCGGCGTTAAGCTGGACAAGCGCTACTCGCCCAGCTTCCGTGACGATGCTGCCGCGGTGCCAGTTCGCAAGATGAGCGCCTCAAAGCGCAAGCGGGACGAAGTTCTCAGGTATGTAGAAGCACTACGGAGTCTTGTCCATCATAGACGGACAGCCAGACAGCCTGCACCTTGCCACACACACAGACACGCAGACTCACACTCACCACACACATACACACATATGTATATAATATACTATATATATATATATATATATATAAATCACACATGACTGAATCATTCAGCCAAGCAAATGGAAATGAATTTTATTTTTGTTTTAGATTGTGCAATGCATACAAAAAACAAACACGCACTCGCCCCTGTCAGACATTGTTACGGGTATTGGGTATGCAAATATTACAACATTCTATGTGTATGAGATTTTTTTTAGGGACAATCCAATTGGAAACTGTGCCATGATCGGTTCCATTGAAAACGGCAAAATTATACAACTCCTTTAAGAAGTTTTTGCACTCAACTCCCTTTAATCTCGCCTACTCGTCGTCAGATGGCGCTATTGCGTTTTCAATGGAACGGAACATGTTCCATAAGAAACGAAAAAAAAAACACAAAAAGAAAAACGAAACGAAAACTTCCAGCTTATTTTGTTTTAGGTCACTCATTTGTGCCATCTATAAGGGGTTCGCAGCATTGTACATTTGTCTCGCTTGATTCCATATTAATCCCACACATCTCGCCTGGATTATTTGCAGAATGAAGGTGCATAAGAACGGAAATGCGGCCGATGTTATTAAGAGCATTTCGCAACTTGACAACTCCAATAAGCAATGTTAGTATCCTGTGCCATGGCTCGGGACCGGGACTTGGACAGAAAACCCACTTAATAATCATTATAGACTTATATCACTATTGAGACTTCTTATCTAATCTGTCTCTTTGGATTTCGCTTCACAGATTTCTTGATGCTCGAGAATATTACATCGCAGTTCCGTAATCCCTGTATTTTGGACCTGAAGATGGGCACTCGCCAGCATGGCGACGATGCGTCCGCAGAGAAACGATCCAAACAAATGGCTAAGTGCGCGGCCAGCACCTCAGGTTCGCTGGGAGTCCGCCTTTGCGGCATGCAGACCTACCAGGCCGATATGGAGCAGTATGCCAAACGTGACAAGTACTGGGGACGTGAGCTCAACGAGGCGGGCTTCAAGACCGCCTTGCATGACTTCTTCTACAACGGGTTTCGTCTGCGCATTCGCGTCATACGCAAGATCTTGCAGCGATTGTTGCAGCTGCGACGTGTTATTGAGAAACAGTCCAGTTACAGATTCTACTCCTGGTAAGCAAAAGTTATTTTTCATTGGACAAATATATTGAAAATCCTTTCTCTTTTCCTTGACAGCTCATTGCTCATCGTGTACGAAGGCTATGAAGAGAATCCCATGGCACATCCGCCCTCCATGGATCTGGACGATTGGCTGGAGGCGCCAAAGTCCGCGACACTGCAGCCGACAGCTGCCTTCGATTATCACCCGGAGAACAGTATAGACGAAGATGACATTGAAGATGATGAGGCAGGACACGAGGCAGGCGATGAACTAGAACCACACGATACTGATGAGGACCTGCAACTGGTGGCGGCCGTTGATAGCGGCAACGCCTCGGCTACTAACAGCAGCACCGGCGCAGATGGCTGCAACTATGACGCAGACGCGTCTAATGACTCAAACTCGCGCTTGAATCTAGCCACACGTCGTCATTTACACAAACGTGGCTTTGCGGAAGCAGCGGCACGTGGCGTTAAGCAAACGGCCACTAGCTCCACAACGACCACCGACGAGGAGGAGGAGGAAGATGATGAAAGAAACAAGGCACAGCATTCGCACTCGCATTTGTCCGCCATGCCGCCGCCGCGCAGTTGCGGCGTCCTGCCCACTAAATCGGTGACTGGTGTCAAAGGCGGCAGTGCCAATGCCAGTGCCACACCCGCATTCATTCCAATATCAGAAGAGACAGTATTTTTGGATCCTGAGCCAACGCTGCCCAGTGTGACAACCTCATCGCCACATTCCGGAGATTCCTGGATGAATTACAGCAGCAACAGCAGCGACGATTTCTCTGGCCTATCGGAGCAAATCAAGGCCGTAGCCAGCGGGCGGCAGACATGTAAGTCAACAAGTTAAAAATCATAAACCTAATAGAAGTTGTCATCAATTCTACCCTTCTACTTCCATTTAACAGGCAACAACAGCTCCGATGACGGTAGCTCGGACTACGAAAGCAGCATTATTGGACCCACGGAGGCCATGTTCAAGCGGTACAAGTCGCAGCAATCATTCGATGCAGCAGCAACAGCGGGCAGCTTGGAGCACACCTCGCCGCCTCACACAGCGGGCAATTCGAGCGCCACAATTAAGTCGGTTGTCTCGCCCGCCTCTTCCAGTGCATCTTCCCTGAAATCAGTAAAGGGTGCTGTGAAGCGTTTGCGCTGCAAGGACGACGATGAACATTATGCAGCTCACGATGACTCCCGAGAGGCGAAGAAATCGACCATAACATCCACGCCGGTTTCGGCTGTCTCCTCGCCCTCAAAGTCGCACACAGTGTCGGCGGTGCAGCGCAGTTGCGAAAATATATCCAACTCGTTGCTCGCTGGCATTCTGCTGGACTCACTGGAGCGTCGTGCCAGTGCCGAAGGTGACAACAACAACACCAACAGCGAGCCAAAATCATCCACAACTGCAGTACGAAACTCAGCGCTAATGCATGGCTCCAAGTCGCTGGACATGTCCGCACCGCCTACAGATGATTCAGCCTGCTTTGTGGACGTACGTCTCATTGACTTCGCCCACACAGCATTTGTACCGCGAAACGGGAGCATGTTGCCAACGGCAGCCACCGCGCCAGTTCACCATGGCCCGGACGGCGGCTTTCTCACCGGGCTGGACAGCCTCAACCGTCTGCTCAACGAGATATTGGCCGAGGAGAGTATCTAATCTGTTAGCAGCAGTTACCCCAATTGAAGCTTCCAGCGGAGCCCACGCAAAGTTTGCGTGCGGGAACGGAGAATAAGTTAAAATTAAAAAAGTACAATTTGATTTCAAAAAAATTACCTAAATTGTTGTAGCAACATGTGTTAAATTATGAAACTAATCTTTAGAAATTCGAAATGTGATTCAGCTAACAAAAACAAAAAATACAAAAGTTAAAACAAACAAAAATTAACAGACAAAAGAAAAGCAAAAAAAAAAATGGAATTGGAATGCCAATATTTTTAAACAAAAAGAAACATACGATAAGTGCAAGGCAAAGAAGGCATAAAGAGCTGACATTTGTTCATATATTATTTAGGATCTGAATGTGTGAAACTTAAATCTAAAATTTATTTGCAAATGTATCTTCCAAAAGATCAATTTATTGAAATATTAATGGATTGTTCAAGCCTTCTGCATTTCCAAGCGCTGAAACAGAAAGAAAAACAAAGAAAACTAATTTCGTTGACTTTGGTGTTTTAAGTTTGTGAGAAATGAATATGAAAACCAACAACTATATAAATATATATGTATTGTATTTTTAACTAAATAATTGGCATGCATGTCGTGCATTTTTATACCTAGCTATTACAATACATACAATGCAAATGACAAAGCGTAAGAACAGTATTTTGTTATATTTTTCATCTTTGCTTTAAAATTGTTCCCTTTCTAATTGTAGGAATCGCAGTTTATCTGTAAAAGTATGAGAGGAGCAAGAAAAACGCTATTAACATAAATCGTAAAAAACATACATGTATATTACTATTACTTATTGTATAACTAGAAAATTAAATGGAAACACAAAAAACTAAAAAAAAAAAACATTTAAATAAACTATGTATATTTTCACTTAAGCACGTTTAAAAATTACAAATGTTCTACTGATTGCAAAATAAACTTAAATATGAATAAATATGTCAACAAATACAAATGTCTAGTGTTGTGTTCTATTACTGAGAAGAGAAATTCTGAGAATGTTTGAATTTATTTGTAGAAAACGAGTAGTTGCCACCCGTTAAACAGTTATATGTAAACAAATGTTAAACTTGAAAACGTACTAAATATCACCAAATGCTTTGTAGGTAATATTTAGTACATTTGAACTTAACATTATCGATAGCACTTTACATTTTGTCTACATTGTGTTCATATTGTGACAACAAAAGTGTGTATTTCGTCAATTAGGTTAATTTTGTGTTGTTTTACTATTGCTTACGTGATATTTTGAAATCATTTAGATAAAATAGGAATAATTTACTATTTCTTTATGTCTGAGATCTCTCACAACAATCAAAAAGAAAAAAATACGTGAACGTACTTATGTAATGTTCAGCGATAGGTTAACAGCTGTTAAATCAATTGGAATTAACAAAACTTTAATTATCGTTTCAGTAAATAAATAATAATAATGGGTGGACATGGTCACGGAGAGCCCTACACGGTACCCCATCCTTCGTGCTATAAGGTAGAGAATGTGCCTCAATTGCTGAAAGTCAAGGAGGCACTTGGCCGCCAGGGCTTAAACGACCCATGGCTGAGGTAAGCTCTTGGAGTAAACAGTATATTATTTCCTGCATATTAAAACGACGGCATCCGTAGGAACGAGGCTTGGCGCTACGAAAAGAAGGGATTCGGTACTCACGGCTCTCGCTTGAGTACATTTATGTTCCGCGGCCTCGGTGTCGGTTTTTGTGCAGTTGTCGCCACCATCGCAATTGAATATGCTCTTGGAATCGGCAAGGGCCAGGGTGACCATGGACATGGTCACGGCGACAAGAAGGATCATTAGAGCAAGCTCTTTAATTAAGTGATTTAGTTGAATAAATATGCAAATGTGAATACGCTCTGATATTTAATGATACGATATAATTGATGTTTGGATTTTACTCGCATAACATGTTTGTGTTGCTTAAACTAAAACCGATTTCAATTTCCGATCAATTAACGCGCGGCTTCAGCTCGTCGTAGCAGGAGCGTAGGAATATTTGCGGCTTCTTGGCAGGGTTGAAGTACTCATGACCCTTGGACCAGTCATAGCCAACAGCATATGCGAATATTTGACCATTGGCATTGAAACCGCATTTCGTTATAGATTGATCCATCGCTTCACTCGATTTAAGCTTGGTGCGTGCATCCTTGTCCCAAAAGCTAAATGTCCCGTCCGATCCGACGGTGACCAGAGTTCCATGCACAGGATGGAATGCGATATCATTGACCGCATAAATATCTTGGAAGCCGGACGTACCCGTTGAGCGATGGCATTTGAATGTAAAGTTATCCTTGGGATTCACTGGGTTCACATACTGTATGGCCACACGGCCTTCGATGCTGCCTAATGCATAGCCCGTGGGCGTCTTCTTTTTGTCCTTGAATATGGATATGGTGCGATGCTGATACTTCAGTGGGCTCTCTTGTCGCTTGTACTCGGTGGGACTATTCTCCAATGAGTAGATTATTAGGCCACGTCCCGCAGTGCCCACCACAGCCATGGGGTAGTCAACATCGGCGCAATAGCATCGTTCAGGCAGATTAATGGCCATCATGGGATTGGGTGTACGCGTGTCCCAGAACTAAAAATCGACCAATTTTACATAAATTGCATTTATATCATTTTGTAAGTTTCATACCTTGAGCGTTTTGTCCCAGCTCCCGGTCATGAGGCATGTGTAATTTGGACCTTTGACCATGTGGCAGGTTTTGACAGGGCCGTCGTGCGCAGCTACTTGCATCACTTGATCGGAGGCGAGATCCCAGAGCTTAACTTGTTTATCACATGACGCCATGAACACTTTGGTGCCATCATCCGACCAGCACACATCTAGCACCGGACCGCCCATCGTTTTCATTGACTTTGGCACTGTTGCTCCATTTTGTTCCACCTCCCAACAGCGCACGCTGTTGTCCCAGCTGCCGGCAATGAGAAAATTCTTCGGTACTTGCAATGTGCTTGGACTGAACTTGAGTGCTGTGATGGAGTCATCTGGTGGCGATGCTACCTCGAAATCGTTCATACGATTCGTTGTTGTTTGTGCGGCCCCAAACATAACTTTGTTTTTTAAATGTCGCAAAATGTTTGTAATTTAGCGAGCGAAGCGTCAAACGTACTTGCTGAACGTAAGCATAACATAGCACACTTACAAGAACTACGTAACGCAAACGCAAAAAAGAGCGTATCGTTAGAGCACTGTTAAATGAATGGTAACGTAGATAGTAACGATAGTTTCCGCTCCACCAAAATTTGCAACGATTAATGTAAATGTAAATGTAAACACAAATATGGGTAATTCAGCTGTCAAACTTTATTTTAAGTGCATAAAGTGGTACTAATTATATTACATATGGTATAACGAATTCCTGTAAGCTTGGCTTTGAGATGAGCAATCTGTAATATCAATGACAGGTCATCATTCATTCAACCAGAATGCTTAAAAATGAAGGAGCAATTGTTAAACAAATTATCTCAATATGTAATTATATACATGTTTGGCATATCTTCTAAGCAAGTATGTACCGTTAATCAGTGGCAGCTGAGACGTCAATATGTCTGTGCATGCATATTTGTATTTATGTATGCGTGAGTGATTTTGTGGCTGATTTCTATGCAAATTTACTTAGCCGTTCATTAACACATTTTATTTACAAGTTTGCAAATCTATCTCTTCTATATATATTTCCGTGTGTTGCAATGATTTCGGGTCTAATGATCTTATCTACATCGGAGTGCTAATTCATATAGTGCTTGTAGAAACAGGTTACCAACCATTTTGATAACTGTTCTTTTTCCTGTTGCTGGCTTCCATCAGAATTCAAGGTACAAAATATTGAATATTTCTCTTATCGGTCGATGGAAAACAAAGGCCTTAAGCATTATATAATTAATTATTGTTGTTATTTTTGTTGTTTTATGTGCGTGCACTGGAAATAAAATCCCCGAAATAATTTAACAACGACACTCGAGAGTTTTTTGGCATTTTCAACAAAAGTACAAGGGCGAGTACAATTGGTAAAAAAAAGTATGATATTTAATGATATGCCTTATTTAATCAGTTGGCAGCAGTCGATAGTAAATATGTTATCCGGGGTATTTTTTTTTCATTGTCGCTGGCAACAAAGTGGGTCAAGTCAGAGTGGCCAACAACAAAATCAACGTCTTGACATTGTCCAAGAAATGAGTAAGACTTTAATTCTAGGAAACTTGAGAGTAAATCCAGTCGGGTCACCGTGAATACCTCTTTATAAGTACGCCGAAAGCAACATGTTGTAATTTACCCAAATGAACGGGGTTAACCTCTGCCAAGTCGCAAATCAATAATGGCGAAATCGGTACGTTTCAGAATGATGTAATTTTTTAATATTCAATGTAGAGATCATTCATAGAATGATTAGCCTTTGAAACCACATAGTAGTGGATTTGTTACTATACATACATACACATACATATAAAATTATATAAATAAGCTAATTACATATAAGATGAAGGTATTGTGAACATACGCACACTTCTCAGGTGACGGTTAATACTTTTCAATGCCCGATGACAATCGCGTCAAGCAGTCAGATAGCTAATGCTAATGGTTACACATAGGGACCTACTTATATATAACAATAGGAACCATTCGTACTGGCCATCGTTTATCTTAATCTAGCAGGCAAGTTACTAAGCTTAAACTTTGGACTGAGTGAGATAAAGGAGTGGGCGGAGCTCAGATGCTCACATTTATCGCATTCTTAATCACAATGTTGCCGGCCACGCCGTTGACTATTGTCAGATTATTGTCAATCTCGACGCCAAGGCACGAAGGCGGCGCTGCCTTGTTCGGCTGTGCCGTATCCTTTGGCACCTGCTGTGAGCGGGTGCGCTTGCTGCTGGACTTGCTGCTATGCAGCTGCAACGATTTGACCACCTTCAGTAGGCCGTTGCAGCCGATGTAGTCGACATTCTGTTGCTGGGAGTCGCTGCCCAGATAGATGCGTCCATCATTGCCCGTGTACTTGATGTAGCCACTATTGTGCTGTATCTTCAGTCTGGTCGAGTTGCCAATGATGTGCAGGCTGCCCGAGTTGTTGACAATGCGCACACGATTCCCATTGCCAATGATGCGCAGATCGCGGGAGTTGTTCTCTATGCGATATTCCTTGCAATTACCGACCAGATCCTTGCTGCCAAAATGGAGATTAGTTGGCTCCGTTGTGCTGCGCTTGGCATTGCTTGTTTTACTCTTGTGATTTGTTTTGCACGTCGAACACTCCTCATCATCATACGAATCGCTCGCCGAATCAGCTTCAATTACTCGCACACCCATGATGTATGTGTGTGTGTATGTATGTAAGTGTGGGTGTATGTGTATGTGTGCGTTAAAATCAGTATCTTTCCGCTGTTAATCACAAGACGCTAAAAAAATCACCGATCGCCAAATTTAGTCACTATTCCGTAGAGACAGTTTTCGATTTATTGATTTTATGGCTGGTTGCTTCATCTATTTTACTGTGTGTATAGTTAGTGTATATATCCAAGTGGTATGGTGTTGCTGGCCGTCAAATTTTTAACGAATGACGTGTTTATGTGTGGACTGTTTGGGGGACTCCCTTATACGCGTGCCTCGTCAATCGCGGTGCTTTTTGCTGATATATAGGTATTTATATTGCTTTAAAGCTACTTGGCGCTCTAGTGTGCTTGCTGCCTGGCCGATCGCTGGCTGTGCTTTGAACGATATCGCCCCGGAGGGTTGGCTTTTATACCAGACGGAACGTCCGGCTGCATTGGCGGGGCTTTTTATTTTCGGCGAGCGATAGGCAGGCGGTAGCTGGCTAATTCAGGTGACAGTTATAGTTCGCTTCGGACGATTCGCAATCGTGTTTGTCGGCAGAGCACTGATAAGAAGAGGCCTATGAATAATATCATTAGATGAATATCAGCTGTTAAATAACAAATACGCCTTCGCAGGCCTTCTTTAAAATGTAATCGATCTGTATATGTATATATAATCGGTTCTTTTTTTTTATTTTCTTATCTGAGTTAAGCCCCATTGATATAATTTTTACTATCACTCATAAATTATGCCGCCGCAATTTGAATTATCGGAGTATACTATGTCTATGTAGGAAATGGTGCACTTGCCGGGAAAACTGTAAGAAGACTTCTTTGGAGAGAGTCTTCGCAGTTCAGCGATTCCCTTTCTACAGTTGCCAGGCGTGATTTCCACAAACAGCTGGTAATTATTTCCTACTCGAAACCCGTTTGTTTACAAACAACATTGTTTGCACATCGCATAAGCAGACTGCACACATACCCCTTATAATTTTCCAGTTAGGAGAGCTTTCGGTTTCAGTTCAGAGTTGGGCACAGCTCTCACGCCTTTGGCTGCGCTTTGTTTGGCCGAAATATTTGCTTTGAATAAGAGATTAGAGAGATAAACAAACTTTAATGGAATTTGCTTTAGGTATATTTATTTTTTCTTAGGGTAAAGCACCGCACCGGTCGACCGAACAATACCATCTTTATGGATTCCCGCTGATTTGTAAACATTGTGAACTTTGCTAGTTTATACAAGAGCGGGATTGTATTGCTCCGATTATCATTGAAGGGCGTGCACGTCTAAAGGGGCCCATTTGAAATTAAGCAATAGTTACACTTTTAACTGTTAACAATTCATTATCTTTGCTGTAATATTATTAAATGATTTATGTACTTGTTCATCTATTTATGACTAGGGGACTTTTCCCTTCAGTTGTTATCGACCGGCAGCGCCACAAATAAAAAAAAAAACAAGTGAAAATCAAATTATTGTGTTTATACTACACGTTAAAACGGCTAATTGCAAAATTTTCTAAACAATCTGCTGGACTGTGGCACGTGTGTATACAAATGAGGTAGTTTCGCCAAATGCTCGATTATCGAAGGTACTGCAACGACGACTAACTATCTAATACAATCAGCAAATCAGTAAATTAAAAGAACGAAAAACCCCCCATAGCACAGCAGTTAATGAAGAAGGGCAAGCAGCAAAGCAGTTAAGCTTCTACCGCTGTCTGCTATGAGAATAACGCTACCAGGCGTGCAGCAAGTTAACACGAGGTTTTTGTTTAACGTTTCGAAAGCAATCAAGCAAAATGAAAAAATAAAAATCACCAAAACTCAACTGGTTTCATCAGCCTTCTATCAAATATTGCCCTTTGTCTGTTTGTATCGTTTAGCAAACGATAGTCATTATTGATATATGTATGTGTATATATTTGTATCGATATGCTATTTGTGCCGACGCATCGCCCAAATGCTACCAAAAACACTTGTTGCTAAGATAACCGATAAGGTACGTGCGAATTACGGATCGACAATAAAAAGAAATATGGCTCATAGTATATACTACAGTTAAAAAAAATTCAAATGACTCCACTATATTAATCTATAGTCAGAGATGACTAATAAAAATAATAATAATAATAAAATGTAATCTATAATAAAAGTATGACCTTTCATGTTCGCTAATTAGTTCTATCACAGTTCCTTAACTTTCTATAATAAAATATAATGAATGAAGTAAAAATGTCCCGACTGCAACACGATATATTGTGTTTATCTAAAAAGGTTAAAATATAACATTATCTCAGTCCACATTGCGACTAAAATTAAATAAAGTAAATGACCTCATATAACTCGCGCTAATTTATAAAATTAAAATTCATTCAGATTCAGCAAGAAGTCAAGGTCTGCTGCGTAACTGATATTGGTTTTATATATATAGAGATAGTATTCATGAGCATTTTGGCTAATTGCAATGCCAAAATGTATTGCATTTTTTTTAAAAAAATAGATATTGCTTTATTGAATTAACAACTTTTGAAGTTTAACAATGTCTTTGCTTAGCTTAACAGAGATTTATCAATTAGTTAAACATGCTATATACATTTATTTATATACGATATGTTTCAAAATTTAACTATACGTGTGTATAAATTGATGTATATAATTGCTTTATGGAGTTACACAGTCGAGTGATTAGCTTGATATTTGTCACAGTGAGATTCTTTCATATATAATAAAGTTTAATATGAATGCTCAATTATTTAATTTGCACTTCTGTTATGGTTGGAGTATTTCATTTAAAACTTGTCTACGTGAGTTCTGATATGCGAGATATGAGATTATATTTGCTTGCTTTTGGGCGGGAGCACTTGATTCGTTTTATCACTGGAAACTTTCTAGTTCGGCTTTGAATGGCTACAAGAGAAGCGAAAAGAAGAGGCAAATCAAAATTGAAGTACAGAATGAACGACTATAACTAAGATAAGGCCAAACACACTAACGTTCGACATTGTGGTGCCCACCCCGTGCGTCATCTCGTGCAGCTCCTCATCCGTGTAGGACAAATTATGTGATTCGATTTTATAGCTAAAAGTCGCGGCGACGGGCTTGTGGTCGGAGAGCGTATAATCCATTTTCGACTGATAAGACAATTGTTCGGCACTCAGCGTAATAGACGGATAACTGTTCGCCTGCACGCGATGTAGTATGCGGTCACACCAAGCTGGACGCCGCTTCAAGTCGTATTCATTGCTGCCTTCGATGAACTTGAATGTGGGCGCAAATGTGGGTAGCTCCTCCTGCAGCAAGCTGAATGCGTTGCCCGACTCACGGAGCAGGGACAGCTGGTCCAACTTCAGCAGCTCATCATAGCGTCCATTCTCCACGGCGTTGCGTACATCCCAGGCAGACATATCGCCCGATAAGCGGAAGTTCAGATCGCCGAACCAGAATACAAAGTCATGATCAAAGATGCGTGGGTAGCCTTTCACATGATACTTGTGATTATCCACAATTTGGTGATAATCTTCGATGCGCTCCTTCAATTTAGCATCGTGTGCCGCCAAGTGGGAACACACAAATACGGCACCAGTGCCGTATAGACTTAGTCGTATGCTCACGGCTCCTTTATTGCCCCATACCCCACCCCAGCCCGTGCGCGTCTCATCCGTCTCGATGTCCTTCATGTGGGGTATGTGCTTGGGCTGTGCGAACATGGTAATTAGGATGCCCTGCAGCTGCTTCGACTCCACCTTTACGTACTCGTGTCTGCTCAATGCAGCGGCCAATTTGAGCACCCAGGGATCATCCTGAAATATGTTCAGTACCTGCTTAGTGCTCACCTCCTGCATGCCAATCACATAAATATCGGGTATTTTGTTCTGAGGACAGTTGGTAGTGCCATTTAGCTCCAACATGGATGTCAGTGACAGATCCTTCGGCGAGTGAGTGCCCACATTCCAGGTCAGCAGATAAATGCACAAATCGGCAATTACCGACGTTGAAACTGACATTGTGTGCCGTTGTCACTAATTAACAATGATTAAACACTGGTTAGACAACTATATACGTCAGAGACAGGGTGAACTAGCATTGGCGATGATGAGTTCACTCTATCCAGCTATAGACTTATTCCGATTTACTGTATCCAGTAGATCCAATGACAGAATATTGCTTAAATTTAAACTGCTTACCACTGTGCTCTTATTAGATTAGCAACAGACAATAATTACAATTATTTTTAGAAGCGTCCACGATGGCCATGGGCTTCTGCGGCTGCTGCCGTTGTTAAACTCACCCACACTGATTCACCTTGTCAGTTGATATGCGTCGTTGCCAGATATTCTACTTTTAAAACTTAAAATTTTTAAAAACGTTAAAATTTATTGTAATTAAGTGGATTCCATACTTAAAACAAAAATATAAAATTTTTATAATATTTATCAACTGTTAAAGTATAACGTAGTAAAGTCTTTGTTGTTAGCAGTGTGACCAGATGTACAGAAATTGTGTGTGTTGGTGAAATGCAACGAATACGCGACTATCTGGCAACTCTATAAACTTTATTATTTGTTAAAAACAATAAATAAGGAAAATTTACTGCAAACATAAGCTTGTTGGCCATAATCAAGAAAATGCTTACCAGTTTTCCACCCGGTGCTGTGCCAAATTGGATGCATAAATTAAAAAATGGTGCATACATGTCAAATAAAATACTGGAACGCTGTTTGCTATCGTCCATGTCAGACGGTATGTAGAAAGTGTAGAAAGAAGCTCAACTAGTGCCTCATAATGTTTGTGTTTTATATGGAAATATGCGCTGTTAATAGATGAGGCCTGTCAGGCGGTGGAAGACGCTATCAAGAAAGGTATTTTAGTGCCAAAGGGAAAAGGTTCGCGAGCGAAAGGAAAACGTATTTCGCTTTGTTTCGCACAAAAAATAGGCGAACTACAGGAATCCCAAAAGATTGATCCCTACTGCTTCGAGTGTCATTTACCGGGTTCGGCCACCAGTCCACTTAAGAAATGTCTTTCCTGTGATCGCTGCTTTCATGCGGCCTGCCAGCGTAAAAATCCACATCGTCCCAACTACTCGGTACCCTCGGACAAGGGTCAACCATATCGATTTCCACTTAATGAATCTGATATGGAGGATTCATGCGACGAAGAGGTGGAGGAGGAGGAGACGCCTTCAATAACTCCTATTCCAGCGACTGGTGTAGCACAAAGTGATCCGTATGAACTTGATTGCAATAGCAATATTAACGTCATTACTCGAGATCCGCTCAAACGTGAAGCAGACAGCTCCGATGATGTATTTTTCGTTAGCGAGCAGCCAGCTCGCCAGCGCAAACGACGCAGCACATTCATCAAAAGTGAGGAGGCTCCCAACGAGGTCAGCGACGAACTAGAGTTATGTACACCCTGCCGCCTGTTAAAGCTTTCCGATCTGCTAAATCCGCCGCACGTATCAGTTGAAGAATTGAACTGCCTGCTGGGCTACAGTTGGCAAACATACCACAGTTGGTTAAAAAAGGATGTGCGGAAATATATGGCAAAGCATTGGAATGAACGTGATTCGGCAATTGTTAAGAATGTGCTCTTTAAGAACGACATATTGGGCCTCTCTGATATATCTAGGAATATTGAGTTGAAGAAGTACAAGCATTTGTCCGAGTTCCTCACTGACTTGCTCGACTTGCAGCATAACACTGGTGTCTTCTTTGGAACCAACTGCGAGGAATACAATGCAACTAAATGGCTTCTGCGCGACATAACACACGATATACGTGAAATACGCCGCTGCTCCGATTGCTATCGCTATTCGAACGAATCGGATCGATCCTCATTTTGGTTCGCAAAGCCCTGCACGCAGCGTCACGAGCTAGTCTATGCCAAGCAACATGGTTCGCCTCATTGGCCGGCAAAGGTAAGCAAATAGCGATAAACAGAAACAATAATCAAATTATAACCTGTATATTAATTATTCCTTGGCAGGTTATACGTGTGATGTCCAAGAGGAGCAATTTATATGATGTGCGATTTTTCGGAGGCACCCATTCACGCGCCTTGGTGTCGGCGCGTGATATACTCCCAATAGATGCGGACATTTCGCAACTAAACTCCAAATGGAAGAGTACGCGTACGTTTAATTTGGCACTTCGTGAACTCCGGTGTCATATGATGTTGCTGCATCAGCCTATGTATTTGTTTAATTTCTCTGCTGATCCTCGTGAAGCTGAGGAGCTAATTAACCGTGCTTTACCCCATTGCATGGAGACAGCTGATGTGAATGCCTCAGCCAAACGTTCACGGGCTGGGACGCCAGCATCATCCAAGAAACGCAAAATAACATCCATAACAACTTCGTCTCCATTAACAACCGAACGCCTACAGCCCTTGCAACACTGCTCCATGGTCTTAAGATCAAAGACAATTAAGGAAATCACAACGCAGATGGTGACGTCTTTGCCAAGACTTGGAACCAGTGAACCTTTTGCTGGCTATCATGAGATGTTGCAAAAAGTTGTATTCTTAAACGAGGAACTGATACGAAACAAGGCTGAACTTGACAATATGAAAGAGGAGCTGAAGACAGTGAAACGTAAACGATGGTGTCATCATTGTCTACAGGAGGCGGAATTCAATTGCTGCTTTACTGCATCGTACTGCAGCGATGAGTGCAAGCGGCGCGATAAACGACGTCATCAGAGCTCATGTGGCCTGCAATCAAAATCCTAGTTCGAACATTGTTTCTGTTCAACAACTATATGTACATATATGTTCATACATATGTATATGTATGTGTGTCTTAATAATTGTATAAAAATTAAAGAAATTTTTAAATATTTTGTAATGAATATTTGAATTTTATTTTTTCCACAAAATGTAAACAAACGTCTTGTGGTTATGCACCTGGGTGATACGCAGCTGAATTCAAAATTAGCTTGATAGTGTCTTGAAAGTATATCTATGAGCTGCGTACTTTGCTTAGTGACACAATTGTGACAACAGGTGGCAACACTGTAAGCTTTGCGTCAATCAGTTGTTATTCAACGGCAAAGCTTTGCGGTTGTATTCGCGGTTGGCCTGCGTTTTGTTTCGGTTATTTGTTTATAATCGCGTGTTATTTTTTTCGTATTTCTATATGCATGCGTCTGTGAACTTTCCATATAATTTGCAAGAAACATTGACAGTGAATGAGGTCAACAACTCGCTGTGTAACAACGGCATTGTGAAAAATCAATAATTGTAAATTCGTTGAATAACACCGAATAATTATAAATAAACACAATCAAAATGCCCATTGGAACGTTTGATGAGTGGGATGTGCTTGTGTTGGTGAGCATTTTGATAATATCGGCACTGATCGGCATCTACTACCGGTATACGGGCGGCAAGCAAAAAACAACGCAGGAGTATCTCATGGCCGATCAGAGCATGACCACATTTCCGGTATCCTTTAGCCTGATGGCAAGTTTCATGTCTGCCATCTCACTAATGGGCGTCTCCAACGAGTCCTATCAGTTTGGCACCCTATTCGGTGTCATAAACATATCGTATGTGTTGAGCACTCCGATTGCCGCTTACATATTCTTGCCGGTCTTTTATCGAATGCGCACGACAAGTGTCTACGAGTATCTGGAACGGCGCTTTGGCCATGCGACACGTCTGGCCGCTTCGATGGCATTCACTTTGCAAATGGTGCTCTATATGGGCATTGCTCTCTATGCGCCTGCATTGGCACTGGAAGCAGTCACTGGCATACCGAGAGGCACAGCCATACTTGTGCTGGGTCTCGTCTGCACCTTCTACTCAACACTGGGCGGGCTAAAGGCGGTGCTCATTACGGATGTCTTTCAGTCGTTCCTCATGTTTGCTGCCATTTTTGCCGTGATTGGTGTGTCAGCCATTCAAGCTGGTGGATTGGGTGCCATCTGGGATGTGGCTCAGGAGCGAGGTCGTGTGCAGTACTTCGACTTTTCAATAGATTTAACCGTCCGTCACACCTGGTGGTCATTGATAATTGGAGGCATGGTCACCTACCTTTCGCTCTATGGCGTCAACCAGACGCAGGTGCAACGACTCCTAAGCGTACACAATTTAAAGAGTGCACAGTCAGCACTTTGGTGGAATTTGCCTATTCTGGGCATGCTTAGCTTTAGCACTATCTTCAGCGGATTGGCAATATTCTACTACTACCGCGACTGCGATCCTGTGCTTAACGGACGCATCATGTCAAGGGACCAAATAATGCCACTATTTGCATTGGATACCATGGGTAATAAGACCAAGTTCTAAGAATCCAATTAACAATTATTAATTTTTGCTTCTGCTTCAGGTCAATATCCTGGACTGTGTGGCCTCTTTGTCTCGGGTATATTCTCGGCCAGCTTATCGACAGTATCTTCGGCGGTCACTTCGCTCTCGGCTGTTACACTGGAGGACTATCTCAAGCCGCTGTACAAAACCATTTTCAAGCGTCCGTTAATCGACTCCCAGTCAACGCTGCCCACCAAAATTATTGCCTGCATTTATGGATTGCTTTGCATACTGTTGGCCTTTGGCGCTGGCTCGATGGGCGGCGTGCTGCAGGCCTCGTTGACCATCTTTGGAGTTGTGGGCGGACCACTGCTTGGCATTTTTACCCTCGGCGTTTGCACCGTGCGTACGAATCAGCGCGGCGTGCTCCTGGGCTTTTTGATAGGCCTTGCCTTCTCCTTCTGTATTGGCTTCGGCGGTCCGAAACCGCCACCAACACCACTGCCCTTCAACACCACCGGATGCGAGCTGAGAAATATAACTGAAGTGGCGCAGGCGGTGCAGGCCACGCTACCTGGAGCAGAGCCGCACTACTTTTGGCTATACCGCTTATCCTATCTGTGGTTCTGTGTGCTGGGCTTCTTAGTCACAATTGGCATTGGGTATTTTGCCAGCCTCGCACTGGCGCACTTCCACATTGCGGACAACTCTCAAATATATTCTGATAAGTACCAAAAGCAGCTGGACTATGATTTGTTTGCGCCGATACTCTCGCGACGCTGGAGACGCCAACAGTTGGCGCAACAGGCACAAGCTAAGCCAGACGAAGCGTTAACAAAATTAACACAGGCAACTGTAGCTATACAATAAGGGAAATCTAATTTATTTTAATTGTTAAATGACATAGTGTAAATTAGCAGAACAGTGGGATTTGCTTGCCAAAAAAACTTGCAGCTGTTTCAGCAGTTGTCGTACCTAAAACGTGCATAACAATGTGACCTATTTGTATACCTGCGTATAACTAAATAATCAACTACTAAGAGCGCAAAATCTCGTCTTCCATTTTGCAAGAGCTAAAACTATATTTATACATAATAATTGTTAACTAGAATATTTTAAATACATGTCTATATACCTCGTAGGGAGAAGTAGCTGATATTCAGTGGGTAAATGTAGCAAATGCCACAAATGCAAATTGCCTCAAGGATTAGTCATAGTTTTGGTGCTGCGTTAGGGACTGACAGCCAAGAGTCTCTAACGCAGGCAACGTCTTAGCTGGTTTTGTTTGTTAAATTAAGTGGGTCTTTCTTATAGAAAATGTGTTACCTTTATAAAATCACCGAATTGCTCATTGCTGGAAAAATGCTTACACATGTACCAACCTGAATACAAACGCACATATATATATATAAACTTATACTATTGACCCCTGTGTGTGCGTAACAAATGAATGAACAAAGTTGAATTTAAGCTACCGAAAGTTTGTTGTATTTTATTGTACTGTACTTATATACTAATATACTTATATAAACATTTATGTAAAGCAACATTTGCTGGCTTTTAATGAAATTTAAGCAATTGCAAACTGTTCGAGTGTGTCGAAAAATAGCTTTTAAATTGAATTTTATTATGAATTCTGTACATGTTGTATACTATATAGACTATCAATTTGATACGTACGAAAATTGATAAGCTAATTTTACGCAATCAGTAAGGTTGCGCGAGGCACTTTCCTATGATTTCAAATGAATGGACAATTTCATAATTTTTATACGCTTTTCCATATCAACATGCCAGCTCCTCTAACGTCATGCATACATCGAGTGCAAAGTGCGATATAAACGCTAATTGCTTGGAATTGCAGGGCAAAGGGTTAACATTGAAATGGTCTTGTTTAGAGACAACAAAAAGTATTTCTAAATTGACTTCGACAAGCTCTAATTGATCTAGCCCATAAATCGAAGTCTCTGCTCACGCGGAGACCCACACAGCCAGAGAGCAGCGTCAGTGAATGTGTGTGGAAAGTTTTAGTCATGCCACAGAGTTCAAAGTACCGAAATTCTGTGTTGACATACATATTTATAAAGCAAAAGAAGAGACAGCGTTAATGCGAAACGTGGGGCCAAAGTCGAAATTGGCTCCATAACAATAGCACTATTCCCATGGCGAAGTATCTAAAAACACGAAACATTTGACACGAATGATAAATACAGTTTAATTGAACGTACAGAAATATAGGGTCAATGGTCTTCACTGTCTTTTAGTTGAGAACATAGCACGTGCAGCAGGCAAGACTTAGTCGGATTCTTGCATCTTTGCGAAATCCATAAAGATATCCTCGAGCGATGTCTCGCTGATCGAATAATGCTTTATTTGCAACAATCTGCGCTTCTGTTCAACGTATCTAAATATCGTGGACCACTTTATGTTTTTGTCGGGTATCACTATAACTATAAAGCCACGATAGGTGAATCTCTCTCTAAAATCAAGAAGTAATCAATGGAAGGTTATAAGAATATATTCCTGTCGACAGGAACTCTTACACGACGTAGCTGTCTGGATAATCAGTCTTGAATGTTGTTTCAATTATTTTCATCATTTCTTCAAATTCATTGAATTCACTTAAAGGAGAGTCATTTTCAAAGGTCTTCGAAAATAGGGATGATTTACCTTTGTAATTTGATGTTCTCGAGCCTAACGGCGTTGAGGTCGCAGTTAAATTCGATTTGTTGTTTCGTTTTTTATAAGTCTGCGTTCCTTTCGTGTTGTTATCCTCCTGAGATATCATAGTCATTCTGGATATCCATCTTTCATCTACAAACAAATTGAATGAGAGATAAGCGCATAGACCCCAATAAGACCCCGATTGCGATTGCGATAGCGATGGCTCACTTATACCTACCAGAACTCTTGCTTAGGCCAGTATCTGAAGTATCTGAAATGAGGAATACAGAAGGTTTTCAATATGCTACGTTGTGAAGGAGCCCAGTTTTTGCTACTTACTGCCACTGCGGGAAAATGTAGCTACAATTCTTTCGCTTGGCACTTCTGAAAAATCGTCCAAGGAGCTCGTCTCAGATCTAAGTGAATGGTCACGATCAGTCAGGTTACTAATGCTGTCGGCTTCGAACTCACTCTAATGTCATCAGTTCCGCGGAGGTCGCCAGTTGGATCCGGATGGTGATGCCCTTACCATAGTCCTGCTTTAGACGTTGTATCGAGCCGTAGTACTGCAGGGTTCCATTGACCATGAGACCCACGCAGGAGCATACCGCCTCGCACTCCTGCATGTTGTGCGTGGTGAGCAGCAGGGTGCAGCCCATCGCGCGCATATCGCTGAGCACCAGCCAAATCTCCTGCTTTGCGCTAATATCCACGCCGGTGGTGGGCTCGTCGAGACAGACGAAGTTATGGCCCATCACGGCCATGGCGATATTTAGTTTCCTTTTGGTGCCCACACTGTAGTGCTTGGTCTTCAGATCGAGCACCTTGGTGAGCTCAAAGCTCTCCGCCAAATGGGCGATAATGGTTGGAATGCAAATCTTTTTAATGCCACATGTCAGGCCGGTAAATTTCAGCACATCCCTGCCGGTCATATAGGGCAACAAGATGTTCTTTTGCGGACAGAAGCCAATGTTCGGTAAGCCTCCTATGGTCATATTTTTCATACTGTTTCCCTTAATAAAAATGTCGCCATCAGATATTAGTCGTGAGCCAATGATCATACTTAAAGTGGTCGTCTTGCCGGCTCCGTTCGGGCCCACCAAGCCGAAACATTCATAGCTGCAACAAGTCAATCAATCCACATATAGCAGATCGGAGATATGTATAACTACGCACGAATTGACCTTCAGGGACACGCAATTGACGGCCACATAGCGACGATACAATTTTGAGATTCGGCGACACACTACACTACATGCCTTCAGTTCATCTGGATCTTTGACGATCGCGTCGATCTCCATGCGTGCTAAGTGCACATTACCATCTCTGTCATTCAGCATACATTCCTTGGGTCGACGCCTGCAAAATAGTTCAGATGGATCACTGTCGTTTATTTGTAGCAAACGCAACCAAAACTTGACCAAACTTGATTGCATATCGCAGGTGAAGTACTCTCGATGCCAGCAACAGGAGTGCGAAGCCGAACATGCCACTTATAAACAGGGAGAGCAGGTATTTGTATGTATTCAGTTCAGCTAAGTCTGAGAAAGTCGCATCATTTAGCCACTGTTTGCGCCTTCAAGCAGAGACCTTACCGCAGCACATGTGGTGGAGTTGACAAAAGGCCTTCATGTTGACCTGGGCGCATGGGGTGCTTGTGCCGCTGTTGGTGGATATTAAGAGTACAGCCCCGTACATGGCATAAAATGGCAGGATCAGGAATATTACATGCAAATATTTATAAACATGGTCATCTTTCAGCGGCATGGCGAAGACAGCCAAGAGCACTGTAATGAAGCAGAATGAATTAGTATTATTTAGTCCTGCCTACGATCGTCAGCTCGCAAACAGTCGATGCAAATGTTGATTGAGCTCTAAAATAGCTGAGAACAATTACAACAAATTACATTGTCAAATCAAAATAATAATAAATAATAGTATCAAAATAATAATCTTAACTTTTCTGCTAATTATTTAAAGAAAAATAAACATAGTTAATCGAAGTCTGAGAATCAGTCCAGAGAAAAGTGAAATTATAAGTCAAAAATATTGTGAAATTAACTAGAAATTTGACCAAGTTTGCCATGTGGTCACAGAGTCCTCTATAGCAAACTCTTGCAGTAATTTGGTAGTAATTGAATTTAAGAGCAGCTTAGGTGGGGCAGTCTTGGAGTTAAATTGTCAGCCTGAAATACGTAAATCTAGTTGCTATTGTAATTACCGACACAGCAATTGATAGCTAGCACGTAGGCCATTCCAGCGCCCGGGTCCTTGAATAAAAATGATAGCAGGTAGGTGGAAATCAGTGCGGAGATAGCGAAGAAGAACAGAAGGACTCCCAACCAGATTAGCACATTTGCTGAGCTTTGATACCATGACAGAAGCACTGACACTATGATCAGCATAAATATGAGCATGTCACCAACCAACTGCGCCAGCCAATAGGTCCACAGGCTAAGGCCATTCATGAGCTGGACATGCCTCAAGTCCGATATATTCTCGTAGACGGGCAGCAGGACAAATGCTGAGACCGCGAAGGTCAGAAAGGCCATCAGACAAGCGGTGTCTATGACAGCAACAAGATTGCTTTGTTCGATTAAAACGGCCAAATCGGAATCCGCACGAGGCTTATTTCTAAATGTAATTTTCAAACCCGACGTATATTCTGCGATTGCTTTTAGGATTAAGCCGTGAGACAGAGCTGCGCCATGGTTCAAGCGTCGATTGTACCACATCGTAATCGTGTCGGAAACTGTCACAGCTGCAACATATGTTTCCGTAAAGCCCTCTACATCTACATAACTGTTGTTCAATAAGTATTGGACAATGCCTTCGGACTCGAGCGTAGTCACTGTGGCGCCGGCATTCATGGCTATTTTCTCATATTGGTTGGCAATCCCTTTGTTATTAATATTATAGGTATCTAGTGGATCTTCGTCGACTGGCAATAGCAGCTCCCTAACGACTATGGCGTTTTGATAGACGGACAGATCCGTGGGATCAATCTCAACTAGGTTATGTTGCTTGTAAACCAATTTCATGATTTTCAGAATCAACAATCCGAATAATGGAACCAAAATAATTAATATATATAACAGGAAATGATTCCACACGTAACGAAACTTCTTCAAAAGCTGTGCCTGCCACTCATTCAGCTGTTTCTTCGAATATCTCAACTCCTGGCTGTCCACCGGGTTGCCCACCCACTCTGTAGAGGGAGACAGCATTATAGAGTCAGACGCAGGCCCTCTCTAGTAACACTTACTTTGCAACTTTTCCAAGGAAGCTTCCGTGTGTTTCTGTGAAAGACTGTTGCCACTAATCTTCAGGAAGGTCTCGCCCAACGTTGGTGCAATCACACCAAAGCTGGACAGCTTGAGCTTGTACATGTTAGTCTCCAGGCCCTTGAATAGATTGGTGAACTTGTGTACTTGCTGAGCGGACAGGCGATACGTCAACTCGAAGCCTATTGAGCTCTCCAGCTCCGCATTTGAAATTTTACTCTCAATAAACTCTGTGACCTCGTCCACATTGCAGTCTTCATCGCCTATGCAGACCTGTATGCGTGACTATGAATACGGGCAGAGGAGCATTGACTGGGTATGCATGTGGGACTTACAAGACGATACCCGGGACCCAGACTATTAATGATAGATTCCGCCGTGCCGTAAGTAAACAGCTCGCCGTCACGCATGATGGCAATTCGATCGGCTAAGAATTCCGCGGCCTCCATGAAGTGCGTGCTCATCAGTATGCAGCGTCCTGCCTTCTCCATGCGCAGCAGCTTCCAGACTTCACGACGCGTGAACGGATCGAGGCAAGCGGTCGGCTCATCGCATACCACCACCTGGCGTGTACAGTGATCTATAGAGCTGTGGATCATTTCGATTTGCACTCACCTTGGTGTTGCCGCACAGCGCGCAGCATACGGAGAGTTTGCGTCTCATGCTAGTGGTAAGATATTCGACTCTAATTGTTGCCTTATCCAAGAGGTCCATTACAGTTAGATATCTTTCGGCCTCCGCCTCAGCCGCGTCCCGTTCGTACCCCTTTAGGCGGCTATAAAACACAAGATGCCAATATGCGCTGAGCTCGTCGAAAAGTATATTATATTGCGGGCAAATGCTGAACGAGCGTTGACCCTTTTGTATGGCTTCGGCCATGTCGATGCCATTTATGCTTATGTTGCCGGATGTGGGCGCCAATACGCCTGCCAGCATCATGAAAGTTGTCGTCTTGCCCGATCCATTGTGGCCGATCAGCATGGTTAACTCATTCTCATAAAACTTGAGGCTAAAGTCGTGCACCACCTCGTGCTCGCCGTAGGTCTTTGACAAGTTATGTGCCTCTATAATGACATTTTTATGGCGCATCAAATCGGATTCGTTGAGTTGAGCTCTGCTTGACATGGATTGCTGCAATGGCTGCTCTTCATCGACAAAGCGACGCTCAGGTCTTTTCCATGGGCACCAGAACGTGCGTTGGCATGGAAAATACCATTTCTTGGCCACACCGAAGTCACCAGGATTCAGTTGATCCACATAAATTGCGACCAAGATCCGCAATATGTTAGTGAACAACATGATCATCAGTATGGTGCCAATGCTCACTTGATCATCGGGATGACTGTGCTTAAAAATGTTACTCCACTGCAAGCCTACTCCCCGAAGCTCGTAGCTATATATCTGGGAAAACATGCTGGGCATTGCGCTGTTCATAAACATACACACAACTAGGGTCTGAATATTCTTGTGCTGGATTCCTATTATTAGATATGGCAAGAAGCTAATAAACTGCATCAGAAACAGCGCGGTCATCGACATCAGGGTGCTAGTCACAAAGGCGGTGATCATAAACGTGAAACAGACCAACGTGAGTATAAACACGATAAAGATTAACATTAGCACAAGAAAATTGGATGCGGGACACATGCACCACTTCATCACACAAACGACGACTACCGTCGGAATAAAATATAGTAAATAGGCGACTATAAACCATGATATCCAGTTCAGTGTAACAGTCAGGCCCATAATGCGCATTATCTCCCTCAGCTGTCGCTGCTTCTCCGCAACAATTTGCTGTAAAGCAAAGGACAACGTAAGCTATGCATGAGACAATGTTCTAAATTGCGATCTATCAGAGCTTGACTGCTCATCCTCCGCATCTTAGGTAATTATAAGTCGATTTAGACAGACAGACAGACAGATCGATTTTCCCACTTTCAATGGGCTTAGCGTAGAAGATATTTATCGCTTTTCATAGATCTACGAATGTAGAGTTCTTGGGCTAATAAACTCCGATACAGAAGCTGGCCAGGCCTAGGCACACATCCAGCTGAAAATGTCAATCTGAATTCCGCCAATCGATAAGGGAAAGGAGTTAAATAGGGAACCTAGCCTAGCACGAGACTTGGTGTTTTAGGATCATCACAACAATTTGGATCAAGAAAATACAAGCACAGCCAACCGCTTGAAAGTGCGCTAGGAAATGGCCACTTGGTAGCAATTTCACCCGAAAGGATGTCATTTTGGTACCACAAATTCAAAAAACCCTAGTGAGATTTTCGTTAAACTTACCTGACCAACAATCAAGCAGGGAGCCATATAAATGAAACTAAAGTACACTGAAAACTTAGAGTATAAAGGTCCCAAATAGGAAAAATCCATGTACATGCGTTCAGGGAAGGCCCGCACGTTTATTTGAGGAGTAATGTGTGAATGATTCTGCCCCAGTTGCAATGCCTCGAATAGTTTCGTCTCCACAACTAGATAGCCTTCGTATTCATAGGGGGTAGTCTCGGAGGCTTCACGGGATCTCGAGAATAAAGTGTCAGGCCAACTTCTCATTGTGCTTTTCTTTGAGCGAAAATGTTTTGGAAATCGGAGTGCGACATTTAATTCCGATGGCAATTTGTCAATGGCTACAAGCTTATCTTCGAACTCTATGCCCACAAATCCATCTCTCTGCTGAAGTGCTGTCTCCATATCAGATGCGTATGGAAAAGATTCAATAACGGTCGTGCCCAAACTATCTGCCATGTCTTCAATGACTTCGTCAAGGATTTTGTTGAACGGGGAATAAAATATTGAACTAAGGAAAAGAATTCGACATGCAATCGAGCCTATCTTCTATGCTTAAATACCCACGATACTCTGACCATCGTTATATCAAGTAGTCCAAACTTCCGTTCATCAACAGATATTGGAGTGTGAATATTGATGACTTGGTCGAGCTGAGTGTACATGAAGGCAAAAATGGGTAATAAAGTTATGCATGCTATGCCAACCGGATGAGCTAAATGCACACTTATATTTTTGCAGATTAATAATCGCAACTTCTTAGAAGTGCCTTGTTTAATTGTTCGAGGTTCTGTAGCCGTTGACATTTTAATTTTTACTTTGCTTTCTGAATTTTTGAAATATAATGCTAAGCTCTTAGCCAACACATTTCAGTAATACAATATAAGTCTTAAATGACGTAAATTTTTTCACTCTCCTGTTAACCACTGCACTTGAAATTTGTATACACGATTTTTGGGATTTTTCTTTTTTTTTCATTTTAATTAGTGTTTCTTTTTTTTTTGTATATTGTGTAGAGAAGAATTGTAACCAATAAAAGCATCCGCCTGAACACAGGAATCGCTGCTGCATTAGCCGCAAGCTTACTTCTTCTTGGACACACCAACGGTACGACCGCGACGACCTGTTGTCTTGGTGTGCTGACCACGGACACGCAGACCCCAGTAGTGACGCAGACCGCGATGCGAGCGGATCTTCTTCAAGCGCTCCAAATCGTCACGCAGCTTGGAATCCAAGTTAGATGAGGTCAGCTGCGAGTATTTGCCATCGATGATGTCCTTCTGTCTGTTAAGGAACCAGTTGGGCACTTTGTATTGCAGCGGATTGGAGATGATGGTAACAACCTTATCAACCTATCGAACAAATGTAAACAATGAAAATATTGGCTCTCCATAGAGATAGTTGATATTTACCTCCTCCTCGGTGCATTCACCAGCACGCTTGGTAAGATCCACATCGGCCTTCTTCAACACAATGTTGGAATAGCGACGACCAACACCCTTGATGGCAGTCATTGCGATGCCAACCTTGCGTTTGCCATCGATGTTCGTATTCATGATACGAAGAATGTGCTGGAACTTCTCTGGGATAACGAGCGACTGCAATATAAACATATTTGCATTATTAGCAAGTTCATTGGTACGGAGTCAAGCATAAACAACAAAAGCCGAAATTGCATTTCCGCCCAAATTAGCGCAATTATTTAGCCACTTATAAATTATTTAACTGCACCATTTGGGTTTCACGACATTAAATTTGACGTTCATTTTACGTTATAGCAAAAACCCGAAACTTTTGTTGTTTGATTAAGTAGATATTTCATGATTTTTATGCAGACGCACCATTTTGCCCTGTTAAAGCGACAAATATTCAGTCGAAAAAGAAAGCGGATGTGCTGCTTCTTTCCACTTTTGACATTGACATTTCGAAAAACGGTGTGCAACAACGTTTAGTAGTTTATATTTATGGAATTTAACAGGGTTGCTCTGAATGCGACAGCCCTGGAAAAACTGCCGTTATATCAAAAAATTTTGCTGTTTTTATAATGAGTGGTAAAAGTCTTTTATTATTTAATTATACGATTTTTACATCTAAATATTTCTAGCGCTTAGTTGTGTAACCGAGAATGATATTTTGAGTTTGCGTATTATATGCAAGATAGAAGCTAATCAACAGTATAAAATTGAGGAAGTGGATAAGTACGGAAATACTGCACTGCTGAAATCTTGCTATCTGGGCAGATTGGAATGTGCGCTTATATTGCTAGAATTCGGAGCAAACATTTATGCCGTCAATTATTTTGGCCAGAACGCCTTAACGCTGGCCAGCTATTGCGGTAATATGCAATTAGTGCTGGAGTTATTACATCGCCGCTCATACCAGGACTTTAATTTATCTTCGCTATTACCGGCCGTTTGCGTAGCATCCATGCGGCAGCACAAGGTTTTAGTGAAATATTTTATGAATTTAGATCCAATAGGAACACCCAATTTACGAACAGTGCATGGTAAGTTAATTGATTGCATGCTTACACATTATTTTAAAAAAATAATTACTAGGCCTTGGACTAAATGATATGGGTCAGATGGTAAAACGAAAACTCAGGAATCTATCGCAAAAGAAAATGATTAATAATGCCATTAATTAAGTGTATATTTTTAAATAAAATTTCTTTTTGAATAAATTTATGCTTAAATTCTTCAATACTTACCAGGGATGCATTCATTCAACCCTAACACATATGTACATGATGGCGATTGGGCAACGTTCGCCTCAGCGCAAATTGACAGCTGTTATTCGCGCCAAAATGCAAGTTTTGCCGCGGTAGAATTCATTGAATAGTATCAAAGGTAACACGCAGCATCGACGCGTTCCTAAAAATTGCGAAAACTATCATTCCAGAAGTACAATTAAAATTAAACAATAAACATGTTTGAAGCACGTTTGGGACAAGCAACTACACTGAAGAAAATCTTGGATGCCATAAAAGATTTGCTAAATGAAGGTACTTTCGACTGTAGCGATTCTGGTATACAGGTAAGAAGAACCTCATTTAGATCATAAATTAGATATTTATGAAAAGTTGCGTGTTCTATTTTCAGCTTCAAGCCATGGACAACTCCCATGTGTCGCTTGTTTCGCTGACGTTGAGATCTGATGGTTTTGATAAGTTTCGCTGTGACCGTAATCTCTCTATGGGCATGAATCTGGGCAGCATGGCAAAGATCTTGAAGTGCGCCAACAATGAGGATAATGTGACTATGAAGGCACAGGATAATGCTGACACAGTAACCATCATGTTCGAATCGGCTAATCAAGAAAAAGTCTCCGACTATGAGATGAAACTAATGAATCTCGACCAAGAGCACTTGGGTATCCCAGAAACGGAATATTCCTGTGTGGTGCGCATGCCGGCAATTGAATTTGCACGCATTTGTCGTGACTTGGCTCAGTTTAGTGAATCCGTCGTCATTTGCTGTACGAAAGAGGGCGTCAAGTTCTCTGCCAGCGGCGATGTTGGAACTGCCAATATTAAGTTGGCTCAAACCGGCTCAGTGGACAAAGAGGAGGAGGCTGTTATCATTGATATGCAGGAGCCAGTCACGCTGACCTTTGCTTGTCGCTACCTGAACGCCTTCACCAAGGCAACACCGCTCTCTACTCAAGTGCAGCTGTCAATGTGCGCCGATGTGCCGCTGGTGGTTGAATATGCTATAAAGGATCTGGGCCACATACGCTACTATCTAGCGCCAAAGATTGAAGATAACGAAACATAAAGTTGTCGTGAGATACATCCAAAACGTATTCATATTTACAATTTTACATTACCGCATAATTCTCTTTCATACGACATCCTCTAAGTTTTAAGATTTTTCATGCAACATTTCCTTTGGTCAATAAAAAAAATATATATTACTTGTTGTTTGGCAAAAACCATTTAATATCATAACACTGGGTACATTTAATTATCAAGAGTTGGCATGTGGTTATTAAACTATAACAAATAGCCTAAATCTGTTGTCGGGGATTAAACAGCAACTTAGATTTGTCAAATTGAACATTTGCAAATGAAATAAGTTTTTCTATGTATAAAACTGCAAGCTTCCAAATGTCATTAATTTAAGCTAAATACATATACATATATTTAGATACATGTATATCGGTATAATGAAAGTACTCGTTCATAACAGGCACATTTTTGAGAGTTTGCATGAGTGTTGTGCGAGTACATTTTTGTTTCTTAGTCAAAAAATATTTTAGAGCGTGTTTACACGCTCTCAATACTTGAACAATTGGCTGTGTAAATATGGAAGCATTAGCCTATCTATTATATTAGCTATACCTGCCATTACAAAACATATAAAGCTTATCTAGTTCGGTTGTTCATAATATCATATATAAAAGTGTATAAAAAACATTCGAGATGCGACAAAAAGCAAGAATTGTGCGACACAAACAACATGTCCATGTTGCATATAACAAACCGTGTATAAATATTAATATATGAATATAAATATGTATATATATATATATATATAATATATGTATGTAAGGATTAGTACATATTCTTTTTAAGGCGCTGCCGATGCAGCAGAGCACGCGCTGGCACTGGAGGTTGCGTCGTACGCGGTGCTATCATCGTTGTTATCTTTACTTGCCTGGAGCAATGCCTGCAGAGATTTGATGCATTGCTTCGATCCATCCATTGCCTCATTGGACAACTGTAAATAAGTTGGTTAATTAGTTTGCATGACTATATTAAATATATTGACAAATCGCACCATTGTAAAATTAAGAAAACCATGAGGCAAGCCTTCAAGTATATCTAAATGTACTTGCCCACCCAGGCGCTTCAGTTTTTTGGCAAGCATAACGCAGTCATCAAGGCAAGGATCCATGTTTAGCGTCTGCAAGAATTATAAATAATGGTTAATTCAGCTATATATTTCGCTCTAATCGTTACTTACTAGTATTCTGGTCTCTGGTAATTGGGAGAGCCATTCGTCGCTGGCCCAGTATGGGGACAGAAATGGATCTTTGGGTACATCAAAGGCAAACTCTTCGCTGGGACTGCGGGCAATTAAAGCATCTAAATTGCGAACATCTTGGGGACCAGGCATAGCGGTGCTATGTATCTCATACGATTGGGTGCAGCGATTAATTATATTGTTAACAGCCTCTTGTAACCGACCAGGCAAAGTATCTACAATAATCTCACGACCTGTCTCAATTATAATGTTTTCCTCGGAGTTGCTGTTCTTGTGTCCATTGGCCAGTGGCAATTGCGCAGTTGTTGTCGTGTTATCCTCCGTGGCTTCTATAGTAGCCGTGTCAATCAGATACTTATCTAGAAAATTGTCAATATAGGCGGCAGATTCGGCATCTTTTGGTATTTCTGCAGAGATTTCAATCGGGTAATGTTCGATGGGTTGCGAGTCATCTTCGAATGACACACAGGAGCTATTGTCGCTATTGTCAGTGCTGGGCAGCTCTGTACGCTCTACCGTTTGACTGTGATAAGAGGCACTGGCAAATGTGTCGCTACTTTCATCTTCATCCGAACGATTGAGTGGCTCTAGCGGCGTCAATGGGCTTTTCGCCGTTGAAGTGCGTCGACTGGAATTCATGCTTTGTGTCAGCTTCTCCGCTTCCGCCATGGGCGCCTGTGCGTTGCGTATTTCCTCCAGCTGCTCCACATGCTTGGCATTCTCCTGCATCATTTCATTGGAAGGTGCCGCGTATGCGCGTAGGCAGCGCATCATAAAACCAAAGGGCAGCAACGGATCCATTAGACACAGCATCCTCGCCGGACTGGGCACAAAACTAACTAAGGTGGGGCAATAGGCCAGAAACAGACCATCTGGCACTCGCACATTCTGCTCAATGCACTTGAGTGCCAAGCCAATGGAGAGATTCGCGCCCGCTGAATCACCAGCACATATAACACGCTCTGCTGTAGTACCCAGATGTTCTGCGTTGTTTAGCAACCAGCAGTAGGCGTAGTAAACTTCCTGCAATGCACGTGGAAAGGGTGCCTCCGGTGCCAGACTGTAGTCCACTGAGAGTATAGGCACATCCAGCGCCACAGCCCAGTCGCGCAGATATAGCTCATGTGACTTTGATGATTGCGCCACGAAACCGCCGCCGTGGCAGTGAAATAATATTGACTTAGAAGGTGCCGATGGGCGACGCCAGCCACGATAACGTCCTTCACCGAGCATACCAGCTCGTCGCTTCGCACTGAGCAGGCGCACCGAAACCGGCAGCCCAGGTCCTAAATGTGCACTGGGCACGGGTATATCAACGAAATGCAGTTCATTCTCGGTGTCAGACGTGTTATCTGTTTGCTGCACACGTGCTGGCAAACGAAGGGGCTCGGCGGGTAATTCAATAGTGCGATTAACTTTGATGGAGCTGCCCACAATGCTGGGAAGCTTGTGCATTAGCTCCGATTCGGCAAGAAACCAGAATGACTTGCAAAAATCTATTTTCGCATTCTGCGAAATGTTTACAATGCGTCTGGCGCGTAATTCCGGATTCATAAGATATTTACCGCTCGACCAGAGGCTGCGAGTTGTTTTTAACAGCGAGCTACTACTATTGTCTGTTTGCGAGTAATACGTTTCCGAGTAGCTAGCCATGCCAATGCCTAGAAAGCGGAGCACGCCACGTATTGAGTCGCCATACTGAAAACCCAAGCAGCGGCCATAGAAACAATACTGATTGATGGTGTCGCCCAACTCGAAGAGCTGTTCAGCCGTATGCCGACCGCTGGCAAGCAGATCGCCTGTATTCACCGACCATTGGCGCAGTATCAACAGATACTGTAAGCAGGTGCAGATCGAACAGAGCAACTGGGAGCAGGCCTCTACCTCCTTCATATAGAACTTTTTGCGAAAGAAAAGTGTGCCGCGAGTGGCAAGCAGATGCTGGCAAATGTCGAGTCCATGTTTAATGCAGGCATTAGTTACGTAGATAAAGCTACGATATCCGTTGCCCGGTGTCAATTCGTCAAAATCATATTCGTGAGCAAATAACTCGATTTGCGACACCAGTCGATTCGCAAGAACTATGAAATCTTGCCAGGCAATGTGTGCGGCATGCAACCGTTGTCCATATTCAGTGTGATCCTTGGCGAAGAATGCGGCATGTTCCTGACAATTGGCGTACAATTTGAGATAGGTAGGCTGAAAATCGGCGGGTGTAGGAGTGGGCGTGACTGTTTGTGCTGATATTACTTTTCCATTAAGCTCGTCCTTCGACCGAGCCAACTTGATGTTATGTTCAAAGTGTGCAGTTGGCTTTGGAGACCGATTGCCCACCTCAGATGCTTCCACTGCGATCATTGCGGAGCTAAAAAATCGACGAAAGAATATATATTAATTAATTACACATATGATCTACTTAAATTGTAAATTAATATATTTGGTTTATAGTGTAGACTTCAACAGTAGAGAGCTTACTAACTAGCAGCTTAACAACTTTCACTTTACAAACTACGCAATATCCAATTTTGAGTTTTTAATTACTACACTGTAGATCTTTCACTTGCATACCCTAAATGAAATCCGGGAGTGCGAAGCTTACAGCTTTTATTCACTTAATAGCTACTTTACTTCATGGCTAACACATTTTATTTAAAGTCATCTAATTAAACTTCTATTTAAATTCAGCAATCCAAATATATTTGTATGTAATAGTGTTGACTAGTGTATTTTCCGCTTGAACAAGTTTATAATGTTAATGATTCATTTTATTATGATTATTCATCTATTGTTCTCAGTTTTCTATTTTAAATTGTAATTAGCCAAATAAACTTCTTTGTGTATATTATAGTACCATTCCAATCAGCTTAACCAAGTGGGTAACCCAAAAACAATCACAACAACTAACCACAAATAATAAAGCAGAACCAGTTCAGTCTCAGCTGATCAGTTCCAGGTTAACCAACAAATGAGTTTGTATTTTCCAGCACTGATTCAAAGCATCGATATATCGATAGCATAACTCATAACATCACACTAATTTTATTTCGCAACAGAATCATCGGATCAGTGCACTGCATTTGCCGCAGCTTATTGTTCATTTACATTTTTAGTAAATGTAAACGTTTTAGTACTCAAATTAAAATAATGTACGTAAGGGCTGAGTGAGTGTTAGAAAAATAGTATACGCAATCATGAGTGTCAGCATCGTGCAGTACTATGGCGCGCAGACGAGCAAATGTGGCTATTGTGCGGGCACAAACTGCAGCAAATCGCACGGTAAGTGTGCTATACAGAATATTACTTCCAACATGCTTATTTCTTTGTGTATGCGTCATGCAGGTATGCATGCATATCGTTTAGCCTGCGAAGACTACCAAGACCTGATCGATCGCGGCTGGCGACGCTGCGGCAATTATTGTTATAAACCGCAAAACGACAAAACCTGCTGCCCCTGCTACACGATTAAGTGCGATGCTCTGGAGTTCAAACTGACGAAGTCCAATAAACGCATTTTGCGGCGCATGAATAAATTTCTGCGGGATGGGAAGCGTGAGCCGAACGAAGAGCATCAAACGCCGGGTCAACCTAAAAATGGTGATGGCGATGACGTTGCTGTGTTGAGCAATGTGAACGAGTCTCAACCCCAGATACCTGATAAGAAGCCTTCAATAATCAATGTGGAGCATGTTGAGAGCTTAGTACAAGCGCGTGTCGAACAAATAAATAGTGAGAACGACATTCAAGTGGCAGGCGACCCATCGGCGTCCTTGTTAGCAAGCAACAAAATAAAAGGTAGGCACTAACATATTTTTAATATAATATGCAATGCTTAATTATATTTTCATTTAGGCCTTGCACCCAACTTGAATCCTCCACGCAAGAAGGCGAAGCAAATGCGCCTCGAGCGCAGGCAAGCCAAACTGGGTGTCCCGCATGAACCGCCACAGCTACAACAACAGCCAAAAATGCAGGAGAAGAGCTTGAAAGATTTTCTATCGGCTCCCAGGGAAACTGATAAGCATAAATTAAAGGTATGTATGTAAGCAAAAAAAAAAGCAAAATCGCTATTCAAATATAATCGTAGACAGCTCGTGATAAGCTCAGGCAAATCATAATATACTCTACTTAACTATGTCGAGCTGCATTCTGGTTTGTCTGTAAGCAAGTGTCCCTTGACAAATGTGTACACATTGCATCCGCTTGTAAAACTGTGTGTGTGTGTGTGTGTGTTAACATTCTTTTTATTGTAAATAGATAGTTATATGTTTCGTATTACGCGTGTCCCATTTATGTCCCTTTTATGTACACACATCGTATTTGTGCTATTTGTTGCAGATCGCTTTGGTCGCTGCCTCAGATACACAGCGCACTTGTACAGATGCAGTATTCGCATTGTATCGCAAATATCAATTAGTCATACACAATGATAATCCTGCACGCCTAACATTAGATAGCATGCGGCGGTTTTGGGTTAAATCGCCCCTAAAGGTAATTTTAAATGACTTTCTTTTTTCTTCTTTTATAAATTTGACTACAGCTGCGTTTGGTGAATGTCGATGGCGAAGAATTTAAGCGCACGTTACCGCAAAGCTATGAGCTGTATAAGAAGTATCAGATTGCTATACACCATGATCCACCCAAAAATATGAAAGCGTACCAGGAACATCTGCAACACTCGCCCATTAAGGTTGCTAATTAATCAAATAAGAAATGTTTAATTATAAAATACAATAACTATAAAGATCATAAGACAATTCTAATCTGAGTGTTGGCTTTACTTACAGCACAAAAAAATTGAAGGTTCACCGGACGTGGGCTTTGGTTCTTTTCATCAGCAATATTGGCTGGATGGCAAGTTGATCGCTGTTGGGGTGATTGATATATTGCCAGGCTCCGTTAGTTCAGTTTACTTTTTTTACGATCCTGACTATAGCTTTTTATCCTTAGGCACATATGGTTCTTTAAGGTAAGTTTGAAGTGTAGCCCTTTGAAGTAAAAATTATTGATA
This sequence comes from Drosophila hydei, assembly GCF_003285905.1. Classification (NCBI taxonomy): domain Eukaryota; kingdom Metazoa; phylum Arthropoda; class Insecta; order Diptera; family Drosophilidae; genus Drosophila; species Drosophila hydei. The sequence goes on from NW_022045656.1 coordinate 4,673,718, forward strand.
TATTTATTGATTTTTAGGGAAATCGACTTGGTGCAAACAATTGCCGAGCGAGTACCAGCTTTAAAGTATTACTATATGGGCTTTTACATACACTCATGTCCTAAGATGCGTTACAAAGGCAAATTGTCTGCCTCTTATCTACTCTGCCCAGAGACTTACGTATGGCTCCCCTTAACGGACGGTAGCTAGCTAATTGTTGATTATTAAATATTTATACTTGCATTATATTATGATATTGTATTTTGTATTTTGTTAGACATGCGCAAAAAACTCGACGAGAAAAAGTATCATCGCTTAAATCCGGATGCCTCAGCAAAGGATGTGAATGAGTTTTTAAATCAGCATTTAAATGATGTAATGCTGCTAGATACCCCTCAGACCTGCGTCAGCTACCGTAACTTCATACAAGTAAATAACTTTTTGTTTATTGCCAGCACATCAAAAAATACTTTCCCCTTTTTTGCTTTTGTTGACAGCTAACTGGCATTGATGGCAACCGCGATGCGATTATCGAGTACAGCAAACTCGTGGGTAGAGTATGTGCACAGCGCATGCTTTATGTGAATATGTCTTGAAGGGCATTTTGTTGACGAGCTACTATTGTACAAGAATTCATTAATCTTTGCGCCTATATTCATTTATCACGCAATTAAGCTAAATATACCTTAACTAAGTAGTGCAAAATTATGTCATTCAAATGTTTTAGTGTGTTTTTTAATGCTTCACATGCTGCTGTATCACTAAAAAAAATTAAAAGCAGAGAAATGTTGAGCGAAAATATATTAATAAAATATTAAACCAGTTTTAATCGATGCAGCCAAACGGGGGGCTTGGTAAAACAAATACTATACAAATAAAAATATATGTTTTCTTACTGGAAATATTTTAGATAAAAGAGAGCACGAACACTAAGCAAATTAGCAGCTTTTATCAGAAACTCATCGCAGCTTATCTGCAGGCAGCTAAATGCATCAATAAAATTAATTATCTGACAACACAGGCGCCCGCTCTGGTTAGTTTCCAGCTTCTACTCGTATTTGTCACGAGCATTTATAATGTTTATCAAAATCTCTCAGCATGTTTAGATGTTGGTAAGGAAGCTGACAAGTGCGAGTGCTTCAAGTTGAGGCTGCGTATCTCTTTAATGACATTCGAATATAAACGAATATCTAATTTAACGACTATGGAATACTCTAATTACTCAGTTAGCAGAGGCACAGTTAATTTCATTTAGATAAACTCGTCATAGGTAGGTGAGCACTACAATTGAAATGTGATGTGAATGCTTTAATAAAGTTCCCAAAATTTTTAGGTTGAAAAAATAAATTAAATTAAGCCTCGCTAATATTGTAATTTAACGCTCGCTTGTCAAATTTGCGAGCATTTGTCAAACGCGCTAATTAAAAAACAAAAACATTTTTATCATTATTTAGCCAAGCTGATGACCGTTTTTGGCAACACTGAACGTGCGGCTTTTTGCTGTTGTTAAGCACAATATATACTTAATGCTTCCACGAGTTAAGGTATATATTATAATAATAATAATAAATTATTAAATTCCGCCTCAATGTAATCATTAATCATGTGATTTATAATACTCACTACTGTGAAGGGTATTCGCAAGTCAGCTATCTGAGTTCGTGTTGATTTTGGGATATTTCTTTTGTTAGCGATTCATAGGTATGCTAAAAATTTACATAATTTTGAATTATAATTTTTTAATTACCAAAGCAAACACCGCGGCGCGTGTTGTTGCTTGCTTTTTTTTAAGTCAGGATTGTGAAGAATCTAGAAATTGATTTTATAAAAAAAAAAATATTTATGACTTAAGCTCAGTCTTTGTTGCAATAAAATCACGAATTCGTCAATATTTTAAACTCATAAATTCTCTGTAGTGCAATAAAACACGCGATTTTTTGAGTTTTTTGTCCAGCGCGCTATCAAAACAAAGCTAGAGCAAGCTAGAGACTATCAGAGAGAGGGAGAGAGAGAGAGAGCGAGAGAATAGCTGCTAGCGTCGCAGTCAACAACAATTTAAATAATTTTTAACCGTTTATTTTGTTTTAGCATTGGTCGAGGTTTTGCTTAAAACGTCGTCTCTGTCGCCGCTGCCGCTGCTGTTGCCGCTGGCGTTGCCGTTGCCGTTGCCGTTGCCGTCAGGCCATCGCACATAAGTTAAGTGAAGTATATATGCCATTGGCTGTTGCCGATTTAGCTTCATTCGTTACGCGGCATTCTCAGCTGTAGCACCTGGCATCCAGTCCAGTAACTCCCAAGCCCAAAATATATATATATATAATTACATATATATAGCTAGTGGCAAATCGGGCGCTGAACGCGTACCCAAATTGTGAGTGTAGAGAAGTGCGTGTGTGTCATCATTACTTAATGTGAAAATAAACAATTTGGCTCAATTGCGAAAGGACTGAAACAAAAGAAAGCTAAACAAAAAACTAGCATTTAGTTGCAATCTCTCTGACCGGTGTCATGGAAAAATTTCTTGCATGCCATTTAAAGTGTACCAAGTAAACAAGATGTTTTGCTCTTGTATCGAAGATCGTAGTGTTTAATCAGTTTACAAGTGGGACAAGTGCAACCAGCTCTCAGAGATGAGCACAAATGGCAGGCAAGGAATCAGTTAGCTGGAAAGGAGCTAAAGAACTGAGAGCCTTGGCGCCAGTTGAGATGCTTAGAGCACAGATCACAGCCCAGTTACCAAATGGAAGCCAATCACACGATTTCAATTTTTATTTTTTGCTTTTGGTTTTATTTTAAGTATTTCTCATCTATTTAGAGCTGCGTGTTTCTATTTGCGTTAATATATGCACTTCAGTTATAAATCGGAATTTCAAATAGCAACTGGTTTGTGTTGTTGGCGTGATATTTGTATTTTTTTAAATGCATTTGACCAATATTTTTCTATCGAATTTCATTCTGCACGTTGCTGTTTTTAATTTATAAATCGCGTTTCAGATGTGCCATGCTTATGCAACACAGTCAAATGGATTTGGAAATTTCTAGCTGTTTTTTTCCGAATTCTTTAGCATTTTTTACTTGTTAATTTGCTGGAAAAAACATCGTTTTCTTTTTCGTAACGTGCCATTTTTCACATTGATTTTGCATTAATCAAGCTGCTAATTATATGATCAATTATTTTGACTACTTCGCACAAACAGTGCTACGATTTTATTTTGTGTACCATGTAATTGCGGGTTGTGCAAATAGGTTTTTTATTTCGAAAGTTAATTATAACGTGCAAAAATGTGATTCCATGGGTATTAGTGCAATGTGTTAAATTCGATTTGGTTGTGGAGAGTACGTAACAACTATGTATAAATCAAATCAAATCGTATACGACAGCTCCAGGTGGGAGTGCCCGACAAGCAAATACCCTGAGCACCGAGTCAAGCACCTCTTGCAAGCATTCTGGCTCACACACACACACACACGTCTATTGACACGCATGCCGCTCGCCTCGCATTTTACGCCCACGCCATGCTTCTTCTTCCCTAGCCTTTGAAGAAATGTGCTATTGAATAACTTCGCTGTTAACTGTTTCATTCATGAAGTGGCAAAACTTTCTAATTACAAAACTCAATGGGGAAATGGGGAGAGGAATACAAAATCTGGGGTATTTGATATCTGTGTGGGAATGGATATTGTTGCTCGAGATGTGTTCGAATAACTGAAGCACGATATAGTTAAGTGTAAATGCTATTCATTACTTGATCTGCGCTTGCTTTAGCAGGGCCTCTATACAACTTTTTAAGGATTCAGGCATCCATAAGATAAGTAGTCAGATGCGAATTTGTAGATCTACTAATCAGTTATATACATCGCTGGCTACACCTGCATCAGCAGAGCTAATATACCCTGCATACGCATGTTCAATGCGTTCGTAGTACAATAAAGCAAGAATAACTACACCTAACTGGCTCATTACACATATTTCAATTTTATGTGAGATACGGTTCATTGCCACTGAATTAACCACAGTGCACGATAGCCAAGCAAACTGACTAAAACCAATTTGTTTAAAATGCTCTTTTCAAAAGCCAAGCCAACAGAGAGAAAGAGAGGGAGAGAGAGAGAGAGAAGGAGAGGGAGAGCGAGAGAGAGAGCAAGTGAAAGATATAAACTACCAAACCATGTCAATTGTGAGCTCATGTCTTATGTAAATGGTTTAAGCACGCGTGCTATGGATATATAATATGTTATATATTCATTGGTATAGGTATTATGTTTCTATACAGCGCACCGGCCATCCACAGCTAACGGTTTGATTGTGCTCTTTGGCCAAGATCCAACACTGATATCGTGATATCACAGACCCCCATCGTTTGATGCATGTTTTTGTTTTCGCAGCCAGTAAATCAAATCAGTATGGCCCAATAAATATCGTGTATTGCAGCAACAGTTCATGCATAGGTCCAAAACTATATTATTTTGTTACTTTACAGCTAATTGAAGATTAAGCTAACTTTAATGAGTGCCATTTAGCCAGGCCTCTTTATCAGGCGACCATGCCCGATCGTATATTTTATAATAATGATTTTTTTTGCCTTGCCCTCGTCATATAATATCATAAATTTCTGAGCTGATTTTATAAAGCCAGGTAAAAATGACGCCTTATCAAGCCACGCTCCCGATTAGCTAATTAGACACACTCTCAAACTCAACTATACGATAAAGTCGCAGTCCGTGCAGGTCTTTGTTTCTGATCGTAAATATACGAACAAGTGTAATGACTGCGGTTGCTAACTGTCTGCTATAATTAGGGTCTGAGGTAGCTAATGGAGTTCCAGCCCTATACATATATACATTTTAAAAGCTGACTCAAAGCACTGTAAAACAGATTTCTTAAACTAATTGTTTCTATAAATTAAAAAGCAAATTTATTTGTGCTGATTCATGATATCCTAACTCACTGAAAATGGCTAAGCGAGGTGCAATGAGTGGTTATCGAGGACATGAGCTACCTCATAGAGTGTTTGAGAATTGATAAGGATGAACAGATAGTCCTATCTATCTGGGTTTTTGTCAGTGTATCCTTTCGTATTATAAGAGCTAGGCTCTTGGAATCCCACACATACTTCAACTATGTCACATATCACCTATCGTACGTTCTAGAATCATCAAATTTGGTTTTAAGATTTTCTCAAAATATACATAATGGATACTATCAGCCATTCCCCTCGAAATCTAAATCAAGACGAAAAGAGAGAAAGTTGCCCATATTTATATAAAGTAGATTTTGCTATTCAGCAGCTTGGCATGGGGTTCAGGGTCTGATCATTAGCGAACAGATCGTGTTTCCTTGTTATTTTTTGGAAACAGAAGCGTTAAATCAGTAAACAGTTTCTATTTCATATTATGCAATACACGCTTGATATAGAGATTAATATATACATATAATAATATTTTATAAACTTATATAATTATAATGGAATTTAAACAGCCATCGCATGTTAACAATAATATGTTTTAGTGCACACAAATGAAGCTTTTAGGATATCAACGAGATAATTAGGTGACTTAATTAACCTGCGAAGCTAATTGGCTGTATCTATAAAGTATTCATTTTAGATTCTTCTGCTGGCTTAAAGTTAAATATGGCATATCTTAAATGGCAATTCTATTTTTGGGATATACATACATAAGAACCTCATGCCTCCAATGCTAATGCAAGTCACGTCGTCGAGTGTCTATGGATAGCTTATTTATAAAATATATATAGACACGTCATAATTGCATACATTTAACTACCGATCAAGTTCGTATACCCAGAGACTGCATGGAGTTTTTATTTTTAGTGTTTTTATTGAGCTGTTGGGTTTTGCCATAACATGATAGCCCAGTATTATGGAGCTATAGCATGGGGCTATATACTTTATTAGTATAGTTAACTTTCGATTTGTGCTTTTGTTGTTCTTCAGTTTTTATTGTTATATTATTATTTGCTTTAGATTTATTCCGGTCATTGAGAACTTTGGCAAAGCCACGACGAAACCCGATTGCTTATCACAGCAAACAAACACAAAGACGTTTTTATGGGGTCCACTTAGAAGCCATTTGTATAGTTCTTGGAAATAACGGCTCGGACTGTGCCAAGAGTATAATTCCGAGATACCTGCTATTTGCCGGATTTTTTCTTATACCACGAAACTGTTGATAATAGGTAAATGTTCTTGTTTAAATTTGTGCAACAGTTAGTATCAACTGTCAACCAATAACAGCAGATCGTATTCTATATGGTATAGTATTCGATATATATAGTAGGTCATTCTTGACAAGACTCGCTCTAACACGATATAAACGTTTCCTTTTTGGCTTCCATCTTTGCAGCTAATTCAGATCAAGTTCATGTTAACCTTGAGATATCTCTCGAAATAAATTCAAATCAAACTTATTTGACCTAAAAGGTCATTAATTTTGGTCTATTGATTATGTATGAAGCGTAGTGCTTGAATGTATAAATAGTTACCCACCTGTTGGATATAAATATATATACATATACACATTATCATGGCTTACTCAAGACTTGGAAATTTATAAAATTAATTTCACAAAAGTAAATTAATGACGATTGCTTATGAGCTGAACTTGTGGGCAAGGATATGACCAAGAGTGCTTACAACAGCATTTCATCCTTGTATTCAGGGTATTAACTAGTCGGACATTGCCACTTTAGCTTGCTTGCTAATAAATTGTGAATGATTTACAAATCAGCTGTTATATATCAGGCGACTATGGCTCGTAAATTTACTTTTTAAGTTAGCTGAGATTTGTTCAATTTTCGAAATAAATGTCAAAGCAGCTGTTATGAATGTGTGTGAAATACATCAAGCAAGAGTAAAGGATGGCTCACCATAAACTTCTCATTGAGATGGACAGCCTTGAGTGTCAGCTGCCAAAATGATGCTAGAAGTGAGAGAGACGTCAATTGAAAATTCTGAAAATTTCAGAAACTCAATTAAAATGTATTACAATTTATTGCACATGAGTGTGTACCTGGCTAACAGCTGTACTTAACCCTGTCTGACTAATATTTACACACGTAAATTAGACGAGGCTAAATGCCAATTGGCGAACTGCATGTGCAATATTGTGAGTGGCTTTCAAACAGCTGTCCAAATTGTATCCAATATTCGAATTCGACGTGCCAAGGGCGTCATTATACACTCACACACGAACACCACTCCTGTCAAGCGTTTATGCATTTGCAAATGCAATTCTAGATCTTTTTTGTTTTCGTTTTATTTTTTTATTTTTTTTTGGGATTGTATCTGTACAGTTTTGTATTGGAATAATTTTGAAAAACTATTTAGTGTGGCGTGTTTGGGTGCAATTACCTTATCAAAAGGCTGCTGCAATGGCCACAATGACAGTCAGCTAACTAAAATATATATGTATACACACATAAATCAAGAATTAAATCAAAAACACTTTAAAAAGTTCATGACAACTTTTTGATACTGCGATTTGTCATGTTCATAACTCAATTTGGCTTGAATGCTGCTCACGTGCCTGGCCAAAATGGTAACTGAGACGTGCTTAAACTGTTTGTCAAATAACAATAATCACATATCTCTTTGATGTCGGAAATATAGATATGGTAACTGTATTCAGATGACACGTGTAAACCAAGTTGTGCTAAAAACCCGACTAAGAGATATACTAATAATTTCGTGTTAGATGCCGAACGCTTAGGTATTTCCCTTTCCTCCAAACAGGGAAATCAAATTTCATAAGTTCACTCTTGTTTGTTATTTGAATTGAAAATTATGAGATCTGGGTTTCGCAACACAATGGATGCTAAGTGTCGCTCAATGAATCGTGAAGAATTCATTTAGAATAATCTTTAGAATTCATTTAGTTAGATCGGTCCATAACAACTTGACTGGGGCATTCGAGTTTTGTGGAGCTCGTTAAGCGTAGCGTCGGCACGCTTTGAGACCTAAATCTAAAAAAAAATTAAAAAGCTCGTGTGAATACCCTATAAATGTAATTGTTTTTCTTTTTAAATAACATTTTGAAATATTTAGTTGCATGCAATAAAACGGGGAAGTTTCTTTGTTTGCACTTCGAAATACCCAATGAATACGCAGAATCGAATATGTATTGGTCACTTGATGTAATATTCATTAAATATATATCTCAGCTCTAAAACCTGAACGCAGGTGACAGAAAAAATCCAAAAAACAAAAGTGAAAAAATTACATAAATCCGCATTCTCACTTCACGATAAATTTTTGCACTTATTCAAACTTAAAGCAATTTGATTACGACTTCCCTCCGGCTTAATGCATAATGATAATAAAGTGTTTAACCGTTTCCTCTTATCGTTTTTCAGTTGATATTGACGTGTGGCACAGCAGCAAAGGCAACAACAACACGTCAAAATGGCTGTTGTCCCCTTCTGTAAGTACACACACGCATACAAGCAAAAAATTATGGTCTCATAAATAAGTTTCACGTGCAAAAATTCTGAACTGTCAGCTTAATGAGACGTTTAAATATTGAGCGTTGCGCATGCGCCGTTAATAAGAGGCTCTATCTAAAAACTGCGAAATATAGTTGAAGTTGACAGAGCTAAGATACGCCGCTAATTGCTCTCAAGCTCACGCCAAATGCTAGACCGAATTGAATTTGGTAAATAAATAAATAAAAAAAATATATAAAAATATAGCAGCAATAAACAAGAGCTTGCGTGCGGCACTTTCGACTGCCTAATACTTTGGAGTCAATCGATAAAAGAGCTTTAAATAAGATTTGGCCTATAGTTAGCAAAAATTATTATAGTGTACTATATAAATATTATATAGATTATATATATATTACATATAACATATTTGAGAATTTGTTTAAAACTCTTAAAGATATACATTTTTCCGTCAAGCTTACCTACTTCTCGATTATGAAGATTTTTTTAGTCTATATTTATATATTATATTTATATATATATATTATATGTATTTATATATTATATCTATATATTTATAATAAAGCAATCTGTTGTATATTTTTGAAAGAAAACTCATCAGCAATTGTGGTTACCTTTAAGTCTAACAAAAATATACCTTTTGCTCTTAAAACTAGATAGTAGAAAAATTTGTCTGCACTACGTTTTCAAGATTTTAGGCAGATTATCAGTTGCATGAAAGATTCTTTTAAATTCCAATTTTAAATGTATCTTTTTCTCTGGCATAGTTTTGCTCAAAAAGTTTAAAAAGTTTAATTAAAAAAAAAAGAAGTAAATTGTTGTTTTAAACACTAAATAAGAGTAATAGAAATTAAAAAATTAAACAAATAACAATTAAAGTCAATTTCTCTTTTTAACACTAAATATTAGTAGAACATCAAGAGTCAAGCCAATATCCCCCATCGATTGTAGCAATCGATCATTATTTGTAAACAATATTTGTTTTTATTTGACAGTTTATGTGCCAAAGCGCGTGATTGTGGCCATAATGTTGTTCATGATGTGCCTCATCAATTATATGATGCGCGTCAATCTGTCCATTAATATCATTGCCATGGTTACGGATCGGGATGAGAACGGAACACTCGTGGAGCAGCCAGATGTGAGTGTTAGGCAGTCGTAGATCTTCCTTCTCATAACTCACTATTGCTAACCTTGATATAGTATGGCGTGCGCTACGACTGGTCCCAGCAGGATCAGGCCCTGCTGCTGGGTGGCTATTTCTATGGCTATATGATCACCTCGTTACCGGGCGGCACTCTGGCCGAGATGCTCGGTGGTCGCAATGTGGCTGGATATAGTTGCCTGCTGGGCGCCTTACTAACCGCTCTGACACCTGCTGCCGCTGCCTGGGACAAATACGCCGTCTTTGCCCTGCGCTTTCTTATTGGCCTCGTGTCGGGTGTCGTCTATCCGTGCTGTCACAATTTGGTCTCAAAGTGGTCTCCGCCGGATGAGAAGGGAAAGTTTGTGGCCTCGCTGATGGGCGGCACATTTGGTACGGTCATCACGTGGCCACTGTGCGGCCTCATCATTGAAGGTATTGGCTGGGCGTGGGCCTTCTATATAGTCGCTGCTTTTGTGGTAGTCGTTGTGGGCTTGTGGTTCTATTTGGTGACCGATACGCCTGCCCAGCACAGCTCCATCAGTATCAAGGAACGGGAGTATATTGAGAACAGTCTGGGCTCCACTCTAGGCAACAAGTCGGTAAGTATCAACTCGGCTTAATTCGGCTTGGCATCAAACCAATTGCTTCTCTTTCGACTTCTTCTTCGTCTAGAAATGGCCTCCATATAGCCAGTTGATCTTCTCGATGCCGTTCTGGGCGTTGACCTTGCTGCATTATGGTAGCATGTGGGGTCTCTTCTTCCTGATTACAGCCACACCAAAATTCTTAAGCGAAGTGCTTGGCTTCAATCTCTCCTCAGCAGGCTTCCTGTCCAGCTTGCCACACATTGCACGCCTATTGGCTGCCTTTGGCTTTGGGTCCGTTGCGGATTGGATTCGACGCAAGGGCTGGTGGACGCTTACGTTCACTCGCAAGTTCTTCTGCATTCCTTGTAAGTCGAGCACTAAATTTTCTCTTGCATATGTATTGAATCTCCCATTTGTCCATAGCTCACATCTTGCCTGGCATTATGCTCATCGTATTGGCGTTCTGCGGTCGCGATCCTTACGTGTGTGTGGCCATAATGACCATTTCGCTGGGCTTCAACGGTGCTGCGACTTCCACCAATTTGGCCAACTCTCAGGATCTGGCGCCCAACTTTGCGGGCACCATGTACGGCATCATCAATTGCCTGGGCACCACACCGGGCATCTTCTCGCCACTGATTGTGGCCGCATTTACCCAAAACAAGGTGCGACAAATACCATAGAATATCTGAATTTCTTGCAATTAATCCTCTTTTTTTTGTAGAACACCATCGATGAATGGTTCTGGATATTTGTGATTGGCGCCGCGGCCTACATTTTACCTGCCATATTTTTCTGGGTTTTTGGCTCGGGAAAGATACAAAAATGGAATGAGGTGCAAACCACCGAACCTAAGGAAGATGTTGTCAATACAAAGTTGTAGTTTGTGCCTTGGCAATCTGCTGTGATGTCGTAGTACTCTATATATAGCCATATAATTATGTCGTATGTACATTTGTGTATATAAGCTAATTGTACCTGTAAAGGGTGCACCAATAGCAAGTCCTATTAAACTTAATGCTGGTATTTATTATTTTGAAAGATAATTATTTTCATTTCTCATTCTTTCGTTTATGGTTTCAATAAATATTAGGTAATTACCACTAGCTTAAAATAAGTACTTCTTACTGCTTACTGCTCAAAAATAGCTATTTGTTTGTCTAATATTTTGCTTTTCCCATGAAGATCTTGGCTGCCGCTTTGTGTAAAGACCTCGTTTACTGGGTATATTAAAACCTGTCTACATAAACATATAAAACGTCAAATTGTCAATGGCCTTAGCTTTTAGTTTTTTTTTTTGGGAGGGGAAGCACTTCGACTGGTTGCGGTCTCTGCAAACGTTAATTTTTGCGCATTCAAGCAAAAAACCCCAAATTGACACAACAATTAGGTAAATGTTAATCAAAATGCACAACTGCAAACCTCGTATTTTCGTTGATGATTTTTTGTTGATAAATTAACTTTTAATAAATTAACATCATGGCCGTGCGCCTATGAAGAAACGTTGACAAGAGGGCTTTCTAAAAACATATACTATATATATTGTGAAAAACAATATTGTGCAAAAATTGTTAAGAAATATTCCACACTTCGAAACAATATGCTCGATTGTTTACATAAACAAGTCTCAACCCACTATTATTCATGGCCTATAAATTCACTTTTAATATATAATTTGTGTATAGTCAGAAGTGGCAGTTTTATTATTTTACATAGCTTTTAATATTTTAATGTGACACATATTATTTTATATTTTGTATATATACATATATTTAAAAATACATACCCATTTTGATTTTCATTTTTTTTTTTAAATGAAATTATCGGCGGGCATCTTATCGATTAATTTCAGTGTTGCAACGTTACAGTCTCATTTCGAGTATAGCATTTATGACAACATTAACATTGACGGTGACTGGCAGCTGTTCATAACAGTTCAGCAAACTGTAAAGTTCTTTTCGCTACATTCACTCGTCTGTTAGTGCATATGTGTGCATACGCGAAAGGCAACTCTGCTTTTAGTAAGTTAACTTTATTTATTTATAAGCGCAGTATAAACGCAACAGCGCACATTACTTTACACATTTAGCACAATACACAACGTCAAAATGGCCGAAGTCGAAGCTGTGCAAATAATTGCGGAATCTTTGAAGCAACAGGTAAGCCAAGTGCATCTCTCTGTCTGCCCCACCATCTTTACCTTTTGTCTCCTATATGATATGCACTTTTTGCATACCAACTCTTCGAGCGAGGGAGGTGAAAGAGAACGCGGAGTGCGTTCAACTGTAGTATTAACGGCATCAGGGCCAAACCGCTTATCTATCCAATTTTCTGTTGTGCAAAGTTCAAAAAGCACTCAAAAAGTGGCCAAGCAATGTTATTGCATGTTTTTGAGTATGTGTGTATATTCTTTTTGTTGTCACAATAGTTGTTACTGGCGTTGTTGTTGTTGCTAGCCGGTGGCTCTATTTAGTGATATAGATACGGAGCGGATCTTGATATGAGAACAGTATTCCAAAGGTTTTGAATACAACTTTGTAAGCTGTAAATCACACGATTTTAGCAGCTGATTAAAATCAATAAATAGCTTTTAAAATATTTTAAAACAAATTATTGAAATCTCCACCGCCTCCTTGAACTTTATGCTCTATAAAAATTTAAAAGTGAAATTGATTAAGGAATTTTTATTTAACAGTTTAAAGTTCATACGTATTTACGTATATTTGATCAGCTGCAGCGGCCATATCTTTATTGCCATATTAAATATTTCTCATACAAACATCCGAACAATATGCCGGGTAAAATATTTGCATATTCAATCATCATGCCTAAGCCCAACCATAGTCTGATTTTTCTATATTCTATACTATATAGGTCTTACTAATACTTAATGCAAATATGATCTATCTATCTGGTTATTGCAGGGCGTGGAATATGTGTTCGGCATCATTGGGATACCAGTTATTGAGCTTTCGATGGCCTTCCAGGCCGCTGGCTTGAAGTATATTGGCATGCGGAACGAGCAGGCCGCCTGTTATGCCGCTCAAGCCATTGGCTATCTAACAGGGAAGCCGGGTGTCTGCCTAGTTGTCTCCGGACCTGGTTTGCTGCACGTAACAGGTAATAACGAAAGTTCATTCAATTGAATTATATACTTCAACTATTTGTTACTTTCAGGTGGCATGGCCAATGCTCAAGTGAATTGCTGGCCTCTGATTGTGATCGGAGGTGCCACGAATCAGGATCATGAAGGTATCGGTGGCTTCCAAGAGTGCCCTCAGGTGGAACTGTCGCGTCCTTATTGTAAATATGCGGCACGTCCCGCTAATGCTGCATTGATCCCGCTGCATGTTGAGAAGGCTGTGCGTTATAGTACATACGGACGTCCTGGTGTGGCTTATTTGGATTTCCCCGGCAATATACTGCAATCGAAGGCGATCGAATCGACGATTTACAAATCCGTTGCACATCCCGTGGCACCACTTGCCTACCCACCACATGATGATGTGATACGTGCCGCTCAACTGCTGCGTCTGGCGAAGCGTCCGCTGGTGATCATTGGCAAAGGCGCTGCCTATGCTCATGCTGAGAATACTTTGCGTCATTTCATTGAGAACACAAATCTACCGTTCTTGCCCACGCCTATGGGAAAGGGCGTGGTCTCCGACACGGCTGCTCAATGCGTTGCTTCGGCACGCACCCTTGCGTTGCAGAAAGCAGATGTGGTGTTGCTGCTGGGCGCTCGTCTCAATTGGATTTTGCATTTTGGGCGCCCGCCACGCTACGATAAGGATGTGAAATTTATACAGGTAGATATTTGCCCCGAAGAGCTGAACAATTCGGTGGTTGCATCGGTGGCCGTGCAGTCGGACATTCGTCCCTTTGCCGAGCAGTTGTTCGAGCAAATGAACGCGATAAACTTCCGCTTCGGCTATGAGCAAGACTGGTGGAAACAGCTGGCGGCCAAGTGCAAACATAATCGCGATACAGTGCAGCAGATGTCGCTGAATAAAGCAACGCCATTGAACTATTATGCGGTCTTCCATCATCTGCGCGAGCTGTTGCCACGTGATACCATTATTGTTAGTGAGGGCGCCAATACCATGGATATTGGTCGTTCAATGTTGCTCAATGAGCAGCCGCGTCATCGCCTCGACGCAGGCACTTTTGGCACCATGGGTGTCGGTCCCGGTTTTGCGGTGGCCGCTGCTCTTTATTGCCGCGACTTTGCACCGGGCAAGCGTGTCCTCTGCGTGGAAGGTGATAGTGCCTTTGGTTTCTCGGGCATGGAAATCGAGACAATGGTGCGCTACAAGCTGCCCATTACAATTGTGATTGTGAACAATAATGGCATCTATGGAGGGTTCGACAAGGACACCTTTGAGGCAATACGCAGCGATGGCGACTTAACGCAAATGTAAGATTCACATCTTATCTGCTAAATAACTCGCATCTAATCTTATCATGTATACTTTTGATTCTAGCACGCCACCATCAGCGTTGGGCGTTCAGGTGCGCTACGAAGAAATGATGAAAATGTTTGGCATGCAGGGCTATTTCTGTACTGAGATCGAAGAGCTGCAAGCTGCCCTAAAGGCGGCCAATCAGCTGACGGATAGGCCCACCATCATAAACGTGGCTATCAGTCCTTCCTCTGATCGCAAGCCACAATCTTTTAATTGGCTCACAGAGTCCAAGCTATAAAACAGCACACATACATTCAGCCGTCTATATGTGTGTTGGTGTTTATGGTTTTTATAAGCAGCAACGTTTACAACTTAGTTAATAAGCATAAAGTTCCGTGCATTCCTTCAAATTCTTAATTTTCAAATATGCATTTGTCACGAATTTTCTTTGTATATACACAACATGCAAAAATTTTTATAAAACCAACGATTGTAGAATTTCAAATGCAATGTTTCAATTGTAGTGTATAATTAGTATATATTATAGTATATCGATTTTATCCGGATCGGGCATAGATACAATATAGCTAACATAAAAACAATTCGAGTTTTTCTACAGCTTATTGCTTCTTACTTGAAATCTTAATTTTTTGTGTATATACTTCTCTGGCAAAAACATATCAATAACATTCCAACTATGTTATGTAGCACACAATTGCACTATATCGAGTTTAAATTTTCAAATGTTTGCAAGGGTATTTAATTTTCGAAGTTTTGTGTTCACTGAATTAAACTACATTTTAAGCATTTGGTCCGAGGCTCTACGGCAAATCGAAAAATTAGAATAATATACTGATTAGACGAATATAGTTAATAGTTTTGCGATTTGACGTAGTTACTCGTATTAATAGCTTCTTGAATTTAATATTAATGAGACACTACAACCTATATCAATCTCAACGATTGGCACGCACCATCTCCTCCTCCAGTCCCAGATAGTATAAAAACCAATTGAAGTCCACCAAGCGACCTTTGTGTAGAAAGGGAAGTTTTGGACACAGCTCGAAGGCTATGTTAAGTGGTGCTATGTCGGGCACCTGGTCGGCAGTCATGTTGAAAAAAGTGAGCACATCGCGCATCTCAATCTCGCCCTGCTCATTGCGCTGCAGCACCTGAAGTATATCCTCCACAAGCTCCAGGCTAAAGGGCAGTCGACAGCCGCGCAGCGTGGATCTCACTTGTGCCTCCGTTATGTACGGCTTGCATGTGGGATTTATGTGGCTCAAGTGCTCGACAAGCTCATCCACGTTGTTCCACAGCGCGCGCTTAAGCTCCAGCTGTGCAGCGGCGCGCACGTGATTACGGTCGCAAGTGGTCGGCGGCATCTGCTCCGAAGAGAAGAAGCGACACACGGTGATTATCTCATGGTTCAGCAGCGTTTCCTTAGGCAGGAAGGCGAGCAGCGTGGACTTCAGCGTGTCAAAGCTAACGGAGGTGCCATCGCGCAGATCAGCATTCGGTTGGCAGCGCAGCACAAACTGTTTGTACTGCGGACGCACTGCATCGCGAATCTTTTGCATAATCGCGCGTATGTCCGCCACAGGAAACTAAAAGCGTAAAACAAGGCATGAGAATGAAAGCTAAATCAAATAGGGAATACGGCTAACCTCATTGGCATGCTGTTCCATGTAGAGTAGCGTGAACTCATCTGCTGAATTGATGTAAAAGATGTGATCCTTGAGGCTTAATCGGGCACCGATGTAGAAATCCTTGGCATGATAGTATTCCGGTCTGGCTGAGCTGAACTTCTCCTGACCAGGCAGCGCCACACGCGCGCGCTTCAGAAACTCCCCACCCAGGAAGCCGGAATTGCGTCGGGCAACCTCATAAATTTGGATTGTGTCATCCGCTAGATAATAGCTAATCACAAAGCTGCGCTCGCAGTTCTCCCGTATAATGGAGATCATTTTTGCACCGAAGCGCAGAATGCATCCATCGTACTTCATCAGCTTCTTAAAGTCAGCCTGCGGCGCCTTGGGCTCTACGGTAATGCAGTTGCCCTCGGAATCCTCATAGCTGCCCCAGCCATTATAAGGCGGCAGACGACGCGTCTTGCCCTGGCCCTGAACACGCTCGTCACTGCATTCCGGCAGTGGTTGAGGTGTAAAGTCCTGAATGCCATGCTGGAAAAAGAATTATTATACGAGTCTCTGCCTTATGTCTAAGTAGAATATATCTTATGTATGACTATCTATAAATGGATATCCAAAGGGGTAGGGTGTAACACGAACCTTCTCTCGGTAATAGTGCTGGGTGAACTGATCGCAGCTGGTGAGCACCACGTCGCGTCCAAAGACATTCAGCACGGCGCCAATTCGCAAATCCTGATCGGTGTAGTAGGTCGTCTGCTTCTGGCCAGTGTTCAATGGATCTGCGACGTAGCGTACGTCGCGCATGTTGGAGCCGAGAACATTCAGCAATGTCACCGCTGTCTGCTGGCCCGGCAGCGAGAGACCCGTGAATTCCTTGGGCAGCTTGCCACGCTTTAGGAAGGTGCTGGTTCCCTCACGGCCGGAATTGCGTGGGAATTTCTCTTTAATGTCTATGGTGTCGTCGGCTAGATAGTAACAGATGTTCAGTTGGCGCACATCGCCGAACTCCGAGCGATCGTTCCAGTAGCCCTGAAACTTGAGCACGCGTCGATCGAATTCCAGGAACTGGGCAAATGCATGCCGCTTGGGCACGGCGCTCGTTGCTGGACGAGGCGTTTGCTTTACAGCGGAGCGTTTGCGCAGCTCCGTGGTGGGATCACTGAAAGGGAGAAGAACAAATATTAGTTGAGCTCTGCTCGAATTCGCGACTCTCGTAGCTACTTGGGCTCCGTCAGCGCAACGGGCACGGCAATGCCGGCGCGACTGAGAAACTGTCGGGTGAAGATATCGCAGCCGCTTATGTGATAGAGTCGGTCGAAGATCTGGACGTTAGTGTCCACATTGAGATCGAATATGGAGATGAACTCGTGCTCGCTGGCCGGTCCTTTGGGTATGCGCTGTCGATGCACCAGGCAGCCTTGCGGTATGCCAGAGTTCTCCACCTTGGGCTCAGTGACTTGCATGGTGCCATCCTCCAGGTAAAAGTAGATTTTGACCTTGCGCACCTGATAGGGCGCATGGTAGATCTCGGTGAGCGGCTCCTTAAAGTACGCATTGAAGCACAACACCTGCTTATCGTAAGCTAGCCAAGGTGGCAGCTTGGTCGTCATCCGAGGTGGACACAGCAAATTCAGCTCCGTGCTGGCCGGAGGACACTTAGGGTCCACCAGCGGCCCATTTGGCTCCACCAGCTCCGGTTCACGCCGATCCGACAGCATGTGTATGCCCTGGTAGTGCATCAAGGTCTGACGACGCGGATGACGACGTTTGCTATGCTATAAACAACACAAGGTGAAACAGCAGCGCCTTTGTTAGTGTGTGTGTGTGTGCATAAGACCCGTTAGTTACTCACATCGTAGAACTGTGCACCTGGCAGCAGTGGCATTCCTGGCAAGCGAAGCATTCCAACGGGTAATTTATGATAATTTCCTAATTTTTGTTTACACCTCCAAATTTAGAATTTTGGCTTTTTGTTTTTACTTTTGGATCTTGCCAAATTTTGTTGCCAAATTGTTGCAAATTAGAATTTTGTAGCAGGCGACTTTTAGCTGCTTAACTGTTTCGACATTTTTTCATTAGCTGTTGCCCCAATAAATGGAACAAACAGCTCTATGGCAATGCCGTTGAATGCCATGGCAGCAGCAGAGGCAGCAACTGGTTGCAGCAATACGGGTGGTAGTCAAGCAGTTCCAGTTCTCTTGCCCCAAACCTATCCGCCGTTGCATGAGACTTTGGGTTGGGAAACGTTGTGAAATGGAACGATAGTTTTTATACCCTAAGACCGTTGAAAATGCAAATATCAGGGTATAATGGAGTTGTGAAACTGTATGTAACAGGCGGAAGGAGGCGTGGCCGACCTTATATAGTCGTGTTCAGCACGACGAGCTGAGTCGATCTAGCCATATCCTTCCGTTCGTCTGAGTATCTGTATACCATACGCAATACGGGCTCATTTATTTATTTCGATAGCTCATTTTATGGACTTATTATCGATAATAATCGATTAACTGATTTTGTATCTAAAGCTCAACTTCGTTATCATATGATAACTTTTAATTTTTAACTTTGCCTTCGCCTGACCTAAATATAGAGATTTGTTGTAGTTAGAATTTTAGATACCTCAGATGTTCGCTTATATGGGAGTTATTTCACATATCAGCTTTGGCAAATACAATCACATGAATTCAATTTTCGTGCTCTGAAAATGATTGATAATAAAAGTTTATCTAACCCTTAGTTTTTCTTCAATCATTTTCATAGGGCAGCCCAACCGCAGTCGCTGCATAAACGGGGCAGCAAGCAGAGTGCGTGCTTGTGTGTGTGTGTGTTTGTATGTGTGTGCATTGCTTGTTTGTCATGCATGTATGTGTGTGTAACACAGAAGCTTTTCGCAGGGTTCAGGGTATTTCCTAGTCGAGCAATCCCGACTTGAGCACTCTTGTTTTATATTTCTGCAATTAAATACAAATTCTTACATAATAAATGAGATGGTTTAGAGAAGTTTTAGCTACTTAGAATTCCATAGATAAAATTATAGACAAATTTAATATAATTTATCTAGGAATGTTCTGCAACTTTTAAGCTGACATATGTTAAATATATTTTAACTAAGGATCGGATGTCGATTGCACTCTTTATGTCTGCCTTATATACTCTCAGTTGTGCTTAGACAGTTTCCATCAGAAACAGAAATTTATAAAAATGTGGCTAAAAATCGAATGGATTTTAGCTTGACAACTTGCCAGCTTAAAATATGCCTATAGCCAACAGACGTGCAGGCCGACACGTCTTTCAATTCGCATGAGTTAAGACTGTGTCCCATGCGAATTTCCTAATATATCTCTCGTTCCACATCTTTACGATTGCATGCCAAAGAACGGGGCGTCTTGGGGTTCAAGCCTATTCAATTTGTTTGTTTGTTGTCGTCTAAGACAAGGTCGAAATGTTAATTACTTGGCTCACCGTTATCATTCAAACACTTTACCGCTACCCAAACACTGTCGATAACAATACGTACAGCGAATACGTAGACGTGCTAATTGAGACGACAGGTAAAAGTAGGAAACCCGTCAGAGCACGTGAACTTTTCTCGCACCTCGCACTCGGGATTGTCATGAGAACAGGTCTTCAAAGACGCAGATGCAATCGAAAGCGTCTTGCCTCAGTTAAAGCATAAATGGTTTAACGCTCGACCGGAGAACACATAAGAAGCGCACAAAATGAATTTAATGTTCGTTTAGTACATCCAAATAGTTGGAGGTTCGATCAAAATAAATAATTTATTTATATTTCAGTTGCTTGCTCTCAACGTTGTTTCTGCTGCTGGAGGCTGTGCAGGCAATGGACGTTAATTTGACTACTTGGCGTCAACATCGCAGACAGAAGCGTTTTCTGATCTATCAGGATGGTGGCGTTATAAAGGTAAGAGTCTCATGTGCCCATCGAAGAAAGTGTCCGTTTGACCTTTGACATTTTGCAGATGGTAGCTGGCGTCGCATTTCCCGTGGACTTTGATGAAAAGAACGCCTGGCGCCAGCTGGTCATGCTAATGAACTATCACTATCAATTCCCAGAGCCAACTACGCCCATCTACTGGTGGAAGCTATGGAATGGCAGAGATCTGAAAGGTCCCATTAAACTGACCAAAGATCAGAGGCAGCAACAAAAGACCACACAGCCGCAGCAAGTGGATGCAGCACAGCAACTGCTGTATGAACTCGCCGTGGAGTACATGAATCGACGTGGCCAAGACGGCAAAGCGTGCATGCAACGTTTGATATGCGAGAATGGACAGGTGCACGAGCACAATGGACTCTATGCGCAGCTGCTGCACAGATTGCTCATGTGAGTAGCTAAACAGCACTAGCATATATATTTATACATATACATGTTAACTAACCCATCGGAATATCCTGCTCAGACCGCACCGATCTCTGGGGAAACATTATTTGGATGCCTACAGCATGGGCAGGCACGGCATCAACTGTCGCAAAGCGTTTCCCACAGCTGGACACTGTGTATTGGATGACTATGTTCATGTCCATGAACGTGGACTGACGCAGAGCTATATCTAAGGTGTAATTGGAGCCCTGCCACAGAGATTCATGCATTCATATTGTATATGTATGTAGAAGGCGCCGGTTGCCAGTTGGCTAGGGATAGACACTTTAATGACTGCTCCAACAAGCTTAAGCATTAAAATAACAATTATAAAACTAACGTCTAATTAAAACAATGCTAATTTTTTGTACAAACATTTGCGAAGATCGCGCCAGCCCCACTTAACTCTGCGTCTTGTCATTATCACCATTATCATCATCATCATCAGCATCGTCGTCAGCGTCGCAAACTTTCCAGTTGAGTTGATAATATTTTTTCGCATTGCTCGTGAGCCATTGCAGTGCGCAGTAGTGTGTACAAAAATTGCAAGTGAATAGCTGCTTCGAAGCGCTGCCACGTCTGCAAGTATACAAAGAAACACACTATATATTCATATAGTAGTGGAGAAATCAGGATAATCAAACAAAGCGACTCGCCGGGTAAGTGATAATAACTTCAACTTTCTGTTGCCTAAGTCTTTGCCGTGGCAGTGAGATGGGTTTGTGAGAATAATAACTATACTATAAAATATATATATATTATTTATGCTTTAATTTAGTTTTAGTTTAAGAAAGACAATTGCTATAGAAAAGATCATTTATGTAGCAGACAAGAATCTTTGATTTTTGAATGGTAAAATATAAAAAAAATAATATTCGAAATTGCATATAAAATGATGAGTTAATTTAAAGAGAATAGGGCGAATGTATAATTTACCTAAAGTGCATAAGGAATCAACATAAATGTTAGGTTTCTATGCGCAGTTCCACATAAGTTTTTCTTAAATATTTTTACTACAATAGAATGAGAACCTTCTAGACTTGAAATTGTTATTTTACATGCCTTTCCATTATATATAATATAATACATTAAATTTGACAATCTGTTATAAAATTCATAGCAACGCTTTTCTAGCCCAAACGCCATTATAGAAAATTATATTTAATTATAATATAATTATTATGCATTATATATTATTATAAGTTCTTCGCTTGGCCTATCCCACAACTGCCGACTTTAATAACTCTCTAGCTTAAGTCAACTTAAGCTACTTTCACTGTATTTCTTGTAATTCTATTGGATCATAGTCGCGATATCTCTAGAAATGAAACCTGTTTCAAATTTGATTTCACACAGCGCTAAAAATATATAAAGAGCAATGGCGGCGACAGGGCCTTACCGCTTGACGACCATAAAGTAGTAGGTTGTATAGAGGCAACTGGAGCAGTTGGTGGTGGTGCAGCGAGCAATGGGTCCATTGTTGATATGCGCACTCATGTAGGGCTCGGGCAGCAGACGATGCAGTGCGGCATTCTCATAGACGGGCAGGTGGCGATTCAGCGTCTGCACCGCATGCAAGCAATCGTCGTACAGCGTGACCTGATTCTCCGGCGAGGGCACGGCATACACCTTACGTGTGCCCACAGGCAGCACCAGGCGTTTGCCTGTCTCCAATTCCCGCACACAAAATAGACCTTTCTTTGCGATGGCGCTGCAGTAGAGAAGAATTCATTGACTTTATTATTATTAGAAATTATTGTATAAGAAATTAAATTAAATACAGCAATAATATTAGATGATTCCAAATTCGTTTTTGGGGCAGGATTTGGGAATTTATATGATTCTATACATTTATATGAGTGTATATATTTATATGATTTATATGAGATTTGTTTTTGAGTTCAATAATAAACAAGTAAAAAAAACTGTCTAGAATCTAAATTAGATTTTAAAGTGCAGCTATAAGTTTTGGTTTGATTCGATACTTGAAATAAACTGACTTAAAAATTTTTAAAAATTTAATTCATATATTTTCTGAACCCAATTTAGAATTTAATTCAATGCCATAAGAAATAGCTGTTTTTTTTCAAATAATTAAAAAAAAATATGAATCACAAAATGCACTCACATGGGCGTAACTTTTTGCCTGTTGTCGTAGAAATTCTGATAGAAACGCTCGTAGATCATGGGTATATAGTTGACCGAGGTGTTGTGAAAGATGCGCACATGGTTCATGAACTTGGAGAGCGCAGCCGGCAGATAGACAAGAGCGCAGCCTGCAGCAGACGAAGAGAAAGACAGACAGAATGAGAGAGAGAGAGAGAGAGCAGTTTTATAGAATAATCTCAATCTCTTTCGACTATATATTTACGATCGGCAGCGAGGGACTGCAGCATGGGAAGATTGGCAATACGCTCGGGCAGATGCAGCAGCGCCTCGTTTTCGCTCACGTTCAGCTCGTTGAGGCGCACGCATTCGCTCAGCTGTAGGGGCAAACGACGGAATTGATTTTTGGCTATATTCAGTTGCTCCAAATTGCGCAAGGTGTTCAGCTCTGAGGAAGACAATATCTAGTAATCGAAGTCAAGGCCAAGTGGAGTGCTGCGCTTACCCACAGGCAGTTCGGTCAGCTGGTTGCCGCTGACGTTCAGCTGCTGCAGGCGCAGCAGCAAGCCCAATGTCTTGGGCAGCTCTTTGATTTCATTGTTGGACACATCCAAGAACTCCAGATTCTCGAGCATATATATATCCACGGGCAGTTCGCTGAGATTGTTGCCAGCCAAATGGATGAACTTGAGTGTGGTTATATTCAGCAGCCATTTGGGTATTACAGATATGTAGTTCTCTTTCAAGTAGACCTCTTCGAGGTCCTCATACAAAAAGAGGTCCATGGGCACATCTTTGAAGTTCAAATAGCTCCAGTGCAGTATGGTCTTATTCATTGCGAGGCGGGCGGATTACACAATTTGTATTCTCATTTAATTGAAACGGACGTTTTTTGATGGTTTGTTTGGTTTGGCACCACACAAATACATATGCACACATATATACGTATATATATATTATATCTAGTGTAAATAGCTGTATTTATTTTTTACGCGGTCATGATCAAAATTTGGCATGCGGCGCCTTCACTGTCAACCACAAAACTGGGCCCCCTCACCAAACAAACAGCAACAGTTTGCTCAGGTCGCCCAAAAGAATCTTTTTTTACGTTTGTCTTTCGGCAAGATGCTCGCGAGCACATAAACAATTTCTCAACTCGCTCGATACTGGCGAGCACGATTCTATGTTCACATATACTTTTTACTTGATATATTTTATATTTCACTATTTAAGTGGTTATACGGTAGGCTTGGTGGCGTATACGTAATGTGCCGCCTGAAAATATGCAAAAGCAAAAGCTTTGACGACATTGACATTGAATATTGCGTGCATGCAATGCAAGCGGCTGCATTGATTGTTGTTGCCGCCTCCTCAAGGTCGTTGCGTCGAAAAGTGGGCGTGAGCTTTTCTAAGCTCAAGCTTTTTGTGCTAAAAGTTTAGCACGAAGCTGGCTCATTGAATTGCTGTGCTAAAACTGTGGCGAGCTGCGACTGGTAAAAGCTTAGCCTACGCAAAGCTCAGCCAAGTTTCAAAAGCTTAATTCCGATGGTTGAAAACAAGGATTAGAAATATTGTTGCCACCAGCTGCCGAGTCTATCCGGCATAGGCTTATCTTGTTTTCACACTTGGTCAATAGATCTCACATTTACATGAAGTTAATCAATTGTTTAACATGAAATATATATTTATTATTATTATTTATCGAATTGATAATATTTTTAAGATATTTTTTTTTCTCAATATGCCATATTGCTTATTTTGCTTTGTGCAATTTGCTTGCTTTCAACCTTTCAGCACCAATTCTTTAAACAATTTATGCACACACCCACACATAGATAGAACAATTTGTCGAAGACTTAAATAAAACGCAATTGTTCTTAAAATAAATTAAATCAAATTTCGCAAATTTATTTCGACTAGTTTTGACAGTTTTTGCTCGGCTACAGCGATTCACCAATAGATTTCGGGAGAATCGTCATCGTAGAGCGAATAGTGATGATGGCTGATATAGGGCGCTGAGTAGTGATGATGGTGATGATGATAATGCGGACGACTATAGTAGTACGGCGACGAATATCCATAATACGGCGTAGAAATAGCTATGGGCAGAGGCAGACCCACGCTGATAATTGGAGTCGCCTCCAGTGGGGCCGTGAGAAGGCCTAAAATTGTGGCAACTATCGCCAAGACTTTCATATTTCGTCGAGCTATCTATGCTAACTGAACAGAGTTTAATGTTCGCAGCTCTCTTATATGTTTAGCTCGGATCGATGACAAATCAAATGTGCAAAAAAAATTTCTCCAAAAATTAGCAACTTCAACTCGGCAATGTTTTTCCCCGTGCGTTAAAAAAATAGACTGAATTGAATGATTTCTTTAGTAAATATTTGATTTATTTTGTGCTTTTTTTCGTCTTCAAATTGTTATCAGCTAATAAAGCTCTACACCGTTTATCACAAGTTGCAGGTTTTTTATATTTTTTTGATTTCTTTTTTTTAAATTTTTTTAACTGAAAGTGGGCGTGGTTTCACGCGCCCGCCTTCACGTTCACAGTCAGCTGTTTGAAGTCGCGATCACTGAGCAAATTCCATTTATAGCCCAATATCTGTGAGATTTCACGTTCGACCGCCTCGTAGGAGCGCGAGTTGCGCTTCAGCCACAAGTGGAACTCGTTGCTCCACTCCGGATGCCGCGGCCAGTCGCAACGTAAGATGACAGCGAAGCGCCGCACGTGCAGCTTCTGCAGATTCTTGGCGGTGCGTGCCAGCAGCAGCAACGTTGATGTGGACACCTTTTCCCGTATTACCTGAGGAGGAGAGCACAAGATGCCAGTGTGTGTGACTACAGTTAGTAATAGGTGTTAGGACTCGACTGACTGTTATCTCTTAAATTTAAATGCAGTTTTAAGTTGAAGCTTTGTGGCCTGACACTGAATCTAATGGCTTGACAACTTGGGGAGTATCTGCAATAGCTCCTAGAGAGTGCAAAAGATTATAAGAAATCCTCAACGAATTGAATGGATAAGTAAAGGCGTTATAATTTTTTATTTATTTATATACCAAATGGAAAGGTTATTTACTCCATAAAGCACCAAAACCATGCAATAATATATGTTTTAGCACATCAACTATTTGTATAGTCTAGCTAGCCTTTTTCCTCCGCTCTTTTTAAAGACCATATTCAATATCAATGTATATATCTAGCCGATAGATATAGTCTATTTTTTGTGTGCTTGAATGTCTGCTTGATTATCTATCTGCCTGCTTGTCTGTCTGCCTGTTTGTCCATCTGTCTGCTGGCCTGTCTGACCAACACTATGAGCCAAGTCTATGAAGACATGTTCGCCTTTGCGTCTATTCTCTTGTGTCTTTATATCCATATGTTTATTCATCTATTCTTGTGAAACTAGAAAAGTGACTTCAAAGCTAATTTGCTCAATGTCAATATCATTAATATCAAAAAAAAAATATATTGTAGCTAGTCTGCTTGAGGTTTAGCTCTAATGCTCGTTCCGTTAGCACTGGGGCAGCTTATCAGTTAGTAAAAATATTTAAATATAAATACCAAGGTATCCAGGTTGAAGCACTGCCTGCACATCAGCAGCAGCACGCTGTCGATGCGACTGTCGAAGGACTTCGGGCTGCTGAAACGCGGCAAGAGCTCGTGGCCGTAGACCGTCAAGGTGTTCTTGTAGTGATCCACCATGCGGAGCAGCAGTTCGGTGCGTATGCGTGCTTGTGGAGCCCAGTAGGTGATGCTGTGCACGGGTGCTTCGGGCTGCAGCACGACGTCGCCGTCCACCAGATTCTCGACGCGCAGATGAACTCTGAGCTGTGGATTCGTGGCCTTCAGGCTGCGCCAGGCCTTGACGCCGCAGGCGCTGATGCTCAGATGGTTGGGCGTATAGCAGTTTTGCAGCAAATGCAGATGACGCAACTTGGTGTCGGCCAGCAGAGACAAAACGTCGTCGTCGATGTTCTGCGGCGATATTGTAAGCACGCGCAAATTGAGAAACAGTCCCACATGCATGATGGGACAGTGCACTGTGGTCACATTCACCAGATTGAGGACACGCATTTTGGTGCAGCAGCTGCAGAGGACTTCGTCCAGCAAGTGGTTCGCCTCGAAGCGCTCCAGCACAAAGTCAACTAGCTTCAGTGTGTGCAGATCGGTCAGGCGCAGCATCAGCTCCTTGAGACCCTTCAACAGCTGTCCACCGGTGCCGAACAGCTTGATGCCCTCGGGATCATTAGGTTGCGACATGTTGCAGGGAAAATGATAGACCAGCGATCGTATGCGACGACCCATGCCAATCAGTTCAGATTGCGGATGGTTTTCGTTGCCCTGCAGACAAAGGAATCTTAAGACCTTATGCAGCTCAGTTCTGATAGATGTTATAGGCAAGCCTTAGCTTTATAACTCAGCTCTGCATTCAAACTATACAGAAACAGGCTCTCAAATTTATATATCATTTACTGCATACAATACATCTCCATTTCTCTTGTTTACCTTATCCATGCTCCACGACAACATCGTCATAAACTGATAGATGTTATTGAAGCTATGCCAGGGCCGGAACTCGATGCCTCTCAGGTGTTTGCCAATGCGCGCCAAACAGTTCTGTGTTCGCATGTGATCCAGGCAATACTGCCAGCCCGAGTAGTAGTTGTACTTGGGGCGCGTTAACGTGCGATCATCGACCACGAAATTGTTCCAGACGGTGGGCAAGTAGAAGGCACTGTACCATTGCCGGCAGACCTGGGAAGTCATTTCGTGAGCCGGCTGCGACAGCGGAGCTTCATGGCATCCACTTACCAGACTGGCATAGTAGCGTTCCTTGGGCGTGAGATACGTAAATACTTCCTCCAATACTAGATTCGGCAGCTCGGACCAGCGGGAATAAACGCGCTGCGATTCGTCCAGTTTGTCATTGGCATCAGCATCGTCATCATCCTCCTCTATATCAATGTAGCAGGCTGAGCGACAGGGGGTAAGAGTTTAAATTGTGTTGACATTTGATGCTCTCCGTTTCACCTTTCTCATTCTCGTCGATCTTCCAGCCAGCCTTCTGCATAACCTCTAATGGGGCGCTATTCTTGCGCCCAGCGCTGATCGTGGACATGTTTTATCGACTGCCTATATAGCTTCTCTATAGATTCGCATTAGCATTTGTCGCGTTTATTTACAACACAACGCGCTGCACACAAACACACATTACGATATTCTACTCTAATTTTGAAATTTTTGGCACCGATTGCTATTTATTTATTTTTTTTTCGTTTCGTTTCTTTTCTCTTTGCTTAGAGGCGATTTATTTTTATATAGTTTGGATTGTTCGGTTCGCGCGGACGTTGCAGCGCGTCGCCTCGCGTTTGGGCAACGACTGACACAATCTTCAAAACTAATTCCTTCAATATTCAAATGCTATTTTCGAAAATAAAAAACGAGATCGTGCACGAGAACGAGAACGCGAACGAAAACTTTCTGCAGATTCTTCGTCAAGTTTCGAAATGTTTTCATTATTTATTGTGTTTGATGTCGCTCTCGTGTTGAGTCAAAGGGCCAACATTTTCGATATTGTTGCGCGTTTATTTACATATAGACACTGTTTTCGCTTGATTTTCCTGTTAAAATTAGACGGTCGGCTTTTGGCTGAGGCAAGGTCTTAGGGCAGCCTATGCCACACGCAACTGGGGCAACTTGTTGCCGCTGCCGCAGCCGCCGCTGCTGCTGCTGCTGCTGCTGCTTTCTTATTTGTTGATGTGTTAATCATAAACAAACGTCCCGTTCGCCTCATATTATATATAACACCGCACGCAATGCGATCTGCAAGCACCTCCGGGTTTATCTCTCTCTTTCGCTCACCTTCTGAAGTAGCTCCCGTAATTATAGCCTCGTCCATTTTCAGACTATTGCTAAGCACTTTGGTCTGCCTTGAATTAGTCATGTATCCACTTCCAGCGATCGATTGGCCGCATTTGCCTGATAAGCTCAAGTTTATTTTTGATTCACTACGTATATATATAAATGTCAGGGATGATGATGCATCCAAAGTAGGCCTCTCAGACTGCATTTTATTTTCCCTTATTTACGAAGCGCCTCTCTAGCTGTCAAACCTCGTTCTCGGAATTCAGGGCATAATGATTTTGCGGAAATTTATGTAACAGGCAGAAGAAGACGTGGCAAACGTGATCATGACGATAATTTCAGTCCATCTAGTCATAAACGTCCGTCCGTATGAAATCGTAAACCACAAAAGCTAAAGACTTGAAATTTGAAAAATATATATCTGTATACCATACTGAAACAAGTTTAACATGTTTTATAATTCATTCCAATTTCTTATCGATCAACAAATCGATAATTTGACTTCATTTAGGCGTTACCACAAAAGCTGGAAATGTTCAATTTACTATGGTGGAGATTTAGTATATATTCCTTTTTGGCTACCTGCCTTTCTTTTCATTCAAAAAAGCTATATCAGGTATTCCAGACATGTGCTTTGGCAAATACACCGATATGAATGTCATTATTACATGCTGAAAATTTGTTTACAAAAGTCCACTTTAAGGAAAAGTTATTCAACAATTAATTTCCTATAGTGCACTCCATGCACAGCCTGCAGTCGAGGCACAGTCGCCGCGTCAACTGCGCAGTAAGCAGATATACCTGCGTCTGTATGTGTGTGTGTGCATGTTTTGCTTGCTTTATATGTTTGTATGCATAAGAGCAACGTAGAATTAATAAAATATCAACGATTCGTACTGGTCATGGTATCTCCTAGTCGAGCAGTCTCGACTAAAGCACTTACATTTTTATAACATAATGCTACTTAACAGTGCTTCAAACTTATGTTATACTAACATTTTATGTAAATCAAGAAAATATTTCACATATATTTTAAGCAACAAAATAAAGTATAAAACAATTTCTATCTCCATTTACCATTCTTCATAAGCCGTAAAGAGGTTATTAAAATGTTTGCCAACTAGATGTGGTCTACATAGTAAAAACTGCAGAAATAACTAACAACAATTTTTTGGTATTTTTACCTTGTTTCGAAGAAGCATAGCTCTGTTATATTTTTTTAAAAATTACATTTATACATATATAACAATGTTTTCAAATTACAATAAAATTGTATATATTATAACTGCTATAGCAGTACGTCAAATACTCCTTATTTTTCCAGTGGATTTCTTAAGGTAAAAATTGTGTTAAAAGCTGCTTGACAATTCAGGCAACTGCCTTTGACATTTGACACCACTTTGCACAGCGCCAGTAGAGAAGAAGAAGAAAATGCCAATGTCCTTATGCTTGACATCTTTGTTACTGTTGTTGTTGTTGTTGTAGTTTGTTGCCTTGACGATGCCAGCCAACTGCTGCACAAGTTGTCCAGTGTACACTGTCCAACGTGTCCAGTCGTCTGCATGCCATTGCCAGTGCCGGTGCCATCAAGGAAGCAACTACACACAGGCCATTGTCATTTCCGGCAGCTACACTTAGCGGAAACAGCTGTTTATGTTGCTGCGGCTTGGCGGGCTACGCCGAGCTGCAAGTGGACTGGAAAATGTGCAAAGGCATTTTGCCATTTTCTTTGGCATATTTGTGCAAAGTGACCAAAAGCGACTTTGTTCCATTTTCATTTTCATTTTGTTTTTTTTTTTCATTTTCTTTTGTATTTTTACTTTTATTATTCGCTCAACAATATCCGCTGCATACTTTTAGGATCAGCGCGTTTTGCGCGCCAGAGCACTTAAAAATATGCTGAATATTTTATAAGTCGCTGCCAGCGAACGTTACGAGCTGCAACAATGTGCAATCGGGCTGTAATTAAAACAAATTTAAAAGCAGTTAACACATACACACACACACACACACTCACACTCACTCACTCACAGTCACTCACAAACGGCTGAGTGTGCGCGCACTTCCGCATTCGGTTTGAGCACATCAAATATGACAGCAGCGCAGCGGCTCGTCCTGCCTCGTCCTTAGAAAATTTTGACTATGCAAATTTGAATGTCAACAAAAACGTTGCCGTTTAACCCAAAAACCTGATTTTGTGGCATCGTTTGCCATTTTAGACGGCTGCACGGCAAACATTTTCGTAACATTTACCAAAAAGCTTTACAGTTCCGAGTTGGCAACACGAAGCGCATTGCGCAAAATTTATGCAACCTGTGTCTGCTTGTGTGTGTGTGTGTGAGTGTGTGCATACTTAACAGAGATGCGTGCGTGACTAAATGAACAATTTGTTTAAGTTTAGCTAAACGGTGTAAATACTTTTAAATTGAATAGAAAATGTGTATTAAATATGAAAATAATATTGAATACAAAGATAATAATTAAAATAATATTAATATATATTATTTTTATATTACATTTATATAATATTAACAACTAACTCGCTTTTTCCCTTTTCTTGTCTCTTAATATTTCTTAATAATAATATTAATTGGGCAGATTTTTATTTATCGTTTTAGTTACATCATAGGACAACAACAATGTATTTGTATTGCTATAAATATTTAATTTTACTTATATTTCATATATTTATCTTTTTTTATTAAGTATTTATTATTATTTTATTATTATTATATTCTTCTTTTTAACAGCTTCGAATTTTGCCAAAAAGTCACATTATTATTGACAATTTTCATGGAATTTATACAGTGATAATAATAATTTATTACTTTATTTTAAATTAAATTAAATTAATACGAATTTATTTGAATTCACACTTTTCTCTTATACAAGTAAATATAAATATTGTTGATAAACTGTGATAATTTCCCCATCATTGTCAGATAAAATATCTTTAAAGGACTCTTCTTGCAGCTGTCACAAAATGAAGCGAAAGGTTCATCTCTGATATGCATATGCATAAGCATGCATAAGCGAACACAGCAGTGCGTGTGTGTGTGTGCGTGTGTGTTTACCGGCAGCTTAAAACTGTAAAACAGGAAGTTGCTCGTTGGCTTGGTTAGCCAAGCCCGGCCAAGCACTCGACGTTGTCTTCCTGTTGTTGCTGCTGCCCATTGGCCTTGCCCAGGTGCAACGCGCTGGCAGCTGTTTTGGGGCCATTGTTTGGCCGTCGGATGTTGCCAAGTTTTGGCCATTTAATGTATAATTTTGCAGCATTTTAATTACGTACAGTCTATACAGTCTGCACCAGCAGCAGCAGTAGTCTTAGCCCCCCTTCACTTAGCTCTGCCATGTGGTTATGCAAATTTAGAGCTTATGGCCAAAAACGTCGCATGACTTTGATTTTTGTTCACAGATGCAAAATGCCATTTTGTATGTTCACATTTTAATTGCAAATCATTTTGCCAACTCATTCTAGATTCTAGTTGCTGTTGCTGTGGCTGTTGTAGCATAACTTTGGGCGCATTCTCTTCTAGCTGCCAACTTACTTTCAAGTTGACTTAACAATAGTTAGTTTTCATATATGTAACTGAGACAAGTGAGTGAGTGAGTTGGTCGGGCGTGCTCGACTCAAATACCCTTGCATATTTACACCTATACAATTTCAATAACAATTTAGCTTTTCTATATAATTATTTTTGGGTATACATATAAATATTTTTTAACATAAAATTATTTTATGCTAGATAAAATAAAATCTATTTCCCCTTTTAGACTTGATTTCTTAGCTTAGCTACAATTTTACTTTGATTAACTTAAAAATATATTTTTGCTTTATTATGTACATATTTTTTCTTCAAAGTTGAAACTGGATATTCCAGAGCCAGGTGGCTTTATATCCTATGCATATTCATAGAGAAAATCTTGACTTCTGTCTGCTTCTTTCATAACTTCTTTTATATTTTCTGTTTCCCTTGACGAACTTCAATCACCGAATTCTATTAATCTCTTGAATACATGGCAATATTAACTTTATTTTTAAACTACATAAAATTCACAAATGAATAAAGTTAAAATTAAAACTAAATTGTTGTCAAATAAATGTCTAAATTATAGCAAGTTCCCATGTTTCGGCTTGGATTTGCCAGCTGCTCACTCTAAATATATATACCTATATATATATTATGTGGTCCATATGTATTTTCTATATCCCCCAGCTTTGTTGCTTGTGGCTTACACCAAGCTAAAAAAAAGAAGAAGAAGAAATAAGAACTTTCTGACAGTTGCAACTGCCTGCTATGAATTTGGATGCGCGCAGCTGTTGCTTATGCAAAGTTCTTTTGCTGAGTGGATAACTTAAAGCCCCGAAACTTTTGTGAAAAACTTACATATAGGGCTCAATCTCAATCACAGCAGTGACATAACAGCAAAAAAACATAGCTTCCCCCAATCTGGCTGCAGCAACCCCAGCGCAATTTCAATTGTTCCACTCCGTGCCACAGGCTCTCGAATGCCAATTGGGTCGCTGCCACCCTCTTAGTAATTTGCCTTGACAATAGTCATGCATTTTAATTGAGCAACAGCTGCGGTTCATCTACAGCCACCACCACGCCCTCACTTTCCGCCGCTCCACGCCCCTTAAACGCCCACTAAACGCAGCAAATTGTGGCCATTAAAAAAAAGCTATATAAAATAGAAACTTTTTACCAGTTTTTTTTTTATTTGCGTGGAAATGACAGCAATTATTTGTAAAATATTTATATTACAATTGAATTGAAAAAGTTTTCTGTATGTGGCAGCTTCTCCTTCCGCTCTAGCTGCCCCTGCCCCTCCTCCTCCTGCTAAAAGACAAAAAGAGAAACTTTGGCGCACTAATAAAATGAATGGAAATTAAAGCACTGCGAATATTTGTTGGCGTGTGCAAAACAATTAAGCTAAAATTGTTATTGCAATTTGAAAACAATTGTCAAATTATGCAAATGCCGACTGATTGCCAAGTGCGAGTATTTTTCAACAAGTCAACCCCTGACTGAGTGCGCCCTCACCTCTGCACACAGTTAACAAGGTAAACAACTTACCCACACACACACACCCACACTCAAGTGGAGCTAGCTGCTCAAAGATTTATGGGCAACGCCTTGGGGCCTCGGTCTCGCCTTTTCTTCTTGCTGAAAGATGACGCAAAAAGTTGAAAGTGGCACGTTGTCAGCTGCAAGGCGATTGCAATTTGCATAAAAATTCATTGGTTATGCGGCAAAGTTGACAAAAAGCGAATGAAAAGAAGAAGAAAAAAAAACCGAAAAGAAAACAACAAACTCAGCAGGAATCTCAAAACTTAGTCAACACTTTGAATTACCTGTTGGGACACAAACAGGTAGACAAGGTGCTACCGACAACTGTTATGCTCGTAATTTATGCTGTTACCAATATTCGCATTCTTAATAACTAGCAAATTCTATTACTTTACTTATTCTATTAGCCATAGCAGCGCATTTATATTAATATGTAGCATACTTTGCAGCAAAAAGGTCAAATGATTCAGCTCCAACCAAAGCAGCTCTCGTCTCTAAAGACAACAAGCAACAGCTGACAAGATTATAGCCTCTGTAGGGCAGCTGAATCTAATATAAAGAACTTGAAGTATCATAGAATGAGAGTTAACCGTTAGCCGTTAATTACCAAACAAAAATAATATTAAAGCACATATTATATATGGAAATGGAAATTTCCAATTTGAAGACATTAATCATATAATTATATAATTTTGTTCTGTTTTTTTATAGAATATTTATAGTATTACCTTGTCAAAAGCAATTAAAGCAATATGTGGCATAGTTTGCCGCAAAAAAAAACTTGAATGAAAAATTAACTTTTAATTAAAACAATATTACGAGCTGTTGTTGCTGAAATTAAAATAATTTAATTTAAATATCAATTTTCAATTGTGTAATGACATAAGCAAACCTAACAGAACAACATATTCCTCTTTTTTTTAGGTCGGGTTCAGGTGTTGCGGTTTGTGAGCACGATAAAAGTCAACTCTCAATAAAAGATGGCGTTGACCACAATCACAGCGTGCGCCACATCCGCTGATTGCTGCTGGCTCTCACATACACACATACCCATAGCTGTCTCCGCTGTTGCTGCTGTTACATTTCCGTTACATTAACAAAGCGCCATTGAATGACACGAATAGCACAGCCAAACAAAACCAACAACAAAATTGAGCTTTACAAGCAAAAAAGAACTAGTTTTTGGCAGCGAGCAACAGCAACAAAACGAATCGACAACAGTTATAACGTTACATGGAGATGGCAAAAGGGCAAACTCTGTCTCACTCGCACCCACACGCTGAGTGCGTGCGTATTTTTTGGTCAGTTTTGTAATTGAATCACGTTTTGTATTAAATAAACTTTTCAAATTATCGAAAAATTGACTTGCACTACAAACGCCGCCTAGTTCCATTTACTCTAGCGCGTGTTTCCCGCATGTGAGTGTGTGTGTGTGAGTGTGTGAGTGTTTGTGTGCTGCTTGCGTGCGCCTCGCCTATTAACATAAAAAAACGTTCGAGCGCGCGCTGCCCAAAAAGCACTTTTGATGCTTTTTTATGCAAAACACTTGACAGCCTCATTAGTATTGAAACGGTCAAAAGTTATATAACCGGTTAGCCCGTTTCCCTCCCTTACTCCCTCTCTCTCTCTCTTTGTCCTGCTTCAAACTCATATTCTGCTTTGACGCGCTCGCTCACATAAGTGTGCAACACGTTTTTCACTTTTACGCCATTTTTGCGGCTAGGGTTGCCAAAACGTTTTTTTTATTATTTATTTGTAATTCGAATACTTTTTGTTTGTGGAATAATTGAAGTAAAATGAGTTAACAAACAAACAAATGGATTCATTTTTGTGATCACGTGCAAAGCGTGGCGACTCCATGCTTCTTGGCCATTTATGGAGAACAGCACAGTACAGCATAGCCTGCTGCTGTTGCACGTGTACACACATCAACAACAAAAGCTAAAATAACAACTACAACAACAATACATTGCATTGCATTGCCTGCATTCTTTTCATAACATATTTTGCATGCAATGCTGCGTGTCTGGCAAGCTTGGCGCCGTCATTTTCACCCAGCCCAACAGGGTGGCAACGTTGGCCAGTTGTGTAAGCAGCCCAGTGCATTGGCCACTGTTGTTCACACATACACACACACACGTGCAGACAACTTGTTTTCGCGCCATTTGCACGCGTCATGAATTTTTCATAAACATTTAAAGGGATTTCATTACAATACACACACACATATATATAAATATATATCTATATATATTTATATGCATTTATATGTATTACAGCGTACAGTATGCAGGCCTTAAATCCTTTTGTTGTAATCATGCATATTTATTGTGCATGCAATGAAAAGCTGAATGAAAGGATGACACGCAAAGTGATAGCCGTTAAATAAAAAAGCTTTTTTGTTAAATATAATATTAATTATTTATATTAGTGAAATAAAAACATATATTTGAATATGAAATATTAATTAACAATAAGTTTTAAAAAACTATTTTTTAAATCAAAGAATCAAGATACCGTGGAAAAAGGGCACATAAATGAATACAAAATATATTATTTATTATATATTTATTTCACTTTCCTTTGTTAAAATTTTATTTTTTATTTTTTAATTTTTAAAATGGTAATTTGCTTTATATTGTAAATATTTAAAATTTTTTTTTAATTTATGTTTTTTATACATATTAAATTTTTTGTGTATATTTTATAAATCTCAATTTCATATTTTTTGTATATTATGTAAATCTCAGACATTTTATATATTATATTTTATATATATTTTATATTTCTTATATATTTTATTTTTTCTAGAGTATGCGAAATTCGTATAAACAAATATGGATATTTTCACTCGATTTTCATGCACACAAGTGCCGAAGAGCATGTAAATTAAAAATTAAATTCTGTTCACAACATGCACTTTTGTACAGATGCTGTGCGTTTACTTACAGCTGAGACTGTTCGGGGTCAGGGCAGCTGCAGCAGAGAAGAGCCAAAGACGGGATGTGGTCATTCAAGCAGAGCGGAACTTAATACAAGTTAAACGGACTGGACCTTCAATAAGCTCATTTTTAAGCCATTAAGTAATTAAGGTTGAACAATTTGCCAATGTTTTTCTTTTTATTGCAGGTCGTCGCTATCGATTTTATTTTAATTCATATTTATTTAAATGACTTTTCATGCGCTACAACTATAATATATGCAATTCAATTAATTTAACCAAATTGTTGAAACTATAATAAGTAGATTAAGCGGCCATAGTTAATGGAAATGCTTAAATAGTTGACTATATTTTGGCTTTTTTTATACAAATTGTATTTTAGTTGAGTTGTAAAATAAATGTTGGTAAATATTTGTATTTGTTGGAAATTCTTTGGAAAGAGACTATACACCCGCTGTGTGAATTGCCTAGCTGAGCTGCTCGTTTGGCGTGTGGCAAATGCATTCAACGTGGACATATAGTCGTGGCTTAAAGCTAGGCATGTTTTGCCTTAGCTTCTTCTGTCTGGGGCCATAAAAGTGCAATTACATTTTGATGAGCTGCGCTTAGTTGGCAAATCTTTTTATCAGCCACAAAACAGGCCAAAAAAAACAACAACAGCAAGCTGCCAGGTCATACTTAAAATTCATCTTTTAGTGTTTAATTACGCCCACGTGGCTCAACGAAACATTTAATTGCCCAGCAGGTTAACTGAAATGCAAATAACTTTGTGGTTAGCTCGAAGAGATGTGCAGGCAGTCACATTTCCACTTTATGGGCGACTGTCACTTGAGCTCTGGGCACTGAGGCCAATTTGCAGTTAGGAGTCCGCGCATCATTTCATTAAAAGTAATACCCGACTTTCCCCTGCTCAAAGATCAACTAACAAACTACCACAAAATCTGCTGAATCCAGCGCCAACAAATGCCACTAAGGCGTACCAAATGCCACCCACTGGCTGCAAATTAAACCAAATTAGTGATAACAAGGGGATGGGGTAGGAGAGGTAGGGTGAGTGGGAGTAACAAATTAAATGGGTTTAGCAAATACGCACATCATATTACGAGCACCACCAACCAGCCAGCCAGCCAACCAACTGACATTATTCATATTTTATAGCCCCAACACAAAACGAGGCAAGTCGAGTTGCCAAGTACAACAATTATGGTTTCACTTTATTTGCTGTGCGTAGCTGGTGTGCGTGTGTGTGAGTGTGTGTGTTTACACTAGTATTTAGCCTTTGCCACAGTTGTGCATAGCAGCCAGCCTCCCGCTGACATTATAATGCTTTCTACTTTTCTATACCCTTACCAGCGACATCAGTCAAAGGAACTTACTGCTGTAGAAAGCTCGAATAGATTTTTTTAAGTGAATTATTTTTGTTTTTTAAAAACTTTGTTTTATAGCTGTAAAGTGCTTTAACAGTAATAATATATTATATACAAAGTAATAATATATTATATACAAAGTTAATTAATTATAATTTATAATTTATAATTCATATACAAAATGTATTCTATTTTTATTTTATTTGATATCAGTGCAGCTATCATCTCGCTTAGCACTTTCCGAAACAGAGATGCTTAAATATGGTGCAGGTATATCAGAGTTTATAATGCTTGCCTTATACACACACAAAACGCATATACAATGATAAATTGAAGAGACAGCGATATAAAGTGCGACAGAGAGAGGGTGAGAGCGAGAGGGAGAGCGGGAGGTCGACCTTTGCTCAAGTTGAGCTGACATGCACATTCGTGCATATTTATGCAGTTTTAATTGTGTGTTTGTTTGCGTGTGTTTGTGTGCTAATTATTGTCAGTTAGCTGGCGCATATGGGTTTTAATTAGCGCCCAAATCAGATCAAAGATGACGGTGGGGCATACTCGCAAGATAATAGAAGCACATGCATTTTTAAACATTCGCCATTAGAGCTCATTAATTGACTTGTAAGCAAACACCATGCGTTGCCTAATTGAGCCGCACAGTTGAGAAAATAAATTGAAAGGTAAATAAGAAGAGAATTCTTTTATTTTTTTTTTAAATAAATTTAAGATAATATATGCCAACGGCTACAATCTTTTGTGTTGCATTGAACGTTGCTTAGATAAGTGAAGACTTTTATTTAATACTCTTATCTTCTCTTTTTTCTTAAAAAAACCTTTTTTTTTATTAAGGATGTTCACAAATTACTCGATGCTCTCCTGCTTAGTAAGGCCAAGATGAACTAGTAGTCATTAGCGATGTTTGCTGATGATAGAACCAGGCTGTGCTTAAAATAGTTAGAGAGATAACACTTTATGTGCATGAAATATTGCTAATATTATTACTAATCAATATCTATATATACTTATTATTATTATTTCATATTTATATACTTAATGCATTAACTAACTTAAAATAGGTATGCCTAACCGGTCATATCAGACTAGAGTTGTAGTTTCGTCCTCTTTTTTGCCTTTCTTTTATTCCAGTTTAGTTGCGATATGCTGTGAGCATAAGTAACTTTTAAGTAAGTTTGCTTTGTAGATCTTAACTTTCAGCACAAGCTGCAATGGCAGTTGGCATTTGACTCCCTCTCACTTTGTCTCTCTGTCTCTTTGTTGCATTGTTGCCTGTCGGTATTTTCAATTTGCGAACGCATATCAAAAACGCATATTGAAATGCAATACACAAAATGTAACTCTGCAAATGTTTTGAAAGATGGCCCCAAAAAAAAAAGATTAGAGAGAGAAAAGCGAGACACACAAAGGGATTGGTAAAGTGCCAGAGCGGTGGCAGGCGGCAACGCCAAACGTTTATTTCATCGTCTAAATGGAGTTTGCATAGAGTGCAACAAGGCGGGGAGGAGGAGCTGGAGGCAGTTGGGCACTGGACTGGATGCCATTTGTTAAGCACAAGTTCAATAGCATTAAGAGTGCAACACAAATAACCATAAATTCGACTAAAAGCTGCAAATGTTGCATATTTTCGGGGCACTCAGTCGTTGCGATTGTCGAAATGAAGTGGGCGTGCCACCTTGCCCGCTCCCCTTCGCACTCACTGTGATTGGAAAATATTACAAAATAAAAATGCAAAACGAAAATGTCTTCCTATACTTCCTATGCACTATATATATATATATTGCGCTGCAATTTTATTTGCTAACATAAAAAAATAAATAAAAATTGTCGATTTTTAAATAGATTACGTATACGCTCCGTTGGTCCTGCTATGCATTTGATTTATTGCGGCGCCTCAATGTCCACGTGGCGCGTCGCAAGGTCCGGCCAAAGTATTTGCCAGTCCTTGAAGTTATTTTAATATTTACGCTGCCGTAACATATGGCCAAAATGATGGGCGGGGCCTCAATGCAGGAGAAGCGTTACAATAAATTGCCAGGCCAACCACAATGATTTACTGCAGCAGCAGCAGTAGGAGCAGCAACCACAGCATCCGCACCCTATGCCATATTACGTATACGCACCTTTGTGTGTGTGTGTGAGTAGTTGGACATGTATTGCTATAATTCTATTTTCTACTCAAAACCACATTTATATTTATTACTTTAGCATAAATCTTGTCGCATTTTCGCATTTGTGTCGAATTTGTCGAGTTTACTAGTCACCAAGCAGGCCCCTCACACACCCACCCACCCACACAGGGAACAGCTTTTTGCACGTCCACAGTGTTAGGTAAACAACAAGCTGACCCCACATATAAGAACTACTCTGCTATTGCCTTCTTCTACAATCTGAGGGTGGTGTGAAATATGTGGCGTGTTTTTCTTATTTCCTTTCTTCTTTTTTGCAGCAGCTGCTGCTGCTACTGCTACCATCGTATGCTGCACGAAATGAAGTGTACATAATTTGCCATCGCACATCAAGGTGCATAAATTTTGTGTGTGTGCTGCCCAATAAAAGCATCGTAGTTGTCAAATATAGTAGCAGCAAAAAGAGAAGCACACAATAAAGAAGAAACAATTTGCACGACCAGCTTCAGGTCAAATAGCTCTGCTATAACTCTGCGGTAGGTAGGTCAACAGAATTCAGTAAACAAGGTAACAAACAGCTGCAAGCATGCCAATAATTTGATATATATAGAGAGCACTATGCCCTGTGTATTATGTATATGTAGAGCAGCTATTTGCATTATAATTCAAGTTCTTTTCAATGATTTATTGATTTATTTTAGCTACTTTACTTACTTAGGTAAATAATAATTTCTATGTACGCATACTACAAATTTCTATAACCTTTGTTTTTTTTTTATATAATGTATGTATGCAAAAATGTATAATAAGCTCGAATTTTTAATACTTCAACTTGATAACTTCCACTCTAAAGCCTTTGCCTTATGCTCGCTTGAGTAGTCCTCATCCAGTAACAGCCACACAGCAGACCTTCATAGCATTGGAATCCTATTGAAAGACTCTGGCACTGTATCGAAGCCTCAATTTCTATCAAGAGCTTAAGGAATTATGCCTAAATATTTGTACCTTGCACAAGCAAAATGATAGTAAATCAATAAATGCTTGTGGTTTTAATTTAGCAAACAGAATGAATCGAAGTGTAGATTAGACTAAAGCTTAAATATAAATTTTGATTTTCTTATACTATTTATAATGCATATAATCATATTAATTTGCAATGCCAAAATGACAGAGTTATTTAAAATCTAATAAAAAAATAAATTAAAGCTGTAAGTTAAGCTAATAAAATATTAGAAAATATTTTAGTATCTTCGAATCGGATATTTCCTGCTAGAGCCCTCTGTCTGGCTGCTGTATGTTGAAAATAAATTCTTGTTGACCTGATGTTAGCAAATGTTGTTAAACAACTCACAGGCTATTTATACACACACGTTAAACAATGCTCAGCCAGAGCTCAAACAATTATTTAACTTCGTTAGAAATGTCAAAATGTTGTACCAGAAGTTTGGAGCCAAATGTCACAATACAAACAACAGCAAAAATGTAAAAAAAAATACTTTGCAGATATGCAAAAATTATTTTAACCTGTTGACCGGCTGTCAAATATGCAGATTTAGCAAAAACTTTTCAAGGTTTAGCAATAAATTGGAGCGTTGCTAGTTGAAATTGCAGCTTGTTTTCTATTTGTTTCTTTTTTATGAAATGTGACAGGGCCACAAAATGTGCAACAATTAGTGCCAGTAAGGCAAACAGCTGGCAACGTAAATATAGTTAAATTATGTGCCTCGAAATGGAATCTCTCTGAAATCAATTAGGCTCAGCGCAAAGCAAAGGCACACAACTATCAAATGACAATTGGGCTCCAATCGAATGTGTTGCCATGAGATACCCTTAACTCAATTTATGAGTAATGAGTGGAATTTGGAATAGTTTGAGTTTGAAATCTCAAAACTTGGAATATTATTGAAGACTTTTTAAGTCAGATTGAAGCTTCTTTTCAGTTTAAGAAATATAAAACAATCAATCATGTTTCAAAAATAAATGATTAAATAACTTTTGGGCAAATGTCGCTGTTACTCTTAGAAACTGATTTGTATTGAAATCCACATTTATAGTCGACTGTCACTTCCTGATTTGATACTAGCTTTTTCTCAGACGCATCTTTTGCAATTCAGTAATCAGTAGAAGCCAGATCTTTAGTATACTGCAGCTGTGTAAGCAATTTGAAATGCAGTTGAGTAGAGATTAGTCATCGTGGCGATCAAAGTGTTACACGAAGCACGTGATTAACTTCTTTAGGCACAGATTAATAGACAAATTATTACGCAAAATGGTTGACACACTCTTCTCATCATCATTTCAATTAATTTGAATTACTTTTGGTTTAAATTTCGATTAAATGCGATTAA
This sequence comes from Drosophila hydei, assembly GCF_003285905.1. NCBI lineage: Eukaryota > Metazoa > Arthropoda > Insecta > Diptera > Drosophilidae > Drosophila > Drosophila hydei. Next base: position 4,716,179 of record NW_022045656.1, read on the forward strand.
ATTCGCTATATCGAAATTCCTAAAACATTGTTTACTACGAAGCTATTGGTGTCGCCATCTATGTGTCACGTTTGGGGCCAATTGCTTAAGAAGTTATTCTGTGATAATAAAATTGTGGATTTCTGCATTGATCACAACCGTAAAGATACTATGTACCTATTTTGCTCTCTACCTTCTTTAGTTGAAGAGATGTATCAATTTATACAGATAGACAGAAAGCTAGACGAAAGGTTAATCAGGCGAAGACACAGATAAGTGAACAGTTAGATGACCGATATAAAGGATTTTTTTATTGGAGCTATACAAGTTTAAGTCATAATAAAATAAATGAATTTTTAATATTAATAAATAGAGCTTTATTGTATAGCATATTGTACAATGATCATTATCGCTTTTGAAGACACACAGACGTATAAATAAGCCAGGCCATAAAACACTAATTTTCTGTAGATGTAATGGTGTTTCTACAAAAGCTTATCGATTATTCACACTCCAAATGCGACAGGACTTCTTATTTACGTTTATTCAAGCAAAAATGGGCTTCATTTGATGGTCGATTTGGTATGCCATGAAATGAAGGAAGTGTATTAAGTTTGATGAGCAGTAGTATTATTTTAGTAATTTATAAGAGTTGTTTTGGTATGAATCTATTTAGATAAAAGGTCAAACAAAACTTAACAAAAAGCAACTATTATCTTTTACACGATTTAATAAATAAAGCAGGGTTCATAACTCAAAGATGTAAAGCTCTAAAAAATATTCTTTATGTTTTTTATAGATAGATGTATACTCAACTATTATATTTAATTGGGAAACATAGTTTCAGTTAATGACACAAAATCAAAAAACCATTTAAGCTATTTGCATTGATTACAGGGTACACTTAGAATACTTTAAAAGTTGTCAGGGCAAAGCTTGAATTGTGTCCAGCCAAAGCTCTGAAGAGTGCTTAGGCATATTGCATAACGAGGTGTCGTGTGTGTGTGTGTATCGAGACGGTGACAAGGGGTACAAACATAGATTCGCATATGGTTCGTTGATTCTGCTCAAAAAAAAACAACAAACTTATTGTTTTGATTTTGTCAATGACAGCAAGGCAGAGCCCTTTTGTTGTTGCTGTTGCTGTTGTTGCTGCTGTGCAGCCAAGCAAAAAAACTCAGCACAAGCAAATTTGGCAACTGACAGTCTGCACTTTGCACAAATGTGGCCAGAATGTGCAGGCTAACAGCTTGAAAACTAGACAGAATCTGTGGCCACAAAAGACCTGCTATGAAATTCGAAAACCAAACAATAACCTGGGAATATATTGAAGTACTATTGGCCATATTTAAATTTTAAAATGACATGTTTAGCAGCAGGTGATGTACTGAAAAATGTGCCTGAACTTAAACTTTAACTTAACTTTTTGAGTAAAATTCATTTTTGAGTGAAAATATTTTTAGTTTATCTTAAGCAACCTGATTTAAAAAGTATTAAATTCTTTTAGAGAGTAGAGAGCAGAATAAAAAACAAATAGATTAAATATGGATAATTTATATATAAATTAAACTAGAGCAAATGTATTGCAATATTATTACCAACTCGAGAATGCTATTTTATATGCTCGATTGGCCAGCTATGCCCAGCTTAAATATAGTCAATTATATTATTATTGAAAACTTAAGTTACAGAAAATTTTTGTCATTTGTAAAGAAAATTAAATAGGCAAAAATAAGCAAAGAGATTAAAACAAAAACAAGTAAGAAAGCTCTAGTCGGGGTGCCCGACTAGGAGATACCCTGATCCCAGTCCTTTGAGTTTTGTAATATTTTCCGTAGTTTGTATCGAGTATTAAAAAAAAAAGAAAACAAATAAAAATCGACATTGCGAGACCAGGATTCGAACCCGGATTATTTGCGCAACGTGCACAAACTCTACCAACACCGCCACTTCATAACTAAAAAAAAAAAATAAATAAATAATATAAAACAATAAAAAACATTTCATCTCCTCTGGTCTCGAACCCGGACCAAGCTGCATCCGAGAGGTGCCTCTACCAACGCAGCCACTGCCCTTCTTACGCGAGCTGTTGCAAATTTGAACATAAGTAGCAGCTAATAATTCAGCACAATTCAATCGCAATTTCAATTCTTGGAATAGAAAAGTATACACGCATTTGAATGTATGTGTGCACACGCATAGGAAAAATGCGTGCGCGTGGCGCTGCTGACATGTGCTTTTGCAAATTGGCCAAACGTTTTGTTTAATAACTTCTGTTTTACTTAATGGATTTTAATGAAATTTTCAGCATATGATCTACATATCCTATTGGCTTGGTTGAGATGCAAACGCCTTCACATAATGGCCCTAGTTCCAACTAAACTTAAATTCTAAGAATTTGGGGGAATTTGGAGCCGGTATCCAAAATCCAACAAAAATCAAAATTGCATAAAATATACATAACACTAAATACAAAATTTGGAGGCTCTAGCTCTTAAGACGTTCGAGATATAATTTATTTACTGCATTTCAATAATGTTTTTATTCGATAACAATTAAATGCGAATAGTTATCGAATATTTGAAACAAACTTGACCTGCGCGTGCTATACACGGACCTACAAAAAAAATTTCAAGTCTCTAGCTCTTATAGATGCTGAGATCCACGCGTTCACACATACGGACAGACGGACAGACGGACAGACGGACAGACGGACAGACGGACAGACAGACAGACGGACAGGGCTCAATCGACTCGGCTTGTCGTCCTGATCAAGAATATATATACTTTATGGGGTCTGCCACGCCTCCTTCTGCCTGTTACATACATTTGCACAAAACCATTATACCCTGATTTCCCATTTTTAATGGGATCAGGGTATAATGACTAAAACGATGGGGAAGATTTTATGCGGTAAGTCATGCGTCAGCTCACAGTTGTGCTCTGTTAGTGATCTATGGAGGGTGCTCTGAAAGCTAAGATTAAGGTAAGAGCATATCGAAGTAGTGAAGTTTGATTATATACGGATCTTTAAACTCTTTTACCCAACTCTTTTTCCCAAAAAGACGTTTGGCTCCTTTCATGATGGTAGATATTTGAAAATTGAAACACATTTGTGAGTCGACGTCGCTTGGAACTGCAATTAATTGTATAATTAGCAAATATATATTTTCCGATAGGTAGATAGTTGGCGCATACTATTGATACACATTCACGATGCATTCGATACGCTGATTGCTCTGTCAACAAACTAAGTTCTTCTCTATTGGCATAAGTGAAAGGCACTTGAGCATGTGTCACATACAAACACACACGCATACATATATACAGTTCATACCTTACCCTATAGCAGAGCATTTTCCATTTTCCATTTTCCATTCACTAAACAATTTAAGACAACATAAAACATCGCTCAGCGCGTCACACTCCACCGCACACAAACTAATTTCATCAAATTGAATTTATGTGTGCCCTGGCAGAGTGAAGCACTTACTGGCTGACTGACTGACTGACTGACTGACTGACTGATTGAGAGACTGACGTACTGACTTGCAAGTCTTGCCACTGACATGCTCGTACCTTTTGGCATTTGGCTGCTATTTCAAATCGCGACAGCTGCTGTCGCATTTTCCGTCACTTTATTATTAACTGCAGTGCCCTATTTGATACCCTAACAAGTGACTTCCATTCGACGTCCGATGTGGCAGACTTAGAGAGCTTAATGCATATATATAGGGTCTTTCTAAAGAAAAGTTACTAAAATACTTGCCATAGAATTGGTGCCAAATTAGCAAGTAAAAATGAAGATTAGTTAAATTTCTAAGTAATTTATATTTTGTTAATATACTTGTAATAAGAGTATTTAGATTCTGTACGAAGTCCACTTAAGCATTGCTTTGACTGTCTGAGCGCAAATTATTTTGCGGCTAACAAAGTTCGCGGAATGAGAATTGTTTGAGTAGATACTATTTAGGCATAATGTATAATTAAATAGTTAGAGGGAAAACGGATCTAAAGTAAAATTTAAATTTTTATATGTGAACTTATGAGGTCGTTCGCAATTAAACATTGCGTAAAGTATAATCTAAAGTATAATAATATAAACATTAAAACGAAAAATTGAATTGAATAGTTAAAATTTAGCTTATTTGTAATTTATAGTATAGCAAATGTTAAATTCAGACTGCCTAATCATAGGATAAGAGGCGTATACGTGATATTTATTTATTAATATTTTTATTTTTAATTTAACAATCGTGCATTTTGAATTCAGTTTTTCAAAATTTATGGTCATATTTTTTTTTACTTAATTATATTTAATTATTTAACCATATATAAAAATTAATTATATATAAAAAAGATGCTTTATAAAATATTAAAATTAAAATAAATTAAAATTATATCTTTTAAACGCACTTGAGAAGCTATAGATACATATTGCGTGCCATGCAAAGTTTCGTAAAGTTTTGAGCTCAATTGATAATAGAGACATGAATTAAGATTTTTAAGATTATACGGCAAACATAAAAAAATATACATATAGACAGGAATATTTAAAATTGAAAGAAATTTATTTTCTATTCAGCTTAACTTTTTCAACATATATTTAAACAACTCTTGCTAAACAGTAGAGTAGCGAAAATTCAGTAAAGTTTTTCATCTTCTTTATTTAAAAAACGCGCTGCAAGACGAACGCAAATATAATTCAGTTTCAGTTTCAGCTTTTGGGGTAAAAATCTGTCACAGCTTTCACAGCAGATGCGTAAAGCCCGGCAGCGCAAATAGCTCTCCAGCTGGCTGGCTGTCTGGCTGCCTGTCTGAGTGACTGTCTGACTGCCTGTCTAATTTGAAGTTGATGCCACCTGACAGAGCTGCACCTTTTGGAGCGTCGACAAACAAACTAATCTAATACCAATTTGCATTTGATTGCGATTTTGATTTGATTTGCAGCAACGTGGCGGGCGTAACGCGTCGAAACTTTTGACGAAAATGAAATGTGAAAAGAACAAATAAAAATCAAACTCAAAATCAAAATGGCATATAATATAGTCCGAAAAACATTTGAATGCGAGTGTGGGGCTTGAAACTTTCTGCGGTCTTTGGCATTAGACTGTTTTATTGTGGCAAAGCGACTTCAACTTTCGACAACGACAACAAGTTCTTGCTACAAAGTGCGGTTTTGACAGCAGATAACTAAATCGGGCAGCAGCTGCAGCTGCTGCTGCTGATGCGGCTTCAATTGCAGCTGCATTGACTCCACATCCGTTCGCTCACTCGCATAATGGCACACTTTCCGTTTCCGTTTGCCCGACAAAATGGCGTTGCGAACTTTCGGTACCAGCAGCGATCAATAAGCCGCACCCCCAACACAGCCCCCTTGCAACACAGCCAGAAAAAAACGAGAAACGAATAATTTTAATTGCAAAAACAACAAACAATAGCAAATAAATTGAAAGAGTGCGGGCCTGAGAGAGAGAGGGAGAGAGGGAGTGTGTGTGCGAGCGAGACAGCAGAGTCGGCATCATTGCCCGCAATTTCCGCTGCCCGTTTGAATTTGGATTTTGGTCATCGGCTTGTTTTAATTGCAAATGTTCACCAACTTTTATAGCATACTGTAGTGTATGTAGCATACACTTTAAGGATTTGCAAATATACGTATACAGGGTGATCACATAAGAGCAATAGAAAAAGAAACTGCTATAAAACAGAAATGATTTGAGATATTTAATTGTTTTTCGCTTTACTTTGTAGTTACATCTATGCCATTATTTTATTTATAATTATTGATTATTATTTATAATATATCATTCAAAGTTTCTGCTCGGTTTTATTTTTAATTTTTTTATTTTATTTTGTCAGTCTTTCAACTTTTCTGGAACTTCTGGAACCAGATTGAAGGTTGCTATATTCATGTATTTTGTTCACATATGGAATATTTTCATCTGGCTGTTGGCTTAAGTTTCAAAATAGTGTACTTTTGCTCAAACCTTTCAACGGCGCACAGAATTTTTTAAGTCTTGACAGCTGACAACGACGAATATACCTTAACAACTAAGCTAGAATTTCGATACATCTTAAAAATGATGTTCACACTTTTGGCATTTGTAAGATATTAAGATAACATAATGGCAAATTTTATTAAATATTTCAACTTCAAAATATTATTAATAACTTAAACAATTGCTGCAAAATAGTTATCGAAAATAGTATAACGCTTGCTTGATCAACTTATTTGACTTTGCGATGCTTGCGAATATTTTCAATATTTTCTAAATTTATTTTTTTATTATTTATAAAATGAATGGTATTATTTCTGCGCTTTACCGTTATTTTTTGTTAAAGCTCAAGTTCCGCTGGACACAGCCGCGTTTTCGTACTTTATGAGGCTGGCCATCAACACTAAACATTTATAGCATGACATTAATTTTCCTCTGTTTTTTCTTGCAGCTTTTTGTTGTTTCTTTTTTTTGATGTTGTGGCTGTGGGGATGCTGTGGCACGGCAAATTTGCGGCTTTGCTTTCTTGTGTCAATTATTTGGTTCTTTTCTTGTTGTTGTTGCTGTTGCTGTTGGTGATTTTAATTGAATCTCATATAGTCGTATACAAAGTAGAGGCCAGAGCGAGTAGGGCAAGCAGACACACATGCTGGCACTCTTGGCCGTATTTGTATTGTGCTACCAAAGCACACAGCATTAACTTGGCCCGCTTGCATTGTTGGCTTCCACTTGAAGCTGAAGCCGTTTGCTATCAGAGCCACTTTTATCGCCGGCCACATCTGCACCAAATAAAATAATTGAACGTTTTGCGATAAGCATCGCGCAGCACAGCGTCTAAAGATGCTGCCGGCTGCTGGCGCTGCTGCTGCTGCTGCTGCTGTTGCTGCCTGTTAACTGCTGCCTAAACGAGTCGACTCTTGGCCCCATAGTCAGGCCATGATGCAGCTCTTCGACTCTTCGAGCTGCTCGTGTACAGCAAATGTCATGTTTACAGACCGCACTCAGTCGATTTGTGTCAAAGTTGAGTTTAGTATCTATAAAATTATATAATACACTTCCTGATTTCAATTTTCCTTACATTTCTTCTTTTTTTTTCGTTTTTGAAAATCTAGTTCACAATGGCGCAGACTCTGGCCGCCTCTGTTGAGTCCAGGCATTTGTCTTAACATGCCGCGGCATTGTTTATCCAGCCCTATGGCTGCAACTTAAGGTTTAGGCCTCGTCCAGGCCATTGTGCTGCCGTTTTTACTGCTCAACTTAAAAAGAGTCAATAAAATGCTGAGCGGAAGGACGTATAAGTTGACAAGGTTGCGGTTATATGGGCTAAGAGCATACGCTTTAGCTGTGAAAAACTAAATATAAAAGTCGATAAAATTGTAAAATTTATTTTTAAATTTGTGCACAAAGTAGTTAGAGCGTGATTAATTACTGGAAAAGTTTAAATATAAATTAATTTAAGTTACAAGATATCTAAAAATAAAATAAATACAAAAACACTTTATATATTAACTAATATCTTTTTCTTCTACTTAACAAATAGAGCTAAGACTTCAGGATATATATTAGTTTATAATATATTGCTGGTGCTAAATGAGTTGAAATGTTATGTTGGAAATCTAAAACATTATATAAGCCTGCAAAAATTTGAAAAAAAAAATATATAGAAATAAAAACTATTAAAAAAAAACTAATAATTTCTATGTAACAAGTCTTCAAAATTTTAATAAAATAAATATATAATAAATTAAAAAACTTAGCATTTTGATTTTATGGCAAATAAAGCTTAACCAATAGTTAGCTCGGCTTAAGTGTAGGGCATTGTTATAGGACGATCAACTTAAGACGCGCTACTGCACACACACTCCTGAAGTTTAGGGAGTCCAAAAAAGTAGCAGCAGAAGCAGCAGCAGCAGCAGCATCGGCAGCCAATTCAAAGCCGTAAGCGATATGCCGATAATATGATTTTCAGTTAATAAATAACTGCCTAAAGAGGCGATAGCTGGCCGGGCGTAGCTGATGGTTTGGCTAACGTGGACGTAGTCAATCGGTTTTGGCTTTGATTAACTGTTGTCAAGAGCTGGGCACAGCCGGTGCCCCCGTGGCACGAGCTGCTTCCTCTTCAGCTGATGGCTTTGTTTGATTGCCCCTGCTGCAAATTACTTATGCATTATTATAACTTTGATTTTGGCTGCAGCATCGCGAAGTCAACAACAACTAAAGCAGGGCGCACGTTCATTTATCTTGATGCGTCTTCGCGCTGCTTTTGGCATCCTCTGCGATTTTTCAACTGCGGCGCGTTCTGCTGTCTTCATTGTGGCGTTATCTCACGGCCTGTTCTTTCTTTATTTTACTTAACTTACTTCTTTTTTCTTTACTGTAGTTCCCCCAGTTTTTTTTGGACTGCATACGTCAGGCGCTGATAAGCGAACGCTGCGAGTTGCTACCATTTTTGCATCGAACGCTAAAATATTTCTCATGTAAAGGGCCCGACGCTGATTTAGCGTTGACTGCATTTAAAATTGTACGAAGCAAAGGGAAGGAAGAAAAGTAAATAAAACAACAACAACAACAACGATCCCACAGGGTAGATTTGCACAGCTGATAACATTACGTATACGCCAAGCTGTCTTCGTATTTACCTTTGAAGCCGCCTTGTGAATTATTTTTTGACAACTCTTTGGTCATCGATTAAGCAGCTTAAGGCTTATCGCCTATCCGGCTGTCTGCCTTTTGCCTTTTTGGCAGGCACGAAAGTAGGGTGATTGACCCAGCCAGGAGGTCTTAAGTAGCTACGCAAATAAGCCAATGGCTGGCCACTAAAATTATGGAATTTCAATGGGCTCTTGCTTACATACTGAAGCCTCCAGTTTAGCTCTTAATATAAGAGAATTTTAAGTAAAAGAAATGTGTATGAAATATTATGGTTTTTATGACAAGAGTGTTTTTGTTGTTTTCTTTTTTGAATCAAGTGTTTAATCATTATAGAACAAAGTAATTTTTCTTTAAAATGAATGAAACAGGCTTTATTGAATGAAACATTTTATGGCATTAATGTTTATATATATAATGTTTATATATATATAATATTCATAACCAACATCTTTTTTAAAGACATATCGATCAATAGCTCCACCAGCCCATAAAGCGCACGCAACAGTAAATTTCTGTATATGACACAATGAGGGCACTATATCACTTGAAGGTCTATCAGTAAAGTGAACCAACAGAGATTCAGCTGTACTTAAACTGTGGATAACATAGTTTTTTTCAATTAGTTTTTTTTTATCAAATTGAGGCTGTCAACAGTCTGTAGCATAGATTTATTAAATATAGATTTATTAGACATTTTGCAAGCTTGAAGTGTGCTATAGCTTGAATCCATTCAAAGGAGACTTCTCTACTGTGTGTGTCCATGTGTTGTTTGCTGCAACAAAACTCAGCGCTTGGTTCAGGGTATCTGTTAGTCATGCACTCCCGATTAGAGCTTTCTTAATTCTCAATTATTACTAATCTACAATAACAAGGCTAAAACACACAAAATAAACAGCTTATATCTCTAGCAATTTCAAGAATATTCTAGTTCTATTATCATCGTTCATCCTCCTAATCTCTAATCTAGTCTCTAATGAACAAGCTCTTGGCATTGCCAGTTGTGTTCTCTCAGCAAACTTTAGTTCATAGTTAATTATTAATATAATAATAATCTCTAGCATTCTATGCATAGTACCAGATGACAACTGTAAAAGAAAAGCCAATAGATCAGGTGTTGCCAGGTGTGCACACACTCAGCATGAGAAAAGTGCAGCAATGTAGAATGTAGAATAGAATTTCTATTGATTGCTATCATGATTTTTCAGTCAAGAAAAAGCCAGAGAACAACTTTGATTTGACTGCATAGCAAGTCGCATTTCGATTCTGTGGCTCATTCTCAGTTGTCAGCTCGGATTTGGATTTGGTATCTGTTCTAGATCGCTATCAATTAGCAGAAGCTGCTGGCTTATTCTTTCAATTCAAATGCCAAGTCTTCTCAGCTCATACACGTCTCTATGTGTGTGTGCGCCCCCAGCGAGAGTCGAGTAGAAACAAAGCTAAGCTGAGCTAAACTATTTATTAATGCTAAAGGCTAACTGTCTGGCGGGTCTTTGGCATTCGTCTATCACGGCGATGCTGTTTGCTGGCGATTTGATTTGCTTTTATTTCTATTTTTTTCCCGTGTTTTTTTCTTGCATTTAATTGAAATGAATTCATTAAGCCTTTGATTTGCCTTGCAAATGGATGCTAAAGCAAAAAGAGCTCAACTGACTTTACCTTTGACGTCGCTGATGCTGAAGCTGAAGCTGAAGCTCAGCTCGACTTGACTCGGCCCCGGCTAATGGAGCGCACATCAAAGCGCGGCCAGCTTTGCTGGGCTCGCGTCTCAACATGGCAGTTCGTTTAACAATAATTTAAGTTGAATTAAATATGTACGAAAATTAACTGCAGCAACAGCAACAACAGCAACGGCAACAACAGCAACTGCTGCTCCAATTCGGTGCAGTCGACTCTTTGCAACTGTTGCACGTTTTGCATGTCAAGAAAATTGCTTCATTTACGTCCGCGCCGAATGTCAACCACGAACATGATAAACCGAGACCCATTGCGGACATAATGAGTGACTTATAGGACTCGCCAGATGTCAGGGCAATGTACGAGCATTTTTAAGTAACTGATGAACAACAAAAAAATCCAATTGGAAAACAGAAGCATTTTGCAAAATTTTAATTATTTCCCGGGGCTGTTGGAAAATGTTTGGCCAATGCTGATAATATGAGTTCGCTACACCATTAGATACCCTGTAAAATAAAAAGAGTTTTTAAATGTGTGACATTAAATTATTAAATTAAATTAAAATTATACAAAAAATTATTTTGGTACAAATATATGAGAAAAAATATAAATTTTGTACTGAAGACAAAAATTTTACGTAAAAAAATATAGAACAAACAACAAAATATAATTAAATTAAATTAAATGTATATACATATATATAAATAAGATTTCTTAACAAATTATTCTATTACTTTTAAAAAACCTTGTGTGAAACTCAGCCTTAAATGCAAATGAATTTATATAGAAATATTATTTTTTTTTTTAAATTAGTTTTAAATTTTAATCCGAGTTTTTGTTTTATAGAGTTAATAAATGCAAAGGCAAACAGGAAAAATAATAATAGTATACTTGAATTAATTTAAACTATTAATTGAAATTGAACATCTTTTTCTTATACATATATTAAAAGACTTTTCTATGAATTATCTCTTTATTCCATTAGAAATCGATTGGAATCATTTGCTATAAATTAAGCTAAATCGTTTCTTAAGGCCTAAGCGAACCCTTTGAGAGCCAGAACATGTTCTAGGCACTTGGCCACAAAAACTTTTCAATTTTCTTGCAACAACAAAGGGGTCAACTGAGGCAACTGTCGAGTTATGGTTACGTGACTGGGCTGAAATAAAAACTTTGGGACAAGTCCCGTTCGAGCGGCAAATTAAAATTGTTCAAAGTGCCAGACCAGCTCTGGTGCCCCACCCACAACGTTTCTCGCCCAGCCGGTCTATCAAGCTCTTAGAAGCTAATGGCACGTGCTTATCGAGCATATCAGCATCAGCTCAAGCATTTTGTCACCATTGACTGGGCTTTCATCTCTGATGAGGCGACGATAAGTGTGCTACGAAAAAGGAGAGAAGAAAGCAAACCAAAAATTATTATAATAATTGAATTTAATTGTCGCAAAAATCTGTTGGTGTCTAAATTGTTGCGAATGAAAATTTATGAGCTATAGATTTGCGTTTTGTTAATTGTTTACTTTGTAGTTCGAGGCCCCGTAGGCTAAATGCTTGGCCAATAAATTCAAATTCTATAGCCGCATAGCAATTATGCAATTGTTTGTGCTGCAAATAAAATGAAGCCAAGTGTATACGTTGCTGGATGCAAATACTTTTGGCAAGCAGGAAGACAGCACAGCCAGTCGCAGCCAAAGCAAAAACAAAAAACCCAAAAAACCAAACCAAACCAAACCAAACCAAGCACCCAGCGTGTTCTGCCAGTCTAAAAACTCCAAATCGATATGCAAATAAACGAATGAGGCGTACACACAAATCGCAAAACGAGCTGTGCTCAACTGAACTCCAGTTGCAGTTGAGCTGCCACGCCTCCCTTTTGTACAAAACGAAACAGAATAAAAACAAAAAAAAAAAGAAAACCCTCTGCCAGCAAGAGGCAGTCAAAAGCCGTTTTGACCAAATTCGTCGCTGGTTCTGTGTACCTGAAGACGGCAACTGTTTCTGGCTATTACAACAGGCCTGACTCGGAGCTGGGAGTCTGAGCCGTAGCATTCACTGTGGTGGTCCACTCCTGGCCATGGCTTTTTACTATTGCTACCAATTGTGCATGCAATTTATTTTTAAAGAAATAATTGCTCTGCCGTTCGCTCTACCAGCGATTATGCAAATATTAGTATTTGCTGTTGTTGCTGCTGCGGCTGCTGTTGTTGCTGCTGCTGCTGCCGCTGCTGTTGTCGTACTCCATTGCTAACCAAATAACTTCGGCATAATAATAATAATCGCACGGCAAGGCAAGTGAGAGAGTTCGTTCAGCACGTTTGCATATCCTACAATTTGAATATGCCGCACACAATGCAAATCCTTAACACAAATTTCACATAAATCAATAAAGACCTCACTCAATATACATATTATAGCAATTACATGTTTTTCTAATTGTTGCTTGCATTTTTGGCGACTGCCTGAAAGTATGTGGCATAAAATACCAACTGAATACAAAAGGTCTGCAGTTGGACTTAAAGTTGAAAAAATTCTAATTAAATATATATAATAGCGAGCGCATTACTTATAATATATTCATTTGGAATATGATATAAATTGTTAAGTGGTTAACTCTCGACTTAATTGGAAATCAATTGTCTTTAGACACATTTACTTTTCGTTTCACCTGGCTGCAATGCTTAGCTTAGGCATAAATTGCCCCAATAGTTTATTCTTAAATAAACATTTAATATTTTTTCATACTAAAACTTTTTATCAGTTAACCTCATAGTTGAAATTATGTTTTCTTTCAATTATCATCCGATGCACTTCCTCGTTCTTTTGCCTCTTCACAATATTCTTGAGTGTTGGAGTTATTCTTAACTCCTTTGACAGTCAACTATAACAAATAACTTTAATAAATAACATTTTAAAATAATTTTTTGATTTTGTATACTACTCATAAATTATAAATATATCATTTCAAATATCCGACAAGAACTAATCATCAACACACACACCACACATACATTGAAAATAGCTGAAATTTATAATTTCTTTTAATTGTTAATCATATGCACATTAATTTTTTGGATGGAACATATTTTTATTATTGTAAATTAATAGTTCAATTACAGCAGATATCCATTTTCATTATATTTTTAGACACTATTAGGCACTTTGAGACAAATTCCAAATTCTATCCATCAATATTTTACTCGTTCTGAATTAGAAATAAGAGATGCTTAATTAATATATTAAATTTATGTTTTTGTTGTTAGCTTTTATACTTCTAAAATAAGTGGAAGGAGTATATTAGTTTTCTGCTGTCTGTGAAAATGAGTGAAACAACTTCGCCTAGAGATTCCGAAAACTCGAAATTCATAATAATCTTAAAGTGTTGAGATTTAGTCGATACGCATGTGCATACAACCATAAAAGTTTAAAGCATATATAACTACGCCCATAGGGGCCTGGTAGAGTATAAAAAGTAATATGATCTGAAGTTTAACAGCAGAAATTCAAAAGTTACTGTTGAGCTCCTCTAACGACTTAGCAAAAAATTTTGTGAATACGTCGCTTGAGGTGTGGCAAATCTGAATAAAATATATTTTCTTAAGTTTTGGCATTCTAGCCTGGCCCTTCCAAAAATTGACTAAAAATTATCCTAGAGAATTAACATACAGGAAAACTCTATACTCTACAGTTTTCCAGTTAACTAAGCTATAGCTGTGAACGGGTATTATGCAGTCGGTCACGTCCAATTGAAATATTCTAACTTGTTCATTTTATAACCCTTTACCTATACTCAGTTTAAAGTGTTCTCAAAATCCAGGTGTATTTGCCAATTCTATGCCTGACACACACTCTCAACTTATAACTTCTCAAACTTCAAGAGCCAAGCTCAGCGCGAAAACTTTCTGAGGGCTGGTAATAAAACATGCCACAAATGTGGTTATTTTTTTTTTTTGTATTTCGCTTTACCTTCTTTTTGGTTAATGAAAGTGGCAGTAAATGAAATTGGCATCACGTTATTATTCTTTTGTCTCTTTGTTGCTGTTGCTTTTGCTCTTGGCCAGACATGTGGGCCTCGCCAAAGTTTATCTTATAAAACAACAACAAGCACTTAAGTGTTATATGCCACCGTATTACAACGCACGAACCGTACCAAACAGAGAGCCCAAAGTCGCGCTCAGAACGACCCAAAATGCAACGTAGCATAAATGAAAGAAAGCTGATAAGAAAAAGCAACATACATACCAACAGTAAATGGAGAAAAAAATAAAAAGAAACCCTGCTAAAAAGGCGGCACAAAATTGCTGCCCGCATACAGGCAGACGAACAGCCACAGAGATGTGAGAGCGCTCGAACAGATTGTAATAATAAAATAAAACAGAAATTGAATGTTGCGATTCGTTTGCGTGGCGTATCCAGGTGACAAGCAATTCCCCACAGGTGAAACAGTAAAGGTGTATATGTGTATATACATATTAGCAATTGCCCTTAGCGCTATAAAACAAGCTAAACATTTTGACATGGGTTGCAGCACTCACCAAAATGTGGGTAGGCAAAAATGAGGTGTAGCCTTAAAGTCCTAACGGATGGCCCTTTCTGCGCCTGGGTGTTGCACCCATGTCACTGCACTGACAACTGGCGTTAACCAACCTGGAAAGAAAGTCAAAAATCATAACGTATCGTTTCGTATCATATCATGTCATATCACAGTATACATACGTTTTTAATGAGTTGCAGTTCGTCTTGATTTTATATATTTTTTATTTCTCTTGCTTCCCTGAACTGTTTGCCATGCAACGAATATTGTATTTCCGTTCATCATTTTTGTGACTTTCTTATCTGCCACAGTTTGGTTACTTATCAAAGCGAGCTTCTTGGCGTCTGTCTGTCAGAGTCTTTATGATATGTTTGCCCCTTAAGTTGAAAGTGCCAAAAAAATGAAGAGATATGAAGTGCCGTCTCTGGACTTCGCGTTTGCCAATTAGCAGCTGCTGGGGCCTTTGACATGCAAATATTTATGCAGCAGAAGGGCAACAGGCACTTCCAAGTGGATTTCCAACTTTAGGGACATTATTATTTAGGCGAGTGTTTCTATTAGCAGATACCCTCTTCTCAATTATTAAAAATAATACTGTTTAATGTTTATGTATCGATTTTAAGTTCATGTTCATGTTCTTAACTTAAGAAACTTCATAAATTATCTATTTTCAAAGAGAGACAGTAATTAGATCATGCTGATAATGCTGATCAAGAATATATATACTTTATGCAGCTGTATTTACATCATATAGCAAATCGATAGTTATCGATTTTATCTATATTTCAAAATTTCTTATGCCAAAGCATAAAGAAGAAAAATAAATAATGCAATAAGCTTTCCTTTTTATTAAATAACTATTTACATACATGCTTATACGTATCTCACAAATATTTGGTATATTCCTCTGCTAGAACTGGTTAGTTAGTGTTAGTTATATACCCTTTGAATTGTCCACTCTTTCTTGGATACCGGGTTCAATCTTACACGCACAAACACACACTATCATCTCGCATGTGTGTGTATGACATGAGACATTATAATGCCACATTATGTTGCCAGTGCGTGAAAGAACCGTACATCAGAGCACAACATCCATAAATCAAAATCCACAAACACATGCGACGTTGTTGTCTATGCGCTGCTCTTAGCTGCGCTGACTGCGCAGCGTGCGTTGACTTCACTGCCTGCGTGTGTGCAGCTTGTTTGTATCTGCTGCGAGTATTCGCAAAAATTATTACACTTGACATGATTGAATATACCGCTGAGTATGCGAGAACATTACTACAGCCATATGGGTACACACACGCACATACTACTATATGCAGTAAATATATAAGAGGTACCAGTTGCTGGACATTGGCCCACTCGCAGCGCCCGTGCCCTCCAAGTGTTCACGACTCTTGCTGCTGCTGCTGCAACGTCTGTGGCTGCGACTGCGAGTGCGGCCGAACATAGTTTTTGCGCTGTCCCAGTGGGCAATTCCCGTTTCTCTGCATGTGTTGTGTGTACTAAGTTGACATGGCGCATAAATGTAAGTGGCCACAATGTTGTAAGCAGTACACTGTACTAAATTTTCCATTAAAAAGCTTTAAAAGAATTATTTAATAAGCGGCAAATCGATGTTCAAATTGCCAACGCTTGCAGAAAGTATCGATATACGAAAGGTAAGTCAACCTCAACGAGCTTCAAGCTAGCATTTTGCTATGTATACTTACCTTAAGAAAGGCAATTGTATTCATATTTATATATATTCATTAATTTAAGTTCTTTTAATTGAGCAAGCCGCAAGTCTCTTTATACAAGAAATGAACAGACAACAACTTTGACAACTCTGCATATACTCGATATCAATATCGATAGCGACAATGTTTAGCGATAATTTTTTAATTTAATTTTTAAACTTTTTCAAATTTTTTTGATTTTAACTGCTGCTCTCGACCGTTTTGAAAACTGTGTCAAATTCGATTTTAAATATTTGTATCATAATGGTCTCTTAAATTTTTAAATCATTACACACAATACAACACTACACAACACACATTAGCACACACAGTACGCTAAATTTCCACAAAATCTGTCCAAACTGTTCCAAATTTTGGTGAGTCGAATGCACTTTTGTTGAAATATACATTGAATGTAGTACATTTCAGCTGTTGCCATGTGTTTGGAGGCCACATTGACCAAAAATAAGACACTGGTTCTGATCAATCAAGGCTACAAGATCCTCGCCGAGTATCAAATGATAGAGCAGAAGGAGCTGAAAAGCATCTATGCGATACCCAGCTATGCCAGTGGCTTGCTTTGGTTCGGTGTAATATTCATACATAGCGGCATGTATTCGGGGAGCGTATTCCGTTTCTCCATTCTGTTGCCCGATAATTTCCCCGAAGAACACATTCTGCCCACCGTCATCTTTCAGAAGGACATCTTTCATCCTCACATTTGCCCAATATCACACAGCCTTGATCTGACGCCAGTTTTTAAAGAGTGGCGCAAGGATCAGCACCATATTTGGCATATACTCAAGTACATTCAGGCTGTATTCGCCGATCCCGAGGGCAGCGTCTGCAACACCAAGACCGGCGAACCCATTCCGTTGACAGCTGCCAACAATATGGAAGCAATGCGTCTTTTGGCCAACAATCGTGTGGACTTTGCCATGCGCGCTAAGGCTAGCATTATTTGGAGCTGCAAACACATGTTCGATAGACCACCTATCAATGATCCGCATTACATAATTTTCGAGCGCTATCGTCCCGAGAAGCATCAAGCCTTGATGAAACGTATCAAAAGCAATAACTGGTACGCTCTATCGACGCCAGCGACGCCGCCATCCCAGTGTGTTGGTTGCATTGAGTCTACTAAACTATTGCGGGAGGAAGATGCTCAAACAATTAGTATGGATAGCCTGAATTAGTGGAATTAGTAAACATTCGACTAGAACATTTTCATATGCATCAAAAATGTTCTAGTCGATGGGCGTGTACACTAGTTGTGTTTCAACACCATATATACACACATAGATGTGCAACACTTATGTTAACTATTTTTCAAATTGTTTTGATCGTCAGTTCTGATAACAAAATTCAAAAGTACAATTTTGTTGTTTTTGTCCTTTTACTACTGAGGCCTCGCACAGTGCTATTAATGCAGGCGGAACTTAACTTGCAACTAAACATATGCCGTGCTGTTAATGGAGCTCCTGACTAAAGTATCGATATCGATTGATTCAGCAAAGTATCAAACCTAACTATTACTAAAATCAGTTTGGGGCAATTTGCTGGACATATAACAATACAATTGTTTATTTTAAGCTGGCAGTTTACATTTACTCATTTAAATGCAATCGATAAATATATATTTCGCTATCGATACTGAACTATGCAAAATAACAATGATAGTAAGCAACAATATCATTTCAATATGCATCCCTCTTGCGCCCGCCATTAGAAAGCAATGCAACGGATTTTATGTTCGTGTGCTGCAAAATGTACTAAATGTTTTTCATGCATAAGTGTTAATTAGTGGAAAATATGAAGTGTGCAATTAGCTAATTAAATACCACTTAGTGTGTGTGTAATTAGTTAAAAGGTGAAGAGTGTATATGTGCCATGCTTCGAAATTTGAGGCTTGCCATCCAATTGTTTGTGCGAATATTTATACGCATGTGTGTGTGTGTGTGTAACACCAACAACTCTAACTTTAAGCATGTTCAAACATATTTTTAATTAATATATAGTTTTTAGTGCTCTACATAGATCAATTAATGTTTTACATTAGTTACATACTATTCAACACATTCTGTTTGTCGAAGTCATATTACCAACGTTTTATTATATACATACTTACACATGTTATGTGTAAATGCTAATAAAAATAAATAAAAACTATACGTTGCTTAAGCTGAAATGGATATTCTTGTATATACATGTGCAATGTATGTATGTGCAATGTATTCACAAAACAGATTGAAAGTATGCTAATATGGGAACAGTTTCATGCTTAAGTTGTGTTTAATGTATAAGTGTGTTTGCTGTTTCCCCTCTCTACTGTTAATGTCGCTGGTTATTACATTGTGGAGTGTTTTTAAAATGGGAACACAATAACGAATATTCGAGAACTATTAGCGTTGTATGTGAAGTAATTTTTTTTCTAACAGTGAAACAGTGTCTATTCCTTTAAATGTGAGAACAGTTGGATGTTTCTATAGAGGAAAAGTTGAGACTTTTTATTGCACCGTTATCTACTTTATTTTTGATTTCTCTGTTATCGGAGCCTTTTTGAGTGCAGCACTTTATTAATTATTTAAGCATAACATCTTTCACATGAAATAATCTAAAAAATAATAATTAAGGGACCGACAGCCTGTCACCACAAGCGTCACACATTTACCGTTACAGATTGTGGCAAGTTGTGCAATGTGCTGCAATTGCAACTGGTATGGCGAAATATTAAAAGCCTGCCGCATCGCATGGGTTGCACGGCTTGCTCTGCTGGTAGCTGTCGTCAGCTGGTGCAAAATATACAAAAGTGACAATTTGATTTATCACTGCACTTTGTCCTGCTGCAGAGTCTCACAGAGAAGGAGAGAGAGAGAGAGAGAGAGAGAGAGCGAGAGCCAGAGCCAGATGAAGAAGACTGCGTGTGTGAGAGAGAGAGAAAGGGTCTTTCTTTTATGGGTCTGCTCGTTAGGCAGTTGGTTGCGTATCCAAAAATCGTTCATGAAATTATGGATGCGAGTGCAATGTGCCATATTTTAGGCCATTTATGGTTGCCAAGTGGGCGCACATTTAGAGTACAGTGAGGCTTGTGCTAATGGATAGAAAGAGCTACCATTCTAGCGAGCTCTTACTGTATTTGCAACGGATACATATATGATTAACTTACATAGTAAATACTGTACTAATGGTAAGCTGTATAAAGCTTGGCGGTTTCTTAGCATTGTTGAAGAAAGAGCGGTTGTCCGAGCGAGCTTTTACTGTAATTGCCTGTCGGGCGGATACATAGATGAGCAGCTTCCTTCCCACAGAGACATGCACATGAAAGATACTAAGTAGACAATATTGCAAATGCGCGCCAAACATTTTTGGTGGTCTACATTTCGATGGCCTCGGCTTCATTCCATTTGTCTATATATCTATTTGGGCTATCTATTCGACTGGGCTATCTTTCAAGCTGCTAGCCAATTTGCTAAAGCTTCCTGTCTGCCAATGAGAATTCAAAGTGATTATATAGTATAGTATGCTATTGTTAGATGCTTTGTGAATATGGGAATTTAGTTTAAACATGTATACCGTAGAATGGCCAGAGGAGGAGTCGTGTCTCTCTAGCCAAGTCCATGTTCGACTGTTTGAAATTGGTTTTCGATAACTTAGTGGATTTACCTATTATTGATTGAAGTCTACATTTTGTTGCAACTTTCAAGGTATTACTCACATACTAAATAATAATAAATTAATGAATAATTAAAGTCTACTTTTTGGATGTCTTCCCACTTTTAGCCCAAACTTGAAAAATATAAAAAATAGAATAGAAAAATAATAAAATCTGAAACATACCTAACATAACTTTTTAACATTGATTTAATATGAAAAATTCTATTTTTTTACTTATAGATTTGAAACAATTTTTGAACATTTTTGAAAAATTTAACAAAATAAAACCAAAATATAAAGTTTAGCTCAAATTTTACTTGAAAAATTCTAATTTTTAATCTAAAACTTTAAAATATTTTTTGTGTGTAATTGTAAATATTATTTTTGATTTAAAATACAACAAATTTTTCTAGAAGCGTGGGCCTAAGATATAAATATATATAGATTAAGGCGTAGAGTAATTTTCAAAAAGTAAAATTTAAATGGAAAAATTCGAATATATATATATATATATATATATTTATATTTATATTTATATATGCTTAGGGTAACTTCCAGCCAAGCACTCTCGACTAGCGCAGTCTCCCATCACTTAAGCTGATTTCCCAAATACAAAATAGTTATCTACTAGATGATCTGCACATCCGTTCTACATGCCAACAACAGATTCGTTGGCTTTGTTTCAACTTCATTCAAGGGGCGTTGTTGAAAAAATGAAGACATATCGTATATAGGCGTTAACAAACAGAACAGCCAGGCACAACATTAACAATTAAGTTGTAATAAATTAAGCGCTGCGTGGGCTGAATTAAAACTCGAACGCAGAGAGTTGCGTATTTTCTTTCATTTTTATTTTATATGTGGTTTTCAGCTTCAATTAAAATGCCATAAAAATTGTTTCAAGCTGCGCGGCCAGCAACGCGTGACAAAGTATAAAGGCCATTGTTATTTTTATTGATATCTTTTTTTTTATTTTGGGTTTCGACTCAAGTTCAATCCCTGGTGAAATCGGTATATATAGATTGTATATATGCCCCCGCTGTTGCAGTTATCAACGGACATCAAAACAATTGCCACCATCGAAGAGGAAGAAGTCGCAATCGGCGGTTTCGTTAGCTACAGTCGTTTCGTTACGTTACGTTACGTTTGGTTTCGTTTGGCTGACAAGTAAGTAAGCCAAAAAGCATTCAAGTGCAATTGCAAACGGCAAGAGAGCAACAGGTAAAATTGAGCCGGGTGCCTCTTGTTGCATTGGCCTGTGGGCAGAGTTTCAGAGCTTGAGAGCTTCAGTTTTTCGGCTTCGATTTCCTTGGAAAACCGCTAGAGACTTTGGCATGGGCTGTTGGCTTGTGACTGCTTAGCATTTGGCTGGCCAAGACGTTGTCGTCGCAGATTGGTATTTATATGCAAGTTCATGGCATGGTCGAAGCGCGCACACACATCATCATCGATTATAATCGAAATGGGATTGTAAATCAAATCGCATTCAATGGCAGTGACTTTAAAATGGGCTTCATTATCGCCGCAGTTGCAGTCGCTGTCGCACAGCCTCGCCTGCCTTTTAGCCGCTCGTTCCCTTTGGCCATTGTCGGTGGCAACTGTGCAACTGCCGCGTCGTCGAAGTGACATTCAATGCCATAATTTATGAGTTTATCTTTTTCGCGCCGCCAAATCGTACGCTAAATGCTGTCTGGACCAGAACCGAACAGCACAAAGTAGAAGAGAACCCGATCCAGACCAGAGACCATGCCATGCCATACCATACCAGACGAGACCAGACCAGACCAAACCATATGCCCCATTCGTCGTCTGTTGGTTCCTCTTGGCTTCGCATATGCAAACAAACGGCAAACAAAACCAAAACGTGCGCATATTTTATGGCGCTGCGAATCCCATTTGTATTGGTATTGGCATTGCTATTGGTAATGGTAATGGTAATGGTATTCCTATTGCAATTGCTATTGCTATTGCCAGAGCTGTTGCTGTTGCTGTTGCTGCATTTCTGTAGCTATTCGATTTCTAGCTGTGCACGTATCTATATTCGATTCCTGACTTTGCTCAAATGCCGCCGTCGTTTAATGTCGGGCAATTAAAATTGGAGTTCTCTCTCGCTTTCTGAATATGTGCTGCCTTTATTTTTATGAGTTATGGGCTTTGTATTGCCTGAGCGGCTGTGGGGGTGTTAGTCAAAGTGAATCAGCTGCAGTTCAGTTCAGTTGTTGTCATTGCAATTGCCAGAGAAGTGTGTGAAATACAACTGTGTCTTTATCTATATATGTTTATGTTTGTATGTATATATGTATTTGTATACGTTTATCTAGGTGCATATGAAGGCAATTGTTATGCAAATGCATTGTGAAAATGAATCATTACAATATTTTGATTTAGAGTTTGACGTGTGTAGCATAAAATTGGATTTCTTTTTATTATATTCTAATCATTCATTTGCACATTCTATTTATTTTTATACTGAATCGCAGCGATCTTGTAAACGTGTTATATATATATTTCTGTATGCCATACTTAGTACCAGCTTATCACTCATGTATCGATAACTCGATTACTTTGTTTCCTTATTATCGATCGTATATTTGTAAATATGATTTGGTTTTTAAGCTTAGCTTGAATTAAATAACAGCTTGAGATATCAAATATATTTAGAGTATTTGGAATTTTTAATATCCCTTCTCCTAGATTTAAAGAAAACATATCTAAAATAGTAGACTTTAGAAAATACGTACATGTGGATGCAAAGTTAATTAAGTTAATTTCAATAAACGATATCCAATAACTAGCTTTCTAGAGGGAATGCCAAATGCCATTGAGCAAAGAAAGGCAACGTAGAAGGATTGAAATAACTGCACAAAGTGCAGGGTATTTTCTAGTCAGACACTTCCAACCAGAGCGCTTTAGTTTATTAAAATAACAGGCTCGATTAAATAGTTGTGTTGAGTATAACAAATTATCATACCGAAAGCTAAGCTAAGTTTTCTGCTTATACAGAAAATTGGCTCTTTCTTCCAAATATTTTAACAATTTTATGTTCGAATAGTTAAAAGCAAAGGGTGTTGCTTAAAAAAAACAAATAAAACAAAAACAAATAATCTTACTTAACTTGACAAAAATTTAACAAATATATATACATATAATAAATATATATATATATATATATATATATATATATATATATATATATATATATATATATATATGTATATATATATTTAATATTTAAAGTTTTAGTATAAAATAAAGTGTATTACAATCTAGTAATGACTAACTATAGCCTATGACTAACTATTAATATATATCAAATGTTATTTAAAAAAAAAAGTTTTTTAATATAACAACAATAAAACTATATATTTACCATGTAAAAACTTTGTTATTTATTTTGACTTGTTTATTATTTCTTTGATTAAATTGACTTTTTCAATTAGTAATATATATTATAATATTATTTTTATAATTTATTATAATTTCATGCTCACAAAATTCTTATGATCTCATATAAGAATTCAATTAGTCAACAAATGCAACAATATGCTCATGCCCCTGTCGCATTCCAAAGTTTGTTGCACTGCTTTCAGTTAGTGAGGACACTTTGTGGCAAACAGCCTCTTGCCACATTCCTCACGCTGGCTAGCTGGCTAGCTGGCTGGCTACAAAAGTGCCGACCCGCTTCTTTTCAATTTCAACGCACTTGGCCATGTAATCACAGCCGCCTAATTCTAAACCGTTTTTCATGGCCGAAATGCGAACCGGTTGGCCAACTTTAACTAATACATCATTATGTTGGCATGTTGCTGGTTCTGGATGTTGTTGTTAGTGTTGCTGCTGCTGCTGCGGCTGCGGCTGCGGCTGCTGCTGCAGTTGTTGCTCGTAATAATCAATTACGCGTCAGGCACGATCTTGACGCGATCCTCGCATGCCTCGCTCACATCATGAGCAACGATCTCGGAGCTGCAGCTATTTTCCTTTCGGTCCGAGAACTCATGCGCCAATAATAAATTACGAAACAAAACTCAAAGAACAGGTTCAATTACATTCAACAAGAGCTGCAAACAGCTGATTTGTAGTTTGCTAGCAGCGCGACGCAGCAGCGTTGCCAGAGACTGGGGCAGGGGCTATTGAAATGGAGCCCAATGGCAAATTAAATAGATTTACGCTGGTAAAGTGTTGCTGATTGGGATAATCAACGCGTTTCGCCGAGTTGTGTTGTTGCCTGTCAAGGCATTATTACTGCCATTGGCTCGTTGTTGTTGTAATTGCAGTTGTTGCTGTTGTTGTTCAACAACTAGCTCACGTTGCGGCTGGTCCAGGCTGTCGAGCTGCCGCCGTCGTTAATCCCAAATTCGCATTGAAATTTGCATGGTCGTTCACGTGCAACAGCAACAGCAACAGCAACGCCAAAGCTTGACACACTTAAACACTCTGTGTGTGTGTGTGTGTGTGTTGGTGTTGGTGTATTTCCGGTGTTGTTGCGCTATGCGTCCGGTTTTAATAAAACTGCTGCCGCTGCTGCTCAAGTGTTGACGCTGCTCCTACTTCGCTGCCGCGAGAGCAACATGTTGCTGCTTACGTTAAACTTCCTACGCTGCTGCTGTTGCTGTTGTAGTAGCTGGTTGCCATGTTAGCATGTTGATATCACCCGCAGCGTAAATCTTGTGGATTAATCCAATTTAACACTTTATGCTGCACTGCGCTTTGGCCATGTTGCAGGCAGGCAGGCAACAGCAGCAGCAGCCACAAGCCCAGCGCTTGGCTAGCCTGCAATATGAACAAACTTAATGCTTGGCCAACGCTGCAATGCACTGCAAAAAACTAAGTCAACTAAAGGTAGTTTTATATATATTTATATTTAATCTCTACATTTTTATTTCTTTCGGCATAGTTCATAGAGTTAGCTTTCAGTATTTTACTTCTCGTTAGACTTTATTCCATGCAGCTCAGCTTAGTTTATTGATTCTTTCCATTTGCTCGCTTGCTTTGTATTGCCAAGCGTAATATCAATCTTTTACTTCCTTGCTCAATTATTCTTTTCCTGCCAAGTTGCCCCATTGTCGACTTGCTATTCGTTCGATGGCGTGCTGCGTATTGCGTATACGTCACATATTCCCAGAGCGCTCATCAGATTTTCATTTCTCTATTTTCGTTCAGTGTCAGCTTTGCTCTCTGATTCCCATTTGGCCCTTGGCACAATTTTCGCTCAGTGTACGACCTTTTCAGTCACACAGTCACTTTGCGACTCCGTTAGTTGGGGCTACCTTTGGCCGACACAAATCCCGGGTTAGTGCCCCTCCCAGTCCCCACGCCCGCGGCACACCTCTTGGCTGTAAGCTCTCTCTACCTCTGCCTCCCACTACCTGTCTATCTGTTTTTAAGCCAGCCCACTTAGCCAGCCAAGTTTTCAGCTCGAAACTTTTTTTCGTTTGTTTGGAGTGCGCACAAAATTTAATACGCTTGTGGTCACATGTGTTGCGCGCTTTTTACATATTTTTAAAAAATAGCAAAGACAGCAGACAGCAGTTTTTTTTTGTATTTGCCTCCCCCTCATCTCTATGTCTCTGTCGCTCTTTGTTGCGCTTTTCTCTGGCGTTGCCCGGGTTCCGGCCAAAAGCGCGCGAATTTAATTAAAATATGCAAATCGCTCTGTGGCATTTTGATCAAGTGTTGAGTTCCCTTTGCAGTCACTTGCAAGTTCACGTGGTCTTTTGCTCTTTTACTCTAGGTTAAACCACACACAGCGTACACTTCACTTGCTTGCCTTTTCTGTGCATATGTATCCTTCTGAATACCCTGTAGAGTTGATGGGCTTTAAGGACTTAAGATTCAGAAGTTCTTTAATTTATCTACAATAAAATTAAATTTGTATGTGTATAATTTTCATTAAATTAAAATATTGCTTAAAGCTCTACAAAGTATTTCTAATCAATATTAAAAACTTCATTAATATATAAATTTGAATTTATATATTGAATGTAGAGTATTTGGTTGTCGTTTAAAAAATATATTTTTACCTTGTATATCATTAATTTTTTATTTTGTTTTTGGTTTTGTCTTTTTGGCAACTTTTAGCGATAAAGGCGAGCGATAAAAAGTAACCAGTCGCCTTTTTTTCTTGTTTTCATACGACTTGAGTTGAGTTGAGCTAAAGGGGTTGCCTGCCCTTTCCTTTTCGCCGAAGCTAAAGCTACAAAACTCATTTATATACTTCAGAAGGTGTGATTTTTATTTGGAGCT
This sequence comes from Drosophila hydei, assembly GCF_003285905.1. NCBI lineage: Eukaryota > Metazoa > Arthropoda > Insecta > Diptera > Drosophilidae > Drosophila > Drosophila hydei. The sequence continues at coordinate 4,742,631 of NW_022045656.1, forward strand.
GCAAATTAAATTTATTGCACATTTTATTTCCTTTGATGTTCGTTTGTTAACAAAATTGTTGTTCGGCGGATTAACGTAACGGGCTACGGATTAGCCATGGCATTAACCAACAGCCAACAGCCAACAGGCAACATCGTGATATGGCGTAACTCTTGCACTTCATCACTTGGCTCTGGACTTGCCTCGACTGGCGAAGTTCTTAATGCTCTTGGCTGGCGCTCTTTCAATGTTTCATTTGCATTTTTATGGAAAATGTCTGGGGCGAATGCAACAAAGTCTGGCAAATGCGATTAAGTCATTCGGTTGTCTTCCCTTTGGCTATTATTTTCTGTTTTTCGTTTTTCCTTTTTTGTGGGTGCTCATTGTCATTGCTGTTGCAGTGTACACTTTTAATTTGGTCTAATTAAGCTGAGAATGTGCACAAAACAAATAAAGCAAACAGAAAATTATGCAAGCAAATGAGCAGAGTAAATTCCACAGACGATGCTCCGGTAACCAAGAATTTTTCTATTTAATACGGAAAGAGCATTTTTTTTGTACATTTTAAATACGGCTTCATAACACAGATACAGCACGAAAAAATCTTTACAAAAAATTTAACTGATTCTTGGAATCGTTTAATCTTGTCAAACTTTATTGGCATTGCCACTACTGCGCTTATTTATATTGTTTGTTTGCAATAAACTCATAAAAGTCAATAATAATAACGTCAGCTCAATTTATGTGTATCTTGACCCAGTTGACCTAAAATAAAGTAAAAATTATATAAATTAAAATTAAATATCTTTAAATACTTTTGGTTATTGAATCTATTTCTGGCAATATAAAAATTTAGTGTATAACTGAAAATTTAGTGTTTAACTGTTTTGTTTAAATGTATGAAACAGTCAGAAAAAGACGTGGCATCCACAAGCTGAGTCGATCTAGCCAAGGGCTAGAGAGAGAATTGCTGAGTTTTAAAATTATAAACTCCATTAACACAAATAGCAAATGTTGATAGAAATATAAGAAGCTAATTTTATATTTATATTATTGAACTTTTCAACTGCAGCTAAACAAACACAAATATTTTTTTAAATATTTTTAAAATCTATAAACGACAGTTAAAGAAGAAAAAATAAAGAAAACAAACTTGAACTAACTCATATTCAATAAAGTATTTTCAGTATCTTTCCCTTTCTGCAGTCTTGTAAATATTTAATATTTTAGTCTATTTTGTAGCCAAGCACAACACATTGCTAAAAAGATCTTGTTGAAGGGTGTTGGATATCAGCTGAGCTTAACTTTGGCCTCTTTTCTTTTAGCCAACATGCTGTGCACAAAGCTCTCTCAGCTGAGCCATTGCAATCCACTTCATCATACTCAAAGCCGACAACACCTGTGCAGCTGTGCGCGTGTGTGGCAATGACTTGGCCAACAGCTTGCTCTACTATGTGACAATGTGAGCCAAATTTCAAGATATGTTGGCAACCAGCAGCAGCAGCAACAGCAGCTGTTGCCTGCCTAAAAAGAAAATTCCAAAATGGCAGCGAATTTTCTTTTACAGCGTTGTTTAAATTTTCATTTTCTTTTGTTCCAGTTTGTTTCGTTTTATTTGTGCTTGGTAAATGCTACCAGGATATTTTGCATTGGTAATTTGGCGTCATTCTCAGATAGTTGGCACTACGTGTGCGACTGCTGCTACCTGCCGGCAGAGCGGGGGCTGCTTAAAACCCACAACAAAAAACGACCAAAAGAAAAAACAAAACTGTGTGCTTAGTTGACCCAGTTTGTGTGTGCTGTGTGCGCTGAGTCGATATTGAGCAACAAAGCTGCGGTACACACAGCACAAGCACACACACACATAAACAGAGAAAACTTGCCGTACAAACACAAATATCCTTGCAAACTTAAGCCAGGGTCTGTCCACAACACGTTTACACAGTAGAGCAGAGAACATACAGGACGACATGATGCCGACAGCCAGCGTTCCCGCATATCCTTGAGAGAGCATCAGACTCGACTTGACTCGACTTCCTTCCAGCTTCCTCTTCTTCTTCTTTTTCTCTGCTCATGTCTAGCAGTGCCTTTCGGTCAGCTGCCAATGGCTGATTGCAGCCATACCTTCAAAACATCGCCCAAATTGAATGTGCGTTGAGTTCTTGCTAAAGCTTTTAATCAATTTTGGAAATAGTAAAATTTTCGCCATTCCAAAATTTCAATTTTTGCCCAAGCTCTTAATGTATCTTTGTTGCTGTCCAAGGCTCTGTTGTGGTTTTTCTCTTTTTGTTTGTCGTTGTTTTTTTTTTGTTTTCTGTTCTATTTGAAAATTCTAGCATTCATAGACTGCTGATGGCCTAGACGAAATTGCGTCTTTTCTACTTTGTGGCAGTTGTCATGTAGAAAACGTTTAACATGCCTACTTTTATTTACCTGGTTGCAGCTGAGCTCCCTCCGTCACTGCCGAAACGAACTTTGTAAAATCGAAAATCCTTTTAATTGAATGCAACTTAGCTTCGGGGCTCTGTGGGGGCCAACCAAAGTGGGGGCTTGGAACACATGTTTAAATATTTGTACACATTTTTGCTTCAATTTAAATTCCCTGTTACACAAATTTGCGAGTGCCTCGAAATAGAAATGAGTGTGTGTATGTGTGTGTGTGTGTATGTGTGTGTATGTGTGTGTGTGGTTAGTGACGTAAGTGCTGTGGTGCACCTCAAAAGTTTTGGAGCCGTCTGTTTGGCTAAGGGCCCCATTTTGGGGTCTGATTGAGTGTCACGAATTTGGGGCTTGGCATGGACTATTCTGGCCATGGCACGAAATTCGCCTCTCTATGCAATTCTCAGAGATGTAGTGATAAGCGCAGCTTAATTAGGAACTGCTGGACTGCTCATTGCTGCACTCATTGCCAATTCAGTTTAACTGCAGTTATCTTAAGCATATTGCAGACAGATCTCAATATCGATTACCGCAATTATTTTATTTTGTTAATTTACAAGGAAAAATATATTTATTTTCTGGCACAAATATCTAATGGAAAAACACGCAAACGGCCAAAATTGTTAACTTTCAAATCGAAAAATACTTGTGCAAATATTATAAATTACCAACATCAACAATTTATAATGAATAATTCAGCATTGCGGCCAGGGCTTGAATGTTGATTGCATGTGGCTGCATTTAGCCAAATGCCGAATGAAGAACGTCCCGCCCCTCCGAGAATCCACAGAGCTGGTCTGTGGACAAGGTCGGGTTAAAAATCAATTAAAGTTTTAGATGAAAACAAAAACGCAAAAACCACAAAGCTCAACGCACAACAAACACACATGCACACACACGCACTCACACATACGCCCAGCATGGCAAGTATTCTGTGAAAAGTAATGAAATAAAAATTTTCTGATTTAATTTTCCGACGAATTGATAACAGCAGGTACTATGAAGTTGACCCAGTTCGCAAGCAGAAACCACCAGCAGGCGACCAGAAATCAATTTAACCATAAAGTAAATAGGCGAACGCATAGCTCTGCAAACGCATGCAACTTACATATATTGGCCAGATTTTTTAGATAAGCCACAATATAGTATAATTAATTAAGCTAAAATATTGTAAATCAGACAAAGAGAGAGAGAGCGAGACAGGAATAGAGATATAGATAGAGCACGACAGTTGCTGGTTGCCATTAAATTAATTTTATTTATTCACTCCAGCAGTTAATGTTATTTGATAATTACATTAATGGGTTGTTAATAAAGAAAAATGTGATTTAAAAATAGTCTAAGAAATTAGTTAAGCAAGACTAATTTTTATACTCATTCGCGAAGTTATATGAGAATATTGGTTCCGACTTGAAATTTAGAATATAAACTCTCGTCTGATAAAGTAGAATAATTTTCTTAATTAAAGTGCTAGAGACTTAACACTTCCTATATATATATATTCGAGTTGAGAAGCCAAGGTCAAAAAGATATGAAATATATATACGTTCATTAAGGGCGTGGCAAATTGGATAAAAGTGTATCGCCTGCAGTCTTGAAGCTTCCAGCATTCAGACCATCAGAGTATTTTCCAGCGTCAGGCAATTCTTTTTGTCTTAGTATTTTCAAATAAATGTTTTTATTATTTGTGTAGCCTTATTTGACTAGAATATAAAATTCACAATTTAATTTGACATAAATCGAAATATTCGGTATTATATATAATATATATATATATATATATATATATATATATATATATATATATATATATATGTATATATGTATATATATATATATATGTATTATATTTGATTTATGGAGTGTCATTCTATATATAGTATAAGGTATATATAAAATATATGTATACATATATATATGATAAGGTATATATAATATTAGTGGCTGTTTTCTTTAGAGCTTCACAGTTTTGACTCGGCTTTGGCAGCCCATTTAACCGCTGATGGTTGGTTGAGTTTGGTTTGGCATTTCATTATGGCTAGCCCTGCACCAGAGCAACGATTGCAACTGGGTGAAATTTGTAATCGAAATAATTAGACTTTTTGTCGATTTTATAGCGTTTATAATCGTCTATTAGAGCGGCAAATCCTAATAACAATGAATCGTTTCAGACCATATTTATTGAAATAATAATAAAGCTATATAAAACATTCGCTTTAAATATGTTGATAGAATAATAAAATACATAAATATTTATATATACCAAAAGGGTATTAAATAATCTCTAGTAACTGTATTTTTTAACTGTTTTGGTTTATTTTGTTGTTGTTAAGCTAAAAATCAATTTGCTGTTACATAAACATGCATCAATGTCGTCTTCAACGCCGTCGCCATCGTCGTCGTCGTCGTCGTCGCATTGCGCTGTCAGGCCTGGAATGCTCTTTGCTCAAATGTCGAATGCTCATTTCTGGTATAAGATAAGAACCGAACGCTGTAGATTTAAGGCAGAGATTTTTGTAGTTCGAGCTACAAGCAGCTACAAGCGCCAATTAGAACAAGTTGCAAGCACCAGAGCCAATGCACACACAAAAATATTTCACTCATTTTTGTTGCTGTTCAGCTTGTTGGCTGCAGTTGTTGGGCCAGTTGTGTCTGCCTGGCTGTGTTCTCTGATTACAGTCAGTGACATTGAGAATCAGACCCAAACACAGAACACAAAGAGAGAGAGAGAGAGAGAGAGAGTTAGAGAGTTTTAGGGGCTGACATGCTGTTGCTTTACAAGATCATAGATAATAATATTAAATTGGTTAAATGCCGTCTTGGATTACCCAAAGCGCAGACAGCTAAATGTTGTCTCCGATTCTTTTCAATAAATGTATTTAACGACCACCCCGAGTGCATTTCAGTTTTCTTCTGCTTTTCTATTTTCCACGTAAAGTCTTATCTAACATTATTGATATTATATTCAATCTTTTTTCGTGTTTCTTCCTCTTCGTAATTAATACAGATGAAGTTCTCGAGCGCTTAAGTAATTGATTTCGTTGCTTTGTTTTGACATTATTGAATTACTCGCGGACATTTGATTAATTTGCATACGACAACAAATTCGTGATCTAAATTATTTCGTTGTGGTTCTCGCTCAGGTTCTCAGTTCTGGCCTTTTATGGACAATTGTTAAATGTTCCGGCTGCTGCTCGTTGGCTCTGTTTGTTGCCCAAGCCGTGATTGAAGTAAAAGGGCCCTAATGAGCCGCTATAATTCAATGCCTGGCCAAATTTGAATTGCATGCCAGAAATTGTGAAAATTTGCTTGTGCTATTAAAATTTCACCGGAAAATCTCGAAACAATGGTGTGCTGTCGCTGTCTGAGATTCTTTTTGTCTATTTGTCGAAGATCATGAACTCGGCCTGTTTTCAGGCTTTGTTTTTTTTGTTTGCTGATAATTTTGGTAGCACAAATCAATAAAGCAAAACGAATATTTTAAAGTGGAGCTGGCCAAAGAAAAAACCAAGGAAAAAGCGAAAATATTATTGCAATAGTTGTAACACAGGAAAAACGTTTTGGTAGCCACACAGCTTGTTGTTCATATTGTAACGGTTTTTTAAAGGTTTTTCTAAGCGGTTGTTTGCTAAGGGGCTTGGCCAACCAGCCAGGGGGTGGGGGCTTTGTGGATCTTGGCAAAATTATACACTGTAAGAAATTTAAATAACTCGACAATATGATCAACATTTTTTTATTGAATTAATTATTAAAAAAAAAAAATAGTACCAAAATATTAAAAAAAAATTTATAAGTTTGCTGACTAAAAAATTATTGTTAATAATTTTTATATATAATATTATCAACAATTTTGGTAGCCTTGTTTGAGTTTTAAAGTAACCACATAATAATTTGAGAACGAATTCAGTCAATGATATGATTAAATTTTTTACATAATTATTTCTTAACAAAAAGTATGTATATATATATATATATATATATGTTAATATATTTTTTATCAACTTTTTATAAAAGTTTCTGTTTTGTAAACAATATTTAAATAACAAATGGAGCTAATAAGATAATAAAAATTACTTTATTATATAACTTTTTATTAAACAAAATATTTATTAATATTTTGTATATATAATATTATCAGAATGCACAATTTTTGTTTTAGGTTTGATGGTAAATAAACAATAATAATAAATATGTAAATAAGTAAAAATAAATATGTATTATAATAACAATATTTTTTGTTTTGTTAGAATTTATAACTCCATTTAAATATCATATATTTTTTCAGCATGCTTTATTAATATTTAGTATAAATATTTTAAAGACTTCAAACTGGCGTGGCTTTCGTTGTCAGTGAAAAACAATTAAATTTTGGAATCAAGTAAATTCATTTATTTATTTATGTTTACGATTGGTTAATTGTGTCTCAACTGCCATTGAGCTGTTCGATACTGGCTAAATTTCTCATCGACAACAAGGCTGCTTGCCTTCAACTATAAGCTTGCAAATATATTGGATTAATCATTTATATATTTGATATTTATATATTTAAACATGCTTTCAAGTGTTTGAAGTTTTTGTCAAGTGTAATTCTCCGTTTCAACTTTAACTTCAAAGGTAGCCATGGCAAATATTACAACAAATACTAGAGCTATTTTACATTGTTGTTGTTGTTGTTGCTGTTAGCTGTGTTACCTTTTGTGCTTTGCTTCAACTGGCAGAGTCAGCCAAAAAGCGGTCTCTGAAGCTAGCTGCCTGGCTGGCAGTCAGAGCCAAAGCCAATACCTAATTTCATGTCATTAGTTTGTGTGATAACTGTTACCATTGAAAACGAGCCAACAGTGCTGCTTCACGTAGTCGTCATTGTCGTTGTCGTTGTTGTTGTCGACGTTGTTGCTGTTGTTGGTCTGCCTGCCTGCCTGCCTGCCACTGGGAGCGCAAGGAGATGCAGCAATAGCAATAGCAACAGCAACAGCAACAGCAGCCGTAGCAAACGAGCCGCCTCCACCAGAGTAGAGCTATTGAAATCATTTAAACCATTTAGACCATTTAAGCTATTTACAATTTGCCATCATCACGACATTTTCGGCTGCCGCTGGCGGCGTTGGCTTTAACGGCGCTGCCAGCGGCCAAAAGCTGCTGCAGCAACTTGGCCAAAATCAGAGCAATTCAATTGAAAACATTTGTAAAATGTCTCCCTGTGTGTGTGCGAGTGTGTCGCTGTCTGTGACTCTTGACTGTGTCCTATATGAGAGTGCCAGGCACGACGACGACAAAGTTAAGAAGTCAGTGAAAGAGACAAAACAAAAGTAGTTGGGGCAAGAGTGAGGGAGCAGGCGAGTCATATGTCAAAAGGTCAATGCTGATATTTTTGTTGTGATTTGCAGTACGCTGCCGTTGTACAATTTGTTAGCTGCAAAACGTTTGAAATTGCTTAAATGTCAGCTTTCTGGCTGACATTTCTTTTTAGCCAACTCCCCACAAAAACAAAACTAATTGAGCTCACATTTGCATTTGTTTGGAGTTTTCCTGTTGTCATATTAATTAAAATAATGACGGGCAGCCCACACACACACACACACACAGAGAGCTGCACAGACCGCCATGAATCATGCAACTTTGGGGGTTTCTTTTTTGAGTTCTTTTTCTCTTAATTTTGATTGCATTTTGATGCATTCAACAGGCGGCTGGCGGCTGGCAATTTGCATGCGAACCAGTCAGCAGCATCGGCATCGGCAATGGCATCGTCATCGTCATCGGCATCGATGCCTGCAGTTGGTTTGCTGCACGCTTTCAGCTCTCGGCATTGATTGAAAGATCGATTGCTTAGACAAAAAGCCAAATGAATTTCTTCCAGTCGCCAGCTCAATGCTGGCAGTTGGCAGCGTTGATATCAGAGTCAGAGCCGCATCATTGTCTTGCCAGTTGCCCAAAAGCAGCAGCGCACGTAGCTTGTCAAGATTCTTCAATATGCAAATGTGACCAGTGGCATTGCCAACTGTAGACTTGTCTTCGGTCTCCAGGACCTACACCCCCGACCAGGCCATCAACCAACTGGTCGACATCTCCTGCTTTGCTCCGGCTGCGACTGCGGCTGCGCCTGCTTTATCTGCTGTTTTCTTGATTTTTTGTTTTGTGTCCTGCCTTTCTTTCTTGCGCCGTCTTCTGTCATTTGGTTTTGATTAAATTGGCTCAAAATGTTGGCTACTCAGTGGAAAGGCCAGGGCTGGAAACGGAGAAATATATGTTTAAGTTTCGATCAGAACATCGAATAGTAGAGAAACAAATTTTATTATTTTGAACACGTCTTACCTGAAAATTGGAAATTCTTTTTCTAGTTATTGAAAAATAATAATATTGAAAATAATATTATTGAAAAATAGTAATAGTTATTGAAATAATTTAAAGTATGTAACATTTATAAAAATGGGCATTAATTAAGAGGAAATTGGCTATGTTTCAATAGATCTTTTTTTTGATTATCAAAGAGTTTTAAACACATTTGTGAGATGTTTTCTAAATCATTAACAGAGTGAAAGAAATAAAGTACAGAATATGTTTTTTACGTGTGTAATATAAATAAAATAAATATAAATAAAATTATAAATAAGTAAAATTATGTTAATATAATAATAATTTTTTTTATTTAATCAGTTGATGCTGACCTTTTGCCTAAAGTATATAAAAAATTTTTAATAATTTTCTTTCAACTTTTGTTCATCAAAAGTATTCAGACATTTTTTAGATATATAAACTGAATTTATTCCAGCCCTGGTTAGATATTTGATGGCTTTTAAGTTTGATCAAATCCGAATGCAAATTATGATGAGCTTTGCTAAATTGTTGAATAATTAGTGTGTGTGTGCCTGGGCTGTTACTGTAGAATCTTTAAGCATATATATATATATAGATATAGGGAGGCTACATAACAGTACAGGAGCGTTACAAACATTTAATGTGGAAAAACTTTCAACAACATTTTGACTGCACTTGGACTGACCAACGAACTTTTTTGTGCAAAGTCAGCGAGAGTGCGTGAAGTTTGAAACTTTTGCTCAGTGCGGGTGCGACGTCGAGTGTGTGTGTGTGTGAGTGTGTGTGATTGTGAAAGTCATACGGGTTGCCAAAAATTATATGCAAATCTAATTAGTAAATGATTTGAAGCGTGAAATTGAAAAATAATTTTTTCGTTTTCCACATTTCTGTGTTTTTTTCCCATTTGTCGTTTTGTGCGTTTATGCAGATTGTCCAAATGCGCTGAGCTGTAAGTGGCACAGATACAGTTACAGTTGCAGCAAACGGATACAGCCACAGCTATAGATGCCGCAACAGATACGTGTAAATCAGAAAGCATCTGCAAAGAAGCAGCTGAAAATGGCCAATGGAGCTGCGTCAGTGAAGAACAGATATTGTTAATTTAAGCTTAAATTAACGCATTTCATTTAAAAAAAAATTATTTAATTTTTATTAAATTTATTAAAGTAGACAAGAAAATTGCTAATGTTAATTGTATGAGCAAAGCTATGAATTATAGGGCAACATGCAGTATACGAATTTAATTTTTATAGTTCAAAGCTTAGTTTTTCTTGTTTGCACGGCAAATAGTTTAAGAATAAATAAGTAAATACTTTGAGTGCTGGCACAGCTGCCTGGATTAAACAAAAATTAAATATGCGGCTTAGTAAATCAAAAAAAAATGAAATAACAAACACACATCATCCAAATCTTTGGAGCTGGCAGCGTTTAGACTGTGAATGAATAATATGCAGTTGGAAGCGCACGAGTGGAACAAGATTATAAATATTTGTTATATAAGGGCATTAAAATTAACTGAATAAACCTTGTGATTCGAATTAACAATTTAAAAAAAATAGAATTGTAACATTTCATGTTTTATAATTCAGGTTCAAGTGGGAGTATGGTCATCTGCGCAGCTTAAAGGAAATGAATGTTTTCCCAGTAAATGCAACTAGTTAACTTCCATATGACAGTCTAACCTTTAGCGTTAAAGTTAATTTAAAAAGAAAACAATTTATTTAATTTAATTTTAGTTTTTTGTTTAATAACAAATTTTAATTATTACAAATTATTTACTACAAACCGCCTTAAAATCTTCTTTACATTAAGTCTTAAGTCATTTAAGTGAGCATGCGATAATGGGCATCCCTGTATTCCAAATCTATCATCCATATAAATCTTTATCATTGATATAAATTATTTAATTCAGGCGAGTTTCATAAGCATTGCCGTCAATAGCATCTTATAGCTCAGGAGCATCTGAGTAAGTCAATCTGTTGTTCCTGTAGAAAAGTTTCTGTGTGTGTTAATTGCGGCTACGGAGACGCAGATGCTGTTGCTGTTGCTGTTGCAACTTTATGAAGGTGACGAAAACTGAGTTGAATTAAAGCAATTTTCAAATTGAATTGCATTTATGAATAACAATTGGCAACAGCAACAGCAACTGCCATTGCAACACCGCTGATCAGCAGCAAATGCAACTGCGCCTACGTGAATGCGGCTGCTGCTGACGGTAGCCGTTGCACAGTTGCAAATTGGTCCATTTTCCAAATGTGGCGGCTTCCTATTGCCCCGTTGCTGCGTGTGGGTAGTAACAGAGAAGCAGCCTAAATGGCAGCAACAACAGCAACTGCATTATCATCATCATCGTCATTATCATTGTCGCCGTGGCGGTTGTCGCCATCGTATATCATGCGCGCATGTTCGCGCAGCCAGCCTCGACAATAGCGAAGGAGATGACAACATAAACAATCCTAAATGTAATCCAACAGTATCATCAAGTCGAGCGGCACAGCGGCAGCGCAGGCCAGACTAGGCTATAGCCCAGACTCCTGGCACCCAAAAATATGATTGCATACAAATCAGGCAACAGCTTCGTTGGCGGCGACAACGGCCCTGCACAGTGGTCAAACTGAATAATAGCAAACAAAAATTATTCTATTTTAAGCTCTTAATGTGTTTATGGCTTAAAGCTTAAAATGTCGCACAGCTAGCTAGAGCTAGCTTGACAGATTCCTTACAACTTAAGAGGTCGCACAGGAGAGCTAGCTTAAAAGCTTCCCGATTGTCATCTGCTTCTTCAACTTTCTTCTATCTAACATCTTAAACAAATATGTTAAGAATTTGTTAATTGATACATAAATCGTCTTCAGCTTTAATTAGTTAATAATACTGTTCCTATTTTATCTGCATCTCTTCAATTTTATGTGGTGGTTTGACCCACCGTGCATTGGCCACTTGGCAGACAGGCGTGCATTATGCGAAATTCAAATGCCTGACGGCATATTTCACAGCTGTCGCCCCGGCAGAGCAAAACTTTTCACAGCCGCCGGCGTCATCATCCTTGTTGTTGTTGTTGTTGTTGTTGCCCAATATACCCCATTCCATTCTACTGCATCCTCTGCTTTCCATTCTTCATTCTATATTCTGGGATGCACTCCATCGTCGCTGCTGCTGCTGCTGTTGGTGATGGCAATGTTGCTGCGGCGTTGACACTCCCTTTTGGCGCTTGACTGCAATGAAGCATATGCAACGCGCTGCATTAGCGGCAACTGCGGCCAAATTCTCGCTGAAAAATGCGTGCAAATTGTAAGAGTATTGCTTTTACTCATGATGCTGCTGATGCGGATGCTGCTGTTGCTCACTCGTTGCCGCTAGCTATGGCTGTTGATACTGTTGTTGCTGGTGCTCTTATTGCTGCTGCTGCCCCTGCTACGACTGCTTGTTGTAGTGCGTGCAATTGAGCGCCTTGCCACGGGCAATAGGGACATTCACGAGAGACGCACATTGCTCACTGTGGCGCGACTTATTGAGCTTTGCTTTCGGCTGCGTTTAACCGCCCGCCAGGTTGAATGTTAAGTGTCCCGTGTATGACTAAACCCTGTGACTGACTGGCAGGCCCTTAGGCCTTAGATAGAGAATCGCGGCGACACGTTGCATCATCTTCAAATTATGATTTTGATTATTCCTGCTCATTTTATGCCCAATAATTTGCTGCAGTGAATACCCCTGATGTTTCTTACTCTATATACGCTTTGTCGCATATGCCACACGCAAATTGTACGCCAATTTCATAAGCACATTGCCTCACGCATTTAACAGTTGGGCTCTGTCTCTTGCTGTTGATATTGTTGTTGTTGAATTTTGATTTAGTTACGCATGAATTTGGAATCCTACAATGCAGCATGCAGCATGGTTGCATGGTGTATGCCACACTTTAGTCTTACATATATGTGTGTAGAATGCAGCTGACTGACTGACTGACTGCCTAAGTGAGTGACGGGATGGATGCATTAATTGAAAACTGGCTGTGTCGGTAGTCAAGCGTTTATGAGATGGATCTGGAGCTGGGCACCCGCTCATTACGTGCGGCGGTCGCACTGACATGATATGCATATGATACGAGCATTTGTCGCCTCAGTGCGCGGCACTGTCTCGACAGACAGAGAGAGAAAGAGAGAGAGCGAGCGAGAGCGAGAGAGAGAGGGCGTAACACTTCATTTCAATTGTCAGGGCGGGCAAGCAACCCACACACTGCCGGATATACGCTTGCCAATGTCATATTTAATTATACTAACTCAATTTGCTGTAACCGTGCGGCGTCGGTTGCGTAAAGTTTAAGTGCAATTGCCTCGAGTGCAGCAGAAGTCTGATACTCTATGAAGAAAGAACTCTGTGTGTGTGTGTGTGTGTGTGACAGTCTGTGGCATGGCACGGGGCTCTCGGGTCTGGGTGGGCCCGCACGGTCCGCCCATTTTCAAAAGCCAAACGGCAAATTGCCGACACGACATTGCTTAAAAATAAGTAAAGCGACAAAATCACGTGTGTGAATGAGCACTGTAGAGACAACGAACTGTTTATACTCTATATTTTGGTTAGATAAATAAATGGAATTTATATATGTCTAAGACTGCTAAGTCTTTAAGTATTCAATTGAATTATGCTTATAATTTTATTGTACAAATTTAGCTGAAAATATTATAAGAAATAATAAAATAAATGAAAAAAATAAATAAAATTAAACTATATTAGCTTTTATAAATATATTAATAATTTATAAACATTAAAAAATAATACACTTTATACTTAATTTTAATTTGAGATATTTAGACACTTTAAATATTTAAATTGTTTAGATCTGTTATTATTATTAATTTAATTATTTTTATGAGACATTTCTTAAAATTGTGTTAAATATTGGAAGAAGGTACTATCTGGATATTTATTATTTATTATTAATAATATTCTCTGAATAAATAATTTTTTTTAAATTTATCTCTGATCCACTGGAACCCTTCAAAAAAAGCTCTAAAGTTCCTTGATTTCTAGCTGCCTGGAGTTATTTCTTATATATATGATCCTTGTCAGATCTGGTTGCTAAGTTCACTCTTTAGTAGTTATGCCCACAGCAGGCGCTGAAAAGTGTCCGTGTGTAAAATAAATGAGGAAAAGGCATTAAAGAAAGTCATTAATATGCAGCAGCAGACTGTCAGGCGGTAACGGACACAGCGGACGTAGACGACAGACCAAACAGACAGCTGGCTGTAACCGATTCACTCGGCTCACTCGTTGGCTGACTAACTGACTGACTGACTGACTGGCTGGCTGGCTGGACAGCTAGAGCAAGTCGATGGGATGCGATGCGGCAGAGTATCAATTACTTGAGAAAAATTACTTGTCCAACTGCTTTGGGTTCTGCTCTCTCCCATGCATCGGTAAAATATCCGTGTGTGTGGCGTTGGGTCGCCGGCTATGATCAAACGCTTTTGTGGCCCACAACACACACACGCACTCACAACACACGCACCACACACATTGTATAGGTGCCCAAAGACTACGAATTTCGCTGCTTGGTCTCCACTCTGGGGGAAGTCTTAATTTCCTTCTATGCAAACTTGGCCATTTGTCGTTGCGACTAAATGCTCCATTCATAGCCGTGTTTTTTTTTTTTTTGAAGAGGAAACTTCTTTCTTGTTTTTTTAGTTTTTGTTTTTATTTTTCTTGTTTTTTCTACTGGCCTTTAAGCCGCGTGTTTTGTGTTATATATTTTGCACTTCTAAGACATAAATTTAGCTGCGACTGCAGGCACATAAATATGCAGCAAGTAAAGGCACTGTAAAGCGATTTTTAACCCAAGCAGGGCGAGATATATTTGTTGCTGCTGCTGCCGTTGTTGTTGCAAGGGACTTTGTGTCCTGGATACTCTATTAAAGATCTGATCTAAGGGGGCTGACTGTGCTATGGAAACTACTTAGAGTTAAATATGCGGAAAAATTATTTTATTAAAATTATTTTACATGATTGCTCTAGGCTTTCAAGCTATATATATATATATATATATATATATATATATATGTGTATATATATATATATATATATATATATATATATATATATGTGTATATATATATATATATATATATATATATATATATATATATAGCTATATATATATATAGTTATTTTATATAAGTATTTAAATTTTGAAACCGTTTTACTATTTTCCTTATGTATAATAAGAATGAAATGAGCATATAGGAAAAGCAGTATAATATGCTTAAATCAAAATTTCTTAGTTTCACGTATAGTTAAACTGTCGCGAGGTATTCTCATATCGTAGACTTTTGCTTTTTGCGCTTTTTTTGTTGCACTGTTGACGTTAACTCAATGTCGCCGTCGATGCAGAGTGTTGCCTGCCTGCTTGGCTCCTCAGCCGGCTCTTGAGCTGTTTGCCTGCCGCACAGCCTCCTACTGCTCAGTTTGTGGCTGCGGCTCAATGGAATTGTCATCCTGCTGTGTTCCAGTTAGTTGGCCATGCGGCTTTGCGTTGCTATTCTCAATGCGAAGCGATTCGATGTATCTTTGCGCTGTCCCGCTGCTCGTTCAATATTGAAACGGTTTATGGTTTTTAGTAACGCGCCGGGCGGGGCTACACGTACGCCGACTCTAGGCTAAACTTGATTTGATTTCTGCAGTGTCGTTTATTTTTATTTTTTTTGTTCTGTGCAATTTTTGAGGCAAGCAGCGCGACTCCCTTGTGCACTTGTGCGGTGCGTGGCGCACTCGTATCTATAACTGCAAATCTTGAACGTGCCACAGACACATATGCACACACGCACACATGCAGAAACACAGAGATTCAGCGACGCACATGCTCCACAAAGATTAAGCCAAAATCGTACATCAGGCGCGGCAATGCGAGCATTGCAAGCTTATAGCCAAAACTGTGATTTGTATGGCCTGAGCGTGTGGCAGGCAAAAACCGGCTTCGAGCTTCACTAGCCGTGTATAAAACCCAGCAACTACCCGCAATTCCCGCCTCCACTGTTCGCTCACTGCCAGCTGCCTGGCATATTGGGTGGCATGGCAAACATTAATAATGTCAAAATTGAGACACTCGAAATGAATTCTGTGTCACTTGTAATTAAAGAGCAACGCTTGCGGTCATAAATTTCTAACATGCATCAATACAACCAGAGCAGCAAACATCAATACGAATACACAACATGTTGCCCAAAGGAACAGACTTTCTTTCTAGAAATATATCTATTTATAAGTACATATATATGTATAAGTTAACTTATAACACTTAGTTAGCTTATAACACTTAATGTTAGGTATTATTCAACACTTATTATCGGGTGCTAGACAAGTTAAGGAACAGCCCTGGCAAGGGCAACTCTACTTACGCCGGTGAGGCTATGATTTGTAAAAATATAGATCAGTCTCGTGTTTTAACTCGTACTGATAGGACATGCTAAAAATTGGTGTCATATAAGTAAAACTAAAAATAGTGAATATAATAAGAAAAACCAATAAAATTAACTGTTTCGATTATTCAAAAAAGAACAATTAAAAGCAGGGTTAAAAAGCGTTCTTCCAGTAAACCGCTTAAATAAATATTCACTCCGTCATTTGCTCGTTAAATGGCTTATTTCATTGTCTGAGCCCGAGGCCAGCAATAAGAGGCACAGTCGCCTCTCAACCTAACTTTCAGTCACCACAGGACTGGAAAACATATAATTGGCGCCCAACGTGGGGCGGACTCCACAACCAACAACAATTAAGACAGCAGCGCGGGAGCTGCAATTGACAGATCTTATAAAGGGATTTTTTTTTTGTTTTGTGTTAGTTGAATCTTGTAAGTGGATACTCTAGCCAAAATTTTTCTTCAAACACAAAAAGTGTTAAAATTTATTTTATAAAAAAATAGCTAGGACTAGCGAGTATTTTATATTGCAATTGCATGTAAAAAAAAAAAAAAAATTAATGATCAGAACCAAGTGAGAGTGACTACTTTGGGAATTTTAGTGGCAGCAATTGATCATTCAGATCGTCAATAAAATTACATTGTGTTACTTTCTGTGTGTCTGAAGTTGTGCATGCAGTTCTCGTAGTTCAGAACTGCGACGTAATTCGACCCATCTTCTGACGGCCCGTTTTATTTTTCGCGACCACTGACCTGCGCATGTCTCGGTTCAACCAATATAGAAACCCTCGCAGGCAGTCTAGCGACTCAGATTCCGACTGTGTAATTCCCCCACCATCAGGTAGAATGGATGCAGATCAGCTTACGGAAATAATAAGGACGGCTACTAGCAAAGCTTTAGCCGAACAGGCCGCTGTAAACCAGCAGAGGGAACATGTATTAACTCAACGAATTAATGAGTTAGCTGAACAAATAGCGGTAGCAAACGTTGCCGCCCCACAAGTAGTAGCGTATGCTGCTATAGGAATTAGGAACGATATTCACTGTGACGAGCCACTAGATGCCGTCAAATGCTTACCTGAGTTTGCAGGGGTACAGGAATCGTATGTATCTTGGAGGCAGGCAGCATTAGCCACTTACGAGATCTTCAGACCGTATAATGGCAGTTCTCGTCATTATCAGGCCGTCATCATCATAAGAAGCAAGATTAGGGGCCCCGCAGACGCGGTGCTAGCCTCATTTGGTACTGTGCTGAATTTTGATGCGATAATAAATCGCCTAGATTTCACATACAGTGATAAGAGACCAATTCATGTCATTGAACAAGAATTAAGTACCTTGAGGCAAGGTGGCCTGTCCCTGCTTCAATATTATGATGAAGTAGAGAAGAAACTCGCTCTTCTCACAAACAAAGTTAATATGTCATATGAGCCGGCTTTAGCAAAGGGCCTATGTGAAAAATTCCGCGACGATGCGTTGCGTGTGTTCATATCGGGTCTCAAGCGCAGTCTAACAGATGTGCTCTTTGCAGCAAAGCCCAGAGATCTGCCTTCAGCGCTAGCTCTCGCGCAAGAGGTCGAGTCGAATCACGAAAGGTACTCATTCGCGGCTAATTTTGCAAAAAGTCTTGAAGACAAAGAGCGCAAGCCGCATGCAAAAGCGCAGGGTCACCAATATGAGAGGTATTCGCATCAAGCCGAAAGACAAGCTAGCGGTACAAAGAATCCGCACTTTAGCAAGCAAAACAGGGCCCCATTTCGGACTGACCCACGAAGCACCAGGCAGCACAACAATAATGGCGCACCAGTGCCCATGGAGGTCGATCCTTCCTTTTCAAGGGTAATGCAGCCCACTCAGGCCCTTGCTTACGCGAACAGGAAGCACCCCGCATCTGACCGCACAGGCGGTCTGAGAAAGCAGCAAAGGTTGAATCACGTCACGCAAGGCGCGGGACAGGGGGCAGAGGTGTGTGCTGATGCTGCCTCCAGCGCAGCGGCACAAATCAATGACGTTATTAGTTATAACTCTGATGCCCTTAATTTTTTAGGAGTAAATCCCTTCTACCCGTCATCAGACGAAGAGTAGGAGGGACTCACATGCAATTCCTCATAGACACGGGCGCGGCCAAGAATTTCATTCGGCCACATAAAGGGTTGAAAGGCGTCCGCTCGGTAGAGTCCCCCTTCAAAATTCACTCCATTCACGGCGAGACACAAATTACACACAAATGCTTTGTTTCAATGTTTGGGTTAAAAGCAACTTTTTTTATTCTGCCGGACTTATCAACCTTTGATGGGATTATAGGCCTTGACCTGCTAAAGCAGGCATCTGCTTCGCTTTGTTTAGCTTCAGGACAACTTAAGTGGGGCACGGAGGTCGAACCAATCACCTTCCACAAATGCAAAAATGTAAATTTCACAAATGTAGACTGTGCAGACGCATCCCCATTAGTTAGAAGTTCTTTTTTGAAAATGCTGAAGACCAGACAAAAGGCCTTTGCAGACCCAGACGAGGCGTTGCCGTATAACACATCAGTCGTGGCTACCATTAGGACTACAGACGAGCAACCGATCTATGCCAAGCTTTACCCATATCCAATGGGAGCGGCTGATTTCGTTAATAAAGAAATCAAAGATCTACTAAAGAATGATATAATTCAAAAGTCCGTCTCTCCCTACAATAACCCAATATGGGTAGTAGACAAGAAGGGCACTGATGAAGCGGGCAATAGGAAAATGAGGTTGGTAATGGACTTTCGTAAACTTAACGAAAAAACCGTGCCGGACAAATACCCTATGCCAAATATATCAATGATATTGGGGAATTTGGGGAGAGCCAAATTCTTTTCAACATTAGACCTCAAGTCTGGTTATCACCAGATCATACTCGCTGAACGCGACCGTGAAAAAACCTCTTTCTCTGTGAACGGGGGGAAATACGAGTTCAAAAGACTCCCCTTTGGATTAAAGAATGCAGCAAGCATTTTTCAAAGAACCATCGACGACATACTGCGAGAGCAGATTGGCAAATTTTGCTATGTTTATGTCGATGACGTAATCATCTTTTCAGAAGATGAGGAATCCCACATTAAACACGTGGATTGGGTCCTAAAAAGCTTACACGAAGCAAACATGAGGGTCTCCGTCGAAAAGTCACGTTTTTTTAAGAAAAGCGTGAACTTTCTTGGTTTCGTAGTCACCAGCACTGGCACCACGACGGATCCTGAAAAGGTTAGGGCAATACAGGAGTATCCAGAACCAAAAACGCTGTTCGAGGTTAGATCATTTCTAGGCCTCGCAAGTTATTACAGATGTTTCATTAGGGACTTCGCCGCAATAGCAAGACCCATCTCGAATATCCTGAAGGGTGAAAATGGAACAGTCAGTAAGCATAGGTCCAGAAATATAAAGGTTCAATTCTCTGAAGTGCAGCAGAGGGCATTTCAGAAGTTGCGCGATATTTTGTCATCCGAGAATGTAATGCTCAGGTACCCCGATTTTAAGAAGCCATTCGATCTAACGACCGATGCTTCGGCTCACGGCATAGGTGCAGTTTTGTCTCAAGAGGGTCGTCCTATAACAATGATTTCAAGAACATTGAAGGACAGTGAGGTTAACTATGCAACCAATGAGAGAGAGTTATTGGCCATTGTATGGTCACTTGCCAAATTAAGGCACTATTTGTATGGGGTGAAAGACATTAATATCTTCACTGACCATCAACCCTTGACCTTCGCAGTTTCGGAATCTAATCCAAATGCGAAAATCAAAAGGTGGAAAGCGCGCATTGACGAGTCTAATGCACGTATCTTCTATAAACCTGGCAAGGACAATCTGGTTGCGGATGCCTTGTCAAGACAGCAGCTCAACGCTATAAATGAGCAAGAAATTGAGTCCTGCGCAGCAACGATCCACAGTGAGGTATCTCTCACCAACACCATTGAGACGACAGACAAACCCTTGAACTGTTTTCAAAACCAGATAGTGCTAGAAGAGGCGCGTTTCCCCTTAAAACGAAGTTTTATTCTTTTTGGAAATAAGAAACGCTACTTGATCAGCTATACATGCGTCGAATCGCTGCTAGACGAGCTCGAAGATGTAGTCTCACCCAAATGCGTAAATGCTCTCCACTGTAATTTACACACGCTTGCAATGATACAAGATACATTGGTGCGAAGATACCCAGCCACAAAGTTCTGGCATTGCAAAAATCGCGTAGTGGACATATTTGCGGTTGGAGAAGGAAGGGAAATCCTCACAGTCGAGCATAATAGGGCCCATAGGTCTGCACAGGAAAATGTTAAGCAGGTACTCTCCGAGTACTACTTTCCACGGATGGCAAAAATTGCCAAGGAAATAGTACAAAACTGCAAAACATGTGCTAGGGCTAAGTATGATAGACACCCCAAAAAACAAGAGCTTGGAGAGACACCGATCCCCTCACATGTAGGAGAGATGTTACACATGGACATTTTCTCCACTGACAAGAAATACTTTCTCACTTGCATCGACAAGTTCTCTAAGTTTGCTATCGTCCAACCGATCGCTTCAAGAACCATTGTGGATCTGAAGCCAGCCGTAATGCAACTTATGAATTTTTTTCCAAAAGCCAGATCCATTTACTGTGACAATGAACCGTCATTGAATTCAGAGACCATCATGACTATGCTCACAAACAACTATGGGGTCAGCATTTCAAATGCACCACCATTGCATAGCATATCGAATGGACAGGTTGAGCGCTTTCACAGCACTCTGTTAGAGCTAGCCAGATGCATAAAGATCGACAAAGGCATAAATGACACCGTAGAAGTCATTTTACTGGCCACAACCGAATACAATAAGTCGATTCATTCGGTCATCGACCAGAGACCAGTTGATGTGGTTCAGGCGCACTCTGATGAGCCACAAGAGAAGATAGAAGAAAAGATCAGAAACGCTCAGACGACGCTCAGAGCTAGGGAGAACGCAAAGCGGCAGAATAGAGTCTTCGATGTTGGTGACAAGGTTTTGGTCAAGTCCAACCGACGGCTCGGAAACAAACTCACACCTTTATGTGTCGAGAAGGCCGTGGAAGCAGACCTGGGGACCGAGGTCCTCATTAAAGGAAGGGTGGTCCACAAGGACAACCTAAGATAACTCCCTTGTTTTTTTTATTACACCTTTTATTATAAGCCGCTAGGCAATTTAGAATAAGTTAGATATAGTTTTTCAATTTACCTTTAGCCACTTGGCATAATTTTTATAAAACATTTTGGTGGCGGGTACACCCGATGCCGGTCATTTAGAGTAGATTAGGTCCACTGAAATGCGACTAATGAATGCCAACAGTAGACGGATAGAAGTAAACACTGAGGTTCAAGACCAGCTTAACCAGTTAACATTTGCTGTCAATGGAGTTCTCGGGATAGCCAAAACTCACAAATTGATTTATTTATTTGAAACACTGAAACACTGTCCAGAAACAGAATGCGGACGATCGAGTTGCAAAGTTTAATGCTTGCTATTACTCTCGCGAAGGCTCATTGTTAGCCCAAACATTTTGGACTCCTCAGATTTAAAATCAATTTGGCTAGAGGAATCCATCAACACTATACATTTTATAACCAAATTCCCAAAAATTAAAAAAGCCTGCAGAAAAATTACGATTTATCCTGTCGTCCACAAGAACCAGCAACAGCTCTATTCGCCCCATAGTTGGATGCTAAGCCAGAACCACAGCATGCAAATCTACAAGCGGAATCGTTGAGGAAACCCCCTTGTTCACGGCACCACCACCAACAGTAGAAGCTCATCAGCCAGCAACAACTAACGAACTCTTCGCGGCGGCAGAGCCAAGCGACTCTTCATCCATACTAGAACCAAGTTGCTCCAACCGCTGCCCATCTCTGTCGACACCTGCCACGGCTGCCGGCTCATCCTCATCCTCATCGGCAGCGGCGTCACGTCAACTGCAGCTGCCGGCATTGTCGGCAGTTGCCGCACGGCAACAGCAGCTACTGCTGAACGGCTCTCTGAAGAGCAAGACGAAGACATTTCCTGCGTATCGAGCATCGGTGCGCAGCGAGAGCGACGACAAGGAGTACAGGGCGGCTAGCAGCAGCAGCAACACGATACCGACGACGGGCAAAAGTCGGCCAAGATCAGCGGCAAGAACTGTAACAATCTGCTGCACAACGCCGGCAATAAGCTAAGCGTGAGCAGCAACTCCTTCGGCCTATACGCAGCATCTGGCATCATCGCCCAAGAGCCCTGTCTCCAGCAACGGCCATCTGAACAAATACTGCCTGACGGACTTGACGCGCCGCAAGGCCGAATTCAATCGCCAGCTGAGCGCGCCGACAGACTACACACATCACTCGTCCAGTAACGGCTCATAGCATCGCTGGAGTGGTGGGACACAGTCATCACGGCCATCACGGGCACGTGCACGGCCAGTCATCGACGGCGCCAGCCACACTCAAGTCGCTGCAGCTGCACAACTTTGGTGTGCATCATCCGATGCCAAGGCCCACGTCCACGTTGTGCACCAACAGCTTCAACAGACGCCACATACGTAGGCGCAAGAGCAAGCTTAGTAAGCGCCTGCTGAACGGCGATAGCGAAGAATCAGTACGCTGCTCATACTGCTCCGTATTGAATGTGAATGAGAACGACTTGCGGATTTCATTCGAGAACACCTGCACCGACTCGCTGGTCACCGCTGCTAATATGCGACCAAGGAACCGAAATGGTGCACTTTGATGATGTGTCGTTGTACGGCACTCCGAAAGAGGAGCCATATGCTGTGCTTTAATCTGCATTGGCCTCACTCTTTGGTGGATCATCGACGCAAAGAAGTCCGCGAAGCACTTGCGAGGAGTCGTCGCTGGAATTGGGTCGGTCGAGGACGACCTTACACTTGAGGGGGGGGTAGTTAACTTATAACACTTAGTTAGCTTATAACACTTAATGTTAGGTATTATTCAACACTTATTATCGGGTGCTAGACAAGTTAAGGAACAGCCCTGGCAAGGGCAACTCTACTTACGCCGGTGAGGCTATGATTTGTAAAAATATAGATCAGTCTCGTGTTTTAACTCGTACTGATAGGACATGCTAAAAATTGGTGTCATATAAGTAAAACTAAAAATAGTGAATATAATAAGAAAAACCAATAAAATTAACTGTTTCGATTATTCAAAAAAGAACAATTAAAAGCAGGGTTAAAAAGCGTTCTTCCAGTAAACCGCTTAAATAAATATTCACTCCGTCATTTGCTCGTTAAATGGCTTATTTCATTGTCTGAGCCCGAGGCCAGCAATAAGAGGCACAGTCGCCTCTCAACCTAACTTTCAGTCACCACAGGACTGGAAAACATATAATTTATATATATATATATATATACAGATATATATATGTACATGTATTTTTCATCATTGGCTTTTACGCATCGCCGATTGAATTGTCCACTGAGCAAACAGAAAACTTACAAATGTTCATTTGTATCTGGAGGCTTGTTTTCCTCTTGTATTTTTTTATTTATTTATTTTTCTAAAGCCCACATTTGTCAAAAGGCGAATTTTCCACACTTGACGGCACACGTCTGCTTCAGTTTTTGTTGTTGATTTTGTACTTTGCTCTCCCTCTCTCTTTCTCTGTGTGGGTCACACGTGTCAAAGGTGCGCATGTCGACTTGGGCCTCACTGTCTGACTAATCGAGCATTCAATTTTTTAATGAAAGCGTATTAATACTTGACGCTAAGTAAAGTCTTCTAGTCAAGTTGTCTCGTCTCGAGTGTGTTCGGGCATCTGTTGCCTTTCTGTTTCTTTCTGTTTGATTAGTTCAGCTTCCAATATGTTGTATTTGTTATCGTCTATTTATAAAGTATTTTTTTGTTTTTTGACAAGTGAAACATTCTGTGGACTTTCGCTATGGCATGAGTTATGATAGAGAAACAATCAAGTGAAAGTGCAGCATTTGGCCAAGAAAACAAAGAATAGTTAAAAACAAATCAAATTGTTTTATATATTGTGAAAATTTTAATAAATTAACAAAAGTGAAAAAAAAATGTTAAAAAATTTTAGAGCTTTAAGAATAAATAAAATTTACTTTCTAAGCTAAGATGAGACTTCCCATTTATGCATTGATATAGCACACGAATTAATATATTCGATTTTTTTATTATATAAGGAGTGATTTACAAAGTCTAATATTTTTAACTCAAATTACTCCTAAATATCTAACATTATTGTCTCAATAAATAAATTATTATAATTTTTTATAAATACATAAATCAATCGGACATCTTTTTTGATAAACATTTCGTAAACAAACAAAAATATATAATGAAAATGTAAATATAAATCAAATAAAATAATTTTGATAAGGCTCTAATATGCTTAAAAAATATGCTAAAATGAGGACAGCTGCAATTAATAAGATTTACCCAGAGTAGAAGGCAATTAAATTAGGGTATATCCATATATGTATATACCTAAATATCTCTATAATATAATCCATGTATATATATCGAATAATCTGTATAGTGCCTTCGAGCATATAGAGGCCAGAGTGATGCACTGTGCGAGCAAATGAAAAGCAATGCAAATATGCACAAGTTAAATATCATAGAATTGGCCACAAGTGGGCAACCAGCCAGCATTTCAAAAGCTAACATAGCTTACGGCCAGGCTTTAATGCCAACGATTTGCGGCCTGATTAGGCCAAAATGATGCATCACACACAAAAACAGAAACACACAGTGAGACAGAGAGAGAGAGAGAGAGAGAGAGAGGGAGAGGGAGACAGACCAATCAGTGGGCAGGCAATGTGATATGATGAGCAGGGTTAGCCAAGAAGCAGGGGAGCTAAAAACACACGCAGCGCGAGTTAAATATATGCGCTCTGTGGGCTCCAGTGTAAGCGCAGATGTTAGATAAGAAGTTGGGGCCAAAAGAATGGAGAAAGATGGTAGACCATTTCATAGTTAGTTTTGCCAATTTCAAGGAAACTGCTGCCTGCATAAGGGCCACAGCAGCAGCAGCAGCAGCAACAACAACAACTGCGTAAGAAATGTGGCAGCAGCAACTCGCACTCTACTTATGGTAAGCAAATACGTAGCAATAGTTGTTGTCTTGTTCTTGTGCTTCATCACAACTATGAATAATCCAAAATTTGCAAATACAAGCGAGCCAGTTGCATTGCTCGCATTTCTCGACAACAGCCGCAGCAGCACCAGCAGCAGCAGCAGCAGCAGCAGCAGCTTTTGAATGTTGCAAATCTTTGCCACTTTATCTCAGTGGTTTCTCATTTTTCTTCTATCCAAACTGTGGCTCTGTCTGCCTCCCTCTTTTGGAACTAGCTTCCCCCTGCCGCTCTGTGTTTGCAGCATATTTGCGGAATGGCTCAGCAGTCGAAGCATCCTCACAGTTGAGTGAGTAGTTTGGTTAGCTGTGCAGCCACAGCCACAGAACATCAGCAGCAGCAGCAGCAGCAGCCGCTTTTGTTCATCCAGATTTCACTGATAAGCATTTAAATGAGGCTCTGTTGCAGTTTGGACTTTCGGCTCACTTGTAGAGCCTCGAGAGACCGTGAGGGGTGCTCGTGACTATTGCCTAGTGGTCTTCTTCTTCTTGTTGTTCTTCTTCTAGTTCTTGTGTTGCTCTTGTAATATCTTGTACTATGTACAAATATGTGTGCGTATTATACAAATACTGCACTAGTTTTGTTATAGATTTGTGTAACTGGGATGTAACCTTGGCAGCATATAGAAATTTAGATGGCGCACAGTGGGGCAAAAGTGTGCAAGCAATTATATGTGATACATTTTTTAATAGATGTTATAAATCTTTAGCTATTTATCTAGTTAGTTATCTATTTTTTTGACATTGAAAAGTTGGGATAAAATCTGAAAATGTTCATTTTCTTATATTGGCATATTTTATATAGAGACAATATAGATTTAGATAGACTTTAGTTTTCAATGTACCCTTCATAATCCATTGCTCCACTGTGCAGTCATATTCTATACAAGCAACCAACATATATAGCAAGACTGTGGGACGGACATGCATTGCCCATTTCTAAGTAAAGAAATCGAAACCGGCCAGAAAATAAAATATATAGAAGAAAATCAGTGCAGCGTTGGAAAAAAACAACTAAAAGACGCTGGCGGGCATGTGTGAGGGGGCCAGAGAGGGGAGCAGCAGGTCGAGGCAACTGGGCACTACAATAAGGCAATTCCTTGGTATTTAGTGCGCAGCAAGCCGTGTGGAGCAACTGCGGCAGCAACAAATGTACTTACGACTGATATTATGATTATTATTATAGTCAACCAGGCGGACATGGAGGCGGGAAGGCAGAAGCGGCTGCCAGTAGAAGGATGCGAGAAAAAAAAACAAAGGCAAAGACAATAAATCTGCAGCAGCTTCTTTTCAGCGGCAAATGAAAATGTTTTGAAAGCGAATGCAGGCAGCAGCCGCAGCAGCAGGAGTCGAAGCTGGAGTACAAGTTGGAAAGCTGCAGCATGGAGAATCGCTTGAGGTGCACAGATGCATACCAGCTGATAAGAAATATCTCATATTTTTGCTTCGCCTTGGCGGCTGCTGCTGCTGCCTTCGCCTGGACTTGCAGCGAGAGTGAGCCCTTAAAAGTAGTGCAGGTTGCTGCAAGTCTTGCGCTGACCGTCTACAGGTTGCCAACTCTTTGGAGCTGCCAAGTCGTGGCGTTTTTTTTTTGCAAGCGCGTTATCGCTGCACAGCCGCATAAATAATGCAGCTTAAAGAGCAGGTTGACGCCTACAAAAACAACGCCAACAACAACAGTAGAGCAAAAAGGTAGCTACAAAGGAAAAAAAGAATCAAAGCTGCCAGCTGAAGCATATGCTTAAGTAGTTGTTACGTTTTGGCATTTGTTGAAGTACCTGGCGGTGATTAAGTTGGCCAACGTATTGGCAGCCTGTTCAATAACTTGGCCCAAAAGAAAGATGCACCCAAAAAAGAGGAGAAAAGTAAAAAATATACAAAGAAATAATTGCAGCTGAAAATTGTTTGCTTCGTTATTTATAACTTTGCACTCGCGTTGTGCCTGTCTGTGATTTCAATTAAAAAACTGCCCAGCAAATGCGCATAAAAAGCGAACAAGTTGCCAAGCCCACGGCTCAAGCAGCAGCAGCATTTATATACACTATAGATACACTACCTAGCGCTTGATGAACTTTTAACAGTAGAAAATTACATTAAATAGGTAGAAAACGCAGAGTAGACCAAGCAGATACCCCTTAATGAGCGGCAGTTGAAGCATCGGTAGACAGTATATGAGTTATATAGATGATAGATAGCTAAAGTATGCATAAAGTTTATACTTATAAAATATATCGTATATATCTAGCATTGGGTCTAATAAAAATAATATCCAAAATGTATAACAATTTTTAACAATTAAACAACCTGTGTTAATTCTCACATTTTAATGACTACAGGGTATAAATAGTGCCTGTGACAAGAAGAAGAGTAGCCACAGCAACAACAACAACAACAACAACTATGCAGTTATGTTTTTTTTATGACAATTTCTTCATTTTAACGGCGCAGGCCCGGTCGGTCGCTCGGACCGAGGCTGCGGTCCAAGTTGGCGCTTCCGTTGCCAATGCCACTTGGCTTGGCGTTGCCCAAACCCAAAACGTAACCCAGTCCTAGCAATTATACCAACTACAACAACAGCAGCAGCAGCAGCAACAGCAACAGCAACAACAAATATTTTACGAGGCAGCATTTCGAACTCCATTAGCTGCAGAGTTATGAAAGTTTTATTGCATTCAACGTGCTTTTTGTGCCTCCCTGTCTCCTGTTTCCTGTCCCCCATTCATTGGACAAGAAGTCATTGGCATTGCGCCGGTTCTTCTCCACTCTTGTTGTTATTGCTGTTCTAGAGTCAACTACATTGGATATCTATATAGCAGAATATGGCCACAACATGGACAGCGACATATGTATTGGGTAGCCTGGCTAATGACTTGTCGTTAAGCTTTCACATCAACTGTTGTTTTTGTTTAAGATATGTACATAAGTGTGTGAGTGTGTGTGTGTATGTGTGTGTGTGTGTGTGTGTGTGTGTGTGTGGCTCTGTCTGGCATCTATTACTTCTTTTTATATATTTTATGATATGCACTCTGATCGCTTAGCAGCTCCTCCACGCCATAATCAATTGAAATTTTTAGCACTTAAGCCATATATACATCAAGCGCCAAATGTGACTGAACCCACAGCCCAACGGCCTCTTTAAGCATATTTTATGACAAATTGTTCATTTAAATGTCATATATTTGAGTTTAATGAATAATTTATAGAAATTCTTACGGAATTTTTATTGTCTTAGTTAAATTGGTAATTTCCTTTTCATTATATTGTAGCTTATATATTATTTGTTGGATATAGGGTGTGTGTTTTAGAGTTGCACAATTGTGCCCTTAAATTCACAACATAAAATGCATTTCATTGATTTCAAATATATATTTCTTTGTTTTATTATGCTTCAAATTCGAATTACTTAAAAAACATTTGATATTTTATTTGCTATATACATTTTTAAACTCGTTGAGTCTTTTCAGATTTGTTGTGAACTTTTTTATTTAATGTTGCAGAAAGTGTATTTAGTTTACAAAATTCATATATATTTATATAAGCTTAAAAGCATATATTTTCAATAACGCGCCAAAATATACGTATTACAATTTAATTCTTTTTTTTTTAAGTGTAGCCAGTGTTGTGCCTTCTATGTAAAAAGGCTGTACGCTATCGAGTGTTTCATAGTTTTTTCAGTGTATTGCAAAAATGATGTACAAATTTGGTTAAAGTGTAACAACTTGTATGTCGCATACAGCTGAAAAAATTTAAATTTCTTCGGCTAGTAGTAACTAGTTAAATTACAAAATTTTACAAAATATATATTGTAATTTATTCATGTATTTATACTGAACACTCTGCATATTAAGCGTGCTACATATATCACTTAAGTGATCTACCTATAGTAGGGAGTTTCCTATGGCAAATATTAGTCATATAATTTCTGCCCATCCTCTGCTGTTCACATTTAGGTCTAAGACTGTAAAATTAGCATATTCCTTGTTGGGAGGGCACATTCCACACATACGCACAGGCAACACACGCACAACTGATTTACAATCTGAACTACACGATCAATTACAACACCACACACACACACACACACGCACAGTGTTTGGGGCTTGGCCCTTGCGCATGCATTTTAGGGCGTGGTGGCAAAGTCGCACAAGAGGCTCATATTTTTGCACACGATGACGCGAGCAATGATCATGACGATGATAATGATGACAATGATGATGTTTATCGTGGTCGATCATGATGTTCGGCTGGCTGTTGCACTGATCACAATCAAGAGACGCCGCCGCGTTGCCGCCAAGTGATTATTGTAATGATAATGAAACAAGTCGAGTAACCTAGCAGATCGCCGTCTCTCTCTCTCTCTCTGCCTCTCACTCGGTTTTGCTAGTCAATCTGTTGTCGGCCAAGTGTGCTTGCAACATGTGTCGCGTGCATAATTACCAGCCCGATCGGACGCAAAAGGTGTTTGCCCAGTTTATCTGCCGACCAAGTTTCCCCCTCCGGCCGATATGCAGTCCTCTGCACCGTTATGGTTCACGCTGATTTGTACACAACCTTTGTTGTTCTGGCTCCTAATTAAGTCATAAAACAGAGGATGCCGCAAAAACAAACAAATAACTTTGCTACACCGACTACCTGCCTAGTGCCTGCGCTCCACTGCCGCCCTTTATTATCCGCAGCGAGTTCCTTGAGGTAATGTGTGTGCCTGTTTATGACTGCTATGTGACTTTTAATTGCCAGCTGAACTAAAGCTCGCAGATAGCCACAAAACAAGAGCAACAATCGCCTTTGCATATGGCCCAGATAATGCTACAATTTCGCTTTGAACTTTCGTCTCTCTGCTCACAACATTTGCTGGAACTTTTACTTAAGTATCTCAAGAGTTTTTCTTTGCTGTGGTGTGAACCTGTTGCATTTGGAATGCCAACTGTTGACGGACGGGAATTCGGAGATATTTTTAGCACATTTCATAATGCTGCTATTAAAGCGGAGACAAAGTCTGTAATTAGTTGAGTGTAACAATAAATAGATCAGAGGAAAATGTGGAATGCAAGTGCTTTGCTTGTGCTCATGCAAATGATATGTGTGTGCACAAAGAATCAGAGTTTTCATCAAGTTTTCGAGTGGGTTTCTCTTTATGCTATTTAGCAGATCTACTTTAGACAAACGTCTGCGAAAGATACTTAAATATATGTCTGTGTGTGTCTCTTGGGCATACGTAATTCACAGCTGAACAAGTGCCTGACAACATCGGCTTCTCGCTGCTCACAAGCTCAACCTAAGACTTGGCATTTCAGTCAGCAGACACCAGGCAACCAACAACAGCAACAACGTCCACATTGTCGACATTTACGAGTGCTAAGCAGCTCAGACACACAACCGTTGTAGTCAAGACACCCACCACTCAAAGAGACAGGCAACACACAGTGCAACGGACCGACTGGCAAAAGTCAGTCATTGTTATTGTTGTTGGTTTAATTTTATTCTTTTTTGTTATTGTCTGGAGCCGCAAGAAAGGCATTTTGATGCACGTTCACGCAGTGAAACGGGTATATTGGTTTTGAGTATGGGTAAAGACTGACAAAGCTGGCATGAAAATCGGGTAATATATATAAAATCTTGGGTAAGCTTGACTGATACGATTCAGTGAAAGCGTGATGAGTATATAGACCATAGAGCATCTTTAGTTAGAATCTCATAAGATTGACAACTAACTCCTACTTAGTTTAACGAAGAATAAAATAAAAACCTCTAGGCACGTTATAAATTGCAGAAATTATACGTTCCACCGCTGCTGCTGACTTTGTCTACAGATAAACCTTTAAATAATAAGATCTATTCACATTTTAAAATAATTTACAGTTGCAGAGTATTATGCAGTCGGTCACGCTCAACTGCTGTATTCCTATTTGTTATTTTGTTTGTTTGCCATGAGCTGAGCAGCGTGTTGCAAAAGAAAATTAGAAAGTACGCACTTGAAAAGTGTCTGTGTTTATGTCTGGCAGCGGCTGCTACTCGGCTGCATCCTGGCCCGAAAAAGCAAACGCATGAATAGTTTAATTAAAATTTGCCTTTAAGCTGACACCAACGACAACGAGCACAGCGACAACTTCCTGGCAAAGAAAAAAAAAAAACACGAAAAGTGAAAAACGAAAAACGAATAACGAAAAACTTGTTAAAGTTTTCTAATTTTCCCAGCTGACGACAAGTGTTTAGCTACAGTTTTTGCCCGTTTACTTTGCGAAAACCCTTAAATCTTGTAACCTTTCATTTCTAACTAGGCTTTAGAAAGTTTAATTTAAGTTTTTCATACCTCTCTCTCTCTCTAACTATCGCCTTGAGTCGGCGAAAATCAAAGCTTTATTAAAAATTATGTTATTTGGCGCTCGGTAGCCAAGTCAAATAGCATTCGATTGTTTTATATGGGTGTGCCTCATCTATAATGTGGCCCGAGCGGCTGATCTGTGGTTTTGTTCGTTGCCAAAAAAAAAAATAAAATAAAATGAAAATAAAAAAATAAACTGAACACAATAATAACTTGTAATAAAGTTCAAATTTGTTTAGCGCGCTGTTAAATGCCTAAGCCAAATGCGCATTTAACCAAATTTGGCTAAAATCCTAACAAATGTGATGATTATAAATAGTTGTTAGTTGGCTTTTTAGTTAAGAGAATTGGCTCAAATATCCGGCATTGCTTTAATGTGATGTGACAGATGCTGTATTAGCTTAAGATCTGTCATAAAATATAAATAAATATTTTTCTTTAGACCTGCCTGCGTTAGTCTATTAACACTGACATTAATAGAGTCTCCTCTTCATTAGCTTCAACCACAATAACCGACATTAACAACAGCAGCATCAGAAATGCTCATGTTTTTTATATGGAATTCAAGAATTTTCTTTACGTGTAGCCTCAAGTTGAAAAACCGCAGAAATCATTAGACCGAGTGTTAAAATCTTTGACCACAATCAAAAGCGAAACGATTTTCAGCTATAAATCAATGGACAAGAGAATAAAAGCCAAAAATAATTATTGCAACTGCTTATGACATTAACAAATAGCGAATTGTAATAAACATAAAAACTAACAACAAGAAATGAACAAAATCTGAGACTACAAATTGAAATTTATTTTATTTTCCATTTCTCTGTTGAGGGAGAGGAAATGTAGCACAAGTCTCTAAAGAGTTGTCGACGCTCCCTATATAAAATTGTTTCTTTTTTGTTTTTAATTTTATGGGCAATGTGTTCTTCCCGCCGACAACTGTAACAAAATGATGTTTTCTTTTGCTTTTACGAGAGATAAGAAAATTTTTATTGAGTAGCTGTTCATATATTTTGTTTTTGTTTTTTTTTTTTTGGGTCTTTAGTTGCGCAATCGACGTCGAGTTCAAAATGTCAAGTTTTTCTTTAAAGGCGCTGTTGATGCTGTAATTACTGTAAGTGTTGCAGCAACAAATATGTTGATGCTGGAAGAAAAATAAAACGAGAAAACTTTGTGCATACGAAAAAATATAAATTTATAAAAAATGTATAAAATCGAAATCGAAGCAAAGTGCTGATAACGATTTCCGTTGCCCGCTCGCCAGTTTAATGACTTCATCTTGCAAGGGTAAAGAGCTGATGCGGCTGCAACCAGCTGCATAATATTCGTTCAGAGGGTGGAAGAAGAGAAAATTGCATTGAGAGTTATTTATGTTAGAAGGTGAAAGAGTTTCAAGCTTCTAGCCTCCTTCAATTTGCTACATATTAACTTTCTCTATTTTTTCTTCACATTCTCATTTCATATAAAACATAAATATCTGCCAATAATATATAAACCAATATACTCTCTTGGCTTTTCGTGAGCGTGTATATAAGCGTTTTGTTCGGCACTTAGCGGCATTTGCATTGCTGGAGTTGCTTTATTTTTGGTATTTCTTTTTTGGTTGATGATAAGCGTTGACACCATTAAAAATTAAAAAATATATATTTTCGTTGGAGCCACTGCCGATTCCGATGCCGATGCCGTTGCCGTTGCTCCAATTATAATTTTCAACGGCCCCGTCGCATCACTCATTTGCATTTTGGCTTTGGTTCATAAAGGGTTACAGATGATCCAGCAGCTCTGAGGCGTGCGGGGGTCACTGCGATTGGACAACTCGCTTTGTTTTACAGCCTGCTATCAGCACACAAGTGACAAACTTGAAATTTATGATTTGAAAGTGTGCCGTAGCCAAAGACCCGAGATGCCCATTGCCATTCCCTCGAGTGTCAATGCAATAAACACTTATAGTACGAGATAGACGGAGAGAGAGAGAGAGACAGGTAGTGAGAGAGGAGTACAGACAGTTCGAGTGTGACATGTTGCATGTGTCATCATCATCATCATCGTCATCATCGTCAGCAGCAGCAGCAGCAGCAGCAGCTACGATGTCTTCTTTTGTCGTGCCTCGAGCACTTAGATAAGCCTTAAGTTCCAGTCCAGTCAGACAGCCAGCCAGCCAGCTAGTCAGCTAGTCAGCTTTCTACTCGGGACAGCTCATTGGTAGCCACTTCCAGACCTGACTCCACAAATTGTCAACTAAGTATGCATATACTACTTATAAGCGCCTTACAATGTGGCAGACATATAAATTTTAGTTGGCCACATTAATGGCCAAAAGCCAGGCCAGAGAATGTCTCTATGAGCCGATAGGCGAGGGATGCCCAAGGAACTGTGAAGTTTCTATATACATCTATTTTACTATGAATATAATAAAATACTTAAAATATTCAATTGAGCAAAGAATCGAATAAATATTTATTATTTATAAGAAAAAAATGCTTAACATAATTTTTTAAAATTTTTTTATACCATTATTAGTTGGTTTCTTCATTAAATTTATTATTTTTTTTTTTAAGTTTTCTTTTACACAAAACTCGATATTTCGCAAGCTTCAAGGCTTCAGTGCTTAACATTGTTTAGCTGCAACTGGTTGGCACTCGACAGCTGCTCAAGCAGCACTCACATGGGGCTTAATTCATAAAAAAAATGCAAACGCAATAACGTTGATCATTGAGATTGAGACTGGAGTAAGATTCAATGTTTAACGCAACCCTAAGTCCTTGTTGTTCTGCAGGCCGCACACAAAGTGCTGTTTAAGTAGTTGACAACTGCAAAATGTTGATGATGACTTAATCTTGGCAGGCAGGCAGCAGCAGCAGCATCAGCAGCTCCGGCAGCAGGCAGCATCAACTAGCAGCAGCTGTTGCTGCTGTGCATCTCCAGTTGCAGTTGTTAGTAGCTGATTGTCTTGCTACGGCACGCAGGCTAAGGTATAGAGCATCGTTCTGTCCCATTCCTGGCTGCTTAACGAGTGTGCGGCTCTGCTGCCTCTGCCGTCCTCCTGCCCAACCGTCAACAGTTAATCTGCAATTTTATTATAATTTGATTTTTTAATGCTCAGCGAGTGCAAGTTTCTTGGCTCGTTATATGACGCTGTCTCCTCGGCTAGCCCGAGCGTCTGGAGAGTAATGCTTTCTTTTAGCCATGGCCAAGTTTTACGATCTCTGTTTTTGCTCTTTCTTATTTTTTTCTCCTGTTATATTTTTCTGTTTGGTTTGGTTCGTTGCTGTTGTTTAACAATGTTGCTGGCCACTAAATAATGCACATTTTAATATTCGGCGGCGTGAGGCAAAATAATTTGTATACCCTGAACTCATTGAAAATTCGAACTACGGGTATAATGTTTTTGTGCTCATAAATGCAGCCGGCAGAAGGACTGCCAGAAAATATAAAAAAGCTGAGTCGATATAGCTATACCGGCATGTCTGTCTGTCTTTTTGAAGTTTTAAATCTATATTCTTGTGTACTATAAGTATTTCAAATACATTTTTATTTCCATTTTGATTTCATTATTATCCATTAAAATAATATTTTTACTTGGTGATTGAAACATGACTTTAAACCTACCCTAGAGAGTCTATAGTCTTAATACAAGCTTCCATTGTAAATATATAAAACCATTAAAAGTGCCTGCAGTGGGAAGCTAATTAAGTGTTAAGTACAAAGACTTTTTATTTGAATAGATAAAATTAAAAAAATGTAAAAGTTTAATAAGTGTGCAGTAGGAAGAGATGATTCCATGTAATGTATATGGTCTGGGCTGCTTGTGAATCTGGGAAATTTTAAGACTTGAAAAACTGGCATGAGTGGGAATACAACTATAAATAATTAACAGAGAGCTACTACAGGCTTAACAACTGAGTTCTTACACTCTGTTGTCTGCAACGTTGTCATTGCGATTTCAATTGTATTTCAATTGCCATTTGTCAGCTGCCATTTTAGTTTTGAAGTTTTCCCTTTTCGAATGAGTGTTAAAGTGTTGGTGTGACTCGAATCGCTGGATGTTAATTATCTACTTGTGTAGACTCGAGCTCACACTCGATGAAAGTAATTTTTGTTTTTGAAATTGTAGTTTTTTATGTTTGCTATTAAATTGTTTTTGTTTTGGAGATGCTAGTTCGAATCCAGGGTCTAGGGTCCAAGTGAAGTGAACTTGTGGCTTTCATCTGGCAGCACACATAAAATACAACCGATCGTCTCTAGTCTTAATTTCTTATTATTTGCGACATAAATAGAGTGCATGATAAGAGTGGAGAGTGAACTAATATGCCCTCTCTTACAAATTCATAGATCAGCACCTTTATTGCTCTTATTGATACTTCAAACACAGAGCTCAACAGCAATGGTTTTTTTAATAGAAACTTGTTTTAGTTAGTTTAGTATTAGATTTATAATATTAGAAAAGCAACTCTGTGAGAGTTAAGGGTATCTAATAGTCGAGCTCTTCCGACTGCAGAGATCTTACTTGTTTTCCTTAATTCTTTTTGTTTCTGTGCTGACCGTATGCCACAAATGGCATATGAAATGTTTCCGCTTCGTCGGCGCCCATGTTTTAATAAAAACATAAACAATGTTAACACACATTCACACACACACACGGTTAGTTACACAGTGTAACATGCAACAACCATCTACAGATATTTGCTATGCTGCACACTGTGAATTTATGCAAAAATATTTTTGCCATTTTTCCCACAACAATCAATCAAAAATCAAGTGACATTCTAAACGGCAACAACGAACAACAAAAGGCCGCTGGTGTTCGTTTCGGTTGTTGTTGTTATTGTCGTTTTGTTCGTTTGGTTCGTTGGTCAGTAGTTTTAGGTTATTGTGGGATATGCGAAGGCTCCGGGCCCATAGCACATGGCTCATGGCTCATGGCTTAAAAGGGAGCTGCTGCTGCTGCAGCCTCAATTCCTGGCTCTGGCTATTAACATATGTGCATATATTGAAACTGACCACTGACCAAACTTTTGACAGTGCGGGTTAATCGACAAATATGATAGAATGTATTGTGAGAGCAAGAGACCAAGAAGTTGCTGAAATCGGTTAGGAAATCAATTTCATTATGATTTAACAAAAAACCCATTAGTGATTAATTTTATTTACAAATGTTAATGTAATGTAAATTTACTTTTAAATAATAAAATAATAATATTTTTTTCCAATAAATTTGTTTTATATCTTGCGCTTTCCTTTCCTGAAGTTTAAATAACTTTTCAACGTTTTTTATACGAATTTAAACTTTATAGGCGTACCAGAAAGTAGCAGGAAGATTTTCTGGCCTGTGAAAATGGCGGCCATCGTTGAAATCACAGAATAAAGAAGAAAAGTTGAAACTGAAAAAATTCTGAAATGCAATTCGTTGATTTTGTTGGCGCTCGCGTGCGCAGATTTCCCACAGCAATGTTGGCTTTTTTGCTGCCTCTCTTTTGTTTTGAACAAATTCAATTGTATTATGCAACATCTGCTGCCAGTCGCGTATCTAAAACTTAAATTTATACAAATATGCAATCCATGTTTTACTCAGCTATGTGAGTTCATCTGCACCCGCTGCCTTCCCGACTTGTGGCGGCGGCGACGCCGCTGGCAGCATTTGTTGTTGCCATCAATAAAGTTATGTAAACACACACACACACACACACACATACACATGAAGTGGTGCCAATCCATTTTACATATGCAACATTTTAGGTTTTTCATATCAACGAAACCCTAGTTCGTCAACGCGAAGCAACGGGTCGCGGCGGTGCAGAGATTCAGTCAGCCGGCGAGTGAAATTTACATGAAGTACATCATTGTTCAGCTTTGTCAAGCGCGCAAAATTTGTACGAATATGAATGAATGCAGCAGCCAACAACAACGGCAACAGCAGCAACAACAGCAACAGCTGGCTGAGCTACTGAAACAGCTTGTCGCAGATTTTATACTCTATCAAATGCTTAAATTACTGCCAGAACGCATTAAGCTTGCAGTGTTGCCAAGCAATTTATGCATTTGCCACACATTGTTGCAAGTTGTAATCAGATTTAGGTAACAATGTGATGAGACATTCAAGCCAAATTTAAAGAGATGCCGATCCAACTATTGATTGCCAAAATAAATCTATGTGCATGACAATTGAATTGAATTAAATTGAATTGATTATTGTTAAATCTTGAATGTTGTAATAATCAGCTGCCAGCTGTTTAAGCTAACTGTTATAGCCACATTTTGGTAGGGCATCTGCATGGTACGTATAAATCGCTACCTCTGTTACCTTTGGAACAAACGTGTGGCTATTGTTGCATGCCGAGAACCAAAGCAGCACACAACAAAAGGGTCCAGTCCAAGCCGGACCAGTCAAAGATATATACATATATATATATATATATATATACATATACATATATATATATTCGCTGGCACTGACTGTGCCGCGTCCAGTGAGTGAGCTTCCAGCATTTGCATATGTTTCCTGTGACTTTTGACGATTATATGATTTTTCTGCTCTTTACACGAAGTTGGCTTCAGTTTTTATTTAGCTTCGTTTTTTGCTTGCGCAATGCTTGAACGGGGCAACTGCAGACGCGTTGCATAAAAATAAATCTCCACACACAGAATAGAAATGCTGAACAACGACGTCGACGACGACGTGCCACAACATGTCCCGGGGCTTGAATCCCGCACTGCCTATGGCCACTGTGTTGTAGTTGTTGTTGTAGTAGTATCCAAAAGCCCAAGAGATTTACGTGCAATTCAACAGTTTTATGACTTTACCATCTTTATACAACATACATAGATGCATACGTACATAAATACATACATACATATATGTATACATAAAAATATATTCTGTTTTTTTTTTGTTTGATTGTTCAACTTCTTGTTTGTCGCCTGCAGCTGGCAAAAATAAATATATACATATTTATATAGCCAAAAAATATTTGCCTTTGGGAATTCTTGAATCTCGTTTATGGAAATAAACATATTGGCAACTTATGTAAATGTGTTCGAGTCAAAAGTTTTGGCTGTTTGCCAAATATAATTGCTAAAAATTATGCGAAGTTTTTAATTTATTTTCTACTTTGAAATAAATAAAGAGATTTTTAAAAAACTTATGAAAGCTGAAATAAATGCTATAAAATCGAATAAATAAGAATTTAGTATATTCAAAAATTAAATGAAACTAGTTTGATTTACTTGTATATTATTTTTAATTTTAAAAAAAAATAAATAAAATTGATGAAATCAAATGAAAAAAAAAAAAAAAAAATCAAATTTAAAATATAAAATTATTAGACAAAAAGCGATTTATTACCCAAAATTATTTTGAAATATTTAAGCATATTTAAAATACATATTTCAAATATCTACAAATATACTAAATTAAATATTAAATAAACATTTAAAATATTAAAAGTAAATAAAGCAGATGAAAGAAACTTCGTTATTTTGTAACACAATATTCCGATTCTTCGAGACCAAAATAATTTATTGCAAAGTCGCGCGTTTAACTATCATATAAAACAAAAGTTCTTTTCAAGATTTGTCAACATAAGAAATTAGATAACTGATTGCTAAAATGCTACTTATTAATGCGTGTGTATATCTAAGGGGCAATCTTCTAATAGACTGGCTTTTCATGTGGTTAGCGAAGTCCCAGCATGAACTCTTCACATCATTCAGCGTTGCCTCACAGCTGAAGTGACAACCAATTAAATAGTAATTTTTTTCAAACGCGTAAAGTTCATTAATAAATGTTTACTAAACAAAAAACAACCGACTGGGGAAAAAAATCAATAATATTTAGTTGCTGCTGGATCTCTGCGATGTTTTGGGCCATTGTCATGGAAATGTGTTGCGGCTGCTGTGCTGTTAATAATGATATATGCCCAAAATCAGATAACTTATAAAGTATGAAGGCATCGCCCTTTTGTTGCTTGCCATATACCATATACTAAAATTCTTAATTATAAGCCAGATGAATACGGCAAAAGAAAAATAAGCTGAAAAAAGTGAAAACCAGTTACAAAACGTTCGAGCATTTGCATAAGAATCGGAAGTTTCAATGTATTAACTTGTTTTATGTTTGTCATTATTGGCGATTTTACAGACATGTTTCTACGCTACCGTGCACGAGAGACGGACAGATTTAAGACCCGAGAGCTAAATGATAAAGATAGAATGTGTAGCTGGCAGGAGGAAGGCCCTGCGCCTGGGCTGCACTTCAGCTCAAGTTGAAGCTGAAGTTGAAGAGCAGCCGCGACTCATTAACGCAGCCAGCTGGGTGGGTCATAAAACTATGTACGCAATTTTTAGTGTTGGGAGCGCGGGTTGGCCTAATGAATATTTATGGCATCTTAAACATAAATTATTTCGCATATCGCAAAAAAAGCCAACTTGAAATTTATAGTTAATTTGATTGATTTTATGTGGCGGCTCAGCAAAAGAAGCCCAAACGTAAGCCATATAAATATATATACAAAAATCAATATATATATATAAATATATATGGATATGTTGATCTGCTTGGACAGCCACACAATGCAGACACTTTAGGAAACAATTTGTAGGCCTTACATTGATTAATGATATCTGACGGGGCAGCTACAGCACAGAGTGTGATTTCTAACACGCTAAAGATGCGCAATCATTAGGCAGCTGCGATCCTTTCAACATGACAGCGCAGGATCAAAAGGGCTAACAACACCTATACAAAGAGC
Organism: Drosophila hydei; assembly: GCF_003285905.1. Taxonomy (NCBI): domain Eukaryota; kingdom Metazoa; phylum Arthropoda; class Insecta; order Diptera; family Drosophilidae; genus Drosophila; species Drosophila hydei. The sequence goes on from NW_022045656.1 coordinate 4,782,966, forward strand.
TCCCCCACCCCAGCACTCTTTCTCGCGCTCTCTTTCATTGCCTCTTTCTCTAGCGATTACCAAACAAATTCGATATTGATTATGGTGCGGCATAAACAAAAGTACACAATCAAAACGCCTCAAAAAAGAGAGAGAGAAAAACGTTAAGATCATACAAAGATCATTAGATTGATTGATGTTTAAGGATGCGCCTTGCTTGAACTGCAACCATAACTAGATATAGCGTGAGAGAGGGAGCTACGGAGACGACAATTAAGCAGTGTTGTGGAATTTAGCTGGAATACCGCTAACAATTGCATTAGATATTCTTAAAATATATATTTATTTAAAGCCAACATTTTTGGCATTCAAATTAAAGGGAATTTTGTATTTCATTTATTTGCTTTTCGAGTTCGAGTCTTAAGATTAGTATTATTTTATAGTTTTAATAAGTTAGCTATTAATTTGTCCATATATCTTTCATATTTTTTCAGCTCATTTTCCGTTTTTGATCATTTAATAATTTGCATTTGCAACTCATTTTGGCAATTAATAGCCAAGTTTTAGCTATTTATTGGCTATTTCTTTTGCGCCGCCCAGCTGTCTTTTAGAGGTTGTCAGCTACGCATTGGATAATATTGATGAGACCATAATCGAAATTAGAAATTCTGCTATATCTTGGCATTTTATTACGCCTGGCTGCTATGTAAATCAAATGCATTGCGGACGCCCTGCAGCTTTCTAACTAATTAACACTTAATTTTATATCAACGAAGAGGCTGGAAAAACAGCAGCTGGCTTTTTAGCTATCTGTACACGAGTGTTGAGTGTGTTTGTGTTTATGTGTGTGTGTGTGGAACAACATGGTTGTCATGTTATAAATTTTGTGGTAATGTCTTCGAATTGTAGTTGTTGTTAATCGCATGTTTGTCGAGCGTGTAATGCAGCCCATGCAGCGGCTGCAATTACTTTGTACGGCCATTATAATGCCCCCCAGACACACACACAATTATGAAGGTAACTGTATCCATTTATACACATGTATCTGTGTATCTTCGCATCTTGCTGCCTACACTTGCACGTATAATTAAACAAGCAGCAAAATGTTTTAGGTTAATGATTCACAAAATTGTCCAAAATTTACGGCCTCAAATGCAGTTGTCCAAGAGCCAGAGGGCAAAGCTGTATACTAGCTATAGCTACGATGCCTATAAGTCTCTTTCTCTGTCGCTCTGTATTGGCCAAGTTAATGCATTTACCACATATGGTTTTCATATTAGCACACAAAACTAACTAATTGTTATTTTCTTCACAAATTGGATTTTCAAAAGGATTATTGCAACACATTTTGCAAGCAGTGTTGATCAATAGTTGCGATACGATATAGTATATATGTATATAGATATATATATTGCTGACTGCATATTATAATATTGTTATTATAGTTTTCACTTACCTAGTTTGGGCCCTGGGCGCTTAAAGTGTACCATTGTTTCAGCTTGGCTGTTGATGTTTTAGCCAAATTAGTTGAGCCGCAATTTAGCTAAAATTGTAAAGCAAAATGTGCCTTGAATAATATTATTACATATAATATGGCTATATCTAACTGAGTGTGTGTGCGAATTGCATAAATATATAATAATAGGTGTTTGTGTGTGTGTGTGTGTGTTTATCTAAATCGTAATAGCTTTTAATGGCTGACAGCTAAGAGGAATTGTTAATTGGAAAGCAGTTGCAGCTTAAAGGCCATTTAATCGTGGCTCAAATGGTGCCAAATTAGAATTCAATATATATAAAAGTTCAATTATAATCTGATTATTATAACCATTAATAAACTGACCTTTAAGAAGCTTTATATAAAATCTTTACTAAATAACTTTGTACATATTAATGTTAAAGTCATGATCCATGTAATATCTCTATATAATTCTTAATTTAATCTTAAATTTCTCACAAGAATGCATAAGAGAAATAAGCATATAAAGACATTAGAGTTAGAGAGAGAAAGAGGAGGGGAGAGAGAGAAGCAAGACGTCTTCTGTTTATATTCATATTTCAAAATTGCACTCATAGCCATAGAGAACACTATGCTTTGCACAGCACTCACTCTTGTGTGTGTGCGTGTGTGTGTGTCATATAAATAGAAATTAAATTTCTAAAGGTGGCCCATAGAAAAGGTTGTGACAAAACAGAAAAGCGAAGCACATGTGTAGGAGACCACAATCAACTTGTTAGCAAGCAGCAGCAGCAGCAGCAGCAGCAGCAGCAGCAGCAACAGCTAAAACATTTTGCAGCAACAAAAGAAGTGGCATGCAGCCGAGGCGCCACATACTGAGCGGCGCCTCCTTATAGAAGCGGCTCACGCACAGAATGTTGCCAAGCCTTGGCAGAGGGCGCAAGGGGAGTAGGTAACGGGCGTTCGGCATCGACTCCCGACGCGCACATAGACGCCAATTAGCGTTCAACATTTTATGACGATTCGAGCGTGGCACATAGCACATACGTGTGTGCATGCATCAACATGTGTGCATGAGAGTGTGTGTAACGCTTAGGGGTGCTACAAAAACATGGCAAAAAAATATATATGAAACGCGCGGCAAGCGACCCGAGCAACAGCGGCAACAAAATCAACGCGCTGCAACACTTCATTATAATTATGGCAGCTCTAGCTGCAACTGCAACAAAAACTCACTCAACTAAGACACAGACACACGCACACACACTTGCTAAGCTCTAGTCTATCTTCAGTTCTAAAATGCAGCCAAGCAGCGCGCACGAGCTTTTTGACATTGACGCGACATTGACACCAAAATGTTGGTTAATAAATTTTCCTGACTTGAGGAAAAAAGAAAATCGCAGCAGCAGCAGCAGCAATTGCAATTGCAACTGCAGTTTTCAGTGTCAACTCGCTGACATTTGACAGGCACAACTGTCGCACAGCTGGCAAATGGGGAAAACTCTTGCCAAAAACTTCAACTTTTCAATAGAGACGCCGAGTTGATTAAATAAATAGCAGCACTAAGATAACATGTGCCGGATCTCAGAGAGCTGTGAAAATTAACTAAAAAGTAAAAAGAAGCAAAATATTAAGAGAATAATTAAATAGCAGATAGAATATTCTCAAAATAGCACTTGGTGTTTAGTGCATGTTCAACAGCTGCAGATGCAGTAAGTCGACAACAGCTGAGTGCAAAAGTAGATTCGATTCAGTTAGCTGTGTTCGACCATAACCAGAAGAAATGTTGTTTGATTTAAAAGTATTAGTTATTTATAAGTATTAGTCTCACGAAGACACTTACTGAAAGTAATCTAACTGACTATTGACTTCCTTCGAATGCTTTCATAACTCTGACTGCTAATAGTGTTTTAAAGCAATCTTCATGGCAATACCTCATAAAATCAATATTTTTTAGTGTTTAGATATTCATGATAATAACTACTGTGTATTCATCCGAAGATAATATATGTCGTATTGTTAATATATTATGATCTGCTACTGTAAAGCTAATATCAGAGTTTTTCTGTCTCTTAGTTTCCTAATTATGTTAAATTTTGTCGTGTTTGCCTCAGACAGTTGCAGAAGTGTTGGTTTGAGGCAGAGAGCTTGTATAGAGTTTTTGGGAAAATGTTATCCAAGTGAGCCTACGCCTGAGTTTCCCTCTGTTCACGTCTTTTATGCTCTAATTCTGACTCCATAAGAGAGAGACGGAGAGAGAGTGAAAGAGAGACAGAGAGTTGAGAGAGAGATGGTACATTGGACATTCGGACAGATTCGCTATGATTGTCAGTGGACGAAGTAAATTTACTATTCGGTATTTAAAAGTATAAAAGTAGAATGGAATGTGGTCATATGAATTATATATATTTTAAATTTTTTGTGCTATTTTCTTCATCGTTAACCAAAAAAATATTTTATTAATAATTTTTTTGTAAAACTTTAGACTTTGAAAGTTAATAATTTTTTTGTAAAACTTTTGATTTTGAAAGTTCTACAATTTGAATAGCGCACATTGTTAATGAAGGCCAAAAGCTCGCCCAAAGTTGAACAACTTTACACTCAAGTAATCGCAGGAGAACTCTTTGAAATACATCTAATTTCGATTGTCTTCACTGCAATCTTAGCTTTGAAATAACATAGCCAAAATCCTATATACACATACATAGAAATTTATATATAATTATGTATATATATAGATATCTTCGGCTGCAGTCTTGGCTTAAGCTTAAGCAGCTGCCAGTGAAACGGTGCGAGAGAAAAGAGTTTTATATTTCTTAAATTATCGGCAGTGCTTGCTGTCCGACTTTAGTGACTGAGCTGCACATTTGATATATGGCCACACCTTTAATCACTCCGCCACCGCAAAAAGAGATTCGTACAGCTGAGAAAAGATATTTCGGCATTTTGCTGAACTTTGATGTGCCGAAATTGAAATGGACTCATTTCGCGAGTCTGTGAGACACACAAAGGCTAAACAAAAGTAAAGCCGAGGCAGATCTGAATTTTTAAGCAGTTGATTTGTGCCAAACCAAAAAGAGAAAAAGAAGAAGAAGCAGCGGCAGCAGTTATTCAGCGTATCTGGCAGTCAAGAAATTATAATTTATTTAGAACAGACGCCTGCGAAAAGTGTTGCTCAAAGAGCTTCTGCTGTTCGTGATGTGATTGGGCTGCCCGATTGTCCGACAGGCTGCCAAACGAAAAGATACAAATTCATTTCGTATGAATTTTGGGATTTAAGGCCGTGAGTAACTGACATATATCTGAGCATGTATATTTGTGTATGTATGTGTGACATTCTTGGCCAGAAACCTACGTAAAAAACTAAACCCAAATCGTGTCCAAGCAATATTATTAGCAATTTACCCAAACGATAATAAGCCGCTGCGCATAGCCAATGGGATCAGCCAGACAGAGAGTCGGCCAGTTTATTATAAATTGCATTGGCTATAAACAATTTTAATTATATTTATTATGCCATATGCACAAACAAATTCAAACAACAACAACGACAATGAAACGAGCATAAATAAAAAATATATATTTTTATAACAAGCTTACGTTAAGCTTAATGAGTTTATACTTCATTCATATGATGAGGGCCGGCATGGATTGCACATTTCGTTGATAAATATATTTATATAAATATATATATATTTGTATTTGTAAATATATTTTATACAATTTGTTTGGGATTATTGTGAATATTGTGCAAATGCACAAAAGGTCTGTTAGACTACAATAGAATATTTTAATTCGGCATTTGTTTTTGCGTTTTTATTGGCTGATAAGAGGAGATTTCTCGAGTGGTTGAGCGTGCCCGACTAAGGCATACACTGTAGCGTGAAGAGCTTTGGTATAGCCTGCTCCATATAAACAGAGTACTTTAAGCATCAATAATACCAAAAGATACGTGACTTTGAATAAGTTAAATAATCAATTTAAAAATATATTTTATATAGCTTTGATAATTATTTTTATTTTCGTTCATTTTTAATTGACTAAACTTTGGGATAAAAAAACGATAAATGAAAAATGATATTTAAATTGTTATATAAATATAAGCCCTAAATAATTGCGTGATATTTTTTATACTTATTACTTTTTAGTTGGCTTGTCTTAATCGAGTTTCACTAATTTCTGCTTTGCAGCATTTCTATTCATTCAGCTTTAACATAATTCTACGTAAGCCATTTAAAAAGCATTAAACAAACATTCCACTTCACACGTGAAAACAGAAACACATACATATGAAATCGTATATGTATATAAGGCAAATCACAAACATATATCTATATATCATAGTGTGTAAAGGGAACGTAGCGCAGCTGTTGCTGTTATTTTAAGCGTTGTCCATTGTTAATTTAAAGCATCCTTTGGCCGCTGGCTTATGCTCCGTATGGGAGCAAAAAGAAGTTGATAATGCATAAAATATATAATTTGCAAAATTAATTAATTTTTACAACACATTAATTTCACCCTGCCACACACACACACAGACAAATGCTCACATGTGTGTATGGCAGTCAGTCAGCCGTGCCACATCACCGTTGCCCCACTGGCCACATATGCATAGCCGCCCGGTTACCTCTTGCTGCTGCTGCTGCTTCTTGTTCTTCTTCGGCCACCGTTGCGGCCGCTGCTTGGCTATTGAGGTAAAAGTAACTGCAAAAGCGCTTGCAGCGCTCATTATGCTGCACTACTTGTATAATTTGTGTTTAATTTATTTAAAGGCAGCTAAAATGGAGCACAGACAACCAGGGTTGAGCAAAAAATAAAATTTATATATATATACATATATATTTTAACTGTTGTCCTCACAAGTAGAATATGAAAATATAATAAATAAATTAATTAGAAATTAATCATTAAATATTGATTTTTTTTATATATCATTTTGGATTATTCCAAAACGAATGTGAAAAAACAATATTTAAGTAAAACTTTTAAGTAAATATAAATCAAACGTAATCTAGGCTCACATTAATGCAATCGTTTCACTTTCTAAATAAAACATATTTTGCTCATATGTTGTTAAATTTTAATTTATTTATTATTATACCGTACTTATATTTTTGAATCTCGTTAAGTTCTGCTGCCTTTACTGACCTCCTCAATATATTTTTATTGCGTTCTTCACTTTTAACTCATTTTGTGTAGCCCTAGGCCCGAGTCGCTTGAATTTCAGCTTAGTAAAACTTTCTGAAATGTTTATTTGGTTGTTTAGTCCTGGGTGCGAGGTGTTTCTCAACATTCAAGTTCATGTCGCACTTCGGCCCATATGCTGATTTCCTTCAAAACAACATAAGTTTTATGAGTGCTTCGATCAAAATTGAGCTGGCCTGGCCATGGTGCCCGGCTGGCCAAGCGAGCGAACGTCCTATGTTGCAAATTATGTATGTCTTTTGACACGCAGACTCAACGCCCCTAGGGCAACAGCTTTTGTGCCAAGGGTAGTCAGAGGCACACTTTATGGAGGTGCCCATCGTATGGCTCATGCATGTGTGTAAGTCCGAAAGGTTCTTGTGCGAAATTAAAATGTGCTACATTCGCATGTTTAATTAATGAAATGTTTGACAATGTCGGCAGCTTCAGACTGTCGGCTGCCAATGTCTCTTCCCCCTGACAGCTTTTTTATATATATATTTTTTTTTTGTTTTTTTTTTTTTGTTGCCTTGATCCTGTGCTCAGCTACTCCGCCTCCCTTTTGTCCCTGGCGTTTATGGTCGAAGCGCTTTGATGGAATGCTCGCTCAAAATGCCAACGCTAGCACGCACATCTTAAATGTGTGCGTGCGTGTGTATGTGAGTGTGTATGTGTGTTGTAATGGGCCCCTTGCATTATTGAAATCGACACAATTTTACTTTTAAGCAGAGACGGCGTCAATGCAACATGTGCAGACCGCAGCCAAGAGTCGCCCTGAGTGACAACAGTCTTTGAGTCCAAGCTATGCACACTGGTTTTAAAAAGTCAAACCTTGTATAAAAACTTTAATACTATTGAAATATATATATATATATGGATCAATGTAGATTAAGTCACTCATGTTGAAGCATGATTCAGTCTTGATAGGCAGCTCAGCTGTCGATCACTAGTGACTCACGAGAGAATCTTTTGGTATCAGTTGAAATTTGCATTAAGCTTTAAGATTTTTTTTTTCAGATTTTATTTATAAAATTTAACTGAAAACTGAAATGTTTTATATAATAATTTAACAGACCAACAAAAGTTAGTAACTAGTAACTTAGAAGTGACTATTTGAAACATTTGATGTGCTGTACTTCAATTTAAAATCATTAGAAAAGATTTTCGAAAGTTGCACTGCTGCTCTCTAAAACCTTTCAATTAAAGAAATTTGACCCATTCTTTAAGCATAATTAATAAATAAAAACATAAGTTTGAATTGCATAAACAAAAGCTCTGAACCACTGTGCTCTGTCAGCAACATGTTGCGTGAGGTGTTGCTGTTGTTGTTTATAACGTTGTTGTTGTTGTCGTTGCTGGCATTGCGACTGCAACTGAAACTGGTCTCATCTGTTGAGGTCTGGTCTCCGGTCTGGTCCGGGAGGTTGGTTTTTATTTTTCGCATCAAGTTCAAAGTCGAAATGCTTGTAATATGCAAAAATGTTTTAATTAATCACTTTGATGCACACCGGCAGAGCCGACGCAGGCGCAGGCGCGTGACATATTGAGAAGATGTTCAGATCCGTCATCGAGCTGCCGTCAGCTTTGTCTGTCCGCTGCTGTTGCGCTGATATGCGCTTATGCACAAGCAACATAACATTAATACGTATTCACACTCTCAAGAAATATTTATGTCTTAATAAGTTTGTCATTAAACAAGATGTGGAAGTAATATGCTTATGCACATGTTTTCTCCAATAAATGTTCAAAATTGTGTTTGTAACTAATCGGATGTGAATCCTTAACTTAACATGAACTTGAAAATTTTCCTTGAGTAATCCTTTTACTTTTTATAAGAATTAAAAAAATATAAAAAAGATTTGTTGACCAAATTTAATATATTTACCAAAGTTTTCTGAACCCATAAAACTTATATAACTTCTGTGTAAATGTGCTTGAAAGAAACGAGACTAAGTTGAGAGTATCTCCATTTGTATAATAGTTCTTTTCATCCACAATATTTGGCAGCTGAACTTAAGCATTGTCATTTTGAGATATTAGTATCCAAAATGAAATTGGTTTACATTCTATTTATATAAACCATGTTGTATTTGAATACTTTATCCATTTGTAAACTGTTAAATTTTTTCAAATATTTGAAATTCACTATTATTATAGAGAAAAACTTGTTTTTAAAAACGGATTTAATATATAAATAATTAAGAGTTTCAAATAAAGATCGCTCTAGTTTTATTTTATTATTTTAAAATAGTTTTTAATAATATTCTTTATTTCGAGAAACTATTAAAAATCATCAGTCAAGATTCTTAAAAGAAAAAAGATAGATGTCATTTGAAAACAAAAGAAAACTAAAACAAATCCTTTATCTTAAATTCCATCAGAAAAATCAATTAAGTATTGACTGACAAATATCTTATTTTGAATTATGTTGTAAGCTGTAATTTTCTATTTAAATGCCGTAGATTGCCCTATGACTTAAGGTAACTTGTAGTCGGACCATACAGTTCAACTTCACCCTGTCGATTGTTGTCTTTGTTCTCTGTAGAGAATAAAATATTTTCCATTTTTGCAAAATGAATTTTTCATTCTTAGAACCAAATTCAATGCTGTTTGATGTTTATATATGCACATTTATATATGCATATCTACACACACGTATGCCACTCGAGTTTACAGTTTTAGGGGTTTATGCCAAAATTTTGATTAAAAAATTTGACTATGCTTTGGCTTCCCATGTGTTTTGTTGCTTTACTTTGGATCTGTTTGTATGGGGCTCACAAAGTGTTTGTCATATTACATTTTGTTGGTATTTTACCGCTTTTGGAAATAAGACTACAAAGTAAAAGAGCAGCACTCACAATGGTAAACAATATTTTCGCTTTTCACTAGCTTTTTAGCTCTGTGTTCAATATTTCATTCTTTTCTATGTGGCGTCGGCGGCGGCGGTGGCTGTGGTGGTTCCCATTGAAACCTTCACCTGGGCTTTTAACCTGACAGTTTTTTTTGCACATTTTACTGTTGCCAGTTTTTAATTTTCCGCCAGCGCCGTTAAGCTTGTCATTAACCCAGTTTGAACTGCGACCAAGCCATGCGCCATACCGCTGCAGTCAAGGTATAGCCAGATATATATTTATATATATACATATCCGTGTATAAGTGCGCAAATATGTATTGGTATTGTGCATTTTTTATGGACCGCACTGAGATTTAAATGAAATTAAAATCGGAGCTTGACTTGCGGGCACGCCTGAATATTTAACTTTATGCGAAATGGAAATGGTTCGAACTATCGTTTTTCATTATAGTATAGGGAATTTTAATAAAAATTGGCATACAAATAATCGATGGCTAATCCAATGGGGATGTATAAGAGACTGCGGTTATATACGTAACTTTTCGTCCCAAGAATTTGATAAAAACATAACTGATATTAAATTAAACACGAGAAAATTCTTCGTTTCATGCAATAAATTTATTAAAGTTTTCTAAGAGTTGTGTTTAGTTTATAAATAATAAATTTTATTTGATTATAACATATTTTCGTTTTATATAAAAGTAAAAATTTATAATTTGCTAACGTTTGGCCTGGTTTTTTGAGGAATTTTAAACAAGTCAAGGAATTCGCACAGTACGAAATTGAATTCCATAAATATGCTCGTGTCTGGTTTTGCGGCAAGTTCGTTTGTTCCTATGTCTGTGATATTTCTTAATATATATATATGTATATATATATACATATATAGATTGTTTTTTATAATTTAAGAATGCCACACAGTGAGGCAGGAGTCAGGCAGCAGAACGGCGACAGAAAAAGGTCGCCGCAGACTAAATTGAGCGCTAGCTGAGCACTAAAAAAGCTTCAAAAGGCAACGAGCTAAATGCCAATAAAAGAAAAAAATTATTAAAGCGGCATATTTTGCTTTTATAAAAGCCAAAAAAAAAAAAACAAACGCGAACAAGAGGAAGAAGAAGCAAAGAACTACACATTTTTGCTGCCGACATAAAGCGTAGAAATAAAAGCACTTAAAGTTTGTCAGCAGCGCGATCAAAATATGTTAAAATCGAACTGAAATTACGGCACTTAAGAATCTTTGAGTCTATAGGTATACGTATATATGTATATATATAAATATATATATGGTCCCTGGCTAGCATGGGGAACAAAGAAATTTACGACTTGAGTGATAATGCGAGGCGCCGCAAGGTGCATGCAGCGTGCTTTCATAGCTATAGCGGAGACACCCTCATCTGCATTATAATAACGCTGATTATATACAAACATATATGTATTTATATATATATAGGTATTTGTATATGGCATCAAAGGTTTGCTGGCAACTTCCGATTTATCTCAATTGTTGAAAATTGAAACGCCAGCGCATTTAGCACCAATTTAGAACACGCACAACCCTGAAAACTGATACAGACATTCTCAAGACGAAACCAAATAATATTCGAATATGTCTTCATTTCACGCCCCAATCACATAAAGGCAACTAGCGGACCCTTTTTTTATATTCTGTCACTGATTTGCGTATTAATTTGGCTCCAATTCGAGCTGTTAACTCTTTGAAATTGGAGTAGCTGCGTATAAATTAACACTGTGACTAAACGAGGTTAGCTTTTAAAGTATGCCTTAACTGATTACTGCAGAAGATGATGTTTGGATTTATTTAACTACACGAATTTTTAAAATTAAACGTTTCAATTGACGTAGATTGTGTATTGAAATAAATGCGGCTGTTGACTTGAATTATATTTTTATTATTATCAAAAATGAAAATAGTAGTGCGACTAGGCACAAATTAGTCAAATCAAAATTTGGTAAATAACACAATATATATATTTTTTTAATTACAATAATTAGTCAATACAGCTGAAAAGTTAGAAAAGTATATATATACATATATATTTTGAGTACTATTTGAAACGATTAAGTCACTCAACTTTTCAGCTGTATTGACTAATTATTGTAATTAAAAAAAAAGTTAAGAAAGTTTTGATAGTAAATCTAGTTACTTTAAATTGATTTCCGTCCCAGTATTTATTTGCATTTAAAGCACAAGCCTCAGAAGCCAAGTTAACTAAAAATTATATATTTATTTGCAATTATATCATTTCAGGGGCCCTATTCAATGTGATCTAAGTTACTCTTTCTCTTTCAGCTCGTTTTACTTCAGATAAAAAACGCAGAATTCGCGTTAGTCGAATTATATTGTTGTTGTAGAATAAACATAAAACATAAAACATAAAATCAAGATAATATTTGTTTTTTAATTTTTTAATATTAATTTTGTTTATATTTTGTTTTGTTATCTAACTATAGTTTAATTATATTACTTAGCTGAGCTACATTAATTTTTATCTCGATGATATTGTTTGTTATTCAATCACTGTTCTTTCATGTTATTGGTACAGAAACCTCAGTCATCAATTATTTTGTAAAGAGTAAATCTAATTTTGATCTTAAACATAATCAACTTAGGCACTTATTATCGGGCAAAGGTTCGTTTGTTAACTATGCCAAATAATTTTAAATATTGCTAGAAGTTTTCAATTGAACTTTAAGCTGTTTAAGAATTATTTCAGATTCGCTGCAGAGTGTAACTAGTCATCGATTGCAATGCATTTGTGGCTCAGTTTCACGACATCAAGAGTTTTACATTTGCAATATATAAATATATATATATATATATATATAACCATATACATATACAAATGTAAATATATATTCTATAATTAAACTTAATTTGTTGGCAGATTAATCTACATTTCCAATTGATAAGTAGCTGCTTAACGAGCTGCAATAAATAATCTTTAAATACCTTAATCTCCACATTGGTGACGCTTTGAAATTTAATTTAATACATATATATGCACATACATATATGCATATATTTGTATTTATATTTTGAGCAATTAATTGTTTAAGAAATTGATAGAAAATCCTCTGGAATAAATATTATACTTTAAGTTTCCACAACGTTTCTGCCCACCTTCTCCGCAGATAGATTGTTCGAGCAGCTGTTGCCGCGGAAGTAGACGCCCTGCAATAAAAATCTGTGCACGCCTCTTCCCTGCTTGAAAATAATGGGCTCATATCAAATTATTTGCAAAATAATATAGAAAAAAAATTGAGTAAAAAAAAGGTAAGAATCTGTCCAAACACTTCAAAACAATTTGACATCAGCTCAGTTTATTCCCACAAAATCTGAAAAGATTGCTGATATATATATGCCTTTGATATCTCGCTCAATAGATTGTCAAACTAATTTGTGCGCAGGTAGCCCAGCTCCAGTCGAGGGATAAAGATGTTGAATATACAAAAAGTATCACATGACACAGTTCGACAAAAGGTTGACAAACTTCTTAAATTACCGAAACCTGGAGACCGTCGCGCAGTCAGAAACGTCAGAGACGCAGACGGAGTCTGGGCCATTTTCAATTTGTGGCTAGCGAAATTTATGAAGCGTATAATTTTCATATGCAACACCTGCTGCAGTTATTTCTCTGTCTGGCACTTGGGCCGAAGTGCTTATATAAATAAAAAGTTTATAATTGCCGACTGACTGTGTGATACTCTGTGCATTATTATGATGGTGGGGTTGATGGGGACTTGGCTCTTTGAGTTGCTTATAAATTAAGTCGAGCCACTGCTGTACATTAAGGACACTTGATAGCTTAATTTATTGCCAGGCAAAAGATGCAGGACAACGGCTGCAGAAAAAGCCAATGCTGAGATAATTGCATGCAGAACAAGCACGACAACCAGACCGCGTGGGTGCTGAAGCTGCTGCTGTAGGTCCTGCTGCCAGTTCTGGTTCTGATTCTGGTTCTGGTCCCGATGCCTGGCCTGCTGCTGGCTCTGTTTCAAACGAAACTTCAGCGACCATCCTTTGCCTGGCTGCACTCGTATATGTCTATATGTATATGCATATATATTCACTCCTGCAGCTAACTGACTGTGTGGGTGCTCAAGGATGTGTGTGTGTCTGTGTGTTTGTGCTCGCTCGCGTTGCTGCATAAAACATTTTAAATTGAGCGTTAAAATTAAACGATGCATCGCAAAACTAACAAACGTGTCTAGTGCACAAAAGGGCAACAAAATGCACTCACTCGCAATTTTGTGGGTCGAACCGAATGGGAAAGGGGTTGGGGTGCTCGGCACTTGTTTATAAGGTCGTTAATCGTATGTATATGCTGCACATATCTATTAAATGTGCTACTATATAAACAGCGTGCATAAAACTGTACACAAAATAAATTTGAAAAGTCATCGACGCTTTATTGAGATTCCTTTGTTGTAGTTGTGCTTATTTTATAAATGTTGTAATTTAATGAGACAGGAGTAAAATATTAATTATATATATATATATATATATATATATATATATATATATATATATATATATAGATTTAAGTATCTTCTAATATAATAATTCTATTATCATCTATTTATATATCTTTTAAATATAAAATTTAATTTTATCTTATAAATTTTATAGTTTACGTCCATTTTCATCAAACAAAACAATTAATTTGCTGCGCAGAGTTTTCATAGCTTTGCCAATGGTCAGGGGGTATAAGGGCCATATGAAACTTGGTCAGTCATTGACAGATGCAGCAACAACTACAAAATTGCAATTGTATTAGTTACACTTCCCTCTCTCTAATCAGCCAGTTAGTCAAGCACTCAATAAACGAAAATTGATAGATGTGCCACTGTATAAGCAGCAGGCTCTAGAAAGCATTAGAAAGGAAATGGACTGGAATTAAAAATAATATAACGAGTCAGGGAAGTCCGTTAGATTAGATTACAATGCAATGAAATGGGAAAAGTGACTTCTAAGGGCTTGGAGAAGTTTGTAGTGAAAAGAGAAGATCAGATAGATTATGCTTTGCGCATCCAATATTTTTATATATATGCTTCTTGATGTTTTATTAGCAATTTTATAGTAATTAATATACGTGCTTTATATTTATATATATTTTTATAGCATATCTATTAGTCGTGATTTTTCCAGTTGTGCCCTGACTCAATTTTCAGCTCGAGTTTCGTTATTTATTTATTTTGTTGCTTTTGTCTGCTCTTGCAAATTGACAATTTAGCCTTTCACCTGTCTAAACGAATCTATCGCACATCAAAATAAATATTAAAAACTAACCAACAATGGCATGGCGCAGACTGAGGCAAGGCTAAACAAGGTTGTTGTTGTTGCTGCTGCTGCTGTTGTCAGTCAGACAGTCAGCGAAGTAGCACAACGTCACTCAAATGCTCGGCTCTGCACAGGCTTCAAGCTTCGACATCAGGTTTGGGCCTGGTTATGGGTTTTTGGTTTGAGTTTTTTGAGAGTATTTTGAAATTTGAGGCCACCGGCTCGGCACTCGATGCTCGAGAGTCAAGGCGAAGCCGCCGTGTGGCCATAGTTTTATTGACATTTCGCCGCGTTATCGCGTCGGCCAACAAAAGGAGTCAACTTGAAGAGCGCCAGTCAAAAAGAGCAGTCGTCGAGGCAGTCAGGCAAGCGGGCAGTTGCTCGCTCGACAGGCCCCTAATCAACTCAGCCAAACTCAACTGACTGACTGACTGACTAACTGGTTGCCTTGGTATGCAACAGTCTGTGTTCATAGCTGGACAACAAAAAATAACCAAGCTAGACAACTGCGCCATGACGAACGACTGTCAAATGCCTTACGCTGCAGAATATGTGCTATATTAAAGAATAACTTTATAGAATCAAATATATTTATAATGAAGTGATAAAAAAATTAAAGATAATAAAAAATAACTGCTAAAAAATTATAATTTAATACAAATCTACAAATCACTAAATCAAAACTCAGTCAGACTAGAATTGGGAGTTGAGCTCAACAGCAACAATAAGTTCTAATACTTGATAAATATCATCCATATCCAATTGAAAGATATAACTCACGTTGAAACCAAACCATTTCCCAAGTTATAACTCAAATAGGTATTACAAATTCGCAGCAGCTGAACGGTTTAGTGAAACGAATAGACTCGTTTTGCTATTACCAAACAGAGGAAACTGATAAACAACAGCAAATTTTTGGCGCGTTGTCTGACAGGCAGCAGCGGCAAACGGCATCAACTGTTCAGCTGTGATGGCAGAGAGCGCAACTGCAATGCACATTATAATTTCCATTAGAAGTCAGCAAACGGAGCTCAGCAACAGCAAAAAGTGGGAGTGGCACAAATGGGGCAAACGACTAGGGTACGTGGGGAGCGGCGGGTGTGGTGTATATACCAGTTGGATACGGCAACAAGTCCAAGTCCAAGTGGCTGCTGGCTGCTGACTGCTGGCCCCGTCGCAATGATGGCGTAAACAGAGAACTGTCATTATGACAGTTGATTCTTTGTGGCTGCTGCAGTTGCTGCTGCTGCTGCTGCCCATTTAAAATTATGGCCAGCGAGTTCAGCTGGAGCTGGCAACTGGCAACTGGCAACTGGCTAGCAAAGATATATAATTTTATACTTTCGCATAATGTTTTGCATTAAAATTATAATAAGTTTCAACTTTTTGCATTTGCAATTGCACCCAGCTTTTCCAGTCGTTGCAGTCTCTCAGATTTCAGATTTCAGCATTCAGCATCCAGCAGTCAGCTTTCAGTTTTGCAGTTCAGTCTGTGGGTCAATATCATTGCGTTATCTCCGGCTCTCTGTCCGCGTGGTTGAAAGTGGAGCAAGTCAGTCAGCCTGTCATTTATTTAATGTCTGAAATGCTTGAAATATATTCATTGCATTGCATTTTAAATAGATCTCCCTTTGCCCTCTCGCTTCCTTTTAATGGCACTTGCCATAGCTAAAAGGCTCGTTTCGCTGTAGATTGTGGGCGGAACTGCTTAATGATTTCCTGGCCACTGAAACTAAGTAGCGGGTAACTAAGTAAAAGGGTTCTTATTAGCTACGGAGCCAAGCGAGCGACCGTCTTCAACTTGTAAATGGTTTATTGAAGCGTTTAATCTTTGATATTGTGACAGCTATCTAAGGAGAGTTCTTTAAGTAATATTGTCTGAGCTGCTGCCAGTGAAAGTTTACGTGAAAGTTGCGCAAACCTTTGCTGGGAATGATGCCTTCTAACTGCTCATTGCAATTTATATTATATTTGGTTATATCCTGAACTTATTAAAATGTCAATTTAAGTTAACGATTTTTTGAAAGTGCAAGTAAAATACAAAAAGAGGCGGGGCAGACCGCAATAGAACGAGTCGATGTAAACCACAAAGCGAGAGTCTTTTGAATATATTTCAATTTGATATTTGAAATATATATTCGCGACTACCATATGCAAAGCGAATTTATGTTTTTACTTTCCTTCGATATTTTGTGTTGGCTTTCCAACTGAAGTTGACCGACTTTCTCACTTTCAATAGATCGCCGCCATGAATGGCAGGTAATGTCAGACACTTAGCAAGACTAATCACTTGTTATTTTGTATATTTTGTAAATCTAAAGACTTTTAATTTAACGCAATGTTTCTATTCCCAGAATATAAACTTTTTGTTAACACTTGCATTTGATAAGAGGCTGTAAATAATTTCAAATTGAATAGTTGAAAATCAAGTTTATTCTACGAGCCAATTCGTGCCTTTTATATAAAATGATAAATTGCTAAATTATAAAATATAAATTGATAAATTATATTCTGATTTATTATTTTTGCTTATAATTTAATAAAAACATTATAATTGAACCTAATGCGATTAGCATATCAAATATCACATTCTCACTGTATTTAATTAAGCTAAGTATTTAAGAATGGTATTTGGTTTTACAATTGACCCCTCAAGTTCCTATGGTTCAGTTCCAATGGGGCGTATCATCAGCTGCAGAGACTTAAGGGAATGACTTCGACTATGCCAAGTTTGCCAGTAAATGCATCCAGTTGTCTCTAACTTGTTTGAACCTTCCAAATCACAGTCGAATCGTTTGCCGTTAAGGTTACTTTTAAAATGGAAAAAACACAATTATTTAAATTTTGCTTCACTTTATAATTATTTACCTAAATGCACAGTTATGATACCACCATGCACCCTTAAGAACCTTGGCACAATTATACGTGTAACTATCATTGTCATTGTCATATGTTGTAAATTTTCTTCCCTCGTGATATTTCATAGAATCTCCAGCATTCCCGGTATATTTGCCAAGAGAAATCAATCTAAATTTTGTATCTTCGCCTCCTACTGTAAAGTTATCGTATCTAGCGTAACGCTGCACGTTTCTCTGATCAACAAGGTGTATGTAGAGCTCATATCGCTTCTCGCTTGTCATTTTGTGCAGCTTCTGAAGTCCGATCCAAAACTCCTTAGTAACCTCTCCGAAACCAACTTTATAATCTTTCCAATTCCGATAGAAATCGACCTTTCCATCAATGCGGCGTTGTATTACGGTCCACCCTGATCCCGCCAGCTTCGAATCACACGACACGGTAAACGGACTCAGTCCTTTAACTTCTATTGATGCTATTCCCGAATAGTTCTTATAATTCAGACAATTGTTCGGAAGATGCTCAAGTTGTTGCCTGCATTCGACTAATTTACTTTGAAGATTGCTTAGCTCAACTTCTTTACCAACCAGATTCCTTTCGCATAAAGTAATGTTTGACTCTAAACTCTTGATCATTTTATCATTAACGGATATTTGATTGTTTGAGTTTTCTAGGGTATCATTCAAATGATTCGACTCAGCTTTACATTTCTCGAGTACGTTGCTCAGCTCAGCTATTCGCTGTTTGCTTTCGCTGATAACAACTGAATTCTCGTTTGCTTTTTTCTCAATATTATTTTCGCAAGATGTTAAATTTGTCTGCAGATGGATAAGTCTGTCTTCTAATATTGAATTTTGTTTACCTAAATTTCCCAAATCAATCCTACATATCTTAGATTTCTCAGTCAGTTCATCTATTTGTCTTTTGCTTAAGCTGAGAGCTTTCGAGTTCTCATCATGTTTTTTCTCAAATTCAGAAATTTGTTTTCTGTTATCCGCGTTGAACAGTTGACATTTAGTATATTCATTACTTTTTTCAACTAAATTATTTTCGAATTCAGTTAAATTTATTCTTAAAATAGCCATCTCAGTCTCTTTTATACGTAGACTATCTTTCAAGTTTTTATTTTGTGCTTTTAATTCATGTTCATTTTCAGTAAATTCGTCTTTTATTTTAGCTAATTGCTTTTCCTTCTTTTCTAGCTCAAGTTCATAGCTGAAAATTTTATTTTCCATTTCTGCAATTTTCATGTTTTTTATTTCTGTTTCATTGTTGACCTTTGCAATGTGTTCCAGCATTGGTTTGAATATGTAGAGTGCGTAGGTCTCGCACTTGGCGCGTAGGTCGGGGTACATGCGAAACTAAAAGAAATTTTGTAATATTTTTAATAAATGTAATAGACTCGCACTTTAGCATAATCAACACACGGATTCATTCTCCTTCGAGGAATTCGTTGGCAACGACACCGATAAAAATACGGTTAAAATTACAAAAACTTTTTGATTTATTATCATTTTGCTTGTGCAAAGTACAATTATCTATGTTTTATTCCGTAAGCTGTGTAGATTTGTTTTACGCTCCCGACACGAATTGAGACTTGCTTTCAGGCGCACTATCTTTAAATAGGGAGCCTCTGCCAATTCGAGATCTCTCTAAGCTCTCTGTGATGCTATTATCAGATGAAGATTCGTTGTCTATTGCTATATATGCATAGAGAAAATTCTCACGAACACTGAGAGAGACTGAGAGATGCCACGAACCTCGTGCTTATCTCTTGATTCAAATGTTCGCACCGTGGGTGAATTTTGTATATAGGAATTTGTTTTGCATGATCTACTTATTTATATTTAATTTATATGAAGCGAGAGAATATATACACGTATAGACAGATCTCTCCTGGGATTGAACATAAGAAACCTCTATATTTGAACAGTTACAAACTTTCTGTTTTTTTTTTTTTTCTCTGCAAATTATCCTATCAAAAGTAGCCCATACATTTTTATTCAGAGAATGAATGCTCAACAGAAAATTATAAATTATATTTAGGAAATGACATTGCATCTAGTACTTTGAATTAGTCCACTGAAGAGCTGCACACTAAATCCAAAATTGACCTGTCCTCAGCCAGAATAGCTAAGCTTCACATTAACTTTATCAGGAAACCTCACGCTTACAAAACATTTAATACTACCAAAGAAGTCATCAGTTAAGATTTTAAGTTAATTACATATTTATGGCAGTTTTGTATACATTTTCCCACCTCAATATTATGTTCCTTGCAAATGAATTTTCATAATATGTATGTGTTTAAGAAGAAAAGGTCGAAGGCATGTACTCTTAAATATTCATGTAAAATACTTTCATTAAATTGTGAATAATTTGACGATTTATATGTTCTTAAAATTAAACAAGCTTTATTTTAATATTTGCTGCGAACATTATACGAAGTAACTTATAAATTGTAATAAATTATAATAATTTTTTATATATTATTTAAAAATAAACATTTTACTACCGAAGTCAGCTCAGATTCCATTTTATTCACAAGTTTTATACAATTTACAAGATAAAAGTAGCTACAGAATAGACTTTGCTACATTTTGCAATTAATAATTGTAAATTGATATTGAATGTAATCATTATTAATGAACTTATAAATTTGTTATCAAAAGTTTCCTTTCTTGAGCTAAAGGCTTAAATCACATGTGTAAACTGATTATAAATATTATATATTTAAATTTCTGATAATTTACTTTTAATGCATTGCTTGTCCCCATTGGCAGTTTCATTGACTTTGGACTTCGGTATGTTGTTCTTTGCTGCTTCTCTAAGCATCTTCGCACTGATTAACACCAAAATTTTCCAGCCCCTTGTTCTAAGTAGCTGTCAATATGCAACAAAGGCAGCAGCAAGTGGCACACGGAGCGAGAGAGAAGAGGAGCAACAAGGTGGCAAGTTGAAAGTTGGCAAAGTTTATAATTCCATACAAATAGGTGTGCAACAAGCGGCAGGAGCTACACAAAATGCCCAAAACATCAATTTATTCTCATTAAAAGATATGAAGGTGTTTGTCTGTCGTCTTGGTAGCAGCCAACAGCAGCAGCAACAACAACAACAACAACTATAAGAAAATTGTTCTAAAGAAAACTTTTTGTGGAAAATGTGAACAAAAGCATGCAATTTATAAACTGTTGGTGGGTATAGAATGCTGCGACTCGCTGTATACTTGGTTGAGGAATGGGGTTTCCTACGTTTAAGTGGGGTATCCAAAGTTCTTGCTGTTGATGTTGTTGTTGATGGTGGTAGCACCCGCAAGCAGCTGCTTTAGAATTAATGCAACAAATGGTCCACAAATCCCATGGCGGTTGAAGTTGTGAAAGCTGAGGTTAAGCAAGTGCAGCCAAAAGGTAATAAAGTTTAATTGAATTTTCATTATACGCATTTTTTTTGTTGCCTTCTAGACAGTTGCTGTTGTTGTTGTTGTTGTTGCTGTTGTTGGGCCCTGTTGGCCCTCTGCGACACGCTAATGAAAAATGCATTTCAATATTCAATTACGCGACGGCAAACAAATCCAGCTAGACCTCAGCGAGAAGCGTTACAAAACTTGCTCGAGTGCAATAAAAAGTAAGTAAAAGTCAGCAGAAAATCTATATCTAAGCAATTTTTATATACTTATAAGTAATAATAAAAATTAATAAATAAATCTATTTATTTTCTTGTAAAAGCCAGAAATTTAAATAAATAAAAAATATTATTTGCTTTCCTTAGTTAGCTTGCTGAACTGACTACTAGAACTTTTCGTTTATGAACCTATCTAATCTTGCTTCTTGACTGTGAACGTAACTCTTGGAGCACATCTCGTTCATATAGGAACTTTTTGAGGAGCTGCAGCCTGCTGACTGCTAGCTGCAAGCCGAGCAGCACAAAGAGCAGCGCGCAATTTGTGTTGCTTTTGTAATGCAAATTCAAGTGGGAGTCAAGACGCGTTTGCTGAGTGCATGCCACGCCCACGAGCGGGCAACGACGCACAAAGAGGGCGGCTGAAAGCTAGAGACATTTGGCACTTGCGAAACCCCAACAAGAACAACAACAACAACAACGAGAACAACAACTGCGAACAGCCATTGCATTGGCATTCATCAGCGGGCACAAAACACACGTTGCGAGGCCGCATGTTGCATATAAATGTTGCCTCTCTGCCACATGTGCTGCTGCTGCACTGTAAGCAAATCAAAGCCAGCCAGCCAGACAGCTCTCATCAACAGCATCACTTGATAATAATGATGATCAGTTTGTTGAATATGATATGCTGATGAACAAGATGATGATGATGATGATGATAAGTAACAGCAGCAGCCGTCAGGCTTCAACTTGAGGCAGCGTTTTTCTGTACGCACTCGTCTCCCCGCCTCCCCAGCGTCTAATAAATCATTTTTTGTCGGCGGTTTGTTTGCGTTGCCATATAATATTCCCCCAAAAAATTGGTCTCATTAATGGCCTCGCGCTGTTTTCACCTAAACTATTTTAGTTTATTTTGATAGCGTGTTTATATACGTATGTATTTATTTACGCTCCGCAGCTAAGCACTCATTAATCAACTTTTTTCTTAGTATTTCGAAAACGATATCTATCAAGTTTATAAGCAGTTCGATTTATGTTAAACATCATCAAAAGTCACACTAGCAAAACATTTGGCATGCGTCGGTGATTTACATACATTATACATTATTATTAGCCCTGTTCTGCTTCTTCATCAATGTCTCAGCCTCTCTCTCTCTCTCTTTCTCGAGCCTAAAATATTAGTTAGATTGATTGTGGCATTTAAAACGCCTCAAGTCCCAAAGGGTAGGCGCCTTTAAAAAAAAAAACCAAAAAAGCGAGTTTTGTTAAAGACTTCTCGTCTATCACACATGCAACATTTAAGTCAGGCGCACAGCACTCTTCAGAATTGGTTTAATAATATTAAACATTGAATTATAAATTAATTTTTTGATAAGGGTATTCAAAGATGTTAAATATTCACTTAAAGCTTTTGAAGACGTTTGTGAAAAACTGCAACCGAATGAATGTTTTGTTGAGATTAAATATGTTGTATTCTAAATCTGGATAGTATCTGTATTTATTAAAGCTATCTCTGTCTTTACTTCTTTTCGCATATCTAACTTTATCTATGTAAGATCAGTTAAGCATATGCAATGCAGACAGTTTTAAATAAATTTTGAACTAAACCCAAATGACACTCATAGCTTGTGGGAATATTTAAATACACAAATTATAAATAAATCTACCAGCTACAGATCGTTCATTGCCTTGTTTTAAGAATTCTATATCAATTAGAGAATCGGATTGTTTATAAAATCTAATTACCCAAACGATTTGTCTTCATATGTTCGTGCAGCTCTTTGTTTGCATTGGGACTTTAGGTTTATGTGGCGTCGTGCAGTCTAAACGCTTCCTGCCAAATTGTAAAATCGCTCTGTAAAGTCCCTTGTGTCATGGCACTTACAAAACGACCGCAGCACATTAAAGTCAACGCCGCGCTGTAAAAGGTGTTTTCGGTCGGTCGGTCGGTGTGATATAAAGCCAAAAGCCGCAACACTATTTCCCCATTGACAATAAAAAATCTTTATTTAAAACATTTCACGGCAGGCAACAATAAAACACCAAAAGTCTAGTTGTTGTTGTTGTTGTAGTTCACTTTGGCCAAAACCGCAACATGTTTGAAGCATTTACACGTGCGGCAAAGCCAAACTCAAAAAAAAAGAGAAACAAAAAATAGAAACGGAATAGAACAGACAGCGTTCAATGCGAGTGACGTTGGGGCAAAGGGGCAGCAGCAGCAGCAGCAGCAGCAACGGCAGCAGCAGCAGGTCAGCAGACAGGAAACGTGTGAGCTGCAACGCCCAAGGCATTGGCAACGTTGTTGCTGCCGACGCTGCTGCGAACCCATTTCAGTTTGAAACTGTCTCAACTATAAAAGAAATCAATTACTTTCGCTACGTAGCAAACGGAATGAGTAGGGGCGAGTGACGGGCTGCAGGACATGAGCCAAGACGAAGGCCAGGCAAATGTGCTCACACTTCCGTCAGGGAGTGGGCGGGCGGCGGTAGAGTGTAGAGTGTAGAATAGCCCTGCAGAGTCACGTGCCACAAAGAACGCGCTACAAATTTGTTACAACTAATGCGTGGGTGCAATTCGAAATGCGGCTCCTTACATATGCAGCAAGAGCTGCTACAAAATAAAATATCAATTCAACGAGGGTAGTCAGAGAAGGTGTTCTAACTACTTAAAGCTACTGCACTCTGTGAAGATGAAGTTTTGATCTATAACATTAATAGAAAGTAAGGTAGTTACAACCATTTGGCTGTTATTCAAATATATTTATTATTTTATTTATTATTTTTTTAATGTATATTTTTAAGTAAATTAATATTTTTCAATATTTTTTACTTTTAGTTTTTCTGTTAATCATTTAAAAAATTATAAATATTCGTTATATTTTATTATCAAAATGGAACAAACGAAAAATTGATAAATAAAATTTATTTATCATCTCAGTAAAGAAATCTCTAAAATGTAGTAACCAAGCCACAAGCCATACCCTTTTTGTGCTAAATCTTATATCTGATACGATATTAGAAATATATTAGCAAACACTCTCAGACACTCGAGATTGTCTGATCTAACTAAAACTGATATGTCCAACAAGCCCTGCTATGGCAGCACAGACTTCTATGTGTCTTAACTCTCTCTCTTTTTCCAAGTTCTCTTTGTCTGACGACATCTGTCTTGGTAACTGAAATAGAAGCTAGAAATAAAGGAATTGTTCAAATATAATAGAAATAGAAGTAATATGTCTCAAAATCTGTGTTATAATTAAAAATTGTTGAAGCCGCCCTCGCATTGAACTTTGCACGAACTGGACCCGAGAGCAAGACATGTGAATGGTTTGTGTGCGGCTTCAATGGCACTTTGAATATTGTTACGCTCGATTTGAGTTCGTTGACTTGGCTCAGGGGCGTGCCGTGACAAGGCAAGGGCGAGGGGGCATGGCCTCCGAAAAGAAAGAAGTTGGGAAAGAACGGCGAAGGGGCAGCGAGTCAACGGTTGCTTTGAAGTTGTGCAATTGAGTTTATCAAAGTTATTTTTCGTCGAGTTGGGCTTGCAAGTAGCCAACTGTGATAAGATGCGTTAAGTAATTATAAATGTTAAGCACAGCATTTTCGTATCGCGCATCTAAATGCAAATATTTGACGCGCATTGGCGCTGGGCTTCAATAAGTTTTGCCTTTGACTTCAGAGGGAATTGGCACTTGTTAATCTAATCAAAGCAAACGGAGCGATGCTGCCAATCGAAGCTGCAACACGGTGAATGTGCACTTGCCACAGTGGCCAGTGGCCGTTGCCACATTAAAGAGGCGCAAAGGTGTTGCAGCAGCAGCAGCCAACCTGCCCCTAGGGACAGGTCCGGCCGTCAACGACGTCCATTATCAACGAGGCGCAACTAAAATATTTTAATTAACGCAATATTTGCACAAAATAACCAACATTACA
Organism: Drosophila hydei; assembly: GCF_003285905.1. Classification (NCBI taxonomy): domain Eukaryota; kingdom Metazoa; phylum Arthropoda; class Insecta; order Diptera; family Drosophilidae; genus Drosophila; species Drosophila hydei. The sequence continues at coordinate 4,808,150 of NW_022045656.1, forward strand.
AGTTCAAGGCGCTAGATAAGAGTTACGTACAAAGCGCTGGGCGGCAGGAGAATTGTAGAGAGCGAACCCGAGGGGCGAAAAGCGACAAGGTAAATGCATTAACCCAATAAACATATTCTCTAGAGAAAAAATGACCTATCAATTGATTTAATATCTTTTATTTAAAGTTAAATTCTGTATTTTAGATTAGTTTAGTTTAATGCCCTTTGATACATATAATGAAGAAGCTTATATAATTAATTTTTTAAATATAATATTATAGGTTTAAGTATTATTTGTAGAGTTAGGCAACTGGGTAGCTTATTATCTTTGCTGTGTAGAAAATATATCGAGATGATGACAATAATTTTTCAGTTTTTAATTTGCCTTCTGAATACATTTCGTGTAGCTTCTGCCGTGTATCAATCTATATATCTTATTTTAATATTCTCATATTAGCTGCAAATAAAATAAATACCAAGTTCCAGGTTCAATGTTCTACTCTGCTTGATAATAATTAAAGTTGAATATGAAAAAAATATTAAAATAAATAAATAAAGCAACTTAGGAACTTATTAAACTTCTTGATATATCATCTCTTCCTAACAATGCAAAAAAGTAATGATACTCTCTGACTGCTAATTGCTCACCTACTATTACTAAGATTCTGTTGTTCAAAATACTTATAATAGTTGTTATAATTATAAAACTATATTATAGATTTTTGTTGTTTTGGATAATATTAAACGCTCAAAATGGTGATTTAAAAAAATAAAACAGTAAATAAGCGATGAATGGAACTAAAAAGTGAATTAATTGTGAACTATAAAAATATAATTACCTTTAAAGTTATCCTGTATATTTTTTTATATTTTTAAACAAGACATTTTAAATATAAAGAATTTTTTTCTCCATATATAAATTTATATAAATATATATATATATATTTATTTTATTATTTATATATATATTTATATACATATTTCTCATAATTTAAAATATTTTTTATATTTTATTTATATTATGAGAATCATATATGACAATCTCAACTTTTTGTACTTGTGTTAAAAATATTGTTTATTGGGTTAAAATTCACTTTGCCATATGTGTTGTCTGTATGTGTGTGTATATGTGACACTTGCAGAGCTACAACTGCTGCTGCTGCTGCACTTGACTTGCCACAACACGCAATGGTCCGGCTAAGGAGGCTTGGCAGTGCAGATAGCCGCTGCCACTGCCACTGCCACTGCAACTGCAACTGCCACGCAGGCGTACACCACTCAACGCCTTTTGTGTCTGTGTGTGTTTTGAGGTGTGTGTGTGCGTGAGCATCTAAGATAGACATGCAGATATCATTGTGGCAAGTACTTGCTGGACACTAGCAGAGTACATATATATATATATATACATATATATAGATATATACATAACAAAAATATATACAAAATACTTATATAAGTACGTCGTCTCGAGTCGACTATCGCATTGCAATCAGCGCATGCGTTTACAGCGGACGATCTCGTCCCTTTCACAGTAGCCGTTGGTGCGGCCCCTTGATTGGGTTTGGAGAGAACCTGGTTATGGGTTCCCCCAATCCTCATCAGCGTTCGTTCGTCCACTGGTTTGTTGGTTTGTTCGCTCGCTCGCACGCTTATCGCATTTTAGTAGTGCAGCGATTTATCAAAGTTAACATAGACTTTTAGCTTGCCAGCCGCGATAGTCGAAGCAGAACTCAGCACCAGAACGGGTCCAAGACATTGGTTGGGGAGACCGGCAGACAGGCATCGGCACAGGCATAGGCACAGGCAACCTTCTCAATGTCCAAGCTGGCCAGGTTGGCTGCCTCGAGGGCAGCGACCAAGTTGGCGCTTTTGGCGGCGTCTCGCAGAACTTCAACGCAATGCGTTATAAATCATTTTTATTTGTTTTGGGTTTCAAGCAACAGGCGCAAGCTGCGCATAGCTCAGTCCCTGTGCTCAGTCCCCAGTGCCAAGGTCTCTCTCTCTTTCTCTCTCTCTCGCTTTGTCTCTCCGTCTAATGTTTTGGCGAGATTCTCGTGCGTGTGTTATCCGAGCGCAAAATCTAAAGCAACAAATGCACATTAATGATGCATTTAAAGACGACCAGTTAGGCTCTGGCCAAAATAGTTGGTTAATGTTAGCAGCAGACTAAGGCTACATGCCGTAAGGAATGTGGATTTTATTATATTATTTATTTTTCATATACGATTTTTTTACTTTGATAAATATTTTTTTATATACTTATATAAATTTATATATTTTTCAATCTTAATTAATGTTATGTAGTTTTCTAATTTTGATAAAAATATATTAATAATATTTTGTATAATAAAGAAAATATTAAATAAAAATAAATTTTTAATAATAATATAATAAAAAAAAAAGAATATATTTTATATAAAAAAACTAATATTCTTAAATAAAAAGAATTAATTTTTTTTATAAAAAAAATATTTATAAAATATATGTTTTATAATAAAAAAATATTATAGAAATATAATATTTTTTATGATACAAAAGTATTATTTAAAAAAAAAATTAAAGAAATACGAATTAAAATATATTAAATGTGTATTTTTTATTAAAATTAATATAAATTCTTAGTTTAATATTTATGTCAATCTTTTATTAAAAAGGTTCTAACCCATTCCTAATCAAATATGAAAATATTTTAAGTTCTCAAAAAAAAAGCAGTTCATAACACATACGGCTGTTTATTATATGAAATTATATATAACACTTTCATTTAACTTGAACAAGCTTCTAACCACACACGTGGCCGACCTTGAGCCAGACGAAGTTTTAATGTTTCTGATTCTTTTTTTTTTTTTTTTGGTTTGTTTGTGTTGCAAGTTCAACTTGAAAGCAAAGAAAAAAGTTTGCCCTCAGCAACAGTGAGGACGTAAACTGAAACGAATGTGAGCGAAAAGCATCGTAGTTCGTAGTACAACTTAATTACAGTGACTGCCAAAAGGAGACGCACACAGGGCATACAGCGCACAGCACACAGGTTGGCAACTGGGTGCCGAAAATACCACTTAATTAACATTTTTCGCCAGCGCCAAGCGTGGAGTGTAGAGTGTGGAGCGTCGAACGTCGCCCGTAATTAACGCGTCCACTTAATGCAAACGCCATTGAATAAACGAGTAATTGGACGACATGTTGGCCAAAAACGCAAAAAGGGAGCACACGGAACACAGCACACAGCATACAGCACATGGCACAGTGAGCTGTGTCTGGGCTGCAAAAACTCAGCCTGTGGGCCACTGGCTATGCAAATGATTTGCCACAGCCGGTTGCACGGCTTGGCCAGCCTGCTAGCAGAATGGACTTGCTGCCTGGCCACTTGTTGGGTGGCCGTGCGACAAAAATTAAAACCAAACAACGATTTCCAATCAAAGCAACACAACTTGGTCTCCGGCTACACCTTGAATCGTACTTCTGCATGAAGGCAGCGCAATTCGCGCGTCCGTAATTATGCGACAAATGCGTGAGGCAAGTCGCAAGACTTGTGCGTCTCACCTACCCGTCTCTTCTGGTATCCTCTGGCCCTTGCCAACTTTATAACGTAATTTAATTAATTTATGCACTCGCATTATTCAATGAAGTGCGCCGCCTGCATGCGTAATTATTGCACCTGGACAGGATCAGTTATCGTTTTGCCCAGTTGGCGTCACCTGGGCCGCCTGGGCGCCCGCTTTGCATGCCTGATGAAGGCTAATGCCAAAAAAGAAAAAACAAACGAAGGTATATCGAGCGAGACTTTTATTTTTACAGTGATTATTCCTTATGCGCGAAAGATTGTTTGTTCGCTCTGTCACTTCTTCTTTTTGTTTTGTTTGTTTCGCCCCATTACCATAAGGCAATATTTATTTTTATGGTATACAAATTACTTGAAAGCTTTTTCTAAAGTGTTTCCGAGCGCGTTCCATGGCTAATAAAAGTTAGGGCTATTATTTAAGTGGCCCTAACAGGTTTGCCATGCAATCTGATAAAGAGCAATATAAATTTATAAATATTTATATATGTGCAACAAAATGTCTTTAAAATAGAATTTTTTAGCACATAAAGTTTGCTTTGAATTCAGCTTAATTAAATAATATTTTAATTATGCAAATTTAGTACTTTTCAATTTTTCAAAAATTAAAAAATTATAATTATATTTTTACTCTTTTTGACAACATTTTTTCATATATCTATTGAAATATTTTTTTAAAACTTGTTTTGTTTTTTAAATTTGAGTATTTGAGTATAAGTACCAAATTTATTGAACAAGTAAATCAAAAAAATTTAATTTTTAAATAAAAACTCCGTTTGCATAATTAAAGTTGTTAAAAAAGAAAACAAATAAATAAATTCATTTTTATTGTTTCTCTTGTGAAATTAGTTTGTTCTTCAAATATATTAGTTTAAATATGAATAAAACATATTCAAATTTACAGAAAAAAAATTTTAAATATAATATATATAAATATAATATGTATAATATAATATATAATTTAAATATAATTAACTTCTAAATAGATAGTCTAGAACTAACATAAAGAGTGCCAACTTTATAATCATGGCTTCTAAATTTACTATTGCCGTTAAGCTTCACAGCTTAATAAAATGTATTTAAATGCAATTAAGTTGCAAATCCATAAGCTCGGCACATTAAATCGTTATTCAATTGAATCATTAATTTTCAACTGAGATATACAACAATAAATTGCGTTAAATCATACGGAAATCGGGCCATTCAAGTTAGGCCTCTGCGAAGCGTATTTATAGCTAGATCGAAACAATGGACGACATTTCAGTTATTGTAGCTTTTAGAGAGTGGAGCATGGGAGGGAGGGGATTTGCTCTGACCCATGGGGCGTAAGACATGTGCGCGCAATTAGACACGCCTCGGCTTGTTGTGTGTGCTGTGTGTATGTTGTGCCTTGTGCTGTAAGCCTAAGTATCTGTAAGATACGCGCGCACACACATAATCATAATCCGCCACAAGCCGTTTGTACAATTGAACGCACTGCTGCTGAACCCGAGTTGTAAAGTTGATTGAATAGCTTATGGGCCAGTGTGTGTACGAGTGAGTGTGCGTGAATGTGTGTCTGGATTTGACAGCTGGACAGCTGGACAGTTGCTTGTTGGGCTTTTGCTTTTGTTTAGTTGAAGTATCTGCAGTTGACATTGGTCTAGCTGTTGTTCCTGTTGCTGTGGCCGTCGCTGCTGTTGCTGCTGTTGTTGTCGCGTGTGACATGACACAAAGTGGACAGTTTTGATTACTGTTGAAATTGAAAGGGAAATTGTTGAGACGCAGTCAAAGCCATGGAGTTGCAGTCAGCCGGCTCTGTGGGTCAGTCAAATCAAGCCACTGCAATGGTTAACGACTCGATTACGCGCCTCTGCCCTGACTGCTAGCTGTGACCCAAATTGGTTTTGGATTTAAAGGCGTGTACAGACAGTCTCGCTATGTGTCCCAGAGCTTAAGCCTAAGCTACACGCAGCCAGCTGTCACAAATTGCTCGACTGCAGGTTGACCAAAGCCATTTACAAGATTTCTAGCTGCAATGCTATGGCAATAGGGCTGCGCGCTGTTTAAGTATGTCTTAAAGTGGGAAGTTGGGGCAGTTATAAAGGCGTGAGTGAAGACTTCTCATGATAATATGTTCTATGGAGTTGTTTTGTTCTATTAAACTATCATTCACTTCATTGCTTAAGCTTAGAATTTAACATCCAAAAATATTCATCGAATTTAAACACTATTCGTTGCTTTAAAGTAAATTTTAAGCGCATGTTAAATAAATGTTTATTCCTTTTATTTTATGCTCATCAAAATATTTTATGGCTTGAAAAAAAAAACTGTTAAAATACCTGCATAAAAATCTTTAGCCCTGAGCTCGCATTTGTGAAATTTAAGCTTATATCAAACGTATTAGATTATGCCAAGGCAAAAGCTATTGAAGTATGCACTTTTATAAAACATTTCTTATTTTCCCTTTTGCATAAAATCTAATACAAAAAGTTAAAGAAATGAGCTGCCTGTTGCAGAGATTTTCCACTCAATGCACTTGCCATAAAATATTATAGAACTTAAACAATTGACATAACTATTATTTCCAATTGAAATGAATGAGAAATGGATAGAAAGAGAAATATAGAAACGAACTGGGGGAAAGAGCGTGAAAGGGAATATTGTCTCACATTTGCAAAGGAGGTCTAAAATAGCTATCAAGTTATGAATTATTGAAGGCATGTTGCAACAATTGCGTGCCACTCAGTCAAGTGGAGGCAGACGACGAGTCAGCTGCAGATTGCACTGGCCTGGAATATGCCAAATAAGCCGTGGCGCATTATCAGAAACTATGTCATAACCTCAATGCATCAATTACATTTGCAAAGCCAAGAAATTGTATGCCTGACGATGTTCCCCACACAAACACATACACACACACTGGGAAATCGCTCAAAACATAATAAATGAGCATCTATAGGAATTTAGCGCATAATCAGACGAACGGGTGGGGCTGGGGCAGAGTTGAATGAGAGAGTCTGCACTGCTGGCTGGGTTTGGCGCACTGCAAGATAAGCGACTAAAACAAATGTCATACTCGCTACAATGGTGCTCGCAGAAACACAGCAACGACAACAACAACAATAGCACAACACGGTAGCAACATGTGTAGCAGCAGCAACAACAGTAACTGCAACTGTTGCTACCGCATTGCCTTGTCCGACAAAAATGATACGAGCTCTAACTGAGCTCCTTGGCGTCCTGCTTTTGCCTCATAATTGATATTTTTGTTTCGTGTTTATGGCAGGGGGAGTAGGGGCAGCAGCAACAACGGCAACATGTTGCCAGTTTCCCAACTTTGCGCAGATAACAACAAACAACTCGTGTGCCTTGGACTCGGGCTCCTTCTGCTGTGCCGCAACCCACATGCGACTCTCAATGAATTCCTTTTGCGTGGTTGTGTGATTTGAATTTATAACTTGGCCAGAACACAAGTTTTGAATTTGACTTGGACTGCAGTTCCTCTTTCTTCTCGCACATCTTTGGAGCAGCATCAGTTGTTGGAGTATCTATGAGGTTTATTATTGCATTATCATTGATTTAAAACCAATTCATCAACTCGAACGACTTGACGATGACTCTGTTCCGATGACTCTGTTGCAACTTGCAACTTGCTTGGGTGGGTTTGCTGCACTAATTGATTTTCGTTATGAATAATGATCCCGGATCGCACATCATCCAAATGGATGGACTGCTCGACTGGTGGCGGCGTCTGTTATAGTAATATTCATAAATCAGGATCTCAACATAAAAAAAGAAATAAAACCGATTTTTGCAGTGGGCGCTACGAAGTTGAAAAATACTTCGAGTACAATTGAGGCTTGGTGCATTTAAGGCAACATTTGATAGTTGATTAGAATAAGAAATGAATGCGGAAACAAAAGTTGGTTCAGCTTAGATAAGGCTAATTGAAATAAATGAAGTGAATTCTAAGAGCAAGAAACAGAAAAAAGATTAATTGAATGTAAGTTATTCGTAGGAGCATGTCAGAAAGTTAAATGATTACTAAAAAGTCATATTTAATTTAATTAAGTTTAGTATAGGGAAAATTGAAAAAAAAATATGAAAACTATTTAAAGGAAGAAAATATTCTTTAAAACTTAAGGAAATTATTTAAAATTTATCTAAAGTAAAAGTCTTAGAAAAAAATAAAAATAAAAAGAATCTAGAAATTAAGATATATATATGAGATGTATCAAATACATATTAAAAGTAAAAAAAAAAATAAATTTTTTTTTATACCTATTAAACTAAAATGAATATTGAATAATTCATTTAATTAAATATGTTATGAAAAATGAATATAAAAACTAATGTCGAGTAACTTTAAACCACTTGCAGAATGCTTATCAATTCATGAGTTTTGTTTTATGTAATAAGAGTTAACAATTAGGAACGAAGCAGCATCAGAAAAACTGTAAATTCTGATTTGAAAAGTGACCCATAAAAATTCTACTCAGCTCGTTCGTGACACTCTCTAAGCGCGTTATGATAATTGAAAAACCATAAACTTGCACTATAGCAACTTTTATTTATAGCCGTAAAAGTTTAGCTTTAAATATCTGCAGGAATACCGTTCAATGCACTTCTTACTGCGAGATAGTTTTCCGCTTATCCAAACTGACTCAGAAGTTGGCCGAAAATATGAGAAGGAGAAATATGTGAAAAGAAGTATATAATTGCTTATGCATATTTGCGAATATGATTGTAAATTTTTTATGGCATTCTCTTTAGATTAAAAGGAAGTTTTATGTACCGAATCTCCGCTCAGTGTTCAATTTGGTAGATTGAAGCTCGAAGCAACCTTTTTTGTGGCGTCATAAAAATCAAAACAGACAAATCTTTATCAGCCGAATGCATCGTAGTCGGTAGTAGGAGAAGTAAAATAATAAAAAACAAGTAAGACTTTTGCTGTCGAGTACGACCGACTGCAGAATGCTCGTTCATGTCGCCCAATGAATCATACAATTCATAGGCAAGATAATTCATCTATTGGAAATCTCTGGAATCAATTTTAAAATTAATTATTTAAATTTCAATTCAACTTAAAGTTAAATATTTATCGACAACAACTTAGCTGTACAATTTTGAAATTTTGTCTGTAAAACTTTTCATATGAAAATATTACGGCACAAAACTAATATACTCCTTTCATTTCGTGCACGTGTATAGAAATGTTTAAAGAGAAAAAAATGATAAAGAAGATGCTCCATGCAACAGATTTGGTAGCTGGAAATATTTGTATTATAAACTTTGACTCTGTCAGGTAAGCAGCGAAAAGATAGAGAGAGCCTTAGCAGGGCACAGGGATAGGGACAGGGTCAGCTACTGTTATCTAGTTTTCTTTGATTCGAGCGTTTGGAGAATTTTTAATATACATAAATAGCTCGTAAATATGCAACATTCGCCTGGGCTGCTGCAGCGGCTGCTTGTAATATATGAATAGCTAGGAATTGTTATTCATATAATAAAAAGAGAGACAGAGAGAGAGGGAATTAGAGAAGAAATAACAAAAACCAACAAACGGCAAAACAAATTTTCATTCAAATTCCGACAATTTTTCAATTTATTTAATTCGTTTGGTTGTCAATGACGATGCGACCCAACAGATAAGACATCATCTGATCGCCGACTATCAGTTTTATAATATATTCTAATTTTTTAATTAATTGCTAATGGTTAGCCACAGCATTGCTGCGGCTAATGGGTTGAATGTCTGGATTGCCCACGACTTAACGGTTGGCTTATCTTACACATGCTATGCTTGACGGATGCAACGCTCTCTCTTACTCTCCCTCTCTCTCTCTCTCTTTAGTCTGGCTGGCTTTAATTAGCGCTGCATTCGATTTTTATGGCAAATGATTTAAACGGCAAATCGGGGAGCGCAAATCAGCTGCCGGTTTCCATAACTCATAAAGCATAACCATTCAATTTGTTCGGGTTACCTGCCAAAAAATGCCTGCCAGCTGCACAGTGGTTAACAATTTCAAATGTACTCTTTGGATTATTTTGTATAATATATATAAATATATAATATATATAATATAATTTTAAATATAAAATATAAATATAAATTTTAAATATTTTATTTATTTATTTTAATATTTCAAATGTTTACGGGCTTCAAATATAATTTTGTAATATTTATTATAAATATATTCTAGTATTGACTGAGAAGTTTATCATTCTATTTAAATATTTTTAAGGTGCTAAAATACTTGCAGTTAAATTTGTAAAATATAAGTTAGCATAAAATTAATTATCAAAAAAAAAATAAAGTCATAAAAATTATATTAATTGCAAGTATTTTCAGAAATATATAAATATTTTTTTATGCTTGCCAAATATTTATAATAAATATATTATAATAAAATTTGAAGCAAATATGTTTCAAATTTAATTAATTTAATAAGTTTATGATCAATTCTTGCGTCAGTGTACGTTCGCAATTCCCTTGGGGTTTATCGTTTACCGCAGATCAGACAAAATATGCCGTTGCTGTTCGCTGTTTGCTGGCTTTGCACTTTCTTTTCGGAGTCTGAATTTAAAGAACATCATGTAAATCGCTCAGATATCGAACTTGTTAACAAGTACTTAAGGGCTCTTTATAATTATGGGCTCGGCATATACATATACGCACATACATACATATATATATTTACAGATGTGTGCATGTGCCCAAAAGGTGTATGCCATAATGAGATAGTGATTTCTTTTTTTCGCGGTGAAAACAACAACAAAAGCCGCAGCAATCGCTACCAACAAATTATGTACATATGTGTGGCATGCTAAGAATTTCGCGGCGTAATTTCATGAGCTAAACCCCCTTCATCAGCCACTCGCCCTGCCGCTGCCCCTGCTCCTGCCCTTTGTAACTGGGTTGTTCTCGATCTTGTTTTGTGCCTTATGGCTCTGTAATTTATGAGCGTGGGGCGCGCGCGTTGCAGTGCATATCGGTAGCTGTCATCATTATGTTTTTATACCTCTTCTCAGTGCTGTTTTGAGGTCAAAACTGGCGTCAGCCCAACTTAAACGATGCAGCGTGAATTGGCTCGGAATCGTTACAAAAAAAAGATAATGGGCAAGCATTTGATATGGAGAGAGAATTATGTCTATCAATATATATATATATATATATATATATATCTTTAGTGACTGCATATGCATTTGCCAATTTTCCTGTTACCCTAGACTTTTCCAGCAGCTTAAATTTCAGTGCTTGTTTAAACTGTCCCCCTTTGAAGATAAATCTGCGTAGATTTGTGCTTAGATTTTGTGCATTAGACGCCTATTTTGCTTTTGCTGACTTTGCTAGCCTTAGCTTTCTGTGCTAAAGGTCAACATTTTCGCACACACACCGAAACTCATAGCATATGCTACGCATTTAGAAAGCAGCAGCAGCAGCAGCAACAGGAACAACAACAACAAAACTCATACCAGATACATCGCATGCCAGCGCCCAAGTCTCCAGTTCCAGCTTCATCTTCGGTCTCAGCTCTCAGGCTTTAGGTCTTAGCTCTGGACGATGACAATATTGGTGGCATTGTCGATGTTGTTGTTGTTGTTGTTAATATTGTTGTTGCCAGCACCAAGCCCACATTTTCATAATTCGCTTGGCCAAAAAAGCCAACACAGAAAAAGTACAAACAACATGGCAATAGCAGCTCAGTTTTACCCTAACAATTGATAAATAATGAAGAGATTATTTTAAAATCAATTAATTCTATTTAATTTTCGTGCTTCTTTTAGCTTTGATTTCCATTTATTATAAAATGCTCATTAATTTCATTCTAACTTTCCTCCTTACTCGAGTGTTACGAACTGCATTGCTGAGCAGATATACTTCACAGACAAAGTACTTGAGAAACCCCAAAAGCAGCGTCCAAACTCATCGAACAACGCCAACGACGAACGTTGCAACGGACGCTGCAACGTGGAACGTGGAACGTGCAACGTCGTCGTCGTCGTCGTCGTCGTCTGCCTCTCAATTAATGACGATCATTGTCAAGGCTTTGGCGCAGCTAAATAGAGGCTGGCTCGCAATCTGGCTCCAATGTCGCTAGAAGAGATGTTTGTTGGTGCGTAGGAGTCGCCCGCACTCGACTCGCCGAATCGACTCGAGCCCGGCTTCTTCTTCTTCCTTCACTTCGTGGCAGTGCCGTTAGTGTGTGTGGCGCATATTTAGGCATGTTGCAACATGCCATTTACAAGTGCGCGCCACAGCGTTGCAATATCAAGTATTGGGACTCTACTACGGAGTGGGTCTTTGGTATCGTTGTCGTTGTCGTTGCAGATGTTATTCTTGTTGTTGTTGTTGTTGGCATTGCCATTGCCATTGCCGGCGGCGTGGCCGATTATGTTGTCGGTTTTGGAGGGTGCGTCAATTTATGAGTTCATTGTGCGTTCTCCTACTACTTATACTCCTCCTCGCTCTGCACCTTCTCTCTCTTAGACACACACACAGGAAATGTAGGCAATGTTTTAGATGCTTTAATTGCTAATTATTGAGATTTGAGCTTTAAAGGAGAAGTGAAGAGAGCAGGTGATAAATGATGAGAAGAGAAGAAGTGAAAAGATCAGATAAGATATGAGAGAAAACTACAAAAATGAAAAGAGAAGAAAAACTGATAAATGACAAAAAGGATTTAAGCAGAACAGAAAGCAGAAGAGATTATATAAGGAGAAATTAAGAGAAAAAGTGCAAAAAGAATAGGAGATTAAAGGAGAATAGAAGTCAAGAAGAAAAGAGATCAATAGAGGTAAGCAACGATGTACTAATAAGTAATAAGAAAGAAAAAAGAAGGTAGAGAAGAGAAAAACTGAGAAAAGAATAAAAGAAGAAAGCAGAAAAGAACTACGAGAAGAGAAAAGAAGAAATTAATAAAACAGAAAAGAGAATAAAAATAAGAAAAAAGCAAAAAGGAGAAAAGAAGAAACGCTAGAAATTTGAGAAGAAATAAAAAGGAAATAAAGATTAGAAAATAGACGACATAAGGAGAGGATAGAAGACAGACAAACATAAGGGCAGAGAAGATCACAATGAAGAGAGAAGCTACTAGCATAGAAGAAGATAATATAAGCTGAAAGAAGTTAAGATATAAGAAGCCATGTGAAGATAAGGAAAAGAAAAGTGATGACAGTAAATTAGGAAAGAATAATGAGTTGACTTTTAGCTCTAATATATACGACTAGTATTGTCCTTCCTCTAAAGCTTAGTTTATATTATATATATTATTTTAATCAACAATTATATATATTTACATATATTTATATATATACTATTTTAATCAACCATTTTCACATATCTTAGAACTGCAAGACTCTAAGATCTTTTGATACAACACCAGAAAACTTTACTTGTTGCATCGTCTTAACTCTCGACTTATGTCGAGGTGCAAGCAGTTAATTTTAAAGTTTTACAACCCCTACAAAACGAAAAAACAGACGAAAACTTTTCAACACAAACCACAAAAGGAAAATAAGAAAAGATACAAAAGAAAATCCCGACCAAAAATTGTACAAGTTCATTTGGCAACTGAGCTGAGCTAAGCCGCAGTTTGAACTCTCTATTTGGAGTTTTGCTGGACTTTTGCAGCTCTTAACTATAGCAGAGGCAGAGGCAGAGGTCGAGGCAGCTTCATCTATCATCATTTGTAGAGCACCAGGAGGGGTGGTCTCTGAGTCTATTAAACATTTGATAATTTTATAACAAAAAGCGAGAAGCCAAGCGACTCGTTCTTTGTTTTAGCTGCGTTTTCTGCTGCTAAACTTGTTCTATTTGTGTGCGTGTGTTAGCCACAGGGCTGCTGCAACAGCTGCAACAAGGTGGTTGGGTGGCTGGGTGGCTGGGTAGTTGTTTGGTTAGCTTGTCTAGCTTGCTGGCTGCTTGTTTGCTTGACTGCAGCAGTAACTATGTATTTAGTCTGATGTTTGACTTACGACTTTTGCGGTTCGCGAAATGCGTTCCGCGGCGTTATGATTTTAGCGAATTTCAAAGTTTATTAGGGCCCTCCTGCCCCTATGCCGCGCTTGCCATTGTGGCTTAAGCGTAAATAGGTGGAGCTAACTAAGCACACACTCCACAGCACCACCCCAAGCCCGTGTGGCACCCTTGCTGCAGAGGGCAAATGCCACATTGGTGTTGCAGGCGTTGAGAACTTGACAAAACATTTCAACAACGTTGTAACGACGCCAGCGCCCGCATGCCAATGCAGTTGCATGTTGCTGTTGCAAGAAGTTTTTAGGCGCAGACAACGCCTCGAACTAAACGGCAACAACAACAATGAGAGGAGGCTGCAACAACAACAACAATAATGCGATGCCGCCATGAGGCGAAGACTGTGCAACGATTAATGATGCAAATATTTTTTGAAAGCGCGAAAAATTGTGCATAAATTTACCATGACCATGGACAACAGCAACGACAACAACAACAACAACAGCAACATCCAGAACAACAACACTTTGCTTGTTTACGAGCTACACTTTGTTGTTATACACTAAGCATATAAGCATCTTTAGACTTATTCATTTAGTTTGGCAGACATGAAGCGTTTTAAGAAAGTTTTCATACAACAAATAAAGCCCTGGTTGAGTACGTTGGTGGCCATTTGAATAGGCGCACATTTATTAAATATTAATTGCTTGACGATAAATATATTTAACAGTTAATATATTTAACAATTATATTTGTGAATTCAAAATATAGAAACATAGACATTTTTTTATTATTATATATATATATATATATATATATATATATATATATATATATATATATATAATTATTATTAAATTATATTTTATAAAAAAATTAAATTAAATTAAATTAAAATTTAGTCTCTGTTTAGTACATAAAGTTTTTTTTTTAGCAAGTTAGGCTGATAGATTTACGACACCTTAAATATATAAAAATTAAAATATTTCCATTCCGGTATATATGTTATTTTATATATTCAATTAATAGTTTTTAAAAATAAAATATTTCTACTTCATTTTGATGTGTAAACTTTTTTGATATGGCTAAAAAATTGTCATCTAAGTTTATATGGGAAAAAATATAATATATATAATTCAAATTCCAATTTTTTAGCTTTATTAAATTGAAATTGAATTTTTTTTATTTTATTCCTACAAAACTTTTCTTTAAGACTTCGAGCAAGCAACTCAAGCATTTTATTTGACAAAGCTGTTGTTTAGTCAATAGAATACTTCACTGGGTCCCAAAGGTGCTTGTCTATGTCAGATAGTAATTGTCATATTTTAGTATATAAAATTAGTTAATTACAGTTACTCAGGGTATTTAGTTGTCGTTGATGCTGGGTTAAATGACATTCAGTTGTTTGTTGTGGTTGTTCTTGAGTTGTTTTCTTGCCCATATGCCGGCGCGATGACACTTAACAAATGATCGCATAAGTGCACACAAAACGCACATTGCAGTTCAGTCGCATGGTCGGAATGGTGGATGGGGGAAGTTTAACTGGGGGCCATTGATTGGGTTGTTCCTTGGTCGGCCTTTTGTGTGGGCAAATTCTTGAGTGGTATCGCTGCTCAGCCGGCATATTTTGTATCACAACAAATCGTGAGGGTATGCCTAAGTACCGGAGTGCATGTGAAATGTTTACAAAATAAATGCGGCACTTGAATTAGGCAACATTTGTTCAAGTCGCTGTTGTTGTTGTTGTTACTGTTGTCGTTGAGGCAGGTTGGCTTTCAATCTGTATGGCATAAACCTTATTAAACTCAATCTGTTTAATCAAATTAGTGGAAATCAGCACTAGAGAGTACAACAGCAGCAGCTCTCTCTCTCTTTCGCTCTCACACTCTCTTTGTAGCAGAAGTGGAGGAGTGGAACCTCACGAGCTGTGAGTGAGTGTCAGTGCGTTGGCGTGTTGTACCCGATCCTCGGAAAAGGCGCTGGCTTGGCAATGGCATTTGGTGCCGCTACACCCACTTTTTGGCCAGAAAGGAAACCTTTGTCAGAGTCAGAGTCAAAGTCGAACTTCCAAGTCACAGTCGAAGTCGGTGCTGCGGCTGCATTGCCTATGTGGCACATTAGGCCTGACTTTAAAGTCTTTCAGCTGGCATTTGAACTTATTGCCACAGTTGGGAACGCTGTCATAAAAGCGGTCGGGGGAAAAACTCTGTAGGTTGGCACCAGAAACAAAAACAAAGTCTACAGTCTGGCATATGGGTATCGCTTTGTTGTAAGTAACAGAGGCTTACCTGCAAGTGCTGCAAATGGGAGTTAGAAGTGAATATAGAAGACTGGAATAACTACGAATTATATTTAATTGTGACAGCTAAGAGAGTCAAGTAAAAAGCTGGGAGGCTTTAGCATATTAAATATATATATTTTATAAAGAAATATTTCAACATAAATTAAGCTGCCCAACTCATAAGAGGAGCCCCCTTCGTATACTAAATACTCCTTCACTGACTTCGTATATGTTTATGGCTTGGAACAAAAGCCACAAAAAAAGCAAATCGCACTCAATGCTTGGTGCCCTTTGGCACTATTTTGCTTTAGCCGGATTGCCACGTCGTTTGCTGTTGATGCCTTGGTGGAGCCTGTGTTTCGTCTGTCCCGCAAAACCTCGCTTTGGTGGCCGGGAGTGGGAGTGAAACCTGAGCTTGGCTGTTGAAAATCCTTTAGAGCGTCACTAATTAAAATATCAACATTTTAAGAGGCATAGTGAATGTGTTAAATTGACTTTTCTCCTGGGGTGGTTTTGACAATATCTTGAGCCTCAATATCAATGCATTTTCGTGAATGGATCATTGTTGCTTGGCCTGCTTGGCTGGAGGTCATCGTTGGCATTTGAAGAGGTCGCAGTTGCTGTTGTTGTTGCCGTTGCCGTTGCAGTTGCGGTTGCCGTTGGAGTTGCAGTTGCCGTTGCAGTTGCAGTTGTCGTTGCCGTTGCAGTTCGTGAGAAGCGCAATGTTAAAGCAACAACTAATTAACTTGCAATTAAATGTTTTTAATAGCCAAGTCTGACTCAATTTTGCCGACTTCGTCGTCCCTGCACCACCTCGCGCCGCGACCACTCTTTTAAAAGCAGGTATAAAACTACAAAATGCGTGGCGTCCAAATGAGGAGCGCGCCTCATTAAAGCGCGCACGGTCTGTGGGGCTATTACCAAAAGACGTGCAAAGGCTCACAACGCAAAACGCAATTGCAATAACAACAAAAGCAGCAGCCAGAAAAACAAAAAAAAAAACAAAATAAATAAAAAACCAAGACATTTTTTAAAAATGCTTAAACATGGCAGAGGAAGACAATTATCAATGACGAAGCTGTCAATGCTCTTTCGAAGTCAAGCAAAATTTTTATATAATAACAGAATTTATAAATTATAATTTAGTATATTTTATACAGTATAGTTATACAACATTTAATAAGAACTCTCCTTCAAGGATAGATATTTTTAATAAAACTTAAATAATTAAATAATAAAATTTGCCTTTAAATAAAAATCTTAAAAAATAATATATTTAACATATTTATGGTTAAATTATTACACCTAGAATTTTTAAATTAAGAATCATTTTAATTTAATTTTTATTTATTTGCTAACAGTTTTCTTCTGCATTTTATTAACATAAAGAATTCAGTGCAGCAAATAGTAATAAATTTAAATTTTTGTTTATTTACAACGTTTAAAGAAAGTTTTAATTTATAAGTTTTAACTAATTTTGATAACGAAGGTTAACTTAGCTTTAATAACTTTGCTCATTAAATTTATTTTATAACATTTCTAAAATAATAATGATTTCACACTTTCGTAACTGAAATTTATGTTTTATATATATATATAATAAAATGAATTATTTTTAATTCAATATTCCTTATTTTGCAGTCTTTGAGTTGCAGTCGAATGCATTGCAAACTTGTTGCTAAAGTTAATATTATCTTGCGGTTAGTGTATTTAAGTGCAGCGTCCTTCTGGGCTGCGTTGTCGGCACAGGGCTGCGCGCATGCGCACAACACATGCCGTGGGCAGTTGTTGTTGCTGTTGTTGTTTGCTGGCTTTGCCACTGCTGCAATAAACGTCAAAATGCGGCCCATTGCTGTCCATTTCATCAACGTGTGAAATAAATCACTCAAAGTGCTGCAGATCCATTAAGGGCACCAGCAATGAGCAGAGCAGAGCCCGTCGTCGCCGTCGCAGTCGCAGTCGCTGTTGACGCGCACCCGTCGCGTCTCGTCGCATCGCATCGCATCGCTTCGGTTTTGTGGTAAATACATTTTTAGCATTTTGTCTGCTGATACCTTTGGGTGTTGTACAAGACGACGGCAACGGCTGCAACAATAAAGACACAAGCACACAGGCTGCATGCCACTGACCACGCTCAGCATTATTTTTTGTTTTGTTTTCTTTTTCATTTTCCTTTTTACTGGAGCTGCTGCTGCTGCTGCTGCTGTTGGCTATGTCCGTATACATTGGCCCATTGCATGTTGTTCACCTTTTGCAATTTCATTTCATGTTTGCAACTGCAACGCGACTCGGACTGTGTCTGGTTTTATGATGATTTCTGGCGTGCTACGCGAGTTGGGCACATGCAAAATTCCAAATTACATTTCATTGCTTAAATTCAATTAACGGTAAGGCAAGCAATGCGAAATGCTATCAAAGCAACAACAAAAACATATCAAAAATAACGAGAGCCCTCTTCAGTTGCGCTTTCGTTCTCAGCTGATGCCCAGGCCCAGGCCCAGTGCACTTGGCCATTAACTCAGCCCAATTCAACTCATGCCGAAGTCAAGGCAAGCCAAGCCAAGTCAAGGCACTGCTAGCAATCAACAAACAAGTAGCCGCCGCCTGGCGTGTAGGTAAACAGAAAGTTGATTGAAAGTTTCAGCAAAGTGCAGCTGGGAAATGAAGCCAACTAAGTGAGAGATACGCGCAGCGAAACGAGAGTGAGTTGTCCGAGTAGGAGCAGTCAGCCAAGGCTGGCAGCTAGCTCAGGCAAATAAACTAACAGATTAAACGTAAAACAAGTTAGCAAAGTGTCATAACTTGTTCGCATATTAGTTCAAGCAGCAGCAGCTGGAGAAATTAATTAATGCAAAATTAATTATGTTAAGCTAATAAAACATTTTTCAAAAGACAAACTAAGAGTAAAAAAGCCTGTAAAACATATGAATAAAGTAATAATTTATAATGTATTAAATTGTTTAATATTAACGTGTACATATCTTTTTTCATATAGGAACAATGAGCATGCCCCAAAAATTGTGCTATATAAATATTATATAATATGAATATATAAGTATTTATATATTTATGTATATCTGCATCATTTTTATTAATAAATACAATTTCTTTTATTTATGGTTGATCGCTTTTCTTGTGGGTGAGGCATTTTGACAGGGTGAAGGACTAACCTTGAGTATGTTGCATCTTTAATTGTTGATATCAACGGGAACCGGCTTATATATGTGGCAGCAAAGTTTCTAGTCATATATTGTTTATGGCTAGTTTATTTTGTCTCCGACTAAGGACTCGTTGAAGTTTTTGGCTAGTTCTGAGCATATTTTTTACAAAACTCTGGCTGCGTAGTACAAAATTTCTTTGACTTGTATCCCATAAATTCAAAGATGTATTTTGATTTTAATTGAGAGTTCTTTGGTGGAGTAGAGTATTATATATTTTATTATATTATGCTTATGTATGATTGTCTTATATTTATTTACAAATATTTACACGCAATACAAAAGTAATCTAAAAGAAGTTTCGAAATCAAGAAACAAGTTTATTTCCTTGCTCTTTTAGAATTGATTGTATCGCACACACATACACTCAAATTACACAGCATAAATGTACATAAGGTAATTTTAAATGGAGCAATTAATAACAGAAATCAAGAATTTAGCACAAATTTCATGCATTACGTAATCAATTCACCTGGGGCGGCCGCCCAACAATTGATTGATAAAATGCCTTTGAGCTATTGTTGCGCAATTTGGAGACATTTTGTTATATTGTCATTAAGTGTAAATAATTGCCATAATTTGCACAGCACAGAACGCAATTATAATGCAGTTATTGAGGCATATAAATCTTATAGGAATTCTTTCTACTTAATTAGTTTTAATGACTCGACCCCGCCTCCTCCTCCTCCTCCGCCTCTTGCTTCGCCTGCACACAAACAAAAAGGGCATAACTAACAATTAAGCTCGCATTGCTTAACCACAAAATGCATATGAGCATAATATATGTATATAGAGGCACACACATATTTGTGCTATGTACTTGGGTAGACACTTACATATAAGCTCCCATACAGACATGTATTTGTTAGCAAGTATGTCGCATAAATCTTAATTACGCTTCGTCGAGCGTAAATCATCATCAGCCGCAGAGTTTTGCTGGCGAAATTGATTCATGCACAGCAATTTCGCCAGCAAACTCTTTGGGGGAATCTTCTTCCAAGTAACTTTGACAATTTGGCGGCATTTTTTTATGACTCGCAGACAGAGTGACGACTGTGGAGCTTTTAAAGCAAATTCTTAACCCATTAACTGGCATGGAATTTCTCTGATAATATGCCATTATCCATTAGCATGTTATGGCTGATAATTGTTGACAGTAAATCAAATGCAAAACACGGAAAACACGGACACAATAAGGAAGGCAAATGAGGTGACGATAATGCCTAGAAGTGGGCTGAAAGACGAACAATTTATGACTCTAGCGGTATGTACAGGTGGCATAAAAGATAAATAAAACAGTTGCAGGTGAGTCAAGGAAATGCGGGCATAACTGATTTTCTTTTACATACAGGCATAAACGAAGACATCAAACAAAATTGTGAAAAATATTCTAGAAAATATATTGTCTGCCAAAGGTATTTTCTAAAGAATTTTTTAATATTAATTTAAAAAATTTAAAATTATAAGTATTACTTATAATTATTAATAAATTTGTACATTTCTTATTGGAATATTTTTTTAAAGATTTGTTTCATAGTCTCTGTGAGTCTATTGCCATAATTCTTACCACAATTACACTCCTCATACTCAAAAATACAATGGGTTAATTCATCAAGTATAAGGCAAGTTGATCCAATTGGCAGTCATTTGATGTCAAAAAGTTCAGTGCAGTTGGCTTTATTGTTATTTAGTTCTGCTTTCTTTTTATGGCGCTGACAATTTGCAATCAGCTGCATACGCAAGCAATTCAAAAACGCAAAATTTCTGTTACGAGTTGTAAAGATTAAAAGTCCATTAGGCGTGCCGCACGTAGAACTTGTTTAGATCGAGTGAGCAAAAGAGGGAGACATGGAGTTGGGAGTGGACTAACTCTCCGCAGCCACAAACAAAAACAAAAAAAAGAATAAAAATAATGAAAGAATCTTTGAACATGGCAGCGATTTAAATGCGCGCAATGCAATCACTCAAATTGGCCAAAGCGCCGGAACGTGCAGATGGCAGCCGCACGAATGGCTGAATTACATGAAATATTTTAATCCAAAGCGAGACAGATAGAGAGGAGTCGTTGCGAGGATGCGGCGTGTGGCAGAGGCATAGGCAGAGCTGCAGTTAAGTGCATCCATCAGCGTGTATTTAGTATTTAATAAATACGGAAGCGAGAACACGACTCGAACACGACTCAGGCGACGGCCTTTTTGACGCATACAGTCCTTGGCAATAGTATACACACACACAGTCTTGATGCTGCCAAAGAGCTATTTTAATTTATTTAAATTTTCTAGCCGCTCATATTACCAACAGCAATTTACAGACACTCCAGCTTAGAGGCTGGACAGACAGACATCCTTTTGGCTAAAGCCAAACCCAAAGCAAGTCTAGGCGAGGCGAGGCGAGACATACACGACTTTTGCGGCAGCCCGTTTGCGACTTTGGCCAAAGAAAAGTGAACATCCATTAGTTGTGCTAATGATGCGCAACCCACTTTGCCGCGTTCCACACCAGCCAGCAGGCAATGCATGGCCAACACAGCTAGCAGCACCTTCTACTTAGCTTGCTGCTTTGCCCAGCTGTATCCTGTGCTCCTCATTTTTGTGCCCGCCATGTGGATTTGGCTTGCTATTTTGAAACGCATTTGGCTCGCTGGTTAGTTAGCTTTGCTCGTCTCCTCTCTGTATAAATGTGTAAGTGTGTGAGTGGCTAATGCAAAGCCAAAGTGGCTAAAGTGAGCCACGCACTGTAAAGTGCATTAACTCGCGCCATACACTGACAAAAATGTTGTGGTAATAAATATATGTGTATATGGAAATATATATTTATATATACAATAAGTCGTCGTTAGTCTACAATCCCTCCTCAATAAGAAAATACATCATTTTTCTATTTTCCTTTAGCAATTTTATCTGTGAAATGAATTCGAAATTGTATGTACTTCAATTTCTTCTTTTAAATTATAAAATATTAATAAAATTGTTATAGTATTTTCTGAAACATTTCTTACAGATATACCTGAAAATATAGCAAAACAAGGATTAGGGATTGCTTCTTGAGCAATTCTATCTGATTCGCTCTCACCATCAACTGATTCAAATACAATTCATATGGTATATGCCCGCTTATGGGATCTATGGCCACTGGCCACATTTCATCCATTTCCTCCTGGGTAAATGGCTCGCCCTCCTCCATCATCAGCTTGCCGAAGTTCTCCTTGGTTAGGAAGCCCTTGTTCTCGATGTCCAATGTCTTGAACGCTTCGAGAATTTTCTCTGGCGGCGCTGGCTCCATTCTAATTAAGTATTTTTCTTTGTTTTTAACTAGACGTAGATATTAATGAAATCAAACTGACTTGCGTTCCATGAGCAGTTGCGAGACATGTGGCAAGAATTTGGTCAAATGCACTACGCCGCTTGTCTCCTCCGTTTCGGTTGCAGAGATTACCTCATTGACCTCCTCCTCGGTTGGCACACAGCCCAGCAGTCTCAGAACTGTGCCCACCTCTCGCACATCTATGAGCTTATCGCCATGATGATCGAATACGCAAAATGCGTCCGAAATGCGTTTCTCTAAATCGTTGTTAACTTCAAATTTGTTGTTAAATATTTAGTTTAGTTGGTCTTCTTACAGAGGCGCACTTACAATCCAAATCCATTGTTACCAATACGCAAACTGAAAATAGTTTGTTGAAATTTTCCTTTGTTGAATCAATAATTCAGTGAAAAGTTGCTAGGTGATTGCTGAGTGAGCGGAAGTTACTCTAGAATACGTTAAAGAGAGCGAATTTCGTCCATACTTATGAATCATATAACTAAGCTTCACAATTGACTCAGCTCTAATCGGGCCATAAAACTGCACCTTAGACCAGGCAACAAGTGCATTTGGGCAGGCGGCTCAATCTAATGGATGAGGTTTTCATAGTCAAAGAAATTGATTTACTCAGAGAACGTATGCCACGCAGTCAATTCGATTAAGAAAACGATAGTTGGCAAAAGTTGCAACAACAAACTACTTTATTCGCACTAATGCGTGTCGTGTGCAACACGCTTCGAGCCACTTGAGCTGTGCGCACTTGCGTCCAAGTTCTTGCAGCAACACGTACACACACACGCACGACCCTTTCTAGCTCTGCCTTTGGCTTTGGCTACTGCCATAAACACTAAAAGTGTTCGTCATTTACTGTTCCAGATCCAATTAACCATTTTGATGCATTTGCCTCCATTAAGTTTTCTTCCCCTCTCTCTGGCTCACTATCTTGCTCGCTCGTTTGTAGACCCTTTTTTGCCTGTGCCTTGGCCTGCCTTTAGTAATTTTGTAGCCAGACTTACAACGTGATCGGAAGTTTGTCTTAGCCAGCGTCGACGTGTCCGTGACTCCGACTCCAAGCAGCCTGAGAGTGTTCGGCGTGTTGTTGTTGCCGCTTGCAAAGTACTTTGTAAATGTTGGCATGATTTAAGTCAAGCTCTTAGTCTCTTTATACTGACATTTACTCTCAGTTTGTCTATTAGCCATGCGATTAAAATTTAAATTGAAGTCGCAGAGCAGCTACAGCCGCAACCAACCTTCCGTCGCATGCCCCGCTTCTTGTGTCATTTTTTCTTTCACTTGCCACGCCCCGATTTCAGAATGCGCCTCGACACTTCCGTCGACTATCAGATTGCTATTAACTATTCGAGCGCATTTTGTGTTCATCTGTCAATTTCGACACCTGCCACAGACAGGATGGCAAATTGTCAGACTCTTCCTGTGGGCTTTCATTATGTGGTATTTAAAGGCAGGCATGTCATAGTGTTGTTACTCGTTCAGCTGTGCCCTTCTCGGTCAGTCCGTTAGGTGCTACTCAAGTGGGGAATATGTAAGCTAAAATATATAAAGAGCACAGCTTCACATAACAATATCCAGTTCTTTCTTTTAAAAATCGTAACGAATTCTAATTTTTTTCTGTTTAACTTTAAGATCTTCTATATGTCTATCCAGATTTTCCTTATGCTAAATACACTGTCAAATAAAAGAATAGATTTTTCTTAACTTAAGTCTTGGTATTCACGTTTGTTAACTAAGTTGTCTAAGTAGTTACTAGAAATGTTACTTTTTGTGGGTTTCGTTGGCAAAGGCAGAGCAATTGAAGTCACACAACACCTCAAGATTTCTTTTTATTTTTTGACTTCTTCAATGTTTATCTGAGCCGAGTGAAAGGGATAGATGGAGTCTGTCAGCCTAATGAAAACTCTATATATATTCAAGGATAGATGTTTCAGAAGCATGGAGAGGCTGCCAGCTAGATGAACGCTGCTCTTTTCACTTCATGAACTCACTAACATTTGCAAGTTTTCTAAGAACTTTATCTTGTTTACCTTTAACCGGCAATAGTCATTTAGAATATCAAAGTAAAGTTCTATACAAATTATATTATAGACCCATTCCAATCGCATACCCTCTTATAATACAAAAAAAAATCATTTCATTAATATACAATTTATTGATTTTTTCAGATTTCAATTGCGCTGTGTGTGTGTGTGTAAATCTGGTAATTAAATGGAATTTAATGAACAAAAACATGCAAATAATGAGCGCTACCTTTCACAGCAGCAGCCCTCAAAATTTAAGAAGAAAAAACTGTTTGAAAGAGTTGGCCCAGAAACTTTTGTTGAATTAATTAGAGTAAAAATGGGTCTGCCAGACAGACAGACGGACAGATAAACAGCAGCTGCAGATTGTAAACGGCTTGGCTAAGAGGGGGCAGAGAAAATGGAATTCAATTCAAAGGCAAATGATATGAAAGAATTGATTAATAATCATAGCGAAAACCACAAAAGAGCTCCCCATGAATGGGCCTCAAAACTGAGGCACAGATTGTGACTGTAGCTCGAGACTGAGATGCCAAGATGCTGAGCTGAGCTGAGCTGAGCTGATGCTGATGCTGGCTACTGGCCATGCTTGATGCTGCGAACTCTCGTTTCAATTCCAGCCTCAGCCTCAGCCTCAGTCTCAGCTTTAGCCAAGGCCAATTGCTTGGCCGCAATTGTAAAGCCTGGGCGCAACAGCTAGCTACACATGCTACAGCAGCTGCTGGTCGTTGTTGTTATTGTTGTTGTTGTTGTTGTTGCTGCTGCTGTGCTCCACATTCTCTGACAACTGGCGTCCAGTCATGTTTTGTTGGCACTGGGCAGCCGAGCCGACTCAACTCGACTTGACTTTGATTCAATTTCCATATGAAAACATCGATTTGCGTTTGGCTCCGGCTCTGCGCCCGCGTCGCCGTAATCAAAGTGTTG
Organism: Drosophila hydei; assembly: GCF_003285905.1. Taxonomy (NCBI): domain Eukaryota; kingdom Metazoa; phylum Arthropoda; class Insecta; order Diptera; family Drosophilidae; genus Drosophila; species Drosophila hydei. The sequence goes on from NW_022045656.1 coordinate 4,833,410, forward strand.
TTTATGGAACACGTCCGGCGTGTTGTTGTTGCTGTTGTTGCTGGCATCGTTCGCTTGGCTAAAAATTGCCCAGGGCAACAATTGCGCGCCTCGTCTGAAAAATATGTGGCCAACGATAACTTTTGCCAGTTGCACAGTAAGAAAAAAGTTTCTTATTCGAAAATAAAAAAATCCTTCATAATTTCTAAGAGCTCTAATATGAATTTAATATTAAAGCATCTATTTATCTAAATCTATATATATATATATATATATATTTATATATATTTATATAATATAATAAGCTTATATAAATAAGTTTAACAAATAGAAATAAAATAAAAATGATTAAAAAATGTCGAAAAACAAAAGTTTTTTGCTGTGCAGAGTGAGCGTGGCAGCAGCAGTCAGAGAGAGAGAGAGAGAGAGAGAGAGAGAGAGAGAGAGAGAGAGAAAGAGAGAGCGAGATACATACACACATTTGCACTCGTAGCTGGGGCTAGTTATGATTGAGTTCTAATGAGTTGAGAAAAATGTATCAAGGAAAACCAGTTCCCGGAATCGCAATTAGATAAGTGGGTTTCATGCCTCCAGCCGGCGAGCTACAACAAGAAAGCGCAACAAGCGAAACCAACAATTGTCCTCATAAGCGCTTCCAGCTAGCTAGCTCTCAACATGGCTTAACAGCAGCAGCAGCGGCAGCAACAGCCACAGCAGCTTTGTAGTCAGTCAGGAAATGGAAATTGTTTTCCATTGGAATGGACAACGGGCCATCAGCGAGGCTTTTCCTATAATAAGGCGTTAAAATTTATTTCGCAATTTAATTTATTGTGTTCTTTTGGCGAGAATAGAGCTGCAAAATTACCATACGCGCTGGAAACTCGTTCAACTGGTTGAGAGCTTGAGTGAAAATTTGCAAACTTGACGATGTGCAAGGCGACAGCGTCAGGTGTAGAAAGAATGTTGGCAAATTTGAGACAATTGTTAAATTGCTGCTTTGACTAGAATAATAATATGATAGCGATAGTGCTTAGCGATGGACGAGTAATCTCTCTCTATCTATTTATATATATATAACATATTCATTCATTCATCTTTCTAAATTCCTTCACCTTTTTAACCCAATTTCGTGTTAGTCATTAGCTAGCCATTAAAAGAAAAGGCCTTTAAGCAATTTTCTGCACTAGTTTACGTTCGATTAATAGGCGTAAAATATTAATGCGCTGAACACGCCTGGTAGCTACAAAAACACAAAAAAACGATAGGTGAGTCTGTCTATACATATATATATATATATATATATATATATCGATTTGGACTGCTCTTTAAAGTTAATTGGTTGGCGCTCACGTTCCGCCCTACTCTCTGCTTTACTTTCTAGCTATCAAAGTGCCTACGCCCTAATGTGCGTGCCTTTCCAATTACAATGTTCACGTCCGACTGGCCCATCATTAGGCCAACCTTTACTAATGATATTTTCGAGAGCTGAGAACTTTTTAGTAACTTTTATTTTGCTTTATTTTTTTTTTTTCATATTTCTTGCTTGGAAAACATTTCGCATGCATATGATAATGAATTTGGCGGTGCTTTGATTTTTGAACTTTTATTTTTGCTGTCTGCATATTTGCCTGCGACAGCAAACAAGATAATAAATCAATAATTATTGCCAAATAATGCACAATGTACGCTGGCTGGCAAACTGCAGGCCGGCAGGCAGGCAGCAGGCAGCAGGCAGGCTGAGAGATAAATTACAACGCCGCGTTGCAGGCGTATGACTTAATTTGCCAATTTGAACGCCAAAGGCTAAAAGCGTACTTGTTGTTTGGCCAAAAAAGGCCAAACAGCTGCTTGCCGGCTTTAAACGTCAATTTCCGTGCCAACAACAACACCAGCAGCAGCAACAACAACAACAATAAGCCAAACAGCAACCGTTGTCTTATTAAGGCCCAAACGCGTGCCCCAGCTTCAGTCTCGAATAATAAGAAACCGTGCTGCGGCCCAATAAGAATTCTATTATATTCATGCCACACAATGTGATTAACTTGTTGACCCTGTGTCCAGCGCAAACAATGTAGAACGGATTTCCAACATTTCAAACAGCAGTGATCGAACGCAAGGCAAACGCAAAAGCAAAAGCAAAAGCAAAAGGTAGAATAAAATCTCCATCTACAAATGCACTTCCGTGCGCAGCGGTTAATCTTTGTGTTTTATGCAAACACAGCGCAAAATGGCATTCGTTAGGCGTTGCTAATAATTGAATAGACCCACTCGAAGGTAGATATATATATATATACATACATACATATATAAATAAGCAATAACAATACAATCGGGTGCAACGGACTGCTTACTACACCTCGTTCGTGAACGACTTTGTTTAGTCTAGATGGGATATTTTTTGGTACAGATGTTTGCATATGAAACAGTTCAAAAACTTGCTAAAGTCTGATCCCTGTTATCTCTCAGGTCAGTGTAAATTAAAGCACCTATGCAACTATGTATGCGTGATTTCGTGATAAGAATTTTCTTGAGTCTAGCTTTAAAAGCTGGCCTCACAGACAGACATTGCGTAAAACCAATATACTTCTTTTCCTTCAGGGACGAGTATAATATGAGCTCAATCAGACCACAAAGTAACTGAAACGAAGGAGCTGTTGCCACCGCTGACGGCGACGCACAGGAATGCAACAGTTGAACGCAAGCCTGCACCTGCATGTGCCCAAAAGGCCGCTCGGACGCCAACATTTGGCAAGCACAGTGGGTTGAATACAATGTAACCTTAATTTTTATTTTTATATCAAAAAATATAGTAAAAAAGTTTACTTGAATTTTATAAAAAAATTTATTTCTTTAATTTTAAAGTTAGTTCAAATTGCTTAAATACTTTATAATTCAATTGCATTATGTATAGCAATACATCACAGCATAATAACAATTTTTCAGCAAAGATTCATAAGCGAAAAAAAAAATTAATTATATAAAAAATTATTTTTGAAAAAAAAAAAAACAAAATATTTATTTAATTAAAAATAATATTTTTTCGTTAAGAAATTTAATTAATGTGTACAATAAACTTTAATTTCTATAAATTTTTAAATATAAATATTTATATATATATATTGCATTCTATAATTGATCATTAATAAATTGTCTTTAACCTTATTTCTAATCAGTGTGCGCCGCTGTCGTCCGAACATGTTAATTTTCGCCGCCAGCTTTCGCTGCTGATTTGCTGGCAATTTATAGAAAATTTACTTGACATTGCAATTGGGCAAAATGAAATGAAATTTGTATTTCTTCGACTAGCACATACACACAGCCAACCCCGCTGTAAATAAAGAAAAAACAAGAAAAAAATTGGTGGAAAATTGATTTTGGTTTAGCATGACAATCACTCGGTTGCGCTGCCTTGGGTTGGTTCAAAATGCTTGGCTTGGCTTGGGTCTTTATGCTGCAAGGCACACGCCCACCGAAATTCATAGTTAGAGCCGCTTTAACCGTTACTCGCAGCCACAACTGATTCATGACTTAATCACCGGCAATCGGTAGCAGCAGCAGCAGCAGCAGCAGCAGCAGCAGCAACTAGCGTCTAAAAAGTTCCCCTCAAGTTTGACTGCACCCAAAAAAAAAATAAAAACGAAATCAGAAAGAAATAGAAAAAACGACTCTATCAACATTGTCGAGTGAGTGGCTTGTGCCCGTCGGCAAGCGAACCACTTGGTGGGTTGCTCTTGATGTGCTGCCTTGGCAATTGATTGTTTGCTCCATAACTGCAGGACTTGCAATATAGAAACCACAAAATACGTTTCTGCCAGTGCATACTGTACTGCTTAGTTGGATCAACAGATAATATGTTATATTATGTGTTGATCCAAAGATTTTCACTTTTGTTCAGCATCCGTCGAGGCAGTGGCAGCTTCCAAAAGCCATAAAGAAACTGTTAGATATTGGCAATACAAAGGTTTAAGTGTATGTGTGTGTGTGTTGAGATCTGTTAGCTGAGATCTGCCAGAGAGTTATAAAAGTGTAAATAAGGTAATTAGTGCTTCCGGGCATAATCATACACGACCTGACGTTGACGTTGACGTCGTTCAACTCTCAAGCTGTAGTTGTTGCGGTCGTTGTTGTTGCGCTTGTTGCTCACTGCTCATATGTGCGCCTCGTGTTGTTCGTTGAGCAGCTAACGAGCTAACGCATCGCACGGCAGCAACTAGCTCTGATCTCTAATTAAATGTGAGCGACTTGAGAAATACCCTATAACTCAATATATCACTGACAAACATATGCTCATTTGGCTCTGCAGCTGCAGTACATAAGTCAGGAAATATTATGATCGAATAAAGCTGTTGCTATTTACAGGTGCCATCTAGTCTAACTCTTGCAGCATATGCCTTGATCAATATGCCTTAGACATGAAGTACAGGGCATGGCAACATTGTTACGTCTTGCCAGTGAAGAAAACCGCAGTGTAGCCAGCAGCCGGGCAATTGCTGATAAGCCATAAAAACAAATGGCAAAAAGCATTCGCCACATCCAAAGTCAATGCCAAAGAAGTGGCCCCTAAGTCTAACAGCTAATAAACACTCACAAACACACGTGAGAATAATGTTAACATAAGTAAATATTGCAGTTTATACGATTCGAATCGCGTTTATTTCTTGCCATCTTTGCGTCTTTTAGGCTATTTCTTTGCTAATTTGAATGGCCTTTAATTGGATAGTTGAAGATGATTTAAATAAAGGGAGCGGACATAATTTTCTATATAATTTGACTTTCTAATGTATATTTTATATTTTTAAATAGCTCAACCCATTTGACTTAGTTTTTTTAAGGTGTCCGTGTTGCATTTGTGATGCATTTGACAGTTTTCTGACATTTTTCATAGTTTCCTCCATTCCACCCAATAATAAAACAAATTTATTTAGTATATTTTATACAATTTATTCATCAAAAAATATATTCTTAAAGAAAATTAAAAAAGTTTTATTTATAATTTAAAGTTTTATATTATGATTTAAAAAACACAAAGATTAACAAACTTTTAATTCAGTTCTTGTCATTCATACTGAATTTGCTCATTTCGACTATTTATATATAACTTTTATTTTTGGCTAAATATCATGAATATATATATTTTTATTCCTGAGTGGATCTGGGACCTCTGTCTTCTGTCAGTGACTTGTCTTCTGAGATATCTCTTCATTCTTTTTGTGTTCATAGGTAATTTCCCAATCTTTGATATATCACATATATATCACTTTCATCTGATGATTCGCTTTCATCACTATCCTCCTCACTTCTCATTACATTTTTACAATTTCTATCTTTTTCTCTGTTAAGTTGTTCACATTGCTTAATGTTTTTCTCTAATTTATTGTTTTTATTCCTCATTTCGATTATATTCATATTTAGTGCATCGACAGAAGATTTCATTTTATTACTTATCTGCAATATATTATTTTCACAAGTTTTTAGGTTGATCTGTAGATGGTTGATTTCTCCATTCTTTAATAATAATATTGCATTTTGTTTTCTTATATTTTCCAAATCAATTCTGCATTGCTCAGATTTCTTATTCAGCTCATCTATTTGTCTTACTTTTAAATTAAGAGTTTTCGAGTTCTCTTCTTTTATTGCCTCCAGTTCAGCAAGTTTCTTTCTGTTAGCTTCGTTGAAAAGTTCGCATTTAGCATTTTGATTATTTTTCTCAAATATATTATTTTCACAATTGGTTAAATTAATGTTTAAATGTATAATCTCTGTCTGCTTCGCTTTCAAACTATCTGACAACATTTGATTTTGGACTTTCAATACAAGTTCACTTTCAATGAATTGCTGTTTTAGCTTAGCAAATTGTTCGGCATTTTTTTGCAGATTTTGTTCACTAGTCAAAATTTTATTTTCTAATTCTGTGATCTTCTTATTTTTTAGCTCGATTTCAGCTTTGATCTTAACTATATACGCCAGCATTGGTTTCGCGATGCTCTTCAGTTTGTCACTCGACTTGCAAATGTAAAAATTTCTCAATAAGAAGAAAGCACATTCTAACTTAAGTTTAATCGTCTCACCGATTCGTTGTCGTTCGTGCAATCATTTGCCAAAGCTACTGAAAAAACAGCTAGTAAAAGCACAAGCACTTTTTGATTCAAATTCATTTTTCTTGCTCGAAGTATTCGTTGTAAGCTCTCGACACAGATTGAGCATTGGAATCAGTGTAATATTGTTCAGTGCTTTTTATAATCCGCTGCGAGGCTGTTATCAACCGAAGCTTGATTATCTATTAATAAAGAATATTGATGCATACATAGGACAACTTATCTGACTGGAAAAACCCAGATGCTTATCTGTTGTTTCGAGTGTTAAAGTCATCAGTCATCAGCTCTGATTTCATTATATTATTTGTTTTACTTTTGACAAAGAATCCATCCAATCACAACTTCAAGTCAAGCACAATGTACTTCTCAATACTTGCTCACAATTAAAATATCAACTAAATTTATGTAAGAAAATTGTTTTTACTGTTGAAGTTCTCTACAGCTAGAAATTTTAAGCAAAATAGAAATTTGTATAAATCATTTATATTTTGGACAGTCGGTTGCGACTTTGCTTCAAATTACTCTGCTGACCATTCGACCTTATTTTTTCTAGTTGTCAAATGTATTAAATATTAATAAATATTTAGCTATAAACATATATATTATATATATAAAACATAATATATAAAGTTAAGCTAACAAAAATCATCTAAATTAATAAAAAAGTAAGAAAGCACTAGTCGGGTTGCCCGAATATATTCAATTCTTTGTATAGATTATTAAAAGAAACACAAATAGAAACCGACATTTCGACACAAAGGCACCCAAAAAGACACAAAAAAATGTCAAGTCTCTAGCTCTTATAAATGCTGAGATGAACGCGTACATAGGGACAGACGGACGATTCGGCTTGTCGCCCTGATCCTGAGAATATATATGCTTTATGGAGTCTGCCACGCCTCTTTCTGACTGTTACATACTTTTGCACAAAACCATTATACCCTAATTTCCCATTTTTAATGGTATCAGGGGTATAAAATTATGTTAATCTTCATATTTATTTTAATTACTTTGTGCTTAGATTATGTTTATGGTATATTTTATTATATATACAATTAAATAAATAAGTTTATATTTACTTATATTTATATATATATATATATATGTTTATATATATATATATCTCGTCTTTTGCACGCTGCATTCGTGTTTTGTAGACGTCAACTTAATTATAGCTACCTTGTTTAGCATTTTGACTAGTTAGCTAGTTAGTCGCAGTTGTTGCTGTTTGTGCAGAAAACATGATTTCGTATGTTTAAAATTTAAATTTCTCCTTTTTTCAATATCAGTTTTTTGTTTTTCATATATTTTTTTTACGAATTAATTAACTGGAAACTACTGTTAACTGTTCATTGTATTCAGGTGGACACTAAAATCGTGATACTTTGATGGATTTGTTGCTGCTGTTGTGGCAGCAACTGTTTTGCCTTCGGTGCCACCTAGTCATGCCCTACCTATCGAATGTTGTCCACATATATATGTATATATATTTGATGACTTGATTAGCATAAAATTGAAAATTCGTTGCTTTTGGTATCTGTTTTTTTTTGGTTTTGTTCGTCTTCTGTAGTGGCAAGTGCAGAATCTATGCCACGCGGCATCAGCGGCAAATCAAAGCAGCCAATTAGCACAAAATTTGTGTTTGGACAAGACGTGTTTAGACGCATACACTCATTTGAGTGTGAAATTCAATCAGTGTGCGACCAGGGCAGGCTAGACGCTTTGAAATTCATTTTTTGTTTCCTTTTGTTGTTGCTTAAAATCATATTGAGATTGTTTATTAATTTGGATGGCAAATTTATTTGCTTAATTAGCATTTGGCCATAATTTTGTTAAAGCAATTTGCTGTTGCTTAGACGCAATGCCCAAAACAACCAGATTTGTATTTATGTCCATTTCATTAGCTGGCGTTGTGTAATTTATGTGCATCTGGAGTCAAATAATTTCCGCCCGCATGCCGTGAAATTCAAAACTTTGAATAGCAACCGACTGCATAATACTCGTTCACAGACGCACGAAATGGACGTACTTTTAGATATGTATATATAGTCGATCTATAGACTAGGTCAATGCTGATCCAACTGCATGAGTAGCTGATTCCATATCTAAACATCTTTAAGTACATACTTTATTCGCACATAGTTGGCACACCTACAACCTCTGAACAATCTATGTTTCTATCTATCTGGCATTGGTATGTATATTAATGTTATATATATTTGATTCTTTACATTTTAAAAAGTACAATTCAATTTAAAAAAAAACCTTGTATATTTCTTGATATTTTAAAAGTTTAAAAATAAAAATAATATTTTTATTCTAAGTTTTTTATTTTATTTGCTTAAAAAAAAGTAATATATTTCGTTTTCATTTTTATAGAGTATATGACTGTGTGAGCTTGTTTAAATGCTGAATCAATGCTCTTGCTGTTTTAATTGTGTGTTGACTTTGCCATTTCGTGTGTCGCTTTGACCGCTCAAAGTCCCATAAATTTGCAGCTTTATCGCTGGTCTGAGATCTTCGTCAAGCTGGGCATTTGAGTTGATTCTCATAATATGCTAATTACGAATTGTTTATACCTTTCTTGTTGTTGTTGCTGTTGTTGTAGGTTTTTTGTCTGGGGTTGACTGACGAGCGCCGCTTTGGCTGCTCAATTAAACAATATCGACATCTAGTTTTGTCCAAATTAACATAAAATTTGTGGCTGGCCGGCGATGAGGTAACAAATTACGTACAAGCATTTATCATGTTATTGCCGTGATTCGAGCTTCAAATAAATATAAATATTTTTAATAGATTTTTATTTAAATATTTGAGATAAACCACTTGTGTTGTCTGCAGTGCATACACGTAAATTAACTGCTGAATGAAAAACATATCTAAACGATCGTCAATATATATATATGTAGACATTTCTATGTAGATGTGTATCGATATTGTTTCCATGTTCGTTTGACACATTTGTTTTATCCGAATTTCGCATAGTTACCTTTGTCGCCTTGTCGTGTATTGCAAATTGTTTTATTTATATGACAGCGTTTCATTTAAATGTTAAATATGTAGTTAAATTTAATTGATTTATTGCGGCTGCTAAATCGCCTTTGCATACTGCATGTGCCGTTCGGCTCAGATGAAAGTTCACTTTATGCAATTTAAGTCGATTAAAACGTCGCTATTAGCGATTACTTAAAACAAGACTTTAAATAGATATTTACTGTGATAGCGTTTTATTTTGTATTATGTTCTTTTGTATATGGGAGATACTTTACAGCTTATAATATACTGATCTATCCTCTTAAATTAGCTAGATCTGAAACGGGTCCAGAACCCAAACATTCCTCTATTCAGTTATATTTTCAAATTTCAATTAAATCGTGAAATATTTCTGCAAATTTTTATTTGTTTTATTGATAATATAAATTCTTTCGCTTATCTAACTTCACATTTAAAGAACATTAAAGTATAAATAACTTTCATATCAACTTATATAAGGGCTTTTTCATCTTAAATGGCTGTATAAATCCAAAAGAATCTACTAATTTTTAAACAATATCTCCTCACAGTCTGTTTCGTTGAGAATACATTATCTGCCACGCCTCCTTCTGCCTGTTGCAGACATTTTCACAAAATTATTATATCTGAATTCCCATTATCAATGTATTCAGAGTATAAAAAGTTCTCTTAATAGCAGCCAGCCTCCTCAGGGTCTGGTGGTAATAGAAATTAAGGTAACCTTTACGTGTAGTATATTATTATATTATCATTAGAACAAACTGTAGCTGAATGGGTCGCAAAAGTCGGCGTTGAAGGCCCAACACAGCTTAGCAGTTGCAGATCATCAACTGAGCGTCGTCGTATGAAACAACAGATAAGCAATGGAAATCCATATTTGATTTGAATTATAACAACTATTCGGGAATAGCCACAATAGAAGTTAAGGGACTGAGTCCGTTTACCGTGTCGTGTGATTCGAAGCTTTCGGGATCAGGGTGGACCGTAATACAACGCCGCATTGATGGAAAGGTCGATTTCTATCGAAATTGGGAAGATTATAAAGTTGGTTTCGGAGAGGTTACTAAGAAGTTTTGGATCGGACTTCAAAAGCTGCACAAAATGACAAGCGAGAAGCGATATGAGCTCTACATACACCTTGTTGATCAGAGAAACGTCAGCGTTATACTAGATAGAAAGCGAAGAAACAAAATTTACATTGACTTTTCTCGGTAATATATTCTTTTATGTCTGTGCAGATGATGACACACCCCCATTAATTTTTATTCTAAAAAATGAAACGGCACAATTCGATTTGTAATTGTTAATCAAAAATATATTCTTTAATACTTGATTTAACAGCGAAAATATGATATAAACAGAAAATTTTATTTTTTATTAAAATGTAATCCAACATGGTTCAAATTAACTAACAGGTACAAAATAATGGGTTAGTTGCTTAGGTGTGCCCTATTACATGTTCAAGATCTAAAATACTCATAATCAAATCATTAACATCGAAACAGACCCTAACTATGCAACTTCGATACAGTAAGGAGACAGTTTTTATTCAATGGGGCGTATCATCATCTGCACGGACTTAAGGGAATAACTCCGACCATGCCAATGTTGCCAGTAAATACATCCAGTTTTCTCTAACTTGTTTGAATCTTCCATATCACAGTCGAATCGTTTGCCGTTAAGGTGACTTTTAAAATGAAAAAAAAACACAATTATTTAAATTTTTCTTCATTTTCTAATTATTTACCTATCTGCACATGAATAAAACCACCAGGCACCTTTACGTGTTATGGCACAATTAATTGTGGTATTATCATTGTCATTGTCATATGTTGAAAATTTTGCTCCCTTGTGATATTTCATAGAATCTCCAGCATTCCCGGTATATTTGCCAAGAGAAATCAATCTAAATTTTGTATCTTCGCCTCCTACTGTAAAGTTATCGTATCTAGCGTAACGATGCACGTTTCTCTGATCAATAAGGTGTATGTAGAGCTCATATCGCTTCTCGCTTGTCATTTTGTGCAGCTTCTGAAGTCCGATCCAAAACTCTTTAGTAGCCTCTCCGAAACCAACTTTATAATCTTCCCAATTCCGATAGAAATCGACTTTTCCATCAATGCGGCGTTGTATTACGGTCCACCCTGATCCCGCAAGCTTCGAATCACACGACACGGTAAACGGACTCAGTCCTTTAACTTCTATTGATGCTATTCCCGAATAGCTCTTATAATTCAGACAATTGTTCGGAAGATGCTCAAGTTGTTGCCTGCATTCGACTAATTTACTTTGAAGATTGCTTAGCTCAACTTCTTTACCAACCAGATTCCTTTCGCATAAAGTAATGTTTGACTCTAAACTCTTGATCATTTTATCATTAACGGATATTTGATTGTTTGAGTTTTCTAGGGTATCATTCAAATGATTCGACTCAGCTTTACATTTCTCGAGTACGTTGCTCAGCTCAGCTATTCGCTGTTTGCTTTCGCTGATAACAACTGAATTCTCGTTAGCTTTTTTCTCAATATTATTTTCGCAAGATGTTAAATTTGTCTGCAGATGGATAAGTCTGTCTTCTAATATTGAATTTTGTTTACCTAAATTTCCCAAATCAATCCTACATATCTCAGATTTCTCAGTCAGTTCATCTATTTGTCTTTTGCTTAAGCTGAGAGCTTCCGAGTTCTCTTTAAGTTTTTTCTCAAATTCAGAAATTCTCTTTTTGTTATCCGCGTTAAACAGTTCACATTTAGTATTTTCATTAGTTTTTTTAACTAAATTGTTTTCGAAATCAGTTAGATTTGTTCGTAAAGTTGCGATCTCTCTCTCTTTTATATTCAGTCTATCTTTTAGGTTTGCATTTTGAGCTTTTAATTCAAGTTCACTTCTAATAAATGTATCTGTTTGTTCTTTGCATTTTTTTAGGTCAAGTTCGTAGCTGATAATTTGATGCTGTAATTCCGATATTTTTTTATATTTTACTTCGATTTCATTGTTGATTTTTGCAAAATATTCCAACATTGGTTTCACAATGCGATATGCATATGTCCCACACTGGGCATCCAGTTTGTCACGCGACTTGCTCAACTGAAAGAAATTCGAAAATACTTTAGTTAAATACTAAACTTGAGAACTATGACTTCATATTCACACCGTTTCATCCTCGTTCGACGGTACTGTTGCCAAGGATGCTGACAAAATAGCTATTAAAGTCACAAACAATTTTCGATTTATTATCATTTTGCTTGTGCAAACACAATTTATAGTATATAATATTTATTCTTATAGCTTATGTATGCTTTGAAAGCTCACGACAGAAAATGATGCATGGACTCAGTGCTTATACCTTTAAATAGGGTCTCAGTGCAGTAGAAATATGCTCAGTATGGATTTCTGGGAACAAACACACAATAAACTCATCGCTTATCTGTTGTTTCATATAAGGACGCTCAGCTGATTATAGGCAATCAGTGCTAAAAGGTTGTTGACTCAGTTGCCAGTTATTATTACAATTAAAGGCATAGAATATATGGCCAATTGTGTGATATTATTAATAATTTGCAGTCAACTTTTTCGGTAATAAATGGTGTTTAATTTGTTTAAATTGCCCATAACTACATCTCTCTAGAGGGCTGATAAAAAGCATAGCTCCGAGGCAATTTTGTATCTTTAAAAGGCATATTCAAACGAAAGCAGAGAAGAGCAAACAGATGCTGTGCATAAGAAATATAGAAAACAAAAACATCAGCTGAAAAACTTAACTGTGTTGATCTTAGCAATTAGTGAAAATTTGATTTTGCTTCTTTTTTGTTGTATTCGCGATTCGTATATGAAATTGAAAGTGTTTGCCACTTGGGCTGCAGCTTGTGCGTAGCTAAAAACTGAACTGCACTGGGCAACGCAGCTGCATGGGATCGAGCCTGCTGGGGCCACGGTCAGGCCTGAAGCTCGAGATCTGCAGAGTTGCGGTTGGGGCCGTTAATTGAGGGGCAACTGTCTTGTGGTCACACGGAGTTGCCCCGCCAGCCAGCATATATATATACATATATATTCATAATAAAAGCTGAGGAATGAGTAAATTAAGAATTATGGCTTTGCCATGCAAATTCAAAAATTTCGATACACTATAAATTACTTAAGAGCGGCCAACCGAAAAGAAAAAAGTAACATATACATATATCTGTATATATAAATCAACAAAGATACAAAACGTAAAATTAAAAAAATGCACGAAAACTTGAACCCCATAAAAAAGTCTCAATGCTTGAGTTTGTGCAAAATGGCACTGTCTGAAGACCTTGAACTGATTAAACCATGCAAATATCGATGGGCAAAATAAAATATCTGGCATTCGCATTTATTTGGGTGGCCCAGCTTACAGTCATTAGCTCTATCAAATTCAGAGGAAGTGTGGCTTATCTTGGGTAAACTGAATTTTAGACTTATGCATAAAATTGCCAGCATTTTGGACGCACTCTTTAAAAAGTAAAGAAAATATAGATTGAATTATTCTATAAATATTGATATATATTTTTTAATAAAAATAATTTATTCTCATACATGCATAAACTCTCAATCTACATAATCTTCTTGACTTTCATATCAGTAAGACAAATATTATAACTTAAAGCATATAATTTGCAATAAATTCCTTGGATTTTACTCTCATTTCCCATAATATCATATAATATTGGCACATTACAAAAACGATGCACTGCGCACTGGTCTCTAACGACGGCCTCGCAGCCATTTGCTATAACTGATCTACCAAATTAAATGCAAACTGCAGCAAACTGTTAAAAATCGTTAAAGGTAATATCCAGCTGAGACTTCTTTCTCAGCTTCTGTGTGTGCGTGAGTTTGTGCGTGCTGTAACGAGCGCATAAGTATTTGTGAATGGCTGCATCTATTTGCCACACAATAAAATGATAAATGCATTTCAAACTGTGCGCGTTATTCAAACGCAGTTGTCCATCAGCTGGCAATGCCATTACCAAGCCGCAGCCCAGGCTCTAGCTTTAGCTCTGGCTGTCCGCCAAGTCGTTTGACCAGCTGCAGCACGCCCAAACTGTATGTGAAATTGTAATATATTTTTAAGCCAACTATGATCGAAGGCATCTTAGCTCTATCGCACTGTTCGGGCTTAGCAAAAGTATATGTAGAGTCAAGATTTCAAGTGTGATAAAATAAGTATTAAATTATTATTTTTATTAGAATTCATTATTCAATATTCTAAATTGTATTTGCCTCTATGTATATAACATATATAAATACATATATATTATATATAAAAATTATATGTATATTTAGACGCATGTTTCGCAGACACTTCACACAAATTGTAGCTTTAATGTAATTTTGTTTGTGCATTTTTATTTAATCATCATAAAAAAATATATAATTGAAATTCATAAGCAAAAACTTTTAGAGATGTTTTTGCTTATGATTTTCAATCTCATTTTTAAGGTATTATTTTCTTCGTTTTGTGTAAGCCAATTAAGTTAAAATATTACATATATATTTATATATATATATCATATATATGTATATATAATTTTTAAGTTAGTTTAACATTTGAAAATAAATATATATAATAAATATATATAAATATATATTTAAATAAATATATAAATATATAAATATAAATATATATATATATAATGAAATAAATATATATATACTTTATTTTATATTTTAACTTATTTTTTTTTTTATATTTATATTTTATTTTATTGCATTCAGAGTATTCAGAGTTCGATTGTGAATAATTCAGGTTGTTATATATTTTTTTGTTTTTTTTTTTTGCTTTCCTTGTATGCTGCCATTAGCATTTCTATTATTGCAGCCATTATCTGAGAAAAGCTTTCCAAGTCATTTTTTTAATTACTTTTGCTGTGCTCGGCGTTGGCATCATGCGTGTTCATCATGCAACCAAATACGACCTGGGCCGCTTGCCAAATCACGATCCTTTCGAACTTTCAATTGCAGCAGTTGCTGTTGCAGTTGCAGTCTGCAGTTGCAGCTTTGTGGCGTTCGCTGATGTGCTAAACGTGCGGCAGTCATTTTAGCCGAAACGATTGTCGATCATGCGGCAGTTAAACTTGCCGCAGTTAGCAGCTAGTTGCTGCTGCACAAGTTGCTGCTGCTGCAATTAAAGTACAAAGATGGGATGAGGCGTAAGTGGTTGCGTATAGAGCTAGTTGGCACATAAATATGCATTTTGCATGTGCTGCGCTGACAGCTCAGCCGCAAGTGTCAAAAGTGGCTGTCAAAAGCCACCCACATGTCGAAACCATAAACTTAGATCATCTGGCAAGCAAGCCAACAGGCAAACAGTCAGCCAGGCAGCCATGTGATAGATTTATGAAGTTTGCCAGTGTTTTTTGGGGCCAGGCAATAATCGGCGGCAGCATCTATAATAAGCAGCTGTCGGCGAGTCACTTGAAATATATGCATGCAGGCAAGCATGCATGTGTGAGTATGTATATGTATGCTATATCTCGCACGTTGCATGTCTGTTGATTGCGGCGATTGAATGTTGCGTGTCTGCATTGGCAATAAAATGCATTTATATCAAAATCTGTTGCACAGTTAGCAACTGCTTCAATTAAAAAAAAATAGAAAAATCTCTACAAGCTTGCCCCCAAATAACTCGTTGCAACTAATTTGAATTGTGCCTCGACCAGGTGTTAGAGTTTCGAAAACTGGGTCATTGCTGTGCCACATTGAACTTCTAAACTGCATTAATCAGGCAACTTGAATTCGACCTGGCCGCGCAACCTGCTGCTGGCTGCTTTCCCGCTTTGCATTACTCATGGGCAACGATTTTTTGTTCGCTAATGATTTGGCTAAAATAGCGAGCAGCTGCTCTTACTCTTTCTCTTCACACCTCTCTCTCTCTCGCTCCCTCTGCCTATCCCTTTAGCTATGCACTTTAATGCCACAATTGACTGACACTCGTTTGTCGCACTTGTCAAGCCAGCTATTTAGCCCGTCAGATGTGACTCAGTGTGCCTTTTAAGAAAATGCACTTCATTCAATTTTCCATCACGTGCCATTCCATTCTAAATTTATATAAATTCGAGGAATTTTCTTTCAACATATATTGCTTTGCCCTCTTGAAGTACATGTTAAATATTAGAAAACTCTGATAAATAAAAAAAAATTATTAATTAAGCTTAAATAAAGTTTTTTGTCAAGATTTGTTATAAATCGAAATCTTAGTCAAGTTAAGTTTATAATTTTCTTTCTTGAATATTAGAAAATTAAGTTCATTTTTATTAACTTACATATATTATATATATAACATATATATATATAATATAATAAATCTATATCTGTTATTTTTGCTTATTACTGATGCTAGCTTTGTGGTAAGAATAATATATTCATGAAAATAGTAGTGCTGCACTATAGAGAAGCCAAATGATAATGTATTTTTCAGTTGAAAACCGTTTGTATGTACACATTAACATATCGAATTCTAACAAAGTTTTTAAATATTAGATAATGAACTATTATTACATGTTGACCTCTAAGCTTAACTTTCGCTTTCAAATTGACTTGTTTTTGGTTGTGTTTAAACGCTTTAATTACGTTAACTAAATTCCATTTAAAATCCGCCGGCGGGTATGTTAACCTTCGCACTTTAAAAAACTATTTTACACATTTATACAGAGGCCAAATTGAATTGGCGCGGCTTTCGCTGGCGATCCGCTGCTGCCCGCTTGGTCGCCATTTCGCTGCTTTCGTCTGACTCATCTGCAACCGGAATTTGGCTGACAGGCAACCGTTGGTCACATGTCAAAGTCGAGCTGAGGGCGAGCCATGTGCGCAAAAGAAAAACTTTTCTAGCCACAAACGCTGTGCGGAATGAGAGGGTAGCTGGCTTAGTCGTTGCTTTAATTAGGTCATGCAACCCGTGGGGCAGCAGCAGCAAGCAAACAAGCAACAAACTGTTGACAGTTTGGCAAGGTGTGCGATAACTTTGACATTTTGCAGCTGGGTCCCACGCGAACAGCAAGAGCAGCGGCAACAGCGACAACAGCCAGTTGAGATGTGCATGGACAGCAGTGCGTATGATTTATATTTCAACTTACAGCAAAATGTCGCAAATCTGCAAGAAAAAACTAACACCAATAAAAAAATGTGATGAAAATGCATTGCATAAGTCGAAGTTGCAGTCGAAGTCAGTCACAGTCACAGTCACAGTCAGCAGTTAGTGGATGCGGCGTTTCGCATTGTTTCGGTCGACAGTGACATTTTAATTGCGACTGCCCGCATGATATATGAGCAGCCTTTTGGTTTGGTTAACACACACAAACGTTAAGACGTTCCAACAAGAGTTAGCCGTATGCACCATATGTTGGCGCTGCCAATTAGACAACGCCATCACCGCCACCGCAGCCACCACCATTGCCGTCGCCGACGCCGTTGCGTTTGCTGCCACGTAAATTAATTTAATTATGTCAATGCAAGTTACCTTGGAGCCGCAACAGCAACAGCAACAGCGACAGCGACTTCGACGTTGACTTAGTTGGCTTAGTTTATTTGTCAAGCAGTGTAAAATGGCGTAAACAACATGACTCGCATGCCAGCAGCAAATGCAGCAGCAGCAGCAGCAGCGGCAGCAGCGGCAGCTGCTAAAGGAGCTTGTAGCATGCAACGTACTAGGGCTGTACGATTAATGTCAAACTCGCTTAACAGTTGTAGCAGAGCGAAATTTAGTAGTAAATGAGTTAAAACTCTATAATAAATAATAACAGAATTAAATTACTCTGATTACAATTCCCTAATAATATATAAATCGTAAAATAAATTAATTTTTAGACTTTAAATTAAATTAAATTTTAGACTTTTATTTTATATTTTATATTTTATATTTTATATTTTATATTTTATATTTTATATTTTATATTTTATATTTTATATTTTATATTTTATATTTTATATTTTATATTTTATATTTTATTTTATATTTATATTTTATATTTTATATTTATATTTTATATTTTATATTTTATTTTATATTTTCTATTTTATATTTTATATTTTATCTTTTCTATTTTCTATTTTATATTTTCTCTTTCTCTTTTCTTTTTATTTTTATTTTTCTCTTTTTCTTTTATCTTTTATTCTTTTCTCTTTTCTCTTTTCTCTTTTTCTTTTCTTTTCTCTTTTCTTTATTCTCTTTTCTCTTTTCTCTTTTCTCTTTTCTCTTTTCTTTTTCTCTTTTCTTTTCTCTTTTCTCTTTTCTCTTTTCTCTTTTTTTCTCTTTCTCTTTTCTATTTTCTCTTTTCTCTTTTCTCTTTTATCTTTTCTTTTCTTTTCTCTTTTCTTTTCTATTTTCTCTTTTTTATATTCTCTTTTATTTTTCTATTTTCTATTTTTCTTTTCTCTTTTCTTTTCTTTTTTTTTTCTTTTTATTTTATTATATTTTATATTTTATATTTTATATTTTATATTTTATATTTTATATTAAACATTTATGTTAAGCATTCACAACTTTTCTAGCGGCCCTCGTTGACTTCCCGCTATTCTTGCCATTTTGTTAGTGTGCGGCGCTTTTGTAATTAATCAAACCCGAGCGAATTGACAGCGTGTAGACAGAGCAGCGAACATGCAGCTTAATACCGAATCCAAGTCCAAGCCCAGCAATGGCCCATGTCCGCATCCATGTGACGTGTCCCGCGTCCGTGTCCGTGTCCGTGCCTGTGCCACCATGTGGCATATCCAGTCGAGTGAACTTTTAACTTTTTAGTTCGGCTACGACTTTAGAGTATCATCGCTCCGGTCGAACATCAATGCCAATGCCAAATGCGACTACATGGCGTGGTGTTGGAAAATGAAAAGTTCGCCCATAAATTCAAGTGGCGGAGCGAGGTTCAGCATGGCTAGGAGGAGGAGGCATCGGTAGCCTGCCGCAAGGCCCATTGTACAAAATAAATGCTTTGGCGTTATCGCATTTGCCATCAAAGTAAATTTCCACCTGTACCATTCGCAAATTGCAGTGATACCTGCTCGTTGTTATTTTCACTCAACGCGAAAAACTCTACGCAATGCAGCTCAACTTAACTACTGACATACAATTCGAGTTTCCTTTTCGCAGCGCAACGGCACGGCAATTATATAGCAATTTCCACACGTATCGAACATTGATCTCATTGAGAGCACGGCCCCCGTTACAGCCCTCAGCTGGATAGGCAGTAAAATTAACTTAAAAAACCCGCAATTGTTGTTGCTGCAAGACGCATAACTAGTCGGAGGCTAGAGATGGGCCTTTGCCGAAGCCAAATGTCAAGCTGAGCAGCACAAAAATAAGGGCCAGGCACGACACACACGAGCTTCAACACTAAAAGGAGACTAGGAAAGCTTTTAATGAAAGTAAAATATAAAATGAAAACGAAACACGAATGGAGACGAGTAGCACGAGTACAAGAGGTATATATATATATATATGTATAGATACGATGAAATATGAATGGCCAGAGCAAATTCTGATAAGCTATAGTCAGATTGAAGAATTATAAGATTATTTTTTATAAAAAAGTTATGATTTGTATAAAGGAATAGAATCATGCTTAGCTTTTGGCAAGTGCTTAATTCTTTACAGATGCACAACTAAGCCGAACTATGTAATTCAATTGAAACAGTGCACATCGCTAGCTTGTGTCAACGCCAAACAGTTGAAATGTATCTTAAAGTTGTTCTCTTTAGTGTGTCTAGTGACTGTGTTTCGCTGTCGGACTTCAAAGGAAAACGCAGTACGTGCAATTATGCGCCACGTTGCGCGTTATTAGAACTGAGTCCCTCAGCGACTGGCTCGCTGAATCGCTGATGTCCAGGCCGTCATTTGATTGCCATAGCTGCGTACATGCCGGCGATTAACGGCTGATTAGACGGCCAAGCTAAGAGACAAGCCAAGCCATGGCAGCGATAGGCAGATACTGCGATACAGATACGGTCAGCGCACGAGCGAAAGATTGAAATGTATCTGCTGCATGTGTATCTATTACTTTGCTGCATTTATGAGTGCGGACTGCTTGTAAATGACTCGGAAGATGCCAAAGAATTCGTGATGCAGTTGTAAGTCAACTAGAAGACGTGCACTTTATATAAAACGAAAAAAGCAAAGCTCAGCTGCAATTAGATAACAGCTAATAGAGCGGAAGTCAACATCATTTTAAAATATGTAGCTAAGAAAAAAAGAATCATATGAGATACATTTACAATATAAAAATATTGAAAACTAAGCTCAAGTATGCAAGAACTCATTGAGTTAGACAATTTTTAAACAGATTAAATTAAATTAAAAGTCAACTAGGAATTTTCTTCAGCTCTTCAAGTATTTCAAGTGCATAAAGACTTAATTTATCTAGTTTCCATTGCATTTGCGGCACACAATATCATCAATATCAATGAACCAATTGCCGAGCACTTAAAATTGGAAACTCATGTGATACAAAGCAAATAATTCGCATAAATCACAAGCTCGAAACGTTATCCAAAATGTGGGTCACTGGGCAAGGGGCCCATTTAAATGGAAAAACACACTTCAAACTATTTTCCATGGAAGTGCAGGGGGAAGGGCGTGTGGTCTCTGTTTTCCACATCAATCGAAAATATAAGAAGCCAACGCACAGTAGGCCAAAAACATCTAAGCAAGGGTGAAAAACCTTGCACAATTATCAAAAGAACAGCAAATTCATTTATATACACAGATAAATCTGAACGAAACTGAGATAAACACACATGAAAGACAATCGTAAAATAGGCAACAATTACAAATTCAATTGAAATGAGAAGCAAATCGAAATGTAATTTTCATATCTGTGAGATATGTGGTAGCAGACGTGCCAGCCTGTCTGGCAGCGTTAATGAAAAATTTCACTTTTGCTCAATTTCAAACAGCCCAAATATAACGTTGTTGTTGTCGTTGTCGAAAAACCACTTGAGCTACTTTTAACAGCAACGGCAACAGCAACAGAAACGGCAGCCACAGCAACAAGACAGCCGACACATACAATAATTATGACGATCAATTTAGATGCAGATTGCATTGCCGCAGCAGCTCGGTGCAGTAACTGGGGTGGGGCAGCTCCAAACGCCCACTACACACACACACACACGTGCATGGACTGCTCAGATACTAGTTTTTAGCTCACAGATACATTTGTATACATCGAGTGCCTCGGACTTGATTGCTGCTGTGGCTGCTGCTGTTGTTGCTCTTATGGCCAGCTGTTGTTTTGAGCATTTTCAATTTCCATTTCGATCTGCTGCTTTGTTTGCATACCAAACAGCAACTGCAGCACCAAAAAAAAAAAAACAAAGAAAAAAAACATTGTCATAATAATTATGAGCAGATAAAAGATCAAAAATGGCTCTAGAGAAACGCCTTCGCATTGGCCGTGCTCGGCAATTAGGTAACCAGCGGCATACACAAAAATGATTCAAATTATTATATACCCTTTAATTATAATACAGTTTTTGTGGCATAAAAACAGTAGCTTGGCTGCTAGAAATGCAAATGAAATCAATTTACGGCTTAAGCTTCTAGAACATTATAAGTTGAGATTGAATTGTTTTGGGCTCTTTTATAGTATATAATATTTGTATATGTATATATCTTTCTTTATCTATACATCTTTCGCTTCTACATAGCTAATAAATGCGTTTGCCTCCAGCAAATCAGTTCATATACAATGCTACTATTTGCCTTTTGAATTGCACTTCTTTTTTTTCATTCTTTAATTATTTCTTATACTAGATATCTACACACACACTCACACACACACACATGCGCGCACCACCAGTAGCTGACTACTTCATATCAAGAGGCCAGAGCACAGAAACTCATTAGAAGATGTCGAAAGAAAGAAATGCTTGAGAAATGTAAACAATGCACTTGATTAGCAATGTAAGGCAATAGACAGCTGCAATTGATGATAAGACACGGTTAATTAGCTGCTACATGCTGCCTGCATTGATAAGCAAATGCAAACAGCGATGGCATCCTCTTAACATTAACTGTGTTTGTGTGCCATTTTAATTGTAGCTCAAAGATTCATGCTGCCAGAGGCCGAGGCATACCAAACTCTTGTGCTTACTTCTGTACAGTATCTGCCGCCATGCCGTCTCGGTGTCTGTGTGTTTTAATGTATAAACAATTAAATCCCATTGAATGCATCCGGCCCTGAAAAATGTAAAATGAAACTGAAAACGAAAACGAAAATGAAAAATCTTATGTGAGGCAGGGGGAGGTCAAACGAACGCCCGCCCACCCGTATGCGGCTGCTGTTGTTGTTAAGTGTAAACAGAAATGAAGAGAATCTTAACGAAATTAATTTTAAAGTGAAATTCTTAAGACCTGCAGCCGGTGCATGTATGAAAATTAATGTCGAACTCCATTTCAGTCCACAAAAGCCACAGAAACCTCAAAAATCGACAAGCGGAAGTGAGCTGTACTGAAAGCTCTCCACGACGATTCTGCGCTTAAAATTCGGATTTTATATATATATATATATATATGTGTGTATTTTTCTATCTGACTGAAAGCGGAAACTGCAGCTTTGCTAGCCAGCTGGCCACAAGCTGACCATACGGCTCATACATTTTTAATTTTTCATTTTCTTTCAAACGTATTTCAAATCAATGCCTTTTGGTAAAGCCACACGCACAGAGACACTGAGACAAACGCATTTGCCAGTGGTTACGACCACAACACGTACAAGTGCAAGGCAGATACACAGAGGAAAATCTAAAATAATAAAAATAAAAACTAAAATGTAATTTCAAATATATTTTTTTTTAAATTACAATTTAGCCATAAAAAATATTAGTATTTTTTAATACTATAATTTTTGATTCTTAAAATAAAAATTTTAATTTTAAAATATTTAAGGTTTTTTTTATAATTTTAAATTAATAAAAAAATTGATAATTTACTTAAAATTACATTTTTATTTAACATTATTTATTTAATATATTTTTATTTAAAAATAATATATTATTATCTTAAACATAAGTGGAGTTTGCTGAAGCAATTTTAGAAAATTAGAAGAATATTTATACAATTTATATATATAACAATAATTTATTTTTACACAATTTTTCTGTACTTTTGCATAGTTAACACATCAAATCTGCTATCATAAAGTTTAAAAAGAAAAATAGTTTATTATAATATATCCAAAATTGTTACCCATTAGTTATAACAAAATTCCTCTTAATGCTTGTATACTTGCGTTATTATTATTAAATTTCCTTCAGTGTATGTTTCTCTCTTACCAAATATTCAAAAGTTTTTCCAACTTTTCTTTCTAAACATCCCAACATTTTTTTAGTCAGTAACATTGTTGAAAATTTCAACTACAGTCAAATTTTTTTGAGTGCATTTACATTTGCGTCACACCAGGTGGCGCTTTCAGGGTTTTACTCGTAAAAATTGAGCTATTAAATAATTTCTGTCACACAAATTTGCTTTTATTGTTTATTTCCGTTTGCTTGTGGGTGACACGCCCCACTCTTAGCTGTTGGCTCTCACCTGTTAACAATGCTTGTGGCGTCTTCCCAGCTAATTAACGTCATTATACACAATTTTATATATTTACCTATGATGATGGGCCCATTGCTTGGCACATTTCCATTGACTCTTTGCCTCTCTGCGCCTGCATTTTCCACATTCGAGTTGACTTTTTGTCACTTTGTATTTGTTTGTTTGTTTGTTCGTTGGTTTGTGACTCATGGGCCTAGTGCTCCACCCTTTTCTCCTTTGATCTTTGTTGTCTTTGCAATTCCCAGTGCCTTTTGATGTCGAAACAATAAACATTTTCAGCATTTGGCCGCAATATTTGCTCTGTTTTTGATTTGGTCTTAACTCTCTTCCGCGATTCGCGGTGGCGTCTGCTTCCAGTGAAGGAAAAGCCATTAAAACGCAAATCACGGCCTGCCCTTATTGTTGTTGTTGACGGCGATGTTGCACCGTGCAACACGCAACAAGTGTCAACTTTTTAGCTATGTGAGTTACTTGCGTGGCGGCATTTCTACCTTTAACTTTGCCTCCATTATACGATGACAATAAAAGCAGGAAAAAACGAATAGCAAAAGGAAAAATACAAAATATTAGTACCTCTGCCTAGACCAACTGTCTGTCTATATAATTGACAAGCAGCGTTCATACATTCACTCGTCCGCCAGAGCGTCGCTCTGTCTGTTTGTTTGTACGACTTTTTTCTCACCCTAGTTTGATGGCACTGTGCACACACGTCACACACCCAAAACTCGAATCCAAACCAAAGCAAATTGTTATCATGGCGAACAAAGCACTCAACCAAAAAAAATAGAAACAAAATAGAATGGAAAAAGTGGAGACTGTCACAAATCGCTGGCTGCGTAAAAAATGATTTTTAAATATTTATATGTGCAGGCCATGCAATTGGCATTGCCATATTTGAGTTTATATAGCATATATATAGTTCATATATATGTATGCGTGTGTGTATGTCGCTTGTTCCTTACGCTGTGTGCAAATAAAACGCGCAGTTGTGACATATTGACCCATGCCTCTCTCTTCTCTCTCTTTCCCTTGCATTTGCATCAATATCAACTGCAATTCATTTTTCTCTTCTTAATTTTTGTTTTTAATCTCTTGGGTTGCATTTCGCCCGTGCGTCAATAATTGCAATGGTAAACATGGCCATGTGCAGCGTGCAATATGCATGGCCAGAAAAAATATGAAGCATTTAATACAAATACAATAATATATTTAAAAGATTCATCCATACCAAGCCCTCGTTCGTAAACAATAGCGTATTCTGCTTTAAGCAAGTCTTTTGTTTCCTGTGAACGAACGATTCGTTGGATATAGACGACTTTCAATTGCGTCACTTGCTGTGTAAACATTCATCAGAATATTCTGTTTACCTTTAACTTATCAACGAGATCAATCAATCAGCTTTGCAAGTAAAAAAACTCTGAGGAATTTGAGGCTTGAATTTTCATGGTTAATCAATCGCAAAAGTGGGTCAGGATTGAACAGCGTTCGATTAATAAGTAGATTTAACAAATATTGTTATTATAGATATCAGCTACGGTAGAAGGTAGTTAGGAGATATACTGACCTTCTGTCACAATATATGAGTCATTTGTATATTTATTTTGGAGAGTTACTTATAATCTTAAGTATTTCTTTTTTTAAATCGGGCTAATTAAATACTTACGCTATCTCCTTCCAATCGATTCGACCCAGTAAAAAATTGTTTTTTAAACGCATTTCCGCTGATGGAACTGCAACAAAAACAAGCAGAACAACAACAACAACATCGGCAACTGCATCAACAAGAACCAATCTGATGTATAAATAAACAGCAGTGTAACCGAACTTAAACAAACCATTTGTCGTCGTTGCAAGCAATCGGCTTTCGATGTGACGACACATTGATTACATTCCGCATACTCGATGCCTGCCTCAGTTGCTTGCCCCTTGCCCCAGACTCATATACCACAACGGGAAAGTGACTTCTATAAGTGAATTTCCTGGATAAGATCGCGTACATAACTCATTACAGCGTAAACGATATGATGGAAGCAGCCCTCGACAGCGATGGCCAAACGAAATGGAAAATCAACTCGAAATTGTGCCACAATGGCTGTTGTTTATTTATCTATAAGAAAGTGCGTCTCCTTGATATAAATGAGAATATTTTTAATAATACAAAATCTATTCCTTAGTATAGCAAGCAATCAAGCTGAGACTTAGTGAAGTGTGGAAACGTTGAGGCAGAGAATGAGAATTGTTAACTGTTTTATTTAACTTTTTAGTTTAAAATATATTTAAATCTTAAGGAATGTAAAAATGAATAATTTAAATAGCCTATAAATGTTGTTTGTTTTGGAGTTTCATACCTTTGAGCTGGCAACACGGTTTTACTTGACAACCTCTTTTCCAGCTGATAGCTGTTCTTTGTTGAGTTTGTCTTGAGATTTCATTATGAATAAACTTGCGTTAGATCAATGCTAATTAATTGCTAAAATTCTTATCAAAACATGATTCTGTTATAGTTCCGTAAATAAGTATTTAAAGTGAGAATAAAGAATGAATATAGCTTTGGCCGAAACACAATTTTTTGTTGCGCTTTTTAAGGTGGCTGAGTCATTGGTCTATATGTGTTCAAATGGCCGTTCAAATTAAATTACTTTTGCGCGTTGCCTGTTTCCGAATGAAGTATTTAATATGCGTTGTGGCGTTGGTTATTTTCCTGTTTGTTGTCAAATACATAGGGGATTTGCTGTTGTTGTTCCTGCTCGTTGTTGTCCACTGGCAGCTGATAATATGATTCGTGTCCAATGCGATATGAGGCGTTCCAACGTCATCCCATTGCAATCTGTGGCATTGCGGCTCGCGCTTCGATTCAACACGCTGCAGACTGTTGTTGTTGTTTTTTCACATTTCATTTATTTGTGTTGTCACATAGATACAGACACGCATACATGGACATAAATACAAGCGCACGCGTTAAGCACACAATTATGCAGACAGTCAGGCATTTGGAATTTGCTGCTTTTGGTTCTTCGACTCTTGGTCGAGAGAGGTGTGAAGGGGGCCCATTCGACAGCTCCATTTTACACCGAAATTAGATAAACAAATAACTGAGAGGAGGCCCGAATTCAATAAACAAACACAAAACTTTGATTACACTGCACAAACATGTCGCCTTACAACTTGGCTCGACGACAAATCATGTCTTAATGTAACGACGACCTGGTGCAGGGTATAAGTATGTTATTGTACGGTATTCCGTTTAGAAGGTAATAAAAAATAGTGTGTAGATAGTGTATATATATCTGTCCAGATTAACTATCTTATACGAATCTATGGTCGTCGACGTATAACAATTTTTAACATTTTTTAATATAATATTATAATTAAAACGTATTTTAATTAACTGCCAAATGTCCACAAATAATTTTCATAGAGTAACCAAACTTCGTTAAATTGGCTGTTTGCTTTTTCAGATGCCTCAATTTTACTCGCATGAGAAAATTTTCATGGAGAAAATGTTGGTGTCTGCTTGCTAATATGCAAAACCAATAGACATAACAGAAAAATGCATACTCTCTCATGTATATAAATAAATAAATATATATATGTATATGTAAAAATATTAATAGCTGCGTTTCGAATTTCCATTTCTCATCGCGAAGTGTTATTGGAGCTTGAATCGCCTTCCACTCGAGCTTCAATTCATTCGTACGCATCATATTGCAAAAGGCAATTAGCTAACTTAAAATTAATCAATATTATTCTTTAAGAGCCTCCATAAGAAAGTTTTGCAATAAATTTTAATAAATTGCCAAATGGTATTTAGAGCTGCGGTTATTCTCGCTTTCGAATGTATAATTCATAAATAGGTGTTAATAAATATGAAATATTTATAGATTTATATATATTTTTTTGTTTGTCAATGCATAATTTAATTATTTACTCAATATAAATATAATGTGATAATAAATAGCTTGTTAAGCCAGTTGTTTTTTTTATCAATATGTGTCGAGCTATATTTATTTATTTTTTATTACTAGATTATCGCTCTATATTTATTTTGTTATCAGTTTTTTTTAGACCTATCAGTCGACGAGTACGTGCCATAGATCTCAATGATAAATTACACACTATAAGAAGAAGAGAGAAAGACTTGTCTATTTTATTGTTCATAATGTTATATGATATATATGATATAGTGGGGAAACTCGAGGTAAAGAATATTTGGCCGTGAGATAAATACCTTACGAACACTCAAGAGACCAAATGTAAAAGTCTAAAACGAAGATCATGCATCTAAAATCTGTGACTATTTTTTATCATATCTAGATGAAATTCTCATTAATTTGTAATACTTGTAAAAGTCTAATTGAGATAGATGTGTCACATTTTTTTCTCATGCCCCATTGAGGTTTGGCAATGAGTTAAATCAGATAATCCGTATGGAGAGACGCATTCAAACTAAGTCCCTTGCTTAAAGATTTGCAGCTAAAGAATATAGTGGATATTGTCTAAGAATTATATCGTATTTGATTTAAAGAAAATTTAAGAATTGTTGAAAATCTCATTAAAGAGCGCACAGCTATGAGATATTAACATCATGAAGAATCTCTGTTTTGCTATGAAATTTAATGTTTATAGGGTATTAAAATAACTAAACTCTAAGCAATAAACTCTTCAAGCGTGTCATTTATGACTTTAATAACTGACAGTTGCCGTTGCATAATTTCATTGGCCATAATTCGAATTATCGTATTGAATCTTATGCAAAACTATAACAATTGCAAACGCATGCGATAACTTTTGCAATCATAATAAAAATAGCAACAATAACAACGTAAACCAACTGCGTTGCAATTCGAATAGCTAAATGTTGTTGTAGTTGTTGTTGTTGTTGCTGTTGGTCTCTAAACTGAGAAATTGCCATTTGAATAGATTGCTTGATGATGGCTAGCACGATGGGTGGCCTCCCCTGAATGGGTGGGCGTTCAGTTTCGACTGACTAAAAATCTAAAACGATAAATATTTAAAAGAGCCAAAGCAGCTACGTGGGCGTGGGCGTGGGCATGGCATCTCTCGCTCTCTCTCACTTACTCTGTGTCTCTGGGAAGGAGTCTCAGTGTTTGTTTGCAATTTAGATAAGTATTATGACATATTTGACACTCTCTTTCATATGGCCGAACGATTTCGTGTTTATTTACTGAGAACTGAAACGGAATATGGAAATTGTGCATAGGGCTGGAGATAGACAGATTTTAGCAGCAGAACCGAAAAATCAATGAAATGCAATTATGGCAAATGCATTGTCGGAAAGCAACACAGAAGTGGGTGGGTGGCTGCTTGTCTTGACGTTGCCTCGTTTATGTTGCAATGCATATAAGTACATTATAATAACAATTGTTGTTATTGTTATTGATGAGAAGGGCGTGTGTGTGTGCATAACGCACTGTCTAAGCCGTAAGCATAACTGATAAGCTGCACTTACCTGCATTGATAATTTAGAATGTATATTCAAATAGTGCAACAACAATAACAACAATAAGTATAATATTGTGCCACAAAAGCCAAATGACATCTGTCGTTTCCGTTGCTCCTGCCTGCGAAGCCCCCCAAAACCCAACCTCAAAGTATCTCAACTCTCCTAAATGTGTGTGTGTGCCTTTGGCGCACCCATAATTGAATAGCTGCGTGTGTGTGTGCGATTGCGGGTGTTTGCTTTGGTTTCCATTTTGACTGGGTTTGGTTTTTGGGTTTTGGGTCGTCTGTCTGTCTGTCTGTCTGCCTGCAGGTCTATCCATCTAGCTATCTGTACAATATACTCTGCTCCCCTTTTGCTGTATCTGCGCTCCAATTGTTATTGTTCTTGCCTGTTGTATGTTGCATGTTGCATGCTCTGGCTGCGACTCGTGACACCAGCGATAAAGCCTGCGCCGCAACACTCACGTGTCTCTCTAATTTGTAAGAGTTTAATTTGATTATACTCTTAATGACAAACAAATGTCGTTTCCGATGGAATATAGATACTATATTGCCGTTGTAAACTTTGCGGAATGAAAAGAAGTTTATTGAACCTCATAGATTGTGGAAATGTGAGTTGGGGTTAAAGTAAATGTAAAAATGAGCAGAGTAAATGCGCTTAGAATCATATTATTTTTATATTTATTTTTTAATTATTGTAATATTTAATATTTAATTTTTTTTATTGGTCTTTTATTTTATATTATTTTCATACTTTTATTCTTATATTTTTTAGCTTATTTTTTATTATTATTATTTTGCTTTTCACATTTTTTTTTGTTTATATATTTATATATATATATATTTTTTTTCAATTCAGTCAGTTTGTCACTCTGACCAGTGTATCGAACTGCATTACAGTTTGCCGACTAACAAAACTCCTCTTTCTTGGCCTGCCTCTCACCGTGGAATTAGGTGTTATATCTCACCTATTTCAATTTATTAACAATTCTATGTGGTCCTGTTGATCATCCGAGTTCCTGCCTCCAGCTTCTACTTTTTCCGCCGCGAAAGCCTTTCTGCGAAATCACAGAATCTTATTCAAAAACAATACCTTTACTCGATTTCACTCTTTATTTTGACTTCACTGATAGTGTCTGCCAGGTTGGTATCTACTTCTATCCATCGTTCGTAGCTAACAAAAGTATGCTCAGCGTCATTCATTTTATTTATGCAATACATATTAATCAAAATTTTCTTTATAAAAGACATGAAGTTTTTTCAAAATATTTTCTATTAACTTTAAATTTTGTAAGTTTCCATCTTTCAATTTCCTAAAATTTAAACACGATAAATTAATATGCCTTTAATTGTTCAAAAATAGTAAAATTTACTTATAATCGATAATCATGATTTTTCTATTTTTTCTAACACATTTTTTATTCATTCAATCTTGCCTCCAACTTCCTCAGCACAAAACATTACTGAACTTCCTATCAATTGCCCAGCTCCAGGCACACTCAGTGTGTGTATTTTTTTAATTTTTTCCAACTTGTACTTTGTATTTGGTCATATCTCATATGGTTACATTTTTGGGTTGATCAGAGATAATATTTTCAATGAAAAGCAAAACAGAAACTAAGCAGCCAACATAAAGAGAAGAACAGAAATGAATGTTGAACAGCTCTCATGCATTTTTGAGCAGCAGCAGCGGCAGCAGCAGCAATCTTATCTATGAAACTAACTTCAACTGCAAATGGCTTGGAGTGTTATGAATTATTAATAATAAATTACAAATTACATTGTGGGCTGAGAGTGAGAGAGAGATACAAAGAGTGCATAGCATACACAACGCTAATGAAATTTCAATTAGCTTGTCAGATCGAAGGAAGTGACTGCCTGCAATGGTCTATGCCAGTTTTATCTGTGACTGGCAGACAAGAGAGTTCCATTCGAGCCGAATCAAATCGAAAATGAAATCTTAGCCCATTTTATATTGACAAGTGTAATTATGCGCACGACACAATTGCCATGTCAAATATAATCAAATAAATGTTGAATGCAAAGTTGTGCGTTATGCAAGACGGATAGAACCTCGCACACACACACACACACACACACACACAGTTACACGTGAACATGTCATGTTGCAGTTTTGTCATCCTTTTGTCTGCCTGCAACCTCTGTGGCTGAGCACAGCCGGGGCATTCCTAATGACATAAAGACGTGTTGGTGGTCCTTTTTGGACAATTAGTGCTTGGTGACTTGGAATCCTCATACCATGTTGCACCTGCACCAACCACAACCTGCTGTAGATTTTACATGCATAATTTATGTCATATTTTTTGAGCTCTGTGCTAGGGTATTATGATTACACTGTGACCCTATGGACACCACAAAATAGATGCAGAGAACACGGAGAACAAGCCAAGTGCAATATGGAAATTGGGTTGTGATTTGATTTTTCTGTAGATTAAATAAATATTTTTTATAGAAGTGAATAACTTTTAAATTATTATTAGAAAATATTATTAAAGTAAAGACTATTTTAGCTAAAAATGTAAAGAATAGAGAATCATAAAATTTATCGAAAAACTGCATAGAAATTTAATTATGATGGACTTCTTTTATTATTTATAAATTGTTTTCAGAGTTAAACAATTGATAACGGAACAAATATTTGCTAGAGAAATAAGAAATTTCAAAGAATTTGTTTGATGTGCAAAGAATATTTTTTGTTAAGGCATTTAAATGTATTGAGAGTTTTAAATAAATTATGTTGTAAGTATGGGCATATTATGCAATAATTCGCAATTTAAAACTCGAAACGGTGGATCGTTTTCCTACTTTGTACCAGGTCAGACGGAAGAGGCCGCAAGTTGCAATATTTGCTTGAAAAAATATTATTGATATACCTTCCATTGAGTATTTTAATATTATTGTTCGTAATTTAACTAATATTATAAAATATATTTGCATTAAAAAAAACTACTGAAGAACGAAGGGTTTTTTAGTTCATGCTTCGTAGATGATAATGTGGTTAGAAATCAAATACATAAAAGAACGAATATGAGAAAAATTTTACTCAGCTAAAATGTATGCTTATAATAAAAGACCAAATAATACAGATATTTCATAATCCTTACAGATAAGATAGATAGATGGCTTAAGTAATAAAGGGACACTAAAACCCCTGAGCAAAAATTTTCTATGGTTTGTCAAAAAAAAAAATATATATATATATATATCTATAATATAAAGAAACAAATGTGTTCATTAAAATAGTAGTGCGAGCAATAAATGTTTGACAACACAGTTTAGTGATAAGCACAATATTTTGAAAACAATTTAAAATATATAATTATTTGTTATAAAATATACATATCTATAAGTTTCTTAAAAACTTCTCCAAGTATATAATTGTAAAGGGTATTTTTCAGCCGCTCTTCGCCTTCAATTTTCAATTCATTTGTACACATTTGATTCTGCTTACAATTTTAGTCATTGATTGCCCAGAGTTCGTTAGTAATTTTTTGATTGGGAAAAATTATTTATGTCTCGTACTATTTGTAAATGCAAACACACGCACACACACTTAAGAATTGATTCTTTTTACTTGCTGTTATATCTTTGTTTCTGCTTTTTCTATTTTTTATTCCTAATTGGAATTCATGCAACGGACATTTGCATATTGCTTTGTTGGCCCTGGCCTAGCCGGGCCGGGTACTTGCCTCGTTTCGTAACTGTATTTTTCAAGTGCCTAGAAAGGTTCTGCTTAATTGTGGCCACAACTCAAACTTAATCATAAAACAGCCCGTACGCATATCATATTGTGTGCGTGTGTGTATGTGTGTGTGTAGGCAAGGGTTTTTGAGCGGGCGGAGGAAGTGTACGCTTTGGTACCCAATCAAGCATGCGCGTGAGTCGTACCATCTTTTTGCGTTCGAACTGGCTGCTAACTGAATTCAATTACCAAAGTGCCTACTATATGCAAATAAGCCACAAGTGCACTTGACAAAACGTAAACACACACACAGCGTACGCACACTCGTTTGCCCAGTGGCCAACAGTTACAGATACAAATGCAGATTCAAAGATATATAGATACAGAGTGCCAGTTGCTGGCTACAAATAAGTGAAGTTGTTGCACTCGAGCTACTGGCACTTGCCTCCAGCTGCTCCCAGTCCACTCCACATACCCCTGCCCCAGTGTGGACCATGTGAAAACTCGGCGGCGTGCAGATAAAAACCTTAATATAAGCATAATTAAGTTGATGATTTGTACAAAAAAGGAGACGAGAGAAATGATAAACACAAGTGGCTGCTGGCTGCTGTGCCTATATGTGTGTGCGTGTGTGTGTGTTGTGTATTGTTGCACTATTGAAGCATGTCTAGTACAGTGAACATTCATAGCGAGACAAAAGCAAGCCAACTAGTCAATGGGTTTTATTGTTTGAAAAACTACTTGAGCTCAGACACTTGAGCGTTTACTCTAAACTGTTCTTAAAACACAGACGACAATCATAATTTGCTCTTATCTCATTTAGAATAGCATTAATTAGTTGAGTAATTGAAAAAAATCATTTGAAACTCCAAATGTGTATATATTAAAATATAAAACAAATTAAATATAAGCAATTTGTTTATTATTATTATTATTTGTTTATATATTACTTTTATTACAAATGAAATATTTCTAACTTATAAATAATTTGTTAATAACATTATAATTCAAATTAAAAAATTATTTTTAATATTGATGAATTATTTGACATTACTTAAAATGTATTTTTATATTATTAAATTTTTTTAAAAAGTATTTTATCATAATTATATTTTTTACATTTCTTACTTTACCTAAATTATTATTTTTATGATAAAAATTATATTTATTGTATATAATTTAAATTGAAATAAATAATTTAATTAATTGTTATTTAATATTAAGTTTATTTTTTTTAGTAATTATATTTTTTTCCAATCAAGGAATTTATAAGCTAATAAATATTTTTATTTTTTTAATATTTATTTCATCATCTTACTCTTCGTCCATTTTGTTATAAATTCTTCTCTTGCATTCGTTCATCAGTTGGAGTTTTCACTGTACCCTGTTTGCAGTTGAAGTTTCAGTCACATCATTGAGTTTTCATAGTCTCGAGTTCTACGCAGTTATGATGGGTTGATGATGTGTTGGCTGCTGCTTCTTCTTCTTCAACTTGGATTGCCTGCCAAAAAATTTGGTCGATGACGTCGCATCAAGTTCAATGGACGGTTTTGTTGTTGTCGTTGCTGCTGGCGTTGGCATTTCCTCTAGTCACAACTGACAGACATTGCATAACAATTAGCTGAGAAATTGCTGTGGTTCTTCAACCCGAAAGAGCCGCAAATAATAATTCACAAACATTTCAAATCGATGTCTTCATTAGGCTCCGCAGTCTGCCATATGTGGAGCCAAAACTGGAAACTAAAACTATGTGCGTGTGATGACACATTTGGCTTCCAGTTTTGGATAGCTGGGCCAGTATTGTAAGTGTCTAAATCGATGGCAAATTCATGCTTAATGAGCGTATCGTTCAGTTTGATAACTCACAATGTTGAGAAACTGAGAATGAGGCTAAATTTGTTCCACATCATGTTTCTCGGCTGCTGTTGAAACAGTAGACAAAAGTTCTTTGGTAGCTTTGATTGTTTTCTTTCTTAGATAGAATGCTGTCTATAAATAAATAAAGCCAGTTTCTAGTTTCTGACTTTTGCACAAATTCAAAGCAAAAACTGAGAGAAATGAAAACAGCAAAAAAATTAAGAAATTCTCTGGCACACACTTTGGAGTTTATCATTGTAATGCAAATGAAGGAAGTGCGCATCGTTTCACTCTCTCTACCTCTCTCTCTTCTACATACAACACATATGTTAACTCTCTATCTCTCTCTCTCTCTCTCTCTCTTTGAGTCTGAATAAAACAAGGTGAGGCTGTGCAGCAACAATTTTGATGCCGTGGGAAATGCTTTGGCGCATGTGTTGTGAATCACTTCATTTTGGGGGCGGGGAGGCGTATAGTAACTCTCGTTCTGTCAGTCAGCCAGCCAGTCAGTCAGTCAGTCAGTCAGTCGAGGAGTGAATGGCATTGCGCCACACTCGCAAGAATCGCAGGCAGCAACAACGGCAACATCAAGTTATGAATATGAATAAATCATTTCACGCAGATTGCCAAAGCTAAGATAAAAAATTCGCGCACTTTCGCACACATTGTACAGTTATACATATGTACATAATGCATGTGTGTGTATGTATAATACGCTTCCTTTTGACAATCAGCATCAAAGTGACACAGCTTATTTGGCAAGGGTTGGGCAGGTTCAGACGAAGGTGGGTCTCGGGCTGCGACTGTCCGCCAATCGAAGTGCGAGAATATTTTGGCAAAAAGTTTTACAAGCTCACTGAAAGAGATTTTATTAAGCTTAAGTGAGTTAGCAAAGGTGCCAGCAGAGGTTATTTTATATATGTTATTATTTAAGTGATGTGGATATTATATATAAAAGGCAAATGCATTTGGCTAATGCCAAGAATATGCTACTGATGCAAACAGCAATGGGGTTTGATGTGAAAACTTGTTTTTAATGAAGCTTAGGGCTGTAGTAAAATTATTTATTATTTGACTTAAAACAAATTATAAAATAAATTATTTTTGAGCTAAAACTTCAAGCATGATTTCAAATATCAGCTTACTCGTTCATAGAGCTGCGAAGCAATTGATACTAACTCTACTAGTTGGTTTCTAGTGGAAAAACAGTTTTAAAGCTAAATATGAAAAATGAAAACATAAATTGAAATTTTAAAATAGAAAATAGAAATTTTAAAATAGATAAATTTAACTAAATGAATCGACTTTTCATTACTATTTAAATACGGAATGATTCGAAATATAAATGATTTAATTTTTATAAACTTACTACGTTTAAATTGCTTTGCATAAAAAAATAAGAATATTAAATTCATCAGTTAAGTTGACTTAGTGGAGTTGATTCGGCTATCCACTAAATGAGACGATATATGAACATTGAACAAAATGCAAAAAGAGCTAAAATTTAATTTAATACAACTAATTGCACACTATTGTGAAATATATATATTTTTTGTGATTTGCCATGCCATTAGAGTAGTCGTCAGGGGTAAACACTCTAAATACTCAAAAACAACTGAAATCTCTAGAGCGACAGACGCATTGACGGCAATTCGAACTTTGCTCTTTCTGAGCGATCATAATTAGTAAGCATAAAAAACCTACTTAAATACTTGAATATTTCTAGTTTGTTTGGCCCTTTCTCTCATCGATCTACTTTTAGTTAGATTTAAGCAAAAAATCCGCTCAAAATTGCTGTTATTCAGGGCCAGAAGAAAAAGTAGCGGGCTGCAAGTTTGGCTTGTTTCTAGCTAAAACAAAAGCAGCCAAAAGCACAAACCGACGCAACTTGTTTTGCAGTTGTCTATTTATGCGCTTAGTGTCCATAGCTCAGCTCCGGCTCAGTCCCCGCTTTCCTCTGTTCCTCGCTCTCAGATCGTATGCAAATAGTAAGCTGCACGGTTCCTGCTGCCCAGTGTCCGCCGTCTGAACATTGTCCACAGTTGCCTGTGCCTGTGCCTGTGCTGCCGCCACAGTGAACCAGTTTCTGCGTATCGACCCAGTGAGAACCAACCCCTTGTTTGCATTTTTTATTAACAAACAAAAAACACCAACCAAAAAATAAAGGGTATGCAAAATATTTACTAAAAATGAAAGAAAAAAAAGTAAAAATAAAAGAGAATCGGAACCCCTGTTTTGAGGGGCGTGGCCGCTTACAAGCGTACAACACGGCGATAAGCCAGAAAAGGGGTTGCTCGCCCCGCCCGCCGCCCGCCGCACCACAAACTTCTGCCCCACTGCAATTTGTTGTTGTCGTTTGTGTAGCTACAGCGATACAGCTTGTATAATCGTTGTTGTTTTAGTGTATTAATTTTGGTTTTTAATAAAGCATAAATATTTGTGTTTGCGCTTTAGAAAGCTCCCCCTCGAATAGCCCCTCGAGCATTAGCCGCCCGCTTTTATTGAAGCTTACCAAATCAAAAGTTATTATTGAGATAGAGAGAGAGAGAGCCAACCCAAGCAGCCCCCAGGCATGCAGTTCATGTAAAATGTGTTATTAGCTTTTACACACACACACACGCACTCACATATGTGTACACATATGTTTTAGGGTTTGCTATATAATATAATATAGTTTTAAGTAGCCCCTGGGTCTCGTAATATAGAAGCCGTGCGAGTTAGTAAAGCTATGCGAGGCGTTTATCTAACGCTGTCAAGCGTCATTAATTGCAACTTCCTTTGGGGAGGCCAACGGTGTCCATATCGAGCTAGCACTCAAAATATATTGCACATCGGCACATACATAGCATGTGATACCCTCTTGGCCGGCTTGATTTGCCTTTTATGGCACACTGGCAATTTGCCTTACATATGCAGCTTGCACGCTTTAATTATTAAACAAATCAATTTGCCAGCGTCGAGGCATACGGCTTAATGGCATTTAGCGCATTTTGTCAGCGCGCTTTGCTTGCGCCAATGCCCACAGTGTCTTATGCAAGTGAACACACGGGACCCAGTCAATTAAATTTACATAAATGCATATTTAATACTCGGCAATTGTAAAAGTTACTTAAGTTTCTGCAAAAAGTAGTTAACGATTGCAGAGATTTTCACTTTGAAGCCATGCAAATGGAAACCTAGAGCTTGATTATAACTGTAATTTAGTAAACTAGCTTAGGCTTATAGACTTGGGACTATAAATTCTTTCTTAGCTAATAAGCATTCTACAAATTCTCTATGAAAGTTTGTAAAATTGCCTCACTATTGGCTTGGCAAGTTTGTCTTCTGGGCTGACCTCTAGAGCTCCAGGAAAGCTGCTTCAATTAGGACGGATAGCGGACAGCAGATAGACGCACAGACAAACAGAAGAACAGGACTAGATAGACTCAGTTCATCGTTCTAATCAAGAATATATATCTTTTATGGCTTTTGCCACGCCTCCTGCTGCCAGTTACACACAATGCAACAAAAGATCATATAAGCTCATAGAACTTTAAATTCGAACAAATTCGAATATAAAATAATTAACTTTTTTCTTATGTCTTGCATTAATTAATTTCAATTTTTAAATTTTTTAAATTTGTTTATTTAATAAAAATAGTTTTTTATAAATCATTTTATGTCTCTCAAGGCCATATTTACTTATACCAAATGCTCCACTTGAATATTCATAATACTTCAGGCTGTTGAGGATTAGTTGCCTTCAAGCATCACTCGCATTCATTGAGATTAGATATATATAAATAATTATATATAGATATATATTCAAATTGATATCTGAAGTTTGTTCAAGGTCAATTTATGCTAGTTTTCCCTCGCATCTGCATTA
This sequence comes from Drosophila hydei, assembly GCF_003285905.1. NCBI lineage: Eukaryota > Metazoa > Arthropoda > Insecta > Diptera > Drosophilidae > Drosophila > Drosophila hydei. Next base: position 4,871,944 of record NW_022045656.1, read on the forward strand.
GCAGCTGGACGCCGCATGTGTTTCATAGTCTTTAAATTTGTTGTTGTTTTTTCATAGACCTCACAGCGTTTGCTGTGCTTCGTCTTCCAGAGGTCAAGAGACGCGAATAGTTGAACCAAGTCAAGCTCCTCCCTGTGCGCAGTGGAAGAACTCAGATGCCAATGACCTATCGTAACGCCTGTTAGGTTTGGCAGCTGTTTTTCATTTCTTTTATTTTATTTATTTAATTTTTTTGCCATTCAATTTACTCTATGCGCTCACTTTGTTCTCTACTTTGTATTTTATTTTATTTTTACGGCTACTTATTGATTTTCAATTAGTTTGTTTCGTTTTCCGCTAGCAAGTTTGGCTTTGGTTGCGATTTTGGTTCGTTTGTTTTTTGCGCGTCTTGTTTTTTGCCTTTCGCATTTTCCACTGCAAATTGACATACTTAATTTGTTATCGATGTCAGTCGGGTGTATGTGGTGTGTGTGTCTTACATGGGAAAAACTTTTGTGCTCATAAAATATGCAATTTGCTGTTTGTTTTGGCAAAGCGCATCCCAGCGATTTGGCCAGCGTTTGCGATTGCGATTGCAATTGCTGCTGCTGCTCGACTTTGGCAAGAGCTCTTGGCCAGGCCAATGCCAAAAAAGTGTCAGGGTTAGGCCAGAAATAGACACATGCCAATATGCTGGGTCCATAAACAAGCCAAAGAGTCGCGCTGCATGCGCCAAATGGAGAGGCCGCACACTCTGTGTCTGTCGATTTTGTGGTTTGTATTGAAATCTTTTTCCAACTTTTAAACTACACTTAAAGCGGCAATCAAAGATTTGTTTGGCAAATACTTAGAACATGGAAGCGCTTGAAAACTGTTCTTGGCCAAGGATATGAGAGGAAATAGAGTGCTAAAGAGAAGCTAAAGAAAAAATAACTATAATAGGTGAATAATGAATGAAGAAAGCTTTCAAGAGGGAAAACAATTAAATTTTTATTTATGCTAAAAGGATAGAGAAATCATATAGGTTTTTTATAGAAAACATTTTGTCAGTAAAGCGTTGACGAATATTGCACAAAAATTAAATTTCAATGGAGCAGGAAGAACTACAAAGAATTATTAATTATATTACTATAAAATATATAAGTATATAAACTAGTTTCTTGTTTGGGAAATATGCATAAAAAAGAAAGACAAATACAAAAGAATGCGAAGAAAGAATTTATGAATGAGGCGAAAAAGAAGACAAGACAAGAAATAACATGAAATATTGCCCAAGCAAGAGTGATACTACTTTCGACAGCTGTATGCTAGCAGCTGTTTAAGAAATTCAGAATATTTAACTGTTAATATGTGCATTACGCTTTGTCATTCATTACGACTGCCAAGCATAGCAACTCTGGAAGTTGTCAGGTTGGCAACTCTGTCATCTCACACTGGACTAGGTCAACAGCAAGGCCCTTGTTACAGTTAAATTTTGCATAATGACAAAAGCTGGATGCTTTCTATGTTTGCTACTAGACAATCCGCTCACATTTAGTCTTCAGCCCTCAAGCCTTCAGTTTAATGCTGATTAAGAGAGAGTACAAATTCACATTAGTACTAATAAATAATTCGAATATCATGAAAAACAAGTATAAAAGCGTTATTTTTAAGCGGCTCTACTTAGTGTTTTAATCAGAGAATTAAAGTTAAGTGGTGTCATTTGTAAATGCTTTGTGTCGTCGGCTCTTTAAAAGCGAAGCTAATTACGATGAAAAGTTTTTGCCAACAGTTGAACTCTCGAATGCCGGTAATTAATTTATAAAATTACTCATGCGGCTAAATAATGGATTTAGTTTTTAGTTTGTTTCTCTATTTGTTTGTTTGTTGCTATTATTATCGGCGTTGTTGCCTTATGCGAAGCCCTTTTGACTGGCTAGTTGATTCAGTTGGCGAGCCTTTTGTATGCTGCGGTTTGTCGGGGCATAAAAATGAAATTTATGCGCGCAAAATGCATTTTGTGTGCGTTCCGTGCCGCATTTTAATTTCATTTTCACAAATAATAAATTTACATATAGACATGCAAAAAAGAGACAACTTTTTATGCTCGTTCAAGTAGTTAAAAGAGTCCATTTGGTCGAATGTTTCTCTTGCTGCGCTGCCTGTATGAAGTCGTTGAAGGATAAAGACTGGGAATTTGGGAGCATAATAGAATTTTTTGAATACATCCACAAAGATTGTAGCAAGTCGGCAAATACTATAGGCTTCACAGTTTTACTGTTTGAATGCTGCAATTGAGTAACTGTCTCTCTACAGATTGAATTATAGAAAAATAAAGAAACATATTTTAAATATCAATGAAATTGGCTTTTTTGGGTAGGAAATTTCATGTCATTAATGATGTTATATGATTTCAACCATCTAGCTGCCAAGGCTGGCATACACATGACACAATCTGGAACACTAATTATCACAATCATGAGCATCATCGGGTTTGAAGACATAAAACGCACCAAACAATAATTTTCTTTTGATGAAATGGTGTTTTAGCAGAAACTTGTGCATTATCCTCACTTCAAATAATAATAATTATGCATACCATAATATGAACTAAACGCTTGAAGAGGCTGAGTAACCCAGCTCTTATTTTAATATTAAACATTAATGATTTAAATATGTTGTAATGAATAATAAAATGTCAAGCCAAATTCAATAAAAATTAGCTATTAACTGTTAAATAGGCTGTCAAACAAAGCAACGTCTCTAGCTTAAAGATGTGAGCCTCTAAAAAATACAACCTTTATTTTTCACATTTTTAGAGCTAGCAACATTACATGAATCATTTCCTCCCCACATAGAGCTACACACATCAAAGTCTATTCAGCTCGCCTAAATTAAGAACGAGCATTACACAGTCAGTCACGCCCGACTGCAGCGTTTTAACTGTTTTTTTTATTATTATTATTATTTAGTTGTTTGCTCGAATGGATTTTGCATTAATTTATTTATAAATAATTATTTACAAGCAATTAACTTTATGCGTACTTTTCATTTCGTTATTTGGTTAGTTATGCATTTTGGGCTTTAGTTGCGAAATTTTGAGGTTTGCACCGAAAGTGCAAAGTGCCAATTAATTTGAATAGTAAAATATAATTTCAAATGGTTTTAGCAACATTTTTGATTGGTCAGCTTGGCAAACAAATTTAAATAGAATTTATTTGTTTACTTTTCCGTTTGATCCAGCTGGAAAGGTATTTAATCAGCATATTTCCGTGATACCCTGTAAAAGTCTCTGTAAGTCAGGAGTTGAAATTAAAAAGTTGTTTTTGATTTTGTTTTTTTAATTGTTGTATATATTTTTTAATAGTTTTTTTTTTGTTTTTCGTTTTTCATATATAGTTTTTCTTGCGATTTTGTAATTGTAATAATTAATTTAATAATACATTTTTTAGTTAATTTAATTAATTTAGGTGTGGTTTTTTATATTATTATCATAATACATAAATACATTAAGTGTGCTAAATAATTTCTATGCTTGGATCTCTCTGTCTATATACACATATCTATAATGATAATAATAATAATAATAATAATATTATTTTTCGTTTAGTTATTATGAAAATCTTGTTAAGAATGTTTTGCTTCCTCTTCTATATATTTGATGTATATGCTTTAGGCCAGGCTAGAAACTAATGGCTACAAATTACAGTTGTTCTGCATTAGTCGTATTTCCAGTATATATATATTTATATATATATTGTTTTTAATTAATATATCACATTGAATTTGAAAGTGTTTTTGCAACATTTCTAGTAATTTTTAGTTTTTTTGTAGTAATTAAATTTTAATAATAAGCTTAAAGTTATATGTGTGGATGTATATATATATATATATATGCGTGTGTGGTTGTGTATGTATGTGTGTGTGCTTGTGCGTGTTTGTGTTGGTTGTGCAAGACAACTACAAAACAACAACAACAACAACACTTGAACACCGAAGGCGCATGCGAATAGAAATGCCTACGAAAAAGTCTTTTAATTTATATATATATATATATATATATTTATATATATATGTGTATTTATATATATATATTATGCATGTGTGTGTGTGTTTTGCGCAAGTGAGCGAGCTGCTTCAAGATGGCTGCCGTTGCGCAGGAACCCTTTTTGAGTGTGTGCGAGCGAGACAGCTTATACGAGAAAAGCTTGGCCTGTGTTCTTATTGGCGCTGCCCGCTTCGCTGCTTCCAGCTGCGGCCTGCTGCTGCTGCTGCTGCTGCATTTGTTGTTGCTGCGCAGCCGCAGCGGAAGTGGATGCTTGTGCTGTTGACTGCGTGCTATTGCTCGCCTGACTTAGTCCGCTGCCGCTGCGCAAGTGCACAGGCGCTGTCGCCGATGTCGACGCCGCTGCCGCAGCTGCTGCTGCCGTCGTCGACGCTGCTCCGGCTGTAGTTGTTGGGCGATATTGCGGTTGCAACAGTCGCTGCTGCTGCTGCTGCCGTGCCAATTGCTGCAGCTGATGCGCCTGCAATTGCTGCTGCTGTTGCTGCTGCTGCTGCTGATGATGATGCGAATGATGCTGCATCAGAGCGCTGGGCATCATGGAGAGCGCCTCGTGCTGATCGTAGGCACTGTATTCCGACTCGATGCTATGATAAATGTGCTCCGACGGCGGGCGCATGGCCAGGGATTCGACAACGGGTCGCATCGGACGCGGCGAGGGTGTGGCCGTCGTGGCTGACGAGTAGTTCGCCTCCATGTCCTCGGTGCAGTAGTAGGCGGGCGGCGGGGGTGCCTGCCGAAAGATGAGGCCGGGCGAGACGGGCTGCTTGAAGCGCTCATGGTGATCCAAGGTGTAGTTGTTGCCCCTGGGCGACAGCTCGATGGGTATGGCATAGCGCAGCTTCTCCCAGAAGTAGCGATCGCAGGTGAGCAGCCGGTTCGATGGCACCGACTTGAGATAGGGCGCCAGCTCGGCGACATCTTCGGCCTCGCTCGACACGCTCGTCTCCTCGATGATGACCAGCTTTTGGGCCAGGCCGCGCAGCGCCTCGTGGAACGCGTTGCGGAACTCGACGCGCTGCCATTCGGTGGCCAGCAGATGACGTGTCAGCACCAGAATGATCTTCCTCGATGCCCGGGCGCCCTCGACCAGCTGCAGGTGACTCGCCTGCGGCGGCAGGTCGCGCTGCTGTATGCACAGCCGGAAGGGCGGACGGCCGTGCTCCAGCTCGGCAGCAATGTTGCGGCAGACGAACTCGTAGTCCTTCTCCGAGTGCAGGATGATGGCATCGTACAGCTTGCCGGCGTCCTCGAAGCGCGGCTCGCACACGCGCACGCCGTAGTGGGCGAAGAGCCACATGCGCACGCTCTCGCGGAACACGAAGACAATGATGAGCACCACCACCAGGAAGATGAGCACCAGGACGGCAGCGAGCAGGGGCAGGCGATAGCCATGGGCCAGATCCTGGGCAGAGCTAATGTTGCTGGCGCTCGCGTCGAGCAGATCGGAGCAGTCAGCCGTGGGCAGCAGCTTCTCCTGGCCCAGCAGGTCCAGCTCGCGCTTGATGCCGCCATCCACGCAGTAGATGTCCGGCGTGTCGCGGATGACCAGCGCATTGTCCGTCACGAACTGCACCAGCTCGCGCAGCTGCTGGCAGCGACAGCTCCAGCTGTTCCTGCCCAGCGTCAAGCCTTGCAGATTGCTGGGGTACTGCAGATTGGGCAGCTGCAGCCGATTGTTGTCCAGGCGCAGCAGCTGCAGCGAGACCAGCGGCGCGAAGGTGTCGTTGGCCACGTGCGCCAGCTGATTGCCCTGCAAGTGCAGCTCGCGCAGCAGGCTAAGCGAGCGGAAGCTGTCCGCGTCCAGGCTGCTCAGCTTGTTGTGCTCCAGGTGCAGGACGCGCAGCTGGGGCAGCTGCGAGAGGCTGCCATTGGCCAGGGTCACCAGATTGGAGGCGTTCAGATAGAGCGTGTGCAGGTTGCGCTGCCCCGCCAGGTGGGCGGCCTGCAGCAGGGGCAAGTTGTTGCCATCCAAGTAGAGGACGTTGACGTCCTGCGGCAGTCGCGGCGGCAGGCTCAACAAATCCTGCTTGCCGCAGTCGACGATGTTGTTCGACCAGGTCGCGTCGTGGAAGCAGCTGCAGTTGTTGGGGCAGATCAGCTCGCACTCGCAGCTCTCGTACTCGCAGCAGTGGCACGTGGCCGGGCAGTGGGTGTCGTATTTGCAGAGGAAGTCCGCGGAGCTCAAGCTCGACAGCGGACGCAACGGCGCCTGCCGGCTGTGTGGCATGAGGCACTCAATGTTGCCCAAGTCGACGACGCGCGGATGCTGACGCGTCGTTAGATTGTTGATGCGCTGCAGCCACTCCAAAGAGCAGTCGCACTCGAACGGATTGCCGCCCAAGTAGAACTCCGGCTGGGGCTTGTCCAAGGCGATGGGCGCAACGCGCAGCGCGTTCAGCGACAGCTTCGACAAGACGTTCGCGTAGAGATCGACGCGCGCCAGACGCGTCTTGTCCACGAAGCTGTTCGGCTGCAGCTGGCTAATTATGTTATTGTTGATGAACAGCAGCTCGATGGAGTTGGGCACGGAGTTGGGCGTGATCTCCGTGATGCGATTGTGGCTGGCGTCGAGCGTGCTGACGCGCAGCTCCTCCTGCAGCTTGTAGTAGTTGCCCAGCGCCTCGATGTAGTTGCCGTGTATGTCCAGCCACTTGAGGTTCGAGGGTATGAACGCGTAGTCGAACCACACCAAATGATTCTCGGACAGATTCAGCCAGAGCAGCGAGGCGAGCGTGGCGAAGATGCCGTTGATGTCCGTGAGGAAGTTCTTGTCCAGGCGAATGGCCTCGATCTCAGTGTTCCTGTCGAAGGCGCCGCGCTCGATGCTCTGTATGCGATTCTTGGCCAGGTTCAGGACGCTCAGGCGCGGCAGCTGCTGGAACATGCCCACCGTGATGTTGCCAATGCGATTGTCGATCAGGCGCAGGCCCGTCAGCTGGTTCAGGTTGTTGAAGGTGCCGTTCTTGAAGTCGGAAATCTGATTCTCGCCCAGATCGAGCGTCTTGAGCATGCTCAGGTCCTGCACAGCCTCCGGCACCTCCAGCAGCTGGTTGGAGCTCAGGTCCAGCTCCTTGAGGTCCGAGCAGTTGCGAAACGCTTGCGTCTCCACGATGCTAATCAAGTTGTTGTTCAGCGTCAGCTTCGTCAGCACGTAGAGTCCGTTGAAGATGCGATTGTCCAGCGTGTGCAGACGATTCTCGGCCAGGTTGAGTGTGTGCAGGTTGTAGAGCGGCAGGAAGGCGCCCTCCTCGATGTGCCCAATCGAGTTGTTGCGCATGTCCAGAATCTGCAGGAAGTACAGCTCCTTGAACGTCTTGGCGCCAATGCGCGTCAGCGCGTTGTTCGACAGATTCAGCACAATCAGCCGGATCAGACCCGCGAAGGTGTTGTTGTCGACGTGGTGGCTGGTCAGCTGATTGGCGCTCAGATCGAGCACCAGCAGCTGCTCCAGGCGGTGCAGCAGGCCCTTGGGCAGGTCGTACAGATCGTTGTGATGCAGGTGCAGCTCGCGCAGCTCCTTGTTGCCAGCAAAGGCGGCAGCTGGCAGCGATTCCAGATGATTGTGCGACAGGTTGAGGACGCGCAGCGAGCTCAGGCCGGCCAGCGAGCTGGGCGCCAGCGTGCTGATGTTGTTGTGCTGCAAGCTGAGCGTTTGGAGTCGCCGCAGACGCGACGCGCCCCACGCATCGGGCAGAGCGCGCAGCTCGTTGTGCGACAAGTCCAGCTGCTGCAGCTCAGCGCCGCCGCTCACCTGGTTGGGCTGCGCCGTGCCCATGCACAGCTTCTCCGAGAAGCCGAGGTATTCGGCGGCGCGAATGCGATTCTGTGTCAGATTCAGCAGCTGCAGCCCGGGCATGCTGCACCAGATGCCCTCAGGCAATTGCCGAATGTTGTTGTCAGCCAAGTGCAGCTCGCTCAGCTCGCGCAGGCCCTGGAACGCCTGCGAGTGCAGCTCCAAGGTGCGGCCCGGGCCCCACACGGCGTTGTGCGTCTCCAGCTGCAGGCGCTTCAGCGAGAGCAGACCCTCGAAGGCGTTGGCCGGCACGCGCTGCAGCTTGCAGGCGTCAACGCGCAGCTCGGACAGCTTCTGGAGCTTGCGAAAGAGGCCGCTGCTCAGCTCGCTGGCGTGCAGCAGGTCGGCGCTGCACTGCAGCTCGAAGCGGTTGGCCGTCTCGGCCACCTGTAAGTCCAGCGTGGCTCCGGCGCCCTGGTCCAGGGCACGCACATTGCACTTGATGTCCATTGTGGTGCGCACGAACTCCCACGCACATTGCTGCGCATGCGTCGCTGCTGCCAGCAGCAGCAGCAGCAGCAACAGGCAGCTCTTTGTGCTGTTTGCTATCGCTGCTGCTGCCGCAGTTGCTGTTGTTGCTGTTGTCATTGACATGTTGCTTGAGATTTGTTGCGTGTTGTTTGCTTTAATTTCAATTGGATTTTCTCTTATTTTTGCACGGGATTTGGGATATTTGATTTTTGTTTAAAAAAACTTTTATTCACTTTCTGGTTTTCATATTTGAGCGTATTTTTGTTGTCGTGCTTCTGGGTTGTTGTGCGCGTAACCGTAATCCTTGTAGTGTGTGGTGTAACTGTGTTTTGCTGTGTGTGTGTGTGTGTGAGTGTCGAAATTTAGCTCAGCACTTGGAATTTGTATTAAATAACATTTGCATTGGCACTTGGTTGATTTAACTTTTCGCTTTTTGCTTTTCGTTTTATTGCTTCTTGCTCTTTGAATATATTTTTAGTTGCTTTGCGTTTTGTCGGAGCTCGTTTTCTTAAAACATGTTAACCGCCTCGCGTTTCAACTCAAACTGATTGCTGAAGTTGCACGCAGTCGACTCCGTTGGCTCGTTGAAAATGTTTTTACGAGCGACGACGCCAACGAATACACACACACATAGCAAGAAAGCAGAAGGCAGACAGACAAGAGTATGTCTGTGTGTACGTGTGTTGGCTAGTTCGTGTTCTGTTGCTGCTGCTGCCGCTGCTAGTGCTGCACTCACACACATGCAACTGCACACATGCACATGTACTCGCTCTCACATACGCGCTGCTCTGCTCTTTGCGCTCCCACACATATAGGCAGCGTCGCGACGCCGCTGTCGCTGTCGCTGTCGACGTTCGCGTCGAGTGCATTTCCTGCATATGCAGTTTAGCAACATGCATATGCGCGCTCTCTCACTCTCGCCCTAACTCTCTCTGGCACACATATAGACACACGACGGCTCACATGCTACACACGTATGTGAGTGACTGCTTAGTTGCGGGCGCTCTCGCTCTCACCAAAAGTAGGGGAAATGTTGCTGCTCGCACATGCATGTATATAAAAGCAAAGAGCATACTGTCTCTCTCGCTCTCTAGCTCACTGAATTTGTTGCTGCTATCTTTCAGTTGCAAACCGATCGTCGACCGAGTACAAATTTCATATGTTTTTTTTCCATTTTTCTGCTCGACTTTAATTGCTGGCGTTATCAACAAATAATTAAATATTGTTTAAGCTGAGGTTTCTTAATTTGTTGCTTATCAGTTATATATATACGTATATATATTTATTTCTTATTAAGCTGCTAATCTTCAGACGATTTATGTATAAGTTCATCAGCGTCAAGCGTCAGAAATATCAAATTAATTTTTTTTAATGACTTATTAGTAAAAATGTATGTTAATTGCTGTGAAATAATAATAAATAACATAGATTATTTGTTAACAAATCTTTAGCACATATAAGCATACATACATATATGTACATATGTCTTATTATTTATTTTAATGTTTAAATATGTTTAAAATAAAGCACAGAGCTCAAAGTTATTCATAATAAAATTTCCATTAAAATATTTAGTGCTTCCGTTTAATATTATTATTATTTTTTGCCTCAATATATCGTTTAAGCTCATTCGCATAGATATTTAATGCATTTTCTAGAAATTTAATGTTATTGATATTTTATTTACCAATTAAAATTTATTTAATACTAAAACAAATATATATAAATATTCTTATAACTTAAAATATAAAACATATTTTAAAATAAAAATAATTAATATATATTTTATACTTTATTTAATTGTTTTTTAGTCAAAACAACATATTATTTATCATTTTTATACATTTTTACTCAATCTTCAAATATATTTTCCTTATTTTGCATTAAATTCCTTTTAAAATATTTGAATTTATATAGAAATTATTTTCCTCTTCATAGACTTTTTATAGATTAATGCTTAGCTGCTTCCTTTTTTTGTAAGCTTTGTGGGCAACAGTCAACAGGCTGTCTTGCAACATTTTGTGTGGCATGTGTCGCCGTCGTCGTCACACCTCAGTACGTTTGTGTCCTTTCGAACTCGTTGCATGCGTCGTGTTGCAATACGAGTGTGAGCTTCATATTGCCTGTGTTGCTATTGCCATGTTGCATGCCACGCGGCCCTATGCCAACTAGTTCAGCCCGAAGTTTGCACCCATAAAATGCTGTTTCTATTGTCGTATGTCAAATAATCTTGTATATTTCAGAAGCCCGCACATATGTAGATATATATATATATATATATATATATATATATATATATATATATATATATATATATATATATATGTATATATATATATTCATTCAGGCATTCTTTTGAACTTTTGTTGGTTGGGAAACTTTTTCTTGCTGCAATTTGGCAAATTGATTCGCTTTTAAAAATTTGCTTATTTATTGGGTTTATTTTTGCAAAGTACTGCGAGAGAGAGGCGAGATAATGTCTTTTAAAAAGAGTATAAGAAATTGATATTATTGATGAAAATTCAATAATATTATAATAGAAATCTGCAACAAATGAAGAGTGCATAAATTTACACTTAACTCAACTGAAACTATTCAAATTTCAACAAAAATGAGGATTTACTAACAAGCTCTAAAAAAATTGAACATAAATATATTTTATTAAAATATATATACAAATAACAATATATTTATACATCATGTATATATAAATATTTCTTTATATATTATATTTATATAAATTGCCTTGCTTTATTTATTTTATTTCATATTTATATTCTTTGATTTATATTTTTTGCCAATCAGACTTTGGCCCACAATTATTTTTTAAGCCGAATTTCTTGAAATTTGTGAATAATATTTGCTTAGGCTTTTTTACCGCCTACAAATTGGTAGGAAATTCGTTGGCAACGCTTTTCCCACTCTTTAATCCCCAACTTTATACTGTTTTTGCGTGTCTGCTTACATTTGTATCTGTGTAATATTCATGTTGCATTTAGGCATTGGGCATTAGGCATTGGACGTTAGGCGATGCGCCTCATCATTTTGGTGCTTAGCCGCGCGCGAGAATTATAGAAATGTGTTCGCTTTGCTGGTAGTCAGCAAATTTACGAGTTGCTACCGTGCCCATTTATGTCAACTAGCAAGAGTCTTTCAGAGGCATGCCCCTTGCCGCGCTGGTGCCTGCAAAGCTTAAAATATTGCATATGAATGTTGCATGCGACGCCAGCAACACACATTAACGAGCTACTACAGCAGCAACATCGTCGCTGCCTCAGTCGACGTCAGCTGAGGCAGCAGCAACATCGTCGTCGGCGTCCTCTGTTGGCAACATTACGGTTTGAATGCTATTATTATGCCATTTTTAATGCCTTTTACATTCACGCGCGCAACAAGCGGCTGACGTAGACTGCGCTGCCGCTCCCGCTGCCGCTGCCGGCGTCGCCGTCTTTGTGGGCCACGTTTTTATGCTCTGCTTCGCTTAGCAAATGCCTGTTTGTTGCTTCTTCTACAGCTTCTATGCCCTGTTGTCCAGCCCAAGCTGGGTGTATGCTAGCTTTAAGTGTAGCTTGAAGCCAGCATCGACTGATTGAAGTGTTTCCAGGCAGGCTTTATTCACAGAAATAATTGGGATAATATTGCACCTAAACTTTGTATTTCTGTGTATTACGAGGAATTTATTTGGTGCATTTGATCATTTGTGAATTAGTTTAAACAAATTATTTTAGTAGACAATTTTTGTTTCAAATTATTTATATATTATTATTTATAATCAAAATTATTTTCTTCAAGAGTCATTGACATTTATTTAATTACTTTTGACGTTGTTTAACAATCTTCATAAAAATAGTAGTGCGACTGAGCTCTAGAAGTTTGACAACACAATTTAAACTCAATATGTTGACATTTTGAAACGAATATTAAGCTTGAAATATTTCAGATTTCTTTAGATGCTTAAATATAGATGTATTTGTATATTTAGTTATAATATATATAGGGGCAGCTGGGAAATATATGGGACACGAAGTCATAAACAAAACATGGTACAAAAAATGTTGTTTCCTTTTTTGGAATATTAAATATCAGTCTTTTCTTAAAAATAAATTTATATTTGATATATTATTGTATATATATTTAAATATGATTTCTATATTTAATTTAATTTAATTCTCATACACATTTTATAAATTTACCTTTATTATAATTAAACTCTATTACAATTATATTTCTTAACAATAATTAATGTATAATATTTTATATTTTACTCTTACTAACAAAAGTATCTCTCAGTCAGGCATGGTCTCTCTGCCTCTCTATACCTTAAAATTTTCCCACATTTTTTTGCTGTTACAAATTTAGTTACTGGCTATTTAATGTCATTTTTAGTTACTTTGGCTGTGCTAATTTTGGCATTAGTGTGTGTGTGTGTGTGCTTGTGTTGTTTCCGTTGAAAAATAGTAACAAAAAATATAGCAAACGCTTACTTAATTTGGCCAAATGCATGCGGCGCGCTGCAATGCAAGTTATTTGCTGTCCGTTGTGCAGCCCAGCTCGCCCACCTGTCATATGTGCATAAGCACAAGCATGGCTGTATGTGTGTGTGTGTGTGTGTACTTATATTTTTTGGCTGTCGACTTATGCCACTTAAAATTACATTAAAAAACTTCTGTCGTCTGCCAAGCCGCACACAATACACACGCCCGACGCCCCTCCGCCCACTCATCTGACATTCCAATACACGGCATCTCTCTGCCTGCCTGCCTTCCTCTCCCTGCTACTCTCCCTCACCCACTCCCTCTCTCCGTACGTAACTCCCTGGCCTTTGCTCTGCTTATGGCTAGTGCAAACTTTGCCCAGCTTTTGGGAGTTTACGTTTCTGCCTTTGCTGCTGCTGCTGCTGCTGTTGCTTCAATATACACTTGCTGTGGCTACTGAGGTTACTAACTATGTAACATCTGGCAAGATAGACCTTATCTATTACCTTTATTTATATATAAACTCTGAGCGTCTATGTGCAAAGGCTTAGCATGGTGCAACAGTGTTTGATGTGTCGAAATAAACTGATTTAGTCTTCATAAGAGAACTTTTACTATAGCTCTATAGAAAGTTTAACTCTTTCCTCCCCTCTCTCTCTCAAGCTGTCTATGTTAGGGCATCAAATCGTCGTATCATCCCGCTGCTCTCTCATAGCATTTTTTTTGCCTTTTGTTTTGCGGCGTTGCAAATATGAAACTTTTGTTACTTAATTATTTTGTTTGTTGTTCTTGTTAATGTTGCTGCTGCTGCTGCTAGTTGCTGTTGCTGCTATATTGTTATTAATTAATTGAGTTACACTTGCACTGCAATTGGTGTTGCTATTGTTGTTGCTCGCTGCTGTTGCCTGTTGTTTGTTTAGTGGTGCGAATATTTTATGAATTTTTAAATTTCATTAACGTGGCATGTGCCGACAATGTTGTCGCTGTCGTTGCTGTTGCTGTTGCTGTTGTCACATGTCGACGACCTCCTGAAATCAACTGTGTGTGTAGCTATTAGGCACACACACAGGCACACTTACCAGCAGGAAGTACATTAACAATTCTAAGCTCTAATGCTGACACACAGCTGTCTAAAAATACGTTTCATTTGTTGCAAGCGCGCAGAAAAAATGTTTAAAATGTTGAGAATAAAAACAAATTTTTTAAAAATATAAAAGAGTTAGAATTAGAAAAGAATATTAAGTTTACAGCTTAATTAATTATATAAAATATTTTAATATATATATTTTTATATATGATATATATTTTGAAGGCTTCTTTCCAACTCCAACTTCCTTCTACTTCTGCTTCTTCTTCAGCCCATAAACAATCAATAAATCCCTCGATCTACTATTTAGACTTTTGCCACTGCATTCGCTTTTAGCTTTTATATAGTCGACGCTTATCTCTGTGCGCAGCTTCTCAAACAGCTCAAGTTGAATCCAAGTTGGCAGTTGGAGGCAGCAGCAGTGGCTGTGACAGTGGCAAAAGCAAAAGGCAGAGCTTAAATATTATTCATACGCCGCGTTCGCCATGGCTTTGCTGTAAGTTGGTAGTTGCAATGTTGCAATGCTGTTGCTAGTCGCACAGCTTTCATTTCGCTGCGCATAACTATGTCAAATTAGTGTCTGACTTTTGCGGCGGATGCACTCGTAGTGGATGGCCCCATTGGTGGTGCAACGGCGGCTGCTGCTGCTGCGGCTTTCCCAGTTGTGCATTTAGGCAGCTTTTCCTTGGGAAATTGTATTCAAATGCGAAACATATTTTTCTTCTGCTTTTCTTCAGCAGTTTTTTAATTGAATTAGAAAATGGCAATGGGTCAGCAGCACGTTTGTAATGCATAATTTATTTGTTTTGGATTGTTTCTCGTCTTCTTGACTTTCCACGAGTTCAAGTTTTCTTTTTGCCTTTTAGCTGAAACTGATTTCTGCTGCTTCCAAAAATTTTCCAGGCCAAAATTTTCATAATCTTTTGGCAAAAACTAGGAGCAGGCAGAGACAGCGAGAGAGAGAGCATCGTGTGCTGAAATTATGAATATATCTGCCGCTCATTGTATGGCCTGTAATGAATGAGGCCTGTACAGTAAAACCTGCTGCCCAATAACACAAATTCGATTTTGCTTTATTATGTTTATAACATATATGGTAATAAGCGTAGAGCTTGCTGTTGTTGCCTTGATGAGCAAACAGAAGAAGCAGTGCGTGTGACAGGCGCAACTCCTTGGCAAGCTGTCAGGCACACATGCATTACATTACAATTACACTGACTAACAGGCAAACTGAAGCTCAAAGTTGACAGTGTAAAATATGAGCTTCTTCCTAGAGGTCGTTGAACAACTCGCTGGCTGCTGGGTGTGGCAGCTGTTCAGTTTATAAAACTATGAACTGGTTCAGTTTTTGGCCTAAAATTTCATTTTAGTTAAAAAATGTAAAACTTTTATTTGAGTTGAATTTTTCACAGTTTTGCTGCGCGTCCTTTTTATGCAAATTTCTTGTGTAGCACAGTGTTATTTGATATTGAGCTGCAATGTTGTTGTTGTTGTTGTTGTTTCTTGTATCAGGCTCATTTGATATGCGGGCTCAGCAAAGCGCCCACACGTTGCCGTTGAAACAATGCAAGGCATTTTTTATAATTCTCCCCATCGCTCTCTATATACATGGCATGTATTTCATATATAAAATATATAAAGTATAAAATATATATGTGCATAAGAACTATGCATATTGAGCGAGTGAGTAACGAGCCGGCTGGCCTGGCATCGACCGCTGAAGTGCATCTTAAAGATACTTTAGCCATATTGTTCAGTGTCGCGCGTTTAGCCGCAAGTTGAGTGCCAAGTGGTGGAGTGGAGTGGAGTGGAGTGGCTCGAAAGTGGTTGCCTATTGTGTGTGGGGGCTACGATTCCTTGCCCAATTGTACAATCTGTGCGCTTATAGAGGGCATCTGATATATGGGCTTTAATGTGCATTTGCGCTTGTGCCATATTTTCTCAGATGCTGCCACAGAATGAGGTTAATTACGCGTTTATGCCTCGCTCTGCCACAAATATTTATTGGTTGCCTTTGATTTATGTGTTCCACACACACACACACACCAGTAAAGCTCCGCCGCTTGGACTACCTACTGCGTCTAAGCAGCGAAACATGTGTGGCACATAAGCTCGGCTTGAAGCTGCCACTAACCCAACTGAATCTGCAAAGAGTTTATAAGTTTGACAAATAAACTTGTGCCCAATGTTCAGCAATTTGTGTGGCAAGCAACTAGATTTTATGATCGACATGTTGCATGCAACAGTAGTCAAGGTCATAAACATTTAAGTATTTGTTTTATAACTCAAAGAGTAATGGAAAGTTGAGAGAAATGAATATAGATATAGAAATGGGGCATGCAGCTTAAGTAGGGGAAATGTGAAGTGTTTGAATGGGCTGCAAAATTCACTTAAAAACTGTGCCAAAAATATGAAAAAAATTTATTTGGCTGAGAAGAGATATCTAGATATATATAGACTTACTGTGGAGTATAATATTTTATTATTTAATTTTAATAAATATTTTTATTTATTATCTTTACGGAAGAAATTGCTCTAAATATTCCAAGAAAAAATTATAGATACTTTATTCAATGTGTAAATTCTCTGAGTTGTGCTGTCTGGACTCTTCTGAATCATTCAAATATAATTTATTTTAATTTATAATTTATTTAAGTAAACTAAAACTTTTATATTGAAAAAAAGGAGGAAAGGCAATTTTTTCCTTTTACTCTTATTATTATTTTATTATTTTTTAAAATATTTATTACTAATTTTAATACACAAATTCAAGTTCTTGGCAGCCTCTACTAGAACCTGCTGTCTTTTGTCTCACAATTGGGCCTAAAGTTTAATCAAATTATAGCATTTTCAGCAGCTCCAGGCAAAGCAAACGTAGTTCGACTGGGCCGCTAAATTTGTGACTTCCTGAACGAGCATTTGCATGCCCCAAGACTGTTTGCCCTTTAAAGTGTATAATAATACACTTCCTATAATTTAAATATTTTTATAATTGAAGCAAAATATTTAAGAAATCTCAAAAGTCGCACCACAAAAAGTGCACGAAACTGCGCAGAAATATATTCGTAAAATAACAAAAAAAAAAAAACACCAAAAAGAAAGAGGAGAGAGAAACAGTTAATAGCGCGCATAACCCATAATCATGGCTAAGCGCAAAAAGTCAAGCAGACAATTCTAATTGTCAGAGGCTCAGTCCAGACCATTTCATTTCATTTTTGGCTTATTTCGCTGCTTTTTCATATATATATATATTCGTTTTTTGTTGGTTTGGCAATTTTTCAGCATTTTGCTAATACCCCACTTGGAGAGGTGCTCGCTGCGCGCAGATCGCAGATCGAAGTTATTTTATCGGAACCCTTCATTAAACACACGCAGACTGACAACTCATGTTTATAAATTGGTCTATAATTTGTATTTTTACAGCTTACAACTACAGCGTTTTACTTATATTTATTATTGTTATTTTTTCAGCTAAACATTTTTGTTTTCGGTATTTTTTCAGGCCTCAGTTGAGGCCTTCCAATAAAAATATCTTTCTATTTTTGCAGGCCCTCGTCTTCAAGCTAATTGCCAAAAATGAGTGAAAATTACTTGCAGAATAAAGCGGAAAATAAATATTTTCTTCGTCTTATTATTTCAGTAAACAGTTTAGGCCAGACAGTGCTAAGGCCCCTTGTCTAAGCCGGGGCTCGACTAGCTGCAGATACTTTTGTAGGTAGCTAGCAACCGCTCTCGCTCTCTACTCTCTGCTCTCTTTTTCTGTGGAGGGGAAATGCACTAACACAACTGCACAGTTGCGCTCTCACTTACACTTTGACAGCTGATCGGACGCTCTCTCGTTCTCTGGCGCTCTGTTCACTCTTGCCTGCTCGCTTTGGCTGCCAGCTTGCGTATTTTGCCTTTCATTCACACTATTTTCGCTGCCTGAACTTCCTTTGCTTGTGTTGGTGTCGCTCTCACGCACACACTGACAACGATTGCTCTCACGCGCTCTCTCTCTCTCTCTAAAAGTACGCTCTAGCTCTCTGCTGCTGCTGGTGCTCGCTCTGCCTGCCATTGACACGCTCAGCAGGCAGGTTTGCTGCGAGGCAATTATGTATCTTGTATCTGTAACTCGCTTGCTGTGTATCTGTATCTCAGGCTCTAGCTGTAGTTGTATCTCTAGCTGTATCTGTGTCTTTAGCTGCTGCTTCAAATGTCTCACATTTTGCTCTAACACTTGCGATTCTTACATATATATCACATATTGTTTTGGCCGCTGCGCCTGCGCATTCATTGAATATCCGAAACCAAAACTTATTTATAAAAAAACTCTGTTGCCACTTGGTTGCGTTTTGTGGTGTGAATTTCTTGCGCTTAAAAGTCCCGCAACTGATTTGGACAATATTACGTATATATATAAAAAACTAAATACCAAACGGAAATTTGATCTTTGACTCGAACACCCGCCAACATTTGCCATTGCCTGGTCGATAGCAAATTTTTAGTTGCCTTTGTCGCTTAGCCGTTTATTGGCTGTCGCTCGTTCTGCTTAACTTGTTTTTTGTCGTTTACCACTCACACACGAAATGCTCTCATTTGGCCAACTCTTTTGCCATTTTACAATGCAGTCGCTGTTGCTGTTGCTGTAGCTGTTGTTCGCTTGGCTTAAATGAAACTAAATGAGGCGGTAATCAAGTTGTGTTCCAAGCGTCGCCTCAGTCCGTTATAGCCGGCACCTCTTTGCGGTATTTTCGTTTCTCAGTTGCTCATTTCTTTAAGCTGTCTGGCTTTTTTTCTCTTCGTTTTTGGTCTTTTTTTCCATACCTCTGGTTGTTGTAAACCGCAAATTTCACACTTGCCTCATGAGGCGCGGCAGTCCGAAGGAAGTTTGCAAAAGCGTAAACGCCACAAAAACCAACTCTTCGCATTTTTTTCTCATTCTGCCATGCAACTTTTCAACGCTGATTGATTTTTTAATGTGTAGCAAATGGGTGGGGAGCTGGCAGAGCGGGAGGAAACTGTTGGCCACTTCACATGTGGGCTGCGAAGACAGCAAATTAACTCATGTAATGAAGTTGCCTGATTAGATTTTTCGGCGGACGTGTCGACCGCCACGAAGCACTGCGTTTACAGGGTATGATTGAAAGTAGTTGCAATTTGCTGAGCGTTTTGAAGTGAGTTGCTTACAAGGTAAGGCAGGACGGAAGAAACTCTAATTTCGATAATTCTGCCAAGTTTTAAGTGAGATATTATATATATGAAGATGATTTAAAGAAAATGAAATTTTGGTACTGTGAAAGAGTGAATATACTTAAGTGCTTAGTGCATCAGAAATTTTCAATAAGTAAAGCAGCAAAGTTGTAGCATTCAATGAGAATAAATACTTGTAAAGTAAATTAAAATATATTTTATTACTTTATTAAAACTTTTACAATTGTCAAAATTATTGAAAAAATAATGAAAAAATGTTTTATAAAAAATTTAATTGGGATTCATATTTTACATATTTTGTAGTATAAATAGCATTTCATTCGCAAGTCGCACTTACTTGCCTCAAACACTTGCTTATAGAACTTTGGCATTCAAATTCTGCAGCTGTGTCAGGTACAAGAAAGCGATGTAACTCACCTCTTATTGCATTTAATTCACTACCAATCTATCGAATCTTAATCTAATTCTGCACTGATGTAATATTTTTAAAAATATATATATTTCCCAATGCTCAGCATTGGTCTTCAGGACAGCACGCCCAAATTAAATTGCGGAACATACTTTAATGATGTCAGAGAAATTTTCGTCGATTAAATATTCATTTGATTAGGGCATAATTCTCTTACGTTTCAAATGTCTTTTAAAAATCAGAGAAGACGCTAAAAGTTCAAACTCTTAAATTTAAATTTAAATTTGTATTATATATACAGCTCATTATATTCATATATAGTTTATCAGAATTTTATCTATAGAAATTATGCTTCCTAGTTTTAAAATCGCTTGATTTATGCTTGCTAGGTTTCGCATTAAATTGAGCTGTAAAGGTTCTATCTAGAGGAATTGTTTTATGCTGCTACTGTTTGCGTTTGCACAGCAGATCAACCCACACACACACATACACACACACACAAGCACACACTGAGTGTGGCTTTCTCTCAAGCTCTGTGCTCACTTGACAAATTCATTTCAATATTTTCGTTACACTTGAGAGCAGCATCCAGCAGCCGCAGCAGCTACCATCCTGAGCACTTCACATGGATATATATAGCTATATATATATCTATATATTGTATAATAAATATTATTGCTTGGAGTATTTGTATTATTATTTTTTTTCGTTAACTGGCCAATGGAGCCACTGTAGCCACTCGAAGCCCACTACAAATTCAGCGGGCCAGGCCATGACTTAATTAAGAGTCGCACGTTTATTGTGCTTACCTGCGTAGTTTTTTTTTTGGCTTTACAACTTTTTTAA
The DNA here is from genome assembly GCF_003285905.1 of Drosophila hydei. Lineage (NCBI taxonomy): Eukaryota > Metazoa > Arthropoda > Insecta > Diptera > Drosophilidae > Drosophila > Drosophila hydei. The sequence goes on from NW_022045656.1 coordinate 4,892,242, forward strand.
GCTTTTGTTTATGTTGAACTTACACTTTTTATTATTGTTGGGCTTTTGTTTTCGGTTTTCTGTTTTCTGTTTTTGTTTTTGTTGAAACGTCATCGTAAATTGCAATTAATTTCAACAGTTGCCGGACGCAGCATATAATAATCATTTTTTATCTTTTTTTAAAGCATTTTGTTGGCCTTTTTCTCGATTTTTTTTAGCCTGTAGGTGTTTCATTAAAGTTAGCCTTGATTTTTCGCAGAGATCGTCTCGTCTTGTCTCTCGTATATTAAATTATTTTCACACCTCAAAACGCCGAACCACTTAAAATTATGCCAATCATGAGCTGGTTTGCCATTGTTTATGTTTTCAAGTGTACTCCATAGGCGAAGGCAGCTGTATTGTTGCCCCATCATGGCACCACAATGATATAGCCACACATATATCCATAGATAGATAAGTAGCTATATATAGAAACGTCCTCTGAATTGATCAAAATTTACATACTGCTGCGGCTTACTTTGTTTTACTGTCTAATTTGTGAAGCCTTTTGCCAGATAGCTGCATTTTAGTTTCGTGTCTCTTTGTAGATCACAAGAGCCGAAATTTGTCTTTGGTTAGCTGTCGCCTTTATCAATTGGACTTAGAAGGGGGCGGGGAGGGGCCATTGGAAAGTCGTAAAAATGAGAAAAAGGCGCGTAGTGCTTAATTTTAGCCTTTTACGATGCCCAAACCAAATGTCAATTGATATGAAATTTTAGTTTTACAGCTGCAGCAGCTCGCGTGTGAGTCGCAGCTGAGGCCAAATGCAATTGGCCATTGTCATAAAAAACACTTTGTGAAAGAGTTTTGTGCGGTTTGCTCTGTAATAGCTGTTGTTGCTGTTGTTGTTGGACCTTTTTTATGCATCGTCGAGCAGAAAGTGTAGCAGTTATCTGTTACACGAACCGGCGTCTGACTACTCGAGGATACGCAGGAGACAACCGTGCAGCACTGAGAGAAAATTATGGGCCTCAACTGAAAATGGTTGTGCCGGCGTTCTTCATTCAAGTTGCCCCAAAATAGTCATATTTGAAGAGCGAGTAATAGTACTAGGGGAAAAGGGTTTAGTTTCATTATTTAATTACAATAATTGAACTGAATTTGATGAACGAAGAGCTGAGTTACATTTACAAAGAGTCAAGAATTAGGAATGGAATAGGTATAAAAAATATTCAAATAATTTAACATTTTATTTCATTTTCATTTTATGCATTGCAAAAGAAAATCAAGAATTGAGCTAGCAAAAAATATATATATTAGATTATTAAATTACATCAATAAAGCAAAACTTTAAAATGAAATTTCTTATCTTTTATTCTATTTGCAAATAATATTGAATAAGAACAAATAACAAAGAAATTTTATAAAAAATACAATAGAGCATAGAAATAATGTTTAAGCACAAAAAACAATTTGATAAAATGTATTTCACAAATGAAAGTATTGCTAAGTAATAAACTACAAATTTCGTTGTTAAATTTTATTATTTTATTTGATTTGCAAAAAAAAAAAAATTAATATTATTTAAAATTTATTTTATAGATATAAAATATAAAGTGTTTATTATTGTTAAATACAATCAAATGTGTTATTTTTATTTTTTAAAAAGCATTTTAAATAAATGAAATGAAATTAAACAATTTTTCTAGTTTCATTTTTATATGATAAGTAAAATACAGCAATAATTATATAGATATTTTTACTAAAGAGTATTCAATAAATTTATAAAATATTTAACAATTTATTATTAAGTTTAAAATATATTCAACTCTGCTGTCTCAATATTTTTTAAAAATTTTATTATTAAAATTTTTATTATTAATCTTAAATTTATTTTGTAATTCATCTTTTGTATATAAGAGTTATCTATAATTTAATAAATATCCAATATATATAAATTAAATTAAATTATATAAATTAAATTAAATGATTATAATTAGATCCACAAATATGAAATATTTTCTATGAAATTCGTACACACCATAAAGAATATTATTTTAGGCATTTAAAAAATAAAATAATTTAAGTTATATTACAACTTATAGAACTAATGCAAGCGTGTAGTAATTAGCACAGGTAATATATGCTGGAGAATATCTGAAGAGCTCTGCTCATTAGCTACCAACATTCCGATGCAAGAAGGAAACATAAAACTTCCCAAGAAGCACTTTAAGCATAATTTGCATATCTGAAGTAGAGTTGAGCTAGTGCGCTATCTATGCCCAAGTCTCTCGAGCAGTGTACGTGGCCATTACAATAACCACAACATAAAAATAAAAAATATAAAAAAAAAACAGAATAGAATAAAGGATATGCTTTGACTGGTGGCTACTGGGCTGCCTTTAAAACTTTGTTCTATTCCACGCCCCGTTTTTATTATCGACGTCTAAGTCGCCGCTCGACTTAAGGGACGGCACATAAAAACGGCAAGAAACCAACAACAACGACGACAACAACGACAACAACAACAGGAATTGTTAGGCCATTAGACGAGAGTGCAGTCGCCTATCTTGGCATGCCAAGGATAACAGCTGAGAGCGAGAGACGCAGAGAGAGAGTTGAGAGTCGGGAGTCAGGAGCTAGGTGCTACCACTAAAAGTTGACCCAAATTTTATCATCAATGTGACAGAAAGTATCGATTAGATGATGCCTTTTATGTGCAACGCCAGGCTGCTGGGAAAACGTTGGCTCTTTCTCATTTTTATTCATTTTCTTTTCATTCGTTTTTTTTTCTTACTTTGTGACCGACAAAAGGTGCCACTGTTTGGCAGAGTACTGCATGCTTCTGCTGAATGGGTTCTATATGAGCGTAATGCGTCGCCTGATATCTTAATTTGCCGCATCTATCGTAGTGCAACCACTTGAGTGTGCCTCTCTCTCTGTGTGTGTGTGTGTGTGTTACAAGTCCGAGACGCCACTCAAGTTGTTGCAGCTGCACTTGTTTGAATTTCCATGGGGCACAACATACACACGTATCCGGCCTGTCGCTCTCATAGCGGTCGGCATCAGGCGCCGTCAGGGCAAATACGCGCATCCTGCACTTGAGAGTTGTATACCCTGCAGAAGTTATTGTAATGGGTAGTTTGGCGAAAAGTGAGGCACGTGTTAGAAATGCATGTATATATTATTTAAACTAGTTGGCTTTCATTTTAGGCCTTAAGAGAGAGAATATGTAGAGTCAATTTTATTTCTTCTGCTTTCTAAATGCATAAATAAAAATAATTCGATATTCATTTTTAATTGTATTAATTTAAAAACGAATATCTAAAATATTTTTTAACTATTTAAATTCTAAAATAATATTTAAAATATTTTCCCTCCTCCTTTCCTTTAACTCAACCCTTTTGAGTCTCATTTATAGGGTATTTCAGCGTCACTATCATAGCTCAATGAGCTGCTCTTTTGAGTAAATGATGCAGAAAATCACAGCCTAGACAGCAGCTGAGGCATTTGATTTTTGTTGTTGTTTGTTGTGCCATGTAGGTCGCTTCAACTATGCATGAAATGTCCAGGAGCCTATCGGAAGTTGATAGCATTTGGGTCTTCGGGCCCTTTGGGTAATTCTAGACAGTGCTTCCTTTGATCTCTGCATGGCTGTGTGTGTTCCCTGATAAAAAGTAGATAGACCAATTTTTAAAATGAAAATCTCAGCTGTCCACGACAAAGGCAAACGCCGTCAAGTCGTTGTACATATCAAAAGGCATAGGCCACATTTGCTTATTAATATTTATGTCGCCTGAAAGGTTCAGCTTGACAGCCTTGCAAATATAATTTGGCTAAAAGAAACAATTTACAAAAAATAGTACTAATTCATGAAATTGTGGCAAGTAGCTAGAATTTATATCAATAATGCCGTTAGCCTCGTAGTTATTTATTAAAGCCAAGTTAACAAGCCGTCGCCATATTTTAATCTTTCAACAAGTTTTCCATGCCTTAGATTTGTGGCTGTTGTTGTTGTGCCTGTGTCCAGTATTTTCCCGTGCCCTGAACGCATTTGACACGCAACTTGAACCTGGAGCCTCGTCTCGTCTCGTCTCGTGCACTTTGTGGGCCAACTGAAAATCAACTGCTAACATGGCATAACTTATGGCCAAAGCATGCAAATTTCGTTCCTCCGCTGCTCCGTTATGGTTGGACTCCATGTAGCATTTGGTAGAGTGCGGGTCGTCCATTGAAGTTGAAGGCAAAACTTATTGGCACTTTGTCAAAGTAGGCAAATACGTAAAGTACTCAAAGTGCGGTTTACACGTGCAGTCTAAATATTATTTAATGTGCTCTAAGTGCCCTAAGTTTTATTATTATGACATGCCTATATTTTTGAAGTTTTATTCATCACTTCTTTTAAATAATTTAAGTAATTATTAGTTAAATAAACATAATTTGAAACAAATTAAATTTAATGAAAAATGAAATCTTTTTATAAATCGAAAAGAAGTCTTTCCTTTTTTTTGTATTGCATTAATTTGCTCGTATCACGTTTTTGGCTTTGCATTCATGGCATAAACGTAAGGACCTTCCGTTTCCTCAACTATTTGCGTGTAAGTAGTGCATTTTGTAAACGCAGCTGGCCATTGTTCCATAGGCTCTACATTTACTTTCATAAGCACGTATGGATGGAAGCAAGTATGGATGTGTGCGTATCTGGCCAGGCATATACACTTTTAGCCAGAACGATAATTGGCTGGGCTAATTTACCTATTTAACTAGATTTGTAGGCGCGCAGGCGGTGCCCAAACATGCAAATCGGGCGCAAACAAGAGCTTCACTCTATTTGCAGTTGGCCAAAATGCTTGAAGGTAATTTTCGTAGAAAACACTTGCCCGAAAAGCTGCTCCAAAAAATGGGCACAATATGAGTTAAGATTGAAATAGTTTTGTTCTTCGTGAAGTGCAGTTGGGCACGAAACCTAATTAATTGGGATGTGTTTGCGCAGCAGTTGCGCAAGCTTCAAAAATACCTAATCTGGCGAAGCTTGTCAATATTTGTGGGTGTCTACACAGATTGTGCAACAGCAGTAGCAGCAGCAGCTGTAGATATAACTATTTAATTGTCAAAAAACGAGACAAAAAGTGAGTGAGAGAGAGATTTTATCTAATCTCTGTGCCACTTAGGCTAATCACAAAATGTGACTTGGCTTTGTGGCATATGCAACAAAAATGAAAATTGCATTAATAAGAGAAGAGCACGAAGAAAGGCTGCTGCTAATGTTGCTACTCTGAGCTACTGTATTTACTTAAGCACCCGACTGTCGCGTCATTCAATTAGAAATGAAAACAAGAAAACAAAAAGGTCTGGCTGCTCCAAAAACTGTTTTAGTTTTGACTTTGCCTCCGTGCATAAAAAGCCAAAGAAAATATTTAGAAAGTAAAGATAGAAGCAACATCCAGCACAATAAGAACAACAATAGGACTCAACATATGTACCGAAGGTAATTGTCAAGTAGAGCAGCTCCAGCCAGACGTGGCACGAACTGCCGCGAGAAAGAAAAACCACCAAACCAAGCAGCCAAGAAAAACAAATACCGAATCCGAATCGGAGTCGGAGTCGGAGACACAGTCACAGTCTAAAGACAAAGACAGAGAGTTTGGGTATTCGGCTACTGCGCACACATATTAACCCGTTGCACTGCGCTCTCCGCCTACAAATGACACACAAAAATTGTAACACAAACAATGAGATAGGCTCTGCTGAAGTATACGAATCTTAGATGCTCTGAGAGCGTAAGTAAACTAAGAAAATTGTGTGTTAATTTTTGTACTATAAAAGTGGATGTAAAGGAAGAGGGCACAATAATTAGAGCTTGCAAATTTATATTAACTGTAGAGAGTCTAACGAGGCATAGAAGCTTTTCCATGTCAGCTGACTGTGCTCGTTTTTTCAAATCAATTTCCATTGCTTGCTTAAGAAATGTTAAAGTATTAATAAGAAATAATGTAATTTATTTATACAGTCTCTCTTTTAGGCAGTGCAACATCAATATTTGGGAAATATGTTTGGTATACAAAGAATGACAAGTTTTATTCCTAAAAGAAGTGAACATTGATTTTAGGCTGTTAAATAAAAAATATATATTATATTATATATTAAATCATATTAATTATATATTAAATTATATTAATTATATTATATTATATACATATTTTATATCAATTATATTACATCGATAATATCTATATGTGAATATTAATATTATAATTATAATTTCATTTAATTTAAAGTTGATTTCCAATACTTTCTAATTGACTCAGCTTTGCCTGCTACTATTTCTATGAACAGGCGATATTTAATGCATTTAAATTGTTAAAAAAAATTGTTTTTTGGTTCGCAATTCTTCTCTTTGTATTCTATTCTAAACAAAAAGTAAACATATTTTGCTTTGGCAACAAAATAATGACTTTTAATTTACATAAATTCTGTGTAGTTTATCACTACTATTTTTATAAACAAATTATATCTGATATAAGAGAGCACGACAAGTTTAGGTAAACATATACTTAAATATATATATCTAAATAGAAGATTGATGTATGATGTTTGTATAGCTGAAGAAGAAGACAGTTGGATTTTATTTTAAATAAAATACTATTTATGTATGCCCAACGAATGTAGAGTACAACAAACAGCAGTAGTTGTTCTTACTTATGTGTACACAGAAGTGTGTTTGAGTGTGTATTTGTGTAGCTCGTCTGGCAAACACTTTTGGTAACATTCTTGTGGTTTTGGCTGCTCAATAGAACCAAAATATGCCGGGGTCTGGCCGTGGCCTGGGTCGTCGGGGGTTAGACATATGCGTGACAATTAATATAAGACTCGTCGCGGTTGTGCGGCTGTGTTCTTGTGGGTGTAGGCTGCTGTCTGTGGGTGGGGGGTGGTCTGACATAGGTACACAAAACGGAACTGCAGACATTGCGCTTAAGAGACGAGACGGTAGCTGCCGCTCTCTCTGCCACTGCCTTTTTCTCTGTCTGTCTCTATCTGTTTGTGTTGCAGACGGTAGCTATGCCTACAGTCGTGTCTTGGTGGCATATGCGACAACCATGTGGCGTCTAAATGACAGTGCCAAGTTGCGGGTGTACATGTGTCTGTCCGTGTGTGTGTGAGCTGGACACGGCACCTGCCAGCGCTGAAACCAATTTGCGGGGCATAAAACAAACTGTACAACGACGAGGGGGCAACCTGTGCCGCCTCTGCTGCCTCTGCCTAGCAAGCGAGGCCAGGCCGGGCCTTCCGACTGGGTCGCGTGTCGCTTATCAGGCTGCTTTATCAGCCAGAGAGTCCACTCCACTTCAGGTTCAGAGTCCAGGCAAACCAAAAGCAAACGCAAAAAAACTTCGTTAGCGTTTTGTGGCGTCTTGAGCTATTTGCTACTTGTTTTCCATTTCTCCCTGTTGCACGCTGTGGCCCTTGTGCTGCAATATTATTGTTTTTTGTATACCCTGTATTAATGGCGGCAGACAGGGTAGATTGCAATAAAGTTAATGTGTGACTTCTGTGGAGATATTTGTTTGAAGAACATCTATAGCTAATGTCATGGTCCAACATCTTGAAGCTTTGAAATTGTCAATATATTCTGTTATATTATAGAGAATGTTGAGTATTTTATGTTTTAATATTAAGGCTGTAAAAATAGAATTCATAGACTACCAAAGCTAATTAAAGTTTAAATGAAAACTCGAGAATTTCAAATGAAAATTAGCTTAAAGTGAACAGCATATCCCTCAGGGTTCATTTCAGTGCTCAAAACAGGGTATATCCAGAACAATCATTTTTAAATGTTTAAGTACCTATCAAAGGGTTTTATAGGCATGTTATACAATTGCAATACAACTTCTGTCAGCAAGACCAATTCATTGCTCTTTACAGGGTATTTCGTTGATGTTTACACTGCACTGAAGTATTCCGACTTCTTTTTGCTAGCCAACTGCATATTTTAAGTATGCGCTGCTGTTGTTTTCATTATACAACACACACATATCTCCCTCTCTCTCTCTCTCTCTCTGTCTCCCTCTCCCCTTCCCCCTATAAACACATATAAGCATATATACCAATAGGTAGCCAAGGTTTCGTATGCATGTGCGGATATTGTGAAAATGCATTTCCACTTAGATCCTAACTGATTGCGCCTTTGACAGGGCGTGGCATTGTGTGGACTTAAAAAGCCATTTTAGTTAGGAATATGTGAGAACAGAGCGGAGTTTCTTTTGAAAGGAATTGCTGCAAATAGTACGGGAAAGTGGATAAATACCAAAATGCAATATATGAAACGTCTAAGCAAAAAGGGTTTACAATGTATGTGAGCAGGGAGAGTAGGGAATGTTTACCTAAATGCGGGTTGCTTATTTGGCAAAAGGAGCGTGTTGAGACATGCGAGACCAACTGAAATGGAGAGCTTTATAAGAATGTGTAGAAATTCGTATTTGGTATGGAAATGTGAAGAGAACTGCGTAAGTTGCTTTAGCTGTATTAGATTGGGTTGGGTAAGGTTAAGGTGAACTCTTTATAGAGAAACTGATTGCTGTGTAATAAAGTAAAGTAAGATTCGATATGAAAAGTCTACTGGGAAGAAAACTATGAAAGGGACAGTCTAATAAGGATAATATTCTATTGATCAGCTATGCAATTGATCTTAATGCCTGAAAAAAGTTTATATATATACATATATAATATCTTCACGCTCCTCAAAGGAATTCTCAACGATCCTTGAATTCCAAATTGTTATTGATCTGTTGCGATATGCTCCATTTGCCGTCAATCAGCTTCGATTAGTTATGATCTTCGACGACTCTTTAAGTCTTCGCTTGATTTAATTTTCAGCTTCTTAGCTGTCCCTTAGGGCCTCAGTTACTTTCTTATGGCTCTTCAATTACTCTCCAAGGAGCAAATCAATTGATCCTAAGTGCTCCTTTATGCAGAAACAGCGGAAATGTTAGCTCGAAGCAGCGGAAGCAGCAATTTGGAGGCTCAACTTCTATGCTCAATATTCAAGTGGGATTTAAACACTTGATCTTTGGCAAATGCGTGAAATAGATACTTAAATGCACTGGCAGGACAGCTGCAAGATATGTGTACATGCATAAGGATTGCATTTACAATTTGGCTGCTTCACATAAAATAACTCAATTTGTTGCAACAAATTGACAGAAATATGAGCCAAGACAGCAAGCAGAAGGATGAGGCCCACAACAGTTGAAGGGCCCTAAAAACTCATTGAAAGTCATAAATTTGTCATCGATTGCATGTGAAATTCGACTCTGTCAGCTGCAGCATCTGATCTGACTTGAAGAGACAGGCAGAGCGAGAGAGAGCGAGGCGAGCGAGCAAGATGGAGAGGCAGAGTTAGGTCCCCGCCAGGCTCCTCGTTTCGTGTTTGTGTTTTGAGTTTCTGTTTGTTATCCTTAAGGCCAGTTTATTGCTTTATTATGTCGCTGGGCGTCTTCATTGTGTCACTGTCTGTCGTTTTTTTATTTTTATTATTTCTGTAGGTTTTGCTTTACGATTTCGACGTAATCTGCGTGATTTCTAGTGCAGCAATTTATGCAGGCAGCTCAAGAGCTCTGAAAAAAAAAACAGAAAAAAAAATCGAAATTTTTTGTTTTATTTTTTTTGCATCGTCTTTAAGCGTTGCCTCGAAGTTCACCTATATTAAATTTCAGTTTTTGCAGCCTAAGCATTTCATTTATATTTTTTAAATGCACAAAGTGCACTTGCCATACGTTATACAATGAATAACTGGAACATACCCTGTAATAAGACTAATTTCCAATTTTAAATTTATTTTATATTTTATTTTAAGAGTTGTTTATATAAAGCTTTATGTCCATTTAGACAATTGGGCTATCTGTTTTATGCTTCGCATTTTTTGGGACTTAACTAAACTGGTCTCTTGTCGAGTTCTCTTTTTGTCTTCGATTATCAAATTTTAATATTTTTTACTTTATTCAGTCTGCGCTTTAATCGTTTAGTTTTATAATGCCCCAAAGTTCTTGTAGCCCACTTTCGAAAGGCTTTACTGAATTATTGCCCAAGATAAAATGCGACTGGTCAAAGTGTAGCCTTTAGAGAGGGAAGCACGGAGTTGCGTCTTTGGTTTGTTGCTCACTTAACTGGAATAATTGACATGAACGATTCCTTGGCTCAACTCTTTTGTGGTTTCATATTTTACTAGACGCCTCTTGAAGCAAGCCTGGGTCCTTGGTTTGTCAACGCCTGCTCCTTGCGGCTGCTGCTGCTGCTGCTGCTGTATGCTCGGCTGAGTAACTTCGCTCAAGCTGCAACAGTTTATATTGCATTATTCTGCTTGAATGGCATTTGCACTTCGAGAAAAATAAGAAAAAAAAGACATGAAGGAGGAGGCAAAGAAATAGATGGCAATGCCCAACGAAAACAAAGCGAATTTCATTATGAATGACGACCCCGCAGTCCCGGACACGCTCAATTTGAATTATGAAAATCACGAGCTGCTGCAAGTTCTGCGCGTGGGCGTAAATGTGGGCGTATTTATCGTAGCTGTTATTGTTATTGTTGTTGTTTTTGGCATTGCGTTGGTTGACTTTTGAATGAATCTCACTCAATTCCATTTTGCCATTGAAGCGTAAAATTCAACGCAGCTGTTGTCAGTTGCACGGCGTTTTTTACTCCCTCGCTCTCTCTTTCCCTCTCGCTTTCTCTCGCATATTTGATGAGGCGGCACATCAGGTGGCGCTCCATATGCCACAGCTGCTTATTGTAATGTTGGTGGAGCCAATATTAAAATCTGAAAGCCACACAAGCATGACCGTGAGATCGAGTTAAGTGAGTGTCGTGTAATATGGGAAAGTATGCAGAGTTGACAGGATTCCTTGGGAGACCGTTCTTAATGCGGTTCGTGTGCACATTTCAATCTGACTGAGAGCTTGCTGAAGGCACGACAGAGGCTGCTTGGGAGCTGTAAATGCATCAGCTACTGAAAGCTGCATATATGAATGACATCAGTAGATGCTATAAGTGAGCGCAGCTAATTCCATTTACTTTTAAAATTTATTGAACTTACCAAATGCATATATGGGAAGTGTTTGTTATATTTATTTTTTGGTATATTTATTATTATTAACTTTATCTTGATCTTTCATAATTTAGACACTCAGCTTAGATTGGGCAAAGACTTGTTATGTAAAGCTGAGGTAGTCAAATACTGAGCTATTGATTGACATTTCTTAGTAGGGCCTAGACCATTTAAATCGTTGATATTTTTATTAATTTATTAAATATTTTTAATGATATATACAATTACCTTAAAATATAAGATCTGAAAATATTTGAGGTCATTCACTGAATCACCAAAAGGAGTCCAGCTTCTTGCTTATGGTTTAAACTTAGCCTATATTATTTATATATTATATTAATTTTATTCATAATATTAAATTAATTTATTATATGTGTTATATTTATTATTAAATTAAAATGTATTCTTTTACTCATTTGTTCAGCTACAGTAAATATATTCCCCAAATGTTGCCCTTAAAAATTACTCCACTTAAACATTTAAATTGAGCATCTAAATATATTAGTAATATATTAGTATATAAAAGAACTTCTTGCATTGTCATATATTGTAATTAACTGTTGAAATATTTCTTTAAAAGTCTGATCTATTAGAGTTTACCGAACTTTGTATAGTGATTTAAGTGATTTTTAATAAGAACAAAGTATATATTTTAATAATAAATATTACTTTCATTCCCTTTGACTAATGTCAACCAGCTTTAAGCCTTTCAAGTTTTTTCGTTTTGGCTACATTTCTCCTGCTTTTGCACATTCCAAATGCAAAATATTCTGAATTATATATGTAAAATTATTAAAAAAATCAAATAATCTCTGCACCACAAAACAAAGCTAGGTTCAAGCTCGTCATGCTCAGCTACCATGATTATCATAATTTTAATTTATTAAAATATATATAATAAATTAAAATTAAGTTTAAGGCAAGTGCATTCTTAAATTTATATTTAACAAACTTTTTTCGGTCTTTACATTTTTTTACTAACAAAAATCTTCTGGCTTTGGCCATACTTGAAGAGCTTTTCTAGATCAATCTGTGACTTTTTTCAACTTGCAGTTTCCTTTGATCTCCTCTGAAAGATCTGAACTGAAAGCCACATAGAAAGCCACAGCCGCAGACGCAGCCATAGGCTGCAAAGGTTCAACTGCAAGTTTTGGTTCGACTCGGAGTCAACAAAACTAAAGCAAGACAACAGAATTTGTCATGGCTTGATCATGATTGTGGCACTCGCAAAAGGTAGATGGTACAGGCAGAGCTCCGGCAATGGTCCGCCAGTGTCCAAATTCTCAGCCCCTGTTGTCGGCCCGTGCGTGCTAATGGCCCACAATGTAACCCACATGCCACAAAAGAAAGAAAAAGAGCCACACAAAAGTGTGGCAACACTTTTGTCACACGTAGTTGTAGCATACACAATATATAACAGACAAAGAGACAAACAGACAAACTGCTGGACATTTGGACTGACAGGGGCCGCTTTCTTTAGCCAGAATAGCGATGGCATCTGGAACGCAACGGAACCAAAGGAGGCGCTGCCTGGATCTGGCTCCATGCTGCAGCCACTCTATAATACCTCTTGCCACTTTGCTTATTTTTCACTTTGAGTACGGGCCACAAAACAGTTTATGCAAAAACGTAACAAGGCTCTGCTTAACTTGAGAATTTCTATGCTTTGTGTTTCGTATACTCTGCTCGAGAGTTGGCTTAAACGGGCATAGCCGACGACTGTTGCTACTTATGGATTAAAGGTATCTGAAGTAGGCGAACTCTTAAGTCAACCTTAGCCAATAAAGAAAAGATTGTTAACTCTCTCTGCAGGATTAAGTTTCAGCTTACTTAACTCAAAGCTACAGGGTATCTAGCCAACAGACAATGCCTGTCCTGCCGCATTCTGCATTGTGATCTAATCGTTTGTCTCTTTGGCGTTGCAGTTAAATGTTGCTTAGTTCGTTGCCCACGCTCATGTATTTTTATTATTATTGGCTTTAAGCATTTAGGCGATATTTCGAGTTGCCATTTGCATTTCTTATTACCACGAATTGTTATTCACAATGGACGCTCAACCTCAGCCTCAGTCTCAGTCTCAGGCTCAGTCTTACGATAATGTGTGAAGAACGTAGGAAAATGAATTGCTTTGTTGATTTGGCTAATTTGTGGCCGCGCCATGTTCAAGTCATGTTTGGCAGGCGGTCAGTCTGACCTTGCTTACAATTTAATGGGGATGCTGCAGGCCCCTTCAGTCTCTTTGATCAGTCAGCCAGACGGATTAGTCAACGGCTTTGACTAGCGCGCTTCCTTTTGTACTAGCTAGCTAAAGCTTATGCTCGTCGTTTATAATTAACTCAAACTGGATGCTGACCAGCATCATGTGGGAAACCGGGCTTGTCACGCGTCAGAGAGAGGAAGAGAGAGAGAGAGAGAGAAAATATACTGATTCGCAACTCTCAACTGCATAGCCGCTGCGCCTGTCTATGGCCTTTGATAAACGAGCACATCAGAAATGTGACTTGTCATAAATTTGCCTGCGTGGCCATTACTCATGTGTCATGTGGAGCGACGGGGCAAAATGCAGCCGCTTGCTGCAGGAGCAGAAGCAGCAAGCACACATACATACCTGCCCCACAATCCACGCCACATGCTTGTGTGACTCTGCCTTTGCTCTGCTGCTGCTGCTGTCTGTGTGTCGGATACCTGTGCCATCGCTGCTTCGACAATATGCCAAGCATATGAAGTAATCGCCGTTATCAACTTTTGTGACATGATCAGCCAGTGCTCCACATACGCTTCAGCTCCACCATCAGCCAGCCAGCCAGACAGCCACATAGCCAGACAACATTGTAAACAGTTCTCTTCCAGGTTGTGGCTGTTCTTGTTGCTTGTTATAGACTTGTTTGACTTATTATAGGCCCTCATCGATCTGAGTCGCTTCTTGGCATCTGTTTCGTACATTAGCTCTTTTTATAAGACAAATTCCAATGGCATGATCTGAGCACATGAACAGAAGCACTTTGGAAAGTTTTCAATGAAATTTTTCAAGGCATTTAAATATGAAATTATATTTTTGATATCTATATATATAAATCTTTGTATATATATATATATACAAAAACTTATATATTATTCATTAACAAATACAGCGTCAGCAAAATGTTCAATGCTCAATGGTATTTTAATTTATTTTATTTATTATTTATTTGCTTTAAAATGGAATGGAACATAATAAATAATCTCAATAATCTCATAAGGTATAAAAAAATAATAGAAAAGTATAATGAAGTGCTTTTGTATAGTGATTTGATTTAAGCAAACATGATACAAGTATTCATATAAGTTATAAAATATATATGCATTAGTAAAAAAAAAACAATTTTAACATATTTTGCTTTTAATTATATTATATATATAATTATATATTATATATATGTTTTAAATTATGAACACATAAAAAAATGTTTAAAGCAAGGGTAATATATTTATGATTTATGAACTTTTTATTTCATTGTTATTGTAGAATTTTTTTATTTTCTTAAAATTAATATTAATTTCTATTTTATTTTAATTATAGGATTTTATTTATTATTATATATTATACTAATATAATAATTTTAACTCTTCTATTTATTTTACTTTATGAATTATTTAAGCTCATTTTATTTTATTTTTTTTTATTTAAATGTTCAAAACTTTTTTATTTTATTTTATATTATTTTTTTACATTTGTGAAAGTGGAATTATAGTATACTTCTGTTTATGTTTATTTTTTAGTATTATTTATATTTGATTTATAATATATTTATACATTATATAAATTAATATATCAATATATGTCTTCTTATAGTAATATTTCTCTTATAGTCTTTTATTCATCCGCTCATATGATTTTATTGCTCATGAACTTTTTATTTTACTTTGTGAATTATTTAAGCTCATTTTATTTTATTTTTTTTATTTAAATGTTCAAACCATTTTTATTTTATTTTATATTATTTTTTTACATTTGTGAAAGTGGAATTATAGTATACTTCTGTTTATGTTTATTTTTTAGTATTATTTATATTTGATTTATAATATATTTATACATTATATAAATTAATATATCAATATATGTGTTCTTATAGTAATATTTCTCTTATAGTCTTTTATTCATCCGCTCATATGATTTTATTGCTCATGAACTTTTTATTTTACTTTATGAATTATTTAAGCTCATTTTATTTTATTTTTTTTATTTAAATGTTCAAAACATTTTTATTTTATTTTATATTATTTTTTTACATTTGTGAAAGTGGATTTATAGTATACTTCTGTTTATGTTTATTTTTTAGTATTATTTATATTTGATTTATAATATATAATATACATTATATAAATTAATATATCAATATATGTCTTCTTATAGTAATATCTCTCTTATAGTCTTTTATTCATTCGCTCATATGATTTTATTGCTCATGAACTTTTTAACTACAGTTGCTGCCTTGAATCTTGTTGCTCAATTTTCCAATTCCTTAGCCTTTCAAGATCGTCTTTTTGTTGCACCTTTCAGCTGCAACAGTTGGGGGCAAGCTTTTGGCTCATTAACCCAAACGATCTGGTCCGCCGTGGAGTTCGCTCTGTGCCAGCAAATGAAGTCATTAAACAATCGGATGCAGCGCTGCATGCTTCGGCTACCATTGTGGCTGTTGACGCTGCTGCTGCGGTTGTTGTTGTTTGTGCCACCTGTACAAATTTCTCAATAAATTGTTCACACTTAATTTTTCACGAAAACAATGCAAAGCCCAAGAAAAATGAAGCACTGACAACTCGTGCTGTGGCCGCCGAGAACCCAAAAAGCGAGACAAGCCGCACTTTTTTCTTCTCATTTCTACAGCTGCCGCTCGACCAGCTTCTCCAGCCCCGCCCTGCTCCATCCCCACCGCCCTACTCCGTTTTCTACTGCTGCGCCCCCATGCAGTGCGCTGCATAATAAACATAAGAGGCAACACAATTTTTCCACACCTCGCTGTAGGCGGCTGTAGCACAACCTGCAGAGCTGCGCATACATTAAAAATTTATTAATTGGTTTTTAAAAGCACTCGCACCCGTCGGGCCATTCATAATTTTGTACTCTACGAGTCGGGTCTCTGGTCTCTGGTCTCTGGTCTAGTTCCTCTCCCAACTTCAATTTCCGCCTAATTTCATGCACTTTTATGCGGCTTTTGTGTGAATTACGCAGCGAAAAAAAAAACAAATTAACAACTTTGAAACCAAAGCGGAAAAAGATCTCGAATATGTGATGGGAAATACATTTCATAATTGAGCATGTTATTTCGCTTCTAAGCTGACTGACTCTATGTAGCAATATAGAAAGGCAAAATGCCTTTCAAATCCGCCAATTTGCCATACATTTTATATGCTCCACAAACTCTCACATGATTTGTGTATGTGCAGAAACTTTAGAAACGTTTTCATGATGTGCTTAGGCGTTGGATAAGACAAGAAAAAAAGGGGATTTTTGATGAGATTTCTCTATACGGAAAAGTAACAGACTGAAATTGCCGCTGAAGAGTCAATAAAATTGCTACTATGCTGTTGGAAAATATAGAAAAGAATATAAGAGATAATTCCTTTATAAAATAATTTAATTTTGAATTTAAATCATATAACAAAGTCATACATGTATTCAGAAAGGCAAATATATGAAAAATTTTATTTTGAATATGTGAAGAATAGGTCAAAAGAACAAGAGAAGAACAATTTGCTCTTGGAGAATATATATAAAAATAAATATTTTTAAAGTAACACAAATTTAATTCATATAAATATAAAGAATTATATTTTTAATATCAATAAAATAGGCTTAATTTAATATAATATATAAATATAAAGAATTATATTTTTAATATCAATAAAATAGGCTTAATTAGATATAATATTTTATGTCATTTTGGTTTATGTATAATACAAGCCAAATTAAATAAAAAACAGCTATGAGCTCTAAAAAGGGATCTCATTCAAAGAACAGTTGCCTACTTATTGATGTTCGGCTTCAATATAAACACCCATTCCTTGAACACTTTTTCTGTCTTTGCTCCTTGGTTCAACTTTATTCCAATTGATTTCCGTTTTCTAATTATATATTGTAGCAAGCAACAGTGCTTGCCGAGTAAGCTAGGAGAATTGAAAAGTTTGCTTCCATGACAAGCCAAACTCGTTTACTCGTTGCCAATTGATTTCCATTTCATAATTGAAAGATCCATTGATATTGTGTATTATTGTTGCCTCAAACACTTTGCTGCTATCAATTGCAATGGCATATTTTTTTGTTTCTGTTTTCTTTTTGGGGCTCTTTCACTTTGTGGCCACATTTGTCTACACTGCCACGCCCACCACTCCAGCCTCCCCCTGCTGGCTGTATATAGTTCGGTCAGATAGTTCAGGCATTGGCAAGAAACTTAATTAATGATTCTGCATTGTTCGCTCCATTCGCTCAAAATTCTTTTGTGGCTACACAATGGTTGTCGTTTTTTTTTTTTGTATCTTATTCGTTTGTAATTGTTTGTAGTTGTTGTTAGGCTTTATTATAGTTGTGGTTGTTGTTGTTCTTTGGCTGTCGGTCAATGCAGGCAGTCGAAATTCGTAACGCCATCATCATTAGAGGGGACCACAGCCACAGACACTGAAATCTCTGAATCTTTGTAGCTTCGATTGCTGCCCGTCTACCAAAATTAATTTGACTATTCTCTACACCTCTCTCTCCCCTTCTCCGTCTCTATCTCTCTCTAGCTCTGTTATGCCGCCTAATAAGCCATAGGCAATTAAGCAAAACACTTACTCATGCCGCCCTGGACTTGAGTTTGGACTTAAGAATTGGACACGCGAATCTTTGTAGCCCCCAAAGAAAGAAAAAACTACTTCATCAGCCGCAGCAACTCAGCGGGCGGCATCGAAGCCGAATAAAATCCAGCCACTATACTATATCATACTTTACTCTGCAATATGCTATATAAAAACAATTCATTATGCCCTATAAATACAACATACATATGGCCATGAAAGCGGGCTGTGCATGTGCCGTAGCAACTATCAGGTGAGGTATCTACTCGCATACATATAGAATATAGAATAGAGTTTATATGGTCGAATAAGGCAGAACTTGGTTTGCCGAATTGAAATATTTATTAAGACTTAAATACAAGTAAAATATTAAATTAAGCTGCAGGTAAGGAAACTTTAAATGCTTATATTATTATATTATTATCAAATAAAATTTGACAAACATTTTTTTCATGATGATGTTCTGTCCATAATTTTGCTAACACTCACTGATAGTGCTACTTGCACTAAATATTTACTGCTTTTAGTTAGTTTAGTTAAATATTCAAGACAAATTTATATAAACGTGACAGCTGTCGGACTATTAGTTTGGGAAATAGCGTATTTTGACTGAAGGAAATTGAATTAGCTCGAAGACAATTCACCGTGTCACAAATCATTAAAAATGTAGGCTGGAAACTGAGGCCCACTTTGAGCCTGAGGACAAATCTTACCATAAAAATTTAATCCAAAAACTACGACTCTACTTTTTAGACCAACTTTAACATATAGCTCATATATAGATCATCTGGGTAATTATTCTCTTTGTTAAATTTTTTCATGCATCAGCGGACGTAGTTTGTATTTGTTTATTTGCTGGCTAGAAATTCATAATATTTCGATTACTTTCCTACAGGGTAACTCCTAACTTAGCTTATTTTAAAACCGTTCTAAGCATATGTTTTGCAAATTTTGGAATATTTATTTATTTCTTATTTCATACCGCGTGTTGTGTTGTAGCAGCGCCCGGAGCTGAGAAATGTGTGCCAAAGTTTCAATCAGTTAATGCTAATTAATTGGCTCAATAATGCTGCTGCTCAATAGAGAAAGAGTATGAGGAGCGCAGCCTTTCGGCTGGCCTGGCCAACCGGCAAGTTGGTGCATTGAACCTGTGGCACAGGAAGTCTTGTTTAAACTTTAGGCCCAGCTCTAGGTGTTAACTATAAACAATACCCGAGTCGGCTTATTTACGACTTCCATGGCAGAGCACAGCGAGCGCAGTAAACCAGACTTTAACTTCTCGCCGGTCCCCCCTTCTGGCCATGCCCCCATTCATAGTCTGAGGCGTAATTGCGCATGCGCTGGCAGCCGCAGAACATTTTTAAAATATTCGACTTTGCATCATTTTTTTTGCAGCGGCTCGCAAAACTCCATACAATTAACTCCATACAACTATCTTGTTACCTGACGCGTTTTTATGATTTCTGCATAAAATTAAAACGTAGCAAGTGCTCGCAGCCGCAGCTCTACTCAGCGCCTATCCTTAGCCATATAGCTACAGCTATATAGTTCTATATATCGCTCTGTCTATGTGTGGAGGGAGAGGCAGGTTGATAACTTAGCAGAACTAGTTTCAGGTACAACTCTTTTGCTGCTGCTGCTGCTTGGCAGTCTTCTCACTCATCTTTTGCTTTAATAATTTTTACTTTGCTTTAATTATAGTTTTGCGCTTAATAAATTTCACAGCCTGGCCAAGTCTCTCCCTTTCTCCCTCTCTCTTGCACTCTTGTTTCTTCTTCTTTGGGCTTAGACATTACAGACTGCGTGAAATTTATTTTAAAATTTATAACTACGGCTTAAGATGCTTAAGCCTGATGTAATAGTTAATAATATACATAGTTAATTGCGTCTTGCAACTAACCATCAAAGAATGGAAAACAAAAAGTGCTTAAAGAGCACAGATGGCCTGACTTTCAGAGCGTAGAGAACTAACTAACTTATTGTTATTTAAAATGTAAATATTTATGTTATTTATGTTAATTGTCTAACTGTTCGAGGTGTTGGACCCAGAAATAATAGTTTGTTCTCTTTATGAAATATTCAAGATTTATGGAAGGCGATTACTAACGATTAAGTTGTTATGGTAGCTCAGCTTGGCCTTAAAATCGTTTTCGATTCATTTTGAGATAAATTGTAAACAATTTATTTCATATATAATTTCAAATTAATTCAGGTTCACTTTAAGCTTTGCCATCTCAGCTGACGCATTAAATATATCAATTTTCCTTAACAAGTTGTCAGCTTGACGAACTGTAATTGATTTCAAGTTAAGAGCATTTTCATATGCTGTAATTGAATTGCCTTTGTAATCTCTCTCTCCCCTCCTCCCCTTCCACTCTCTCTGCCTGCCAATATCATGCTGCATAAATTAATCAGTATGTAAATTTTATCTTTTATTTTATTTAATTTTTTTTATTTTGATTGCAACACATCGCATATGTTGAATGCAATTATTTGCGATGTTGTTGTTGTTGCAATCGGGTTTTTATATTGGCTCTTGTTTATTTTTTCTGTACATTATTCATTGCACATTTTATGCTTCATTCACTTTTTCAATTAATTAATAATCATCATGCTAATAAGTTTGTTCTTGTTGTTGCCCTCGTTGAAATGTTTGTTTGCCACCTTTTTTTTTACCAATTTTTCGCTGCGTATAACAAACGCGAATTTCACAATTTAATTTAATTTTATTCCATTTAATTGCATGTCAATAGAATTTCTTGCAGTCGACTAAATGCCTTTTTTACATAGTTTATTTTTTTTTGTATTTATTTATTTTATAAAAGATAGTGTTATGCAGTAATATTTCGTTAAGTCGTATTTTTTGTAATAATAATTTTATTAACTAATGTGAAATGAACTTAAGAGCCAGTTCTTCGTAATGATCTTAAAATAAAATGAATAGAGAAAATCATAATAATATTATTTATAAATTTATAGAAACTAAAAAGAATTTAAGATTAATTGTAATATTTTTTTAAATTTATAGACTCTAAATATCTAAAAAAATCATTCAAATTTTTATTTAAACATAAATATAAATAACTCTAATTTAGAAATATTATTAACAAATTTTGTATCAAATGTATAACATTTTCTCTATGGGATATATATTGTGTTTGCTCCAATAAAAATGGTATATAAATGTATAGAACTCAATATAGATCTTGTTTCTAAGGTGTCTGCCATACAATTCTAACCAACAAATTTACCTCACATGTTAACCGACAGCGAGGCGGCGGCCGCTGCCGTTTTGCTTGTTTTGTTGTTCTTGTGTTTGGGTCAAAGTGCATTAGCCTTAGATCGGCCGACTGCGAAATGGTTGTACAACATGTTTAGCTGCCTGTTTTTATGGCCAGGGCTAGGTTGTAACACTCAAACGCCAGACATGGCAAATAAAAAGCATTTAAATAGAGCATAAACAGCAACAACGAGAACGGGAACAACTAAGGCAATGCCCAGATCCAGATCCAGACGTGACCAACTAGCTGCACGTTCTTCACTTCAAAAAATAGTAGGAAAAACATGAGTAAAATGTGAAAAAAATTAGAAAAGAAAAAATCGACACACTACGAAAATTCTCGTTGCAGTGCGAAAAGTCGGCGTTGGTGTTAGATGTAAGCGCCGCTGCCCTAAACGGAAGTTCCTAACTTCCCTCTCTATCTCTTTCTACCCTTTCTTTCTCTCTCTCTCTCTCTCTCTCTTTGCTGCACTCACTAATTAACGGCAGAAACAATGCACATGTGCTGCATTGTATTGCGCCACGCCTCCAATTACAATTCATGAACTTTTTACGCACATTTGTCAAGCACATCAGAAAGAGTGAAGGAGAGAGAGGGAGCGCTGCCTGCAATGGCAGCGGCTGTCTAATTGCAGTTATGCTAACGAGCTATGTGTCCCCATAAAGGGGATTGCTACGGCTAGGAAAGGGTTGCGAAGAGATGACTAGGGAGCTGCTGGATGCACATATAGGGCTGCATTTTGATGCGTGCCTTACGCATGTACTATATTTAAGAATCTGAAAGGAATTGAAAGTCAATTCAGATTCGACAAATACTTAATACACTTCTTTTCTCTTTTAATTAGATTGGAATATTCTGTAAAAGCTAAGAAAATATAAGTTGTAGCACTATCCGCTAATAAAAAATTACTATAATAGAGATTCGAAGTATGGAACTGCTCGAACGTGTGAATACTAATCTATATTCACGTAGAAAAATCTTTGAAAATGAAGATATTCTTAGAAAGAGAGAAACAGTTAGAGAGAGAGAGAGAGAGAGAGTTAGAAAGAGTTAATGCGAGAGACACATAGAGAGAGAGAGACGTAGAGAGGAACAGAGAAAAATTGAGAGACAGAGGGAAAGAGTTAGAGTGTGATCGAGCAAGAGATAGAGCGATAAAAAAGCGAGCGATTAAGGGAGAGCGTGAGAGAGAGAAACAGAGAGAGAGATAGGGAGAAAGAGCGAGAGAGTGATAGAGTAGAAGAGAGAGGGAGCGAGAAAGTGGAAGAGTGAGAAAGGGACATCTATGGAAACAGGAAGAGAGTGAGAAACACTTTACTAAAAATAAATATAGCTTCAGGTATATAAAGGTTTGAGTCCACATATATGACGTCTTGAACGTTCATATATAAAAATTTAATTTATTTACTGTTTATAAATCAAATATAATATATTAAGAGAAATATAAGTAATTTTCTATATTGATATAGAGCATTCAATTTATTTATAAAAATTGCATCGTATCCAAGGCTAGAGTAAAGACCTTCACTAATTGTATCATAATATTAGAGCATCCCAATGGAAGTGAAAACGCTTTTTGCTTAATTATTGCATTGATTTACATTGCAGCTGTAAGGGTGCCAAGGGCCACTCGAGTGTCCCACTGGGCATGCAGCCTCACAGCCTGCCTGCTAGCCTGTGCTTCGCTGCCTGTTGCAACTGCAACTGCAGTTTGTCGTCAGTGCAGCGCAGCGCAGCGCATCGTGTAGGGCTGTGAAGTGCACTTCGAACTCCTGCTCGTTGACATTTCGCCAGTTTTTGGCTTGCAATCGACAAATTTTGTGCGTGTAGTTTGTGGTGGTGGCGGTGGTGGTGTTGCGTTGCTTGCCACTCGAAGTGCCACTGGCGGCCTCTTCAGTGGCTACGCACTCACAATGGCAGCAACAAAAGCAGCAGATGTAAGAGCAAACGCTGCCAGCTGGGCACGTTTGGTGGTTGAGTGGCCAAGCGACCAAACTCTTCGAGCACTTCGAACCAACAGCACCCACCAACCCATCATGCCACCACACCCACGCTCACTCTCTTTTGAGTTTGATGGCCTGCCTTGGCAATTTGCCGCAATATTTATGATTAAAGGCGAACGTTTGACTAAATTCCAAAGATTAACACATTTTCAGCGATGACACGCCATCGTTTTGGCCACCCGGTCAGAGCACTTCTAATGTGACCAGGGCACGTCAACAAAATCGATAAATCATAAAAAAGCGAGAAAGTGAGCAATGCTGGAATAGTAGATATCCTATATTAGGCGTTGTTAACTAGCTGCTGTTCACGGATATTTAGTTAAGTTAACTATAACGAAATACGTTTCGATTTACTTTATGGATGTAGATGATTTTATTTATTTAATGATGCAACTAAGATTGTTTCAATGACTCAAACTCTTACCTCCATAGCTTAGCTTGATAATCTAGTCAAGAATATATATATTATATCATTTACTGTGTCGAAGTTAATATATTAAAATGCAAACATTGTCTTTACTAAACTCTGTGTACGTAATTTAAAAAGAAAGTCTTGAATTTTCATTTTAATTCAATTCCATTAAAAATAAATACATTTAATTCCTTAAAAAATATAATTTACTAAAAATATATAATAATTTAATATAAGATTATACGATTTTTGGCATAAATATATTACGCAAAATATATATATATTTTATTTTAATTTATATATTTTTTTCCTATTTTTTTTTATTATTTATTATTAGTCTATTTTTTAGTTTTGAAGTAATTTATTTTTTATCTTTAGAGTAAACTTTTTAAAAATTCATTTCTTTTATGTTTTATTTTTTTTAAATACTTTAAAATTTCACAGAAAAAATGGTCTCTAGTTATAAATCCATTCTGAAATGACGTGTATAATCTGCATATATGAATTTCTCTTTTCTAAACTTCCCTGCGATTAGAATCGCCGCTGCTTTTAAGCCAACGGGTGGGGTTGGGAGGTTGTAGGCAATTAAAAAATTGCATTGAATGTTGCGTGTGGTGTTGAATTGTTCGTTGGGTTTTCTAATATGAAAACTATAGAGTAATATACCTGACACGAAACTGGTTCAGCGAAACGTCCTATGAAATTGTGGTTGTTGGATTGAAATTTATTTGAGAGCTGGTCAAAATACCGAACATAATTCACAACATGCCAAACGACAACAACAACGACAACGACAACATGTTGCATTGTTAGCAGCTTATTGTGCCAATTGTTGTTGCCACCAATTTGATTGTTGTTGTTGTTGTTCGTGCTGTTGCCATGGTATTTATGCAAATTTGTAGTGGGCCACAAAGCGCATAGAATACGAGAATTTAAGTTCAGGCGGCGCCACTTTTTTTCTCATTTAAAACCTTTATAAACTTTGCGTGGAACAACAACACACGTATCAAATGGTGCACTTGCAATTGTTATGTCTTTAACCAGCTTGACTAGCATTGTTTTCGTGTTGCCTGCAAATTTTCATTTGTGTTTTTCTTTCACCAAACTGCATTGCGAAATTAAACAAAGCATTGAACAAATAAACAATATGTTAAGTCAATATAATTATTATCTCAATTTTGAAGCATCTGTTCCAATATATTTTATGTAAGCATCAAGTGTTCGTAGTATGACTTGAATTTATTTAAGGCTTTAAGCAATTGTTTCATAAATTGTGCATAACGTTGAGCCATGACAGCTTAGCTGTATTGTACAATATTAACTTTTTTGTTTTCAACATTCAGTTTGGCTGTTGATGTTGACTCTTGACTCTGCTTGATTTTCTGGTCTTTGGATTGAGTTGAAGGAGAATATCTTTTAGATTTGGTCCGGGAATTTTTGAGTCATTTAAAAATTGTTACTACACTTACAGCAAGTTCCTCTTGCCATTGCCAAAGTTCTTGGTCCAATAATGAACCTAATTCCAATTATATTCAGAGAGCAAATTCGTTATAAGCATCAAATATCAATCGATTTCCAGCAGCTGCAATTTACTTTAGCAATAAATTCAGTTATATTCTAATTGGTTGCAATGTAAAGAAAATATCTTGCTAACACTTGAGTGAAAAGAGCTTGAAAATATTGATGCTTTTTATGCATATGTTTAAGTAAATGAAGTGAATTGAATCATGCTTCATTCAGGAATATAAATCTTAAAAATATTAATATTTTAAAAATATAATATGAAACTCTAGAGCTCATATATTAATCTTAATAATGATGAACTGTTTGCCTGCTAGTTCAACCAGTTTCCACACTTGTCACGCACTGCTCCACACTATTAAAGTAAAAGGTATAGAAAAGTATTATTTGTAGAGCAGTTTGTTTGGCTATTGCCATAGAAAATGCTGTCAATTAAATATAATTTAATAGTCGTTGCCTTTTTGAAAATTATTATTTAAACGTCTATAATGTAGCTAAATTGTTATGCAAAATAAATGTTATGCTCTTATGTAGATCATATGAGTGTGTGTGGGGCATGATTATGCATGCGAAGCATTGTTGCTGCTGCTGTTGCTGCTTGGGTTGCCCACTATCCCTGAAGCAAATACCACTTTTGCTGTCTTCGCTTTCGTTGAAACACGCCCTGCCAGCCTCTCTAAGGCAAACTCCAACGCTTTTGTCTTGCAGACGCCGAGAGCTGACGGAAGTGCAGCAAACAAAGCAATGGCAACGGCAACGGCAACAACAATGTAAAAGGCTTTGACGCATGCGCCAAATAGCCAATTTGGCTGGCATTTTGGCCGTCTAGTCTCAGCGCTGATTATCGGCATTACTTACGTTACGTTGTCTACCTGAAAAAATTAAGTGGAAAAATCAATCACTTTCACTAATTTTTTTCTTGGGTTCGAAAACTATTTTCCTCAAGCTAAGCGAGAAAATCGAGTCTGGCCCCCATTGGCTTGTTATCAAGTGTTGAAACAAGCGCTGAATGTGAAGAAAAGATTCAGAAAGAAAAAACTAAAAATAAAAGGCTGTCAAAGCGACTCCCCGCTAATGCAAACACATTTATAAGCCGCGGAAAAATTAAAAAGATATTTAACTTAGACAAATTTAATTTAAATGAATACCTAACAAAATATAAAGAGCCAATGAGACAGTGCCGAGTGTGACTCGACCTAGCAGATGCTCCTTTAATTATATCAGAGATTGCTTTAAGTTGAACCATCATTAAAAATTAAAAATATCTCAAAACATTTTATTTAAAAGAAAAATATTTATTAAAGTCACTGTAATATCTTCTTTTATTATTTTTACATCAATTTTTTGGTCTACTACTTAGTTGTAAATACAACTCGAATCGCTGGGTCCCAGTAAATATACGTCGATATGTATCCAGACTATAATTTCTGTAGTCAGTATTTACGTAGTTTCACCTCATTATTTTACAGGGTATTTCACAAATGGAAACCATTTGTAAAGCGAATATTATAAACAAAGATCAAGTATAAATTGATTAATTGCTCAGGTTTTGGGTCGAGTCGCGACGACATTTTTAATTTGGATCGTAGTTAATTTTTGGTAGCGCGATAAATCTGCCAACCCAAAATCTAACGGTCTTTTTTCCGCTCCTTCAGTTTCGAATTTCGCGCCATATCATATTTGCCAAATCGCGAACGGAAGCTGCGCATGCGTCATGCAGTCTGCAGTACTCTATCCCTCTCTAGGTCAAGCGCTGCCTTCTCTTCTCTCTCTCTCTCTCTCTCTCGCTGTCACAATCTCCATCTCTCTCCCACTTTGCTGCCGTTCGGTCAGTCTTGGTGCGTGCTGGGCTAAAAAAGAGTTTGGTTTCGTGTCTGGCTGGGATTTTAGCCTCTGAAAATTTCTTATTTATTCTCATGTTAATTTTCCACTGTGGCACTTGCGTGACTTGATCGTTTTGGCCAG
Source organism: Drosophila hydei (assembly GCF_003285905.1). Taxonomy (NCBI): domain Eukaryota; kingdom Metazoa; phylum Arthropoda; class Insecta; order Diptera; family Drosophilidae; genus Drosophila; species Drosophila hydei. The sequence goes on from NW_022045656.1 coordinate 4,919,293, forward strand.
ATATTATTTTGTTACATTAAAAAATAATTACCGCGTTTGCCTTTGCCTTTTTCCATTTCTCTCCCCCATTCATCTTCCACTTCTCTGTTTCGGTTTCTGCTTTTGTGTCGTTCTGCCTGCCTGTTGATTTGTAAATAACTTTGAGAAAATTAGTTCATTTATATTTAAGCATTTTCAAATGCCATGAAAAAGTATGATAATGGTAAATGCCTTTAGCGGACACATATTTATGATACTTATAAAATTTCTTTTATTTTTTCTGATTGCTTCTTTGACTCTTTTTTGTTTAAGTAAATTGAAATTGTTTTGCCAAATCTTTTTTAAGTTTTCAAATTGCATTTTATTGTTCATTCTATCTTGTAAACTTTAAAACTTGTTAAAGTTGATTTTAAATTAATTCGTGCTTCGATTAATTGCATTTCTTTGATTTGTAGCTCTCTTGCTGTATGTGGCTACATATTTGAGGCAGTGAGTGTTAAAACCAATACAAAGTTCTGAGCACGATTTCTTAATTAAAACTTGGCATTGCCCTACGAAAAGGAAAGCGCTTTTGCCACCAACCGAGCCAACTGAGCCACTGTGTGTGCCAAGTGGCCAAGTGGGTGGGCTACTGTCGTCTAGACGGGTCACCATTTCCCCTGCTCGCTCGTTCTATGGTTAGTTTTTGAGAACTTTATAATATTTATTTTTACAACCGGACATGCTGCAAACTTTTTACAGTTACGTGCGAAAGTGAAACGCTTAAAAAGGCATCGAATGTCTTCATTATGGCCGCAAAAGCCAATCAGCCCGAAGCAAACTGCAAAATCGAAACTGCAGACGTTTAGGTTGAGGAGAGTTGTGTGTGTGCGAGGGTGGCGGGGGCGGTGGATGGTGGGGCTCTGTTCGTGTGGAGCTTCCAGCAACGACGCTTGTCATCAAATTTTATTGTTATTTAAATGACGAGACGGGGGCCCCAACGACTGCGACAGCGTAAGAAAATGTCATGCAAAGTGTGAGGCGACGATGGAACTTGCGTTATACCCTGTAACAAGTGTATGGCAAAGGTGGCATGATGAGTGACAATGTTTCCATGACATTTGAAATTAGGTTGTTAAGAGTGCCGGACCAGTATTGCTTACAAATAAATAAATGTTCTAAGATGTTGATTCAGTTATAGCAGTTATATTAACACGGTATCATTTTATATAGCATAGTATAATTCTATAGCACATGCCAAGCACAAAGGTATGCTAGGGTATTATAGATTCGAGCTTCTTACGGCTCTTCCACTTTTATTTGTTTTTCTTTGCTTGCATTGTTGCCAATATGCAGCGCATGCCTTGCCCGTATAAAGCCTGTGCCTGGAAGACCAGGCACAGTCACTGCCACAGCCACTTTGTATATAGCCCCCGTTTCAGATATATATATCTACATTTATATATATGTATGTTTATATATATATATTTATTGCGCCTCGTTTCAGTCAATGGTGACACTTGCTGCATTTTAAATGGGCGCGCGCCTGCACATTGCCGTTGTCACTTACAGAGAAAAAGAAGCAGAGAGAGTGAGTGAGAGAGGAGGGAGTTGTTGAGCCAAAAGCGAAAAGAATGCAGAATGCAAAAGGTGCTTGGCAACACATTCCGCTAACTGCAACGCGGCAGCGTTGCACAAGTTTTGTTTGCAGCTCCTGCTGCTGTTGCTGCTGCTGCTTTCAGCACGTTTTGTGGCCATCATTTTGCACAGTTTTCTCCATTAAAATCATCAAAATGTATAGCGCCGAGTTTATGTTTATGAAATATTTGTCTCGCCAGTTGAAAGTTGGCTTTGCAGTTACTGTTACTGCTGCAGGTGCTGCCAAGGGCATGCTGCGACAAACTATAGACATAACACAACTAAATAATACTTATTTACTTATATAACGCATATGTGCTTAAATTGATGACTAAAGTTGAAAGCACAAAACTCTTACTGTAGCTAGTTGAAGAGTTAGAATTGGTTTTTGGGATATTGCTAAGCAGTTTTGCTAAATTTATTATTAATAGCGGAATTTTTTTTTAAGAGAAATATTAAAATTAAGTCGTTGCTTACTTTAATTTACCCTAAGCTCAGCTTGTGGACGTATGACTATTGTCTGCTTGTCTCAGACTGAAGAAGGCATGAAAAATTAATAAAAAAATCATTTTTAACTAATTTTAAAATATATTAACAATGAATGAAATTTATTTAAATTTCGAAATTATTATCAGAATAAACAAATAAATAAAAATTTAATTCTGACTATCACTTTCGACTTTTCCCTCCCTCTCTCCCTTACTTCTGAGTCACAGCACATCAAAAGGCTTTGATTAGTTTCCTGTTTCAACTTAAAATTGCCCGAACTAAGTATTTATCTATTAGAAAAGATATAACAATTCTTCCAAACTAAATTCAACCCTCTATAACTGCAGCAATCTCTACATCTTAGCTCATTCAGTGCCTCAACATAGCCATCAAATATCAATCATATGTTAACATCTCTGTCTTGCTGAATATATTAGCTGTTTTGTATTTTAACTGTGATTTGAATTGCAATTATGGCAAGCTGCCACAAGTCCAGCTCCCTTGCACGGAAGAACTAATTGACATAAAAACAAAGCTGACTTGGCCCATTCAAAGCCGTCTTATAGCTCTGTTACTACTTAATGTTTACCCTTGGCTACCGCACTTACACAGCTCTCGTAATGAACTTTAGTTTGGCTTGTCTTTATAAATTCATCAACTAGTCGCTAAATTCTGTGAGCTTGGGAGGCCTTCAACTTTTTCGCTTGCACTTTTTTGCGGTTATGTGTTCGTTCGGCTGGAGTGCAATGTTTTGGCCCGACTTTTTCACTTACTTAACTGCAAGCCTATAAGCAACTGAAACTGACTACAGTAAAGCCTGGCATGCATTTTAAACAACTTTACGAGCTGCTGCAGTTGCCGTTTTATTTCCCTTCGTTTTTTTGCCAAGTAAATAGAAGAAAAGAACCTCAAATGTAGATGAAGTGTGTATAAGAAGTGTCTGTGTGTGTGCTGGTCAATGTGTGAACAAAATGCACAGCATCGTTAGAGGATGCAAACAAGTTTCAATTTTTTTCTTTCGTTTTTCTCTCAGTTCATCTGTTTCTGTGCAGCTGGTGCTTCTTCTTCGACTCAATGCTGTCACTGCAGTTGCGGACGCTTTGTTTGAAATGTTGCTGACAAACCACTTGAAAGTGTTGTGCGAGTGGATGTTGTGTGTGCACGCTGACGTACATATTTCATAAGAAAACCGAGTGACAAGTTTTACCCCCATTGCCCCGCTGCTTTATACAGTTGCCGAAATTATGCCGCCTAGAAAAGAAAAGAAGTAAAAAAGGTTAAAGTGTAAGTGGGGAAAACAAATTGTTGGCTGGTCCGACCCAACCCGAGCCAACCAGTTGTGTGCTGGCCCAGACTGAGTGACTGGCTAGCTGGCTAGCTGGCCGTGTGCCCGACTGAGACTGAGTCTGGCTCTCTGCTCTCTGCTCTGACAGGCAGCCTCCTCAGCAAGTGTCGAAAACTGGCCTACTCTCGCACCGGCCTTCGAACGGCAGACGAGCAGACAACAGAGAACTTTGCGTGCTTCAAGAAAAGTCTATTTCATTTGAAACATTTTCTACGAAAAATGATTTCGAGTGCTTGACAGCTGTGCGTACATTCATTCGCTCGTTCGGCCTTTGTCGCTTTGTGTTTTTTCTTTTAATATACCATTTCATTTCATTTCAAGTTTTTCCTCATATTTCGCTGCCCCACTTCAATAACAAATTTGTAGAATGAAAAGTTCTTAAGAAAATATGCACATTTCATGCGGCTTCTTCGCGCCGTAGCGAAAGTGTAGCCGATAGATGCGAAGCGAACCAAATCTCAGCTCTGCACGCACTCCACTTTCTAATCAATTTTTTTTCACTTATGTATATGCAAATTTTGTGTGTGTGCGCAAACAAATAAATCAATTGAATAGGCGAGCTACCGCTCCCGCCTGGGCCGCCCATTGACGCCCCTGGCAACGCGGTCTATTGGCCACAATGAACCAATTTGAGCAGCACCTTTCGCCTGTGAAATTGCGTTGTCAGCGTTGGCGCCGCCGGTGAAGCCAGTGAAGTGGGTTTGCGTTTTTTGTTCTCCTTTTTTATTTGGGGTTTCTGCCTAGTTAACAGCTTTTTTCTTCATCTACGTCTGCTTATTCTGTAGCTCGCACTCATTCGATTTTGCGCTGACAAAAAGCACGCGCAATGTGCTTGAAAAGCGCAAAATTTCGTGAATATCGTATTTCAAAAGTGGCCAAATCAAAAAAACGGAAGTGGGCTACAGCGACTGTCAAATGCGCTGCGGGCGGCTCTCCTCCAGACAGTTTTTAAGAGTTTTATGTCATAGCCAACGATAAGTGGAAGCTGCAAAAATTGATGAGGCCACATCCTTAAGTGGATTTCAGTTGATAAAATTGCTTTCAAACTAGCTTAAGATATATACACTTACTTATATTTAGTATACACATTTGATGAAATGTATACGCATAAATTCAATTAATTTATGAAAAATAAATTAAATATTTATTCTCAAATCATTTATTTAATCATAAAATAAATTTAGTTACTCAATGGATTTATTCTTTTTTGTTAAAAAATAATTTTTTGCCTTGAAATAAAAGAATAAAACGACTTTGTCTTTTTTTTCATTATTTGTTATTTATTTAAATAAATAAAAATTATTTTTTATTAAAAATAATAATGAAGACAATAATATTAATTTGTAAACTAAGTATATTTTATGTATTTTATTTATTTCATTCAATAAATTAAAATAATATTCAATAATATATTTAAACACGAAATAAATTTAAGTTTTATTTTTAATTTTTAAAAAGAAATAGATAAATCTGGTATATTTTTTTGTAAATTAGAAAAGTGAAATTATTAAAATTAAAATGAAATTTTAATAATAAATATGATTATTTTACACTTACTTGTTGTTCATTTATAACAAAGAATAAAAGACTTACATTTGCTTATTTAGTTATTAGTTCGACAATTGTAGTTTACTAATTATAGACTTAAATAATTCAGCTAAAAATGATTTTTATTACTAATTTTCATGTTTTATTCATGCTATTTCTTAGGCAAGTTTCCGGTTTCTGCTATTATTTGGTTCTCTAAAGATTTTTATCATTGAGTGTCATATTTCAAATTCAAAAATTGATCAAACTGAATTTTCTGTCTTACCGAATGAGTCAGCCGCATTTGGCAGCTGCATTAGCCAAATCCATAAGCCTTAGCTAATATGCCAACATACATAAATATATATATTTATACATATAAATATATATTTGTATATATATATATATATGCACTGAAAGAGAAAAATGCCAATTCATTCAATTTCAATTAAATGACAAAAGTACAAAAATATTTTGACGCCAAATCAACAATTCGGAAATTTCATTTCGTGCTCTTTTGCTACGGTTTCATATTCACAAGCGCAATCTAAATTTTGTTTCATTTTTTTATTTATTTGTGCAAGCTCCATAAAAGTGAAAAACAACAACAACAGCAGCAGTAAATGTTAAAATGTAATAAAATTCGCGTTTCATTCATTGACGAAGTTCAAAGATGAAAATTGTTTGACTCGAGTGTAAGAGAAAAAGATATTTTTACTTTGCTTTATTTTTGTCGCGTGTTTCTTGAGCACCAACATTTTGTGTTGTGTTGTTGTAACAAGCGGCACATCTCAAATTCAACAATTTGAATAAGTACACATAACGATTATGTGCATATACGTACACATACATAGATAGATACATGTATATCAATTTTTTTTGCTTGCTCTTGACATCCAGTCGAGAGGCAGACAGACCGACAGACACGTCTGTGCACAAAAATTTGATCTCTTGCGTTTTGGCACGAACTGTAATTGAAAATATTTCATATCCAAAAACAAAAAACCGACAAGCCAACAAACCAGCAAACAAACAGCGCGCTTGACACTTGAAACATTTGGTTCGTGGTGTTGGTCTTTGATGGAATTGGGGATAGGTGTGTGGAGCAGATTCGGGGGGTTCTTCACGGATCTCTTGTTGCCAGCTTTCTTGTCCGGTTATGTTACGTTACGTGAAATTTCAAATGTCATAATTTTGACAGTTTGATAGTCATACACATGGTTTCATTTCTGCCTTTGTGTGCATGTGTGTGACTGTGAGTGTGTGTGTGTTGTGGGAAGCTGCAAGGCATTCGAGCGGTTTGTTGTGAAGTGTATTGCCCAACACTGTTACCAAAAAGTAGCCAGCAGCAAACAAAGTGACAACTTACGAGCCTAGGGCACGCACAGTGGGTAAAACATTGAAAATATTTTGGTTGCTCACAAAGTATATTATTTGTTGCTTTCTAAGATAGTGTGCTATATTTTATATATAATAATATAGATTCCGGCTCTCAGTCTCTTTGAGCATATGTCTACATGCTTCTGTAGATACTTTAAAATTAATTTTGTATGAAGGTTTCATAAATGATCTTCGCACAAAGCTCACAAATTAACACTTAAATGTTCTCTCATCCATATCTAATATCATCATCAGTCTCTGATTTAACGTCCATATATAGTCTTCTTCTGTTCTTTTCTTTCATTTCCTTATACATAATTACTTCAAAAATATATTGACAAAAACTTTTAGCATTCAAAGAAATTTCAAAATTAAATTTCAATATGTATAACTTTATTTAAAAGGCTTTGCCCAAATGTCCTTCTACACTCCAAGCTCAGTATTGATCTTCCCATTATTATATGTATCGAACGTGCCTCAGTACTGGGCTTTGGCCACACATAGAGCTGGGTCTTTATATTTAATGTAAAGTTGCATAACATGTAAAAATTCAGCTCATGTTTTACAACTGACTAACAGCGGCTATAATCACTTTTTCCCGAGAAACAGTCGCCAGCGCGAGCTGCCAAATTAGGCATTGTGAAGCTCATACATATATGGCTTGTGGGCACTATAAGCCGGGCCTATATGATTATATTTCTCAGCAGCTTAGCTCTTTGTGTTGTGTATCAAGTAACATACGCACGGGAGAAGTCAGTTTTACAGAACTTGCTGGCCCAACAGGTTGGGGAAAATAAAATGGGGGAAACTTGGACCTCGTCAGCTTTTTGACATTGACGAAGTGGTTCTTCGAATGAAATTGTCATAATTTTTTCGGGTTTTCTACATGTCTTTTGATGCATACAAAGCGTTAATGTTGCCCACTTTGTCATACTTTGCGCTCGCCTCACACAATTGAACAATTGATAAAAAGCCACGACAGTCGCGCCTAATAGCACTAACGGTTCACTTCAGGTATTGCCTCACAACACATCTGGAGCTGAACAATTAAACGTGGAGCATGACTCAGATTCGTGGCCTGCAAGTGCCCTGCAAAGGGGTGTGGCGTACCAGAGCTGCACAAGAGTGCTACTAAAGGTGGGTATACTACCTTGACTAAAACCTATTGAAGTTACAGCATCTGCTGCATTTTGTTGTGGATCTGAGTTCTAATTGGTTCAGCATAATTTAAATCAAATTTCACACTTTAAAGTGTTGTAATCCATTGGTTCTGCTTGTTACGAGTCTACACAAGGTATTGAAATCTCAAGTGGTTGTAGGCGTTGCCAGTCTACTGACTGAGACTTGACAAGTTAGAGCTATAACTCTCGTTGTTGAAGGCAACAATAATCTATTATAAATAGTTTTTATGAATTAAGTAAGAACTGTGCGAATGAGAATCGCAGAGATGTCCATCAGAGTTGAAATAAGTTAAGCTAGATCTGTGTATTCAGATTAAATATTAGCTCTAAACGAATTTCATATTTCAATTCAAGTCAAATTCAATTACAGAATTAAAGCTTCGAAAGTGATTTAAACTTTATGGCAAATCGAATGCTTGAATATTAAAGTGATTCTTTTTCTATTCCCTTAAGCCAACTTTTATTGTTTGGGGCACAAATGAAATTTGCCACGCCTGACACAATTTTAAACGTTTCGTTTCGTTTTTAATGGACTTCATGTGGCATGGGCATAAGCATAAGCAGTTTTTGTATTTGATTTAATCCTCGCCGGCACGTCACATAAATTTGACTGCTTATTTCGGCCCACAACTAACAATAAATTAGTCCATAAATATGTTCGCGTCGTAGACTAAGCTGCGGCAACGGCCCAGACACAGCTCCAGGGCCAAGCCAAGCCGCAGTGAGCGATATTCCATAAGCAATTATTATATCGATTTATGACAAACCGAGCAAAGAGTGTCTTGGGTGGGGGATTATGTCGGCCAAGGCGGGCATTTGGGCCAAGGCGGCAATGGCTCAAGTTCCTAAACGCAGCCCAGACAAGACAAAACTCTGAGCATGAAATTTAAATCTCAAGCTAATAAATACTAATTCTAGCTAAACGAAAAAAACCAAAATTACATTTCCGCCTGGCCGAGAAGAAATCGCTAACTGTGGGGGCAACAGGTAAACGGTGGCAGCCCGAAAAAAAATAAATAAGAATTGTGTAAAGTAAATGCAGGTAAGACCCATGGCTGGACACGGCTAATATACCGGCCTCTGAGCGGGTTATAAAAACTGTCATGATTTACAGTTCGCACTTTTTACGATGCCGCTACGCTGCGGCTGGCTTCTATCGGCTAAGAATTATATGGAATTTAAGTAAGCGAGAAATATATATATATATATGTATTTAAGCATAGTAGTTTTTTTATTTGTCGGGAGTTCTTTTTTCTATTTTCTATTTTTATGTGGCTTTTATGTGTTCCCATACCGAAAGATAACTTTAAAGGCGGCTGTTGGTAGCTGCGTGTAATTAAAATCATTTATTGGCATTAAAAATCATGTATTTAAGCTCGATTTTCGCGCCGCTCACTCACGTAGATCGCATAAAACTGGCAGCCGAAAAGCGCCAGAAAATCAAAGCTACAACTAACACATAAAACAGAAAAGCCAAAAAACAATTTCCCAGCGTTCTCACTGGCATACATCATGTAACGTTTTCACTTAAAATTCACACTTGATACACAACTAGAAGAAGCAGACGAACATTTATCATTTCGCTTAGATCTCGCGCCTTTTAGAGCGGTACGAGGCCTAAAAGTGTCGCCCGCTTGTTGCCTTGTTGTTGTTGTCGTTGTTGTTTTCCTCGCTAGTGTTTTTTTTCGCATCTTTTGATTTATTCTCAAGTGCTTTGCTGTTGCTGTTGCTGCTGCCGCTGCTGTCTTCTGTCTCTTTGTTTTATTTCTTTGGCAACCTAAATATTGAGATAGGCATCTGCGGTCGCTCGCTCGCTTGCTTGGTCGGTCAGTGTCAACTGAAGCAGTTCAGCTTGAGTTGAGTTAATTCCCTTGGCCTTTTTACCTACAAAGTACGTACATATGTACGTACGTACGCTTCATTAGAAATGCCATTAAAACGTAGCTGGCGATCTAAGTTTCAGCCGTTTCAGCCATAGTTACTTTGAGATCTAAGCTAAATTGTGTTTATGCTGAGAAATGCACTGCGCGCTTGCAGCTGACTTGTTTCTAAGACGTGTCGGGCATAGAAAAGACAACAGCTAGGAGCTACAAGTAGCTAGTAACTCAGTTTAACTGAAATATATCTAAAATAAAAAGCCGTAAGAGCTGAAGCTTGCATTTCTTATATAAATAATATACTTAATAAAATTGAATTTAAAAATAAGTATTTAGATAATAAAAACTATTTTTTTTTATATTTTTAATACATTTATTTTATATATATTAAATTATTGCTACTAGCTCAATGTGTAATGATAATTTTTTAGTTTTAAGTTATTTCCCAATAACGCTGTTCACTGAATTTTAGCATGGTTTATCATGGAGCCATTCACTTGATTTGCATTTGCAGAATGCATTTGTCAATGCTCAAAGCTCTGATTTGAAATGCTTCACAAAGCCTCGAAGACAATATTAATTGCTGGCCATTAACAGCATCACTCAATTTGAAACATATGCAGCAGCTAGAGCAGCAGCAACACAGATCACAAAACACAAAATACAAAAAAAAAAAACAAAAAATAAAAAGCTGAAAAATAAAAGTGGAAACTATCTGTAAACTCATACATCAATGCCGCTAAATCCACTTGTCAGGGCAACAAACGTGAGAATCGTTTGCAAGAAGAGGAAAAAAACGAAAAAAACAAAAGCCAACCCAAACGCAAACAGATCGAGCAGCTAGAAAATATTGTCAGGGCAACACTTTAACCCGGTGCACGGTGTTCCTGTTGCTGCAACTTAGCTTTGGACTCTATTAAAGATTTGTTGCTGCTGCAGCCGAAACACCTGCAACAGTTCAGGGCAACTTAGTGAAAGAGACTTTTTTCTTTCTTTCTTTCTTTCTATCTGTATGCTAAATACCAGCGCATTTTATTGATGACGACAACGGCAACGAAAACAATGTGATATATCTTCCCCTCTCTCTCAGTCTCTATCTATCTCCCTGTCTCACACACATGCAGTTTACAACAACAACAAATGAGTGACAAAACACCACAAGGAATTTTAATCCCAAAATGATTGATAATCATTGCCGTAGAAGAAAAAGCTTTATCACGTTCCGTTTGCTAGGTGTAAAGTCTCTGTGGCATTATCAGCATCATCATCATCAGCGTCATCATCATCATCATCTTCTTGCCTATCATGTTCATCATCGTCTTGGAACTGGGCTGGGTTCCGGGTGCCAACTGTGGACCAGCGACCAGGCCCATTGTACTCTGCTAATGTTTGCACTTAATTCAGCAGACAATAGACAGGAAAGCTGTTGGGCGCATTTTCTTTTAGCTTTTACCTCAAGTGTTATAGACCAGGGGTGCGAAGGAGCGAGGGCGAGAGAGTTGGGGAGGGAAAGCGAGGTAGAGAACGCTGCCAGCCAAGGCGAAAATCTAAATTATGTCGTATAGAAAAAATGCAGCGTTTTGTTAGCATAAACAGCGACACGATGCGCTTTTTATGAATGGTGCGACAACACTGAGAGAAATTTCTTAATCATTTTGAAAATATTTAAGTAATGGAAGAGAAGAAGAAGAAGAAGAAAAACAAAGGCTGTATAAAACGAACATCTGTGTATTAATAATTATTAAAGATTGTTGGCTATTTCAGTCTTCTGATGATTGCAGTGTACTTTAATGCTGGCGTGTGCTTGCATACCATCCACCCACCCATAGTCAAGGTACATTTGCCATATCATGTTGCCAGCAAGCTTTCCTTTCCCTGCCATGCGTCCTCCAGCTACAGCAGTTGTATCTCCATTCAACATTTAGTTAAGCGTTTCATTTTGCATCTGAACATTTTCCATTTGCATAGCCTATGGCAGGGCAGGCGACAACAGCAACATCATTATTTTTATCCATTTAGTCTCTTTGTTGGTGTTGGCGACACCTTTTCTAACGCACAACTATTTGAACCTGGGCGTCACCTGTGCGCTGCATTTCAAATTCATGAGTTTTGATGATGAGTTGAAAATTGAACAAAAGCTGATTTAAGTCATAATTTATCATGAAGTTTTCGGGTCGGATTAGTTGCGCTCAATTTAACAACTGTTTATTTTTAACACGTTGCCGCATTGCGCATACGCCGCATGTGACGTGCGCTCTAGCTAATGTTTTAATTTATTGACTATCAAATGGCTGAGGCTTTTGTGCTTTGACTGCCGACTGTCTACTGCATTGGTTTGTGCCACAAAAATACACAAAAAATAAAAATAAAACAACAAAGCAAATTCGTTTTCCCCTCACCGTTTCGCTGTCATGCCCAGCCACGCCCACCAAAAATAAAAGAAGAAAGAAATGAATAAAACTCGTTCTTTCACTTTAGAGACTGAACGCCTGCAAGCGCGAATTTTATGGTTACACCCAGCCGAAAATCTGATGAGGATCGCGCGCCTCACAAGTTCTAGCGGTAAAAAAAGAATTGGCCAACGCCAACACCGCGCCCACCCAGCCAGCCAAAGGACCACCAAAATGATAAGTTGCCCGTTCGCTTCTCTCTTCCTCATTTTACACATAAAAAAAGAGAGAAATTATTTTTTTTCTTGGGTGCAGTTGGGATTAAGAAATTACAAGAAACTCGCCCCACGCATCTGGCAAAGAATTTAATTTAATTTAATTTTCAGTAACACGTCCCAGCGAAATGAAAGTTGACCCACTGCCTGCAAAACTGTGGCTAACTGTGTTGCCCAAACGGAAAACAAAACCCGAAGAAAAAAAGGGTCTGTCGCCTAAATCGCCCCGGGCTTGAATTAAGACATAATAAAGCTGTCCCAGCTCAAGCGTATCCAACGATTCCTCTCTCTGTCTCGCTTATACTCTGGCTCTTTGTCGCTATCTCCTTCACTCAGTCATCCGTCAAGCGTTTCAGGGCGTCAGTTTTTGGAACATCTTTGAACCAACACCTTTACGGGCCAAGCTGACGACGAAACAACTTAAACTGACAGGAAGTGCTTGAAGGGCGAGCGAGTGGCTTCAACGATATTTTCCCTAGCTAAAGGTATTCAAATTTTCTCTGACATTGTGTAACCTTTGATATTTCCATATGAGTAACTTGCCTATGCTACATGAGTATATCAGACAAGTTTGATATGTGCTCTTGTCAGCAGAAGACCACGAACAACTGCTGCATTTGTCGGAAAATTTGGTATAGGATTGGCATAGCTAGCGGGCAGAATCGAATGGGTTGATCTGAAATGTTGTTAGTAAAAAGTAAAAGTTGTAAATGTTTTCGAATATATTATTTAAGTTTGTACTCAATTATATTATTATGACATATTTTAGAATATAGCCTGTGGAAAATAAATTTGAGATTAAAAAAAGGCACGTAGTGCAAAAATTATCGTAAAAACTTACCCAATAAAAAAGTCTAGAGGCTATAGACTATAGACTAGAGAGTAGAATGAGTTTATTTGACAAAATATCAGATTTAATTTATAATATAATTAATTATAATTTAAATATAATTTTAATTATTATAAAAATAGCACCATTTGGCCAATTGAGTCAAAATTAAATTTGTTGTTAGGCCACAAGTACATATGTCTGACTATGTTTGATAATGATTTGATAACTATATATATTTGATAACGGATTTATATGTAAGAAGTTAAAAGATATGATTAAGCTACAGTTGCAAAAGAAACAAACTAAGGCAGACTTAGCCAAAAACTAGTAAAAACTAAATGAGTTGGAGTATATCAATATTGACTTAAATGATTTAAAATGCATTTAAATTTAAAATATTCCTTAAATATATTTATGCTATGTGCTAACTGTAAGTGTATTTAATCTTCGGAAAATCGATGATGGTAATTCTGGGGCACTTTTTGGGGCGCTGGATAATGTCTGCAGAATATTTTGCAGTTCATTTTGTACTCGTGGCTCATTGTCTTGGCAATCATGTGTGTGTGTGTGAGTGTGGGTACGTGTGTGTGTGTGTGCTGTTTGACAAACGAGTGTCATTTATCAAAATGTGACACTATTTGCGCCAAGTCATGTGTTAACTGCACTTTATTTTATTGTTATATGTGTTGGCCGTGCCCAAAGGAATATCACGACGAACTGCTGCTCCTGCTCCTGCTGCGGCTGCTGCCTTCTCAACTTAACTAAACGGAGCTGTCTGGCATTGCTTTTTAAAGTGCTCTCATAAAATATATATCATAATTGAGGGTTATGTGTTATTTTCTCTCTGGCCAAAAAACTTCTTTAGCGCAAAAGTTTAGTAAAGCAATTGACCCAGACACGAAGCCTTTGGCATGCCTCAAGATTGAGATATGGACGCTGTGTGTGAGTATGTGTGTGTGGCCAGGTCTTTCTCCTTGTTCAGCTTTGCCTTTGGGCACACTTGAAGAATTGCTTGTTATTAATATGTGAGCATATATATGGGATTTCGTTAATGACTTATTTATTTATTGCCCTCAGTTTTTTATTTTATTTAAAGCGTAATTTATTTTAGTTAAACTTAAAAATATTTTTTAATGGATATATATTTGAGTTCAGCAAATTACCAAAAACTTTACACACTTGCAAAAAATAATGTTTGCTCCGCTCTGCTGGTATTTTTATGCTCTTCAAGCACTGCATTTAGTGAAAATATTATAAATATTATGATTATGCTCTCCAAATTTGGGCGCGCGTGTGTGTCTGTATTGTGTGTGTGTGTGTGTATTTCTCTTTACAAAACAAAAAAAATCCCCAAAATCGAAAAGTAATTTCTTGCACGACATTAATTTCTTTTAAATTACGCATAATTGAAGTGCGGACCACTCCAACTTGATCGATGATCGATTCAAAGGTTCGAAACGTGCTGCGAGCTGAGCAAGTGAAACTCCCTGTATAAAAATCTGAGAGTGAAAAAATATCAAATCAAAAACATGAACAAAAAACTCCCAAAGATTGCGCCATAATTATTTAATTTCTTGTCTCTGGCGTTGGTGTTTGGCTGCCTCTCTCCATATGGGGCATAAGTTCTTGGCTGGGGTCGGCATTGACATTCAAATAAGACACCTGATATGATAGCCCGAAAGACTCGTAACTGTCGTTTGCTTTTGCTTTACAGCAGCTCTATCAGCGGATTGAAGCCTTGACTTTTATATATATATTTTTATTTTTGGTGTATTATTTTGAAATTTGATTTTCTTTTTATTTTGACTTGACTGGCCATACCTTCGTGGGCATTTAAGTAGTAAGCTATATATCATTGTATACCCTTGCGAAGGGTATTATGGGATATGCCAAATAATTTTTCGTTTTAAATGCAACTCAATAAAGCAAGTTATTGGTATGAACTATATTTTATATATTTGAAATATTCTTCATATCTTCATATAATTTGTATTATTATTTATAATACATATATACATACATATATATAATATAAGATTAATAATTCTTTTTTAAATATGGATCGAAATAATAATTTTATTTTATTATTTATTATAGTTATTTTCAATCATTAATAATAAATTGTTTAGAGTATTCAATATTCGACAATCAAATATAAATATTTTTTTATATTATTTTGTTGATTTTTCTTCGTTGTTCGTCTGTAATTTCATATGAAATTTGTGGCTGGCGCTGTTTGGTATTTAGTTATATTTTTGGCCGCTGCCTTTGTTAGTCTCCTAATCGGATTTATTCTTACATCAGTTTAGTGTCACATTAGCGCTGCTGTGAAGTGCCAGCCAGGCACTTAACCAATGCGTATGCCATAACATAACAAAGCACAGTTTATGGGGGCGTCGGATCACATCCATTGAAATCAGTTCAGATCCGATCCGATCAGATCAGTCACAATCTCTTACTGCGAAATACACACATATACATATATATGTATAACAACTTCTTATGACTGTTTTATATATCAATATATATATATTTATATTCAATGCATTTCAATGAACAACGATTTCTGTTTTGGACTGCCGGAACGCTCATAAAATGTTTCAGCAGAAAAAGACTTATGAAAGTTTTTTTTTTAATTTTTAATTCAAGCTTTTATTGCCTTATGACACTGCGATGCTATCTGCATTTCGGTATTTGCCTTTACCCAAGATTTGCTCGTTAAATGTTGTTCAAACAGCTTCGATTCATTGCGTGATTCATAAAGTCATAAAGATATTTTCAGAATTATTTTTTAAGTTTCTGGCTTCATTTCTGCATTGAGCTGTGTTGCTGAAATAGTTGTTCATATCATAATAAATTTTCTGTTCTTTAAATTGGACGCGTGTTCTGAATTTTGAATATTGAATCTATTGAAGCGGTGGAAATGATTCAGATTTAACGGTTTTATTGAAACCTAGAGTCGAACAATTATAAATTATCTCGGAGAACTAACAATTTATTTTATTGCTCCTGAAATTTTTTAATCTTTATACACAAATATATATATATTCTAATCCAATTTTTAATTGATGGTATGAGCCTTGGCTGAGCTGCCAAACTTACATATCATTTGGCAAGAAACGTCAGTTTTAGATAATTTTGATATAGGATTTCGAATTTGTTCTTCGTTTTTTTTTTTTTATTTGGCAAGCCACGATTTGTAGTAGGTCGGATTACTATTGGACTTTCATTGCTCTTCTTATCGGATTAGCTTTCTGGTGTTTTTCAAAAATATTTTAGATATTATGTAATATACTAATGCAATTAAAAAGATTTCAATAGTATTTTATAATTATATACATCTAAATATGTGCTAGGACAAATATAGTAAATAATCATAGTAAATAGACATTTCAATTTTATTGGAGTGGGACTTGTTGATTGAAGAAGCTTTGTTTTATAATATAATTTCTGAATATCTTGTTGACTTGCTTCATTTGCTGATATATTAATGAAGCAATTAGCAGCAATCTTTCGATTGTGAAAAATCTAAATTTATTATATATTTTGTTGCATCTGCTAAACAAAAATATAGAATTGAGGAATCTGAAGCTTATTTATGTCTTTCCTGATTTCTGCACTATAGAAAGCGCTTTAGATATGCACGTTTAAGGCTCGCACTGCGAAGAGCTAAAAAGCTGCGATAAGTTAAGGTTAGTTAGCTGTGAATGTTCAAACAAAGGCGCAGAGCACATATAAAAGAAAACAAAAACAAAAATGATTTATCATAATGGTAGTCGGCGACCTGGGGGCTCCCAACGGCGCTGCCTTAAACGGCCGATAACAGCAACAACAACAACAATGACGCGACGACGCGACGCGTCTGGACCGAAATGTCAACTCTTCATATAAAAATTAACAAAATATAAATTAAAATAAATAAACCAGAAATATGCGTTTTCGGGATGCGTTTTTGTGTTCGTTTCTCTCGGTTTCTCGGTTCTCTTGGGTTTTTGTCTTTGCCTTGGCAATTTATGTGTGGGGCATCCCTTTTGAATATCGAATTACGCCTGCGCCTGTTGCGAGTCTTCGGACTTGGGCACAAATTATGAATGCCTGCATCCCGGCTCCGAAGCTTATCAAGCGAATGCATCGCTGCGTTTAAGTCTTATATGTATTTCTCTCTCCCGTTTTGGGTTGTCTTTCTCATTTTTCTTTTATCTATGGCAGCACATTTTTTATCTAATGGCTGCAGCTTCTACGCATCTGCCCATTGATTACTCACACGCGCACAGCAGGCCTTTGAATTTGTATGTTCGCGTCGAATGCTGACTTATGACAGGGTCGCTCCTATCAGAGCTGAACGTTGATAGCTTCATGAGCCGCGATAAGACGCTCAAGTCGAGCGCTAATTGCCAGCAGCAGGCGCCGGGCATTGTCTTAAGAGAGCAAGAGGAGAGGTTGTTGGGTTGGCCATAGCTGGCCTGTTTTCCAGGTGGCAGGCGCAAGCGCGATCGCGAGCTCAGCCGCTATCAGCTGCTTGTTATCGCCAGACAAATGCATTTTGCAAATTATTAACATACTACACGTTGTCTGCATGAATGTGTGTGTGTATATACAATGAACTACAGATACATTTGTATCTGACGCGTGAGTAGTCTGTGCTGGCTGCTGGTCTCAACTGTGGCTTTAGCAACGGCAGCAGCTAATTGAAGTCAATGCACAAAACTTGATTTATTTCTATTAATAAAAGCCCCAAATGCAATCATTTTGGCAGACAAGCACACAAACAGCCAAACTTGCAGATATGAGATAGTGCCCAATGATAAATTTGCTTCGGACTTTGGCCTAGACAGGCTGGTTAGGAAATTATGAAATTATAGAAAATATTAATATATATATATATATATATATATATATATATATATACTTAAATAAATAAACATGTATATTGAAATTAAATCTTTATAAATAATCTAGTCTCTGAAGTGCAAAGGTCTATGAAATTTCTTTTGACATAGAAAGATAGAGAGAGAAAATCACATGAAAATAAATGTATAACAAATGGAACATTTTATAGTTCAATATATATATTAGTTTTATATATGCTCAGGGCAGTCACATTTTCTACTGGGTGCCCACATATGTGAGCCTGGTCAATAAATCGCTTGTTTGGCCACAATTACACAAACGAACAGCAGCAGCCGAAAAATAGTGAAAAACCAAAAATGCGGCAATTGCAGTAAATGCGGCTCCGTTGTTACTGATACTGCTGCTGTTGCTGTTGCTGCCGTTGATGTTGTTGTTGCTTCGATAAAAATCACGTAAAAATTTAGTTGCATAAATTTTAACACCGATTTTAATCGACGCCATGTCGCCGGCTTAGACAACTCATTGAGCTGCTAAGCGAAAAGTTTTGCATGAAGTGCAATCAGAGAAAACGAAATGGAGTATATTGGTATATCTAAGGGTTTTCTTTAGAATTGATTTCCATGAGAAGAGCTTTGTAGTAAAGCCAGTTGTATATATAACTCATCAGTATCCACCAAAATATAAAGGCTTTAATCATAAGACTATCCATTAGACAAAAAAAATCTTTTTTTGTTCATAAATCAACCAACTTTGAGATCGTGAGCGGGTATTGGTTAGTCGCTCATACCCGACACAAAGTTCTTCTGTGTTTTTCATTTAATTATTCGTATATTTTTTTGCATTATTTTCTTCATCGACATCGAAATCGAAATCGACGTCGACATCGACAACGATCGACACTTTACGTGGCAGCATTTTTCGCTTGTAATTACGGCCAGCAGCAGTTCCGGTCTCTCGTTGTTGTTGTTTCTGTTGCTGTTGCTGTTGCTCTTGCTGCTGTGCTCTATAATTTTGTTATGCTCGTAAATTATTGATATGTCAAATCAAATGCTGGGCATGTTTTGCAGCCAGCCACACCACAAATTTATGGCTTACAAGTTAAATTGGCCCCGCAAAACCAAAACAGGCTTAAAAAAAAAAAATATATATATATATAGTAAAAATATAATAAAATAAATAAAAATAAAATGTAGATACAAATTTACTTATAGAATAAACTAAATAAATAATTTCTTATGCTTAAACTTACGGCTACTCAAAATGGAATAAAAAGTTTCTAAATAATACAAAATGACCACAAATAAAAATATATATTAAAAATACAAAGGAGGCATTTCAAAAACTTATTACAAATTTAGCAAGACAATGAATGTGTAGAAAATAAAAATAATAATTTATTAAAATTTGATCTTGTTGAAGTATATGCATTTAAGTATATATGAAAGTAAAATAAAATTTAAAATTAATTTTATTTTTATTAATCTATATATACCAACTTTATTTGTTTTTAATCTTATATATCTATTTTTATTAAATTGAAATAAATATTTTTAATTTTTAAATAATTAATATAAATGTTAATATAAATATTCTTTTATATTGAGCCATTTATGGATAATATATGTAAATTAAAAATTTATTTTAAATTACATTTATTTTTAAAATAATTTGTATGGTATTTGTTGAAAACTTTTCAAGCTCATCTCGTAGGTGGACCAAAACTATTTTTGAGACAGAAAGTTTTTGCGGACAGCAGCAGCGCATGTAAAACACTTTGCTCAACAAGCCGCCTGCATAAACGCTGCAGCTCGCCTCGCAGCCAGCCTCAGCCGCTTGTCTGCGGCGACTTGTGTTCCTGGCTGGTCAAAAATACACAATTTTTCGAATTTCCTCATGTTTGGGGGACTTGGCGCTTTTTAGTTTCGCTTTTGGCCACAATTTTGACATAACTGGAGCGGTTCGTTAGACGTGTAAAGGTGGATTGGGCGGAAGAAGGGTCAGAGGAAAGGTGCTCATATGTGGAATTTGTGGAGGGAGGCAACCTGATTTGGATGTGGCTCGCGCTGGCGTTGTCTAACAAAATGCTCAAATGCTTGTCTTGGCCATTTGCATTTCGATCTTTGGGTAAATGGCCAACAAGCAGGCCCAAAAATAAAAATAAAAGGAAAAACATTGCCTGGAAAATCCTATGGCAATAAAAGATTTCCTATGCAAAATTACAAACACGAGAATGTGGATTTGGGTTTTGGGATTTTGGGTGCATTTGCTGTTGTGACTATCAACGTGTGTGTGTGCGCGCATGTGTTGGGCTGCACTTTGGCTGCAGTTGCAGTTCGACTTTCACTTTTCGACTGCCAAATGGCCATTTGGTTATTTTGGGTCCATTTTGCCTGGCTGCGCTTTAAATTTATGTTGATTGCTCGAGTTTGTTTTTGGCTAAATGTTGTTAAATTGTTTTCCGTTTTAAATGACATGCATTTGACAAATGATTAGGCCTAGTTTGTGGTCGCAGCTTTAACCTCGACCTATTATAAACAAATGCATTGCGAGTAAAGGAAATGGATTGCAAATGGGGCGGAAAACGCTTAGCTCAAATATGGCAAAATGTCAACAAATTTCAAAATAAATCAAAATATTAAAGAAAAATTTAGTTTTAAAATAAAAATTAATTTTAATAGAGTTGAATGAGCATTGTTCGTATTTAGTGACATTTCAATTTTAGTTTTCATTTAATTATTAAATTAATAGCTTTTCTTTTAACTTCTTCAATTTGCTCTGTTTTCTTTTCAAATCGAATCTTTAGCAGCTAGATAAATCTTTGACTTATCTTGGACAACAATCCGTTGAGACCGTTGCCATTGTGCTCGTAAAATTTGGCTGCTCTGCAACATTGTTACAATGTTTTCTTTTTTCGGCGAATCATAAAACATGAAATACTAAAGTCCGCCAAAAGTCTCAAACAATGTCAATACCAAATAAATACTAATAAAGTATGGGTCAAGAGTGCCGCAGCCGAGGGTCCCTTTTGTGTACTACATAAATTTCAATATTTATGGTCAGAGGCGAAAAACGGCGAACGCTACCGAAAGGGCACAGCAGAATCAGAAGAGCTGCCATCTACTATATACAGATATGTGTCCCTCATGCTGCTTGCTTACTGCTGCTCTGGTGTTTTGTGTATTCCTGGCTGGGTTCATCTTAGTTTTTGGGTTGTAGGCGTATGACAAGCAGAGCCGCTGTGGGCGTTACCCAAATAGAGGCGTACGGCGTATGGCGTACGCCGACGGTTTTGCTCTTTCCGAGTCAGCGACGGCAGCCAAATATACGACTTTCATTTCTATGTAACTAACGGCAGGACAACTCGCGCCTCAACATATGCGAACTGGACTCTCTGATCCTGTTTCAGGACCTGGTTGAGCATCATAAATCGCAGCGACATAAATTCAGTGTAGTTTTGACATTGTTGCCTACCTGGGCGCAGGCACCTGACACAGGAATTGTTTTTGGCTGCTGTTGCTGCTGCTGCTACTGCTGTTGTTGTTGCTATTTCGCACGCTAATCTCTGTAAACAAATCACTAGAGTAAAAGATAGAGAGAAGAGAGTGAGAGAAAGAGAGTATGTCCTTGGGGACATGTTGTTGCTTTAATTGCTGCCAGACGTCGCAATTTATGAGCATCAATAAAGTGTCAACTTTTGTTTTGGCTACAAAAAGTCGTTGAGAAGCATATAAAAAACGCAGCTTCTGGCTGTAAATCATCCGCGTGACTTTCCTGGAAAAAAAAAACAAAACTAGTCGCGGAGCAAGGCAAATGCCACTACAGTTAGCACTCGGCTAGGGACCCAACTGCTGATGCTTAACTTGGTCCTGACATGCAAGCCAGGCTTTTGTTTTGATTTTCTTTTTGTTATTTGGTATTTGCATTTCAATTGAAGTGAGTAATTAATGTATCGCATATCTGCAGAATTTTAATTGCCAAGCCAATGCACTCGCCACTCGCTGATGCATCACTCATTTCAATAACACTAGACAGCAGAAATGTGGGTGGAATATTGCAAAAAACAAGCTGAATAGAAAATATTAAAGAAAGATTTAGTATACTAGAAGTATTCATATAAGAAAATAAATATTAAAATAAATAATATAGAAAATAAATTAAAAAAAAAAACATATATTGAAATTTAATTATTTGTTATAAATTGAAATAAATTATACAGCAAAACATTTTCAGGTATATTATTAAATATTTTTGACGGGTTTTTTATTCAAAATAAATATATCTGTAATTATTGCTGAAGCCCACTAAAATATTTTAATGTAATTTTAAATTAATATTTCAATCAAAAATTATATTCGTCAATAAAAATATTATATTCATCACTTATTATAATTATGTCTTTTAGGTATATAAATATTTTATGCAAAAAATCTTTAAACAAATTTTTAAAAAATTCAATATATTTTGCGAGTTAAATTTAATAAATAGTAATTCTTATATTTTGAAAAAGTATATAATTATTATATTTTGGCTAAAATCATAAAATAAATATTTTATTTATAATCTATTTAATTGAAATAGTTAAATTTAGCTATGGAAATAATTATACCACAGTTACAAAACTGTCCAATATTGTTATTAAAATGCCTAAAAGTGCTCTAAATATATTTACTTTTAGCTAAAATATTTTACAATAATTTAAATTTTATAATTTATTTCAACTCCATTTGTATATAATTTCAAAGTATATATATTTCTAACATATGTTACAAAAGTATGTATATCTTTCAACATATTTTGACAACTTGAGGGTTACTAGAGTTCAAGAACAACTGTTCCATAACATATTAGAATTTGTTCGATGGTGTAATAGGCGCGCGTGTGGCCCCGTCACGTAGTCTGCTCAGAACTTAAGCCTCTAAAAGGCAGCTGGGCTGTCCACCACAGCAGCAGCAGCAACAACAATTAAAATGTGGAAAGGGTTCGCTCACATTATTCAATAGATATATGTATGTATAGAATGTTTCGCAGTAATCTAACAAAAAACCACAAGTGGACCACAAGCAGGCGACTGCTTGGACCGAAAATCCTCGACTCGCAATGCTGGCAGCGAGCGTTGCGAATGCTGCTCAATGCATGTTCTCCAATGGCCACGCCAAGCAAAATGAAAAAAAAAGAATAAAATAGAAAACAAATGCTAGAAGTGGCTGCTGTTGCTGCACGTGATGATTGCATCATTGTGTCAGCTTAGTACGTGCCCCACAACGCTCGCTTGTCACATAAAAAATGACACAAAATTCTCGGCATTTGCTGCATTATAAACTTTTGCATGCTGTCGACAGATGTTTGCTTGGCAAAAAATAAGAAAAAAGAAAATAATGATAATAAGAGAAACTGAAACAAAAAAAATGTATCATGCCACAAATTTCTGTTTACGAAAACTTGTGGTTGGCTCTTGTGTCGCTTGAGCCTTGCCACAAACCATTTGACACTTGCGCTTGGGGATAGAAGTCTCGGCTGGAAATCAAGTCAAGACCAAATGCCTTTATGTTCGACTGCGATTCGACAATGTGGCTAGAGATTAGACGAAAGTCAGCTCAACATAAAATACAAATTTTAATAAAGGGGTTCAAGTGTCCTCCATGGTCACTTATGCCAGCTATGTTTATGGCACTTGAGAGAGAAAGAGGTAAGCACTTGACTCTTAAAATATACAAAACGGCTTCTCCTTGATCTATTTAGCTATTGCATTAGTACTTGGCCATTAAAGAAAATTTGGCATATTTTTATATGTTGAAAATTTTTTAAAAAATATTTTAGAAATTCACAGACTCTATGAAGTGTTTGTGTCCGCATTATTTAAAAAAAAATAATAAACATAGATCCCATTCAGACATTCACGAAATCCACTAATAATTTGTGAATGTCTGTGTTCTTATTTTTTTTTTAATTATTCAACTCATTACAATCGAAGCTTAATTCTTGTATATTAAATATTATATATAAATTATATATCTCACGTCACTCTGTTGCTTGTCATTGATACTCGAAACTTGTGTCTTCGGCTTACTTAGATATTCCTCAATGAAGCAAAGAAGTCGCCCTGTTGTCTGGGGCCACATTTTTGTCTATGAGTCATATTAAGGGCACGGCAGAGTTTGCTTCTGAATGGCCATTGAGCAGCTGCCTAAATACAATTCAATGCTGACCGATATCCGCTTTATTGTTATGCAAAATTCGGCGTAATAAAAAAATTTAAAGTAATATTAAAGACGCATAATGAAAACAAAATAAAAAGAAGACCAAAGCGAAGTGTTGGCCATAAAGCCGGCAACTTTCGCCCTGGGTCTGGAACACAAAGGCTGCGCTTTATGCTACCAAGTGCAATGCTGTTGTGCACAACAAAAGCAAGAGCAAGAAGAAGATGAAGGCCAAGAAGACGAAGCAGTTTCGTTTTTCTGCTTTCATAATTTATGGCAAATGCGCGCATTAAACTTCATTAGATCGAAATTTAAGACCGAAGCGTTACGTTGATGCGGCTATTAAAATGGGAACACAAAAGTCAAACGCGGCATCGTTTAAAGGCTGCTCTTTTTCTTCTCTTGATGCCATACAAAAGCGATGCAAACGATTATGATGGAGTCGGGTCAAGGAAAAGTAACTCCTTTTCTGAATCATTGAAACTGAAGTTCGTATTTGTTTTAATCAGTTGCAGATATGAATTTAAATATGAAATATTTAAATCATTTTGTCATACGATATTTTCTTAAGTTAACAGTGCAAAAGATCTACAGATATACAAGAATCGTTTTGGATACAGAGTATCTTTGAGTCCATCAATATGCTGCTCCACATATTTTTGTTGCTTTTTTCTGTTTGCAATTAGTTGGGTAGAAGTTCAATGACAGCCAACCGCATGATAGAGGAAGAAAACATATATATAAAACTGGACTACATGTTCATTGAAGTTGGAGCACCGGGAAACTGCAGCCGCCAATACGAGGAATTATCACATAAATTTATTTTTAAAAGAAATGCCCAAAGAAATGCACCACCAACTGCGTCTTTGTTGGCGGTTGCATTTGTCAAGCGGCAGCACACAGCGTGTGAGCCCCATCCTCGTCTCTCAAATATTTTGGTAGTTTATGTGCAACACCCACCCAAAGAGAGATTTTTTCCTATCTCTCCGTCTCTTTCACTCTCGCTGAGATTTCTCAGCCATGTGTAAACATTTGCCGCCAAAGTCGAAACTAATTTTGGCTGCTTCTGCTGCCGTTGCTGCTGCTGCGGCGGCTGCTGCGTGGGCCTTGAGGCAAGTGCAAACGTGATGATGACAACGATAATGATAATGATGATCAACTAGTTGATGATGAGTGTGATATGTGTTGATTGCGAGCGCTCTTCACGCGCGTTTGCTGCTAGCTGTTGGCTGTTGGCGGTTGGCGCTGAAAGTGTCATAAATTTCAATGCCATATGCAAAGTGCAACTGCTTGAGATGTGAACAGGGGAAGCGAAAGATCTACTCAAGAGAGCTGGCAACACTTGGTGCCTGCCACATTTCTTACACAATTTTTCACGCTTTACGAAACACGCGCGCTCTCAACATTAGTCGACCTTGACGAAGGCGCATGATAAAATTCAATTGACTAGAAACAGTTTTTCTTCTTCTTCTTCTTTTTTTGGGAAAAGTTGTGAACCTCGTTTCGGACACCTCCTGGGCAGCGTGTGTCGCGACGCGCTTAATGAGTGACCCGGTCAGGTATTGGGCTTAGTCAATTTGTCATGCCTCTAGCGATTGCTGACGTTTTGACTTAGCCGGAACTGCAGCCAGAGCAAGGACTATGGGCGAAAGGCCATTGAAAGGCCATAAATCAGGCCATGGCGCGTGCCCTTTCACTGCTACACAGGTAACTATACCTGTTGCAGCAAGTGTAACAAGTGTAAAAGCTAGCATTAGCCATTTGCGAAAATTCTGAATACCCAAAAAAACACAAGGAAAAAATTAAAAAAAGAGGAAAAAATTGAAACAAGCCAGAACACAAATCAAGTGTAGCCAACCTTGGGAGCTGTGAGAGCCATCGGGTTCAGCGCGTAAATTGTGGCAGACACTTAAGAACTGAGACAAGATTAAATGTTGAATTACGTTAAGGCCAACTGAGATAAGGCAAGTGCAGCCAGCCAGCCGGGTCCTTAATATATACGCGACTCGCTGCTCAGTTCTCCAATTCCAGACAGCAGACGAGACCAATTCGCTCTGTTCCCGGGCTCCGTGTTCGGGGCCAAGGTGATAATGATAAGGAAATGAAATCGAGTTAAGTTTCGCGACCAACGCAATCTCCAAATGAGAATGCGAAATGCGAATGCGAATGCGAATGAGTGCACTATCTGAGCGCGTATAAAGTATGGTAACTGATGCGTAACATAAATTATCAATGCACACTGGGTTCAGACTTACAAATAACTGGTGCAATATGCGGTCATAATAAAGAATTTAGTAGGAATATTTAAATAAACAAAATTCAAGTAAATCCTTAATAGTGTTGTTTTCTAAATTACTAATTTATCTGGAATTGTTCAAAATATGTACAGATAAATATTTAAGAAAAGTTGTTGAATAGATCGCAAAATCAGGATAACGCAGAGTGTTTTCTATATCGTTCAAGCTATAACCTATAATTTGTTTCTATCGGACTCTATTTTATTCATCTTAAAATGAAATGACACTACGAGTTCTGCTAAAGATCTTTATTATCAGGTACATTTAATAGATTCTCCAGGAAAGAACTAAATATGCAATAATATAGAAAATATTTAACACTTAATAAACTTGATGACTGAATATATACAACTAAAATATAAATATTGTAAAAATATTTAAAAAATATTTTATTTATTTATTTATTTAACCAATATTAAATATTTTTAAATTTTTATTACATTTTTTTTTATACATTGCAACATCTTAAATCTTTTCCATATATCTTTAATTATAGTTATCAGTCTGCGTCTGCAATAAATTAATTAAATATTTTTAATTTTCATTATAAGTTTCGTTCTAAATTAAACTAGGCAAAGTATCAACTGAGAACCAATGTTCAACAGCATTGTTAACTGTCCTGCCTTGATTGTCTCTATAGAGATACACTTAAGTGTTATGTGTATGGATATGTGTGTGTGCGCGCGAAACATTGGCTTGGGCTGTTTGTGTTAGCCAGCTTGACCCTCCGCAACTGTCTGATAAGCGTAATTGATTTTTGCAATTATTTTTAGCATAGCTCAAAAAATACTTTGAAAATGTGTCAAATGGCAGCGCTGCCAACGCCAACGACCTCATAATTTTTATGATTAGTGGGCAATGCTTGTTAGTGGGCAGCAACATCGCCGTGAGCCGAGAGTCGAAAGCTGAGAGTCGCGAGTCGCGGGTCGCCTCATCAGCTGCGGCGCATCAGCAACACGTACGCACACTTCTCACACACAAGCCGGAGCGCGGGGCGAGGGGGCAAAGGCAAAAGGCAAAAAGGACCGCCACGCCGACGTTTCGTGATAAATTGCAATGATAGCAAAAGTACTTGGCTCTTCTGTTGCTGTTGCTCTTGCTGTTGCCGAAACAGAATAAAACGAAACATTTTGGCAGACGTGTCCACCAGGCAGCAGCGGCGGCAACGTCGGCAGCACAAAAATTAACCGCCGGCAACAGCAAATGGTGCGCGGGGCGTGCGGTGTGGGGCGCTTCGTGTTGCATGTAAGCCAGTCCGTCAGAGCCAAAAGATGATATATCCAAAAAAAAATTCCATATAATGACTGCCGAGTAACAGCAACAACAACTGTTGCTGGTCAGCAGCAATAACGGCAAGTAAGCAACGCGCATTAGAACTCGCAACAGCAACAGCTACAGCAACGGCAGCAGCAACGAAAATGTATATAGTAAAGAAAAGACCCAACTAGCCCAGACATGGGAACTATTTTCACGCTCAGTTGCAATCTGTCAATGCCGTTCGCCACACAGCAACAACAGCAATAGCAGCAGCAGCAGCAAGTACAGCGAAGCGCACGACACCTTTTTGTGGCCTGTTGCGCAGAGAGTTAGAATAGTTGCTGTAACGCCCCGGCACGCTGGCCAGGCAATCAGCCAGACACACAGCCACACAGAGACAGGGTCTGGCAGCAGACAGAGTCGCGATGCGCTGATATATCAAAGCCGAATCATCATCATCTTATTAAAGAGTGCCAACTTAATTTGCTTGGCCATGTTGCTAGACAAGTTGTTGCCGGAGTGTTGCTTTAGCTGTTGCCATTGCCGTTGCCTTAGCTGTTACTGTTGCTGTTGCTGTTGCAGTTGGTGTTGTGCTGGTGCTGGCTTAGGTGTTGCTGAGGGGCGTTACTTCTTACAGTTAGAAACGAGAAAAACGGGCCAAGTCTTTAGCAGCGAATACTCAATGTGCTTACAAGCAGGGGAAAAATATAAATGAAAAATAATATAAGGCATTTCATGCTTCAAAACTGTATTATAATTTCAATGAACTATTAATTTGATAGTAATTTAATAAATTTGATAAAAAACTGTTGATAAAGACTTGTATTAAAAGAAAATGAGTACGTTTCAAAGATGTGCAATAATGAGATAATATCGTAATAGCTTAATTTCATTATTTACTATGTAAAAATATTTTTTTAGAATAAGAAAAAATTTGCATAAATTAATTTAAAATAAAAGTAATTCTTTTAGAGATATTCAACTAAGTATCAGACAAAATTATCAAAATATGTTAAACAAAATATATAAATTTAGACAAAAGTCAAATAATTAATTTTATTTATTAATAACAAATAGCTAATAGCTAATATGCCCTTACCTTGAATACTCTAAAATATTTTCAAATCTCATAACTAGAATTCTGTCAGTAGGTGCGTGTGCCCAAGGCTTTCCAACAGCAACAATAACATGCGAAACTAGATGGGTATAAGCGACTGCGTGATATACGTCAAGCTGATGCTCGCAAAATGATTTATGGAATTTTCTATTTACCTAACCAGTTCTTTAAAAAATCAACGTCTGACGCGGTTAGCATAAAGCTAATATACTCCATTTGATTTCGAACGAGCAGCGGAAAACCGTTTATACAACCGCTGAACTTTTTTTTTGTGTCCGCTCAACACCTTTTGGGCTGCCGTTAGCTGAACGCTATAATTAATAGATTATCATCGACAACATTTTAAATTCGCATTAAATTTTTTGCCGGCCACAGCGGAAAATGGCAAAAAATGAACAAAGTTTTCTACACAAATTTTTCTTTACTCTCTTCTAATGCCAAGCGAAAAATATTCTTTTGACTGCTGCTTCGCTTTGGTCACATACGCGGAAGTGATTTTTCCACTTCAATGACGTAGTCAACACTACATTGTTGTTGTTCTTGCTGTTGTGCAACAAGTTGCAGTTTATGTATTGGGGGTGTGTGTTGTTCGCTCACGTGCTTCAAGCGTCCCGCAAAACAACAAGAAAATCGAGAGAAAATCGTAAAATTAAACTTGGTTGCAGATATTTACCGCATTTTTGCTTTTCCTTTGCTGTTGTTCTTGTTGCTGTTGCTGTTGCTTATAGACAAGATCAATGCTAGAGAGTTGTTGCTGTTGCTCGTTAGTTAGTCAGTGGGTCTCGATTACAAGGAAACAACAAACAAGCTACAAGTAATATAACTTTTTTGTAGTCATTCTCTATGGGCTTAGGGTAAAGCGGGACAAACGCAGTTTGGTTTTGGTCTTTGGTGCGTCCGATGATATTGGCACTTTAGTTTCATGTATTGAGAATATTTGTAGTAGATTTTTAATTTAATTTAGTTTTGTATAACTTTGTAGAATACGAAGATGAAGCTACCAAACAACTAAAAGAATTTCTTAAAAAATTATATTTTGTTATATGGTTCGAAATTGTAGAAAAGTTTGCCATAAATTTATTGAAAAGATAATTTTAGTTGAAATAAATAATTAAAACTTAAAAAAAAATCACCTGATTGCAAAAAAAAAATATTTGTGTAACTTCGGGTATTCTATAAACTATTGCCGATTAATAAAATTAAACTATCAATGAATTATAGAATAAAGCAAAACACTTAAGAGCAAGTTAATTACATTTTGCTTTCGTAAAATAGATCAAATTTCATAGTAAAAATCAGAAAATAATTTTAACTATGAATATTTTAAATCTATAATTTATATAATTTGTTTATTATTCTTTATTTTTTTAACTTTAATCTAATTTTGTTTCCGATTGTATTATTATTATATTAAACATATAAAATATACGATGAAAAATGTCTTCATTATAAATGATTACTTTGAACAACAGCCAGTGTTGCCTTGTCATATGTCAATCAATTTATATGATCAGTTCATTATCCTTTTGTTGAGCTATAAGCACCTGCCATAAGCATAATAGAGTCGAAGGTGACGGAGCTTTACGCACGAGCTGCTGCCAGTGCCGATGTTTATACAAGAAATTAACGTGATTGGGCTCATTAAGCATATGCGCGTTATTTACCCAAAGCTCATAAAAAAGTCTCGTATTTAATAAGCAAATATTAACACCTTGCAAAAATACAAAACGAAACGCAACGAGGACTCAATACATCACGTGCAGAGAACTCGCAGAGTGGCATCTGCGTGGCAATCAGCAAAGAAAACAGTGACTGATGCGTCGCCTGATGACGCTAGCTGATGAGTTGGGTAAATATAATTTTTCAAGATCAATGTTTATTTGTATAGCGTAGGCAAAAAGGAAGAAGAAGAAGAGGAAACAGAATGCATTATTGGCAGCAGCAGCAGCCGAACCGAGCCTCACAAAAAGAAAGAAACAAACAAACAAACAATGGTCCAAGCTTTGGACACGCAATTGCAATTAATGGGAAGTAACCAAAAACCAATGTGCATACACTGTGCGAGACGCCGTCAAGTGTACAGTAGAAGACCCACACACACACACAGAGTCGGGCTCTATGCCACAATGTCTTATCCAGAGTCTCAGTCTCGGCCTCTGACTCGAGTTGTTGTGATGAAGTTTTCCATTTCAAGTGCTTTGGCAACTTGACAACGCAGCAGTCAGAAAAAATTAAGACGTCAAGCGTCGTCAATTGCTGACCAAAAAGGTCTCGAAAAACGGAAGAATGTCTACAAAATATAAACAAGCATTGATGATGACTGAGTAGGTTTTTTTTATTTTATTTTTTTTTATATTTTTGACTATGCGAGCAAACGGTCAACTGTCTGTCACGAAACGCTCCACAACACGGGCAAGTTCAATGGCCAAGGATATGCCACAGACAATAACAATTGCGTGCCACATGCATCTCCAGCAACAGCACCACCGGCAGCAGCAGGCAACAATATGAGATGCCGATCAGGTGGCTGCTGCTGGTGCTTATTCGATTCCCTCTCTAACCGAGCCGCAGCACTCGTGTTCATAAAAACGCTAAATGCATATTGGCAAAAATAATGATGACAGTTGGCTAACTAGACCAGACAGTCAGGCTATTTACAACAACAGCAACAGCAGCAACAACAACATAAATAGTAAGACATTTAACAAATTAAGATGCATACATACAGGAGATATGCAAACACCAACAGGCAGTCAAACATTCATTTATATTATAATCACGCTCATATTAACACTGCTCAGCAAAGTTGGGCAACCGAAATTTGTATTGTCAATTTATTTTTTCTTTGAATGTAAATATGTGATAAGCACTTGCATAAATACTTATTTTCTGTTCAATATTCATTTATTCTATGTTGTTTGGTTATTTGTTATTTTTCAAAGTACAATTTTTGATAATTATACACAATTTGCTATAGCTATATTTTAGCAGTATCTATAACATGTGATAATATATTAAATAAATTATGTTAACTGAGATATGCCGTTAGATCCTTAATCTTTTTATTTTAAAAAAATATATCGTTATTTTAGCTCAGTTTGTCGAATCGCGTTGTGAAGTTGCAGACATCATGGTTTCTATACGATGTTTTGACTTTTAGGCAACATTATTTTAGTTTCGTTCCATTCCATTCCATGTACTTAGAATGAAATTGCAACTATTTCATAACTAATTATTTTGTTGTGCAGTGTAATTGCCAGCACCTTATGTCACATTACCACAAGCGATGACAATGCTATTTGCTGAGAATTGGGTCAGTCAGTGCAGACGTCAACAAGTTGCATGTTGTAAGTAGTTGTGCCTTGCCATGTCCAACATGCTGCATGGCCAGGAAGTGCTGCAGGGGCAATGCAGATGTGGGGGGCTGGCCTAACTGTGACAACTACCAAAACGAAACTAAGCTGCATCTTAATGACAGCGAACAACAATTGCAATTGTCTCATTAGCGTGACACACAAAACACTCGCAGCCCCCTGCTCAGCTGGGCTGGCACGCCCACGCGTGTGGCATGAGCTTCACGTATTGTTTTTGAAATACATATTGCAGTTGCTGTTGCAGTTGGTAATTAATTTGCGTCGTCGCAATGATTTCTCTGCATTGTTTTCACACAGAGCCCATTTGCATAATTGTTGCACATGGCTCGGCTGGCCGTGCGGTTGCCGTTGTTGCTTCACGTAGGTGTTGAAAGCTGTGGCAAGTATTTGGATTCCAGTTTGGTGCAGCTATCTATGGCTAATTTTGCAATTGCCGCTCGTAACTAGCCGCGATTAATCAGCCAGCCGGCTAGCCAGTCATCTAGACCAGGCCAAATGTAGCCAATGGCATAAATGAATTACTCACATGAGCCGCGCCCGCAATCCGCAATCTAAACAAATGCAGCTCAGGTAAAACAGTTCACTGTTCCTCCTGCCTTTCCTCCACTCCGCTCATTTGTTTTGGCCGGCCATATTTCTTGCATTTCGCACTATAATTGATCATGTTTTTGGGCTTTCGGTATCTGCGCTATTTTGTGTGCTCATAAATTTTGCGTTTTTGCCCAACAGGAAATTATGCCAGACCAAATGATTTTTCCCCCATCTGGTCAGATTGCAGCAGTTGCTGTTTTTTTTTGTTTATTGCTCAATACAATTGATTTCCAATGCATATGAAATCGAGCTTGCAATCTAAATTGACATATCGAAATAAATAAATTGCATTTAAGTTGAGTCTATAATTGTGTTTTTTTAATATATTTTATACTGAATTATGATGATGATAATTCCATGGGAAGCAGAGCGCTTTAAATCACTTTCTAGCTCTTATTTAATGGCAGATAAAAGAGTTTGATTTAAATTGAAATTGAAAAATAATTTAAAATAAATCTCATTGAAAACATGAATAAATAAATGCAAATAAATAATATTCCTTTTTTTATATTTTTGGTGACATTCTCCGAAAAATCAGATATTTTTTAAGTCAACTTGAGCAACTTAGCTTGGCTGCCAATAAAATAAGAAATATACAAGACCCTTTACATACAAATTATGAAAAAAATTATATAAATAAATTATATAATAAATTATAAACAATTATATATATTAAAAATTTTGGTTTCTACATTTCTTTGTCCCTTCGTTTGTTGCTCTGATCTGCTCTTATTTGAATATGCCTTTTACTGATATATGATGCTCGTCTCGAAAGCCGATAAAATACAAGTTCTTCAGCCGACTTGACTTCATATAACTATTGCCAATTTAAACAAACAAAACACCATTTATTACCGAAAAAGTTGGCTGCAAATTATTAATAATATCAAACAATTGGCCATTATTGTAATAATAGCTAGAAACTCTGAGTCAACAACCTTTTAGCACTGATTGCCTATAATCAGCTGAGCGCCGTTGTATGAAACAATAGATAAACGATGAGTTTATTGTGTTTTTGATCCCAGAAATCCATTCTGAGCATATTTCTACTGTATTGAGACCCTATTTAAAGGTATACGCACTGAGTCCACGCATCATTTTCTGTCGTGAGCTTTCAAAGCATACATAAGCTATAAGAATAAATATTATATACTATAAATTGTGTTTGCACAAGCAAAATGATAATAAATCGAAAATTGTTTGTGACTTTAATAGCTATTTTGTCAGCATCTTTGGCAACAGAATCGTCGAATGAGGATGAAACGGTGTGAATATGCAGTCATAGTTCTCAAGTTTAGTATTAACTAAAGTATTTTTAAGTTTACTTCAGTTTTGCAAGTCGCGTGACGAACTGGATGCAATCGAGAATTCAGTTGTTGTCAGCGAAAGTAAACAGCGAATAACTGAGCTTAACAACGTATTCGAGAAATGTAATGCTGAGTCGAGTCATTTGAATGATACCCTAGAAAACTCAAACAATCAAATATCCGTTAATGATAAAATGATCAAGAATTTAGAGTCAAACATTACTTTATGGGAAAGGAATCTGGTTGGTAAAGAAGTTGAGCTAAGCAATCTTCAAAGTAAATTAGTCGAATGCAGGCAACTTGAGAATCTTCCGAGCAGTTGTCTGAATTATACGAACTATTCGGGAATACCATAGGAAGCGAAGAATATACTGGGAACGCTGGAGATTCTATGAAACAACACGAGAGAAGTAAGTTTTCAACATATGATAATGACAATGATAGTCACTGGCTTAATTGTGCTAGAGCTCTTAAAGCTGTCTGGTGGTGGTATGGATGTGCAAATAGGTAAATAATTTCTGTTATAGTATGATAAGATATAATTGTTTATGTTTTTTATTTTGAAGTAATCTTAACGGTAAATTGTGCTATATTGAAGACAACTTTGAATGCATTTACTAATATATCAAAAACGTATTCAATTAATTTAAATGAAACAACAAATCAAATATAATTGCCATTGGCTTTTAATTAACTTTTACAATCTATGCACATATATAGATATTTATATATATATATTCAATTCAATTCTATGGCAACGTTAAACAGTTTTCCATTTCTCACGCTGATTCACACACACATATATATATATATATAGACGTATTCATTATTTTCAATAAAAAAGACTTTTGTTCCATTTCATATGTTTTATTATTGATATTTTTTTAGCTTCATTTTACGTGCTTTCGTTCGTTTTTCTATTTATGCATTTTTGCAGTTTTTAGTGCATATAGAACTTAATAATTTGCTTTTTTGTGTTTATTGCAACTGTCAGTTGATTTGTATAGTTTGTATATAAATATAAATATAAATACATTTAATTTAGTTTCATTGAGTGGCATAAAGTGAATGCAAATAATTTCAGCGCTTTGACTCATTAACGCAATGGGGAGCATTCATTAACATTTGCTCTGTGTGAATTATGAATAGCTTAATACATTTTTAGCGCTTTGTTCAGTCACAGTTTCGTTGGCTTTTGTTTTTTCCAGCAAAACGTGCTAGAGGTGTGGTCCGGTCCGCGTCTTACCTGACCGCCATATTAAAAAGAGTGAAAAAACACAAATTTGTCTTTAATTTAGATTTAATTTTTTTTTGGATTTATGTTGAAATGTGATTGAAGCCGCAGCCGCTGCATGGCCACAGCGTGACCCAATTTTGGAAAGGCCAAAGCACGCGGTCTCAACGATTGCTTAAATTGTATCAGAATTAAGTGAAATGTAATAAATTATATTCAATGAACACATTGGATATGTAATAAATATATTGGAGAAATGTTTGAAGCAACTGCTTTACCTATTTTCCTACCTACAATTTCTGCATTTTTATTTCTAATTTAGGATTTTAAAATCATCAAATAAAAGGAAAAAATAAATAATTACAAATTGATTTATAAATATATAAATTATAAATATAAAAAATAATTTACAAAAACAAGTAAATAATCAATAAAAAAATAATTAAGAACATCAAAAATTAAATACATTTTTAAATAAATATATATAAAAATACATTAAGAAGAATCAAAATAATTAAATTGGACATAAAATAATTAATAATTAAATAAATAAAAAATATAAAACAAAAAAAAATATATATATATAAAAATTACATGAGAAAATAAGTAAATAAATAATTAATTAATAATACATCATTTAAGTACTTTTTTTAATATAAATATAATAAAAAATATTTCTCTACGTCTTTTAAGATTAAGTTTGTTTTTGCATTTAAATATAATTTCACAAAAGTTTTTAAGGGCTCTTTTGCAGTATATTAAATGATATATTTATGTGCAGAAGAAACTTTTAATAACTTTTAATAATATACATAAATACATCTTTATTTAAAAAAAAATTGATAGACAAGTTCCTTGTACATATAAATATGTACATATACATACATATATCGCACACATTTTTCTGAGCGTTGCACCTTTAGTTTTTAGTCGGTTTAATCGCATTAGGAAATTGGCAGTGCACAGTCAAAAATTGTATAGGAATATAGGAATGATTATTGAGGTTTTTCTTGAACATATTTTTTTGTGCACTCGTTAGACACACATTTTGCAGATGCGGATGCCGAGACATAGGCAATTTTCACACTTAGCATTTTCCCAATACGCACGGCCTAAAGGTGAGTCTGCGTGAGTGTGTGATGCTGCCCCAAAAGGATTTTCACGCTCAGCGTTTGTCCTGCTGGCATTTCGTTCCAGGTCGTGCGAGGGTGAGACGCATTGCAAATTGGATTTGGCCGAAACCGAGACGATTCTTGCAGTTTGGTTTGTAGGCCAACTGGCAGCGAGCATAATTTTTTGGCATCGGCAGCTGGTTTTGGGCAAGAAAACCATTTGCCAAAAACCTAGCTATGGGCTCGGCCAACTTGTTAGACAGGCAGACAGATACAAATAAACCTAAAGCCAAACTCTAGTTACAAATTAAGCAACACTTTCATACCGAATTGCCCTGAGTTTATTTTGTTGTTTTGGCTTTCCTTCACTTTTTTTATGCCCAACTAATGAACTTTTATTTGATGGCCCTATGTAGGCCCGAGATTTACGCGATTTTAATGGCAATCGCCGTTGAGATTTTGGCCAGGCCCCTGCGATGTTCATGCTGCGCTTTTGCTTAATACTTAACCTGGTTTTACTTTTTTAATTAAACAGACAACCAGCAGTAACAAATGTCGAACACCCAGCTCACAAATCGCGTTTAATTCGAGTTCATAAAAAGAAGCCGAAAAAACGAAGTCGGCTGCTTGGTGGGGTGTCAAAGGAAAGTTAAAGTTAAATTGTTGATCCCCCAATCTCTCTCTCCCTCTCTCTTTCATTCTCTACACCTCTATCTCTCTTCGTGCGCACTGTTTTATCTATGACTTCGACTGTATTAGGTCCAACTGATAATGTTAATGATGGCCTTAAAACTTCATTTTATGTAGCTACAAAGTTGTGGCCCTGTTGTCATCTGGCTGCAATTTCTGTGGTGTGCGTCCATCATAAAAATCGAATTTGATTTGAACTTTTATTACAAGTTTTACTTTCGTGAATAAATTGCGGGCCAAGTGTTGTTAGAAACACCAAAGCAAAGCCCATCAAGCCTATCGGCTGCCCCATGCGATAAGATGCGAGCAACAAGCGAAAGCACTTTGTTGGGGGTTGTCTCTCGATGTGATTTACGATATCAGCATAAAATGGGAGAGGAGAAGCGCCTCGACATTGTCTCTATTTAAGTGTGAAAGAAGTTAACTTCAAACGGCTTAATATAGCAGATATTTTGAGATAAGGTTTTATAGATTGATGTAGTTGATTAATATTTATTAAAATGGTAACAATATTATAATTTTAATTTCATTTTTATTAATTTTAATTCATTTAAAATTATATTCCATTTAGGAATAGTTTTAACTCCTTTTTGTTTTCTTTTCGTCTTCAGGTTTTCAACACTCTGCAACTTGAGCTGTAACTTTCCAACACTTTGTTAGCTTTATATGCTACTCTTCATTTATAAAATGTAGTTTTCCAACACTTTTCTGTATGTGCTACAGCCCAGTCATGACCTGTACTCAGCTCAGCAATTGTTTTGCCAAAGACTCAGAGTCATAGTGTCTTTGGGGAATCGAAGGCGAGCCAAGCCCCCAGATATAGCCCATTGACAGCTAGCTAATGTGTTGTAATCTTAAAGCTAAGCGTTTTTTTACTTTTTTTTCAAAATCAATTTCAACTGTCTGTCAATATTGTGCCCAATTGTCAGTGACAGTTTAGTGGACAAAATTCTGTTCGTTGTTGTTGTTGGTGGTGGTGGTGGTGGCAACAAAGATACAGAGATAGGAAAGCCGTTGATACCGCAGACAGTTGACATTTGAGTAGTTTTGAGGTGCATGCCAGACAAAGCCCGATCGCATTTGAGGTGTGTGTATGTCGGCTCTTTAATGAGTGATTAGTGGAGCATTTTCGGCTTGGCGACCTCACACAGCTGCTGAGTAACTATTTGCTTGCCGAGTGAACTTCCATTTATCAGGGCGCTTTAACAATTCATCAATATGCGAGTTTGCCGCCCACGCTCGCTGCATGTTCAACAAAGTATTCGCTTGCAACATGTGCGACTGATTGGGCGGCCCGCTATGTACGAGACTTTTATATATATCGTGGACTGGTCGTTAGCTGGCCGCTCATTTTTCATAATTTCCGCACAGCGGAAAAACCAAATAGAACATAACAGACGACTTCCTCTTCCAGAGAGTCCATTGCCAATGCCAGAAGTCAACTTAATTAATTTTGTGCGCCAGCAGCAGCAGCAACCGCATCGCCTTCGACTTGGAACTGGACTTTGACTTGGATTCGTACTTGTGCTTCGATTTCCACTGCAGCAGCAGCATTGATTTTGATTTAAGCCAAGCGAAGGCCAACTGGCTACCAGGTCTAGCGAGGCCTCCTAGACAGGAAGTGCGCGCATCGCAGTGGTTCTTTATCTGTGTGTTGGCGCTGCAGGAGCCAAGCTGCGGCAGGTGTTGCTGTTATCTCTGATTAAATGCTGTACGCCAAATCATGGCCAAAAGCGTTCACTGATGCACATTAAATTACGCTGTCGAGTGGGTGCAACCCCAACTGCAACCTGGGCACCATAATGCATTTCGATTGTCATGGCGTAGTTGCTGCATGGCAACTACTGAATGCATTGCTGAGCATTAGGAATTGCTGCTTCGCAAGTGAATTATGAATCTTATCGCAGACCAACGTATGCCCACAACTGATCCTATAGAAGATAAACAAGCTTAATGCAGTATTCCAATGCAGACTAGATGTAGCTCAGTATTAAACAGAAATTTCAACAAAGAGGAATTGAGTGTGGCAGCTAGTTATGGACTCCAACTCTTTTACTTGTTTCATTTGTGGTTTTATATTCATAAATTTATATATAAATTAATATATAAGGTTTTTATATAAAATTAATTTAAAAGACTTGGAAAATATGCTGCAAATATATATAAAATATATTTTCAAGCCATAATTTAATTTATATATTTTATAAATAAAATTTAAAGAACGTCAAATAATAACTGCTGAAGTATTTTGCGAAAATCAAAATGAAAATTATATTAATATTAATTTTAAACTAAAGACATTAAATTTAAAGAAAAGGTAAAATAACTGAATAATAGTTCGCCCTTATAGACTAATTAATATTAATAAATAATTTGAAACAAAGTTTTCTATTCAATCAAGTTTTAAGCTCAGACTAGGATAATTCCAAAAACTTTCTTAAAAATAAAACAAAATTATTTAAAAATATTCTGAAGTTTTTAATATTAAATATTTATTTTTTACTTCAGTTTAAAGCCTCGTCTGCACTAACAAACAACTCTCTAATCTCACATTGCACTCTAGAACAACAGGGAACAATCATTTAGAAAGATTTACAATGCAAATTATAAGATTATAAATAAAATTGATTTTAGAAAATATCAAAAATTATTCTGCTGGAAAAAAATTAAAAATATTTCATACACTTAATATTATTTTATATATGCACCAAGTGCACAGCGAAATCTCAGCTGGAGCTGGTTGCTGGGATTAGAGGCCTATTTCAATATGTGGAAGCTAGTTTGCCCACACAGTGTGGCATCTTCAGAGAGTGGGTGCCGCCGCGGCTGGATGGACAATTGTCTAGTCGCACACATTTTTGTAACGAATCGGCAATTTGTGATGGCTGGCGGCATTGATGAATGGCAGTCTAAGCGCTCGATCGATGATGTCGACCTACCGCAAAAAGTCATTGCCAAAAAGAGACTAAACAAAGGCCAAAGACGTCGGCCGGAAGATGTAAGGAATACGGCGTGTGAACCGTGTAACAAGTGTAGCAAATGCACGAGAGCACAAAAGGAAATGTGACACAAATTAGTAACGCCCTGAACAGGACGTGGCAGGGTATGATGAGCAGGCACTTTAGGTTACTCTCACTTTACTTCTAGCTGTGTGCCGGCAGACCTCATGGCGTCCCCTTGTGTGCGTGTGTGTGGCTGTGGGTGTCGTGTGTGTATGTGTCTGGTTTGTGCTACCCTCTACCCTGTTCTCCATTTGATACAACTAAAACCGGGTGTACCTCATGCCAGAGCTCAGCATATAAGCATATACTTATATATATGCATGTGTTTGAATACAGGGTGTTCTCTGGTCGTTCAACTTGCAGCTAGCTGTGACCTGTGATGCTGCCGCCTGCAGTGTCTTAGTTGATTGTGAAACACTTTCATCACTTCAGTGTCAGTCGAAATTCAACAAGAAAAATGCATGTCAGTCACATGCGGCTCGCTCTGAAGACCTCAACGCAAGCTGGCAAACGGTGGGCGTTTGTCTTTAATAGTCTCGTCGCGAACTGGCGAGCTGAAGAACTGGAACTGGAACTGGCTTTTGAGCAGCCCACACACAAACGAGTATATGCGGCGTCCAGCAGCCATTTGAAGTGACAGAAAACAACAGCAACAACAACAACGACGAAAAATGCTTGTCATATGCTCTTTGAAGTGTTGTGTGATTCAAGTGGGGGAGACACTGCTGCCTACACCTGACCAGCAATCAGCCCACCCAACACCGGAGCGTGTCGCCAGTTAATTTCTACGCTAAACAAAAGAAATCACCAAAAAGCATTGTTTGCCTTTGACACAACCCCCAACTCCCAACACACAACACACAACTTGAGCTCGAGCTCCAACTCGAACTTCAACTGTGCTCAAACACAATTTTGGTGGCAAGTTCTGTTCGATATGCAAACAATGCACATTGACACAGATTTTCATTTTCATTAGCCGCCCTGACCGACTGCTGACCAACTTTCTGCCTTGTGCACTGTGCACTAACTGATTAGAAGATCCAACAGCAGCAGCAACAACAACGACGATGAACGTTTGCAATCATAGACTGCCGTCTGTTTCAACGTTGATAAAAGAAAATCAGCTGGCAAAAACCACAATACGGCAACCAGCTGAATGACAGATTGCCACCCACTAGACCAAGCAGCAATGCACTTGATTAGTATCAACAACAACAACAACAACAAAAACAACAACAACGAGGACGGCAACAATAACAGCAACTGCAGCAGCAACAATGATTACTACTACTGCTACAAACGCTGCTCTGCGTGGGCATCCAAAATCTGGTTACTTGGCCTCTGCCTGCGTTGCTTCGCTACGCCTCGCCTGCTTGTTTCTGCATGCGTTTCATTATGTCAAACAGTCAATCATGCAAAACAGTTCAGCTTCAGCTGCAGCAACAGTGGCACAAAGTGCGTGCGTGCGTGCATGTGTGTGTGTATATGTAGTCTGTACAGTGGTGCAAAACCTATTTGTTCATAATTGAAATGAATGTGAATAGAAAGTTAGACTGAGCTGCAGAAACTGGTGTGAATCTATGTAGAATATTTGGCCAGTTCTATTGCAGTCAGGTGACTAAATTATGAGCTTTAAGGAAGTTCGATTTATATACAAGCTTAGACTGACAAATTCAATTCAATTTGAAAATGAAAT
Organism: Drosophila hydei; assembly: GCF_003285905.1. Taxonomy (NCBI): domain Eukaryota; kingdom Metazoa; phylum Arthropoda; class Insecta; order Diptera; family Drosophilidae; genus Drosophila; species Drosophila hydei. Next base: position 4,960,910 of record NW_022045656.1, read on the forward strand.
CATTATATCAATATACTACTAAGTTATGGATTATATGACAGCAAATCTTATTAGAGCAGATGATGCAAATATTAACACTCATAAAGAAGTTTGATAAATTTGCCATAAGCATAGACATATGTTATGTCAACTTTATCTATATAGTATACCATATATTATATATTACAGCAACCAATATATATATATATATATATATATATATATATCTATATTCGTATTCGCCTCGTTCTTGACACTCTTTGTCCGCGACGAAAGACCTTTGCGTCTCTAGAAATTAGATGGCAACTGCCTATGATATTGTTAGACAAATATCTAATATTACTTATAAAATTAATCAAAGTGAAGGATTTCAATTAGAAAACTTAGACTTTTAGCACAATTTTGATAAACATTTGTGTCACTGTGCAGCTGGCTGAACTAGTCAGCTAGCCAGCAGCATAAGCGACGGGGAGCAGAGCATGATTTTAAGCGTATGCAAAGTCGACGCCGAAAATGCAATGTTTTCTGAGCTGCAGCGATTCCCAGCCAAGGACCGCACACAGACCCAACAATCAGTGGCAAATGCTAATAAAAAAAAAAAGGAAGAGCCACGCAGGCAGGCAGACACTCTGGCAGGCTGAGCGCCTTAAAGCGTCGACAGACGGCTTCAAACAATTTTTGGCAATTGAGCGCAAACAATTGCGCCAAGTCGAACAATGTGAGTACAATGTGTTTGCAGGAGATGCGACAGGCCCACCTAAGCGAGGGCTAAATTGTTGCTGGCAAAACACTTTAGGGATGCGCAAGTGCAGCAAAATGAGTTTCGAATGAGGCCAAATCGAGCGGCAAAGCAAGCAAAGATGTGGGTTAGGATGCGATGATCAAAAGGCAGCGGCCAGAGCGTCTAAGTGACTTGAGAGCAGACCAAACGCTCAGGTGACAATGAGTGCAGAGTCTATGACAAACTCTATACGACAATGACAATAGCAATGACAACGACAATGACAACGACGTGTGCGACATTTTTCCCTAGATGCCGACACAGCATTATTGTCCAGGCACAGAAACCAAACAGTAGGAACCGAAGGCAGTTCAAGGGGAGTTTTGGGCCACACGCAAAGCCAAAAACGATGACGAGTTGACAAGTTTTTGTGTGCTCGAACTTGGAAATCGTATTAAGGTGACACATAAGAGACGCCGCCGCCTGCCTACAGCTCCCTCAAGCTACTCTCTTTCTCTCTCTCTCTTTCTCTGTGTGTGTGTGGCTTGTAGCAATTAGAAGACATTAACATTTGGCCACATTGTTCTCGCATCGTTCAACCTTGGCAAATTAGTTAATAAAGGTGGGAAGTTGGCCATGTGTGTGTCTCTGTGGCTGTGAGCCTTCGTTTTTTGTTACATTTCTTTTTCGGCTTCTGTTTTATCTATTTTCTATTTTACGCTTCTCAATTTTGATGATGATGAGTTTGCGAATTTGTGTTTCGGTATGCGGCAGATCTGAAACGCGACTCTCTTCAATATTTTGACAGGCAGAACAATCGCATAGATATTGCAACGATTGAGCGCTGCTTAGTTCCCACGTTGTAGCTCAAGTGCGGCGGCCAGAAGAAAGTGGACAGTCGAAACGACTTCAAAGCATTTCTAGAAACTTAGCAAGAATACTTGAGTTAAGATCTATAATTATTAGAGTTTAATGAAATATCACTTGAACTAGTTTGTAGTTGGAGTTGGCCGAGAAAAGTGTGTTTAAGAAAGAGCAAATGCGTTCTTTATATGCCAAACAAATTTTAGAGTGTTCTATTGAAATCAAGCACAATTAGAAGCAAGTTCGATTGACTGATAGACAAATTGTAGATCGAACAAGATGAGTATAGAGCATAGTTAGGGAGCAGTTAGGGGTATCAAGCATTATAATGTGAAACTTCCAACGGGTAACATCTTTAGAGCGTCGGATGAGGGTGTTGATTGAGGGTAAGGGGGCTGGTGTATCTGTCTAGTTATTCCATGTGCGCTTTGGTTAGCCTGAAAATCTCTTGATGATCCCAAGAGACTCCAAACTTTTCGTGGATTTCCTTATTTGAGTGGAGCAACCTAGCTTGGAATCCCTTAGGTTCACATGGGCTTAATTATGATTTTACAGATAAGTAGGTTGACGCGCAGGATGAATATTTTTCCAACAAGCCACATATGTTGCTAAAGCCTTTCATGGAGTTGCTTCGTTTTATTAATTAGGTGAGGTCTTCAGGTTAGTCTTTGATCAATCACCAGTTCCAAGCGCTGACTGCTGACACTTAAAAAAATATCTAAAAATATATATATACAAAATTGAAGCAGCATTAACTGATAGGGACAGCTTCAAAAATTAAGCCAGGCAATACTAACTACGTCGAAATCCGCAGACAATAATAATCTGAAATCCTTTCCTTGTGTTTACAAGTGAAAACCCCGAAATGATATGCAAAGCGCTGCTGAAGCTTGGCGTTTTTTGCGTTCTTTTTGTGGACAGCTTACGAAAACACGCGAGTGATGAAAAACTTTTGTGGAAAACTGCCAAATAACAAACGTAAGCCACTGACAAAGGCAACTGAGTGAAATTATGAAATGTTTAATGCAGCGCAACATGCAATGCAATTACGCACGCACAGAGCCGACGTGGGCGAGGGGTGGGCGGAAGTTGGCAGGGAAAGCCGAAAAGAGAGTTGGCAAAACTTGTGACAAAAGTGCCGGAAAACTTTTTGCCATAGTCTGATGAAAAACGTTTTCCGCGGGCTTAAGCCAATTTGTGCCAAACACAGCGAAAGCCGGTGGCAAAAACAGAATCAGAATCTGAAACAGAAACTGAATTTGAGTCTGCAGCAGAATCAGCATCAGAACCAGAAACAGAATCCGAATCAAGCAAAGTCGGAGACAAAGTTGCGCCAAATTAAAGTTGCAACAAAGTTTGCGACGTAATGTTCCAACTGCAGCGTAATGAGCACTGCAGAGATTAAAGCTAATATACCCTTAAACGGAATCTGTGCAAGAATCTGCGGCTCGTTTGCTCGTAATTATTGGCAATTTCATGGCAATAAAATCACAAGCGTGCAAAATTATGAATGATAACATTCGCCACAAAGCAGGTGGACTTTTATAACCACTCAAAGCGATTCATCGCTCGCCCTTAATCTGCTCCAAAAGCCAGCAGCTGGCAACAAGCGCGTTGCACTTGGCTTCTTATTTTGGGGCGTGCACCGCTTAAATAGCCGCAATTTTTATATTAAAATGTATATACATTAAACATATATACATGTGTTTGAGAAACTTGTTTGTAAGTGCCGCTGCGGGCCCTGCTTCCAACAGGCATCAAGGTGTGAACGCGTCAATGTGGCAATGTGGCAATGCTGCAATGAACGCCAAAAAGCCGAAGCCCAAGCTAAAGCAAAAGCAACCGCTGAAGCCAAAGCCTCAAAGGCTCAAGGCAACCCAGCAACAGCTGATGCCGAAGCTCAACCGACCCTTGCCTTGCACGCTCTCTGCGCAATTAGGCCCTTTTTTGTAATTAATAAAAATTATAAAAGTCAACGACGAAATATATAAATGTATGAATATATATATATACATATATATATATAATATATACATAATAATAATAATATATATATATATATAATATTTATATATATATAATATAACAGACTGTGAATTTTTTGCTTTATTACATTATATACCATAGAACACTTACGAGTGCTCTAGTCGGGATTGCCCAGCTAAGAAATACCCTGAAAGAAGAGCTATCCATTCTACGCTTCTTTGATACATAGATTCCAAACAACACTTTCTCACACACATATACACACATATGAACATGCACACATAAGCACGATCTCTTTGGTAGCTTGTGGGCTTTACTATGGGAACTTAATTGCTAAGTAACTTTTGTTTAAATGCACTTTCTAAATGAAATTTTCAGAGCGTAATAAAAGTATTCAGATGTGTTTATTTGCCAAGTATTTTAAATACTTTTCTTTAGGAAATTTGGGGTAAAATCCGATATCTACAACAACTTTGTATTCATTACAGAATTCCTTACAGCAAATGCAATGTTTTCATCTTAGATTTACATGCAAGTTGAGCCTAAAAGGCAAATTAGTTATCAAAAGAATAATAAACTCATAATGCATATGGAATATATAGATATTAATATCAAGTTCATACGTACGGACAGACACTCAGTTGGGCTCAGACGGACTAGGCTACATCAACTCAGCTCGTCGTGAGCAATAATATATAGACTATGGGATCTGCTGTGCCTCTGCCTTTTCTATATATTTTATCAGAACCATTTTAACCAACCCATTTTCAATGGGTTCAGAGCCTAACAAGGATTATATCAGCTACAAATGACTGTAAGTCCAGCAAGTTCTATTATTAATACTCCTTTTTTTACCTTCTATAGTAAAAGAGTTGTATGTATATTTAAAATATATCATATACATTGTATATTATATATATTAAGTATTATATTTCCATAATCATATATTGTGCATATTTTCACATATTATTCTCTATATATAGATTTTTTCCAATTTTAATTTTTGTTGTGTGATTTTATTTTATATTAATAATTTTATAGTAAATATTTATGGATTATAGAATTATATTATATCATATATGCTAAGTCTTATGTCATATATTATCTAAGTACTTTTATATCTTTAACAACAGACATCAACATCTCTCTCTTCTCTCCACTATTTATTTCTCCCTCTATCTCTATCTCCTCTCTTTTCATTCTCTGTCTCCCTCTTGTCCGTCTTGCTCCTCTTCCCACTCTATTGCTGGTCTTATAACTAATTTCTTTTTGTCTCGCCTCAGTTTTCTCTCTGCTCTTCTTATTGCCCTAGCCGAGATTAACAAAAGCCTAATGTATATAGACTTTTTCTGTGAGTAGATATGACATTTGTCTAGCTGGCAACGCGTTAGCCACGCTTCTTGTTGCCAAAGGATAATGGGCTACCAGGTGGGTGTACTAAATGGCATGCTCAAGGTGCTGCCAGTTGCTTGGCTGCAGTTGCACTCATCCTGTCATAATTTAGTGTGACTAAAGGCGCGTGCAGCGTGGCCGCTGCCAAAAACTGGACACACGTATCGCGATTAGCCACGCATGCGCGTAGCAAAGGGAAGCGAAGGACAGCAGTCCCTGTGCCCCGGAGCTGTTGACTAGTTAGTAGCTTGGAAAATGTCAACTTCGCATGGGTCGCTTGATTTGGCACGCTTGCTGCTGCTGCTGCTGCTGCTGCTGCGGCTGCTTCTGGACATTGCAGTTTTAACTGGTCCCTCTTAATGTCCAGTCATAAAATGCAATTTCAAGGCTGCTGTTGCTGCCGTTTCGGTAGTCCCTTAGCTGTTGCTGCTGGATATCCCTTTGTCTGTTGCTGCTGCTGCTTCATGGAAATGCATTTCACAAACGGCAATCTGCAGCTCATACGTTGCAAATATTTTGGTCCAAATGAATTTCAAGCTGCGTCAAATAGCCTTCAGGGTCTCGTGCCCTCTGTCTTGTGACAGGCTCGTGCTGTGCTGGGCTGCTGCTGCTGTTGCTACTGCCGTTGTTTCTGGTCCTGCTTTTGCATTGTTTATCAATTAAATACAACTAACTGTTGTTTGCGCATCTTGCGGTTTTGCTCAGGTGCAAAACAGCTGCCTGTCAGAAGAAAACAAAAGCACATTTCTAGAATATACCCCAGTAGCAATGCGTCGAACGAACCCTTCACAGCTGTTCGTCTGCAAGTTCAGGTGAAAAAACGTCTTTGGGAAAAACCTCTTCAACTACAATATTATTGCAAAGATATTCACAAATTGATTCTACTTAAGTTATTTAACTTTTTATATCTTCCAGTTCTACTCAGGCCATATTAAGTTTTTTTGGTCATGTTTAGAGTTTTAATAGTGCTTTAATGTTGCTGCGTTGATTGATTCTAATTGAAAGGAACATTCTCGTTTGTGAATTGATGAATTATGGAATATCTTTTAATAAACTTTTTTTTTGTTTGGCATCAACAATTTTAAAGCATAAAAAAAAACGATTTGTGGCTTCAGTTCTTACTATAAACTAGAGCCTTGAAAGTTACACAACGTGATGCTCGATCAAAAATATATAGTGACTCTATCCACATCCCTATATATATACTATATATACTATAATCACATGTTTTGAGCTTTAAACTAAAGATTTAAGAATTGTAGGCGTGCTCAATTGATTTACCAATTGTGGCAAATTGGAAAATAGTCTTAGACCCTGAGAGAGTATTATGCAGTCGATAGCGCCCGACTGCTACATACTGACTTGTTCAATAATATAATTGAACAATTTTCTAAGCTTTGCCTTGCCATGGCTTATACTTGGGCTCTGAAGTGTTATTGGCTTACTTTCATGTCCGTCACTTAGGTAACTAATTTATCATGTTGCATGAGCGGTTGATGCAATATTTGAGTAGATGTATAATTGAGCTAATGGCTGAAGCAAGAAGCAGATGCTGTTGTTGTTGCTGGCACTTGAGCCCGTGGCGAATTGCAACAATTGCAACTAATTGGGGCAGATGCAGTTGAATCGTATCTAAGCTGCACTAAGTACACTCAGAAAATTGAATATTAATGCGAGAGCCAAGGCACTCGAGGAAGGCCGGGCCAGCAAATTGCAACGCATTGCATGCAACAAATTACGGAACATGCCAACTCTCTGCCTGCCATAGCCAAATGCAATGAAGCGAACCATTTTGCCCTCCCTTTTCTCTGATTCTCTCTTTGTCCGATCACTCTGCTTAAGCCATTCGATATGCCACACACACACACGCAGCTAGGCAGCCTGCTGCAGATGCTGCTGGGCAAGGAAGTCGCTCGCATTTGCTTTCTTGTTGTGAGTTCAAAGAGCCCAAAGGACATTTCATTAGTAGTTTTTGCATCTATTCGGTTCGTTGCCGAGCGTTGAAAATTCCGTTTCGTCACAAGCGATTTGCTCTTTTCACAGTTTCCGCTGCGCATGCGCAACAGCCAGCCACAGCGCAACACTGCCGGCTGCGCTCCGACTCCGCCCGTGGCACGCTGAATGTCTGTCAACCTCGTAAATCCTGTTTGAAATTAAGTGCGTCGTTGCGTGCAGTTGAGTGTAACGAATTTCTTATTTGATTTTCTACAATGTGTTAACTTTTGTCGGAAATACAAATTCAGAAATTGGCAACGCTTTTAGATTTTCAATCGCTACAATACGGACGTCTCGGCCGCAGGCGTTGGTTGCAAAATTTTATTTTTCGTTTCTGGTAAATAGCTGACAACGAAAATACACGCGAAACATGAGAAAAGAGCAAATACAATAAATATTGAGGAGGGCGTAGAGCTTTTCAGGACAAGTGGCACAATGATCGTCACCAGTAACATAAAGAGCCAGGAACACATGGAAACAATTGCAACACCAAGTGGCTTCACATTATCCGAAAACAGCTCGGACATAATGAACCAGGCAAGCGGACCGAAGCCCAGCGAGTGTCCAACGACAAACAAAATGCTGGCTCCAATTACTATCCAGACCATGTCGGAGTGCACTAGAAATTGCAGGTGTATGGCCATTATGATGGAGGCGATCAGCATTATTAGGGCCGACACAAACAGCCACATTTTGCGGCCCGTGCGCTCAGTTAGAAATGTTGAGACATATGTGGTGATTAGTTGGGCTGCTCCAAAGCCGATTAAATACTTTTCCAAGTTCGTCTTCACACCGTTCAGAGTAAGAATGGGTTTTAAATAAAAGATGTAAGCGTTTATGCCCGTCACCTGCCGCAACAACATCAATGTAATCGCAAGGGCCAGGCCCTTGACCGCGGCACTTCCAGACATTTCCTTTTTGAAGCTTGACTTTGTCGCTAATTGCGTATTCCGTAAAGCTTCCACTTCAGATTGAATATTTACATCGGGGTCACGTAGCCACTTCAAAATGGCCTCCGCCTTCGCTGTATCATCTCTTTGGATGTAAAAGACCGGCGATTCGGGCACCCAATAAAGTAAAATTAAGTAAATAACTGGTAGTATGGCGCACGCAAAGTTGTAAATCATCAAGTTATTCAACGTTCCTACAATGTAGGCATAGAGGTTGCCGTGTACGAGCATAAAATGAAAGAAACAGGACAACATTCTGCGATTTTGCATATCAGATATCTCTGTATTGTACCTGTTAACTGTCACGCCGATGCCACCGCTGCCCACGCCAATCAGAAATCGACCAACGAGCATCATGCTGAAGTGCTGCTCGGCAAGTACAAATAGCCAGCCGAATATACATGGCATCATCATCAGCGCCATGATCGGTTTCCTGCCGAATTCGACTGTCAATAGGACAGCGGGTATGCAACCGACGGCGCAACCCAATGTTACAATGGAGCATATGAAAACCCAGTGGAACATATTCGGCGTGAAGTTGTACGTCGTACCGACGATGCGTTCAACCGCTATTGGTCCCGACCATGCAAGGGACACGCCAACAATGAATCCGCCAAACGATGCCGCTAGAGCCACAAAGACAGAATTTGATACGCTCATTTGACATCCGAATTTACGCTTAAATTAATTATTAAATTAAAACAGCTAAAACATTTGGCCAGAACTTGTTACATAAATTTCAGAATTAAAAATATTTAATCGGGCTACTTGAATTTATAAGTTAACCTTTTCCTTTTTCAAATAGGTAGATTTATTTGAAAAGTGGAATTTATCTTCACATAAATTGCGCCAATGTTAATAGAAACTTTGCCTCTCGATCTGTTGTCTGCTAACTATTATTTCAATACATTAGAAGGGATCAGAAGGGGGACAGTACCTTATGCCCTCACACCTAGTGGCTAAGCCCGGTCACAACACAAATATATTGCTTTAGCCCAAAAAATAACAAAAAACAACAACAGCAGCTTGCCAGTTGCTGTGTTGTCCTTGCAAGGACATGTGTGCATGTGTGTGAGTGTGTGGCATACAGGTATCTGGCTGACTGCACAGCATCAATTGTAAAAGGATTATGGCTTAATTTTAAATGCGCATTCATTTGCACTCGCCTGCTGCAGCAGTCTCCTGCCATTGCCACTGCCACTGCCACAGCTATGGCTCCTTTTACAGCTCGTCAACAGCCGCACCAACGCTGCTGCTCCTCATCCGTCTCTCTCGCTCTTTCATCACTGTAAGCGGATTTCTGACTGCCGCCTGGTTTTTTCTCATTAGTTTTCAAATAGCTGCATTAGCAGACAGCGCACAGATAGAGGCAGAAAGGATATGGTCCATACATATGCCAAGAATTGCTCAATTTGTGGCATTAAGCCCCCTTCATGGCATTTGTATGGGCCAGCACTTTGTTCTCTTGGCGCATATTGTTTTGGCCTTGTTTGTTATTCCAGCAGTTTCCACTTTTTTTTGTCTACTCTACTTCTTCTGTTGACCTTTTATTTGTGGGTCTATCTTTTTTACCACGAGCTCTAAGCACGTCTCTAAGCATTTTCGAACAGCTATTATGCTTAAGGATCAGCTGAACAATGTCTGCTACGAAAACAACACTCAGAAGAGTCGCCACTGAAATAAAATAGATTCATAGACTAATTGCAGGTAACGTAAATGTATTGAAGACGATATATATAGTGAAAGTATAGCTAAAATATGCGAAAAATAAAGCTTCAATTTCAGATTTTAAAATATATTTTTATAATGATTTTTTATATTAATTTTTATAACTGTCAACTTGTTTATAAACAGCTTAAACCAATAGGTTTTTTTTGTAAAATCAGTGCAATTAAACATAAACTTTAAATGATCAGAAAAACTTTACCAAATCTCTCTCTCTTATCTTTCTGTATAAAAGCAATAGATATTTCTTCAGCCACACATCAGTGCTGTCAAGTGAACATCTTGCTTTAAGATTGTCTCTATTAAAACTTTTTAGCTCGGCTTAATTTGTGCGGGCGCGCAGCAGTCATTCAAGTTGTGGGTGCTGCCCACATATCATTCCGTGAGTGCGCTCCCTAAGCAGCTCACATAAATTACGTGCCCAGTAAAAATCTCAGAGAAAGAGAAAGAGAGGGAGGGCGCAAGTGTGAGAGAGAGGGAGGGAGGGTGCCCCATTTCGCTCACTGCGTAGCGCTGGTTGCAACATTTGTTTCTGTTGTTCTCTGTCTCTGGTTGCGACAATATTTCTTAGCCAATTTTGGGAATTTTTTCTCGTTTGGAAAGCGGCGCTGAAAATCCGCTTAAAAAAAAGCAAACGCGTTGTAGAAGACGCGAGCAAAAAAGAAAGAAAACTCTGAATTAAAATGCAACAAAGTTGCGAGAGGTGTAAGAGAGAGGCACTGGGGAGTGAGGCACGCAGTGAGGAAAGCGTCAGGCACATTTTTCTTTGCATTTCAGTCACAGTTTTCGGTAGCTGCAGCAGTTCTCGATTTGCTGCTCGCACTTTAGGCAAATTTACTACAGAGAGTGAGCGAGAGGGACTGTGTTAGTGTGCGTGTGTGTGTGAGCGAGAAGGAGGTAGAAAAACTGAAACACATGTCACAGATTTGTTTCACTTTCGGAAGCACTTAAGCACTCAGCGAATTTGTTTGGGAAAAAAGACCGAAACTCTGGAGCTCTGGCTACTTCTTCAATGCCAGCGCATTGTTCAGTTTTATTTTTGAAATAAATATGCATGGCTAAAGGGGAGCGAGTGTCTGTGTGTGTGTGTACGTGCTATGGGGTTGTAGTTGTGGGGTAGGCCGCCAAAAGAACAAATTGATGATATGCCCCTTTGACACTTGAGTCCATTATTTATGTGCCGGCTTGCGATTATTTTCACATATGCTGTGCCCCTCTCCTCTTGCCTTGCCCCATGCCTATAGCCCGCTCCCCAACTGACTCACTATATCTGGTCTTTGGTCTCAGCGGATTTCACTTCCATTTCGCTCAACAATTCGCTGCAGCAATCAGCTGAGCAGGCAGCTCGCTGAGTGCCTCGTTTGGCCCAGGTTAACACACGCACACACGCACACACACACACACTCACACACCTTGCACTTTGTTTTAAATACCTTACCTTCCGTTTATTTTTTCATTTGGCTTACGTTGTTTTAAGCGCATTTTAAGCTTAACGGTAACACGTGACATATGAATTATTATACTGCCCGCCATATGCTCAACATCTGACTAAGCATTTGCCTCTTACCAATCTAAAGGCTTTAGTCAGAAGATGTCACAAAATTATTTCGAACACAGATTACTAATATCTTATACTGATACTAAAACTGCTGCACTTATAAACTGAATCAAAACTAAATTAATTATATCAATTTGAAAGCAGTGCTTAAATAATTAAAATTAGTTGAATATATAGGAGTATCTTTTTTAGAGTCATAGAAGTTTAAGTCGTAATAAATCAAAGAAACTTACTTTTAATAACAACTATATGGCCTTTTTTGCATAGAAATATTAATGATATTAATGTGTAAATATGATAAATATGAAATATTAAAATATTTTCTCGAAAAAAAAATTAAATAAAAATAATAATTAAAATAAAACATAATAATTATGTGACTGGCGAGTAACAAATTCCAACAGGAACACCAATGATCGCAATAATCACAATTGTGATCATCGTCGATTGAAGACTGAAGACCTGACTCCGCAAGCCCATAAACCGTACCACACAGTAATTTTTTGTGGTTGTAATGGTGTTTCGACAAAACGACTAATAGAGTCATTGTTTATATAAAATATTTTAACAGTTTGCAAGAATTGTTCTTCTTACTAAAATGTCAAGCCAAATTCAACTAAAAGCAACTATCAGCTGTGAAATGGCTGGCTAAATAAAACAGTTTTGACTACACAAACTTTTGTTATAAAATGTGTTCTTTTAGAGATTCACAACTGTGTTTTTTACTATGTTTGATACCATATAGATATGAATTGACTTTAGCTATAGTAGAGTTAATGTATATACATATACACACGTATCATATGAACATATCCATACTTAACAGTTGTTATCAATATCTCACAGCTCTCCATCAGTATCTTTATCATATCAATCTGTTCAGTTTTCATCTAGACCTATTATTAACCCAATCATTCTAAAGAATGTATCTTAGAGTCTCATATTGGACTTCTGTGGCTTGACAATGTTTTCTATATTTGCCTTTTGCATTGGCTGCTTTGGCATCTGTGCGTAAATCATGCCACATTAATGAACTATAAAATGGTGGCTGCTGCCATGTTGTTAGGCAGCAACTGTTGCTTGTTGCTGTTGTTGTTCTGGAGGGTTGAGGACTGAAGCTTGGCATAAATAATTGTATAATAAATTGCATAGCTGAATAGGAGCGATATATCATTTGTCGCAGCGTGTGTGACACGTTTGGGAAACGGCGCGAAGCTTGCAAAGTGCGAACGATTCAATTAATCCTGACACTATTTATTATTATTAGGGTTAAGCCAGAGACAGAAATATGCCAAAGAAGGATGTTGGCCAGCACTGGTCGGCGGCTCAGTTACGACTGCCCATGTAGTTGTTACATTAATTAGTAGAGCAGCCTGTTTGGGCTCTGTCGCGCCTCTGTCGCGCCGTTCCAGGCATTATCATATTTATTAAGCAGCCGCATCGCCTGCAGCTTTTCGCATTGGATATATGCAAGTTGCTTTGCTGGATCCGGTGCTGTCTGACTACCCGCGGCTATCACAACAACGAAAATTGATTGCTTCTGTTGTTGTGGCTGGCTTTGATCGTGTTAAGATAGCAGGCAGCAGGCAGGCAGGCAAAAAAAGAGCTGAGAAGCTCCCCAGAACCTCAAGTTGAGTTCTATAGAAAGTTTTGTGCATAACTTTGGCCTGGACGCGCTATGGGCATCGTAAATATCTTTTACTGCCATCCTTCCTCAGTGGCTTTCATTATATACGGACACATTTTCTTTTTCTTTTCGCATTTTTGCATTGCACGCATTTTTGTATAGACTTTTTGCCGGCGCACCTATACTAGGGCAGGGCGTAGCAGCTTGGCTATTTTTGTGACAGATCATAAATCAAAAATCATACACGCTGCTGCATTTTAATATATGCGGCATGGTTGCACCACACAGACAGGTAGGTGGCAGCGGCGACTTGCAGGTGTTTGCTCCAAATGAATAAATGTCGTTGTCTTGCTCTTATTTCTCGCGATTGTAAATTAAGTTCAGCCAAAGTTCTGACGGGCAGCTGCAAGTGCAATTGCAGCTAATTAAATACCCTGTACAAATTTAAGCTGTATATATTTCCGCTTATATCTTATAACTTGTAAAATAAAAATATTTTATAATATTAATTTTGATATATTCTGTATTTCTTTTCCCTTACAGAGTATCTCTTAGTCAATCACTTTTAGCAGCTTTTTTCCTACTTGTGTCTTTTGCCTTTTACTTGCACTTTAATGTATGTTGCCTAGGCATTCGGTATGAGTGTGTGTGGGTGTATTTGTGTCTGCGAGCCCTCATAGATGCCATTTGAAAATTGGCAGCTGTCAAAAGTCATAAAAGCCGCAAATATGTGAAGAACTTGCCAGCTTTCTTGCACTGATTGACTCTAATATTAATGCATCTAATAAAACATGATATTTATAACTAAATTCATGTTTCTAGAATTGGCAAATGTAAGGCTTTTAGCTGGAATCGTAAAGGAATCTATTTCGTTTTATTACCAATTTTCTATTATCACAAAAAACTCTTCTGCTCTTTCATTAGTTGAAAAGGGTATATTAGTGCAGTGTCATTTCCAAGTGGCTGGCTAGAGATTTGAAACTGCAAATATATACTCTAATTTGTAAACACCGAAGGGGTAGGTTATTGTCTACATTTTTCTGTCCCCCCTCTCTTAGGGCATTTAAGTTGATGCTACCTTAACTAAAACCACGGACGTTGAACATTTATATGCTATATATATATTCGATTTTAAAGTGAAAAGGAGTATATCCTCGAAGCTGGCAAGAACCACAATCATTGCAGGTAGATCACTCTTGAGTTATACAACAGAAAATGTCATGAATTATGTGGTTAAGTTGACTTTCACTCATTCTAGTAAGTCATTCTATCATCAGACTTAGAAACGAATAATAAATGAGACAATTTAAATATTCAGATATTTAAAACGAATATTGATTATATATTAAATTATATTAATTTGATCTCGGTATCGCTTAACATTCAATGAAGTATCAAACATCACTAAAAATTCACATTTCACTGAGAGCTGCGCAAGTTTTGACATTGAGCCTAGCCTTAATGTTATTAGGGCTTGTAATTGATGTTCAGTTGATGTTTATTTATTGCGCGGTAAGTAAGGTTAGCTAAATTAATGGCATATTCAGTTAGCAAGCGGTAAATGCATGCGAGTATTAAAATAAATCCCATTTCATGGACTCGCAGCCGGACCGGGCACATTATGAATGAATGAATGAATGAATGAATGAGCGGGCGATACGTATGCGGCACACGTAGTGGAAGCCCTCTAATCGCTACCAGAGAGATCTGTGCCATATGCCAAATAAATCTAATTTTTTCATCGGGCATACCCAGCCGAGCCAATTGCCCACTAATTTTCGGTGCGTTTTCTCGGGCAAGCAACGTTTGAGATGCCCGATGACGATTACGATTACCCAAAAGAAAAAAAAAATGGAAAGAAGAAATATAATCAGGCGCACGTAGTATTTGAGTCAAAACAAATTGCTTCATTCATGCCACAAGCAGGGGCACGCACAAATTGAGCATATGCTGGGCACCAGAATCCGTAGCAGAGCCCTGGCTCATCTCATGGCCATCTAATCAGAGTTCTATCGCATCTTTACGGTATTTCCCCGAACTTATGCTTTGATTTCGAGTACTGAAGAACTAACTACTTGAGTAGCATTTTAATTGTTGTTCGTGGAAGCAATTACCCCCCGGCGGAGCATAAATAAAAACTTTTTGGTATGACATTTTGTTGGAATGAATTTAATGAATTTAAATTATGACAGTTGCGCCCTAAGCCACAAATATTTTATGGCTTTTAAATGTTGAAATAAATTGGACTTAAGAAACACCAAACGGAAATGCAAAGAAACCAAACCAAACGAACTTTGGCTCATTAAGTCGAACTCTAAATACCCTACAATAAGTGAAACGCTGAAAGAGAAAGTGAGAAAATAAATTTTAAAAATATATAATTAAAATATATTTCAAATAAAAATATATAAAAAATAAGTAAAAATAAATATGTAAAAAATATTATAAAAATTTAAAAAATATTTAAGACAATAAAAAATGTATTTTAATCTTATAATAAATCTCAGGATTTGTAATTTGTAATTTGACATTTTCATAAAATCTCTTTTTGAAGTGTATTAGAAAAACCTTAAGAAAAATCAGAGTTGAAGTTGATACGAGCAACAAACCCATTAAATCGTGTGATTTGCTTTGTGTGGACGTCAAATGGGTGTTTCTTTCTCTCACAGACTCCACAGAAAGGTCTTCTTTTTATGATTTAAGCCCAGGGACTGTAGCGTTGGAGTTGCTGTTGCAGTTGGGATTTTCAGATTCCAGTTTCGAGCTCCAGCTCCAGTTCCAGTTTTTGTTTGCCTAATCCTTTAAGTTATTGACGCATTCGGTTCGATGCATTGATGAAATGTTATTTATTTATAATCGCAGTCGTAACCCTTTTGTATGGATGCCGGTTAGGGAGTTACAGTTCTGCTTTAAGCGAGGCTCTCGCATCGCATTTGAGGTTGCTTTATGGCCGTTCGAGGCTAATCCCGCAGGAGCTGCCGCTTCGATCGTCTCTTTTCTTGCTATTGTTGTTGTTGTTGTGTTTAATAGTTGAGGGATTTGCTTGTTCGGTCAGCGCGTCTCCAATGTTGATGTCTTATATAACACGAGTGTTACTTTTGACACTTTTATTGCCAGGCCCTAGACCAGACGCGCGGCTCTCTATGCCCACGAATCACAGACGGCATCTGAAATGAGCCTTGTGTGCCCCTAGCCAGTGGGGAATTGATCGCTCTAAAGTGGTAATTAAATTGGCCAGCATTGTGAAAGGCCAGGGCCCAGGCCATGTTATGTCTCAATCTATCCAGTCTTCGTCCTCAGTCAGCCTCAGCTAGAAATAATATGATAAATTTGATACGTCTTCAAGTCTAACCAGTTGCAAGCCTGTTTTCATCTTAGTTTTCTATTATTTTTGCTTCTGGCCTTAACGTTGACAAGTTTGGCTCATTCGCTGGCAAATTAACACCTCAAACGAAACCGATTGATGCCAAAGTCATTTGCCATTAGACGTCCGATTCTTGGAGTTGTTGACAGCCGCGCCAATTGCAATTGCACTTCAAAGTTGTTGAGCTAATGGTGTTTGCCAATGTTGTTGTTGCAATTGTTGTTGCATTTGCAGTGAGGCGTATTTCCGCTTTTTGTGGCTAATTTACGGCCATTGAGTGGCACTAGTCAAGCAGAGTGCGCCGAAACTGCTAATTGCAAGTTGTATTTACGTTTCTGGCACAAGCACTGCAAACACTTTTGAAATCTATCGATTAAAACTTTGAAGTAGTGAATAGAATAGTGAATGAATAGTTAATGATTTAGTTAGATCTACGAACTAAGTTCTAATCATATTTAAGTTAAGAGCTGACAAGAATCTGACTAAACTTTCCGACACTTCTGACGTGCTGAGGCTAAATCAATTCAATATATTCTAGAACTTGTTTCGTAGAGTTATGGTATTTTAAAATCGGGAACATCAGGATAGTAGCTACTTCTGAGAATGCTACTTCTCTGCTTTTAAACCTGATTTTAAGATTCAACATAGTCCCTATTTATTTATCAGCAAAATTTCCTACGTTTCACTAACGCAACCACCGCAATCCGCTTAGAATTAATTTAAATTAATTTAAAAATATTAGAAAAGGAAATTTAATAGAATTGATAAGAAATATTCATAAATTGTGAGTTTTATTTTTTTGACAACATATTTTTATAATTTATAGCTCTCACGCTATATATAGTTGTTAAATATATTCTTTGTTAAGCATAAAGTTTACCAATAATTATATAATTTTCCACAGAAAGATAAGAAAATTATCCTTTATCAAAATGTTCCAAAATGGTCAGGCAACGCAGAGCAGAAATTGCAAAATTAATTAAAAACTCATCAGATATTTGAGTGATAAACTTGGTCCCATTGCACTGGCCATGCTGCCATAATTATGCCGGCAAGCTGGCCAAAATCATTTCTAGCGAACTGCAGCGGGCCGAAGAGTCAGTTAACGTATTCATAACTATATATTTATCAGCCATCAAAAATCAATTGCACACTCACAAAAAAACGAAAAATAATGCTGCAATGGACCGGTATCTGTTGTCTCAGTGGGCCTCCAGCATGATACCGTGCCTCACCCCACCGCTAGTCCCTCATGGTTGGCCCGTGAGGCGTTCAAATTGCGCTTGTTAACATTTTTGACCGCCTGCTGGGGGCTTGTGCGTCGCAGTCGACGTCGCTGTCGGCGTCACCGAAAAAGCCAACAAACCGAACGTGTTACGCATAATAATTTTCGCAGTGCGTCCAACACTCGCACTCGTATAAATATTTCAACGGCTCGCTGGCTTTCAGCCTGCTGCTGTGGTTCATCATCAAATGCATGGAGTTTATCTTGGAGCCGCATCGCTCACGCTCAGTTCCAAGAGCAGGAGGCAACAAACCAGGCTGATAAGACAAGCTACACTGCGACAATTTCCCACTCAAATTCAACTAAATTTAAATGGGATTGGAAAACTCAATAAACTTCAATATATTGAAATTAAGTTATGAATTCTTTTTCTCTTTTATTACACTGAATTTATTCATATATTTATTTATTTATATATTTATATTATTTTTTTAGAGTACATTAAAATTAATTGTCTTCTCATTAGTATATAAAAGTTCTCTAAAATTTTCATTAAGTTTATGTATCAATTTTTTTTGCAGTGCATCGTATGATAGTTGGATGGCTGCTGCTGCTGGCGTATGTTGTGTCTCGCTGTCGTATGTCGCTGTCTTTTATTGAAATAACAGAAATCATAATGTTTATGCCATTAAATTGTTAACAAAGCATACACAAGCTACTGTCAGGTAGCAGGAACTGGGATGCCGAGTAGAAATTGGGACTGTGACTGCGACTGGGACTGGGAGCCCGATGCCCGGAGCCCGCACGTCGACACGCACATAAATTATCGTTGATATATATTTGGCCGTGTGAATGTCCAGCCTTGGAGCAGCACAGTGATAGACAGAGAGAAAGCGATCTCTTTCACTTCTACTCGCACTCTACTTTATTTATTTACACGGGGCGCATTGCACAACGTTCGCTACGTGACATTCACGCTTGGACGTCCGTCGACGTTTTTGGGCATCCCGAGCAGTCGAGCCGTCGAGCCGTCGAACCGTCGAGCAGTTCTCAGAGCGGACATACGTGACCCCATCGCAGAGCCCGGGGTAAGCGGTCACATCTCATTCACTCACTATCGCAATTGCTATCTATGAGGCTGGGTATCTTTTCACTTTGCTACGCGCCTTATCTGCAGCCTCTTATCGGCCAGTGGGATATATTTTCTTTTGGTTTTTTATTGTATTTGTCCTCTGCTTGACCGAATTATTTCCTGTAATTGGGAGCGTGCGGCCGCCCCAAAGAGCCGTAAAAATAATCAAATGCTTCCTGGCTCTAAAACCCATTTCAAGCCATTTCGGGCCATTTCACTCAAAAAAGGATGCGTGCTGCACTATGCGAATGAATTGGGCCAAAACTGCTTGAGTACATACGTATACACAGATATATATATATATATAAATGTGTGTGTTTTTTTTGAGCGGGGGTTCGGGTTTATGGTTTCAGTTTAACCAACAACACGGTCACACTTCCAATTTTATTTATGACTTTATCTTTTACTTTGTTTGTGCGAGATTTTGTTGTTGGATATTTTTGTGCTTTCCTGGGAATTTCACTGAGATTCTTTTCTCCTTTAATGCGCTCGCTGAGCTGCTTCTTCTTCTCCTTAATCTTGTTGTGTGCGGTCGCATTTCTCTTGTTGCTGCGTGTGCTCTTTCGGCTGGGGTCTTAATCACGTGCACTGCTTCGCGGTAATTATACCTCGGAGTGTCTTTAGAATGTGACTAAACTTAATTATATAATTTTGAATTTTGAACTTGAAGTCAAAGATTTGGTGTAGCTAGACAGAGATATCACATGGAGATATTACATAAAGATGTTTGTAATGAGGTCAGTTGATGTTGCAGCAGCGTAGTCTAGACAGCTCTTAATTAGCTTGGACTTTTTGAGACTTGTAAGACTTGGTAGGATTACATAGAATGTAGTCTATGACACTACGGTGAAGACATCACAAATTTAATTTATATATGTATATTCTTTTATATTTTGTATTTTCTTCTTATTTATTTTTTTATATTTTATAAAATGTTGCTTAAAAATGATTTGATTTTCTTTTGGCTATTTCTAGTATTAAACGCACTTCAAAAGCTTTATTCAAGCACTAATTGCTGAACAGATTTTTCATTGTATTTCCCTTTTCTTCTATAGGAAATTATAATTAGGAGCCCAACGTCTATATTTGATCGCTTTTGTTATATTTTGTTGTTGCCTGCCGCTAAATGCGGCAATCAAAAGTCAAACAAAATATCACTAAAATTTGATTAGCACAATTAAATGATTATGTGCCACAAAGCGTGGCAATTACAGCCGAAAGAATATAACAGGTGCGTGTAGATAAAGAGACCAAGAGAGAGAGAGAGGTAGATAGAGGGGGAGACAGGAGGTAAGCAGCTGGCCAGGTTGCGGCAGTTTCTTTGACATTGACCCACGCAAAGTTTTTGGAGGCATTTCTCAAACCACAAACATTAAAACCACAAATGAACGACATTAGTTACACTTACCGAATGCAATTAACAAATTAAATGAACAATTGCCCCAGCAGCTGGGAGTATCTTAGAGGGAAACACAAATACAAAATAATTGGAGCGCATGGCGAATGCAAAGCAAAGTCTAGGAATGTCTTGAAGAACAGAACATTTGAAGCTTGGCTTGGCTAGCGTAAATTGCTTCGGTAAACCAGAAAGACGCTAATTGAGGTTAGCTCAAGGGTTTGCGTAACCCAATTATTATATAAGACATAAGCGCGTCTATATGAGACTTGTGAAAATCTCTTCATTTTGGTAAGGGTCGTGGCCAGAAATATTGTCCAACAGGTACAACAGGTACAATAATAACACGCACTTGTCAAAATATAGAAAACTGAAGATGAAGCGGCGACAATGCGATGCTATATGAGTACTTAACGAGAAGATACCCTGTAAACAGTCTGAAGTAACTAAAATTTCATATTCAATGTGTTTGGCTTGGAAATTGTTACGAAATGTAAAATGAATAAACGATAATAATTGCCTAATCGATATTTATCGAAGTTGAATTGAGTTTATTTAGATAAAAAATATATTTATTACGAATCATAAGATTCGGCATGGCCTTTTGTATATATACAGGGTATCGAATGATGAGTGAGTGTTGCATTTGGGACAGACTTTACCTGTGACAGGGGTTCGCTTTATGGCTTTATCTATTCGATGTAGGATGCGTTACCTGTGCACAGTTTTTGTGGCTTTGATCGATAATCGCGGCCCACGCAAAATGGTGTCTCGTCACGGCAAGTCCGTAATGGCATTACACTGCGTTGCTAACAACTTAAAACTGGGCTCAGCATATTTGCGGTCTGGACAAACACAACGAATATAAACCGTGATGCGAATGCGTTTTATGGATTGAGGCAAGCGGATTTGAGCAGCTGCCTGACTGTCCGCCTGCCTGGCAGCGGTTCGCTTATCCTTTAATGGGCTTTTGTCAGTCTGTCACAGGGACATGGCGTTGAGCAAATCCTTTCAAGTGCAACCGAGCTGCATCCGATTAGAACAGGTTCGTCTCTTTGTCTTCTCTCGCTCTCCCCTGCTTACTACTCTCTCTCTCTCTCACCTTCTCTCACTTGTTTGCGCAAAGTTTCGCTGGAATTTTTGGTGATTTGTAAGCTGCGCGAGTCAACAAACATAAAATATGAAAATCGCATCAGCTGCTAATCGCATTGACTGTAAACTTCTCTAAGCCGCGTGTTGTTTTTAGCTTTGCAATTAAAAATCCCTTAAACACGTTAACAATTTTTCCTTCTTTCGCTGGAAAAACTGTCATAGTTTTACTCATTTTCCTAGATGCAGGCACTGCGATAGCGACTTGTCACAATTTCTGACAGCTCGAAAGCAGTTTCTGCTCAATGTTTTCCCCTCAAACGTTCGTTTTCTAATGAAGAAATTATCTATAATGATATGAGAGAAATGCCAGCGTTCCTTTTTCATAATTTTTCACTGTGAAAATGATATAATTGCGGCTTGATAAGCATCAAATTATGTGGAAACTGAAACCGAGTGTTCGAAAAGGGGTACCCGAATAATGGGCACGTACAATGGACAACGGATGACGTATTATTTTATGATAAGCATATGAAACATTTGATGGATTTATTATGCCAGCCAGTTCGTATCAAGTGTGAACCCATTTGAGAAGTAGGATATGTCACTCAGCACTAGGGACAGGTGCAACAACTGAATAAATTTCAGATATAGAAATTATATGCATATATAGGTATATGTAACTGCCTATGTATATGGGTTGTATATGGTCTATTGTAGTAGTAAATTGTATAAAATTTGCAGGCTAAGGCAGTTTGAAAGTTGTGTGAAATATTTTAAAATAATTTTATAAGAGGAATCTGTCTAGCAATAAGTATTTTAAATATTTAAATCTTAGAATTTTTAGAGCCGACTTATTGTGGTACATACTAAACTAAAAAAGGGTTTTATATGAAAATTAGCACAAGGAGATGGCAGTCAGAAGCATGCACAAATAATATGTGAAAAAGTCTTATTTATGATTTAAAATCAAGTTTATTTAATACTGTTTGCCTTCTTTCCATTGCCTCTATGCATCTCCAGCTGAAGATCCTTTGCTTGTAAGTTAATGGATGGCACTTGTAGATTAAGTTTCTTTTCGATCAACGATAGCTTTCAGGAGTTCCATGATATTGCTTAAAAATTAAATTTAAATTGAGTATATAATAAACTTTTGAAAACCCAGAATGGCTAGGTAAGTCGATTCACCTGATAAAGTACACCACGAAATTTTCACCTGCTCTCATTGCCAAGTTGAAAAACGACAGCTCGGGTTCAGTTCTATCCTAAGCTCAGCAGTCACCTGTCTAATCGTTGCTCATTTGATAGATTCGTTTACTAAATGTTGCTAAGTATTAAAATACATATAGAACAAATTTGAAGATGTAAGCATTTCATAGAATCGAGAGCCCCTAGTTGTTTTACATATTACAGAAAAATAACAAAAATTAAGTTAAAAAGAAAGTTGTAAATTTCGTAAGAAATTTAAGTCAACAGACAATGTTTCTTCTAGCTGTTACAACATTGTGTTCTTGTTCATACTCTTGTTCAATATGTGTGTGCAAGCCAGCATAACCAAAAAAAAAAAACAAGAATAGAAGAATAATACATAAAAAAGCAACTGCTGCTGGCCAAGTGCTTTGAGAGCTAAAAGCATGTTATCAGTCATCTGTGAGTCTGTTTACATGCGTATCAAAGGCGGGCACGCAGCTAATCAATATGCTCGTCGTTTTCCTTTTAACCAAGTACGTGTCAACGGGGCTCGAACCAAATACCACATACCAAATACCAAATATTGTACAATATGTACGCACGGAGAGGAAAAGGGGGCATTAAAGGCCAGACAAGGACACAAACTCGAACACGAGACGCATTTTGTTAACTGTTTCTGCTTTGTTTTTGTATTTTTGATATTTCTTGAGCATTAAACTTTGATGAGTTATCACACGTAAGTAGCAGAGTTTGAAGACAAGGAGTACGAGCATTAAATAATTATTTTTGTAGCACTTGTGGCATGTGAAATTTGTTGAGGTGTCTGGGAATTTATGCCCCATCGACTGACTTGCACGTTATTTATGTTCATGACCTTTAATGGCAGCCCATCTGCTGGCAGGAGCAGGAGGTCGCGTAGCTGCAGAAGGAGGAGGAGGAGGAGGAGGAGGGCACACGCAGCGCCATCAAACAAATTGCCATGGCGAAGCGTGCGTCTTGTGGTATGCACATTGAATTTTGATATGGGATATGCGATGTGGTATGTGGATCAGGATAAGGCACAACTGTTGGCTCCCAGTGCCCGGCAAAAGATTAATTGATACATGTCCATTTTGTGTTGACAAGCAGCCAGCAAGAAATCTCCTCACAATAGAAGCAACAACAACGACAATAAAGGTACAACTATGGCCAAATATAAATGACATACAATAAGGCCAGGACACTTTTATCGCTCCCAGTTGATAATAAACAATCTGGGACAAGGCATTAAAAAACACACACAACAACAACAACAATAACAATAGTTGTATATATCATAGAACAGCAGAATCGACGTGGAGTGGGCGTAATGGCTGGAGGTTTTGTCTCCTTTGTTGAATGACATATGTGTGCGTGGCTGCCCCGCTGACTGCTCATCCATTTGACTGTCCACTGGGTCAACGCCTTCCCCAGTGGGTTGCTCTTAGAGTTTTTGAAAACCAAAACATTATAGATCCAAGCTCAAGTGTAATTGAAGCAAGTCTCAGCAGAAACTACAAAGCTCGAGACATACGTGAGACTCTATTGTTGTTGATTTTTTATATAGATGGAAGGCATTTTATTTTGCTTAGAGCTTCGCAAGACGTTGGCACAACTCTCTTTGGCAAGCTTCGGATCCGCTTTTAGCATAACAATAGCTGGTGGATCAATTGTGCTCTGAAGGATATTTCGGAGCAAGCTCTATAAATTCGCACGGCATAAATGTTTAGTGGGTGAAAGTGGGTGCCAGTGGCTGATGGTGTAATTATATGCGAGGTCGACGGGCGGGGCGGGTAGGCGCTGCCAATAAAGCGTGAGAGTGGCATGGCCACAGTGCGTATACTTGACAGCCAGCTGACGTGTTGCGGCGTTCAATCAAAAGCCTGTCGGGCTGTGCCTGCGCAAAAACTGACGTTGGGATGCATAGGGCAGGCCATAATGGAAAACCGCGACACTCCACGCACACACACGTATATGCAGTGTCAACCAGGCGCGGCCACGCCCACTTAATTAGTGCCCAAGCTTATGGCGACGAGTGGACAGACGGGCAGAGTTACGGACGAACGTTGCGTCTCTTGATTGTTTTTGGGGTTTGACCCATTTTGTGCAAATGCAAAACAAAAGCGAGCGAAGCCAATAACTGGTGCTCAATGCCAACTGAGTTAGCCTGTATGTGTATGTATGTGTGTGATTGTGAAGGGCTTGGTGACAGCAGTAATTTCTATGCAGCTTTTGTTGCATTTTGAATGCACTTTGACTGACATGACGTACGCTCCTCTAACTAGTTCATAATTTAATTAATTAATTTCAATGGCAACGAAAGAGCGAGCGAGTTAGAGAGCTAGAGAGGGTGAGGTTTTTGCGGGTGTGTCATTTATGGCAGCTAATTCAAAGCCATAATTATGTCCCGATGTTTTATAGTACAAACAACAACACGTCAGACCCCAAACCAGCTGACAATTTAGACCCGACCACTTTTATTATGCTTGCAATTGTAAATGTCAGTAATATGCACCCAGCTGATGCTGCTGCTGATTATTTTATTGTTGTTGTGGGCGCAACAGCAGGAAGCCTAACCAGCTGCTGTGTACGAGCTGTGTACGAGCAGAGCTTGGGCAGCATCGATTGAATGCTTCTACAATGGGCAAAGTCAGCAGAAATAATTATAAATTAAATCAACATTTTGAGAATCAGATATAAATATGTTTAAAATATAAATAGAGAATAAAAAAAAATTATAAGATAAATTTGAAAACAATAACAGGGTACAACAGCTCAATAGGCTCTCAAACAAATTTTTATACTTGCTCGCAAAGTGAAAGAAAATAGATTTTCTTGGCGTTGTGCTTTGTGCCCGTCCAGTTCGTCCAGATATATAGAGGACATATCTACGTCCATTAGAGACGTGGCAACTAGGGTGAAACTGTATCTTCCGCCGCCTTAAAGATAGAGACCCAATTATGAGTTACAAATCGGGACTGACTAAATAGTGCAATAGAGAGCAGCCTGACCCGCAACCAGCAGGCGTTGATATGTGCAATGTTTGGTCAATCTAGAGAATCAGCTGCGTGTAACGTCAATCAACTCTAACTTATTATATATTATACATTATATATTATATATTATATATTATATATTATATATTATATATTATATATTATATATTATATATTGTATATTATATATTCTCTCTTCAGTAATCTCATCATTACCGTTTTTAGTAAATTGCAATTTGCTACGACGATGATCTACCCGAAGAAATGAGGTGACATATGAGAGTATATAATAATATACATTGGAATATATAAATACTAGTCTGGTTTTCAATTAGATTAGCTCCAAAATCGCATTCGAAACAGCTAAGCGTAATTTTTTGCTTGACTCGATTGATATATAAAGACGTTAGCAATGCAGCCAAGTTTAATTCTGCGCTGTGATCTGAAGGGTGAAAGAAGCTATAAGGGATATATAACATGATAAATCTGAAAGTGTTTGCAATTTTAATTGCAGTCTCACCTGTAATTTTGGCAAACTATTTGAATGCTTCCCCTATGCAGGTGAGTTGATTAGACAAATTGAAATTGGACGCAAAATATTAAATCGAATGTTTCTTAGAAATTCGTATTACTACCGAATTTTAATTGTCTTCGCTGCAGAAGAGAAATTATTGGATTGTTTCAGCAAGAATCTGATAAACTTAGTAAGCAAATCGCATTGAAAAACCTTATAATAAACGCCTTGACAGTAGCTCTGGCTAAAAATGATGTAACTGTCAAGGGACTTAATGACGTGCCAAACCTGACGAACCTCACAGTCTGCTATACTCCATTGCCGGGCAGAGCAACTAAAGCAGCCACAGTAGCAAGTGAAACAAATTACTTGCAGAGCGCGTTTTCCGCTGTTGAGAGAAACATCAGGTATGCACCTTTTGAAAGGAGAAGCAGGCAACAATTAGAGGAATGTCAAGCTGAGTTGTCGGTATTATCATCCCAAAATGCCATTATATTGGACGACTTACAAATAAGCAGGCAAAGCGTCGCTGATTCAGCAGCTACTTTCAGGCAATGCGAAGACAAAAAGCTCGAAGTGCTCAAAGACAAATCGACTTATATCAGAAGCGTGTTAAATGACACATTGAATCTTTATGAAGCATCCTTGATTGATCGAGCCACAGAGACCTTTGATCAATAATAACTAAATTTGGATAAGTTACAAGAAGAAATCCATTGAAAACATTGAGGAAAAAAGCAGATGAATAGGAACATAACCAAATGAAATTTAGTAGAAAATCATATATATATACATTTGACTGTTTTTTGTAATTGGGATAACATTGCTTAACTCATCAAATTGTTATTAAAATATGATTAACCACAAAACTATTTTTGTTCTTCTTATTTTAAATATGGTAAATAGAATATTTGCGAGCTAACATAGTCATTTTTATATATTATGAAATCACCTAAATCTTTAAAATAATATTTTTTTGCGCGTTTATTTTGAATAATTGTTATAAATGATATTTGCAGAACATAGAAACCATAATTAAAAGCTCTGAGCTGACTGCAACTGGGGCACTTTACCTCTCTCTGAATCAAACAAATCTAAACTTTTTATGCCAATTAACGTCATTCAAACTCTCTTGAGCTTTGTGATTCATTGTCTAGAGCATTGCTCAAGCAATCAGAAATTCACTTAAATTCATTTAGTGGACCGGAAAAAGTCCCAGAAGTGAACAGGTAATTCACTGTAAGCACATTATAAGATTTACTAAAAATTATAGAACCCTGTCTACTGGAAGAATGATAAATCAGTAAAAGCTATACTTAGCTTAATGGTATACCTATAACCGCCAATATTTGTAGTTAGATCCCTTTTGCAATTCAGAAAATATTAATTTTTAAAGAAATTTAGCTGTGCTTGAAGCGTTACTTGCGTGTATCTATTGCTATTAGATATATCTGCGTATTCAATGAATTTAAGCTGTACACAGAGTTTGCATTTTGTTTTCCATTGTACGTAAGAGGTACCTCGCTACCATTATCTTACGTCGAGGCTTCTTGGCGACCACAAATTGGCAATTGACTTGGGCCAGTTGGAGGCGACGACTGCTGCGCCGCTGGAGACTCTGAGACTCACAATGATAATGATGATGATGATGATGTCGACACGTCAATATGATGATTTAGTGCACGGAAATTGTTGTCGACGGGGATTTAGCAAATTTGTGAAAAGGGGCCAGAGCTTTCGATCGCCATGCTGTGGGTGCTGAGCTGTTCCCGTTGTTGACAGTGTCTGGAAATTCGAGCTGTTTCTATAAAAAACGCATTAATTCTAATTGGCAGCAATTGCAGCGGACGCCCGGTGAGCGTTTACTGCACTGCGCCCCAAACCTAAGTCCGACTCCAACAGCTCCATTCATCAGTGTGAGAAACTGTTGCACTGCAAATGATCTTCGGCTGGTTCGAGTGGCCCTTTTCTGTTTGTCTGTTTGCCTGTCTGTCTGTCAGTCTGTTTGTTTGCTTGTTTATTTGTTTGTTTTGGTTGGCTGTTTGCCTTTGGGTTGCGGCAAAAGTACAAAAGATAACACCAAAAATAGAGTTACACTAAAATTTAGCGGCAGTTCAAGGCTTCAACAAATAAACCCATCTGTAACTCATATTTTCTTTTCTCTCTCTCTCACTCTCTCTCGCTCTTACTATCCCTATCTCCGTTGCATGTCCAACTAATTCTCGTGTCCCCGCTAATTGTTTCTTTGTTGCTTGGCAAACGCGTTTATTTTGTTTTAAGTGCAACCGATCGATGCATCAATCGTTCCACGCGTGAAATTGTGAAAATTCTTGCGGAACTGTTGCTCTGAAATGTATTCAATTGACATTTAGTTTTCGTTGCTCACTTTTCAGTTGAACTTTTTACTATAGATTGCATATGTTGAAACTGTAACAATGTATCTCTGAGTCTAAGAGTCACATATGTGTGTAGCTAACAATTCTTAGCTAACAATTCTTAGAATTTCTAGTTTAGTTTAGGACCAAAAGCCAACTGCATCTAGTCTTGTTTTCGATCCTTAACATTCCAACATAATTTTAGTTTTTCTTAATCAATCTCAATTGCTATAGAGATTTCTCTTTCTGCGCTTGCCTTAAACTAATGGAAATATTGTTAAAGAAATCTGAATTCTGAAATATGTTGTATAGCATATTAGATCATTAGTTTAGGCAGGTATTAAATACTAAAAAGCTTATCCGTCTTATTTTTAAAATCAAGTTTAATGCCTAATCTCAATATTATATTTCAATCTGTCTATATTATGTTGCTAACAAAAAAGTATAAACATTTATTTGTTCATTGTTTGAGCGTGTGCTAAATGGAATTTGTATCGGAGCGCAACTAATTTACTGATACAGAGGCTATTCAATTGCCAGGCCATTTCCACTCAATCTGAGGCTAATCCATGCCATAACTATTTAAGTAGCAGGCACAGCCCAAGTTCAGACAGATAGAGTCAGTGAATCGAATTTCTATCGGGAAGCCCAGCTGATTGGTGGGCTGTTGAATGCTAAGTTGACGCATTGAGCTCTTCTAGCGCGTTATATAATATGTATATAATCATGTATACATAATCAATTAAGGTGAAAAACTTTCGCTTGTCTATTAACAAATTTAGTACTTTTAGGTCAATATACTTAGCCCTTAATAACCCTACTTTTGCTTATCTCTCATATATATATACACATACAACACATATATATAAATATATATTTAGTCGCATCCTCAATATGTCTGTCACTAGCCCGCTGACAGCTGTTCCGTTCATGAAGCTAGCAAACATGTCGGCTCTGTGAAACTGGGGTTAGGTCTAGCGTGTGGTGTGCTGGGCGTTGGGCGTTGGGCGTTGGGCTGCAGTAGTACTTTAGCCGTCTACTTAACGGCAGACGGCCCCAAAAGTGACAGGCGGGTCTCATCATTAAACTTTTGACACTATTAGCGTTCGGCTGGCATTTTGTTGTGCCAACTTGGCATTAAACCGAATACCAAAGCATTTCAGTTCATCAGCAACATCATCTTTGGGCAGACATTCAAATTAAATTCAGCACATAAATATATATATATATATATATATACATATATATATATGCTGTGGCTTTTAGTGCGTGTATTTTGTGGTTGAGTTTAGTAAATTGAATTTAAAGGGCATTTCGGGAGAAACAAAAGTTGAACAGGCTAATGTAGATGTGTAATTCAGTATTTGTTGTCTTTAGATCAAAGTCAAGCTATTCTTATCTTTAAATATATATAATATAAATTTATATATCTCTTTTGATATAGAGATTTGTGTGCTAGTTAACATATTAATATAGTTAACTTGAGATAGCAATTGGCCAATAATTGATATATTTTTATGTCAAATACATATGCTCCTGTTCATCTGAAAGGGGTATTAATCAATCGCAGATTTTAAATGTTAAGTTTCGTTTTTTTGTTCAACATTTTCGACTGCTTCTGAAAGACAATTCAATTAGCAGACCTGTCAAACTTTCACTGTGTGTCTGTCCATTCAACTCAGCTCTGTCGCTCTCTCTCCAATTGCGTTTGATGTACTTCTTCAGCTACTACTTTAGGTTGCCCCACTGCCTGCCACTTTGCGGCACTGTTAATGAAGCAATTAATTATTGTATGTCCCAACGCGCGCCACAAAGAAATTTCTGTGCAATATCTGGCAAATGTTAAATGTTAAGTAACCTCCTCAAGATTGTCCTTTTTTTGCGTGCAAGTAAAGTGTTTTGCCTCAAGTGTCCAACTCTGTGACATTTTGTGGTTGATATCTTTAGAGCTGAACATTGTGGATACAACAAAGAAAAATACTAAAATTAGTTCTCTATATTTACATTTCGAATTGTTGAGTTTTGCACATTTTACTCGTGTTTTTTGTATACTCTTGGCAGTATATAAAAAGTGAATTTATAAAATTAATATATATATAATAAATATATTCAAATATTTATTTAAAATTATACAAAGCTTACTTATGATTTAAACTTATATTAATCTATAAAACATATCTAAGGAGTTCAGCCAATTCCCTTTTGTTGCACTACCTTTGAAATGTCTTAGAGCATCTCAACGAGCTTGAACTTT
This sequence comes from Drosophila hydei, assembly GCF_003285905.1. NCBI lineage: Eukaryota > Metazoa > Arthropoda > Insecta > Diptera > Drosophilidae > Drosophila > Drosophila hydei. The sequence continues at coordinate 4,991,261 of NW_022045656.1, forward strand.
TTTTGTTATATCAAGCACATATTTTTTGAATATAAAAAGAAAGTATTCAAGTTTTAAACTTATTTAACAGAAGGTATTTCACTATAAACGTAAGGCATAACCGTTGTCCAACTGAAGGTTCTTTGTGCTAGCATATGTTAGTTCGATTCACAGAAACTATTGTTTGATGGCCCGGCTAATGTTCACACATATTGCTCTTTAACTTATCTTAAGGAGAAAATCGACTATTTGTGCATTTGCCTATCGAAAACTAGCCTCAAGAACCGACCACAAACGAGAGTATTATGTGTTCCCATCAACGTACACACTTGTGCATAGTCTACACAGATGCCTATCGCTGCGATCCTCATGTGGTTGACACCTACAACAAATCTGCACATGTTGTAAAACTGAGAAAGCAGAAAGAGACAGAGGGAGAGAGAGAGAGAGAGAGAGAGGGAGAGAGAGAGAGGGAGAGAGAGAGAGGGAGAGAGAGAGTCAGCTGTCCATGCGTATTATAACTATTTACCTCGCACTATCTATGCCAATGATCAGCATCTCTCTATGTGTGTTTGTGTCTGCATCTTGATAGTCGACGAGAGGATTTCTGTTTGGCTCCTCAACACATGTGTGCAAACCCAAATTGCGTTGTTAAAATGCGTAAGGCGTTGACAATGGGTTCACAAAAACCGAAACACAAACAATGCGCGGCCTTATCGAGGAATCAACTAGGAGCTCGAGAGATGGGCCTAGCTAACCAGTTGATAAGCACTCGACTTGATCAATGATTGCTTGCAGCAGTTGCCAGTTGCCGGTTGCCGGTTGCCGGTTGCCGGTTGCCAGTTGCCGGTTGCAAGTTGCAGGAAGCAGCTGCTGTTGCTGCCACTCAGCACCTTTAAATCTGTTGGCCTTGATCGAGGTGTGAATGAAACTTCGCATACCCTGTAATTACGTGCCGCACGTTGTGTCGGCAGGTGTCAAAATAATTAGGCGCCTACTTAACAAGAGAAAGAGAGGCCAAGCTTTCGCAACGTCCGTCCGCCCAATTACCAATAATTATCGTCAACACCTTGCACTAAAGCTGTCAAAATGTTCGCGAGTCGCGGCCGTCATGCAAAATGGCAATTGGCAATTGGCAATTGGGCAACAGACAGCCGAAAACAGCAAAATGCTCTGCACAGTGGAACAAAGCTGAAAAATGTTTGACAAACTTATGTTCCACAAGGACCCACAGATCCGTTGCTGACAGTATTTCTATAACTGTCTCATAGATTCGGAACTATTATCTTTTACTTAGTCAATGTATCAGTGCATTTCGCCACACTGTGCCACGCAACACTAATTACGTGAGCTCAGCTCAGTCAGTCATTCGAGCATTCATTCAGTCAGTCAACGTCAAACGAACTGCAGTCGAAAAATATATATATATTTAGCAAGTGTGAAGGTGATAGCCGAGCTCCTCCTTCATTAATCATTCGCCTGTTAACTTGGCCACTCGCTCGCCTTGACAGACCCTTGGCAACTCCAAATTCGGCAGATCTCAAAGGTCTCTTACAGACAGAGACTCAAATGACTGCCTGCAGTTTGCTAATCAGCTATAAACAGGCTCGAAAAAGGTCGAGGCGAAGCACAAAGCATGTGAAATAATGCGTAATTTTGGTCAGAATAGTTTAGCTTAATTTGTTTCTTGTATCAGGCCATAAGGGCTTTGTTGAAATGTATATAGAAAGGCAGCAATGGCTCTGATCAAGTATATATATATGTATATGTACTTGATCGTAATCAACAGGTCAAGACGATTCATAACATTGTCCGTTCATCCGTTTGAATGTATGAACGGATTAATCAAGAAACCTCGTGAAATTTTATTCTTAGCCACATTTGTATTGAATCTTCGATATAATTTTTAAAATAAAATTTAGAATAAAATTCGTATAATAAAATTCGAAGGATGTTAGCTTATTATGCTAAATTTCATTCATTTAAAACATAATTTAATACGCTTCTTCTAACTTCTTTTTATAAACCCAAACGATTGAAATTAGGAATTCAGAGTATATGGGATTTGTGAGAAATTATTTAGCACACAGATCCTCTTAAGTACGACGTGATGAGTAGGGCTAGCCATGTTCATCTGTCCGTCTGTTTCAGTGATCTCATTAACCAAAAGCTAGAACCTTTAAATTTGAAATTTTAATTTGTGTATTCCATGCGCAGCACGAGCTTATCGAAGTTTTCGATAACTATATCGATTACATCGATTAACTCACATTCTTTTTTGAGAGTATCCAGAATACTGCAACGGATTATATCTAGAAGAAATCAGTCAACAATGAACTTCCCCTATTAAAGCTCTTTAGCGCATGATCAGGGTATATCCTCGTCGAGCAGTCTCGACTAGCCCACTCGTTCTTGTTGCTTGTGAAGTCCTTGAAAGCAGAAAAAATATCAGATAAATTATTGGGTGAAAAAGAAAACCTGAATATCACAAGCTAAATTATGCTCTATATCTGTAGGGCGCCGTTTCACACTTCAAAGTGGTGCGATTTGTGAGTTCGTAAACAATGTAAACCATGCGGATATTACGATTTTGGGCAAGTGTTTTTTTAATTGGCTCCCGGCGCCAGACCAAGGATTTCGTATAAAACGGTTTTGTTTTGAGCCTTTTTAATTAAACAATATGCGAAACCCATAATTACGGGGCGAGCGAGAGAGAAATGAAACACGGCTTCCTACGGCCCCGTTGAGAGCGGCTTCTGTTGTCGGCAAAGGTGGCAGTTCCTGCTGGGCAGCCAACGAATTACAGTTAACGCCTAGAAAGGCTGTTGCCCAGAGGCGTCTACCCAGCCAGCTTCACGCAGCGTTAAATGGAGGCCAATCAACAAACTCAGAGCTGCACCTGCAGCGAGCAAGCGCCCAAATGAGTCAGGAATCGGAGAGAGACCTTCGACTGCAGCTATGCCGGTGACTTAGGAGTGTGTTAGAAATTATATCAAATGATATGTTTTAAGCGCTCCGAAAAGACTTTTCGTACTCTCATTTGTTATTTATGGCTTCCTGCTCTGGCCACCTTTTGCCTTTTGCCTTCTTGTCTTCGTTTTTATTTTCGTTTGGCCTGACTTGCAATTTGAACGCGTGTTGCAGGTGTAAAATATAATTTTAAAAATTTGGTTTGTTTTCTTTTTCTGTATATGTCTACACATATATACATTGGCACCTCTGTAATTGAGTAGGTGTGACTGAAAGCATTAATCAGACGTGTATTGGCAAATGCCAAGAAACAATTGTAAGCGTATAATGTTTGATCTCGAAAATTTTAAAAACTGTAGGAACACACTCTGAGATATATCTTCGTGCTTACCATACGTGTTCTATATGCTAGATATTTTTATTTTTGTATTATATGCCATATCCTTATTAATGGTCAATTTTAATATTTTGACTTTCTTTACCAGTATGAAGGCCGCATAAACTAAAGCAGCCATGTGCAAGACTTTTGGGTATTTGCTAGTCGGACACTCCCAACGACAGCATAATATTTGCAGCCTAATTAAAAGTCCGCATATTGTTAAAGGCACATCAAATGAAACTGTTTGAGTAGTTTATTCAATGCAGAATGACCGTGGATGGATATTTATATGTGACTGACGGCGTGTTTAGATTCTAATAAAAAAAAGTTATTAAATTAAATAATTAAGAGCAGATATTTGATATGTTAAAGATAAAAATATATGAATAGACCAAGATTTAATTTTACTCTTTATACAATGATTATTTCTTCACTGGAAAATAACCAAAATGTTCAATCACCAATAAATATTATTTAGCAATGCTAAAAATCATGAACACACACTGTCAATTCAATTGGAAGCTTTGCCACACACCAAAATACAATAATATTGGAGTTCATAATGTGTTAGAGGTCCAAACAAATCTCCCCCCAAAAGAAGCGCGTATTCAAACATTGTCAAATGAAATAATAATAAACAAGAGAGATGTGTATACAAACACACGCCTTAAATATTTCTAGTAAATCATGTGGTCATGTCGCTGTCCTGGCGGATTCCACGAATGCCCGAGAGAAAACAGTGCTCAAAGATGAGGAAAACTTACATAATAATTGATGACGTTGGACACACGTAGTGTGTGCGTGTGTGTATAAATAGATAGAGAGAAAAACAACAATGGGCAACTATCTAATGATCGATATCAGACAGAACAAAAACCTGAGGAGATATAGACAATGTCGCTCAGCGCTGAAATTTGCCTTGGCGGTTGGTCTCGGGGCCAGGCCTCGAAATTTGTTTTGGGTTTGGGTCCACGCACTCACGAATACGTGAGTCAGGCCCCTTTCGTTGACAAAGAGCCGTTGACAATGGCCTAAGACAAACGCAAAAGGACATAGACGCCTGCTGATGTGAATCTAAAAACGCACACGAAATTTATTGAAAGAGAGAAGCAACAACAACAACAACAACAACAAGCAGCAGCAGCGGCAGCAAACAATTTGTGGTTATCCGTCGAAACAGGTAGGGCCCTACCTACCTAGTTGCCCAAATGCGATTAGGATCAACTGAGAGAGGCTGCCGCGACAACGGCGACGTTGCTCTATGTCATCATTACAGAGCGTGGTTAGAACTGAGGAACACTCAAGCTTGAGCGTGGACAAATATCAATTTACGACCTTAAATACACCGTATCATTGCAATCGAACTTAAGTGTTTTTGTGTCTTCCTTGACATCGAGACGCGCGAATCTGTTCCAAGGATTTGCATCACAGCTGCTCGATTACAGCTCATTTGACAATTGTTTTCAGCCGGCATGCTTTGAAGCATTGTTAGTGCCAGTAATTGGTTAGATAGGCAGATGTCTTGTGTCTTTGAGTGCCGAAAGAAACTATTTTACATAGGCTTTTACTTTAATTTTTTATCTAAGTTTCTCTAGAAAATCTGTGGAGCTATTGAAACTAGATAGAGACTTGCATCTGTCATCATATATCATCATATATCATATATATACATCAAGTATACAGCAGAACTTTCTCTTTCTTCCTCTGAAAAGACGCTTTTACAATTTCAAAAAGTTGTAGAAAACTTTGTTTATAACCTGCAGAAAATGCTTTTAAATAGTAATCAGAGTTGAGCTGCTTTTCATTTAATCGATGCAAGTTCAATCAAACTATTATCTAAAGTTCTTCAACGGCTCTACGCTGAGCCTGAGTCGATCAAATAAACATTTAAAAAAATGCTATTACGTGAGGCATGCAACACGTGCCCCAGGATTTATGAGTGGGCCAGAGTTTGCTCGCTTTATTATGCAGGCTGCACCTGCAGCTGCAGAAGAGTGAACATTCTCAAGTTCTCTGCCGTAACGAAGTAAATAGTTGCACGCGCTGCGCTCTCAAGTATCTCATAAGTAGCAAAAGGAAGCACTTGCGCCCAGGCAGTACAGCTTAAGCTGCCGCACACACTGCGCACAGTTCCCTCCAGTCGGGCGCTGTCGTCAATAATAAATAAATATATTCTTCTGCTGCGGTATGCCACACAATTGAACCAGTCGAATGTCCTTCTAGTCGTATAAATAAGCAGCAAGCAGCGGTAGGAGAAAGCAGCAAAAGCATGGAAAGCAATGAATGAAATGCCTGATCCACTCGAAGGCTTCGTTAGTGTATTTAAAAGCATTTAAACTTGTCGCAATCGATTGCATAATACTTCTTCACGGTCTACAAATAGGTAAATTTATTGGAAAATCTATATTAGCAGCTTATCACGCCGTGTGTCAAAAACTTTTAAGTTGCTCTTACCAATCTATAGCTCTATAGTTTCTCTGATTTGCGACGCCATCCAAATTCTGAGTCATCTAGCTGTAAGCTCTAGAGCACAGATGAAATCAATATACTCCTTGAGCTGCGTGAACGAGTATAAAAAGATGAAATCGTATGGCAAAGAATAGAATTGTGAGCTAACCCCTGATACGCCTTTGTCAACGTACTAATGACGACACAGATTTCATATCTTGATCAACCGGTCGCAACCTCTAGCCATGTCCTGCACGACTGCGGCAACCCCTATAAATTGAAGCACATGCTTAGGCGCGCACTGCAGAAGGCTATTAACATTCAGGCAAGTACTCTGAGCTGGCGATAGTCAACACTGGACTCTCATAACTCAAATGCATGTCCAGCGTGCAGTGGAGGCGTTGGCAACGACAAGGACGACAATCAACGACAACAACAAGGACTCCTATCGATAGCATTTGATCTTATTTACTGGCTTAGGCGACTCCTTAGCTGGCTTTGCTTAACGAAGGCGTACATTTGACTACCTACTCAACTACTGTTTGCTAACCACCTGTATAGTGGTTGCCAACTGCATCTGCGTCCGCTTATTAAACTCCTTTCAACTTAACTTATTACATTTTTGTGTTGTTCATTGAATCTTATCTTTATTTTCTATGGAATTAAAGGCAGCACTGAAGAACTTATCGATCATATACAAAGTTTGAGCAACTCTACAACAAACACTCTTTTCATTAAGTGAATGTGTATAAAAAACTAAATTAATTTATTGTGAATAAAAAAGTTTTATTACTTTGTTGAAAGTTCAAATGATATGCATTTTTATAGGTTGAAAGTTTAAGACAGTAAGAACAGATCCTCAATATCAGCAACTTCCATCAACTCTGCACTCTTTTGGACGCAAATATTGAAACACCCGAAAGCAACTAATAAATAAAATAAAGGATTTGAAAGTAACAGTCAACCATGTTCTCGTTAAGGTTACTAGATAATGAAACTAGAGGGGAAATAAGACTTTGATAGATTCGATCGTTAACATTCATATGCTTAGGTTAACTTACTCAGTTGCTTGTATTAAATCACTGGGCTTATCAAATGTTGAAATAGGGTTTCCAATGTGGATTCATATGCCATCACCATGGACGCCGGAATAGTTGCCGAGTGAAAGCAGCTTTTAATTTTCCTCCTCGCTTTCGATTTAAAGTCATTATAATTGGCTATAAATACGTATCATTTTGATCAAGAAGCTTAATGGAAAAATCGTATCTACTCTCATTTGTAAGTTGATATACTTTCTCCAGTCCTAGCCAGAACTTTAATTTCAAGTCGCCAAATCCCTATTTATATTCCTCTTGAAGTCCTCCTCCCTACCCATGCGGCGTTGTATTATCATCCCATCAGAATCGTATATCTCCAGCATCTTTTCTGCAAAAGAACACATTTCTCTTGTTCGTATAAGATATTCTGATTTGGTGCCACCTGTTGTCAAATTTTGGAACCTTCACCATCTCTCTTTTCAATGTTGGAGTCGAGTTCGATTCTAATTAGATAAATGATATAAGATGAACATATAAGAACATACAATATGTAACTGGACTGATAGAGATATACGAATTATATTTAGAGAGAACATTTTAACCAATTGTAGAGCAAAAATATATAATATAAATAAGTTTATTGCTTCAGGCACATCATTAGACTGCTGATAAAAACTGAGCCCATTTCTCATCTGCTTGACTTGCTGCAAGCCAACTAAATGTCGCATGCTGCATGGGAAACATTTTATCACTTCACTCAGACCGTATAATTTAACGTAAAATCTGTGAGGCCAAGCGAAACACAACAGCCAAAGGAAAGCACGGTGGGGCACGAGTCACAACTGCATCTGGGCTGCCACAAATGGTGGCAACTATTTGCACAGTTGACTAACAGATGCGTTTCTCCTACTGCAGCTGTTGTCTTAGACACGCTGCAGACTTAAGTGTAAACACAGCGACAGATATAGATACAATAACGATTAAGAATTGGATGCATTTAGTTTTAGAGATACAGATACAGATACAGATACAGATACAGATACAGATACAGATACAGATACAGATACAGATACAGATACAGATACAGATACAGATACAGATACAGATACAGATACAGATACAGATACAGATACAGATACAGATACAGATACAGATACAGATACAGATACAGATACAGATACAGATACAGATACAGATACAGATACAGATACAGATACAGATACAGATACAGATACAGATACAGATACAGATACAGATACAGATACAGATACAGATACAGATACATACAGATACAGATACAGATACAGATACAGATACAGATACAGATACAGATACAGATACAGATACAGATACAGATACAGATACAGATACAGATACAGATACAGATACAGATACAGATAGCCTTACCAACAGCCCAAACAGAAAATAAAAAATCCAAATCGATGTTTGGAGTATTACCTAAGCGCGACTTCCGTTCTACGATGTTTCCGTTAAACTTCACGCGGGGCAGAAAAGTAAGATTTATGTGTTTACTTTAATTCGTAATATTCGGTTTGTGGTCCCTCGCTCACTCGTTCTTTGGGCTGCCCTCTTTTTTGGGTTTCGGGTTCGAGGTGTGTCTGTATTTTTATTTGGATCACTTCAAAGTATGCCGAAATTATATTTTAGTTATTTTTCCATATTTATTTTTGTTATCATGGATCCCGGCTGCAAGAACAACAACAACAAAAACATATAATTAGTATAATTAACGCTTTTTGGCTGAGTGCGTGCAGAAAATTGTGTGTGAAAGTGCGTGGCGCTCTTCGAATATTTTCTTTTCCATTTGTTTTTTTTAGTTTGCTGTGTTCTAGCTATTGTTGTTGTTGCCTTGCAGTTCATTCAACTGATTTATGAGCCAGTTGGCTGTAGATGCAGTTCCGATTGACTGCGAATGCGAGCCAAGGCATCACATCAGCTCCTCTCGTGTTAATTTGTGAAAAATCTTTGTGAGCAAGCCAAATGTCTGCGGAGTACTCACTGCTAGAGGATGCAGCAAGTACTTGTAGCTGCCAGCCAGCTTGATGAATATTTAGATTAATGGACTAAGATAACACCATTTATCTATACACACATTTATATATCCGTATATACTGTTATCTGCATATATATCACTTTAATTAGCTTGCAGATGTGCTGCAGAGATTGCAGAGCGTAAATTAGTTGAATTGATTACTTTATTTGTAATGCTAATTGGACTCTTGAAATGCATTTTATGTGCTAAAGCAACAAACTAGTTTTTAGTGTTATTATTTTTTGTGGATAATTTTGGATTACAATGTCGCCAGAGCCCCTTGAAAATAAGTGAATCATTTGCTTAAAATTACTTGAGCACCACAGCACTAACTAAAGGTGGGCAATAATATGAATTTATCCCCTGAGCTGTATTTAAAACGTGAACTGCTTTATTCTATTTCTGCATTTGTGACTCTATAGTAAGTTATTTGACTGGCTGCAGGTAGTAGAGCTGCTTACTGTCGGTGGTGTACTTACTTACAGAGGTTACGTGTCATCGGATTAAAGAGATATACATACAGATACGTGTAAATGTGAGTGCAAGTGTTTATGTATGTCTGCCTAGACATAAGCTGGCATGTTAAAAGAGGCAAATCAGCCGAAGTACACAGGGTATCCTCTAGTCGTGCGAACGATGTAACGCTATGAAATTTATGATGTGATGCAATCCAATTGATGAGAAAGTCTGTTTTCTGTTTCCCAATTCCCAATTCTGTTTCCCAACTCCTACTGTAGCAGCAGAATTAGTGTGAGGCTTGAAGCTGGTATAAGATTATTGTAAAAATATAATCCGAGCAATGTTGCATCTTAGATTTCTGGCTCTATTCCAAAATTCTGACTTTGTAAGAGACGAAGATAGCTGTTGCCAAAAGAGTCCTGAGTTTTGCTGACTAAGAGCGAGATGGCTATTGAGGCTATTCGGCTACTGTCTTTATGATTGTCAGTAGACGAAGAGAAGGCGACTAATAAGTGACAGCCTGATAAAGCATATAGTGAAGCAAGCGCAAAATTATTATGAAAGGTGAACCAATTGGTACAATCTTAATTTATTTATTTTATATAATTATTTATAGATTATTCTAAACCTCAGATGACAAACTTTGACTTTAGAATAAGAGTAACCTCGAGTCACATTCAGACTTGCATCTCGCAAATTGTATGCAATTTAAGCTGTTTATTTCGTAGTTGCATTAACTCAACTGAATTAGGATTACATTTTCTCAGCTACCGTTGAGTTGCCTGTAGTTATATACTTCTGCTGCTATATTAGCCATGTCTTGCATAGAAACGCCCACACACGAGCGACTTGTTTACCACATCAGATCTAATAAAAATCATTTATAGCTATCAATTGTTCGCTTGTGACAGACAGACAGGCGGAAAGTGACACCAAGCTGGAGTTTCAGGCAGACAGAGAACTTGAAAGTTGAAGCTGGGTGCGAATGTAACAAACATATCGTTATATTATGGACGCAAAAAACAGCTTTGTAATGGCTGCAAATATTTTTTATCGTTACGATTTTAACTGACATTCATCTGTCCCACTTCCACCAGCCTCGCATACACCTCGAGCGGTTGTTTGCTGCGTCTTTATATTATTTTTTTTCGCTTCTGTAAGTGATGAAAAGAATCATTTCGAGCGTATCTGAATGAGCCAGGACCACGTGCTGACGAGATGGAGATGTGCTGCGCACACACACGCAGATAGAATGTGTTGTTGTTGCAGTTGTTGTTGCTATTTGGTGTTTGATGGTGGTGCTGAAGCTGCTGTTCGGTGGTGCTGCTACAGCAAGTGCAAGTGTCAATTACAAACCATGTCAAAAATGTCATTCTTGTGAGTGACGGACTATGGTAGAGGGGCACAACAAAGTCTGAATGCAAAGAGGTCACATACCCTGTAAAATTATTTTTATTAAATTATAATTATTTTATCATGTTACGCTTACTTTTCTTCAACACAATTTTGGAGTTAAGCCTTTTGAAATGGGAGTTTTGTAAAGTCATAAAATCTTTGTTTGAGTTCCATTATCATTTCTCAGACATGCCTCACCATTGGTGCAGGGTATCTACTCCATCTGTGTCTTCTTCGTCCAGTCTAGCTGGATTTGCACCCCCACATGGCTGTACCAGCAGCACTGCCCTCATTCCCAAGCCCAATCTCCTGATGCTCATTCACATTCTCATCGACACCGACAAGTTTGTCCCTGTCAGCGCGTAGAGTTTATTACATCAATTTCTGTGTGTGGCTGTGTGTGTGTGCGCTGCCCTCTGCGCCCCTGAGCTTGTCTATGGGAAATTTGATACAAATGAGTTTTCACACTTTGCGTACGCACACACACCCACACACATGTCGCATTTGTATCTGTCTATGTATCTGTATTCTTGCATCTGCAAAGCAAATGGATATCTGTAGAGCGTATCTGGCGCGCATTCCCAGTATCCTTTTCCATCAACGTGTAAATTGTGGCCTGTCAAACTTATGACACTCTGCGTTGATATGTTCGCGTCCCATTTGCTTACTGGCCACAACGGCAGCAAAAATCCATAAATCGCTATGTAAATTTTAAGTACAAGCATATTTACTTGGGGTATGTATATATATATATATATATATATATATATATATATATATAATTAGAGTATATTTAAAGTATATATAATTAAAGTATATTTAAAGTATATAATTAAGTATATTTTTATATATAAGTTTAGTTATAAATTAGATTACTTTAAAAATTACGTGTGGCTTTGCTCACTTTAGCTGATCTGAGAGAGAAAAAGAGAGAGCAGGACACGCACAAGATGGTGAGAGAGAGAGAGAGAGTGAGATACACCCACGGACAGCGATAAAGAGAGAGAGAGAGTGAGATACACCCACGGACAGTGATAAAGAGAGAGAGAGAGTGAGATAGGCAGATAGAAAAGCAGAGAGGGACAGAGAAAGAGAGAGAGAGGGAGACACAGGCATCCACAGATATACACAAAAAGACAGAGACATGGGCAGAGTAGGAGAACGATAGAAAGACAGACTTAAAGAGAGTTAAAGAGAGAAAATACACCTAAAGATCGATTTAGAGAGAAGCCAACACAGATAGAAGGAGATAGAAGTAACGTCCGACAGAGACAGACAGCACACGGCAAGGGAATTAGACTCACAGAAACAGACAGAGAAAGCGAGAGCATGTCACATAAATATTTCTCATCTTCATGACTGTGGCGCACTCAAATGCAATTAATATTTGTCGCCTTCAATCGACGTTGGGTATTTTCTCTTTAATTACAGCTCTCAGCTGATACTACTGCCCAGTCTCGTTCTACTTATTCTGCACTCCAACGCCGTGACCTTTGAGGCGTTTTTCAGCTGAAATACTTTCATTGTAAAATGTTTCATTTCTTCCTTAACACCTTGATACAAAGATATAAACATTAAAGGGTATTTGCTGGAAATGCTGATTTGTTGGCCCCTTTGTTGAGTCTAAGACTCGACTGTTACGAGTCAATGAGCAGCTGCCAGCAGCAGTCGCTTGGCTAAACTGACTGTTGCTGTTGCTGTTGCATTTGCTGTGCCTGTTCCCAGCCCTCACAACGACAACAACAAGAAGAGTAAGAACAACATTGTTGGGCCATGGCTTAGCACGTTGACGCGCTGCGTTGGCTTTATATATTGGTCAGTTAAGACGTGTCACTGGGCACGCCCCCTGTCGGAGTCTCTGAGTGTAGCCAACCCTAGTGAATGGGCCAACACACGCACACACACCCAGGCACATGCATTCGAAAAAATTTCACGCATCAGTCGGTAACATGGCCGTAGGTGAAGGCTCGAAACTTGCGCAATTAGAACGCCATTAAAAGGGGCATAACAACAATGTTGCTGCTGCTGCTGTTGTTGTTTTTGTTGTTGTTTTTGTTGGTGCTGCGAATTTTCGAACCTGTAGCCAAGCTGGCAACGCCCCCATTATTCATGCTTTCAGTTCGCCAACTGTCCAGCTGGCTGAAAGGCGGCTCGGCAGGAGAGGGGCCAAAGGGCTGCCTGCTAAATGGAGATCGATGGCTGAGCGTGGTCTCATTAATCAAATGACAAGTAAGCGCTGGCCGACTCACTGACTGCACTTCATGAGTGCACGAATGAATGACGCGACGGCTAACCCACCGCTCACTCTCACGCCTGCCCCTTGGTCCTCGCCCAAACGCCTTTCATATGCACCTGAAGCTAAAGACGCGCGCAGGCGCAAGCGCTTTCCAATTGCAACGAGTCAGTAAACCGGAAATGTAATGGCTGCTGCAACGTTTCGATCAATAATCAGCTACACACACACACACACGCGTCTTAAGTGAATTTCGCTTGCTGAATAAATGAGCAGCAGTGCGAAATGCCATATGCGGCTTTTGGTCTTTGTCTCTGGCACTGTCCTAATTAAGGCCATAGCTGTTACCAACATTCTGCTCAGCAATATTATTAATTATTTGGGCGGCATATGGAAGCCTCTACTTTAGGGCAAAGCTTTTTAACTGGAATCAAGTATCTTGAAAGCTATGCGAAAAGCATGTAACTTTTATCTTGTTGAAGCAACAGAATGCAACTCTCTGTGCTTGATGCAAATGCAAAAATAAATACATTTTATTTGTGGCTTATTATTTTAAAATATATTATTATATGTGTTAAGGTATGCATCTTACTAACAAACAGGTGGATGAGGTTAGATCGACGTAGCTGACGCCCATTTGCCTTCATTTGTCTGTTACAAGCGAAAATAAGATTTTTCCATCGCTTAGCTAATCGAAATTATTAATAAAATTTAATTCAATTCTTAGTGTTTATATGAAAGCTCTCTGTGAGCACTGCCCGACTGGGAGAACGATTTTTATTCATAATAAATAAATAGACTCAGCTCATCAACCGATCAAGAATATATAAACTATGTGGGGTCTGCCATAGATTCTTCTGTCTGTTAAATACACTTCCACAAGGCAGGTTCTAAAGATGAATAGTGTTGGCTTATGTCAGTAGAGAGTGTTAAAAAGAACTTTTAAAGCGAATTACTGCTAGTTCATGCTAGTTTCAGTGTTGCTTATAAATGCTTTATCTACTAACAGTGTTGCTTAATGCAGAAACTCCTACCGAAAGAGACAATTGAAACAGACTTTAAAGAAAGCAATAGTATTTATATGCAGTTGTGCACACTCCAAAACAGTGTTGGCTAACACGAAAAGCCCTTCTTAAAAGCTATCAAGCTGAAAACAAAGTAAGCCAGCTAACTGTAAGAGAGCGACGCACTTATCAGTCGGTTGTCAATGTCAGGTTTAAGTGCATACACTAATATTTTCACATTTCAACTCAACCGCTAGAGATATTTAGAAATTCGTCAAACAGGCTAAAGATAATCAAAACAAACAAATATGTCACACAAGTGAGTGCCACAGAAATTATTTATATATTGCTAACTAATAGATCTGTCATATATACACGTGTTTGTATATAAATATATATGTATGTGTGTGTACGGAAATACATATATATCTATATACGCATCTGTGTGTACGTATGCAGCAGTCACATTGTTATGCCGGATGGCACCTGGATAGGTTGGTTTGTTAATCTGCAGGTAAACACGTTTCTTTGCCGCGTGCCGCAGGAATATATTGAGGACAGATTCAACTTGACTGGCCTCGAGCTGTTGGTGCCCAGCTTCCATCAGACCCTGGATGCCATACTCGACTTGGAGTTCGACACGGAATATGGCTTCAATCCAATGGACGCGGACCCCGAGTTGACGGCCCAACTATATGGCCTGATCCACGCACGCTACATACTGAGCACGCGAGGCATCGAAGACATGTGCCTCAAATATCAGAGTGGCGATTTCGGAATGTGTCCGCGCATCTACTGCAACGGGCAGCTGGTGTTGCCTGTCGGCCTATCCGATCGCATTGGCGAGTCGCATGTGAAGGTCTACTGTCCGCGCTGCAGGGACGTCTATCAGCCGCACCCGCGTTGCGCGCTCCTCGATGGCGCTATGTTTGGCAGCAGCTTTCCGCATATGTTCTTTATGCAGATGCCGCATCTCTTGCCGGATCCCCCCAAGGAGCAGTATACGCCACGGTCAGTCCCCGTCTTCTCAGCTCGCCAAGCCGTTATATATTCAAAGCATATTCCTTTGCAGCATTTATGGCTTCAAGCTGCACAATACAGCCCTGCTGCCACCTCCAGCCGAGGCCAACGCTAACTCCGTCTTCAGCAACAACACCGACAAGATCAATACGGACAACATCATCAACAACAGCAACAACAACAAACCCTCAACAACAATCCCAATGGTGCCCCCAACCACTGTCAAAATAAGCCAGAACAGTTCTCCGACCATTCGTCCGCCTATGCGACGCTTTAACTTTACAATTAATTAAACTTCAAATTATATATTTGCTAAATGTACAATATTTAACTATACCTAAATCTTTGAAATTATGCTTGAAATTATGCTTGCAACTGACAAATTAAAAGTTATCGAAAATGTTCTCCATTAAGAGAGAGAGAGACTGATGGAGAATGAGAGAAAGGGGTGATAGAGAGATAATGCGAGGTAAAGAGAGAGAGAGAGAGAGAGGGAGAGAGAGGGAGAGAGAGAGGGAAAAAGAGATCAAGAGAGAGAGAGAGAGAGAGAGAGAGAGATGGAGAGAGAGAGAGAGAGAGGTGAAGAGAGAGAGAGATGGAGAGAGAGAGAGAGGTGAAGAGAGAGAGAGAGAGGTGAAGAGAGAGAGAGAGATGGAGAGGGACAGAGGTGGAGAGAGACAGAGATGGAGAGGGAGAGATGGAGAGAGAGACAGAGAGAGATAGAGCAATGGATAAAGCGATAGATGTAAAGAGTGAGAGATGTAGATAAAGAGAGATGGAGAGACACGATAGAGATGGATGGAGAGTGAAGTGGAAAGAGAGATTGAGAAATAGAGATAGCGACAGAGATGGAGACAGAGAAATAAAGAGAGTGAGTTGCGGAAAAAAAGATGGCGGGAGAGAGATGAATAGGTTGACATGAAGAGGGAAAGATCAACAGAGCGATGCCGAGAGTAAAACGGAGAGAAAGATGAAGAAAGATAGAGACTGAGCGATGGATAAGTCGAAGGAAAGATAGGGCGGAATATAGAGCGGTAGAGAGAGAGACCGAGACACAGACATAACTAGACATAACAGACATAGCTATGCTCATCCTCCTGATGAATAATACAAAATAATGTTTGAGTTTCGCTTCGCCTTTATCTGGCTGCTACAGAAAAATTAAAAGGGATATGCTAGAGCTCTACTAGGGCTAAATATATTTGATTTTAAAGTCCTGCTAACATGTGACGATCCATTAGTTATATATAAGCAGCTATAAACTCAGAGTCCAATTGCAATAAATGCCGATGATATTATACATGTGCTCCAATGGGAGCAGAGTTTCTTTCGAAGTTAACCCCGTTCCCAGGGTGTAACCGAAACGAAACTCGAAAATTTGTTGAGGAAAAAAGTATTTGCACAGTTGCATTGATCTGTAATTGACTGGAGGGCATATCTAAGCACTAAATCATTGCTAGCTGTCTCGATTAATGACAGCTCATGAACTAAGCCACAACTAAATTGTGGTTAACTGTGCTGCCTCCTGTACCATCTCGGCTGGCAACTGGCAACTGGGTCCTCAATTGTGCCACAAACATGCCCAGTTACCCACTAACACACACACATACACACTTACAGAGCAGCTGACAATTAAGATGCACATACATAGATAAAAGCAATGCAACCTGGCAGCGAATCAGCAAAGTGTTGTGCCTCTTGGTGCACCTTTGTCCCAGCGAATACGCAATTTGGGCAAGCTGACAGCCGACTGAGGCGGATGTGGCAAACGGGGCCGAGAAAGTAACGGCAACGACAACGGCAACAACAACAACAACTGCTGCAACTGCAGCAACGGCTGCCACATGCAACCAGCTCTAACAACAGTTCGTGTTGCCTGTGAAAAATGCGCAGGCGCACCTTTCGCCAGCTACAGGGACAGTCAAGCGACAGACAGGCAGCCAGCGAGACAATTGTCGCCCCGTAAATCGTGTTATTCCCTGCCTGCCAAACTCTCCAATGAAAAGTTTGGGCTTAATGCTCTGGCCCTGGTGGGCGTTCAACATGTTTTCCCATTTTTTTTCTGTTATTTTTAATTGATTTGTTATTGTTAGCGCGCATTACTCATACGCGGCGTGCAACGCTTGGAATTTGCCGCCCAATTTTCCGCTTGCCACTTAAATGTATTGAACCAGGCTCTGTGCACAAATGTTATATTATTGCCAAATCATTAACTCGACCACTCGAGCATCTGGTCAGCTCACAACTGTTTCCCCTTATATTTTGGCGTTTGTTTTTTTTTTTTTGTTTCTTTTTCTTTTTGATAATTTATTGGCGCTCGACTGCAACGACATCAATCACTTTTTCGGTACGCTTTTCAATGCAACTTGGCGCTGAATGAAAACAAATGTTCAATTGCCGCAAAGTATGTAAACTTGTGCAGTTAACTGCAATATTCAGCGGGCATATTGAAAATTCCATGCGGTTTGTAACATCAAGATATATATATATATATATATATATATATATATATATATATATATATATATATATATATATATATATATATATATATATAATATATATATATATATATTATAGATAAAGGTATATAGTTTTAAAAATATTTATCAGATTCAGATTCAGGTTTGTCTATTTAATTTAAGTTTTTTGTATTATTTATTCTGTATTATTTATTTGATGCAACTTACTATCTTACGACTCTGCTTTCTGTCTCTTAGCTAGTTAGGATTTGTGAGACTATATATAAATCAAAATTTTTTTCTTATCTTTTATTGTTTGGGGATTCCCCTGCTGTCCAGAAGGTGTAGTCTTGAGCTGCAAGTTGGCTTGAATGAGCTGCAATCTATCCACGTATGTGAAATAAGGACGACAAAGAGTAAACATTGTTTCATTTTTCATTGGGCTCATCACTCGACAAGGTCACTCAGTTTATCCTTTTTGCAGAAATTTACGATACTACTAATGACACCATGCATGCCATTGAGACAATCCAACAGAATGAGTAATATCTACATATAATCGTAAAATCTTTAAGTGAAATCTTGCATGCTAGTAAATATAATATATTTTAATATTAAATGTTATTTAATTAGTTAATTGTTTTTGCTTCAAATTTAATTTTTCATTTTATGTTTATAAATAATATGTATTTTATATAAATAATAATATTAATATGAAAATAACACTAATCAAAAAAATATATCTCTTAATATTCTTTTCATTTAATTATTTTTTCTTTATTTCCTTTCACTTCTTAGATATGTGAATATTAAAATTGTATTTTTGAAAGAATTAGCTACACAAAAAAATATATTGTTATATTTCTTCATTTAATTATATTTTTATTTATTTTGTTTCACTTCCTAGATATGTGAATATTAAAGTTTTATTTTTGAAAAAATTAACTTCACAAAAAAATATATTATATTATATTATTTCTTTAATTTATTTTTTTTCATTTATTTCGTTTTACTTCTTGGATATGTGAAATTTAAAATATTTTAATAATTAAATATCCATATTTTAACAATGTTCAAAATTTATTTTATGTAGAATTGCTCAACATTCTCTACCCCTTGAACATCCTCCTGTAGTGTATCTTCGTTTTCATTGTTTTTATTTAGCTCAGCTAATGTTAACTCCTCTTGCTTGTTTCTGTTGTTGTCATTGGATATTGTGCTAATGGTTTTTTTTGTTTTTAGGCTGGATTTCAACATTGTTTGTTGGGAGAAGTGGAGCTATCTGTGGAGGCCTATGGAGGCATGTGGAGCTGCTACATTTGCTGCTGCTGGCCGGTTTATTGATGATTGCCTCGTCGCTGACAGCACAAAGGAAACTCAAAGCTGTTGTGATTTGACTTACTGCTCGAGTTGAGTAGCAGCAAAGCAGAAAACCGAAAAAAATTTGCATACATTCGAGTCTGAGGACTTGGCTGACCAAAAATGGCAGCCGCCATGCAAATGCGCTGCTCCTGCCCCAAGCGCCCACTGGCCACTGCCTCAAGGGCTC
Organism: Drosophila hydei; assembly: GCF_003285905.1. Taxonomy (NCBI): domain Eukaryota; kingdom Metazoa; phylum Arthropoda; class Insecta; order Diptera; family Drosophilidae; genus Drosophila; species Drosophila hydei. Next base: position 5,010,249 of record NW_022045656.1, read on the forward strand.
ATAATAAAGTGATATGCGTGCATTGGAACAATGGGAATATAAAATTAGCATAATAAAAGCCAATTCTAAAGATGCTCAGTGCGCAATACTTGACTTCAAAACTAAATGCGACAATGCTTGAACTTCTCTTTCTCCCCCTCTCTCTCTTTCTCTCTGCTGCTGTCTCTCTCTCTCTCCCTGGCTGGGAAAGTGTGTTACGCAGAATGAGTATCTGCAAGTTTAACTTCATGTGTATCCGCATCTGCATCTGCACCTTAAATTGCAGCTGGAATGTTGCGTGCACTGCTGCTGGGTCAGTTTTTGGGCTCGCAGCGCGTCTGAGACATGACACAGTTATGCGATTTATGTAACCCGAGAATTATGTGTCAAAGCTGGCAACAGTGACAATGATGCAGTTTGCTGTCCGTTGCCAAAAAACACCGTTGACAACCACAGCAACAAAATCAGCGCCAAGTGGTTTTCAGTTGAGCTTGTGGCTGCCACGAAAAGCAAATGCGCTGCAAACATCTAAGATTTTACTGAAATAATTGAAGTTTGCCATAGACATAATACAATGATAAAGTTTTAAATTTAATAATTAATTAAAGACGTTTAATATAAATTTAGCTAAGTTTCGAATAATATTTCCTACCACTCCCAAGCATAAAATTCTTAAATTCAACTTTGTCGCATATAAATTATCAGATTATTATATGATTTCGTTGCAGCTATAGATAACGTTCTGCCAAGCTTCGGTCTATTCTGCATTCTGTAGAGTAGCGAAACATTATGCGTAGCAACGCGCTGGCCATCAATGGAGCTGGCTGATGTTGACATTTGGGCCTGAATGCAAGTTGGGCAGGAGAGGCGTGTGCGCCAGATCTGAGCCAGTCCCTGGCGGCTGCCAGCTGCTGGCCTACAATAAAGTCGGGCCAAAATATGGCCAGGCGAAATGACAATGAGCAGTCATTCGGCAACTGAGCACTGGCCAGACGAAAAATGCAGCTCCAAGCCTATCGCAAGACTCTCCCAGCTAACAATACACACACACAGGCACACACACATGTCTGATATGCAAATTGCTTGGAGTGACAAGCAGGCCCGAGACACAGTCGAGGACCCAGACAAGCTAAACTTCAATCTAGTCTAATCTAAAGTGGGTCAACTTTTGGGTGGCGAAAACTATTTGCATGCGAGTGCCATGTTTAATTACAAGCCCCGAAAAGGAGCTCTGCCCATATCAAAACAAAAACTAACTTGGATACTCTACAAAAAGAAGTTTCATCATTTGCTTTGGGCTTTGCCTTTGGCCTAATTAATAGTCGGTCAATTGCAGTTGCATATTAGATGATATCGACGATTCTAGACAATTTGTGTGGGGCACGCTGACCATCAAGGCAGTTGATAACGAATTCCGGGCATGAAGTCGCTCGGTCAATTCATGTGCATTTGAGATGAGATCCGTCGCAACTAACCCAGCCAGTTGAGATGGATAATTTTCTAAAATTAAATGGAGGATGCTTTGGCACGCGTGCTTGTTGTGGCCCAAAGTCTGAAGGCGAGAAAAGGTCCAGAAAAACGGTTTCAATTTGCCTTTCTGTTCTTTGCTCGTTTATGCAGTAGCGGAAATATTGAATTGGCTTGTGGAATGTTTTTATTATACGTTCGCTTTTTGGGTTAAATTGTGTAAGTGTCAGAGGGTCGAGCCACGTCTCGCTACACACTTAAATAGATTTTTGTGGCCCAATCAGGTGAGTGCGATAACGGATATTCAATTGCTCTTCTACTTGCCACGCAACTGGCAATTAACGTGAATATATTTCGCTAAAGGAAAGGATTGCATAGCCGAACCCTAAATACCCTTTTCGTACATATGACCACAGGGTATATAAATTAATTACAGCCACTTAGGCCGGCTTGCGAGGTGGATTTTTTGCTGAGTTTGACAAAGTTCGCTTGTCGCATTTGATAATCATGATATCCATTGTTAGGGTAATGCATAATTGATCTGCCACCGCGGCACACCCATTCGGCAATTCGAAATGCAATTTGCCATTCGCATTAAATTGCCAGCAATTGTCTCCACTCAACTGCGGTGGCAATTTGACAAATTTTATTGTTTAAGCTCGGAAACAAAACGTTATTAATACTTAAATGCAATTCGGCTTGCTCTATTGTGACTGCAGTTATCGTGACTTTAACGAGTGGGCGGCTGGGCTGGTCACCATTTAATGATTCACACGTGACAATCAGCTGCGAGTCGCAACCTTCGTTGCAGTCTCTGTACTCTGCAGTCGATATTGCTGTTGGCTGTTAGTTCTTCGGGAAGTGTTTGGCCTTTCATATGTAATTGAAGATCGCTCTTAAAGAGATGTGATTAAACACCTTTGTTCGTCTAATTATATGTAAAGAATTGAATTTCAAACTCCTACATCAAGGCGTCTCTCTGCCCTCTCCGTATCTTTTTCTCATACATCACGCTCACATATCTTACACCTGTCAAAGCTAACATCAATTAAGCAATTGAAAGGGTATCTGAGCAGCGGTAAGGCAAACAGCAACGCCTTCTGCAGATATTTCCATAAAATTTAACAATAACTGCACGACTTTAACTTTTTATCACAGCCTGTCAATAGCAGCGCGCGCTGGCAAAATATGATAAATCAATATATAGTGCGCTATAGCTATATACATATATATATAGGTAGCATTCAGAGTCGGGCAAGCATGTGCGATATATAAAAGTCGGTTGTCAGTTGCGGAGCTCCACCTAGGCCTCAGTCATGGGCTAAGTGGCTTTTGGCAAGGTGTGAAGAGTGGGTGGGGCGGGTAGAGGTGGGCGGATATTTTTGGCCTGACTCAGCTGTAGCTGTGGTGCGCCTGCTGTGCAGCGGTTGCTGCGGCTTTTGTTTCTTGGCGCTTTGAATGCATTACATAACACCTACGCATTGACATGGCTAACAAAGGGGCGGGGGTCGGGTCTTTTGGTTTATGGTTCTGGTCGCTGTCTCCAGACTCGCTGGCCTGAGTGTTAAACAGCTGTCGACAGTGCTCTATAAATTTCGCTGATTGATTTTTATTGAAACGCGCGCAGCTTGAAGCCCGCTGACAAATCCATAAATTTTTCGCATTTTGTTTTGGAATTTTTGTTGCGTGTTTCTTTTTTTTGGGCTTTTATTTTACATTTTACATGCGGGTTTCGATTTACAACGCACAATTTATGAAGTGACAAAGGCTGCTGCTCGCTGCAGCGCTTAAGCTGAGCTCTGATATATATCAAAGGGTTTTACAACCGGTTGGCTGCCCGCCCTCTCTGCCCTGCTCCGCCCCGTTGAAACGGCTCGTTTTATTAATTTCATGCGCAATTTTTAATCTAGTACGTGATTTAATTCACTGAGGCCAAGGCAGGCAGCTCGACAGCTTCCAGTAAAGCGAAGTCTAAATACAATTTAGTTGCTGCCTGCAACTGCGTCTAGCCCCAAGTTAATTTGCAAATGGGTTTTGATGCCCTGGCAGACATACTTAATCGGGTATATACTTGCACAGCTGTGGCATGCAACATGCAGCAGGCATTCTCAGCTCCACAGTAACTGCTAGCTGGCCATGCCTTTGCAGTGCACTATTTCTTGTTATGGAGACTCAAGACGTCACTGATTGGCCACGTTCGTAAAATTAGACCACGACAGCAACTAACCTGGCTGCAATTCTGTTAGAGGCAGTTTCCCTCTTGCCGTTCCCCTTCCTCTTCCTCTGTCTCTCTCCCTCCCTCTCCCCGCTCTGCACTTGATAAAGTGGTTGCGCGACTTCTAGGCCAGGTCAATTAACGTTGCGCGTAGGTGGCTGCACTGTGGCTACCTGTATTTTCTGCTTTTTCGGTACATATTTGGTCAGATTTGCTGCTGCGACAATTTTTGCTGCGCTCGCTTCAAATCGTATATCAAGGGGTGGGGCAACGGTAGCTGCATGCCATGGCGTGTAGCTGGACACAAATGATAACAAATGCGTTTGGCTGTGCGGGGCAGGGGAAATGTGATTGAGCTACGTAATTTGCATATCAAATTGAGGATAAGCCTACTGATATAAGAGATACAAGAGAAGGGAAGAGAAGAAAGGAGAAGGAAAGAGACTAGAAGATAAAATAATATAATATTACCGAGAAGACGGAATAGATGAAGAATGGATAGTAAAGAGTGAAGAATGAAGAGTGAAGAGTCAAGAGTGAAGAGTAAAGAGTAGAGCGTAAAGTGTAAAGAATAACGAGTAAAGAGTAATGAGTAAAGAGGGAAAAGTGAAGAGTCAAGAAAAAGGGAGAGAAAAGAGTATAGAGAAGAAGAGAAGAAATAATTACAGAATAGTAGAGAAAAGAGCGATAACTGAAGAGAGAAGAGAGAAAAGAGGCGAGGAAAGAGAGCAGAAAGAGAGAACAGAGAAGATGGAAGAGAGATGAAAAAGGAGGAAAAGAAAAGAGTGCAAAATGAAAAGTGAGGGAAGAGAGAGAAGCCAGAAAAAGAATATAGAAGAGAGAAGATGAGGAGACTAAGCAAGGAAAATATTGAGATGAATAAGGATATTAATATAAATATATAGCATATGGATAGATTTTATAAGTGTAATAGAAGCAAATTTTAGCCTTTCAAATTCTGTTCTAAAACTGTATTTTAGGAACACTCTTTATGCAAAAATAAAAAAAATAAAACCGAGTTGTTGCTGGCGCAGCCATATCACTAACCTGGCGCCCAGGTACACAATGGCGAGCAGCACGCGTTGCATTTGCCATTTTCCGTATTCCATTTTCTATTTTCCATTTTCCATTTGGCCATTTTCATGTCAATCTCTTGAACAGTCCTACTCCACATAGCGGTCAAATGCGAATGCATAAAGGATTTTTGTTATTTCCCAGAGCTGCGTGCTGCGCATTGCCCCGAGGCAATTGAGAGGCCTGTTTTCTCTCTATTCCTGTTGTTTTTTCTGATTTTGAATATACTACGTACTACTACTACGAGTGTGTGGGCATGTGTGCTGGAGTATTTGTTTTGTTTGGCTGTTAGCTGTGGACTCGTAACTGAAGAGTGGACCAACTTCAACTTTGTTGGTTTCCAATGTAAGCCTGTTATTGTGCCAAGTGCTGCAATCAGCCACGCTTACAGCAACAACAAAAGCAAACCATTTTTGCGGATGTGCATTTTTGTAGAGCTCAGAGTCATCGTGATGATGACTCGCGTGCTCCGGCTCGTCCTCAGGCTCGTCCTGTTCGGTTGGCCATAAGCGCATCACAACGGTAAATGGCACACGGAACAGCGCAGCAGCAGCAGCACCAGCAGTCAATATGCAGTTAAAACTCAGTTTGCCGCACAGGCAGACCAATTAGAGGTAGAGGGACTGCGATCAAGAGGGAGCGAGAGAAGCGTGGCAACCGAATGAGGCCCAGTTAATGTTAGGCCTCAGTAACTTGTGCTGCTGCCAAATACTCACACTAAACCCTAACGCTCCAGTTAGCCAGCTTTTTGCGGCCCTCGGGGCCCGAATTTTTCGCGCTAATCGAGTTGTTACATTTACGGGCCAACAGTGAAGCTGTTGCGGCTGCTGCCGCTGTTGCCAAATGTCAAGAGTTCAAACGCCTTGAACTTGATGCGAAACGTGGCCAAGATGCAAACGTGAGCCAAAATGGAAACGATGCAAACGTTGCAAACGTCCAAACTGCACTTTATGCTTGTGGCTTTGATACACTCGATCAAAGGTATGCGAGGTCTGGCCGAGTGGCATAGCGTCTTAGCTCTTAGGGCACGCAAATACAAGCATAAATATATTTGATTGTTGAATTATGTGTAAAAGCTCAAGTTATCGATAATACTAACGCCTATCGATTGCCAGATGCATTTGACTTTTGGGTATGTAAATGAGTAAACTATGCAAATATAGTATAATAATCGATTAGTGTTATCTAATATCGATAAATTACATACAAACAGCGACAATCGATAAATTGAAGCAACTATCGATCAGACTTTCATGTTTGGAAAACCTTTGTGGATAGCAAAGTGCTTACGCTGTTCGGTGTAATCCGCTTGGGGTCTGCACCAGGCTCTCTGCCGTGGCATCTCGACTTCTTTTGCGTGGTAATCGCGATCGCAGCGTGCGCCTGCGCAGACGCTAGCAGCGACGCGTCGCGTCGCGTCGTCAGGAACGTCAGCAACGACGGCAGCTTGCAACGCTTCTGCCTGCAGGCTAAGCGACGTCAGCAGCGGCAGCAGCGGCTGTGCACAGCTTGAAATCGCTTTGGCAAAGTAAGAAATCATAGAGCGCAACTATTTCAGCTTATAAATGCTGAAAGGTGTTAACTGAGCGCCCATTTCGCACAGTGTAGGTAGTATGTGCCGCTGATTATGATGCATGATCAGAGACGGACTCAAAGTCAGGGACTGGAGACTCCAGACTGGAGGCTGCCTGCGTGTGGAGCACATGTGGTGCGGCGGCGACAAGTGAAAGAGATGCCGCTGCCATGATGAACTCAAGATTCACAGATGCTGGCCTGCCCTGGCCCAGACATAATGAAAGCCCATTACGTGTCGTCGCGTGAAGAGGCCTTGCGGCCTGTCCGCCTGCCTCTCCCTCTCCCTCCCAGTTCATGGACTTTGTCTAATTACATAATGCAATGCAAATTGCAGTTGCCACGCCCCAGTTGGCCAGCTTAACCTCTTAACGGTCTACGAAACCACCACCAAAAGTAAAGCCAGCCAAAATCATATCATAAAAAAATAGAAAACAATGCAAAATTGCGAAACCCCAAAATGGAAATGAAAAAATGCAAAATCGAGGCCCCATTGAAACGCAAACCTTGAACCGTTCTAAAATGCCAATTATAACTAGCTCAAATACAAAAGTTGACTTTTGACTCCCCCTGACGCGCCCCCTCCTGACTAAGCCTGCTCTGTCTGTTGCCGTTGTTTACTTTTGACTTTTATTTATTTTTTTTAGCAGCCAAAGGTTTTTGAGTGATATTTCCCATTATTCTACTGTCAAAAAATATGATGAACCTGTTAACGATTTATTTGACCAACTCGTACATACCCTGTGAAGGGCTGGACAGAATGTTTACGTTACTTAAATTAGAGTTTGAATAAAAGCAACTCAAATTGAGTTGTAATATTCTTGTCGAGTTCATAGTTCTTGTTTAATATGAGTCTACGGAAAGCATCTTTCTGGTAAAAAGGCATAATAATTATAGTAGAAAGGAAGCTTTTTTGTTAGTCATATTTATTATATATAAATAATATACAGTTGAATCTAATTTAGACAACTGATATAAACTGCTATGAAGCTTGAGTTATGTAAAGCTTTCTTAGCTACGCTTTCATCTTATCGTCAACAATCTAATATATATATATGTATATATAAATATTAAGTATATTAATCCATAATGTCATCTATATATAAACCACATCATCCACATCAACTGTTCGTTTTTGGTTAGTCTTTAAACTAAAATTTTTCTACAATAGCTTGCCATAGCTTAATTACTTCACAGTGAATCAAGCTGTAAATTGTAATGTCAAGAGTGTTCTTTTCCTTATTTTTTTTATATTTTTTAGCTGGCAGTGCTTGCTACCCTGTATTCTGTGAAGCTCTGCAGCAGTTGGTCTAGTAATTGGCAATTGTTTCGTGGCTGTTCCTTTTGTCTTTGGCTAATTGAAGTTGCAATTATTGATTGAATTGAAATTGAAATTGAAATTGATTGGCAATTGGCTTTGGCTGAGGCTGCGATTGCGACTGGGACTGCAACTGCGACTGTGATTGCGACTGAGGCTGAAGCTGCTCGCATTCAATTTGATTGCACCTGCAGCTACACAGGTGAAGCCAACAAGCTGGGTAGCTGTGCTGGAGTCCACAAACTCGATGTAATTCTCACTCATATTGTGTGTCATGACAAAAGTTGCGTGCGTGCCAAGTGGAGGCTCGAGATGAGCCTGAAGAGGACAGAGACGCTGCGCTCCATATGTAACTGATAGCGCGCCACAGGAGCTAGCTGGTTAGCTCTAAGGATGCTTCGGCCACATCGAAATATGTGCGCTAGACAAGTATTTGGCTGTCTGGGCGAAAAGTTTTTCTCAGCAGTTTGCATGAAGCCAAAGTCAAAATTCTTATGTTAATTGTTGGCATCGGTGGAAGTAATAAAACGTTTTTGCAACATTATCAAGTTCAGCAAGTTTCGCAGCATGTCTCAAAAAATCTCCATTGGAGCCGTCAAGGAGGAGTTGCTTGTGCTTAAATAACTGAGTTGCTGCTTTAAAGCATAAGAAATAAAGTGAATTTAATTTATGTTTAATATGGCTAAAAGGGGAATCACGTTGTTGTCTGTCTATCTGTAAACTCAAGTGTAGATATTTGTCATTTCTAAAATATATATTTTTGTATCATTCTATTTGATTTTGACACTGCATCACAGCAATTAGTTAGCTAACTCTTTAGCTGTCTTTTATCGGTTGTTCAATTAAATAAATAATTAGTAGCAATAAAGCTGACTCTTTGGACAGAATATTTTATAACATTAATGTTTGAACAGGATTTAGGCTTAGTGGCTCCCATGACTGGTGCATACAAGGCTCAATCTGGAACACTAATTTTGGCAATGTTCACAATGAATGACAATCAGCGCAAAATACGCACCAACCAGTTTCGGTAGGTGTTTCCACAAAATTTTAATCTTATTTAATCCTTATTTAAAATGCGATAGTTCTGTATATTTACTTACCCATTTAACCATAAACTAAACAAAGTGTAATAAACAATTTCAAACATAGCTGAAAAGCGGACTATGTCAAATCTAACGCAATAAAAATCATCTTTTAGCTATTAAATGAGTGGTATTAAATGAGGTTTGTCAAATTAAAGTTATGAACCTCTAAAAATCCTATATATTAAGTCATTTCGATTTAGAGTAAGTGCAATTTCTATCGTTTATTTATAATCTATTTTTTATGGTTTGCTTTCAGTTATTTCAGAAATTATTCTTAAAATTTTTTTTACCAAATTTTTAGCTTGAACTTTTTCAAATCAAAATTTTTTTTGCAATTTACAGCTTTACTAAATGCTCTGAATTTATTGACTTAAATTAATTATCCTTGAAACGTTTTTAAGGACATTTTAAAATAAATCAACTGAATAAGTTTGAAAAATTATGCAGATACTTTTACATATTTTAAGTATATTTCTATGGTCATTGCTTCATACGTTTTTACTCATCCCATACCAGGTATGAGTAAAGTATACTTACTTCAGCCTTTTACAAATCTTTTCTAATTATACATTTTTTCGTTGAAAGGAATTATACTTGGAAAACCCAATTAAAACCAAACAAACGAACTTCAAAGACAATAAAATAAATGAATAAAACAATTATATATTTATTAATATCATGAACAACACAAATTATCTTATTATATTTATATAAATATATAAATTTGAAAATAAATATTTCGTCATATTGAAACGAAAAAAAAAACAATCATGGCACCTAAGAATCGATCATTTCTGGTTGCAGCTTTATTATATATTATTAAAACGCAGACAGAATATATATTATCTGATTAAAAATACATTAAAGTCTGTTTTGATTTGATTTGCAGATGAATTGCAATTCTCAGAAATTGTATGAAAGAGATTTAAATAATAATTGAAGCTTATGTTGATCACGTTTTGTGAGGCCTTTTGTCTACCTAACTCAACAATTTTTCAACTATATTAAATGGACTTAATGAGCACTCGGAATACAAAATTCTGCTTCAATCATAAATGCTGAGCTCCAACAGCTGCACAAATATTTCGAGTTGGCCTTACGCAATGCCGCACAGCAGCTACACATACATAATCCATGTCGTTGTCGTCGTCGACGTTGTTATTGTTATTGTCAATGGTTATTAAAATGTTTTACAAATGTTTCTGTCCGCAGAGCATTCGAAGGCACTAGAAACTGTGCGCTGACAATCAAATTGCTACGCCACATATGCCATGTGGATTTGGCATGCGGCTCTTGATGCCGATTTACCGATTTGGTAAGCGAAAATCGCGCATACGCCGCATTTGACCCACAAACTGCGCAAAACGCACAAAATCCAATTGGCAAATAAAATTATCAAGTTGATTGGCCGGATTTACCAGTCTGCAAATTTTAATTGCATTTGCTCCATTCTCGTTTTTATTGATATTTTTTGCTTCGCTTTTCGATTAGCTGCAAATTCATAGCGTGCTGCCGTCAATTTGACGATTATGTAGCAGCGAGCAGCGGGCACTGGAAATAGCTTTGATGGACATATGCTTAATCTAACTGAACTGTGCAATGAGGTGATGAGCTTATGCAGCAATTAAAATTACATATCTCTGAGAATTCTTTGCAGTAAATTACATTAATATAGTGTCTAGGAAGCAACGCGAAGCACACATTCGATTCTGGTTGCTCCATTGTCTCTTATATAGTTATCTAATGTCGGCACGCTATTACCATTTGTTAGACTATATATCACTGCAGTCAAATCTGACTGCAGGCTATACAAATTTTGTTGGCAGTGGCAAAAGTGAAAGGATTTCCATAGCTCCCCCTTCAGTTTATTGGCAATTTCTATCGTCTCTTTCGAGTGTCGCGTCTCGAGTTGCGAGTCTCGACGCTCGGCTTGCATGTCAAATTAATTGATTGCTCAGACATTTGGGCCCGACGAGCTGAGCAAAAACGCTTGACGGCAGGTGTCGCCAGGTGTCGACGCTTTAGTTGATCTGATCCCTGGCAGCATTTAACTGCTTGATTGGAAATGAAAAGTCAGCCGCAATCGCTGTGCATGAAGTGAAAGTGAACTGCACTTTGCCTGATTTATGGCCATCCATTCCAGTTGCTTAATCGCAATCGCTGGCTAATCACAGCATTAGCATATGCCAATCAATTAGACCCCTCTTAGCCAACAAATTATCGAATCGAATTTGGATTGCTTGCTTAATGGTTTATTACCACAAGTTGGATGGAGCTGATCTCGGCTCAGATAAATAGGAGATGAGTTCTTAATCATTAACAAAAAACAATATTTTATATAAAAAAAATTTCATTATTATTTCAATTTTTATGATTTATATATTTGTGCTATATAATTTTATTTATATATTAAATATATATTGCTGGTACTATTATATGTTTATATTTTTATTATTATGACATTCGTATATATTAATATAAAAAATTTTTTATTGCAATTAAAAGTTTATTATAGTTCACCTCAACTCAGGAGGGGAAAATATAATAATTAAATAAAATGACGAAAGAAAACGTAGTCTACAAACAGGAATATTCGCCTAAAAGTCTGTACCAAACGTGCACAGAGCAATTCAACAAGAAGAGAAAGTGAATTAGAGAGAAAAGCTTCAGATAGAGTTATAAGAAAATGGCTGCCGTCAAGTAAACATACAGAGTAATTCCGTTAGAGAAGAGAGCAACAGTTGAAATCAAAGAGGTGCAATACATTCAGAAGTTAGGCTTAAGTCATTTGTATATTATATAATAGTAAGTAATAATTGTTTGTAAATTATGTATTATTAAGTAAGCAGAGTTCAAATATTTCTCTGCTTACTGCATAATCGGAGTCGGAGTTATAAGAGCGGGAATATATCTCTCCCTGTGATCACTCTTCCTGTGCTTACTCACTGAATAAGAGCCTTGAACAATTTAAATTCTAGGCGCAAGAATGTTATTGTGACACTTATGAAACCTTTATATCACAGAAAGCCATAAGACGTAGAGTTGTATGAGGAATCTTCTTGCTCTGTTAGAGCTACAATAAGAAGAACTAGCCTTGTGATGTATTCAAATATCCTCAGCTGCTACCTTAGGCAAATTTCATAGCAAGATAATATTGCAATCACTATCACTAACATTGCATCATTTCTAGGCAGCCTCCAATTCTAATAGGCTCCTTTCGTGTTTGTTCTCACTGGCTTTTTAGCTTTTGGTTTTTTTTTACCTCTTTCCAGTAGTTCGAGCAGCTCGTACTGGTTGGATACGGCACTACTAACAGCCAGGCTAATACTTTTCTGCTTAGTTACCGCAGCTCCTATGCATTTAGTCTGCTGGAGCTGTGACGTAGTGTGGTTATTGTTATTATTATAAAATCCTTGTATTATATAATATATGCTCGTAAAAACTATTTATTCATATGATTCAAGTTCAAGCCATGTTATTTTTAATAAAAAATAGATTTTTATGAGAAATTCGCTAGTCTATAACTCATATGGGGAGGGATATATATCTAGGAGCTGTTGGAGTCGCTTAGCTGCTGACGCGGCGCAATTCATTTGAAAACTCATATGGCACATAAATTTTGGCCAGCTTCGGCTTTGGCTCTGGGCCGCATATGTTGGGCGTGGCAGCTGGAGCGCCTTGTGCAGACATTTATTATGTTACAAAGCGAAACGCGTCGAGTAAAGTGTTGCCAGGCTGGCCAACTGGCAAGCTAGCAAACTGGCAAACTGTCGGCGACAATTGCAAACGAAATATAAATTTAATATTTTATAGACACACTCAGAATTTTTGGGGCTCACTGCGTTATAAATGAATGTCAGCGAGCTCTTTTATTTTCGTAGATTCCTTTTTCTCTTATTTTTCTTAGGTAATTTATGATGGAAATTAATATGCGAGGTTTGACTTGTGGGCTTGGGCCTGACGAAAATGATTAGTGAATTTATGTGAAAATTATGCAAACGCGAGTCATACAAATTAATAGGGGACTACGATATGAAATGCCTTCCAGACTTTGTCAACAAGTTTCATTTTGACACTTGCTCAGAAGGTGACAGAACTAAGCTCACGTTCACCATAATTGCTCACGGAATGATAATGCCGCATGTAACCTCATTATTGATTTTCTTTGTGTATATAAATAGTTGGAAATCTCCATGAATTTGAAGAAAACTTTCATAATTGTAGCTATATGCTAATTGTGTTAATGAAAATATATTTATATATTCGTTTACTGCTCTTTCATTTTATTTAAGAAGATTGCCCAGTTAAGTTGCTTTCTTTTTCTCTTTAACATATACATAGACAACCTGCAAGTGAGTGTTAACTACAGGTGGTTCGGAGGACTTTTATTGGTGCAATTTTGGCTTCATTAAAACTAAAGCTCGTACTGCAGTTTAGCCTTAGCTGAGTCTGAATCCATTAAGGACGGTTGCTTTAGCCAGCTAGGGTGTTCAAGGGTTCTGCACCGTAAACAATGGCCAACGCCTAATTAGATTAACCAAGGTTAACATTAAATTTATATATTAAATTACCAACTTATATATACCAACTTTCTAATTGCTTAGCTTCAAATTAAGATATTCAGTAATTGCTTTTACTAAATGCATTTCAATTTGTTTGATAGTCTGTATAATTTGGAATGGATTAATTTTTTTATTAGCCAATTGTACAGATGCAGCTAGTCAGGAATTGTTTAGCGTTTGGTGTAATGCAAATGCAAATGTGTATAACCGGATTTTATAGAAAGAATTAATAATTATAAATAAGTTAAGATGTTTGCAATCCTCTGTTATATTTACTTGTGTTAAATATTGTATAAAAATAATATATGTTATCCTTATATTATATTTATTACTACCATAGGGGTCACATATATTTATAAAAAATATTTTCAGGCATAAGAGATAGCACTATGAGCCTTGCACGACTGACATCCTCTCTAGATGAATTGTATTTTATTCTTAACATTTTCTCGACAGTTTTGCAGAAGCACTCATTAAATTTATTGATAGATAGCTAATTTGGATTTGAATCACTTTTATCGTTGATTTTATTCTGAGATACTATTATGAAAAGAACATTTATTTTATTATTTTACTTGACCAAAATACACAAAATATTGAATTGAAGTTATAAAATAATTTATAGTCAATTCTCCTAAATATAATGTATGTCAATACATTAAAAAATATGAAGAGAGTGGAATTGCCTTAAAGTGAGAAAATTAAATGCTTGAAAATCTTGAATCTTGAGTTCTTGGCGAACTTATCCTGTTTAAGAGTATTAAAAAATGTTTCTACACTGACGAATTGAGTGAATATATATGAGTTTCTATGTGACGTATGTTGTATATTCAGTATGAGGTATAAATACCTGGTTTATTATATATAAAGTCTGTGATCTTGTGATCTGTGCGCAGCAATGCGAAATTAACATAAAATAACAATAAAACTGCTGCGAAAGGCTCGCAGTCGACTTGTCCCTGTTGTTGTTGGCCGCCGATTTTGTTGTCCTTATGACAACTTTGTCCGAGTGGCGCAAAAAGTGTGGACAGCCGCGGCGATAAATCAATGTGGCATTAAAAACAGTTGACGTACTTCTTGTTGATCATTGCTGGAACGATCTGACAATAAATTATTGCATTGGCCTGACAGTAGCGCAGCCCTAATGTAAGAGCCAAAGCCATAGCTGGCTGAGATCGGAGTAGACACTTTTGTTAGCCCAGAGTGTGTCTAGGCTTATCAGCCGTGACTGCGACGTGCCATAAAATTGCCAACTAAAAATTGATAATGATGCCTAAACATGCCTCCCTGCGCTGCCCTTGTGAACGACGCGCGGGTTTATCATTTGTGTTAATCTGGCAGCATTATGTCAAAGCAAGGCACAGGCCGCAGTTGGATCTGCCGTTGGAGCCAGCGTCCAGTTGAGAGAGTGAGAGAGTGACCATCGCCTAAATGATCGATTGCGCGCAAACGCATTGACATATCGACATGCATCTTGCATTATTAAGCGAATGTCAGGAATTCGAAATGAAGACCGAGACGGAACCATCCACGGAAATGTTGTTCTTGTCGCAATCATACTTCATCGTCTTTCGTCTGCGTCTGCCTTTGGCTCTTGCTCTGGCTCTTCTGCTGCTACTGCTTCTTCTCGTGCAGCAGCCTGTCGCCGTTTAGCTGCGATTGTTATCGTAATGATGCGTCCAAATGGCATTCACATTCATATGGGCATTCACTTGCAACACATTCACACGCCCCAAGGCATGCCTGCTGCTGCTGCTGCTGCTTTGGTAGGGTATGTGGCAAAATTAATAATTTCGCATCAACACCCAATTGGCCGCTGCGAGTCGTCGCAAATGACAACCAACTGATAATAAATTATATTTTATTTCTTTTAAATGTTAATGCCAATGATCATAATGATAATGGGTTTCCTTTTTCTTCCTTAGCTTTTGTTCACACACACACACTAGCACACCCATGGTCCAGCTAGAAAGATGCCAAGGATGCTTACAACGTAGCTCATTCCATATCAAAATCTTTGCCAACTTCAGCGTAAACATCAAAATGGCAATAAGACAGGCTACTTACCTAAGCTTTAACGTTTGATTTAGCCAAGGCGAGGGCTGATATCAACTTTAAGGTTAGATGAATCGATTCTGTCTTCTTCTTGAGTCTTATGGGTGTTCTATGTGCCGGCGTCTGCTAGGAAGCATAATTCTTAAGCAATACCTTAATTTTGTAAATAATATTTAGTTTTAGTAAATGTGTGTAGTTGCCTTGATTAAGGTCCGAGAGCAAGCCAAGGCTTCCCTTCCGAATTTACTTGACAGTGGTATAGACAGCTTCGCCCAGGGCATCTATACAGATACGGAAGAACATGATCCATTAGGATTATCTTCCATTACTCAGCTTGATTCATCATCATATATCTGGTACATATATATCGTGATCATAAACTACAGTTTAAAGTGATATGTTGTCCATACCTTATTTATTATGTTGAAGTTTTTTGCTAGTTCTAAGTTTCCTTCTCTTCTACTTCTCAAATTTCACACAGTAAACGTCAATACATGTTCAAATATATCTCAACTTTAATTACCATCCAAAAACAATTTCATTTGATTTGAATATATTCTATGATCTCAACCAAATGCTTCCAGTGTTAACATCGCATTATTCAGCTCATTTTTGATAGGTAAATATAATTTATAATTGAATTGCATAATGAAAAGGTGAAAATATGAAAATGAGAAAATATGAAAAGTGGGAAAATATGAAAATATGGAAATGCGTGCACAGGTTGTGTGACTAGCCAGATAATCGCACACAGCATTTGCCCTGCCCCTCAGACAGGTTCAATATTTGATTCAGTAATTAATATATTTATATATGTGTGTATGCGCACAATTTGTATGTAAGTCTATGCATAAATTGTAATTATTACGTGCGTGATTTTTGGTCAAATTCCTGTTCTGTTGGCCACATTTGAGCCGTGGGTCAGAGGCGTGGCCTCTGCTCTGGCATTATTTATATCGATTTGACAATGCAAGCAATCAATCAAACTGTTAATTAACTAACCGACTGTTTATTTATATATGTATTCATATATATATAAATATATTGCATTTTTAATTAGTTTGTCTGGCCAACGTATGTAAAATTATTATTTAATACAAGCAAAAGGGAAGGAATGGACTTTAATTTTAAGCGAACTTTATTTTAAAGGGCTGTAATTTATTAATATTTAATATACTATCTAGCACTCTTTTGGTATTACTATAAACATGGTAAGTGTAATATATAAGTATATGTTGCAGGAAAATTTAAAGAATTGGGCTGCGCGCTGCCTGCCTCTCCTGATTTTGCCTCATGCAAATTGACTTTGTTTTTAAACCAGAAAAACTCTGTCGGCGAGCAGAAATTTCAGTTTATTGAGGAGACTGAAAGAAACATATTTCTCCTATAAATATGGAAAAAACTGTATAGTAAATAAATGATTTTTTAAATTAAAAAATTGTTATATTATTTTTTAATAAATTATGAAGAAAAGTGGAGAGTATTATAACATCGAACTACTTCTGCAAAGTACTGAAAAGTCATCGAGTTACTTATTAACGACTTGAAAATTGAAAAATTTCAAATTAAATATAGCTGGAAATAAAATATGTTATTTGTATTAAGTGGAAATTGTTTATAGAAAAGAAAAATGCCAAATATAGGCTAAAGCTATGGATGCTGCCTTTAATAATAATCTTTAAGTTTTCTCATACTGTTTAAGTCTGTGTGTGTTCTAGTGTATGCAGGCATAGTGTATCGTTCAGTCGGATATTCCAGACCAAATAAATCGTATGAATTCATTATGATTATCTAATCATTAAGTTGAAAGGCAATGTATAGGTATTTCTTAAAACTCGACGGCACCTCACTGCCACATTGCCACACTAACACACACACATAGTCACTAGCACACACACACATAGTAAAACATACTCACTCACTCACAGACACACACACTCACAGCAAGCGTCTTCAATTTGTTTGCATGTCAAATAGTTGAAAAACTATGTCAATTGTCAATGGCAAAAACGTAACTCACAGTCTGAGCTCTTAACTTGGCCAAATGCCAGCAATGGGATTCGCTCAAGGGTTTTCAATGTGGGCAAACTGCAGAAGAATTAAGTAGCTACTTCGATTTATGACTTGACCCCAGAGAGAGTAGCTGCTGGGACAAATCTTAAAACAACCAATCAGTTCTCCCAGACAGCTTGCAACGTATTTTTTACATGTGTCCTTTATACACTCTCTACCTATTGGAGACCAACGGGTATATTGGCTAACAACAGTCACTATTTTACATTAGGGCTTGGGCTAAGCCAGAGACTCCTTTTGGCTGTCGTGTGCAGAGCATCTCTTAGTCGTTCTGTTAACGTTTGTTTTTTTTTCTTCTCTTTGTCTTTGGCGCAGTTTTTGCGCTTTGTCAGTTGGCGCAACGTGGCTAACTGTCTGTGCAACATGGCTTGCAACTTGGCAGCCAAAGAGGAGAGCAAACAAAAGTTGCTTTGCTTAGAATTTATCTACTGTCAGGCCGAGTCCTGCACGACTCCTGTTTCTGCTGCTGACCATTAAAAAAGTTATGACAGTGTCCTTGTTGACTGCGTCTCTGTCTTTGTTTGGCAACACAAAATACTTGGCCAAAAGTTGTTGTTGCAGCTGTAAGTTGAACGCCCCCACCAACGTCCGTCTGTCTGACGTTTATTGTTGCAAGTTTTATGCATATACACTTGAGATTTATGTTCATCTCGCTTGGCTTTTCCCTCCTCGTCTGCAGCTGTTCGATAATAAACGCTTTTATATGAAAAACGCCCTCGAACGCGCTCATTAGCCATGGCCATGGCCATGGCCATGGCTACTTGCTAAAGAAGAAGCAGCTTGGAACCAGTTATGGCGAATGATGTGACATGATTGCAGACAGATTGCAATATACGACTGTGCAACTGCTGCTGCTGCTGCTGCTGCTGCTGCTGCTGCTGCGGCTACTGCTGCATGTGGCACATAAAACACAGGCCATACAAGTTGTCAGCTAGTTGGCAGCTGCACGGAAACATTTGCTTCCTTAAACAGCCAAGACTCTCTCAAGACCCAGTCCAGGTCCACGTTCAAGTCCAATGCCAATGGCTTAAAATATGGTCAATGGAATTTTTATAGATTTTCCTTATGCACACACAAAGCAAAAAAAAAAAGAGCCAAAAGGAAAAAGAAGGAAAAACAGTGCGCAACAAAATTAAATGCATTTCATAATTTCCAAGTCTAGCTTCAACTCGCCCTCTCTCTCTCTCTCTCGCTCTCTATTTCTATCCAGTTGCAGTTTCTGGCCGTTTTCCAGCTAGGGGCAAGCTGTTTTTATGGCTGCGGCAAGTGCAACATTGTCTGTCTGTTAACTTATTGACACCCATATTTGGATTGAATCATTAAAGCCAGTTCGATCCCAATGTCCAATGCCCGATGTCCGATACTCGATACCCGAGCCCCGTCAGGCTGTTTAGCCTTTGTTTATTTGGCTATTGTTTTAAGCGGCCAACGCTCGACAGCTAAGCTAGACAAATTTTATTGGTTTACGCACGCGCATTGACGTTGACAATGCGACCTTGTCAGTCTAAGTGACAAGCTGCTCAGGCCGTTATCATAACTATTCCGACTGCCGATCGATAAGGTAAGATAAACAGATTAGGGAGATTTTAAGTAGTTATTGATTAATCTTTTCCTATTTAACAGAATCTAAGTTGTGAGTCTAGCGTCTAGCTAGATAAGGTCATGTTTCTTCATATATATTTTTTTTATTCATAATAATAAAAGTAGTTAAGTAGTTATTGATTAATCTATTCCTATTTATCAGAATGTAGAACAAGTTATCTAAGTCGTGAGTCTATATAGCGATATATGGTAGATAAGATCATTGTTAATTTTTCTTTAGATATATTTTTTTATTGATAATAATTGTTGATTGTATTTTAGCTGTCATTAATACTTATTAATATATTAATTTTAAATAACTTAATAAAGAATTGTGATTGCTGTTGCTTAAATATATCTAATAAGGTGTCGACGTGCATATTTGTGAATAAAATCTAACTCTAATGAGCCGCCTAATTTGCTTGTCAATTGCACACGTCGCACACCTGTGCGAGTGCCACTCACACCTGAGCATCTAATAACTACATTAGCCAATCAATCAAACTGACAACACGAATCGCAATCATTATAATAACTCATCAAATCAAGTCAACTGCTCACATGAGCCGCTGCCCACAGTTGCTCGCACTCAAACAGCAACAACGACAACAGAAGAGTGCAGAAAAAAAGCCACTCAAATCGAGAGCCGAACGAGCCGAGTGCAAATGCAAATGCGAAGGTGGCTGCCGAAATGCATTCGGCTCGCCATGACGAAAGCCCGCTGCGTGTAGTAAGCTTCCGTGAAAGCACCGTAAGCTTCCGTTGCAATGCTTGAGCCTCGGTCTGCTCGTCGCGCACGCACGCTCACTCGTGAGTGGTTCGTCGTCGTCGGCGTGGTTGGGGCAACGGCCAATGGGCAGCAGCATGTGTGGAAAAAAAGCTTTTGTGAGTGTGAGTTAATTTTTGCGTAGCGCACGGCATGCACATAAGCTCATTTCCGCACACTCGCTCTCCCACATGTGCTTACTCCCGCTCTCTAGCTCAGCTGCTCTCTCTCTCTCTCACTCTGTGTGTGTGTGAGGTGAGGCGTCTGTCAAAAAGATACCGGATGCCGGAAATTGGGTTACAAAATGCATTTCTCGTGTGCGCCGACATTTCCGTTTTGCTAACAGTGCCACAACAGAGCACAACTGGACCAAGTCACATGCCCGCACTCACACGCTCACACATATGCATAACGGTAAGTGCACACATATGAGAGCTTCTGCTTGCTGACTAACAGTCGGGTTCTTGTCCAAGCTAAAGGCGCGCGCAAATGCATTTTGAAAGTCAATGAAAGGCGTCAGCGCTGCGAATGTCAATCAGCCAACTGAAAGCGAATTTCATTGCATTAACAACAAACATTAAGAGGAAGAATGTTAAAAGGATGAATTTTGAGCAAAAGAATAAGTAAAGAATGTGTCCAAGATCTTTCGGCTTTGACTGCCATAAGTTCAATTGCCTTAGTTGGGCAGCAGCTGACATAAAGAATTGCTTTGTATTGCATATTTTAAACCGACAGAAAATATGTATTAATAAAGCATTAATCATTTGCTGCTAAAACGACAAGAAGCACTGCATTAAGAAGCATTTATTAAACATTTAAATCTCTGATTAACAAGTGAATTATTCATTAATACATAATGTCTGATATATATTTCGTCCGAATTTTATACTAGCCGCACTCATTTGTATCAATAGCTAAGCCTCTTCATATAATTGAAAACTATTTGCATATCATAAATCTAAATAGCTAACGACTTAATTGCATAGATCAAAGCGTGTGTTGGCAAACTTTTCAGATTCATAGCGCAAATAGCTTAGTTCAACAGAGGCAGATGATGGACCAACCTTCCTCATGATGCTGTTTGCCCAGCCAGTCGAGAAAGGGGTTGCTGCCAAATGTGAATGCAACGTCCAGAGTACTCAAGCACTCTCTCGCTCTAGCTCGCTTTCTCTGCTGAAGTAGTTGCGTATAATTTAAATATAAATAGTCATTTAATTAGCAACGCTTCTCTGGGACCAGAACCTTTGATCTCCAGCGAATGTGTAAATATTTGACATTAATTACAAGTTGAATTCAACTCCAACCAACCTTCAGCTTTAGTTGGCCTTCATGCTGCTGCTCGCAAATAGCTGGCAAATTTATTTAATATTCACTTATAAAGCGGAAAGCGGGCTGTAATATCTTGGTCGTGTTGTTGTTGTTGTCGTCGTTGTTGTTGCTGGCAAATTACTTAAGCGCTTATTTGTCAACTACAATATGGCAAGGGCTGCAGACCCACACACACACACACACACTCACTCACATGCAGCTCGTATATTATGTACATAGGCAGCAGAAACTCATTAATAGCAAGTGCGCTCGCTACCCGGTTACGGTTATGGGCAGAGCTCTCTTAACCCATCACAGCCAACACGGCATCAATTATTCAGGCGGCACGCGACGTATCCCGAAAAATGGCCGCGGGCTAAAATGGCGTCGGCGCATTTCCGTCGCACACTTGGGAAATTAAGCGTGTGAGCGTGTGTGTGGGAGTGTGCGTGTGTGTTAGTGTGTGGGAGTGCGTGGCATGTAAATAAGTAGCATAAAATACCTTCAACTTTGCCACTGTCCACACACACACTGACAACCATTGGTGGTTGCAACATAGAAAACTCTGCTAGCCTCAGCTTGAGATCCACGTGCTCTTTCGTTTCTATGAATCAGAGTCCAAACATATTTCATTTGTTAAGATATATATTTTTCAATCACAAATTCATGCTTGAGGGTATGAAAGTCCCATAAATGTGGAAAGTACCATTTTAGCTCTAATCTAAACTAAAATTTCCAGATCTACCTGCTAAAATATATCTCTTTATGTATACAAAGCGCCATCTATGAGACACGCTTTGAGCTACTCTAGTGATTAGGTATAAGTATATGAAAAATATTTAGTTTTAGTTAGTTTTTATGAATTTTCTCATTTCAGATTCTTGTCTTAAAAACTTACGCAGCTAATATGCTCCAGTGCAACTGCAACAGACTGATAAAAAACTTTCCCGCACTGTGCAGCTCTGGTGTGGGTGGTCTGTGGCACATGTTTGGGTCATGGCAAGAGTCTCAATAGCATAATTCATTCATTTGGCTAGCAGCGACAACAACTTGTTAAGCAAACTTTAATTATAAATAATTATGTGAGGTCTTCAGCTGCAGTCCAAGTCTATTTGCAACTGCATTCGGGCCAGCCAACGCCCCAATTGCCGGCCCCACTTTAATGATGAGTAATGTGTCGGTAAATATTTGTTAATTAAATTAGTTTTGCGGCTCAGCTGCTGCTGCTGGCCGACAAAGTGTGAAATGCATCGAATGTGCATTGGCTTCCGCTCGGCGTTGGCTTTTCAATTGCATTTCAATCGGCCCCACACATGTGGAAGAACAAATGCAATTATACTGAGCTACAGCTCTTCGCATGGCAATTTCAAAGTATTTACGACCTATTCAAGCTGTGCACTCAAATGCTAAGCTTAGTGCAGTTAAGCTCATGAGTTGGAAACTGAAATTCATTATATAATACAATGAAATTTAACATTTAGTTAAATTCATGATAGCTGCAAATATCACTGCAATTCACAATGAAACAAAATTTCAGATAATTTAATAAAGTTCATTTGGAAGCGGAATGAATAAAATGCCTGTTTGCAGCCATTGAAAATGGTTGTAAATGTGTTTCGAACCAGGAGGCGATATAGGCCTTTAAATGTAACACATATCGAGTCGTAAGAAGACAGTGAATTTTCGTCTTGAAGGCTGTCAGAGTTATATAAAGATTTGCTGCAAGTTCCTTAAGTCAAATGTTACGAAAGCCATGAACTTACCGGAAGGTCGGGAAAGTTAGGCTGATGCTCCATTTATGTGCATAACTCACTGCGTTCTATATAATATTTTATTATGTTTTATTATGTTATATCTACATGACGAGTCAGTCAACAGAGTTGAGTTTGCCATATTCCTTTGACTCGAAGGCTTTCTGTATAATTATCTATCTATCTTATACACTATACAAGCTAGTTAACTGTGTATATAATATATCAATATTATAAAGTCAGATATCTTGTTGTCTTTTGTACTCAACACATGCATATCAATATCATTTATCGATATCTCATTCCATTTTCTTATTGTCGGCAAGTCAATCAAGACAGAATAATTATTAAAGCCTATTTTGAAAACCATGTGCTGAATACACAGCATATGCATATTTCAAGTTTTGGGTATCTAGCCCCTATTCTAATAGCCAGGACTTCTTCTTTAGTGTTTAGCACTAGAACTGAGCTCCCATAAGTTCTCATACCCAAGAGCGGATACATAAAGTATGCGTATGTAGGTATGTGTGCGTGTATAGACATACACATGTATAGACTTGAGCAAAATGCCGGGCATCTTCTAGTTAAGCACAGCTCATAACATTGATTTCATTGGATATGGATATGCATCTTTGCAGTCAGAGTTAAGAGGAAGTCAACTGAAAAGCAGTTACTAGATTACTTCTTATGTTACTTTTAGTGCTTTTCAGTATATTAGTTACCTATGTCAAATTAATGCTAAGATCTATCCTGAGGGTAACTCAAACAATTCTTCTTTTGGTTTGGTCTAGCACGACTAACCAAATCGAAACTAATTTGGTACTCAGCTGTTGCTGCTGCTGCTCCTATCGCTGTCTACTTACTGCAACTGCAGCATCTGCTGGCCAAAAAATTTACATTGGCTATTTGCTGCTAAACATGCACTAAATTGGCCAAGAGCGGGTTAGCTGGTTCGAGTAGCTGCAGCGGCGTCTATGTTGGCCATGGGCTGCCTTTGGTCTTTGCCTGTCAATTAATTTACGCGCACTTGGCCAAATGATGCTTATCGGACTATCTGCCGAATGGCTTAAAGGCTTATAGGCAGCAAGGAAGAAGACGGAGATGAAGAGAGAGGACGAGAGATCATATGGTCCATCCATATCGCATTTTCATTATTAGGAGCGCATTTGTTGCTTGGCCTAACGGCGCTCCCTTGACGTGGCTGGCAACATTTGCAATTAATTAGCCGCCGCCGCCGCCTGGCCGAAAGGCTTGGCAACCATTTTTGACAGCATCAGCCGAAAAAAGCAGAAGAAGAAGAAGAAAATACCAACAGGCAAAAAGTGCACAAAAAACTTTAACAAAAAACTCTGTTAACATTTCGGTAGTGGCAGTTAGGTACCCATTACCATTAACTGAGTTGCCCAACGCCAACTTTTTTTCGAGCTCTTATCTGCGCAACACACAATGACAACAACAATGAGGAAGAAAAGTACTGTGAGGGGAGTATGCAACTGCCAAATGCCCTGTATGTGGAATGCAGAAATGTGTGGAAATAGAGCTTAAAATGTTTTCGATTTTGGAGTGCAAATTTGATTTATATATAAAAATTAATAGGGAATAAATAGTTAGCAGGGAGTATACGGCTTAAAAATACCCGAATTTATATATTGTATATTGTATATTTGTAAATATGTGAAAAAGATGTCTATCAGCTAAACGAACTTTCATATTCTTGATAAAAATTTATGAAATATGTGAAATTTATATTGTATTATTATATGTATAGATGGGACACAGTGTGTGACCAGCAAATACTTTGTATATTGTAGGAATGTGAAAGAAGTGCTAGGTTCGTGATTAAAAATTTGTATAAAATGTGAAACATCCAAATGAATATAGAAGTGCGCAAGATTCAGTGTGTGAACCACAAATACCCTGCAATAACTTGCTATATTTTTGAAAATTTGTGAACAGCTTGCAGATTTTGTTGCACTTGGAAGAATATTTGAAGGAGTTGAATATTTTTTATGTCAATCCATGAAAATAGGAAAATAGGAATATAGAATGTATTTCAGTCAGAAAAATTGTCTGTGGAGAATTATTTCAATTTTTTAGTTTTAGAAAAGCTTATAGATGAAAGTATTTATATTACAGATAACTTGTTACAGAGCATAATCTGTTAGAATACTTATAATGCGTACAGAATACACTACTGAAATATTGTAAATTAAAAAAATTTTCTATATAATATATGTGAAGTTTAGGCATAACTAGCAAATACCCTGTATGCCACATGGAAAATAATTTTAACAGCTCTATTCGAGGTTAAAAATATATAAAGTTCTTCCTTCATGCATTTTATACAAACACCAATATAATGATAAATATAATATTAAATTATATTTAAAACCCTATTATATAATGCTATCTTTACTCCATATACAAAGTGCGATTCTATGTTACATAAACATTATAAAGCTAAGATCATAAATATAAGGCATAATTATAAACCAAAAATAGCTTGAATTCTGAGATTATGTTGTACTGTGGCTTTAACAATTTTGAAATGCTTACAGGGTATTAAAGCAACAACAACAACGATAGCAGCAACAACGACAACAGCGACGACAATTTATTGACAAGACAATGGCGCTCAACGTATGTAATTAATCTCGACATAATCTGAGTTGATAATTTTTCGCCGCTCGCTGTTTGTTTGCTGGTTGTTGTTTACTGGTGGTGGTTGTTGTCGTTGTTGCTGTTGTCGTTGCTGTTTGCTGGTTGTCGGTCTATTTTGGCTGAGTCTCTTGCTTTGGTCATGCGCTTTTCTAGCCGTGTCAGCTTTATGAACTGCATGCCTTCAAAGCAAGTCCGGTGCTAGGGACAGCGTATCCTTTTAAGGCGCATCCTCTTATGCCCATTGCTGGCCTTTTTCAATTAAGCAAAATGCCAGGGAGCTGCTCATAAAGTTGCGCTGCTTTTCTGCTATCCATTTGTTGTTTCTGTTGTTGTTTTTATTTATTTTTATAGAGCTCAAATGCGGTCTGGGCCTGGCCTACATTTTGTGAGCACTCGTCATTAATTTAACAGCAAAATGTGCTCGTTTTTTATGTCCCTTTTCAGTGAGTGTGTGAGTGAGTGTGTGTGTGTGTGCGCGCGGGTGTGTGGGAAAGTTGCATCTCTCTCTAGCTGCCATTGTTATTGTTGTTGCTGCTGCTGTTGTCTGGCAGTTTGCATATCAAAAATTCAACATGAATTGTTTTAATGCACGCGGATCTCGTTGCGTTCGCTTCTCCAACAGCTGCAACAATGAATTTGCATTAATGATGAGCCGCTGAAACAACCAGCCAGCCAGACCATAGACACACACATACCGAGAGAAGCACCCACAAAGTACACTTAACCACCCACTTTAACCTTGAGCACATTCTGAACTTTGCCAAGAGCGTAAAACAAATGGAACTATGCAAAAGCTCTTTTTTCTATACCCTAGAGCAATAAAAGCTTGTGCCATTAATAGGGTATCTGGATAGCCTAGCAGTAGAGCAGTTTAGAATAAAGAAATGATCAGCAAGTGCCACAACATCAAGCTCATGCCTTGGGTTGCGCCTTTCTTTGCAATTCTCAAATATCCTACACAGAATAACTAAGTCCCACACGCACTTGTCCCTCGTACAGGGTATCTCCTAGTCGATGGGCACACAATTTGTTATTTATGAAAACTGAAAATGGCACAAAGTTGCTGCCCGGTTCGGCAATTTGCCATATTTCACTCTATCTGCATATTTGAGCTGAGCTGTGCTGCGCTGAGCGAAAGTGAATTTACGAGCCATAATATGAAAAACTTTGAAATGGAATTGTTGCGCCTGGGCCGGAGCTTAAATGGATTGGGTGTCTAAGTAAAGTCTGGCCACACCCACGCTGCAGGTACTCCTAATGTCAAGCGGCGTTTTGACAGCTCATCAAAACCTTGATTGCCATTTATTAGCAGCGCTTAAATGTCTGTAATCGATATTTAGCTCGGCCCGTCAAGCGCTTCAAATTAATGGAAAAGCCAGTCAAAATGCCAAACGACGCCAGGCAATGGCAAGTATTTCTCCATTGGCCAACAAAGTTGCTTTCAGAGAAGAACAATTTGATGTCGAACAACAATCACATATCGAAAGATTTTTTATTTTCTTTTGTCGCCTTTTCTTTCATTGATCATCGCAATCGCTAACTCTCCCAAAATTCCTGAAAACTTATAGCTCACACTTAGTGGCTGGTGAAGTGGCGGTGAAAACTGGCTTAATTGAGGATCTCGGCATTTGGCTGAACAGAAATATATGTCAAGTATTGCAATAAGAACCCATTTCTGTATTAAGTTACTCAAGGTCCGAAGATGCGCAATTGTTGCTGGAAAAAGAGTTTAGTTTGAAAGTTTCATATGATTTAGACAGCTCGGCTTTGAGTTGCTTTTAAGTATGTTGGAAATTACCAGATATGTTTTATGCAAGTAAAAACTATACGAATAAGCTTTACGTGGGCAATTGGATCTCCAACAGCTTTTCGCAAAGACTTTGCCCGGCATAAAGAAAGTTCCAATTCAAGTTA
Organism: Drosophila hydei; assembly: GCF_003285905.1. Lineage (NCBI taxonomy): Eukaryota > Metazoa > Arthropoda > Insecta > Diptera > Drosophilidae > Drosophila > Drosophila hydei. Next base: position 5,037,633 of record NW_022045656.1, read on the forward strand.
AGACTTCTGAAGTGAATACGAGAAGAAGAAGAAGAGTTTGAGACAGTGAAACAGTATTATCAGGCTTCAGTGAGAAAATATGAATAAAGAGTTTAATCACTCAAATAAACTTATTTAATGCAATAAACTTTATAATGAAAATTGATGCGAAATAAAAAACTTATTTAATATTAGAAGACCCAAGAAAATGTTTGCCAATAAATGTATTTCCCATGAATCTAAATTTGTTACACAATACTTATTCATCACGTTAAGCCAACTACCATTTGCTAAAATTGGAAATATTCTGATTTGCTAAGCATATCATTTATAAGTCAAGAGAGAGACACTCGACAGTGATCCAAATGCCAAACTAGTTTGTACTAGCTCTTTGCCCACTCTAATTGTGGCATTGTGGAAAATTGATACAAATTATTTTTATTGAAGTGTGACGTATACTAATATATATTTTGCATGGTGTCCAGCTTCCATAGATCGAAAACTAATTGTCTTAAATTTGAATAGATGCAGTAATTACCTCATTTGTTACGCTTTCAGTTTATACACATAGATATAAAATCATAACACGACTAAATCTCTAGCTGTAGTAGCACCTGCTCTGTGATAAGTGAAGCAAGTCGAACATTTGCAACTGATATGCTCTTTCACTTCAATTTAAAGTCGTTATGTTTTCTACAACTACAAATTCATTTCGTAACAAATGAAATCACAAATTTTCTCTTAGTTTAAAGCAAAAATTGACATTTCAAGCTGAAATAGTTGTTGCATATACTCAATTTTATTCCATTTAATGTCTGCTGCAATAAAAAAAAAATTTAATTTATATAAGAAATACGTAAATGCAATTGACGTCTTAACGGAAACGCCAAAGTTTTCCTATCCAATTAAATTTTTATTCTATTTTCTCTTTGTTTTTAAATTGAATTTTTATTATTGGCTTCAATTTTACAGAAATTTGCAATATATTCCCAAAATATGTAAATTTTTTATTATTTTAGAATTTAATAAGAGTCTAAGATGTTTAGCTGGAAAATAAAGAAAATATTGTGAAGCCACAGCTTGAATACGCTATAAAAGTAGACTAGTTTGATGAAAAACTAAACTAAGTTATATATGAATATGAATAAATAATAAATAAAAATAAATAAAATGTAGTATATAGAACAACATTCTAAGATAGTATTTTGTGCTTGTATATCTCAAATGCAGGCAGTATTTCGAAGTGTGTAGAGTCCTATGAAAGATGAATCTAAATACTTGGGTGGCTTACTAAGTTAAAGTAATACAAATAAAATTTTTAATAATAATAAAAAAAATATAATATAGTCCAGTAGTTTATGGTACAATGCATTTAGATACAATTGTGACTAGATATTTGAAATTTGGGTGCACCATTCACTGAAGATGTGGTAAATCGTGAAGGGCTATAACTGTAGACTTGCGGCTATTAGTCATTAAATGATTACATATTAGTATCTAGCTTGATTACAACTTGTACATGGTTATATGCTAGTATCTAGCTTCATTAGATCTGATACTATACAATACAATAAAAGCAATGTGCATAGAAATAGTAGTGCAAGTTGGAAAATGTTAGTACTGCAGCAATACTATTTTTATGAACAAGACTATATATTCTATTATTAGCATAACTTACAACGAATTTGCAACGCCTCATAGACGAAAGTGTATTTGAACTAATGCCACTGTTTAGCTCATTTGTAATATAAATATATATGTTATGCAAAGTAGTCTTACACAATTTTATTTGCACCACTGAGATACGTCGAGCCAAGCAACTACAAGTTCTGTGCTATTGATGTTTGCTGTTGGTGTTGGTTGTTTGTTGTTTTTTGTGTCTGTTTCTACTAAGCGCCGCATTTATTTATTACAAGTACATTAAACCGAAAATGTCACGACATTAATTCTGTAAATGCGATTAATAAACGTCAGCATAATGTCATTGTTTGCAAATGCCCCGATAGAAGCAATAGCTGCTGCTGCTGTTGTTGTCATTGTTGTTGCTGCTGTTGTTGCTGCTGCTGTTGCTGTCGGGGCAGCCATTATGTGCAAGCCATTGACCACAAGTCAAGTCGACGGCAGACAACTAGACAGTAATAGCAGCAGCAACAGCAAAAGCAAAAGCAACAGCAGCAGCAGCAGCAGCAACAGCAGCGTAAACATGATTTACACCCATCCATTGTCATATTGTCTAGTCGAAAAGTCAACTATGAAAACTCTAAGGGCAACAACATAAAATATTCTGCAAGGTGCTTTAAGCGACCCACATTTACGCACAGGGTCACAGTTTGAGATCAGCTGCTTTCAGTTGAAAATATTCAATAGTAAAATTCTGATTCAATCGTTTTCCAATTAGATTAGTATGAAAATCTTCCACGTTAATATAAGTTAAATTTGGATATATTATTAAAATTAATATATTTTGATATATTTCAGTCAATATCAAGGTGTTATATAAGAGCTCAATTACTTCGTTTCTATAGCATCTATATGAAATCTATATCTATATGAAATATGAAATTATTATCTATCGATGTCTCTTGTCTTCATATCGTAACCAACTGACTTGACACATAGATGGCGCCACTATTGCTCAATTAGGTAGGACCCGGAACTTTTTATCTATCGTACTGTTTATACAGTTATATATAACATCAGCAACTTCACATACTTAAAGCAATTGACATGACTATGCAAATGACATCAGCAGATGCAGCCAGTTGACTCAAAAGACCTCGATATGCACAAGACAAGTAACACTATTTGCATAAATATTACTTGAAAGTAAACTTCAAATGAATTTATTATGTGATGAATGTGAAAGTTGCTTCCTAATGTTCATACAGGATTCTTCTGTGATTTTTGTACGAAAAAATATTGCTGAAATTTGTGCTTCAGTTCAATAAAATTCGAGAATTCTTCCTTTATTCAATAACCAAAATTGACCAAATTAAGTTTTGTTGATTGATTTCCATGTAATGAATTATTAGAATATGACCTTATGTAAGCCAGCTAAGAGCCTGCAGCTGATATGCAATTCCAACTTGAAATTATGACGCATTATTGATTAAGCGAGTGGAAATTAAAGACTCGCAGATTGCAAATTGCAAATTGTAAATTGCAAAAACGGCAGCTGGGATAGTCGAGCCGAGTCGAGGCGTTGTCCATAGCTGGAGGTGAGTGGGGAATGAGACCTTGAAATGTCGCACACATAAGCGAAACGCAGCGAAACGGTTTTCCAGGCCACAAATCGCTTTGGCAGCCTTTGGGCGCATGCAAAAAGCCAATCTTGATTACAATCAGTCCGACAGTCAATGGGAGCAACGCAGATGCAGGCGCCGATGCAGTCCGGGGAGAGAGTGCGGTCGAGCATGTTGCATATTGCATGTTGCATGTTGCTAGGCGATAAAGATCAAATGAGGAATGAATGTCGCCGACGCAGCCGCCGCAATACTCACTGCCAGTTGACCAGTTGACCAGTTGCACAGTTGCACAGTTGCTCTGTTGCATGTTGCGTAGATATTTGCATTTTTGCGGGCGGTCGCCGACTGACAAGATTTGTGGCAGCAACGTTGCAACAAGCGGCAGCAATCAGTAAATAGCTACACCTAGCAGAGAGCTAACAGAGCAAGTGTTTGCAACAACTGCCTACTTGCAGCTCAGTTCAGCTCAGCTCGGCTCAGTTCGTTTGCCTGTTGAGTCAAAGGCAACAAATAATAACTAATTCATTCTAATCATTTATATTATTTAAAGAATTTTTATACATATTTATATTAAATTGTGCTATAAATAATATATAACTGAAATAGAATAGAATAGAATATATATATGCAAAAAACACATTTGCTTATTTTATTATTTTATATCTTGTCTTGTCTGTCTGCCTGTCTTATCATCTGTGTAATAGGAGATCTTAAATTGATCGGACGTCTACAATCGAAGACATTCAAGGTCCATTTAAGCAATATAACTTCTGCTGTAAATGTTTGTAACAGCAACAACTAGTTCAGAGTACAGCACAGGAGTTGGTGCTTCAAGTTTAGCTGCTTGGGAAGATTATCATTGTTGAGCTACTGAAATTTTGCGATTAAATTAATTAAATTACATGAAGTCGTGGAAATCTATGTAAAAAGATAGTATTATTCTTTTTATAGTAAATAGCATTAAGACGATATTTTCAATTTATTTATAAGATTTTCCCTGATTTTTAATTCTGCAGCTTAAATTCACTTTTTTCTTGAGAAATGCTGTCCTCTACCAATTGAAATCCAATGGGCATTGTAATTTCAATTAATTTTAATCACTAAAATGGAATATAGTTGTTAACACTTGTGTTTTTTTTTTTTTTGTTAAATTCACTACTTTTTTTTACCTTCATACATCCAGTGGTACTATTTCTATGAACAATCGATTTTCAATAAATCTCTGAAATCATAAAAAAATGTAATTTGAACTAAATTAGCGGGTTTTACGTAAACGTAATGTACTTTTCATATTCTTACTTTATTCTGAGCAAAAACTGGGCTTCTTTTTATTTTCCATCCTCTACTATTACTACTACTATTTTAATGATGAGTACTTTGCATATAACATAATAAATTTGGCACCTTTGAGAGCTGTCGATGCTTCAGTAATCAAAGGATTATTAATAAGCAAACCTGGAATAAATGCTACATATAACCTAAGTTACAAACATTTTACACAGTTCATACATAGAGTCGATTCCAATTTGTTAAAATTTTTTGCAAGTTTGACATTTGTGTTAATCAGCGAACAAGAGCTAAAACCGGCTAATTTTAGCCGTAAATGCAATTGTAATGTAAATTGAAATTATTTTGTCGATTGTTTTTGGACCCAGCAACAAAGTCAGAGGAAGACGTGTTCATTTAATGTTCCTACAACTAATTGACAGCTTCCAGGCCAGCCGGCTTCGGTCTAAATTAAAAGAATTTCGTGATATGTCACGTGGCTGAGGTGTATATAAAAATAAAAAAAGCCGCCGCTGTGACCATAAAACCGGCCCCCACGTCGTCAGCTAAGCACGAGAGTAGAGGCAGGCGGAGATCAGAGCCGCACTAGACCCAGTGATTGGACGGTAAATTATTTTTGCTCGAGTGTGCAAATTAATTTCAACTAACTGACTGACTGACAGAGAGTCACTCGGTCGGCCTGTCTGACTCCAACTGCATTCGCCTGGCGGTTACAATTATGTATGTTTTATGAGCATTTGCCCACGCCGCAGCAGTCGCTGCCAAGGCAACTGAGACAGGCAATTGCAGTAGGTAAGGTAAGTAAAAATAAAACCCGTCACTTTGCCCGTTTTTCGGCCAAGTTTGGCTATCAATTTTTGTGTGCGCCATTCTCCTGTGCCATGTTGACATTTTGTAAGCGCGTGCCTTGACTAACAGCAATTAGCATTTTGTTAACATGGCCCCAAAATAAACAAACACACACAAACACACACACATATAGATAATCCATAGAGCTGCTTGGCCTGAACTATGACATGGCATAAATCAAAAGCGCAGCTCTGACTCCCATTGTAAGTCGTTTGCAAAGATGCGCCAGAAAGTTTCTTTCCAGCTATTGGCCTCAGCTGGCAGTAGGTTTGGCTTTCACGCCGCCTCGCAGCGGCGCACCTGAACTATGGCCGACTGAGCCAACACATCAACGGGGCTCTGCTAACTAAATCAACAGCTGAACAATGGACTGCAAACATATTCACACACACACACACACACACTATGATAGCTGGCAAGTCGCGCAAATTAAAGTTAATCGAATGCTTTGACCTTTTCACACAGCCACACAGAGTGCAGGTAGGCATGGCCAGCCCTTCTCCAACTGCATCGCATTCGATTTGCAATTTCAGATAACACAGAACAACAACAGCAAAGACACGAGCAAAAAGCAGAACTCAGAAGGCTCCAACCAGACTGGTTATGCTAAGCTCTCAAATACTCTGTAATAAATTAAAAAAAAAACTATTTAACAACGTTCAACAACATTGCTAACTGGGGCAATAAGTATTTGTACATTGAAGTGCATTCAAAAACTGTTACAGCTGGCAGAGAAAATTCAATATTTATAAATATGTAAATTAAGATCTTTGCGTCCTGCAATCTATGTTAAAAAGTTCTATGAATGTGGGCTGAAAAGTGATTGGAAAATTTAAATTGAAGCAATACGTTTAAAAATCAGCAAAAAATATCTAAAATTTATAAATCACATGTCTATTCATACTTAACTCCAAAAATGATTGAAAATTGTACACAAATATTTTTATTAATATTTATAAATCGCTGTGAGTATAAATAGTCTATATCTCACTATATCTTATGCCTCCTCTAGTCCTTGCTGCATCCTATTCCGCGCCTTTTTATTTCTCAATTCATAGACACAAAAATTCGTCCAAGCAACATTGTTCGTTGCAGCGCCTAACCTAGAAAATCAACCTTAATTAAATTTGTCATATCTGAGGTTTTTAATCAAACAAATGCTTCATGTTGTATGCTAAATTTGTGAGCTTGTGCTACTCGGAGGGGTCTGTGTCGCGGGCGCTGCGCTAATGTCAGCGACGACATGACAACAAAATGTGACCAGAGCGGAAAAAACGAAATCTATGTTAGAACACAGGCGATTAAAATCGTTTTAGCCCCCGTGGAACACACCTAATTGCTGGACAAGCATCAGACAGCTAATTGAAAAGCCGCCCGGTTTCATGTTTCTAGCCTTTATTTTTAGCTTTTTTTTTTTCATTTTTTTGCTCTTGCACTTCAAGGCCCTCTTGACTAATTTTCTGCTCTCAGCTTTTATTTTTTTGTGCTCTATTCTGTTCTGTGCACAATTATTTCAATTTTATATTATTTATTTGCTGTGGGGTGTGGCCAAGAAGTGGGCGACACGTTTTACTACAGCAGCTGGCCGGCAGCAGTTGCTGAGCTCGACTAGAACTGTGGGCGGTTGCACACGCCTCGTTTTATGGCAATCAAATGCGTTGTTTAATTCGAATTGACTTTTTGAACCTGACGTGAACGTGTCGCCAGTGGAGTCAGTATTGCAAGTGGGGCACGTGCCCCCAACTCTGGCGACAATAATTGTGAATGACTTAATGTGCAAGGTTTTGATTCAATTGTCTAATGCCACCCTGGAATTTTATCGAAGAAGAAGTCTTGCAAAAAACCAAAATATTTAAGAAAATGCCAGAAGTTATTAAGAGTCTTAAACCTCTCAAAGCTTAATCCGCTTGTGGCCTAATAGGTTAATATCACAGATAAATTAAACTACTAATTATCTGAATATTGAATATGAATCGTTCTTCAGACTAGCCTAGCCCTTTAAATTTTAAGTTAATTGAGATATCTTGCAAATTTCAATAGATGCTGAATTACAGTTACTGGAAATTGAACCAGTCATGTCTGATCATGGATCACATGCATTCAGATGCTGACTTTATGTGGCAGAGTTCTGTATCTGCTCATGCTGCATGAAGTCACATATGAATTACATATTGAAATTTTCTGTATTACAATTGGTTTTCCCTAAAATGTTTAGTTTTATTCTATGAGATTCTAAGGCTTGTTTTATCCAAGAGAACTAGGGAATTTCAGTGAGAACATAAGGGAGCAATAATTATAGGAAAAGGAAGTGGCCAAAAAATATGTTGAGAGATTATTTTGTCACCATTTTCCAGGCAATTTAGCTCACTGTCTACGTACTGCAGCCGAAAAGTCTGTCAGACAAAAACGCTCAGAACACACCAATCTACCTCACCCGATTTTTAAATAAAATATATAAAAGATCACTTTTAAACTTCCCTGTAGTTACATCCAATATCTCCTTGCACTCCACTAGCTTTTAATTCTGTGATAGCCCTTTTAAATTCTCTTAATAAAATATTGCCGAGATAAGTTGCCTAAAAGTTACCAGGGAACTTACCTGTAAAGAAGATTATAATACAAAAAATATATATATTTATGTTTTTATGGAAATAGATAAATCAGTTGCACCAGTCAATGTTTCTGTAAAAAAAGATAGAGTATAATAAAAAAATATATTAATGTTTTTATGGAAATAAATAAATGAATTGCAGCAATCAAGGTTCTCATTTCTGTGCTTTGAAGAGCTTTTAGATTACAAAATATATTGAATGAATATTCAGTTTTACTCAATGAATTGCAGCAATCAAGGTTCTCATTTCTGTGCTTTGAAGAGCTTTTAGATTACAAAATATATTGAATGAATATTCAGTTTTACTCAATTATTTTTATTCAAAAATTGTATTTCGCATTTACGGAACGTAAAATAATTTCAATAAAAATAATTTCAAATATAAATAGAATATGTAGCTGGAGTTTATTTACACAACGATATTGAATGCATTCGTCTATTTGCAATTGTTTTGAAGCACTTTGAGCGCATCTCAAACATAACGAAAATGTTATAAATTGTTGAAAGTTTGCAATTGATAGTTGTATCATAAACTAACGCCGGCTCGCTTTTAAAACTATTCCCCAACATTCGCAAAAAAACAAAAGGCCGGTGCTGAAGGCCCCACGCTCGCCCTGCAACAGCCCAGCTCTGCCCTCTAAGCAAACGCCCTGCGGATGCGGACATGTAAACAAATGCGATTCGGAGGCGGTTCGGACACAAGGCAGGCAAGCAAAACAAGTTGCATTGATGAGATCGAGGAACGAAGGGGCGGGCGGGGCCGCAGCGATTTGTGAAGTGCAGTTTTGGGTGTAGCATGGGAGGGAAGGAGGATAGGACTATGCCAAACTTTGTGGCATAAACTTTTAATGAGTTCTTTTTATATTTGCGATTTGCATGGCCACGCCCCCCATTTGTCACACAAATGAAATCTGCTAGAGCGAAATTGCATTAAAGTTGCTAGCGCTGTTGTTGCTGTGGTTGTTGTTGTTGCTGTTGTTGCTGGCACTTGTAAATTATTCGCCCGCCCGTGGCCCACTTCAATGACATTGCCTACAACAGCAGCAAAGTTTCGGTCAAAGCAGCCACGCCCCTCAGCCCCCACCCATTCGCCGGCTCAATGATGAGCGCAAAACAAAAATTGAGAAATAAAATAAATAAATATGCCTGGGCGCAAAAACTTTTAAATTGAAAATGCGCTTTGAATATTTCAGCGCTTTGCAGTTCGCAATTCGCAATTCGCATTTCGCAGCACTTCCGGTCCGCCATCTTGTGCGCCATTGCACTTGGCTAACTGCTAACTGTACTTGTCCTCATCTTTCGCAAAAGGCGAAAATAATTTGAAATTTTAATTAAAAGTATTTTTGGCAAAAGTTGCCCCGCTGCCAGACAGCGGGTCTCCGCTTTCTATCGCCAGACGCAAATACGACAAAATCCAAAACATAGCAAACATAGCCCAGAAAAAGGAGAAGAAAATAATAAGAAATTGAAGTAAAATTCCACAAAAAGAGGGGGAAAACTATTTCCGGGCTCCCTTCACTTCATGCTCAACATCTCGGCTTCAATTTGAATATTGCCGCCAAAGGCAAGAATTGCGCACTTCAACAAAATCCGGACATGTTGCAGCTCGTAATTGTTGTTCGCAATGCGTATCAGTGTATGTGGTTGTGTGTGTGTTTGATTGGCCTTTAGCTTGCGTACACAACTATTGTGATAATCTCATTATTGCATTTTAATTAAAAAATAATTCAATTTCATATTATATTTGGATTTAATGTAAAAAACATTGAAACACTTTAATCAGAGAAAAGTGTCTGAAAATGTGAAATTATTAAATTATGCAAGCATCCTAAGAGTCCAGAACCAACAGCGACTTCTGGGCTTCGACGTTCTATTAGTTTAATTTTTATGGCTGTGCTTAGAAAAGTCGACATCAAATTAAGTGGGTTAAGTTTCATTAAGTCTATGAAAAAACTATATATGCTTCAAGAGATTCCTATTCTTTTTATTTAAAATAAAAGTAAATTTTAAAACATTTATATGGAAATTTATTATATATCAAGTATTTATATTTCATAAAAAATATTAATTTTTGCAAGATAATGCTAAAAATATATTTTTTTTTTTCAAAAAAAAAAAATTAATAAGAAATGTATATACATTTCTATATATAATATATCTTAGTTAATTGAAACAAAAAATATAAAGTGGAAATTTATAGGAACTGAAAAAACCAATACAAATAATAAAATATAATAATAATAATAATAAATTTGATAAAAACAATTATATTTTAATAATATATCCATAAACAGAATATACAAGAAAATATTGTATTTTAACTGATTGACACCATTTTTCCTTTATTTTATTTCTGCTGCTATTTTGCTTGCAATTTCCCCAATTTTCTATATATATAGAACATGTATGCTATATAAAAACGTGTTTTGTATAAATATATCACGATTTCTCACGGCAAATCGGTTATGCATAAGCTATAATCAGTTTTCACTTAAATACATGACTTATATAATGAATCCATAACCAATTATTATGTACGAAATCAGACTATTTTTTGAGAAATGTTAGTGAAAAGTTAGACAATGTTAGAGAAATATAGAGAATATGTAGAGAAAATTCTGTGTTGATTTTGTATGTCATTGAAGATAATGGGAAAATAATAATAAATAATATCCGTACTTTAATACTTGAATACTCCCTCAATACATATATTTATTTTCAGATTAAGATTTAATACATGAAGTGAGAAAACCTTATATACTTTTCTCTTAAATTTATTGAAATTGGATAAGCTGCAAAACCTTATTAGAAACAGTCACGCGTCATTTCTTGTTGCTTGATTGGATAGCTATATAAAGAGGCTGAGAGCAAAAATACCAGAAGATTCTGCTGCGAGATCTGAATAAACTTAAGTTATATATCGTCTATGCATTCGTTGCAGGAGTAAAATGATAAGTCTAAAAGTATTTATGATTTTTATAGCTGTGTCAACAGTGGCTTTAGCCTTTAAACCCCCAGTAATATTCGATAAGGTAAGTTGATTTGACTCGACTTCTCAATATAATTTAATTAAATATAGACAAATAATTTAATTAAATATTTCGCAGATTTCCGATTACTTCTCAAATGATATATCAAACGAGTGTCGCCCGTGTCTATTTAAAGTGGGAATAAGAGAGAAGGCAAAGCTAAGATATCTCCAGAAGAAAGCCACATCGAGAGACAAGTTGATCGATGAATTGACCAGAGCTCTTAATAAGAACCAAATAACTGTTAGAGGAACTGAGGGGGAATCACTATCAGATATAAGAATCTGTTATAATCAAGTATCCAAAGCACAAAGTACACCGTTCCATAGAATAGAAACATCAATTCCCAAAGAGAGTGAAGATAAATATGAGCAAAAATCCAGACAAATCGTTAATGAGTTAGTGAAATGCCAGAACGATTTGAATGAGTTGTCACTACAAAATGTAGACATGTTGAGCATTCTACAACGAAATAACGAGAGTGTGGCAGCTTCAGTGGCTCGTCGCAGACAATGCGAGAGCGAGAGACTTGCACTTACCAATGAAAAATCAGCATATATCGAGCAGCTCTTAAGTAAAACATACGATATCTTTCAAAAAAGCGTAAGTCTGCAAGCGGTCCAACTCCCGCAAGAAAACAAAAATTTGGAGGAAACCAGCACTGAAGAATCCCTGGACGAACCATATGATGAAACGAAGAATATTTACAACGAATTGGTAGAAAAAAATATGAGACTCTTGAAAGTACTGGAAAATGAACCAGATGATACAGCTGAAACTGATGAGGACACAGATGAAGATGGAGATGAAGCTGCAGATAAAGACAATGAAGACGACTAAAATATTTCGACATATTTTGTAGTTGCACAATAAAACATTGCTTAACTAATCAAATTGTTATTAAAATGTGATTATCCAGCAAACTATTTGTGTTTCTTAATTTAATGTATGTTAAATAGAAATTGTGAACATATATGACAAAATCGAATCGAAGACAGATAAATATTATATTTATTATATTCTATTTAATTAATATTTTTATTTATTAATTCTAAATAAATTGCTGAAAAAATCTATGAATTTCAGAGCTGTTGTGAATTCCAAAAATCTTTTCTCTCGAATCTGCTCCTCCACAGATACCCCCATTATTTATTAATGCTGCCCTCTTGGATTTGAAAACTGAGTATTACGCAGTCGATCGTGCTCGACTGGCTTTTCTTTATTCCAGCTGTAATTAAAGCATCGCAGTAGCTGTCGAAGCTGAAAGGAAGGAAGCCTTAAGGCAGTCACAGATGGAGATGAAGACAGAGGCGGAGGCGCTCGGCTTTTAGCACAAGTAAGAAAGAAAGAAACTTTATTAATAAAAGTTTTGCCTTTGGTATTTTAGCCAAGTATCATTGAAAACTTTCATATATATAACGTTGGCAATTCACCATGCCCACACACACACACACACGCACACGCACACTACGCATATGGCGACGGCTGTTCACATGTTCATGCATTAAGTTGTGAGCTCGTTTTTATGCATGTGACAATATTTGTTGCACTTGTTATAGTTTTTACTTTTATTTCCTAAACTTTGTTGGTTTTTTTTTCCACAAAGAACGTGTTCCCCACTACGCGCATAATTGGTTCAAATGATAAAATTGTTAATATATTAAGCTTGCCTAAGACGTGACGTGGGCTCTTGAAGAACAAAATGGAAGCTTAAGTATGGAAATATTGGCTCGAGCGGGCTGGAGAAGTATATATAATATATATATAGGAGATATAAGTAGTATGTATATAAATATATATAAATATAATATATTTAGCTTCATGTCATACTTAATATTTGTGCATATGTTAGAAGAGTCTCTGCATCACTTTTTCTTAGTGTTCAAAAATAATCTACATATGCATCTAGCTATAGCAAGATTAACATCTACAGCTTTTTTAAGCCGTGAGATTAACACACTCGTACATACAGATAGACACGCTGATTCTGACTTTGAAATAGACTGCTCATAAAATACGGCTTAACCAAGCCTTGCAATAATTGTAAACGCGACTTCTATTAATCATTTCTCTACACATAAATCGATTATTACTGATTTCACTTTATATTACTCGTATGTTACTTTGAGTGTTATATAAGGTTAGTCAATTGCTTTCTCTTAACATAATTTGCATGCATATCTTTCGAGGTCTCAAAGAGCTATCTTCTTCTAATCAGTGACTCACAATCTTGCAGCTAAACTCAGCTCAGCCTCAAGGCAATTCAAAAGGCCAGAGGTATGCAGAAAGTATCTGTAGACCGCAAAAGCCAAGGCTCCAGCAAGTCCCCTTTTCCTCTGTGCTGACGATAAGTGGCCAAGGCAGCAAATGCCTCTCATCCTGGCCATGGCAGGCACTACAAATGCCGTTAGGCTTTGAGCCGGAGACCAAGAGCGAGAGAGCGCAGGCAAGATTATAGTCATGTTGTAGTTGTAGTAGCTCTCAAACTATTTGCACATTGAGTGCTTGCATATTAGCATGGAAAAGGGAATATCTAATGAGCTGCTGCGTACCGTCCATTAACAGGCAAAACGCATTTTCTCAAAGTTTAGTTCCATTAGAGTACACTCAGAGTTCAGATTCTTCTGCGACTACTATTTTTCTATTTACCAGACACTCACTTAGCTAGACAAACTAAAACAACTAATTAAAGTAAAGCAACAACAGCAGCAGCAATTTTGTTGACCAGTTAGGCGGAAGTAATTGCCGTTGTAAGTGCTCAAGATACAGATACATGCAGAGAAATGCAGATACAGATACATTTGCCAAGCAATCAGTGCTGCGACCACAGCTGGCGTCTTCGCTTTGACACATGAATATGCAAATATGAGACAATCATCTGACCCAGCATCCTCTCCTCTGTTCTCCCTACTTTCAGAGTTCGTTGTCCAGCTCTTGCTATTTATTTCGATTTGCTGCGCTGTTCATTAATTTGCAGGACTCTGTGAACCGAACATCGTTTTGGTCTTGGCTGACTTTGTTGCCCCTTAATTTATGGCAGCCATTTGGGCAAGCATCACCTGCTGCTCCTCTCCACTGTGTCGCCGGCATTAAATGGTGTGAATCTTTGCGCCGTCTCTGCATAAATTAGTTAACTTAACCCCTGACAGCTGCTTCATATTTGTTAATTGAAATTGAAAACGTAATGCTTGCTATAATCTCTATAGTTAGATTCCCGTACTATTTGCCCCTTTCATATATTTACATGATTATATTTGTAGAGTCCCACTAGCAAAATACTTAACTTATTAGTTTTTTCGTATTTTCATTACAATTAGTCACAATAAATACCCAACGCGAAATTTCTGTATATCTATGATTATTTATCTCGAATATCTATAATTATTAGCTCAATTGAGAAGTTTTCATTTTTCACTTTTAAATAACAGTTTCTATTGAAATTTAATTTTTTAGTTTGTCGGTCGTCATAAATTCTTATCTCTAATATTTTAGCTGATAATTGTTTTCTTTTTGAGTTTGCCATATTGTTGTTAAAAGACTTAGACTGATTCATAATGAAGCTATTTTGTTGCATGTGTGCGTAAATAAGACGAATTAATGTACTTAGAGTTAAGAATGATCTATAAGCCTTAGTCGCAACACCATCAAAGCCATCAATAAATCCTGATGGGCTTTATGGTCTGGACCAATGAGTCCGGTCCATATGTCCTTAAAAATAATATATAATAATGATGATCACGAAAATTGGCCCCAACTCACATCTTAATATTAATCTCTACAAATTTCCTCTCCAATAAAGCCCATTTCATTGATATGAATATATTTCTTTCAACTATTGAAAATCTAAAAAAATATGTAAGCATAAATATGCCGTCATATCTAGTAATTAAATGTGTAATCAGGAAATAGTTATTTGACTTTTATTGCCGCCTGCTTATTTATAAAAATGCTTCTTATTTCTGTATAAATATGTATGCTTATGCATTTGTAGCATTTCATACTGATGCTGATATGGGCCTTATCATGAGCTGTACGAATTTGAGTGTTTCTTCGAAGCCATGCCATTGCTGCCAGATGATGCCTTTGCCGCGTGTAGTGGAGCTAAGCTGCCTTTTCTTAAAGTACTTGCCATTCGGATTGCTAAATATAAAAAACGCAAGTTAATTATTTTGTAATAGACAGAAAGAGAGAGGTGGACACACTTACCAGAAAGCTGAGCAGGATGCATACCACCAGGCGCTGTTGTATCTGCGAGCACAGTTGCCCTCCTGCCAGCTATCGTTGTCTTTGTCCGCCGTCGAAAACTTTTGCAGGACATTCAGGGCCATCGAGTTGCCAGCGGTGCCCTCGTATCTGCCCAGGGAGTTCAGCTGGTAGAAACTCTGTTCGCTGCCAACGCTGAAATTATCATAGTGGGCATAGCGCACCTCGCCCTCAAAGTCCTCCAGGTACACGAAGAGCTCGAAGGGCTGCTGGGCGGTCAGCCGATGCAGCTTCTCCAAGCCAATGAAAAACTCGCCGTTGAGCGAGCCAAACCCAGTTCGATACTCGGTCCAATTGCGATAGAAATCCACGCTGCCATCCATGCGCCGCTGAATGACCAGCCAGCCGGAGCCAGCGAAGCGCGCATCGCACGGCACATAGAAGGTATCCATACCAGGCAGCTTGATCCTGTAGATGCCCGTGGCACTGCCAAAGGGCAAGCAGTTCTGCGGCAAGAACTCCTCCAGCTCTGAGTCGTAAGCCCTCAACTTGAGCTGTTCTGCGCGCAGCTTCAGCAAGTTATCATTGCTCTGCCTGCGTAGCTTTAGAATTTCATCATCTTTCGCTTTGAGCTGCAAATGTAACTCCGAGACTTGAGCCTGATCTTCCCTGTCGGCCAAACTAACTCTGCAGCTCGTCAAATTATACAGCAGTATTTCGCAGCTATCTTCGTTTTCCTTAAGTTTCTCTGCCGTTGCCTTTGCCTGCGCCTGGCAAGCACTGAGCTGGCTCCGCTGCTCTTTGATGTAAGTGTCACAAGGCGCCTCCGTTTGATCTATGCTTGCACTTCTAACCGCATTCCAGCTGGCTTCCAGCTGCAGCAGTTGTTCATTGTTTTGCAGTATCAACTTTTCTAGTTGATCTATTTTCACTTTGACTTCACTCTTCTCCGCGCTCACCACCACAACACACAGCCAAATATAGTATTTAAATATTGAATCATATGTGCTCATTTTGCTTATGCGTCACATACTAAAACTCCAAGCTTATATTGTTATAGAAATCGCATAGAATTTTCAGTATTTGGCAGCTAAGTGAGAGCGCAGCCTAAGAGAGTTCTAAAAACACTAAAACAACACTTTATGTGGCGCTATCAGCTAAATACACTGAGCAAAATGGCTGAACTCAACAGAAAAAAAATTTTATAAAAATTTATGAGAATAAATTTATGAGAATAAATAAATAATATATAGAAAAACATTTTGTAAATATTTAAAATGTTTTTATAGAATAATAAAAATTTATAATTATAAGCACACAATTTTCAGTAATATTTCATTAATATAATTATTTATTTGACACATATTTACAGAAAAATATTTTATCTCACGCTCTGAGTCCACTAAGGTCACCATAATCAAATCACATTTATAATTTAAATGGGTTTAACTTGTTTAGTCCTTGGGCCTTATCATCATGAGAACTGATTTCAGCGAATAGTCCGCATCATGAAATCGCTCGTCCACCCAAAAGATGCCTTGATTGACAGGATCAACGTCCAAATCAGCGTGCTTATAAACGCCATTTAAGTTGCTGAAACGATTCGAAATAAATATATTATATACAGAGACATATATATGCACTTAATATATGATTATATGAGCTATATGCTTATCGATTATTTCTAAACAATTGTGTTAGCATACCTAAAGCCGCAATGGTCGTACCACCAGGCGCCATGTAGGCGTTCGGCACAGTTATTGATCTCATCTGCATCGTTATCACGATCGTACGTGGTGAACTTTTGACCTGTGTTCACACGCATAGCATTCCTGGTGGTTCCCTTGTGCTTGCCCAGGGATAGCAGCGCGTACGCTTGCTGCTCGGAGGCCACCTTGAAGTCATCAAAGCTGGCATATTTTGAGATGTTGTTAAAGTCCTCCAGCCAGATATACAGCTGGTGGGGCGTGTCCTTAGTCATGTGATATAGTCGTTCTAACCCAATGAAAAACTCGCCCGACGGACTGCCGAATCCCTTCTTGTAGTCATTCCAGTTGCGATAGAAGTCGAGCTCTCCGTTGATCCGGCGCTGTATGACTGTCCAGCCATTGCCCGCCAGTTGGCTATTGCAAAGCACTTCGAAGGGCTCGTCCACACCGTCCACCTTAACCACGTGCACATTGTTGGAGGCGCCAAATGAAACGCAACTGGATGCCTTGCAGCAGCTCGAATAGCCCTCGACAATAGCATTCAAATTCTTAATATTCTCATTTCTTGAATCGAGCTGCGATTTCAGTTCAATAATCTGTTGATTTAGGGCCTCGATGGTTGCCGTGGATTGTATTGCGGTGGCCTGCAGTGCGCCTATTCGAATCCGGCTGTCGGTGAGTTCGGCTTGCTGGATCCCATTCACTTGATTTAGTTTCCGAACTTTAATCTGTTCAGTGTTTAATAACTTGGTTAACTCGTCTATTGCTAAGATTTGCTCTTCGACTTTAGTTTTCTGGTCACTCAATTCACTTTTCAATAGTCTATTTAGGCTGGTGATATTCACAATGGCTTCGTTGCTGTGGCTCAATTGGATCTGCGTGCTATTCAGAGTTTTCTCAAGGCTGCATAATTTCAGTTCTTTATTGCTTGACTCCAGCTCGCACTTATGTATCAAGTCGCTTTTGCTTAGAATTGTCTTTGAATGCTCAATAATTGTATTCTGTGAATGCGAGTTATTCAACTGCAAATTTCGGGTAAGTGCCTCGTATATATTTATCTGCAGCTTTCGATTTTCATTTATGGTCTTACACACGTCCTGATATTGTTTGAATTTACTTTGCATGTCTTGGCACTTTGTTGAGGCTGTGCCGTTAAGATCGTTTGTTAGCTTTACTCTCGATTGCCCAGAGCTTCCCATAAATAGCAGCACAAATGTCACGGAAACACAAATTAGACTCCGCATTTCATTCGATCTGTTCGAGCAGCTTGTTCCTCTCGCGGATTTGGCGCAACAATAAAAGCCACTTGAATTGCTTGTGAAATTTGTAAGCTTATATGTACTTAATCAATTTATATACAGTATATGCTACGTAAGCCAGCCGCATATTATTAATTAATGTAGAGCAAAAATTTACTTTAAATAACTTTTGCTCAATTTCAGCAATTTCTAATTTATTTAGGTGAAAAGCAAAAATAATGTACTATAAATATATGGAATAATTAGAATATTTAACATTGTGAAAAGTTATGTATGAAGTATGCGCTTAGGAAGGCTTTACTGTGGGCTGCCTTATCTGCAACGGCTGCAGGCTGCGGGCGCTTCGTATATGCTAAATACGCTTTTATTATATATATATATATATATATATATATATATATATATAACAAAAGCGTATTTAGCATATATATACACATAGGATTTGCTCCGAATGAACAGCTTAGCGCATATAGTGATAACAGCTCAGTGATACAAGTATATAAAAATTTAAAATATATATTTAATGCAATGTGGCTTTTATACGGAAATTCAAATTTAAAGATGACAATGAGTAACCAGGGCATATTGGTTTTGTGAAGCTGTATGTTACAGGCGTAGGAGGCGTGACAGATGTCAAAAAGTATACATAATCTTGGTCAGAAAGACTAGCAGATTCGACTTAGCAATGAATTCATCTGAAAAGCTACATCTATATTCCTGTATATCATACGTAGTATTAGTTAATCATTCTTCAGACAACTCAGCCAACTTTCTTATCATAAATAAAAACTAGAATTCGACTTCCTTTCTAAGCATAACTTGCATGACACATGAGTAGAAAAACTAAATTCGCTATGCTCTCTCTTGAAATAAATACACAGATCTTGTAGTTCCAGATGCAAATACATATATATTTATTATGGAAATGTACCCCTTTTTCTCCCAAATTCCCAAGAAACAAATTTTATATACAATAAACTTGCGCTTTGGCAAATGCACACATCTGAAAGCCATTTGGACGAAATTTTAGTCAGAAGTAATTCTTATAGGTGTTTATTTAGAATTGCATTCATCTCGTCATACGCAGTATATTTATTGTAGTTCACAATTTGAAAAAAGTCAAACGTATTTCAAGTGAATCCATTATCTATTTAATCATATTTCGTTTTATTTACTTTAATGACAAATTGATGCTTTAAGGGCTGCGCCAGCGACGCCCGCATCAATTAAATGGTTATATTTTATTAAAAGTCTCAAACAAAAGACGCAATCGCATTGCCATGGCAAATAGATGGTGCAACTGAGCGTATACGCAACGTGCAACAGTGAGCGAACAATTGAAGTGTGGGCGTGGCAGCCGTCCTCTGGGAGTTGCCATAACGCTGACGCAGCAGCCCCGCAGCCAAGTCGAGACGCGGCGACGCCTGCACTTCACAGACAAGTGCTGTTATGTGGCGAGAGGTAGGGGTGAGGGTGAGGGTGAGGGTGAGAAATGGAGGGGCGCCTAGACAACGCTGTTATTTATTCCGGATTTGTCTACCTTTTTTATTTATGTTTGGCAGACGCCAATTTTCATGGCGGCGGCAACGGCTTTGGCTTTGGCTCTAGCTCTGGCTATGGCTATCCAAAGGATGCAGCTGTTCAGTAGTTACCTGTGTGCAGGTGTGCAGGGGTTGACCACGTGATTCTGTGTGCCAGCCAAGTGGAAAATAAAAGAAATGCCAAGCAGCAGCCGACACGTTGTAAGCTCACCTTTGATTGTCTTAGCTCGGTCAGACTTGGCCAAGTAATGGAAACTGCCCTCAGTTAAGGGTTGAGTCCTTTGTAAGACAGAGAGAGAGAGAGAGAGAGATAGAGAGACTGAGTGAGAGTGAAGAAGTGAGATGGCAGCCCTTTGGCTGTGCTGTAAATATTTTAGCTGCAAAAATGCTTTTGGTTTCTGCCTTTGTCTTCTGTTGCTATTGCCTTGTCTCGGGCTGCAAATTATAACGTTACAATCTTAAATTGTTGTCATTTGGCCAGCATGCGCTTAAAGCCAACTATTTTTGATTAAAAAACTTTTTGGCCAGCCAAAACAAAACAAATTCAATAAGCGGCAGCCAGCAAAAATCAATAACATAAGCCGACAGCTGCCTCCACAGAAGTGGCGCGAACTAAGTAATCTAAGCCACAAAGCACAGCCGCAGTATGCGCGGAGTGGGTGGGGTGGTTGGCCGAGTGGTTGGAAAGAGGGGCACATAAATTCAAGATGTGGCCATAAGATTTATGACGATTGCGAACATGGAATTTCGACAGAGTCCACATAGACAAAAGTGGCCAAAAGAAAATGCCGCAACATTTGTGCGCGCCTCTGGCCTTTGAACTTCTTTCCGTGGATGGGCGAAAGGAGCTGCGGGGGGCGTGGCTGGACAACAATTTACAGTAGGCATATAAAATGTGCATAAAAATTGAAACTGCCGGCAGTCGCCCGAGGGCGTTAGCTTGGCAGTGGGGCAACGTGGCGTATACTTTACGCATTTTAAGTTTCAATTTCACAGCCGAATTTATGGGCATAAAAATGGCGGCATGGCCATTTTATGGCCACTTCCGCTGACCAAGAAGCACCAAAGCAGCAGAAACCCCTAAGTGATTTCTAACATAAAACGCATTAGATCCAGACGTCAGACAAATATGATAAATTCCTACTATGCTATACGACTGGCTTGATGGCTTGCTGAAAATCGAAATTTGTCGCGCTTTTATTTACTACTCCGCCACTTGATGACTGATGCTGTGTGATGCGAAATGCTGTCAGCTCATGGGTTATTTGCCCTCTCCTCCTTCCCACTTTCATGTCCTGCGCAATCAATTGTCAAAGTCGTTCGAGCCACGGTTTCATAATCCGGCTTATTATGCAAAGTAAATGCCCGCCCTCTCAGACATCAGATAATCTTGCTGATATTTCATTGTCGTCGTCGTCGTCGGAGCTTGTAAACGCTTTAACAGCCACGCCCCCCCCCCCCCCCCCCCTGCCGCTGACGACGCTTCTGCCCGTCGCGTTGTCTTGCGCCAATTGCGAAATATTTCCGTTTCCGGTTTGTTGCCGCTGTTGCACCCGGACCTGGACCCGGGCCCGCTTATAATGCCGGACAATTTGCTCAGATTTTTCTTTTACGATGTGGCTCGGCCATATTTTTTTATACATCCGCCACATATATGGAAATTCTCGAATTTATTATGCGCTTGTCCGATTGTCTCGCGCGTAATTTTCCAATTTCCATAAACGGTTTCAATTTCAGCATTTCCTTCAACTTTTTTGCCGCTGCTTGTGTTTTATCATCCTGTTGATGTGTCGGACGAAAGGGTTTCGCAATTCGGCAACGGGCTTCCCTTACGCCTCATTAACATATTAAATGGTTCCTTAAAGTTGATGAAGTATTAAATTATACGATTGTAGCAAAGACTATGCCACATTATGGACACGTTACATTTCATTTGTATTGCGAACAGCACTCACTGGGACACAGCCTCTAGATGCTCTTCAAAATTTCTCTACTTCAATTTGCATTTTTATTAATTTTGTGTTTTTGGTTTATTGAAAAAGTGAGATTGAGGCATTTGGTATTTCTTATGGAAAGTATTTGGAAATATGATTTGAAGTATAAAATGGTTTAGGAATTTATGATAGCTATGAAGTTTAGTAGTCAGGATAATCTAACAAGCGAGTTAAATATTTAAAAGGATTTGGTCGTGTGGAAATTATTTTTAAAAAACAAACTAAAATTCCTGATCTTCTCTTTGAAAGATCTCGAGGTTGAGCTGACAATTTGATTTATTTGCCACTCCACGATAGTCATAGATAATGATTTTAAATAAAGTCAACAACCTTATCAAATCCCTAAGTATTTTTGTTTTGTTTGTTTGTGGGAGATAATTAGAGCGGTTCGAAGGAACAGATGATTTTGGATCATAGATCACAAGCATTTCTCTTAGGTCTCTTTACTAGTTTTGTATATTGAAAATAGACGTAAATTACTCAGTTCATTCTTCAAAATGTGTACGTCAACACCTTGTTCATGACTTAAGATTTGCCTGAGGAATATACCTAAAATCTAAAATTAAAAGCAATCATTAGCCATACCTAGAGCCCTTAATGCTTGAAGAATTTCAATTCCTTTTGCTCACATTTAAGTCTCAAATCAGTCTTCCATTATTTTTAATATCGAAATATATTTAAATATCATTTATATATGATTCTTCTCTGTGAAATCCGCTGATGGCATATCTAATTATATATTTCTAACAAGATATTTGCATAACCTTTGAAAACTTTTAGCTTTAACATCATTTCGTGAAGTTGACGCATATTTTGCTTGGCAAATATGCTTCACAAGCCAAAAATCTGATGACACAACCGTCGCTCTTGATCGCCTGCTGTTCGTGCAGTGCATATTTAGCAGTTGTTGCCTGGCTCTCTATCTATGCAACTAAATGACTTCATTTTGTGTGCTCAGCCATGCAAATTCGCAACTGATTTTGTGCCCAAATCACATTGTTGGAAGGGGCAGAACGTATGGAATAATGCAGAAGAAAAAAAGAAACGATTTAAAAACTCTAAAATTAAGCTATCATCAGGTTTTACAGCGCCGTCTCTTTCACTCTTTATCTACCTCTCTTTCTCTCTCTCTCTCTGTCGCTCTCTCTGAGTATCGCTATAAGACATTCAAGTACAATATGGGTATAAAAAAGTCAAAAAGAAATAAGTGCAATGCAATGTCATTAAAGTAGACAAGCAGACAGCGACGATTGCGGAGCATGAACGGCGCCTGACGATGACTATGACCAACATAAAATCACAACACACTCACTCACACACGCACACATACCTACACATAGACACACGCACGCAGCGGATAGAAAGACACACGCCGTAACACAATCTGTAACCCAACCCGTATTCCTGTCTGTGGTTGCTTATCGGACGTTCTCTCTCTGCCTGTGTGTGTGTGGCTCGTCTGGAGCAGTGAGCTCTATCCCGTGATTGTGTCCTCCGTGTGCGTTACGTAAAGCTGTAATCTGTGCTTATAAAACGGCAAATGGCAAAACTCTGCAGAGGGTTTTTAATTGTCTGCGCCGGATGGCAGCCTTAAATGCCCTACGACACAAGATGGACCCGATGCACACATGGAGAAAAGACTTGACGCAATTTCAACAGTGATAGAGATGTTTAACTAAAAGAATAAGAAAATACGAGAAATTAATTTATCAAATACATGTTTTTTTATAAAAAAAAATCATATAAAAAATGATTCTTTATTTTTTATGGAAAAAATAAATTTCACATAATTATTTTAATATTTAATATTAATATAATAAAATATATATAAATTATTTAATTTAAAAATAAAAATGAAATTATTTAAAAAGTTTTATTTTTTTATAATTATTAATAAATTAATATGTTTTAGCTGTTTTATAAACAGATATTAAAATTAAAATTAAAATTATTTAATTATTTATTATAAATATTGAATATTTAACATTTGTGTTTTCTTCTATATGTTTTAAGCTTTCAAAATACGGGCAGCATAGAGAGTGTGCTTTAAATATAACTAAAATGATATATTGGAAATACACTATATATTATTGGTCAACTATTTACAACGAACTATTTATTGTTGTCAGTGCACACACGTCCGATATGAAAGGACTTCGTTGAGTATATGCCCCGAACAAATGCTTTGAGATTTTTTAATTAAAATCCCTTCATAATATTATGTTAATGTTTGCCAGCCACCTGAAAAACTACCCAGCCCTGTCAGACCCTGTCACTTTATTTCACAGCGCCGCTCACTAAATGGGGTTCAGCTGAAATCAGCGCGAGGCAAACTAATTTCTGGCTGAGATTGAAGTGCCAGCTAGAAAGTTATAAAAAGTAATTGTTGGCACCCGTTGATTTTTACATTTTTGCCCATCTCTCTCTCCTTCTTTCTCTGCCGTCCTCTCTCGCTCTCTTGCCCAGAAATGCAAATTGAGTGCGCTATCAGCAAGTGTCATGGCAACCTATCTACCCTTGCCCCATTCAAAGCCACCTTTGCTGCCCAGCTTCACCTGTTTTGGGTGTTTGGCTCCCTTTCGCAGTTGCTATTGTCGTTCTGGCTGATGTCGGCAGATTTAGCGCACGTAGCATTTTTAATAATGCCGCCAATTGTCATATTTGCCCCAACGCAAATGGACAAGCCATTTCGCAGATGGCCTCTCCCCGCCTCATATGGTTATTCCAGCTCTTGGCAGCAATTAGTTCCAGCGCATTTCCAACTATCTCACAATAAAAAGAAATTCTGGCACACAAAACAAAAACAATGCTGATGAATTTGGCCCTGAAAGAGATAGCTGCAGTTACCGAGAAAGAGATGGACACATTTCCTATTATAAATTTCTATATGTGTAACCTTTGCAGCAAGTTCATTATATGCTGAATACCAGAAACTCTAGCGAATAAAAGAAAGTTAAATGGTGTCTGAAATGTCTACTAAAAATGTATCTTCTACCCAGCGCTACTATTTCTTTGAAAAGATGATTTTTAATATCAGTAAAACCGTCAAAAACATAGATATTTTCTAATGACATATTTTCTTAATATATAATATAATATAATAATATATATATATATATATATATATATATATATATAATAAATATGAAATATATTTATAAAAGAACGAATATACATATCTACAAAAAATATATATAAATATATATATTAATTTCATTCAGGAAACTTAGATTATTTTTTTTACTTTTTCTTAACAATAAACTTATATAAATTTATATTTATATATAAAGTTCAAGAATGAGAGAAACTGACTGATTATTCAGCTGACACTTTCTTATAGTAGTAATAATACTAGTAATTAATACATATTGTGATAATATATTATCAAAATAAGAGCAGCCGTGTGTACCCGCGCTCCTATGATCGCCTATCAGTCATAAAAAGCATCGTTTATTACTCCCGCACCAGACACGATTGTGTTTTTGTGTCTTTTGCTGTTGTCTGTCGTATCAATTGTCAATTTTAATTGCTGGCAGTTGTCATAACTCGGTTGTTAAATTTACAGCCGTGCAAAGAGCGAAAGAGACAGACGCACAGAGAAGGAGAGCGATGTGAGGTGCGTTTAATGGCGCCCCGAACGCGCACTGCGCTGACTTTCTTTATGGCAATGGAAAAGCGAAACTGGACAAAGACCATATCGGAGTCGATGCGTTGGGCTGCTTAATATGCGGTGAGTGCCCATATTGAATCATCTGAGCGAAAATGCCGCGGGCACATACCCTCTAGCGTGGCTCAGCGCGCAGCTGATAAGTCGAAGTCACGTAGATGATGAGGAGACAAAATCATGCATTAAATCGGCTGCTAGCTTCATTCATTTAATTGCGGCCGCTAAAGGTGTGCAGTTACACAGAATCCCCTGCTCGGTCACCTGCTCGCAATTAGTCAAACGAATTTGCTGGAATTAAACAGAATGTGGCCAGCATTTAAAATGCAAAATGCGTGCGCTAAATTACGACGAATTCTGAACAAAAAAAAAAAAACAAATAATGTATAGAGAAAGGAGACTAGACGCATTTTTTAGCGTGCCCTGCGCTGCCTAGCTGGCTCCCCGGGCGGCAAAAAATGAAAAAAGCAAAAGACTTTTGTTGATGATGACTCGCTTTGGCTTTGTGCTCGTCTTTGGCGTGTCTGCATTTGAATACTAATTGCATTTGGGCCGTGTTGATGTTGATGTTGGCTTGTTGCTGTTGCCCCGTTGCCTCGTTGCCTTGCTGCCTTGCGGTAAATATGATAAACAACAAAGCGCGTCATTTTGACATTTGTCTGTTTGCAGCGCCCACGTTGCAATTGCCACCATGCCGACAGACTCCCACGACTGACAGACCCCCGACCTGCCTGCCTCACTGTCTGACTGCCCTGACTGCTTGACTGCCTGACTGCCTGCTTCTCGTAATCGCAAATAGATATGCGACTCAGATAATGATCGGCTCAGCTGGCATGCCAAGCTCCAGCTACAGCTCCAGCTCCAGCTCCAGCTCCAACTGCAACTGCAACTCCTGGCTCTGGCGGTTGTCGCGCTTTGAACTTAAATGGGTTTTGCTGCTGCTGCTGTTGTTGTTGTTCCTGTTGCTGTTGTAGCTGTTGACATGCAGTCAGCAGGCAAATTTGCCATATGTTGGCAAAATGGCAAACTGCTTTTGCGCTGGCCTTTTCGGCTTTAGCCAAGTGTCAGGTTTTTTAACATCGCCTTGCCAGGACTTGCTGCTCGCCATGTGAACAGGCAGACAATAAAACAATACAGACAACATTTCATTTAAATTCACCTACAAATTCCATTCCAATTGTTTTAATGCCATTTTGTGCTCTGCGGCTGAGCACATCACAATTTCATGCATTTGCCATATTAATTATGCTCGTTCATGATGCATGAACAGAGTATATTTGTTTTGTGGAATAAACGTGATCATCTCCAACTGAATTTGGAGACTTGAAATTGTTTTTAAGAACAGGTTGTTTAGCTAGAGACTTAAAACACAGATTCAAATCGATATCATTATTTTTTATTTGTAGAGCCAGAGCTGTTACAGTCCTACAAATATAGACCAGACGACAAGTCGGGCATTACTATATAATATTTTATTTAAATTTTTGAAAAATTTTTTGCTTTTAATATTGTATAATTATTCGTGTCGCCAACCCAGCTCTGATAAAAAAAAAGTTCTATATCATTAGTGTTTCTGTTCGATTACAAACTTACTTCTGTTCCTTTCTTCAGTTGGAGTTCCATTAATTGACAATTTACTGTTATTATCACAGATGAATGGTTACCACTAGGAAATCAGCTAAAGAATGGCCGAGCTGTAGTCACTCACAAGCTGAAACTCAGATTGTTATCATCCAATATAAAAGATAATAATTGGAGATTAAACAACTTATTTCTGGAATGGTTCACACGCATTTATATTATATTATATAGTTCCACGCGGAATGCCAAAAGTGCAACAAAAATTGCTTTTCGTTGCGCGTGTAGGCTGAGTGAAGCACGATCAGGAGCTAGAGAAGATGCAATGAATAATTGGCCAGACAAAGCAGCTTCGCACTTGTAATTAATTATACAGCCGGAATTGCAGGAACAGCAGGCACAGGAACAGGAGCGAGCAACAAATATGTCTGGTAATTATCACTAAGACGCGCCGCGGCTGATTAAAAATGCGACGCCGACTTCGAGTTGGAGTTGGAGTTGGTCTTGAACTTGGTCGTGAAGTGGGCCTGGTGATGTGCAGCGAGGCAGCAAGTTGAACGCCAACTTCAGCTCGATTTCTGACAGTTTTCGTACGGCTGACATGACAAGCTGCCAGTGCCGATGACGTTAAAAACTTGGCCTCCAAGTCGCGGCAGTCGGCGGCCAGTGGCTGGCGGCCGGCGGCTGCCCCCAACTGATTGACTGTCGAGACAAGCCGACTGTGAGACGGCATCTCAAACTGCTGATGCTCAGCCAGCTTGGCTTGAGTGGCGATTGAGCATCGCACCACAGCCATGTAGCGAAGTGCCGACGGCGACTGACCACTGACTTCTGACTCCTGACTCCCGCCTCCAGACTTTCGACTCCTGATTCCAGACTCGCGCGACTCCCGACTTCTGACATCCCTGTCAGACAGGGGGCATGGAGTACCAAGTGTTGCATATAAATGAGGCGTGCCAAAGTTGACAATGACATTAACCTTGAGTGGACTTTTCAGCAGTTTATATGTTATTTTCTGGTTGTGCGCGAAGGTCATTTAGCTGGCGGCAAGCCCTCGCCTCGCACGCTGAGCACCGCTGGAACTAATTGCTCGCTGCATTAGCTGGATTAGCACTAAATGCCAAGCATTTGAGTTGATCAAAGCGATTATTGTTTACGCTTGTACAAGGCAATCGATCGATAAACTTGTGCGAGTTATCGATTAAAATGTTATATTGAAATCTTATTTAAAAATACTTAGAGCTTAGCTCATTGCCTCGAGGCTTGACTCGATTATTGGTTAGGTGTCGAAATTACCGATGAAATAATGCTATTTGTCGATAAACATTTATCGATTTATAGTTATAAGCTTGCGTAATTGATCGATATAGGAATACTCAACCAATTCAGAATTATGAAAAGACCAATAAATCAATAAATATTAGTGGGCTTCTTCAGACTCAGCTAACTTAAGGTAAGTAAACCAATTGTAATGAGGACAATTATAAAGAATAACTAAGCTTTTATTAATAAATCGGAATTCAGGAAAATTTAGGAGTACGCTGTCTTTACGTACATTAAACAAATAGGCATGAGCCTGTGCGTAGACGCTAGCTGGATCTGTGCATAGCTCAACTTCTGCATAACTTTTTTGCAATCCATTTTGACTTCGTCTTATGCCTTCTTTGGTCTTTTTTCACTATCTTCGAATGTTGCTGGCAATTGAGTTCCTCGCGTCTCTGGCAGGCAAAAGCTGACCAACAAACCCGAAACTGAAAAGACCCCAAATATTAACGGTGTTATCCAAGCGCGGACATGAGCCAGGTCACAGATCAGTGGAGCCACGAGGCTGCCCCCGCGACCGACCATTGAGCAAAGTCCCAGCCCATTTGCCCGGACCACAGTTGGAAACACCTCGCCGCCCCACAGATACGCATTGGGGAATGTGATGGACGCGCCAAACAGCCCCAATGTCGCGCACACCACTTGAATTCGCATATCGGCATGAGTTAGAAACACCAACGACAACAGCCCTACCGCACTTATCCCGTTGGTTATCATCATTGTGATCCTGCGTCCCAAATACTTGGTCATCACCACGCAGAGGAGGGTGCCGGGAATACCCAGGGACGCTGCAATTAGATTGTTTAAAAAGATGTTGCCGCCCAGCTTGGATATGTACTGGGCGGTGCCATAGTAGACCATGCATACCACCAACCAAATGTTGGCCATGCAAAGTGTTTTCAACCGCAAATAGGGATAGCGAAATAGATCGATTATCGTGCCCTTCTTCACTGGCGCCGCGGCTGACACTACCTTATAGGCGGCTTCGATTTCGCCCCTGATCGTCTCTGTTGGCACATTGTTCCGTCTTGCGATCATCTCCAATATCTTGATGGATTCGTCCAAACGCCCCGTGGTGAACAGCCAGCGCGGCGATTCGGGCACGAGGCATATATACACCACGAACACGACGGAAAAGATGGTTACACTGAACTGGAACCAGCGCCAAGTGCGGATAAAGTAGGCGAACACGGCAAGCGAGGCGTGGCCAATGTTAAACGGTATTTGGTA
Organism: Drosophila hydei; assembly: GCF_003285905.1. Classification (NCBI taxonomy): domain Eukaryota; kingdom Metazoa; phylum Arthropoda; class Insecta; order Diptera; family Drosophilidae; genus Drosophila; species Drosophila hydei. The sequence continues at coordinate 5,067,134 of NW_022045656.1, forward strand.
CAAAATGGCAACCAGCTCGCGCTTCTTCGGTCCAATTATTTCCATGATGAGCACGAAACTAAGCAAGACAAGCAAACAAGATTGCAAACCAAATAATTTACAAATCGACCTTGCTTACCTTGTTGTCATTGTGCCGCCAGTGGCAAAGGCCACCAGGAAGCGAGAAAGGCAATAGAACCAGAAGCTGGGAGAGAAGCAGACAACGAGGCCTGTGATTAACTGCATGAAACAGCAGCCCAGAAACGCAGGTCTTCGGCCGCAGCTAAATTAGATCACATAATAATTGGATCAGCAATCAATAATTAATCAGCAATGTAATATATATGCACACATCTATCTTACCGATCCGATATCATGCCGAATACCATACTGCCAAACATGATGCCAACCATAACAATCGACTGTGAGAGACTGGACAAACTGCTCTTCTTACAGGTAAGATCCCACTCGGTGACAATTGTGGTCTGGAAGACGCTCGTATCGAATTCGGTTGAAGTGCACTGATCGCTGCATGGATCTGTAACGTTCGCGGTGGTGCAGCTGAGGGGCGTCGGCGCGGCCAGAAAGATGTGGGCCAGGGTGTGCCAGCCGGTGCCGAACTTGCAAAGGAATATCAGCATGCAGTACCAGAACTGATATATCTTAAAGTCACCGATCGCCGAGACGATGGGGTCTCCTGTCTTCTCCACAGGCACTGGCTCCTTCTTCTTCTTTTGGTCTGATGATGGCTTGGTATCCGCCATTATTATTAGATATTTCACTTGTCTTCTATTGAAAACAACAATTTAAAAGTCGAAAAATTAAAAAAATCTGAAAATATAGGAATTGTGTAAAACCTAGAAAATGTTATTCATTGTGTGTGGGGACCGTGTACGGAGTATTAGTAACATATTTGATTACTTTTCAAGTGTATAGTTGACCGCTCGAAAAGCACTCGTTCGCCTGGCATTTGGCTGAGCATGGGGCCTGGGCCCAAAGAGATCGTCGGATCGATTTCATGCGCCAATTTCGAACCGGTTCATGGCTGGCAGTCGTTTGGCGTGACAAACTTGGCCAAACTTTGCGACAGGCATTAGCACCTGAGTGCCGTGGCCCAGCATTCAGGCTAAATTGGCATTTAGTAGTGCAGCTGAAATAAGGCCAAAAGGCAACAATGCCACACTTTTACCTCTACTCCAATCAGTGACAGCGGGAGAGAGAGAGTGTGAGCGGCAGAGAGGCAGATAACCCGACGCTGGTTGCAGCATTAATTGAAGGTGCGCCCGGGCCGCAGCTATTTGCCACAGATATCCGCTAGATGCAGTCATTGTCTGCGACTAGATAAACGTGCCACAAGATGGCTTAATTATCGACTATGCCCAGGCCACAATCGAGTGAAAGTTCGCCACAACTGAGAGTGAGTCAGGCCCGAGATTTGTCGCTAGCGACAAGCAACAATCAACACTCGCAGCCTGCGACTTGCAACTTGCAACTTGCAACTCGCAACTTGAGACGCGAAACCGTGCGGCACATTCCCACGACTATGCCAACCTGTCCAGACCCCAACAATAGCAGCAGCAACAGCAGCAGCCACAGTGGCGCAAAATGTCACAACAATTGAAAATAAATTATATGCAAATTGGATAGCCAATCAATGTAACACACACACACACACACAAACGTATATATACACATGATAAATCCGCCAATTGTCGCATAAATGTGTCACATTGGCACCCACTAAGATGCCCAAAGCGGGCACAGCAAAACTACTTCAGATTCTTGCCTTTCGATTGGCTCACTTAAGAGCTGTCAACATGACGTGGGATTAGCATAAGCAAATAACTGAGCAGCTCACATACATGAGTATTGTGTAATTGAAATTCCATTCGATCTGTTGGCTATTATATCATGAATCTATCAAACATCTTTTAGTTGAATTTCAATTACCTTTCCTTGCTCTCTAGCCAGGCGTGCCTGATGACCCACCTACCTGTAGCTGCAACTTCAATAATTGATAAAGCATGCGAGAATGTGTACTTAAAAGTTGCTTAGCCTAGTTTCTGTAGTTTACTTGACTTTTTCATATGGACGGACTGACAGAAAAACGGACATGAATCAAGTACCTCAGCCTGTTCCTCTGATTAGCAACATATGAACCTTTATGCATTGCTGAGAAACACTCTTCTAATAAGCTCTCTTTAGCTTATCTTCTCTTTTGAGGTGTCGCGCTCATTTACTCTGACTGCACTCACACACAAAGGCAATCGTATATATTTAATATTCTGCTGTGTTCGCTCCTTATAATTTATGTCCTTTGCTTTTGTCTGTGTGTCCACAAATTTTCTGCAAGCGCGCAGCATTTATGCCATCTTTCCTCTCGGCAAATGAACTTGGTCAGCCACCTTCACAGTATATGAAACAATTATATTATAATTATACTAAGTAAAATAAAGGCTTTAATTCAATATTCGTAAATGATTGCATTTACAGAAATTTCTGTCAAAAGGTCACTATATACAAACTCGCAGCTGTCTTTTAGCTGGCTCTTATTTTGACATCACTTGAATTGCATCAAAAGGTAAAGGTAATCCAATATTACAAATGTCAAGCACGCCAATCACATTTATCTATTTGGCTTCACTTAATCTCACTGTCACATTTGGCAAAGCTTAGATTATGTGAACTTAATTATTACTGCGCTTGCAGCTCAGTCTACCATGTGCAAATAGTATCTTTATAAGACCCAGCGTGTCAATAAGATTCATCACAGCTTGTCTTTCTATATATTTGAAACTTTCATCACATTGAACTTTGAACACACCTGAATAATCGATGCTTCACGCCCACCTTCAAATAATTCGCATCACTTTCAGCTGCTATGTATTTATTGTTTTGAAATTTGATTTTATTATAAACTTGCTGCTCGTTTGTTTGTCCATCAATTGCTTTCAGCAGCTGCTTCCAGACTGCGTTTGGTTCGCCAGGCAATGAACCTGCTTCAGCTCTTTACTTTTTCAAGCGTGTTATCGCGCTACAGAGCATGAGCTAGAGCATCTCACGTCGTTTGAGTGAAATGTCATAACTCTCGAGGCCTAAGACTTTGTACTGGGCTCTCTTGTCAACATCTATATAGAGCTGCTGCTGGACTGCGATGAGCGATAATGAAATTGAACAATATTGTGATGATCAACAAGTAACAGAGATGCCGATGTCAAAATCACGATTCATGACGTTTCTAAAGAGATCTATTTAAAGCCTTTGACTTATTGTTTGCGATAGCAAATCAAGAGATTTACAGTTCCGCTCAGTTTAATAAGTTTGAGTGCTTTAAAAGTTTGAAAAGACATACCTCGTCAACGAAAGATGCGATTCTAATGAGATCAATTTTGTTATATAATAAATTATATAATTGAGAGCTTTCCATTCAATTTGTGATCAATTGATATTCTATATAATGAGCTAAATGTGTTGTTCTTATAGTAAAAATCACACAGCACTCGCTGCGGTCATAATAATGAAGAAAATTACGGAAAATATGAATGAAAAATAAAAAAAAAACAATATGCAAGAGCGGCATCAGAGCATCGACTTGTTCTTCGAACTGCCTCAGCGTCTGCATATATTATATATACTTAATCAATAAATATACAATTTCCCTGAATACTCAACCAAACTCAGCATTTGTATACTTTAATGACTTAAGATATACCCCTTTGTATATGTGATCCGCAATGGACTCTATTCGATAGTTTGTCCAACATTGTCCACTGCACAGGCTATTGAATAGTTGCCATAAATATTGAATTTATGTTGGATATATGCTGCAAGCCAAACGGAATTTCGCAGCAAAATAAGTCTGAAAAAATAAAAGTAAATTCATTCAAGGTCTAGGCACAAGTTTAAATATTTGTTGCTCGAAGTTTTGATTTGAATATATAAAAATACTTTAATCTTTTTGAAAAGCTTTTCTATTGCCAGCACTCATAATAAATAATCCTTGACTCGCAGTCAAAACAACGTGTAATTAATAGAGATTTTGTGCTCAGGCAAAAAGCCACAAGCTGAAGGGCCTATCGAGCCTAGCACCTTCTCCCTCCCTTGTCTGAGGCCGTGCCAAGTGTGACCGCAAAGCTAAAGCAATTAAAAGGCATACAGAAGGTTTACATTTGTTGTGCGCTCTTGGCCAAGTGGCAGGTTTAAGCGGCTTTTGAGCTGCCTGTTTATGGCAAATATTTTGGCAAATTTTCATATATATGTATTTTTTGGCCACTCGTTTTCATTTGCCGGGGTATTTATGGCCCGTAGAAACGCTCCAATTAGCACACAAAAGGATTACAGGCCCAAATGCCCAAAAATTGGCCTGGGCTTATGACGAAATGCGAGTGTTTGGGCCAAGGCCAAAGCTGGCCAGCTAGTGTTGCGGTTACTGGGCCATAATTGCAACACGAGCGCAGCCAGAGCCGGTCAGGCAGGATGGGCTGGTGGCTCTTCTAAATCCACTCGATGCCGAATCAGACAGATATATATATGTATGTAGAGAGTGCAACATGCATTTAATTTAAGCTCACATGAAATACAATCAAAATATTTTATAGTTTTTTTTCATCTTCTTTGTTTTTGCCCATAAAGCGAATTCATAAAGCGAATGTCGGCGTCGCTTTACCATTTGGCAATTCATACGAAAATTGCTAACTCAGCGCTCGCATATATCATTTTTATGCCACGGCCACGCCCCTTTCAACTCATAGCAAATTGACAAATGCAGCAGCCAACGCGCGGCAATGTCTGAAATGTCTCTGCCACTATTTAAGGTCTTTTACGAGTTGCCAACTGCGCGCCCGAGCTGGTAGCTCAAACACCAGCTCAGCGGTGGCCAGGTGTGAGGGGGCGCTGAATTGGCATTGGGGAGCTGCGCAAATGAAAAAGCGCACCACAAACTATGAACAAGGCTCTGCAAAATATTACTGCTTGTAATGTGTAGTAAAGAGCCCAAGTAAAAATTATTAAAAGCTGATCGCAACGACTAGGAGATACTCTATTCCATAATGTATATGATACGCAAATTAAAATAAATCAAAAAAATTTTGGCTTTATTCCACATAATTTTAAATATCTAAGAAAGCTTCTCGCCTGGTTTCAGAATTTTATATTTAAGAATTTTCTACATTTTCTGTTGAATTAAATATCGAATTTTACTTAGTTTTAAATATGTATTAGAGCTTAAGTTAGCTATTTCTTAATTTATTTATTTTTTTTTTTTTTTGTATTACTTAAAGGGTATTAATTTCTTTTTTCTATTATCTAATTATTCAAGTTTCATTGGAATTTCTTTTTTTCTTTTTTATTTATTTTTCCTCACTTTCGTTGGAATGCAGAAAAGTTGAATAACTCTTGCCAGCTGAATAGCTTGTAAATACTGTACTGTAAATACTGCGCAAAACTAAATCCTAAGAATTCCAACATATATATATCAAGCCTCTGCAGGTCTATACAGCATAAGCTGTCAAAGTATCTCTTGCATATTTAGATTCTTAGAAGTAGCTCCGTCAACGATGGTCAGTAAATAGAGAAAAAAAGAGCTTCGTCTGAGATTAGATATCAGCGCGTACTTCATCTCGTATAACCACTTGCTTTGAGAGGGTATTTGCGGTGCATCAGTTAAAATGGAAGAACGAAATGAGCTAAAAACAAAGCGCCGCATCAACGCTGGGGCTGCCTTAGCTTCAGCTCTGGGCTCTGGGCACTCGGCTTTGGCCTCTCTAAATCCTCTTTGATTAAGTGCTCAGTCTTTACTGTGGAGATTTTTTAATCGTTACCTCGTTCCACGCTCCACGTTCCACGGACGCTTCTTTCTATGTTAGCTGCCTCTGGCTGGCTGCCTGACTGCCTGGCCGCCTGACTGCCTGGCAGGCAAGTGTAGGACGTGCATGTGACCATGCCCCATAGATTAATCGCTAATCTGTCCCTGGAGGGCGTACGGACATTTCTTTAAAGTAAAAGAAGACTGAGAACTATTTCTCGTTAAGCTCTTGCAGACTTCTGTTGGTGCTTTGCTGTGCAGCAGGTCTTTAAGTTCGCATTCGCACCTCTTTTTCTTGCAGGCTGCCCTTTTTTGGTTTTATAAATAAATTAATAAATTTAAAGGCCAGCATTAATTGTTATGCATGCGCGCCGGCTCAGCCTTTAGATTAATGTTTTAATTTTTGCCAGTCAGTCGTCTAGTTTAATATCCTCATTCCCTGCCATTAATTTATGCGCAATTTTTGAGTAATTTGCTTGGCCAGAGGCGCAAAATTGCATTAAATTGGAATGCAAGAGGCTCTGGCTCTAGCTGGCTCTCGCTCTCTCTCTAAAATTGTTAATTTTAAAACATAATAAAATGCTGCAATATGTTTTAGGCATCGCTGGCCCTTTCAATTCGCCCTGCTGCAGACCACAAACGAGCGAATCCTAATGGCGGTCGCATAAATCAGAGCCGAAGACTTGGCCACGAAATGCGCTGCAATTCGTAATAGATAACGAAATAAAACTCTACAGTATTCAAGTTGGAATATGGTGGAAGTTAATTTAATATATCGAAATTGTAGTTTAAAAATTAAATAAATTTAATTAAAATTATTCATTTATAACAATTTGTTTTTATTACACTTTAGCATCGTCCTTCGTGATACAATACAGACGGGTAGTCGGATCTTGCAAGAGACTGTCATCAAAATATGCCTTAGAGGCCTTTATCTATACAACTATTAACCATATTATATAGTATATATATGGCATATTTAGCAATATAACATCAAAATACAACACTAAAATAATTTAATAATTTGAATATATAGCTGCATTCTTGTAAATCCAAATAAACTTCTGAGAAGGTCTACAGTCGACAGCTGTTGACTGCATAAAACTCGTTCAGGGTTCAAATACAATTGAATCTTTTCTTCTCAATCTCAAGAGAAAGTCTGTTGTAACTTAACAGTCCCATTTTGTAGAATTTTGTCTGTGGAAGATATATTTTTAGACAACAGTACACAAAACACTTCAAAATTTAAAATTAAATTACGATCTGAAATCTTGACATGTCGATTTAAAATCACAAAGTTAATATTAAGAGCTTGCATAAATTGTGCAAATATTCATATAGGAAAAAGGAATAAAAATGGTCAAGCTCAAATATATATGATGCAATAACACAGCTGAACAGCTGAACCAAGCTTGTTAACCAAATTGTTAGTGACTGGGCCGCTGTCATGGGCCTGGCTAATGCGGCATGTAAGTTGCTCACTTAAGTCATTTGTTTGCAACTCATTTCCAGCCGAGTGCCATGAGCATCATCATCATTATGATCAAGTGCTGCTGCTGTTGGCTTGTAGATTTGTCGCTTAACTAAGCCCGGCCAATTGGTCTGAGCCCTTTTTGCATGGCCTGCCCCTGGCTAGACTTCGGCTTTGCTTTGAACTGCTCGCTGTTGACGGTCCTCATAATTGCTTGTTAAGCAATTTGACACGACTTACTGAGTGACTGACTAGCGGACTGACTGACTGACGCTCTGTTGCAGTTACTGGACGAGTCGCTTTTATATGTATTTAGCTTAATAATCGAGTCGAGCATTTTACGCCTTGTTGAAGGCTCTCGTAATCAGCCAGCTCTGAGACTTGAAGGGCCTAATCAATTGGCTTAGGTGGCTCGTAGGTGCGCAGGTACACACTGATTTATACGTGGCGCGCACGCAAATCGAGGCGTTTAATTTCCGCTGCCGACAGTCGCCAACCGCCGCCTGTCAGTCAAAGCAGCTGTCATAACAGCAGGCAGTTTGCAATCTTTGCGTGTGTTTTAGACCAGAAGGTAAATAAATTCCAACACGACTCTTACTCACTCTCTCTCTCCCTGTCTCTGTAAACCTCTCTCTGTCACCTCTTACTCTCGCACTTTATGCACAATTAACTTGACTACAAAACTTGCACCGTTACAATTAAGCAAAAGTTTTTAATTTATGCCTCGAATCGAGTCCAGCGTCCTGGCATCCGTTTGTTTGCCTTTTAGTTTGCCGTACGTAAGCAAACATATTTTAATTTGAGGTTATGTTTACATGCTTTCTACCTCTCTCTCTCTCTCCCTCTCTGTGTGTGCATCGCTTCAACTCACACAACATCAGCAACAACAATAATAACAGCAACATTTATAGCTAGAGCTACAGCAGTGCCTGCCTGGTTGCATAATTTCCCTAGTTACAAATTACACTGGGCTACAAACGAGTGAAATTACAAATTTTCCTAAGTTTAATGTTTGGAAATTCATATATTAATTAGGTGTTGAAAACCTTAAAATATTAATTAATTTATTTATTTTATTATATATATTTTAATTAAATATATTATATATATTTTAAATAAATTGAAGTAAGTTAAATGTTATTTATATTTATTTTACATAAATAAAAATAAATATGTTACAAAAAGTTTTTAATAATTACAGCTTAAATTTATTTTAGGTTTAAATATTTTAATTTAAATATTTAAAATTAATTTAAATTTTAAATATATTAAAAACTATTTTTGAAGTAGAAGTAGTAAATTTAACTATTTAATTATAGAAATAAAAATTAATAAATTTAAAGAACAAAAACGTCGAAATTATAATGTAATAATTTACATTATTTGTACGGAATTAAAAATTTATTGATTTATTTAAATTATAGCAGATTAAAAATTTGAATAAATTTTATTTAATAAGATCAGTTATTAAAATTATAACATATAAAATAAACTGCGAGCTTAAGTTGTCCAGATGTCTAGTGTAATAAAAGTTCAGTTCAATAGGGCCTCTCTCCCTGTCTCTCTCTCTCTCTCTCCCATGCTATGTGTATATTATCGGTTGTGCGATATCAGACACAAACATAAATGCAAACAATAATATTTGCTTAAAATTGGCTACGCCCTGGACATTGGGGCTGTGCGACGGACAGAGCAAAAGAACTGAGAGGCAACATGTGTTTTACATGGCATTGGCGATTGAGGATTGGTGTCCGGGGACTGTTGATGATGCGCTGAGGCGCAGCAACTGGACGACATGTTTGCTGTTCAATCAATCGTTCAGTTTATGGCAGCCCTGGGACTGGCACTCGCACTCCTCCTGATAACCAACCATGGCAGCCTGCTCTGTGCAACTTCATGGACTTGTTTGCTTGCCTGCTGCAGGTACGTTGATGTCCACATTGCGTATACGCCGCGTATGCTGCCTGTCGACTCCCGAGCGTCGACAGCCAGCTGCTTGTGGCTGTCCTTTTTGCAACTGACATTTTTGCGCCGCTTTTGCTGCTGTTGCTGCTGCATTTTATGCAAATGAAGCCAAATATTGTTATAGAAGCAACATTCTGTTCGCTTGCATCGTTCCCAGGCTACGGTCTCTGTTACCGCTCCAATGTTTACCCATTCGGCCACACAACAGCTAAGTCAGCCTGTTGTCAGCTGCTGTCGACTCTGCTCCCTTTGCTCGTATTTATTTTATAATATCTGTCTCCGTGTTCATCACACGCTGAATACATATGGGAACTGATGCTTAGGCCAATGTTGCAGCTTAATTATTAGTTGCAAGGATTTGCTATATCTCAATAATAGTTTGTTTCTATTTTAAATATCTTTATTTTTACTCTCAGCTTGCTTGCAGAATTTATTGGACATATTTAATATTCTTCGAAAATATTTATATATTTTATATGCATAAATATATTTTTATATGCATTTGAACATATTCTTGGCCTAGAAGAGATATTGACAAAGATGTCTTCCAAAATGATGATGATTATGATTGTAATGATTGGAAAATTTGTGTTTCAGATTTCGCACATAAAACTGCTTTTATACATATTGAAATATATTTCTTAATTCTATTATGGGTCTATTACTCTATAAAAAAACACTCGATATACTTTTTTATATATTTGATAAGGTGCTCAGCTTTTTTTTAGGGAATTACTACTTCTTTAACTTTTTAAATTTGATTATTAATGGCGCTAGATTCCACTTGTCGCTAGTAAAAAATGATTGTTAAATTGGAAAACTATATCAGCAGTAGAGCTGGGCTCATCAAGTTATAAATTATATGCTGCAAGCATTGAATCATGTCAATTCTGTTATCGAATCGTAAGCGAATATTATGCAATCAGTTTGACGAATAAATCGGGCAGTAACAAGCTTAAACTAGCAATCTGCGCGAATGTTATAAACTGTATTTAATATGCATTGCCATGGCCAGTGGAAAGCTATGAGAATCGCATAGGGAGGCGCAGTGGGTATGCGCTAGCGCAAGCCAATAAAGATTTAACCTCTCGCCCGTGAAGCAGGCTTTTTAATTAATGCATTTGCCGGACGCGCACTTTGCTCGGACCACTCGCAACATATTTTCCCATAAGCCGAACTTGTGCCGAGTGCTTTTATGGCAGGAGCTGGCAGGAGTTGGGCTTGGGGTTTGCGATGTTTTTTTTGTTTTTGTTTTAAATGCGCGCATCATAAATGCATTCATTTGTGACACTTGATGTAATTTGTTAGTGCGGTAATTACATAAAAGTGCAACGGCCAAACAATCACACACTTAAAAGCTTTTCGGCTGTGGGCGTGGCCCGTGGTCGTAGACGAAGCCGTTGCCAGTGCGTGTGTGCGAAATCGCATTAAAATTAATGTAATTTACAACAATGAACATTAACTTAAATTAGCGATGAAATGCAACGCGCAGCAGGCAGGAGGAGCTGGAGCAGAAGCCGGTTGCGCGGTAACAGGGTCTAAAGGAATGGCATTCAGTGCGTATGCACACAGATATGTTGGTGTCCAGCTGTCCAGCTCGTGCGGCATGTGTGGCACGCAGTCACGTGCAGCCAAACGACGCGAAATCCGCCAACGCATTTGTCCACGCTGCTCCCCTGCGTGTGTCCGTCCTGTCGCTGGTCAAAAGCTTTTGTTTTCAAACGGGCACCAAGGAAACAAATCATTTGCACACAGCTTTACTCGACCTACCTCTCCCCCTCCACGTCTTCTTGACGACCCCCGCACAACAAATTAACGGCCATAAAGCGTTTTTGCCAGTTGGCGGGGCAGTCGGAGTGAGGCCGCTAGGTCGTAGGGCGGGGCACGGGGGGCTGCTTTCAAATTTACGAGCGTTGTCTGCGTCGCCCCAAAAATTATAGCGCACATAAATTGTTAAACGCGAAATCCTTTGATTTTAATTACGTCGAGAATTTTTATTGCCCAGCTCGTGCGGATGCGGATGTGCGGCTGCCGATGCGGATGCGGATGCGAATGCAAAGGACTTGGACGCTGCTTCCGGCATGCGTTTTGCTTGAATTTTCCTTATTTTGCCAGCTCTTTTTTTGCTGCTGTTTTTTTTTAGAGACAGGCAAATTAATTTTAATTGTGGTTTGGCTGCCGTAATTAATTGCAATTGAAGCATACAACAAAAGAAAGGTAGCCAAGAGAAATAGAGAGAGAGCGCGAAAGAGTGAAAGAGAGTTACGCCAAGAGAAAGAGAGACGCAGAGAGAGAGAGCGCGCCTATCAAAACAAATCAAATGAAACGCATATTTCTGCTTCAATTAATCAAATTAATTGAAATTTAATGAACCTAATTGTTAAGAACCTAAGCGCAGCGAACCTGAAAACAACGCTTGATTGTTGTTGTTGCTGCTGCTCAGGTAGCAATATAAACAACAACAACAGCAACAACAACAACAAGCGGAAATATGCAAAAACGGAAGCAAGACAAAATGGCCGCAAATCAAAGGCGTTTCCTTGTTTTGCTTCTCTCGGCTCAGCTGAAAAGTTAATAAAGTCGAAATACAAAATGGCCACGCGCCTGTCAACAATTCCCACAGGAGACGCAGCCTTCCCCGCCCCCATTGCCGCCCCTAAGCTGTCGAGGCATTTATCTGGCCAAGTCTTGAGGCATTTCTCTCTTCTCTTCTTCTTTTTTTCAATTTCTTGTGATTTTTAGTGCGAGCCAAACAAATGACAGACTCAACATTTTAACAACGTATTATGGCTAAGCAGGATAATAACACTTGGTGTGTGCCAGTGTGTGTGTGTGTGCGTCTGAGTGTGTGTGTGAGCGCGAGTGCAAACACAGCTAAAATAAAGATACTTCCGGGCCGTGACCAGTGACAAGCACTTTAGTTGCGGCTAGCGAACAATGCGAAACGCTTGGATCCAAGGCGAGCAGTGCTGACAGCTTGGCCGTTTTATAGCTAGCTTAAATTACACTTAAGTGAAAGTCACATATATCATATTTAGCTAACATAGATTATTGTGAACTTATAAGGCTCATAGACAAGTTCTTTAAGTTCACAACTCTTCTCTTGAAGACTCTGAATATTCTTAGCAATTCTTTTTCCTTTTTGGCTTCTTTTCTTGATGTTAGAGTTAGAAACTAACAATTTAATATTAGGCAAGGAAGAGTATATTTAACTATGCTAGTAAGGAATGTTGTTTGGAAGACGCGCTGCACATATGGATTATTGCTACATATATTACAAGTATTTGACAATGGAAAACTTAGGAGAAAAGTTCAATATGAACTTGTCTTTCTTTATATAGATAAAGTTGTTTATTATGAATTATTCATTCTATATCTAGACAAAGAAGTTCAGTATGAACTGTTCATTTTATATCTAGATATATAAAGAATAAAAGAAATATATAAAAAATTGTTTTACTTTTGCTTTTCATGGGATTATTCTTTAAAGATTTGAGTATCCATGTGTTCATAAATATTAATTATTTATTAATATTACAATCCTCAATTAAATTCTTAATTAAAGCTAAGCTCTACAAAGACGAAAACTGATTTTAAAAATTCCACTATTCCGATAAAGCTGAAGCTGTGCCACAACTAACCAAAAACGAAAAATTATTTTAAATAATTACTAAAACTAACCAAAAACAAAAATATTATTTTTTAAAAATTATTATAATTAATTCTAAGAAATTTTTTTAACAAAAATGAATTTTATCTTATAAGTTAATTATATATTATATATAATTAATTAATTATTATATAATTAATTAATAAAAATTAGCTTAATTTTTAATTTAAAAATAATAATAATTTAAAATATAAAGTAATTTATTAAAAAAAAAATTAGTAATATTTATTTGAGTTGGAAGTTAATGAAAGCTCCAAATTATATGCTTCATACATTTACAACTATATATAAATATATATATATATATATATATATATATATATATATTATATGTAAGTCTTATCATATATTTGGTATATGTTTAGCTCAAATTTTTAGCTGTTTTTTGTTTGGTCAAATCTGTCGCATGTCTTGAACTGACCCAACAAACATCCTGCCCAAACTAGAATCTGAGCTGATGTCCGTTTGCTTGTGCTTTTTATGAGCTGGCAGGATAGCGCGAGTGCCGCCTGCAGGAACAGAGGGGCAGAGGGCAGAGGGCAGAGGGACAGCGGAGCAGCAGACTGATGCTGATGGTCAACACTACACAAATTGTTGCTCTGACCGTATCCGCGTCCTTTGTTGTGCGTCATTTTCTTGTGTGTTGTTTGTTTGCTGTTGCTGTTGCTGTTGTTGTTGCTGCTGACTCGTTCATTGTGTTTGCGCCATAAATCGCTTCCGTTTATGTTTTAGAGCCGCACAATGGGTCAAAGTGTAAAGGAGCAGAGCAGAAGAAGAAGCTGAGGCAGGCAGCTAGGCAGGCTGGCAGGCAGGCAGCATCAATGGCAGCAGTCAACAAAATGGTCGCCACGCTGATCACAAGCGTAAACAATAAAGTTTAAAACAACTAAGCCAGATACAAAATGTTCCACGATGGAATTTCATTTCGCATTGTCTGCCATTGTGTGTGTGTGTGTGTGTGTGTTGGTGTTGGGTGTGTGTACTTTCTAGCCATGGCTCGCTGCACGCTCTTGACCATGTGACCAGCAAGCCGTGTCAGTCATTTTGAGCGCCGTTACGCTCTTGTGAGGCCCCGCCTCTGCAAGAAGTTGCTCCGGCAGAGCTCCCTCTGTGATGGCAAGAAATCTCATCTTTGTGTTTGCACTTAGCCCCTGGCCTGTCCAGAGGACATTGCCCAGCCTTTTGGCTTGTGCTGCAAATAAAATAAGTTAGTCCCTCTGGCAGGGCGAGGCAGCAACGTCCTGTCCCAGGACACAACGCACAGCTCATGTTGACTTTTCCTATTTTAAGTCCGTTTATTTCTTTTACACTTGCCTAGAAGCCCTCGCTTCCCATCCGGCTTAGGTTCACAGTTCGCATTGCGACTGCAGCCGTTGTTGTAAAATGAAAAGTTTTGCCCTCGCCTGCCAAGTGGCAAACGCTGCCCCCTACAACGATAGGCAGCAGGCAGCCAGCAGCCAGCAGTTAGCAGCAGTTGGCCAATGCAGTTGCTTAGCTAAAGTTTTAATGATCCAAGACGCTGGATTTAAGAATTCGAATTATTTCTTACAAAATATTAGCACACAAACAAAATCCATGCATATTTTAAATATACAACATTTTCATAAATATACTCAAAGAGAAGCTTCAACGTTCTAAATGTTTTTTATGCTGCGGCAAGCAGTGAAAGAGTATATTGGTTTTGTTGTTGCCTTTGAATGCCTCCTCAACCTTTAAGCTAATAAAGTGTTAAGCTTGGCTAAGCGGGAAATACTAAATTGAATAAGTTAGAAATGTTATAAGTTAGAGTTGCATAGACTTGGCACAGGTAGACGCGTTGACAACCCAAGAGCAAATCTATAGAGTGGATATATCTAGGGGTATTAGCCGCGTGGCACATCTGGTAAAACTATTTCTTCTACAGTTTTAGCGTTGGAATGCCAAATTACAGTTAAGCTGCTGTTAACGCGTCGCAACTCGCATCTGACTTTACAAATTTGTTATGCTTTAAGCACTATAGAAGCTAGATATTAGAAATATGGAATTTATACTCATGAGTAGAAAAAGATATATAGATTATAGATATATGCCTGCAAAATTCTATTTTTATATTTTGTGAAGCTTTAGCTAAAATCTAGAAAACTAGAATCTGAAGACTTCTTTTATTGAGTTGCTGTTCACATGTTTTTATCAATGTATTAAGTATGTATATCTATATATAAAAGCCCACTAGGGGCGCGGCACATTGAAAAGTCGAAGATGTGCCTTCAGCTGTGAAAAAAGTCGAACTTGTATCTTCAGCTGCGAAGCTGACAGTGTTTGGGTCATGCGTATGTATTCTTTAAATTTCTTATTTGTTTTAGTCAACTCCTTCTACTGCGACTACTTGTTGGGGAATAGAAATAATGTGAAAGTAGTAAAAGCAAATAGTAATTAACTGCAAGCTGCTTGAGCTGCTTTCTTTTCCACATTTGCAACTTTTATTTTGCCTGACTTCACGCTTGATTTGCAATGAAATAAGTGTAAAAATTCAAACTGCTTAGGCCAAACCCATTTTCTCTGTAGTTTTGCTTAGCAAAGCAATCTATTTATATGCCCTGAGCTGTATTTCATATTACCAGAACTATTTCGCTCATATTTTATATTATATTTTAATACCTTTGTTTTAATAATCTCAACTATAAATATTTTCATTTAGCTAAACATTTTTCATTCTCTTATCACTTATGACTTGCATTGCTGGAAATTTCATCAATCTTTTGAGCTCGGCTCAAACACTTGCTCTGGCTTGCCTTTATTATAGCTGCCCTTTCACCGCTGCCTTAATTAATGTTTTCTATGGCAGCTAAACTATAATATAAACCCAATATACAAACACATAAAAGTCGTTCTATGTCCCGATTGCTGCCGTCTGTTCATTATTCTGCAGCCCCAGCCTCGAGTTTGAATGAATTGCCTGAGCTTCTGCCCCACCTGCTGTCACTTGCCAGCCCCCTCCCAGCCGCCCGCCCTCTCTATTCTCTGTGCCGCTGCACAGCTGCCCCTGCCGCCCATTTCGCATGCCTTTTGACACACACCTGTGCGCTTTCTCAGGCCGACCCCTTGGCTTAATGTTGTAACAGACAACCGCAGAACAACAATGGGTCGTGGCGCAAAACACCTTTACACACACACACACACACACGCACACGCACAGCCATGCACATTTGCCTCACATGAACAACTTCCACACCATTTACAGTTCATTGAATTTTCCTGATAAATACGCATAATTTGTATACATTTATACGGAATATGTATGTGTATATGTATATGTATGTGCGTATACGGCGCACACCTCGACCCGAAAGACAGCTCAAAAAGTTGGGTGCGTGATTTGCCGCATTCTGCTTGAATGAGCTGACAGTCGTAGGATGAGAGGACGTCAGGACAGAGCACAGCACGGCAGTGTCTTTAGGTCCGTTCCAGCTGACACGGAGACGGCGTGTCGTAGGTGCTCGGGTTGCCCATAATTACTTTTAAATAAGCAAAATGTCTGCCTGCTGATAAGCATCGGCAGAGACGCTGCCTCTTCTGCCTATTCCCTCTTCTATCTTCAACTTTAACTTCGACTCAGCCGCAGCCGCAGCCGCAGCCGCAGCGGCCGCCCCCGCCTCCACCTACGCCTCTGTCTCATTCAGAAAACATCAAAAAGTTTTGTACATTAAATCAAGCATCCTGGGCATTTGCTGCTGCTGCTGCTGCTGCTGCTGCTGTTAACAGGCAGCTGCCTTTTCGCCTGCTCTGCTGATTTTCCGTTAATTTCCGCAACGCGGCAATCGTTGACTTTTCAACCCAACCAGGGACCGACTCGACGAACAGCGAACTGCGAACTGCGAACTGCGAACAGTTGCTCTGCTCTCGCATCGACGTCAAACACACTGGAGAGCCATTAGCGTGCGCATTGGGGGTTGTGTTACGGGGTTTTTAGTGCTTCCTCCCTACGCCCCCACACACCGCCCACACATGCTAATACACACATTTGGAGCCTGGCAGCCTGCTCCCAGTGCCGTTCGCATTCCCATTGTTCCCCTGTTGAAGTCGTTGATTTTTCGCATTTCAGCCTTTTTCACGCTTCTTCCACGCCCCGGCCCGGATTCTCTTTTAAATGCGCGTGAATGAGTAATTTTTGTTTACACTTTTGTAAATAAAGATTTATGTCGCTTGGGGGGCCGCTCGTGTGCAACAATGTGGCACGCGCCACGTGCCACCTGCCCACCTGCCCACCTGCCCGACCTGATAACAAACCTTGTGCAGTTTATTCACGCAAATTGATTAGTTCGATTACCCTGAATGCCACCTAATACGCAGCTCAAATCCCCATCAACAACGTCAAGGCTAAGCATCGACTCGACTGATGCAAGCCACGCGAGCTATGGGAATTAGCTGGCACTAAGCAAAGTGTTTGCAGTGGAACTTAATAAAGAGGTAAACCCAGTTTTGAAAGAGTATATGTGAGTGCCGATAAGTCGGAAAAAGAGCTGGGATATATTATCTAAATAAATATGGAAATAAAATAAGTTCTTAAAGAACAATTAGTTGTAATAGTAGAAGGCATAGCTGGATGTAAGTAGATAATATTAGATTCCATTTCCACTGCAATGTGTGTGCTATAAAAATATTATCCGAGTGGGTTTGCGTCTTAGCTAAACTCTTCTATTTTTTTGCTTGCATCGTCTAATTCTCACGCTGTGTGTGAGAGAGAGAGAGAGAGAGAGACATCACGATATCTATTGCTGAACATAGTCCCAGGCGCTGCTGAGTAAAAACGAGATGGCTACTAAGGCTCTTCGTACAGAGTTGTTATAATTGACAGTGCACAGACACAGCGACGGCGACTTAAGCTATAATTTAGTATTCCGAAAAAAGATCATTTGCTACAGACACTAAAAACTTAAAATCAAAGTGGAATTTGAGCAAATTGACACCTGACCCTGCAATATACATTTGTGATATTGTGCTTGGCAGTAATTTGCTAGCAAGAACTATGGCTGTTCATCCTTGATGAATGATTATGACAAGTGGGCGACTGTAAATTATGTACAGTGGCTCACAACTATTTTCAACTACTTGGGATATATAAAATCAAAATTAAAGAGATATTAAATATAGTAAGTTCAAGTTGTTAGTTTAATGTTTTAGCTTATAAAATATTAGCTCTTTTATTTTTAAAATATTTTTTAAACATTTTTTAATAATAAAATATTACTTTTAAAACTTACTTTGCAGCTTTAATTGCAAAAAATGATTGATCGTATCGTTATGATAATTCGCTTTAAACCGAATCTAGCATCAAAATTATTATATAATACCAATACCAATGGCAATGGCCTGCAAATCGTGTCAAAGGGCAAGGGAATCAGATATTTATAGGCGCAACAACAGCTGTGGATAAATTCGAGTTGGGAGTAATTAGCTTTAGTCGTTGAAAGTTCATTGATTCGTCGGCTGGTGCCAGCCTTGACATTCGAACCCTGTCGTCAGGTGGCCGAGGCATAAATGTTTTATGTAGTTTATCAGCAACTGCCGCCCACGGCAGGCTCAGCGCGTGGCAGTTATTAGTTAATAACTATTTGGTCTTTGTTTATTTATAATGCTATAATTGCCGAGACGTGGCCAGACGTGGCACCTGCTGCTGCTGTTGGTGTCCCAAAATAACTCGGTCTCTCGTCTAATATTGTCCATGGGACATTGTAATTTAATGACCGTCGCACAATTATTTTCCAATTCACAGCCCCAAAAAAGGGGCTGGCAGCTCCTCGAGTGGAGCACAGCATTTTGTTTGCCCTGCTGTCAAGTTAACTTGTGCACAGCAGGTGTTGAAGTTTGGCTAATTAATAGGCACACAGATTTTTCAGCTGGCTGCGAGTTGAGCCTTTCGACAGGTGTGTGTGTGTGTGTGCGTGTGTGTGTGTGCCAGGCAACGGGTCACGTCCGCTTCGCAATGCGGGCGACAGCTGCGTCATCGGAGCGCAGCGCGTTGCGTGCCTGGCAACGTTTTGTCCACGTCCCCGTAGTTATTACTAATTTTAAATTTATGTGCATTTAATTGAAATTCGGCAAGCCGCAGTGGGGCCTGCCCGCCGATGACCCACTTGGCTGCAGCCTCTCTGCGATCGCAGCATGGCAAACAAAAACAAGTTGCAAACAAGTCACCAAAATCGCATGCAACATAAATTTTCGCACATTTTTTCGGGGCTCCAGCTCCAACTGCAGCTTCGCGTTCAAGTCCAAAGTCGCGAACCTGGCCCCAAAAGTATCGAAGCGCAAAAACAAAACGTATGCGAGCGAGCCTTCCTCTGCTGCTGCTGCTGCTGCTGCTGCTGCTGCTTCGCCACTTTTTGTTTTGCCAGGCCGCAAATTTATTACGTTAATTAAAATAATTCTTAATTAATAAGAAGGAAAGGCAACGGGGCATAAGTTGCTGCTGCCGCTGCTGATGCTGGATGCTGCAGCGTCGATGATTGTTGCAGTTGCATGTGCCACATTTACAGCTGCAGGCAGCCGAGGCAGAGCCCTTTGATGGCACTCGTCGAGTTGGCTTTGCCTGCGCTGCACCACCAAGTTCTTGTCTAGTAATGCAGGGCGCATCAATTATGGATGCCATGTGGCAGCGCCCCTCGCTGCAAAGCCGAGCGTCGCCGCCCACTCGCCAAGTTTCTCACGGTGCAAGCTTCAAAATGAATTTAATATGCTCTTTACTATATTGCAGTACCCGCAGCTGAAGCAGCAGTGTGGAGTGACCATCCTGTTGTCCTGGACAGTGGCTTGGCTCAGCGGCCAATGTGAGCTGCTACAACTGCCTAATTACAGCCAGAAACTAGATGACACAGTCGACTGTGCTCAAGCCTAATGCTCAGGCTGGGTAATCGAAACTCTGCCTAAGCTATTGCAGCTCCATTTGCCAACAGCTCCGCCGGACGAGCTGAAGACTGCGGCGCCTTCAAGCCTATGCTCATCAAGAACTCGCTTAAGTTGTTCAGGTTGATCCATGTCTATGGTAACAGGCTATCGATAAATATCGATATGCACTTATCGACACATAAAGAAATCTTGCTTTACTTTATATATTCCTTAGAGTTTATGCAGTTCGTTTTTAGTTCAATATTTTATAGAAGTTCTGAGCATTTAGCTCCACTGTGCTCGTACGCTGCGGCCTAAGCTGCACTTGTCCCATTGCTGCCACTCATTACATTATTTTCGTGTGTTTATTGTTTCTTTGCGCTGCGGCAGTTGCCGCCAAACTGGCCACGGGCCACGGGCCACGCAGCAGACGCGGCAGCAACAACTAACTGGCGCCCTATTGTTCCAGCCAGAGAGAGACAGAGGTAGTACTTGCCCCTCTGCCACTCTGTGTCAACGTTGCGCTGCAGCTGAGTTTATTATGCAGCAACGCACCCCCAATGCGGATCGGGTTGCTCGTCTCGCCTCGGCTTGGCTTGGCTCCTCGTTGCGGCAGACAGCGCCTGACAATGAGTTTTTAGTTTGTGTTCATTTCGCCGCTGCTTATCTGGCTCTGGCTCTGGCTCCAATGTTTGCTGTCATTGCAAATTTTCGAGTTTGACAGCTAACAAGCAGAGCCCAAGACGCCGATGGAGCAGGAGCGCCGCTGACTGCTTCCAGCGTGGACTCTGACGCACAGCGTCTTCACTTAAGTGGCGCTACGCAGCAGCTCTGCCCGCCTCGCTCTCCCTCCCGGTTATTAGCTGGTCACTGCTTAAGCTCTCCATGCGAGCAGCCACTCTGCGGTGTGGTCTTAATGATGTCCATCCAAACAATGCATTGAAAACTTTTGACAAGCGAATTGGGCGCCGGGCGGCATTAGAGCTGATTAGCCTGGTTCGCTGTTCTGGCTAAGGCGTTTTAGTGTATCGCCCTCTTACAGAGCTGTGAGATACACGTAATTAATGTGGACTTAGCAGTTGGGCCATTGGATAGCCAAAGATATGGCTGCAAAAGCTGTCAAAGTTCGCTGCACACAGCTGCATTCTGAGCGCTGAGCCTGTGGGGCATCCTTTAATTTAGAGCTGTGAAAGGACTAGTAGCTGAAAAGCAATCTATACATGTGTGAAAAGAGCATGCTCTGAGCAGATTAAAATTGCAGGAAAGAAAAGCGTGTGCAAGTGAGACACATACAGAAGGAAATTCCAATGATGATTCGAAATATTTTCTTGTTGCTTGCTTTCAATTTGAGCTAAATCTTTGTCATTCTTGATGAAGGACGTGGTTTAATGAGTGCTGTGGGCCTTGAAGAGACTTATGCGAGTCTGCTTGAGTGCAGTTTGACCTGCCCCATGTCGATCTGTGTTTGAATATTGACTTAAGATTCGATAGATCTGAAAGTTTTTAGCTGTGACGGGTTTCACGGCTTTGTTAACTAATTTATTATTGCCACAAATAAAATATTAGCAAATAGAAAATCTTATTAAACATTTCCACAGCTGAAAGTTATTGATCAGTTCAACAGCTGCTGAAATATATTTAAAGAAAATAGTTATTATATAGCTTATTTGAGTATATTTAATTCAGCTCAGACTTGCTCCCTTCGCAGTTTCTTAATTTAAATTATAAATTATTAAATTATATAACCCTAAACTGTATTATTTAGCTGACTTGACTTCCGCGTGTGTCTATTAAGACTATAAACTTTTGCTCAACTAAAAACTCTCTGCAAAAGTTGTGTTAGCTCTATTTAAGCTGGCTGCACGGAAAACTTGAATATGCTTTTATTTTGCTTTTAACCCTTGGTGACAAGGCAGTTCTCGACAATTTCCTAGTACGCGCCCCGCCAGAGTCGTGGAGCCATTTGTTGCACTGTCGCCGCGACGCTCTAATACATATGTTTATGCCAATTTTGTTATTACATAAGTGAGTCAGCTGAAACGACGGGCAGAGGCAGCTGGCAGCTGGCAGCGAAAAGTTCTCGACGTGAGCCGGGTAGCTAGCTGCCTAGTCGATAAGTCAACTACCTCGCACGAGTCGAAAACGTCAAGTCATCCCCACATTGATTTGCAGTTAGATGCGTAGTCCAACCAAGATTTATGCACTTATTCGCTACTGTCCATAATTTGAGTTCCAGTTCGAGTTGTAGTTGGAGTTCCGAGTGCCATAAATGGCAAATATGCATTTGTCTGGGCCAGAGATGAGCTGGGTGTGTAGCTGGATTCCCTGGAGCGCTCTTTAACTGGGTCCTTGACTTGCTGACCCAGTTGGGCGCTACAGCTATGCCATGGCCTTTGTTTCTGGCCCGGCCTGGCCTGGCCTAGCCTAGCTGGCCTAGTATCTGCTCATAGTTATCGCCACAAATAATATTTATCCACTAGATATTTCGTATTTATTTGCAATGCTTTTCCACTTGAATTCTTTGCTGCTATTTATTGCTCTCGAGTCAGCATAAAGATGTTTGCCGAGACTCGCTTCAAAGGTCAACATTGCAGCTCGCGCCAGTCATCATGCGCCCAGCCCTGCTTGCCTCCCCTCCCTCTCGCTTGCTCCTTCTCTGTCCCTCTCTGACTTTCACATTAGTTTTGCGTGGGTTTTAGCTGCCCCACACTTCTACTGCACTCGGCGTGCTCTATCGTTCATCGAGTACATTATCAGCATCAGCATCAGCATCATCATTGGCCAACAATAACAACGTCATCAGTTTTTAGGTCTTGGCGCGCTGGCTGGGCCGTTATCCGTTTGGCTCAATCTGTTGGCCAATTCCTTTGATTACCGCACCCTTTTCTGGGTATTCGCTGCTTTTGTTTGGCTTAGGTCATCATAAATTGTTTGCTTTCAAGTCAATTACACTCGGCAGCTACATTTTCCAAACTCACTAAGAGCAAAATCTATATAAATGCGATTTGCCAGGCACACCGACTTCCACTTTGACTAGTGAACAAAGGATTTATTTTATTTTGAACGTAACTAAAATTGTGGATCGAGAGTATCGATAAATATCGATAAGGCACAAAAATTTAAATAAATTCTATAAAAGTTATTATTATCGATACGATTTTGGATATTGAAAAAATTTTTATTTTTGGCTTTTTTTAAATTTAAATTAAAATTAGATCTTGCAGAATTCTTTTATTATTTATATGAAAATATTATAAATATTGTCAGAAAATATTACTTAAATAATTGTATTCATTTTATAATTTATTAATATACATTTTTTACTAATATATAAATAAAATATTAAATTAAAAAAATTATTAAAATAATATTCTCTGACTATATTTAAATTATTTTTATAAAAAATATAAAAGTTATATAACAAATATTACTAAAATTTTCAATACATTATTTTTAGCATTAAATGCTTTTATTTATTATAATATATTTAAGCAGTTCATACTATGAACTATTAAAATAACAAAAGCTTGTTAACTAGTGTAGAATGGTTTGAGGATTTAAACTCATGATTATGTTGGGTCTGCTCTTTAGACCTAGCCAAGTGGGTCAGTAGAGTGTCGACATTGTCTGCTATGCTCTGCGATTGGCCTGGCGAAAGTTCAATGCCAGCCAAATACCAAGTGAGTGCATCGCTTTAGCTATGAACGTGGCGATAAGTCGACGATCCATTACCGTATCTGGCAGGGCGAATTGTAGCACTCATAATTTGTTGTTGATTGCCTGGCACTCGAGTGTCGTCGTCTCGAGTCCAGGTCCTAAGTAAACCGAAAAGAGAAAACATCTACATAGATATTTATAAATCCAAACAAGTGGGCAGGGGCTCCCCGCAGCTGCCCGCATGCCAAAAGGGACACTTGAAGCGCCGGCGCAAACAAAAACAGGACTGCATTTGGCTTCGAATGGAGGGAGCAGACAGACGTCAGGACGGACGCCTGCAGACAGCGACAAGTTTTCCACTGGTGCCCTGTGCGTTGTCCCATTGTCGGCATCTTTTTTTCATATCTGTGGCGCTTCCGTTGCAGCGCGAGAGAGAGATGCAAATGTGGCTCGCCTGGTCGTCGGCTCGGGGACCAAACAGAGTTCTTTCCACTTCAAAGTCTTTTGACAATATTTGCGCGCCTTGACAATAAAACGCAAAGTGAAGTCTCGAGTCTCAAGCTGTTTGCCCTGCTTCGTTTCGCTTGGTTCATTTAAATTTCATGGTAAATCAAAATTCGTTGCGTTTATTATTTGTTTTCGTTGTTGTTTTGTTTGTTGTCTCTGCGCTCTCCCTCGCCCTCTCTCTCTCTCTCTCTCTCTATTCGAATGTAGTTCATTTGGGCGCCCCCAACAGCATAAGACGCCAGTTGAATGCAGCAGACCTGCTGGCCACAATGCAGCGGCTGGCGGCATCCTTTGTGGCACAGGATGTCGATTACATTTGTTTACTGCACTCGCTCAACTATAATTTTCCAGCCGTTTAATGAACAGGTGCCCAGTTCAACTCGGCATGTCTACCTGCCTACCTGCCAGGCTGGCTGGCTGGCTGACTGGCTAGCCTGCTTTGCTGCCTGCCTGCTTAATTTGCCAAGTGCACACAATCTGGAGGAGGAGCGGGAGCTCGGAGCTGGAGACTCTCTGTGGACCGTGGTCAGAGTGAGTGCCGGCATTCGCATTGCCACACAAATGGCATTTAATCTCAAAGCGCATCGTCAGATTTACGCGCTAGACAAGATCAAAGCGTCAACTTAGCATTCAACAGCCCACCAATCAGCTGGGCTTCCAGATAGGGACCCGACAAGCCCAACAACCACAGCCGCCGACTCCCTGACTCTAACCGCCTCCGTCTGCCCGTCTGAACTTGGGCTTGGCCTGCTACTTAAATAGTTATGGCATGGATTAGCCTCAGATTGAGTGGAAATGGCCTGGCAAGTGAATAGCCTCTTTATCAATAAATTAGATGTGCTCCGATACCAATTCCATTTAGCACACGCTCAAACAATGCCAAAAGAAATGATTTAAGCACATAACATAGACAGATTGAAATATATTATTGAGATTAGCCATCAAACCTGATTTTATAATAAAAATAAGACAGATTAGCTTTTTATTGTTTAATGGATGTGTTCTTTTGCGATAATCTATACAAATTTCTTATCTATTTAAAAGCTTTCAAATTTTTGATCTATTTAAGTGAATTTATCGCAGCTTAGAAACGAATGTTAACATTTTTTAAAGAGTTTGTTTTACAATAAAAAACGAACTATTGAATAGGTAAAATATTTAAGTGAATTCATGCTGGATTCATATGGATTCTTGTTCAGTAGCCACAGTCGTAACAATTTGTCTAAACTAAATACCTAAACGTAGCTTTCTTCCTATGGAATATACATATCATAATTTTTTTAATAAAACAAGTATCACAATTTGTATTGACTAGTTCCATATTCGAGATCGTATTTAATATTTATTCTTAACTTGATTTAGTTGACTTTATTTTAGAATTTAGATCAATTGGATCAATTAAGCTGTTGGCCCCAAACATTTATATACAATATATATAATATATTTATATATATACAATATATATATATTTATATATATATAAATATATATATATATTTATATTTAATATATATATATATATATATATATATATATATATATATATATATATATATATATATATATATATATATATATATATATATATAATTGTTGTCCTTCGTTGCTTCTTTCGCTCTCAATGCATCGACTTGCTTATGCTAAGCTGGCGCTCATAGTTGGAGCTCTTTACTTATTAATTATCATTTGAAAGCAGCAACTGTGCGTGCATCAACAGCTCTCAAAGGTTCCAAATCGTCTATGTTATGTGTATGTACAGTGGTGTTCATAAAAATAGTAGTGCTGCACTCAAAGTACACACCAAATGAAAACTTAATTTTTTCCGGTGGAAAATAAAAAGATATCCGGTTTTTGTATACCATAGAGCGTACAGCAAAAACTTACGTACCGTTAATTGATTCAGTTACTTTCGGTTAGAATTAAGTTGTTTTTGATGATTTGAGAGAGGCGTTAAAGAACAATTGTTCATAGAGAACGTAGTGCTGAATGTAAAGAATTAAAAAAAATAGTAAAAAATACATCCATTAGTGTTATTAATAAGTATATATTTTAGTGATTGAAATGAATTGCTATCCTTTCTTAGAAGCCAACATTTCTCTGGAGAAAGTAGACTTTTGCCTGTGATAATGAAAAATCCAGGCGAAATTAATAAGTAAATTGAAAATATTGTTGAATGAGCAGCTCATTTAATATTTAACGTCATGTACTATAAGAACATTATATATATATATATTTTCTTCGATTTTCTTGAACAGACGAAAAACTGACTCGTTAGCTATATATAAACTCTAGCTGACACACTTTTTAGCATCGAATTATTCATTTCAACTTCTTGGAATAAAACAAATTTTTAGACGAATGTCATATGAGTCAAGGTGCTTTCTAGTCGAGCATTCCCGTTGAGAATACTGTTACTTGTTTGTACTGAAAGATTTACATATTAATTAATGTATTTATAAAGTGATTTTAATATGATTTATTACAATAACTTAATAAACTGCTTATAATTATTATTATGTGTTAAATACTAAATAATTTAATGCGATTATATCAACGAAAACATTTAGTTCTGAGTAAGTTATATACGCATAGATAAATGTATACAATAAAATCTGATGAATGTAAAATCTCACTTTCTTCTATTTCTAAATATTTTATTTATATATTTTATTTATTAATATATTTTATATCACTGTAAAATATTATTTTTTTGACTACATATTTAAAATCAACTTAATTATTTACATTTTTAATATTAAAATGTCCTTGCATGCACGTGATTTTTGTACCACTGTGCGCAGGCAATGTGCTGCAAATACATAAAAAGCGAACGCACATTAGCTGCAATAATTCTGCAATAATGTTGCATGTTTGTTTTTCATGCATGCAGTGGTTGTTGTTGCACGTTGCTGGCAACATTTTGTTGCACACTTTGTCAACAATGTTGCAGGCATATCGCATGCGTACGCGGATTAGC
Source organism: Drosophila hydei (assembly GCF_003285905.1). Taxonomy (NCBI): domain Eukaryota; kingdom Metazoa; phylum Arthropoda; class Insecta; order Diptera; family Drosophilidae; genus Drosophila; species Drosophila hydei. The sequence goes on from NW_022045656.1 coordinate 5,094,024, forward strand.
TGCGAGGACCGCCAACAGACTGAAGTCTGGTTCGACACGACGAGCGTCTCTCGCTTGTGGACCCTGTGTCTACCGAGCGATAAATAAGCGATAACATTTTAATGGTCGACTGGGCTTGGCAACGGTTTGGGATTGGGATAGGGATTGGGCTGTGGGTCGAGCTGGCACATGCGAGGCACATTGATCAATCAGCGCGTTGCCTGATTAATGCAGATGCTTCAGCTGCTGACAAGTGCGGCGTTTCCGCTGCGACGTCATACTGTCTGGCGTTGCTGCACATGTTGCACATGCCACTTGCTACATGCCACAAATGACAAGTGTCAAAACGCACCCTGCTGCAGGTGAGCCTAAAAACTTGACTCATTTAAATTGGCATGATTTACGTGTTCGACTCCCCATTTCCCATTTCCTCACTCAGCATTTGGCATTTCGCATTTCGCATTTCCCATTGGCAAGCAGCTCGCTCTGCGGCTTGTTAAATGCTGTTGGAATTTGCCACAGCCGCCACAGCAGCAGCAGCAGCAGCAGCAGCAAAAGGAAATGACAAACAGCAGCCCCCAAGACAAGATGTTGACAGACGGAGTCGAGCGGGCAAGCGTTGCTCTTGGCATTGCCCTGGCTGCATTTGTCCGCGTTGTCGCTGGTCTGGTTGGGTCTGCACGGGTCTAGGCCTCTTCTGCGCTAGCCTAGTCTGGGGGCCCAGTCTGGTTCTGCTTCTAAGTCTGTGGCGGCTGAGGGTCGCCGTCTGTCTCCTGTTGGGAGCTGCTGCTGCTGCTGCTGCTGCTGCGCTTGCTGTGCATGCAAAGTGTTGAATAATTTGTTGCGAAATATTTCTAGTTGCGCGTATCCGTTTCGCGGCATACACCCAACAAAAGTGTCATTAACACTTTGATAAACAAGAACTTAGTAGTTTTAAAATTTATTTCATTTATTATGAATTTAAATATGTGAATGAAATTGCTTAACTTTGGCTAAGATTTGTATTTTAAGCTCATAAAAAAGCTGGAATTATTGGAAAATACATTTTTTTTGTCTCTTAATTGGTATTTTGACAATATAGAAATGATACTTCTCTGTCTGACACCCACTAATATGTTTCTAACTAATGTAGTTTGACTTTATTAGAAAATACTTCGAAAAAAGATTTTCTTTTTATCATTTTTTTTTTACTGAAGTCACACTTGGAGTAAAGGTCGTAAACCTGATTTTCCCTACTTCAAAAACTTCCTTAGCTAATGGCAGACTTTTATAGATCCATGAGATATTTTATATTCACACTTAAGCTTTTTTTCTTGCAGATATATATCATATATATATATATATATATATATATATATATATCATATATATTTACAAAACTTTCAGGTGAAGGTGAATAAATGAGTTTTCTAGAGTTTTCCTAGAGATGAATTTTCAATTAAATTGTTGTTTAACTCAAGTCTTAATATTTATAGAATAATGATAAATTTTAAGAATTTGAAAGACTTAAAAACAGAAATATTTTGGCGACATTTCATATTCCCATCCCAACTTCACTTCACATTGGTTGCATTTGCCGGTTGACTAAGCTGCTGTGCTTGTGTTGCTTGTGGCATGCTTGTTAGTGTAATGTGCAACATGTTGCAGCGACGCCAACTGCGTTGCTGTTGCTGCGTAATTAAGTGGGCGACAGTCTGGTAAATGCAAATTTTTGTGTCTTGTCCCGACGGCAGCTGAGGCCAGGACATGCGCCAACTGCGATGCAGATGCCGTCCTCCGATATGCCTGATAAGCCAGCGATGTTGTTGCTCCTTTTTGTGTGTTTTGTTGTGACTGTGGCTGCTGCTGTGTTGCTGTTGCTGTTGCTGCTGCTGTTGCTGTTGCTGTTGCTAGCTGCGATAAGCGCCTCGCCTATGATCTATGATCTTGACCTTATCCCGAAGCAGCGCGCGGGAGCAGCTGTCCAGCTTAATTAAAATGTCAAAACTGGTTTAATGGCGTTAATGAACAAACACTTGGCCAACTCACACACACAGTCACACACAGGCAGCTAGCTAGTTGACAACATATTGGCACATAGCTGAAATACTTTAGCTCTGCCAATTGCGGCTTACGTTTCACTTGGCTTTGAAGTCTCGACGGCGCGCTCTGATTTATTGTCAAATGTTGAACGATTTCTAATAAAAGCCGCCGACGCCGCAGCAAAATGGAAACTTTTTTATTTTCTGTATTTTCTGTATTTCTGCTTTGACAGTTTGCGTACCGCCAATTGATTTATAGACATCAAATTTAATCCCGCCTCGGCGTCCAGTTCGGTACTTGCCATTGTTTCGGCCGGCGCTCGAATGCGACTCCTTGGCCGGCTGGACGCATAATTAATGATCGGCCATCATCATTATGCAAAGGCAGTTCGGCTCTCAAATTTCTCCATATTAATACTACTTTATGAAGCTGTATGTGCTGCACACATTCACGCATATTTCATATTAAATATTTATGCAAATTAACATTTATGCTCCTCTCGTGTGCAGGCTGCACTTGCAGTGAATCGCAATATAATATGATTAATTTTGCAGCTAGCAATGTTCCATTAGAGAACTTCTGTTTAAAGACTTTTCATCGAGGAATTCAGCTTGAAATATAAAATCTAGATACGCTCTTGCATATTTCTATCCCCTTCTTTCTTTTGCTGTTCTTTCTATTCTCATCCTTTCTTACCCATTCTCCTTCACTTTGTCTCTTTCGTTATCAAGCTCTCAATTTTTCTTTGTGTTCCTTGCTCATTTTGTCTCTGTCCTCTTCTCTGTCTATTATTCTAGCTGTTTCTGTCTCTCTCCCTTTGTCTATTTATCTCTCTTTATGTCACTTTCTCTCTCGTTGTCTTTCTTTCTCTCTGTCTCTCTCTCTCTCTCTGAGCTTGCCTCTCTTGCCTCTCTACCTCTCTATGCCTTTTGTAAATCTCTCTAACTTCCGCTGTCTCTCTCTGCCTCTCTCCATTATTCAGTCAATTTTTTTCTAATTCTTTCGTTTTTACTCTTTGCCTTTCAATTTATTTTTGTCTCTCTTTTTCTCTCTCTCTGTCTCTTTCTTCCACTCTCTCCGCGTTTTTTTCTCTTCTCTTGTTTTCTCTTTTCCTCCCCCTTTTGTCTCTTTGCCTCAAACTCCTTTTCTCCCTTCTTCTCTGTCTGTCTCCATACATGTTTATTTTTCCTTTTCGCTTGCTCTCTTCCATTTGCGTTCATTCTCTATATTTCTCTTTCTCTCTCTCTCTGTCGCTCTGTGTCTATTTTCTCTCTCTCTTCGCATCTTTTTCATTTTGATTTGTTTGTCATTTGCAGTACGTAAGCCCATAATTTGCAGTCACCGTAAACGGAACTACGTCCGCCTCAGCCCCAGCCTCAGCCTCAGCCACAGCCGCAGCCGCCGCCTCAGTCATAGGCTTCGATTCAGGCCCAACTGCAGCGGTGTCTGCTGCATCTGCCATACGAGGGCGGCGGGGCGGTGCCAAGCCCATTGACTTGGCGGGCCCCATGTCTGAAAAGTTGTGTGATTTATTTGCCCGACTCGTGTCGAGTGTGTGTTGTTTTTTCTTCTCTTTTTATTTTTTTATAGTCACCCGCTGCAGTGCGCTGCGCTTTTTATTATGGCACAATTTTTATGATTTTTATTGGTGCGCACTCGAGTGAAGTGGAGTTGGCTTGGAGTGGTGCAGAATGGTGGTGCAAGGTGGTGCATGCCAGTGACGCATGGCAGGAGGCTGCTTGCTGTAAACACAACTGCAATGCATATCCATGAGGCAAACGGATCGACAATTTGTATGTATTGTACGTGAATTTATAATAATACCCTGTAATCGAGCTGTGACTAAGGCAGGGTATGCTACCCTTGCCGCATGTGAGTCTCTATTTGAGTTTAATATGAATGCAAATCAAGCTCGTCTCAGCATCTCTTAGCTCTTTGCAGGGCATAAGTTAGTCGATCAGTCCCCACGCCTGCTTGGTTTGCTCGAGTTTCGTGCAACAATCTGTAGACACAATAAATTACCAATTATATTTTCATTTCATATTTCTGTCATTGATTTCAGCGGCCCAGACGACATCGCCCTCGCCGGGCATCAAATTAACCGAGTTTCAATTGAAATGCCTGGCCCCCGCTCTCGCCCTTCCTCTCTCTCTCTCTCCCTCTCTCTGACAGTCTTCGTGTCTCTGTCGCTCATAATGCAGCTGGCGCGAATTGATTTCTTTTATTCATGGGAAATAAAGGCAGTTGCATAATGAGTCATATTATGCAGGTAAGTAAATGTTAATAAATGTTTCCCTGGCATAATATGTCAACCAGGAAAAATAAAGCAAGGGAAGAATGATGAATCCGACTTGACACGAGTCTATATAGGGATTTGACTAACGTGGCGTTCGCTTAAAGTTCTGCTCTTAATGATAGCTGATAGTGCTATGTGATACTTGCATAAATTCACAAAGTAAATGAAATATTTTGTTGGCTAAGTCGGAGCAGCTGCTGGCAAAGTGCAGTCTTCATTCCGGTTGACGGGATTGCAGAGCTCTCAGACCATAATTCTCAATAAAATTTGTCTAGTCTGCAGCTTTGCATGCACATTTGGGCGCAACCTTAATGAAAGTTAGCAGCCGGAAAACTGCAATCTTAACGCCGGAGCGCTAAAAGCCAACGCCTGCCGAGGCATCCGGCCAAATGCTGCTCCCCCTCAATGAAAGCCCCATTGGCCAAAGAGGAAACGCGAAAAATCCTTTTATTTGCGTGTTTTTATTTTCGTCTGGCCGTCTATTTTAGCACTAGACGCTGCCTTATATATGTATATATATACATCTATATAGCCGCGCCGCATGCTGTTCCCCATAAAAAGAAAACAAAAAGAAAGTGGCTTGGGCTGGCTTTGTCCAAAGCCAAAGCAACCCCACATAACTCCGGCCTGGAAATCAAAAGTCGCAGTTAAAGTGTCTAGAAAATTGTGAATGCATTAAATAAATGAAACACTTCGCAGACAAACTGACCCGGGTCCAGGGCCAAAATGGGGATTGCCACTCGACTGAGTCCTGGACAACAATAAAGCGAAATTAAATTGAAATTGAAATTTTTCTCAAGCTGAAATTATTTATAAGGAATTTAAAGAACTGACTAAATATTTAAGCACAGCAATCATCATATGCATTAGTTGCACAACTTTATTGAATAATATATGTAAAAAAAAACCTAATTAGAGTGCTCAAGTGAACTGTGCCTGACTATGAGATACCCAGAATATTGCTTCATATATACATCAAGAGGCATCACAAGGGTTGCAAGGTATTTATGGGATATTATGAGATTTAAATTACTAAATTACTGTTCTTCTAGATAGATTTCTCAATCAAGTTTATAATATGATAATGACATTGATATGAGTATACTGGCAAAACGCTAGTCTCTATTATTTGTAATACGATTTCATAGAATTCGGAGAGGAGGGAAGTTATCGATAAGCCAAATTTTATTTAATCTGTGTATGCATTGCTGGAACCCTCATAGTAAATAGGAATTTTCTATGCTTTGTGGTATTCAAGCTACGCTTTATCGTTAAAAATATGAGTATGAGTATTGAGTATGGTAAAAATATATATATATATATATTTCAAATTAAGTATTTCTAGTTTCTGTGATTTCTGAGACGGACAGAGACTCAGTCGAACAAGTGGACATGGTTAGACCAACTCAGCTCGTCGCTTCTATCAGGATTACATATGCTCTGTGACGACTGCCATGCCTCCTTCTGCCTTTTACATCTTTATATGACTATTCCCTGAATTCCCAATTTCAATGGATGCGGGGCATAATTAACTAAGCAAATATCTTAAAAAAAATATTTGCTTTTACTATTAAGATAAATATCTCAACAAAAATTAGTAATAAGCAATATATCAAACCTTGAACTCAATACTAGGCTATTAAGGCAGAGTTGTAGCTATTACAGGTTAAGCTTGAGTTTTTAATTATGAAAAGACTTTGCAGTCCAAAAACGTCTAGTCTAACGCCAATGCCAATATTTCAAATAGGGAAAAAGCTTCAGAATTTTCTGCTTCTTTTTCCTCATTCACATTCATTAAATAAATGAAGCTGAGCGCAGCAGGTTCGTTCACTGGGGTTCATATGTTTTGGGCTCAGTCAAGAGTGAAAACGAAACAAAGCAATTGAAATTCGAGAAATTTTTTAAATTCCCAAATTTTCTCTGTGTATAGCCAAATGTATATTTGCAAAGCTTTTTGATTTATGAAGTGTAAAATGTTGTTTTAGCTTACGCTCTGCATAAAGTCTACGGCAATTGCTCCAGTGCTGAATGCATTTTAATTGCCTTGGCCAATTATGAAGTTTTGAGTGAAAATAATAAAAATCAAACTACAAATACAAAAAATAAAGCCCAAATGCTTGTGCTCTGTGTAAGCTCGGCACGTAATTCAATTCCAGGCAATTCAATTTTTGTGGGCGTTGTTTTCGTTGCCGTTGTGTGGGGGCTGCTGCAGGTGGTCTAATTATTCAGTAAAATGTTCATGCTTCAGAGCAGTTTTTAGCATATTTTTCCATAATTTGCTGCGCTTGTTTGTCTGCCCTCTGCACAAGCAAATTGCAAATCGAAAAGTTACCAAAACTAGCGGCAATTAAAGTATTTTCTTGTATGCCCCGCCCCTCCCTTAACCCTACACAGACAGGCTTTTGGCTGACTGTGCGTGTAATTATAATTTTCTTTAAGTCGGTTTGCGCAAACTTTTCTTTATGTGAAAGTTTTCCACTCGCTATTCATCTAACAATCCCCTTCCCCTTCCCCTCTCCCTCTCCCTCTCCCATTCTGTCTACTTGTTGTCGTTCTTACCACAAATAATTTTGTCGAAAACTTTGTCTCCCATCTATTTTTTTCTCTTGTTATTTTTTTCTTATTCTTTCGCATGTTGTTGGTAATTATGCGCTTTGTGAAATTCAAAGAACGCAAACTTTTGGGCTACAACATCATCGTCTCAGTGTATTAGTTGTAATGTGCTACGGTTAGCCCAAGGAAGCGAACAAGTTGCCAAAAACTTGCGACAACAGCAACAAAAACAGCTTCGAGTCTCGCATTACACGTGGCCCCCAAACACCAAACCCCAAACTCGAAAAACCCACAGCCACAGCCGAATCCTAGCCGTAGTCAGGACTGTAGACTTTTACCTTTTGGGTCCAGTTACCGCCAAGCTAGACAATATGTCTTATTAGTTAAGGGCAAACTTTCAAATGATTTCCATTCATTAGACCAAAAGACCACAAATTTTTAGCTAATGATGATGTTGATGAATGAGCTGCAAGTTTATTAACGAAAAAGTTTACAACAGTTTGTCAAGCCAACAACAAGCTCGAACATAATCAAATTGGTTTTAATATTTTATATTGAAGTTGCATTCAGACTCGAACGGAATGCTGCTGTGATAGGGATACCCTGTAAAGTTCTCTTTTGGGCTGCCTTCATGCCGACACTTGGCTTCATACCTTTGCTAACTTATATAACAAATAGTTATTTATATTTAATCAAAATATGTTCGTGTAATTTAGCTGCCTTTGAGAAAGAGAGAAAAACGTTTTCGCGCTGTGGAAAAAATCTTTTCAATTTATTGGCCATAACGAAGTCTATTTATTACGTTGGCCAACAAATGAAAACGAATTCAACTCGTTTGTAGTTAACACCAACTCACGACTTGGCCATTTTGCCTAATGGCTCAGACATGTGCCTGGACAGCGCTGCAAGATTTCCTTTTGTGTAATACGACATTTAATTGTATTACTTCATCAGACATAGGACACAGCAAACAGGTGAGCATGAGGTGGGGTAGCCAGCTATTTGGCCGGTGGCATAAAAAACTTAGCTGCAAAAAATAACTGAAATTTGCCACAAATGAGCTGAGAAAACTATGAATGAATAATAGAGCTGAGGAGGGTTAATATATTTAATGAAATTAATCGATGCATTGAAAGAGGAAGATTATGAAATCATATAAAAGTTGAGAAAAAATTGAATAAGGCTGATGAAGGCAGATTGGCTTAGGATTTTATAAGGAGAGTCGATTCAAGATTTTGGAAGAAAATATCAGTGTATAAAAAGAAGTCGTAGCAACAGTTTGCCAAAGACTAAGCTGATATAATTGTGATTAACTCTAAATAAATTAATGTTTTGATTCATTTCTATTTTCATTTTCCATCAACAGCAGACGAATTTTGTGGAAATAATAGAAGATTTTTTTGTGTTAAAGGAAAAAGAGTCTACGGGAATATATGAAAGTTTCTGCTGAAAAAGAGAAGTAGAAGAAGACTTAAATCAATGCTAAATATATAATAACTTAAAATATTTATGTTAACTTCTACAAGAAAGCAAAACATCTACAACCAATCAGAAGTCAATTTAAAACACACTTTCCAAATCAGAGTCAAATATTGAAGCAGCTCTTGCTAGTCTTTCGCCTCTCCTACGTTGTTCCTTTGCTAATCACCAAGCAGAATTGTGTAAATAGCACGCAGTAGTTTATACTGCAATAAATCATAATGCAAAGCTGGCCAGAGACCAAACAATGGTCACTTTTATGGCCAGTACATAAAGTGGCGCTGATCCGAGACCAAACGCAGTCCGATTACTAATGACACCCGATCATATCATGACAATTCGAGCTTAGTCTCCATTTACAATAGCTCTATGCCATATTATTTGTGCTCGCTAAGCATGCCGCTCTGCGGCAGAGGATGGCGCGGGGTCGCCTCAGTGGGGCGCTATGCAAAGTAGCAACAGCAGCCAATGCGACCAAATGTAAAATGTGTTTTCACTTTTGTACGTTTATCAAACGATTTGACTGTAGGAATATGAAGGGGTCTGGACGAGCTGCTGGGTTGCTGGATAGTTGGATAGTTGGATAGTTGGGTAGGTGCCAAGCGCCACAAGGAGACATGGCCAGCTGCAATATGACCAAAGGCAACAAATAGCTGACAATAACAGCGACAACAGCAACAGCAACAGCAACAGCAACAACAACAACAATGACCCCAAGCAAATGCACGACGCGCATATTGAAACCGAAAACTGCAGCCAGAGTCGATGAAGAACTGAGTAGGGACTAGGAAGGAGGAATACAAGGGGAGGCCAGCAGCAACACGTGACGGGTTTTCCATAGATGTGGAGCGACTCAGCTGAAGCTGTAGCTGAGCTGGAGCTGCCTTGCATTGAAGTTAAGTGAAGTGAAAATGAAAACAAAGTTTAACAAACCGTGGCTAACGAGCTACATTATTAAAACTTCAAAAATGCATAAATTTGCAGAAATAGTCGCAAGCGGGGGCAGGAGGCGGGAGTCAGCCGCTTATGCATGAGGCTGAGAGCATGTAACTGCCGTATGATAATATGCAGTAGATCCTGGGCCAGCATTTGAAAGTTATTGACACCTACTCGCGCCGATCGTGAGCTGGAGGAGGCAGCAGCCTAAGATCTGCCTGCCAACGGCTGCTCGGCCAGGGCCATAACTCTCACACAAGGTGTTGCAATGTCTGAATGTCTGCGGCGTACACTGAGCGACCAATAATAAAATAATATATTACAATTCTATAAAGCTGCACAGATTGCTGAGCTCTTGCCAAACTCAATAAGCTCTCTTCCTGCATCTCACTAATAATCTATCTTTTGATTAGAGTTCTAGCCTCTTGGTCCATGTTTTCTTTCAGTGCACACACTTGGGCACGATCTGTACGCCGCAGACAGGCGAGAGAGTTCGTAGTTGGCAGTTCGCGACTTGCCTGCAAGTCATTTTGCGCATATTAGTTGGCCATTAGGCGCACAGACATACAGACAGTCCTTCGGTCCTGCAGTCAGTCTCTTCGTCCGTCCGTCCGTCCGCCAGTCAGTCAGTCAGCCTGTCAGTCAGTTAGTCAGCTGCAAATCGCATTAAAATTCAGCGGGTGTTAAATATTACAAGCGCCTGGCCCTCCCCCACGGGTGCCCCCGTCGAGACTCGAATGTGCGGGGCTAAAGGTTTTTCTCACTGAATCGCTGCTGCCTCGGCTGCCAGTCAACTTGTCCGTCACTCAACGGTCCGAAAGGGGGGGCTGGGTTGATAGGTTCGGGGGGTAGTTGGCAGCTGAGCTCTGCTGCAGTTTATTTGCTGTGGAGTTTGTGAAATGTTATGGCAACGTCTACGTGATATGTTAATCATGCAGCCATGGAACGTGTGCTTCGCGTCCAGGATGCGGATGTGGCCAATGCCGAAGCCAAAGCACTTGCTGCACAAGCACTCAAAGCGGTAGCCAGCGGTGGCGTGGGAGCTGCAAACCCGTAACACAGTGGCGAGGCATAAATGTCAAACAGTTACCAACTGCAACCACAACAACAACTAAAACAAAAACTATTCAAATATCCCTTCAATAGCTATGCAGGAGGTCAAGTAAACAAACATTCCATCAAGCTTCTTGGCAAGCAGTTTCATATTTATAAATATGAAATAAATATTTCACAAAGTATTTATCATCGAGTAAATAACAATCAAATTGAAAGCTATAAACCTCATTTATTGAACTACTTTAACTTTTAAATGTTGAAAACTCAACTACCAGCCTCCCTCTGGCATTACTCCACGAATGACCTACATAGTCGAGCCAATAAGAGATAAAAGACTGTCTCGACTGTTGTAAAAGGACTCCTCCAAATATCCAGAATCAATTTATCCAAAAGGATGTATTTATATAAATAAAGAATTTGTTTTAGTTAAATTTTAAAATATTGCTTTTCTTTCTTTATCTTGTCATTCGTTTCTTATTATTGCAGTTACCATGTGCTATACCCGTGTATTAATCTCTGATTGGAAAATATCCAGAAAGTAGCTAATACTTTTATTTATATGTAATTTAATTAAGAGTGAAATAAATGAAGTTTAATGTCAGATAGTCGCTGACTAGTTATATTTTATATTTCTAAGTTTTCTTTATGATAGATTGTCGACTGATTTTTAATGATAAACATATCTCCAGTTCTGCTTATTATCATTCAAAAAAAGTCGACATCTTTCGAAAAGAAAACTATAAAATATGAAAATCAAAAAATCGATAATTCAATTAAATTCCTCGTTCAAAAACGTAAACCATTCACAAATTGTCTATTAGATGATTCAGTTAATTCATAGATTGACCTATTGTACGGCCGAGTTTGCCTCTATAGGGCCATGAGCGTAAGTCTTAGTCAATCATGCGGAACGCTACATATAATTTGGGACATTCACTAGGTAATCACATAGTTGGGCATCGTATTTAATCATAAGCCGATCAGTCTTAATCTTGGCCATATTTAGCTAGGAATTTGTTGGCCATTTATGGCTCTAACTGCAGTTAAGCAATAGGCTGCTCACATTTAAAGCGCTCCCAGAGCATAAACAGCAATTATAGCGGCCAGACAGATCAGAGCCATGAAATACCAACACCCGACAGCTGTAAACAACAATTTGCTAGGCCACAAGAAGCCAAAAGACAAAAAAAGTATGAAGAGAGGAAGAAAGCAAACTAACGAAAACGTGCACACAAAAAACCTATATATATATATATATAGATAGCTGGAAATACCAATAAGTTGGCAAGATCGTCGGGGGCTTATAAAAAAGTTATTTAAAACGCCAGCCGCTTTGGCAAATGATGATGATGATGACGATGATGATGATGAGCGAACGTTTTGGCAGACACAGAAAACTTGAATGAAAACCCAGAGACCACAAACTGAACGTAATGAGCAAATTTATGGTCAATTGATAATTTAGTGGCATTCGGTATCATCAATTATGGCCAAGACAAGAGCGGGGCAAGCTGCAGCTAAAGATGTATCTGTAGCTGTGGCTGTATCTGTAGTTGTATCTGTATCTGCAGCGCTTTTTGCTGCTGCTCGCGCTCCTCTGCTTTTTATTTTTTATTGAAGATGAAGTATTGTTATGGAGCTCAATGAGCCACAAATTGTGCAAAATGTTTGGGCACGCATGAGTTATGCCACGGCGGCTCATCATTAGCTTCTTCTGATTGTTCTGCCTCTTCTTCATGTTCTTGGCATAATTTGTCAAGCCCTTAGCTTGGAAATTGGGTCACATGTGCTTAGCGAGTCTAGGCAGCAATTCCTCGCTCACAATTTAAGTCGCTAATTGAACGCTTTGGCCAGACACTTGGCATAAATCAGGCGCTGGACTGCACCTTGCTGCCTGTTGCCTGTTGCCCGTTGCCCGTTGCCAGTTGCCAGTTACCTTCTGCCTGCTCCATGTTTATGCCAATAATATGCCATAAACTATAGAAAAGGAGCTGCCAGCGAGCCAGCCAGACAGCCAGACAATGGCCAAGATGCAGGCCAAAAATGGTTAAGAAACGCGTCGCGCGGCTTCCTCTGATAAACTTTATGAACGCTCGTTCAATGGCAACTGCGTAGGCAGCCACTTTGTCAGTGCGGAGCACATCTACCTCCTCCCAGCCGCATGCCACGCCCCCTTCACCTGTGAATGTCCTTGAGTGCGGTGCTAAACTTTTAGCATCGGCTGCAACTTTACGCACAACTTGCGCACATAATTTACCGCCCCCCTCAATGTACGCCCCTGCGTAATTATTGGCCAGATGCAAGCGCTTGTTGTTGCCTGGGCTTTGAGTTCAGGCTGGGGCTCGGGTTATATGTGAGTGCATTAGAGGCAGCCACAAATTGTTTGGTTTGCTTTTCGCGCAAATTGTGGCCATAATTTTTTGCACAAGCTGCTACAAACTAGGCTTCATTATGGCCCGAATGCAGCTCTATCAGAGCTGAGCCACGTTTCGAGAATGGCTAATAAATAATTTTTATGCTCCACGTTTCAGAACATTGTGCATAATTATGGCAGCTTTAAGAATATTTCTTGGTTTTCATTTAAGCTAAATCGATAAAGAAGTTCCTCTTGAATAAATATCTTTTAGGCTGTCCCTTCAACGTTTTTGTCAGGTCCACTCTAAACCTATCAAATTGGACTTGTAAACTTATCTGATTGCTTGAGTCAAAATATTTAGTTTTACTTTAACTTGATTGTCTTTAAGTTAAGACGCGAAAATGTAATTGAAATTTTTAATTGCCAGCTGCAACATGCCATTAAAGTGCATGGAGTATAGTTAAATTTGTTGTCAATAAATATTTAAATGTTGCCTAATTGCCAATGGCTGCAGTTGCAACAGCAATCAATGGAGGCCTATAACAATTGCAATTTCCAGGAATCGTTTGGCCCCACATGTCCTTGTCTCTGTTACACAGCGAGCATTATGAAAGGCCCGACAGCGTGTTGTAGTTGCGTGGGTGGGTGTGACAAGTGCCACAAATCCCACATCAATCAAAATGTGTGTGTTGCCTACAACAACCACAACAACGATAATACGTAACAATAGATATGGAATTCGCTCCATCTCCCTCGCCCTCGCCCTCTCTCGCTCTGCCCTCTTCCTCCCTCTCTCTCTGGCTCTCTGCTGTATTGGCGACAATTGACCCGTTGCGAAATTAAACCAAGATTGACTAACCACTAAGGACAACATTGCAAGCCCAAATTATAGCGCCCATCGATCGGGCCCGCTCAATCAGGCCCACGTGGATTGCCGCACGCCTTATGCGCAAGTTCCACAACAGTAAATTGTGGGGCACGGCACAGTGTGACGAAACCTGAATAAAAGTTGAACTGGAATCGAAAAAAGAAATAAGTCAGATTTGTATAATCCGTATACTAAACCTATATAGTGGAATCTATTAATCAGTTTTAAATTTTTAATCCTTTTTTTTGCCGCATTTTTCCGCTTTTCAGTTCGCCTGTGCCTGCTGGAAATGGCTTTGCATGCAAATTATGATATTATACCACGACTTACGGCTTCAAAACACACACCAACGCACACACACACTCACACACAGGGTGAGCGCTGGTCTAGCTGAGCGCGTGCAAACTTTAAGTTTGCAGGATGTGTCCTTCGTCCTTTTCTGCATTGATTTTGTATTTCCAAGGAAGCCGCGCGGAAGCTTGTTAGCCAGAACCTCCGTCAGCCAGCCCCAGTTAAAAATTTTGCTTTGCATGCAGTTTTCTGGCTCACCGCCCAGATCGCCCTTGCAGCGGGCGCGCCCACATAGAGACAGAGAGCCTCAGCCCGAGCTATTACGCTGGCAAATTGCAATGTAATTAGTTTTTACATTTCTATATAGTCGGGAACGTATAATTGTGGAAAATGGCATTTCTAGTTAATTAATGGCTTGGCTAGGACAGCCACGGCGTAACAGTGAAAGAGATGCGAGATGTGTAACAGAGAGAGAGAGAGACAGAGGGCGGTCCCTTTCGGTCTGTCTGCCCCTCTCAGCTGCTGTTATGTGTGAAACTTCGCTGCACACTTTGCGCCGTGTGCAGTCAACAAAAAGTGCAGTCACCTACATGTTGCAGTCTCTTCCCCTTCCCCATCTCTTTACTCTTGCCCAGCCCTTCCTTTTGTTCACGCCCCTTGCCCGCTGACAACTTTTGCTTGAATTGCTTGAAAATTTAATTAAAATGTTGGCATTTTTTGTGCTCGAATTGATTTTTACGAGTTTGCCAAAAACTGAAAAAAGAATATTATCAAAAGAGCTCAGAATATTTACAAAAATATCACACATAAATGTATATGTGTGTGTGCGTGTGTGTGGGCGTGGCTCTTCTCCCTGCCACATACAATTGAGCCACGAAGCGCCGAGTGCACAAAAGCTCAGCTCGGCTCAGCTCCGTGTTGATTCAATTACGAATATGTTTGATTAAAATTTAATTTTCTGTTAACTGTTTTTTTATTTTGTATTTTTTTTTCAGCTTTCGCATTTGCTTTTGCTGCATATTTTTTGTATCTTTTGGCCGCCTTTTGTGCAAATTTAATTGTGGCAATTGAGTCGTCTTCAAAGAGGGAAAGCCAAGTCACATAATATTTTCTTAATAAAGTATTACATAATTGTTATTAAAGAAAATGATACTGTTTTTGAGCTAGAACAGCTAAGTTATGATTATTGAATATTTGATTCTTATGTTAGTAAAACATAAATTTGAAGAACTGTTAAGTAGCATTGCGTTATGAGCGAAGAGCGATATATACCCGAGGTTCATAAGGGCGAACCAATGACCACTGCATAGGGTAATCTTCTAGTATTGTGAGGTTTGAAAGCGAGAGAGTCGCTTCGAACAAATGAGACGCAATCGACGTTGTAAAAGCAACCGAACTTGAGGCACTAAGCAAGAAACAAGAGGTGCAGTCAGCATATGAATAGAGAAGAGATAACAGAGAGAGAGAGAGAGAGACTTGCCGCTTTCTGAGTGTAAAATGGAGTGTGAAATGCCTACAGAGGCTGAATCAGAATCACTCCATCTCCACACTCACATGTTCATCATCATCACATCACTCAGAGCATAACATAGTTAGTAGGCTGACGCTTTCGCTTAAAGTTGTCATACAGAAATTTATTTATCAACTCAATTACCTATCGATAAGCGATCATCAAGCAACCGACGCCTAAGACAATTTCAAGTATTTAATTAACGCCAAGAATCTCATTACTTTGTAAGCGAACAATGCCTGCATTGAGCCAACGCTGGAAGCACTGTCAACAAAAAGTTAACAGAGAAATGGACATAATTAAACATAAATTAGCAAATGTACAAAACGTATAGTAGTATAATAGTTTAAAGGCCAGCATATCTGCAATTAAGTTAGTTTTTAATGCATTTATTATTTCTTGATTCAAGCAAAACACTTTTCTTTTGAATCGAAGCGCTGTTTGCTCACTTAATGCCAGAGATCAACAAATAAAATCTCTGTCAAAGGCTGACATGCAAAAATTTGCATAAAATATCAACAACAACAACAAAGCCGAACAAAATGCGAACACGCCCCAATGTAAACAGCCGCAGTTGAGCTGAGTTGAGTTGGGCTGAAAGTGAAAATCGAATAGAAAATGCTACCGTTTATATATTTTGGCAGCGCGCTTTGTTCGCTTGGCCATTGAATTTGTTGCTGCATTTATTTATTATTTATTTTGGACGCCTAATTTAAATAAACATTTATTTGCACAAAGGCACAAATAGGTTGAGCAAATGACTTCCTGAATTACAGCCCAAACAAACAGCCAGAAAAAAGCGAAAAAATAAAGGAGAAGAAAAATAGGAAAAACAAGCAGAGCCAAATTGCATAATCAGTGAGACAAATGCAGCGGATTATGAAATCCTTCGCTCAAAGGCTACCCGGCACTGCGCGGCGTGGCGCGGCTGGAAGCCGCAGACGGTCCAGACGGAAGGCTGCCAAGCAACGCCAGCAACAATGTAACCTGGCTCTGGGCTTGGGGAAAACTGGCAGCAACCTGTCGCATATTTAAAGCGATTAACGGCACGATTTCAGCCAGCAGCTCGGCCTCAGCGCCAGAAATTGAAATTGAAATGCTTTTGGCAGCGCCAACACTTTTGCTACTCATATAGGGCACATGGGTAGATTAGCTAACTCAGTCGGTTGGGCGAATTGAGCTAAAAGGGTAAGCAGGCTTGAGAGTATTTTCATAAGCAAAGCTTAATAAAGTGTGTTACATATCATCACATAAAAGTAGACAAATTTGCAGCAGGCAGATTAAATAGATATGAATTGAAAATAAAATATTTTTTGAAGCACACGTCTTGAACTCTGCTTGGCCCATAAAATACTAAAAGTTCTTAGCACTGGCTAATAAATATTTGTTACATTTGCGGGTCTAAGCATCGGAATATATTTGATCAAATGATGAGATAGTTAAACTCTTTGCCTGTTATAATGTATTCAAATATAAAAGGACTTTTTAACGTTTGATTATATATGTATGTAATCAAAAAGGTATGTAATCAAATTATTTTAAAAGTAAATGAAATTCTTAAATTTTATATTTTTCAAGCCAAAAGTATAACGATCTATATGTCTAATCGTATCTATATATTATAGTTTTCCTATGTCTATCAGCTTTAATAGCGATTTTGGATCCAGTATAACAGTAAAATTCAACCTTTGATTTTTTCTCCAAATCAAATTTCCTCCAGATCTTCCTATCAACATTTTTTAAAGATCAATTTTGCTAAGTTTGTTTGAAAAATTAAGTAAGATAGTTCACAGTTAAAAATTGATGACCCATTTTTAGCAAATTCAAAATAATTTTTTTTAAATTTTATTTAAAAAAACAGGTTCTGAAAAGATACAGACACAACTATTATTGTACTTAAAGAAGAATAGAACATAGTAGTATAGAAAGTATGAAGGACGCTCAATGTAAAAAATTGAAAATACCAAAAACAATTTAAATTTCTGTATGGAAATATAAAAATTGTATCATTTGGTTTAAAGGGCAGTGCATATTCGTTGTACTCCGTCTTCTGTTTATTTCTTGGCTTGTTTGTAATTTTCTCTTGTTGTTGCTGTTGTTGTTATTGCAATTCGTGTAGCTGGCATCGCAGACAAAATTGAAAACGTTTGTAAATACTTTGAAAGCATTTGCAGCAATTGAACAAATACAAAATGGTTTTTAGCCGTCGCTCTTTGGGGAATCGTAAAAAATAATATATATATATATATATATATATATGTAAACTATATATATTTATATATGTAGTCTGCATACTTGCCGCGTCAGTTTGTTGTTTCTGTTTTCTGTTTCTATTTATTTGTATTATTTGCCAGCTTTTCCTTTCGGCCTTTCCTCCAGCCATGGCAATTGACCTATAAATAAAGTTGGCAGCCAACACAACAGCGGCCAAATATGGCACACCGAAAATTGTGCAATAAATGCACATAAACTGCAAATAATAACTACATAACAGCAGTAACAACAGCAATGCCAGCAACTGCAGCAATATTTATAAAAGTATCAGAAACCACGCTCTCAATTTCCTAGCCAATTGGACATTTCTTTAACTGGCCAAGCGCAACTGATTGACTTTTGAACTTAGACAATTTTCGAGGCGGCAACAGAAAAATGGTTAAGTAAGAAATTTTCCTCTGGCAGAGATTGTGATTGCATAAAAATGCAGAAAAAAAAACATAAGTATATATTTTACATATGTATTTGTGAGTAAAAGTTTATCTGACTATGCAGTCTTTCATTATGGCACTTATAGCAAGCCTCATGCTACACATATTAAGTTATAATTACGTATAATATGCCAATACAACAAATAAGTAAACTAGAATAGAGCCTGAAGGAAGCAACGCTCCAAGGCTTCGCTTAATGGCCGAGTTATTGCTCTCTAAATCAAATCGCTTTTCATGCGACAAATCATATCGCTTTATTGCTCTATTTGAAGGCTCGTTGCGTGCACAGCAAAACGGCTTGTTAGCCAGCATAAAGTCGTTTAGAAAGGCAGCTTTAACTCTTTAAGAGTTAAGCCAAGGCAGATGAACTGAATGGCATTTGGGAACAAAGTTCAGTTAAATGCTTTATTATTTTATTGTATTACAAGAGGGAGATTCTACTTCAGTTTAAGTCTTTATCCATATATATATATAATGTCAAAGCAAACTCTACAGAAAACATTTATCAGCTGTTAAATGAGTTGTCAAATAAATGAGTATTGGCGACACAAATATAGGAAGCTCTAAAGTAAATCAATTTTTTGTGGTAAAAAAATTAATTTTCTATAATTTAAGGAGGTCTTGTTTTAAATATAGTTAAAGTTGAAAAAGGTTTTTATTTGCAAATTTTTATTCTATGGAATATTTGAATGCCAATTGAGATAAATATTTAAAGCAAACTACGCCAATTGTTATTTTGAAATCAGTTTGACTTGACTAGAAATACCTAAATTTTGAGCCAATTAATTTCAATTTGAAGTAAAATATGTTCGGTGTTTAACCGAAGACTTAAAAGCTCTTCTAACTATTTGCCGTGATGTATTTTAAGACTTCCACCTATAGCTGGCTGGATTGGGTTACATTTCTGCTGCACAACAATTGATGATGGCCTCTTAGTTTATGCCTCGCTTCCAGCTACTGTCTGTCCAACAAGTGCCAAACGCTGCTCGTAAACTAAAACCAGCTTCAACAACTAACAAAAAGAAGAAAAACCCAAAGCTCAACAAGCTAACGCACACACACGCAGTGTAAATGTATAGCAGTTTGCGCTGAGGATGTGTTTGCCCTGAAGCATGCTTCATGGGGAGAGAGGGACGGAGTGGGAGAGCGCATTATACTTATATCATAAAACAAAGAATTTTGGTTATTTTTCGCAAAGCTTCTCTCTCTTTCTCTGTCTCTTTCTGTATAGCCGCAGGGCTGGCATTTGGTTGTAGTGGCGCACTTAATGGCAAAAGCTTTTATCAGCTCCGATTACACAATTTAAAGCAACAAAACTGTCACTTTAAATGCAATACAAAGTGCACCCCCTCGTGTAGACCCCTTCCTTTTTTTACTAGATTTTTGGCATGGCACCTGAAGCCTTGTTGGCTCATTGAAAAGTCCTGTGGTTGCCCCACCGCAACATTGTTGCCGAAAACCAACGTAACCCAAGCCAAGACAGACGCACAGCTGGCAACATTTTCCCTCCCCCACTCTCTGTGTCTCTTCAGCTGGCAAGTGCTCCTACTACTTGCTGGGCAAGCGTAACTCAGCTTAAATAAATTTAATTTAATTACCAGTAAAAACCGCATGAGTGACTCCCAGCTAGATGAGTGAGCCGTGTGCAAGGACGTGCCTGCTATCTAGCACACAGTCGCAATTTTCACAAACACTGAAGAGTCTTACCTGGCTTAAGTGTATCTATGTGTGTGCGTGTGTTTATTTAGGAAATAACATTTTTGTGGCAACACATTTTTGGATTTTATTACAGAGTTGAGTGCGTGGCGTTACCTCGCCCTCGCCCTCTCCCCACGCCACGCCCTTTCCCGCTCTGCCTGAGGTCAGCTTGCATTTTATCATTAGAAGCAACGATAAATAACCTTAATGTAGTGGCCGCTGCTGTAGCTGCCTTTGCTTTCTAGCTTAACATGTTTAATTACAAGCGACTCTCATCTCACATATCACATTTCAAAGCATACTTTTAGGCGGCGCGGAAAAAAGTGCTCGTGAAAGTGTTGCCGAAGCAAACGGGCCACGAGTTGACACTACACACACACACATACACACACAGACACACACACATTAGATTCTCTTTGGCTGGGACAAGGTCAAGTGACTCGAAACTCTTGCTGCTGCACTCGACGCTCGACGGCACGATTATTATGCAAATTGGCCTGGCAGTGTTGGCACACGTGGGCAAATACTTGAGCGGCGGCTTAATGGCGAGCTGCAGCCACTCGAGACACAAAAGTGAGAGTCAACTCAATATAACCAGCAAGAAAAGCGGCTGCCTTACGATCACTATTAATCTGCAACCCGACTTACCTGCTGTGTCACTCTGCGCGCTTATGACGTGACAGGAACTCGACTATGGCCGTGTGCACAGGGCAAAAAATTATATACCATAGTTATCAAGAAAATATTTATGCTTCAGATAGATAGGCTACAATTCTTGAGGCTTAAGAAATCGGAATATATTGATATATAAGTACTTCAATACTTCAAGCAAATTCATTTTGGGACATCAACGAACAGAATCTTCACTTAACTAACAAACATAACAATTGAAGCTACATTTTATTTAAATTAAATATAATTATGTTATTTGATTCAAATATTTAATCGCAAATAAATTCTATTTTATTCGATTTTATATGCCCTTAATTTTGCTATTTAGCATTTTGGTTTCTTATGTATTATTTATTTCTATTTAGATGTTTTATGAAGATTCGAAGGAGGTTCAGTAAAGATTATTCATGTTTGCAGAAAAATAAAAAAGAAATTCTTTTAAAGGAAGCTACAACTAGTAATTGAGTTCTAGTATGATAATCTTCATCTAATCTGCATACTAAATATTCCATACAAGTTTGACATACTTAAAAAATAAACAGATTGTAATAAATTGAATAAATAAAAACAGTATAAATATTTAATATTATATAAAAGATATCAAACTTATAAATGAAAGCAATTTGTATTTCTACAATGAGACAATGAGTACGCATTCCTTATTCCCAAAAATCTGCTAGTTAACAGCTGTTAAATAATTACATTTTTTCTATTCTATCTGTCAAATCTACAATTAAATTCCATTTTTGAGACTCGATTATCAACTTGATTGTTCGCCTTAGTATGCAGTGGTTTCTTTCATTGACCTTCTGTTGACCTTCTGCACATTAGCGTTCACCTGGCGATTCCGCCAATTTGCTTGAGTCTCAGTACAAATGTCCCAGTTGAATATGCAATGCATTTCTAGTCGGCTTTCTGGTCAATTCTGTTCGCTTGATATTTGTTGAATAAAAAGTATAAGAGATAAAAGAAAAAATTTAAAAATACTTGTTTTATTGTTTTAAGATTCAAATCAATTCTTTTAATTCGTATGTGCAAAAAATACCCTACCTCATTTAATAAAAAAGTCAAACATGATTCTTTTATCTCACATTTATTTTTATCTCTTAATAAGCCTTTCATTTGGTATAAACATTCATAATAATATTACTTGTTTAATTAAAGCACAAAATAAATTGAATGGGGAGATTGATATTTTCTAGTTAAATTCTAACAGGTATTCGAATCTGCAATTTAAATTGAATTATTTTTGACAAAAAATTAAAAAACTATGTTTGAATTTAGTGAAATACATTTGAATTTAATTTGCTTAGTAAATATTAAAATAAGTATATTTTAAGTATATGCTAATTCTAATTATGTAGTTTAGTTGCCTTTCAAACGTAATCAGTTTTTAAACACATTTTTTAATAAAGCAATCATTCACTCCGCATGGGTGTTTGGGCTGTGCTCTCAAACTCAGTTAGTTCCACACATAGACCCAGCTGTAGAGCTCACCCTCGACTTTCATATGCACAACTCTCTCTCTATCTTTCTCTCTGTCTCCCTCTCGCTCACTGTTAGCTTATTCAGCAAGTCCCGTTGCCTGGTAACCTAGTTTAATAAATAATTCGCTATTTTTTGCTTTAGCCTTCTCTTTCATAATAGTTGCCTCTCTATCTGGCGCTTTTGTCTTCGGCAAGTCATTCATGTGTGCAATCTGTGGGTGTGACTAATTCAATTACAACGCCCAATTGTGCATGCCTCGGTGCATGCACCTCCCTCTCCCATCCCCGTATGTGTGTGAGTGTGAGGTGTATGTGTGTGTGTGAGCCGTGATTTTTCATTTTCATTTCACGCTTTCTCTCTCATTGTCTCTACTCACCTCTCTCTCTCTCTCTCCTTCTGTCTGCTGCTTTCCAATTCAGAGCGCTTAGGAATATGTGTGAATTCCATTTAGGTCTGCTCTCTGGACTCCTGAATATCGCGTTTTCGATTCACAGTTGCCCGCGTTTCGTGTCGCGTTTCCCATTTAATTGTTTTTTGTCACACGAGTTATCCATCTCTTCTGGGGCGTGTCGTGTTCAAAATTGAAATTAACTAACTGCCGCCGCCCCCTCTCATCTATGTTTGAAGCTCGTCATTCCCTGCATTTTGGCTGTGTAATCAAAATGATTTGCAGCCTGCCAGAGCCAGAGGCGTGCGAAATGCTTCAGCAATTGAGCATTGGGTGTTAATGGTCAGAAAAGGTTATCATCCATAGCTAACAATACCTAAATAAATATATGACTTACCCTTGATATTTTATGGATAACATCAATAAGAATAATCATTATTATAGAAAAATATTATGTTAATTATGTTAAGGTTTACTTCGAGATGATTTGCATGTCTGAAATGAATTAGAGAATTAACTTATAATGCATATATCCTAGTATCTACTCTTCAAAAATCTGTTTTCAAACAAACCTTTAAGTTAAAGTGAAACTAAAAATTTAATGCAAACAAAACAAATAAAACGCAAACTCTAGCAAATATCTTGTCCGCTCGCTTGATCAGCCAATGTTGGGATCCATGAGCAGCTTTTTAATCTCGACCTTCTCGGCTGCCTCCACGTAGTTCTGGCCAGTGGGCGTAGTTCCCCCTTTATTGGCGCCCTGCTTGAGCAGATACTGAACGCATTCGGTGTGCCCCTCCCAAATGGCAGCCAAAATGGGCGTAATGCGATATTTATCCACCTTATTAACATCAGCTCCGATCTGCACAAGATACTTGACCATCTTCAGCTGGCCAAAGTCGGCTGCATAGTGCAAGGGAGCACGGCCACCAATGAATTCGTTAACATCTCGGTTCGATTGGTCGAATGCCAGCTGCACCGCATCGATTTCCCCGTTCTTAATATTCCAAATTATATTCTCATCGATCTCGCCCATTTTGATATTTTCTATATATGCACAAAAGTTTTGTTCACCCAATATATATAAATATATATGTATATGTATATAGTTCACTGAATTGTAAGGCAATGTACTGGTTCGATTCCTTAGCCTAACTACGTCTGTGCAAGAGCCAACTATTCTCAAATTCCGGCGACTGATCGAAGTGTTTCTCACAAGCCCCAAGCATGGGTATAGTTGGCAAAGCTATCGACACTCGAGCATCTTGATGATCTGGGCGCAAACACATTGCGAAACGTGATTTGTAAGGTCATCATTCAAAAGGCATCGAGTGTGCGACAGACTGAGAGACAGACAAAGGCTCAGGCAAAATTAAAATGGTTATACATTCATGTAATTTAACGAACTGCCCAGCAAACTAAACTAAACTAAAACGAACTCTAAAGAGGAAGCTGCTGCAGACGCTGTAGAGGTTGCTGCTGCTGCTGCTGTCTGTGATATTGGCGATGCCAAGCGTGAGATTATCGACGATTGTATGCAGCGATGATGATGCTGATGAGGATCAGGATGCAACAACAGCAGAGCAGCAGCAGCAGCAGAAGCAGCATTAGCGACTACATTGGCATTGGCTATGGCTATGGCCATGGCCATGTCGATGTCGATGGCTCCCGTAAGCGGCCAAAACAATGCAACTGCAGCTCAAGTTCACTTTTCATGCACTGCGCTGAGCTGGAAGCTGCGCTCGAGCTCCAGTCATTGACTTCAGTTATCGCACGCCAAAAAGACAAAACAGTTGCATGCCCAGCGCTCAGACAGAACCGACAAACAGGCAGCCAGACGGAGCGACATCCAGACAGACAGACAGGTTGGCAGGCCTTAGTCAGGGCAGGCAGCGCTATCTGCATGCGATCAAATTTCCAGGGCTTCTGTTGTGCACAGCTACACTGACAGAATCAATATTAAACTCTGTGTACTTTTCGTATGAAAGAGTCAAGAGAAAATAAATAAAATATAGGAAATTTGCTCAAAATTAAATTAAGGAAATAGAAAAGTAAATTGAAAATTTTTCTTATAATAAAAAAAAATATTAAATAAAATAAATAAAATACAATAAAATATTAAATAAAACAAATCTTTAAATCCAAAAGAATTAAATAAAAATAAATAAACTTAGCTTAATACAATTTAGAAAAATGTGTATTAGAAGAAAAAGAAACTTTTTTAATGTAATCAAATAAAAAATAATAAAAAGAATATAATTTTATTTTAATAATTTTATTAATTTCAAAAAATAAAAAAATAAAAATAACACAGCCAAGATTAACAAATTATGAAATTAAAAAAAAAAGTTTTTATGAAATTGTCATTAGAGAAGGGAACTTTATCATGAGGCTTAAATTACGCCTTAAATATTTTTAAGCTTAAATTAATTTTAGTAAAAATAGAATAAACTAAAAAAAGTCCTCAGCTTCGACCCACGCTCCATTTAGTTACTTATTTTTCGCTCAGTGTATGAATTGCTGTGTATAGGGCGATCATATTGAGCGTCTGCTTTTGACATTTTGGACACAATTTGAACCTTTTACTTTTGGTTTTTGTTGTTTCCTTCAGCTGGTTTTTGGGGCCAGAGTGTAAGCCACGATTTCCAGCTTAAGCGCAGTTCCAGGAACTCTCGAGAGTAGCCGGCCCCATGCGCGACTCCCCCTCACGCTGCCTGCTGGCTGACATTGATTGAGAAATTGATTTAAGCAGCGTTCTCGCTGATTTCAATCGGTTAAAGCGCGCAACTGTCTGTCAGTTAAGCTCCTCAACAGCCCTTCGTTTACCCCTACCCCACTCCTCGTCGCCCTCGATCCTCCTGCCGCACAAGCAGCATCCTCAACAGTTTTGATTTAAAAACTTTTTGATTTAATTGCTGTAAATGCAAAATCGCATTTTTTGGTATTTTACGCGCTCTCAACTGATTCGCAACTAAATCAATTTAAATCATATGCATATCTCATGCAGCTCTGCTTCGCTCTCCATGTCCAATTTAATGGAAAATGTAATTTATAAAATTTCATAAACTTTTGCACAACTACAAAAATGTTTTGCTGTTGCTGTTGCTGCTGGAAAGTTAGTTTGTGGCAAATATTGTTGCACATGACTGCTAATGACAGATGCCAGTCAAGTTATAGTGGGGCCACGTAGCACAACAGCTGCCAACTATTGAGGTGAAGTCTACTTCAGGCTTTGCTTGACCTTCGTTCTGTTACATGGCGTAACTATATTTGTTGCGCCAATTGCGTTAAGTGAACGTTGAAAAAGTAATGCAACAATTTCTAAATTGGTGTCTCTGGCAGTTAGAATGATTCGAGTAATAAGCTAATGGATTGAGAACTATAAATATTAGACGGAATGGCATAAACAATGAAGTTCTTGAAGGTCATGCACAAAGCTTGCTTAAAGAAATGGGTTAATTGTATATTGATTGACGAAAATAGAATAATAAACACAAGGAATTGTGCTCCAACTTCTGCTTAATGTATAGATACTGTATTTTTGGAGTCCTATAATTGATATTCATAGGTTTTACTGAGTTGCTACTATTAGACCTGAACCTCTTAATATTAATGTGGTTTATAGATTATTAATCAACTTCCCTTGACAACTAACAAAGGTAGATTATATTTCGAGCTTGAAGTCAATATTAGCAGATCAGTCTCTAGTTTAGTCTAGATCATACTGAAGACAATTTCGAGTGGCTTAAATCGAATGTGTTTAGCCAGAAGACAACCGGGATCACATATCATGATGCAAATGAGCCAATGGAAAATTGTTTATCTCATGACATATTCTTGAATCTAACTGGATCAAGGCTTACGCCTACTTTGTAAAGTCTAAAATGCCCACTTTTAGTTTAGAGTAGAACGCAAAGAGGATTGTGAGAAAAATACTTTAATTTGAGTCTGGCGCAGCAACAAATTCCTTTGAATGATCATATCGATTTCATGCCACGCAGCTGGCAAGCAAGAGTAAAGTGATTTACAACTCAGCATTATGCCAGAAAATGTATGTAAAACAGCTTTGATGAACTTGCACCAATCTTAAATAGTAAATTTTCCTTTTTTAATAGTCACTACAATTTTTGTGAGAAACTAAATTTTGATAGTTTTTCTTATCAAGTGCCAATGTTCCTACGTTTGTAACAAAAACTACCTAAAACATCTATATATCAAATAAACCTACATTCACTTTAGCAAAATAATTCTAAACTCTATAACTATATAACAAGGTATAAAAAATGATATATACGAAAGCTCTTCAAATATATTAACATTTCATAAAACTTAATCAATCTACAGATTTGTTTTCTAAATATACATTTTACAATACTTCTTATAATTTGTCGTTATTGTTAAAGATCTGACCTTCTCTACAGCCTTCTGCAGCTGACTTATCTAAAGTCTACATCACATTCTTTCATTTATACTACATTGTTAAGGGTCCAACTACATCTTTAAAATATATTTCATTGCAGTTGTTTAGTATGCTAAATATACAGCGCTAAGCAGGTCTAACGCATAAATCAAATTAAATACGTATTTGTTGAAAACTGGCCTAGAGATACATATCTATAAAATAAACTAAAATATTTTGTTATGCTCATTAGGGGGCAACACTGCAGTCGGACAGATAGAGGAGCAGAGTAAGAGTGAGTGAGACATCAGATAGATAAGTAAAAACGCAAAGACCGCAAGTTAACAATCAACACTCGAGAGGCCTCAAATAATTTATAATGTCTTAATTATTTCCTCAGCAACCAAAATGTGGTCAACAAATTGTTTATGAACTCGACAACTAACAAGAAAACACTTCCTCTTCCTCTCCAGGGGCTCGGCCGGGGGCGGGGCACAAGAATGGGCAAATACGAAATGATATGCAGCAGATTAGCTATATGTGATAATATGTTTTCTCTGTTACCCATTACCGTTGCGCTCTGCTGCGCTTAATACAACCAGCCCGAAAACTCCAAAAGAAAAGCGAATTAAAAACCAGCCAAATACAAATATACAAATATATATCTATATATATATATATATATGTATTGGAGGCGGAGGCCAAACTACTAAATTGAAAATTAACATATTTCGGCAGTAGATGCTATCGGGAGCAGCGCAGACAGCAACATTGTTTGGCAGCAGCAGCAGCAGCAGGCAGCAGCAACAGCTCCCAAAGGTTAATTTAATTTTCCATTTTCCGGACGCCGGCAAAAGCAAAAAGGGAAATTTTTCATTTTTTAAATTGATGGCCGTCGGATTCAGAGTCGGGAGTTGGGAGTCGAGAGTCGTTGGCTTCCTGTTTGGCAATTGTCTTGGCACAAATCTCATGCCCACCGCAAATTGAAACTACAACATGGCATTGTCCTTAGCGATTGAATAAGAATTATGCCAAAGGATGCCACACACACACACATAGAGAGAGAGAGAGAGAGAGAGAGAGAGAATGTCTTGAGACACCCAGGGAGAGGTTTCCATGTAGCTAGCTGTCAAGCTCTTTTGGAGCATTGTGATTAATGTGCTGCTCCTGCTGCCTGGTGCCTGCTGGCTTCTGGTTGCTGACTGTTAGCTGGTGTAGCTCCTGTTTCTCAGCTTGTCCTTCGCCTTCTGCAGCCAGTCTTTGTTGCCAGCCATTGTCTATGTCTATGGGCCCTAACCATTTTGGCATGTTTGTCATTTGGGAAATTGTGCGGTAGCTGTTACAGCTAAAAGACAAACAGGCGGCAGGTAAAGCCAGCCACAACAGCTCTTCCGTCTGTCTCTTTGGCCTATTTGAGTTACTTCTGCACATTTACTTACAATGCACACAACTATAGGCGAGTCATGTTTGGACCTGCATGATTCACTTTTGCCTACCAGTCTGCCTCCTTCCGTGTGTGAGTGTCTCAAGCAATTACTGGAATTTTATATTGTCTGAACGACATTCAATTATATAATATGAATTACGTATATATTTTGCAAGTGAAATCATTTTGCTGTAGCTCAATATATACTCTTATCATACAGGTATACTTATCTCATCTTTCAGCAGGTAAATTGCGCACATAAGCAAAAACACTCAATATGCATGTTCTCTAGTTCGCAGCTAATATTTATGCCATTTACGTCATAAACGATCAGCATTTATACTTATTACGAAAAGCCAATCGCAAAACAATTTTGCTCCATTACGTCTATTTTGGAGTCTGTGCAGCATTCCAGGCAACGTTTGATTTCAATCCTGCCATTAATATGCCAGCCTTGCCCCCCAAAGGCAACACCAAGCTAGATGGAGACTAAGAGCAGACTAAGACCGTGGACTAGACCAAGACCAAGACCGAGACGGGCTGCAGTTCAATGGCTTTAACATCCTGAGGACAACAGCAACAACTGCATTGATTGCCTTCTGTGGCTGGCTTCTGGCCTCGACTCTGGCCCGGCTCTTGCCTAATATGAAGCAACACCATTAACAGCATGCAAATTAAAAGTACTCAACAACATATCAACTGCTGCGCTACCAGACTACCAGGGACTGCGATTCGCGCAGCAAATGCTGTCGAAACAAAGACTAAATGCCTAAAAACCTAAACAGGGCTCATGCAGGCAGGCAGGCAGGCAAGCAGTCAGACAGACAGACCGACGGGCGGACAGACAGCCCTAGCACTAGGCGGCTATCAAAGCTGGCGATGGTAATTGCAGGTTTTGCCGCAAACATTTTGCACCAAAACGACGCCGCTGACGTCCACCAATGCATTTTAAGGAGCTTCGACTCTGGCTCTGGCTGTGGCTCTGGCTCTAGCCCTGGCCGTATGTCTGCTTCTCAGCGGTGTCTGCTGAGCGCGTTGAATGGTTGCTGGTCTTGACGCGCATGCGCGACGGCTGCGGCCCCCATGCAGTTGCAGTTGCAGTTGCAGTTGGAGTTGGAGTTGGCCATGGCCATGTCACTCAAGACGGCAACGGACTGGCCGGGGCCAGTGCACGAGTATGACAGAGCGACTAACTGGCTGACTGACTGCTCGAGTTAATGATGGGCCACAGCAACTGACTGAGTGCTAGAAATATATCCACTCAAATGTCATCGAGTGCAATTTATGTGCTCGAGCACAGCTGAAAGCTGTAACCTTCGAGCGCGTCTAGATATGCTGTAAGAGATAGCACTTAGCAATCATAACACTTGGACATTAACACAATATTTGAGAAAGTACAGGAGATTATGCAGAACTATATTTTTTATTAATGATATGCGCAAAAATATAAATTTACAAATTTAACAATAAATTATTACATTATTACATCTATAATATATTAAAATGTTAATAAAGTAATCAGCCTATTACTATATCATAATATAAAAAAATATATACAATTTTAATATTCATTTATATTAAATTAATTTATATTTTTCTAGCAATTTATCAACCTACAATTATTTAATGTTTCAAATATATTCTAATAATGAGATTTGTAAACACAATTTAAATTATTCATTCTCCCTTCTATTCATTGTAAATGGCCTACGAGCAGGCATCCTATTGATTATTTAAAATTGTGTCCAATTAGTGCTTCACTCGCACTTATAATATATGTGTATCGACTGCACTCGCACTCGCAGTTGCCGTCATTGTGCCATTGGCTATTGCGAAGGCCTTACAGTTGCAGTTGTCATTTACAGTTAACGTAGACCGGCGGGCATCATTTCAGAGCGAACCCACCAATCAAATTATAAACAGCCCCGAACCACGAGTTGGCCCTCTAAACCATGTACCCCCACATGCACATGTCAGTTGCTACGAAAAGAACAACAAAAATAATACTATTAAAGATGGGGCAATGATAACCCAATGAAACAATGCCAACAACAAGAACAGCAATGTGAACAACAACAACAAGAACGACAGCACAAATTGCAATTGAAGTTAATTTCAGCAAATTGCATGCCAAAATGTGTTAAAGGGAAGACATTCCCGAGCCCAAAAAGCCAAAAAGAGAGGCCAACACTAAAGTGGAGCTCGCTGGCCATGGGACAGAAAGGGACGGCAGCAACTGCAATGGCGATCGGCGCAGCGCTAGCTAACTGCAAATGCAACAGCAACAACAACAAAGCTAAGCGAAGAAGCAGCAGTTAAAGAGAAGACACAAAAGAGCGAGAAAAAAATCCAAATTACAGTCTAAAGTCGCGCACATTGCAGCTTTCTTGGTGCAGGTAGAAGGGGAAGGGAATTACTGCTTCCCCTGATATAAATGATGGCATGAATGAGTGAGTGAGTGAGTGAGTGAGCGACTGACGGACTGACTGAGTGGCATGGGCAATGGCCAACTTAAGTATCTGCGCTTGCGGTGCGCTCAAAAACTACGC
Source organism: Drosophila hydei (assembly GCF_003285905.1). Lineage (NCBI taxonomy): Eukaryota > Metazoa > Arthropoda > Insecta > Diptera > Drosophilidae > Drosophila > Drosophila hydei. The sequence goes on from NW_022045656.1 coordinate 5,124,695, forward strand.
CCACTGCCTTAGCTGCAGAAGAAGTAGAAAAAGAGGCGTGCAGTGGAAGGAGAGCGGCAGAAGAGGTGACGGGGGCCTGCATCGGGGCGCGAGATTACTCACGCGAATGTAATTTGGCAATTGCTTATTAGCGCTAACGCGCCGCTGACTTCAGTTTCGACTGCAAAACCGCTGCAGGCCACACAGTGGTGCAACATGCGATATTAACAATATGATACTTTTGAAATGCTTAAAGATAAATTTAATAAATGGATTAAGAGTAAATAATTTAATATGAATAGTAATTTCATATTAAATTCATTTCTTATTGCTCAAAGTAATTTTATTGTGCATTAGAAAAAAAGCTCGAATAATTTCAGCTGCTTTCTTCAGACTCTTGTTGCACTGTGCGATGGCGGCGGCAACAATCGAACCACTTATATCACCTTCTAGTTAGAACGAGCAGCCATTGGACTCTGCTCGTCTCTTCATTTGCCTCCCTCTCTCGCTCGCTCCCTCTCTCTGCCCTAGCTCAGAGTGCTCTTTCGCCTTGCGCAATGCGCGTTGCATTTTCATAACGCGATCTTTAATGCCGCCTGCATAGGAGACGCGCCCGATGATGAGGACCTGGACCTCTGGATCTGAACGTGGACCTGAACCTGGACCTGGATGTCGACGTGGAAGGCTTGAGGCAAAGATGGCACTGTCCGATGACTGTGAATGTGACGTGCAATAATTTTCTTTTTTATTATTATTACATTTTTCGTTCTCTGTGCTGGCTGGAAGGCTCGTTGGCTGGTCTGCTGCACGGCTGGTTGGCTGCTGCCCGAAGAGCTTGTCAAAGAGTGTTGAAACATTTGCGCGTCATTTGCAGATTCTTTTAATATTATGATTTTTTGGTGGGCCGCGCTTAAACGAGATGTCGGCCGGGAATGGCCTAACGACATGACAGTTGTGGCCGCTTAAAGGCATTGCTTAAATGCGGCGAGCCTTTTGGCCAATAAAAACAATTAGCCCCTGCCCAAAGCATGTTGCCTTGCGCTAAAAAGGAATGCCGACACAATTAAAAAAAAAAACAAACGAAATACGGTAGGAGAAGAAATGTTTGAAGTTGTGAACGTTGAAATTCTTATGAGCTTTTAGTAAGCAGAATAAGGTAAAGGTAAAGGTGTGATAGGGTAGTTTTATTTAAGACTCAGCTATTGCCTTTTACCTTTTTATATATGTCCCACACAATAGACGAAACCATCATTATAATAATAAGTACTTGGAATTGATTTGAACATTCACAATTTTAGATGCCAATCACAAAAGACTTGAAAAATTATTTATTCAAAGAGGCTTATGGATTGGTGAACAATTTGCTTTGATTCGCAGTCTAGTTAGACGGCCATTGCCGAATAGCGCTCAGCCAGTCACAATTGAGGAGCTCCTCACCTAAGGACAGCCTCAACTATCCCATTTGCCAAAAGCTCTAGGAAATTATCAGGACAATTAGAGAAGCGACAGGGACGGCAACAGCGAGCAGAAGGCATCGAGAACTGGAATGTGATGATGGCCAAAATGGAGGCATCAAGTGCTGTAATTCAATCTGCATATGCGGCAAAAAGGAGGCAAATCAAAGAGCGCCCGACAATGGAAAATGGGCAGAGCAAAGGGCAATTCAAATGCCCAAATATAAAAGGAAATGCGAAAGAAAAGAAGCAGCCCGGGCCATTCGGGCTAAAATGTTGTCAAACGAAAATACGGGCATAGATTTCTATTAAAAAAAGTGCGCACAAACACAAATCGAGAGGCATTCCTCAATCTTTTGTCTTTTGTAATATTATGCGACAAATTTGTGCCTCTCTCTCTCGCACGCTCTCCCCCACTCCCTCCTTTGGTTGAAAGGCGAATTGGAAAATGGCGCCTGGTGCCTACAAAGAAAGCACTCGATGAATGCAAAGGCAAAAGTATTGAATAACATTTGGATATGCTTAGAATTTTTTTCGTTCTATTTTTCGGCATATTTCGCTTTATCAATGGCAAATGTCAACGGCAGCTGCGTGTTCCTAGAAGAAGAAGCAGCAGCAGCAGCAGCAAATAGAATAGAAAAATCGAATAGAAAGGAACCAATTCAAATCGCACTGAAGTGCAATTGAATGGAAATGAGTGCCACGCCCTAGTCGCCCAGCAAGGCAGCGCCAATTATCGGAGCGAGGAATTGAAAATGAGAAAAGAAATTCTTAAATCGCTGACCGAAGCGAAACACATTAAAATTCAAATGCTTTGATATACCAATTAATTTGTCGTGTCGGAAGCTTAGAGCGTTTTTTTCGGTTTCTTTACTCAATTAAACGGAACGAGCAGCGCGATAACAAGATTATCCAACAGCAGTCGCTCGAGCAGACATCTTGAGACCATATCTATAAGCCATAAAAAGTCAAGAGCAAGAAAGAATCCTGTTCTTCTGCTGATTCGGCTGCTGCTGCTGCATCTTCTTCTTCTGCCAAATTGGCATTTTGGCAATGAAACGCAAATGTTGCTGCTGTCTCGCTGCGCTGCTTCTTGTTGCTCATTCTCAATGTCTGCGGCTTGTCAATGATTTGAATTTCATGTGCTGCAAAAGAAGAAAAAAGTGAATTTCCACAGCCTTATTTGTCAGCGCAGACACAAGAGCCGCTCCGACCGCTGCTACACTTTTGGCAAGCGCCCCAAATAGGATCTATACTATACCCCCACCTATACTCTTGGTCCCGCTCATGCCCAATACACATTTGCATACCAAAGCCCCACACTGAGCTCTGTTGCTTTTTGGCCAGCTTCGCGACAACTCCGTGGCCTAAACGTCGCGGCGTGGCTCTGACCTAACCGCAGATAATCTAAAATAACATCTCGAATGCTATAAGACTCCTCTTTTTTGGCTGCCAATGTGAACTCGGTTGTCGCCAACACAAACTTCTATAATCGCAAAGCTCGAAACATAGAATAACTATATTCTAAATTTGCCATAATTTATTAATTTCAGAAAGAAATTTTCGTTTTAAGAGTTTATATAGATGGAATTTAGCACTACACAAAATATAAATAAAAATTAAAGCTAATTTTTCTGTTGAAAAATTAAAATATACAAATTTATATAAAATATAAAATTATATATATTTAGTTTAGAGCAGAGTGCAAAAGTGAGAATTATGAAAAAGTTTCCATACATTCTCTGGCGTCTGGCGTGGCATGAAACTCCTCTGGAGGATCGTATCTATTTCATGCCACACAAGTGGTAAGCCAATAACCTGTATGTGCAACTACTTATTAGACCAAAATATATATGTAGATCTTAATATATGTAGGTAGACTCATGTTAAATGGTTATTTTTTCCTTTTTTAGTAGAAACTATTATTTTTATGAACAACTCAATTTTTTTAATATTTCCTTCTCAAGCCCTGAAGTGCTCATGTTACAAAGTTTATAACAAAAAACATTTAAATTTAGAATAAATTATGTTTAACTCAATATTAATTTCAAATGATTTTTAAAATGTTGTGTTTATCCCTAAGTTCTATTGTCCAACATTTACTGCTAAGTCGCACTAGAAATAGTAATTTCTATGAACAATACTTAATATATACATAGTTCAATAACTCTCTGGCTGTTTATGATATTGATTGCCTTTAGCTAAAGTTAAGCGAAAATTAATTTTTAAATTGATAAAAGTGCAAAGTGAATCAATCTACGGTTCATAAGTAACACACTGAACTAGCTCAAATTGAAGTGCCTGCCAATTATCATCTTGATACCCTTGAAACGCAGAGTTCAGATGACAGCATTAACAACCTTTTGGCCAGACAGCAACAGCCACAACAACAGCAACAACAACAATTGGTAAGAAACTAGTTTGTGCAAGTTACCCAACTCAAAGAGCAGACACCTTGCCCCTGCTCCAACTTCAGTTCCAGTTCCAGTTGCAGACCTCACTCCTGCTGCGCCGTGTGTGTGTTACTGTGTGTGTGTGAGGCTTGTTAAAGTTCATTTTCGATGCAACGAGCTGCAATAATGCATAATTGTGCTCATTAGTCTTTTTGGGGCCAACGATCGTGTATGAATTTAAATTTTAGCGCGGCCAAACAGACGCGACTTAAGCCATGGCTAGCAGCCGGCAAGCGAAGGGGGGTTGCGGAAGGTTCTCTTCAGACGGACCCTAAATAAATACAATTGGACAGCAATGGGCTGAGCGAGAGGTTGACTCTCGAGTTGTCGGCGCGAACTTGAAACATTTTTTTGCGCGCAGGATTTACGCGTCCAGTTAAATTTACGACTGCGCACCTTTGCATGAAATTGACGTGGCTTTTATTTTAGTTTTCTACCTGCCCTATCCTCGCTCCACCTTGGACCCAGCGCGAGTGTGTGAAGTTAATATCTGCGAAATACTCGCGTACAAGCCTTGTTAAGTGATTAATCAGCGCCAGATATAATTTGTGTCTGCGTTAATTTTTTCACTCGAATAAAAACCACCAAGCAGCGAGTTCAACTTCGTGTGTGTGGATCAGTGTGGATTTGTGTTGCCTGGTCCTCTCTCAGGGCGGAGTCAAGTGTAAATTAGGACGTTGCAGCTTAAGAGACAGACGAACAGCAAAGCAACATTACTCCAAAGATATATTGCCTGAATTCTTGAGAAGCTGCACAGGATTGAGCATATCGAGACTTTGACTCACAAAGGTGAACATTAGGCAGGTAATTGCAGGAAGGCATTAGTCAGTTATTATGTGTATGTTATCATATATCAAAGATTAAAATAAAAAAATAAAATATTATTTTTTTTTTTCAGATAAATAAGTTTTGAGAAGTAAAGTCAGCTTCTATTAAATATTTTGAACGTATTCGCAATCTTCAACTTTAGTAAGTTTAGACAAGTTAGAAAGTTTTAGTCATTGTTGATAGACTAGGAAATACCCTGAGGTCTTCAATTATTCGAAACTGAGCTAATCTGCGCTGGCTGCAGAGGAGGATATGAGTCGCTAGCTCTTATAGATTCTGGGATCAGCGCTCACACGCACAGACAGAAGGGCGGACAGACAGCCAGACTTAGTTCGTCGTTCTGATTAATAAGTATTTACTCTATGAAGTCTAACACGCCTTCTGCCGTCTGTCACTCAAATGTTAACGAGTTCATTCTACCCATAACTCTCATTCTCAAAGGCTGACTTATGCAGACAAACTACCATTGCCCGTCAGCTCGCTTGCTGACTATGAAGAGCTCTGCTCAACATAATTTTATTGACCGTAACATACCATAATTAAGCTAAAAACCTTTGTCCATTTACATATATTTGCCATATTTCTCGCCTTTATTTATATTAATTTTTCAGCATACGTTGCAAGCTCTCAATCTCTGTTAACTTCCAGGCCAGCAGTCAACATGAATGCTGTCTCATTACATTTACGAACTCTCACTTATATTTTTTAAATTCATTGAAGTGGCACGGCAAGAGGTCCAAGTAGAGGCACTTCTGATGGTAACTGCTCATTCTTTGGTTTTTGGCAACTCGAGACTCAATTGACTGGGAATTTGCGGTTAATCAAACTGTACGACAAAGACCCTAAGACACGAAATCCAATAATAAACCAAAATCGAAACGTATATTGAGTACAAGAGCATAAATTAACCATCTAGATGGCTTTATGGAATGCATTCAGGCGTTTTGATGAAATCAGCAGCAGCGTGCCGAGCAGCGAGGCAGGCTTTAAGGGTTGCATTAGATAAAAGGACCAGCGAGGGATTGTCTGGGTAGGGGGCTGTGAGGGCTGAGAAAACAAACTGTTTATTTTTGTTGTGCTCTGTGCGGGACAATCTTGTTATCGAACCTAGGCTCTAGTTTGGGGTTGCGTTATATAAACTACTTCAGGTAATCTAAGGCTTAGAAATGCTAATCGCCTTTATTTTGGGAACAACAAGAAGAACAAGCACAGCGACAGCCACAATAAGAATAGGGAGCAGCATCTACCTTTTTGCTTTGTCACCGTTTGTCCTGTCGTTTCGGTCTTTGATAATTGAAACCGTAAAATTGTTCAGCTTTACTGCGCAGGATGTGTGCTAGCTGCCAAAGGCAACGGCGTTCAGGTTTTCTTTTTCCCTATTTCTGCTCCCTTTTTTGTTTGTTTGTTGATTTACTCGTGCGAATTATTTGTACACGTATTGTCGTAGTCGGGATCAGGAGCGTGTGTTAAGGCGTCGCTAGGACATGCGTTTTGCATTTGGCCTGGCAAAAGAAGTTCGCCCCTAAAACGTGCTCCTCTTTATCGTCTTTATGTATATTTCTCCTTTTTTGATATTGCCTCGGATTTCATAGAGAGCGCACCCTTCTGCTGCGTATTCGTGGCATATCCTGTCGCAGCTATCCTGTCGCTTAATTACAGGTTGCAGCAACAGCAGCAGCAGCAGCAGCAAAGGGTCTTTGATTTTGGCCGTCATCTTTGTCACCGCGGTTTGTTTGCCATCGTCGCCTTCTCGGTTTCAGATTCATATTTCATTTGCTTCGTTTGCCCAGCGCTCCTTTCGCTTCCTCTTTGATGCGTTTTTATTTGTTTGCTATCTCTTGCCTTTTGTGACATCAACAGCGGCATTATCATCAACATCAAACTTCATTATCAACGTATGGCTTGACAATTTTCTGCTTGACATTCAAGATTTTAATCGCCGGCATTTGCCATAAACTAGAAAAATGCTTTCTTGGGGCTTGCCTTTCGTTTGCTTTCGTATCGAATTTCCACGGACTCAAGCGGCGGCATTCGTCGATTAATGCTTTGGCTTGAGCAAATGCCAAGCTGCAGCTGTAAAGCTCTTTGCGTTACGAAAGTATTTTTGAGATTCGCAAAGAGAGGCGGCGCTAGCTGCTGGCAATTTATAGCCTAACTAGGTAAAGTGATTTGTTTATCTTTTGTCTGTTTTTCGTGCGTTCCCCTGGCATGCATTTAAAATGCCTTACAAGCTGTCTAGACTAGTGAGTCGCTTGTGTACTTTTCCCCTCCGGCTACCCTCTCCCGCTCTTCGTTTCCGGCCAATACACGCTTTTCATACTCCCTTCCGCCCTTCTGACGCTTTAAGCTTCTTGTGCGTTGTTTCGTTTTGCGACTTTACTTTGATTTCTCTCGGTTTGTTTGTTTATTCGTCTCGCAATGAGGAAAAATTGTTTTGTGTGTATTGTTTGCAGCAGTTGCCTCAGTTGCTGCCTCATTAAAATTGTATATTTCAATCAAAGTTCGCTGCTTGGTTGCCCTTCGAGTGGGCGTTCGACTGTCCAAAGGGGTAGCTGGAGCCCCCGCCCACCTGCTGGCGGCTGCTTGGCATTTAGTTGCAGCTTCTTCTTTGCTCTTGCCCACATCATTTGCCTTTCGCCAAAGGCTTCCCTTTTCACTTAAAAGTTGTGCGCTGTAATCGGAGCTATCAGAACTACTCGCATATATAACTTTGGTAATTACATTGCTGGCAATCGGGCGTCGTGCTACAAACCTGTAACTGAGACAACGACCCACCAAGCCAGCAAATGTCACACGTGCCCAGACGCAGTCACCCTCCAGCCTCCAGCATCCAGCAGCCAGCTCCCAACCGTAGACAAAGACTTAGAAAATTTGCTACGCTCGCAGCGAGGCGCGCTTAAGTAGTTTATAATTAAGACATAACTGAATTAGCGTTGATAATGTCTATTATATAAAAACACATGCACACACACACGCACACACGGGGAGACAACGTAAGTTGACTTTTCTCATGTGTCTGGGCTGGCTCTCAGCCCAGTCGTGCCGCTTTATTGCTTTTTTGTTGTTTTTCTTAATGAACGTCATTTGCTTTGTAAGCACAATTTCACAATTTAGCCCTTTCAATTTTTGTTAATTATAATAAAGACAAGTGCAGCTAAGCAGGAAGTCGTCTAAGCGCTTCTCAGCTTCAGCTTTCACATTGTCCATTGTCATTTTTATCAGACTAATTTGAATTTATTGCTACTCATGTGCAACAAAAACAATGCAGCCAAATTATCAGATTGGGAACTTGTCAAAAAGTGTGAGAGTTTCCACAAGCAAAATAATGAATGAAAATAGTCGAGACATTTAAGAGACGACTTTAAGTGTTCTTAGCTATGGCTTTTGCTTTTTGTAAATATTTGTATTTAAAGTTGTAGTTGTGAATGCATATTTAAGTCTAACTATTGACTTTAGAGTCACAAATTTGTCAGAGTTGCCTGCTGGCAATGCCTAAGGCCCATTGACTGCTTGTACTTCTGTGATACTTTTTAATCTAGATGAAGCTCAGCTCATTTGTTATGATAGATAAATTCAAGGAAATGAAGCAGACAACGACTGGCTAGAAATGTGAGCTGTTTTGTTCACTTATTAACTTTGGTAATAAAAGAATCAATCAACTTACATCACGAGTTTCAATTAATAAAGTAAATAGTTACATACAATTTTAATATAAAATCTTCATCAACAAGAAAAATGGAATAGCTAATGATTTAAAGACATGTTGATAATGAGTTGTTTCTTTACATTAGATTAGGAAATATATATAATAATATATATAACATATATATATAACATATAGCTCAATGAAAGGCAAAAGTAAATTTAAATAAGAATATTAAAGCAAAATCTTACGAAGTCCATACTCCTAAATACATAAATATAAAATATTAATAATTATTATAAATATTATAACAAAACAAACTATTTTAAAGTCTATTTTAACCAGCATAACCAAGCCAGTTCTCCATGAAATATTTGATATAACTTTCTGAAAATATTTCCTCAACTTCTTTTGGTATTTCTCAGCCCTAGATTTTTGCTACATCGAGTCCGACTATTATTGCGTGCTGGCTAAGCCCATGAGTAAGAGTAAACAGTATCTGGCATCAAAAATTAATTGAATCTACTAGAAACATGCACACACACAGTGAGAGAGAGAGAGGAGAAACTCATCCAGTTTGTTTGCACAACGCTCATACGACACGTGAGCCCTGCACAGTCAAAGGCGGGCAAGAGGAAAATTAAATTGGTTAAAAATTTAAACTTGGTCACGTGCCGTTGATTAATGAAATAAAAAAAGCTGCTGCCAACGGCCAGTGAAAGATGATGAAAAATAACTGAGTGAACTAAGTGAAAACAAATACGAAAACGAATGCGAGTGCGAATGGAAATGCCTGGGGAAATCAAAGCACAACTTGAGGAAGTAAACACTTTAAGAAACGCTTATGACACGCATACGCCCCGTGTGCTTAACGCACTTGAATTGAATGAAACTCGCGCATATAAATTGACAAATATTTAGAAAGGATTGCGAGCGAAGAGATGGGCTGACTGCCTGACTGGCTGGCTGCCTTGGCAGCGACAATGACATTAAATGAGCGGGTGTATATGGAGTGCGCGTAGCAAAAGTCAAACAAGAGATAAAAGCAAGGATTAGTACGTTAAAACGCAGACGAGAATGCCAAGAAAGCGAGAATACGGGGTAGCATAAGCAAGGTAGCTGCAGCTGGGGGTTGCTGGATTGCAGGCGGCGGGCGGCGGGCAGCGGGCAGCGGGCAGCGGGCGGGGCCAACGTTAAGTAGACAGATGAACGTAAAACACGCGCGTGGCTGCGGTAATGTCTACGGCGCTGCAGACGCGACAAGCCCCAACCCCCAACTGCTCCACGAAACCCCTCCCATCCAACTCTCATTCGCATTTGTTGGTTGTGCGTGCGCCATATCGTTAAGGCTGCTCGGCTAGAGTGTGCGTGCGTGTGGCTGTGGCTCTGGCTCTGTGTGTGTGTGTGTGTGTTAGGATATATACAAAAAAGTAAAACTCCTCGAGAGGAAAAAGCATGTTGAAAGTAAATTGAAGCTGGAATTCTTTTGCCTGTGCGCAAAAAGGCAACAGCACTTGTTCCAACCAAAAATAAAGTTGCCAAAGAAACTTTTCCAGCTGCTGCCAGACGCTAGCCATATGGAGTGACATAGCAGTTAGCTTTAAGCTGCATCTAATAGAGGATATATATATGTATATAAATCAAGAGTTCAAGCAACTGCTTTGTTGCTTAAATGAGGGACTTAAGCAGCTGAACTGAAAGCATAGACATAGTTGTAGTATATAAAAAAAGTGCTCAAAATTATAAGGACATGTGGGTTGAGGAAGCCGCTAAAGTTATTGTAATATTTAATTACTTTAGTTGACATATGGTTATAGAGAGCTGTATGAGAGTCCTTTAAATGTAGCTTATCAATATTGGACGACTGCAAGCTAATATTATAAGTAGGTTCAGGAAAAAATATGATAAATGTATCTTAAGACTTCAGCCAACTGTAGCTCAGTCTATGTAACAGAAAACGCCTTGATTCACAACTGAGTTGCTCAAGTCCAGGACCTAGGCCTTCGGACAGAAAGTAAATAACCTGAAAGATTTTTGATTTTTAATACTAGCTTCAAATCCAACAAAGAACGAGAAGCATTTAGTTATAATAAAAATAAATGTAAGAGAACTTTTGTTTTATATTCAATTGTTGAGGTAAAACTCAAAAATCTGCATGGCTGTGTTAGCTCCTCAGGGTAATGCTCTGTCCCTACCATTCCATATGAAAATGTTAGCTATTATTTGTTATCTGTTTGCAGCTGATGATATGAAGTGACACAGCAACTAGCTTTTAGGGAGCTTAACCCAATAGAACTAAATGAACTAAAGAAAAGTCTTGCTAGCAAACATAAGTAGCTTAAAGTTCTTAGTCAAAGTAAAATATAGCATACATATTAAATATATATATAATATATAATAATGCTCAAATACTCAAAGAGTTGTCTTCTGACAAAGTAAATGAAAGGGAAACTCAAAGAATAATGTTCAACTTTTACTTAGAGATTATTAGCCTGCCACTCGCTGCTCTTTGTGTTCGAGTGAAGTCTGCGCATAGTTAATCTTGTGCTTCATTTAATTTCTGGTTATATTTTGGGCAAAGGAACGCTTTAACGCCTCATTATGTGCCGCAGACAAAAGGGCACCGAAAAATTAAAAGCAAAATTAAACACATTCAATTAAATTGTGTGCAATTTTTCCGGCATGCCAGACGGAAGGCCAGAGTACAAAAGGCAGGCCACCTGCTGGAATCCCAGACCCAAACAATCAGTCGAGCCGCGAGCAAGCACACAAATCCCCCTCCGAAAAGGTGAAAAGTTATGCCATTGACTGTAACCGTTGCCAGAGGAGGTAACACTGTACAATAAGGTGCGTGTTGCTCATCTTGTTGTTGCTGCTGTTGCTGTTGTTGTTTTTGACCCATGCTTTGTTGTAATGATGCTTAAGAAGGGGACTGGAGGCAAGGAACTGCGGGCGGGCTGCCCAAAATATGGAAGAGTAATGCCAAACATCAGCGCTTATAACTGTGCAGATTATGAAGTTAATTTATCAGCAGCCAAGCGGATGAGCAGACACTCATCCAAACTGTACGATAAGGGGGCGTGGCAGTGGCAGTGGAAGAGCGCCCACTGCTGTTTTCAGGTTGATTATGAAGCCTTCAAGTGGTAGCTGTTTAGCTTTCTGACTGAATGGCTGGATGGCTGGAAGGTTGGATGACTGGCAGGGGAAGCTGAATTGTTTGGCTGCGCAGGCGGGCATTCATTAAGCCATCAAATTGCCTAAGACAAATTTGCCAAGTCAAATGAATAAGTGCCTGCCGTGTGCTACCACGAGCTCGAATTGTAAGGGTAAAGTTCAAAGCACACACATACCCACACACACGATAAGACAGCGAACAATCGAGTCGAAAATGAGCCAAAGAGTCAAACTCGTCGTTACCTTAAAATGTCTGTAAATGCCAATTTTTCTTAAGAAATCTTATATTTTTGTGCTTAATTAGAAAAAATGTCAAATAAAAAATATTTATCTTGACTCTCCATACATTTTAATACATTTACCTTAGCTCTGAATAGCTTTATATTGTGCTAGAAATGTTATTCAATTCTCAAGTGTAGTTCATAGCTTCATATTTTAGTTTTCCCACACCTTCTACTTTCTCAAATAACACTCTTTAAATGCAGCTGACTTGTTTGTTGACACGTTCTCTGACTAGGAATATAAATGTAAGAAGAGTCTTAGTATTTAAGAAAACTATTGCATTTGGATATAAAAGCAATTTGCGACTGCCTCTGTCTGGTCTGGCAAGTTTAAAGTATTCTTATTATCGCAATATAAAAGAAGAGCATGATAAGAGTATGCTGACATGCCCGCTCTTACAACATAATTTTTCAGCACTCTTTAGTATGTCTTACTTAGGCATCTACCAATTCTATTTTTTAACTATATATTAAACATTATTTTAAGCTAATCAAATTTTAAATTATTATTATTTTTTAAGTTCTTTTGCTTTATATAAAATTTATTTAAACTATTAATATAAATTAAATAAATTATTTTTACTATTATACATTTATTATATATTTAAGTTTCATTTTCCATTTCTTCAAGAAAGAAGACAATGACTTTATAAAGCTATACAGTTCGCTTTATAGAGTCATTCCAATTATTCCAATTAAAATTGAAATATTTAAAAATTTTTTAAATTTTTCTCTGATTAAATATATATAAAGAGATATTTATAAGATCTCTGTTAAATGCACTTAAATTGATCATTTTCTTATTTTTCATAGCCTCTTCTCATCTTAATTTGCACTTAAATATTTGATAATTTCTAAGAGTTTTTTGAACATTCTTCACATTTGTTATCGCACTCTATTTTATTTATTTTTACTACATTTATTTAAATATTTTTCTTAAATTTAAAAACGTATTAAATTTGTATATTTAGCATTTACCTGAGAGACTTACACTAAAAGTATAAAGCTTTTTTTGTTGCTGTTTATAATTTCTTTAGCAATTATTTATTTATTTGGCAATATTTATGTCTAGTTATCTTACAAATGCCAATAAAGCTATCTAGTTGAGGTGGGGTTTTTTCTTACCTAAGCTTACCTTTTCAATTGAATCTGAAATGCTTTTGACTTATTTCAACTGCTCGAAAAGGTACATCGAACTTGTTAAGCTTCAGCTATAACCTTTGACCGCAGAGCTGAGCATCGTAGCTGCGGCTATTCACATCTGCAAGCCAATCAAAACGAAATCAAAGTCCCAAATCTAAATTCAAAGGTAACCCCAGCGAGCTCTACAGCAATAAATGAGGTATTAATTAGCAGAGTACTAACTACCGATAAAGCATAAAAATAAACCCAAAGAAATGTAGTCGAAAAAAAAACGAAAATAAAACACTCATATAAGTGGATGTGTGTGTGTGTGTATAAAAGAAGAAATGATTAATTACGCTAGAGCATAAAAGAAAGAGAGAGAGAGAGATAGAGAAAGAGTAAGAAAGAGAGAGAAGGGCTTTTGGGGGCGAGATCTGAGTATGATTTATTGTAATTTAATTGTGGCACATTATGCGGTCGATTTCGGTCTTCGGTCTTCGGTTTTGGGATTTCACAAAGCGAGCGCGATTCGCCTTCTGCATTTGAATGCCATTTTTATATTTTTGTATTTTTTTGGAGCATGAAAATTGCTAAACGAGATAACTCGAAGACAAGGGGCAAAAATGTTTTCGGTGTCTAGGGTCCACAAACTGTGCCGTAAGGCAGTTGAATAACTGAGCAGCTAAAGCAGCTGAAACAGCTGAAGAAATCGATCTAGTGCCACATGCCACACCCGCCATCCGCCCTCGCGCCAAGCCAGCGCGTCAGACGAGCAAAAGTTTTCGCTGGCAAGAAAACAAAAGCAAATTATCATATCATTGAAAGTTGAAGGACGAAGCAGGAGTCGGGGCCAGAGCAGTGGCAGCTACTGATGGCTTTGTTTGTTGTTTGGGAGGTCGGTTGGGCGGACTCTGCAGATGTAACCAGGTGAAAGAAATTATATATTCCCTTGATTATAATTTCATCAGCGGCAACACTAAAGCATCATCACAGGCATGTCGAAGACAGCCAGAGACCGTGCAGGAGCTGGCGACGAGCTTCGCCTTACTCTGTGTGTGTGTGTGTGTTGCGGTTGGTCCGGAAAGAGGCGAACCTCTCTCGGCAACGATGGAGTGTTGCGATGATTGAGTGCCAGTAGTGGAGGAGCTGCCTGTCTATGGCCGGAAACAGCGCGCTGTACATTTATTGACTGCTTTGGCAGGGACAGAAGACAACGATGCGAAGGCCGAGCCTGTCAGTCAAGTCCTTGCCAGGAGCTGTGGCCAGACAGAAATCAATTGTTCCCATTATTATAATGAGATTACTTACCTACTGAACGACAAAACGTCGCAGTGAGCACTAAAGCTATGTATATAGCCCTCAATTTATATATATATATATATATATATATATGTGTGTGTGTGTGTGTGTACCTATTTACCTGCTCACATAATGACTTTAGTAGTCAGCGGAAAATGTTGGAAAATTGCTGTGGAAATGCTAAAAAATGCTCAAGTTGAAGGTTTCTTTTTGCAGCATCGAGCATCGACGAATTTTCATTCATGTTTTTTCCACCCTTCATTTCCCTCTTTATCAATCTTTTTCTTTTGCTTCGTTTTTTGCTTTTACTTTTGTTTTCCCCCAGCTCAGCATTTGCATTGCATTCAAGCGCTGAGATTAGCGCATGAATTGAACCAGCTCGAGCTGCTGCTTCTCCAACTGGAAATGCTAAATCGGCAAATGGGGTTTTGATTTGCCTGAAATTCCTCAGCAGCAATGGCATCTCAATTGAAAATTAATAAGCTTCAAGCACTGCCAACAGGTGGTCGCAACTAATCAGGCTTTCAAAGGATTATAGACCAGAGAACGTACAGCGCATAGTACTTGAGCGTGAGTAAGAGAACTTTTCAGCTTCAACTGAATTGCTTGAGAGGTATCTAAAACTGTTTAGTTAGCTGTGCTTACGAAGTTGGATACACTACTTAGCAGACTTCAAAGGGATTTGGGAGTAGGCAAAGAATCAGTATGACAAATTGATTTCACTGTCTTCTGGAGCAGCGCTGCCAAATGGTTGTTAACCTCGGCATAGTTTGCTAAATAAATCTGGGTTTTGTCTACCTGAACTCCAGCTCATCAAAATAGCTAAAACTAAGATCAGTGATCAATGCTAATGTGCTTAATAATAAACGAATTGTTAGACTTAATATGTGTAAGAGATGCCGGCATTGGATACGCTCAAGTGAAGCACACTTAAGAGATAATCAAACATATATCGTCAGTGAGGAATTCCCTTACTAGAATCTATTTGCTTTCAGTTTATCCCACGCTTTTAACTCTATCTGGAGCGCTTTCTAGACAAAAAAAAACAAGCTACACTTAACAGAGCAAAGCGAGCTCTTCGCGCCAGACAAAAGAAAGTAAAGCGACGTCCGTTAGAAGACAACATAGAAATTTTGATAAATACTTGAGAAAAGCCAACTGCCATAGATATACTATGTTAAAAGATTTCAAAAGTGTTTGGATATTGAACTTAACCCATATAGAAGAGTGCGCGCGAGAGAGGCAGAGATGGGAGAGGGACTGGTAGTTGGAAAAGCCAGTTGAAAAGGTGTGAAACGACTTTCGTTTTTTCACAGCTAAATAAATAACAATAAATGCGAGTAAAAATAAATATAACAAAAGATGCTGAAAGAGCTGAAATTGATAGAGACAGAGCAGCAGCGGCAGCAGCAGCTGCTGGGTCAAGCAGCTTGACGAGCTCTGGACATGGACACGGCTCAATTTCAAGAGACAGACTGAGACAGGCGGACAGATAGATGGATAGAGGGGCATATGAAAGAGTTGCAGAGCAGTAAAAAGATATATCGATTAACGAGACGCTCGTAGGCAGCTGAAACTCATTGCTGTCCATATGAGAAGTCGGCTTAAGTGGACTCGAGTGGACCGAGGAGAGTGTGCGAGTGTGTCAATGTGCGTGTGTTAAAGTGAGTGTGCGGCATGTGTGAATATCACATGTCAGTGAGCTATAATTAATGCGGGTCAGACGCCGATTACAATGCGCCAACTGACAGCTTGAAGTGCATGTGTGTGTCCAGACTAAAGGCCGAGTAGAAGATGGAGAAGAGCAGAGCGCCCCAGGGGCGTAGAACGGGGTGGCAGTGGGGGCAATGACAAGTCAAGAAACGAAAGCGACCAAAATCGATGGCTCAAGTCAATTGGCAAGACGATCCGACGGCATATTGAGTACGAGTGAAAGAAAAGCAACAATGATAAGCAAATTTGTATGCTCTGGTCACACCGAGCTCTCTTTCACTTTCTATCAAGCGAACTATTGAACCGCACACTCGAAAATTTATTACAGCAGCCAGCCACAAAAATTTGTCTAACAATTTCAGCTGCCTCCCTCTGAACTTTTTCACACAGAATGCGACAAAATTAATGAATTTTCTATGCAAATGCAAAGCAAAAAAATGGGAGAAAAAAACGCGAAATAAAATTTAATGCCTGGAAAAAATGCGCAAGCGACGTGCACAAGGCAAACAATGAGGCTGGGCCGGGGCATGGCAGGGCGGGGCAAGTAGTGAGCAGAGGGAGAAGATTGTCAGCAAATTGTAGCACAAGAAAAATTAAACGCATTAGGCAGGCGACCAAGAGCCAAGACCCCTCCCCCTGTCTCGCCACACACAGACAATGAACGTCTCTTTAAACCTGTTCGTAGTTCTCTTCTGCTTTATTTTTTATCGATTTATGCAAAACTGACAGCAGGCGCCTTCTTCTCAGCAGACCTGCCCCACAGCAGCGCCTTACAGTTCCTGTCATTATGTACGTTTAGGCCTTGTTGCTTCAACTGTTTGTTGTTGTTGTTGTTGTTGTTGTTGTTGCTGCTGACAGGCGCTCATTTGATTTGACTTGCAACTGGGTCAGGCTTTGACTGAGTCTCTGACTGGCGAGGCTTAGGGCGCTGCGTGTGTCCTGCCATCGGCAGGCAACTAAATGTCCTTGTGCCAGTCCAATTGACGAGCAGCTGTCAGCAGCCAAGAAGGCAAACATGAGACCAAATCAATGTCTGCTGATAAACAATTGGCAAAGCCCAATTTAAAAATGCTTTGGCCCAAAATGCCAAAATAAGAAAATAGGCAAGGCACTGCTTGCTTTGTGCATATTAATACAAAGTTTATTAGAATAATGAATTCGAATTAATTTGGCTTTAAAATTGATTAAGTTATTTCTAAAGAGCTCTTATCTGCAGTCTAAGCTGAGCTACTGTTTGGTGTGTTTTAAGAGCTGGCGGAGCCAATGCTCCATATGTCTTCAAAAACGACGCTGGTATTGATTGAGATGATTGTAAAAATTAGAATTACGTATTTTACCTAAAGACTGAAGTCATATTTATTCATTAATGTCATAAAATTCTCTATGCAACAAAGCTCATTTAATTGATACACAGAATAAATATTTTTATTTTAACATAATTTAAAGTTATGTAACTCCAAAAAAAGAAAACATCTTATATAACCTAAGTTTCGTGAAAGATTCGGCAAATCCTACTTATGTTTTTAAGTTAAAAATATATATTATCTTGTTTAATCTAGAACGGCATTACTTATCCAAGTGTTTCTAATGTGTGTTTTTTTAACTTAAAATAATATATTCTCAATATATTTAGGTATTTCTTTTAATAGCAAAGATGATATTATTTACTTTCATTATTGTTCTTTGAAATAATTACACTTACTTAAATGTTAGTAATGTTAATAATAAATAATTTAAGAATGCATATAAGAAAAAAGATTCCCTCCTCTTAGGCCTTAATAACAAACTTATGCATAACATAATAAAGTTGTTGTTATTACAAAACGTATATTCCATACATATTGTCCTTCCTGTTGGCAACTTCGCTAGTGGTCTCAGTCAGAGCTAACTCCATGCGAAGCCGCCTTTGGCACTGTCCAAAGTTATTGCCTAGCTGCGGGCGTTCATCAAACCTTACCTATTGCTTGCCGTTAGAGCCGCACCCACTCGCTGCTCGTGGACAGCCCCACGCAACTTTCACAGTGCAGCAGCGTCAGTTTGCTTATGACAATGTCGCTGACAGGACGCAGGAACAGGACGTGCAACGGGACCAGACAGACCAGAGCGAAGCCACCAGGCACCAGGCACCAGGCACAAGGCAAAAGGACGAGCAGTTTAATATGCTTAGAGAAACACTTTGCTGCCACTCATGACAACAGCACCAACATAAATTAGCTAATTAGGCACAATTAAATATCCCTTTTGATTGCGGTTGCCACACACACACATACACACACTCACACACACTCATAACCCGCTGCTAGATGTTTTTATGTACATTGCCCGCCAACTTTTTGTGCTTCCTGCAATTTTGCGTCCTGGGCGAAGCGTGTTGCTAGCCACGCCCACATCGCTGCAATGTCGCACGCCCACGCAGATAGCAGAACACAGACACACACACACACACACACACACGCACACACACTCGCGAGTTTTTGCCACAACGTGGCAAAAGTTTTGCCAAATGTTATTTTCGACGCTGTTTTTGTCTTTCCTTTTGCAGTTACAGCGGGGGCGGTCTGCTGTTGTTGGTCTGTGTCTGGGTGGGGGTATATGTATGTGTGCATGCGTTGGGGAATTTTCCAACCGCAAAGTTTTCATGTAGCTACGGAAAAGTGCTGTGCGTTCAAATAATTGAGTTGGCATTGGTCTCTAAAAACAACATAATTACCATAATTAATTGTAATTATAGTCAAATAAATTATGCGCACCGGCTGCAAAAATCGCCTGCTTTCTTCATGTTGTTGTGCTTTCATTACAAAAAATATGTAACCTCCTTTACGCTGCCAAGCCAGCCGGGGCTTTTTTTTTTGGTGGAACAACTGTAACAACTGTTGCCAAAGTTCAACCAATTGACACATACAACCGACAACGTTGTTGCCGGGCCTGGCTAACGGTGCCTGACAACACGCACAGCAACAACTCTAACAGCAGCAACAACCACAACACGATCGACCTCGAGTAGCCGCCACATACAGAACGAAAAAAAAAACAGCGCCTAAAATTTGTACCTACAACTATTTCAACTAATTTTCAAGCACATTCCCTAACTCTTCCGAACACTCCACACTCGCTGAACACAGCCCAACACTGCCTGCAAAAAGCATACTCCAGACACACACACGCAGACACACTCAGGCAGACACTGGCTCCAATTGAATCCCGAGTCGGAGGTGCTGAAAATTTCTGCTTAAGCCGCAGAACTAAATTCAAATTGCTGCACAGTGGTTCAAATCGTACCAAATGTATTTAGATTATATATATTAAAAACTTTAATTATTTATATAGAATTTTTTGAGTTAACAGCCTTAAAATGTATGACTTTAGACACTAATATTAATTATTAGGAATAATAATAACAATAATAATAATAATAATAATAATAATAATCAGAGTAATAATATTAATAATGGTAATAATAATAATATTATTAATAATTATACACAGTTATGAAATTATTTAATGTATTTCCAAGTTTCTTTTAGTCATAAATGATAATAATTGAGATTGATAGTAATAAAGATGGAGAGATATTTATAATAATAATAATACGTTTGATTAGATATTGCCTTAAGTTAAATTTATCCTTATAACATTCTAAATTTTTGTATCGAAGAAAGAAAAGCGCTAATTAAGTAACTTATGCACAAATGCAATATGAATCTGAAAGGCAAAAGACAACTGCATCGAGCCGGGATAGCAGACTCTCTTACTGATGAAACTATATGATTAGTTGACGAGGTTAGTGTATAAATGTATGTGTAAGTCAGAGATTTTTGGGGATGACATTATACAAGAAGAATGAAAAACAGAGGGAGAGAGAGAGAAAGGTTCACAACGGCAAACTAGTGGCAACTGCCTAGGGTAATCTTCTAGTCATGTGAGGTTTGACAGCGAGAGAGTCGCTTTGTTGCACAGCAAAAACGAAAAGAGAAGAGACAACAGGAAATGGCGACTCGCTGTGTTCAGAGCTTGATTAAATGAAATAAAGTTAAAGGAATTTATTTATACTATATTCAATATTAAGAGAAATATTCCCGATACAAATTATATTAAAATAAAAAACTCTTTGACCACTGTGCGCTGTGATTGCTGCCTCCACCTCTGCCTCATCAGCGGCCTCTGTTGCAGTTAGCTGTGAGGGGCGACGCATGCGCGAAATGCCAACAATTTTCGGCGCAGCTGTGCCCGACTGAACTTATCTTTGGGGATCTGGATCTCTGTGCTAACTATGCTGACAACGCCAAGGCGAAAAGTGCCGAAAACAACCAAAGCAACAACAACAACAACAACGCTTTTGGCCTGGTTGTTGAGTCGTTTGGCCTGTCGTTCATTTGGTTCTCTTTTCTTTCTTTTTTTTTGTAGTTCCTTCTTGTTAAGTCTTTGAAATGGGGCCTAGTGCGGGGTCTGCAATAAGTGGTATAATTTGGTCTGTTATATTATGTTGCACACAGATAGTGCGAGAGAGAGAGAGAGAGAGGCTGGCAACATATTCAAATGCAATTTGGTGGCAACAGCCGCAATTAAACGTACAACTGAAGGCGTTTGTTTGTCTCAAATGAGCGGCTTACTTAGTTGGCTCTGATTGGCCATTTCGTGGCATAACTAACTCGAAATGTGTCTAAGTGGCAGCATTTGCATTGCAATTGCCCCTTTTTGGACGCAACATGCAGCATGCCGTATGCCGCATGATGAGGAATGCGTGATATAGCGCGCCGATACCAAAGATGTGCAACAGATCTTAAATGCAAACCAAAAGACAATTTAAGCAGGTAGCTCGAGGATATCTAGAAATGAATCTTTTACAAGCATAATCAATGTGCTTTGAAAAGATTCTGAAATCTGTTTCTTCACTTGAACTTAGACTGAACGCAGTTGCTTCACAATTGGGAATCTGCCTGAACTCTAGATGGGAAAGTTTGGTATTCGACTATTAGCATAATGCTACTACTAATCTTTAACAGACTAAACGACCATTGCAATCAGATCTTCAGTTACATTTTTTAAAATATGTATTAAAGAATGTATTTGTAGAGTGAACTCAGACTTTTATGGCAAGGCTTACCCAATTCGATACATTTATAGTCTAATGGCTAGATATTATCTGCAGATAAGCATGTCTTGGCTTAAGCAATAATTCTCATTATCTGCCCAGGTTGCTTGACTTTTATTTACGCATTTCTCAAACTAAGTTTTTATGCTGATATTTGTCATGTAACGAAAATCTCCCCTCAGCAACAATCGAGTTGGCTAAACGGCGATAACATCGGCTATGGGAAATTTATTGTTTCATGTTTTACATCAAAATGAGAGGGAGAGGGCAGCGGAAGTAACAAGGGTAACTATTTGACTTTTGTGTGGATCAGTGGCAGCAGCTGCCACGCCCTAACACGAGGCCCGAACACTGCTAAAGCCACACAAAACGTGGCTACAAATGATGACCACCAAGGTCTGGGATCCTCTAATGAAACAGAAGACTATCTGAAATCTCAGTTAGCCACGCTTAGCCATACGCAACGTCATAAATAACTGAGGGAAATTTCGATTGGTCCACGCCTATTTTCGGGCAAAAATCTAAGAGGCAGCTGCGCATTTGCCTAATGGGAATGCTGCACGCGTGCGTTTCACAGACTCGTCGACGGGAAGGAGGGATGCAACACACGTGTGTGTTTGTGTCTGTTATCTACAAGCTGCAGCCTCTTTTTGTGGGCGTGTGGGGACAAGCTTTGCCAACAGTCGCTGCAGCTGCCGCACTGATATGATAATGAGGGTCCCTCCGATGCGTTTTTGGGGGCCAAAGCCGTAAAACATAAATCATGGCTAAGCTGCACTATGTTAATTGGCCTAAAAGGCGAAGCCCTCAAAGACGTGCCCAATTTTGCAACGCACAAATTCCTGCCAATTTAAACAATTTGCGCCAAAAAACAAAGGCAGCGGCAAGGAAGGCCGCATGCAGCCAGCCAAGCTGGCTGACTGGCAGGCAGAGCTGTGCAGGGGAGCTGGAGTCAGTCGGCACTTCGAGTGCCTCCAACAAACACTCGAATACGCAAATTTAAATAAAATCATCAAGAATCGGAAATTTGAATTTCCGAAAAGTGGCACTCAGCCTGGCCAAAAAGGTAGCCTAAACCGCCAAACGAGTGTCCCTGCCGCCTGCCCTGCGCCGCGACCTTCTCTTCAAGCACTTCAAGTTGAAAATCGCTGCTTGCCAACTTTTTTTGTTAGCCTGCTCTGTTCTGCGCTGTTCTGTTCGTTTTGGCTCTGGCCAGGCCAACGTCAGTCAGTCAGCACCTCATTCAAATGGCCTGTGCAGCCACTGTGCCCCATGCCCCATGCCCCAAGCCACAACGCTGGCTGCCCCATCGGCGCTGCCCAGCTGCTTCTAAGTATGGCACTTGCTGCTGGCCTCTGCTTTGACTGCTTCTTGAAATGCTCGTTTCGGCTCTGCTGCTTCTTCTTCCTCTTCTTCTGCTTCTTCTGCCACTTTTCTATATACATACATATACATATTTTTTATTTTATTCAAGTGCATACAATTGAAATAATTTCCTGCTGGGGGCTGGCAGCTCCCCTCGAGCTGAGTGCAGCGCGGACTTTTTGCATAATTAAATTTATTTTTTAGTTGCATGCAGCGTCGCATGCGGCACAATATGGAGCTGTGCTAACCGTTAGAGTTGCCACTCGCCCTCCATAAAGTTACCTGTAATATTTTAATTAAAATTACTTCGTTTTAAATGAACGAAAAACTGAAACGACTTTTAAACGCTGTTAATTAATTGAAAGTAGTTAGATTTTAACTAAAACTTCGTATATTGAATACTTACTATTTTAATTCTTAATATATTCACAATAATAATTATAAACATTTGCTTTCGTTTGCTATTAAGGAACCTTAACCTAGACTTAAGTGCTTTGATATATTTATTTAAATTGATATTTATAGGTAATCAATGATATATGTGTGCTTATAGTCTTAAATATTAATCAGGTTATTATAAATAAATGCTACTATTAAAAAAACCTTTTAAAGAATTATTTATGAGTACTAAATTATTATAATATAAGTCAATCAATAATTATTTTACAATATATTAATCTATTCTCGTTAACCATCTTTGAAACTTGGTAGAGCTGACAGCTGTTCTTTAGTTAATATAATAAAATATAATAAAATAGGAATTGTAAAATTAAATATTATATATAACATAAAATAAATAATCATATCAAAATATCAAATATTTTAATATATAAAGTATAATGTTATGTATCTCACATTATAATTTTTTTATATTTATTTACTTTATTAAAACGTTCAACATTTTTTTAAATATTGAATTAAATTTGTAAGTTTTATTGTGATGTTTAATATTTAAAAAAATTTCTTTATCGTTAATAAATTGATTAAAAAATATTTTAAATTTTAAAATAATATTTAATTTATATTACTAAATATTAAAATTTACTTCAATATTTTTTATGACAATTACATAAATACAGAAAATTTGCCAACCTTTTTTCAGAAGCTGTAGAAATATCAATAACATTTATCTATCTAAAATTATTATAACATTACTCTTAATTAGTTCGAGAATGTCAAGCATATTTCAATATCTAAGTATAAATAAAAGCTGTTATATATATATTAATTTAAATATACTACCATAAGTCATCCATCTCCTTATACTCCAACAAAAGTGTTCATCCAATTTCCTATTACCTTAAATCTCTGTAATCTGCCTAGGAGACGTCATTGCACTTTCACATACAGCCCTATAAAAAGTGAAATTCCACAATTATCTGCAGTTAATGGCGTATATTTTGGCAGCCACGCCTAATGCTCTTTGCCCGCCTACGCCTGCTCTTTCCTGCAAAAATGGATAATAATAGCGCATTGCTTCTGTGCATTGTCTGTAAGCAATTTCGGCCAAAAGTAGGCTAACAAAATTTATGTCAACTGACTGCGCACAACTTTTGTTAGCCACAGAGGCAGAGCGGGCTGGGCGGGTGGACAGATCCAGAGACTTGGCTTTTTGCATAGCCAGCAAGAGGAATAGGGCGCCAGGAGTTGAAGTAAAATAAAATGTAGCACATTGCAAAAGGTGGCCGGGTGTAGAGGTTGGCATAAAAATAAAACTGTCCGGCTAGAAATTTTAATATAGCCCCCCACAACTCCCCCTGTCTCACTGTCTCTCTATCTCTCTCTCTCCCTGTCATTCTTTGCTAGAAACTATGTCACTGAAGAGGAGGTTGCTGCTGCTGCATTATGCCCCGGCTTTAGAGCAAAGCTCTGCTCTGGCCAGATAAGTTTTTGTGCTGGCAAACGAACCATCTCATGCACAAAACAGCAAATCCAATTGCAATCCTCTCTCCCGCCAGCTCCTGTCTAACCCCTTCCGCCTCTTCCTGCCCCATTTGCGTGTCGCAGCATTTTGTCTTTTTGGGCTAGAATTTAATACACGGCAGTTTGTCTTTGACAACAACAAAAAGCGAAAACTTAGCCAGGTATCCGTGCCTCACGAGTGCACAAGTATCTGCGACTCGCTACAAATGTGCAAAGGCTGCGACTTGTCGCCACTTGCAGCATTTGCCATTTGCCATTTGGCATTTCGCAGCAGCAACTACTGCAGCAGCAGCCTCAGCAGCAGCAGTTGACTACTGTAGCTCCAAGTTTTGTGTTTTACATGACAAGCGAGAGTAAGTCGACGAGCTTAGCAGTTGCCCTCAAACCCAGTTGCCGAATGGCGTGGACTAAGTCCGTGCCACATATAGAGAGACTTTTATTGTGATGAGCATATGTCTGAGTCTGTTTTTTTTATGGAAAAGTGGAGCATGGCTTGCGATAAGTCAATTTCTGAGGGTTGCTTTCGTTGGCTTAAACAAAAATGTCTACTCAAACCTATTACATAGGGATATTCAGCTGGCAAACTATTTGCAGATAAAAGTCTTGCATTTAGCTGAGCTACGATGAATCTTGATCTGTTCTAAGGATTCATTGGTTGGAAACTAAAAGATTGTTTTTATAAAATATGGAATACATTTTTGCAAACAATTTATAGTTAGATTTTTAGACCAATTCGTATAAATGTACTGTTTGAGTTCAAAAAACTTCTGATAATTCTTATCATTTTAGAGAAAGATTTTTCCATATACGGCTTAATCTTATCAGTTAGAAATATACCTCAAGTATGAGCTATTATATAAGTAAATAGCTATATAAAATAGTAAAAATGTTTATTACTTAAGACAATTTAATAATAATTAATTTTGGGCTTATAATATTTATTGACAAATAATAATAAAGTAAAAATAAAGTCTTAAAAAGAACTTAATTTCAAATATAGAATTTTAAAAACTAATTGCAGGCTTTTTATTTAATTTATTTAAAAATAGCAAATCGTAATAAAATATTAAATTTAGTATTTCTTTAAGTTGCACTTAAGTAAGTGAGTGCTTCAGTAACCTTGATCCTCGCTCAGTAGTTCTAGGACAGTCTTATTGTAATTTATAATAATATATATTTACACATAAACTGAAAATCCTATTTAAGTTTAATCAAATAATATCTCCTTCTCCTATCTATAAGTTAATATACATAAAACGAAAATTGTGAACTTTTTGAGAACGCAGCTTTCAGCTGACTTCTAACATTCTTCTACTTCTCACCGCCAATGGGTCTCTCAAGCCTTACAACACGGCTGCTGCTGTGCTGCTGTCTCGTTTACCGTTGACTTCAAATGCAGTTGCATGCAGAGCCCCCAGCCCCTGGCACCCCGCGCCTTTGGCACTTCTGGCATTTCGCAAGAGCTTTAAATTGGCTTTCAAATTAGGTCGCACTGGTTGTTGCTCATGTTGTTGGGGGGCTGTTGCCATTGTTGTCACATTTGGTTTGAATGCGTTGGCCAAAGGCAGCAACACACAACACATACACGGACACACACATGTGGAACTGCAACGTGTCGAGTGTCCAGTGTTCGTGGCGTTGGCCAATGCCTTTTAATTGAAAGCGGCATATGCAGAGCAACAGCAGCAGCAACAACAACAACAACAACAAGTTGGCCAAGACAGACGCAGTTAAAAATTGTAATTTCCATTGCTGCCAGGGAACAGCTACACCCTACAGTCCTTCCCTCGTTTCTTTCCTCTCGCGCTGCTGAATCCGAATTCAGTTTCAAATTGATTTTTGTTGCTCTTGCTGCAAGCTGCAAGCGCGGCTTTAAACTGCGTGTTGCAAGTTCTTTGGGGCAGCCGCCGCCGGTCGCACAAATTAAATTGGCTTTAAATTGACACCTCCGGTGGCAGGATATAGCCGCGTTCACACACATACACACACACACACATGCACGGTAACTTTATTAAGGATTTCGTGCAGCAGCTGCTGCCTAGATTGTTGCCTTTGCCGTTGCCAGCCTGCTGACACGCCCCCACGACAGCGGCCTCTGTTAATAAAGAACCAAATTATTGTGTTGTTCACACTTTGACACATTGAAACGGAAATTTAATTAAGCATTTTCAGTTTTTTCTGCAGTTTTTTTTCAGCATTTTTCAATAAAATTGCGCTTTTTATAGCTGGCTGCAAATTTAAAACGCAGCTGCTCATTGAGTCACTGCCAAAAGGTTTCAAGCAAGGATAATCGCTGCTAGAAGTAAAAGATGCGTGAATATTATCTTTTAACTGTATTTCAGTTAAGGGAATTATAAATTGAACTTTAAACTTGACACTGACTTAAGAAGCCATTCGTAAAACTTGAAAGTCAAATTAATTCTTGGAGGAGATATGAAGAATATTGCTAATGATATATGTATATATAGATAGTTAATGAAAGAGTTATTCACCTCCATGTTGTTACTTGGTTTGTCGAAGGAGATCTGGCTCCCCTTTTTTCTTGTTTCTAAAGATAATATGGCTATTCCTTTTAATATTGGCCACTTGTCATGTCCATGAATAGTGACTACACTTTCATTTATTTTAGGCTCTGCAAATCAATTTCCAAACTACTGACTTAAGTTTTCAAGGCAATGTGAGTTGAGAGTAAAAGCTCGCTGAACAACATGTATATAGGACTTATGCTAATGGATAGACTGACTTTTTGACTAATTTGACTTTTTCAGTAATTGTCCATTTCTAATTCGAAATAGATAAATTTCATTTTGCATAACAAGTTTTTGAATGAGTTGTGTTTCAAATGCCGAACATTGCATATAAAAAAATAAAAATATTTTAATTAATGTAACTATTATTTTGTAAGTCATATAAGTTCTTGGGTTAAGCTACAGCGATCTGTCCTGCAGTTCGCTGCATGCAAGCATGAACATCAATCTATACAGAACTTAGCATCGCGAGGCATTTTGCTTAAAGCCTTTTTATAATTACATGTCTATTGTCCTGGATTCCCAAAGCATGCAATTTGAGCAAAGGGCACAATCTTTTTTTTGGATATTGCGTGTTCATCCTTGAATACATTTCATACATAAATACTATTATTAAATATTAAGTACAAATTTTGTAAGATATTCATAACTTCAAATTATATTTGATTACTAAATTCATTATTTTTAAAATTCTTCATATATTTTAATAACATTTAACATAGATTTACCATGAGTAGCTCTTTCTTACTTTTCACTTCCTTCCTTACTTCCTGCAAATGGCAACAAATATTCTTACATAAGACTAGAAGCTGTTTAACTAACTTATGATCGAGTTGCTTTAAAATGTTAACCTATTTACGAGACAGCGCTTAAATAACCTTCAGCATTTTTGCGCTCAATCCCTAAAATTAGTTTTGTTCTTTGTGAATGGAGCACGATATATAAATAAAATAGATACGGAAAGTGCTCTAAAAATTAGTTTGCATGCGCTGCTCGTTGAAATGGATACGACTACAAATGAGCGCAGCTCGAAGAAAAAGTTGCCAAAGGATGTTTTAGGCAAAAGACAGATGCAGCGGGTGCCGGGGCGTGGCGGGGCGGGGCGGGGCGGGGCGGTGCGAGGTTTGGCTGGCTGCTAGACGGCACTCGAAGGCGCAACAACAAAAGAACTAATTAAAAAATTAATCTAGCTTAAAGTTCCATTAGAGCGCCAGCGAACTTTGCAGCAGCCGAGCGTTGAGGAAATGGAAAAACTTTTCCTAGTTGCACTGCTCTTTCTCTCTCTCTCTCTCTCTCTCTCTCTATTGCTCTCTCTGTGTGCATTTCGCGGATGCCGACGGCAGCAACAGCCTGCTGCCTGCTGCTTGCTGCTAAAGACAAGCGCAACAATGGCGTCCAAGGGGCAGGCGGAAGCGGAAGTGGCAGCGGAAGCGGAAACGGAAGTGCAAGCTGTTTGTAGAACACCAAAAAAAAAGAAAGAGAAAAAAACGAAAATAGGGCTGAATAATTAAATTGTCCTTGAATAGCTCGAGAACTGCAAATGCACAAAATTCAAATGCCAAACAAGATTCCTTTACCTAAACGAAAATCATACAGAACCATCAGCCCTTTGTTCTTTGTGAATTTGTTGCCCAAAGCCGATGAAACTGACCTCCGGCCAGCAGAAGTGAAAGTTGAGCAAGAGCAATTGCATTACTGATCAGTTAATGGGTCACGGAGCACAAAGAGATTGAATGCAAAGCGGCTTAGTCAGCTTCAAATCATTAGGAGAGTTCTTAGGACAAATTAAATTGCGGACAACTTAAATGGACCAATAAAAAAATAGAAAATTTAAACGAAACTTGATAGACTATTGAGAGCATTCCGCCAACTATCTTTAAACAGCCAGGCTACCATTTTCAAGTCTAAGCTCGTCCCAAACTACCTACTTGGGGCATTGCAGCGGAGCCTCATACCAACAAAGTAAGAGTATGCAGTGGATCTGCCAGGTTTGTCAGGAAGCTAGTACTACATATGGATCTAGGGATGGCTACCAGTGCAGAACTAATTGGGCGCCCTTAAATCACTTGACATCTAATTGTGGTTGAAAAGATTACGTTCTGTGGATCGCAGGGTAACTTAATGCCCGTACAATACTGAAGAATATAGTAGAATAAAGAGCAAGTAACTCTGCACTCAAAATTTATATGCAGGCTGTAATCGAGCAATTAGCGATATGGACTCAAGGACAATTAGCTACTAAAAGGTAAACTAAATAAAAAGAAATTTAAAAAACAAATTTGTGAAAAGGCCAATCACAAAGTATTCAAAGCCAAGATCCTCTAGGCAGATTTTATTAAGAAATATATAGTTTTTTTGCATCAGTAAATTATGAAACAGAACTTCAGGTCGAAGACATAACAAACAAAAAAAAATCAGAAACAATTTATACTCTCAGCCTTATTTAGTAGCCAGAAGACTCCGCCACAGAAGTATAAGCAAAAGACTGAAGAATAGACTAATCGAATCGGATAATAACGGACATTTTCCGTAGCCCCATCCTTGCTAAATGCCACGACCTCGTGCTCTCACAGTCTAGTCATATATCATGATAGTCTTATATCATGATATTCTAATAAAAATTACCAACAAGGAAGAGTAAGTTAGAAAAGCTTACTTAATGCAAAAGAGAAACAAAGAAAATATTTTATTAAAAAATATATATTTTTTTTAAGTAAAATATGAAAAAGATTTTATATTTCATTTTATTATATATTATCGATTTAATTTTTAGATTTGGATTTTTAATTTTAACAACTCTTATAAGTTCTGCATAGCATTGGATAAGCTTCATTCTTTGAATTCCACGAGTCGATCTATATATTTAGTGAGGAGAGCCAACCCGAACCACTTCCCTATTTAAGTTGATGTTTTCCCAACATGATGCGGAATCTTCTACTTTTATATTATATATTATTCATTCCTACAATTTCTTCTCCTAATTGGCTGTCAAAATACAAATATTTGATCTAAATGGTTATTAAAATTTAGATTTCAATTTCTTAAATATATTTTACAAACATGTCTCTCTGCCTTAGGTGCAGTTACTTTGAATCCATTGTAATTAAACTAATTCGCCTCTTTGGCAACTCCGTATGAGTCAGCACAGCTTTTACTTTTATGATAGCCATAAAACTATGCTAAACCGACGGACTTCAGGCCAAATGGCATTCAGTTGACACTTTTAAAGGGGTCACAGAGCACTTCTCAAAAATTGTACTATAAAAACTTTCAGCTTTATGGGAGGGGCGGCCATGTGTGCGAAACAAGGGAGAGACTGAGTGAGAGGGGTTAGCATTTTTTGCCGGACAGTTTAGTGAAAGTGTAACTGTAACTGTAACTGTAATTATATACAGCTGGCTGTCTGTCTGTGTGTCTAACTGAGAGCTGGGCACGTCCAATGTCTGCAAGTTTATCCAAACGGTTTACCGCCCCACCAAACTCCAATCCTCGTCTTCTGGGCTCAGAATTCATCTCTGTAAACTGCAAGTGTCGCTCAAATGTCTAGCTGTCTGGCTGGCTGTCTGTCTATGTCTGGCTCGGCTTGCCTGTCATAAAATATAAAACTTTTTGGCCAACCGAAAAATATAAATAACTGTACACATATATATATATAGTTGTCTGTACCGCCTTGTCGATGTTGTTGTGGGTTTTTTTTTGGCCGAAAAGTTTGCAGTTTTTGTTGCCAGACTTTTGTTGGCAACAGCCGCTACCGCTACCGCCAGCCTTCGGTGGCGTGGGTGTAACTCGAAGCGCCATTGGCCCAATTACACTAAACGAGTGTTTCGCAGATGACAAACCCCCCAACCCACCCAAGCAACCAGCCAGAATCCTCCACTAAGTTCCATTATCGCTTTGGGGCGTCGCAGGCTGTCTCTGCCTTGGCTAGATAAACGACAAGGATTCGACAAGGATTCCGCTTAGAGACACAGACGCGCCTTACACACGCTGCGCTAGCTCAAATTGTAGGCTCCATAATATAGCTTAATGCGCAAAACTCGTTATCAGTAGCTGGCGCTGAAAACTTTACCATAAAAAAAGAAGAAAATAAACAAAATAAACAAATGAAACTGCCTCGACGCGTTTGATTAAATGCATGTCATTTGCTTTGCATCCAAAACTGAACCAACCAACGGCCCATCAATCGTCATTGTCTAATGTCAAATTGCGCGAAATCAAGCAATGGAACAACAACAATTGATATATATATAGAAAGCAACTAAAACTTACAATGTTCCAGCTTCGGCAGACAAAGAAAAGAGAATTGAGAGCATGGCTATAGAAATAGATAGATGGTTAGATCAAAGGTAAAGGAGAAAATTTTATAATATATTATTTTTTATATTTTTTCAAAAATTTTAATCTTATTTATTATAACATCCAAAAATACTCTTTGAATATTCTTTAAAATGTCTCAACATATCTTGAGTCAAGCATAAAGGAAGCCGACTTTATCATATTTATTGAAATTTATTTTGAACTTTTTGGGCATTTACAGAAGTGATAAATAAATCCTCAAAGCTTTTGAAAGACAATATACCCATTGTGAAACCAATTAGAGACCATATAAGCATACCGACCGACTAGACCAAAAGGTAAACAAACTCTGTTCAACGAGAGAACTCAACCTGGGTCCGGCTGCGTCATAAAGCATCGCTTTGTTGCATATTAATCTCTCTTCGGCTATTTTAGCGGCAACTTGTGAACAGCTCTGAGCAGTTGCCCCAAAACCCCTTTTCCTTCAGCTATTTATGACGCCCACTCAGCGCACAGAGAGAACTGAACTCTGAATTGTGCTGCTTCGTGCTGCTTCGGCTTCGTGTATTATGTGAAAAATGCAATTTGATTGCTTGTAAAACATGTTAAATTCTTATGTGGCAACAAAATCCAGCAGCTTTTATGTTTCTGGATTTGGAAGAATTTATATGACACGAGGCGTGGTCCGTCCAGGTTCGCGCGCCGCCCCACTCTTTCCATGCTCCATACTTTTATGATATGTATTTATATTTTTGTTGATGTTTGATCTTTGGACTCGCTGACGCACACATGTGAAAACTCTACACATCTCCGGCATAACTCATAAATGCGCTGTGGCCTTGGTAATGTTTTCTTTTGCCTGCTCATTTTTGTTGTTTTTATTCTGCTTGGAATGTTGTCTTATACCACTCGAGCGGAATATTATTGTACGTTGCATGATATAAATGTAGATACATATAATTTTGTCTCTTTTTGAAATTGTCAACGCCGCTCGTTTTTATGGCTCACATCATAGTCGATGACATCGTTGACTTAACACGCCTCCCAAACAAGCGCAACGACCGGGCAGACAGAGCACTGCCTAAAAAGCCTTACGGCCAAATGTATAATCGTACGCATTTACGACCTGCTGATGTGGCCACTTGGTTTCTTGCTCAAGGTCAACAAATTTAAGCAATGCTACAGATAGGGATTTGACATATCTTCAACTATGGTAGCAATAGCTCACCAAAGGCAGACTAACTTAGTCTCATGGCATTTTATGAAAAGCAATATATTTATATAAATATATTAATATATTTAGTTCTTCTTTAAGTTGGCACAAAAAATGTATTTGCATTGGAAAGGATATGTATTAGAGGAAAATAGTCCATGAGAATAAAAAGTTGAACGCACAGGTATTGCTGTTTTTCCAGAATATCATTCATTCCTTCTTATACCTCACTTTAATAATCTTTTGCATTATAGTTTTCATGTTTCACGTTAACAATTTGGTCTTATTGAAGTTCCAAGAAGTCAAAAGCAACAAATGCAATCTAGACTTGCCTGTTTCTACTTTTCAAGAACAGCCAATGACAAATTTGACATGAAATTTCTGTACTACATAGAAATGAAATGGAAATATAAGCAAAGCAAATATAAAGTCATCTAGAAAACTAAGCCAATATCCGAAACGCATAAGCTAGAGCAGAGTTGAAATTTATTTTCGCTTTGATTATCAGCTACCCCTTGACACCCATAAGTATATCAATGCAACACTTGTGCCTTATTCAAAATCTAGAATATAATGCTGCCATGTTATTTATTATGAGATGCACGAGGCGTTGATGACGCTGATGACTTTGCCACCATGTGGCACGCATTGGTTGGGAGCAAAAGATGAAAGCGCAGCGCCGACATCAACTGAATTGAAATGAATAAGCAGCAATAAGCAAGTAGCTGAAGCTGTAGCTGGGGCAGCGAAAAGGGCAGCAACAAAAAGCAAACAAAACGAGAGCCACTTGAGCGCCAGAACAAGCCTAACTAAGTGGCTGCATAAAGAGGCGACATAAATATGTTTGCTAAAATTATGCACACACATACACACACACACACACACGCACGCACACAGACACAAGCATAGATACATTTGTGTCTGTGTGCGCTTTGCAATTTGCGTTGCTAATTTGACAGCCATCAATGGATTTGTCTTGCTGCCAAGGTGTTCTAGTTACATTTCCTGGTTGGCTGGCCCACAGCTGGGTTTTTCGATTTGGGTTGGGCTGGCTTGGGTTGGGTTGGGTCACGTGCCTGGCTTTGATGTACCTCAATTTTGCTTCTTTTCTCTTTCAACTTTTTTGTGAGCCACAGCGCAGCTAATTAGCCAACGTAGCATACGGCAGCAATCGCTCAACACCAATCGTTGGCAGCTGCGCGTGGCACAGCCCGAAATAAAATTTAATTACGCAGATTTTTACGCCTTTCGCTCTCATTGCTCAAATAACACATTCAAAATGTGACTTTGTGAATGTGTGTGCGTGCGTGTGTGTGTTGGCAGCCAAGCGACTATTTCCTTTTGACATAAAAATGCGTTTTTAACAAGCATTTCAACAAATCTGTCCACACTGTACACAATTAAAATGCTAAAAAGCACCCAAAAATAAAGGCGCAAAATTGTGAAAGCTACTGAACGAATAGCTAATTCTCTGCATGGAAATAATTTTATAAATATTAGTCGGCTATTAAATGATAACATAAATCTGAAATAAATAAATGTATTTTGTTAGCTATCAAAAATAGAAGTACAACAGTTTCTGAGCCTGAAATTCTAAGAGTTAAACAAAGAAAATATTTAGTTTTTTAAAAAATTTTTTTCAACAAATTTGTGATGAATTCCAATAATTTTATTTTATTCAGTGTATTTAACTATTTATTAATTAATTTATTATTATTATTTTTTTTAATTTTAAAATTTTAAAGTTTTTTTTTATTTTTTTTAGGTTAATTAATATTAAGCTCACATTTAATTTTAACTAAGTCCTAGTGCATCAGAAACATAATTTTTCTCTACTTTTTGCTATAGTCAAAAGTCAACTAGATGTGGCAAACGTCATCCAGAAATAACAATACCCTTTTAATGAATACTTAATATGAATTACGAGGTGCCTGCGACTGTGCGTGAGTGTTGTGTGAGTGTGTGTCTGGGGGGGTCAGCATAACCCCTTCGCCGCCTTTTTGGAGGCAATGAAGCGCATCCGTGGCAGATCAAAAACAGCTGCGCACATGACGACGCCGACGTACTCGTCATCTTTTGTGCTCTTAACACTTGCAAATGCTGCTGCTGCCGCTGCACGCTGTTGGCTGTTGCCTAGTGGCTGCCTTGTGTTTGGCTTCAGTCTGTTGTTCTTTTGACATTTCAACTGTCATAAATGGCAAATGCACTGCGTCGTCTCACTGAACTCGGCATTCTCTGTGCCTGTCTCTGTATTCCAACTGAGCGCCTTTAATGCTCATGTGGAAAAGATTCACATGTTGGTCCCAAAATGATTGACATACAACGAATGCTGCTGACAAAATGCTGGCGCACCTCCATATGAAAGCAACGACTCCAACCACAAGAACAACAACAGCAACAACACTAACAACAACAACAACTCATATTTGCAACGACTCCAACTTCAATTGCGCCTCTGACTGTCATTACGGCCCTCCCCAGTTCTCTACCGCCATTTAGGTTCTCTGTCTCCATCTGAGACTCTTTCTCTGACTGACTGTCAACAATTGGCGTGAAGTAGTTGAAGCTTATTGTTGTCGTTAACAGCAACCCCTTGCCGCACCAGCCCTCTATCTGCTGCCTCTCTGGGGCTTCATTTTACGCTCAACTTTGCGGGTCTCGTTTGTTAGTTAACCAGGCATGTCTTATGTGCTGGCTAATTAATTTCAATTAAAATGCCTAGACTGTTACTCAGCTGCAGAGGGGCGCGGACGAGCAGTCTCAGTTACTTTGGCGAATGCAAGAAATTCGCATAGACCTTTTAATTGATTTACGCCTGTCAAGTAATTTAACTAATGAGTAATGGAAATTTGCTAATGAAAACATTTGGACAATTATGACGGCAACTATGTAGTGGAGCAGTTAATCAAAGAGCAACCGATAGAAAATGTCTTTAAATTAAAGTAAAAATAATACAGTTGAAGAATTAACGTATTAACTAACAATGTATTAAATTAACTAGAAATAAATTATTTAAAAAAATTAACAAACTAATTTAAGCACGAGAAAAAACTTAAATTTGATTATTAAAAATTCAAAATATTTATTCAAAGTACATATTTGACTTAATATGAACATCGTATCAGTTCAGCCACTCAATTACTACTCTGCAATATCTTAACAGAGCATCGTCTAAAGTCTGTCCACACATCGGGCCCATTAAGCTAACAGCTGCCTTAGCTTGAGGTCCACAGCGAAAGAGAACTCCCGATGATGGCCCGGCAATTGGTTCGCTTTAACAACTGCCAACTTTGCATGTGGCTCACATTTATAAAAATCAATATTTTGCCTAGCCCATGAAGGGGGCGGCAGAAATGCAGAGGGAGCGGCGAGCTGCATGCCCCATTCAGCTAGACAGCGTCATATAACTCAGCATATAAAAAATGTCAACTGTCTGCGACACACAAAACTTATTTGTCATGCAATTTTCTCGAACGCCTTAAGAGGCGGATGAGGCTGAGTCTGAGCATAAGGATGAGGATGAGGTATCGAGGCAGTGAAACAGGCGGCACACATGGCATAGGCAAAAATGGAATTGGCAATAGGCAATAGGCAATAGGCACTAGGCGATGGCAATCTATACATGTCCATGACTATAGCCAGCCAGAGAACCAGTTCAGCCAGACATAATAACTTATGGCCATTGGGTGGCAGCGGCAAATTGTGGGCTGCGAATCAATAACGTCAATGGATGCGGAGCAGGTGACAGTCCAGGTGAGCTCCTCTGGGAAGCCTGACCTAGCCGTACGGTTAGTTACAGTTGGATTCGATTGAAACCAGTTTCTCAGTTTGTCAAAGGCAAATAAACGTGACTGGCTGACTACAGCTCGTTGACAACGGTCAGCTAATTGGTCATATTACTAAAAACTGTTAAAATATGAGTGTCAACCAGTTAGCCAACTGGCCTAGCCACATGGTTCGAGTCGTATATTTTAACCACAAATGGCTTTATCACAAGCAAATCCTAAACAAAGCTTGCACCAGCTGCACCCAATGAACCGAACATTGAGGGAGAGCGAAACAGATTCTGGCCCTTAACGTGGCACATTAACACTTTAACGTGCCATAATTACCCAGAGCGAACAGCCAGGCAAATAAAATCATGTACACGCGTAAAAATGTCAGCCAATGCCTTTTTAAAAGTCAGCGAGCAAGTTAATTGTCTGCCCAAGGTAGCCAAAGGACAGTCCTGTCCACAAGACTGCGAGTAGAGCGTGTGGAGGGGAAGAGGCAGCTGCGCAGCCAAGACAGCGGCAACAGCAAGAATCGTCATCATACTCAACGTCAACCTCATTGCAGTTGTAGCCCTGACAAAGTTGTAAGTTGTTGATGTTCCCTTTGCTTGTTAATGTGGCTCGCATTGTTGCCGCAGCCATTTTAATGCGTCCGACAATGAATCTGCGACACAGTGGGACGCTGCTTGGCTTTTTATGTGAGTTCCAATAATGGGTATTGGGAGAACGAAACGAGAGCATAGTTATTTTGCCAAATGATGGCTGTGAATCAGCAGGCACTAAAGTTGAGAATTTATATCAGAGGAAATAATATTAACAAAAACTAAATTATATTTAATAACAAATCAAATATTAAGAATAATATTATTTTATTATAAATATTATCACAATATAATATAATAATAATCGTTATTAAAAATTTGATAATAATTAACACAGAGCAAGAGTATATATTATTAAAAAAATATATAATTTAAGTATTATATATATTTTATTAATTTATATAATTGAAAAAAGTATAATTATTTTACTTATTTTTCATAAAACTTTTTTTTGCTTAAAATAATTATTAAATAAAAACAAAACAATTAATTATATAAATATATACTATGATAATGATTATGATAATATTTAAAACAGCATTAAATCAAATAAATATCTAAAAAATAAAATAGTAAAAGTTAATTTTATCTAATTCTTAAACTGTTTGCGTATCAAAATTAATTTTATTTTAATTTTTAAATGCTAATCACTCCACTCACGAATTTAATAAAACCAGTGAAATTTGTCAAAAAAGATAATATATTTATGTTTTCAGTTTCCCATATGAAAAACAAAGTTTTTTCTATTAAAACCAATAAGAATCTCACCATGGTACAATCACGTAATTACAATTCCACACCTCGAAAGTAGCCAGCAGAGGAGCTGCGCGTCAGATCGTCAGATCGTTAAGTGAATTCATATAAAGATTCCTTAAATGTCGCATTATGACAAAACGATCGTTTAAGAGGCACAGAGCGAGGGACCAGCGGCCGACGTCAGACAACATGATTTCTTATGAAGAACTTTGTCGACGACAACAACGACACAAAACAAAAGAAAAAACAAAAACCGAAACAAAAAATGTTAACTGGAGCCTGTTTGGGCTTGTTGCATAGAAGGGGGGAGTTCTGCGTGATAAAAATGCTTAGCACACGGCACATTTTGTAAACATGGCCAACATGACTGAAGCACAAAAACAAAAGGCCAAGGGCAAAGCCAGCAGCTCTTGATTCCAATACAAACCTAACGATTCTCGAAGTTAACTCTGTCACAATTTTTGTATTCAGTTGCTTTTATTTATTTCTTGTTTCGTTTTTCATTTTTTTGTTTTTTTGTATTTCGAAAATATGTCGCATTATTTTCGTAGCGCTCGCAGCTTCGGCAAAAGTCAGAGGCTCGAATCACGAACAGTTTGTGTCGTCGCCTCCTCCATTTAAAACTCTTTCTTCCACTTCTCTTTTTGCATTTTTTTATTATTTTTTGCCAAGTTTTATGCAATTTTTGCTTTTATTTTTGGCATTTCTGTGGCTTTTGGTCATGAATCATGATTTATTTGGATTTGGCCTTTTTTTGTTGCTTCTATAACTTTTCGACTGCTGCGCAGGACATTTTCACTTTGTTGTTGCTGCTGCTGCTGCTGCTGCTGCTGCTGGGCGCTGCTGTGTAAGCCAAGTTTGGTATTTAGACGGGCGGCGACAAAAATGGCTTAGTTTGTTGCACACGTTTTGTTTAGCTACCACCAGCAGCTCCAGCTCCAGCGCCAGCAGCAGCACCACCACCACCACTAAGCACCACTTGGTGGGAACTGCAGTTGCTGTTGTCTGCCTATCTGTCTGTCTCTATGTCTGTCCGTGTGTCTGTCTGGCATTTGTTGTTGCAGTCGTACTATGCCGGCTGCCGGCATAAATATAGCCACATTCACAGTAGATTCTGCATGTATTTTTGCCCAGTCGTGATTTGAAGTTGATTTCGTAAGCGACAACTCTTAAAGACCCAAGCCCAACGCACGATACGAAATTTAAATATTGCAAAAAAAGGAGTTACTTTTAGCTCTTTACAGTAGAACAATCAACCAGAGGTGCAGAGATGCAGGTGATTCCACTCGAGCACTAATAAACTGCCCATAAACAGCATGAAAGAGCATTAAACTCTACTCACAAAGTTCGCAATTTATAAATAGTTCTTTTGAACTGACTTTTGTATTAAAAATAAATGTCATAAGATTTACTATGCAATCTCATTCATTCCGTTTCATTGAAATATAAAATAGATTTCAATTTATTATTTAAGCTTATGCAGCTCTAAAAGAAAAACACGATATATTCGTAAACACCAGCATCACATAGGAGTAGACAGGAGAAAATAAGTTTTATATTATCCTTCCTATAGACAAAATTGGAAAATTTATGCAACTAGAAAAAACATTTATCATAATTTAAGAGCTAAGATCACTTAGTTTTGCAAGTTCAGTGTCTCTAGAACTATTATTAACAAGGACCTTCCATTATAGTATTGTTTCAAACATTTGAAATATAAGTTTTGT
Source organism: Drosophila hydei (assembly GCF_003285905.1). Lineage (NCBI taxonomy): Eukaryota > Metazoa > Arthropoda > Insecta > Diptera > Drosophilidae > Drosophila > Drosophila hydei. The sequence continues at coordinate 5,163,919 of NW_022045656.1, forward strand.
CATCTGACTCTTTATATTGCTTTATTCAAGTGTTCTTTTAAATATATTTATATATATATATATATATATATATATATATATATATATATATATATATATATATATATATATATATATATATTTTTTTTTTTATACATATATATACATATATACTTATCCCATTTATTTATATGAATATGGCCATTTGAAGTTGCTGGGCAACGTTAGCCTTTGAAGCTTTTATTAATTGAATATTTAAAATGATATCGTAGGAATGTCGCCTCTTAAATTGGCTTTTGCCACAAGAGTGACGCCAATTATTTAATTTTCACATTTATTAATTGATTGAAATTCGATTCGTTCACCAATTCGAGCGTCCTTTTATTTTTCAGTTTTTTTTTATATTTTTGCCCAAGTTTCGTTTAATAGCTGCAAGCAAATTTCACGCTCGTTTGTCGCACTTTTTTTCTGCCTTTTTCCACGGTTTCAATTTTATATTTGTTAGCATTAAACCGGATATTGTCAGCTGTGTGGGCCAAGTTAATTTGCCCCGCCTCCCACAACCCCTCTGGCTGCTTGTCAGGCCAACTGAGCGAGTTTTAATTAGGTGATGCAAAAAATTGAATTATAAATCGTAAAAATGATTGAACTTTGTTCCGCCCGTATGCACTTACCCAGCATGGGGTATATATGATCGTGATATGTTTATGCACTATAAAAACCTTGTAATACATCAATCAATATCAACAATTTTTTAAATACTGTGACTAGTTAGATGAATGAAAAAAGTATTAAAGTCATCTCTCTATATACTTCGATTTTGTTAGGGTATTTAGCTGGCAGCTGAGATAGATGAACAAATTGTTTCTAGCTTTCAGCTCCATGAACGAGTTGGTCCAGAGAGCAGTTACCTGGTTGCTGCGTGGGCAATTCAATTCGATTGCCAGCAAGTAAATGACATATATGTCAAGTTCCGGGCGATATTAATGCAAATCATAAAAAATTATTGTTGACTGCGCAGAATATTGCCTGTCGGAAAAGGCACAGGCAAAATCAATTGAATTTTGCCATATGTTCGAGCTGCATGTACATAGCGAAGCTACGACGTGCCACGCCCCTATCCTCTTGACAGCTTCAGCAAGTTACAATTAAAGCCACAATTGAGGCACTTGCACTTTAAGAAATTCCTACTGTCGAGGCACAACTTCCGTATCTGGAACTTGAATCTAGGGAACAGAGACTGAGAACAAGGCTGCGGGCTTTACGTGCCTGGATTATATTCAAGGGCCAAAGAGCCAGTCGCTGCCACGGCTGCAGGCAGCATAAAAATTATGTTATGCATTTCACGTGCAACAAGTTGAAATCATAACAAGCCCAAGCTGCACTAAGGCAAATACTTTTATAACGGAAATGCAATGAAAATATTGAAAGAGACGTTGTTCGAAATTGAAAAGCAAACATTTTTACAAGTCCCGGCCATGTGCTCAACACGACTCAAATACATTTCCTGCTATAGTTCCAGTTTGGAGTTAAAGTTGTGGCTCTGAAATTCAGGTAGAGCACAAGGCACTCATAGACTTTAACGTTTTTTTTTGTTTCTTCATAAAGTACGAAATGTTTTTAAGTCAAGATATCAAGATATTTTAAAGAATTTGCTAGGCATTGATGGTCGTTTAGCTGGATTTGGCAAGGAGTACCGAGTGAAAGGGAGACGTTAGTGAGAATTGTTGGTCCTTATGCAAGATGTCCAACGCGAAGATTCAGATGTTTCCTTCTCGTGCCAATGCGGTGATCATGAATCAGAAGATTCTGGCAGCAAAGCGTGGCATTCGGCTGCTGATGCGCAAGCGGGATGCAATCGATATGAAGCTGCGAGAGCTGAGGAATCAGATGGCCAACAAGGAGGACATATTAGACGATAAAATGCGCAAGGCCATATTTTCAGTGACCAAGGCCAATTTGCTGGGCACGGACTTTAAACCCTTGATTGTGACAAACAGTCGAGTGGCATCTACCTACTTGAGAAAGCGCGAGCAGAAGATAGTGGGCGTGACATTGAACTATTTTGACCTAGAGATAACCGACAATACCCCCTTTCCAATGGTTGGCCTCAGCTGCGGTGGCCAACAGGTGCAGAAGGTGCGCAAGAGCTTTCAAATGGCGCTGCATGAGATCGTCGAATTCGCATCGCTGGAGTACATGTTGCGCCTGCTAAAGCACGCTTCACATCAGACTAACATGCGCGTCAATGCACTTGAATATGTTGTGTTGCCACAGCTGACTGCAACGGCTAAGTATATCAACAGCGAGCTGGAGGAGTTCGAACGTGAGGACTTCTATCGATTGAAGCGATCGCAAGCCAAGCAGCTAGAGGCTAAGCTTGCCTTTACAGAGCTTATTAAAACCAGAAATATGACGGAAGAGGAGCTGGAAAAGTATGTTAAGCGCGGCGGGAATATCCAGCATAGAGCTGACGTTGCCTTCGATTCCTCGGCATTCGAAAGTCATTTGCCGGACCAGTCACTAAGGGAGGTCTATCTCCAGCGCCACTCCATACATGGCGTTAAAATGAAATACGATGAACACGCAGCACCGGATCCAAACATAGCCGAGTTTCTGCAGCGCAGAGTTCAGCGTGATCCACAATCAAGCAAGGCCAGCTTCATTTCCTTGCGTACACATCTGACCTTGCCTAGTTCATCCGAATCCAGCAGTGCACACGAATAAATCCGTATCGCTTTACTACATCAAAATTGCTTTCCAAATCGGCGATACGCACGGATTCTTCTCAAATATTACATCAAGAGCTGCAAAATTTCTTACTCCACCCGACTAATAGATAATCTTCGCAGACTTCATTGAAGATGCTGACAGATATATTTGAGAGAAATCTGTGAACGGTTGAACGTGTGCTTAATCGGCAAATATAAGCCCTAAGGTATTATATTTGGAATTTCATTAAGTAATAATTGCCAATCCCTTCCGATCTTCATATTGCCTTTGACATTTTTTTTTGGATCCATAAGTATATCGTAAGAGAAGCCAGAGTATTACTCTGATCTCTGGCACTTGGCTATGGGAACAGTTCGTTGTCTCATTGCGTTTGACCATAAATTTCATTTGATGACAAATAGATGGCCAAAAGCGGCAAAGCTGCACAGTTTGTATTGCCTTTTAGGAGTTGAACTGCTCGTTAGCCAACATTTCACCTGCAATTGAAGTTGGCCAACAGCAGCGGGGCAGCAGTGTCTTTTGTGTTGACAAATGCATATTACAAAATGCAACTGGCCATAATAAAGGACGTCTATTACGACACATCAGAGAGGAGAACACAGCATAAAAAATTTATACATATATATATAAGCATATATACACACACTCACACACTTCATAACTGAAATATTGTAAGCCATGCAGCGCTTTTGCTCTTGTTGCCAGCAACACAAAGGCCAAAGCAACAACAACAACTTGCAACGTGCGCTGCGGTGAACTCACGTGTTAGAGAAAACAAAACAAAATGCCAACAACAAAAGCAATAGCAACAGCAACAGCAACGACAACAAAGCAGGCGCAATGCAGAAAAAAAGCAACAACGAAATATATATAAAATGCTGCAACAATTGGCAGCAACAACAATGAGACAGCAGCAGCAGCAGCAGTGCTTGCAACATGGGCCAGGCAACGGTAGCTCCAAATAATAAAAGGATGATAGTCAAAGTTTAATGACAGTTCAAATGATGTTGCCGCCGCAGTCGCAGCTGACGTCGACTGCACTGCTGCTGCTGCTTTTGCTGTTGCTGTTGCTGCATTGCTGCACTTTGCAATGTGCCGCAGCAAACAAATGCATGAGCTTGCACTCAAAGGCGGTTAGCTTAGCTACAACTTCAGCTGTGTTACACGTGTCAAGACGTAAATTTAAATACATCCATATAAATACATGTAATATAACCTAGTGAAGACATCTAAAGTCAATTAAAAAGATATGTTATAGAAAATAAGAACACAGTAAATATTTACATTTAAATAACAATTTATGTAAATTTATATTTTTATATTTTTACCATATCTAAGCCAAAACTAAAATAGCATATTTTATTTATTTAACTGAAAGCTAAGTTACTTTTTGAAATATAAAATTATTTTCTTCGAAGAAGGCCAACATAAATTGTATTTATTATTTTTTATTAATTTTTATTATTATTTGTGTTATATTTTATTTAAAGGTAGCACAAAAGCTGCAATAAATTAATAACAAATTGTAAAACAAAGCATTCAAGCGAAACTTATTTTCTTAGCGAGTTGACATACTTAATATAAATTTCAAAATTCCTTAAAAAAGTTTATTAGTATTTTAAAAAATTGTATTCATTTTTTAAATATATTATAAACCACAAAATGTTTTTTTTTTTTCAAAACAAATAATTTATACATTTTATTAATTATTTTAAATACAGGTGCATCTACAAAGCAGCATTCTTTTACCTTCATTCTGTAAAGTGTATCGCAACTTCGTTATAAATCTCATTTACTGTTTGCATATATGATTCGATTCCTTTTTTCTGTTCAGAAACTTTTTTGCCTGTGCCATTGATATTATTATGATGGCAAAGGCACAGGGCCGGGCGCAGGCTCATGCAACATGATGTTGCAACATGCGCTTGAACATAATAAATTTTTATGCATGATTTCTCACATTGCATGTGATGGCTGCCACTTGATGTGCCTGCTGATGCTGATGCTGATGGTGATTCCGCTGCCACATGGGGCGTATGTGCGCCCAAACGAGAGCAATGTGCATTTTAAATATTAAAGTAATTTATGACAAACATATAAATAAAGTACAAATCGTTAAATATTTAACTGGCGGACTCCATAAATAAAACGCCACAAGACAAAAATCTATACAGATTTCTTTTTAGGCTCTGCTGTGGGCAGCCCAATTCGAGCTGAGCTGGTTCCCGGCAAACATTTCTCATATTCTGCAATAGAAGTCATTAAGGCACTAAAAATGACAAGACAAAATAAAAAGAGAGCCTTTGCCCTGGTGCAACAAGATCAAAAGGCCAGACAGAGACATCAAATGGGAAACGTAAACGTGCTACAGCCAATCAGACGGGATACTACAGTGGGCAAAATTGGCAAAGAAGTGCAAAGAATTTCAGAGTTACTTTATTTCTCAGTAAGTTGAGATATTTTCATGAAGTGAATAAATAGAATCTAAAACAAATTGTAGTTAATTGATCACGATTAAGATATTTGATTATCATAGTTATTCTTCAAAATCTTTTTTCTTTTATTTATAGCTTATTCGAACGATATTATAACAATATCATCAATTCAATTACCTTTTTCAATAAATTATTAGAAATTATTAAATAAATAATTGATATATATAAATATATCAATATTAATACTTTCTATATTTGAAATATTATACAGCTTTACTTAACATCTCTCTCTGCACTAAATTCAATTCACATTCTCAACAGATTATTCATAAAAAAGCAACTTGTTTAATCGACAGTTAAGTCCCTCATATTATTCGCTTGATTTGCCCTCAATTCAACCATGGTGCAAATGGGAAAAGCAACTAATCTCTGACAGCTCGTTATGCCAAATGCTAAAACCAATGTCTGAGCATCAGAGAGCTATCTCCCCAGCACCGCCACTAACTACATCATCATTTGTCGGCGACTCTTTTAAGGGAACTGGGTTGGCGTCTGAATCAGCGTTGAAGAGAGATGAATTGATAGCTGGGGACGTCAGGGGCTGGCCATGTAATATCGAAACACCCATAGACTTGTAGAGCTTGTACATATGGTAAAATGATTTAAGAGCTCATGCCGCGCGCCGATCATAATGCGGATGTGAATAAATGTTGGCCAGAGCCATTATAAATCGCCTGGCACTTGTGCATTATGCCCCTCCCCCCAACTACGACAACAAATAGTTCATGTCCCTGGTTCGTTGGAATCATTGTGCAGCATTTTAATTGCAAAATCACATTAGCATAAATTTGTTAAAAACATTTTCAAGTGAAGTTATGGCAGAGCCCTGTGCCCATTCACTGGTCCAGACCCGAGAGCACAATGACATTAATAAGCAATTACAAAACAGAAAATAGCAACTGCAAATTACTTCAAAAGGCTAAAAGTGTATGACAGCCAGCCAGCCAGCCCGTCACAGGGGTCTACCCTTCTCCCTTCCTCTCTCTCCAATCCTGCCTTCCTCTGTCTCTTTCCCTCTTCCTAGCACATCATCATCAGCAAACGAAGGCCTGCGTTGGCCCAGCTGTCATACGTCTTCATATTGCCTCTACTGGCGGAATGACCCCCAGTTACGAATAGTTCGCAATGCAATATGCTATGGATTGTTATACTCTGCATCAAATTGCTAGAAAGAGTATATTCACTTACCAACATGATTGTTTGACAAGATAATATGTATGTTTGTATCTATATCTGTGTCTGTATCTGCATCTGTATCTGTATCTGTATCTGTATCTGTATCTGTATCTGTATCTGTATCTGTATCTGTATCTGTATCTGTATCTGTATCTGTATCTGTATCTGTATCTGTATCTGTATCTGTATCTGTATCTGTATCTGTATCTGTATCTGTATCTGTATCTGTATCCACATCTATCTCTCTCCCTCCCTCTGTCTCTCCCTATTTAACAAATTTCTGTATCTAAATATCTTCAGTGCTTCTCTGGCTCTGCTGACACAAAACTAGGCACAGAGTATTTTGCAGTCGTGAGCTGTCAGTTTCTGCATGTTTTATACGTATCTGCATCTGGATATCTGTATCTATAGCTGTAGCTTCAGTTGTTGCTGTATCTGTATCTGTGGCTCCGTTAGCTGACAGTGCACTGTTATTGCTTCAAGTGGCTTCATTCATTGCATGTCTCTTTTCTGTCTGTGCTCTGTGTTCTTTGCAGCTTGGAAAAAAGCTAAAACTGACGCCGCGCCACGTCAGGCACGACAATGAGCTGACTATTTAATGTCCTAGCAACAGACCCTGTACCTCTTGCTGCCCGCCTCTGGGTAGTCACTCAAAAACAAGAGCAACCTTTATTAGCAAAAAGTTGTGTCGGTCTTAGCCAAGAAAAAGAGCCGTTGGCTGTTTTTTGTCCAATAGACGAAAAGGGTTTCTATTTATTAGCCAACTGAGTTCCTGTCTGTGACTATTGCTATCTCTTTGGCGCATCAAGGACCAGTAATAGAAGGGGGTCATGAGCAGATTAGGCTGGCAAAGACAACTGCTCTGTGGGGCGTTGTGCAGCTCGCAGACGGCATATTGTCGGCTTAGCTTCGACATTACTAAAAGCACTAGCAACAAAGGCGTTTCTCCTCAAAAGCTAATTTAAGCAATCGCTGTATAACTTAATTACACTGAGTCTCATATATAAGCCGAAATGGCTGGGGTACCGAAAGAGTCGAGAGGATTATATGTGTAGATGATGTAAAAAGCCCAGAACAAATTAGTTAACTACCTTCGATATATATGATATACAATGCGCTCTGAGGAATCTGGTGCTTGGAGGTCCAATCGAGAGAGATTCTTGTATTTCATATCAACCAATATGTGGCATATGTTTGTTATCAGCCATAGAAACCATTCCACAACATTACAGCAAAGGCAAATGATGCTTATTCTTGTATAACTCATCTGCGACTGCAACTGGAAGTCAAAAGCGTTGTTGACGCCACAGAACTGTGTATGCGGCCACAACGCTATCTGCAGTTGGGTTGCATGCATTACGCAACATTTGGCGTTGTGCTTGTTGCCACAGCAACAACAGCATCACGCTGATTATTTGCTGATAATGATGGCAGTGGCGCAAACACCACCCACTCAGCCTACCGCAAGCCAAAAACTCGCGGCTGGCGCCGCAGAACTGCGTTGACAATACGCGATTCGACTTGTTGGCTGCGCTTTTTGCCAATTTCCAAAATTCCAAAATGCAAAATGAAAATGGGGCCACGCACAAACAGCAGCCAGTCGAGTTGAGAATTTGTCCCGCTCTCCTGTTTCACAGTTGAGGGCACAGATATGAGCGACAATTAAGTGTTTGCCGCATAATGATGTTGCCCGTTTTTACAGCATGCAGCCAGTGGCAAGCTGCAAGTTGCAAGTGGCAAACGGCAAGCAGCAGCAGCCACAGCAGCAGCTCGTTGCATGCGGCATCAACTTTTTATCGACATTAATACACGTCCCAAATATGCACACAGAACGTTGCGGATATGGCGGCCCGTTGCGGTCTTTTTGCGACCCCAAAATGTCGCCGCATTGCCTAATGACATAAGTTCCCCAGAGTCTATGCAAAAACTAACTGCACAAAGCCATTTGAATATACTTTTGTGTATATGATACTAGAGATGGCAGCAGCAAGAACAAAACTGGCTAAAAATCCATTTCGTACAAGAATGTTACTTCAAGAGAAGTTCTGAGAGCTATAAAATAGTTATTTTCTTTAAGAACAGAAAGACTTGCTTTCATTTAAGGCAAAATCGTTCAGTTAAGTGACGTGGGTGAAGAAACCTTAAATTCTTAGTATTTCCCAGGCATCAGAGTTTACCCATAATTAATATTTAAGTCTCATGAATCTTAGATACGTACAATTACGTTCTATGGAAATCCAATTTAAAGACAAGATTATCAAGCTTCAATGTGTAAATCTTAATTTACAAAGCTTAATATATAAGTAAAATGATGAGACAAAGGGTTTAGCAATTAAAATCTTTCAAGGCGAATGAAGTTGGATTAGCGAAGACCTAATTTGAATTTATCGAGTTGTTCAGTACATTTAAAATATTATTCCCTCCATCCCCAGTCATGTGTCCTAAAGTAAAGTATTTGACAAAACGAAATCAAAGAAATGAAAATGGCAACATTTAAAAAACATAAATAACTTAACTAAAAGGCAGAACCATTGAAGAAAACTTTAACAAACACTTGTGAAAGTTTGTTAAGAAAAGCTACATTGAATAGAATAAATCAATAAAAGAAATAAAAGCACAGACAAAATAGAAATGAGATTCAATTAAAAGGAATTTCGCAGACTCTCAGTGAACATGAAAATAATTTAGCTAGCTGTAAGTTTCATCTATGTGAAATACAAATACAAAAAGAAAAGAAACCTTAAAAATAATTGCTGCAAAGGTCGTTAATCTAGACACAAATCCAAAAGCTTACAAAGTTAACGAAATAAAACAATGTGAGCAATTGAATGCAGATAAAGAGAGAAAAGTGGCTGAAAATCTAATGCGACTTCAGAGACACTCAAAGCAAACACGTAGCAACTGACTGAACTAAGTGAAAAATATGAGAAATATTGAATGCGGTCAAGAAACTGAAAGAATTCAAAGATATTTTATAAATAAAGAATTTCAAATTTCATAAACTAATAAAAATGTAAATTGAGTTTTTACATTACATTTTTACATTGTAATTATAGGGCAGTTTCAGTAAAATATAAAATCAATGTAATTATATTCAAGTTCAATGTGAACGTGGAAAATTCAATTAACAACAAAACGCAAAAAGCATTTTAGTAACTCAAACCCACCAAGCAGCTTTCAATTAGAAACAAAATACTTTTATACTGGCCACAATTTGGAGATATGGAAGACACCAGCTTACTCAGACGTCTAGTACAGAAGACTATCAGATTTGGCAAAAGTATTCAACTTAACCTTAGTTCTACCAGAAGACTTGGAAGCCTGTTATGCCCATTATACTTATCGGATTTCATTTCATATATAATAATAATAACCTCTCACCTCTGTTAAAAGCCACCTCTATACGAATAAACAAAACTGTCGTTGCATCTTATCAACAAAAACTTTCTCATAAAAAAAACATAAGGTCGGAAAAAGAATCCACAGTCAATCACAGTTCTATGTGAAACTTAACTTGAAAACAGGTCAGCACCTTGGAAGACTTATAGTAACCTGTAAAAAATAGTAAAAGAAATTTAACAAACTTTTATTTCTTACTTTGTTGTTGCTTAATTTGAGCACTTCTCGCGCCTAGCCATTTGACATTTCTAATTTTAGAACTTGACTTATGAATTTAATTTATTTACTGCGATTTGAGTAGACAATTTTGAAAGTTGTCTGCATATTTTAAGAGCCGCGACGCTGTCATTTAATTAAGCATATCAGAATTCCAGATGAGACGAAGTGTATTTTCATGTCCTTGCGTTAGTGTCACAAGTTTTTCTTTAATTTTGTGGGCAGGCTTGCGGCGCCTTATGAAATATGAAGCCCTTTGCGCTGTCTGGGGTGCCATTAAAAGTTTGATAATATTTTGTTAACAAAAATTAAAAAAAAAGTAGAATACTATAAAAGCTATAATACAAGTGCGTGGGCGAACATTGAGAGAGTGCGGGTAGGTGTGAGAGGGTTCTGTTACTGCCATACTAGGCTGACCATTTTGATTGAAAATCCAATCTGGCCGCGTCTGGGCTTGAGCGGCTCACATGTGCAGTTCCCACAGCAATTAAATTTGAACACAGGACGGCGCAGGATAACAGCAGAGCGAAAGAAATAAGAAAAAAACAGTAAGAACAGTTGACATGCTCAGCAAACAAACAAACAAGCGCAACAACAACAACAGGCTCGCATACAAAAAAAGGCTGCCAAAAGACAACCGCAGACATGCACCAACAGCAACAACAACGAGACTTTCACATACATGTGTGCCCGCCCGCTTGCGAACGGGGCTGGCAGGACAACACTCTCGACTCTGCTATTTTTTTTCTTTTTCGGGCATGAAGAAGACATCGCTACAACCACAAAAGCGAAGGCAACTGCTCTGCTTCTACTGCCACTTTTTTGTGTTGCCTCCTTTTGTGTGTGCCCGGTGCTGTGTAGTCCTAGAAACAACAACTGCAAAACTAAAAAGGACAACGGGCATACAAATAACATTAAGCCGGCGAAATCAGCAAAAGGCAAAAGCAAAAGGACTCGCAGCCGTCTGTCGATGCGGGCCAAGAGCCCCCAGGACCCAGGCGCACACTATCAGCCGAAGCTATCGCCTCTGCAGACAGCCAAAAGCACATCATCAGCAGCAGCAACGGCAGCAGCAGTCCATAGAAGGTGAAAGCGCTTCATAGAGCCATGACAATGACAATGTACTCCAATACTGCCCTCTCTCTCTCTTCCTCGCTCTCCCTTACCTGGCTGGCCCCCGCATGCCCGCTGTGTGTGACACAAAACTGGCATTAGGCAAGGATTTGCGTTGATTATGGACAGCAATGGGCTTTAGCTATAGCCATTTTCAAATGAAAAGACAATGAAAGGTTTGTCCACATACCAAATCTCTCATCCCATGCCCAGCCTGGCATCCAAATAACGTAATCAGGCAATAATGCCTTAAAGAGCCCAATTTCAGCTAAAAACTCAGCTATGAGCGTATTTTAATCGGATTTGCAGCAACGACCAACAAAGCTGTCGATGACATATGTCGCCATGAAACTCATACGAATCATTTGATTAACATATCAGAAAGAACTTATTGAAGTTAGAGCATATGAAATATGATTATTTGAAAGTCTAGCTATACGAAAGAACTGAAGTGTGGCCTTCAGATAAGCTAAAGCTTAGTCATGTATTTCACAGAGATGTGTTTGTTTTATTCATTCGACAATATTTGCAGATGTTTAAGAGATCGTTGTCTTCTGTCAATTTGCTAAGCGGCTCTTGGTATGCCTCTGTTCTGCATAGAAGTTTGCTGAGAAGCAGTTTACCTTTGTCTGGTATTCATAAATAATACAAGCCCACGCGCTATTCCTTTTGACTGAAAAGTTTTGTATTCAAGCAGTTTATCGAAAAGTAAATCTTCAACTATATCAAACTAGTTCAGCGTCGAATACAATTTTATTGCCTTTTAAGTGCTGCAAGCTTATGGGCTAGACAATCAGTTTGCGCTTTTGACTTTGTTTTGGTTCGAATGTGTCGTTAAGTGGCAGATAACTAACAGCGGGTCACACCTTTTTGCGCCCATTGACAGCTTCATTACCATATGCTAACTCCCAAATGCCAGCTATCGGCATTAACAAAAGTTCACACATAACAAAATTAGCTGAAACCGAACCCAAGCCCCAAAGCCGAGCCAACCAAGACACCGAGCCAACTAAATCGGACCGAGACAAAAGAACTGAGCTACCCATTTAGTCAGGCAGCTTAGGTAAATTTCGTTTGATATCATATGCTAGAAGGAGCATCTTTTCTTCTCTCGGCTTTATCTGCAGCCATACGCTTTCCCCCCGTTAGCATTATGGTGGAAATGTCTTCTAATGACTCATAAGATTAAAAAGTAATTTTCTTGTTATGCTGCGCAAACGATTTTTGTTCCACCGTTAATTTTTATACATATTAATATTGGAAGAGAAGGCAGAGAGAATAGGAAAAAAATGGAAAAGAAAAGGAAAAGGCAGCCGAATAAACATAAATTTGATGCACAAAATTGGGTCATTATTGGCAGCTCCGTTCGTTGGGTTCCCAAAGAGAGAATTTGTTTTTTCTTCGATTTTTTAGGCTGGTTTTTCCTTCTACTTAGTCGTAAAATTACGCCAAACAAATTCATAATTTTCGTTGTATTTCTTTTTATGATTAGCACGCCCTAACCGAAAACCCCAGAGAGGGGGCGCGACACAATTTGCGCCCATTTATGTTCATTTGCGTGGGTGGGAGTAGAAGAGGGCGGCTCTTAATTATTAGCCGGGCTTTTTTATGGCCCGGCGCATGTACGTGGAGACATAATTTTCAGGCGAGCAGACAGCAGCACAGACAGTCGGACAGACAGGCATAGAGTCAGACTGAGAGCAATTTCTGTGGTTTCCAATTCAACGCACTCTCAATTAGAACGTCCAATAAATAGTCGGTCGGGGCGGGCGACACTTGTGCGACACTTGGCTAAGGCTGTGGAAGGGGAACTGTAAATGGAGAGCGGGCTCTGCTTTGCCTCTGGGTGCCATTTGTGGGGGAGTGGGTGCTGCCATGTGGCCTGTATCGCACATTTAACTAATTAACAATTAAAACTGCCAGCCGCGAAGAAAAGAAAACAGAACTACAACAATATGCGGCCCATTAAAAAAGATGCCTAATGAATTAATAATAAAATATTTTTTATGTCTATGCGCTTGCCGGAATGGCTTCTTAAATGATGTCTGCCTCAATTGCGAATGGCAGGCGAACAGCAGACGCTACATAATGTTAGCGAAGCAAATTATGGAGCCTTGAAAAAACTTAGACAAATGCCAAGAATTCAAAGCGTCAAATTAATTGGAAGTGAAACAAACTGAACTAACTTTGGTTTGCTCAAAGCAGATAAGACAAGCTCTATGAGAAATACAGAGAGTTTTAAGAGACAGCCAGAGTCAAAGATGGACTACAGAAGCTGATGAGCAGCACATTGAAATCTACAGCTGAGAGCAAGGAAGAGAGGAGAAAACCGAAGACGATTGCAGAGATATAATATCACTAAGTCACAGATCTGCCAAGAGGAACATAAATAATTGTCAGAGTATCGAATCAATGTTGATAACAGAACAACTTCATTTAGACATTTGACATCGATAGCTCATGACTTCTCAAAATCATAAATTCCTGTTCGCTGATTCTTATGCAAATACATTCGACCTTCACCCACATAATTCCAATACAATTTCTATTCAACTGTTTTCCTATATTCCGGCTTAATCAGATAACTTTCATATCAATGGACTTAACCTTCGGAATGCGATGCAATCTTTCGCAATATGGGGGCATATGAAATAAAACATAACTCAGCCGAGTTGAGTTTGCCTCACCGGGAGCGACAATGTTGCCAGCGACCTTTGACATGCAGCTGTAGCTCTTGTGTGTGAGTGTGTGTGTGTGCCATATGCCACATGTCATGTGCCCCGCACAAAACATGTCACTGCCCATTTTATCCTTGCTTCCTGCCACCTTTTGCCCAAACTGTGAAGACCTGGTTGTAGGTTTTCGGTTACGGTTTTTGGCTCTGATTCAGATTCTGACTCTGACTCTGGTTCGAGCTCTTGGCCATACAATGACACAAAGACCCTAAAGCGCACATAAAAGAAATTAATCAGATTTTTATTTAAACGCTCAGCCATGGGGCGTCCAACGGCTGTGTGTGAGTGTGTGTGTATTGTGACCATTGTCCCTAACAAAAACCTCCAAATCTCTCAGCATTTTGTGTGCAATTTTTGTCAACATGTTGCCCCGCACAACGTTTGCCTGGCTGCCTCACTATCTCCCTCTTCCTCTCCCTCTTCCTCGCTCTCTGGGTTATCTCTGGTATCTATATATATTCACTGTTAGCCCACACTCTTTCTAAACACTATTTGCAGCTCTTCTGTCAGTTTTGTCAGTTTTCTGTTGAATTTTTCAAACCCCTCATGAATGATTTTAGCAGATTTTTATATTTCCACAATGCTATTGTATAAAAACTCGTTGCGTCCAGCCAAGCGCCCATCCATCTCAACGCATCTATACCGATCTCTACACACACGCACACTCACACACACACACACGGAACTAGTCGTATCTATGTAACTCGACGTTTATCCATGCGTCGTCGTCTCTATCTCTGGCATATTCTCTTGGTTCGTGCGGTTAGTTTGGTTTTGTCATTACAATTGTTTGCGTTTTTCCACCATTCAATGAACGTCCTTTGTTGTTAAGGACTCGCCACAAAAGGAGTTACGAGCAACCAGCCGGACAGCTGGACAGACAACGGAAACCCGCTGCGAAAAGTTGCTACCAAATATTTTGCTCTTGCGTTTAATGCACCAACAAAAAAAAAAAGAACGAAGCAAATAAAATATAACAACATTTTTGTGTGCAATCGAGTTAGGAGCAAAAGTTTTTGCCAGAAAGAGAGAGGCAGAGATAGAGAGAGAGAGAGAGAGAGAGAGAGTTATGGCTAGTATTTGCATTATAAGCGAAAAATAGGTTGCAAGAAATACAAGTGAATCATAAATAATGCATATAAGTAGCTAAGCATGCATCACTCAGCTGGATTCTAGTTTTTGCTTGTTATACTTTGTTTCCCTTAAATCTTTCAGTTGAAAATTTTATAATGAGCTGCTAGAGAATATTTTATATGCACATTCCTCAAATTGTGTTTTTTTTTTAGTTATTTTATTTGTTCCATACGTAACTCTTTTGTAATACGTTGCTCTTTAGGCTAAGCCAATTGACCTGAAATTAGCTCAAGCTGATTGAGAATACTTGTATTTCTTGCTATCATTCTATCTCAAGTTTCTCGCCAACTTATCTAACTCTTTTCACTTATAATCACTTAGTATTCAAGCAGTTCTTTGCTGGTTTTTACATTCCATTAATATTTGAAAAGATTTTTATTTTCTTTATCTTTCGTTTCTTAAATTTCCCTTTCATTAACTTACGCTTCAGCTGTCTCTCATTTTATCTTTATATTTCAGTGCTAGTCGTAAAATTCAGTTGATATATTTTGATGCCCATCTTAACAGCTTCTTAATTGCAGTCTTGTTTCTCTCTTTTTATATTTATAATCCATAGTTTATTTTCTTATTTGTTCATTGCCCATTTGTTGTTTTCGCTCAGTTTTTCGTAACTGCTTTCACCTTAATTATCTCTAGCGACTTCAGAATCCTTCTTCACTCTTCGCTCTGGCAGTTTTTTTGCTCTGTAAATTGTCACTGCATTCATTGTGCGAGTCTTTCCGCCCATTCCTAGCCACAAGAAACCACAAAATGATGGCAAATGTGTTTTTAAACCGAAAGAGCCGGAGAGCTGAAAGAGTTTCTCACTTATTTTACAGCATATTAGTTATTCGCCATAAACAAGATGCGGCGGCCAATGCGGCGCCACGTAGCTGCAGCCAAGCACAAAATTAGGGTTGCCTGGCCGGGCAGGATTGCCGCCTCCTCAGCCTCCTCAACCTCCTCATGCTCATCGTCATCATCGTCAACCTGCGACAACTTGCAAAACACAAACCAAATTGTTCAATGGCGCCGCAAAAATGACCAAAAATGCGCTGCCAGCAAAGGCGCCCGCCGCCATTTTTATTTGCAGCACTGCCACTTCCGGCGGCCATTTGCACGAGCACCCCCCACCCCCACCTTCGCCAGCGAGCGAGCCAAAAGCTGCAAATTGATGGCGACTGGCGCACATTCAAAACGCTTTCATTATTGTCATAAGCTGCTGCCGCGACATCATCTTCTTCTTCTTCATCGTCTTCATAGTCGTCTGCTTCTTCATTTTCCTGAAGATAGCGCTAAAAATTTTCCAGCGTACTTTTCGATTTCCGCTACGTAATATTCAAGTGATTACCAAAGCAGCCGCCACAGGAAGCAACAAAGTGCGCTGGCCAAGTTTTGTGCTGACGTGCTCTGATTTCATCCATAGACTCGATTCGGACTTGCTGCTAGCGGGAACTGGACGCATTATTGTACCCTGTAGCTTATAGATTTGATGCAAAGGACGTTTCAACGAACGTGCTAAAAAGACAGGTGTTTGTGCTTCACATCAGTCTTGGGAGTAGGAGATATATCTGTATTGCTTGACTCCTTAGAAGCATTTAAGTTCTCCAAGATCTTGAGCTCAGAGTCTAGCTAGGAAATGATTTTCAGCAAACAGAATTCACAGAATTTGTGGCTTTTAATCAGCGTACAAAGATTTTCCTATACTCTTCGGACCTAATTGAACTTTAACTTTCAACAAACAGCCAAATCAATTTACATCTATTGCCCTCAAACTGAGAAAAATACGAGCATCGACATTCCAATGTCTATAAAGGCTTCTCAAGTATTTTATATAAATCACGCCTTTCATTAAAATCTTTACATATAAAACACATATAAATAGTCACAGATAAACCACATAATCTCAACTATGTAAAGCTTAAAAGATTTCAGGATCTCGCCTAACTTCTACAGGGTAAGTCTTAGTCGCGTTGTAGTCGTTCTCTCGTTTCTTGGCTGTTTGTGTTGCTAAGTGTGCGAGAATTTCGGACCACCGACGGGGTTCAATGACAAAGTTTACTACCACTAGGTATTTATAACTATTATTTATGTGTTGGCCCTGGACCTGCCGCTGCCGCCCCCGCCATTTTAAATGCTCAGTGATGCGCAACGAATTTCTTAATGGTGCAATTTGGCGTTTTATGTCTGAAGTTTAGGCGAAAGGCGATTTTTGGCCCGGGACTGGGCGAGGGCCTCTTACTGCACCATTTTTTGATGTACGCTATCGCTACGTGCATAAACTTTTTGCAAACAATTATGGTCTCGAGGCCGAGCCTGGCAGTCGACCAGCCAACCAAACCACCAACCAGCCAGACACGGACTCCGGGCCTGGCCAACACGCCGAACCCTCGATATTTGCCGTTTTTCATTAAATTCATGGTGTGATTTCCGCGACGCTTTTCGGCTTCCGGCAAAACGTAAACACAACTCACAGCTTTCTTTTTGTCCTGCCCATCGGGTTGTCAATTGGAAAATATGCTTTACGACAAAATATAATGATAGCCGATGCCCAGATTTATCCATAAGCGAAAACATCGCAGGCCTGCGCTAAGAAACTGATATGGCTTACTTGTTAAAAGGCTTCTTAAAAGTGTACAGCACTTTAGAAGATTTAAATGATAATCGTATGAGCTGTATAGAATAAATTATGGCATATTATTTTTGGGGTTTGAAAATATTGATTTAATTTTTAATGGGATTTTTTAATAAAAGATGAATGTCCATTTTTGATATTTTTATAAAGCTCAAAACGTATATATAAGTGTATAATTTTTAATTTCAAACAATTTCAATCTTTCAAATTGTATACATTTTCCTTACTATTCTGAACTCATATTAAAATTTATTTATATTTAAATGATAATATTGAGTCTTATAATATTTTTTAATATAATAATTTTAACATTGGATAAAAATTACTTAAAATTTCTTTTAATCCCTCCTTAATATATTCATTAATTTATTTAATTATTATATTTTAAAAAACATTTATATTATTATTTAATAAAATTAAATATGTTGAACCATTTATTATTTTATCATTTATTATTTTTTTATTGAGAGTTTTTGTTATTTTCAATATATTTGCACATTTCCCTCGTTTCGCGTGAGTGCGACAGTCACGTGCTCATCTCTAGCCAAAACAATTGCAAAATAAAATTGAAATTCAATTGATAAAATCAATAAACTCAGCATGGGAAGCAGCAAAAAAATGTACAAGTCAAACATCAAATATTTTGCCTATCTGCGTTTATTGATTAAAATGCTGAAGCGCGAATGGAAAACAAAAAAGAACAGAGAAATTATTAAAAATATGGATGCCAAGCATTTAATGGATAAAATGCACTGTGCGCCACTTGCGACAATGGACCATTATGACACCTTAAATCATAACGACATAATCTGCGTGTGCGTGTGTGTGTATGTGAGAGGAGGATATGAATATGTTGTCATAAAGAATGAAAATTAATTGAAAATGCATTTTGCATGCCATTGTCTTCAATTAATTTTCATTTCAATCATTTCCAATAGCAAGCAAATTGAGTGTGCGTGTGTGTGGGTGGGCTAAGTGGAGTGCGAGCAGCCATTATAAAATTATTTTTACAGCTATTCTTGCCAATGGACTAAGTTAATGAATCTGTTAACTAAACTGTGAAATATTTAATAACAGTAGAGGAAGTCTTGTGTAATATATAGATATGAATAGTTTACTCCATATTCACATATCAATCTTGACAAACTGTCAGGGATTTAGTTTTAGTCACTTTTAATCACTTCTCTCAATGCTGCGTTAATACCTTATCAGAGACGGCTTTGATGGACCAGAAGTCTTTCATAGTGAGCTTCGCATATGCATTGTTCACGTTTTAAATGGATTTAATATCATTTCAGATTGGCAAATCATCATTTACGTAGTCAAAGACTAAATTGTTTAAGTGAAACTCGTGCAGGTGTGCCTTGAATGAACTAAATTCATTATTCCCTATTCTCCTTCTCTCTCTCTCCTTCTTAACTATTGTCTCCTACTTAGCTTCCATATCTCTTACACTTTCCCCTCAGCTACGGCTCACACGCTCTTTAAGCTCCATGTATTTCATATTATGAACAATATCTACTTAAGTTGCTTAGTTCAACTACTGCAACTGCACGCTGCTTGCCTAATTGGCTCATAACTAGTTGAAATAACACAGCCACCCCCGCTGCAACCCCCTTCTAGGCCACACATCCCCCAGCCACCAAACACCAAACTATTTCGGGCTTATTGCCTGTTGTCCAGGCGATGCAAATCGTTTTCGCTCTTCAATTACCAATAGCTATCATAATGTATTCAAAATCTTTAATGTAATTAATGCTGTTTGTTTAATGAAAGTTGTTCGAGCTCGAACACACACACACACATACTCAGACACACACATATTTGAACTGGTAACCCCTGCATTTCGGTCATATGTTGCGTAGGATATGCAAGCCAGGACATTGCATTCTGCATGGCTATTCTTGTTGCAGTTGCTGCTGTTGTTGCTACTGTATGTTGCATGTCCGCTACATGACTGCCAACAGCAAGAGGCAACAACAAGAGCAGCAACAACACACGCACACATTGCATTTGCTATCGCACGCACCGTTTGTGTGTGTTCAGCTTTTGCGTTCGTTTCTAATCATCGACAACTGTCCGGACCATAGATTTTTGGCAACCTGTCCCAGTCGATGGCCTCTGCTTCCGTCCGCGCCCACCTTCCATATATTTTGTGCGAATCGAAGCTGGGGTACGGCACGTTCGTTCCCGCCGTGGCCTTCTAATGCGCTAAAGTGCTTTTTCGTAAAAACAAGTTACACTTTGCAATTTGCACTAAATCCCACTTGGCTGTGGCCGGGCATCGCTCCACTGGGCAACGGACTCCGCATTCACAGCCTAGGCCAGCCCGAGTCACCCCTCGACACCCACCCACCGCCTCCCTCCACTGTTGTCTATCTGCCTGCTGACTGCTGCTCAATGTCTCTTCTGTGTGTTTGTGTGCAAATCCTTTGGCCGTTGCGTGGCAATTAAAAGGGATTTTCATGGCTAAAACGTATTTATTTTACACACACACAAACGCACAAACCCACACACACATGTGAACTTCCTGC
Source organism: Drosophila hydei (assembly GCF_003285905.1). Lineage (NCBI taxonomy): Eukaryota > Metazoa > Arthropoda > Insecta > Diptera > Drosophilidae > Drosophila > Drosophila hydei. The sequence goes on from NW_022045656.1 coordinate 5,184,047, forward strand.
ATGTGCTCGCTTAATATTTGATTTTTGATTTGTGGTCTGTTGTTGTGCTGTGTGCGTTGCAGGGAAGCAGCAGAAGCAGCGGGCAGCTGGCTTATATTGGAATGTTCGTAAAAAGCTTCAAGAACCGTCAGACAATCGGCCAAGGGATAGGGGCACATACTGTGTGTGCATGTATGCACATGTGTGTGTGTGTATGTGTTAAACTCCTCATATTAATTACTATTGATTTTAGTGCGCTGTGCGCGTTAATGAAATTGAATTGCACGCTACAAAATGCCGAACCGCACACTTCCGCCACACCGCCACGCCTCCTTGCCTCCTTGCCTCCTGCTTACCGCCCCCTGTGCCGTCATAACAAACAAAAAAGGGCCAAACAAAAAAATCAATAAAACAACCGCAGTGGCCCAATTTTTATTAACAAGGTGCACTGAACTTGTCCTCTACAGCAAATGCCAAGGAAGAAAATTTATTTCCAGTCGCTTTTATACATATATGATTACGAAAAGTAAGCTGCTGAAATGTAGTTAAGATAATGATACTGGAATGGGTATACCAAAAAAATATATGACAGTTATTTGCTTAAATAATGGAAGCTTTTGTAATGCAGCTGAAAAGTATTATTTGCGGTTTTTGGTATTTGAAAATATATATAGAAATGATTTATTAAATATTTATGAAACTTTTTCTGTTATTGCAAATATATAGAATTTCTAGCTGTCTGCAAACTATGTTCCATACTATGGTATTAAAATTTCAATAATAGCACTACTAATTTTATGAACTCAACTGCATATACATATATAGTATTAATATAGATTGGGATGGACAAAAGATGTATTATATATAAATATTATTTATCATTACTTTAGTTTGAAAAAACTTAGGCTAGCTAAGTTTGAAATAAAATATATTTTATGTAAGTATTAGTTTAATTGGATCCTTCAAATATATTGAAAGTATTATTTATTATGTGCTTTATTTATTTAATGCTTTTTATTTATTTACTTTTGTTTATTTATTAATTTAATTGCTTTATATTATAAATTTTTTTCATAGATTTATATTTTTTGCTATTAATTATTTCATTTTTTTTTATCATTATGTTTTTTATTTATTCATTTATTTTTTATTTCTTCATTGTTTTACACAAAAGTTTTTCTGCTTGTTAAATTAAATTTGATTCCCAATTACAAAATTCTCGTTAAACTTTCAACTGGCTTTATTTCATTTCGCAAGATGTTTCGTAAACTTATTTATCAATTCAAATGATTCACGCAGAATTTACAACAAAACTTCATTGTTCGGACAAATTTGAAAAGTTCGAACATCAACTCGTCTGGACTTCCGCAGCTTCGGCCACAAAACTTCACTGATAATTGCCGATGGGTTGAGTAAGCTAGTTAGAGCTGTAGCTGGCATACGCATCATCTAATTCTGAAGGCTTTAAGTGAAGCACAATAATTTGCTAAGACTTTAAGAGAAACAGCCTCGCAAAGGGTGGTTTGGTCCACTTGGTGGCACTTGCCACCACTAAAGCCAAACACCTTGCAACCACCGCAAAGGCAAGAAAAAGGAAGATGGAAGTATAGCAGGCAACATAAATTTTATTTCATGCCAATTTAATCAATTGGGGTTAGGGGCTTAGATAGCACTGGCGCTGTGGCTAGCTAGTTGGCCAAAAATCAAAATAAAATGCCGCCCTCTCTTTGCCACACCACCCATTCACGCACACACACACAGAAAAGCATTTGTCACATGCGACTGAAATTAATTCGTTTTTGATTAGGCGCAAAAAATCAATTTCTCGACCAAACTGTGTTTTATTTGTTTATGGCCAGCATCAGTTTTTGCACCCAGCCACGCCCCTTGGCGCACCACCAACCCACATTTTGGCAGCTGTTACGTCACATAATTTGTCGCTGTCTGCGCGGCAACAGTTGATGCCACCTGCCCAGACCCAAGCGCACGTCGATTAGACGTTTATTTGTTTTTGCTGTAGGTAAATGCAAATTCAAGTGGGCGCAACTTGCTCCTCCCCGCCTCGCCCTTCCTTCGTGCTGCCTGTATTGGGGTTTATAAATCACCGGCATGGAGCAGCTTGCACTGGCAGCTACTCCACCAGCCGCCAACAGCCAGCCGCCGCCATGTTGACAATTTTTTGCATCACCGAACCCTTGACCCTATGACTCGACTCTCGACTCTCGACTCTTCCCCTCCGCAGACCTATCAGTAATTAACACATGCAGATTTCCAAGGGGGGCTAAATCTGTGCGGGCATCGCTTGGAGCAGGGGATGGACAGCAGCCGGGCCAATTTGGCACAACTGTTGCCAAGCGGGCAACCAATTGTCCATTTGCCTTTTGGGGCGATTTAATTTCAAATTCAATATTGGCAGGCCCATCATATATAAGCCAGAGTGACAGAGAGGGATAGAGTGAGAGAGAGAGATAGAGAGTAGAGAGTGTCAGGCAGACAGACAGTTAGCAATTTGTTGTCACATGTTTGCTCGATTTTCATTTTATTTGTGCAACAATTTTACATAATTAATGAAAAGAGGCGAATCAAATGTGAAAACAGTCGTTGATTTTATTGCACTCTTGGAAATTGGGTAAGAGTTAAATCAATAGGCTAGATATCTATAGATGTAGATACACTAATTGAGCTTCAATGCGGTCAGAGACAAAAATATTTGTAATAGAAATGTGCAATAAGAAATAATAAAATTTAAAAATAAATTTGAAAGAAAAAATAATTTTTAATTGTATCAAATAGATGTCAGTCGGAATCCTAAGACTCCATATATTTATGATTCGATTTTCTTAAAATTAAAGTAAACTCTTAACAAAAATAAAATAGGCAGCAAGCACAATACAATAATGGGAAGTCAGGGTATAATGGCTTTGTGAAAATGTATGTGATAGGCAGACATAAGGTGTTTAAGTTCACGATGCCTGCCTATCCGCGCGTCTGTATGTTTCCAAACACATTTCCTTATTATCGATGCCTATGATAATTAGCTATCTTTTTTTTAGCCTAGCCTCTACACCACAAAAGATGGAAATATCTAATTTGCTCTTGTTGCAAAAACTCCTTTTTCAAATACCAAAAACTTGTGCCATAGCAATATGTCAATATTACGTCCAGAACATTTCATTAAATAAGTTCATCTAAAAGAAAAGTTGCACAACAATCAAGTTACCATAGTAAAGTCCATGCTGCAGCACAAGCACACTCGCTGCGTCAGCTTCGCAGTATGCAGACCACATGTGTGGGTATATGTGGCTGCGATAAATATTTGTATAAAAGTAGCGTAGAGTGATTGGAGTAGCAGCATTCCACTATGTTCAAGGAATCTCCTAGTCGCCCGCACTGCCTCTCTTACTACTTAATATATCTTGAGTCGTTATCGTAAAACTCTGCCATCGCTTAATAAATATTTAAATAAAAATACTATAACACAATCAAAGTTTATACAAGTCTTTAGTCGAATCGTCGCTTTAATTGTAAGCATGTTATAGGCATAAATCATGCTTAGACAACAAAGCCTTTTTATTAAAAAACATTTAAAATTGGCACAGAAATTCGTAGTCGAATGTATTTAGGTATATTCGTCATTTATAGTATCTCATGGCAAATATTTGAATTGATTTCTTTGCTCCCTGGAGATAAATTGAATATTCGATAAGAATTGATTTAAATAAATTTAAATATACTGCAAACGCTCACTTTTAAGATGCTTGGCTTAAATAAATAATTGTAAATGTTGTCGGGTACAGGACGAATACTTAATTATTCCATTTATTGCACATATTTAAGTGAATATCTAACAAGCAGGTAATGAATATATTTGGATAGAAGCATTTGTGTATTTATATTCGTTTGAGTAATTGTGATTTATTTATGCGCCTGCTCCACTTAGCTGTATATGTTTTTTTTTTGGCTAGCTTTTTTACACTCATCGATTGCGTAATGCATTTTAGATGGCAAGTATCAGGGCGGGCAGACGGCAAGTGGGTCGCTGGCAATATTAAATATACGCCAAGTGCTGCAGACCGAAAATATGACACGAGCTTGTCATAATGCAAAGTTTAAATAAATGATATACGAAATATGAGAGTTGCATATGGAATTATGCATGTGTCTGTGTCTGAGTGTGTGTGTACATTTGGAAAAGCCCATAAAAAGCAGTCGTAAAACCCTTTCCGCACAGCGGAAATCCCGTTTCAAAACAAACGCCATTAAAAACGAGGTCAGACAGAGCAGCCCCGGCACCAGCGCGGGCATTAGAAGAGCTGTAGGGGCCACAACTGAGTGGGTAGTATCTGCTTCAAGGACTGCCAAAAGTCGACAAAAAAACAAAAAAAAAAAAAATAAACACTGACACACAAAATTTAGAGCCTCGCATAACCAAAAAATTCTTCAAAGTTTTGCGAAACAAACAAAAAAATAAGAAGTAACAAAGAAGAGGAAGGAATATAATATAATATTTTAAAAGTGCGCATAGGGAGCAGCATAAAATATGGGCGTAACAAAAAAGTTCAAGTTTAAGCATTAGAGAGTGGGACACACAAACACACGGACGCACACATGCACACACTGCGAGCGGCTGTCTGTGTGGCAAAGGTATTTATTTTCATAACGCAACACAACATAAGGAAGCAATAAATTTAAGCTGACTGACGACAGTTTGCTGGGCCAAAGGGACGGATAGCCGGGGAGGGGCGAACCAGTGTCTAGCTTTAGTTGCTTTGGCTTAGGCGACAGCATTAGGGGCGTGCGAGAGCGCAAGGGGGACGCCCATGTGTCGTCTGTAACATCTCGTGTAGGTAAAATGCCAGCAGACGTTTTGCACATATTGCATAGTTATTGTTTTAAAGCTTAAACACCCCATGCGCATCCCTTACCCCCAGCCTTATCATTTAAATAAATTTTATGCAATTTAGCTAAGCTGCTACCTCAACACACACCCCCCACACTCCTCTGACATAGCTGCAGCTGACTGAGTGAGTAAATGTCATTTAGATATTTCGCTCTCAACTCATGTCCTGCTAGAGCTTGTTTTCGTTCGCTCTCTCTCTTTCTCTCTCTCTCTCTCTGACATTCCAATTTCTTTTTCCACTCCCACGATTAAATATTTAGATGCAGGCGTGGCTGGGTGTTACATATATATGAATACTCTAGCTAGTTGTGTTCAACTTTGTGTTTTTTGCTGAGTTTTCTAACTTGACTTGACGGAGTTGTTAGTTTTACAGTTGTTCTGTAGGTTTCGTTGTTGTTGCTGTTGCTGAAATTCACATCATAAAATCATATGTGAGATGTCGCTGTTCTCTGTTCTCGTTCTCGTTTTCGTTATTTATGTTTGTCATGTTGCGTTTGTCAAGTTTTTGCACTTGAAAGCATTATGGCTTAATTCTTATATGAGCCCCAGCAATAAACACGCACACACACCCACACAGACAGCAAAGTATTTGAGTGCGTGTCTAGAAATAAACACAAGCAGGTGTCGCAGACACCCCGTGAATTTGAACTGTAGTTACGCATTGTTAATTCACATCAAAGCAAAATGTCAAAGTTGAATGTGACATGCAGATTCTATTATCACTCGGCTTCTCAAGGATCCTGAGAATGTGCGCGCCGTCAATAATATTACAGTTAATGTTCTAGGCCTGGCCATGATATATAGTTAGTTAAGGTAGCAAACTACATTAAGCTTAGCTTCAAAATCACAAGTAAAGCAGTTTGAGAAACAATATTAATATTTAAAAAATAATTTTATAAATTTCCTTTAATTTTTAATTTCAATTTCAATTGTATTAATTGACCCATTATTCTTAGATCTCAATACATAGGGATCAATTCATTTATATAAGAATATATTGATTCTGGGCATTCGAATGAGAAATATATAAATAATCGTGATAATCTGGTAGCTAAAATTTCAATATTGGCTCTTTAACGTAGGTCAGTCAAAGAGCAATGGTTGTAGATGATTTTTTTTAATTTGTAGCTGGTTTAAATTTCTTTTAAATATATTCTCCATTGCCTTGCCCCAATTTTCCAAGAAAACTTTAAAAATTTTCCATCTAGTTCGTTCATTCTAATTCGCTTTTAATTTCAATTAACTTCAATTAAAATTTCCATCTAAATAAATAAATAATATGAGATAATTACAGTTTAATTGCTCACTCTTCGCATTGAAATTATGTTAAATGTAAATAAATCCATTTCAAATTCTGCATCTACTATTTTTGTAGTTCATAATGTGAGTTCTCATGAAATATTTCATTTGTTTGCTGCTATTTTAATTGAAAATTCCATAGAAAATACAGTTGACATAGCTGCGGATGAGTAAATACCAGATACACAGGCACAGACACACACACACACACATAGCAGCTTAATTGAATCAATCTTAATTAAAAATTGTTACATATATAAGACATGGAAAATAAAAATCATTTGTCTCAACGCTTGTTGCAGAAAACTTGCCGCAAGGTAAGTCGAGGTGAAACACAAGGTTCAAGGCATATGCCAGCAGCTGTTGCAACTATTTATTTGCACAAAAAATAAATATAAAGATGTATGTATATGTATATGTGTGCCTGTCTGTGTGCAGCAAATGTCAAATATGTGTTTACATTCACACACACACACACAGCAGACTATTGAGCGTTGCCTTTAAGGAATAACAATGGAAATTGCTTTAGTAAATCCAAACGAAAATAAACACAAAAACACAACTTGAGCTACAAAACAAACAAGACTTGTATATATATTTATATATATATATATGGTTGTGTGTGTGCTTAGGGTCTAAGGTGCGCCCAGGTGAGGCGTGGTTGGGGGCTGCTCGTTGACGCTTTTAGTTGGCGTCACATTTGCCAAAGTCAGCAAAAGGGTTGAGCTTCAAGTGTTTATGTCTCGCAGCTACGACTGCTGCCCCAATGCCACGCCCACTTCAAACGAGAGCCGAAACGGGGCGGTGGTGGCTCGCATTCATATGTGCGCGCCTTATGTATGACACTTAAACATGCAAAGCTGCTTGCCAAGATGATTTATATTAGCCATGATTTCCAACAATTTCCAGCACTTTACCTCTACCTACGCCGCGCTTTCAGCTTTTTTCCTTATTTTTTTTCGGCGTTGAGGTGTTGATTGTTGCTGAAATTTCGCACACCAGCTGACGGACTCGCCGGAACGACGCAACACGATACAGAAGTGGGTAATTCGTACACACACAGACGCAGAACAAACAAGCACACAGAGCACACGTGGCGTATGACATATTTTTAGCCATGATAATAACAACTTATTCATCTTAACTACCTACCCTTTTTTTGCACTCTATGACACTTTTCAAGCGGAAGTTATTGCGCACGACTTATGGGACCCTAAGATACTTATAGGCAGTTGGAGCTAAATGTAGGGGAGCCCGAAATATATGAGTTAAGAATTTGGCGTTGGGCTTTTTTGCTAATGGCAATTTTTTAGGCTTTCTCAATAGAAAGAAATGCAAGCTGAATGCAAATCTTAGCAACAAATTCATAAATGCCAACAGCTACAACCGGAAGCCACACACTCCTATGCAACATGCAAAAGCGAGCCAAGCAGTTGCTTGTAAGCAATGCCATTCGTACTGGCCACAGGTCGTGTAAACAAAGCGCGTGCACAAGGCAGTTAAAACAATTACAGGCCACAAAGTGAAGGCAGCGGAAAGACACAGAGAGAACGAAATAGTGGGAGAGCTGCCGGGGCGTATACGTTACGTTCGTATACGTAATATGCACTAGTAGAAGCCTCTAACTGGGGTTTCGTATGCCGACTGATGGCACACACTTGGGCTATCAAATTAAGTAATTGCATAATTGTTTCTCTAGCATTTTACTATGCCCCAATGCCCCACGGCTGACTTAACCAAAAAACGAAAAAGTAGAAAAAAACAAAGCACGAGCTTGTTTGGAGAGTCATACACCCACCCAGCCACACAGCCGTCATCCAGCAGTTTTTCGGCTTGACTTTTTATGTGTGCGTCGCGTTTTCTTTTATTTGCCGTTTGCCGTCAAACTAATCCCCGCGGCCTGCTGCTACGTGACTGTCTTGGAGTTTTTGTGTAGGCACCACACCGCACCACCCTGCACCACTCATAAATCAGCGTCCAATCGTCGAGGGCTTTAGCTAAGCGTCGTCCTCGTCGTCGTTTCTAATTGTTTTGTTATAGACACATATCCGTGAGATTCCGTGCCATGCCAAATGCCAAATGCAAAATGCAAATGCCCCGCACTAACCGCAAATGATGTAAATGTGCCCTGCCCCACTCGAAACCACCCACCCATACCCATCCGCTTTGGCAACACGGCCACTTGCACCTGGCGGCCAGCCTTGCGGTTAGCCAACATTGTTGCCTTCAGACAGCTCGGACTGGCCCGCCGCGGTTCGGCCTGGTCGAGTCGTGATAACGCCAACACGGCGGTCAAATATGGCGCTAACATTATTAGCCCCAAGGCGGGGCGAATGGGGCGTCCAGTACAGTTGAAAGTAGACCCATCGCATGAGCTCAGCTGAGGGTTCGTTCTGGCATTTCTGACTGGTTAATTGTTTGAAATAAAGTGTAATTGGAAATGGTGCACTTATTTTCATATATAAAATGCAAAGCAGCAAAAAAAGGTGAAATAAAGTGATGGAGAGATATAGAGACGTAGAGCATAAAAGTGAGAGGGAGACTGGGCAAGGGAAAAGAGCAGTAAAATTGAGATTTTGCTTACAAGCTTGCCAACCCTCCTCCCCTGTCAACTGTTCCTTTGTCTATGGCGTAAAAGACAATCGACCACTTTGGAATGTCAATTAACATTCAACTATTTTCGTAAACATCAGTCAACGGACTCGAATTGGCTAACTTAGTGAACTTAGTCACCTTTATTGGCATTGCTCAAGAGCCATAACAACAACAGCAAAAGTACGGAAAGAAGACATTAAATATTTAACGCAAACTCTCTAGAAATTACTGTGCCTTCTGTCTGGACCACAATATTAAGACATTTTTCTGGAAATTATCTCAGCAGGGATTCCTGGATTCATGTTTATGATGAAATAGTTTTTAAGTCTTCAAGTAACCAAAGTGAACTTTTAGATGATAAGTTTCCACGCTACAAAAATTAATTTCATAAATTAAAATATTAATTTAAAGAAATTTTAGTTTTCCATTTATATTTGTGTTTTCCCTTTTACAGGTCAGGCAAGTTCTTCCACCCTCGCATAGTAACAATTATTATTGCCATATACTATATCATTCGTATAAGATCTTAAGCAGGCGCAACTTTTCGCTGCCATAACTCTGCCTAAAGACCGCTTACTTAGCACCGCCCACACGCTCCCGCCCTACTCCAGATTTTAATTGCCTTTCCCACTAGCCCATTGATGTGCCTGATGTGCCAGTTTATCCATGAATTTTTTACCAGCACACGTATTGCCCAATTTGTTTGACTGCGTCTCTGAGTTTTTTCGTTCTTTATTTATAACCCTTTCGATGGGCAAGCCTCGGCTTCTGTATCTTGCTTTATGCAATGCGTTTTCCACATTTATCATTCCTAATTACTGGGACTAAGCTGTTTGTCTGCTCGACTGTTGCTGTTGCCTCTGCCTCTATCTCTGTCTCTTTGGCTCTGCACTGATTGATCTACGCCTCTGCCGAGGCCTGGACGCTCGTTCAATTTACGGCCAGCGTTGGGCCTGGCAACGGCATCTGGGAGAGCGCAACTGCAACTGGTTGAAAATCTCATTTGTTGCGCTTCGTTGCTAATTTTAATATTATTTTTGGAAATCTTACAACTTGCCCTTTGGCCCCCCTTCGCTACACTTTCTACCCCTCTCTGACCACCTATGTCCTCCCTTTTGAGTGTCTCGCTTGATTCTTTGATGCCTCCGAACTGTTGATGTCTTTATTGCAGTTGTTCTCCTTGTTGTTGTTGTTGTTGTTCTTCTTCTTCTTTTCATATTATAATTTTAATTTTCCGTTGCTCGTTTTTCGTTTTCATTCAGCTTTCGTGTCTGTGGATCTTCATTCTGGCATCTTTACGCGACTTTGACTGTCTATAATTGGCTGTCTGACTGCCCGACTGGATTTGCCATGGCCCAACTCCTCCGCCCCACCCCCGTCTTTCAACAATCTATTCTCTTTAGGGTCTTTAGGCGCGGAACGGGTTGCGGGTGTTTGCTTTTAATCAAGATCAAGCGTGATAAATTAAAGTCGCTGTGGGAATTGGAAGGCGTTGAGTGTGGGCAGTTCTGGATAGCACTGATTCGACAGTCTCTTTTAGGGTGGCTTCTCTTCCAATGCACAATAGAAATTCCAATTCAGAAGATGCTACTGAATAGTCAGAGCTAAAGGTCACGAGCAAAGCAATTCAAATGGCAGATGTATTATCAAAGCGCAAATTTATTATCATTATAAGGCCGAAAAAAGTTTTTTATTAATAGGATGAAATTTAAATGTTAATTTAATATTAAAAGATTTATATATATATGTACATATATTTTCTTTTTGACATATTTGTTTATCGATAAGAAGCGTATAATTTGGCAAATACCTGAAAATAATTTGTTTCCTTTAAGGTTAAAATTAGACACTATTTGTCTGCTTATTCGATACGATTCGATAAGAAATCAATGCATGCAAAACTTTTGGAAATTTTTAAATTTCTTCTTTATGAACTTAACACAATTTGTTTTTGACTGGCATAAATAAATATTAAATATTTATTATCAAATCAAAAGAAAAAGAAAAAATTAACCTATGATTTTCGTAACATTAAATACTTTCTGTAGATTAATTTGTCTAATTACAGTTAGTGTCCAGCAGCTCTCAGTGGGTTAGAAACAACTCATCATAGGGAATATTGTATATTATATTATTGACAATATTTAATATACTCTTTGTATAAACGGGTAAGATGGTCGCTTCAATCTCATTCCAAAACTCGATCCAATTCTCGTTGATCACACGATTGAGCAAAAGAGTTAGATCCGTGTTCTCCTTAAATAAATTATCAGCAGTCAGTATCCAGCTAACAAAGAGACAAATATGAGGACCGATGTGAGATTTAGTTTTAGCTCCATCTTACCGATCCAGTTCGATTTGAGTCGACACACCGTAGACCTTGAGATACCTGCGATTCTTGCGATACTCGATAAAATTCTTGATATTCAATTTTAAACGCACATTCTGCAAATCCGATTTAGTGGAACCACTTGAATTGGTATACAAGATGACGCCACGGCCTCGCAGTTCGTAGTCGCCGTGGCAGACGAGACTTGGAATCTTCAGTTCGATAATCATTTTATTCATTTCCGGTTGACGGTTAAAGCCCGTTATGCCAGTAATTGTCGCATTTTCAAAGCCCTTAAGTCGCTGGTTCTTCAGCTTGTAGCTTATCCAGAGTGGTCCAGGTGAGTTAATGAGTGTTATGTCGTCTATTGGAAGATTATCAAATGGCGGCAGACCCAGATCAATATTCCCCTTGCCATACTTTCGCAAATATTGATTTGTGCTCTCCGCAATGCATTTGTCATCTCCAAAATAACATTTCTGTATGTCACCAGCTGCCAAGAGATCAATAAAAACTCGGATTCCAAACTACATCTTGAGCTCACCTACGCAGTTGCAGAGCGTCACTAACTGCCTTCCATGTGTAAACAAATAATATTGTTTTGCTAAAGATTTGATTCAAAAACTTCATTATACTTGTTGATACGACAGTTCGTTAGGTAATAGCACTTAACATTAGAAATGCATTTGAAACAAGTCGCAGTTGCATTTTTTATCAACAAACCCGTTTAGTTTCGTGAGACTGTTGTAGATAGCATTGAGTCGATCAACCGATTAACCTTACTCAGACACTGGGAATATATAGCTGCCAGCTGGTAGAATACTCTGTTCTAAATGTAAATAGTGGGGACATTCGGAAGCATTTTCTAATTCAGCCTAATATGCCCTGCTCTGAAATTGATACAGTGTGTATCAATAACAGAAGTGTAAGCAAGTTTATGAATATAAATTGTAATACTTGAGAGAACCGTGAGTCAGCGAGCTCAACACAATTTTCATAGGAACATTTCATCATATGAGATTACCTCAAATATCTTATTCAGCAGCTGAGCATCCGCCCTGCTGAAACTGGGCGACAGCTTAGGCTCTACATCGTTCCAAAGCTCCAGCCAGTTTTCATTGTAGACTCGATTAAAGGTTAGCGTAAGATCCAAGTTCACTGAAAACTGATCGCCCAGTTCAAGAGAGAAACTATATAGAATTGATGAGATCCAGCTAGTGACACTTCAGTGGTCCAACAGTCAACTAACCTTCCCAGATCAAGTTGCGGCATCAGCTCATAGATCTCCTGGTCGAAAATCATCGAATGACGATGTGCCCAGCTTTGGCAGACCTTTCGGATAACGTATAATCAGCTGATTGATCGCATTTTGAATGCACTCTTCTTGACCGTAATGACACTTCTTTATATCAGTAGCTATCGAGATATTATTGTATTTGCGTATCCAATGGAATACATTCACCCTTGGCACTTATATAATTGTGTACTATAGGCCATTTCGAGGCCTAACACGTTCATACTTGAAATACTGTCGAGAACTTGCTTGTTTTGAAGCTAAACTATAAATGATTCTGAGTAGATTCATAAAACTATTGAACTGTCAAGTGCTGATTGAGTTGAGTGCAGATCGTTAACCTGTTTCGTAGAACAGTTTATTACACTGAGAAAAAATTCAGTATATAGTTGATTTGAGTAAAAAAGTGCTACGTATAGATGTAGTTTGTTAGCAAAAAATAATTGATTTGAGTAAAAGAAAAGCTCTGCATAAAAATTTATAGTTTGTTAACAAAGAATAAATAAATATATTATTTAAAAGAGAGAATAAGTTTGTTAAAAAACCGTATACAAAAATTCAAGTTTACTTCTTGCACTCAGTGCTTTTCTGTCTCTTTCTCTCCCAGCTTCCCTCTCTGTCTTTCAAAAGACATTCTAAGAGTTCGCATTCCACACTTCGTAAATGCGATGCTCATTGTCATATTCAGTTGTCCGGTAAACACGTACATTAAATTCAGCACGTCGCCTTTCTTTGCGCTTCTCATACGCTGCTAAGATCAATAAGCTGCAATTGTCTGCTTACAAGTCAATTTGCTTGTGTTCAACGTAACATTTATAGCACGCCACAGAGCATTTCACAATCAAACTGCCCAAAAGGGCAATAATCATCAACTTGTACAGCACATGGCCCCGTTAAATGGACATATATATATATATATATACATATATAGGAGTATAGATATACTGCAAGTCAAGAATAACAAGAAGTGGAATACAGAGAATTTTTGCTGTGGCTGCAGCATAAACAAATATCAAACGTGGCCCGACCGCTGCAACGGACCTCTCCGATTCTGATACCTCGAGGCCTGTCAGTCAGCGCCTTTGGTGCATACCAAAGCGTACTCATATACGTATTCCACACACACACACACATACACACTTCCAAATCATGGAATACCAAGAAACTTGTGCAAAATGCTCGTTGTGCTTTTTGCATATAAATTAAAGTGCAATGAATGCCGACACTGAAAGACACAAGTCCAAAAGACAAAAGACAAGAGACAAAATACAAAGCCAACTCGAACCAAACTCAAAGTACAACGCAAATTGCTGTCAACCGAAACCATTTGACAGGGGCTAATAGCTAAGGTCAACAATTAAACTCATTTTTCTGGGCTGCACTAAAACTGTCTGTTAGCGTGTTAGCTAGAGTCCGAGCCCCGAGCTTCGAGGCCTCTGCTTGCCCTCTCTCTCCCCTCTCTATGCACAGCATTGCACTGCATTTATTTTAATACTCCTCCCCGACCATGTTACTTGACTCTGAGGCTGCGAGCAAATACAGGAAAAATCAATCGCCCGCACTGTCAATGCGCCCGCATTTTCCGGCGTTGTACGCTTATATATACATGCACAAATTTATATATATAAATATATTTTTCGGATTGTTTTTGTTGGCGGACCCAAAATTTTACCTACACACGCGCTGCCTATGTAAATATTTGTCATGACCGCCTGACAATATTTGTGCAGACTTTGATTCCGTTTTAACTAGAGTCGAACAATGGGTCGGACAACTGTGGCAAGAGGATCGCTGGTAAAGCGGTTAAATATAATTTTAGATTTATAGTAGATCAGTAAGTAGATCATATAAATATATATATTATATTTATATATAAAAATCTGAAATAAATGTATATAATAAAAATGTGTTTCTCAGATTGAGTCTGAGGAAAAAATCTAAAATCCAAAATACATATATAATATGTGTAGTAATATGTTTCTCTTATAGAGCCTGAGCCTGTAAGAAAAATATATAAAATATAAATGTTTATTTAGCATATACTAAACATTTCATATATATATATTTAATATAAAATTAAAAATACATATTTAATTATATTTAATTAAAATAGCTTTACTCAAAGCGTATTCAAGTTTCGTCTTTGTGAATCTCGAATTTCTTATTAGTTTCTATGTTGTTTCTAGTTTTGGAGAAGCATATAGAAATTTGTTTGTTGTTTTGGCGCAGTCGCTTGTTAAAATAAGTGCATGCTATGCGAGTGTGCGTGTGTGCGTGTGTGTGAGTGTCTGTGTCGCACGGCATTTCCGCTTTGCAGTGCATCACAAAAGTATTTCGAATTAACAGTAGTAAATCAGGCGGCGCTCGCGACACGCCCCCTCCTGGTCATCATCTTGTGTTGGGGCAATGTAGAGACAGTAGAGTAGAACAGCGCATGGAGCACGGCAAATTGTTGGGTAAACAAATATCAGAATGATTCGTGCCACAGTCGCTGCTGCGGGCTTTTGTACATTTGGTTGCATGTTGCAACAACGGCCGATGCCCCAGCCCAGCCCGGCCCAGCCCCACTGTCTGTCTCCCCACTGTGCTTTGGCCCCGATGATAAATATGATTTTCTGTATGTCTGCCACGAATAAAGCATTTCGAACAGCAGCATGTCAGCAATGCACTTCCCCAGCCAAAACTATGACAGACGTCATTCAGGAAGTGACAAGTTGCTTGCGTTGCGTCCAACTTGAATAACGCGTCGTGCAGCGGCAACAGGTGGACATGTTTTCCACAGTTCGCCTTTGATAGGAAACAGGCGGAAGTATTGGCCAGAGAGTTGGCAAGAAGTAGCTCAAATATATACATATATATTTTGTTGAACTGCTCAAACTCTAAGCTAAATGAAATAAAAATTTAAATAAAATAATTCTCTCTTCTCGACTCAACTGTGGCTGCTTTGAATTGAGATTTGCTCTCTCTTTCGAAGCTCTTTTCTATTCTTTTTCAGTTCCTCAAAGGGTCAGCTGTATCCATCATGTCCTGATTTTATTTATCCTTTATACTTTGATAAAGTAGTCAAATTATTTATAAATTATCCCCATATCCCCCCATACCAAATTGTTTACAACAAATTGCAGTTTCTAGGCAAATATTTTTGGTCAAAATGCTTTCGACGCTTTTCTTTGCAGGCCAAGACCTTAGCGATTCGAAGGTCAAGGGCTGTCAATGCTGGCGTCCCGAAGTCACAAAATGTACGACGGTAAATTTAGAAAAGAAAGTCGAATATTTTCAAGAGGACATCGAGGACATCGCCAATAGCATAATAAAGGTCATGATCCTCTGTCGGCTGCGTCCTTGGCAGGCACGTCGTGCGAAGGAGCCAATCAAACGCAGCTTTAATCATTACGAGGAGTTTCGCTACAGGGTGGATCGGGTGCCGCAAAAACGCTTCAGCAAAGAAAACTTTCTGCACGATCTGGCCATCGAGGCGGGCATGAATCGCATGGACAGCCAACTGGCCTACGGCATCACGAAACGCGCCTTCCGTGCCTATTACCATGGCACAGGGGAGGGTGGCAAGCATCTGCTGGCGTTGGCCTCCCAGCTGCGTCATACCTCCGAGTGCCTTTGGCTGCATGCGTCCAAGCGTACGGCGGAGATTTTTGCAATTTATGCGGGCCTCATGTACGGCGAGCAGAAACAGTATGAAGAGTGCATCGAGTGCATTTATAAGGCGCTCTATGATGAGCTGCAGACCCGCCTAATCTACGAAGATCCTGAATCACGTGGCTGCACCTGTGTACCGGATGCATCACAACACAGTGTGCCCCCAAAGGCGCCATATAAACATTGGGACACGGCTTCAGCCAATACAAACATAAGCATTCGGAGCGTTAAGACGACAGAGCTATATTTCAATAAGCAGGTCACCTCGCAAAGTTCGCTGCGTATGGAGTACACGATGATCTCCATGGAGCATATCATGAACAAACTAGAACAGACCTCCATCAAGCATGTAACCAGTTCCAAAACGTCGGAAAAGTCCAACGTCAAGCGATCTAGGAAAAAGAAGAAGGATATTAAATGCACTTGTCATAAAATGGAGTGTTTCGCGCATGAGGTACCAGTGATAACTGCTGAGTGCAGTCAGGGTCCGTATATTTGTCGGTGGTTGCCTTATAATGAGGAGGATGAGACCGTGCCGTATCACCATGTGGTCAGCCCCATTGCCGTTTGTCCGCCCTGCGAGGACACTGACGTGTCCTGCGATGATGAATGCATCTGCACATGCCAAATTTGCACTTGCCCGCCAGCGTTTGCTGATGACGTGGAGGAGGCGCATGGCGAAAAGTTATCGATTACTGGCTTGGAGGATTACGATTCGGATTATTGCTACCTGGCACCGTTCCGTGACTGGTCTAAGGCAGAAGAGCAAGAGCCGTCACTAGAGATAGAAGAAGACTCCGACCCATGCATGTGTGAAAAAAAGCGAAACAATTACCCTCAGCTTTTCACCTATCTGGCGCCGTTCAAGGACGTCAAGTACGAGCCTGAACCAGAGCCCGTTGTGGAACCGGAAAAGCCTGCAATACCACCTCCAGGCATCTCAATGGCCACCTATCGCTGCTGGAATGTTCCAGCTAAATCGGGCAATGATAAATCCACTTCCCAAACAAATTTTCCCTACATTTCGGTGCTCAGCACAACAAATGAGCCTGCTTTCAAAATTGAGGTGACTGTGAAGACGCAACACTATCCGAAATCCGCCGGCAAGCCACCCAAGGAAGCACCCAAAGCATCCTCGGTCACAGTCAAGAAAAACACAATTACAGCGCTCGCAGCAAATATAAAAGCCGTAGAAAATGAAAAAGCCAACGAACCAGCTAACAAAGGGGCAGCCCCTGTTCGTCAGCTAGCTGCACCTCAACCTAGACCTGCTGCTCCCGCGCCCGCTCCTGCAAATACTGCTACAGCAGCTCCTAATGCTGCCGACGATGACAAGCTTACAAAGGAGGATATTTTGGAAATGTTTGGCTTGAATAAGTAGTACAACATATCGTCTCTCTGATCACGTTAAAACCATACTATCGTTTAGGGTCTGTCCCAACTCTCGCGCAACTTCTGTAATCCGAAGATAATTTTTTACAGTTCTTTGTATAAAAGGCACAATTTTCAAGTCCCCATATGTAGTCCAAGTTTTATTTAAACAGCTAAGAGCTTTTGTACAGAAATTCCGTTTTAATTTTAAATATGATTTTAAAATGCGAACACGAATTCTTTGTATTGTTAATTGACACACTTCGCTTGTGGCTTACATTCCCAGTGGCTGATATTTGTGTAGTAATATTATATTTGCCCAGTTCCGGTCAGCGGATAGAACGAAAGTGTAGCAACATTTTAGAGCTGGAATCCCAAAAGGCTGCATAGCTGTTGTGTTTCTGCTGAATACTTGTCAATCGGAGTGGCATTCAATTAATTGTTGAAACGTAACATAAGAGGCCCTTGAGCAGAGTGGATGAAATATGCTTTGAAATCGACAAGTTATTTGATATTTTTCTCTCTTCTCCATTTTTTATTGTTCGGCAATAGTTTTGCACAGAATTTGTTTGAGTGAATTTGTTTGTGTTTACCAAACGAACTGTCAATTGATTGTCAAATTAAAAAGCGAAACGTGGGGCTGGACGGGGCGTTGGATAACTTAACGACGGACATGAATGTGTGTGTGTGTGTGTGTGTGTAAGGGTCTCTTTTGAAATTGTAAACTGTTTCAACTTTTCGCAACTATTGAGGGGCTGATCGGGAATCACTTCAGCTGCAAAACTATGCGAAATATTATATACTACATGCGCAACACACAAACACGCATTTTTGACACACTATATTTTGTATTGTGTGCGCAAAGGGGCGGACATCCAGACGCGCCCAAAATGAGAAAGATTTGGACGGTGGACTGGTTCCGGTCGCACAGTCCAGTGGGTAACAAAATATTTGCATTGTCAATAGTTTTCCTTGGACACAAATCTCGTTAAAAACAAATCACGTACGGGCTCGGTTTCCATTTTCGGGTCTCTCACAACTGTTCTGGCTGCCCTCCCAAAACGTACGAGTAATTGCAGACAAATCGCAAAAGCTACAATTTCGCCAGACCATTTTGTTGGTTGACAAGGGCCGCTCCAAAGTTTTCTGACAGACGCTTTTAAGCAGAAAATTGTTTGCTCATAACTTTTGACTTCAAATCAGGGTTCTGGGTCCTGACCCTGCCCATCAAACAAAATATTGCACAAACAATAAACAGAACACTTTCAAATTGAATTTGCAAAAGAAACGAGTTTCCGATTGAAGATCGAAGCATTATAGAAGAGGTATATCAGTTAAAAGTTAAGCTCTATTACTCCAGTATAAATTATACCTATAAGGAAACTACAATCTCCATATGTAATTATATTTCAGAATTGATTGACATTTTCTACAAAACGAGTGATACCTAGTTATATCTTGAGCAATTCAGGCGAATTGTATTCTGTATACATCAAATGTTTGTGTTATCGATCGTTGTGTGTATTATCGATCAACAACTTTTTTATTAATCAATTCTTCTAGTAAAATATATACGAAATTTACCTTGTTAATGCTATCTACATTCTATTTCTAATTAACTGACATGCCAAGTATCGATTATTTTTATTCGATAACAGTGAACATTTGAAATAAATATTCGTCTAACCACTGAATACAAAGATTTCTTAGATATTAATCAATATTAATCAAATATTTCTATATTTAAAAAATAATCATGTTATCGATATCGTTTAATAACTAAATCGATGCTAGAGGCATCGAAATATATAAAATGTACCGCTGATTCTTAACAAATTCTATTCTTGGCTGTCAATGGTTGACTAATTTCAGCTAATTCAGCTTATTCCAAATTTTCGTTATATTTTTAATACAAGCACATGTTATCGATCAAGGCCAATAGTCGCCTAATTACAAAAAATTTACTTCGTATTGTCGACAGTAATAATTGAAAAATCAACAACAACAAATATAAATTCAAACAATTATTTGAATCAATTTGTAGATATCTGCTGAATCGATATATCTATCGAAATGTTTGCGCTGGGCTTTTTGTGGCATACATTAGTGCACTTGGCTACTTTTTAAGTGGAAACTTTCGCCAGAGCCGGGTACCTTAACTGATAGTTAGAGCGATCTTGCAGCTGCTTGTTACATGCAAACGCCCGCAACTGCCTGCAACTGCAGCAGCAACAGCCGACACAGCAGCAGCAGCAACACCCTAGCAATTACGTGCAACACATGAATTACTTACGACTTTCTCGTCGCGCTGAGTAAAAGTTATTTTTCTTTTCTTTCTATTTTTGGGGGGGCAGCCAAACATTTGAAGAGACACGACTTCAAATTAACACGTAAATTGCAGCGAGTTAACGCGCTGCCTCAAAACTCTTTTTGGCCACAATGCAGCTGAAGCTCGTTAAAGGTTGGCTCAAAGCAGAGCTGAGCAGCCGCAGCAGCTAGTTGGTTGACTGAGTTAGCTGGCGGGGCCTTGTTACAATTAATTGCATATGCCAGACAACATTTTTGCATACCGGCAACATGTTGCAGTTAACAATAAATTAGCGTTTAAAATGCAATGGGCTGCATGGCCAACAGACACTTGGCACTTGGCACCCTCCACAGCCGCAGCCCAGCCCTAGTGCTAGCCTTGGCCCTGCACTTGGCCTCAGCTTGTTAGCTCAAAGAAGATCATGCTGCACTCGGCTGGAGGTGATCAATCAAGTGCCTGTAATGGCGGTACCCGCTCGCAACATGATAGTTTACTTGAATTGCGCAATTAATTAGTTTCGTGTTAATGAGCAATGCAATCCGCATCAACATCATCATCATCATCATTCTAGGCATCGGCATCATCATCATCGTGTGGCTATAACCACAAGCCGAAGACGCTTTGGCATTTCAGCAACGCTCTGCACTCGCTCGATACTCACTGTTACGTCCAGGAATTTCTTTAATAGCCTGCTTGGCCTTCGGGCCAAGTCAATGCCAGCTACCAACTGCAGCCAGTAGACGTTTTATGACTTTGTTTAATATCCCCTTAAAGACGTGTGCGTGTGTGTGAGAGTGTAAACTTTAGAATATACTCAGATTTAATTTAAAGTCGAGTAGTTCAACAATTTAATTAAATATTTTTATGAATTTTATTTGCTGCCTTAAAATACGGTTACGAAGAAAGATAAGAAATAGTTGAAGCTTTAAGCTAAATGTCCGCTTCTCTTTTATATATTTAATTTATTTACTATAGGTAAAAGATTTATTGACTAACTTCGTTACAAGCCTACCCAATCTATTTCAGAACATAAATAAAGTATATAGACTATTAATGTTTGAAAATATGTAAAGTAAAGTAAAAGTAAAACTTGAAACTAAATAGTTTTTCGGCTATGCAGGTACAGTTATTTTTCTCATAAACTCTCTGAAGTTTTTCTTCTCTTGTGATGTTATTTTTCTAATAAACTCTCTGAAGTTTTTCTTCTCTTGTGATGTCTCTCGCTCATTTGCTTGAACTCCACTGCTACTCCTAAACAAACCTACGTATAAAATATTCTGCTGCGCGGACTATTAATAATTACTTTTAATTACTATTAACTTAATTTAAAGCAAACTTGATTAGAAAATTCATCTAAGGAAAAAATTGAAAGCAAGCTTGTTTGCTAGCCAGTTCATTCAGCTTAGAGAATTTTATGTAGGTTAAAAGCTTTTGGCTCACTACAGAGATTCTGTAAAAAGGCCAAGTATTATTGTAGCAATGTCTAGCAGCCAGAAGAAGGCGCCATCGATCTTAGATTATTTTGCGTATACAAGAATAAATATTACCGTTTGTTCTTCAACTTTTCTAGTTTTTCTCCCAATCCGCAAATAGTTAACCTACAAATTAGTTTTTAAGCACTCGTAGCGGGCAGCTGCTCAGTGGGCTAATGAACTATGAAAATACTCGAATGTATCATTTTTATCACTTTTCAGCATTCGGTCTACAAATCTGTTGAATCCACACTCGAGCCCTCAAACTTTCCATCTCCATTGCGTTCGCCTGTTGTAGCCATCAATCAAAACTGAAACTATTTGCAAAATCAATAAATACCCATAAACTTGATGTTCAAATGAAACTTTGGCTACATTCACATATATGTATATGTATAAAACAAATCTCAATATAGACTGAATTTATTTTTCTGCTTGTTATATGTTTTGGTTTTTTTTTTTTTTGGCAAATAAATGCTGACAGCTAAATAGTTTTGAATACAAAAATGTTTGGCATAGTTGGGGCCAAAATGTTTGGAAAAGTTTTACGCAAAATCGCGCTGCTAGCCCCCAGCTTCATTCTGGAAAAACCGCAGCATGCACATTTGCGTCAGCTCCGGCTCCGGCTCTAGCTCCGACTCTGGCTCTGGCTCCGGCTTTGGCCACGGCTTTCAGTTGTTGCCGTATCTGAATCCAAAGCTTGAAATGCAGCTGCAACT
This sequence comes from Drosophila hydei, assembly GCF_003285905.1. Classification (NCBI taxonomy): domain Eukaryota; kingdom Metazoa; phylum Arthropoda; class Insecta; order Diptera; family Drosophilidae; genus Drosophila; species Drosophila hydei. Next base: position 5,205,967 of record NW_022045656.1, read on the forward strand.
TGTTTGCGGTTGTCGTATCTGTTGGCTGCAAGATAGTTTTTGCGTAGTTTGCAGCGATTGCAGCGGTAAATAGTTGTAAGCACTTGGCCAAAATGTAACTGCCTGCTGCAAGCCGTTTGCTGCTAGCAACGCGTTGTGGCCACACACATGACAAATCTCTTGCTGCTTTATGGCAGCCAACATATGTTGCCATTCAAAATATTTAACCGCAGCAAAGCTTCGCGGCATTTGGAGGGGACATTTCTGGCTGCTGCTGTTGCTTAGGGGGCGCTGCGGGGGCGTTGCGTCAGCCTTGATTAATGGCAGCATTCAATGCAAGTGCATGAAAAGTTTTCAAATGCTGCTTTCAGGGCGTTTGCCTCATGTAGCCATCAGATACACAGTTTGTCAACGACGCTTTCAACTGACATAATCATCAATTAATGCTCTATTAATAGAGGCTTTCCCCTGCCCAACTGTCTTCTGTCTTCAGCTCGGTGTCTACGTTTTGTAGGCGCGACAACACTTAGGGCCCCAACATGTGTTTATGTCAATTTGATTGAAGAGCCAACCGAACAAATAAGAAAAGCCTAACGAGCAAAGCGAGATCGTTTCATAAAGTCCAGAGTCGATGCGACTTATACACTACTCTACAAAGGCTACTTACTCTTAACTAATGTTTAATATGAGATCATGTGTGTACGTAGGAGGAAAGATGCTGTGTGAAGATGTAAGTAAGGTCAATCATTTAATTTCAGTATTAGAAATTCGTGTTCTTTTAAATATTAAAATAAATCTAAAAACAACTTTTAAAAAATTTATGATTTTATTAAAATTTTCATTAGATTCTAGATAATATTATAAAAAATAATTTTAAAGCTAATAAATTATGTTTAATAAAAAAAATATTTTAAAGAAATTCTTTTTCAAAAAAAAAAAAAACAAAAAATATATTTTCTTGTTATAGTTATCTCACATCATCGCTGTAATACCCTACCTCAACTTCTACACACACACACACATTAAGTTAATGGAGTTTATTCTTTGACTTATTTAAATTGCTGCCAAATTACGAAATCATTATAAATTCAATTCGTAGCCCAATTCGTTTTGAATTAATCAATCAAATACTTGAAAAATAAAGTATATATGCCTATATCAAATGCTTATCGAGAAAGAAAAAACTACTTAAGCACTTGCGTGTGTCTCGGACCACAAATTCAGCTGGCACTGAAGGTCGCCAAGCTAATTTACTGACCATAATTAGCATTGGGCTCGTACTCGGGCATGTTGGGAACGTTTTACAGTTTTCCAAGCTGCTGCTGCTGCTGCTGCGCCGTGTTCATAGATAATTTTCAATAACAGCCGAAGCCATTTGCCAGCCATTTACCAACTATGTGTGTGTCCACTCAGTTGGCCCAGGCACAGCACACACATGTGCTATGCATTAACCCTCTCAAGGCACGTCAATCGGCTGGCACGCAATAACCTTGTCCATACGAACAAGCCCTATACCAATTCCCAGTGCCCAGTGCCCAAATGCCCAATATATCCAATTCAAATATCTATAAGAAACGCATGCGTGCTGCGGCTGGAAGTGCATTAAATGTGGATCTGAGGGCAAAGAATTTGAAGACTCGTTTACTTATTTCCAACATTTTTTTGTTAGCAGCAAATAGCTTTAATTAGGCAGTGCGGTTACAGTTATCGGAATATCGGAGAGTGAGAGAGAGCAAGAGAGAAAGTCAATTATTTACATAGCTCTTGAGTTATGTTTCGATCAAGCTAAAGTCAAGTTTAAAGAGATTTTCATTGAAGCCCTGCACCATATTTGAAAGACTTTCAGCAAATATAGAATTCAGGTAAATATTTTATTAATTTAATTATTTAAATAATTATTATTTGAATAATTATTATTAAAATAAAATAGAATAAAAAGTATATTTATAATATGCTGCTCCTATTATTTCTAATCATTTAGCTCCCTTTAGATATCAGTCCAGTTTGGACTTGCTTAATATTGGATATGAAAGTATAACAAAATTCATTTCTTCTTATGTATATAATGCTTCCTTATCTTTAATATATAACAGTTTAATTTGAAATTAAATTATTTCCGCTCAATATTTTGAGTGAATATATTAGCATCTAAGAAAATCCCAGTAGATGTAACATATGTGTCTTTGACTACGCCTAGCGTTTCTGATTACATATTCTAAGTCAACACAGCGCTTCGTTCCACAACAATTTTCTGTAAGCCAAACGCCTCTCAGATTCTGTGCATGCCCAAAGCTGAGCACCTGTGCGGCTCTACTTAAAAACCACAAGCGCTCTAGCTGTCTCCCTTACTCGTTATGCAATCCAATGAACTTTGTAAAAACAACGCACACGCATTTTAAAGATGCAAAAACTTTTACATTTAACCGCATTTATGAAGCTGATGTTGATGTTGATGCTGATGCTGACGCTGATGCTGATGCCAGCTGGCAGAACTCAAGACGTCTAACGTGGATATAAGTATGCCCCCTGCTCCAATTTAGGGATATAAATTCAAAAGTCTGGGCAAATTTTTCACGCGCTGCGTGGCAAAACAAAACCTTTTGAAGCTTTCAAAAGATTTTCACCTTTTATTAGATGCCAAGAGTTTATTGTTTTGCCCAAGTTAGCAATGAAAAAACACGAAGACCCAAGAAAAGGATTTCATCCCATATGCAGTCCTATATATATATATATGCAAAATTGATTTGCCTTTGCTACTGCTCTGTTGCTGCTGCTATTGTTTTTGTTTTGCTTGGGGATAATCCCATACATTAGACTTTTGTAAGGTACTTGTTTGATTTTCGACGCTCTCTATCATATTATTTCATATTTCTTTCTTATTTTGTGCATTTCAGAAAACACAGATGAAAAAATATTGTATAACCATAAATGCGCCAGATTTGCGTTTACTCGAGAGGATTATGCGCCCGCTGCTTCTTGTGCAGAAGGAAAAGCAAACGAAACTTTCTTCTAAATTCACATAAAATTAGCAAATATTACATTTGCGCTCTGGAACAGCTCCCAAAAGGTTGCACATCCACATCACAGCGGCGCTGCTTCTCTCGCTCGGTCTGTCTGTCTCCTCTCTTGAGTTTATTTTGTATATTTTAAGGAAAAACTTTTTTATTGCCGTAAACAAAGTTTCGGCTCGCGCAACAGGGACTTATTTAACGTATATAACTAACAAAAAAAGTTGCTAGCCCAAGAACAAAACAAGTCAGCCATGTGGAAATTGTAGTCCCCTTCCAAAAACGAAACAACAAAAAACCCGCTGATTGACTTCGAGCACAAGGTTTGCATGTAGATATATAAACTGTCTCTCTCTCACACTCTCTAACAGACAATCGACGCACTTAAGGCTAGGCCGCATCTTAATGTGCGACAAAAAGTTTTCACTTGGCAATTTGCAGTTTATCGGTTATCGGTTATCGATTATGTCATCTAAATGGGCCGCATGCGATTTGCTTGGCATTATCATGAACCACATGTGGGTTACCCAAATGCACATTATGAAAAGTAACAGGAAATTGGGGAAGCATCGCACCAGCCATTAGAATCTATAAACTGTGCTCTACGATTGCCTTTAAATGGAAGTCATAAAATAAATGGAATATCTTCAAGTGCTAGCAAGAGCTCTAATAATAGGTGCGAAGATATTCAGTTGAAGTACAAATATTTTCCATATTTATCAGACTGAGCTTGAATATTAAAATAATCTTTTTAACTGCTCTTAGTTAAAATTATTTAATACTTAACTCATAATTTTTTAATATTAATTTAATTTAATATTTAATATGTTTCTATTAAAAAAGAAACATTTTAATATTTAAATTCATATAATATAAATATTTATAAAGCCGAACATTTTCATTTTAAAATATATATGAAATAAATAAATATACTTTGAAAATGATGAAATATTAAAAATATTTCCATTTTGAAGGCAATGTTAGGTAAACTAAATATTATAAGTTAACTATTATTCAATAATTAATGTCTACTGCTATTTACACTCTATACTTAAATGTATACTACTTATTTATTTGAAACGTGCTCTTCATGTTCGCCTTCCTTTCCACATACCCTAGCTGGCGCCTAGCTACTCCATTCTCTGGCAATCTTATTCTTACACTTCCTGCACTTTTGGCACAACAATTTCACTGTTGCATGCTCCACTAGCATAATGCCTGGATACATGCCATGTATATGATATACAAATATATATATATATTTTATATATATATTTAGCTATGTTCACGATGCGTGGCTAATTTACAATTTCAATGTCACGCTCCATGCAAGTGACGATAAATTTGCACTATGTAGACTCGGGAACAGAGAACTGAAAAGAGCTGTGAGATGGGTAGAGCTGGGAAACATTGGGAACTGGGGAAACGTTTTTCGTTCTTGCACTTAGCGAAATTACATGGCAGCAGCTCAAGACTTGTTGATTGTGCCCGTTGGCTAAATTTAGTATTATTACAAAAAAATTAAGCTGACAACATTTTGCTCTTGTCATATAGAATGGCAAAGACAACAGAGTAGCAGAGAGAGAGAAAGAGGTAGATACTGAGAGAGAGAGAGATAGCCAGCAGAGCGTGAGGCAGCAAGATGAGACATGCGTGCGTTATGTGGCTGAAGCGGACCCGAAACGCCCGACACTTAGTTTAATTTCTAGGTGCCGACGAGGGCGCCCAAAAAAAAAAATAGAACTGGGAGCCCAAACTTCAGTTTAGCAATGCTAAGAAACACATGCCACATGCCACATGCCTCGCTGATTAATTATATTTTTGTATATTTGCCCGCTCGGTTTTTGAGTTATGAAAGAGAAGAGAGATACAATTAGAGGGAGTGAGCAAGCGGGCGCACTAAATTAAGTGAAATTTTTCATCCACATTTAATTACGCTAATGATCTAACAGGCAGACAGACAAATGCCAAAGTCTGACAGTTGCTGCTCTCTATCGAGAAAGACGGCTCCTAAGTCAACAGACTAGTATTTCTAGGCTATTTATGCTGCACTCAGGCGCTGCTCCTACTTTGTTTGCTTGTCTTTTGCTTTTGTCTTTTATCTAGAAGAAAAATTTCTTTCACTTTCAGAACTACTCAGGGTCTGGGACCGGGAGCGGGACTCATGACATGATTACCAGTCGCAAGTGCACTGAAAAGTACACGAGTTGTAAGTCAAACTGACACTGAAGATTATGGTTTATGTCGACAAAGTTGACACGTTGTTTATCAAAAATGCAAGTCAAGGACTTTGCCACAGTGGAGTCACAGCTACAACTACGTGAGTGCCTGTGTGTGTGTTGACGAATGCCAGGCAAGTGCAACAGCAGCGACTCCCAGACAAAAGATGTTGTCAAGAGGAAGAACAAGCTGAACAACTGCAACTATCACTACTTACAACAGCCACATAGGAAGTCACAGATGCACTCGACCGGGGGTGGGAGCTTAGGGTATATCTTATCGATGCTGATGGGCTCTGATGTGGCTAACTTGTAACGCGTGTGTCTGACAAAATGTTGTAATTAATTTAATTTTCCTTTTTTAGCACAGCTGACAATGCAACATGTTGCACTTAACAGTGTGATAAATCAACGAAACATATATATAAATATATGTTTAAATAAATTTAAATGGCTTTAAGAAGAGTATAGCATATATGCAGCAACTGCAGATCATATTAGTATTTCACACGAATATCACAATGGTTTCATTTTAAATAAATATTAATATCAATTTATTTTTCAAATTTAAGATAATATTAAATCATTTAAAAGCATTTAATATTTAAGATGTTATTATAAATTTATAAATTTATATATTTTCTAAAAAAAATCTTACAAGCCTCATATTCATATTAAATAATAAAACTTAATTATAAACTAATATTTAAAAAAATATATAAATTTATATTTTTTTGAAATTCTTTGTCTTATATAGAAATTTATTTCACATAATAAATTCCAATATTTAAAAAAGTACTTTTAAATTTATTTCATTGTTTCTTTTAAAGACGTGAACCTTATCAGTAATATATATATTACATATATAATTAATATAAATATACTAATATGAAACATTAACCGCATTTTTTAAATTTCTTAAAATATATTTTATAAGTTATACAAATATTTAGTATATATTCTTAAATATGTTTCAAGCTAAAATGTATATTAGGAAACTAAACAAAAAAGACATATTCAACATAAAAGAAATCATATAGCGAAATAAAATCCAGGGCTCATGCGACGCTCTGGTATAATCAATATCGACCTGGTCGGATCTCCTTAATACGCTTGATGACTTGCAACATTTGAAAGGCAACAATCTTAAGTCTTAAGTTGGCGATACTTATCGCATGCTGGTAAATCATATCGCTGATGCACAAGTAGAGCTCTAACCAAACAAAAAATAAAGGAAAAAATATGAAAAGAAGAAAAACAAAATCCAGTTTGAGCCAAGAGGTCACAAGCACGACTTGGCAGGCTCGGCTGGACAGGCACCCGGGAGAGTGCATTGTGCGCTGAAGTGCACTTAAAGGATATTTTTTGTACTGCGCAAGGAAGCAACGAATGCGAATCAACACACAAATAATGACAACTACCCCAGATAAAATAAGAAACGAAAAAAAACGCACACAAAAAATGTTGTCCTGAGATTCGACTGTCTCCTGTCGAGTGTGCTGTTTGTCCTTTCAAAATGTTTTGCTTTACTAACAACTTGAGTGCTCGGCGTGGCATTCAACTAATTTTATTTCACATTTTTATTCTCTTTTACATGCATCACAGACTCCAGTTGACAATCTCAAATCTTGAATGTGCTCTCGTCCATATTTGAACCATATCCATATCTCTACAGTGATCCTCCAGTCAGCCAGCAGGCAGCAGGCAGCAGACAGTCGGCAGCCGACAGCAGGTAGTCATCGTCCCGCCCATTGATTTTTATTCGCGCGTGTTTAATTCCCGAAATCAGCAGGCTGAGATCACTTCGGTCTGCCTCTTCATATTGTCATTCGTCTCCTTTTTTATATATTCTGATTCGAGCTCTTTTTTTGTAAGCTCTTTGTTCCGCTTTGTTTGACAGCCTCTGATCTTATCAACGTTTTGTTTTGTGAGGCATTAAAAATTTGTCATTTCCCCACCCTATCATTATATGGGTTTCATTCTTCCTTTAAACATTTGTTGTTGTTTTTAGTGGAGAGGAAGCAGCTGGTGTCCCGATTTGTTTTTGTGGTTCGTTGATATCCAAAAATGAGCTCGGATCATGACCGTCAACTGCTTAGCCTTCTGCTTCAATCTTGGTAATTGCTACCTTTTCGTCTTGTTATCTTCCAAATTGCAGTAGCTCTGTGCTGGATTTTGATTATTGGCTTGCTCTTAAATATATATATCCTGTGTACGGCTTAGCATATGTTCGCATTTCCGTTTTTGGTTTGTTACCTTCTTCAGACTCAATTTTATTTGAATATGAACAGGTTTTAAAATGAATTCTTATTACTCAAAAGTGGTTTTAAAAAACTTCCAAATATATCTTAAAGTGTTCGAAAAGCTTCTCATGCCTATATCTCAAATCTGTGTAATATATGTAATAGAATAAAATAGTTGCTACCAATCGACTCTCTCCTTCTCTCGCTGTCGTTATCTCTCTACAGTCACCACAGCCCAATCCCCTTTTTATATCAGATGGCCCTTTCCACTTGAGTGCAACCCTTTTGGCAACCTGGTCAGAAGTGCAGATGTCATCGCGAAATTCAACAACAGCAACAACAGCTTTTCGATCAGTTAACGTTTCTCCCCTATTCCCTATTTTAGTTTTGCATACCAAATGCCATATGACCCGAACAGAAAATGCAAGCGGGCTCTTGACATTTTGCGCTCTGCTGTGCTGACGAAATGAACCTCAGCACAGAGTTTGGCCAGTTACCAGTAAATGAAAAGCCATTGACGATTCCGATTACAAATCGACTCTCGGAGTCGCCTAAGCCCCACCTACCCTGCCACCCACCACTCGTGCCGTGCCTCTGTCTGCATTTCTATTTGCAAATACTGATTATGTTTACATGCATACATCAATGCACGATGCTCAAACAATGCTGTCGCACACATACAATGCACTACCTACCTATCTATCTCACTCACTCTCTGCCTTCCCTCGTTCTCTCTTGCAACACAATTGTATGCTCTGGACAATTGGTCGTATGCGTAATGCCATATGAGCAATGGCAATGACCAAATGCGTAATGAAAATTGCGCCACCAGCTGACGAACCTGCACACGAGGCGCCACGTCTCCTTTCATCTGACTCTCTACCAGCCCTACACACTGTATACAGTCCTTCTACAGGCTGGCCCAATGTAGAGCTTGAGTAGACAAAATCAATTTGGTTTTGCGGTTTTTGTGCCCTGCCCGAAGCGTAGCAGCTGAACCTGTTGTCCAATTTGTCTCAGATCTCTGATACCCAGCTGGTCAGAGAATGAGAGAGAGAGAAAGAGTGGATATGCAGTCCAAGCTGCATTTTAGTTTTAATACATCACAAAATGAATTATAACAAGTAAGAATGCTGTGACACAGGGTCGATTCTACTAGCTATACAGTGTAATCAAATGAAAAATGAAAATGGGAATGAAAATGCCGAAGGGTTCAAGTTATATAAGAAAAACTATATGGTGTAGCTATACATAGGTAGCACCTCTTATTTTGCTTTTGTAACTGATTTAACTCTTGCAGAATTCAACTTAATATAAATTGAGATTCGAGCATGATATGTGCTGTAAGAAAAGGTGTTATGTATAAGCAAAATTTACTTGATTCCCATCATTACAAAGAGATTGACTTAAAATACTACAAGATTTACTAAATTATTTTGACCAGAATATATAGACTCTGAGATTAATGAGTTAAGTTCGATATCTTAAGTTCGATTCAAGTATATGACTATATCCTAAATATTATATAGGGTATATAAATTCAGTGTTGAACACTTCACAGTTTGGTTTGGTTTGGTTTGATTGCCTAGACTTCGCAACTCTGAAGAATTCACAAAATCAACGAAAGTTGCCAACGTCAGCGTCCAAATTTCGGACTTAAATGAAAAGAACCAGAAAAAATAGTTTGAACAATTTTGTCTTTTTTTCTTTTTTTTTTTTTGTGATATGTAAGTAGAAGTGGGAAACTATTATTTGCAGTTGGCACTTTTGTTAGATAGTCTTTGGAGTGTATTTGTATTATTGAAAAAGTTTCTCATCCAGACTGCGCCGCATGCAAATCTCAGTTTCGAAGTGCCGAAAATGCTTGAGATTTAAATGAAGTGAAGTGAATTTAATGGTCAACAGACATTTGCCATACAAACATCAAAACTGCGAGTATACGGAAGTGCCTAATGCGGAAGAGGAGCGACGAGGCGAAAGACAGAGCTGTGGGGAGAACTGTGACTATTTACATAATGGGAAAATGTTGCAGCGTGTCGGGCTTTCGAGCCACCCACACTCGAGTGTGGAGAGTTTTTCGCTACTTGGTATCTATCTATGATATTTGCATAGTATATATTTCGAGTGCTTGTTTGTATGCATGAAACACAGAGACACGCGTGTGTGTGTGTGTGTGTGTGTGTGTGCGTGGGTGTGTATAGCTACCCTTAGTCCTGGTTGTTAGTCCTAGCTCGGTGTAACTATCAACGCAAATGTACTTGAAAATTGTAATGAGCTCTAAGCTTAAGCGTCAACAACAAACATTTGCTCGACAACGAGTCGCAGTGGAACGGTTTTCAGTTCCAGTTCAGATCCACTTTGCAGTTCAGTTTGGTTCTCGTTCATAACCATTCAGCCATATGCTCGGATTAAACGGGAGCGATAGCGCTTACATTAACTCCCAAAAACTAGTTACAGCTGCAGTCGACAATTCGATAGGAGCTAGAGCAGTTTGGTTACCAAATTACTTTGGCTGCATGAACTGGGAGTGGGCGAGAGATTAGCTACAGTAATATTAACTAAATGATGTCGTACAATAACAAGTTAAGTATAGCCAGACAACGATTTGTTTTATAGACTTAAGCCCTAATGAAGTTTATGGAATAAAGCGGAATTAATCGATTGTTTTATAGCAAAAGCAACTTGATTCGAGTGTAGAATCGGCACTTAAAATTGCCAAAATCAATATGTATTGTATTATGTATACATGTAGCTTTTTGTGGCATCTACAGCATTCGAATATGTTATTTACATAAAGACTCTTTAGATTAAATTTAACTCAAAGAATTAAAGTCAAACAATTTATCTAGGCACAAAGCACAACCCTCTCTCTCCCTTTCTCTCACTCTTTTTCCCTCTATTTGTGGCATCCATTATGCGCTGCAACATGCTCTTGCAACAAATTATTGGCAGATGGCACTTGAATCTATTACACATATAGCTACATTCTGATGTCCAAATCCATTTGGAGCAACTGTAATTTAGCTTCGAAATCGAATAAACTGAATGGCACTAACGCTCATTAGCTGCCATAAAACACAATCAACCAGAGGCCTTTGAAAAGTGCATTGCAAACTGTTGAGGAATACGGAAAATGCAAAAAAAAAGTGCAAAAAATGAAATCACGTCGCGCCAGTGCAACAAATTCAAGTTAATTGAATTCCAAAGTAAGCATAATTTGAGCCAACAAACAGGCAGCGGCAGCGGCAGCAGGCACAGGCAGCAGGCAACAGGCAACACTTTTGCCTCTCTAAAAAGCGAGCACATGATGAGAGCTAAGCCTCGCACTATGTACTATATAACAAGTCGATCCGTCGGGCGACAGTCTGTCAGGCGCAGGAGCCGTGCAGTTGCTCTCTGTGAACGGGTAGGCATTTAAACTAAATTTAGCCTGAAATTGCTTCCTTTTTGTTGCTGTTGACTGCTTTTGCTGTTGCTGCTGTTGGCCCGGCCTGTTTGCCGACAAACACAAAATTCAATTACAATTGGCAACAGCATCAGCAGCAGCAACAGCAGCGGCAGCAAAAACGAAAACGAAAGTCGCGCTCGAGTGCTGTAAACTTGGTAAAGCAGTCGCAGCTCCCGTTTCGAGCCGGTTTCTTAATGTTTTCAGCACTTGCAATTATTTTGTGCCGCCATCGTTTAAAGTGTCGGAAATTTGGTGCGGTAATTAAATAAAAAATCAACGGCGGCCAACGCCCGGACAGCTAACCAAACCAAACCAAACCAGCCAACAAAATATATATATATTTATATATATATTTATTTATATGTATATATTTGCAATTATAACGCAATACGCGAGCCAAAAATCTGCGACAAATCGAATATGAAATACCTTTTTCCAAGCACAATCATATAAATTATTTTTTTTAAGGCTCAGACTTGGATGATAAAAATAAAATAATTGTATTAATTGATTATAACTTAAAAATATTATTAAATATTAAAAAGAATTCCTTTTGATGTTAAACTAATTTATAAGCAGTTTATTTTTCATTATTAATAAAAAACCGTTATTTTAATAATTATGTATTTATATATTTTTGATTAATTAAATTAAAAATATTGAAATATTTTTTAAAATTTTTCAAAACAAATATAATTAATTTAACGTTTGATGTTTTTTTATAGAAATTACAAAATATAAATAGAAATGTAAGATTGTAAAATAATATAAGCCTATTCACCTAGTTATCATTTAGTTTACTTAATATTACTCTTCCATTACAAAGTTTTGAGAAAAACTGGAAATGCCCATTTTGGGAACTAGATAGAGTACATAAAAAAATAAACATAAAAATAATTTTTTTTTTTTTTTGCAAGACGGCAACAGAAATTTCCGTCTCCACGCAGCTGCAGATAAACTAGTTCAACATGTTGTAGGTTGTTAATGCCAGACCCCAGCCTCTACTTCAACTCCCCTTCTGTGTATGTGTATGAACGTGTGTGTGTTTGTGTGTGCTGTAATCAAAATGCTTGTGCCCATAAAAACAAAACAAAAACTGAGACAGAGGAAAAGCCAAGAAGTGAAGAAACCATAACAAATCAAAGTACTAATGAATATTGAGAGCCCACTAAAAGGAGCGCCGCGCAACAGCAGCAGGGGCAGCAGTGGCAGATTCAGCAGCAACAAATTAATATAGAACAAATACACATAATAATAAATGCAATACAAATAGGGCGGCGGTTGGGGGAGTACCCCTAATAAAAGGGCCAAAGTAGCAGAACAACTTTTGGCGAAAAGGGATAATGAAGTGCCCATCCAGTGGGCGGAGCCGGCAGGTACAGTGCACACCTGCCTAACAACCCGCACAGCCGACGACGACAATGGTAATAAAAATCGTATAAATAACCAAAGGCCACGGCAACAGGGAAGCAATGCGGGGGTGGCTTGGTTGGCTGTGCTCGTTAATTTGCAATAAAATCCGATTATAACCACAAAAATGCCCCCATTGAAGATATTTATATGTATGTATGTGCGTATACTTAAGCCAAGTAAAAGTAGGCAAGAAACCAAAGCGAATTGAAGTCTTCAGGCACAGGTGGAAATAAAAAGCCCAGAAGCAAAACGCCAACTTGTATCAATATCAATAAGTGGGTATCAGTCAAGGAGCAGTGCCCAACCCCCTTTCGAGCAGGTAAAGGGCTGGCACATAAAACTTGCATTGATATTTAAGCCCGGCTATAAATAAGACGCCCTCGAGGCATCCAAAGCCCACAAATTATAGCAGCCAAGCCCATGACCATGTCCCATGCAACGGGGTGGGTTTTCTTTTCCATTCCGGCCAGGCCAAACTGCGGGCAGACAGGGTTACAGATCACCCACACAGCAAAAAAAATTGAGATACCATTCGCATTTGCATGGTGGAAATTGCACCCTTTTCTAGCGTAAAGTATGTGCCCCAAATTATGTTTAATTTGTAAGCGGCATTGAAATGTCTCAGAACCAGGGCTGCAAGAGTTAGACGAAATTTTGGAAAACTATGTGGAATTTTTTAAAAAATTTACAAAATTAATATATATATATATATGAGCAATATATCTTCTTCTCTGCAGATATTTTCTGCTCTCTCTTTCTTACTCTAACAGTACTACTTCAATTATGCTTATTGGATTCTGAATTTAGTAATATAAACAGCACTTCTCCACATTCTCCCACTTTTACTCTATAAACTATTTAAATTATCTTTAGCTCCTTATACATTGCCTTACTTTCTTATATTGACTGCTTTAATTTGCAGTTAATGTTGTCCTTTTTGCTTTTGCCACAATTTCTAACTTTGGCTTTCCCTTTTATAACATATCATAAAATATATCATTCTCAATTACAGCCATCTTCTACGTCAAGCCAGTCTCACTTCTTCACACTTAGCTCTGAACCGAAGTTAAATGCAAAGTTTTGAGCACATTTGCCGCCCTGTTTGGCAGTTCCGTTTATAATTTAGACATTACTCAAAGTTTTCCGCCCCGTAAGTGATGTCTCAACCAGAACTTTTTTTAACATTTAGTTATGACCGCAAAAGCCCAAGGAAACCCCAAAGAACACAGTGCCTACCCGCGCCCACCCACAAAAGCAAATAAAAGTGTAAACACTGATTTGGCACGCGCCGCGTTGTACGGAAATTTATGCATAAAAAGACTCCCCAAAAACAGAAAAGCAGATGCGGAACCAAAAAACCCAGCGCCAACGCCAACCCCTCCAATGCTACCATGAAAAACCCGTTGGCCAAACATGGTAATTACCTGAGTCCTTTTGGCCCAAAAATTCACGCATATAAACACGTATTTTGCGGACGAAAAGACGAGGACGGGGGAGAGTTGGAGCAGCTGAGTCAGGGGCCAGGGCCAATGTCTGGCAACTTTTTCTTTATCATCACTATCAGACATACACACCTACACCTACACAACATAAGCCGTAACATGCATATGAATATGGCCTCAAGTCATGTCTGGCTGTCTGGCTGTCTGTTTGTAGGTGTTATGGCCGGCTTCCGCAAGGACTTAACCGTTTTTGTAATGCATAATTTTGCACAGCTAGGAACAGAGTGAGTGAGAGAGAAATAGAGAGGGAGAGAGGGGTGTGAGGCTTGGCCAACAGAGACACATGCATAAATAATGCGAGAATTTACAAAGTTTTTTTGCTGCAAAAAAATGTTGTTATATGTAATTACACGCAAATTAACTCGAAAGAGATAGCCTGATGAAAGCCAGTTAGAAAGAGATAGCTGACGCACTAATGTTATTTAAATCGAGTGTGTGGCCACAGGTTTATTGACTTGGCTTAGATCGGAGAGTGAGCATTTACCATAATCATTTCATAATTTCATAATAAACAATTTTGCAACAATTTAGTTAATTTTAGGTTGGATGGAGAGACGTAGAGATAGGGATAGAAAGAGAGAGAGAGCGAGGGAGAGAACGGAGAGCTGCCTTTAAAATAGCCGTTAAATGCACAAAGGACACGCAAAGTTGGCAGACACAAACACACAAAACTGAAAGTCAAGCCTGAAACCCTTTTCAGCAAACCTCGACGCAGCAGCCCGGCAGAAGTAGAGAAAAGGCACCACTGAGAGGGATGGGCGCTGCAGCTGAATGGGGGGCAATCAGACGATAAACTTATAAATGTTGCAGACGCCGCAAAGCGGGCAGCCATATAGTAATTATAGCCAGGAGCTAAAGTCTCAACAGCAAGCGACAGAGCTGGGGCATTAAGTTCAAAAACACAAAGCCCCAGCCAGAACTTGTCCTTCTGAAGCAAAGCTCTATAGTTAAATATACATATATTTGTATATATATAAATATATATATATATGTATAAAGTATGCGTATTGAAGAACTCAATGAACTCAGTCTCAAATAAGCAGGCGGATCGGAGTTGAAGTTGGAGTGGCGCTTAAGGCCCGCTTAATGCCGACAAAGTGTGGAAGCCAAACTTCAGACATTTCAGGTGATTATTTTGTAATTTGTTTTCGCTTCGCAGCACAAACTACTCTTAGCAGCATCCAAATCAAATTAAAATATTAAACACTTCATAAATTTACATAATTGTTTAATAATAATAAGGTACTTATGTAAACCTTTTGTAGTTCAATAGTTGTTATAGTTCAAGTAAAAATATTTAGAAAAATGATTAACGAAAATCACTTTCATATGAATAAATGATATTTGGGATAGTTTTGTAGAATCAAAAAAGAAATAGAAAATCATCAAAATATTATTTTAAATTGGAATAATATTTTGTTAGTTAAGAAATGAACAGATGTAAATTAAAATTAAAATATAAGATAATATTTCTGCATTTGTTTTTATTTTTAAAATATTTCTAAACAAATCACCTCACAAATTACTTTATTTCCGCACAAGCTACTATTTTTTCAGCTTAAGCATTAGCTTACTGCTTTAATTAAGTATAATTACCGAAACTAATTAAACAAATAAGCCAAACCGGTTTGCAACAGGATATGTATTTCATGTATTTATATATATGTTTTTTTAATAACACTGAAAATAATTAAAAATAAAAAATATAGCCAAAATTTATATATATAATTTCATCAATTATATTTGCAAATGAATACATCTCAATAAACAGTATATCATTATGGGCAGAAAGAGTATTTCACAACTCGTCAGCTGTAAAATAAATGACTTTTGGCTGGGGCAGAAATGAATTATGAAATATTTGGCAAGTGTGTGCGGCCTAATGAGCCAAGAAGAGAGTCAAGAGTCAGCGCGTTGAGTTGAATTGAGTCCAGTATAAGTTAGAGTCAGGTCAAGCGGATGATGGTTGAGTGTTGCTGCGTGTCCCCTCAGTAAAAGTAGCTGTCACATTAGCACCTTAACCGATGTAAGCCCGAGATAAGTTAACGACAGACCCCCCCCCAAAACTCGACCCCCTGCCGTGACCAAGATGAAGATGGACCTACGACTTTGGATGTTGGTAAATTGTAAATGGTAAATGTTGCTGCTGAGTGTTGGACCTGCCTGCAAGCAGCGAACTCTGCTCACTTTTATTTTTCACAAACAGCAAAAAAACATTCGACAGGTAGTCAGAAATGTGAAGAAAATGATGTGATAACAAAAAATATACACCCCATACATATATATTCATATACATATCTACAAGTTTATGGCGCAAAAAAAGGTCAAAAAGCGCCCAAAGACATCATAAACGAAGGTTCAGCCTAGCCAAAATAAAAAAAACAGAGCCGAAACAATAACTGCAGGCAATTTGGGACCTCGCAACTGTTTATTTGTCAACCATTTTCTCTTCTTTTGACATGTCGACTTTCAGACGAAGAAGACCCCAACCAAGACCCGCGCCAAGCACGCGCAGCACATTTTCCTTTTTCAACCCAAATGGGCTTTTGGCAGTCATATATATATATATATATATATATAACTATATATACATAAATATATATATATACATTTATATAGTTTATTTTTTTGAAAGATGTCCGAAAATTGTTATCGATGTTTTTGTCATGTTGGCCTCAAATTAAAATGCCCAATAAACGAGAAAAACTGTCATGTCCGGGAATCGCCAGGCTGATATATTATTATCCTCTGTCTGTCGGCCAATGCTAAGCAGACAGCATCCTGTATCCTTAAGGCCTTCAGGACGCAATGTCCTGTGACGTTTTTTAATTGGCTTCAAGTGAAAGCAACTGGAAAATCAAACGCTGTGCCCAATATGAACACAAATTACATTTTTCCTGACCCCAAAAGCACAGATAAACCAAAAATTTTGATGAGAAATTGTTTATGAATAATAATAATAATAATAATAATATATTTTTTATTAAGAATAATATTTGCTTACAATGCCCATATACTCTTTATTTAAAATAAATTTTACCAGATTGAATATTAGTTTTTTAAAATTAAATTCAGTTAATAAAAGTTCAGGAAATTAGTTTCTATTCATTTATTTGGCTCATTAAAAATAAATATAAAAAGTTATCTTATTCAATTAAAAAAAAGTTCGCTACTTTGGAAAACAAATAAATTAAATAATAAATCAAATTATATTATTATATTTTCTTTTTATGGTCTCTCATAAACCTCAGACTTAGCTACTAGGCTTAGCTCACTTCCAACTAAACTAACATATATACAAAATAATAATCGCGAATGACTCATAATACGCCACTATAGATTCTCGTACCAATCCATGAAAAAAGAAAATAAAATAAAAATATGTTCTTCAATTTGATTATGGCCATGAGCAGGACTAAGTTTTGGCCCGAAAGATGAAAACAACTTCTCTCTGTTGTCTTTGTTGGGAAGAAAAAGTATGAGAAAAGCTGGGGAGGAAAAAAATATAAATGGCCTTTCAGATTGCAGCTTCATTTACTAATTTCTGTGCTATCTGCTAATCGAGCGCAAAATAAGCAAAAACAAACGACAGGCCAGATCGAGTCTAGCGGCAATAAGGAGGGTATAGCGGGAGCTTCCATTTGGCAGCCAAAACTTGGAACGTTAATTATACGAGCAAAGTTTGTGCAACGCACTTGTAACTAAAACCGAGCGATGACGCACATTAATTAGTTTTTATGATTATTGGCCGAGGCATTGAAATACAATGCGCGAATGTGAGATAAAATTTACATAAGCAGACTGAGGGAGGATAAACATCAAGCAAGGCGAGGCAGGGTATGCGAGAATAAGGCCAATATGTGGCTGCTTCGGTAGTTGAATTTGTCAATTTCTAATACCAGTTTATCGTATGAAGCTTATTTACGAGCTGCACAGACTTCAGGCAACAGCCAGAAGCAGGCTCTAAATGGCACACACACACACTCGCACACACTCACACACACCCGCACACACACATAGAGTGTAGGCGCCATAAATATGCACAGAAGCTTGCGCTGGCTGCCAGTAAATCCATTTGGCTAAATAAATGCCAGGGCTGACATAAATAAAAGACAATTAAATTAAGATAATCGTTTTGACTTTGGCTTCTTCTGCCAGAGCTCTCTTTTGTGGAGTTCTGGGGTTTTGCGTTTTGGGGCTTAATGCGTTCAGCATTTCCCCGCGCCATAAAAGCCCCAACAGCTTTAAATGCGCTACAAATTAATGACAATCACAGCCAGCCAAAGCCCTGCCCCGCCTCGCTCCAGATAAGCCCCAATCTGCGACAATTGCCATGCACTTTGATTTGGCTTTGATTTTTGCTTAATTACTTCCACAACTGTCGAATTGTTGTTTGTTTGTTGTTCGTTTTAATTGCTGCATGCGTCAAATGTTGCATGTGGAGTGTGCAAAGAAGTAGAAAATAGCGTAATGGGTACAGAGTAGCAGTAGAACATACAAAACTGTTTCAAATGACGTCAATCGTAGCCTCAACTGTCTGCTAGACAAGCTGCTCGCACGACTTGTCAAGATTTGAATTATGTTTAAGTTTTCTTTAGAGTTTAAAGTTTGACTAAATTGCTTTTACTTTAAGCGTTCTTTAATCAAGGTAATCAATCGAATATTTATAATATTTAAAACAATATTTATAATAGGGCATAGTAACTTCCAAAAAATGAATGTAATAGGCATAAAGAAAATAAATTCTTATATGCGAACCACGCGCAGTACAGTATTATCCTTTTTTCGATAACGCAGAAAATTTCCTTGTTATCGATTAGAATCAATCATTTTACCTCACTTTTTAAGAGTATCGTGAATACAATAAGTGCTGCGAATTTAAGATTTACTGTGTAGATTTCTTTATGAATGCCATTTTTATGCCCAGAACATGTCATTAAAAAAGGCCATCTAAAAGTAATTGCTTATATAAATGACAGCAACACTTTCAGCATGTATAACTCTTTATTTCGTAGGCTGACATCTTCTTTTCTGCATATCTAATGTGCCTTTTTAATATTTAACAAAAACTCTCAACTCAAAAATCCAATCCAAGCTAACTGAATGAGGCCATTTCAATATAAAACTTATTTTAATTGCTAGCTGACATCTGTTGTTCCTATATCATGTGACTTTTGCCAGCTAACACTGATTCTTCAATCAGCAGCAACGCCCTATAGCCCAATTTTTTAATTAAAAACTCAACTTAATAAAAAGCTGACATCGCTTTTCCCACATAGCCGTAGATATTTGCATTATTTTAGGCATTCCAAATTTATTCAGAGATGCATTTAAATTATCATTTTAGACACTTTTCTATACAAAACTAAACATACGGAAACATATATATTTATATAAATAGAGATTTCGAAAGTGAAAAAACATGCAACTAATTTTCACTTTTTATCACAACAAAAATGACAACAAACAAGCACACGACCTGCATAAATTTGTAAGCCGAAAATGAAGAGGAAAACGTATGAGTAGAAGAAAAATCTTAATCAAGTTTCGGCCTACAAATGAAAACATAATTCAGCCCAAATGAGATTTGCATAAAACACAACGTTAGAGTCAAATAAATTTCGATTCAAGTTGAACATCAATAAGAGACAGATAACTCAATAATTTATATGCTCAACAAATGCAGATACGGCGAGTGTTCGCTTTTAATGGCTGATTAATAAGAGACAGCGATGCAAATGCAGATTGTTTTGCGAGCTGCTGGCATTTAAAGCCAAGTAGTATATGGGCAAAATATTTGTCGCCTCAGCTGCAACTGGTATCAAAGGGGGCCCGGTCGAATGCTATTGAACTTTCGAATCTATCGTGTTGCCGTGCCACAAATATCTGACACATGCAACTATATCTAACACATATTACAAGTCGAGGCTAGGGGTCTTTAGCTCTGCATATGATTTTTAGCTAGGCTACAAGACTTTTTTCTGGCTTTTATACCCTGTGACTAAGGTCGATCAAATTAAGGGGAATTTAAATTAAGAAAAATAGAAAATAAATATTTTAACTTATAAAAATATAAACATAAAAACTAGTTAAATTACAATTAATTTGTATATTAATATTATATTTTATTTCTTAAAATTCGTTTATTTATAATTTAATGGTAATATCAAAGACAACGGTGATTAGAACTTTATTTTTTCTAATACAAAATTATATTAAATGAATTATAAAAATAAAATAAAATATTTATTAAATACTAAACAATGTCTGTTCTTTTGTTTACTGTAATATAAATATTTATATTGTATTGAAAATTAAAATTTTTAGCTAAGCCTTGCATTTTCAAAGTTAATATAAGTTGTATATTTGAACAATTTCTTTATTTATTTAATATTATTTAATTTTAATTTATTGATTTTAAATTTTTTATTTACTATTTTTCTATTTAACGATTTTCTTATATTTCAAAATTAGATTCTATTTATTATGTAGCACACTTTAATAAGAAAGGTTGCCCCATTCGTATATTAATTAATGCAGAATATTCATCAGATTTATTCTTAAATAATTTTATTTATTCTCTCATTTATTTCTCTACCAACTCAAATACCAGGATATTTTCTAGTCGCACAATTTTTGTTGCAGCTTTTAATCTTGTTATTTTCCGTTTTTTGTGTATATTTTGGAGACCAATGCAGTCTGAGTCGCAGTCGCAGTTGTAGTTGGAGTTATAGTCAGAGTCGCAGCTATCTACATAATTAATGCATGTCTGAGGCCACACGAAACATGCAAACGCTGACATATTGACCCAATATCTAGGCAAAGGGCTTGACATTTGTGGAAAACAAAAAACCAAAAAAAAACCAGAAAGAGAAACAAAACGATATCACAGTAAAAACGAGAAACATCGCGTGCCAAAAAGCCACAGCCAGAGACGTTTATACAAAATTTATGCCTCTGCAGCTCAGGCAAATAATTAAAACGAACCAAAACAACTAAAGAGAAAAAATGGAAAGAAAAAAGCCAAATAATTATGAAGCTACGAGAAGGTAGAGATAGTTAATGCAATGAGGCGGACAGCAGCAGACTTTTGAAAATGACACAAGACAGGGAACTATCTATGCGTGATTAATGATGGGTCGTGCGGACCTCAACAACTATCTAAACATATATATATATATATATATATATATATATATATATATTGTATAAATATATACAGATTTGTTTTAAATTTGTTATTAATTTATGTGTGCGCAACAAGAAAACATTTCCAAGCCGAAAGTATACGATTACGACCACAAATGGAAGGTTAAATAATCCGTGCTCGAAGAAAGATACTTGATTTGTGCCTTAAATTATGAGTAAAGCATACATAAAATGAAAATAGATGTTTATTAGGGCTAGGAATATGAGTGAGTTAAAGTAGCGATTTTACAGTATAATAAATATATTATATGTTCATGAAAAATATAGGCATAAGCTACATGATTAATTAATAGGACTAAGAAGAAGTTAATATGAATCAAGTTGAAGCAATAGTTATAAAATAGAAATGAAGCAATAACTGAGGTGTTGAATATTTATTGATTTTTTTAAATTATCAACTAATGCTAGGTACATTATTTCTTCCTAGATATATAACTTAATGACTCGGATAGAAATTCTTCCCTATAAAGTACAAATGGATATGCAACTGATTGTATACATAAAATGAAACTTCACAAAGAATAAATATAATTTAATAATAGATCAAAGAAGAAATACAACAATTAACTAATTTCCTACCCTGCAGATGCACATTAAGTTAAGTAGTCATCCAAATAAGATATCTGTTTTACAACCTACTAACTAAGAGTAGGAACAAATGCCGCTAAATATTTATGGCACTCAAATATCATGTTGACTTCAGTTGCTTTTCAGCTGATCATCGTAAACCACCCAGTGAAGCGAAATGCATAACTTATTTCCAGTTATCTGGAGACTAAGTAATCATAATAAAAACCATAGAAGCCCACACTAAAAATCAGCATGGCATATCATCATAAATTATCTAATATAAAACATCATCAATTCAATGCAGGAATTTATTATGGCAGCTCCCAAAAGCACAATTGATAATTGCTGTCGTCTGGTATTCCACAGTCCCAGCCACAGCCCCATCTCCTCGACGCTCTTGGAGACCAATTAAAACGGCTCCATTTTCCGCTGTATTCTGTTCTTTTCTTTTAGTGTGTATTTTTATGATTTTGATTACGATTTCGGCGCCTGGACAAGCCAAATAATAAAAACATGTTCGACTGACTCTGAGCTAAAAACTCAATTTCAATTTGAAATCAATTTTTCAACAGAGTTGTTTTCGGGCCGTGCTTGTGACACCTCAATAAAAGAGCACAACAGGAGGGCAGGAGGAGGCGCCACAATGGGCTGGACAAGACGCGCATGCATAAGTTAAAACTTGATTTTCGGATAGAGACAAGACGACCGACGGACAGTCAACAAAAATCGACCACCCGTCGGGCGTATAAAAATTAAAATTTTATTTGTTTAGCAAACGGCGCGACAGCAACAACTGCGACAGGTATCGAACTGCTGGGTCTTGGGGTCAAGTGTTATTTTTTTGGAGGCCCCATCGATATTTGCCCATTGGCGCATTAATCAAAATTGTAATACAAGCCCAATAACAAACAATCTAACACTTTCGAAAGCCCAAAGCCCAGCTGAACTCGAGCAGAGAACACAACTTCAACGCGAAGTGACTCGACTCTATTCCGAAACTTTCCTCGACACAAATCCAATTAATAAAATCAACATTGTTGCCAACGTTTCAAATATCACAAGTGGAACTCAGCTGGCTACCCACGCTGGGAGTTTCTTGTTCATTCTATATTTGGCAAGCAAATTTATTAAATTATGCTTTATATGCGCTCAAAATCTATTGATCGAGATTAATTTGAAACTAGCTAAAACTTGTAGGGCATCAAAAGATCACATTTATTTTAAAGTGCTTAGATTAGATTAGGCAAAGCTGAAATTAATTTAAATCCTATTTGACGGCAGCTGCTTTAAAATAATAGATAAAATTCGTAAGATAAAAATTGGGAATAATGTGAACAAAATTTTATAAACATTATTTGAGCTGAGATTTGTGATCGGGTACTTAGCGATGTTATTCATAAAAAAATTTCTTATTCGATTTTGAGAGCTTGCTAAATTAAATTAAATTAAAATTGTATTTTAATTTCAACACTGTACAGCAAAAGAGTATTTAAATTGTCGTTAAGTTGACTTTTCAAATGTTCGCTCATACCAAAGTTGGTTAAATGCTTATCGCTAATTTTTAGGCAGTCAAATTATTTAAATCATTAGGCAGTCAAATATGTTAGTGTCACATAGGTAAATTAATAAAAATTGAGCGGAGTGCTTGATTAATTTAAGGAAACGCACATGGCCACACACACACATATAAACACTTAAATATGGAGGCTCAACAACAACTAAAGCCAATTGGTTGGGCAAAGTTGAGCGTCGCGGGTTAATTACCATGTCAAATTCAAACAGAAACAAAGGCAACAGCAGCAGCAGCAGCAGCTACAGCAATATCAAACCAAAAAAGGTAGTTTATCATTACAACAACAACAACAACAGCAGCGACAGCTAACAGTAGCTCTACCATCGACAACAACAAAAAATAATAGGCTGCCAAAAGGTAGTCAAAAGACAGGCAGTCAGTCAGGTAGTTGAGCCTAAGTAAAACCTTTTTTTATCATAATTACGCAACAAAACTCGAGCGTAGGCGCTTAGCAAGGAAAGAGACAGCATGATTTGTACAAGAGTGAGACGGCGACATGCAAATGCCCAATTGTGCGACGCAACGGAAGTCGCAACGCAGTTGAAGAAGGCGTCGCCCGCATCGCAGCTGCGCCTCCCTTTCCCTCCCATGGTCGATATGTCTGTGTGTGCGTGGTGGGCGTGGCAGCAGCTACCTTCTAGGTGACCCCTAGCCCTTAGATTCCTCCACCACAGCCCACGCTTCGCTGCCGTTTCGCGTACTTAAACATACGTCCATTTATAATCGACGGGTCAGCCGTGCGGACAGGCCGCACTTACGATTACGCAGTGTGTCCGTTTTTGTAGGGTATCGCTCAGTGCGTTTATTATAATGAAATTATGCATACAAAACAGAAAAAGCATCGGCCATATATCAAACCAGGCACTGCGCATCGTCGCAAGTGACGCCGCGTATTAAAATAATGACTTAATTTCGTTTATGCATGCGTCCAAGTGCCTACGCGCCCCCGTCCCTGTCCGCCTAGCAAACCATCTGTCTTGGCTGTCATATATGCACAAACATATTTACACATATCTATGTATGTCTACATGGCTGTGTGTATGGCTGAACTAGTGGCAGACGCACTCTTCTCGCAGTTGCAATCGAGTTGGCGCGTTAATTGCCATTTGGATCGTCGACATGGAGCCGCATTTGCTTATCAGCACAAAATACTACAGACCCCCGTCCACAGCCGTCCACCCCTCACATACCCACAGAACTGCTCTTCAGCCCATTTAATATTATGCATGACAATTGCGTCCATAGAATGGCGCATAATCAAGCAGTAAATGCGTTATGAATGACAGACGCTTAAGCGGGACAAGTGGGAAGTGTGTTAAAGGGGGCAAATATAGCCAGCTAAGGATGGGGTATGGCATGTACTTAGTACATGCTCGGCCAACATATAGACAGACACACACAAACACAAAAGGTTTCTTAACTACTTCAGATCTTTGGGATAAGAAACACCTTTTGGCAGGCACGTGTGAACAGAGCTGAGTCATAGCAGAGGTGGCATCTGTATAGATCTGTATAAGTATGCCAAACTAGTTTCAAATGTCATAAAGAATTTGAAGCAACTGTCAGCTCGCCAGCTGACGGTAAGTAAGCAATTAACTAGGAAGTCCGAATTCTTGAAATTCCTTTTGTTGGTCGTTTTAAGAGTTGAATCTATCAGCTCTTTTTATAGTTATTTCTAAACATTGTAAAAAATATATATTTTTTATATTTACTTAGAGCCATTTGTATAGAATAGCCCAGTTGAATTCATCCCAAAGAACTTAGAATCAATCATTATATATTACAGACACATTCCATATTTAAGAGACCTCAACTAATTTCATTTCTTTCGGAGTTAAAGACCCAACCGAATCATTAAGTTAGCTGCACTGCCTCGGCCATGGCTGGTTCACAGGTTTGAAATTAGTTTGTGGCACAGTTTGATCTACCGTAATGCAGCTCAGTTGGCACCTGCCTGCAGCTCTATAACAGAGCATAAGCCATAACAGAATATGAAGAAGATGACCGTCTGTTGTCACTTTTGGTATGCTTGACCCATTTCATGATTATCATGCATTCATTCACTCATTCACTCGCTCATTCACTCGCTCAGTCAACTCAGACTCGGTCATTGTCTTGTTCACTCACAATTTTGTTTGTCAGTCGAGTCAGTTGAGCTTCGGCACACTCAACTGACAGCTGTCATAATTAATTTTGACGTTTTTTCTGTGGTAATTAAATACGACCCTCTCCTTCTCTCTCTCTCTCTCTCTGCCTGTCTCTCACGGTAAGCATCATCTATCTAACAGGTTCTTAAAGTTAGGGAATGCGTCTTTGGTTTTGAATTTCATAAAATGCCAGCTCTGATTAGCCATTCCAAGTGTTGGCTGAGTTAGGTTAAGGAGGCTCATTACGCACAACTTCGATAACAACTTAATAAAAGCAGCCTAGAGTGGGAGTCCCATAAATACCCTACAATATTACAGCCAAATTGAAATTACTGGCGAGCGTCCGTTTTGTTGTTCTCCTTCTTTATTTTCGGGAGTTGCCCACAAAATGGAATTTCACTTAAAGACCCAAACGCCTTGCTCTAGAATGATGGGGGCTGGGGTTTTGGCTTTGGCTTTGGCTAGGTCTTGGGTCTTGGGGTTGGGTTACATCCTACTAACCGCAATGCATTGTTTGAAGCACTACGGAAGGGCGCTCCGGCTGTACGGTTCATATGCACGCGGCCGGAAACGACCTTGGCACGTTATCGTCGACTTTTCATCACTTTCATATTCATACAATATTCGAAACCCTGCCTGGCTCGGCCACACTCAGGCATACACCCGCCCGTCCACTGCAGGGCCGGTTCAGGCTAAAGCGAGGGGTTGGCTCCGTCGGCTGTGGATATTTCTGCATACATCGGTATGTCGTCTCCTGCCCCTGTTCTGGTCAACGTCAGCGTCAGCGTCAGCGTCAGCGTCAGCGTCAGCGTCAGCGTCAGCGTCAGCGTCAGCGTCAGCGTCAGCGTCAGCGTCAGCGTCATCCTCATCGTCATTGTTGTGGGCCAGTTGCCACGTTGTTCGAGCCACAAGCTATCTGTGTCAGAAAATCTCAACTACCCAAACATACGTTATGAGTTTTCTTTTGTTCGGCAGTTCGGGCGGGCAGGAGATTACTCGAACGGTAGGTACCAAGTGTTTGGGCGCACACAATTTCACTTAAATCTGCTCAAATTTCATATTTATTTTCTGTTTTGACAGTTGCCTTATGGCGAGGAGCGAACGAGGCTGGCTGCATGGCAAAGCAATCAAGCAAATCAAGCAACACTCTAAAGTGGATCTATTGAGCTTATTTTTTTAAATGAAACCTAAAATAAATTGTTGACGTTTGATATATCCGCAATTACTGCTCGAATATTTAAGTAAGACACACGATTTGGGTGCTTCAAAGAATGTTAAATCTATAGTAAGAGTGTGACTTAATAATTTTTTTTTGCTGTTTTTATTTGCAATCAGTCTTATATTAGACAATAAACAAATTTTTAATCAATAATATTACTTTACCGGATGGCTTGGGCTACAATAATATTAATCAATATATTTACCAATTTTACATATTTATCTAATTTTGTGGGACGGGTCTAGGACACGATTTAGTAATGAATTTAAATTTGTGATAAGTACAAAATGAATTTGTTATACTACGTAAGATATATGTTAATGTGTTGGCATAAGTAACAAGTCTGTATGAAGTTAATGTGTTATTTAGAGTTAAATAACTTTAAATTACAATAAAATTCAAAAATTAACTTTTAATATCAGTGAAACAAACTTTTTGTGATAGAACACTTATGACATTAATGTTTTAAAACAACTTTCGCAGCTGGCACCTACAAGAGGAAATTTGAACCACCAACCTTCTTAAACCAAATAGCAGTCTCACAGCCCACTCAAGGTATTAATTCTGCATACAGTTTAATGTCATATTTTTCTTATTATCTCAATCGATTGATTATATCATATATGCATCATATCCCATTCATGCACAATAAACACCAGAGCTAATATTTTGTTCAGTCAAACTTTATTTCATTCCAGAAATCGTCATCAGCTATCAGTTAAAACAACTTAACTTCACTATAATTGGTATATTTCCTGTTTGACATCGACTAGAATCATGGGCATATTATTATTAACTTTGTCAGTTGCAATTTCCGTGCTATATGATCTAAAAAATGTCAGCAAATAGTTCAACTCAACCACAATTAAAAGGCCATTGAATGTTCTAATATGAGTTTCTGGCATTGGTTTTCCTGGTGCTGGACTCGCGTAATGTGTGGGGGCAAAACCACAAAAAACAGTTTCAACTGCTGCTGCTGCGGCTGCCACCGGTGGATATGTAAGCGTGGGCCTCTAGGGGGTACCTGTAGCTTATGGCAGTTACTTTTAACAACCGGCCGTTAGGCAAACAGTTATTGCGCTCAGTACTCGCCCCATTACAATGACACTGTTTCTCCAGCCAGTAAGCAACAACTTGTCATTAGACAAATTCAATTTAATGCTGGGCAACAGTAACATCAACACCGACACCAACGGCGACACCAACAACAATAACCAAACTGACGACCGCAACATTTTTCGGTGGGTTGCTACCATACAAATTCTATTTAATTTGGCGCTCCGCTCCCACACCCCATCCCTCACCAAACAGACATGGAAAACTCCATCTAATGTGCACATTGGCACGTTCACTTTGTTGACACAACTGTACAATGGGGAAGGACACCCTGAAAGGTGGCTGGTTGGGGCGTTGGTGCGATTTGCAGCCCGGCGAAGTTTATTTCGAGTGGAATCGCCGCTTTGTCGTATCTCAAAGGACATTACAATGCAGATAGACCCGGACGAGTGAGTGACTGGAACGACACGGCCAATGGAGTCGAGACCAGGGCAAAGGCAACCGAACAGCAAGACCCACACACGTCGCACAGTGGAACCAACTCAAGGCTGAATATATGAAAAATTCCAAATAATGGCGATAAATATATATATAATTTAAAAAATAATTAATAACAGGCAAATTTTTGGTTTCTTTTTATCTTTTCTTTTCTCTTTACTTCTATTCTTTGAATTTGTATCCTTTTATATTATTTTCTTTTCTTTTCTTATTTCATCTTAACTAATATTATCTCTCTTTATTTTTAACACATATAATCTCTTCTATCGTTTCGCTATTCATCGTTGCATATGCTCATCTCATTTGAGTTCCCCTCATATTTTTTCCCTTTTTGATTTTATTTCATTTTTTTCTCGCTCTATCAACTTCTCTTCACCCTGCGTCTCCTTCACTATCTCAATATATCTCGAACTTACCTAAGATATTCCGAAAATCACACAACCTTAACTTGAGTCGACAAACGTGCTGTGATATCTCGCCATTCTCTGCAGCAGTTCCTTGAGCTTTGCATATTTTCATTAATTTACAACGAAATTGTGAGCCAGTGTGCAGAGAGCATGTGGTTACACCCGTTGCTCGAGTGTTGCTCAAGCTGACGGCTTTCGGCGGCGTCTCTCCTTTTTGGGTTCAGTTAGTGGCATTGTCACGACTTCTTAATGTCATTTTATCAAAGGCGAGTCGCGGACGCCACCTAGAGCTGCGGGACAGCGGGACCCTAAGAGATGAAGCACACGTGTGTGGCAGCCGCACAACGTTGCGTATACGTGATGGGGTTATTATTGTTGCTGTCAGCTGCCAGCTGCTGCTGTTGTTGTTGCTGTTGCTGTTGTTGCTGTTCATGTTGTTGTTGTTGCTGCCGTGTCTCGTTGTGTTCGATATGTTTATATTTGTTGTGCGGTTTGGCGTGTCTGGCGTGGCCCTTTAACATGTGCGTTACGTTTACATTACACACACCCACACTTAGACATTATGAAGTCGTAATAATGTACATGTATGTGTGTCTGTGTGTGTGTGTGATAAGCGTATACGTATCAAACGACATTTGGCGAAAATTTTATGGCACATACCCTGCATGCCGAAAAATTTGTTTGGAGCCCTCGAAAAAAGGATGAGAAAAAAGCGTTGCCACCCAGTCGCACGCCTGTTCTATGTATCTCTGCTTCTTGCTCGTTTTATTATGCGATTTGTTCAACTTCACTTTATTGCGAGCACCCAGACATACGCTCTCGGTGTATTTAAAATTTAATAGCATACATTTTTATGCACAATCGATCGAAAGGTTTCATTACATTTTAATGAAACAAAAAGCAAAACATTTGGTTTGACTCGAAGACTTTTGCAGTTTACATCTAGTTCAGGTTCAGCTGCCTGCCAAGCCAGTGAGCAGATGAGAACTTTTTTATGAGACAACTATAAAAATCAGCCACATAAACCACATTTATTGTATGGCTGCGCTCATTGGAAAGCCATTAAAACGAGTTTTCATTTTTTCTCATTTTGATATGCATGGAAATCAGGACATGCAGCACTCAGCAGCCAGCAGTCAGCAGGCGACGTGTCCTTAACACAGTCACAAACAGAACCTTGACATGTCATTCAATTTGAATGCCTTGCAATTTCTTATTAGTCAGAACATGTATGCAACTCCCCTCCACTTAAACATTTCACTAAATGCGCCATACAAATATCATTTAGCATGACATCAATTTTATATACTACATAAAGTTGGCATACATTTTATGTGCCGCTCAGCTTCATCGACATGCATATATATATACATATTTATATACTTATATATACATATATATAGAAGAGCCTACAATTTTCGCTGGCGGCGCCTGCTTCCTGCGCTGGCAGCAGCTGCCAATTCGCATAAATGTCACGTACGTCAGTTTGTCATTTGTGTAAGAGATGCAGCCGCCAACGACAGCGTCGCTGCACTTGAGTCCTTCTATGGAGTATGAAATAAGTAAACTACAGTGAAAACATGTGTCTGCTAGAATAGCAGATACCTCGTCATTACAATCGCCATCTTGTGTTATCAATTGAAGCTTCCAAATTCATCTCTTGATCAAAAAGAAGCTTCATCTAGCTCTTCTAAATGCAGAGTTCCTCATTCATCACTCCAAGTTCCTACACCTAGAGAGCTTATAGAATCCCAAACCTTAACTACAAAGTTTTATTCTCTTCTCTCTATACCTTTAAGGAAATCCCACTTGCTACTTTCCATTGTTACAGGGTATTAAACAGATAGCAGCATTCGCTGGCCCACATAGTACATAGTACAACAAGTTCGAGTTCGAGTTCGAGTCGTATGAATAACGCATACGCACTGTGCGCCGCAAACTTTTCAAACAGCTCAAATTGGTGGCATGCAGCGCACAGAGGCGACTAATTAAAATTTTATAACGCCCAAAAACTCAGCATAAAAGATGCTGTGCGTATGCCACTCTGTGTGCGGGAGTGTGTGTGAGTCACAAAATTCATAACAATTTTGCCAAAATGCTTTCCACTTGCTTAAATATTAAATATGAGTTGACATTTTTAGCCAGACTTAAATAACATTTATCGCCGTTTGAGCTAAGCCTTATCTCAATAAATTCTACATTTATTTGAGCATTAAAGAATATTTAGCTGAATATAGCTGATCAACATTGTAAGGGTAAAATTTGTTTGCATCTGAGCTAAAAAAAAATATTATTTATTTATGCAAAGTTAAATCTTAACTACAAATATTCAGCTGACTTTCCGAATACTTGAGAGATTTATTGCTAAAGATATTCAAAAGCTATAACATAAAGAAAATTCTTCTATATGTAAAAATTTTCAAGGAATTTCAGTCAGCTATTTTTATCCATATTCATTTAAATAAGAGATTATCTTCATTTTTAATAGAGTCAGGTTTTTGGCTTTCAAATGTTTGGTATCAAATATTTTGCAAAAATAGAAATAAATCATTTTTTATTATTAGAATTTGTGATAAGGTGTTGCTTTGGCATTCCGTTTGCCATGCTTATTTTGGGCTGGCTTCATTTTTATCAAATTTCAAAGCTCATTACACTTTATGTGGATGGGCTTAAGCCGTGTTGCCGCCGCTGTTATCGATGTCGACGTCGTTCTCGATGTGGGGCATTAAACGACCTATAAACGACGATGTCGCCGCTTCAATTGACAATTATGTTAAACAAAGTTATTAAATTACGCAAAAATAAGGCAGCCAAGCGCGCCAAGTCAATGGGATTACACATACGCACCGTCAGCGCCAAATGCCGAGCGACAAATCAATAGACACAGGTCGGGGGCTTTGGGTGTGAGGCGTGGCTGTCACAGGTGCCCCGTGACTTTGGGGACGCTCTCGCTTTTTCTCTCTCTCTTTCGCTGCGCTAAGACAGGCAAATTGCAAGCTGAAAAATTTCCATTTAGCATAAAACTCATGCTATTATCACACGAACCAAAGCGAAAAAATTACGCCACTCGCGTACACTAGATACTAAAATATGCAGAGAGTGGCTAGGCAGATGGCGGGTAGGGGCGGGGTCCATGGCGTATCCCGTACTGTACCCAGTAGACGCTTTTTAATGTACCAAAACAGCGGTGGCACAAAGCATGTCTGCCCCATTGCCGTAGACATCATAAAAATTCGTTAAAAATAAAACACACGCCACAACAAAGGTAGCCAGCAGCAGCAGCAGCCGCAGCAGGAGGAGGATGTACGCTGGAGGTGAAGCATAAGGATAAGGGGCAACAAGCGCGACGACTTCCGTGTAGCCTAAGCTTAGGCTAAGAAACAACAGCAGCAGTAGCGGCAGCAGCAGCTGAAGTTGGAGATACGTTAACGTTTACCGGCATTTCGGATTACGCATACGCCACCGTCTCGCCCGCGGGGCCTGTTTATGCGACAGACGCCTGAGCCTGGGCGCGCCATAAGTAACAAATTTTATAAATTATTTAAATTTTTATTCATGCAACGCTGTAAAGTTAAGCCCGCTGACAGTTAGCTAGTTCGCCCAAACAGCAACAGCAGCAACAACAACAATGGCACAAAATTCACTGCAGCCGCTTTCATTCATAATTTTTTCTGGCCTTATTAGAGGGGCGACTGCTGCTGCTTTGGCCCGCCTGTGACCTTGACTCGTTGGCTTTTAAATATTGATACCGCCTGCCTTTGATGTGCCGCCGTGAGACCCAACAAGCCCTAAGCCGGAAGAAGACAGTAGAACTTAACCTGCGCTTATGCAAATGCGTGGCCAAACAAAGCAGATGAAAAATTTGGGGTTGGCCTAATAAAATGTTACGATTCGGCGACGTATTTTGTATGACAATGCAAATGTTCTTTTGCTCTATGGCATTCAATAGGGTTACTTAGAATATTAAGCCAATATGTAACTTTTCTGTCAGAGTCAATATAATTTAGATTGGGTTGATAGGTTATTCTGATGCATTCTGATGCATATTAGACTCCAATTCAATTTAGTTTATTTAATCACGCACACAGCTCAATGTTCACTGCAATGTCTCTTCTCTTTTCATGAACCACTCGGTCGAAGCGACTCTCTCGCTGTTCAAGATTACGCTGTGCAATGGTCATCTCTATTTAATTCTTCTGTCTGCTTAACAGCTCTTCAAGCTTATATTATACTAACATTTCAAGAGCATCAAATACATCTGCTTTATTCATCTTTTATATTGCTTTTTAACAGTTATATAACATTTAAAGGAAGTCGAATGAATCTCTGACATAAATAAATATTTTTATCTAACATTTCCACATGCCTTTAAAATAAAACTCATTACATTGAGTACCATTTGGTTTAGTGTCCCAAGATGAGTTATAATAAGGAGTCAAAAAGTGTATTTGAGCTTCCACTTCACGCCGACATTCTTAGACTTTTGTTATTTCTTTCTTCTACCCGCCTTCAAATATATGAACTCGAACACACACATATATATATTTATATATATATATAAATTCGCATGATTTATAAGCAGCTGAAAAGATACAATAAAAAGGACTGTCGCAGTTTTATGAGCCCCGGCAAATGGCCATAAAATGCCATAGCACATATGAGAAAATATAAATAAATCGAACGATTATTGACAATTATAATGATATATGATGCATTCTTAAAAGTAATAAATTGAGCCAACCGTTCAGCAAGTATATTAGTCGCGTTCAGAATACAAAAGAACAACGAAGAACAAATATAAAATCTGGAGCAGTGTCGCTCCTTCTGGGTCAACTCCTAAGTGGGTGAACAAAGTATTTTGCAAAATAAACGAAATGAACTCAATGTGCAATAAAAATGAGAATTTATTGAATATAAAGTAGTTATTAAAAGCGGAGAAATATGAACGTTTAAGAAAAAGGCATTAGGCTTTCAGAGCTCGATTCGAGTTGATTCAATATCACTGTGTAGCAACTAAGCTAGCCATTGAAATATTATGTGACTTCTGGTCTCCTTTCCAATATTTTGCATAGATTCCGAATTTTAATGTTGAGTCTAAAATAGCTGAAAAATGATGAAATAGCTTACATTCATACTGACGGACAGCCAGACGGAAGTTCTACAATAGGAATTAACATGTGAATAAGGCAAAGAGTTCAAACTTATATTTTTCAACATATTTGAAAAATTTTTCACACTCGAAATTTTTACAAGAACTCGAGTCAGAATATATAACTAATGCTAAACAGTCGCTTTAAGCCAAATATTGTAGCTTAATTCAGTCTTCAAAATTTATAAGATTGAGAAAAAAGCTATTCATGTGTCTACTATATTTTTTAATAATAATAAAATATTACTAATAGTAAAATAAAATTTTCACAAAATATTTAAATATTTTTAAAAAAATTTTTTTTTAAGAGACTAAAATTTGTATATTCAACTTCAACCAACCAAAAGTCACGCAAAAAGCTGAAAAAAAATTGCATAAAACCTGAATAAATTGCATAACAATGTTGTGTCACGATTATCTATGCACAAATCGACATTAGCCTAGTTCTAAGCTCATAGTTAAAATTCTTTGAATTTTCTGCGCTCCAGTTACCGAAAAATGGAAAAACACAAAAAAATGTTCGTAATCTATGCAGCGAGTCGACAGTTTTCTCCTCTCTCTCTTGCTCTGGTTGTTGCTCTTGTTCTTGGCGCGGCTAATTATCAATTTAGTGCAATTTGTTGGGCTCGTTTTTAAAGTGAAACGAATAAATGACTTCAAGTATGAGTGGACTCACGAGTTGAGTTCAGTTTTATCTCAGCGTTTGTTATGACTTAACAGCCTTAATTTGTTTTCATATTTATTGCGTGCGTTTGTGTTTGTTTGTGTGCTTTTAAACTATTAAAAAGTTCGAGTTGTCTGCGCCACAAATAATAAAACAGGCACATCAACTGCTGCTTAATGCGCCTCAATGCAAAACAAACAGCCGCAGCAGCAGTAAGAGCAGCAGCAGCAGCAACGGCAGCAGCACTAGCACGAGCAGCAGCAGCTAGCAAGAGTCATTTGTTGCAGTTGTCTCTGCTCGAAAAATATTGTTGTTGTTTATTGTTATTGTTGTTGTTGCTGTTGTTGCTTGGCACTGGCGACTGGCAGAAAACTGTTTGTTAATAAATTAAATGCTTAATTTACTGGCCATTATGGCTAACAAGCTGCTGCTCACCCCTGCCCCCTGCAGCGGCAGCAGCAGACATTCAAAAGACATTTTCTCTGTTGCACAGACTAATTTTCGTCAAGCAGACGCTGGACACTTTTTCAAAATAAATAAAACATATTTCAAGTGATTATGTTAATATCTCAAAGAAAGTTAACAATTATTATTTTTTAGTTTGGCAAATTAAACATTAAGTTGCCCGTTTAACATATAATATATTAGTGGCATATAGTCATTAAGCCTAATTCGTATACTCCAAACACATTAAACGTGGAAAGTCAGAGTTTTTTGCTTTGTAAATCTAGCAACTTGATTTTTAGTATATCTAATTTATAGCTAATACAAATACTTTGCTTCGACTATTCATAAATTAATAAGATCTTAGATTAACATTTTCCTTTATTTATTACGAATAAATATTGTTGTAATATAAAAAAATTGTCACTATATAAACAGTTCGAAATCCATTTGAGATCTATGGCATACAATTATGAGTAACTGAATCAATACAAAACATATCAAAAATATAGAAGTTTCAGACGAATTTGCTAGAAAGCGCACAATGGCATATTCTTAACCAACTCATACAGAGAGACCTTTACATATTCATATATATAGACAGAAGAAAAAGCAATCAAAATTATTTGGCTGTGAACCTAAGAGACAGCTGCAGACACATACGTAGACAAAGACGATTACACCCTGTAGACTTGCCCTTCAGAAGCATCTAAAATTAAATTGCCCACACTACATATTACCTAAAATGTTCCTTTCTATACAAGAAAATTCGCACGATGTCATAAAAGACAGTTGCAAATAAAAACATAAAAAAGATGTCTACAAATATTTTGACTTAATTTTTTCTCTTTTAGCACCTTCTCTCAGTCATTTTTTATACCATACTTTAATATACTTCTGGCAGCTTGCCTTGCAAATCAGTTCAAATTGTTGTGTATAAGGAAAGCAAAATAAGTTTTAAACATTTTTACGTTTACAAAGTTCCTGCTAAACGACTAAATGAGCAGCCAAAACTTTTTTGCAACTTCTTTTAATGATTGCTTAAAAACATTGGGAGCTTTCATAA
Organism: Drosophila hydei; assembly: GCF_003285905.1. Classification (NCBI taxonomy): domain Eukaryota; kingdom Metazoa; phylum Arthropoda; class Insecta; order Diptera; family Drosophilidae; genus Drosophila; species Drosophila hydei. Next base: position 5,241,781 of record NW_022045656.1, read on the forward strand.
ATGTTCAAGTGTCTGATGTAATATGAAACCGCAACAGCGGGTCAGTTCAGTGACAAATAAATAAAAAACAGGGAAATACAGTGGAGTTAAGGCCGTGTAGCACATAAAATGAAATTTATGCATTTGTTTATGTCACATTTATGCAAACCCAATGACAATATAAAACATTCGCATATGCCACTGACAGAGTTTTTAATAAACTTGCAAAGTTCTCGATTCTTTTCGCTCTTTTATTTTATTTTATTTTTAATATGTGTATTTTATGTGGAGCTTAATTGCGACGTTTTTCAACACTGGTTAACCGTAAATTTATGAAATATTTATTGCATGAAAACAAATGCATAAATAACGAAATAAAAGTAAAAACACACAAAAAATGGAAAAAGTTGTGCGTGCACATTTGGTAGATAATTTAAATCAATTGCCGAGTAGCTGCAATTAGCAGCAAAAGATAAAAAATAAATTTACAAACAAAACAAATGGCCCAAAGACCACAGCGACAATATATATAAATATATCTATAAAAGGAGAAAAAAGAAACACAAATTTCGAGCCCTAGCCGCAGCTTTTATGGGGCGGGCTTATGGTACCATATATTAATGGCGCTGGCTCCATAAATTATGGCGCATTTACTTAGCCAGATAGATAGTGGAAAAAAGAGTCGATAAATGATTGCGGTCGAGCCTTGAAATCCTTTAATTTGAAACCCAAAACTCAGCTGCTGCAGTCGCAGCCAAGTCAAAGGCACATTTCACAAATGTCGAAAGCAAATAGAAAGCAAGCAAGGATAATGCTCCAGTAAACTGATTAGCGAACAGATATCCTGCAGATCATGGCAGATCCTGACTATGATACTGACATTGACTATCTAAAAGCTTTATTCAATAAAATTCATTATTTGTATATTTTATATATATATATATATATATATATATATATATATATATATATATATATATTATTTGATATTTATCTTTATAGAGTGAAGATCAAAAATGAACTTTAAGATTGCAACACACAGAGTCTTAAAGTTCTATTAGACTGAAGATGTTTTGAGAAGTTGTACCAATTGCTTAAATACTATATATACTATATGCTATATATAGTATATACTATATATTTTATACAAATGTGTATTTGGTAGAATTCTACCAACTGATCAAAGAGGATAATGAATTTGCTCGTATACAAATTTTAAGCTTACTAGCTCTCACTGACTCTGAGTTCCCTAAGACTGAAGATACTTTGAATAGATGTACTAAACTGTCTTACTATATACTATAAACCATATCTATATATAAATATATATATATATATATATATATATAATATACAGATGATTGATATATATACCAATCTGAAGCTAACCGACTCTCAGTTCCGTCCGAGAACTGTACTCCCCAACAACAACCCAAATATCTTTTTAATGCGAATTAATTCAATGTTGGCCAGTTACACATATCTCTTCCGTAATGGCTACAGGGTATATGGGAATAACTAAAAACGTACCAAAAGCCAAAACACACATTAAAATGCATGTGTGTGTAGTCTGAAGAAATATGGCCATAGCAAATTGCTGACTCTGGCACCGGAGTTGAAAAACTTAAAAATTGCTCGGATATCCCCATACTAGCAGTGGAGGTGGATGAGGAGTGAGTCCTTACAGCCGCACTGCTCGACTGCTCGACTGCTCGACTAGCTGACTGGCTGGTTCGGTCCCATTGCTGCGCTGCTTTTTAAGTAAAGAGCAGCAAAACGCAAATATCATCGAATGGAATATAATTTATGTGCTCCATTTGCAGTCGGCAGTTCGACAGGCACACACAGGGAGAGCCAGGCACATATGCTCTGGTCCCCATACGGGACAACCCCCGGCCTGGCCCGTCCTATGTCCCATGTCCAGCGTTCTATCCCTTTCGGTCATTTAGGACGCTTTTGCATATGGGATACCGCTGCCAACAGTTGCCGCAGTTAGCAATTCCCCAGTCGCGTTTCTGCACTCGTTTTGCTTTTTCTCCCCCCCCTCTCTCTCTCTCTCATATATTTCTTTTCTTTTTTTCGGCAAGGTTGCGCCTTCAATCCATAAATATCCGTTGGTTAGTTGTTGAACCCTTTGCTAACTTGACTCGACTCGACTCTTGGCCCCGTTCTTTTTGGGCTCTTTTTTGTATTTGCCAAATTAAATCGTTAAATGCTTGTTAAAAACTTTGACTGCCATTTTCTATATCTGTATCTGCACTGAGGAATATATCTATATACATACATATATTTATATATCTGTATCTCTGACCGTTTCTGGGTAACGCTTATGATTTATGTCTGCGCATGTTTTTCTGCAGTCTCGTCGGGCACAGGTTGGCCACGTAAACGTAAATAAGGCAATACCCGGCATTCGAACAATAAACCAGAGCAAAACAACAACAAAAAAAGGGTTGCGTTTAAATGCGGCTTCAACTTGGACTTGGACTTCGCTTGCCGCAGGCGCAGCCAACAATAAATTAAATTCGAAAGGAATTAAACTAAACTTTTCGCTTGCGTTTTAGTCATCGATGATTGCCAGTTGGCTAAAAGTTCCTGGGAAGCAGTTGAAAACGATTCTGGATTAGTCATGAGCGTGCTGCAAAGCAAAAATGCAAGTGATACCAGCTGAAGGTAGCAGAGCACTGCAGCGTTGAAATGGGTCAAGAAGTTGTTCACATATAGAAAATGTTGGGAGTAAAACCTCAAATGAGTCATGCATTTTCTGTGCTAACCAGATATCATTTTCGAGTTCTTAAATTTACGAAATGTAGGAAAAACTTTAGAGAAATTTAAGAATACGAAATTTTTCTTAAATTTACGAAATGTCGGAAAAACTTTATAGACATTAAAGAATACGAAAATATTCAATATAAAATAGTTGCGTGATTATTTTAATAATAATAAATTAAACAGAGTTTTTGCTGATAAGCCAGTTTTGTTTGGTATTATTTAACTCAAAATTACTATATATTTATTTAATACGACAGTTGTTTACACTTTAAGCATTTTAAACGTTTAAAATACAATAGATATACAATAGGATATTAATAGTAACTCACGTATTTTAGCACTAAAACTGTGAAAGTTACAGAGTTGAACGAGTTGCCACTCCCCATATATTCCTTGAAAACAAAACGAGCAAACTATTTTTCTATGTGGTACGCCTGTATCTAAAAGTTTGTAATAAAGCTGAAGAAACATTTTGCAATAATCAATAATGGAAATAAATATTTATCTAAAATTTATTCTTACAGATGGCTCAAAGCATAGCTTGGACATACAAGACATCACTCCAGCAGCTGTCTGTTATAATTTAAAATGTAATATACTAATAATATTTGATCGGTTTGCTCAATTAGCGCATTGGCTCTCAAATGGTCTCAATCAAGCAGTCAATTGGCTATGACACAGTCCCAATTATAAATACGCCTCTAATATTTAGCATGATCAATTGTCTCTCACTAATTTTCTGAAAGTCCCTTTTGCATCCGTGAGCACGCTAATTGATGCACCTGCATATTAAATTGTTGCCCAAAAAACAAACAAGAGAACGCACATGGCATCTATCAGCCGCGCATGATTAACGCCCCCCGCTCTACACTCGATTAATACATCAAGATGTTTCTTGTTGTATGTGTGTGAGGCAGAGCTGGGAAGACATTCATATGCATATATATATATATACCTGCATACCTCATGCGACTCGTGTCGCTGTGTGTGTGGAGAAAAAAGCTGTCACAATAAATTTAAATAAATTGTTGACAAACGTCAATAAACATAAATTTTCGTGTGCAGCAAAGCAAAGCAGACCAAAGCGAAAAAGCGTAGACAACGTCAACTGGAACCCCGAGCGGAGCGACTGGACCGACTGGACCAGGCAGACGACCGGAAACCGCAACGCGCGCTGCCACTCGATGCATTGCGTCAATCAAAAATGTACGAAATGGCAAGCGGGCGCAACCAAAAGGGGCGGGGCGCGACGCCAAAACCAGGCAGTGAATTACAAGCTGAAGAGAAGCACGCAAAAGTGAGCTAAGCTGAAGCCGACTACGTGATACCCTAGGGAGGAAGAGAGGGAGGCACAGCTGCTGATTCAAACAATTATACTGAGGTGCCTGACTACAAAATACCCTAGAAATAAATGAAATAGAAAAATTGTTGTGTACTTTTGAAGCAGCTTAATAGCTCTTGACTTCTCTCGTTTTTATAGAGCCTAGCAATAGTTTCTGTACGGAATATAAGTAAATTGAGACTTGTTGAGAGTTGTTGTGGGGGTATTATCCGGGTGAGTTTTCATCTTGGCTGTTTACCTAACACAGTTCTGACTGGCATCCCCAAATTGTCACTTTGTTAGAGTGAGACAAAAGATAGCTGCATTGCTGAATGTAGTCCTGAGTTCTGCCGACTATGAGTGAGATTCGGGCAGGGTTATTATGGTTGTCAGTAGCTGACGAGAATCAACTAGAAATTGTCATGCTGGTAATGAAATAAAAGCTAATTATCGCGGTTGAAGATGTATAATTTAAAAAAGAAGATCTAACTCTTAACAAAAAATATAATAAATATATACACAATATATTAAAGCTCTGCCTGTTACATGACTGTGCTCAGAATCAATATACTCTTTGTGCACATCTTGTAAGTGAAAGAAAAACCGGATTGTGAGAGTCTGTGCACGTGTGGCGCTTGGCTTTGACTAATTAGAAAAGCTGCGACGCCGAAGAGTTTTATTTTGTTTATGCAAATTGTAATAATAACTCAATTAAACATTGTGCCAGGGCAGGGGCTCGATTGTCGAGGGACATTGCATAACTTGGGAGCAATTTGATTTGCAGTAATGCGGGCACAACAACTAGCACATTGACCGATCGCTGGCCTTTTGTCAACCACAAAACACACACTAACACACACACACACGCACTCACACACACTCGAACAGCTCACACTCGAGGGTCTCGCTTTTATTGATGTCCCGTTGCTTTTGTGGCAAACAATTGTAGAAATGTCGTCGACGTCATTTAATTGTAAGTGAAACTACGCTTTGTTAGCGCACTTCATGGATGCACACTCACTCACACACACCCTCTCACGAGTGTGTGTGTGTGTGAGGTCAACAACCAGGCTGTCAGAGAGACAGCCAGCCAGCCAGCCAGCCAGGCAGGCAAGCAACACTCAACATCAACTGACATCCAAGTGCTGTCTATATATATTTATCTATCCATCCACATCCACGCAGCGTTTTCAGCACTGGGCACTGTGCTTGCAACTGGAGCAGCCAGTGGGCGGGTGGCTTAGGGGGAGGTGGAGTGCAGCGGAGAGCGGAGAGTGGAGAGCATTGGCAGGGCAGCTGAGAGCCGCGGCATTTGCTGTTGTCAAAATAAAGCACACTTTAATTGACACATTTGCATTTTATTATGGCTGCGTTCGTAAATGCCACACTGAGAATATTCCGTTCTGTTTTTCTGTTGCATGAATATTTATAATTATCAATGCCTCGCTGCTCCACTTTAAATGCAGGGCTCCCACAAAAGAGACGCCACTACTTGATTATATATTATATATATATATATATGTATATATATGTATGCATAGCCTGACTGCATTATGACTATTTGTATAATATTTGTCAACACTGAAGCGCTGAGTCCAGCAGGTCAAGTAGTGCTGGCATCAAAATGAAGTGCAAACAAGTGTAGCAAGTGCCAGCTTAATGCTAATTCAAGCAGTCCACGATCGAAGACGACAACTAGGGAGCTTGAACTAGCTTTTGTCTGAGCAGATAAGCTTTCAGAACAGTGAATTTATGGAAATCACTTTTTATAGATAGCAAATAATCAACAAAAAGCGGAAGTTATACAAATAAGCTATTACAAGTAGACTTACAATTTTCCAACTCGTTAAATCAAGAAAAATATTGAGCATTAATTAAAGCCAAGACTCTTTAAAGTAGTTCTTAGTATTTCAGCTCCGACTCAAATATTTGAGTTCTCCTGCAAAAGAGTATATCAAGAATGTCTTAGATTCTGTTGACTATTGCTATATTTGTATGTTGTCTAAGAGTCGGGCTTACACTGAATATATTCAACTATTTAAGTTCAGGCGTGAACGTATTATATATCATATTTCATATTCTAATCCACATTATAAGCCTTGACTTTGGGCAACACTTCAAACTCTTTTGAGGAAATCTTAGGCGTTTCAATGCCCACACGTTCGGTTGTTAAGCAGACAACTTCGACAACTTCATTTTGGAAACACCATAAAAAATATACATATATGTTTCTGTATCTAAATATGTAAACAGCCTAATGCACAGCTGTACTATTTTTTGTCTAATCAGCGCCAGACAAAACCATCAACAGCTTCAACACAAAAACGCAGCTGGAGCTGGCGTTCAAAACGGTGTTGGGCAACTTCAAAAGCGCAGTTCTAAGCGTTTGCAATAGACTTGAAATAAAAATGAACAAATATTAATGCTCTAGTGGGGAGTGCGTGACTAGCAAATACCCTGACATATATCTGACCCATATCTATTAGCATTTGGTTAATTTGCATTTACAATATTTACTTTAAGTTTCTTGGGACTTTAATATAATAATATTAATATAAATATAAATATGTTTCAGTAAATAATAAATTAATTGACTTAAATATTGCTATCGATTATCGATGAAATATTTCTGTGAAATGTTAACAATCTATAGGCTTTTGAATATATGTTTGACTCAAGTAGACAGACAGAAGAACAGCTCTAGATCCACTCGATTGCGGATGCCCATAAAGAATATATATATATATATATATGTAATGGGGTCAGCCATGCCAACTTCTGCGTGTTACATACACTTGCATCTAAACATTATACCCCATTGACCCAATATCAATGAGTAAGACACACACATGACCGACTAAGCGATCAGCAAACAGAAAAGTCCATAAGAGTTGTGCTTTTTTTTTGTATTTTATTTCTAGGTGGAGCTCCAGATCACCTTGCAGCTCAGACACTCCACTTAGACACTCTATTTTGCGTGTGAAATTCAATAAGTCGACAGCTGAATGCAGCATAGAGAGCAGAACCTGGGCCAAGTCGGAACCTGGCTGCCATGCCATAGATGCATATCTATCTGTATTGACTAAATTGTTGTTGTTGCTGTTGTTGTTGGGTGTGGCGCAAAATGCACGACAAAAGCAACAACATTCGAAATCGTGTTGTAGTTGTTGTTGTTGCTTTTGTTGCTGGCATTGTTTAGCATGTTGTAGTTCAATTTATGACGCTTGTCGCGCTTGACTTTTGCGCAGGCGTTGAAAGCCCAGCAACAACAATGTTTAATTTTTTTTCCTTCTTTTTTATTTTTTTGACATGGACTTTGCTTTGGCCCTCCGGAAAATCAAATTGAGCTGGCTCCAACTCAATGTCTGCATTGTTATTGTTTAGTATATTTTTTCTTGTTTGCCTTATTCGATTTCGTGTTAATTTCTTTTCACAACACAATGCGTCACAGTATCTATATATACATACATGTATGTATGTGTGTGTGTATGTGTGTTTACAATTTCATTTAGTGTCCGACATCCATTTGGCATTTCGGTCTATTCGGGCATGACAAGTTGCACGATCGATTTGATATGTTTACATGGCTCGGGAAATTGATATGTCAATACGAACAAGACTCTCAGATGTTGTGGATGTTGCATAGGTTGTGAGTGCATTTACTTCAATTAGAAGACAACTTCATTATCAACTGTGTTTGCTCAGTGCTTTTCGTGTGGCTTTTCTAAGCAAAGAGCTGCCTGAAAGCTTTTAGCAGTTAATTAGCAATTGGAAAATATAGTTTAACATCGGAAATTTAACATTTAAGGCAATGCAACTTATGCTTTTAAGTCTTAGCTTTCATTGCTCTCATCAGCTGTGGGAAGACACAGAACTCTTGAGTGAAATCTCTTAGGGCAAACTTAAGCAGAAAATGTGATCAGCACATCTGATTGAATGAATTCAATTACAGCACAGACTTACTATCAAATGTCTCCATGAATCGATTAATATCAGCTGAAATCCAAAATTCAATGATCTTCAATTGAGAAAAAAATAAACTTGTCAAACTGTAAAAAGTTTAATTTTCTTCTAGACACAGTTGTCTGTGCTCTATGCCAATTGATAGCTCTTCCATTAGGGTCATCTAATTGAATGGCTAATTGTATATCCATAACTCAGATTGGCCATATGCGATACAGAACAACAATTTCAATCAATTCGCAGACCTCAATTCGTACAAACGCTGCTCAATAACAAATCCATTATCCACAGATGAAGCACGTTGATTGTTTTTGTTTTCGATTTTTTTCTCAAATCGTGCTTCACACATGCGGCGCGTTGCACTTGAGCTAATTCCCAAGAAACTGGGGTCACACCAGCGGCACACGCCCACACAGCAGCAGCAGCTGAACCATTCGAATTCGGTCTTAGCCATGTATGAAATATGTATATACTATATATATGTACATATCTTTTAAGTGGGGCCTAATCATTGAGCTGCGGCCATTGTTCTGGCAAGGCGTTAAGCAGTTTGCGAGAGTCGCCGTCGATTATGTTGAGGCAATTATTTGTTGTTTTCCGCCGCTGCCGCCGCGCAGGCAACCTTGAAATTAAATATAATTATGAAAACCGAAAATCGCAGCCACAGCAGCAGCAACAGCAGCAGCCATGGCAGTTGAATGATATTTCATAAGCAGTCAGACGTGCCTCAAATGAAAAATTATTTAAGATACCGGCACACGCACAGTTGAAAAAAAAAAACAAAAACAAAAACAGAAATGAAATAAAATACAAAACCCGAGCCTCGAATCAATAAAACCTGCCTTTCTTCCTCTTACTCTTGTGTTATTGTGAAACCTTTTCTCCCCTCCACTTCTCTCTCTATCTCTTTCGCTGTCTCACTCACTCTGCCTGTTGGTCTCTTATTTTTACTTTTTGCTCAGGCAATTATAATTAACTTCGCGGCAAGTTTTGATTTTTTGTTTGACTCTGAGGCAGCCTCCTTTTCTTCTTTCTTTCTTGCCTTTGTAGCCGCTGGCTGTGTCTGTGTCTGTGCCTGTGTTTCCATTGGCATCTGCATCTGGGTGCCTGTCTTTGATAATTTTGTTCGCACCTGATCGTGTTACTCGAGTTTTTGGAGTTTTTCAACATTCAGTCAGTTTTCCTGGCCACTTCTTGTTTGCTTCGTGCGTGTGCGTCATTAACTGCGGTTGCGCACACGCGGCCAATTCATTAGAGCGCTCCGTTCTGGCCCAGCGTCGACTTGGCCAGCTGTGACTGTAACCGCGGCTGACTGGTTAGTCAAACAACAACAAAAACAGCTCGTCCGGCTAGTTCTTTAAGCCCATTTCTCATTTCTGCCCCTCGCTCACTCTTGCCTCTACCGCAAATTGAACTTTCGTTTTTGGTTTTTACTTTTATGCCCCAACCGAAAGTACAAAACACCAAAAAAAAAACGAGTTCAGTTTGGATTGGTTTAATGCTCTTGTGTAATTGGTATATAAAAATTAGAATACCCATGTGAAAAGGAAACAAAAATAATGGCTTACCTGATAAGAAGGAAGTCAAACAACCATCAATGACTAACTGTAACTCGTAAACCCAATTCTATTAATTTCACTCGATGTTGTAGTAAGACATGATAAAAGCTCAAAGTTGACTTTAGATTGCAGATATATAGCCTCATTAGAGAACTGTAATCACCATGCATGCCAATAGCTCAAAGAGGAAAAATCGATTAAAGATCAAAATCATGTGATATATATGCAATCAATAAGAACGTTTAGCTGGCTGTTTAGAATATTAAGAGAATAAGATTTGAAGATCTTAGATAGAAAACCTTTAAACAACAACTTTATACAGTTCATAGAAAAGATATTTGATTTTTGATATTATTTCAAGTTGATTGATTTGATATCAAATCAAATTCTTCCCAGGAAAAATTATAGAAAACTTTATTAAACTTTCTTTAAGGCCTTCAAGCAGTCAGTCACACACCTGGCACTTGGCACTTAATTAAAGCAACTGTTTGTGGAGCTCATGTTAAGTTATGTAATGGAAGTTCTATCGATTTTCATTTCGAAAGTAAGGCAAGTGCTTAGATTGGCTTTGACAATGCCAAATGACGGCTGGTAGGTAGCAATAAAAGCGAAAGCGATGCCGTCTAACCCTCATTAAACAAAATACCCGGTTGCCAAATAACTGAGAAGAAAAGGTAGAGACTTAAAATCATCAAAGTGCAGAGGAGAAGTGCTATAAACCGAACCTAGAGGGGACTTTAGCAGGAGGGTGGAAAGATTCACATACAGGACAGCCGCATACCTCAGAAAATTTACAATGCCTCAAAAGGCCGCCAAATTTTATGAGAGAACGAAAGAACAGAGAAAAACCGAAAGCTAACGTTAAAAGCGTAACAAAAACAAAACAATGAAGGATGAATCCCGACATAAAAAACACACAGCAAACCAGAAGCAAAGAAGCAGCCAAAAGGTCGGGCCGGGACGACGAGGGGGTCCGTAGCGAGAAAATTCAAATCAGAAACTCGGTATTTATTTGCGAAGCGTAAATGATTACCACTTAAAATGTGCTCGACTGCCACCTAAAAACCAATTGTTAGGAAAAGCACAACCGAACCAACAGTAGCAGAAGGAGTAAAAGGACCCAGCAGCAAGGCAACATATGTTTTTTATGCCTGAGCTCTTTCCAAGTGGATGTCGGAGAGGGAGGGGGGGAAAGTGGGTGGCAGAGCGTGGGTGTATAGCTGTCAGTATTCGTTAGAAACCCACATGTCCACAGACTGACTGTGTATACCATATGTATATATTACGTAGATGTCTATACATATATGTGTGTGTGTGTGTGTAAATTGGGGTTTGTCTAAGTGTTACTTAGAAGCGTGAAAGCAATCATGGGTTATAAGCACTTGCACAAATATTATGGAATTGTAGCTTATCATAAGACAAAGCGAGGGTTTCCATAAGGTTATCATTTATAAGAATGCTACCAAGAGTTAATACTGTAGTAAGCTTTAGCTTGCAGAATTTATTTAACTATTTTATTTAAAATTTATTTCTATCAATTTATTATATAAACATTTTAAATACTAGGTTGAGGTCGATAGAGTGATATAAGCAACTGATTCTTTGGGATGTAAATATATGACAAAATATTTTTATTACTAAACTTCTTTAAGTAAATCCTTTGTTTAAGCCAACATCTGATATAAAAGTATTTTAATATATTTCTAAAAAATTAAATAAATGTTTGAAGCGTTTTTAATGTTTTTTAAACACAATTGAAGTCTCTGATAGATGAAAAATATATTTTTATATTTATTTAAATATAATAAGAGTTAAGAGTTAGAGGAAAACTTCTTGAAGCTCATTTAAGGGAATCTTCCATTCAAACATACTTTATGCAATTACCTGTAAAGTAGCTTAACAGCAATAGACTTATAACTAAGATATGACACCAAATGTATTTTTAATCATATCATAGTCAAGACAAGGGAAATAATGGTATCTTAAGCATACTATCTAGGCCTCAGCTAACAGAAAGGATATTTGTTAGTCGACTAAACACGCACACACACAGTGCCACAGAAGTTCTTTTGTTTTGTTTGACAATCGTACTTAGTGCGAGCTGTCTCAGTGGCTTTTCATATTTTCCATTGATGCCATAATTTCTTGCGCACTTTCAAGGCTCCGCACTCACATCAGCGCAGTAGCAGTGCGCGCCCCCGCAGCGGGCCCCTTAGGACACATACGAAATACAGACAAAGCAAATATGTTAATGTATCGCGAGCGCAAGGACACGTATTGGTTTCAGCCTGCAATCGTTAGGATCGCATATAGAATGAGTTCGCTTGAGTTGAGTTATTTTGGCCATGTGTTCGTGTGGGTGTGTGGATATGTGGGTGTATGGGGGAGGGACGGTCTGTGGACTGTTACAACAAATGGGTGGCCCGTGCCGGCGTCGCCTTTTTCCTGCCTCTGTGTGTGCTGTTTTTTTATGGTCGTCACGAGCGCCGCCCCGCGGCGAGACAACCCCATCGCCCCCGGTTTGCTGGCTCCCCACGCTTGCGGCAAGGACACCACCCACATGGTGCACGCCCTGCTGGCACATTATTTTGCCACTTCTTCAACTGAATTTGAATTAGATCTGTGTAGCGCGTCTGGCGTGCGTCTTGGCAGCGTGTAAAATAATATATTTATTTTTATTTTGGCCAACAAAAGGGGCAACAGCCACAGCAACAGCAAAAACAAACGACAAACAACAAAAAGTGTTTTGTTTTCCTTTCAATTTGTATTTTTATTATTTTCATTTGTATTATTTTTGTGTGCTCATGAATAAAAAAAAACAGAGAGTGAGAGAAAAGGGAAGCAGCACAAAAGGAGTAGAAGGCGACAGCTATAGATGGCCCCAAAATTGTTTAGCTTAGCCCTTTTTGTGACCAGAGAGGGAGAGTCATAGAGAGAGCGCGGGGTCAGAGCGAAAGAAAAAGTTAACAAATTTTCGCATGAATATTTCGTTGATTTTTCTTAAGGGTGACCGTAACATACTGAGACAGGGACCAAAGTCCCTCTAAAAGTGCCGGTCCCATGTTTTGGGCATGTTGACATTGCTTGCTGCTGACAGCCAAAAAGTTTTGAGGAATTTACTTTTAATGGACAGACGAGACGATGATGACGACGGCGACGGCGACGGCGACGTCGATGTCCGGGCGTGAACTTGGCATTTAAATAAAGCGACGGCCGCAGCGGAAGTCTATTGATTTTTCTCTGCCTTAGGCTTAAAGCAGCAGCGGCGCTTTAATCAAAATATTTTACTAAATAGCTGGGTCACTAGAAACTAGATGAAAGTCGAACATCAACGACTGCATAATGCTCGCTCGAGAAACTGCAGATACTGAAAAATTTTAACGTTTTTGCTCAACTCACTATAATACAGTAGACTAAAATAAACTAGACCTAAGTAGACAAAAGTAGACTAGAGGAGACAAGATTACACTAAAGTAGACTAAAGTAGACTTGAGTAGATTGCAGTTTTTTCTAACTTCCAGAGAGACTAAGATTATTTTCTTGAAACTAGATTTTTGGGTATCTATTTATCAGTAAAATATTCCAAACCCTTTCACGATTTAAAAGCGATCTCTAGAATAGATTTTTCTGACTACTAATATAGAGTATGCACAGTAAATACTTATCATATTGAGATTGGCATTGAGATACAGCCCCATATACTCCGTTTCACAGCTCGAGCGAGCATACAAAAATTACTCAATCAAACTACTTATAACAATCGGTCGGTGCATCAAAGACCCGATCGCAGCTCAGCTCGGCGGCAGTTCAAAGTTCTTAAGAGAAGGCGGCTACTTTCCAATTTTCACCGTGTTACCTAATTTTAATTGTCATGCCACCTGATGATGACCCCGATGATCATCTGCTACCTGACCAACAATCGAACTCAGACTCAGCGTCCGCTTCTTATTTGTTTTGCTATTTTTTGTTTCTTTTTTCGGCTTGGTGACCTTAAATGGCCAAAGCCTAACAATACCTTGAGACTACCGATTTCCTTTTAGCCCGCTCACCCCCTATGGGCTGCCACTGCTGCGCTTTTTATGGACAGATTCTCTCGCTCTCTCTGTGTGTTGCATTGTGGTTGCGACTGAGGTTTACGTACTAACAATTTCTGGGAATTTAATTGCCTTTTTGTTGAGCAATTGTTGCCGTTTCGCTTTGGTTTGGGCCTATTTTTTTTGCACTTATCGCAAGGTTTGTCAAGCCGTCTGGGCAGCTCTTTGGCAAATGGCCTGCAGCGTTTTTGTTACATTTTCTATGAAGGTTTTACGGAGCTCATGATCTAACAAACATGTTTTTTTCTTGGCTAAAAGAAATTTAGATATGAGAAAAGTACAAAAATGGCATTAAAATTTTTTAGATAAAGATGAGATTAAGGCATTAAGCATTAGTGCGAAAAGATTGTTTTCTTAAAATTCGATTTTTGAGTATTGAATTATTTTCACTTATTGCTAAAAGACTTATATTTTAAAAGAAAACGTTGTATAAAGGTAATATCAAATAGCAAATATATTTTTAAATATATTTTATTTTTATTTTATATTATATATTTTTATAATATAGTAAGGAATTTATTAGTATTAAAACTAATATATATATATACATATTTGTGAAATATAGCTTCGACTCTTTTTAGTATAAAAATAATTTACTTTATATATTATCTTAAAAGTCTTAATGAAATACCTTCATCGACTAACTTTATATAATAAATTGCTAATATTACATTAGGAATACATTAACGCACCCACAATTCTTTTTTAATTACCGCTCAAACTCTGATCCTACTTAGAGCTTATAAGCCACATTCATTGCCAGTTCCACCTGTCAAAAATCATGCAATTTCAGGTGGGCTAAGTCATACACACATACTTTATGTATATATTATGAAACTACCCAAGATTTATGACTGTTGAGCACGCTGTTAACTGTCAATCGCAGCTTGCACCTTGGGGCCTCAACGTGTCATAGGCGTCACTCGTCAGCTCCACTTCATGGCCTGGCGCCTGGATGCCCACATTAAACCTCTAAATGCTGATACAAAAGCAGCAGCAGCTACAACAATAACTACAACTACATATCCTAAAGCCTCATTGAGGTTGCATTTGGGTTCTCCCTAGGTGCGTTGCATAGAGCGAAGTCATAAAACTTCCGCTTTACCTTTTAGTTGTTTGCACTTGGCTTGGCTGGAGTGGAGACAACAGCCGCCTACATTTCAGCACCCCTTCTGACCTGTCCCCCCTAGGGGCACGTTGCTATTAGCAGTACATTTCATACATTTTGTAGTGAACATAAAATGTTTGTTGTTGTTGTTTGTGTAAACTGTTGACAGGCCAGCTGGTTGGCAGGCAAGCTGGATGACTGGATGGCTGGATGTCTGACTGGCAGGGGAGGCAAGCGAGTCAAATGAGCTGCAGTCGTAAAAAAGACAATTGAGCTCATATATTCTACACATTGGGACCGCGTTGACAGATCGTAAAAGGTCGTCAAGTGAAAACCCGGCCAACTAGACAGCCAGAGACAGAGCCAGAACCATAGCTACGACTACGACGACTCCCACATAAATATTAAGCCCCTGGCCAAAGGCATCGTAAAAAACACCACCAGACTCCCGACAACTCACAGACCACAAGTTCACAACAACAGCAAAATAACAAAAATAAAGAATAACAAAAAATTGATTAATCTCATTAATAAAATGCCAACCTGCATGGTGCGTGCAATCAACGCGTCTCCCCCTTTCGAATTCAGAGGTCGAGGCAATAAAAAACGCAATCGTAAAATATTAAAAAATGAGTAAAAATAGGAGACACAAAGTATATCGACAGGCAGATACCCTGGAATTCTATGCATTCAGGGCTGAACTCTATTAAATGACATTGCAATATATTGAAAGAGAGAAGTAGATTTAGCTTAACATATCAACAGATACCCTGTAATTATATACACAAGTTAATGATTGAAAAGAGAGCCTTTTGAAACTTTCTTTATTGGTAGAAATTTGACTTCCCAGCATTTTTTTCCAATTAAAGCAAATAATTTATTATTTCATTATTTTTAATATTATAATATTAAAAATATAATTTTTTTGAAATTTCAGCTGCTTCCAAATTTCAGTTTCGTTACCAAAGTTATATAACAACTTTGATTACCCCACTTCAAACTAAGTCAAGAGCATACCCCAACGCATGCAAATTAACACTACAGGGTATATAATGAGTTAAAAGCAAAAAGCCTATATGAATCGTTATGTGAGAGCAGCATTCTCTTCTCTTTTTTTTTTGCTACACAACTAGTCGCACTTAATGCGTTTTATGACCCAAGTTGGGTTAATTTTTCAGTGGGGTTCAAACTGTCAACGCGCATAAATTTTCATAAAGACAGACGCAGGCATTATTTTCATAATTTTTATTTATTTTTCGTTTCTTGCGTAATAGTTAATTAAAAAAAAAGAAATGTGTACTCATTACGAACATCTTATCAGGCAGCAATCTAGGCGAGTCTTCCTCTGCTTGCCCTAGCCCAAAACTTAAAGTTTGACTCACAAATGAGCCGCAGGGCAGAGCCAGGCCGTGAGCTGGTTCGGCTTTTTGGCAGGTGGTTAGAAAACGTTTGCTATTGGCTTGTGTTTCCATTACAAATGTTGCGGGTTTTGATAGGCAAATGTTGTCGTTTTCTATTTTCCAGTTTATGTTTGTGTTTCACTTGCCAAAGCAAATTTTCGAATTTTTGAATAAATAAACAAAAACATGTGTATTTATTGCATGTTTATCGAGTACAAAATTAGATATGTGCGTAGATAGGCAAAATTATGGCACAGTCGATCAAGGTAAATGCTTTCAAAAAACACACAACTCCAACAAAACTGCACGCCGAATCAAAATGAAAAATCGTATAAAATTTGAAGAAGAAAAAATCAAAATTTAGTTATGCGGGCTTCAGATGCCACCTAGCGATATCGAAAATATATAACATTAAGGCTAATGATTCGAGCATTGATGGCATTCGTATTAGGGCTTTAATTGAGCCATGGCCATGGAGAAAATAGTTTTATTTATATTTATATTAGATTCCCCTGCTTTTGGGCACGGCACAGATCAGGGTCTTATCTAAGAAATGGCTTTGTTTGCATAGTTCAAATAACGGCGAATAAACGAAATTAAAAGCGAGTTTTTAATTTGTGTCAGTTGGTTGGATTTTTTACCCATATAAAAATGACCCAAATACCAAGCAATTAATTTGCAAATCAATTTAGATTAGAATACAATAAATCATTGCTTCAGATTCTAATGAGCAGCCAGATGGAATAAAGTATATTTAAACATTAATGTCATAGCATTTTCTATCAAATGATTCCTGCTTCATTGATATTAAAAATCTATTTCTTTCTTTTATTAAGGCTTGAATTTGAGCAACTCTAAAATATCTCCAGCTACATATTAGTATGTAATGAACAATTTAAAAGTCCATAAGCTGGTAAGCATTATTTTTGTAAGATCTATTGGATAAGCAGCTCAGGCTTAGAGTAAAATAGTTTTATTAATATTTTATCAAAAATTTCGCTTTGTTCTTTGAAATCGAGCAACGCCTTAAACCTGAAATATATTTGAATATTGCAGCCTACTCTGATGAATGAAATCAAAAAAGATGATTTTTATTCGATATTTATTGGCTGGCCGACACAAAAACTAAAGCAGAATTCCATTAGCTTAGTTAACGTCTATTATTAGCCCGAGTGAACAATGGGTCAAGTTGTTGACCACAACTATGTGATAGGCTTGTAAAGGAGGCTCTATCAAAAAGCCATAAGCTCTTCGATTAAACAAAATAGCCGCAACTCTTGGCCTTTGCCTGCAGCATTTTTGGATTTTATTTGTTGTTGTTCGTATCTGCCATATCAATCAATAGTCAAGAGTTTGGTGGCACCCAAGATGCTTATCGCTGAGATAATAAATTTCCCTATGGGGGTGTACCGCGCGCCATCTCCGTGCGCTCCCACCCACCCATGGCTGCGGTCATTTAATTTTAAACGCTTCGGCTACGCGTGCTGATTTTATAACTTATCTTGGCATGTCATTTTTAACGTTTTATGTGGCTTATGAAATCAGAAACTTTTTGTTGCTTTGATCGACAACTACAACAACAGCAGCATCTTTATAGGATTCCCATAAAATGACCGAAAAAATTATTTTTCGTTGGTCAAGTTAATTTGTAACTTGAGTTGCCTCTGCGATAAGATCTACCAAACGCTTATGACAGAGACACACAAAAAGCCAGACCGAAAAAAATGAGCATAAGATATATAAATAAAAAAAACAAGTTTCATTGGCGGATTTGCCATATTACTCAATGGACTTCATGTGGCTCATAGTTTCTATTGATGGACAGTTTTTTTTCTTGCTTGACAGCCAAGGCTCGAGTTGACTTCAAAAGTGGTTCTGAGCGCTGCTTCTGATTAATACACTGAACAAAATTGTGATGAATAATGGGCGGTGGTTAAGTTCTTTACTTTTCTTGATACAAAACTGGGAGAAATTAAGAAATTAAGTTAAGCCTACTTTTCGCATTTGAATTGCTTTAAATCACAAGTTTCGGAACGTGTTTCTATCTCTTTTAATTCCCAATATATAAAACATTTCTCTTAATAAAGTACAAGTTAAAAGTATTACTTAAGTCTATGTTCTATTGAGATTTTCTTTAAATTTCTTTGTCTTGAGTTGACGTCTTTTTACAGCCCAAATACTAAGCCTTAAATCTTTCAATCTTGCCACACACATACTAAAAAACTCTCGCTCTCTCTCACATACACATACAGCTAGAGGCAGACATAAGCCATGCCTGCTCCACTTTTTATGAGCGCCATAAAGTTAGTTCAGGCCATATAAACATTTATGGCTTTTATTTAAATAAAAATAAGCATAGTTAAACATTTTGGCTGGCTCTGCTTACAGTGTGGTTGCATGCAAAATTAGCCCAGCTCCACTTATAATAGCTAATTATGTGGTTATAGTTTTATGCATTTTTAATACAAAGCTCATATAACAAAGTCACCTAGCCCGAGTGCCACATAAAATGTCGCTGATTAGCGGAGAGGCACGTCGAGTTGATGTTGCCCATAAACCATTTTATTGTTTAATAAAATTTATTAATAAATTTTCGGTACCTAACGGGGCATCGGTCGTTGTCACACGCTTCAAACGCAAATCAGAGTTTTAATAAACATGCAGTTTACGAGTCGTTTCTACGTTTTCTTCCGTTCGGCTGTGGATTTTGGGTCAGCCAAGGGTTAAACCCGTTCCTATACAACAACAAATTAACACTTTATAAAGTGCAGCCCCAGGCAAAGAACAACAACAACAACAAAAAGAGCTTTAGGAAAACTTTTTTTCAGCTGCATGTAAATAGGCAGACCCGAAATTTGAGTAAGCAAAGCAAATGAAGTAGAAACGAGCTCAACAAAAAAAAACACGTGATAATATAAGAGAAATAAATAAATGAAACAAAAAAACACAGAATGCCCCGAAAATGTTAATTACTTCCTTGTTTACATAAAATGGAGTGCCTGCACACACACGTGTGTGTCTGTGCGTGTGTGTGTGAGAAAGTTTCGGCTATAGACGTTTAGGGTAATCTGCTACCAGAGGCAAAGCTGCAGACATGGGCTGTAGTTGGAGAAAGGGTGTAGAGATCTTTAATGCGTAGATGTTACTTTATAAGAAGAAACGTAAATAAATGCTTCTGTGTATGTTATCGTTCAGAGATTTTTCAAACGTAGATAGATGTTACTTTATGAGTTATATTTAAGAATTGTAAATAAAAAATAAAAAAAAAATATTTCAAATAAATGTAGACTATATTAACTCTATTTAAGCTAGTAGCTAACTCTTAAATGCTGTAACATTACCTCTGTGAGAACCAATCTAATAGGACCTTATCTTGAGTTAATGTTGTCTGCTGATGAGCTTAAATATTTGTGATTAGGTTAGAAACATATTGAAAAACTTACAGTTAAGAGCTTTACTATTTATTTAGAGTTTAACAATTTAGATGCACAAACATCAGCTCAATATATAACATTGAAATATACAAAAAAAAAATTTATGTTAAGCTTTGATGTTCATAAATTGATGAATATATAAACGATTGATGAAAAATAATTAATTAATAACACATATATTTAAATAAGAAGATATATACTTAATTAATAAAATATATAATAATTAATAAAATTACTTATTAATTTTAAGACAGAAAATATATTTATCATACTCATATTATAATCATATATTTATTTATCATCTTCAAATTACGAATAGCTCTAAGGCCTACTGCTTTTGGTAGAGATTTCAAAACTTACACCCCCTTGTAAAATTATATAAAGAAGTCGAAATTATCTAATGTTTGTAGAGGTATTATTAATGAATATCTTGCATGGTTAGCTGGCAATAGATGTACATATATCAAGTTTTTTAACTAGAAAAGTAAATTTATATTTATATTTCTATATATATATATAGGCCATCTAGTAATTAGAAACATGCTCAAACAAGTAGAGTATAGAGCAAAAGCTGTGCTCATAAAATCTGTTTGTTAATTCAAGTAAATGTGTAAACGCAAATCAACTTCAACTCTTTTGGCTGATGGTGTTGATTACAGACGATTACAAAGCACTTGACTATACACACGAGTAGTTCTTCAGCGCACTGGGACATGCACACATGCCCCTCTCTTTGTCTCTATCTACCACTCTCTCTCTCTTTCTTCTTATTCGTTCTCGTGCTTACTCCTTTTAGAGCTGTGCGTCTATCTGTCTGCATTTGCTTAGACGCAGGGCCAACATGTAAGTCCTATCATTAAACTTTAGCAAAAGTCAAACAAAATTAACAAACCAGTCGAGAGAGAGACAGAGAGAGTCAGCGAGAGGGTGGCAAACAAGTGAGAAAGAGAGAGAGAGAGTGTGTGTGTGAGAGGGAAGTAAAGACTGATTCAAGCTGCTTGGGGCCACTTGACGCTAAGTAAACCGAATTAAAAGGCACACACACACAGGCAGCGAGAGCACTCGTTGCTGCTTTGAAGTTTTTAAGTCTTTAAGACCAGCTGACCAGCTAAAGGACATGGCTGTGCATCGCATTGACTGCTTATTGGACTGGACATACGCTCCGTTGGTCCGTTGGTGTGTTGGTCTCTTGGTCTCTTGGTCGCTTGGTCAGTAGTAAAGATTATCGATCGTTGGCTTTTTCAATTGAATTGTCTTCAATCTGATTGCAAGTCGCAGCCATGTTTCTAATATACCCCATCTTGCCAACCATCGTGCTCCCACACACTGCCAACTCTGTCGCACACATGACCTCGTTGTGCGTGCGTGTCCTGTCTTGTCCTGGGCAGGTTCTCACTTTGCTTTGTTTGCGTTTTATTCTTTAGTTTTTCTTCTGCTGCCTTTTCCTTCTTTATTTTTTTGGGCTGCATTCAACTTGGGGTGCCTCAACACTTGCTCAACGAAATTTAATAAGCAAAAGGACATGCTTTGGTGTCGTCCTCGTCGCCCTCAGCCTGTGCATTGCGTGTAAGACGTCCATCAAGTGAAGCAGCCGGCTCATTAAACTTGCCTTTTTTTCTTCCCCTCTCGCTGTCTGCTCGTGTGGAGCTGTGCATGTGAAGCTGCTAGGGGCTTGACTTTAAAGGGCTACAAACCATGTCCTAAACTTATTGATTTCCAATACTTTTTTGTCGAGCAGGAAACTGGTTTTTGCATTTAACAAAGAGCCAAAATTGCAAAGTTCAAGTTTCATAATTTGCGAACGAAGAAAAAATTTAAACGCTTTTGGCAAAAGGTGCTAGAGTAAGGTGATCCACAGATTGAAGCTTAATGAATCTGAAATTTTGAAACAGCTAAAATTACCTGAAAAGTGAAAAAATTAATTATTTTTTTAAATGTGTGTTTTGGTTCTTAGCTTTAGGCCATTGAATAGAGTCGCTTTGACTGAGTGAGTATACTTGATTGATACAGTTGATTGACTGATAAATTGGGTAAAAATCTTCAGCTTAAAATATGTATTTTACATTATATATTTTAGTAGAGCAAAGAATTTCTTTGATTAGCTCGGTGAATAGGATTTCCTAGATGCTTGGAGCTCAGGTTTTACAGATTTCAAAAACTGTAGAAAATCTTTGAATTATTTCAATTATTTTACATTTTCTCTAATAATGAATTGATTTATTTTTCAATTTTTTTGTATTTATTTATTTTAATTTACAGGATGGGGCACTTGAACGGTCAGTTATCTATACAAACTGTTGCTAAATGATAATTCAGAGTATAGTTTAAAAAAGTGTAAAAGAATTTGAAGAAAAAACTAATGCAAACAAGCGTACTAGTCTGATTGCACTGATTGCATTATATTGATGAAAGCCACTTAAAATATCGGAAGTGGATGCAATCTGAAAGTGACTCTTTAACCTTCTTGCCTTAACTTTGTATTATGTAATTTAGATTCGACTGCCTTTTCTCCAAAAAAAAAAATCCAATAATTCCATTTGCGCACAGGTAAAAATAGTCTTCGACTCCATGTGCATGTCTAATTATAATCTATCCAGAGATAATTGCTTGGTATAAATAAAAGAAGCGCTATGAAGTGTATGTGTATGTGTGAGTGCATATATCTAGCTACAATTAACAGCACTCATACATATTTCAGTGACAACAACTCGACTTGTTTCAAGTAGTTTACCCAAATTGAATCCAGCCAATTGAGACTCTCAGCTTAACCAAAACCCTTAGCCTAAGCAGTTCGCTCTGGCTCTGTCGCTGTCGCTGTCTCTGTTGGCCAACTCTGCTAAGCTGAGCCAATTTAATAAGCTGCCAAAGGGCCGCATATAAACGCAAATGTGACAAGTGCCAACAGGCAAGCAGGCCATAATAAACATATATACATATACACCGATGTGTATATATAAACCTATATCTACATGCCTATGTACACATGTGTTTGAGTGTGTCTTCATCTGTGCGTGTGTGTGTGTGTTTTGTCATAATTTCACGTCCATTGTCAGCATTTATTCAGCGTCGCATTCAACATGGCGCACAGCACAAATGTCGCAGGACGAGCATAGTCCTCGGCCTGCCTTTCGTTTGCCTTGCCTCATTGTTGTTGTTGTAGTTGTTGCCTCCGCCCTCGTCGTAATTATTTGTTTTGGCTTGCTGGGTTCATTTACTCCATGGAAAAAAGTAAAAGAAAACCCCTAAAGAAGCGAGCGACACACAAAATCTGCATGGCCCCGTGGCAAGGGTTTTCGCCGCTCTGTGGCATGCCCCACACACCAAACACACACACACAGAGAGAGGCATACACATGTATGTTTGCGTTTTGCGTTTGTGTTTATGCACATGTGTTTTAATTTTTGTTTGTTGTTTTTTACAGCAACAACAACAAAAACAACAACAGCGAGGACAACAACGACAACGACAACGAACAACAACAGGCACAATAAAAACTGTTACACTTTTGTCGCTGTTGTCTTTTGCGTGGGCTCAAACAATTACAAATTATGGCTCAGTGTTCGCTTAGGAGCTTCCTATGGGCTCTGCTTCCTCCTCTACTTCGGCCTTTGCCCCGTTTCGGGTTACCTTTTTAATTGTTTTTTCCTGCTGTTGTTGTTGTTGTCATTCTTGTTGGTGTTGTTGTTGCTGCTAAGTGTCAGCTTTGTTGATTTTAAGTATGCCAAAGGTTTTCAAGTGTAGCTGCGGCCTCAGCAGGTCAAAATTGAATGCGCGCACAGAAGCACATTTACTTAGGCAACTGAACTGATCAAAGTCCTTAGAAATTCTTGAGGTACACGAGGCTTTCTTTACATTTTATCATTCTTTTACACGAAATGGCCTTTAAGTCAGTGAAAATAGGTTTTTGGGTCTTGAAAACGTTAATGTAAGAACTATATTGATATTGATATTTATATTTATAATATTTCTCTACATTTGGTTCATTCGGTTTATGTAAAGTGCAGCACTACTATTTTTTTGAACAATGCTGTATCTAACTGCTATTCAATATTATGGATAATATAAATATAAATAATATAATAATGAATACATCAAAGCTTATAATAAGTTCAATTACTGTCGTTTATATATTTACTATATATATATATATTTTTTTTTAAATATTATATATTTTATAATAGTCCAACATTTGTTTACTTTTAATTTTCTTAAGTCATTAAGTGTTATTGTTTTATTCAATTTTATTTGATTGATGTTTGAATTATTTCATTTATTTTACATTTTCTCAAACAAATAGTTGAATTGATTTATTTTTCAATTTGTTTGTATTTATTTATTTTAATTTACAGGATGGGGCACTTGAACGGTCAGTTATCTATACAAACTGTTGTTAAATGATAATTCAGAGTATAGTTTTAAAAAGTGTAAAAGAAGGTGAAGAAAAACTAATGCAAGCAAGCGTACTAGTCTGATTGCATTATATTGATGAAAGCCACTTTTTATGAGAAGGCCAAGATGCTACCAAGACAGCTTCGAGCAATTTGAAATTCGATTTTTTATCTTGTCATGCACATAGTCTAGTAATGAATAAAAAGCTTATATTAAGTTCAATTACTGTCGTTTATATATTTACCATATATATATATATATTTTTTTAAATAATATATATTTTATAATAGTCCAACATTTGTTTACTTTTAATTTTCTTAAGTCATTAAGTGTTATTGTTTTATTCAATTTTATTTGATTGATGTTTGAATTATTTCATTTATTTTACATTTTCTCAAACAAATAGTTGAATTGATTTATTTTTCAATTTGTTTGTATTTATTTATTTTAATTTACAGGATGGGGCACTTGAACGGTCAGTTATCTATACAAACTGTTGTTAAATGATAATTCAGAGTATAGTTTTAAAAAGTGTAAAAGAAGGTGAAGAAAAACTAATGCAAGCAAGCGTACTAGTCTGATTGCATTATATTGATGAAAGCCACTTTTTATGAGAAGGCCAAGATGCTACCAAGACAGCTTCGAGCAATTTGAAATTCGATTTTTTACCTTGTCATGCTCATAGTCTAGTAATGAATAAAAAGCTTATATTAAGTTCAATTACTGTCGTTTATATATTTACTATATATATATATATTTTTTTTTAAATATTATATATTTTATAATAGTCCAACATTTGTTTACTTTTAATTTCCTTAAGTCATTAAGTGTTATTGTTTTATTCAATTTTATTTGATTGATGTTTGAATTATTTCATTTATTTTACATTTTCTCAAACAAATAGTTGAATTGATTTATTTTTCAATTTTTTGTATTTGATTATTTTAATTTACAGGATGGGGCACTTGAACGGTCAGTTATCTATACAAACTGTTGCTAAATGATAATTCTGAGTATAGTTTAAAAAAGTGTAAAAGAATTTGAAGAAAAAACTAATGCAAGCAAGCGTACTAGTCTGATTGCATTATATTGATGAAAGCCACTTTCTATGAGAAGGCCTAGATGCTACCAAGACAGCTTCGAGCAATTTGAAATTCGATTTTTTATCTTGTCATGCACATAGTCTAGTAATGAATAAAAAGCTTATATTAAGTTCAATTACTGTCGTTTATATATTTACCATATATATATATATATTTTTTTAAATAATATATATTTTATAATAGTCCAACATTTGTTTACTTTTAATTTTCTTAAGTCATTAAGTGTTATTGTTTTATTCAATTTTATTTGATTGATGTTTGAATTATTTCATTTATTTTACATTTTCTCAAACAAATAGTTGAATTGATTTATTTTTCAATTTGTTTGTATTTATTTATTTTAATTTACAGGATGGGGCACTTGAACGGTCAGTTATCTATACAAACTGTTGTTAAATGATAATTCAGAGTATAGTTTTAAAAAGTGTAAAAGAAGGTGAAGAAAAACTAATGCAAGCAAGCGTACTAGTCTGATTGCATTATATTGATGAAAGCCACTTTTTATGAGAAGGCCAAGATGCTACCAAGACAGCTTCGAGCAATTTGAAATTAGATTTTTTACCTTGTCATGCTCATAGTCTAGTAATGAATAAAAAGCTTATATTAAGTTCAATTACTGTCGTTTATATATTTACTATATATATATATATATATATATTTTTAAATAATATATATTTTATAATAGTCCAACATTTGTTTACTTTCAATTTCCTTAAGTCATTAAGTGTATTGTTTTATTTAATTTTATTTGATTGTTTGATTTATAGTTATTTAATTATTTAATCGAAGTTAAATAATTGTTCACCGTTTCTAGCACAACTCACCACTAGTTAATCCGACAGTTGCTGTAAATTACTAATTAACATACTTCCCTTATTTTTAAGGCCATCAGAAATGTTTGCATAATTAAAGTAAGCTTATCAATAAAAATAAATAAAAGGAAATTTGTATTTAATGTGAAATCCCACGCGCAAATTTCAATCAGCGCGAGAAAATGTCAAGAGAGACATATGGACAGGGAGACGGAAGCCGTTACAGTGAACTACTCACCTTCTGTGCCGTTGTTTATGTGCCTAATGGCAAAACTGAAGGCTGAGAACTGAAAACTGAAAACTGTGTCGTGCGCATATAGCAAATAAATACATTTACATGTATATATATATATATATACGTATATACAAGTGCTGTATACATAAAGCTGTGCAGTTACCAAGGGAGCCAGCGTTTATTATACAGATTTATTTGCCTATTTCTGTGCGCGGAACGTGACAAAAAGCTCGTTTTACTATATATGATAAAAGTACATAAAAAACAGAAAATGCCCAGCAGCAACAATTTGAACATACATAATATATATATATATATTTATATATATACATAGATATTTATCTATATATGTGAATGAAAAGTCAGACTGAAGTAAATGTTTATGCAAAATGTTTTGGCCCACATTTTGTGTAGACATTTGACATCCGAAATTCCATCTTCTACTTTTTTCCTGTCTCTCTGTGTGTGTGAGTGTGTCAAAGCAAACCTTTTTTATTACATTTAAATAATTTGATTGCAAGTGCTGACAGGGTCCGGTCGAAGCGTTTAAACTGAAAACCTTTTTATTGTTATTATACGCTTTCGTTATTTTTTCTCGCTTTTCTCCTCTTTTTTTTGCAACAGTTTTCAATTCAATTTAATTCACTTTGCGCTCTGTGTGGGCCTCAGATACATTTGCTACAGATACATTTTCTTATTTAATTTTTTTCCTTGCCTCCTCTGCTCGTGTACTCGGTTTTATTTCTTGCAGCATAAAAATTTATTATCATAATAAGCCGGCGAGCCGAACAGGCCAAGCTTCCCATATGAGAAATATATATATATGTATATAAATATATATAGATATATATTTGGTTCTTTTCTCTTTTGTTGTTGTTTTGCTGCAACCCTCAAATGTTTTTTATGTCTGTTGTTTTCTTTTTTGTTTTGATGGAAATTCGATATTTGCAACACGTATTGAATTTTGATCAGTTGCCTAGTAAGTAATATACCCTTACACATACATATATATTGTACAATATTTTTTGCACTTTTTTGTTGTTTTCTTGCCAACATTGATTTAAATTGCGTGAAACTAATTCGGTCGCTATTGATTTTGTGTGCCAAGCGAATGTAGCGCAACTGAGCAGCAGATGCGTATCTGCAAACAATTAAGAAAATTGTTAAATGAATTTTACGTAAAGAACAACAACGAAATTCCGCAGCTCCACACAAAGAGAAGCTTCCTTCAACTGCCAGCACAGTAGCTGCTCACGTCCTCTACCATTTGTATCTAGATACGCGCATTTATAGCTACGTTCAGTGGAGGGTTCCACAGCCTGCGTGAGTGTCTGGGGCTCATGCATGCGCTGCTTCTTTGTAGGTTTTTGTGTGTAATTCTATTAGTTGTTGCAAGTTTGTTGTGTGTTGTAGAGTGTGTGTGTGTGTGTGTGTGTGTATGAGTGTGGCACGGCTCGGCTCTCTTTTGACGCAAACAGCCAGCGACAAACCTCAATGAAAGCAAATTAAAAAACTTTTGCCAAGCGCAGAAGAGCAAGCGGGCTTCCCATTGAGTTAACAAACGCACGAACACCGGTAGCTGTCCCCTCTTTTACTATTTATTTCAAGAATCGTTTTGTTAACCTGCAAAACGAGTGAAACTGTTTCATTTTTTTCTTTTTGCTCTAGCCTTATTTTTTAGCAAAAGTAGTCGTTGCTGTAAAGTCGAACTCAGAGAGAGGGGCAGACAGCTAGCAAAGCTGTAATCGTAATTAATTACTTAATAAAATTCTTTGAGTTACAATTTTAAATATATATTTCTATATAATTAGAAAAAATTATTTCAATCTCTGCACAGAAAATTTGTTTAGTCATTTTTTGGACTTAAAATTAAATATTTGTCATAATCAATATAAACTAATACAAAGGGACATACTTACTTGATAACAGAGGCTGAGCTTGGGAATATACTATATAATTATTATTATTATATTATCTTAACAATATTTATATAAATATAATTTATAAAAATATTGAAATTTTATTATATTTAATATAAATTTAAATATTTACATTTTATTTATTTATTTATTTATTTTAATATGTTCGACAACTATATTTTGATCCTGAAACCATTTCGTAAACGCTTGTAAATGCAAACAAGCAACAAAACTTACTTCAGCGAACTTTAAGATATGCTTTCTGAAGGCTCAGTGAATGCATCCACCTTTCTTCAAGTTGAGTAAATTTAGCATTTACATTGAGCAATCAAACAACATTATGTCTTGCTTTATTTAGAAACTACATTGATGACATTCTATATGGAATAACAAGTGTACGTTGTTCTAAGCACATAATGGAGGCATATGCAATCAGCTGATCGCATTGTCCAATTGATTTATAATTGCTGCAATAAAAATTCAAGTCACAATCTCAAATGTTGCTTTGCTTTTTATAAAGAACTGAATCAGAATTTTATAATGTTTTGTACTATTTCTAGTCACTCGGCCAGCTAAAGACGAATCTTGATCATTGCTATATTGTAACAGCTTTTAACTATCAGAGATTCTCTGCATCATTTGAGCAGATTTCTTTTGCAGTTCAAGCTACAATTTACGTTTTTTTAATATTTTGCCACAACCAAAGGTAAGTAATTTTGTTTTTAAGTATGTTTTCCACGTTAGTGGGTTTCTACTGTGCCGCCAACTTGTGCACATCAAAAGTAGCGCCTACTGCTTACTTACTCAGCTCTTTTTCACTTTGGTAGCACTCGAGAGGCTGAGCTTGGCATAAATGCCAAAAACCCATCATAGAGAATGTGTCTAAGCGACTATATGAGTTGTGTGTGCGTGTGCGTGTGTGTGTGAGTGTGTGTATTTGCTACCCTTCAATTTGATGCAGAGACATGCCGTCATTTAGGCAGACAAACACTCCGCAAGCCCAACTGACTGACGGACAGACAGTCGGACCAGACCGACCCAGAGCAACAACCACTGTAGAACTATGTTGAAGAGAGTGGGGCATGGATGAATGTCTGCAATGCGAAGCGCATTTGTATTTCGGTTTCTCATATATACATATATTATATAGATATTTATATATGTATATATATTTGATAGAGCGAGGGAGAAAACAAAAAATGATTTATCACTTTGGTGCGGCGTGTATCTGAGTTACGTTTGCTCAGTTGACTTTGACAGGCCGCCGACTGCGTACAGCACAGCATCGCTGGCACCTCTCCGCTCTCCACTCTGCCATAGCCCAGCCGGCGGCAGCACCTCTGCTCTTGCTCCACATAGTTGCCGCACTGCGTGAGGATTACAAAACAGCAACTCATGTGCATGATGAATTAAATTAGCAAAAAAACTGAAATAAAAACCTGGCTGAATATTTTTAAAATACCTAGCACAACTTCATCATCGTCTATCTCAATGCCCATTATGAAAATGTGTAAATAAAAACTCGCCATGTTTTTTCCATGATTACAAAAGCCTTTCACAAGCCCTCAAACCTGCCCCAACATTAAATGGTACAAGCCAAAGAGATATAGGTAAATATTATATGGAGCTCGTTTTTAATAAATATATATCAATATATATAATATATATATATACATATATAGATATATATTCTGTAAAATGTAGATAGAAAATTAAGTTTTATTTATTTAATTTCATCGAAAATCTGGAATGAATTGCGCAGAGTTAAAGTGTCTGCTGCAGACAATTTGCATTCTTTTTTCTGCACAATATTTTTTAAATACTTACCAAAACCAAAATAGCTGAAAATAGAGTTTATAGTTCAGTCCCGCATCCCCTTCAACCCACTAAAATAAATGCAATTTGTTGTTAGTTTTTAAAAAAGGTTTTTCATTTCATTTTTCTTTTTGCATTTCTTCGCTTGCGAAACAGAAAAATATCTTTGTTTTGTCGTACATAGATGTATATAATAGTTACATATATATATAATATATATCAATTATATATATGTATATATATAATGTATATCAATATATAAATAGTTATTCACAAGAATTTGAATTATCCATAGAGTACATTATGTAAGAGTGGCGTTAAATCATAGCTTAAAACGTAGCATTTTAATCATATATTATTTAATATAATACAAAATAAAAAATAAATAACAGTTTTGGGCTTTCATACTGGTACAAGTGTTTGCTTCTCCTCTCTAACTACCTATCTCTCTCTCTCCCTCTCTCTTTCGGTCTCTATCTAACTAACATCTGCTAGCTCTTTCTAATGTATTTTTGTTTATATGCTGCTTAGTTTGAAACTGTTTTGCTAAAAGTTGTATGACGAGTAGGCGAGTTTACGATCCAAAATATGACATATACATATATATATATATAAGTACTTATATTTTCCTTATTATTTCTTATATTTTTCTTTTACTGTGTTGCTTTGAAATAAATGCTCTTAAGTGTTGGTATTTCTTTTGTCGTACTTTCTATAGGCAGTTGTTAAACATTTACTCCTGTGTGTGAGTGTCTGTGTGTGTGTGTATAAAGTTTATCTCATATAGTTTATATATATAATATCAGTTAGTATCTATTTTCTTTAGTTTTTTACAGTCATATATATATTTAGCATATATTTTAGTATATTTTGTATTTATATTGTGTATACGCCATGTAGTTGTATCTTTGCAAAAGTTTAACCCATTTATTACTCATCTATTCGAATTATTATTATGATTTAAGTATCAGTATTATTATTAGAATATTTTGGTAAGCGTAAGTTTTTAAAATGAGCTTTACTGCATAGTTTATATGTTGTTTGCTAGCTAATTGTTCAATGCGATTTCTTTTTTTTTTATCTTTACACAAATTTCAAACTTTCTGCTTGTGTGTGAGTTAATTGTAGGAGACTACGTATCTGCAGTGGCGTTTACTTAGATTTACGCATATATATTTAGGTATATATAACTATTTTAGGCATATCCAGTGTGTTTATTTTGCTTATATACAAGGATTTACGCTTTTAGAAGGGAGCAGAGACTGCAGAGCAGAGCGAAGAGAAATTCTAATTATTTTTATGTATAGTTAAGCTATAGAAAATAGATGTGGAAACCTTTTTCTCAGTCAGAAGAAGCTAAACGACAATTAAGAGAAGCTTAAAGTAAAGGAAATTGTGTAAAGATTTCAAGGAAATTATAGTTTAGATAGCAATAAAAAATGCATTGTTTTTAAATTTCAAAAACATTCAAAGCAAAGGGAATAGTTGAGTTGAGTTGAAAATAGCTAAGTAAATTATGAAGCAATAGCTTACACAAATATCTCACACTTGCTACATAGTTTCGGATACGAAATCAGTTAAGTTGACGGCTCAGTTCATAAATCTAAATCTCGTTCTTGTTATTTGTTGCTCTAACTGATTAAAAGCACATTAAAAAGTTAGTGCTGGCAAATGCACTAAACGCATTTGGCAGCTCAAAAGGGAAAATGAACGAATGAATGAATGAAAAGTTTTCTACAGCTCGACAAAGCTGCAACTTTTGGGGGCACAAACTTGACTCTAGCTCGCAAACACAACTCCAACTTGACATTGCCTCAGCCTCAGTCTCAGCCTCAGCCTCAGCTTCAGCCCGCCTGCCTCGGCGCAATACATGCAACACATGCGTCTTCTTACTCTTACATAAACACACAACGAGAATACAAACAAATGCGAGTGCAACTGTATTTTGTATCTTTGTATCTTGCAGCTTGTATCTGTTGGTCGTGTGCGTGTGTGTGTTTAATGTACTTGGATTTATGTTTATACAGTGCACTAAAATGACTTTACACTGGGTAAACAAAATATTTGTTACGCTGCGCGCATTTCCTGAATGGAAACAGGGGCCGGGCAGGGCGGGGCGAGGCGGTGCGGGGTGGGGCGTGGCTGGGCTTTGCTATTGTGTGTGTTTTTCTTTGGGTTTTGTATAACTGCAAAATTTTGGACTCTCGACAGAATTTATAATTTACGTTAGCTGCCCCCACTATCTCTCTCTCTCTCTCTCTCTCTCTCTCCCTTTCTTATGCACCCTTTGCTGTGTCTCTCTCCCTCTCCCTCTCCCTCTCCCTCTGCCTCTCTCGTCTCTCTTAATTTTAGCTCGCACATATTTTAGTAATTAAAATCATGCACCAGGAACCAGTCCCTATAGAAATCACTGTCACTCTGTCCAACTGCTGGACAGGCATGCACCTCTCCCTCGCTTCCTCTGTCTGTCTGTCCGAATCTCTCCTTATACCAGATACGCCTGCACATGTGGACCTTGTTGTTGACCACTCGCCTGCTGCTGCTGCTGCTGCTGCTGCTGTTGAGCATTGGACTTGACCGCTGCGCTGGGATTCAGCGTGCCCGCATGTGCCGTTTGCAGCTGCTGCTTGGGCTGTGGCCGCCAGGTCTGAGCGCGCTGCTGTGCTGGCTCGGCACTTGCTGCGCCAGCTGCAGCTGGCATCATCAGCATGTGCTGCTCGTTGTCCAGCGTGGAGTAGTCCGAATCGATGCTGGAGTAGATGTGCTCCGAGGGCGGACGCATGCCATGGTGCTGATAGTACTGGGCATGCAGATGATGCGGTCCGCCCGGATTGACGCCCACCCCTTCGACGCGTTCGCCGCGGCGCTGCGGTCGTGGACTGGGCGTGGCTGTCGTAGCCGTTGAATAGTTTTGCTCAGCTGCAGCGGCTGCCACAGATGCGGCGGCAGCTGCCGCTTCCGCTGGTCCGCAATAGGCTGGCGGCGGCGCCTGGCGATAGAGCAGACCCGGACTGGCCGGCTGCTTGATGCGCTCATGGTTGTGGTCGAGCGTGTAGTTGTTGCCCCGATAGGTTGGATAGTCCACGGGCAGCGCATAGCGCAGCTTCTCCCAGAAGTGGCGATCGGTGCGTCGTATGCGATGCACCGCCGAAGTCTTCAGATATGGTAGCAGCTCGATGTCGCTCTCCGCCTCGAAGGCCACCTCCGGCTCCTCGATGATGACCAGCTTCTGTGGCCTGCCCCTGAGTGCGTCGTGCAGCGATCTGCGCAGCTCACACCTGGACCACTCCGTTTGCAGGAAATTGCGCGTCAGCAGAATGACAACGCGCCGCGACACGCGACTCGCCTCCAGCAGCTGGTAGTGTGTGGCATCGTGTGCCAGGTCGCGATGCTGCAGACAGACACGCAAAGCCGGTCGCCCCGTTTCCAGCTCGCTGGCCAAGTGCTGGCAGACGAACTCCGAGTCCTTGGCCGAGTGCAGCAGCAGAGCATCGTACAGCTTCTCGGACTCCTCGCAACGCGGCCCAAACACACGCACGCCATAGTGAGCGAACAGCCAAATCCTGAGCGACTCCCGGAAGACGAACACAATGATGATGACGATGAGCAGAAAGATGAGCGCCAAGGCGGCGGCCAGCAGCGGTATATACGACTCGGGAATGCCGTGCTGCAGCATCGAGCCGCCTGAATAGTAATCGGTGCAGGCGGCGCCCGTCGAATTGAAGTCCAATTCCCGCTTCTGTGTGGCCGCCGACGAGCTGCTCTGCTCGTAGGCCGCCGTATTGGGGGCCGCCATGCAGTAGATGTCCTGGGCGTCCTGCACGATCAGCGCATTGTCGGCCACGTAGGAGGTCAGGGCCTGCAGGAACTGACAGCGGCAGCTCCACTGGTTGCGGCCCAGCGATATGGCACGCAGTCGCTGGCCGAAGTGTGTTGCATGCAGCTGCCAAATGGGCAAAGTGACCAGACGATTGCCGTCGAGGCGCAGCAGCTCCAGGGAGACCAGCGGCGCCAAGGTTCCATTCTCAATCGTGGCCAGCTGGTTGTTCTGCAGATGCAGCTCCTTCAGTGCCGAGAGCTGCTCGAACTCATAGCCGTGCAGCGTTTGCAGGCGATTGTCGGAGAGCTGCAGCAGCTGCAGCGTTGCCAGACTGGCGAACGTGCGATTCTGTATGGATGCCACCTGGCTGCCGTTCACGTACAGAGCCTTCAGGTTCTTGCGCCCGATGAAGGCGTGATTCTTGAGCACAGGAAAGTTGTTGCCGTCCAAGTAGACAATGCTCGAGTCCATGGGCACGCGACGCGGCAGCTCCATGGTCAGCTGATTGCCGCAGTCGACCACGTTGGTGGACCAGATCTGATCGTGATAGCAGGTGCAATTGTGCGGGCAGGTCATCTCGCAGTCGCAGGCGTCGAAGTCACAGCAGTGGCACAGGGCGAAGCAGTGCGATTCATAGCGGCAGAGGAAGTCCTGCGGCCGCAGCGCACTCAGCGGACGAACTGCCGCGCCTCGGGCATGCGGCATCACGCACTCAATGTTGGGCATATCCATGACACGTGGATGCTGGCGAGTGGTCAGATTATTGATGCGCTGCAGCCAGTCCATGGTGCAGTCGCACTCGAACGGATTCCCACCCAAATAGAACTCGGGCAAGGGCTTGGGCGCCAGCACCGGAGCGATTCGCAGCTGCTGCAATTGCAGCTTGCTCAGCTGATTCGCATAGAGATCGACGCGGGCCAAATTGGCTTTATCCACAAACGCGTTGGGCAGCACGTTGCCAATCAGATTGTTGTTGATGAAGAGCAGCTCAATGGTGTTCGGTATGGCCATGGGGCCGATCTCCGTGATGCGATTGTGGCTGGCGTCCAGCGTCTTGACGCGTATCTCCTCCTGCAGCTTGTAGTAGTTGCCCAGCGCCTCGATGTAGTTGCCGTGTATGTCCAGCCACTTGAGGTTCGAGGGTATGAACGCGTAGTCGAACCAGACCAGGTGATTCTCTGAGAGGTTCAGCCAGAGCAGCGAGACCAGAGTGGCAAACACTCCATTGATGTCGGAGAGGAAATTGCGATCCAGTCGTATGGCCTCCAGTTCGTAGTTCTTGTCGAAGGCTCCGCGCTCGATGCTCTGGATGCGGTTCTTGGCCAAGTTCAAGACGCTCAGGCGCGGCAGGTCCGCAAACATGCCCACCGTGATGTTGCCAATTTGATTGTCGATCAGCCGCAGGCCGGTCAGCTGGTGCAGGTTCTTGAAGCTCTGATTGTCGAAGGTGCGTATCTGGTTCTCGCCCAGGTCCAGGGTGCGCAGCATGGCCAAGTCCTGCAGGGCGCGCGGCACCTCGTTCAGCTGATTGGAGCTCAGGTCGAGCTCCTTCAAGTCCGAGCAGTTCTTAAACACGGCTGGCTCCACGACGCTGATCAGATTATTATTGAGCGTCAGCTTCGACAGCACGTAGAGGCCGTTGAAGAGCTTGTCGTCGAGCGTATGCAGGCGATTCTCGGCGAGATTCAGCGTGTGCAGGTTGTAGAGCGGCAAGAAGGCGTTGTCCTCGATGTGGCCAATCGAGTTGTTTCGCAAGTTCAGGATTTGCAGGAAGTAGAGCTCCTTGAAGGTGCGATAGTCGATGCGGGTCAGCGCGTTGTGCGCCAAATTCAGGACGATCAGCCGTATGAGACCCGCGAAGGTGGTGTTGTCCACGTGGTTGGAGGTCAGCTGGTTGCCCGACAGGTCGACCACGAGCAGCTGCTCGAGCCGATGGAACAGGCCCTTGGGCAGCTCGTAGAGCTCATTGTTTTGCAAGTGAATCTCGCGCAGCTCCTTGCTGCCCGCGAATAAGCCTTCCGGCAGCGTCTCCAAGTGGTTGTTGCTCAGATTAACGATGCGCAGCGAGGCTAAGCCGGCTAATGCCTCGCCCGACAGCTCCGATATATTATTGTGCTGCAGATTCAGATGCTGCAGGCGACGCAGACGCGAGATGCCCCAGCTTTCGGTGATGGAGCGCAGCTCATTGTGGCTAGCGTCGAGCAGTTGCAACTCGCTGCCGCTGCCACTGCCACTGCCACCGCTGCCACCACAGTTCATGTCCGCAAAGCCCAGCTGCTCCGCTGTGCGTATGCGATTGCGTGTCAGGTTGAGCGTTTGCAGATTGCCCACGGGGCACAGGAAGCCGCTGGGCAAAGCACGCAAGTTATTATCGCTCAGGTCCAGCTCCGTCAGCTGCTTCAGGCCGTTGAGCGAGTCTGGGTAGAGTTCTAGCGCCTTGGCTGGGCCCCATTCGGCATTGCGTGTGCTCAGCTTCAAGGCCTTCAATGTGCTCAGGCCCTCGAACGCATTGTTGGGCAGCTGGAGCAGCTTGCAGGACTCCAGCCGCAGCGCGTCCAGCGTCTGCAGGCGAGCGAACACAGCCACCGGCAGCTGCGACTCAAACAGATACAAATCGCTGCATTTGATGGTCAATTGGCTGCTGCCATCGGCGCCTTGTAAGTCCAGGCCCGGTTGGCGTTCGATCAAACGTAGCGAACAGTAAACGGCACTTGTGCCGTTATATGTCCAGGTGCACTGATTGCTTGGCCCGCTGTGGACCGGTGCGGGCGGGGCCGACGAGGCAGCCATTGGCTGTGCCGCCGCCAGCAGCGAGCTATAATCACTGGACAAACTGACGCTGGCGCCCAGCATGGCGCTGGCAGCGTTCTTATCACTCGCATCCTTGGGCGGCAAGGCGCCCAGGCAGCCGCCAGCGAGGAGCAGGCTGAGCAGCACAAGCAGCCGCAGCTCCATTGAATGTTCCTTGGCTTGGGATCGGGGTGGGGGATTTGTATTGCTGCCTAGTTGGCTGCGTTTTGCTGAATTTTCACGTTACTTTTTGTCGCGTTTCGCACTGTTTTCAGTTTTTAATTGAAATTGACATTTTTTATAAATTTGTTTTTCTCTTTTTTTTTTAATTTTCCACGGCACTGGTTGAATTATTCTTTAATTTCTTGTTTCATTAATTTTTAATTCACTTCACTATTTATTTTTTATTCATTTATTTCATGTTTTCGGCTTACAATTTCTCAACTCTCATTTTGAACGTTTGAAACGCTTTGCGATTTTTTTTTGTGGGTTTTTATTTGAATTTTGTGCGTGCTTCACACGTCCGTACCGTACGGCGCTCGCACTCGAACTGTTTCTTGGTTCGCCTAACCAACTGGCCGTAGACCGATAGGAAAATCCAACAGCCGAATAACTGCAAAGAAGATACAACGTGTAGTTTACGCACGCAGAGAGCGCGACAGCGAGAGAAGGAGAGAGCGAATGAGTAAAACGCGACAGTCACGAACGAAGGAGGCGCATGTGCTCGTCGGGTGGGTTTTGTTTAAGAACCGAACACAGTTAACGATAATACCAAACCGCTCTCCCATGCTTACGCTCTGGCACGCTCTCTCGTTCGCAATCTCTCCCTCTCTCATATTAGTTAAATAAATTGCCGCTGCATGGTCAAATGGCGCTAGTGTGCCACAGTAAATGAGCACAATGTGTGTTTTGAGTAAATGAGTGAAACTCACTCACTCATACTCTGAGTTACTTTTGAGCCAATTTTCCTGTTTTGGGTTTTATGAATTGAATGAGAAATAATAAAATGACCAGATATTTATATTGAAATATAGTGGGGTCTAGTGGGGTCTAGAAATAGTGGGGTCTAGAAATGTTATAGATTCATTTACATTTAAATATAATTATGATATATTAGCATTTTTAAAAATAAGTTTTCTTTC
Organism: Drosophila hydei; assembly: GCF_003285905.1. Lineage (NCBI taxonomy): Eukaryota > Metazoa > Arthropoda > Insecta > Diptera > Drosophilidae > Drosophila > Drosophila hydei. Next base: position 5,279,436 of record NW_022045656.1, read on the forward strand.
AAATATATTTTTTTAAATTAATATTTATGTTAAATTCTTATACAATATTGATTTTATAAATTCTGCATGTTGGTTTAATTTTATTGAAATTTTCAGAAATATTTTTAAAAAATTTACGAGTAGCATATTATTATTACTTTTTATTATTATAATTGAATTAAATAGTTAAATATTTTTATTTATGTTCTGATTGCCAATTACAAATTAGTTTTAAATATTTATGATGGAATAAGTATGCAATATATATTTTTAAAATTTAATTAGTTCTTTAATTTTTGTATATATTTTTTTTTTATTTTTGTTAATTTTATTTATTTTATTTTAATATATTTTTTATATTTTAAGCTGAGTTTCTATTCTTTAACTGAATCTCATCAGCTCTCGCTCTCCCTCTCTCGCCCTCTCTTCACTCCACGCTCTTTTACACAATATCACTCAACACTCGGCTCGTCTTGTCTCCCTCTCTCCCTCGCTGCTGTTGGCAAATGCATTTTCTTTTGTTTTCATTAGATTTGTTGTTGTTTTTGTTGCTGTTAGCTCACACGCGCCGCCATCAGCAGCAGCAGCAGCAGCAACAACTTTGGAGACGCATCCGTCAGATACGTTTCCTATTGAGCGAGGCAACTTCTAATTGCTGCAGCTGCACTGCTAAGGCAAAGGAGGGTAGGCAACGGCTCTGCTGCCTGGCAATTTTGTCAACGCTAAAAGATGTTTAACACATTGCCAGGATAAGGAGCGCTATATGTATATACACACATACATACATATACATATATGTATATCTACCTAGCTGCAGAGGATCGCGCACTTAAAGATACATTAGGCAATTCGCCTAGCAGCTCGAGTGCTCGAAGAGCGAGTGAAAAGTTATATTTAGAGCATTGTTTAGAAAATGCAATTGAATGTTGTGGCTATATATACATATACATATACATATATACAATTATATATGTATCTGAAGTATATTGAATTCGTATTGGTTTTTCTTTAAGGCCAAGGCCGCATATGGACACAGTATCAACTTCTCGCCTGCAAAATTATTTGCCACATTTGAAAATTTATTATTTATGCTATATATCACATCACATATACATATACATATATCTATATATGCGAAACTTTTGTTTGTATGCATCAAATTTTCCTCGAAATGCATTTATTATTCATGCCAACTTTTTCATTAACTGACAGAGCTGCCACAGCGCCGCAGCGCCCACACATGACCGGAAGATGTTTGCCCCTTGCCAGTGCTGCCTGGCCCTGCCCCAGCCTCATTTCTCAACTATTTCGTAGTCCTTGGCAGTCGTCATCGGCAACAAATCTACGAAAAGACCAAAGCCAAAGTGAATTGCCAAAAGGTAGAGGAGAGGAAGATGCCACCAGCTCTACCTGAGCCCCCTCCGTGCCCTGCCATCGGCCCCTTTCACCAAGTGCTGCGCGGTAACTAAGTTAATGTGCCTCGGCCCCCTGTCCCCTGCTCACTGCCCCAGCTGGCATCTAGTCTAAGCTTCTCTTCCTGCCCAGCTCTTGCGCTGAGTGGGTTTCCACGACAACGCAGGCGAAGACAAAGTCCCAACACATTGGCATTGTTTTCCTCTTCTTTTTTTAGCTTACTTTGTTTTTTCCACTTCTTTTTTTTTGGCTGGTGCTAAGGTGTCGGAAACTTGTTCAACTTGTTTCCATTTTACTATTTTTTCCCTCTCACATGTGCGAGTGTGTGCGTGTGTGTGAGCCTGTGTGTGTCGCCGTAAAAATAGCAACAGTGAAAAATGCTACCTCATATTTAGGCGCAGGCAGAGGCGCAGGCCCAGGCAGTAGCTGCCCCGTTTTCCTGTTCGACGTTGCTTGTTGTTTTTGTTAGTCTTGCTGCTGCTGCTGTTGCACTGCGCCGCAGGACACTTTTTTGTTATCAGCAACAACACAAAATGTAAGCCTAGTTAGCTATCAACAAGTAAGCTCTTTTAAGCGCTGCATCAACACGTTAAAGTTCAATGAGCAACTGCAAAACGAAGAACGAAGCGCAAAAGCCAATACAATGCAGTCAAGGCTTTAAAACTGAGACTCATTTGAATTGTATTTTATTTATTTGTTTTATAATTTTTTTTATTTATAAATTTTTAATTTGTTTTTAATTTTAAAATTTTGCCAAGTTAAAAACTTTTTAGGCTTAATACTTTTAATGCAATTCCTAATGAAGCCTAATGAAATTCCAGACATTGCTCTGCCTGCTCTACCTCCAGACATAGCTCTATTTTCTACATTCTGCAAATTATTTCATATAATTTTTGCCTCAAAATTTCGATACTTATTCAAGAAGTTAACAAAATATTTTAGAATTGTGTTTTAAAATAGTTCTTGCTGCTCGACGCTTCATATGAACGCTTCAAGCTGGAGATATTTGAAGTTCGAAATATGTAGACTACTGCTAGATAAAAATATTAAGTTAGAATCGAAAAGAAAATATCGTTCGCTGAAGCTCACTTACTCTACAAACTAATCAAAAATTAATTAAAATATAATCTTCATTAAGAGGCGTGGTAAATCAGTTCTCAACTGCAAAGACTTTTTACTTCATTTCTTAAATTTCCGCTTTTGTTCATTATATTATTTTTCTGGTATATTTTCATTAATATTTTATATTAATACTCTTTTAAATATTTACTATTTCATACAACAGCCAAATGACAATAGTTATAAAGCAAATCTCTGAGCAAGAGAAATATATGAAAATGTGAAAAATGAATATTTTAATATTTCTATATTTTAATCAAACACATATATTTAAATATTTGTACATAAATTAAATATAACATATTTCAGAAGCCTTACACAAATGCAGAAAAATATTAATTTAACTTAATATAAATATGTTAAATCAGTTTTTTTATTAGCCAATTATATTCTTATCTCCCTCACTTCTTGGATTCATTCTTTTAGTTTTATTTTTACTATCTCTGCCCAACCAATGTCAACCTATAAGACAGTTAAGATAGCTTCAATTATCATTTGATTATAAATATATAATTTTACATTTTATATACACACACACTTCAGGCATATACACACTATAAAGACAACGACCTCTCAACAATTATCTGCTTTGCATGTTGTGTTCTGTTGTTATCTGCGTCAAAGAGTCTCGAGTCGTAGCCCACCATGAATTATCTTATGTCTTGTAGAAGCTGCTTGTACTACAACCAAGTACAAAGAGAACTCTATGGACCAGCCAAGGGTTATCAGCTGTTGGACTGCCTATGTCTCCCTCTCTATCCCTCCCGGTGTCCCTCTCTTTCTTACTCTCTGATATGACAGCTCTTATATATGATGGTATTATATTTCAATTTATAGATCATATTTTATGGCTGTCTTATGGGCAAACAATACATTTAAATGTGCATTAAATTGAGCAATAAATTTAACAGCCGCTCGCCGTCTCACTCTCTCTCTCTCTCTCTCTCTCTCTGTCTGTGCGGCTCTGTTGCGCTTTCGCTCTCTAATTAGAGAGCCGACAATAAAATGCAACGCAGCCAAGTTTAATTAACAAAAGTGCGACAAACGTGGCGCAATTTTTCGATTAGAGGCGACATTGCGGAGCCCCCCAAAGCGATTCCGATTCCGATTCCAATTCCAATTCAATGGAGCACAGCGGCTGTATTTCAGTTTCGGTTCCATTATCAACTTCAGCCCAATTCAAAAAGGGAATTTGTCATCAAGGGAAGAGCACAAACAAAATATTGTGCAAATGGCAAAGAGGTGAAATATAAAATATGCCCGTCCGCAGCGGGCACATCAGGCCTGGCCAGAATTGTAGATGCCGCTAGTTTCACGGCCGGACACCGAATTTTGACCAAAAATTGAACTAAAAACAAATTTCAGCAGCAGCTGAAATTGACAGTCTCTCGTTTAGGCTGGGCACAGGATGCGGCTAAATGGAGCAGCCGCTGCACACTGCCACGAGTGTGAGATAAAACTCGTGTAAAAACATGTATTTGGCATATGAAGAACACGAGTCACGACTCAAAAGAAAATGTGAAAATTTCATTTTAAAAAATAGAATTGATAAAGCACCGGGAGAATGGTATATATCTATGCAAAGAAATGATAAGAAATTAAATGAATTTTGGGATAATTAATCTAAAGTATTTGTATATAAATATTAATAAGAGAATGAGCAGTAGCTAATCAAATATCGCAACTAACTACCATCTTCTTATAAGCAAGTGCTGCATTCAAATACTAGGTTAAGACTTAATGCCAGATTGCAATAGACATTATTTAGCCAGTTGATATACTCGATATCATGTGAGTTCTATGGAGGAATTAAAATGTTCATTTAAACCAAATCAAAATATAATTCAATTGAATTATTATTTTAATTTTCAGATTAAATTTTTTTTTACTTTTTATTTATATTTTATTTTCGTAATTATTTGATTTTGAGTATATTTTTTATTTTTAATTTCTATTAATTTGTATTTAATTTTTTTTTATTTTTATTTAATTTATTTATTTTCGTTTATTACATTTTAAGTATATTTTTTATATTTAATTTTATTTTTATTGTAATTGAATTTGTTTTTATTTTCATGTTAGTTTTATTTTTATTTTAATTTATTATTATTTTTATTTATTATTTTGGTTTTTTCATTATATATGTATTTATTTTTATATAATTTATTTATTTGATATTCTACATGCGTCGTTTGCTAAAAATGTATTATAACTTCTTGTACTATCAAATAATATAAACAATAAAGCTTCAAATCTTAAACTACTAATGAGTGTGAATAGTCTAATAGCTCAGCTCACAGAATCTCAGTCAGTTTAAAGCTGTAAAATCTTCGTTTAACTTACATTAAAATAATAGTTCATTAATAATAAGAAAATAAACTTGAAAAATGCTGAAACTCCACTTGATTTCCTTACCCTTTTCAATTGGAAATTCGAAGGTAAAATTCTTAAATATTCTTTCAAAACTGTTTCTGTTAACCACTGTGCGCAGCGCATTTTGAACGCTGCTGGAGCCGCAGCAAGTGTGAAGATTGCAGAACTGCTGTAGTTCTTCTTCTTCTACTTCGACCGGTGCCTATCTGCTGCTTCTTCTTCTTCGTGTTGTTGTTTATTATTATTGTTGTTGTTGTTGTAGCTGGCCATGATATAAATTGCACAGCTGAGCAGGCAGCATAATCGCATGCAATTATGCCCCACACAATCACAACGGCAAAAGTTTGCAAAACTCGCCAAGCAGGCAGGCAGGCAACCAACTCAGCTGGAAGTGCAGCAACAGGAGCAAAATCAGAAGCGGAAGATGGAGCGAAAGGTAGGGGCTGCGGGCTAACAGGTGAGTGGGTTGGGCAGCTCGCCTCGGTGAGTTGTGTTTCCATATTGGGAGAGAGAAAGAGAGCGGGCTGAACAACAATGCAACGGCCACAGTTGCAGTTTTCTTCTTCTCCTTTTTTTTTTGTTATTGTTGTTGTGCCCGGCTCTTGTTTGTTGCACAATCTTGTCTAACTTTGTTTAGCCATCGTCGTGGCCAGTAGGTTTCCTGTTGCCAGTCTCCCGCTCGCTCTTCGCACTCTTCTTGTGTTGATTTTTGCCACGTCGTCCTTGCCTGATTTTTGAGGCCTATTTTTGCGGCGAATGCGCGGCTTTCGAGCTTTGCTTAACTATATTTTGCCTGCCTTCCTTTTAGCCTCTCGATGATTGCAATTGGTTGCAGCATCTCGTCCTGTGCAGTTTTGATCTATTGATGGATTTTCTGCTCTTCTTCTGCTCCTTCTACTTCTAGCTCTTCATCTCCCAGCCTCTGGCTGTTGTCTTCAGTTGTACCGTGTGCGTCTCGCTTTGAGCAAATATTGCATTTTACGTTTTCCAATTAAACTTGAACAAGTTCTTGCTTTTTGTCTGCTCGTCACGCGTTTTCCACTCTCTCTCTCTCTCTGTGGTGTTGCTGCACAAGTGTCGAGATGTTTGAGCTGTCAGGAATGCATTTTGTATCCTTTTATAAACTGAGCAGCTTTATAACTTTAATAACCAAAGCAAGCGGACAACAAATGCTAATGAAGGATGTAGTTTCTTAGGCATTTGCAATCGATTGTTTAAAGAATAGTTGTGGCACAAATTTATCGATAGAACAGGTAAGCTGAGCAGCAAGGAATTTAAGATTAACTATGTTTCCAAAGTAGAAACTTATTGAAGGACGATTTTTAAAAGTTAATTGGAGTGTAGGCTTATGTGTTTGCGTTAAAATGAATATAAAAGCTGCCCGCAGGTATTTGTAATCGATCATTGTTATCGATAACATTGAATGTGTAATGAAAAGGGCGACAAATTGAATTTATTACTTGAAATAATTATTGAACTTTCTTAATAAAGTTAAGTTACCTTAACTAGTGGATTATTTCCATATTGAATCACATTTTATAAAAATCTGAATTCCACCGTATGCCGTTTAAAATTTTAACAATTTTTATAACTTTCATATATTCAGTAAAAAATCTCAACTTAAACAAGCTCAAATCTCAACTTAATGCTACCTTTGTGGCAGATATCTTATAATTAATATCTATAATTATTAGTTCAATGACACATAGAAATAAATCTAGGGATATCTACTAATTTGAATACATTTGTAGGTCAATGACAAATGGAAATACATATAAGAATATCCACGAATTTATATCTTTTAGCTAGATAATTGATCTTTTCGCTTATCTTGAATTTTCTTTTAGAATCTAAAACCTTGGTTATATCTTATAAAATAATTACGATCATTTATCTATTTCCAAAGATTAAAGCCCAACTAGCAGTTAACCCATTCACAGAAAACTAAGCCATCTTTCTATGAAAGCAATGGAGAGCAATAATTCTTGGAAAATTTTATGGCAGAAGCGAATCTAGTACAGCGGAAGAAGAAGAAGAAGTGAAAAACAAAATAAATAAATAATAGCAATTACATGTGAGACGGGCCGGGCTAATAAAACCGGCAGCAGCATTACATAAAACAAGCGCCTCTTGGCCAAGTTCGTGTAGCGAGCCAGGCTGAGCGCGCACTTGAGCGCGTTTATAGCACTTTAAGAGCCCCGCGGTAAATACATAAAACAAAGTTCTTGTCGAGCGACTGACAGAGTTGACTACCTCCCTAATCAACGGGAGTGTGCCTTCAATTTGGACACGTGCAAGTCTCGAGTGTTTTACAATTTTTCATTTGGCCCGAGCTGCAGAGAAATAGAGAGAGAGTTCCTAGAAAATTGTTAACAGGCGTCGAAACTAGTTTACGGTAAATGTTCTCTAACTAAAAAAGAAAAGCATAGCGACGATTAAATTACTCATCAAGAATATTTGGGAATTTTGTCATGCGTCCTCTAAGCCAGAACTGAGTATCTAATCATAATTGTGGAGAATGCCGTGCACGTACCCAGCTCGTTAATTCTCCGAACTCAAAAATCATACACAATAACCAAAATAATAAACCAAAAAAGAAAAAAAAAAACAAAACAAAAAGCCAAGACAATTAAAGCATATTTTTCCTGGTAAAACGCCACACGTAACCTTGGCTGCATTTTAATCATCCAACAGTTCTTTATATATATATATATATATATCTGTTGTATTCTTTTGCTTCAGACGAATTTCAATGGGCTGGTTGCACGTGCTGCACTGCCTGCCACATCAATCAAAAATAATTTATATGAGAGCAGAGTCGAAAAGGCAAAGTCTTAGCCACAGTCAAAGCTCGTGGCTTGGACATCTGAGATAGCGTTATGGTTATGCTTAATGGTTACAGTCATGCCTCGACTCTAAAGAACTGCCCAAAGACACGTTGATAATACTCAAAAACCAAAAAGAAAAACAAAATGCATTCCGTGGCAACTTCTCTTCACTTTTGTAGAACTTTGTGTATGCATGACAATTGCTCTTTATAATTTACGAGCTCGATTTGCTTACAAGCCTGTCCTCAATTAATTGATTTATTGAACTCCGGACTTGGACGTGTTGAATGGTGGCATTTATATATTCATCTGATGATTAAAACAAGTCCAGGTGGCAAAGGGCAAAATGCTTTATGGCCGAAGCACAACTCGAGTTGAAAAGAAACTTTTCCTTTTGAAAACTGAGAGCTAAAGTTTCTTATAGGGTAAACATATACACACATACACAATATATATACAAAATTAAATTTAAATAAAAATTATATTTTTTTAAAATTATATAAAAAATATACAACTCTTATTTTGACTGACAGTCAAAGTATGTTATATATGCAAATGCTTATATTCAATATTGTTAATATATTTTTCGTTAATCAAGAAATATTTATAAAATTTAGATTAACAATTTTTTGAATTATGTAATTTTCTAAAAATATATTGAAAGAAAATATATAGTTTGCGTTTTGATTTGAATATGTAGTCTCATGATTTTTTAAAATATTAAAATATACACTTAATAGATTTTATTAATATTGTGTAAGTTGTATAATACTCAGTTAATATTTATAAAATATTTCCCTTTTTTAAAAAATTGTTTAGTTTTCTATTTTTAAGAAATCCATTATTAAATATAATTTAAAAAAAATTAAATAAGTTACTTTATTACATAAAAATGACTTATGTTCAGTTATCAAATTGCCCTCATTTTACCATTAAACTTATTAAAATTAAGTTTCAGTTCTAACTATCTACCCAGAGAGTAGCACACTCTTCTGGGAAGTCCATTCTTTTCAATTTAAAAATCAAATTTCAAATACTTCTACGCTTTACCAAAAACTGCTTCCAGTCTAATAATAATAATAATAAGACGAAGAAATGCGAATGTTTGCTACGTGCGATTCGACTGTCACGACCTACAGATAAACATTTTCAGCGCCTTAACACATGTCAGCCAGCAGCAAAGGGTTACAATTTGGCTATGTGTGCGGAGCTTAAGTTCTTTAAATTATATTTAGTGTATTTAATTCCTTTATCTTGTGGCCGCAGAGCGCAAAATGTTGCCAGCTGCCAAAGGCACAAAGAGTTTTATTGTCTCTTATTTACAAAATATTTATGCCAAATGTCGAGCCGCATATATATACATATAGAGAGGGGGGAGAGAGAGAGGGAGGGAGATGGAGCTGTAATTAGATAGTCAAATAACTTGACGCGCAGGCCAAAAATCAATAGCAGCCACCACCGAGCCGTGAAACCGTGAGCCATCCATCAGCTGACAAAAGATGCTCGGGTACGTCCATTAAATTTGTCACCCGCGGCTAAGCTAAATGTCAAATAGTACGAACAGTCGCACTCGCACACTCGCACACACGCACACACGCACAACAATAACAGCATCAATTTGACACGTACAGGCGCTAATGATGGGAATGACCAGCCAACTGAGCGATCGAATCCTATTGACCGACCGCTCAACATGCCCACAATTGTGCCTCGACCCTGGACCTTTCCGCTCTCACTCTCTCTCTCCGTTGGGAACTTTGGGACTTCCTGCCGTTCTATAGGCGAGCTGACATTTGGAGTTGTCGCGTCTCAGCGACTGCCAATTTAATTCCCATTGACAAAATGCACAATTCTCTGCCATTCACTAACGCTAGTCCTTTCGTCCCCTCCCCATGTACCGCTGCTTTATCCTGTGTCCTGCGTACGTTTTGCCTTTTGTTCTGCCTTGTAACTGTTGTTGCCCGCCTGTAATTTCTGTAATTTCTGCTTGTGACAGCCGCCTCAACCACTTGCTATTAATTATTTTAGAAAATCGCTTGTAATAACAATATATTGTTGGTCCTAAGATGCCGCAACCCTCGCCCTCGCCCTCGCCGTCGACCTTCCCGTCTCTCTCCCTCTCCGTTCTCTGTCTGGCTAATTTTTACTTTTTCTGGTGACACAACTGTTAAATTCTACACGACAGTTAAATATTTGAGCAATTTTTGCTTTACTTTTCAACGAAATGCAATCAATGCAAATGTTTATATTGGGCTTTTCGACTGTCTGCTGCTCTACTGGGAGGGTTAACGTGACCCACGCTTCCTCTCTCTTTCCCTCCCTCTCTCTTTGGCTTGTATCTGTCAAGGTCCCAGACATGCAAAAGCAACCACTTTCAATTTTGACGGCATATCGATTTAATAAATTTGCGTGTGCGTCCCTCGCGACAATTTGATTGACAAGCCACGTCCGTCCGCCGCTCATACCCATCATCCAGCCAGCCAGCGAGCCAGTCAGTCAGTCAGTCACTCAGTGAGTCAATTGTTGGGGGTTTTCCAAAAAGTGCGCTGTTTACATTTCGAGTGTGTGCTCGGGTCAGGTCTGTCACTGTGGCTATGATACTGCTTCTTCTACTCATTTTTTCTATTTTTTCCCGCCGGCTTCGCCTGGGAAATTGGTTTAATTTTGTTACAAATGTCACTGTTTGAGGTTGGGATTGCAAAAACCCTAAAAAAAATGAAAGTGTTTGCTAACGATTCGTTTTTGCCTGCTGCCCCTGATGGACAGATAGATGGTGTTGCTGCATTTGACAAAAACCAATTGGTTCCACTTTGAATTTGAAGAGCGGAAATAAATTGATTAAGCCATAATTCTGTTCTGATTTTGAACACATTTCAAATGCTGCAGAGTTAAGAGTGAAAATTAAATGATTCGATTTAGTCACTAACTTATTTAAAGCCAGTTAGTCCAAGTTCCGTAGCTACTAAGAAGCTGCTCATGCTCAAATATTGTAATTTGAAAGTTAGCATTTAACTCTTGCCCACTGAATGTCGACTTCGATATTTAAAATGCCTTTTATAACAGCAAAATATTTAAAAATTAATTGGCAAACAGTTTAATCAAGAGAGAGAATAGAGCAGGAAAGAGGGAACAGAACAAACTCATCAGGAAGTGTAGCCTACGTTATTCAAAATAAAATTCGTATTTTATAAGCTCTAAAAATCACTAAATTATATGTTAGGGAATTTATCTCTATATTGATCTATACTTCTACTCTTTCTCGTTACAATCAGAATGAGTTTATTTTATATATTCTTCTCCTACTAGCTTAGAGGTCAAAGAACAGATTTACACCCATAAACTTTTACAATTTTATAACTAACTAAGGCTCAACAATCCATTAGAATCTAATGCATTACAGTAGGAAGCGCCCAAACATCCAATTGACAATTAAAAGTTCAATATAAACATATCTTTAAATCAGTTTGGCATGCGACAATGGCTTGTGTAGCATTATTTTGGGGTTAGTTAGATCTCAATATGTTGATGGGAGTTGCACAGAGAATTAGCTATTTCTGTGACAGCACTGGAACTAATTTGAAGATAGGTCTTGGGTCTATATATAAGACGGCGAACGTCCAGTTATCAGCAGCAGCTAGAGCAGCAACAGCAGCTGGTGGGTGCTAGGCTTGACAATTGTCGCCCCCCTTGTTTTGCGGTGCACCCCTTGGCGCAATTTACAACACTTGCTGGCAGCACACACCAGCATTATCAGTGCTGAACGATCTTGGTTTGGGTACCATAGATACGAATGGGCTGATATAAGAGAAAATAATGGACGCGTAGACAGGCGTGGCTGTTGTCTCTGTGTCTCTGTGTCTCTCTGTCGTCCGTCCTTTGTCCTCTTTCATATATAAAATGAATTTCAATTTTGAAAAATTGCCTTTCGAATGCTTGTGTGAAAAACGGAAATGCCATTTTCCCTCCACCCCCCAATCTAATGCCACTCGTCACTCGCACACTTGGCCCTTTTGTTGTTTCCTCTCCGGCTCTGAGTCGAGGAGCGTGCGCCCAAATTAGAAACCAAATGCAGAAAGCGTCAAGCGCGGGGGCGGGGGTTGACACTTTTAGTTTTGTGTTTTTCCACATTATGTGCGGGTACACGTTCGCAGTTTTTCTATGAAAAGTAACGGAACTGCCAACTGTGAACTGTGTCGACACATGGAAAAACTAAGAAACAATTGCCGCTGCCCGCTCAAGATGCACGCACACGAAATGTTGCACCGACCCCTACGAAAAAACCTTCAGAATTAACATATATTCACCTAAAGGTTTTTATTGCTAAATCCTTAATATGTGGGAAACTGTGTGCCAGTGTGCACAGTGTTTAGAATTTCGTATTTTAATTATCGGTTGCATGTCACCGCCTTTTCAATACCTTCATTACGAACGCCTACTTTTCGCTATAATTAAGCGCGCCTAAATATAAATACGTATACAGAAAACTCTACCCAGAGACCGGGTTTTAATTGCTTCCCCCAGCTGTCTATTTAAAACTATCTACCGAAAATTCAAGAGGTGTGCGCGCTGCGAGTGATAAACACAATTTTATTCAAATTACCCGGATGTTAACAATTTGCTGCGCGCCAAGTCTTTGAACAGTGCCAGCAGCCGAACCAAAGTTGATTTATGAATATAATTTGAAAACAAGGTGGCCCTAGCTCGGCTCGAACTCTCAGGGATTGCTACCAATCGGGACCATGCGAAACGCACTGCTATTGTAAAATAACCATGTCATGGGAATTCTCGAAAGACTGTACCACAGACGATTATTCTTTGAATGGAAGCTAAGCGCGAGATTAAAGGTAAAGTCTGGAAAACACCGATATATGCTGATACGATATTAAGAGGAGTCTTTTGTGGAGTATAACTTCTTAGTTGTGGAGGAGTCTTTGATATGCTTAAGTATAATGCATGCTGCGTGCTGTATGTTGTATGATGTATGATGTATGATGAATTCTGTGTGCTGTATGATATATGATATATGATGTATGATGTGCGAAATATGATGTATGATGTATGATGTATGATGTATGATGTATGATGTATGATGTATGATGTATGATTTATGATGTATGATGTATGATGTATGATTTATGATGTATGATGTATGATGTATGATTTATGATGTATGATTTATGATGTATGATGTATGATGTATGATTTATGATGTATGATGTATGCTGTATGATGTATGATGTATGATGTATGATATATTCTGTGTGATGTATGCTGTATGATGTATGATGTATGATGTATTATGTGTGCTGTATGTTATATGATATATGATGTATGATGCATGCTGTATGCTGTATGCTGTGTGCTGTACGTTGTATGCTGTATGCTGTATTCTGAATGCTGTTTGCATTTTGTTTCCTTCAAAAAGTATTTATTAATTTGATTTGTGATTGATTGTGGTTACCAAATCTTAATAGAAAGAGATTTAATGGAGTTAACAAGCGAGCTAGGAATATTATATTTTTGCACACATTTGACGACACTGCGTTGTTTCAGATATGACTCATAGTTTTCCTCCTTCAGTCCATATACCATACATCACTACGTGCAACTGCTTAAGGGCCCTGGCAGCATTTTTGCCTAGTCATTCCAACAAGCAGTCGGGTCACCATGGGCAACGGCTGCAAAGCAAATTGCAAGTCGAAGCCAGCAACGCACCCAACTGTGGATGCAAGCAACCCTTTCGACGTTGACTGAACAAAAGCCTAAAAACAAATCAACAGCAACTTTTACAATATGGCCCATTGAATGGCAGACTTTAACCCGATCCATGGGTCCACACCCCATCAAGCCACTACAGAGCATCAGATATACCCTGCTTCTTCTTCTTCTTCATCTTCATCTCTGCTGAGCTGGGGATAACTACGTACAAACAATGAACTCATAACTCAAGTGACACTTTTTAACTTGACTGCATTTCATCATGTGGCACATGAGCGCTTCTTCTTCATCGTATTCTTCTTCTTCTGCTGTCTTCATCTGCGTCTTGGACTTGAGTTGCCGCTTGCCGCTTGCCGTTTGGTTCTTGGCTTTTGTATACCCTAACTGTGGCCATTGTACCAAGTTCAGCAGATGTGTAGCCCATAGATGCTGGCCTTGTATAAATATGTTTATTAGAGTGCTAAAATATATATTTGATATTCTTGGACCAGTTATTTTCTTTAGCCGAAGAATATATTAGTTACAATCTATAAGACTTAGCTCAAATAGTAAAGCATCATCTATTAAATATATCCATTTGTCTTTATCTGTTTTATATATCTGTAAGGGTATATCCACTGCGCCATCTCTACGACAACATCTTTATCTTTCGCTTTTTTTTTCGTCTTGTTTTCAGTTTCAACAATATTCAAATTGAGTTTTCCAGTGCAGGCAACGACTGTAGTCATCCATCGTCAAAGTTTCTTTTTGTTCCTGTTGTCATTGTTGTTGTTGCTGCTGTTGTTGTTGTTGTTGCTTGTATTTGTTAGTTGATAAAAGGCCAAGCCATTATATGCATGGCCAAGCTGCACAATTTCAAGTGCCGCCTCTGTCCAGGTTCCAAGTCGAAGTCACAGTCGAAGGTGGAGTGGAGTGGGGGGCTTCACAACAAATTTCGTATGCATACGGCTGCTATGACTACCGCCTGGTGCGGGGTTTGGGCTTGTTCTTGGGTCGAACTTCAACTCCAACTACGACCCGGCCTTTCCTTTCAATTCAAAGTAGCTCAGCCCAGCTCAGCTCAACTCGAACTCTTCTCGAATCTCTTTTTTCAAATTGGAAACGCGCGCGTTCTCTGTCCTTCAAAGAATTTCTTTTCTTCGACAATTTTTGTTTTGTTTCTTTTTATTTTTTTTACACATACTACGTACAAAATTTCGTTGTCTCATGTCGCCAGGGCTTGTCAACCTGCACCTTCTTCTTCTACAGCATCTCAACCCCATTGCAAGTGCAATGAACTGCTGCGCGCTTGCAGGCTGGCGGCGTTGATTTATGTTACATCTTCTATGATGACATTGGTCCAAGAGTCCCCACCACCACCACTTCGACTCTTTGCCTTTCGATTCAGTGCAGTCGCTTGTAACCATAAGCGCAGCTCATATGTTACAAACAGAGAGAGAGAGGGGAGAGGAGCGCACACACGCACATGTGAAAATGATTTATTAGCGGTAATTGGTGTCACAATGTTCCAAAGAAAATGAAAAGGATTGCCATATCCCATTGCCCATGGCCATGACCAGCTTCTTCAGCTACAACATCCCGCATTCCCAGTGGCCCCCTCCCACTCGCAGCGTTGTTTTAATTATCTTGATTTTAAACTTATTAAAATTGACAAATGATATTCGTAGACAACATCGCGCTGCTGTCTTGCAGGAAACAGGTTGTCAATGGCTGCTTCCTAGAACTCTGTGACTCTTGATAAATCACATTGAGGTAGATTCCATTGGGGACCATCATCATCCACGGCAACAGTTCGTGGGGGATTTTCATAAGGCATTGGTCAGTGGCATTCTCAGTGCTGTCATCTGGCTGGGATGATGGAACACACCTTGTGCGCAGAACTCGTTGATCTCTCACAATACGAAGCACAACGATAACATTTGAGATTAACAAATGCCAGATTAGAATACACAATTCCAAGCTATTCAGTCACAGGTAGATCTCCATCAGAATCAGTCTATACCTTTGTGTAAAATCGTTCTATACGCTATGTTAAGGAACAGCTAAAATTGAAAATTGTTAAACAAAATGAAAAAATATTAATTTGAGATCCGTTGCAATTCCCAGTGCTTCGCCTTTCACTTTCACTGAATTTGTATTGAAATTCCGATCATAATTAATCTAATTTGAAACACTTTCGCGCTTTTGCTGCCCAACACCAAAATATTTAATACATTATACAAAGATACACGTAACGAACATTTATTGAACATTTATCAAACACCTCCGAGCACGGCTGATTTAAATGTATTATGCAAGGATAACTCTGTTTAGTGGCTGCCCATGACGGCCTTGTGCTCCTTGAGGCACATGAAGATCTTGAATGCGGTATCGCAATCGTTGGAGCCTTTAATATTTTTGCAGGCATTCACACCGGATGTGATTTCGCTCATTCTATCCTTCATTTGTGGCACGTTCTTCAAGGTGTCCAGCAGAGCGTCCGCATTTAATTGTCCATTGACTAGATGACCCTGTTTCTCCATCAGACACTTCGCATAACATTTGAGATTCTCATTGGCATTACCGTTCATGCCATTGCTCATGAACGCCTTCAGCTCGGCCTCCGTTAATTTCGTCTCGTCCATGCACTGTTTCATTAGCTGCTGGAAATTCGGATTGCACTGCAAACAGCAAACGGCAATTGGCAAATAGCAAATGAAAGCTTCAATTGAACTGGGTTTGCTACACTAAGGTTAGTAGTCGGATGAAGTTACCTGGACAGCCGATATAGCGATGACTAGCAGAGTTGCTGCACATAGGGTTGCCTTCATTTTGATCTGATCTGTTGTTACAGCTGGGACTGTTGTGGATAAACTGACGAAACTCTGCTCTGTTTTTATAGGGTCCCCTGAACAACAACTGAGTGCAATTAAGGCAATTACAGTTTTTGCAACTAGTTCACAATTTGATTACGCACAATGCATCACTTGTTTCGTAATCGAATTTCGCTATGAAATACCCTGTTTTTCACATTGGTAAAAGGTCACATACATCACATAATTGAATTTCATTCTTAAATGTTCATTAACTACAATTATCTAGACTATGCTCATCAAATAATATGCCTATGTGATGTAATTGACACTTTTAAATAATATTTAGTTTTTTTTTAACTTTTTTTTAACATACAATATATTTATATAAATATTTATATTTATATTTATATTTATATGTATGTTTATATTTATATTTATATTTATATTTATATTTATATTTATATTTATATTTATATTTATATTTATATTATATTTATATTTATATTTATATTTATATTTATATTTATATTTATATTTATATTTATATTTATCTTCTATTTCTTCTTTCTCTTTATATTTCTCTTTCTCTTTCTCTTTCTCTTTCTATTTCTTCTTTCTCTTTCTCTTTCTCTTTCTCTTTCTCTTTCTCTTCTCTTCTCTTTCTCTTTCTCTTTCTCTTTCTCTTTCTCTTTCTCTTTCTCTTTCTCTTTCTCTTTCTCTTTCTCTTTCTCTTTCTCTTTCTCTTTCTCTTTCTCTTCTCTTTCTCTTTCTCTTTCTCTTTCTCTTTCTCCTTCTCTTTCTCTTTCTCTTTCTCTTTCTCTTTCTCTTTCTCTTTCTCTTTCTCTTTCTCTTTCTCTTTCTCTTTCTCTTTCTCTTTCTCTTTCTCTTTCTCTTTCTCTTTCTCTTTCTCTTTCTCTTTCTCTTTCTCTTTCTCTTTCTCCTTCTCTTTCTCCTTCTCTTTCTCTTTCTCTTTCTCTTTCTCTTTCTCTTTCTCTTTCTCTTTCTCTTTCTCTTTCTCTTTCTCTTTCTCTTTCTCTTTCTTTCTCTTTCTCTTTCTCTTTCTCTTTCTCTTTCTCTTTCTCTTTCTCTTTCTCTTTCTCTTCTCTTTCTCTTTCTCTTTCTCTTTCTCTTTCTCTTTCTCTTTCTCTTTCTCTTTCTCTTTCTCTTTCTCTTTCTCTTTCTCTTTCTTTTCTCTTTCTCTTTCTCTTTCTCTTTCTCTTTCTCTTCTCTTTCGCTTCCTGTCTCTTTCTTTACCTCGTTCTTCTCTTTCTCTTCCCGGTTCCGGTCCTTCCTTCCGTCGCCTCTTCTCCCCCTTTGTTTTCCTTTTTCACTTTGGTACCGTAGATTTAGTTAAAACCTAACAGCTATCATCTATCGGACGCAATACATCCTGTTCCGGCGACTGTGGATTGTATAACACGGGACGCAGCGACTCACACACACACACACACACCCACACCACTCACACACATACTCCACGCATACACAACAGCAATTAAAATTATTAATGTATTGTTCTGTGTATGTCTGTGTGTGTAATTGTAGCTTTGGTTTAAGCCTTGTCTAAATTATTCAACTAGACGAAAATTACAAATTTGTTGTGCGCTTTTTACACTTGACCAACAAATCCGCAGATAATTTAAATGTTGCTCTCAATGCCTAACCAATGACAATTGCAGATTTTTTGGCCAAGGCCTAATTAAATAATCACCAAATTATCAGAGCCCCTCGCCTGCCTCTGTTATATGAAATGTGAATCAAGCGAGTTATTAGTTATGGTCAATTGTTGTGCCATAATTTGACAACCATCAATGAAAAAACCAATTTGAATTATATCTTTGGATAACAGCAATTGTAATCAGTCTTGCAATTAATAAAATAATTGGTCATCCAAAACTCTTAATTGACACGTGTCGACAATATGCCAAAATATATTTAAATATATATAACACTTAGAAAATAAAATCGTTAAATATTAAAATATTTCTGTAAAATTTTGAATACTGAATTTCGGAATGAGAAAAATTCTCACTATTTTTGGCTTATTTAAAATAAACTTGTATATACATATACCTCATATATACATAACACATATTTATATATTTAGCATCTCAATGAATAATATTATTCTACATAAATCAATATTTACACTTTTAATCTATGTCAATAAATCGCATCAAAGTGATTTCGCTATGGCAACTAAAAATATACAATTAAATAGACAAACTAAGTCCCCTTTGAACTTTCATCGATCGCTAAAGCATAAATGTATAACTTGTCTAATACTTTTGGCCACATTCAAATCAATAGGCCAAACAATAAGTCGAGCCAAATGCCATTCGCAGGAGTCGATACGTTCAAGCTATGGCTGTAAAAGCAATGCTGACAGTGAAAATAATTTATGCCTTTGTTATAAAATGCGCACCTGCTCTGGACTCTGGACTCTGTACTCTGTACTCTGGGCTCTGGGCAGTGGCCCTTGCCACTTGTCACGCCCATTTGGCCGACACTGGGGTGCAGCCCCTCTCAGTAGTTGCTGCTGCTTGTAAGTTGGCTTTTTACCAGGCAGCAATAAGACAAACGCCATTAAAGCCAAGGAACTGGAACTGAAATGGAGCGGCGAAATGGAGTTGGAGACGGGCAGGGAGACGTAGAGGAAGTTGGTTAAGCTGGCCAATGACTATGAGTAAGAGTCGTTGACAAAAAGGCAGAAGAACCTGAAGACAGGATGCGGCAGGAATTGGCAACGTGCTGCTGGCTGGCTGCTTGTCATTAGTCAGCCAAGGATAAGCAAAAGGACATGGCCATAAAAAGGGCAATGCGAGCCGAGTGAGGCAACTAAAGGTGTGTCCTGTGAATGAATTGCTGAGTAACCAATAATGAAGTAAACTGTGCTCGAGCGTCCTGAATGTGTCATTGTGGCCAGAACGAAACTCAACCGAAGCACAATTCACTGTCAGTTGCATTGTTTTGACCTGATTTACATGCCGAACCCAACTACAGACCAATAGAACAGCCAAGCGACTGTTCAACACACACAGAAGAAGAGAGAGAGAAAGAAGGAGAGCAAAAGAGACATAGATAGGATAGTCTTGTGGACATTTATAAATTACAAAAGGACAACTGCTACTGCTGCCAGCCAGAACTCGCAGACGCCGATGACAGGGCCAAAACAAAGGCCAACGTTAATGAGCCAAGAGAATGGCGCGAGCCGTAACAAACGCTCCAGCTCCAAATAGAAGCGGTCGCAAATTGTAAGAAAGCAGAAACTGTGTCACAATGTTTTGACACAGAGCAAAAGGAAGCGCCAGGATAAAGCCAGAGGGAGACCAGACGGCAGCAGCAAGACTAGCTAGTTAAGGCAACAGACAAAGTTGATAAAATTAGATTTGTATGGTAAATAGTTTCGTGGCTTGGCAGCAGTTGCTGTCGCATCCTGTTCTGTTCCACTTCCTCAGCCCTAGAGTTTAATAAATGTATAAAATTAATTAGCCAGTTGAATGTTCATTAACAGCTGGCTAGACAACAAACAACTGACAACTGTATTAAGCTCCCCACACCCTGGCCCAACCCCCTTACTTAGCACCCTCTCGCCAAGCTCTTCTGCTTGCTTCTAGTCGGCGCTTTTTGATGCTCGCAACGGGTTGCTTCAAGCTGAAATTCCTACTTAGCACTCATAATTCAATTTTGATACAAAAAAGAACCACACCAACTGCTCTCTGCTCTCTTTTCCCGACTGTATTTTTCACACCTATCGCGGCCACGCCACCCGCTGTGTGTGTTTTAACCATTAAAAAGAAAAAAGGAAATAAAAACGGAAAGTGAAAAACTCCCTAAATTTTGACCTTTAACAATCGTTATTGTAGGAGCCTCATGTTGTGAAGGTTTCGTATTCATTTCTTCTTTCTTTTATTGCTATTATTATTGTTGCATTGGTTGCAGCAAACAGCGCTAACCACAAAAGTGCCGGACAGCAGGAAATGAAATCAAAATTATTTTTGGGCATTGTGGTAGAGTAATTGGTTTTTCAGTCAAATTCCATTAAATACAAAAGACCAAATGCTGCTGCGGGGAGAATATTACGATGAAGGATATTGAACGGAAATAATATTAAAGCAGCATAGCTAATAGATTACACAAGATGAGATACCAGCGGAGGAAAGCACAGGAAACAGCGAGTGGCTCAAAAATTATTTGCGGTTTCGTTTGAGCTTTAAATACATAAATAACTAATGAAACATTAATATGAAAATTTATTTCTAAAAGTAATTATAATTGTTATAAATGTGTCAAAAGGTTAATTAATTTCTGTAAGTATTTCAGATTTATCAGAAGGCTAAGCTTACAGCTTTTAAGAGGTTTTTATATACATCTAAGTATATATATAAATATATAATATATATTTATTAAAATTATAACAATTTCTAAATAGTATAATTTAATAAATATTATATATAAACATAATATAATATAATATGATTTATCTTATTTAAAATATACTATTTCAATTAAATGTATTGTAAATCGAATAATTTTGCTATGCCCAAAAAATGTTCTATTAGATTTTCGATGACAACTGAAGTCTGAATACTTGTAAAATTTAATTTATATAATTCACAGCCAACACTTTTCGCCATTGGCAGCTGTAATTGAAATTGGGTGTGCGCATGTGTGTGCGTGTGGGTGTGTGTGTGCGCGCGTGTATGAGCATTCTACAGCACTTGAAGCTATTTGGCAGTCAAAGACACAAATACTCAAGAGGGAAAAAATATCGAGAAAGATTAAAAAGCGAACGAGCAGAGTTATTGAAATTAAACATCAAATGTCAGCAGCAGGCGAAGTGAAAAAAAAAATGAGGGAAGGCCAAGGCACGCACAAAAGCGCAAAAGTCCTGCCACATGCAACACAGCGCAAGAGAGAGGGCGAGAGGAAAAATGAAGAAAATGGCTGCCACTTGGCTGACAAGTTGCAAAAGAGCAAGCAATTTGAATTTGTGTGGCAATGGAGAGCTGCGAAGAAGTTTTTTTCTTTGCCAAAAATAAAGTCGATGCAAGGCGCCAGTATCGAAGACAATTGCCACAGCAAATGAAATCAAGCACGAGCAGCAGCAGCAACAGGAGCAGGAGCAGGAGCAGGAGCTGTGGCTCCAAGGGGAACAACTAAATACGACGACAAGGGCTGCGCGCACAAATACAATTTACATGCGTACGTGTGACAGGGCAGGCTGGATGGCTGGCTGGCTGGCTGGCTGGCTGGCAGCGCTCTATAACATGTCCTTAGGATATTTGTATGCAAACAGGCACAATGCTGTGCTGAAATCGATATGCGGGCGATGTCTGGAAAGAAGCTCACGCTGTAGTTGTAGCTGTAGCTGCAGCTGGCTGCCGCGACGGCTCAAGCCGCATCTACTGATGCTCGCTGCCTGGCAGTTGACAGCCCTGTGCAGCGGCGCAATAAAATGAAAAATAGTGCGAAGACGCACGACAGAACGACAGGACGACGACGCCGCCGCCGCCGCCGCCGCCTGCAGCTAAAGGCCTGCGGCGCAAGCAGTGAGGGCACAAAGAGACAGATTTCTGATATGCCCATAAACCGTATCGATACTAGGGTTGGGCAACTCAACTCTGATTTTTGGGTAGTTGTATATCAAATGAAAGATCTTTATTAGACACAAGTATTTCCAAGCATCTTTTCATTGCTAAAATGTGGGCAGAATTTATAAGAAGAAGTTGACTGCGGTGAGAACCATATGAAATTTGATGCAACGCAAATGGCGTAGCAGCCCAGTGTTGGTAAACGCTAAATAGTTCAATTGGCTTTACATTAATGATATTGCTATTGATATTAAAAGTGTAACGAAGCTTGAAAATATAAGTTTATTATGGTTTAATAGGGTTGGTAAATGGAAATCAAGTAGCTACACTCATAAGTATATTAATATTTTACTTAGTTAATGCTTTAAATCCTGTTGAGATGATAGAAAGGTTGTTAGCAAATAAATAAAGCAGAAAAGTATTAATTTTAGTTTGCCGGACTATTCCTTACAAGTGCTAGAAACTAGTGTCGACCTGATTATTGAAAATAGGAAATCATTCGGTAAGTTTTAAGAGAATTAAGGAAGGCCTACCACTGAAGTTGAATCCTACTTTCAAAACAATGCGAGCTCTCAAGTATCAAATCACACAATAGTTTTTAAGTACTCAAAGAAACCATGGGTCATATGCTTTTTAGCCATATTATATTATATATTAGGCACCTCTTAATTTTAGTGTGTTGCCGAAAAAGAAGATTGCTTTGGAGGTCTCCACTTCGAAGTGCTTTCAAAATTGAAATGTATTTTCATGCAAGGAGTATATATTTATAAAAATAATAAAAACTTTCATTATTATCTTACAATATTTTACTCTTGCAATTTCAATAGAAAATACGATATTTAAAATATTAAAATTTCTGGTTTAATAAGTAAATGCCAGAAAGTGTATCTTCAACGATCTTAGATGTGTAGCCTCTGGCTAGAGACTATAGAAAATGCTATTTCTCTTCATATTTTACTTTTAGGATCGTAAATTCCGCCTTGATCTCACTAACAGCTGTTTCATAAAATTAACACTAACAGAGTTGCCTTAACATTTAAAGCCATGTAATTTCCAATGTTATTTTCTGTATCCAGCCCTGGCTGCACTCTGTTGTTGCTGCTGTTGTATGACGGTGTGTCGCTTTTGATTAAATCTGAGCGCTGTTGCTTGATTTGTTTTGCACACATTACCAAAACTGGATCTATGCCACGTACTGGCGTATGCCTTGGCCCCACTCGCTGGCAGTCAACAGTTGCCCTGCTGAATGATGAGTGCTGTACCCGATGCCCAAAGACTCGAAACTCAAATATTCAATACTCAGAGTATCGTAATACCCATTACCCTAAACTCTTGCCTCATTTTATGCTGGTGCGTCATGCGCTGCCTTTTCTTTTCTTGTCCTTTTTTTTTTGATTGTGCAACTTCGATAAGCAATCCTCCCCACAATTTGTGCGTGTGTCACCAACAGCAGCAGCAGGCAGCAGGCAGATGCTCTCTCTCTCTCTCTCTCTCTCTCTCACTCTGGGTCTCTTTAGATAGTCATCAAATTAAGGACGAAGCAAATCAATGCATTGTAGTTGCCTCAAGGCCTGCTGCTCTGTACAATTTAGCTCATTGTTTAGCCAAGCTAATTGCCAGTTTTTACCTTTATGGACAGGTGAAAATGGTTATGAAACTCCTTTGCTTGTCATCTTAACCCTTACGAGCGCACACATGTTCTTTAAATGCAAATGAAAAACTTTTAAAATATGCCAAAAGCCGAGCTGCCTGCGCACTTACATGTGCTGTAAAATATGTGGGGCTTGATCTCTATGTGTGTGTGAGCTAGTGTGTGTGTGTGTGTATGAATGTTTTCTTTTTTACGGTAGCAAATTGGTTACAAACACAGCTGTCGACCCTTACGGGCCATAAACTAAAAGACAAAAGGTATTTGCTTCTTCATCTCTTTTTTCTACCTTGCCCCAAAAATTACATTAGAGAGAGAACAGCAAGCAGAACACGTGACCTAGAGGTAAACGAGGAAGCACAAACCGACAGAGTTTAAATAATGCGGCTTCGAAGTTATAAAATGTTTAGGTATTTTTTTTTCATGGGTGGTCAAAAGGTTCAAGTGGAATGCCAATGCAAATATCGTTGCCAGCCATTACAGAAAGTTGTATAAATATTTACGTCTTATTGCTATTGTTGTTGCTGCTGACTGTTGACCACAAAAAGAACTGTAACTATGTGCGGTTGCCAATTGTGTGTGTTGAGCGAGAGGAAGAGAGAAATAGAGATAAGTTTGAGAGTGCTCTTGAATATAGTTATCATTGAATTCTTTCAATTTTATGCATGCATCAACTGAATGCTTGACCTACAGCGCAGTCTGAGTTATTTGTTGTTGTAAAAGTGTTTCGATATTTGGGCATTTTCAATTGTCTTTCATAGGGTCTAAGCATATTTAAATATACCTTAACAGATAGCTCAAACTTCAAACAATTGAAAAAGAAGTCGAAAAAAAAATAATTGATTACAAAATATATATTAATATTTTTTTATATTTATATATATTTCTATTTTTTATTAATATTTTATGGGACTTTCATTGGCACCTTTATTTCGACTATCCTTAAGATGTAATTGACTACAAAATATATATTAATATTTTACTAATATTTATATATATTTCTATTTTTTCATTTCATTGGCACCTTTATTTCGAGTATCTTTCAGAGGTAATTATTTACAAAATATATATTAATAATTTATTAATATTTATATTTTTTCATTAATATTTTATGGGACTCTATGGATAGTCAAGTAAATGTAAATGAAACTCTCTAAATATTCGACAACATGCAGAATGCTTTGTAAAAATTCTTTTCAGTCAAAACATCAGCATCTCTCTTTAAGTCTTGTATTAATTTATAGCTCAAGCTTGCATTGCTCTCGATTGTATGCAGTTGTCTTTCTTCTGCTTTTTCTTTTTTGCAATAAAAAACAAACAAAACATAAATATTCACCATCAGCTGTTGAAAACTGGCACAACAAACTACACACACAGCCAGACACACAATAAACATTTATTTGCGCTGGGAACCGCCTGCTTGTCTGCCTGTATATATGCATATATATATCTATATATATATATATATATATATATATCTATATATATACAAATATTCCTCTGTAGCTGCCTTGGAGCTGATTACGATTGCGAATTGCAAATCGATGCCGAAGATATAAACGTAAAAACCGCACGGTAGGAAATTTGAATAAAATGCAATAAGACAAAGAAATCAAGACAAATACACTCGCACACACACACACACTCGCACACACAGCCAGACACATGCATGATAATTTGTAAACGTCGTCGCTGTTGTTGTCGGCACTTTGGGCATCTCAACCTGCCTTCCTCATACACACACACACATGTATATATATATATATACATATATGCAAAGTTAGCAGACGCAGCTCGTGCGTGCAACTCGTGATGATGATACAGTAAAAATAACAACGAGCGCTAAACAACCTCAGCCACAAAATACATCAAAATGATGCGGTTAAAAACCAATGCAAAAAACAAGTTCTCAAGTGGTTAAGAGGTGTCTGAGCTCTATGTGTATGTAGTTTTCCTCACACACACACACACACACAATACCTAGTCACTGAGCTGTGCATCGTACAATGAACTACTATCGAAGTGCTTCGACTATTTTAAGTGGATCCGTGTTCGTGGCAAAAAGTCAGACAAATGTGTTTAAAAATCAAAACAGAAAACTTGATTGCAAGCTTTGGAAGTTGATAGGGAAATGTTAAGGGTTTACCAGCTCGTTGTACGCGTATGTATATATGTGTGTAGTATTTACATCAATGCTTAGCTTTTGTTCGCGTCTGGCAGATGTAGGTCTACATAAATGTTACTTAGAAGAGTGCAAAATATATTGTCAATAATTCCAAAAAATGGCTAAAAAGGAATAGTAAAAATTAGTTCTTTAAAACTTTAATTAGATAGCCGAATTCACGCACTCTCCCTCCTCTCCCAGTCTCCTGCTTTTCAGAGTACCAGATACTACTTCACAAGAGTGGGCGTTACGAAACATAGGAACATTAGGTTTATTACCGCAATTGCAAGGGTGTATGCACAACTAATGGCAGTAGTTGTGCAGCGGTCCTTGAGGATTGGAGGGAGGGGCTGGACTCGGCGACTGCTGGCAAATGCAACTGTCTGACCTTACGAGCTGTAAATTATGCATCTATGCATAATTTATAACTGGGACCCAAACCCCCCGAAACACATAGACAGATGCACAGACAGACAATGATTAGAGCCCACACACACACACACGCACACACACACACTCAAAGCGAGACAGACACATACCTATTATTAATATTGTGGACCGGGTTGCACTGCCCAGTCGTGTGGACAATTGCAATTGCTTGGCAGTAATTTTCAATTTAATTATAGTAATACACACACACACACACAGACACAGAGACACAGTCACTTGTCTAAGTGCAGATTTGAGCGCATTTGCACTTAAGCCAAAGTTTTATGGCTTGACTTTGCCTTAAGGGCGAGCCGACGACCCTCGTGTCCTAGAGGCTGAGCTGTGATTAGTGATGAGCGCGTGACATGAACGACTAACAGTTGACACCTTGGATTAGCATTGTAATATTACTGCTGACTTTTCAAGTGAAGCTAGTTACTTATACAGCAACTTGGAATAACTAAGCACGATGAAGTATAGCTTAACTCGACTTATCATAATCAAATATGATTTCACTTTGTGTTATATTAGAGAGATTGTTTCTGAAAAGGCAAATGTTGATAGTCACAAAATATAGTACTAGATGCAACCCCAAAATAATATAGCACAGAGCTCTTGCAGTCACTTCAAACATTCTTTTAAGAATTTCCGGCTATTTTATCAATACTCGAGCAACAGTACTTTGCGTCACCCGCTCACGCACTCATCTCTAATTAAAAACATTTGTGCGTTCTGAGGGATTGTCCAGTGCGTAAATCAAATGCAAATGTCGTGTGCGTGTAACAGCATTGACAGCATTGTTCTGCCCAACCCCACCCGGTCCAGCAGCCTGTTGTTCTGTTTGTCCTGTAGGGCTGTCTGTGCGTCCATCTGTCCGGCTTGCATTTCGCCATATTAATTATGCGGTAAGTGCGGTAGCTGCCACTTAAACGCTTGCATTCACAGTTATCTCTCATTACAGCCACCCAAAAACCCCAACCAATTGACTTTGATTGTAGTTTTTGACCTGGCCAAGTTTTCGTAGTTTTCATTTTCGCACGTAGCCCTAGACCCGACACACACACACACACACACTTATAAACATATATCGCAAATGAGTAATCAAGCGGTTATAGAAGAAGAAGAGGCAGGCAGTACATTGGTTGCTCTCTCGTAAAATGATGATCACGTAGGCTGTACGTGCTGTTGATTTGATGGTCAGTTAATTATTATTTTTTCGTGTTTATAGAGCTCAGGCTCTGTACCTGGCCTGTATGTCGGACATAATATGCATGCGATATACATCGCAAATCAGAGAGAGGGTTATGGTTCGGCTTTGGGGTGAGTCAAGAATAGATTATGACTGGGCAAGCTTTATGAAGTGTCCCATAAAAGCGGCTTCAAGTGACTAACCAGATACCGCGTAGAGCCTATGCGTTGCAATAAAAGCAAGAGATATATGACGAGTACGATGATGCGTGTAAGTATGAAAATGTTAAGTTAAGGAATATGATATATAGCGGTAACTATAAACTGTGTAGCAACTGACGTTTTTAGAGCTTTACCTATTAAACTTTTTTTGACCAAGAAAAATGCTGTGTGGACTTACTTTTTCAAAGCTTCTTCAGTATAGCGTCATAAATTGACATTAAAATAATAGTAAAAGTAGAATATGGTCTCCCTAATCGACCGCTCTCCTCTATTGAAACTTGAAATTCTTATAGCTATTAACTAATTTAATTTAAACATATTTATTCTATTTCAGCTGTAAAATGTGTGAAATTAAATAACTGCAGATTGTACAGAAAACCTTTTTTAGCTTTTCAGATTGCGAATTAGGAAGAACAAATTATAATTATCATCCTCATCGCGCTTATCTTCAATATACGTGCAAGTGTTTGATTTTAGACTGTTTTCATTCTAATTTCAGAGCTTCTCTAGTAGCTGCACAATTATAGAATTAATATCTGCGCATAAATACTTTAATTTTAATAAACGTACCTCAAAATCTTATCGATTACATAAAGAGAACCTCGATGAAATGTGCTACCACAATGAGTCTCTGGTTGCGCCCAATCAGCCGACAGACCGGACTGAACTTGAACCCTAACCTAGCAGCGAGCCAAACACTTCCTTCATACTTATGATTAACAAAGTTTTTTTATGGAGCCGCAGTCCAAGTTTAATTTGGCCCCGCCCAAGTTTGTGAGCCTAATACCACAAAATTCACTGGGCCGCGTCCGTTGTAATGAGATGGCTAAAGCCACCAACGCCAAGCAGAGCATTTCCTATATTAATCAATTCTATATGGAGCGCGCGCGCACACAACACGCTGCTGGACCATAACAATCCCTAACTGGTTATCCTTGCAGCAGCAGCAGCAGCAAGAGCAACAACAAGTCAAAACTCATTTCGTGTTGCGACTTTTGATTATGATGATTATTACGCGTAATCGTTGATACATGTGCTACATGCAGCGCCATCGCCACATCGCCCCATCGCCACAGCCGCTTATTGATGAAGTACGAAGCTGACGCTGCCCCACGGCCAAAAAGTGAGCTGGGACACCTGTGTGTATATTATTATTACACATGCCACATGAGGCATGAGGCATACGGCATCAAGAGGGGAATATATATGAAGTGTATGGGGCATTGAGCAAGGGCCTGAGACCGGGCAGACGAATTAAAGCAAGATGCACACACGCTGTAAATGGCCACTAATGTGGAGGCCCAATCAGATGAGCAGCGAAAACAAAAACAATGCTGAACATCTATATAGAAACAGAGCTAATGTATTAAAACTTTGTATCTATAGAAAAAATAAATTGAGGTTAGGTTTAGTTAATTTTAAAGAAAATCTAAAAACACCTAAAAATTAATATAAAATATTTTTTATAAATTACTTTAAAAACGAATCTATTAGCTAAAATATTTTTTAAAAAACTTAAGATTTTTTTTCATTTTTAAATGCATCAAATAATATTTAAAATATTTTATCATTCAAAAATTGAAAATATTCGCATATCCTTACTAACTAACACTTAGTATATTATAATATAGTATAGTATATATAGTACAATCTAGTATAGTATGCATATACATATACAACAAATATTTATAAATCTTTTAATATTATATAAATCAGTTTAATTGACTTTTAAATTCTATCTCAATATAAAAATCAATACAAGAATTTGCTTTAGTTCTCAATGCGAAACTTCTTCGACTGCCTGTGGCTGTCTTCAGGCAGCAATCAAATGATCATCAGAGCATATGTAAGAACTATATAGCAACTCGATACATATACACTCAAGCTCAAGAGCAAACTCACTGAACGGCTGACGTAACAACAAGTTAACAAGATAATGACAGTAGCGGCAACAGTGGACGAATAGGTTTTAGTTCACTTCAGTTCGCGCGCAGAGAGGTTGCAACTAAGTTGCCTACGTTGTGCCCCGCTCTGTTATTTAGCTGGGTGTGTATAGTGTCTACATACACGAGTGTGTAGGCATGTCTGTATGGCTGTGTGTGTGAAGGTGTGTGTGTTCGCTTTGAGTGACGTGCCGTGCGCATAAGTGACTGATGGCCGGCGACGTCCAGCGCCCAGCCCCTTTCTTTATGTTGCCCCTACTGCCGTCGCTGCCCCTGCTCCAGCCACTCCCCTTCAGCTGCTGCTGCTGCTGCCGCTGCTCTTGCTGACCAAAGCCCATAATCAAGTATGCTAAAAAGACGCGCAACCGAAAAGGAAATTGAAATGAAATATGTACATACATAAGCATGTGCATATGTGTGTGTGTGTGTATGTGTGTTGCCCGTATGCACGTCTGTATGTGTATGCATTGTGTCCCAAGGTAGGCTGCGACCATTCGCGTTTTACTCTTTCATGGTATTTCGCACCTGGAGCGGCGGCTGCGAACGGCGGCGCTCGTCTTGTTAAGCACAGCGTCGTTAACACTTAAGGTTGTTATACCCTCTTACCAATGGGGAAAGAGGTATAACAGACAAAGCGGACCATATGCAAATCAATCTATAACACATATTTACTCTGATGATCCATATATTTTAATATAGATTTCATTTCAAAGATCTGTAAGATCTAGTCATATTACGTATAAAAGGATCTGTCGAGCAAAATATGGTATGCAAATTGGAATATATCATATAGATATTCATGATGTCTCAACCTTAAAGTCGAAAGTCCTATGATTGTTGCTCAATCAGTGTCAGTATCCTCCATCTGCGAGGCACGTCCTCGTCGAGCATACTCCACTTCACTCTCTCTCTCTCTAGCACTCTTACATGCTACTAATTGTTGTTGTTGCTATTGCTTGAGCTGCTTGTTTCCCGCTTCGCGTAGCTCTTGCATTGCCAACTAGCTCATTAGTTTCATAATTAGCTTTCGTTATGCTTTTCGTGTATTAATTAGAAGTTATTGCCCAGCTGCAGAGCCGAGGCGCCACGAATAGCTCCACACTCAGCACTCAACACCCAGTCAGAAAAAAATAACACTGGACACTCTCAACCACGCCCACCATTGCGCGCCCTTTGTTGCACTTGCGAGACCAATGAAAACGAGAGAGAAAAAACTTGCTTATCAAGAGCTCGTTTCCCTCGCAATATAGTCAACCTCTTTTTATTGCAGCTTTTCCTTCTTAGCTGCTCTCTTTTTAACCTGCACATATACATACATATATACGTACATACTGATATACATATTGGCCAGCCACGACTAATGCGCAGATAATGATGCAGCGGCTTTGATCGATTTGATAACAATTTAATTTCGAGTGCACGCACAACGTTTTCTTTGTGCTTTTCTCATTTTCTCAGGCAAGATTTACGCGATAGATAATGCGAGATAATGCAATGCGGTGTGCAAGGCACGTAGGCAGATTACTTGATCAGAGCAGTGCACAGTCGGTTGGAGTGTGGGCGTAAAGAGCGAGGCGAGGATAATGAGCGCACACAGCTGGTTTTGGCTAATGCTTCCTCGACTTGCAGAATGGAGTTTAAAGCTACAAATTGGCTTCCAATTGGAGTATTAGAATTTAAAAATATAAATTACTTACAATTTTTAACTAAATATAAAGTAAAGTAAATATTATAATGCATACGAGAGAGACATAAATAGTTTAAAACTATTGAAAGTTGATTCTTTTCAAAATATAGGAAAAAACAGAACCTTATAATAATTTAATTTTAATTTAAACAAGAAACATTTAAAATTGTATAGGTTATAAATTCTATTAATATAGTCTCAGCCCTGCAGCTTCCATTTATATTTATATATTTATAGTCACATAACTATAAATACACAAAAAAAAAATAAACTCAAGAAAATTGACAATAGGAATATATTTGTTATTTTTTTTTTTCGAATTTAATTTATATATTTTCAATTAAACGAACTTTGATGACAGAGCATCGAAGGCAATTGATAAAAGTGACGTCACAGATGACAACCAGGGAGAGAAGGCCAGAGTTGCCCACTTTTAAAAACGCCGAAAAACGTAACGAACGACAAGAAATGAGCAAAGGAATATGCAAGTGGCACAAACGGCGCAACAGTAAAGCAGACAGTTTGGCAACTACTCGAAAGTGTTCGAAAAGCGACCGAAAATTGAGCGAAGGAATTGCAATAGAATGAAGAAAAAGTGTGAAAGAGCGAAAATTCCTTACATACAATACAAATAACTGTTGTTGGCTTCGGCTTGCATTCCAGCGCGCAGCATTTATATTCACACAGCATCGTATGTATGTATGCACTCGTATATGAGTGGTTTTGCGCGCTCAACTAATGCAATACAAGAATTTCTACGTTTTACATTTCTTCGAACTTTATATGTGTATCATTTGTTAATCATTTAATGTATGGCATACAAATTTAACTTTAAACTTATAATTCATCTATTTATTCATTCATAAACCGATTTATTGTGCGTGCTTCTTCCTAATCGTCCTAGTTTTCGTTACACTTAAATGCACTCCACTTCACACCTTTAAAAAATTGATATAAATGTAATTTACACCAATTTTCAATTAACGTACACAATAATTATAAGTTTTATTTTACTAATTGGCGAATCAAACTCTCGCTGGAATAGTTCAACCGCAGTTGTTGCACTCGCAAAAGTGAAACGGTGTGACCAAAGTGCAGAAAGCAGTAATTATGCAAGTACATAATAAAGGCGTGACAATAAACAGAGACTGCTATCGATCATAATTAAATGTGAATTTTGATTAAATACAAAATAAAATAACTACTGAAAATTTACCAATTGTTTGTCAATAGGATTTTTGAACAAAAATTTAATATATTGCGTAATTTAAGCTTGTTGAATGAGCCTTTTCGACTTTTATGCGTTGTCCACATTGTGAGCTGCGCTTAAATGAAATCAAAGTTCACTTCAGTATATTTTCATTCTGTTGTTTGCTTGCACAATTGCTTGCACATAACAAAAACCAAATCTCGCATAATAAACATACAATATATAACTGCAGAAAAAAATGAAGGAAAAAATGCTGAGTAAACCTTATTAAAAAGGGATAACGGCGCACGAGCTACGCTAATGACAATGCCTGTGAGGATGGCCCGAATGGAATGAATGGAAAGAATGGAAGGTTGGGTGTGAATGAATGCTCTGCGTGTACATGTGTGTGCGTGTACATGTGTGTATGTGCAAACACACACGTCACTCAGCCACGATTTCCTTCCGGGAACAGAACAGGGGCTTAACGCCGTTAATGACCAAGAAGAAGAGCGACCTCGCCCTTCCAATCAGAGTGGAGTCGTACGCTGCAACAACGAGTTGACTCGTTATGACGATTTTATTACGTGTGTATATGCCACAACAATTGATGCTGCAATGTCATACGTCAGCAGAAGGTGCGCCAAATACGAACGAACAGGATAAACAATTGTTACACTAAACAACAACAAATTACAGCCAACGGCTGAAATTTATTTCAAATGAATTGAAGCCTGTTCAGTGTAGATGCATATTTTTATTGGTATTTTTTACCAGTATTTAATACGTAGTAAGGTATTTTTGTTTAGCTCTAGACTAGTATTTAGCATGACTTGATATTTTCAGTAAAGCCCAACCGTGCTGCTTAGTGTTCTCTTTGTAAGTAAACGCAAAAAACTGCAGCATAATGTTTATTTGCCCGGACAATGAAAATTTATGTGCTGCTGCCGTCTGGCCAAGGCATTAAAAAAACTTTTGCCCAAGATTTCATTTGCGCAAAAGGGTTGCGCGATTTTCACTCAACTCTCAGCATTCCACTTGCTCTCACTCCCTCCCTCCCACACACCCATACACACGCACCACCCGCTGACTGGAAGCTGGGACAAATCTGCGTGGCCAATGCAACTTAATTAAATTTCGAAATACTTTTTGCCCGAGTCTTAAGAATTATGCCTGCAAAATGTTTTTCGCTGTTAATTACAAAATTTGTACAACTCGAAAAAGTTCCAATTGCAATTTGTATTCATTTGCGAGGCCACCATTAAATTTGTTTGGTAAAATTATAAATTAATGCGGGCGGCTGTCACAGCGGACACCTCCTGCCTCGGTCCCCACCCCTGCTCAAGCAGTCAGCTATTCAGCCACATTATTTAAATGCATTTCCTTCGGCGCATTAATTTCCTAAGCTTTTTTGCATACCAAAATCCCCGTTGAATGTAATCCCATGAGCTTTAAAGTCACGTGTGTGCGCCCCCTGCCGGAGGGCGGCGGCGAGACTGACGCGCAACAAAGGCAACTGTGACGGCGACGCCGACTGCGACGCGAGCGCTGGCAGCGTTTATTTGTTGTTGTATTTGCATGTAATAAATGTATTTGTTTATCCCCGACGTCTCTAATTTTTACTGCATGTGAAAAATATTTCACAGCCAGCAACAAAGCGAGACGAAATTCTCTGTGGGCAAGGTTGGCTGTTGGTTAGAGGCGTGGCAGGGGCAATGTTGCTCTATTTGTTGTTTATACAGCACAAGCTTTTGCGTAATTTTTTTTTTTGTATTTGTTGCTATACAAATTGTCCTGCGGCTGGGCATAGGGCCAAAATTCTATACACTGGTCCCGTTATATATGTATGTGTGTGTGTATTTTATTACAGGCGGCGTATTTTTACAGAAATATATGTGGAAATATTTGTCTATAGTGTATGCGAGTGTGTGTGTGTATGTGTGTGTGTATTTGTGTGGGTATGTGTGTGGTATGTATTACAGGATGTGAATACATTACTGAAGGTCGCTTCAATACTTTAACGACTTTCACTTGGATCTATGGAGTAGAACTACCTAATAAATGTTTATAAATATATTTGAAAATCTTGTGCACCTTTAATACATAAAGAAATTAAATTTATATAAAATAATATAAATAAATTCAGAAATTATAAAAAATAGATAAAAATCGGCAATTCTACGACTATTACGATATAAATTTATATTTAGTTTATATCAACACGATTTACATCGGTCCTGTGGCGCAATGGATAACGCGTCTGACTACGGATCAGAAGATTCCAGGTTCGACTCCTGGCAGGATCGGTACACAACAAGTTTTTTTTTGTCTTTATTTATTTAATTACATCAACAAATTCACAGAAAACCTAAAACGAATGCAATAATATTGTAGATGATTTAATATTGTAGATGATTTAAAAATTTGTTAGGTAACTGAAAAATAATACGTAAATTATGAGCAAAGAGCAAACTTTGGTTATGGAAATATGTACAGGAAAGGTATTTTAGCTATTATGAAAAATATATTTTGACTATAAATGAAATAAAAACAAAAATATATTTTTTGTTATAACAAATAGAAAAGAATAAATAAAAATTTAATTTCGCCCAACGTGGGGCTCGAACCCACGACCCTGAGATTAAGAGTCTCATGCTCTACCGACTGAGCTAGCCGGGCACTTGCTGGTTCGATCGCTCAGTTTTCATAAACGCGAACATCAGCATTCTTCCATAAATAGTTTATCTATTTATATTTGAGATTATTTACACCAAATTTATTTTCATCGAATTTTTAACCTATTCTTATCTATTAGCTGTCTTTATTATAAAATCTAATTACAACGAATAAATTAATTTTCTGTTAGATGTTATATCAATACGGTTACAACAAATTTAGTTATTTGAAGTAAAAATAATGTGATCTTAATATGATATTAATGTTAAGCTTTATAGTTTATGGTCTTAAATACAATTTACTAAGAAACGAACACATGTGAATGTATGTACTTCATCTAAGCCGAAACAAAACGTGTTCATTCATAAAAGTTTTAACAAATGAGTCTGCTCTAAGCTGCTCTGTAGATCAACAGACGCATACATTAGGCGCACACAAAGGGAAGTACGACGAGTTAAATAGCCCAGCGGCATAAATTCCATTGCGAGTCGGATTCTGTTCCGTTTTTCTCAGGGCAAAGCCTCTCAAAGAGGTGCCAGAACAAGAACTACATACGAAACTTGGAGAGCAACAAAAAGATAGAAATGGTTATTCATAATCATTTGTAACGCTTAATTGTTGTCTTTGCGGTTTACCTCATGGCTGTGCTTTGTGCTTTGTTTGCCCGACCGCAAATTGTTTTTAAATTCATTTCTCGCTCACTCCGGATTCTCGGGCTCTCGGATTCTTGTGTGTTTGCGGCAAATTACAAAAGCCAAATGGGTAGCCTGAGAATTTTTGATTATTGTCATTATATATTGGTAACAAGAGAAAAAAAAGAAAAAATAAAGCCTAACGAAAAGTACGAGTATATTTCTGTGGAGTCATGTGTGAATCGTTTCATACATCAAGCAATTTCCCACCATGGCCGTGAAATTTACGCCCAGACTCGATCGGCGCTTATATACCCTATACATTAAGAAGACCGATTGAAGACCCAGTGAACTAAGGCTCTATCAGAGTAAGACCTTTGAAATTTCTTCTGTTTGAAGTAAATTAATTTTTTACAAATTTCATTCAAACTTCCTTGTGGTTGTTAGGAGTACCCATTGAACTAAGGACCTATCAGACCAAGAACTATGAAATTTGCTATCCAGGTTTCTTATGCTCAAACTAAAGGAATATTCAATATGTTAGTTGGAATTTTCTATATGAACTTTGAAATTAAGAATCTATCAAAAGAAAAGTTAAAAAATGGAGCTCACAGCTTTCTTAGGTTATTCAGATTATGAGAGCTTATCACGGTTTTCTTACTCTTCTTATTATATATGCCTTGACTGCAAGCCTAATTCTAAATCATTTTAATCAAAGACTTTGCTCTACAAATAGAAGGAATATAATATCAGCTGCCCTGATTTATAGGCTAATATATTCGTTGCCTACAGGGCAACTGTTGAGTCGCTTATGCCCGACTCAATATTTATTTTTGTTTGGAAATTTAAATCCGCACGCATTCAGATTTTTGCCTTTGCTCAAACTCCTGTTTGCCTTTTCCTGTTGCTGTTTTATTATCCTTTGCTGGCACTTTTTTATGAGTTAAGCCAGACGCGGCTTATCTATGTGACAATGCGGTAGGCACCCAAGGGCGGGGCAACCACTGTGTGTGTCTGTGTGTAAATGTGTGTGTATGGCAATTGCTTTTATTGCCAGCCTACCAGGCGTCGCAGCATTCATGCCCTGCCCTGGATCTGCCATCGCCCTCGCCCTGCCCTCGCCCGTAAATTTCATTCATAAATAAATTAAATAAAAATATTTCTTCAAGCCGCAAGCCATGCAACAATAACAAATAAGAAAAAAAACAACAACAACAACAAGCGAGCGAAAATGTTGAGCGGCAAGAAATCTGCATAATGAAGCGTAATACGCAAATGGATGCGAAGTTTCTGATTCCGAGTGAGTGCGGAGGCTGCGGAAACAAGATGAGACGCCCGCTATAGATCGCGCGGGTGGGAGGGTTAAGTGAGGTTTATAGCCCGCTACGCTCACAATTGAATGATTTAAGGTAAACAGCATAATTATGCGGACTGAGCAGGTGAGGCTGATTTTCTATAGCTTTAAAGACGCTTCACTAATAGACCCAGCAATCAGAGTGATTAAGAATCAGGGAGAGCGTGTGAGAAAATGATTGATGCTGAACCTTATGGTCTTCCCAGGGAATTGTACAAAGATTTCAGTTATTGCAATTTATTGTTATAGACCCAAGAGGGCTGCTCTTCCTAACAGCCTGAAAACGCCATTACAGACACCATGAGGTATATATATTCTTGACTCGTCTTATCAACTGAGTCGATCTGGCTATGTCTGACTATCCTGCCTTCTGTCGGCCTAGTGAACCGCTAAGGCTAAAGACTTGAAATCTATAATATATAAATTTATATATATATTCGGTCTCATCTATCAGACTCACTCCATCAAAAACCACCTTTTGGCTTGAATTTAATTTGAAAACTCTGCAAATTCTTGTGATGAAAGCTCTGAATACACAGACTATGAATATCTCTTTAGATTTCCCTAAAGCTCAAATTGCTTATATATATATATATATATATATATATATATATATATATATGTGTGTGAATTTTATCATTTTAATATCTGAATTTCATCAAGTTTTAGAATACTAAACAGAATGCTTTAAGACTGCAATTTCGCTCGGATTTCCGAGTATCTCGTAGTTAGGCACTCCCGACTAGAGCCGTTTTCTTGCTATTTATTTGAAATCACCATGCTCCACTCTAAAATGAAATAAATTTAGCTGAGTTAGTATTATTCATTCGCATTTATTGACAATTTTCTCTGTCTTATGTGAAATTGAAGTGGTGAATTCTGCTTGCTTTTCTTTACCAACTCCGCAGTTAGCCATTTACTTTCCTCTTTCAATTTCGATATCTTCGTTTGCAGGAAATTGACTTTCTTATTCAGCATTTGCTCTTCTCTGCTGTTCACTTTTGCAAGGTATATGTCGTACTTATCTTTTTCCTAAGGCACATTTGAGAAGAATTCAATAGATTATGCATAGATTTGTAATACGACTTACGTGTTCGCTCGCTGTTGCCACAAAGATAATGGAAAATACAATCGACCAGATTCGAAAATAATTCAACATTTTATTCAAAATTTCAAACAGAACTAAAGTGTTTTGAAACACTTGCAGAAAACTAATTGGTTTCTTATACTAGAGCATTTAGAATATGGAGAACTGTAACAAAGTTGAACTAATTGGTTTGAAAAGGTTTCTATGCATCAATTCATATATTAAGAATATTTTTAGCTCGAGATATTTATTTAGTCTTTGATATATGATGAAGCAGCTGATTTTGATGAGTTTCAATGATTAAATATCATTTCTTACACCAACTGAAATCTGACTTTCAATTTGTTTTCATGAAACTTATTTAATTTCTTAATAACATACTTTTTCTTAGTTTTTCTTCAAGTTGTTTTGTTTTGTTTTTCGTTCAGCAGAGCATGCATCAAGTTAACTTTTCTTTGCAATTTGGTTAGCTCAGCTTGAAGCGAATTGACTTTCTCATGATATTCATTTAATTTATCCCAATGCTGCAGCACTCGTCCTTCTTTGCTGTGTCCTGTGTCCTATGGCAAATGATTCGTAATTTAAATGAATTTTGTAATGATTGCAACTGCTACTCACATCTGCCTTAGCTGTTTCCGCAAAGATGAGGGAAAATACAATTGACCAGACTCGGAAATCAATCAACATTTAATAAATTTCATGCAGCGTATTCTGAGTTACAAACAGAACTAAATTGGTTTAAAACGGCCTTGCTAAACACTCTTTATACTCGTTCAAGAAAAAAATGGAAAATATTAAATGTAGAATATTGGCTAATCGGGTAAAACTGAATGTTCCACAGATTTAGTATTTAGAAAAACACCTGAGCTAATGTTTAGATCCTCTACAGATCGCTATGGCCATAATGGGCGTGAAAAATCAGCTCGGACTATACAAATTGTATTATATTTTAAACACTCTTTGTACTAGAGCAAGTGAATAAAATTCGAAATTATATATTTAAGCTCATAGGCAAATCGTAAAGTATTATATCAGCTAAATTTTAAATCTAAAGCTTCAAATGTACTGCTTCAGTTAATGAACTGCAGAGTTCGTCGGGATCTTAGAACTTGGACGAGTGTTATGCAGTTATTAACACCCTACTGCCAAAATAAAGCGTGTAATTGGAACAAAGTTGAACCAAATGATTCGAAAAGCCTTTGATGGATCAATTGGCAATATAAAAGTTACTTGAGATCTTTGCTATTTTGCCTGGTAAACCGTGTTTAATAAACTGATTATAATTTGAACTCACAGATTTATATATTCAAGGCATTCATCAGGGATCCAATTTGAATAGATCAAACTCTTACCATATAAATTGTAAAGTTAATACTGTTCCTTCTATGAACCAAAATTTCAATTATATCTTTCTTTATTTGCCAACGAGTTCTCCCTCTTTCTGAATTCACTTCTTACTTTCGAGCATCCCAAAAATAAGATTTGTAGCAGCAAGTTCAGAGGGCTAACTGAATGCTTTGCATCTGAAATATATTCCATTTCCAGTAAGGTCGGACTGCCCAATGGAATTCGATATGGCCATTGCTGTATCGTTAAGATTGCTGTGCGGCTCATTGGCAGCATTTGTTTTGGGCGTGTTAAAAGTTAAAATAAATCAAAGACCCATAAATTCTGCCTCTATTTTGGCAATATGGGCAATTCGATACGTTCATCAAATGTAAAAGGGTTCAAGCGATGCGTTTGCTATCTATCAATAAATGTCTCTATATATGCCGGGCTGAGGCAACCACCCACCGACATACATATACATACATACATACATATATACATACATACATACATACATACATGCATACATATACATACATATATTTTATCAACAGCATCAGACGACGCATCCTTTTGGCCCCTTTCAAATTTCGCACACTTGTCAAGCTGATGAAGAAGAAAAGGAAAATGATACTTGATAATCAAATACTCTTTAAAAGTATTTTTTAGCAGATATAGATACTTTGAAGCATTACATATCAAATAGACAGCATTACGAGGCTACTCCAGGTCTTCAAAAATAAGATATAAATATGAAACTTATTTTTGAGATACATTTTTTATAGGAAAGATCCAATTAAAAATTCGAGATGAATAAAAATGGATATATTTATTATAAAAATTGATTTTTTTTCTTAAAAAATATTTTTGTTTATATTTAAATATATATTTAAGTACAAGAAGAGATAGACTTGAAAAAATATTTGGAAACAAATCGAAATTTAATAATTTTTTTTCTTATTAGCTCTGATATAGTACTTAAAGTTGAATATAAAAATATATTATTATATCTGCAAAAGTTTAAAGTCCTACACTTTCATTTAGCTTAAATGAAACTTTTACCAGCTCTAAATAAGTGTTACATAACTCTCCAAAGAGTCTAAGTACTCTCTCAATAAAAATGCGACAGTGCCCCTTAGCAGACGCCCCGAACGCAACCCTACTTGGCCGGCTTATGAAAAATATGGCGCAAAGGGGTTAAATGACGTATGCATTGCTGCTATTTCTCTTTGCGTGGTCGCTCA
Organism: Drosophila hydei; assembly: GCF_003285905.1. NCBI lineage: Eukaryota > Metazoa > Arthropoda > Insecta > Diptera > Drosophilidae > Drosophila > Drosophila hydei. The sequence continues at coordinate 5,320,047 of NW_022045656.1, forward strand.
CTTGATTTGCCTGCCGATGTCTTAGTTGCCAAAGTGGAAGTGCCAAATTTATCATCGACTCACTTTGAGCCTTACACGACTGGGCAAAGGTTTCGCCCATAACTCTTCGGCCAAAAATATGATCAATAGCGGTAAGACTGCACTAGCAGTAAACAAATGTTGGATCATTTGCAGTTTTTCCTGTTCCTAAAGTCCAAACTATATGTCAAAAAGACAATTGTAAAAGTGAGAAAATCAAAAAAGTTTTCAGAAGAATTTTGGATTGAACGAGCTGCGACTGCTCGAAAACTATGGAAAAGAATGTTGAAAAATATCTAAGAATAACTGTAAGAGAAAAGGATTTCACATCATTCAAGACGTGTTAAAAAAGAAAACAAAATCTTAACACCTTCGATGCAATACGCTTTTGAATGATATCTATTTTTTGCAACACGCCCCAATTACTTTCAGTGTATGCGAACTATAAATAGAAATGGCTATACCTATTAACGTAAGTTAGATTGCAAATGCCTGTAGTTAGTCAGACGAATGGCCCGAAATTGTGTGCAAATATTTCATTTAAATTATAAATAAGCAAAAGTTAAGTAAATAGCAAATGTGAATAACCTTTCGGGCAGATGTGCGTAGCTGTTCCTGGGGAAAGGCTGCAATAAAATATATTGTACGATTGTCTGATTATCAGAGCAACCGCAAAACAATTTAATACTAAAACCCAAACCACATGCTCTGGCACGCGCGTCCAGTTCCCCTTTTGTGCGAAACCCAAACTCTGGCGTACGGACGACCACATGCATGATAAATGCACAAAATCTGCAACAAAGTGTTGGAAACACGCACTTTCTATATGGTAGGGGTAGGCTATTCATATGGGGTAGGGGTGCCTTCCCTCTCTCGCTCTCTCTTCGCCTGCCTCTCGCCCCTTGGGGTTTAGCATTACAAGCTGAGGCCGCGTGCGTTGCGCCCTTTGACAAATGGCTCAAACGCATCGAGTTACAAGAGCCGCAGAGACTCAAGATTTGAAGATTAGTATTGAAGTATTGTGCCAGGGTTGCCAAACAAATTTGTATACTATCTATCTGCCAGGTAGAGCCCTGAGAGGATGCAGCCAAACCTCAATAATGATAATAATAACGGCATAATATAATAAAAACCAGCTATAGAAATGCATAATGCACAATGTGGCAAAAGGATAATGTCGAAAAGCCATTAATATGCCCGGAACATTAACAGGCTGTTGTGACAGGCAGTCAAATAGGCATGGAATGGTTTCTGCCCGGTGGATGAATTACCAAACAGAACAGTAAAAGGTGCAGGAAGTGCAAGCTGCAGTCCTCCAACCATTTGTCCTGTCAATGGACATGCAGCGCCTGTCGGCTGTCACTGGGAACGTCATTTACATGGAATGCAATAGATCGATGTATTCTTAGAAACCGTCGACGTTCCAGCCGCATAAATCAACAGACACTCGGTCAGCGCGATGGGGGTTAGAAGTTAGTCGCTTGCCCAACTTTAAAGACTTTTGTTATTACAGATTGCAGAAAGAGTTTGTACCACGACTGATATTGCTATGCCTATGGAAACTCGAGTATAAAGTTGTCAGTTCATGGAAATTTATTGAATTTATGTGTCGAAATCCTTTGAGGAAAAGTCAAGTACTTTATTCAAGAAAACATATGTGTAACGTAACTTAACTTCGAATGAGAAGCCAACTTTAGCTATTATAGGTAGTTCTTAGAGGAAAGCGAAGGATTGTCTTATAAAGCTGTTTCCTAGATTTTTTTTTTTTAAAGTAGGTTTAAAATGATCCTTATAGTTATGGATTGTAATCCTATTCTTTCTCTGCTTTCAAATTTTTTACCTCTGCTCCTGTTGATATGTTTTTATATTTTTTACTGTGTGTTTTATTTCGATTTTCCCTTAATTCGCTTCAACCTCGTATGAGCTTCGCTTCAATCTGAGATATTAGTCTTTCTTTCTTCCCCTGTCTCTCTCTCTCTCTCTTTCTCACACATTCGCTCTATCCGTCTCTCTCTCTCTCTCTGTCATACTCTTTTTGATTACATCACTATATCTTATTTTATTTATTTATTTATCTCTCTACTTCAATATCTCTCTTACTCTTTCTCACTCGCTCTCTCCTACGCTCTCTCACTATGTCTTTCTTTCTCTATTTCTTTCTCTCTTCTCTTTCTGTGGCTCACTACCACTTTATCTCTCCATCTGTCTCTCTCTTTCTTTTTTTGACATATTTCCCTCTATTCCTCTACCTTTTTCTATCCCTGGTTCAATTACTTTTTCATCTCTCATCTTGTGAGCCCTTTTTCGATTCTCTCTCCTCCATTCTCATAGCAGACTCTCTCCCTCTCTCTCTGTCTCTCTCTCAGTTCAGCATCCTTTTCACTTTCTTTCCCTCTCTCGCCATCCTTCTCATTCTATCTATCTTAAGCTATATTTCTTTCAACCCACGCTCATTTTCTCTATCTCACTTTAGCTGACTTTGCAACGGATATCGACTTTAAACTAGCTTATGTATTACTTTCCTCATAATTCCAAGAGATGCGCTTGCTATTACCAAAGTCTGTTGCTTGTTGACCCGTGGATTAGCAATGTTTGCCAACTTTGAATCTCGGTTAAGTCCGCAATGCAACCGCAAAATCGCATAAGCACAAATAAGCTGCAGCGCGCTGTCTGAATCAACGCAATGTGAAAATCCAATTCGATAAATAGAAACCAATAAATGCAATGAAAAGCAACGAAATGAGCTCTAACCAAATATTTTCGCATTTGCGCACAAATTTAGAGCACAAATTAGCAATATGCCCGAATTTATGAAATATGGGAAAAACGTGACAACAATAACACGATACGCAGCCCATCCTTAACCAACCCACACTCCCGGAACATTAACCCCAGCAAACATTTGTTGCAACTGCCCCTCAAATGCTGAAGGAAAGCAAAAAAAAACCGAAAGCAGAGAAAAACTGAAGAACAGCTGAGTAACTAAAAATGAAGCCAATATAGAGCACAGCTATGATTACAATAAAAACTGGGCTCGGTCAGTGCCGCAAAAAAGGGCTGTACGGGGTGGCTAGCGGCCGCCGTTGCTGCACGTGGGGCGAGGGTGCAGAAGGCATTGCGAGTGTCATAAGTGCATAAAATGTTTTTGTGTTTGGCACAAAAGCGAAGCGAAAAGTTTAATTTTCTCCCGGGCGTACAACAGTGCCGGGTAACCAAATCCGTTTAGATCGAAAAAAAACATAAAGAACAGCATTAAAAGGTGATTACAAACTGAGACATACCAACTGACAGATGCCCTGTAATGTAATAACTATGAAATTAAGACTATGATTTAATATAACATTAAAAAAGATAAAAATTTATTTCCAAGCAATTGTTAAGTAGTTTACATTTCGCTCTTTGAACCTTACTTTTATAATTTATTAAGTTTGAGAATCATTAAAATATGTAATAAAATGCAACCTCTTTTGAGCTATTTTACTTATATAATAACTTGAGGTATTCCATGTATGCAATAGTGAATCAACGATGAAGCAGCTATAAAATAAATAAATATAAATAAAATAATATAAAAATATAATTCTTAAAATGTCTCAGCTGTCTTATATGCTCCCTCCACATTTTTCCTAGGGTATTCACAAAAATACAATAATAAATGTAACAAATGACGCACACGCTGTTACACTGCTCGGACCGTTCGGGTGGGTTCCAAACTTGGCACTCGGCACTAGGCCGGGGCGTTTGCAATTTTAGATGAAATGGCCGGCGGCGCTATATGAGAAGCAGATATTGTACATATATGTATATATATACGCACTTATTTGACTAATGTCTTTAATAAAAAATTACACACGTCGCAGCCGAGAGAGGAAAGTGAAAAATTGGCAGGCTGCAGTCGAGCCATATATAGCACATGCCTTATAAGAAGGGTAATGCGGACGCTGTAATACTTGCGGCTTACAAAAATTTAGCATTTCATTAGGCAGTTGTGGAACCACCCCCAGCAATTGCCGTGCCACCCTACACTTTTTAATATTTACTAATATTGACAATACTTAAAGAATTTTTTTAGCTGGCAAAGCTGAGGGCGTCCAATGGGCCATGGTAACCAGAAACTTTGACATATTTATAGTTGACAATGGTATGGGGGAAGGAAAGAGAACAAGAATTTGTAAACCCAACCTTGACAATTGTAAAGTGGTGGATAGGAAGCATCTATGGTTGGTAGTTGGTGGTGGCAGTGCTTTTGGGATTTACACAATATTTTTCAAGTGCTCGGTAAAGCGACCACCGCTCGGGTCCCCTGGTGACTTATTAAGGGTTGCATTTAGCGGGCTTTTCTGTCATTTTATATGCAAATTGGATTAAAAACGAAACGCGCCGTACACACAGCAACGCATTTCCACAATCCACAATCCCTATCTGTCCAGTCGCATTTTCTGCTCTACGCGTTTACTAAATTAGCATTCATCTTATTGGCATATAATGCCATAAATAATGTTGCGCACAGTACACTACGCATAGCTCTCTACAATTGTTCAATACGCTTTATTAACTGGGAAATGCTTTTGATGTCAACAATTTTCATTGCGCATTTCAGTTTCAAATGTTGCCTAGCGGGTGGTTTTGAGAAATACCCCTAAGTCTATCAGGCGATTAAACTTCCTTTATTTATAAATTTGATTAGACGATTTATTTTAGGTTGCTTAGCTATTGCTATCCAATTATATATTAAATATTTAGTCTATTCAGCTTGACAAACTTAATTTTGAAATAAATTCGAAGTGGACAATATAATATAAGACAAAAGCTAAGCTAATGCTGACAATAATCTGAATACTAATACTAATACTAATACTAATACTAATACTAATACTAATACTAATACTAATACTAATACTAATACTAATACTAATACTAATACTAATACTAATACTAATACTAATACTAATACTAATACTAATACTAATACTAATACTAATACTAATACTAATACTAATACTAATACTAATACTAATACTAATACTAATACTAATACTAATACTAATACTAATACTAATACTAATACTAATACTAATACTAATACTAATACTAATACTAATACTAATACTAATACTAATACTAATACTAATACTAATACTAATACTAATACTAATACTAATACTAATACTAATACTAATACTAATACTAATACTAATACTAATACTAATACTAATACTAATACTAATACTAATACTAATACTAATACTAATACTAATACTAATACTAATACTAATACTAATACTAATACTAATACTAATACTAATACTAATACTAATACTAATACTAATACTAATACTAATACTAATACTAATACTAATACTAATACTAATACTAATACTAATACTAATACTAATACTAATACTAATACTAATACTAATACTAATACTAATACTAATACTAATACTAATACTAATACTAATACTAATACTAATACTAATACTAATACTAATACTAATACTAATACTAATACTAATACTAATACTAATACTAATACTAATACTAATACTAATACTAATACTAATACTAATACTAATACTAATACTAATACTAATACTAATACTAATACTAATACTAATACTAATACTAATACTAATACTAATACTAATACCTGTTCATGCAAATTAGAATAATTACATAGGAAATTTCTAATAAATTGCTCTATTTTCTGCTAAACTTAATAAATTATATAGACAATGATGAAGCAGATAACTTTAACGGCAAAGCTATTCAGTTTATAAATAAACTCCGATCAGCTGTGTAAATATGTCATTAAATCTGAATTTGAGTTGTGATTGGGGTGTTGGGCGTGTAGATGAATAGGGCGTTCTCCATTGTATGAAAATATAGTTTTATCTGCTTGATTATGGTCATCATGGCGGCATATTATTAACTTAATTTAACAGTAGCACGTATCATATTTATTTGGTATTGAACCGTGGCATATTGAAAGCAATTTGTGTGTACCTAAAAAATAATAGTATAACTATAATAATAATAAATGTGACTATGTGAGTTTCTCGCTTACTCCATCTCTTTCTGTTCGATGTGTTTACCTATGGAGCTGCTTTCAGTTGGACTATTAAACTAATTTCCAGTTGTCATTGACAAGCACGCACACGTCCCGAACTAGGACTAGGGCCAGGGCCGGAGCCGACGCTGAGACTGGGTAGAACGCCCCTTTGTAAGGCAGTCAGAGAGGCCTTTGCAACATGAAAGCATTTCAACTATGTTAAACTTGGAAGCTTCTAGCTGACTCCAATCTACAACCTTGTAACATCCTGTAGTCCCCATTCACTCTGAATGCTGATGAATGCTGCTGATGTGTCGCAATTGCCTCTGCCTGCCAATTCCTCCACCTGTCAGCCTTGACTTGCAAATGAAGTTGGCTTTGTTGGCACGATGTGCTGCTACCGGAGCTACTGAAGCTACCTGAGCCACCTATGCCTCGTAGGCATTTTTGGGGGGCCCAGTGCCAATGCACAAATTCCATATTTACTGTCAATGTTAATTGCTCCGAATTGCACTAAAGTGTTGACTTTTGTGCCGCACAGGAAACTTGCGTTCCACATGCCACACACATGCTGTCTGCGTCTGTGTCCGTGTGTGCCTCGTAGCTGACTCATGACTGCTGCAATTTGGTCAACTATTTAATGACAAGCTACGTACGTATCGGACAGCACTTCCAATTATGCAATTGTTTGCACTGGCCCCATTTTGAGTGGATATCTTGCGAAATGTTTTTACTAAAAACTACGTTCCAAAGGGACAGTTCCACATACGCAAAGCTTTCGGCATACAAAATTGCCAGTTTGCAGTGCTTCATTATTATGTTTTATTGGGGCATGCATCGTATAGTTAGTTTTTCTTTCAAATAATTAGAATTCGCTTTATTTTAGTAGACTACAACTTGGTATAGATAATGGCTTTGGCATTACTACTATGATAAATATATATAATAATTATATATATATATATTATTGTCATTGAATTATGTCTTATTATTATTAGCTACGACAAATATCATTGTCTTTACTATTTTTATTATATTTAAAATAGAAAATTCAATTCGAAAAGTTCTTTAACTATTAACAATTGCTAACTTTCTCCTTTTCCCGACTCACACCCTAGCAATATCAATTCAATTCCCATTGAATTATCCCCTATATATGCACTTAATCCAATGCTATTTGCCAACTCTCACTTTCAATGTATTTATTTTTCTAATTCCTTTTTTTTTGCGCAGAGCTGTCCCTACAGGACATACTTCAGGGGAAATAAAAAAAAATAGACAATGGAGCAAATGATTTCTAGCAATTCACACTGAGCTGAGCTCGTTGCTCACTTACGAGCGATACTCTCGCCCGAGCATCATTTGCTACTTAAGGCGGCAACACATGTCGGCTTAAGCATCCTTTTCCTCCGGCTCAGTGTGCAGCTTGGGTTTCACGTTTTCAAATACAGAGACTCAGTTGGTTAAAGACATGTGGCGCACATTGTCATTGTCAGATGTCGCCTTGGTCTCGTCTTACGCTCTGTGTTAATTATACTAATTGCACTAAATCACTTGAAAATTTCAGTACAGGCCCCGAAAAAGTAACAGCAACAACAATATAGTCAATGTGTCTCGTTAAAAAATAGCTCAAATTAGGGCGTGTAGCACGCCGCCTGCAGCCTAGGCTCTGTGAGAAAATTTGTCGTATGAAGCGTTGGTAATCCTAGCATTTCGGCATATTTTTCACTTCTCCGTTTCGACTTTTTTGTATTTTTGCCTTGCATGTGGTACCTCAAAATAAATTACTAAATCTAAGCTGGGATAATACTTGAAAACGAAAAAAAAATGTAGCACAAATAATTAATGGTAGAAGCCTTAGTACTAATGAAACGCCTACAATTGTGGAGGTGTTTAGAACACAGCCTTTGGAGACGGGCACTAAAGAATTGAGGGGGTTTTAAATAAATTATTTGAGTGCATGAAAACACTGTCACAGAGTAGAAGTTTGAGAGAACTAGGCTTCAATGTGGACTGTATTGAATATATGTGCTGCTTCTGCAACAAGTTTAAGTTGTATAAGTTCTTAAAAGTAAATCAAATCTATTTGACATCTAAAATACTGTACTGTATATTGGAGTATAATTTCCAATCAACTTTATGTTTGATAATAATCAATGAGGATTTGCTATAGAATACTTCCCCTAGGTTATACGGTTATTATGTAAAAGTAAGTAATTATTATGCGAGTCCAAATGCAACCCTGTGGCCAGTGCTTGACGTTCATCTTGTGCAGATTCTTAAGGCCTACTTCAACTGGAGACGAACTTCCATTGTGCCGGCAACTCGCATGTGGAGAACCACAACCCCAAGCGAGCATAACAGATGTGTGTGGGTGCGGGTGTGTGTGTGTGTGTGTGTGTTGTGCCAGTCCAGCCAACCCATTATCCCTGACAGCGCCTACACGAGCAGTGCAACCTGTTTCCTGTGTTGTGAGATCTGGCTCGCAGTGTGGGTCCATGTCGTGCATTTTCACAGAATTTATACCAATTTGTGCGCAACGTTAATAACAGTAAAAGGCCTATAACAATAACCCACATCAATACAGCGGCACGTAGTTGCCGCACGTGGTAGAGGCAAAAGGACTTGCCCCGCTGTGCGACAAACAAGGTGAGTAGGTAAGCCGGCGAATGCAATCAGCAGCAAGGATGTCTATGGGTGTGTGCATGCACCACCCACACCACCCTCATCAGCAGCATGGCATGCATGCAACCCTTACCGACAACAGCCCCAGCTCCCAAACACCCCCAACTCTCCTCTCCACAATGCGCATTGTAAGCCGGCAAACGCGTGTCCAAAACACACGCGCGGCATCTTTGACGGTCTCTGGAATTGGGCACGGGTTAGCTGTGTACAGCATTTTTGGAGGCTGAGTATCTGGTAGTTGGGTAGTGGGTATCTGGGTATCTGCGTACCCAGTACTCCCTGCTCTCACTCATTATATTTGTGCATTGACTTTGCACATGCCCTGCAAGGCAGGCATCATCGTCTTTGCTGCTGCTATTTGCACAAGTGTTCCATCCTTTTGCGCTTTGAACAACAATAAAAGAGATTAATAGATGTGGGCCGTGCATGGATTGTGGGTTGAATGGTTGGATGGCTGGCTGGCTGGCTGGATAGCTGCCCACTCGCATACTATGCACAATAATTGGTGCCTAAAAGGCTTGCATATTTGTCTGCTGGGGCAGCGCACAAAGGACTCTCGTCCATGGCATTCGGCAACAATGATCGATCTGCAAAATATTTCAATTTAATGAATTGCGTGCACAGTGCGTAGCGAAAGGGTTGAGGCACAGTGGGATGAGATCATGCGCAGCCTGACAGACTGTGCGCAAATGTTATATGCTATAAAATGTGTAATTAATGAAATAGAAATTAATATTAGTTTTGTCATAATAACTAAAAAATGAGAAATAAATTCGATAAAAATAATAAAAACCATATTTTTACAAACTATTTTATTTTTCATATTCTGAAGAATTTAGAATTGTTTGAACATAAAATAAATCATATACAATCATAAATTTAATAAATAAAATAATTTTCAAGAAAAGAAAATAAAACAAATTAAATAATAATAAAATAATACTATTTTTATTGCGATATTAAAAATAAGAGAATAATATTGTAAATAATACTTAAAAAAGAAAATTAAACAAATTATACAAAAAAAAAAAATATATTATTATTTTTATTTAAATAAAAATAGTATGATAAAATAAAAGACCAGTAAAGCAAAATAATTTGAATATTGTATATATTATTGACAAAATATTTAAAATAAAATAATGATAAATAAAAGCTAATAATACATAATTAATTTGTAATAATTAATAATTAATTAATACTACAATTTAATAATAATACAAATCTTGTGGGAAATTTATTAAATTTTTGTTATATATTTGCAAAATTTCATTTTATTTTTTTTTTAAGCCTAACTAGGATTTCTAAGTAATATTTTAGGTCTGTGCTGATTTTTTATTTTTTAAGATTTATTTGTATTAATAATCAGAATTAGAAAAAGAGCTACTTCTATATTTAAATATTGTTAAGCTGTCTTTAATAATAAACAAGTTTTGGCATTATTCATAAATATTATTAATATGTGCACTTTAAAAAGCTTAAGCTTAGAATTTTCGCTAATTTTATTTAACAAATGAATTATTTTTCTTAAGCCTATTAGACATAAATTTAATTAAAAATTCTATATTTTATTTTAGCTTTGTAATGAAAATATTTGACTTCAACTCTTTTTCCGTGCTGCTCCCATACCCACACCACTGTAAGCTCTGTAATCGGAGCCGCTGGCCACGTCCAGAGGTTGCTGTCTACGCATTAACTGTAACTTCAACACGCTTATCACTTATCGCTATTAATGACCCAATATGCGGCTCAAATATGCCGCTTATGAGTCGCTCATCACGTGGATAATGTTATCCTGCGCGTCGTTGGTGGTTGCTTGTCAATCAAAGTGATTCGAGGGGAACAAGGAAAAAGGGTTGCCTTTGCCGAAAAATCAAGCGAAAAGCCTCGAGTGCCACTCGACGCTCAGCTCTGATAAGAAGATGCTGCAGGCACACAATGCGAGTCAATTTCCCCTGCCGTTCCACTTTATACAATTGTCAAATATGACAGTTAAATGTTGATGCTCGAGTGCGTGCATAGCAAACATTTTTTACCTGGCCAAACTCAGGCTCGCTTTTTTTCTATATGCACATTTATTTTTTTTTTAATTTTCAACTTTTTGGCCGTTTTCCCGAAAATTTTCCACTTTCCACCACTTGGCACATAATTTAGTCATTTCATTTGAAATGCTCGGTTGAGTTTTGCTCTTTCCTTCGCATTTTTTTGTTGCACGTGAATGGGGTCCGCACTATGCGCGATCTGTCAAATGTCAAATGCATGTCAAAGGCAACATGTCAGAGCCATTTCGTACGCTTCAGATTGTGCTTCTTCTTCATATACATATTTTTTAACATTTCAGTTTGGCTTCGTTCTTTTATTTTTGGTTGGCGGTACAGGCGTTAAATGTATTGGACAGCGCTCTGTGCCCTGTCTGTCTGCCAGGTCTGTTCGTGTCTGGCCTGGTCTGTGGGTAACTCTTGGCGTTTGGTTCTGCTCTCGACTTCGCTGGGGTGGGTCGATTGTCATTTTTTGCGTTGCGGCAATTTGCGGCTTTTGATTAAAAAATACACACATAACACTCACACACACACACACACTCTCACCGAAAACATGTCGAGGGAATAATGCGACTGTTTTGTTCGTTGCTCCTCAATGTGGCAGAGCAAATGGCTTTTGCCTTTCGCCTCCGAATGGCTTTTTGTTCTGCTCTGTTCTCGCTCTATGCGGCATGAATATTGGCGCGTAGTTTAATTTGCCCCATGACAACCTAGAAGAGCGCTGGGAAGGAGAAATACAACGCTCCGGGCTGATATAGGAATAGCAAAAGTCCATGGCAAATTAAGTTAAAAGCTTCAAATATATTGAAATATTGAACAGCTATAGCATTTGGCAGGGCAACAAATTCGTTGACTTTATTTTATGAAACTGTCGATCAACATGTATACTTCATGAAATGTTATTAAAAAAATATAAATTATGTTCAATGTGTTGAAAAGTCAAGTAGTGTCCCTAGCCCTAAATAGATGATCCCTTTCGTTCTCTTTCTCTCTCTTGCTTGTCCTTCGTCCTTCTCTCCCTGTTTCTAACTCTCACTCTCTCTCTGTCTTTCTCTCTCTTCCCCCCCCCCCCCCCCCCCCATGTCACTAACTCTCTATCTCTATCTCTATCTCTTTCTCTCTCTCTCTCTCTCTCTGTCTTTCTTTTTTGTTTTTTCTTGTTTTTTGTTCGCTCTTTCTATCTCTCTCGTTCTCTCTCTCTCTCTCTCTTTCTTTCTCTCTCTTTCTCTCTCTCTCCATCTGCTTTATATATGTTGTTTAATAGATCTTAGGTCGAGTTGACTATGGCTTGACTTGATTAAGGATATCAGACTTAAAAGCCAAGTTAGTGCATTCGTTTATTCGAAAAATATAAGTTATTATCCATGTCACAATGCGGAGTTGCATAAGCCTCTTATCTATCTCAAATTTAATTTTCAACTGAAGCAACTTAGTAATTCATCCATTTTGACCAGGTGAAAAATCAAAGAATGTCGCTCATACTAACGATTCAATCAGTTACCTAGTTTTATTAGTCTAAATGCTAGAGGATCATGTGATCAGCGGGCATGTTCCCTGCCTCTCATTTTTCTCATGTCTCTTTGCAATTCAAGTAGCATTTCTACATCCAAGCACAGCTAGTTAGCTAGCTACCAAGTAAGGAACTCAAAGAACTCTCAGTTAACAAGGGAAATGTAATCAAGAGTTCATGTAGTATTTGCGGCTTTCAATTTTAATGTCGTTTCATGATTCATACTTCCTTGAGTTCAAAGACCCTTCAAGCACTCTTCCCACTTTCTACTACAACCAATTTCACTTAGTATAGAGTCCACAAGGACTTTCGGAAATATTAATAAAGTGAAGGCCTAGCCGTGTGATCATATTTTACATGCCATTTGCTTTTGTCGTTGTCACCGCAGCTGTTATGATTTTTTTTGCTCCCTTCCGTCAGAAATGTTAGGTCCTGTCAATGCTCTAATTGCTCCTACCACAGAGCGTCCGTAACATTAATCACAAGAACTCAACTCGTCCAAAAAAAAGAAGCAATGGGAAATCACAGTCATTTGCTAAGCGATTGAGGGCCAGCGCTAGGTCCGGGTCCAGACGAACCCTCCCCCGCCCCTCCCACTAACACCTCCCACCCCACGATGCTAGTGTCTGAGTTATTGTCAGTTCTAGCTGGGCATTCTAGATGCATTCGAGTGTAACGCGAACTTCTCTATTTTTTTGTTTTTGCAGGCCTTTAAGCGAGCACCGCAATGGAACGAACCGGATTGGAATGGTATGGAATGTTGTCGCGTGCACTGCCGGAACTGACGCAGGAAGCGCCGTACATCAGGCGAACGCGTTGACAATGCACCCGGAGAGGTCGCCCGGAATAGGACAAGGGCCAGAATATACGCAGCACAGTTATTGGGCTTGATAGATGGCTGAATGGCAGATGGTTTGGGGCCATGGCAATGGTTCTTATAGGCATTGCGGCATTATTAGCTGTCAGTAAACGGAATTGTCGCGACGCGACGCGACGCGACTTCAACGCTCTTTTTCTTACTCTCGGCAACATTTTAACATAATTGGCCTTTATGACATAAAGGCCGCATAGATGGGGTAGCTCTGGCAATCACTTTTTACTACCCGCTAGCCAATTTTGTATCTGCAACTTTGCGCTTGAATGCATGCAACAATAACAACAACAACAACAACATCCCCTCACACCTACACACACACAGAGCAAGCTATTGCCGCAGTACGCGGGCCACTTTGCGTGGCTGCACTTTTCCAAGTTAATTTCGCAAAGGCAGCAAAGAGAAAGTTCAAATGCAATCAAGCAAACTGAAATTAGACTATCAGAATACCCTATAAATAAATAGTTGTGCAAGAAAGTTGCTTGAAAATCAATGTCTGTTTTAAGTATACTTATACATAAAGGCAAATTGTTGTAAAAATTCTTGATGAAACTATAAAATACCTTGTAAATATAAAATGATTGAAAATTTAAAAAAAATATATAAACTATAAAGTTGTATATATAAATAAAATGCGTTTCAGTTGTTAATAGCTTGAAGAAAAAATGATATTTGATCTGAATATATATTATATTTTTCTTGACAAACTTAATCAGCAATACAAATATATATTTTCTGTATAGTTCAGCTAATTCTCCCTGACAATATACCCCACAGAATCTTTTTACATATCGAGTTAATAGTATGAAAAAAGTATATATATTTGCCTCTTCTTTTGCGCAGAAAATGGCTTGGAAAATATTTTTCAATCACTTTAATTGTGAGCAGCGGGAAGGCGGGGTTCTTATACATCAAATTGCATTGGTATATGTTAGGGTATTGGTTAGCTCTGTCATATGTTGTTGTTGTTGCTGTTGTGTCGGCCAGGCTGACAGGCCCGATTTGATACCCTGCCACTGCCGTAGCCTCACTGCCTGCCCACCCGTCCGCCTCCCTTTTCTTTTCCATAAACAAACTCCGGCAAGAGCAATGCAAATTTAATGTTGTCAAGCTGTCGTATCATACTGAAATATGCGCATGACTCTCTACCTACTCTCGCCCCTGCCACATGAGAGCCCCCAAAGGCATGGGGACAATGTTATTGGGGTTGTGTATTCGTACTAGTCATATGTCCAACCACCCAAGACGTAATACGAAACGAGGCGGCAGTCACGCCTTATAGCATGCATAGCACTTACTTAGAGAGCTGAGTTGGAGATGTGGGGGGTTAAGACCCGAGTATAGCTTACTTATTTTAAGATAAAGCCGGCAAATAACAAAGTCTAAAAAAAAGGGTACAAATTTCCTGTGCTTCCGTTTCGCCTGTCTGACACTGCTGACAGTGGAGAGTGTCAACCCAGGGACGGGGACTGAGACCCCGTGCCTCAATGCATATGAATACGGGTTATTATCGCCTGCAATATGCCCGGACCCCCACCCCCCACTTCCCTTCTCCAGCTCCAACTCCCGGCTTATATAACTGCCGGGCATTTGTAATAAAACTCAAGCGCATAATTGTTTGCCATATTTCTAAAACAGTGGCAGGGGCAACGGCTCCCAATTGCATACTTTTCAGGGGACCCTTGCCTCTCACCCCTCCCCCTTAGGCCAATTTATGAGCAGGTGGAATTTTTAAGTAGTGCATGTCGTTCTCGGGTTGTTCTCGTAGTTGCGCTGATTTTCGAGCTGATTGCTTTAGAATTTAGAATGAAGCTGCGTTTTTACACAAACACACACACGCATGCAGTCACAGACTTGCACACACACTCACTTATACTCGTGCAGATTTGGCAACTAGGCAACAGCCATTGCTTGCCGGTGTTAATAATTATGAAAGGTGTGAATCACTTATGCCTCTCTGAGCAATTTTCAAAGGGTTACAATTATGTTAAAGCCTAAAACTCATTTCCTTCCACAGCCTATTTAATTCCACTTTAATTTAATTTAAGATTAGTATATAAAAATAGCTAATAATATTTATTGTATATATTTTATTATAATATTTATTATATATATTATATTATTAGAAATAAGTCGATCATGATGCATACTTTGAGCTTAGTTATTCAATCGTTCTCCTTATGTGTAGTAGCTCTTCATGAACAATATTCACTCGACTAATCGAATTTATTTATCAAAGTCAATTAGAATCCAGAACTTGATAAAACAACATTTAAAGTAATTAATAATTAAAGTATCTCTTCTACTTCTAATACCAGACTCCAGTAGGTTTTGGGAAATTAGTTACAGATCCTAGCATTGGCCATGGACATAATGTCTGGGACGACCAAGATACTCCCAAGGATTTGTCAATCGATATCGCACAAAATCTTCTTTTGACTCTATTTTATATTACATCTTCGTTTTATTTCTTACTTTTTAGTTGAACTTTCTTAAATAAACAAATATAATTAACTGAATATCTACTATATTTTATTGCTCATAGCTCATTTGGCTTGTTCCTGCGATTCTCAACTAGTTAAAGTCGCATGAAAAATTTGTAAAATGTAAGCAAAGAGAGTTGCAAGTCTCGTGGTTACTTAGTGAAGTAAGTTGAACTTTTACACAAATTGATCTTAAGCTGAAGCTTAATTTTTGAATATTTCCTTATGTCAATTTGAAGGTCTGCTCTCATCAGTCGCCTTCCGTCGTACTTGCTTGCCACAGGATTGTCCCAATCAAAATTCTTAAGCTGCTGCATCTCACATCCCACCTTAATTTATAAAGCTCTCTGTTAGCTTCAGCTTCCAACAGCACGCCCACAATCGCCGTGACGCCCCGCTAAGGGCAACATTGTGATGCTTATCCCTTTTTGCCAGCTTGTGCAATTATGAGCATATTTGACGCATGCCCAACTTTCCTTTTTACTTATTTTTCCCACTTTTTTTCACTGCTTTTTTCTTGCGTTGTTTGCAACTTACCTTTTTGCAAACTCAATCTGAGCCAATCAATGGCGTTACGCATACGCCGCGTAAGCCGCGTTGCCAACGCCTCGCTGCAAGTGCCAAGGCAACAAGTACAACAGAGTCTGCTCCAAAGACCAAAAACCCGCTCCGGCACAGCACCACAAGCCCACACCTTGCTATTCATTACGTTGATGTCGTTCCTGCCGGCACAAAGGCTCCGAGTCTCTCATCTCTCGTCTCTTTTCTCTCGTCTTTCATCTTGCGTCTGTGCGCCACGCCCCCTCTTGACACTTGGGCTATTGCCGCCCGCTTTTTGGGCAAGAGCTTGACAGCAGCCTTAGCAGCTGCTTTATATGCACATGGCGTATTCATCAAAGTGGTTTTTATATTACGTGATATTTTTGGTGCCTTTTCGCTTTATTTTCCATTCTTTTTCTTTTCTGCGCCAAACAACAAAATTTTGTTGACAATATTTTCGCCTCTTTTATATCAGTCGCGCCTTCATTCTTTTTGTTTTGCCAAACTTTTCACACTTGTGGGCGTGCGTTCTTTAACGAAATCATAAATATTCAAAACACATTTAAAATTCCTTCAACTTCTTATTTTTTGCATTTATTTCTGCTGCTTCTTCTTCTTCTTTGCAGCATAATTAGGTTTTAATCATCAAAATAAATGAAAATACTGTCAACATTTTTATGAGCTGCCACATATTGTCAATGTGCTAGTTAGTCTGATCAATTCCGACAAATGAGGATGAATTTTGTGAAGCAATAAGACACAGAGCAGCAGCACGGAAATTATGGCCGGGGAAACGCGTAGAGCGAAAGTAATGAAAGTAATTTTCAAAAGCTGACATATACTTCTGACGGAAAAGTTGTAAATGCAATTTCTTCTTCTTATTAAATGAGCCAGAAATACCCTCGATACATGCCAATTAGAAAGGGCAGGCGCAATGAAATATTGAAATAAATATCAAAGAATCGACCAAACGACAAATGTATTCAGAAATGCTCTAAAGATTTAATTTTGAAATGAATGAATGAATGAAATGAATGAATGAATGAATAAATGAATGAATGAAATAAATGAATAAACGAATGAATGAATGATTGATCTGAATGAATGAATGAAATGAATGAATGAATGAATGAATTGAATGAATGAATGAAATGAATGAATTAATGAAATGAAATGAAATGAATGAATGAAATGAATGAATGAATGAATGAATGAATGAAATGAATGAATGAATGAAATGAATGAATGAATGAAATGAATGAATGAATGAAATGAATGAATGAATGAAATGAATGAATGAATGAATGAAATGAATGAATGAATGAATGAATGAAATGAATTAATGAATAAATGAAATGAATGAAATGAATGAATGAATGAATGAATGAAATAAATTAATGAATGAATGAAATGAATTAATGAATAAATGAATAAATGAAATGAATGAAATGAATGAAATGAATGAAATGAATGAAATGAATGAAATGAATGAAATGAATGAAATGAATGAATGAATGAATGATTGAATGAATGAAGGAATGAAGGAATGCATGAATGAATGAATGAAAGGAATGAATGAAATGAATGAATGATAGAATGAACGAATGCCTGAAATGAATGAATAAACGAAATGAATGAATGAAAGAAATGAATGAATAAATGAAATGAATGAATAAATGAATAAATGAATAAATGAAATGAATGAATGAAATAAATGAATGAAATAAATCAATGAAATGAATGAACTGAATGATTGAATGAAATAAATGAATGAATTGAATGATGAATGAAATGAAAATAAAAACTGACTTCTGGTAGTTTCATTCTATGTTTATGTTCCTTCATGGACTTTTGCCAACTAGTCCCAAATATTGTAAGACAAATGTTATTAAGACATGGGCCACATCATGATTACAGAGTATTCGCTAGTCAAAACCGCCTTATTAAACAATTTGAGCTGCGAGTGCAGGAGACACTTCATCGGCTTGTGCGGCTGAGTGGCTTATCACCTGTTCCATGTGTCAGCAGAGCTGCCAGTTTCATGGCAACGGGTCCACAATGTATCAACCTTCAAATTGACTTTTATTTCGCTGCAGCTTTGAGGTCGCATCCATGCACACAGCGATGTCAAGCGGGCAGACGAGGAACCGCGCCAGGAGACTGAGGTTGAGGTCGCAGTTGGAAGCTGAAAGAGCTGCAAGAGCTAAAAGAGCTGAAAGAGCACAACGCGTGCGGTTTTTTGATTGAAATTGGAGATTGCGCCTGAGCTGTATTTGCAGTTGGCGACGGAAATTTGACTATGTCACGATATGCGACCAGACAATTTAATACCCACCAAAAATGCCCGACGGCAGGGTGCAAATGCGTTGGCAGCGCTGTCTGCGGGGGGATCCCACTGTCAACTGCCAAGTGACAAGTGTCAGGGCAACAAGAAATTAGTTTCGAATGATTTTGCATAGTCATAAGAATGAGATTATCTGAAATTCATGAGCACAGCCAATATAGAAGTCGTGCAAGAAGTGCAATAAAAAGCAGAGAAAATGCTATTAGAGTTTTAATAACCTAATTGAAGTAATTAAAACATCGTAAGAAGAAAGGACTTTTGTAAGTATTGAAAGATAAGAGAAAAAGTCAACATTTTAGACTGTAAAGCTGTTTAAATAAGGCATATGAGAAGCTACTAATAGATCTCTCTACAACAAATCAATAAAGTTTTAAAGCTTTGTATATAATATAAAAAAGTTGGATTAAAGTTTTTATATATTTATATAATAAATAATTTATTTCATATTTTTATTTATGCAATTTTTTAATTTTTAAATGGTTTTTTTTAAATTGATTGGCAAGCATAGCAAAGCATATTTAATTGTACTACAATTAAAACATTTTAAATATATTCCAAATACGCAGAGCTTTAACCAATTTACCATCGCTATACTGTTTCGTGGTCATTGCAAAAATCCAACTCTTTTATTGCTGCTTTATGCGAAAAGTTTTCATAGAGCTAATTTTTGTAATGCCCTGAGAACTATTTCCATAAATCTCTGACAGCCATCTAGGGGGCGCACAGCACATTCCACAGTTCAACCCGTCTGCCCGTGAAATACTCGGTGCAAACAAAGCGTACACTTTGTAAATTAATAATGCACGCAAGTAAATTAATTTAAAATCATATTTATAGCATTTTAGTTAATTAAATGCGCAAAAATTTGTCCACTGCGAGTTCGTTTCCCTTGCCATGGCCCAGGTGAAAGTGTCATCTGCACGAGTGTGTTGACTGTTCCCGTTGTTTTGTCTAGCGATGTTTTTCCACAATACACACTCACACGAACACATGCATAGCCACATAGATACACACCTCTTTTTCGCCTTGGCTGCCGCCTGCCGCCTGCTTGCCGCGACATTTATGAACTTTATGAAGTCTGCTTCATAAATCATCTTACACACACGGCAGGGCAAACATTTTGCTTAGGCGAATTTAATGAGAAACCAAAAAAAGAAAGAAGGAATGAATTCAAAACCAAATCATGGGCTACAACTGAGATGAAGATACTCTTTCCCTCTGCTTTAAATATCCATCTAAATTTATATTAATATGCAATATAAGAAAAATGATGATTATAAATTGATGTTAATGATAATGGTAATGGTAATGATGATGACAATGGGAATCATATTGTCAAGGACAATGACAATGACATTGACAATGACAATGACAATGACAATGACAATGACAATGAAAATGACAATGACAATGACAATGACAATGACAATGACAATGACAATGACAATGACAATGACAATGACAATGACAATGACAATGACAATGACAATGACAATGACAATGACAATGACAATGACAATGACAATGACAATGACAATGACAATGACAATGACAATGACAATGACAATGACAATGACAATGACAATGACAATGACAATGACAATGACAATGACAATGACAATGACAATGACAATGACAATGACAATGACAATGACAATGACAATGACAATGACAATGACAATGACAATGACAATGACAATGACAATGACAATGACAATGACAATGACAATGACAATGACAATGACAATGACAATGACAATGACAATGACAATGACAATGACAATGACAATGACAATGACAATGACAATGACAATGACAATGACAATGACAATGACAATGACAATGACAATGACAATGACAATGACAATGACAATGACAATGATTGTTAATATGATGAATATTATATCTTTAGAATCTTAAAAATATCTAATAAATATTATTTCCATTGAATATATAGAGTACTCCATGTGTCACATTCACTGCATGAAGTTGTTCGCTTAAGTTGTCCGCACGAAAGCGAAAGATGAAATCATGCGGTCGTTGCAGAGACTATTCGCTCTCTAGGTGCTACAGTCAAGGTGAAATGGGCGGGGAGTTAAATGCTTGAACAGGTGGATAGGTGGATGGGCTGACTGTCCAACTGCCTGTCGTTGCTTGGGTGGCTGCTGCTGTGCTGTGTGCGGTTGCAACATGTGTGCCGCAAGCAGATTGCCACATGGCGCTGCCGCCAGCCAACTAGCGACTCCGACTGTTTGTTTGCTTCATATTTCTCATGCTTTTATTATTATATTTTTTTGTGTTATCTGCGCCCTGAAGTTGGATTATTATTTTGCGCTTATTTCTAATTTTTTGCGCATTATCTCGGCTTTGTTTTTATTTATTTGCGTCGTGATTTATAAAAGACATGAGCATATATATTTTTGTGCGCGCTGCAAAGTTAATGTGGCGCATTATGGAGCCACATAGTTTCAGTTACGCTTGGATTATGCAAAATAATGCCCATCTGGCCGGCCCCATCAAAGTCAATAAACTGCACAGGACCCGGGCGCATATAAAACAATTTGCCTACAAAGGGCCGAAACCATTTTGGACAGCAATTTAAAATTGTTTATAAAAATAAACCACCCAAGCTCTGCCCCCCTCAACACATATGAACATTAGACTTGCATAGAGCTCGGGCCGCGGCCAAGATGCGGCTGCCACGGCCACAATAGCTCCCAGAGGTCGGCATTAAATTCTGTTGCTTGGCCCATATGAAAATGAATGGGAGGGGGATGCTTATGGGGTGTGGGAGCTGCGGGCCAGCCTAACTACACCATGGGGACAGCAATTGATGATAGTCTAAGGCTAAAGATATGTATGTAGCCAGAGCTAAGGCCAAAGCGAATGCTGCAGGATATAAAAGGACTTAGTCGCATGTTAACGCAACGCCTACGCAAATCCAGAACAACAGCAAGCCAAGCCAAGCCAAGCCATTCCCCCCTCGGATGCTGCAATGCAGCTCTGGGCTCTGGGTTCTGGGCTCTGGTCTGGTAATGCCTCCCCAAAGTCATCGTCCTGCTCCTGTCTAGCTTTCATTATGAAGTCATAAACGCACATGCAGCCAGGCCGACAAAAAATTCGGGGAATGCCGCGGGTTTCCTTTTCTTGAAATTGGATGGTCGGGGGCGCTCGAGCTTTACTTGTTGTTTTTTTAGCACATGTAAAAATGCTTGTTATAAACAAGGCAGAAGACACTAGGGCTGTAGAAGACTGAATACCCTTGCTGACACAGACTTGACAGTATTTGTCATTGTACTTTCTTAAGTAAGATTTTCAAACTATTACTAGATGATAGATGACAATGCAGTAATACGATTTAAGCCATTTAAATACATTGTTCTTTTTTAGAAACATTCACCATGGTTTCATCTCTAAGAATAAACAAATAATCCAAATAAATTGGCAAAAATAAGTTGCTAAAATTTATCAATGGAATCAATGAAATTTCAAAACTCTAAACAACATCATGAATTAATTTCTTTTATTGGAAAGACAAAGAAAGAGACACCGAAGCAACAACAAATCAAAATAAAATCTAAGTCTAATAAGGTATTTATCAATAAAAACAGATTACGTTTCTTAAAACTCCTTTATTTGTTCAAATTAAATTTTGGTTTCTCTTATTTTTTTTTGTATAATAAATTTCAAGAATTAGCTAGGTCAACCTTGGTTAGGGTATATACATAAGAAGAAGAAGCTAAAAAAATTAAACAACGAGATGTGGACAATTTTCGGGCAGTGCCTCGAGCTTAAACTGTTATTACTAGTCGGCTGAGGGGCTGCTGTTTATGAGTTGTAAAGCCCTCAGTCAGACAATAGCCTCATCGAGGCTGCAACACCAACAAGAATAACAACAACAACAACAACAACAACAGCAACACATGCCAACTAAGCCCCAGGACATATTACGTAGCCAGTGTGGAGCCATTGCCCGGTCTAGTTTGCTATTTTAAAGGGCCTTCAGGGCAAAGCGGGGCCCATGTACATGTGTCGAAGGGATGGAAGAGAGCAGCCGTTGGCGATGAGGGGCGCTGGCATAGGTATTCACGTAATTGTCAATGGTCTGTGGTAGCTTCTTATGCCTGGCTGCATTTTGTATTTATGTTCTTTTTTGCCACCCGTAATATGTGCCAGGCTTTTCACAGATCGGGCGCTAGAAACACAGTGAGAGGGAGAGTAAGAGCGGGGACTATAGGGGATTTGTGAATGCTTTGCTAGGTAAGCATTGTAAATTGTGCAAATTTCTTTGGCCTAACAACGACGACCAACAACTCAATTTCCAAGCGACATAAAAGATATAGAAATAAATTTACTTTATATACCTATAAAAAATATAAATTAAAATAGGTCACAGGGTTGTTAACACACATATTTAATGTTTTATTTAAGAATTTATATTGAGGAATATTTTACATGAGCTACTCTTAGCATATTCTTGCGAGGTCAGTGATAACATTACTTTTAAAGCTATTTATAATAGAATACAATAATTTTTCAATGGGTCTATAAAGAATTTTGTTGCATCAAATGGTAGTGTATTTAATGACTGCAAAAAAGAGAGAAAATACAATAAGTGTAGTGCATAAAACAATTTAAATCAAATAAAAATGTTGCAGTCGAGCGCTAACGACTGGAAAAATATGTTTTTCCCCATTTGCCATTTTGTAGATTAATTGAGGAAGACCAATAAATAAACCAAATGACAACAACAACAATAATGACCAATCTTCTGCTCAACCCCAAGAACTATACATGATATAAACTTATGCATGTTTCTCATTTGATACGACATTAATACGCACGTTGTAAACTTGTTACTTGATGCCTATTAATATTTTGTAAAAAATGTATGTGATTAAGTTTAATGTTGTTTGTGCACCAAATATCATATAATTATTATCTGCTAGTTCCGCAAATATTTCAAGTCTTAATGGGTAATTATAATATTTTCCATATACATTTTCATGTGCACCCACATTGGGCTGCCAGCGATTTGGCCGACCTCCGTTTTTAACTGCATATCTAGTTTCATTCACTTGCTTCAGTAGCTTTTCAAGTAGCCCCTTTTTGATGTAAGATGAGAAGCAATTGTTGTGCCACCTCCCCAACCCCAGCCCCGCTCACGTCCCCGTCTTTGCCAACCCAATCTTAATACCTTGGGGGTGTTAAACTAATTGAATGGCTCACTCTGAAAAAGTTCTTTATCTCAAATTTCGCTTGAGCAGTAGAAAGACGAGGCCACGCGTCAATTAAATTGAAGTGCATGTAAAATGTATTTTAAAAGCTTGGCCAATATTATTTTACTCTCCAATACATTTGATTCGTGTAAGAAATCGCGTTAACACTAAAGTCCAGAGCTGGCTCAGCACGTGCCTCGCAGCCAAAGAGCTTGTTAAGCATTCAATTTTATGGCATTACTTTAAGTTCCACTGCCCAAAAAGGCCAACAGCGTGAGTTGCTGCATAGCAAAAAAAAAAACAACAAATTTGTAAACGAATTGCAGATACTCTGTAATAAAAGGAAGAGTTTGAAATACTTTTGATGCGCATGATAATTTGACTTTGTTGTTTTCAACTTTACTTTTCATCCTCAATCTGTTTTGTTTATTCTCTTGTTGGCACTTCTCTCATGCTCACGCCTTATAGGGTGTACACAACGTGGTTTTGTTGGACAGTTTGCAACACATTTTTGGCATACTTCACACAATCTACTGATGAAGTCAACTGGAAAACTCGCATTGCTTTGATGTTCCAACAGCAATTGCAATGCGAATGTATGGGAGTACACACTACTAACTCACACCATCACACACACACACACACACACACAAGCACAAAGCATGCCATTTGTTAAATGTCCTTTGGCGCATTTCAAAGCCCAACTTCAAAGCCCGAAAATGACCTTTGTGTGTGGCCAAAACTGCGGCCAGGTGGCCAACATCGTATTTCTCGGCCATATAAAAGGTGCCCACTAAATAGTAATTTACTAAATTAGTTTGTTTTTCTAACTGGACCACAAAGCGGGCCAGTGTGAAGGGCGTGGCAAGCAGTTGGCAGCAAGCTCTCATATCTTGCCGCATTCCATTACCATTTTTTCTTAATTACTGTAAAAGGATTTCAATTAGTGGCTGAAACTCATGTTCAACGCGATGCTAAAAACCTTTCAATGCCAGCAAATTATTAATAATAATACAAATAGCTAACTGAATTATAATAAACAACAACAAATACGAAGGCAATTAACACAAAATCGTCAAAATGCAATTAACGTTACGTTAATGCAAAAATAATGAAGCGGCGCTCGCAAAAAACTGGTGGGAAAAAATAGATAATTGCAATGTATGAACAATTACAATAAAACGATTTTAATTAATATGCCCAAATGCTTTTTGCATGTTTATAAATTGCTTACAAAAAATATATTTATACATAAGCTAACGGTAATCTAGGTATTTAGTGAGAAAAAAATACAAAACGGAAAAGCATGCATTTTATTGCAGTTCAATCGACACCCGCGAGGCATATGATGGAAACAAATGTATCTGCGCACAAAATGTACCAGAAATTAGTTGTATATTTGTATCTATAATTAAACTAATCTGATCAAATAATAATAAAAACTAAAAAACAGACGTTAATGAAACGGCTGTGAAATGAATTTGTAAAAAATTTAGATAAATTAAAATAAGATATTAAATATATAGAACACGATTGAATGTCAAAGATAATGAGCACCTGAATTCAAGTACCAAATCAAATTTATAATTTAGCTATAAGTCTTATTCACTTTACAATTAGAATAAAACTAATTCCACTCGAAAGAAAGACGCTTAGAAAATTTTTAAAAAGAAAATAAATAAAGATATTTTCAAAAATATGCCTGAAAAATATATAAAAAATTCCTAAGCTTCTTTAGTATAAATCTTCTTTTACTCGAAAATATTACAATCTTATATAAAAGAAAAAGAATCGCAGCTAATTTTAACCAAATCATATTAGAAATGATAATTTCAGTTTGACTAACTCGACTGTGTTGCTTATCTGTCACGCTTATCAAATGATTCGAGCGCTAATTACACTCCAGCATTACGACACACTGTGGCCGTGGCAGTGACAATTGTGCCCACTGTACTCATATGTGCAATGAGCGTAACCAGCTTTAGATAATCATTTAAAATAAAGCATGAAATATGCAGTTGCAAATCCGTGGATTAACTATAAAAGTGCAGTTCGAGCTAAAAACAAATTAGTGTGATCCAAACAAGCTCAGAATGAAGAACAAATTTGCATGCATTTTGCTTTTGAGCTGCCTAATAAGCTATCTGGCGGTAAGCGCGATTCGAGTCAGAAGAAACCCATATTTAGTTTAATAAAATTTCTGGTACTTTTCGTCCAGGCTGAGAGTGTGGAAATGGCTGTGTCCAGCTGCATGACAGAGAATGGCGTTTCGGAACAAGAACTTAGTAGTCTGAAGTCTGGCGACGTAAAGCTTGAGGATGTCAAGGATAATGTCAAGTGTGCCTCTCAGTGTGTCTTCGCAAAGCTTGGCTTCATGAACAGCAAGGGCGTGCTGCAAAATGCTAAAGTTTTGGATTTCTTCAAGGACGAACCCCTTAAGGGGCAGGCGGAAAAGGCTTTGGAAGCCTGCGGCAGTGTCTCCGGTGCCAATCCCTGTGACACGGCGTTCCAAATCATGGTCTGCCTGGAGAAGCATGTCACCGAGATGATGAAGATGTAAACATAGCTGCAGAAGGGGAAGCCAAGGCATTATATATAGTAATTCACAAAATAAATATACACACAGAATATCTACTTGAGCGGAGCAAATAAAATTTCTTAAGCATGCTTTTATTATTTTCAAATTTAATATGGCTTTCAGCAAAGTAAACTCTTCGAATATTTTCCGCATCGTTGTGGTTTGGCTTGCGTAATTGAGTTCGAGCTGCTGCTCAACAGATGGCGCCACCATCAAAAACTTACAAGTTTTTCTTTCCTTATACTCTCTAATAGCCCAAAAATTTAGTTCATTTACGCTGCAAATATCTTCAATATTTGTTGTATTCTTTAGCTTTTTTCTCTCTCACTTAGCTGCCGCCGACGCTGTCGTCCAACAGATGGCGCCACTTGCCACTTAAACAGGATACTTGGTTAATTTTTGATCATATTTTAAAAGCATCTGCAAAATGCTAACAATTTAATTATATATTTGAACGCTTCGACAAGACAAACGAAATACTCATAAAATCATAGCCACTGGCAACAATTTCAATCGAATTGACAGGGTCGGGACACTTCGATGTTGTTCTTCGTCTGGTTGTTGTTATCGGAAGGCTGCAGGCTGAAGGCATAGAAAGTTTTGTTGTTAAATAGACAACGCTGCCTTGACAGCTTGCGGGTTGAGTGTGCGCCATTCTCTCGTCATGTTCTATTATTATTTCGAAGAATTTTTAATTTGTGCATTGCGAAAATATTTATTGAAACCGAAAAAACGCCAAGAGGCACCAGAACTTGACTTCTCCAAAGACGAGGATGTAGCAAAAAATAAACAGGAAGCATGAAAGTTAAGTGTGCTTGGCTGAGAGTTATTCAATGAGTGGATCTAAAGCGGCATACTCTAAGGCGCGGCAAATATATTAAGTTAAGATTGTTGAATGATTTTATAAAATATATCTATACAAAATATTTGTATATTATTTTTTTAATTTTTATCTAGTTTATTATATAGTAGACATAATTCTCGCACATGCATTCGGCTAATTTGTAAAAATAATTGAGCATATTAAAAAAAATTTCTTCATTTAATTATTATATAAATCGATAAAAGCATTGCATACCCTACCGTAATTCCTTTCTAAGTACAGGGTATATAAAGGCCAAAGAAAAACAAAAATCGGAAAATGAAAGAAATTGCCGAGTTTGCGACTCACTTGTTTATACACACACACACATACATATACGTATATACTAGGAGAGAGAGAGAGAGAGAGAGAGCTTTAATGGAGCACGCTATACGGGCATAAGATGCAGCTTAAAGTGTGGCTAAATAATATTCAAGTATATTGCAACGGGGTGGCAACCCTTTTTTCATGCTGCTACGAGAGCTATGTTTGTCAGTAATAGCCACTGAAACCTGGGCAAACAAATTGAATGAAATCAACTCGTTAAAAAGTAAATAACTCTGATGAATGGACTGGAGCACACAAAGCGCATACCTGAACTGAACTTTGCGCCCAGGTAGCCGCCAGGTAGGCGGGCAACGGACTCTGTCAGTCAATTGAAAATGAAATACAAATAAAAATGCAAACAACGGAACGACTGCCCCCAAACGCATTGCCCACATACAAATGTTGGGCTAAGCAGACAGCCCAGCTCCGACTGGCTGCCTGCCTGGCTGTCTGGCTGGCTGACTCTCCGGCTGGCAGGATATGCCGCTGACGACGTCTGGACTTGGCCGAGGAAATTAGTCGACGACACAGAGGCTCAGAGCAGCAGTGGCAGCAACTGCTTACAATGTGGCATCGCATATATACAAAAGAAATTGAAAATTGTGAAACGGGCTACAAGGAAATGGACTGTAAGCAGCCGCAAGGAAACAGGAGGCTCACAACTGCAAATCGCAACTCGCAACTCGCAACTGGCAACTCGATCGGTTGAGTGTTCCGGGAAACTGAAAACTGGATTTGGCACCGAGCTTTTGCCCAACTCTATTTCGCATTCATCGATGAACTTTCAATAACAAAACTTTCCGTTTGCCGTTGATATTTTTTCTTTCTTTCTATTTGTTGGTCTTTTTCCTTAGCCATATTCCAGGCTGTGCTGTTTTTAAGTTTTCAAGGATATGACATTGAATTGCATTGGCAACTAGCTGAAGTGCCCCTGCAGTTGGGCAACCATACAAAAAAAACAGGTTTTACCACCCACGTGAAGTGGCATTTGAAAAGTTTTTTTTTTATTTGCTCAAAAAGTTTTTATTACAAAAAATGAAAATGGCATAAGAGCATATGGTTGATTACTAGTAGGCGATAGGGTTTCTAGAAAAGAGTATTACAAAATAAGCGAGATTAAATATAGGAATTCCTTTAAAAATCATACTTCTTGAGATATAAAATTTTTTTTTAATTAAATTAAGATCTACGGAACATAAAACGTTCAAATTTGAGCAAGTTCTTAAAGCAAAGCTTCACTGGAAAACTTTTGCCAAATACGAATGGACTAGGAATTTGTGTAAAAGTTTAAGAGAAAATTTCTTCTTATATACATGTTATTAATATACACAAAATCTTAATAGTAAATAAACAATTTCACAATTAACAATGAGCAAATAACTAGAATAAATATATCATTGAATATCTCTAACATAATGAATAGGCTCACGTTAATCAATTGGCTTGCTGCAAAGACGTTGTAGAACACCATCAACTGATAGAGTGATTCATTCAAAGTTTATGGCCATTGATTAACTGAGTGCTGGAACAAGTCTCAATTCCAACTGCTAAACAAATTCAAAGCTGAGTTTCTCCCACACGACATAAATGCACAAACATTTAATCGCCCTTGACAGCTTTTGCATGTACACCTCATAAAGTTAATTACATTCCATAAGCGCTCAGTAAATAAATCGCATCATGCAGAAAATTCATACCCAGCTACGCACCTTGGCAACGCTTGGGTAGCAAACTTTTAGCAGCTGCTGTTGACAATTGCCAATTGGGGAGCTTCCAGCTGCGATAGAGTTGTATATAAGTATATGCTCCCGATGCAGTTCCTCAGAGCTCACTCCATAGTTAATTAAAAGCTAAACAGTGGAGTTGTTGCTGCCGGCAAATGCAAATGCATAAGCGTTACCAACAGCTACGAAAATCCCTCTCCGAAATCTCCTCAAACCAAATCCGTAAAACCTCCGAGCAAGTCAAAACCCATTCAACAACAGTTTCGCATAATTGTAAATTCAAGTGGAAATGAATGAATTTACGCTGAACTCGACAGAAAATACCAAACCAGCAAATGCGAATATGGTGCCCCTTCTTCCTCTCTCTCTCTCGATCGTTCCATGCTTGCGGAAAAGCGGAAAAGAGGTAACGGTAACGTTAACGTTAACGGCACTGCCATTGCCAACGGTTACGTTTCGCCCCCCAATTCTACCCAAAGCAATATGGCGTCGCGTCGCTGCGAATCACGTTGCCTGCATATTTTCATTCATTCATTTCAACGTCAACGTCTGACGACGATGACGACGAGGAGGACGACTCCCAAGTTATGGAATGCATAACGGGACTCTCTTCTTTTTCTGTAACTCCCCTTCACATGGAGTACTATAAATTTGTCGAGAAATGTGTAACGCTTAACCAGCGGGACAGAGAGAGAAATATAAAGTTCATTTTTAATTAGAAAGATAATTTTTTGCTGCTCTATTATTAATAGTAGTCTATGTGAACTGTGGTCTATTTGGGCATATCTGCCTGTAGTTGCAATAACTGAACTTTTTGTTAATATTTTTCAAAAAGAAGGTTGCTAATTTTACTAAATTTTACTAACTATAAAGTGAAATTTTTTGTTATCTAATATTAACTAACACCTTTAATACTATAATACTATAATATATACTAAACTTACTGAATCATAAACATATATCACAAAGAACCGTATCGGATAAATACATATCATCATTTAGGAACCACATTACAAATTTAGATGAGTGCTCATTTAAGTAAAGAAATATTTCACAATATTGGACCACGTTAACTTAGCTCTGGTTAATATAATTTGGTATACATATTTTGTATAAATATTTTTTTGTTTGTATTATTGAAATATGTCAAAAGGACATTTAAACCTTCACATATACCTGAAATACAATTTTATATAAATTATACACATTAAATATTAACATATTACGAACACATATAAATATATAGTCAATTAAAATACTTCAGTATTTAAACCTAATAGATCTAGGAACTAGAAGTTTAGTTATTACAAACACAAACTTCTTATTAGAGTATTCAACTTTCGATAGCACTAAGTTGGCCATTAATATTTGGTTTTTTTTTTTGTGGTATATGTACTAGTATACACACATACACACATATAGCCACAACGTCCAACACAACATCATTTGAATGTTGTGCCTTGTCGCTGCTTTGCCCTTCAAGTATTTACGCCTTTATTTATTTAACATTTCAATTGCATATTTTCGCACAAAAGCGCGTACAGCTCCCAGTGTCAATGGCTCTGAAAGGGTTCACATTCTGTGGTTTGGGTATTGCAAAGAAAGAAATTTCTTGAAATCTTGCACGTTTTTTCATAGGCTGAGCTATGCGAAATGTCCAAAGACCACTGCGTTGCACTCGAATACGTGTTGCAGTTGGAAAAAGTCAACGAAAGGGTTGCTCCTGCCACAAAGAGGGGTACCCAAGCATCCGAGCAGCACTGCTAAAGAGTCTTCAAGACATTTGGCTAGCGATAGAGTGCCTGTCAAAATCAGCTGTAGACATTTCTAACATACTTCACACATATGCAGCACATTCTAAATAAACCATCAAGATGAAAATTATTATTTCCAGTCTGTAAGGGATGACAACTATATTAAGCAACATAAAGAGGGGTGCCGTGGCGAATCTCTCACTCTGTTAAGATTACGAAAAAATGTGTACTACAGCTCAAGCCGTACCATAAGCTATGAATAAGGAAATTCTTAAGCAATAAAGATTTATACCAAATTGATAAAATTTCGGTAAAATGGTTTGATTGATAAGAATTAAATACTTTAATAGAAGTATTTATTATATATATATACTTATATAATATATATATATTTTTTTTTATATACATATATATTTTCATTCAGAGTGTGAAGAAGTTGTTCTGTAAAAAAATTCTAACATACTTATTTAACAAAATTTTAACATTCAAATTCAAAGAAACCAAAAAAACAAAGTTTAAATTCTCAAAAAATATTTATTATGAAATATTAAAAATCAATAAATATATTTGTTAAATTAAAAAAAAAATTGTAATAAGTTTTTCTTACAATGTTTGCTTACTATAAAAATCTATATAAATATAAAAAAAAAATATAATTAATATTTCAATGACCATATTAATATTGTGTGCTATGTTTTTTTAATAAAATATAAATTTAATAAATGGAATATATTAATTTCAAAAAATATATAAATAATATATACATGCACATACAGCATAGTATTAATAATATTTCTACTCCGAAATTTAAGTTCAGTTGTGCGTGAATCAATTTATTGGTCAAATATCAGGTGGAATTGACCATTTTTTATAGACATCCCTATATAAAATATATAAATCACATTTAAAATTCAGAATATATCTTAAATGAGCATTAAAAATGAAATAGTAAGAAAAAGTATACCAAATATAACAGATGCAATATGATATGCTTAAATAATCAAGGCAGAAATACCTTACATCAGCAAATACCTTTTGTAGTTAAGGTATTTGAAGCGCAGTTCAAACAAAAAAACCCAAAACATAGTAAAAGTGTTTACCTTGTAGACTTTGTGTCTAGAGCAGACGCCCTGCTGCATTCCATTCTTTTATATGCACATAGACCATATATCATCTCGCTCCACACATTGGCGACAGTTTCGTGTCGCGCCTAAAAGTATGCGACATCAGAAGCGTTTTCGGCTGCTGCTGTTTGGGCTTTTAGTTGAGTTTCTTTCGGTCTGCTGGTGACATCGATTGTTATTGTAGGGCAAACAAAAGACATTGGCATATCGAAATCCAAATACATTTGCCTATCAGACGAGCGCCCCTGCTAGCTGATAGCCATAAGTGTGGGAGCATCTAGTATCGAGTATGTCTGCGTGTCATTCAAGATAAAGTAGCTTAAGATTGATGGTTGTCAGCCTAAATGATACCTGATTGAGTATGAGCATGTGTGAGTGTGTGTGTGTTTGGCATATGTATGCTTGCCACACCCACTTCTGCTGGCACCTTTAAGTGTCATTTTATGTTCTCGACACGCATTTTTGTCAAGCGCTGCTCAAAAAAGTTTTCGAGCAAAAATTTTTGCACGCTTGATATGCTGACACTGAGTGTGATAAATGGTAACAAGTTTGTAGGCCAATTTGCTAACTAAAGCCAACTAACAGGCGCCACACACAGAACCACGCACTCCAATTTCTTCAGCTATGCTCAATCAGCGCTCACTCGCTTGGCAGCTGCTGGGCAACACTGCACTGCCACGCCTATAACAGCAACGCCGACGACAACAACAAGAGGCAGCGATCATCAATTGTGCTGCACAATTAGCCGGACCGGGGTCACAGTCAGGCATTTTAGCCATCATCAGGCCGCATTGGCTGCGGGCCTATTTCACAGTTGACTTGACTTCGCTGCTTTCGTCTTTCTAACGGTTTCTGCCTGGCTCGACTCTTAGCTTGGCTTCTTGACTTTGCGCTCGCGGCGTTTGTTGTAATTTTCGCGCCATCAATTTAAAAATTACTACCCGATCGGCTTAGCTGCAGCGAATTACATGCTACATTTGGCCAACAACAACAACGACAACTGCAGCTGGCTTAGAACCCAACCAAATGGCCAGAGGCTGTATCTTGGCCAGGTGAGCCAAGTTGTCTCTCTGTATTTCTTCTTTCGCATTAAGTAGCGCAAATGTTATGCATTTTATGCAAACTGCACTCAATCGACATTCTACAGAAGTGTTCGCAAATGACGTAATTATCGATAAATGGATAAATATCTATGCATCCACTTAACGTTTCGTTATGAGAACGAGTCGTGTTGAGAACACTTTTGACATTAGCTATAGCTGAATGATACTAGAGAATTGCAGACTTATGATATATTCAAGTTTCCAATGTTGAATAATAGCTATCTGAAGGAATTAAACTATTTAATATAGTATATTTGTAAGCATTATATCTACAGAAGGAAAAGAGCGTAACAAAAATACAATCTAGTCTTATATAGGAAGTGGCTTGTTCAGGAATGTAATTTCACAGAATATATTTATGTGTATAAAATAAGGAAATTATATAGATTGAACAATAAGCTATACTTAATATAATGAATAAGCGGCCATTATTAAAATTTTGTTGTTTACTTTGGGCATATTCTATAATATATATATATATATATATATATATATATATATATATATATATATATGTACATATAAATAATTTTAGCTTGCTTATATATATGTTTTATATTTATAAACAAAAAATTATTGATTGTCTGCCAGAATTAAAAGGAAACTAAGCTTTAAGGATTATTTTCTTATGAGATATATTGTATTTTATTTATTATTATTTCAATTCATTTTTTTTTTAGCTGTTAGTATTTTAGCTACAATAACATTTTGCTATAATCCGATACTCTAATGCTAATTTCAAAATGAAATCGAAATTTTTTCAAATTTTCATTGTAAAGAAAATAAAAATAAATTTTTAAAATGTTTGTATTTTTTTCGTGTTCTTTTGGACCTTTGCTACGCTGTTTTCAACTGTCCATTGAAAAATAAATTATTAAAAATAAAACAACTTAAATAATTTTTATTATTTTTATTCCGCATCTTTTGTAAATATTGAGTGCATCATTATTTTTTAGACACAACTCATATTATTTCTTTCTAGCCATGAAATAATAATTTGTGTAAGCATTTTTCTAGTTAAAAACGGTATTATGAGTTATTTCTGTAAGCGAGAAAAAATGAAAAGCTAAACAAGTCTTCGCTCTAGCCGCTGGCTGTAACTCCCCAAGTCTCAGTTTCATTCCTGGTAAAAGTCAGAATTTATGCTTTTTAGCGTTGCCAGCTAAGGGAACGAAGGGTCAGCACACTCAGCGCCAGGCTATCTTCCTCTCTCTCGCTAACCCCTTTTTATACTCGTTTACGTGGGAAAACGAGTATTTTGGCTTTGGCGCATCATTGGAGAGAGAGAAAAAAATATAGTAGATATGTCTGGGTTCTTTGGAAACATGATCGATATTGATCATTTATAAGCAATCGATATTGATTGAATAAATGTTTTTATGTCGCGAGTATTATGGAATCGGGTACGCCCGACTGACTGTATCGCGCTCACTTGATTTTCTCTTCTGCTTTTGACCCCTTTGCGCAGTTGAACAAAAAACTGCATTCATCTGGATGCTGGCACAAACAGTGGCATGCCTCTTGGGATCGGGAATGGGCATAAGAATGGACAGGAGAATGGTATCCAGCTCGGTATGGTGGGATACTTGGACGCATACTTTGTGCTCGCGACTACTTTTTACTTTTCTTTAACATTATTTTGCACTTTTCAATTAAAAAGTGTGCTGTGCGCGACCCACGCAGCAGCCGGCGACCAGGCACCAGCTATAAGGGCAAAAGTAACCCCAAAAGCTGATAAAACCAAGTTGCCAGCTAGCCAGAAAGACAGGCAGCGAGTCAGCCAGCTGCCATAATTATAATTTCTTAATGCAAATAAAAACTCGCTGCTGATTTTTCACTCTGTTAATGTGTGTGTGTGTGGGTGGGTGTTTGTTTGTTTATGTGTGTGTGCGGCAGTCAGAATACCAGCCACAATTTAAACATAATGGAATTTTACTTGGGCGCGTCGTTTTACGCTTATTCTTTCATTTGTCTAAATACTCTAACAGCAAAGGTACGTTGAATAAGGCCTTAATGATGACCAAGATTAACTAAAAAAATTATATAAAATTAGTTTTTATGAATAGTGGATTGTAGGCCTATATCTGAGATAGCTGCTAAGACTGCAGCTAATTTTGATTTTAAGAATAAAATAAGGCATATAAATTGATGAAATAATATAATATAAACATTTTTAGATACAAATATTTGTTTGTTTTTGTTTTAGATATTTTATTTAAATATTTTATTTATTTAGATAAAATTTCAACTATTTTTGAAATTTAAAAAATTATATTTCTTATAAAATAATTTATAGCACATATAATATTCGCAAAATTTTAAATATAATATTTTTTTATTTGTTTCTTACTTTCAATCAGTATCTTTACATACTGCCCTCGTATAAACTTTATATGTATATACAGCGTATATAATTTGTCAATTCATATTTTATATTAAGGTACGAAACCTGCGACTTTCTCTTTATATAAGAATTTACATTGTTATTATTCGGTTTTAATACCCTGTACGCGTAAAAATGATTTAAAGGTCATCATAAAATTGTGTTAATTTAGAGCTTCAGTTTTTTTTTTATTAACTTAATGTGTGTGCTTAATAAGCCAGCGAAATATTAACGAATCTATATTGGAAACTGTCTAAAGGTTTCTCTTATCACAGATCTGCATTAAAACTGACATGATATTGGTGTAAAATATAGAGAGAGAACTTAGACCTACTCTGACAATAAACTCAGCAACCTATAGTCAACTCAGGAGTAAATTACAGGGTATCAGTTACTCAACTACCATGCTTAATAGAAATATATTTACTTATTTTTTTATTTCTTGCGTAAAGCCAAAGAGCAAGTGAGAAGGGTTAAAAAGTATATTGCTTGAACTGTTGCGCCCACCGAATGCCCCGCCTTGAGCTAACCCCCTGCACACACCTTCCTCGCTCACTTCGCCAGCTGGTGTCCTTTATGTCCTGGTCATTGTGGCCGCAGCTGCAGTGCAAATAAACATGCATAGTTTATGAATGAAATGAAAAGCGGCTGCTGAAGTTGGCCAATGCACAAATACTTATTTAAGCGCTTGGCTTTTCAGCACGCTGCGCAATGGGCTTACATGGCGTATAATTAATATTAAATGTTATACTTATAAATTAAATAAAAATGTGAAAATGTGAGTGCAAAGCAAGCAAGCAGCACACACACACACCCACAGAATAATAAAAAAATGAAACTTTTGCCTCTTGTGCTAGCAGGATTGATGACTATGGCCGTCAAGTTTATTGCCAGCGACACGTATGTATGTGTGTGTGTGTGTGTGTGCCACCCTCTTGTTATAAATGTGTGTTTTGCCAAGTTTGACTTGGAGCTGAGCTAGCGCCAACTTCCGCTGTGCGGAAAAATGCTTTTGATTTGATTTTCACCAAATGTCAACTTGACGTCACGTCGCGACGCTGACGCTGACGCTAACGACGACGTCGACAGCGACAGCGACGCCGGCGTCGACAATGTCGCCGCCTTTGTTGTGCCGTTTCCAACTGCATGATTTATTGTTTTGATGAAATTGCGTGTAAACAATTTAGTGGCTGGTTGGCGCCCTCCCACCCACACCCCAACCTGGCCCTGGCTCCGGCCGCTCCGCTTCTGCTGCTGCTTCCTGTTTTTCCCCGTTTCAATCCCCGCTTGCGCTTTAAGTTTATGAACTTTTGAAAGACTTGATTTAAGGTTAAATATAACCATATTTCATGGCCCGGAAGCATATAGACAAACTTATAAGTTGCTGTCAAATGAGCCCTAAAAATGAACTCGATTCAAGTCGTTGTTGTTATGGCACATGAGTTAAGTTTATCTGCGTATGGTTGATAGCTCTAACTATATAACAATCATTTTTATAGAGCTTTTTATGCCAATTCACTTGACAAATGCATTTGCATATATGACTAACTCAGTCTATATAAATGTCTTAATTAACAATTTAATAATACTAAAGGGGAAAGGGCCAAACTTTAAGAAAATTTGATTCAATCGACATATTTAGTCATCAAAAGAGCACCATCGATTGAACGGATCATTAAAATGAGCAGCTTAACTGATTTCCTTAGAGTTATTTAGCTTTTCATGAAAGATAATAAATTATAATAAATTATGGAGCAATTGAAGACTCAGGTTAATATGACTCTGAGAAAGACCACAGAAAGAGAACTGAATCAAGATTAATTAATTTATTTAATTATTTAATAATATTTTATTTATTTAATATTTCAAAGCTAGGAATGTCCCTTGAAGGCAATCACTCAACTGATCAATATAAATTGGCATTCAGAAAAATTCAGTTCTTGGTCATAAGCTTAATATAACTCTAAATATCTAACAAATTAATTATAAATTAAAATTAAAACAAAAAAAACTTTTTATTTATATATAACAATCTGATATATCTCTTCACTATCTCTTCATAAACTTCATAACTACAATCTTAATTTAAAAAGTCATAAATTTATATCACAATATATATATCACTCTGAAAGAGCTCTACCCCATTTAGCCATATTATCCAGATGCTCAAAAGTGAATAAATGTATTTCGCTTGCCTATATAGTCTACTGCACTTACACTTCACGAACTTCAAAGAAGTGCAAGTATGGTCACACTGTGCTATGCCACAATGTGACCGTTGCCCGCAGCGAGCTATGTGCAAGAGGCGAAATGAACTTTTTGCCATGTGTGTTAGATTGCAATAAACGTGATTACAAAAAGTAACTCATCTTGTTGGTTTGTTTTAGCACAAAAGTTGCTTTGTGCACATTCCTTGGCGCTTTGGCAAAATGAACTGAAAATGTGATATTGGAATTCCAATTGCTTGGCCAATACGGACAGCTGGCATTAAACAATTGCAAAGTTGCAAAGTCTTGACCACAAAGACCACCCACCACACAGTCAGAGAGCTCAAAAGCCACACACACACACACACACGCACACACACATAGAGATGTCTTGGCCAAATCGAATCGTATTGCCCTTTTGGCCATAGGTAACACTTATCTGGGCCAAGTTATGTGGCACTTTAAGCAGTTGGCCAGTTCGCACTATCGCTTGCAATTTTGACTGGCAATAAATATGCCATAACAATAACTAAAACCAACTAATATCCGATTACTTTGGCTAAGGCCAGGGAGGAAATGTAGCGTGAAAAGCTGCAAGCCAATTGCGACTATAAACCAACAAGAGGTGCCCCAACCACCATTGTTCACTCTCTCTCACTCTCTCCCCCACTCTCTCTCACTGTGTGCAGCATCATTTTGCCAAACATGAAACAAATGCATAAGTAAATACCAGAAACGAGTGACTTTCAATATCCTCACAGGCTTATTGCTTACAGCAAATTTCACGCCAAACCCAACTGAATGGGGAGTCGTCTGAGAAGAGAAGGAGAAAGTCGAAGAGGAAGCCAATGCGAATGCATTTACACATTTGCAAACACAAACACAAACACACAAATACTCACATGGCAGACAGTTGCAAACATGCAACATACAAATATGCCTACATCGAAAGAGAGACGCTTCGAGACGGTATGGAGACGCCCCCAGGGATCTGGGTCCGCTGCGGAGGAGTCCAAGGGATCTGTAGAGACCGTGGAGAGGTCCATACTGTGCCCTGCAGCCCGTTGCAGCATGGCTGTGAACGTCTGAAGCAAACGATTCGGTTTCGGTCTGCTCCATTTCAGTTGGCATGGCTATGTGAAAGCCATGTGTCTGAGTGCGTCGCTGCCTAGAACGCATTTACGTTTATTGCATTTGTAAATTATTCACACAAGGATATTAAATGCAAATTGTGAAATAGACGACACATACAAGCTCTCTCTCTCTATCGCTCTTTGCACATATATATCCATATATATGTGTGTATCCGTTTGGGGCTAGACCCCACCGCCCCCCACCCAATTCGAAAGCCAATCGAATAGCAAACCCAATACACAACGCCACGAATTACTCAAATGCTGCATATGATTGTCGCATTGACAATGCATTCACAACATGGCCATTTTTGTTGTGCAAGCGAGTGTGTGTGTCAGCCTGTGTGTGCCGACTGCCAATGCAAAGAATCTCATTTCATATAAAGCCATTAACGACAATTCAGACAACAACAGCGCCAACAGCCCAGTGAATTAAGCACAATCGAGCTACGGCTTCAGGTAGTTGGAGCAGCAAAACGTCAGGAAGCTAGTTAGGAACCTGAGTATTTGATTAGAAGCTCAACAAATTGAACCTTAGTCATCAGAGTCAGCTTTGAAGCAAGCAAAATCAGCTTCGATTGTAAATTAATAGTATGCATAGCTTTGGATTACACGTGAGCATCACACTTCTACACTAAAGGCAGCTGAAATGAGTTTGAAACTGAACATAACAAACGGAATTCTAAACATCAAAGTTCTGCCTCGAATTGCAATTCCACTTGCAATTGGCATATGAACTCCACTTCCAAGTGATTTTCAATTTAATCATAATTCTATCTTCAATAGCTTATCAACTTTAATAAACATTTGCTAGAGTAATTCCTTTACTTTCCAAATTGACTTCAAGGTAAAATTGTGTTGTGCAAGTGCTCGTACTAGGCCCTATTCTCAGATCAGTAAGACCAGGAAAATCGATCCAGACAGATCAGTCTGTCAATCTGTGTGCTTGTGTGAATGCAGAGATCTCCTACGAAAAGTAAAGATATTCTCAATTGAGGTTTTATACTCGTCTGTCCGTAGACACGCAAACCAGTTCGCCGCTATTGAAGATAGAATTCTGAAATTTGCTATATATGCGCTTGGGTACCTAAGTAGCCTAGTAGAGATGTGGTAAATCGCGAAATACCACATCTAATATAAGATAAATACTATTATTTAATACAGATACAGACTAAAATTTTAGAATATATACACGATTTCATAACCCAAGACCAAACACATTTTTAGAAATTGCGAATTGAAAATACTTAAAATCTAGCTTTAATCGACTTCAAAATATAATTTAATAAATAAGTAAAAACAATATTTAATCGCCTTCAAAATATAATTTAATAAATATTGTTTTTACTTATTTATTAAATTATATTTTAAAGTCGATTAAAGCTAGATTTGATGTATTTTCAATCAGCAATTTCTATTCAATAAAATTTCTTACAAAATAGATTTCAACTTATTTCATTATTTCTTTATTTATCTCCGGCTCTAGTACACAAACCGTGTTAAAGCAGATAGGTTAAGGGTTTGGTTGAATCACCTAATCCAGACTTCAACATTCCTAAGTATTTATTGTCACAAAAATTCCATTTAAAATATAAGTTAACTTATAACACTTAGTTAGCTTATAACACTTAATGTAAGGTATTATTCAACACTTATTATCGGGTGCTAGACAAGTTAAGGAACAGCCCTGGCAAGGGCAACTCTACTTACGCCGGTGAGGCTATGATTTGTAAAAATATAGATCAGTCTCGTGTTTTAACTCGTACTGATAGGACATGCTAAAAATTGGTGTCATATAAGTAAAACTAAAAATAGTGAATATAATAAGAAAAACCAATAAAATTAACTGTTTCGATTATTCAAAAAAGAACAATTAAAAGCAGGGTTAAAAAGCGTTCTTCCAGTAAACCGCTTAAATAAATATTCACTCCGTCATTTGCTCGTTAAATGGCTTATTTCATTGTCTGAGCCCGAGGCCAGCAATAAGAGGCACAGTCGCCTCTCAACCTAACTTTCAGTCACCACAGGACTGGAAAACATATAATTGGCGCCCAACGTGGGGCGGACTCCACAACCAACAACAATTAAGACAGCAGCGCGGGAGCTGCAATTGACAGATCTTATAAAGGGATTTTTTTTTTTTTGTTTTGTGTTAGTTGAATCTTGTAAGTGGATACTCTAGCCAAAATTTTTCTTCAAACACAAAAAGTGTTAAAATTTATTTTATAAAAAAATACCTAGGACTAGCGAGTATTTTATATTGCAATTGCATGTAAAAAAAAAAAAAAAAAAAATTAATGATCAGAACCAAGTGAGAGTGACTACTTTGGGAATTTTAGTGGCAGCAATTGATCATTCAGATCGTCAATAAAATTACATTGTGTTACTTTCTGTGTGTCTGAAGTTGTGCATGCAGTTCTCGTAGTTCAGAGCTGTGACGTAATTCGACCCATCTTCTGACGGCCCGTTTTATTTTTCGCGACCACTGACCTGCGCATGTCTCGGTTCAACCAATATAGAAACCCTCGCAGGCAGTCTAGCGACTCAGATTCCGACTGTGTAGTTCCCCCACCATCAGGTAGAATGGATGCAGATCAGCTTACGGAAATAATAAGGACGGCTACTAGCAAAGCTTTAGCCGAACAGGCCGCTGTAAACCAGCAGAGGGAACATGTATTAACTCAACGAATTAATGAGTTAGCTGAACAAATAGCGGTAGCAAACGTTGCCGCCCCACAAGTAGTAGCGTATGCTGCTATAGGAATTAGGAACGATATTCACTGTGACGAGCCACTAGATGCCGTCAAATGCTTACCTGAGTTTGCAGGGGTACAGGAATCGTATGTATCTTGGAGGCAGGCAGCATTAGCCACTTACGAGATCTTCAGACCGTATAATGGCAGTTCTCGTCATTATCAGGCCGTCATCATCATAAGAAGCAAGATTAGGGGCCCCGCAGACGCGGTGCTAGCCTCATTTGGTACTGTGCTGAATTTTGATGCGATAATAAATCGCCTAGATTTCACATACAGTGATAAGAGACCAATTCATGTCATTGAACAAGAATTAAGTACCTTGAGGCAAGGTGGCCTGTCCCTGCTTCAATATTATGATGAAGTAGAGAAGAAACTCGCTCTTCTC
This sequence comes from Drosophila hydei, assembly GCF_003285905.1. Lineage (NCBI taxonomy): Eukaryota > Metazoa > Arthropoda > Insecta > Diptera > Drosophilidae > Drosophila > Drosophila hydei. The sequence goes on from NW_022045656.1 coordinate 5,362,147, forward strand.
ACAAACAAAGTTAATATGTCATATGAGCCGGCTTTAGCAAAGGGCCTATGTGAAAAATTCCGCGACGATGCGTTGCGTGTGTTCATATCGGGTCTCAAGCGCAGTCTAACAGATGTGCTCTTTGCAGCAAAGCCCAGAGATCTGCCTTCAGCGCTAGCTCTCGCGCAAGAGGTCGAGTCGAATCACGAAAGGTACTCATTCGCGGCTAATTTTGCAAAAAGTCTTGAAGACAAAGAGCGCAAGCCGCATGCAAAAGCGCAGGGTCACCAATATGAGAGGTATTCGCATCAAGCCGAAAGACAAGCTAGCGGTACAAAGAATCCGCACTTTAGCAAGCAAAACAGGGCCCCATTTCGGACTGACCCACGAAGCACCAGGCAGCACAACAATAATGGCGCACCAGTGCCCATGGAGGTCGATCCTTCCTTTTCAAGGGTAATGCAGCCCACTCAGGCCCTTGCTTACGCGAACAAGAAGCACCCCGCATCTGACCGCACAGGCGGTCTGAGAAAGCAGCAAAGGTTGAATCACGTCACGCAAGGCGCGGGACAGGGGGCAGAGGTGTGTGCTGATGCTGCCTCCAGCGCAGCGGCACAAACCAATGACGTTACTAGTTATAACTCTGATGCCCTTAATTTTTTAGGAGTAAATCCCTTCTACCCGTCATCAGACGAAGAGTAGGAGGGACTCACATGCAATTCCTCATAGACACGGGCGCGGCCAAGAATTTCATTCGGCCACATAAAGGGTTGAAAGGCGTCCGCTCGGTAGAGTCCCCCTTCAAAATTCACTCCATTCACGGCGAGACACAAATTACACACAAATGCTTTGTTTCAATGTTTGGGTTAAAAGCAACTTTTTTTATTCTGCCGGACTTATCAACCTTTGATGGGATTATAGGCCTTGACCTGCTAAAGCAGGCATCTGCTTCGCTTTGTTTAGCTTCAGGACAACTTAAGTGGGGCACGGAGGTCGAACCAATCACCTTCCACAAATGCAAAAATGTAAATTTCACAAATGTAGACTGTGCAGACGCATCCCCATTAGTTAGAAGTTCTTTTTTGAAAATGCTGAAGACCAGACAAAAGGCCTTTGCAGACCCAGACGAGGCGTTGCCGTATAACACATCAGTCGTGGCTACCATTAGGACTACAGACGAGCAACCGATCTATGCCAAGCTTTACCCATATCCAATGGGAGCGGCTGATTTCGTTAATAAAGAAATCAAAGATCTACTAAAGAATGATATAATTCAAAAGTCCGTCTCTCCCTACAATAACCCAATATGGGTAGTAGACAAGAAGGGCACTGATGAAGCGGGCAATAGGAAAATGAGGTTGGTAATGGACTTTCGTAAACTTAACGAAAAAACCGTGCCGGACAAATACCCTATGCCAAATATATCAATGATATTGGGGAATTTGGGGAGAGCCAAATTCTTTTCAACATTAGACCTCAAGTCTGGTTATCACCAGATCATACTCGCTGAACGCGACCGTGAAAAAACCTCTTTCTCTGTGAACGGGGGGAAATACGAGTTCAAAAGACTCCCCTTTGGATTAAAGAATGCAGCAAGCATCTTTCAAAGAACCATCGACGACATACTGCGAGAGCAGATTGGCAAATTTTGCTATGTTTATGTCGATGACGTAATCATCTTTTCAGAAGATGAGGAATCCCACATTAAACACGTGGATTGGGTCCTAAAAAGCTTACACGAAGCAAACATGAGGGTCTCCGTCGAAAAGTCACGTTTTTTTAAGAAAAGCGTGAACTTTCTTGGTTTCGTAGTCACCAGCACTGGCACCACGACGGATCCTGAAAAGGTTAGGGCAATACAGGAGTATCCAGAACCAAAAACGCTGTTCGAGGTTAGATCATTTCTAGGCCTCGCAAGTTATTACAGATGTTTCATTAGGGACTTCGCCGCAATAGCAAGACCCATCTCGAATATCCTGAAGGGTGAAAATGGAACAGTCAGTAAGCATAGGTCCAGAAATATAAAGGTTCAATTCTCTGAAGTGCAGCAGAGGGCATTTCAGAAGTTGCGCGATATTTTGTCATCCGAGAATGTAATGCTCAGGTACCCCGATTTTAAGAAGCCATTCGATCTAACGACCGATGCTTCGGCTCACGGCATAGGTGCAGTTTTGTCTCAAGAGGGTCGTCCTATAACAATGATTTCAAGAACATTGAAGGACAGTGAGGTTAACTATGCAACCAATGAGAGAGAGTTATTGGCCATTGTATGGTCACTTGCCAAATTAAGGCACTATTTGTATGGGGTGAAAGACATTAATATCTTCACTGACCATCAACCCTTGACCTTCGCAGTTTCGGAATCTAATCCAAATGCGAAAATCAAAAGGTGGAAAGCGCGCATTGACGAGTCTAATGCACGTATCTTCTATAAACCTGGCAAGGACAATCTGGTTGCGGATGCCTTGTCAAGACAGCAGCTCAACGCTATAAATGAGCAAGAAATTGAGTCCTGCGCTGCAACGATCCACAGTGAGGTATCTCTCACCAACACCATTGAGACGACAGACAAACCCTTGAACTGTTTTCAAAACCAGATAGTGCTAGAAGAGGCGCGTTTCCCCTTAAAACGAAGTTTTATTCTTTTTGGAAATAAGAAACGCTACTTGATCAGCTATACATGCGTCGAATCGCTGCTAGACGAGCTCGAAGATGTAGTCTCACCCAAATGCGTAAATGCTCTCCACTGTAATTTACACACGCTTGCAATGATACAAGATGCATTAGTGCGAAGATACCCAGCCACAAAGTTCTGGCATTGCAAAAATCGCGTAGTGGACATATTTGCGGTTGGAGAAGGAAGGGAAATCCTCACAGTCGAGCATAATAGGGCCCATAGGTCTGCACAGGAAAATGTTAAGCAGGTACTCTCGGAGTACTACTTTCCACGGATGGCAAAAATTGCCAAGGAAATAGTACAAAACTGCAAAACATGTGCTAGGGCTAAGTATGATAGACACCCCAAAAAACAAGAGCTTGGAGAGACACCGATCCCCTCACATGTAGGAGAGATGTTACACATAGACATTTTCTCCACTGACAAGAAATACTTTCTCACTTGCATCGACAAGTTCTCTAAGTTTGCTATCGTCCAACCGGTCGCTTCAAGAACCATTGTGGATCTGAAGCCAGCCGTAATGCAACTTATGAATTTTTTTCCAAAAGCCAGATCCATTTACTGTGACAATGAACCGTCATTGAATTCAGAGACCATCATGACTATGCTCACAAACAACTATGGGGTCAGCATTTCAAATGCACCACCATTGCATAGCATATCGAATGGACAGGTTGAGCGCTTTCACAGCACTCTGTTAGAGCTAGCCAGATGCCTAAAGATCGACAAAGGCATAAATGACACCGTAGAAGTCATTTTACTGGCCACAACCGAATACAATAAGTCGATCCATTCGGTCATCGACCAGAGACCAGTTGATGTGGTTCAGGCGCACTCTGATGAGCCACAAGAGAAGATAGAAGAAAAGATCAGAAACGCTCAGACGACGCTCAGAGCTAGGGAGAACGCAAAGCGGCAGAATAGAGTCTTCGATGTTGGTGACAAGGTTTTGGTCAAGTCCAACCGACGGCTCGGAAACAAACTCACACCTTTATGTGTCGAGAAGGCCGTGGAAGCAGACCTGGGGACCGAGGTCCTCATTAAAGGAAGGGTGGTCCACAAGGACAACCTAAGATGACTCCCTTGTTTTTTTTTATTACACCTTTTTTTTAAGCCGCTAGGCAATTTCGAATAAGTTAGATATAGTTTTCTATTTACCTTTAGCCACTTGGCATAGTTTTTATAAAACATTTTGGTGGCGGGTACACCCGATGCTGGTGATTTAGAGCAGACTAGGTCCACTGAAATGCGACTAATGAATGCCAACAGTAGACGGATAGAAGTAAACACTGAGGTTCAAGACCAACTTAACCAGTTAACATTTGCTGTCAGTGGAGTTCTCGGGATAGCCAAAACTCACAAATTGATTTTATTGATTTATTTATTTGAAACACTGAAACACTGTCCAGAAACAGAATGCGGACGATGGAGTTGCAAAGTTTAATGCTTGCTATTACTCTCGCGAAGGCTCATTGTTAGCCCAAACATTTTGGACTCCTCAGATTTAAAATCAATTTGGCTAGAGGAATCCATCAACACTATACATTTTATAACCAAATTCCCAAAAATTAAAAAAGCCTGCAGAAAAATTACGATTTATCCTGTCGTCCACAAGAACCAGCAACAGCTCTATTCGCCCCATAGTTGGATGCTAAGCCAGAACCACAGCATGCAAATCTACAAGCGGAATCGTTGAGGAAACCCCCTTGTTCACGGCACCACCACCAACAGTAGAAGCTCATCAGCCAGCAACAACTAACGAACTCTTCGCGGCGGCAGAGCCAAGCGACTCTTCATCCATACTAGAACCAAGTCAAGAAATCCCCAAAACACCGCCAACTGCATTAATTCAAGAAGTTTCACAGCCACAGGTTGCTCCAACCGCTGCCCATCTCTGTCGACACCTGCCACGGCTGCCGGCTCATCCTCATCCTCATCGGCAGCGGCGTCACGTCAACTGCAGCTGCCGGCATTGTCGGCAGTTGCCGCACGGCAACAGCAGCTACTGCTGAACGGCTCTCTGAAGAGCAAGACGAAGACATTTCCTGCGTATCGAGCATCGGTGCGCAGCGAGAGCGACGACAAGGAGTACAGGGCGGCTAGCAGCAGCAGCAACACGATACCGACGACGGGCAAAAGTCGGCCAAGATCAGCGGCAAGAACTGTAACAATCTGCTGCACAACGCCGGCAATAAGCTAAGCGTGAGCAGCAACTCCTTCGGCCTATACGCAGCATCTGGCATCATCGCCCAAGAGCCCTGTCTCCAGCAACGGCCATCTGAACAAATACTGCCTGACGGACTTGACGCGCCGCAAGGCCGAATTCAATCGCCAGCTGAGCGCGCCGACAGACTACACACATCACTCGTCCAGTAACGGCTCATAGCATCGCTGGAGTGGTGGGACACAGTCATCACGGCCATCACGGGCACGTGCACGGCCAGTCATCGACGGCGCCAGCCACACTCAAGTCGCTGCAGCTGCACAACTTTGGTATGCATCATCCGATGCCAAGGCCCACGTCCACGTCGTGCACCAACAGCTTCAACAGACGCCACATACGTAGGCGCAAGAGCAAGCTTAGTAAGCGCCTGCTGAACGGCGATAGCGAAGAATCAGTACGCTGCTCATACTGCTCCGTATTGAATGTGAATGAGAACGACTTGCGGATTTCATTCGAGAACACCTGCACCGACTCGCTGGTCACCGCTGCTAATATGCGACCAAGGAACCGAAATGGTGCACTTTGATGATGTGTCGTTGTACGGCACTCCGAAAGAGGAGCCATATGCTGTGCTTTAATCTGCATTGGCTTCACTCTTTGGTGGATCATCGACGCAAAGAAGTCCGCGAAGCACTTGCGAGGAGTCGTCGCTGGAATTGGGTCGGTCGAGGACGACCTTACACTTGAGGGGGGGGTAGTTAACTTATAACACTTAGTTAGCTTATAACACTTAATGTAAGGTATTATTCAACACTTATTATCGGGTGCTAGACAAGTTAAGGAACAGCCCTGGCAAGGGCAACTCTACTTACGCCGGTGAGGCTATGATTTGTAAAAATATAGATCAGTCTCGTGTTTTAACTCGTACTGATAGGACATGCTAAAAATTGGTGTCATATAAGTAAAACTAAAAATAGTGAATATAATAAGAAAAACCAATAAAATTAACTGTTTCGATTATTCAAAAAAGAACAATTAAAAGCAGGGTTAAAAAGCGTTCTTCCAGTAAACCGCTTAAATAAATATTCACTCCGTCATTTGCTCGTTAAATGGCTTATTTCATTGTCTGAGCCCGAGGCCAGCAATAAGAGGCACAGTCGCCTCTCAACCTAACTTTCAGTCACCACAGGACTGGAAAACATATAATTTATACTAAGCTAAATTTCACTGATTAGCTGAAAGCCAAAATACTTTCTAGTAGCTGAATAAAAACGAATAAAATAAATTGAAAACTGATTTATTAGCTCATTAAATTAACTACAATTTGTTACTGCATATCTCTATCTCATAACATTCTAGTTTCAACTGTCAATACTTTGGGCAACCTCTCAAAATATTCTGTCCTCTGGAAATTGTTGTTCTTAACTTGGGGGAAATTAGATTTGCATGTTACGCTCGCTGGCACCTTTTTGGGCACAAACTTTGTCCACATGCTGCTGCCGAGCGAAGAACTAACTGAAGTATATCTAAACAAAAGTCTAATGTCAAATGGTTTTAGTGCACAGCATCTGCATGCGTGTTAAATTTCGTTAGTGAAATTTCAACTTCATGAACTTTGCCCCCTTCTTTTTCCACTCGTGAGCATTGCCTTTGGGGCTCGGGCTTGTTTTTTGTGTGTGACATGTTTTTCACAGTGTTTTCTATTTTGTTTATTTTTTTTTTTTTTTCTTTTTTATAGCAAAGAAGCATTCGACTAAGGGACATGCAAGTTTATAAGCTAGTCAAAACTAAGCAAAGTAATTGGGGTATTGCCTGAAAAGTATAATAAATATATAATTTCAATGAAAGGAATGCACTTTCAAGTCGCTAGTAATTGCGCAAGGAAGTAGCTGTGAGAGGCTGAAATTTAATCTCTACAATTTGCAAAAAAAAAAAGGCTTATATATCGCAGGTTACGGTTGAAAGAAGATTTTATTCTTTTAGAATATTGTTTAATACAAATTTAATAGAAATATGTCTCGATTGCATTATAAAAATTTCATTTAATAAATGTTTGGCTTACACGTTAGACAATAATTCATTACAAGTAGAATTAAATTATGAAATAATTAATTATTATTAAATTAACAAATTTTCGAGCTTATAAAAATAAACAGTCCAAATTCGCAAAGGCTTTGAAAATGAGAATTCAGAGAATGGTTGGATTTTTAATATGTATGTAACTGCCAGATGAAGACGTGGCAGATCCCATAAAGTATGTATATTCTTGTTCAGTAAGAGAGCCCAGTTGATCTAGCCATGTCTGACTGCCCGTCTGTCCATCCGTATTAAGGCAGGTATCACGTAAATCACAAAATCTACGATTTGATATATATATTTCTGTATATCATACGATTATTCAGCCCATTTTATTATTATCGGTAAAAATCGATAATGTGATTTCTTTTTTGAAGCGTTAAAGAGAGGCTTAAAATGATTGAATTAGCAGCTCTTCGCAAGGCATCTACTAGTCGGACGCTTCCAAAATAGCACTCTAGCTCATTACTAAATTGATATAGCTAGACTGTTCTACAGAACATTTGCCTTAATTTTCATTTAGCTAAATCAATCAGAAGCTTGCGAGCTTCTTATTTTGAAGCAATCTGGAATTATTTAATAAAAACAATTTTAAATTGAACCCGAAAACATGAGAAAACTGTTGCAGGCCAGTTTAAGGGATGAGTATAAAATGCATATATCTATAGCAAAATACCTTTAAGTGTAGTTCAGGGTAACTGCTAGTCGGGCACTCCTAACTAGAGCACTTATTATTGTCTTTTATTCAACTGTGAATAATTTATAATCAATGCTCACATATTATGTATTTTCTCTAAGAAGCACATTAAAGTTTAATGATATTTAAACTTAAAGTTAAGTTCGAAATGTAAATGCGATAATAGCATGTTTTGCCACATGTGCCATGAGGAGAACTGTAGCAGCTGTCAACCGAAATACAGTTAAATAGCAGCTATTAAATGACAATTATCTACTATGCAATTTTCAGCACCTTAGTTATGCAAATTGCAGTCCACTTAGCAAACAGCCAAGTGCGAGGCTATAAAACGCACAAATTATGCCATAAGTTTTCACAGTCAAAATGTACAAGGTGAAGGAGCTGCAACTGTCGACGGACAGCTTCGATAATCCCCTTTTTCGCCTGCATTTGCGCTGCTTTCGCTGGTATGGCTATGTGGCGTCCATTGAGCAGCGTCATCCGTGGCTCGCGCTGCTCCGCTGCACGATCTTCACGGCCTCCATTTGGCTGAGCTGTGCGCTGATGCTGCTGCGCCTCTTCTTATCCCGTGGCTACGAGAGCATCAACGATGGCGCCACCAGCTGGGCAACTGCGGTGCAGTATTTCGCTGTCTCCATAGCGACACTAAATGCGTATGTGCAGCGAGAGCGTAAGTAAGGTCGTGCCTTGGGATCTCTCTCAATAATCTGTCTCTTGGGGATTTTCCTAAGGCTTCTTTATTATGTTATAGATCTCTTTTAGGCCTCTGTGTTAAGTATGGCTCTTTATTATTTCAGTTAAGTTCAGTTCCATTCATTTCATTTCTCTTAGGAATTGCAACTACAAGTCTTACTGAGGCATCTCTCTTCCACGGCATCCTCCTTCTTGAATATATCTGTCTCTTAGGGATTTTCCTAAGGCTTCTTTATTATGTCATAGATCTCTTTTAGGCCTCTGTGTTAAGTGTGGCTCTTTATTATTTCAGTTAAGTTCAGTTCCAATCATTTCATTTCTCTTAAGAATTGCAACTACAAGTCTTACTGTGGCATCTCTCTTCCACGGAATGCTCCTTCTTGAATATATCGCTTTTCAGAATGTCTCCAACGATCTCTTAGAGTTATCTCCCTCTATCTTAAGTCTCTTTCTGTGTCATCTTTTATCGAGATATTCCTGAAATACCTCTTCTAAAACCCTTTTATTCCTCTACCCCAACTAGGTGTCATCACGATGCTGCGCACTGCTCATGAGGATCTGCAGCACTTGATACTAGAATCGGATGCTCAGGAATTGGATTTGTTGCATGCCACTCAACGCTACGTGAGGACTATAACGCTTTTGCTCTGGGTGCCATCGGTGGTGGCTGGTATGATGGCCTATTTGGATTGCATTTATCGCACCATCTTTTTGCCAAAGACCGTTTTCAACATGGCCGCAGTGCGACGGGGCGAGGCACAGCCCATTTTGATTTTCAAACTCTTCCCTTTTGGCGAGCTGTACGATCATTTCGTCATGGGGTATTTGGGTGCTTGGTATGCCCTTGCCCTGGGCATTACCACAATTCCATTGTGGCACACGTTCATCGCTTGCCTCATGAAGTATGTGACGCTCAAGCTGCAGATACTCAACAAACGAGTATTGGCCATGGATGTAAGTATATATATATTATATAGTATCTCAACAACAAGGCCTAATTTGCTTCATCTACTTTGCAGATTAGACGCTTCGAGCCGAATCTCTTGCAACATCATTTGGGTGCGAATGAACGCATCCATTGGCAGCTGCAGCTCTGCAAATACTTTGTCCAGGAGCAGCTGAAGATACGTGATTTCGTTCAGCAAATCGAGCATCTCATTCGCATACCTGTCATGGCCGACTTCATCATATTTTCTGTGCTCATCTGCTTTCTGTTCTTTGCTCTTACTGTGGGCGTAAGTCTTGAGCGAAACTCTTCCTGCTTTACTTACTTTATTTTTCGAGTTTCTCCTCTCTGCAGGAGCCTAGCAACATGGATTATTCGTTTATGTTCCTCTATTTGTTTGTCATGGCTGCAATCTTGTGGATATATCATTGGCATGCGACTTTAATAGTTGAAGGTGTAGGTTGACAAACAAACAAAATTTATTATTATTTTGGCATGTCAAATATCTATTAATAATATATGTATATATATATGATTTTAAAAAAATTTATTTATTTATTTATTACCAATCTTATAAAAAAACATATTTAATTTCTTACTTATTTTATGTATCCGTTTTTATTATTGAAACGTTTTTAATTTTTGTTTTAAATCTTTTATTTTATATTTTAAAATAATAATTTGAGTTTTTTTATATATGAGAAACATTTTTAGATTTATTTTTAGATAATTTTCTTATTTTATTTTGTAGAATACTTTTGGGCATAAATCAAAACCAAATCTGTCTGACAAGAAAATAATTTTGTAACTCGATTGTAAATGCTATTGAAATTAAGATAACAATTAAAAGTACGAAGCAATAGCAGAGTTGAGTTATCCAGGAGTTATTATGCCGAAACCCTTAGACAATTTTCAAAATGTTTTTCCTTTCCTTTGTTCTTGTCAACCTTTAATGAATAGCTAACAATTTCCATGTTCTTTCATTCCAAATCGTTTTTTTTTTATTTTTTGCCCAACCAATTGACCTGACATTGGCGATATTTAACCTTTTGGGAAGTGCAGCAGAATGAATTGTGCTTTGCCTTCTATGCCGGCGACTGGTACAAGTTTGGCCTGCCTGTACAGCGGATGCTGCTGCTAATGATGATGCACGCTCAGAGGCCGTTGAAGATGCGCGCGCTGCTGGTCGAATTGAATCTGAAAACCTTTCTCGATGTAAGTCTGGCTAAATAATTCAATGATTGCTTAACGAACTTTTTCATTCCATCTGCAGATTATGCGTGGCGCGTACAGCTATTTCAATTTGTTGCGTAGTGCGCATTTGTATTAGATTTTCTTTGCCACTCGCTGTTCGCTAATCAAATGCCGTTGCGCTTGTCAGCGCGTCGTTTGGCTAACATGACAGTTAACATGGCTTGCAATTCATTTGCAAGGGAGAACAAAAACGAGTTGATAGACGAGTTGGCAAAATGCTAAAACATTTTACAGCGCAAATAAACGTGATGCCTGCTACTCAAAAGCCAATGGCAGTAACAAGCAACATCATTTATCACTTTTGAGTTGCGTCTCTCGAAGCGAATGTCAGGCGCATTGTGTGTGTTTTATTGTTAAACTGTATATAGGTATATCGTAGACATATATATAGCAAACGATTTTTGCAGTTTTTACTTCAATGTAAGTATGCACATGACAAGCAGCCAGCCAACCGGCCAAACACCCACCCACCCAATGTTAGCTGCTTTAGTTCTAATTGTCTGGGGGGTTTCTCCAGTCACCGAATTTATGCGTCTGGTCTGCGTAATATTGGAAAACGGTCCGTCAAGCAACCACCACCAAGGCAAAAAAAACTAACCGAATCAACCGAATTGTTGTACCCTTGGGTGTATTTTTTAATAATATTAAGAGTATAGACAAAAGGAACCGCACTCAAAACAACAGTCAGAGAGCCAAACCAACAAACAATAATAAACACGCATATTGTTTGCGGTTGTTGCGCGTCCCGGGGATTATATACACAAAGTGGCTAAATGGCTGATAAAGGCGAACACACAACACACTGAAGTGTGTCTCGCTGCCAGCACCCAGAGAAAAAATGCAGATACTAATGAGTATTAATGGGTTCAAGCCATGGCAGGTATCCCTGCACTAAGGGTAAGGGTGCACATGGGGTGCCAACTAACTACTACTAACAAGCAACAGACAAAAAAGGGTTGCTCTACACACAGCTCAGATACGCATCTCTGAAGAGTGAGCTGTTGATGTGGAAACAAAACAACATAAATTAGAATGGAAACAAAGACACATAAAGCACATGCTTTTTAGTTATGGAACTATATATATATATATATATATATATATATATATCAATTTTATTTAAAATAAGATGATAATTATTGTTTTTAAAATACTATAAAACATATAAATAAGAATATAGTTTGTAAAACCAAAATAATTGTTGCAACGGGGTTCGAACCCGAGTCCCAAGCGTAAATGCCGTTAGACTTTGTAGACATTTAGCGCGTAACATGTAAAAACGTAGCAGCCATATATGATATATGAATATTAATTGTATTTAAGTAGACTTTTATAACTATAAAAATTGTTAAGCTTAAAGTAACATTTAAGAGGCTTGCAACCATTATACATCCAAAACACCCCTATGGTAAGTTGTTGTAGGTAGTGCCTTCCGCTTGCAATTGAGATATGAATTAATAATGATGTTTTAATTAAAAGTATATAGAAAAAAATTATATTTATTTATATTCATACATTTTAACATTTTATAAAAACAATATAATTTAAAAAAATAAAATAAAAAGAATTTTACAATCTCTCCCCGACGGGGAATTGAACCCCGGTCTCCCGCGTGACAGGCGGGGATACTAACCACTATACTATCGAGGATTGTTGGAAACGATTGACGAAAACTTTGTTTTCTGCCGAATGCTACGCTGTAGGCTAACACATTCACCATATTTGATGCGTAACACAATCAGAATCTATGAATAGACTGCAAAGCACTTGCTCGTGTCCAATTGTTGCCATCTGTTGCGGACTATTTTTAGCAATATTGGCAAATTTTTTATGGTTTTCGCTGCGCTGCACGTTTTGCGATTATTTATGACATTACATAACGCACGGAGTAATGGATGTTCATTAAACACAATGAATGTCATGCATACAACTCCCCCTAGATACGCATACTACACATGTATGTGCATTCAACCCTCTTTGGACCGCCAGCCAACTCTTAAGCAGAGGGCCATTAGTCACCCTATTTTTCAGTTTTGCAAAAGAATAAAAATTAAAATTGCTTGCCTTTGAACACGAATTTGCACACATGTAATGAATATTTATCATCGCAAGCCAACATTTTTTGGAGTACAAGAGCAACTGAGTGCTGGGCGGAACAAAATATATATTTGACTGATAAAATTGCAGTTCTGCTATGCACATATATGCATATTAAGCAATGTCTAGAATGCATACATTTAAAAAATGTAGCTTTGTGAAACCGAAAAAAAAATACTTCAAAATATGTGAATTGTACTCTTACATAAAAACTAATTGCAAGAATTACTTTTATTTAGTAAATAAAATAAACTAAATTGATCTAGAGTTAAATATAAAAAAAAACATAATTATTAATATAATATAACATAATTCTTAAAATAAGTGTTTAGTATTGAAATTGTTCAAATACAAAAAATAAAATTAAAAATAAAAATTAAAATAAAAATACAATTTTATGCTACGATATAATAAAATAATTAAATTAAATAAAAATAATTTGTCTATTATGACTTTTATTTATAGCAAAAATCTATCAATACTATTTACATATTATGCATTTTATTTATGTATATATTACATATATATTTTGTTAGAAAATTTAAAAAAATATATTAAGATTATATTATATTAAAGTCCTTAAAATAAAATTTCAACAAATAAAAATATAAATAAAAATAGAAAATTTCCAAAACAAAATATATTTATATATCTAACAATAAAATTATATATCTATATATTATATTATATATTTATTTTGATATTTTTATATTTATATATATATACATTTATATTTTTTAGAAATCAACATTTGTTTATCTGTGGAATGTCTGCAAACTGCATGCAAAGTTCATAAATCAGTCACATACTGCCTCCACAACCCTAAGTAACAAAAAAAAAAAAAATAAAATTCTTGAAAATTCCAGGAAAAGAGCTGCCAACTATTTCAGTAGTGCAGCCCGAGCCAAGCTCAAATGCATCCATACACAACATTCGATCCAACTAAATATTTTACTGGCTACGTGTCTAATTCGAACTGTTTTTCTCTCTTTTCGAGCTTCTTCTACTGCCACCCGTTGGAACAAGTTAAAGCAGAGGCGTGGGCGTGTTTAGGGGCGTTCATATGGGCGGGTCAGTTGACGCTATTGTTTTCATAAGTTGTTGTTGTTGTTGTTGTTGTTGTTGTAGCTGCAGTTGTTGTTTTGGCATGTTTATTGCACTGTCAACGGCAATGCATGAAAACTTTTAGTTAGCCAAGTTAGTAGCTGTTCCTCGAATGTTGGTGACAAACCCATCGCCCTATCCTCTCTCTCCCTCCCTCTGCGTGCTCGTTTACAATTTTTTCCTTTCTCTATTATTTTTTTTACTTTTTTCAACATCGACCGTAACTGTTAATGTGTTTGAAGTCAAATTGTTTTCAGTCACGTGAGCGGCAACAACTGTGAACACACAACAACTTTATTCATGATTAATCAGTTGCATTTAAATATATATTACCAGTATTGCCCCCTAAGGCCGGCAGTGCAGCTAGCAAGGCTCCTTCTTGGGATCCTGCCAGCTCGACTAATTTGTGCGTTGACTTTTGTTTTTAGACAAGCTTCGCTGCACATTTGGGAACAGCAGATGGGCTCGCCCCCTGCCCCGCATTGAATATTTCACTTTTATGCAACTACAACTTCATTTTATGGCGCCGGTCAACAAATCGGCGTGCGTTAATTATATTTAATAACCAGACGCGTAACAAACAGCTGGCCAATGTTTTTTTCAGTTTCATTTTCACTTTTAGCGTGTGTCGCTTTAACTGTGTCCCATAAATGTTTAATGGCCCAAACACTTAACGTGTGCCGTGAGTCAACAACTCGGCCAGAGTTAGTCGACCAAGCTATATGCGACTTTAGAGCTCATTTTAGACATTTCAATTAAATTCATAAAACAAATAAAACACACGAAATTTACCAAATCACAAAGATTTCTTTTAGCGAAAGAATTTTTTCATTTTATTTGCTGAGAAATTTTGATATTATTAAATAACAAAAGAAAAAATTAACTATTTTTATCTTAAATAACAGTTAAGATGTTGAGCTGTTGTGTTTCTTAAATTTATTATTTAAGAAACACATCAGCTCAACATCATAGTAGTTGGAGAACAAAATTTGTTTCCAAACAACTTTTAAATTTATAAAAAATAAAAATAAATAAATAAAATCTTTATATTCCTCATACTAAGCTTACCATATTTTTTTAAATTACCATGTTTTAGTTAAAGACTTAGAAATACGTGCAGTTCAGAGCTGGAAAAACAAAAATTAACAACATTTTGAGCTTGATAATAATAGTAATGGGAACTAAAATTATTAGATGTATATTTCATACATCATTAGTTAATATAGAAAATAAATTTATAAATTATATTATTTACATCAGCACTTTATTAATTCTACATAGAGAATATGTTTTCATGTAATTCTAAAAAACTTTAAAAAATTAACTATAAGTTGTGATCAAAGCAATAAAGTGAGAATCAGGTTCGTTTTTTAATTAAATACCAAATTTGAACAAGAATATCTTAAAATATATATTCAAATGTAACTAAAATATATTTGTGCGAAGCATTTCTATATATTATATGAGGCTTATTGAATTTTAACCATAAATAAACATTTAACTAGATTTAATGCTGCTGTTAGGTTTCTAGCCAGTGATTGCTTTATAAAATTTGAGTGCTGCCCAAATAAAGATCGTTATCGACAAATTGCAATTGGTTTCTGAGAGCGTCTTTTTTCTGTGATTTTATTTTCGAGAATCAAAAAACTCTTTTCATTCGGTCGCTTTGGATGCGCTTTTTAATTTAATTTTCGTAGGCTCGCCATGCACTTGAAACCGCTTTGCGCCGACCAAGAGACACACTGCACACAAACAAAAACAGGCACACACACATACGCAGCCGCACACCCATCCACTCGCGTTGTCAGCTTACAAAAGCGCAGTCGCCCAATGCGGGCAAAAAAGCCCGAAAACCAAACTCGAACCACGTGGCGCCCGCTTTCATGCGCTTCGTTTAGCAAAGTGGATGTTAAGTGTAATGCGATTTTTATGTAAATTTTCGTCCAAAAAAGAAGAAGAACACACGCCACAACACACACTCATATAGACAAAATGATTGAAGAGAAAAGAGAGACGGGGGCAGCAATTCTGATGATTTCGTTGCCACGGTCACAGAGCCAGACAAACGCTCCACTTGCCAATCCTCCCACTCCTCGCAACAGCACCAAAAATCCAGCAGTCAGACAGACTGCTGGCCAGGGCATCAATAAGCGCGCACAGACAAGTGGCAATATGCCATATGGAATGAGCAGTTGAGACCTAACAACCAATCATTGCACGCGAGCTCGATACCCTGTAGACTTAGCAATGATTTAATTGAATACGTTTTATATATCAAATTTATTATTTAGAAAGAAATTTGTCATTAGTTAAAGACCATCAGTACGACCGACAACTCTAGGCAGGAGCAACCCCGTCAGAATCGTGGTATACAAATCATAATCACAAAGAATCATAATTCTGTATCATCAACTGGCCTTTAGTATTTGGGTAGAACGTCAGTCTACCTCTACTAATGACAAATTCTGAATTCCAAGCAACAAGCACACCACTAGCTAGCTGCCAAAACCCATTGAGAATTCTAAGTCACAAAAAGTACAAAAAAACGAACACGTTTTGATCGTTGTGTTCGTTGTATCATATATATGTATGTATAAATATTTTTAAGTACCTAAATACCCAGTTTTTACGCATCAATTCTAACACATTACGCAATCAAATAATATAATATTTAATTTATGGCGGTCAATTTTAATAAATATTTGTCTTTATTAAAATATTAAAAAAATATAAGAGTAAATGCAACAAAAAATTACCCTCCCATACCGGGAATCGAACCCGGGCCTTCTGGGTGAAAGCCAGATATCCTAGCCACTAGACCATATGGGATATGGTTATAAGTGTAACAGATGCTGGTTTTATTATTATTATGCTCAATAGAGCTCAATAGAGCTCAATATTTTGGGTTTACTCCAATTTTTATTATAAACAACAATTATAATTTTAAGAAAACGTCAAATATATATTTTTTTGAAACACATTGGGATAACAAACAAAAATATTATCCACATTTTAGTTAAACATATAACATGTACAATTGTAGTGAAAAATATTTATTCAAAAATCAATAAATAAATAACGATGAGGGAACTTAAAAAAAAAAATTAATAAAAATTATATGTATTGTAAATTGTAAGTAAATGTGTTAAAATAAAAAATTGTCAAAGCACTTCTTTAAGGTGTTTCCCATACCGGGAATTGAACCCGGGCCTTCCGGGTGAGAGCCGGATATCCTAACCACTAGACAATATGGGAGGTGAATGCCTGCATGCCAAATGCTCAATATATGTTTACTTACATACACATCATTGCTTCCAATATTACTACATATGTCACCAGCAAGACGTTGTTGCTAGAGTATCTAAAAAAATTATAAATTTTGTCACATTTTCACTTATTTTAAATACTGGTATTCATTCTTATTGCACAAAGTCGCCCCAAAAATATGACTGCTATATAACTTAAAATTGTGGTAATTAATCTCAATTGATAATGCATTAATTGGATATGCTTATGAAATTAAATTACTGAACTGTATGAATTATTTGACTTTTCTCGACCTTATTAATATGAAATGATTGCTATGTTTTACATATGTATTACATGTATGTTTAGTAACGCATGACAATCATAATATTAAAGCAAAAGTTTAGCATAGGAGCTAATTTATATATTAAGCATTTGGCAATCAAACACATATCTCCCATATTGTCTAGTGGTTAGGATATCCGGCTCTCACCCGGAAGGCCCGGGTTCAATTCCCGGTATGGGAAAAATCAGATTCGTCGTGTGGTTTCTTTTTTATTTTTTATGTAACTAGCATTATCAAATTATATTTATTAATACCATACCTTTTTATTTTTTATTTCTGTACAACACCTAAAATGATTTAGCCAATTTCAATTGAATTTATTGTACAACATAATATATAGTACATTTTTTAATAATTACTTGCCTATTTAAATGTAAAAAGCTTGCATGTAGAATGCTACTGCGGAAGATGCGGTGAATATTATATATTTATTGATCTAACACATAAAAGAGGAAAATAAAAAATGAAACTCACATATGGCTTCAAATGTACACATCATAGCAGAGCAAGGTTTCGATCCTCGGACCTCTGGGTTATGGGCCCAGCACGCTTCCACTGCGCCACTCTGCTTGTTGTATACGGTTCAACTAATGTATAATAAAAGACAGCAACTGCTCTCTCACTCAAACAGTCTATTATGCTAGCTATGGCTACTGAGGCGTGTAGTATTATTGTCTCTCTCGCACACACGCGCTCACGAGTGTACTCACTCGCGCGCACACAGAGTAGCCGCTGGACCACGGATTCACGTGGATTACGTATTTACTTAGCTGTGGCCACACAGCGTTGACGACTCTTATCGCAACGTTGCATGCGGACGCTGCTTACATTCTCAACAGTTTCCCTCTCCAACCTTTTTGCTCATGCTGCTGCTGCTGCTGCTGCGCCAACGATTTTCGCCTTTAGCACAAATATGACTTTAATAACCGCGTGTCGTGTGTCGCGTGCTATTTCCTGTTGATTCTTTTACTTTTCTGTTTGCTCTGCTCGCAACGGTAGCCCAAGTCAGCAAGTTGAACATTTTAAGTTGACTTTAAATATGCTAAAAATAGCTGAAACTACTTGGCTAACTTAAATAGATTTTCTTTGTGGATATATAATTCTGTTAATAATAAACAAATATTTTTAAATTAAATTTTGTAAAATTGATTATTTAGAAATTAAAAAATTGTTAAAAAACAAAAAAAAATAATTTTTGCCCTGACTGTGGTTTGAACTTGCTGCTGCTTGCTCAGTTTTCATGGAATTATAAAATCAAAATTTTTAAAATATATTGCACAAATCATGTTTATCGATTCAATGTAAATGAAATGCTTTCGGCAAATAAAGTAATATTTTGCAATATTTACATTAAAATTCGCCGTAATAACTATAGCTCAACTGCAGCGTAAATATGATTATTTGCTACCAATTGTTGTTATGTTTGAGGGGGTAAGCGAAATCAAATTGACATATTTTGTCAATAAATTCCAAATTTTAATTAATTTTCGCGCGCCACTTAAAAGGCAGCAGCATCGTTACTGCAGTGCACAAACAGCGACACACCCAATGCCCATTTCAAATGGGAAAATGTTCAGAGACCGCAAACACTAAATTGCAAATAAATTTGTTTAAATATGCAATGGTAAAGCGTCAAGTGTGTGTGTGTGTGTGTGTGTGTGTGAATGCCACCTGCTAGGAGGGGATGCTGCGGTGCCTGCCTGCCTGCAGCAAGAGACATGAGACAAGAGACAACGTGCGCATCAAATTTTAATAGGAAAACCCCAAAAAGTTCAAGCCACAAAGTCCATTTCCATGGCGCCCCTTCACAGCTCGTAGAGTAACCCCTCCCATCCATCCCCTAGGCACTGTTACTGTTGCAATCCCGTTGCCCTCGACATGCCTGATGTACGTTTCTGGTTTCGGCCACCAAGATGTTGCATTGACATTGAATATTGATGAAAATAAATCGAATTTCCGCCAGGCAGCAGAATTTTCCATGGGCAAAGCCGGACGATACGATGGATCTGCCTGCCCAGCAGCAGCAGCAGCAAAAAAAGCCGAAAACAAAAAAAAACTGTACAATATCTCCATATGTAGAGCTCCGTGTCTGTTTATATTGATTGCCAAATGGTTTGAGCCGGCAAAAAGGGTTCCGGCTGAATACATCTATCTGTTTGAGTGTCAAAATCCCACGATGTGTGTGTTGAATGTATATACGCACGTGTGTGTGTGTGTGTAGCATTACGGGACATTTGCGGTTTTAGAGATTCAAACTTTTGCTAGAAGACAAATGAATGACATTCAATATGGCTATAAAGCAGGAACGTGTTAAAGCGATAACAACGCAGAGTGAGTGGAATATTTGAAAATTATATTTAGAGCGCTCTGAGAAATTACTATATCTTATCATATATTTATATAAAAGATATGACTACTTTCTTTGTGGAGCAATGTTTGAATAAGGTAAAGCAATAAAAATCTTTTTCACTGAATTCATATAAAGATATTTTCTAAAATATTTTCAACATTCTTTATTTAATTAAGCTTTTTTTTTGCATTAAGCCATTTAGGAACTTACATTTATAAGAGATTAAAATAAAAAATAATAATAATTTACATTATTTAGCTATAAAATTGTGATATAAAACATTTTTTTGAGAGTTTAAGCTTTTCTTATTTTCCAAGCAACTAAATGAATAATTATATTTTTTATGTAGTTATTTTTTGTTTATTTTTTTTTAAATAATAAAATAAAAAATCAATTATAGTTATGTTAGAAAATTCATATAAAAATTTTTAATATATTATTTATTATATATATAAAAATTATATAAAAATGTATAATATATTATTTATATATATTATAAATTTTTATATAAATATAATTTATTTTTTATATAAAATTTATATATTCATATAAAACACACAGACTAATCCTATTACCATTAGCTTCTTCATCATCCTCTCAGATTAGATACTATTATATTAAATCATATCTTCCATGTGATATTGGTAATCAATGTGCAATCAGTTTAAAGCGAAGACTCATAAGCCCCGCTCCAAGTGCCTGCCTCATACATCATTTTTGGATAAGATTTTAAACCGTTGCGCAAACAGCTCTGCTGCCCCTCGTGGCCGTTCGGTCGCCCTCAAATGCAGAAAATTGGCTTTTGATGTGAGGCTGGGGCATAAAGCGCCGCAGTTAACACTTGATTTGTATTTAAAAATTATTGACCAATTCATGGCTGCTGATTAAGTTTGTGTTTGTGCTTGTCAAGCGGTCAGGTGCAGGAGTGGGGGCGTGGCCTGGGCGAGGCAGCGCGTGTTTGTTTCAACATTGGCAACCGATTGATTTTTGCAGCCACAAGGCTATGGCCACGGCCAGGGGAAATTGCATAAACGCCACACACAACCTCGACTCGGGCCCATATGAAAATCCAATTTTCCAGTGATTGATCATACAAAGGGAGAGAAAGAGAGAGAGAGAGTGCGCGAAAGGCATGTGAAAAGACAGAGAGATGGAGAGAGAGAGAGAGAAGGAATCAGCTAGGGACAGAGCGTTCGTTGTGGTTGGAGGTAGTTAACCACACACACGCACACACCAGCACACACACACACAGACGTGTGTGGCTACATGTCAAGTTGGTTTGTCTGCTGGACCATACGCAAAAATAATGTAATTAAAGCAATGTTTGCATAATAAAAATTAATATTTGTTGCATTTTGTGACGTACACACACACGCACACCCACTAAAAGTCCGGCCATTGCATTTATAACCTCGCTCCTCTATCTGCTTAACTCCTTTACCTGTTTACCTAGGCGGCGGCGGTGGCAGAGACGTCGGCGGCGGCGTTGTCTGCCCAGCGCTTTATGCGGGCTGTCAAATTCAGACAGTTTGCACACATGATGTACAATCCGCCTCGTTACCCTTTCCTAAAATCCCTTGTGGCGTTAAATTCCCCCTGCAAAATCCAGAGATTTGGACTCTATTGCAGCTGCTGTTGCTGCTGTCGCTCCTGTTGCTGCTGCTGCTGCTGCTCCTTCTGCTGTTCAGCCCGTCTGTTTGTTCAAGTTTCGTTTCAGCAAATTATGTTCGAGCATATGGAGGGGATTTACATTGGGCCAGCAACTGTTAACAAACACTGGACAACACTCACAACACTGCTACCAGCTCACTTCGGAGTTGTTGTTGTCTGTGTTGATTGTCTGGGCTGTTGCATTCGACGTATGCAAATATTGAAATAAGTCTTAATTGAATACAAATACTCAATTACATTGCGGCACATCTATTTTGTGGGCCCGGCACAAACAGTTTCTCTCACACGCACAAAAGTAACTCTTCTTCTTGGCAGTTTTGGCAATTGTTCCACATTTTTGCTTTATAATTTCAATTTTGTTTATGGTCATAAGTGTCGTCGTCGTCGTTGTCGTCTCCCCCTTTTCAATCAGCTAACAGAATGGTTATGGTAATGTATTTTGGAAGGCTGTGCGTGTGTTTGGTAAAAGGGTTAAGGATTAGTCTGTCATATTATGTATGCGGGCTTGTATGCTAGACTGTTGGCTGGTGGTCAGGCAATTATTTTCAAAAGCTAGGACGGCAGGTTATAGACTTTGTTTAGGTTACCTACATGCTGGCTACATTTAAGAGAATTAATATTTGTTTAATATGTTACTCAAGTAATATATGGCTTAAATATTAAAAGTATTACTTAATTTTAATCTATATACTATTTTATACATTTGTTATTATATTCTGGTTCTTTTCATTTATTTTAATGTACATTTTAAATATTTTTTACTATAACAAATAAATATATTTATTTTACAATATTTCAATTAATTTGTTTTTAAATTGTGTAGAAAAAAATTTTTAAAACACCACAATAAAAAATAAAAAAAATTGTATGTGGCCCATGGGGGGATCGAACCCGCGACCTTCGCGTTATTAGCACGACGCTCTAACCAGCTGAGCTAATGGGCCGATGTGAAGTGCTCTAGCTCAGACTGCTACACGAAATGAATGTACAATGAAATATATTTCAATGAAATACATTTTGTTGGCGATATATTATAAACTATAATTACCTCTCTGTCTGCTTTAATGAGATAAGATTATTTTTAATTTATTTTATTGCTCATATATTTATATTTAGTGGACATTTTTGTTGCTGTGTGATTTCAAGGCGCCAGTTTTGCTTTTAGCAAAGCAGAATTGACTGCTCTCTTGTTACTAAAAATTTCATATATATATAATACATTGCATATGTCTGCAAAATGTTAATAGAATCTATTAAATTTATTATCCAATTTCACATAAATATATAAAAAAATATATATTATAAATATAAGTATGCATAAAATTCAAAATATTTATATATATTAAAAAAATGATCTATATAAACTTTCATAGGGAATAGCTTTATAAAAATAGTGTATTCTTAGTTTAACTTAATTTTGGATTCACATTAAACTCGTGTCGTTTGCCACAAACAGTTTTCAGTGTATTTTGATAAGAGTCCTTGGGGAGTACAAGGACTTAATACTTCATCAGCCATTGTTCTGTAGCATGACATGCATCTTGAAGCGATGCTCCGAACCGAAACACAAACCCAAACCAAGTAACACGCATTTGACACTTCATTAAAAAGCAACATTACCAAAATCAATTAGAGTCTAGTCCCCTAAGCTCAGAACATAACCAGCAAAAGCAAATAGAGATGGATGGACAGAGCTGTAGACGGATATATAGATAGACACAGATAGAGTTGCACAGTATCTTTGTTGCTTTTGGCTAGCAAATATCAACAAACAATTGAGCATATACGAGCTGCTTCCCATTGTATTTGTTGTTGGCTCACCCAACTCTGGCGCTGATTCACAAACTGTTTGAGAACCTGGCGCGAGAGAGAGAGAGAGAGAGAGAGAGAGTCGAGACTGTTTGCATATTGAATTGCCGGTACCGATATTTGCACTGGTAAATCGCCAGACAGCAAGCGACATTAGTTAAAATCGCAAAAAATCAATTAAAAACATTTATTCATAACATTTCATCAGATATTCGTTCACTTAAAAACAATCACTTTTTCAGGAAAATGCAGCCAGGTGCACCCTTGATGACAGTCGACAACCAATTTCTTATGAGATCGGAGGTTTGGAGACCCTCAAGACGATTCAGCTCTTCACCATTATGCATGACCAGTATCGACGGTACCTTTTTCACGTTGTAGAAGAGGGCCAGGTCTGTTAGCTCATCGACATCAACACGTGCCATCTCCATATTGCCCTTCTGCTCTGATATAATATTTTTAAGGCGAGGCGCGAGGGCTTTACATGGAGAACACCAACTGAATGAGATTCGATTAAAATAGTTTATCGATAGCTAGTATGGATAACGTCATCAAACTAACCTTGCATAAAAATTCACTAAAACGGGTCTTGATGCACGCTTAACTCTATCTTCAAATTCTTGAACATTTGAAACGTCGAATACAACTCGGCAAGGCGTAGTTTTACGAGAATTTAATAAATTTTTCAATATTTTGATTTTTACGGCATTCTTGTTTAAAGACATTTTTTTTTGTAATTTTAACAATTTACAATTTTTTTGTTTACTGTGAGCTAAAATTATTTCCAATGTTTAATGTAAAGTGGGAAACAAAACAATGTATATTTGAGCCGTAAATATTAAACCATATGTGAAGGACACGCCTACTTAGATTAAAAATTCTGTTCAAGTAGTCAAGTAGCATGATTAGGAACACGCTCAAAGATTTATTTGAAACTTAAATTAATGTTGCAGATCTAAGCCCAAGCTCGATTCTTATAGAAGCATTGATAGATCTGAAAGCCCGTCTCACATTTATTCGCACCCCTGACCGAATCACAAGTGGCGAGAGCGGCCTTCACTTGATCCACTCCGGCAGCGGGTGCCAGCTTTTGCAGTACCGCCTCTCCGTTGATCTGGCCATCGACTATAAACCCAGCCTTCTCCAAAAAGCAATTGGCATAGCACTTGACCTTATCGTCAGCATCTTCGAAGTTTCCATTGCGCAGCGCAAATGCCTGCTCCTTGGTGTTGCCTTCCTGCTGCGTGCAAAGCATGGCATTTGCCCGAATCGTGGACTTTTGCTCATCAGTTAACTATTAAGTAAGATGATAGGTTTATATTTTATATAAAATATAATATAGTTAAGCATTTTATAGTATGTTTCTTTACTCACATCAGCTGCCAAGGACAGCGTTAGGTAGCCCAGCAAAACTATTAACAATTTCATTTTTGAGTTGTGATAAATATATAAAAATAAATATATAAATATATAAGTGTACTATATGTATAGTTTATAAATATTTAGTTATTTTATAGACTATTTTCGCAGGCCTTTTGTACAGCTTCTGCCAACTGGTTTCGATCTGCAATGCGCTTTTATACGATTTTTGCATCGAGTTTTCGATTTTATTTTTGCAGTTGAATAAACTTTAATGCACTTATTTAATATTATGTTTTCAGCAATATAATTTCAAGAATTATGATGGTTTTAGGGCTTTTTTTCAGTATTATTTTCTGAAGATAATGAAATTTGTATAAAATGAATTTTAATTTATTTAAGAGTTTTTTTCATACTATTTAAAATGATTAAGAAGAGTATAATACTTTCAGACATATCTATATCAGCAACGGACATAAGCAAGCATTGAGGACAATTTATATACTTTGCTTATACTTCCGTAAGTGCAAATGTCACCTTTGGCTCGAAAAGTCCAAACACTGGTTATTTATGGCTTAAAATATAATCCTCTCTCAGCCGATATTCCATGTGATTCTCTAAAGAACTATTGCCTATGGCAATCTGGGGTTATCAATGGCTAAAAAGACAGTTACTCTTCAGATATATATATAAATAGGTTCAATAATTATAAGGTTGTGCATTCTTTTCTCTTTTTATATATAAATGCCGTAGCGCATCTTTCAATTGTATAGACCCGTTAACTATAAATTTCTCTTGGTTTCTTGGCCAGCTTCCAGGCTAATTATGCGACCTACTTGCCAAAGCTTCAATGAGATTGCTTTAAATTTGTTTGCCTTGGTCAGCAGCTACTTATGTGCCACACACCCACACACCATATATATATATGTATATATATATATACTTATAGAAATATATTTGGGTCACATTAGATCACATGAGGCTGATAACATTAAGCAGGCACTTTCTTCATTTGGCCATGTTTACTTGCTCGAAAGGCAGCGGCAAATGAATGATGAGCTCTCTGTGTATGTGCGGGTGTTTGTGTGTGTGTTGTCTAAACATTTTTATGATTCAGGGTTAGAGATAGGATACAGTGCTGTCATTCAGCTAGGCTTTACATAATCTACAGCCTTTCAGCAATTAGTTTTTGTTTGTGTGAGCCACTGATGATAAGTAGCCAAGTTTTGCAAAGAGTTTACTTTTGGAGATGGATGGATGGATGGATGGTTGGATGGAAGGATGCTTGACTGACAGGCGTGCGAGCAAGTGGGTTAGGGTTGCCTGAGCAAAATCAAATTTAATGCAAATATCAGCAAAATATAACGAGCTTTAAATATATATATTATTATATAGACACGCAGCCCATTCAGCTTCACTCTATGAATATGAGCTA
This sequence comes from Drosophila hydei, assembly GCF_003285905.1. NCBI lineage: Eukaryota > Metazoa > Arthropoda > Insecta > Diptera > Drosophilidae > Drosophila > Drosophila hydei. The sequence goes on from NW_022045656.1 coordinate 5,388,050, forward strand.
AAAATATTTGCATCCTGATAAGAAATTATTTTTTGTTATCATTTTCAAAGTGTTACGAAATTAAATGAGTTTTTCCACACACAATCATAAACCGTAAAATATATATATGTATTCGCTATAGTAGCTGCTAGCTAGAGGAAGAGGGGCGTGGCGCGGGATCTGCAAATGTAATTAAAAAACTTTCCAACCGCATCAACATAAATGTATGGCGCATAAAATGCTGTGCATTTGACAATTTTTGGTTGACATTTTCTCACTCTGCGTCTGTGTGTGTGGGCGTCACAGAAACCGCTAAAAAGTTGGGCGTGACGCATTGTATTTAGCCATTTTGCAGCTAAATTAAATGCTTGAAAAGTTATTATTGTTGTTCATAAATAAATGCTGGCTGGCTATTCATCGATGAGCGGGCGCTCATTTAATGTGTTAAATGCTTTTACGAGCCAACAAGCTCTTACCCTATATTCCTTTTTTTGGTGCACGGGGTATGCGCGGGGGGAGGGCGCGTACGCAATTTCATTTATTTTAATTGAAGCGAACGGCTTGCCCTTTCGGGCCATTGCTGTGGCTATAAAGTGTGTCCAAAAACCGTTAAACACTGTAAGCAGAGGTGAGTGACTGCTAGATACCCTGTAAAAAGCTGTATATGAAGAGGAATTTAGTTACAATAGTATGTATTTTGTTTAAGATCTGTACTAGGGTAGCAGAATGGAAAAGAAGTGTTTTATGGGCATAAGTTACGACTGCTAGATACCCTGTACAATTTATTTAATATTTTAAAATTAATTATAATGCGTATATCACGAAATTTCAAGTCATTATGTGTATAAGAAATCAGTGCAAGTATTCGAAAGATAAGGAAAAGACTATTAAATACCCTGTAGTAGTAACTTAAGTACAAAAAGAAACCTATTGATTAATTATAATTTTTATATAATGTAATATCTAACCAGAAAGTGGCCATAAACTCGCTGTGATTGAAGGGAAAGTATGCGACTGTTAGATACTCTGTAAAAGACTAGGCTTTTTGAAGATAATTTTACATATAGTGTCTTGCATATTCAAAGTAGATTTTAAATGCAAAATATGAATTTGCGCCTAAAAATAAAAATAAATAATTTAATCACATGAAACTCATAAATATGCTCTAATACATATATATTTCATTATATCTATGTATATCTATACGAACTTCTCTACAGTAAAACTGCCTTAAGCAAAAGTGCCTGGCAGTCAGATACACTGTACATACAATATTGTTATAATTTTTATTTAATCTATATATTATAACTAAGTGTATTATCTTATCTTATATTTGGTCATAAAATGTGCTCGGAAACACTAAAAAGTACTTGTCTTAGCGTTGAGTTATCGACTTGTAGGTGCTCTGTAAATGCATAAGATAATATAATTATATAATGCATTCAAACCCATTTCTCTTATTTAGCTCGAATTCAAACAACCCCATTAAATAATATATCTGTATCTACGTGTCTAATGAGTTTTACGTTATTTATGATCTTGAAATGGGCTTCTGTTTCTCTCATCTGTTTGCTACGAGCATTTACACAACGTAGGAATACCCCTTGCCCAACTACCCCGATAGCCAGAGAGTATTAAAAAACACATTTCAATTTAATTGCATTTAAATCGCAGGCCCAAACACGAACCCAAAAACACCTTAATAGGCCATTAAGGTGTGCACACCGCCCCCAAGCTGAGAAAAGGTTTAGTTGCAATATGTGCAGGCCATAAACATTAAAAGTTCGCATTTAACTTCAAATGATAGCCCATAAATTGTCTAAAGGTAAATTCAATCAATTATATTGAGACTCAATTGCCATATTGATAAAAAACCAGATTATATATAAAATTGCTGTTGCTGCTGAGTTGAATATATATATATATATATATATATATATATATATATATATATATATATATATATATATATATATATATATATATATATATATATATATATATAACATGTATCTCTAAACTTCTAAACTTGTACAGCAACAAAGTGGCGCCGGCATCTCAGTGCTCCAAGTTTTCCACTTACCCGCTAGCTCCATAATTTTCCATTAGCTTTATTATATACTCATTTGCGCAAATGTCTTATATCATTGTTATTAGTAAATCTTATGCCTATGATTATTGCTTTTCCATGTATGTGTGTGGTTGTGTGTGTGCCTGCGATAAGCTCCCTCAAAACAGCTTCATCAGAGACTTTTCCTTTGGGGATATGGCCAAAGGTTGTTGAACTCTGCCTCACGGTTTTTGGGGTCAGTTGGCGAACTGTGTGGATAGTTCGGATAGCCGCGAAATGGCATTGCGTATGTGTATTTAGGGGTTGGATGGAACTTCGGCTGAGTCTATCTGATAATTTTGATATATTTCTCTGAATATATCTTTAATAAAGTTCCTTATTGTTTCATAATATATACACTGAGATGGAGCAGGGCTTTTTAAGCTTGTTTATATAATATGGGACTTATACTAAATATTTTAGTACAGTATTTGATGAGTTGTTATACTAGCGAGATAAATATATATTATGTTATATCTAAAGAACATTAAAATTTAATTCATAATACTAGCGAGATAAATATATATTATATTATATCTAAAGAACATTTAAACTTAATTCATAATTTAAAAATTCTAAATCTAAATTATTATATCAAAGTTTTGGTATTTAAAAACCTCAAGCCTTTGTATAATATCATAATCTATCGACCTTTTATCGTACTTCAGGCATCATTGATAAAAATTTTAAACCAATTTTGGAAATTTAATTTTAATTGTTCTTCTATTTTTTCTTCAGTTAATCAAATGCTTTAAAGCTCAGGAAATTTATTAGAAAATCGCATTGGCACAAATTCAACTACAAATTCAAATTGCAAAAGCTTGAATAATAACAATTTAAACACAACTCCAACAAAGTTCAGATGCAAATGGAAAAGTTTCTTTTGCTTGCATATGTGTGTGTGTGTGTGTGTGTGTGTGTGTGTGTGTGTGTGTGTGTCTGTATGTCTGGCTGTGTGTGTTGTTCATTGCCATATCGTAGGTGAAGCTTGTTTTAATTAATTTAATGACTGATATTTGCATATTTTTGTGCAGCTTTCGTCAAATTAAAATACTCGTGACAAAAACTTAATGTACAGTGAGAACTCACGAGCTCGTCTGTTTGTTAAATAAATAATTTATCCATTTGTTGCACTTGCAAAAACAAGTGAAAAAGTTGAATGCTGCGAATATTGAGTGCTCTTCAGATTCTATAGTTAAACTAAATGTATAACAAAATAATTTTTATTTTTATTTAATATAAAACAATTTGTTCTTTAATTCTTATTGCATTGCAAATAGTAGCAGGACTAAGTACCCTTTAATTATAATTCGAAAGCTAAGAATAAAATAAATTTAAATAACTTTAGATTTCTAATTGATTATAATTTCCATAGCTCATATCACATGAACTTAATATATATATATCCTGAGCATTAAAAACGTATAACACCTTCAAGCATTAATTGTAGTGTATTAAAGTTGTATTGCCTCCTTTGACATTGAGTTAATTATATTAACGGCGCTCACAGAGCTCATAACATAAGCCAACAAATTAGTTTATAATTGGAACAGAAATATATTTTACAGTCTATAATTATAAAGTGCGCACAGCTTGATTTCGTTGAACTCTTTCTGCAGTCGGAATTGCGATAACTGTCGAAAGCTATGCGTAATCCGCATAGCTTATCATAAATTCCGAGCATAACTCAAAGCAAGAATTTGCTGCTTGTCGATCCAAAAAGCTAATTAATATCAAAATGCGCATTGTTTTGGGCTTCCCTTGATGGACCCTTGCTCCTTTCTCGTTTCTCCTTTACCCATTTGCCCACACCATAAAAACCCGCAGGCATTGCAGTTACAACCATTTTTGATTGCATTAGATGTAATAAATAATTTTTGGGCTACTTTGGCAAAGGAATCTCTGACTATCTCTCTCGCTCTTTTTGGCTGTGAAAACGTAAATAGAATATTTTATGCAATTTATTTTGTTTCGAATTGAAGTGTCGAAATATTCTCAGGGTGTTGCTCATGCACTCGTGCGTTCCATGCAATTGAAATTATGATGAGAACATTTGCCTCAACAACAATCAGACAAAACACAATTCGTGTGGCCAAAGACAAATTTGAGTGTGAATAAAATATTTTATTATATTAAATAGAATTTATGAGTGGCTGGCCAAATGAAAATATCAAGAAAATCTATTAAAAATATCAGCCTTTTGTGGCTGCAGCGGAGCAATGAATATTGAAAATAAATAAACTCTTAATGTAAGCGAAATAGATGTATAAATTAAATGTAAATGCATAACTTACAAGTAAGGATTAATATGTTGACCTCGGTTATGTATAGAAACCTTAAAATACATTTTAATTTGTCTGTGTTTTACTAAGTTTTTATGAAAGTTATTTAGTTGTTGTTGGCAGCTCTGGGTTAAGACTAACATTTATAAACTTACGTATTCGTTTCAGGTGAATCTTACTAATAAATACTTTCTAATTTGTACTTAAGTAAATATTAACTAACTAATTTGAGCTAACTTGCTATAACTATCAATGCCATCACATCGATTTTGTCATTTCAGCGTGTGATATAAAAGTAATTTTTTTTTTTAGATTCTGAATCTGAAATTTGTTTTGGAATATGTTGTGTGTAGACTATTTTAGTATCTCAGAATTGTAAAGTGAATTTAACTGCAAAATTCTTTAGCTTTCGGAAAAGTTCAGGGTTAAAACTTTAACTATTGCTGCTTTTATATAAATCTGCTTTACATGAAAGAAAAAATTGAATGAAATTGATATAGTAAAACGGGTTTCCGTTAATTTAAATGTTATTGAATATTTTTAATAAAAAGAAAATAAATGCTTTTCAGAATCGCATCAATTTACTCTCATTAAAAAGTTGTATTACGTCTAACATTGTAATATTTTAATTTTAAAATAATGTATAAAATTTAATTAAACATTTATACAATTCGTGTTTTTTTCATCATTTTCATATAATAATAAATATCTTTCCAATTATAAGCGCATCAAATTCAATCAAGTTCACCTCAGTTCACCTTAGACTATTTATTGATATCGAAGCACATTAAAAGTAACAGCCCTTATCAAATAGGTATTTGTAATCTATGTTGCTTCTATCCAAAACTAATTCCCACAAGTTCAGTCAGTATTCAGTATTCAGCTGCACCTGCACCATGCGAGAGCCACTTTAGCTTTGTTTTTCTATATTTGGCGACAAAATAAAACGCATTTTCTGCCCAGCTCATTACACACTAAAGAGGCAATCGAGCATCAAATTACAAAGCAAATAAAATGCAAATAGCATTTCTTTCCACTTTACTGAGATAATTTTCCTTTTTTAGAATACGCTGCCAGTGAGAGTATTTTAGAATAGTCACATGATATGGAACACATTTTTTGCTTGGGTACAATTTTTGTGCTGCAAAAATGTGTATACGAATATATCCAGTTTCTTTGATTGATATTTTAAAGAGGAGAGAGAGACTGGAGTCACGCTTCCTCTCTCTCTCTCTATTATTAACAAGCTTTTTTCGTTGCCGTTCGTAGTTTGAGCGTAATCTTTTCTAGATTCTACAGTTGCCGGTACATCGACAGCTCAGAAAGAGGACTTTGGTTTTGCATAGGTCGGTTCATTAAATTTATTATGCACTTTTTTAAATGTTTTATTATATTCGGATTATTATTTTAGTAAATTTTTTTATATTTTCCTTTAAAGAATTTAATATAATTATTATTGCTTTTCATTAATATAATTAATAAAATTGTTATCCAAGCATTGCCCTTTATCTCCTTAATTCATCTTCATCTACTTAATCATTGACTAAAGAGTCCATCTTAATCAACTCCATCATTATCATATTATATTTATATTTATTTTAACTTTCATTTTGCTTACAATAATTTATTCTGTTTTATACATTATATTTATAAACTAAATATTTTCAGTTGGCAGAGTATACAGCGTGCGCTTTTATGTAGCTTAAATTTTATTATTTTCCTTTTTTTCTGTTTGGGTTAACGTTGTCAGCTCCCAATTTCATGCAGCTGACCACGAGCGCTGTGCCTTGTAATTGCTAAGCTCTGGATTAAACAATTTCCACATTTAACATGGCGCATCTTTAACCTTTGCTACAATAAATTTCTGGGGCTCTCTGTCTTTCTACGCAGGGGCTTAATTTTTGGCATTGCGATAAGAATTTTTAGCGACGCTGTCATTTTGGTTGGGCTTTGGCTTTTACGAGCCGGCGCTAAAGACGCATATACTTGTTATTTTTTTGGAAGAGAATCAGGTTGTGCTTGTTGTCTGTCTAATTAGATGCTTTGCCTAATTAGTTGGTTTTATGTGAGGGCTCTTTATGCCTTTGGCTTACCTTTTTAGATGTCAGCAGAGCACAGCAGAGCAGAGCAGAGCACAGCAGAGCCCTGCCTAAACATCTACTACCCTCCTTCTAGTGAGCAGTGTGTAGGTGCCCTGTCGATATGCTCGTATATGGAGAATGTTATAAACTTTAACGTTTATTAAAAAATTCCATGCACAAGCAAATATCCACAAGGACCAGGACAATAATGTGAACTAAAGCAGCGCATTTTCTGCTGATTTTTTCTGGCTGCTCCGTCGCCCTTCCCCGAATCCAACTTCTTTATCGAGCTACGAAGTTTTCTTGTTCGCTTTCTCTTAGATTTTTCAATTTCTTACAAAACGTTTACTGCATTCCTTCACCTGACTGTCTTTGATGCGTTATATAAGAAAGGGAGCGAGTGGCGGGGAAAAAGAAAACGAAAAGGAAAACGGCAAACGGGAAAGAAAACATCTCACAGTTCGTTCCTTATATGAAGTGGTCGTAACTGGCTTGAGGGTCCTCGTTGAGCTCTTTTGGAGTTCCTCTGCTAAACTAAACTGAGCTCAACCGAACCGAACTTGTCACAAAAGAATTCATTTTGTCGCGCTTGGAATTTTTGCGAAAAATATGCGCTGGGCTGCTGCCCTCAGTTGAGCATTGTTCGCTTCCTAAACAATACTTTTTCTTTATTATTTGTTGGAATTCAATAAATATTAGTAAAACACTTCGCAATCGGGCAAATCAACAGCATTTTCACATCATTTTCTTTTTGATATTTCCCTTTTTCCATTCCTATTTTTATGGGCATATTTTGTGACCCTTTTTTTAAGTGTCTTGCGAGTCCTTGGCCGCATTTTATGACGCGTTTTGTTACCAAAACGAAAATTTTTGGTAATATGCGCCACATTTAATTGCCTAATTGTTTTGTTCTTGGCATTTTATTGCAATGCCTCCACATTGCTTTTTTGTTGTTGTTGTGTTTTTTTTTTTACGAGCGCACGCATTCTTTTTATGACTTAATTACTTAAATGCGTTTTATTTTGCATGCGGTTATAATCATAAACAAATTATAGAAGTGGAAATTATGATATCTCTCCGCGGACCTGGCCGTTCAGCTTTTATGGCCACCGATGAGATTTTTATCAGCCTCTGGGGCTGAGCGGGAAGCTTAAGTATATATAAATATGTGTAAATTATAATAATGAAAAAAAAAAACGTTCCCAAATAAGTCCAAAATAATCAATAATCCTCATTATATGTTCATGTTTGATTGGGTTTTATTTATGTCTTAAATATCGAATACCGAATTAAATAACTTTCTGTCTGAACCCAAAGCATGGCATTGTTATTGGCTATTATATTCCTATTTAAGATCCCCTAGAAGTTATTGACATATCAATGACGTTCAATCTTTATATGTTCTTTTTATGAAAAAAAAAAACAGCAGCGCTAAATTGCGATAAGAATATTTGTATTCACATATATTTATATATGATTTCAATGCCAATTGGTTGATTTTATATCAAAATGTTAAACTATTTTAAAATGTCATTATTGACTATCGACTATCAGTCAACTTTCTGATTTTTAGTTACTACTTTATAAAATACTTTGTATAGGTCAACCGCTCAATAAAGAGGTTTTGTTAAAAACTTTATTATAAAGATTTTGCTGCATGCAGATAGTGTTTTGCAAGTATGAAGACAGTGTTGAGGGACATTTCCATCAAGTGGACTACGAGAGTGCATTGAGGAATTTGTGATCATTCCCAATGTCCCTATGCTCCAACGAAACTTCCGGGCAAACTATGGAAATATATATAAGTTGTAGTAATATGGATGTTTATTTGTGAGAAGAAATTTGTTGACAAGAAATTTGAAGCCACGATAAGAGCAGCATAGATCGACGCAGCTCATTCAGTATAACTCGATCTGATATAAATTGTGCAGTTTGGTATGCCCGCCATGTGCGAGGAGATGCACATGATCCAGCGGCGCAAGCTACTAGTCTAGGGTGCATTGAAGATGAACTGTAATAGTTGTGACGGAGCAAGCATCTTTATTCTGTTGTGAAGAAGACTCAAGTACAAACTGAGCTTAAACAATATTTTACCTGGCAACAAAGTGTCAAACCGTTGTTGAATATGGTCTTTAATTAACAGACTTGAAATTCTAGTTATACTTTTAATTTTTATTATATGTTACTAAAATATCAATTGTAAAACAAGTTTATAGAATATACATATATTATAAGAAAATATGACCGTCATTATTTAAACATTCGCATTCGCAGTAGCTGTGATCCGCCTTACTCTAACTTTTTTCTATAGAGATTCTCTTTAAAGTTGTTTCCGAATTAAAGGTCCACTAAGATGTAGGTCACATTTAGAGCGAACCACGCAGTTCCCACTTCAAAGCTCATTTTATCTTCGCATCAGCAAACGCAGAGCTCTGTCCCGTTGGCTGGCCTTAATTATAATTTAAATTAAGTGAATTTGCTTTATTTGATTTGGCTGCTTTAGTGTTTTAGTGGTTTGTTTGGCCCGTTGCTGACTTTGGCGCACATTTTCGCTCTAATTGCGTAGCCCCAAAAGCTGAGTTTCTGGCTTAGATAAGCCTTTTACAGAGCTCGTGCTGATGCGGATGCTCGGGCCCATTTGTGAATTTATTAGTCTGGTGCCTAGGCGCCCTTTCTCCCATTCAATTTTGTGGGTTTGTGGACTTTATGCGAGGCTCCCGAGTTTTTTGTGAAATTAATGCGGCAAATACTAATTAATTGCGCAGGTGTTGCAGCTGTTTTACCTGCTGTTCTTTGGTGTTGTTGTTGTCGTTACTACTGCTGTTGTTGCACGGGATAAGCCTAATTGAATTTCTGTAGGCATTTTTGTTTTTCGTCCGGCACAGAGATCAAGCGCCCATGCAACGTGACAGTAATAAATGATATATGGGCCATTTGGCTATTAAAGATTTCGTTAACCTAAATTTATCATTAAATAATATAAATAACATAAGCTTAAATAATTGTTTTCTTTACAGTATGCATTTAAAATAAGGTTGATAAATATTTATGAATTGTTTTTTATATTTGTAAATAATTTTTGTTTTGTATTTTTAATTTTATTCACAGGTACACATCTAAGTTATTATATTTTCCATTGCCTTATATTTTTATGTGAATTAATTTATTTTAATAATACATAATAATATTAACAATAATATAAAATTAGTTTTTTTCTTATATTTCTTATATTTATATTTATACAAAACTTAATTTAATGTGAAATATCTAATACTTTTTTCTTTTTGCTTGAAATACATTTTCATAGAAACTTTTAATTTTAGTATTTGCATTACAAATTTAGTTAAATAAACATAATTTTTGAGGTATCAACAATAAATGAGGTATGTATAAATATAATATTACTAAGAGTTTTATTCTGAAAGATAGTTTTATAATCAATATTATATATTATATTTATTTTAAGTTTTATATATATTTATTATTACTTTATATTAATAGGTCTAGCCTTTTTTATTGCAAAATTAAATGTTATTGCATTTGTATTATTCTTAGCTTAATGACCGTAATTTAACTTTACGATTCTTTACTTTTTTATAATTGGTTTCTCCACATTACTTTTAATTTTCATAGTTAATAAATTTATTTGCATGACTCGCCATAAAGAAGTAGCTAATAAAATTTGCATATGACTGCGAATACTTAGCATAGCTTCAGCTTTCAGCACATTTTGGGACGTTTCACTACAGGTAGTGGCTCTGTGTGTGTGTTTGGCTGGGTCTCTTGGGCCGTATATTCTTTTGGTCATATCGCATTATAATGTCAACGTAATGTTGTCGTCAAATAGTTTTTCGCGTGACATTTGCATTTCAGTTTAGCTTGACATCCCGAGTCGCGTCTCAGCCCCGCCTGGGTCCAATGACATTTCATTAGCTAGCAGGACTTTCTCCCTCCCCTCTCTCTCGCTTTCTCTTTTTCTTCCTTTCTCGTCCTGTAGTGTAACGTGTGCCATTGTTTTCATAGTCGTTTTATGTGCTGTTTATATTTTTATGGCATGCCATATAGTATTTAATACAGTGTATATGTATATGTATATGTAAGGTATATCTCGCTGATGGCCCCCAGCCCTTTGCACTAACAGTCTATCATGTCTACAATAAAAGAATTTTATTATTTTCTTATATGAAGTTATAAAACGTTGCCATTTCCATCATATTATCTAGTTTGGTTTTTTTTTTGCAGAAACTTTTGTTTTTGCTTTTTATACCCTATTTGTCAAGGTAATAGAGATGGATTTAATAGGTTATGAGATGTATTTTTTATATATTTATATATTTTAAATGCGGATCGATGGATTTTGGCTTACATCTTCAAAGAATTTGATGCTCTTAATCTTCTTCAACTTAAATTTTCTGAGCTTGTTTTTTTGTTTATTATATTTTTATATTACTTAGAGCACTTTAAAAAACTGTTTTACTATTTAGAAAGAAAACTCTCGTGGAAGATAAAACATTTTGCTTGTCTTAAGGACTTTCATTTCATTCGTAACTTTCCCAATTGGAATTGAATATTAGCTAACTAATGAGAAGACTTTCCCCTGTTAACAGAGTATCAGAAAGTTGAAATGTTTTCATTGTGATATATTTGTTTTTTAGCTACTTAAGTCACAGGTTCCTGCAAAGTTTATATACATATATATTCATATATATATATTTGTCTTTGGTAGTGGAAGGCGCGTTTCGTGTTTGTCGTTATTATTGTCTATAAATCTATGGCAGTTACAGCAACAACACGTTGACATTATGAATTTATTACTATTTAAATATTTTATATTTGTTATGGCTTTGGCAGGCGACGATGGCACCCAATAAGCGTTGCCAGAGCTCTGACATTTTGTTTTTCCCTTTCTTTAGTTTTATTATTGTTGAATTGTTTTTTGTTTTTTGGTTGGTTGGCGTGCGTAACTATTTATGAGTTTGTCTGGGTAAGTTTTTGGTTGCACTGTTAAAGGTAGTTTGAGTAGGTCATGAATTATCGATGCTGTCAGCAGTAAATATTTGTAATATATGCGATATAACGTTATTTGTTGCACGAGTTGCTCGGAAAATACCCAAAATAGAAAAAAAGAGATAAAATATAATCTTTGAACCATTCGGTTCCAGACACACTAAATGCCCATCGTATAATGATTTAAATGGACTTTTTTAATTGCCTGAATGTGGCTATGGAGTGACTCCGCAGATAGTTTTTTTTTTGGCTTTTTGGCAAACCAGTTTTGGCATTTGGACTTCGGCATATTTCGAGCGCGTTCTGTCCGCGGACTTTGGCATCAGACACCGATTCGAATTGAGATCAATCACATATAGCGCTGGCCCCAGCCCGCACAGCTAATTATTAATCAATTAGAAACCGGTATGTTTAAATATATAACAGTTTGGAGACTGTTCAAGCGAATCTGTCGCATCTCATTTCGAGTGGGTTAATTATGGAAATGTACCTAGACATATGAATCGAATAGCTGTAAGATAATTGGATGTATATAGACTGATTATTAGCTAGATATTATCGGAAGATTGCAGCCTTTGAGCTGTCATACACAAGCAAGGCTGGCAAGCTTAGCTCATCAAACAGCAAACAGCAATTATCATTAAATTGTTTATAGCTTAACTGAGGCGATTGTTAAAGTTGTGAATTTTTTATTAAATGATACTTTAACAAAGTGCAGGAGCTAATTAAGATAGTTCAAATGTTATACATTGTAAGAAAAAAATGTTAAATATATGCAAGTGTGCAAAGTTTACTTTCTCTACATATGTTCTGTCAACCACAGCTGTGTATTGCGACCTTTATTTAGGAAAGTGTAGTGAAAGGCTCATTCATACATATATTTATATTCATAGTCATCAATAATTGATAACTAATTCAGATTATCAATATTAATCTCTGCTAGTGTATTGTTTAATTGTGATTTTAATTGTATTTATAATATATATATTTATATATTTTTAGAAGTATATTTAACACATTTTCTTCTAAAGCTACAATTTACTGTAATGTAATTTAAGGTGTTTTTACTAAAAGTAAAGATTTGCTAGAGGCTTAACTATTTATATAATATATTATGAAGGTGCAAATAGTGCTTCGATCTAAAGCGATAGTTATCGATGGACTTCATCGTATAACAATTAGTCTAATAACCAAAGCAACTGTATGAAATACAGATAAAAGAAATTTCGTTTTTTTATTTCAATAACAAGCTTGAATTACATTTCGTCTTTAATCTATATATTTATTCTATAGAGAACTTTTGCTACTAGATATTTTTTGGTCAAACATTTGTTATTTTTACCTTAATTCACTTAATTTAATATAATAAAAAATTAAATTATGAATGATTACATATGCCACATTTAGTATAATAAATTATTAAAAACATGCCTAAAATATATATTTTCGTTTTTGTGTATGCGCTGCACGTTATTATGTCTCATTAGGCTGGCCGATTGGGCGAATTAGCCCTGAATAATGGGTACACAAATAATATCGAAAAAGTAAGCCTCTAAACTTGCTGCATCGCTGCACTCAACGGCACTTACAGTTGCTCAAAAAACACATCAAATTAACATTAATGTTAATTTTACAAATTACAATAAACAATTAACAGTTCGCAATGCGAACAATAAAGCTGGGTAAATCACTCGCAGCAATAATTGCAAAGGTCGTCAGATTACAGCACGTAAAGTGCAAAAATAAAAAATGATTATAAAATTAATGAAAACTTTAAATCTTTATAGAGAGAAGGAGAGAGCGAGAGACAGAAGCGCTTAGAACGTGACACAGAGGCTAAGCATCATCAACAAAGCGCGAATTAAATAAACTACTTCGACACATTTGATAACTCTCTTGTGATCAGCGAGCTATAAAAAGCGATAGAGAGAGAGAGACAGACAAATAGGGGAGAGCGAAAGAGAACAACGAAGCCGAATCGAAATGTGGGCAAAGTTCGTCAAGTAAAATGATATAAAAGCGTATCGCACGATGAATCAAGCAAGCAGTGCAAAAAGCAGATACAACCAAATACATCATGAAATATCTTATCGTACTCGTTGCCATCGTAGCTCTGGTCGCTGCCGATGTAAGTGCTAAAGGTGTGAGTAAGGAGTTTGTACATCTGCTAATTAATTGTGTATAGCAGGTGCAGCTGACGGACGAGCAGAAGGCCCGGGCAAAGGCCAATGCTGGCGCCTGCATTGAGCAGGAGGGAGTCGCCAAGGAGCAGGCCATGGCTCTGCGTGAGGGCAAATTTGAGAATGTGGATGATAAGGTCAAGTGCTTTGCCAACTGCTTCCTGGAGAAGTCCGGCTTTTTGGTCGATGGCCAGATCAAGCCCGATGTCGTCTTGGAGAAGATAGGCCCGATTGTGGGCGTGGAAAAGGTCAAGGCAGCCCAGGAAAAGTGCGATTCGTTGAAGGGCACCGATAAATGCGATACTGCCTTCCAGTTGTATCAGTGCTACTACAAGCAGAATACCCAGATCTAAATCAACTCAAATCCAGCACCAAGTATAACGTAACCAGAAGTATTTGTGAACTATCAGCTAGAATGTGGAAAGCAGCCGACAGCAAAATGAATGTGTATATAAAATGAATGTAAATAAATAAATCTGAGCTTCCTAAAAAATAAATATAATTTCGAGCATTTGAAATTAAAAACAATTTTCAAGAGTCTTTACTAGAATAGGTGACTGACCGGATGTGTCCCTGGGATTCTTACCAAGACCAAAGCATGCTAAGCCAAAAGAAAAAACTGGATTTGATGCTAAGAGCCTCCAGCAAACTATCTTCAAAAAGCAAATCCAATCCTCTATGGTGAGCACCATAGAGGCGCCAATAAAATTCAAATTATGTAAAATAACGCTCTTTGAAGATAAACTGGACTCGACTGATTCACTGAGAACTTTGTTCTATATAAGGATCTAGCGATTCGCAGATGCACATTCTGACAGCACATTTAAACCAAATCGCAGCACAACTACGTCTACGACCGCATCCCAACTAGACCGCAGGGGAGTCCGAAACGAAATTGATTGGAAGAAGCCATAATGTAAGCTGTATGTACTAGCTGACAGGCCCAACTAGTTAAGGCCTACAGCAACATGTGCTCACGTGTCGTAAGACTATAATATCGATTATCAACTATCGATAGTTAAGATATTACGAAATATATCAATGTCTCTATATAAATGAACCAAAGACTATATATATAAATACACTTGATATTCTAAATACTTGAAATTTCTTAAGCAAATTAATAATGGAACGAATTGCATAGCTAATGCGTTATATGTGTTCGTGCTATAAAAGCAATACCTGCGACACCAGCAAAGAACAGTAAGCAGAAAATTTCAGTTGCAAAAGTTTAAACATCGAAAATTATGATTTTTGTATTTATTTTATTAAACTGTTTAGCTTTCAGTGCAGCCTGTGTAAGCATTGTGTAGTTATAACTAAAGCCAAGTCATTTAAGCAATAGCCTTTCCAGAATCCCAAGCTACCGCCAACTCTGAGGGACCAAGCTGCCAGAACATGCCTGCCCTTGGGCTTTACCAATATTCTCAATTACCGTTGCTTTCCCTACTGTTTTATGGAGAATATTGGCTTTTTCATCGATGGCGAGATCGATGCCGATACGGTGCTCCAAGTAATGGCACCCATCGCCGGCTTGAATACGGTAAAGGCGGCACAGGCCAAATGCGATTCTAAAAGATTAATAGACAAATGTGATTTTGCCAACCTGTTAGCCAAGTGCTACGAGGAAAACGAAGTAATATTATTTGATGATTGGTCTTATTTGAATTCGGATTTAGTAGCATCATATTTTAAAAAGATTACACCAAAGTAAAAATTAGTTCAAGCCCTATCAAATACTATTTCCATACTTTATAAAATATTAATATAATTTTAAGCATGGATGAATATACCAAATATAGATATTTAAGTGTTCATTATTATTAACTAACGAAAATTGCAAACTTAATACAATATATTTCTCAGTTGAACATAATACAATAAATAAAATATAAAGATATTTTTATATATTTATATATATATACATATATATATATGCATATATATATATATATATATATATATATATATATATATATATATATATATATATTTATATATTTATGCGAATTTGAGGTAAATATAAATCTGTATCACTGTTTTCATTTTAGAAACCGCAACAGTAAATTGTACGTTCCCATCTTCTATAATATTCAATCTTATCATCAAACTATATAAAAAATAGATTTCTGACTATCGATAACAAGGAAATGCGGTATCGATAAACAATGATAGACTTGTGATGTGTGTGGAATGAAGCAATATAAATGTATAATATCAGGTTTCTAGACAGACGGACATTTAGCCACGATAAACAATATATATACTTTATGGGGTCTGCCACGCCTTTTTCTGTCTATTCGGTACATTTTCAACAAAACTCTGAGTTTACACTCTGATTTCCCACACTTACTGGATGAAGGTATACAAATTAATGAAAAGCTTAACTCGAATCTGAGTTAAATAATAATTGTTATTAATATAATTACCAGAAGAAACCCTGTTAATTTGTACAAATATTTAATATTGTTTCTTGGCTAGAATTTACTGGGAATGTGAGTTAAAAGCATATTTTATAGAACATTTGCATAACAGTTGGGGATCATTAGATGGCAACTGTCAGACCCCCATCAGACGTTAAGTCCCTTCGTCCCTTAGGTATTTGCACGTTTATTCAAATGCATAAATATTGATGAGCGTCGCTTGAAAAACTTTCGATTTCGCTTTGCTTAGCTTTTATTTTACCATTCTTTATTTTTTACAAAGTGCGGCCCACACGACGTATGCGTAATGCTTGCTACAAACGAATAGGCACAAGCTGAGGGCTTGACCTTTTATTGTTGTCGCTGTTGTTGTTGTTGTTGCTGTTGTTCAAAAGCCAAAATCCAATTAACAAATCATTAAACATTCATTGAGCACGTGGCGCAATTGCAATTGCCAGTGGGTCAGTGAGGTGTGTGCAGAGTTTCGATTGGGGGATGTGGAGACACTTTTTATAGGGTTGCAAGCTGCGTGAATACGTTCAGTTACTGTTAGCATAGAAAGGACAAATGCTTGGGGAATTTGGCGACCATTAGCTGGGCGCCAGTCAGCTGACTGGCTGACTGGCTGACTGACTGAAAGGCTGACTGATAGTCGGGCTTAGCTTGGCGTCTATAATTCATTTTGTCACTTCCTGGCAGTACGAGCTGTCCTGCCACTTCCATTTAGCATCCGTTTCAGTTGCAGTTGTCTGCACAAAAGCCTTGGCATAATCACTGATGCGTTTACTAATGTCTATTAAAAAGCACCCTCTGCCACACCCACTCCGCCCACTCACCCCGCCTCCTGCTGTCCAGCTAATGCATTTAAGTAGACAGCTCGTGGTTTCTGCGCTGGCGGCTTGTCAAAGAAAACCCAACACGCGTGCTCTGTGGACGCTGCCAAAGGGACAAACACATTGATGCTGCTCTAGCCTTTGTCTTGACAGTCAGCGAGACATGGAGACAGGCGGACGGACAGACAGCCAGCCAGCGAGATAGACAGACTGGCACAGCGACAGCCAGGCTGAGCATTTCAGACCGGGCAACTTTTCTTATTTCGCTTGTCCTGTACGCCTTGTTAGTTGGCTCAATGAGTCTGCCTTGGCATGGGGTTCATGGATTGGCTGCCTGTGGTTCTCACATTAATGTAATTTAATTTTATAAAAACTCCGCTCTGGGGGTTGTTATATATATATATACATTGGCATTGTGGCATTGACAGTTCAGTTCAGCTGTCTTTACTTTGATCTTAAAGACATACATGTGTCTGGCGACCAGGTCCTGTAGCTGTTTCCTGTTCCAGATAATCAGCACACGTCTCTTGTCGAGTTCATCAATTAGGTATTGCTTTTAAGACCAATACATTTAGCTGAGCGAGATTCGAGTTAATAAATATCTCCGATTTTACGCATTTCTTGAGTAATTGCCAAAGGAATTCGCGAAGCTAAGTAATTGAATGAAGAGTAAATCACAATTTTCCTGCTGCTGAAGAAACAATACAATTTATTAAAAAATTCTTGAAGATAATAATGAAATTATTGGAATTAATTAATTAAATGAGAAGTCATTTAAGTGTTGTGTGAATTTTATAGATTTTTTATTTAAATTAATTAATTCATCATTTTTAATAGTATTTCTTAAAATATAATTTCAAAAAGTCACGCGATTTTAATCTTCATATATTTATTTATGTTAGAAAAAAACTTCTTAAATAATTATAATAAGTATCAAATTATTTGCAGTATTTAAATAACGTAAAAACAAATATTTAGCATTAAGTCTATTTTTAATATATATATTCGTATATGTCATCTTTTCGGCTATAAATGTGGCTTATAATATATAATATATATAGCTGCGCACTGACGCGTGTCCTTTTAAATGTTGTTTATCTAACAAAATAAGCTGGACTCATCGCAGCCATTAAAATCTGTACAATAATTTATAAAAAAAACTAAAAATGAGAGCAAAAAAATTTAAAGCATATAGCATGAAATTCGTGATACTATATATGTATATATAATTAGCTGAGCTCTGCCCACAAGAGATCCATTTGCGATCAGCGTCTAGTCAGGCGTGTGAATATTAAAGTGAGTTGCAGCTATTAAATATCATTTATCCACAAAAACTGGACCTTATATATAAGGTCAGACAGCGCGCACGTCAGTTTCATATATAGTTGAACACGTTTCCCAGTGCTCCAATAAAGTAAAATCAAATACAAAGTGGATCTACATTACTTTAAATGTATACTCGAGTCACCCTGTTGTTGTTGGCGCAGTGCCTATGTCTGAATCCAGCCTGGGTAAGATGAAACTTGAGCTCTTAGCTGAGATCAGTTGGAATATGCTTTCTTTCTCTCTGTCTAGGCACGGTCTGTCTCTGTGTCGCTGAACATGTCCCTGACGCGCAGCGTTTGGGATGAACCGAAGGTGGCAAGGCAGCAATCGAAGCTCAACCAGGAGTTGCTACAGTCCTGCATGCGGGAGACGGAGATATCCATGTCGCAGTTGAAATTCTTTCGGCTTAGCCTGCTCTTCAATGATAATAGCAACTCAGAGAACGAGTTGGCCGCTGCTCCTGCCGATGGGGATGCAGAGCTGAATGCCGGCAATAATGTGGCCGATATTGACTATAGCAACACCGGCCCCTATCTGGACATCAAGCGAAACGAGCCACTGCAGTGCTTTGTGCGTTGCTTGTATGAGAGTCTGGGCATAGTGCACTACGACATGATGCTGGAGGAGGCCTTTAAAATGCAATTGGATAATCTAATGCAACGTCTGAAGCCGGAGCTGAAGGAGTGCAAGAATATGAATAGCCGGAATCGCTGTGAGGCTACCTACAAGCTGCATTTGTGCTACAATCATCTCAAGAATCTGGACACCGAGCAGCGACTGCGCGAGATGCTTGAACGTAGCGAAACTAGCAGTGATCAGAAGGACACCGAGGAGAACGAGAACGAAAACGAGAATGAGAACGAAATCGGGAATGTGGCGACTGCAACTGACAAAGCCAATGAGATCATTGATGCGATGCAGCGCATTAGCGACGCAACGGCATAATATTTTATAAACTATATTGTACTTTATATAAATATATATATCGCACATATAAATAAATATATATATATCTATATATATATATGTGTGTGTGTGTGTAATATGCAATAATATTTTTTATATCAATATATGTGACGTGCTTTCAGGCATAGCTTCATTTTTTTTTTATTCCTAATATACTATAGATAGCATAGTTTTAGGCGGCAGTTGACTTGCTTAGAACTTGTAAAAAATTGCAAATAAATGTTATTTAGCATAATAATGTTATTAACAGTGCTCTAAAGCAAATGTGTGTTGCGTACGAGAATGTAGAGAACATAATGTAGAATATGTTATTCTCAGCTTACATATAAATGTTAATAACAGTTTTGGTAAGCTAATTAACAGCTAATTAACAGAGTTTTGTCTTTAATAGAGTTATGTAAAATGCTTTGAGACTTGGGTTAGTTGTGCTAAAAATTGGAACTGCTTTTGGGTAGGTTAAAAATAGTACTCCTTATATAGATACTTTAAAGGTATCGTATATATGAAAAAATTTGTATTCTTCTATTGGTAATTGCAATTTGTAGAAAGAGTGAATATTCTGATGATATTAAATTAACATTTAAGCTTACCTCATATACAACATATGTAAAAATAGAAATAAATAAATATAAAATGTTAAATATATACATATGTACTCTTCAATATAAAAGAACTTGTATTCTTTCTGATACATTTATTTGGATATAAAATAAATATAATGGAAATTTATGTAACAAAAGCGAGTTAAATCTATAAAAAGTATCACACATTATTAAAAAATATATATATTTAAACATAGATCTAATCAAAAATATAATTATAATAATCAGGTTGTATAGACATATGTCAATATTTTTTAGGTAAAACAATAACCCCATGCGGGAAAAACAATTTTAATGCTAGGCTAACAGCTATAACCAGCAGAAATTAAATGAAATTTAAATTTAATAATTTAATTAAAATAATTTTTCAATATTTCGGTACAATAACTCTGACCCCTGGACTATTTAAGCAGCCTGAAAGAGCTGACGAATATCAGTCTACCAAGAGCGAAGCAAAATGAAAGTTAACATTTTTGTGCAAGTTTTTATCGTGTGCTCTCTCTATGAGCTGGTTGTGGTAAGTCAGCAATATATGCACGGACTTTGAGCTAGTTTTATAGACGCTTTTCCTACACAGTCGCAGAGTGCTGCTGAAATGGCTGCCTATGCGGCGAAGCAGCAGGAGTGCATCAAAGAGCTGAAAGTGCCGGCTGCCGAGGCGACACAAATCGCAGCCCACAAGGAAGTCGCCAATCCATCCGATGCGTACAAATGCTTTCACGAATGTCTATACAAGAAACTGGGTCTGATGCTCGCAGATGGCAAGGCCAACAATGAGAATATTGTGAAATTTTCCAAGGCACGCTTCAAGGTGCCGGTGGACAATATCAAGGCCAAGTTGACTGAATGTGGCACAACCGCGAAAAAAGGCGCCAACAGCTGCGAAACTGTCAATAACTTGGAGGTCTGCATGTCAAAGGCACTCGCAGCTTAAACAGAGCAGGAGGGGAACAGCAAGGGTCGAATGCACTTTACGTAAATGACAAGCGACCAGCGCGGCAATCACGCAGTGAAATCCGTTAAATAATAAAGTTATTTTACAATATTAACGCATTTGCCGCATAATCGTGGGTGGTTGGGGCACGTGCATTGTGCATTTAATTATGCAAATTGAAAATGGCAAATGAGCCAACACACACGCACACGCACACTCACACACACTCTCATCGATATAGTAGTTGTATATATGTAGCAATATGTATACATAATCCATTTAAGCTGCTGGCTTATGCCCAGTCCAGAGGCCAGCAAAGCTGCAATTAAGCTGTGACAAACTGTGACGCATTACAAAGAATACCCAACTGCGCAGAGAAACAATTTTTAGCCAACACTGCGAAATTAATGAAATGCGTAAAGATTGTTTTAGCTATTATTTGAAGGCCAAATAACTAGTTATTATAGATACAGAAACGCTTTTCTACTATGTTCTAATGAGATCTATTCGGAAATATGCTAAAGAAGTTTAGTTGATCTTTTAGTTGACATGGGAACACTTCTGCAAAATATATTATTAGAGAGACATTCCATTTTCACTACATTGTAAGGCAAAAAAGTTGCAGCTGTAGCATAAGCAACTATCACAGCAAAACCCACAACGTCAGAAGTGCTTTTCGCATGTGACTATGTTCAACTAGTTAACTAATACACACACATGCACACACACATATATATATAGACAACGTTTTGTTTTATCTATTACGATACAGAGTTATTATTATTGTTTTTCAATGCAAGCATAAATTAATTACAATTTGTCAGCATGTGAACAAAATGTGGCTTTAAGCCTTAATCTCGATGGGCTTGAACGATTCGAAGCATTCGTACAATTTGTTGGCCGTATCACAGTTGTTGTCGCCCTTGATGCTGCTGCATTTGGCCAGAGCCTCGCGGGTCTTTTCCTCGCCAATGATGGCGCCCAGCTTCTTGAGCACAACCTCATCTTGGACGACGCCGTCCTTAAGGGTGCCCACCTTTTCGTAGAAGCAGTTGGCAAAGCATTTGATATTCTCGCTGGGGTTCTTGAAGTCCTTGGCCTTCACCTTGGCAATCTCCTCTTCGGTCAGATTGACATCCTTGGTGCACTGGTCGACGTACTGTTTGATCAAACCTTTTTGCTCGTCGGTTAGCTCAACGGGCTGTAAATTGAGATTTGATTGGTAGACTATGAATACAATTCTCTTAAAATAAATCTTCTCTTTGATCTGACTTTCCTTTCTTATTAATTGAACTTTATTCTTTTATACACTTTTTCCCTAGCAATTATTTTATTTTTTTCTTCTTTATTTTCTTGTATTTTTCATTATTTGTGAGCAATGTTTTGTTATACCTTTCCAGCTGTACTTGCTTGTTGTATACCTACACATTTCTGCTACAATTAGATCATGATACAGCTGTACCTTAATACTGTACTTTTCTCTCTTTCTTCAAATCTTTTTTTATTAAATTACTGTTTTTCTCTTTATTTTCTGTCTACAAATAATCCTATTATAACAGCTTTAAAGTCTGCTCATATATATATATATATATATATATAATTTACTTTTTCCCCTTATATTTTTTTTATTCAATTTTATAATTTGTACTTACAGTTGCCACAGCCAGCGTCATGAAGACGGCACTCAGAGCGATCACAAAAATGGGATTCATTTTTATAAATTGTTTTTTTCTTTAGATGTGAATTGTTAGAACGCTGAAGAAGTTCTGATGTTTTGTGAGGCATTGCGTTGAGCTTTTATAGTCGAATTTTGCGGTAGTTTAAGCCGGTTTTTATTTATTTATTTTTTTAACTTTTTTTCATTTTAATGGGCCTGCGGCTGTGATCTACCCAAGCTGTCACTTTTTTGGGTACTTTGTTTTTATATCCATTTCATGTTCGTTTTTTTTTTGGCATTACGACAAGTACTTTCTGACTTCTAGCCTGCGGGCGAGCTCTATGAAAGCAAACCTATTTTTTGCTTAGAGTCTTGCGTTGGCTCATTAAAGACGAACGATCGAATCAATTATGCATGCAGACCGACAGCCGGGGCATTATTCAGATGTCTGAAGCGTGGTCTCAAGATCAATAAGTCTGCTTTTACCAATTCATGTTTGGTTTGTATTTGTTTTTAATTTTCTTCGTTTTTTCTTGTTTTTTTGTTTTTTTTTTTGTGTACTTACTTGGCAGCTGCTTAATCATTATCGCACTACTCAATCAGCGAGACCAAATGAAAACTTTGTACTTTGCCAACACGCGCCCACATTTTCGAGTGGAGGGGAGTTTGCGAGATATATATCTGAGGCACGAGGTGTAAGTCGTATTGAAAGTTGAGACGCGCGAGGAAAAGTCAAAGAAAACGAAGAAGTGGAAGCTGTAGCTGAAGTAAAAGACAGACGACGGCAAAGTTTTTTCATTTGAATCCTATTATTTCAACGTAGTTGTAATCTTATTATCCACGAGATGACAGCAAAATGACATTTAGAAAATTTCACGCTGTGTGAAATGTACAAAAACAACAAAAAAGACACATACACACGCGCATACACACACAGACAGAGCAAAACCAAAGCAAATACGGGAATGCAAGAAAGTCAGCAGAGCAATGCGTGTGGGTGTTGTTGCAGAAGAGCTCTGCCAGCGAGCAAGAAAAAGAGTGTGCAAGAGAGAGAAAGAGAGAGAGAGAGCTGTCGCTGCTGCGTAATGCGGCTGCCACTTCTAGCTGCTGCTGCTGCTGCTGCTCCTTCTTCATGTTTTCCACCAAGTTTTTCCCGCACTCGTCTGCCTGTCGTTGGCTTCCTTTTAATTTCAATTCTGACATTTGTTTGTCTGCTGTCAAAATAAAGTAGCTTTTGCGCCAAAGAAATAAACCAAAAACAACAAAAAATAAAACGAAAAGATTGCGATTGAAAATTGCCAACAAGCAACCACTGAATCCCCGAGCCACCCAACCACCTTGCATGCCCCGTCCACCCAAACAGCCAAACAATAATAATAAACTAAAGCTGGTTTGACTTTGTGTAAATTCTTTGAAATCCTCACGTGGCAAATCTTAATTCAATTTGCCTGCGGTTCGCCAAGCAAACTTCAAAATTTATAAGTCAAAAGTCAGGTAGAAAATGTCTCTACAAACACACATACATATACATATCTAAATTTACATATGTACACAGGAAAGTGACATATGTTTGCCGCAATTTGACAGTGCGTTAATTTGAGCCAGAAATAAAACTTCAGCTGAGAGCTCTGAATATTGAAACTCAATTAGAAATCGATTATAAATCAATATACTAAATGTAAGAAAATAATATAAGAAATATATACTAATAAAATTATATATGCTCAAGGCAAATAAAATAAAATTGTATGTAGCGTATATATATTACTATTTGAATACTCCATATTGGATTATTACTTATTCTTTGGAACTAAAAATTGAAGCAAAGAAAGAAAAGAAGTTAAGATTCAATAGCTGATAAGATATTTAAGCATGAATAAATGGAAAGTTCATAAATGCAAAATATAACAAATAAAAGCTTTTAAATAAAATTTAGAGTTTGCATCTCTAGCACAGCTCAGCTTAACTAAATTTTAAATTCTGGATTTGAAAGTATATTTTAATACCATTAAAAAGGCGAACTCATAAATATTCATGAAATTTGATCGACATCTGTTCAATCTTCTAACTATTATCACTAATCACATAGATGGGGTATCTCGAACAAACTTTTTCCACACATGTTTTGAGGCTCGATCAATTCTTAATTTTTACTCACAATTATTTATGCAAGAGGTCCAATTTTGCCCTTTAGAGAGCAGAGTATAGATAAATCATGAAAGGGTTTGCCGAGCTCAGGCAACATCTTAACATTTTCATTATTATTACAGCTCCTTTCCACATATCTGATATTCCACATCTCACATCTATGTGTTGTATAAATATATATATTTATATATATATATTTGCTATTATCCATATTTGCGTTATACAATTTATCTAACTCTATAATTTATCTAATAGTTTGCGGATATATTTCTAAAATATGATAAACTCCTTAAATAAGCCTTCTTATTTAGAAACCAACACTATTAATCTCATATTTCATATTTATCAGAGTAAATGATGTACTATGTGCTTAATGCTTGAATTATGTGCAAAGCGCTATAAATAGAGCCTTAGAGTTCGCAACCTAGCCAGACAATGAGCTAGCTCTGCTCGAGGGCAGTCGAGTTACCGAATGGCTTTTCTATAAGCTCTCACTCTGTGCCTCCCTTCCCTTAACCTCCTCTATCGCTGCGTCGTTCTCTGTCTCGCTTGTTAAGCAAACAGCAGCTGTCTTTGCTGCTCCTCCCACAGCTTCTAGCCGGCTTCGACCCAGCTCGCCTGCTAAGCTACGCTAGAAATTAAGTACAATTTTCATTTTAAATTAAGCTGCCAGGACTGGCGGCACCGCTTGCACGTCCCCCGCTGTCTGCTTATACAGCATTCGACGTCATTAATCACCACAGGAGCAACAACAACAACAACAACAACATTAACAATTGCCAGTCTGGGCATTTGTCAGAGCCTTTTGGTTTTACTTTGGCTCTCAAGCATTTTCTAATCGTCCAAAAACTCAGCCGAAAAACTTGTGCAGCACATGTCAGAGGGTGCCACTCCCTCGCGCCTTAACTATGTAAACTCAAACAATTTGGTGCCCACCTGTCTAAAAAAAAGGGAGGCCAGGCCAGCTGCTTTTTGGAGAAAAATGGTCGCTAAATTTGCGTGAAAAGGCAAATAATTTGGAATTCCCGTGGGCTTCTAAATAAGTAAATTTAAATTGCATTTGTATGCGTTCAAAAATTTGCTACCTTTTTATTTATACCTATATTTTCCACTCTTATTTCACTTATTTGTGTTTCATTCTTATTTTCGTGTGGTTCGGTGGGTTTTTTTTGCTGCTGTTGGCACCACAACAAGTTTCTGCTGTTATAAATTTGCGTGTCAAAAGCGACGCGGTAACGTTTTTTTTTGATGTTTCGCATACGAATTCAAAGTTTCGAGAAAAAGAGAGAGAGAAAAGAACCGTAGCATTCCCCATTAGTCCTCCCCACAACTCTATCATGTGTTTGTGCAAATGTTAATGTCCTTATCAGCGCTTCAGCATTTTTACATGTGTCCCGTTTGAAATATGCGACGCTGTTTTTCTGGCGCTTTGCATGCGGTTGAGGCAAAGTCCAGTTGAGTTTGGTGGTTTAATACCCTGTGCCGGAGCAGAAGCAGGAGTATACGCATTCACTATTGCCCTTGCCTTAATAGACATTATTTTCAGCAAACTTTTTTGAAACATATATTTACATAGGGATTCCTAATGAAGGAGGTATTTTGCCTAATGCAAAAACTTAAGAGTTTCGATTTTTATATTACTTTTTTCAATTTCGTAAACCAATATTCAATAAATAATTATTATTATTGTTGTTTAATGCAAAAACTTAAGAGTTTCGATTTTTATATTACTTTTTTCAATTTCATAAACCTATATTAAATAAATTATTATGTAAATTTTGTTCAAATTTTATTCTCATATCTTTTTCAAAATATTTTACTATGAGGTATTCATGTTAGCTACTAAACTAAATAAAAATTATTTTAAAAGTTATGTTATGTATTATGTTGTTTTAATGCTTTTAATTTTATATATTTTTTTTTTGAACCTTTAGATTTTAAATATTTTATTTAGTGCACATA
The DNA here is from genome assembly GCF_003285905.1 of Drosophila hydei. Taxonomy (NCBI): domain Eukaryota; kingdom Metazoa; phylum Arthropoda; class Insecta; order Diptera; family Drosophilidae; genus Drosophila; species Drosophila hydei. The sequence continues at coordinate 5,414,540 of NW_022045656.1, forward strand.
GTTTATTTAATATAAAAATCCTTATTCCTAAGTAAGCAAATAAATATATTTTTAAATACATAATGATGATGATTAATGATAATAATAAATTAAAAAAATAATAAAAAATAATAAAATTTCTTTCTAAAGGAGAATATTTATGTTACATTTTTTTTATTTAATTAATCATTTATTTCAACTGTTTTTATTATTAATTATTTAGTTTACCTTCAATTGTTTCCTTGCACATTGTATTTAGATATTAGTTAATTGATATGTTATATAGTTTTGAATATATATACATACATACATATATTATTACAGCTACAGCAAATTGTTAACCCTCAAGCTTTATCAATTTTACAGGGTATATGCAAAAAGTGTTTGCCAATTGATATTCGCTCATTCTGGTAGTTTTTTGTGTGTTCGCTTCCGTTGCAGTTGATGTCAAGTGTCAAGTGTTGGACAGTTGAAGTTATTTATTATAACGACAATTACATAGAAACCAACGTTTGTGGTGCTGGCTGCTTCGGTGGTGCTGCATATGTTGTCAGAGCATTTTGCCTTTTGTCAATAATTACATTTGTGTTAAATGTAAATTAGAAAATGCTAAAGTTGGCGCTAGCCAAAACGAAAAAGGTGGCCATAATGTGTGCTTTAGTTCAACGTTGTTATGGCTGGACACGCCCACTCACACTACCCCCAACACACACACAGACCGTTTTCAAATGTAATAAAATTGCAAAGAAGTAGCTGGAGTCACGCCCACAATTTCGCCCGAAAAATCTCTTTTGCTCACATTTTCCTTTTGTGTATTCTGCAGCTAAATCTCCTCACTCTGCCCCACAGCACCACACCCGCACTCGCCCAGCCCCTTGCCCCTCTTTGTTGCTTTTCTGCATAGCGCAGAGAAAAATTTGCTAATGTAATGATGCTTAAAAGTGTTTCAAAGTATTTCTAACCATTTGGCATGTTTATTTTTATTTAAATGCCAACATGTGTGTGCGTGCCTGTCTATGTGTGTGTGTGTTTTGTGTGTCTGTCTTTTGGGTATTTGCATTTCTCTTAGTGGGCGTTTGATTGAATTGAAAATGCTTGCCAAAAAATGTTCCTCCCATTTTGCCACTTCTTTCGTCTTGGCTTTGGCATTGCCTTTGCCTTGGCATCTTCTTTGTGCGCTACTTTACTTAAGGGTTAAAGGAAGTCGCACATAATTTGCTAAATGGCTTTAAGCGTGAGCTGATATCCGCAAAGTAGCCAAAGCAAGCCAATGACACAACACAAATGATTTTTATGCAAAAAGGTTTTTCCGAAAATTAGAATTAAATATAATAAAAATTGTAGTTTCTTAAGTAATTGACTGAGAAATGCAATACGTTAATTATTATATAGATAATTTAAAATGGTAGACAATTTAATCATGCTTATTGTATTTATTATACATATACATATATATAAATAAATAATAAAAAATAATTATTTAAATTAGAATTAAATATATTTTCATTTAATTAATAAAACGATAGATTTCAAGCTGGCTTACACTTAACTCTTGGTTCTATAATATCTTTTCCAAATTGATTTTAAATTCAAGAACGTAAAATTTCACCAAAATAGAAGAATTTAAAAACAGAAGAATATATAATAATATTTCATTACGCATTTCAAAACTTGATTCCAATAATTTTTTCACTTTCAAGCGTATTTCATGTTATAAGACTTTTTCTTGGCCACGTAATCTTTAAGCAAAAACCTCACTTAAATAAAATATCTTTTACATATAGTAGCTTTGCTACAGAAACTCTTTTTCTACTTCAACACATTTAAGCAAAATAGATTTATAAACTAACAAAGCTTGCAAGAAAAAATGTGCTTATTATAATATTCTTCATAAAGGCCAGCCTGTTCCACTAAATACATATACTTATTTTAAGATATCGATTTAAACCATCAACAATACACACTACAAAAACAGAATTTATTGATATGATATAAGCTTATATAGATTTAAAATACACAAAAAATAAAATAAATTAAGCTTTTCCCTAAATAAGTATAGGTGATTCATTTAATTCAGCTGCTATCATCCATGCCCTTTTCCTATTGCTTAAGTTCAATGCCAGAAGTTTCAAGCTCAAGTGTAGTTAGCTTTAGCCATCTCGTCGTCTTTTTCATTTTTTGTTGTTGAGTGCATAATCTGCTCTTTGAGTAGTTGTGCTCACATAATACCATATGCTCATATCCATATCCGTATCTAACGAGCGCACGCTGCACCACTATAGCCACTATAATATGCCAAATTAAAACTTTAACTAGCGCGCCGAGTGTCCTACAGCGAGCAAGTGCAGCTGGAGCGGCAGCCAAAGCCGGCGACAGACTGTCATCATTATCATTAACAGACCCCACGGTTCGCACCTTCTAGTCGGGCAGTGGCATCCGCTGACGCTGCTGTTGTGGCGCTTATTATTGTCGCTGAAGTGGCCCGCCATGAGCAGTCGCTGCTGCACTCATTCCGGGCCATCCAATCCGCCTCTTTGCTTTGCGCTTCCTAAAAACTGACAACGCCCGAGCACATGACAGAGGCGCAGCTTCCGTTGCAGTTTGTTTTTGATACCCAATGGATACGGGCAAGTAGGGTATATTGTTTTTGCTGTGTATGGACTTAAGTTTTCCATTTAAGATAAAGGAACAACTGAAAAAACTTCCGTTTCAAGACCTGTACACCATAAACAAAATAAGCTAATCAGCTCCCATAGATATTGTTCCTCATTTTCATTTTATTTATACTTCTTGCATTTAGCGCCAAGAAATTCTTGGATGTATGTACAGATCAAAATAAAATTCAGTTTTAGAAAAACTCTTAAAAAGTGAATTAAAATGCATTATATCTGCAGCTTCTTTGTCACTTTCAGGGTATCTGTTAGTCGCGCACTCCCCACTAATGCACCCTCGTTTAGTACGAGCGCAGACGGCTTAGTATAAGTATCTCTATGTGTGTGTGTGTTTATTGCTGTGTTTTTATGAGCTGTTGGCATAAAAAAAACAAAATGCACGCGTTAATCTTTCTAACAAACCAAGGCCCTGTGTCGCCATGACTGAGTGTGTCTGAAAGAGTGTGTGTGCGTGTGTGTGTGTGTGAATGTTGGTGGCAAGGTTTATGTTGCAAATAACTTTGCTTACACTTTGGCCTAACATAATTTATGCACTACTACGTTGCAGGCTGGCTGGCAGGCTGTACTTAGGCAGTGGGCGTGGCAAGCCAACACAACACTCGAAACTCTCACATTTATAATTACATGCTTAGGATATGGCTGGCATTATAGCCCAAGCACTTTTCAACATAATGGAACTACCGAGCACATAATTAAATGCAATGCTCCAAATGAAGCAAATCAGCAGGTAAAATAGTTGAATTTTATTTTAACTTAAAAGTAAAAGCAAAGCGTTTGACATTGGAGATTATATAGACAATTGTTGCTAAGTACAGACTGAAGCTAAGAAATTATATGCAATTAAGTCTACAAAGAAATTCTCTGATTGCCCATTTATATAGGATATAGATTTAAGTAGTGTTATGATTGATCAAGTATGAAAGCCAAATCTACCATTTCCTATTATATTTTGTTTTAAAATATGTCAGCGAAAATTTAAAAAAAAATTACAATCTTATTAATAACAACCAAAAAATAATTGATTTAATTTTTAAATAAATAAAGTTATAAATAGAAAATTTAAGCACTGATATTTTTTAAATATTTATAATAAACATTATTTATTTTATTTATGATATACATAGCATATATTCTCTATTATAATATTCTGGCTAATAAAATATTAATATTATAGATACTGTACTTAATATACTTTCTGTATTATTTTTATATTTCAGCTCCTACGACATTGACTTTCAGCTAGAGCAGCTCATTAACTAATTTTTGTAACTCGTATGCCAATCACATCCATCAATTCTATAACAAGCTTTCCAATCACAAACATATATCTAATCAATGGCCAAAATGACTTAAGCCCCTGAAAATCTAAAGCTTTACACAATATGCACATAATTCTAGCAAAATGCTGATTGCATACACCTCAAGTGCCTTGAAATATTTTAGTGATAAGATATTTGTGCATAACACCTATTCGTACTCTCGACTCGAGGCAGGTTATTCGTCTTTTATCGAGCATAACAATGACGACTTCTTATCGAGCTGGCAATGAATATTGTGTGTCCACCCAAACCTCAAAGCATTCGACAAAATACTGAAACGAAATTCGACTGGAGTCGCACGTAGTGCTCTCTGTTTATGTTTCACTCGATGGGCTTTAAGCGCAGGCGTTGTTTAGTACGGCAAATAAACGCTAGGCTGGCAATTGGCGCCACTGTGCTATTCTCTGCTTTTCGTGTTGAGAGACTTTTGACTCTCTTTGCCAGCTGTTGACACGAGTTGAGGTCGTGTTTTTGCCGCCTCGGCGCCTTGAAGCATGCTTCGGGTTTTTCCTTTTTAGATATATATGTATATATATATATATATATATAAGTTAACTTATAACACTTAGTTAGCTTATAACACTTAATATAAGGTATTATTCAACACTTATTATCGGGTGCTAGACAAGTTAAGGAACAGCCCTGGCAAGAGCAACTCTACTTACGCCGGTGAGGCTATGATTTGTAAAAATATAGATCAGTCTCGTGTTTTAACTCGTACTGATAGGACATGCTAAAAATTGGTGTCATATAAGTAAAACTAAAAATAGTGAATATAATAAGAAAAACCAATAAAATTAACTGTTTCGATTATTCAAAAAAGAACAATTAAAAGCAGGGTTAAAAAGCGTTCTTCCAGTAAACCGCTTAAATAAATATTCACTCCGTCATTTGCTCGTTAAATGGCTTATTTCATTGTCTGAGCCCGAGGCCAGCAATAAGAGGCACAGTCGCCTCTCAACCTAACTTTCAGTCACCACAGGACTGGAAAACATATAATTGGCGCCCAACTAGTGGTCGGACTCCACAACCAACAACAATTAAGACAGCAGCGCGGGAGCTGCAATTGACAGATCTTATAAAGGGATTTTTTTTTTTTTGTTTTGTGTTAGTTGAATCTTGTAAGTGGATACTCTAGCCAAAATTTTTCTTCAAACACAAAAAGTGTTAAAATTTATTTTATAAAAAAATAGCTAGGACTAGCGAGTATTTTATATTGCAATTGCATGTAAAAAAAAAAAAAAAATTAATGATCAGAACCAAGTGAGAGTGACTACTTTGGGAATTTTAGTGGCAGCAATTGATCATTCAGATCGTCAATAAAATTACATTGTGTTACTTTCTGTGTGTCTGAAGTTGTGCATGCAGTTCTCGTAGTTCAGAACTGCGACGTAATTCGACCCATCTTCTGACGGCCCGTTTTATTTTTCGCGACCACTGACCTGCGCATGTCTCGGTTCAACCAATAGAGAAACCCTCGCAGGCAGTCTAGCGACTCAGATTCCGACTGTGCAGTTCTCCCACCATCAGGTAGAATGGATGTAGATCAGCTTACGGAAGTAATAAGGACGGCTATCAGCAAAGCTTTAGCCGAACAGGCTGCTGTAAACCAGCAGAGGGAGCATGCATTGACTCAAAGAATTAATGAGTTAGCTGAACAAATAGCAGATGCATCCCCATTAGTTAGAAGTTCTTTTTTGAAAATGCTGAAGACCAGACAAAAGGCCTTTGCAGACCCAGACGAGACGTTGCCGTATAACACATCAGTCGTGGCTACCATTAGGACCATAGATGAGCAACCGATCTATACCAAGCTTTACCCATATCCAATGGGAGCGGCTGATTTCGTTAATAAAGAAATCAAAGATCTACTAAAGAATGATATAATTCAAAAGTCCGTCTCTCCCTACAATAACCCAATATGGGTAGTAGACAAGAAGGGCACTTATGAAGCGGGCAATAGGAAAATGAGGTTGGTAATGGACTTTCGTAAACTTAACGAAAAAACCGTGCCGGACAAATACCCTATGCCAAATATATCAATGATATTGGGGAATTTGGGGAGAGCCAAATTCTTTTCAACATTAGACCTCAAGTCTGGTTATCACCAGATCATACTCGCTGAACGCGACCGTGAAAAAACCTCTTTCTCTGTGAACGGGGGGAAATACGAGTTCAAAAGACTCCCCTTTGGATTAAAGAATGCAGCAAGCATTTTTCAAAGAACCATCGACGACATACTGCGAGAGCAGATTGGCAAATTTTGCTATGTTGATGTCAATGACGTAATCATCTTTTCAGAAGATGAGGAATCCCACATTAAACACGTGGATCGGGTCCTAAAAAGCTTATACAAAGCAAACATGAGGGTCTCCGTCAAAAAGTCACGTTTTTTTAAGAAAAGCGTGAACTTTCTTGGTTTCGTAGTCACCAGCACTGGCACCACGACGGATCCTGAAAAGGTTAGGGCAATACAGGAGTATCCAGAACCAAAAACGCTGTTCGAGGTTAGATCATTTCTAGGCCTCGCAAGTTATTACAGATGTTTCATTAGGGACTTCGCCGCAATAGCAAGACCCATCTCGAATATCCTGAAGGGTGAAAATGGAACAGTCAGTAAGCATAGGTCCAGAAATATAAAGGTTCAATTCTCTGAAGTGCAGCAGAGGGCATTTCAGAAGTTGCGCGATATTTTGTCATCCGAGAATGTAATGCTCAGGTACCCCGATTTTAAGAAGCCATTCGATCTAACGACCGATGCTTCGGCTCACGGCATAGGTGCAGTTTTGTCTCAAGAGGGTCGTCCTATAACAATGATTTCAAGAACATTGAAGGACAGTGAGGTTAACTATGCAACCAATGAGAGAGAGTTATTGGCCATTGTATGGTCACTTGCCAAATTAAGGCACTATTTGTATGGGGTGAAAGACATTAATATCTTCACTGACCATCAACCCTTGACCTTCGCAGTTTCGGAATCTAATCCAAATGCGAAAATCAAAAGGTGGAAAGCGCGCATTGACGAGTCTAATGCACGTATCTTCTATAAACCTGGCAAGGACAATCTGGTTGCGGATGCCTTGTCAAGACAGCAGCTCAACGCTATAAATGAGCAAGAAATTGAGTCCTGCGCAGCAACGATCCACAGTGAGGTATCTCTCACCAACACCATTGAGACGACAGACAAACCCTTGAACTGTTTTCAAAACCAGATAGTGCTAGAAGAGGCGCGTTTCCCCTTAAAACGAAGTTTTATTCTTTTTGGAAATAAGAAACGCTACTTGATCAGCTATACATGCGTCGAATCGCTGCTAGACGAGCTCGAAGATGTAGTCTCACCCAAATGCGTAAATGCTCTCCACTGTAATTTACACACGCTTGCAATGATACAAGATGCATTGGTGCGAAGATACCCAGCCACAAAGTTCTGGCATTGCAAAAATCGCGTAGTGGACATATTTGCGGTTGGAGAAGGAAGGGAAATCCTCACAGTCGAGCATAATAGGGCCCATAGGTCTGCACAGGAAAATGTTAAGCAGGTACTCTCGGAGTACTACTTTCCACGGATGGCAAAAATTGCCAAGGAAATAGTACAAAACTGCAAAACATGTGCTAGGGCTAAGTATGATAGACACCCCAAAAAACAAGAGCCACAAGAAAAGATAGAAGAAAAGATCAGAAACGCTCAGACGACGCTCAGAGCTAGGGAGAACGCAAAGCGGCAGAATAGAGTCTTCGATGTTGGTGACAAGGATTTGGTCAAGTCCAACCGACGGCTCGGAAACAAACTCACACCTTTATGTGTCGAGAAGGCCGTGGAAGCAGACCTGGGGACCGAGGTCCTCATTAAAGGAAGGGTGGTCCACAAGGACAACCTAAGATGACTCCCTTGTTTTTTTATTACACCTTTTATTATAAGCCGCTAGGCAATTTAGAATAAGTTAGATATAGTTTTTCAATTTACCTTTAGCCACTTGGCATAATTTTTATAAAACAATTTGGTGGCGGGTACACCCGATGCCGGTCATTTAGAGTAGATTAGGTCCACTGAAATGCGACTAATGAATGCCAACAGTAGACGGATAGAAGTAAACACTGAGGTTCAAGACCAGCTTAACCAGTTAACATTTGCTGTCAATGGAGTTCTCGGGATAGCCAAAACTCACAAATTGATTTATTTATTTGAAACACTGAAACACTGTCCAGAAACAGAATGCGGACGATCTAGTTGCAAAGTTTAATGCTTGCTATTACTCTCGCGAAGGCTCATTGTTAGCCCAAACATTTTGGACTCCTCAGATTTAAAATCAATTTGGCTAGAGGAATCCATCAACACTATACATTTTATAACCAAATTCCCAAAAATTAAAAAAGCCTGCAGAAAAATTACGATTTATCCTGTCGTCCACAAGAACCAGCAACAGCTCTATTCGCCCCATAGTTGGATGCTAAGCCAGAACCACAGCATGCAAATCTACAAGCGGAATCGTTGAGGAAATCCCCTTGTTCACGGCACCACCACCAACAGTAGAAGCAACAACTAACGAGTTCTTCGCGGCGGCAGAGCCAAGCGACTCTTCATCCATACTAGAACCAAGTCAAGAAATCCCCAAAACACTGCCAACTGCATTAATTCAAGAAGTTTCACAGCCACAGGTTGCTCCAACCGCTGTCCATCTCTGTCGGCACCTTCCACAGCTGCCGGCTCATCCTCATCCTCATCGGCAGCGGCGTCACGTCAACTGCAGCGGCCGGCATTGTCGGCAGTTGCCGCACGGCAACAGCAGCTACTGCTGAACGGCTCGCTGAAGAGCAAGACGAAGACATTTCCTGCGTATCGAGCATCGGTGCGCAGCGAGAGCGACGACAAGGAGTACAGGGCGCCTAGCAAAAAGTCGGCCGGTGTCGCAGTCGCTGGCAGCCAAGATCAGCGGCAAGAACTGTAACAATCTGCTGCACAACGCCGGCAATAAGCTAAGCGTGAGCAGCAACTCCTTCGGCCTATACGCAGCATCTGGCATCATCGCCCAAGAGCCCTGTCTCCAGCAACGGCCATCTGAACAAATACTGCCTGACGGACTTGACGCGCCGCAAGGCCGAATTCAATCGCCAGCTGAGCGCGCCGACAGACTACACACATCACTCGTCCAGTAACGGCTCATAGCATCGCTGGAGTGGTGGGACACAGTCATCACGGCCATCACGGGCACGTGCACGGCCAGTCATCGACGGCGCCAGCCACACTCAAGTCGCTGCAGCTGCACAACTTTGGTGTGCATCATCCGATGCCAAGGCTCACGTCCACGTCGGGCACCAACAGCTTCAACAGACGCCACATACGTAGGCGCAAGAGCAAGCTTAGTAAGCGCCTGCTGAACGGCGATAGCGAAGAATCAGTACGCTGCTCATACTGCTCCGTATTGAATGTGAATGAGAACGACTTGCGGATTTCATTCGAGAACACCTGCACCGACTCGCTGGTCACCGCTGCTAATATGCGACCAAGGAACCGAAATGGTGCACTTTGATGATGTGTCGTTGTACGGCACTCCGAAAGAGGAGCCATATGCTGTACTTTAATCTGCATTGGCCTCACTCTTTGGTGGATCATCGACGCAAAGAAGTCCGCGAAGCACTTGCGAGGAGTCGTCGCTGGAATTGGGTCGGTCGAGGACGACCTTACACTTGAGGGGGGGGTAGTTAACTTATAACACTTAGTTAGCTTATAACACTTAATATAAGGTATTATTCAACACTTATTATCGGGTGCTAGACAAGTTAAGGAACAGCCCTGGCAAGAGCAACTCTACTTACGCCGGTGAGGCTATGATTTGTAAAAATATAGATCAGTCTCGTGTTTTAACTCGTACTGATAGGACATGCTAAAAATTGGTGTCATATAAGTAAAACTAAAAATAGTGAATATAATAAGAAAAACCAATAAAATTAACTGTTTCGATTATTCAAAAAAGAACAATTAAAAGCAGGGTTAAAAAGCGTTCTTCCAGTAAACCGCTTAAATAAATATTCACTCCGTCATTTGCTCGTTAAATGGCTTATTTCATTGTCTGAGCCCGAGGCCAGCAATAAGAGGCACAGTCGCCTCTCAACCTAACTTTCAGTCACCACAGGACTGGAAAACATATAATTTATATATGTTTATATATTGTTTTTTTCTTTTTTATTTGGTTTTTCCTTCGCCAGCCTCGTTGCCTGTTGTCGTTCAAATGCTTTGGGTATGGTCTGTGTGTGTTTGTGTGTGGGCGAAGAAGGGAAAGCATGCAGCGACATTGTGGCTGTTGTTGTTGCTGCTGCTGCTGCTTTTGTTGTTGCTGTTGCCTTCAATTCAATTTTTCGCCAGCTGTTGTGCTTAATTTGAACTTTAAGCATTTTCCTTTTGGCCAGCGATGTTGTTGCGTTCCTTTTGGCTCGTCCCTTTCAGCGCATACGCTATTGTTGTTATTGTTGTTTTGGGCACTTCCGGCTTTAACGCTGCGGCGACAGTTCAATGCGTATGAAAAACCCATTGGCAGTGCCAACTAACTGGCCGTCTCCCCCATTGTAGGTCAGCCTTTTAACCGCTAATGAAGACTTATACCAAAATGAGCGCTACTTGTTACGGATTGCTCCCGACTTTCTTCTCTGCTCTTTTTCGCTCTCCTTTGGCAAGCTAATGCACTTATTTATAGGTAGTATATCGTAGCGTTGGATTCCGTTTCAAATATAGCCAGTTGACAGTATAAATAATGTGTTCCTTTGCCAAAATTTATGGCACTTGTATGTCTTCTGGTCTGCTCCAACTTGACTGCTATAAATTAAAGCCGTGTGTGTGTGAGTGTGTATACCGCGCCCACCCACAAATGTGCTGTGCAGAAATCGACACGCAAGGCCACACACACACTCTCACACACATTCACGCAGACATACAGATATAATTTATAAACGTTTATATAAAAGTAACCGCCATGTAAGCGGCTTTTGCGGTTTTAAAGTATTTAGGCATAGTGATTAGCCACTCATTAATTGTTGGGGCCACTTGATTTGACTAATTAAACAGCTGTTACTTTGTAAACGTCTTGAACTCTTTCTCTCTGCTTTATTGACACATTAAAACTAGATTGTAACATTATTGAATAGGCCTTGTGATAGACGCCTTTGCTCTATAAAATCGTACAGCATATGCATGGCCTTGGTCCATGGTGTCCGTGATGATGATGATGTGGTGGTCCATGTCCGTGATGGGGCGGTCCATGTCCATGTCCTCCATGGTGTGGCCCGCCATGGCCATGTCCAGGTCCTCCATGTGGCGGTGGCATTGCGTTTCAACGTTCTAACCGTAGACTTTACGTGCGAATCACATAAGCTGCAGACGCTAACTAAACTCCACAGATATCATATTCTGATTTCATACCCAATATATACACCCTGATAAACATTATCTAATCTTAAGTATACTATTCTGCTAATCAATACAAATATCAAATATTTGTGTGAACTACAGACATGACTAAGAGCAATCAAGCATATAAATAAAAGCAAAATTTAGTCATACGCAGTTAAAAAAAATTTGGAAAACCCTCAGATATAAAAAACTGATAAAAAAATTATGAACTAACAGTTTTATTATGCTCAAAAAAACCCTTGTATAATAGATTCAATATATCTTTTTAATAAATAGAATATTGTGTGTATGATGAAATGAAAATATATTATATTATTTATTTTGCAATACTTTTTGTTGAGTAAATGCAATTGATTGATTCAAATATGTATTTACAATAAAAATAAATAATTTTATACAAATTTTTTTCCAGTACTTAAATATTTTTATATTTTATTTTGGTTGAGTATATGCAGTTTGTTAATTTAAATATATATTTTCTATAAATATAAATAATATATATTTTGTAAAAAAAATATTTTTTTAGTATTGTTATATTTTTAAAGATAAAAGTTAAAAAAATATATAAAATATCATTTTTGAAAATATAATTTTTTTATTGTTTATTTTTTAAAATGATGAAAAACAATTGCAAATAGCAAAGACACGTGAAACTTAATTGTGCATAAATAAATTATATTTGACACAAATATACTGTGTAGATCGTGCCAGAAAAATCACATTGTAGATGTGGCAATTTAACGAGGTTGTGGATGAGGTCCATGATGATGGGGCGGTGGGCAGCCATGATGTGGCGGTGGCACATAATGAGTTGGAGGACAGTGATGGTGTGGTGGGGGTCCATGGTGGTGCGGCGGTGGCCCGTGGTGATGTGGAGGAGGTCCATGGTGATGCGGCGGAGGTCCATGGTGGTGCGGCGGCGGCGGTCCATGATGGTGCGGTGGTGCAGGATTGTGATGATGCATTGCAAATAGTTTGTCTTTAATTAATTTAAATTGTGCACAACGACAGTAACTTTGTTCAACTGAAATTCCTTTGGGTATGTGCACAAGCTTTATATTATTCCCAACTTAGTCTTTTTATGGTGTTCAGATAAGAGTTATCTAATCAATGTGGGTATGTCATCCAGGTCTATTGTTTGCTTATTGAACCAGCTAGTTCATTATAATGCAAGTTTATTAGCAACGATTTCTAAAAAGAATCGTTTGTCATAAACGGCTAAGTGTTGGGAAAAACACTCGAAGCGTTATTTTTTTCAAATTGTATATAAAAAGTACCCAAAAATAAACGCGGTTTGAAACTATTTTTAGTTATTGGTCAAGCAAAAATATATTTGATTAGGTTTTTTTTATAATTTGTTTAATTTAATTGTGTTTTTGGCTTTACAGCTTTGCAAATTCAATGCGGGTGATGTGGGGGTCCTGGCGGTCCATGATGATGGGGCACAGCTGGCTGATGATGCGGCGGATGCGTTTGATGGCCATGTTCAGGCGCATGTCCCGGTCCGCCTGGGTGATGGGCTCCTGGGCCATGTGGGCCATGAGGTCCTGGCGGGTTATGTGGTCCTGGCATTTCTTGCACTTTAAACAACTTAAAACTTAAATAGTGAAATGTTCGTTGAGCTGCTTGCAACACACCCTATCGATTGGTTGAACTTCATTATATATTTATATGAAGGCAAAGCTTTTTCAAATGTCAAAGTTCGGAAATTCCACAAAAGTTTGGTATTTACCCACGAACTTGGACAGATAAACTTGAAGGTAAACTTTCAGGTGAAGTCAATGGGTTATTATCAGCGATGTATCAATATTCCTTTAATATTTTAAATACCTTATTTATCTATGTATACGAGCTATTACGTTATATTTCGCTTATATTTGTTATACTGCCAATTTTCGTTGATCTTAGCTTCCTCTTTTTGATAGATAACTTCCTTTAAGCATGCACCATGCGTATCTAAAAGCAATTGAGTGCACATTCAAGACTTTTGCTCGCATGACCTAACCAACTAACTAGCCAAACTATCGAAAAAGCAAACCAAAAAAAAAATACCCAAATGCGACCCACTTGTTAAACTCGCCAACTAAATAGAAAAAAAAACTTTCAAGGAAATAAGTAGGAAAAGTGGAAGAAACCAAAAAAAAGGGCAGCGGATTTGGCTTTTTGAATTCAATTAATTTTATCTGCATCAATTTAGCCTTTATAATCGCATCAGAGTGCGCCACATACTCAAAGCCAGCAGCACAAGAACGAGAACCAAACCGATAAAATCCCAACAAAAAAAAAAAAATATATATATATATATATATATATATATATGTGTGTGTGTGTGTATACGAAAACCCACTCAAATGGCTGTTGCTCGTAAAATGTATAAAGTCATTGCAAAAGCCAATTTGTATATCAGAGCAGGCAGTGCGATGGAGGCCCAACGATTATCAAAATGCGAATATGGCACAGAGCGCCAGCAAAACTTACTTAAAATGCCCTTAGCTTTGGGTTTGGGTATGCCAGTGGGGTTGGGTTTGCTTTGCTCGAGTTCGAGTTCGAGTTCGAGCTGGGGCTTGGGCTCTGGCGTTTTCTTCATGGCAACAATTACATTTCACAGATTTACGTTTCGGGGCGCTTTGGTCGCGTGTGCTGCATGCTATTAGTGTGTGTCCTTTATTTGGCTTATGGAGCTTACATTACCGCCAACTTTCTGGGCGCGCACTCGGGGTAACAGGGCACTGGCTTTCGACTGTCGCTGATGTGTGCCGTCTAAATATGAGAATGTTGTGTGAAAATGTTTAAAATCCACGCGAGCAAATGCTTAGCACGCCACTGGACGTTGGCAGTGGCGTGCGCAGCAAGGGGATTGTGAGACTTAGAAATTGGCTTTCCCAAACATATGAAGAGAAATTAAAGTAAAGGAAAACATATATATATATATATATTACAACTACACATTTACTTAATATATTGGTTTCTCTAGAAAGAGTCCAAAAAATAGAAATATTCTTTATCAGGCTCAACAGTCAAGAATATTGTCTTTCATCTACCATCTTTCAGCTCCCATTTTCCATCTTCCAGCTCCCATCTTCCATCTTCCATCTTCCAGCTCCCATCTTCCATCTTCCATTTCCATATGTGTACATCTGCTGCGCCCTTTTCCAGCCAAATTCCTGTCTACGCCACTGGCCATACCAAGCTGCGGTTAGACACTGTATAGGGAGTGGTTCGCGTCCACTTTTGCATACGAACACAATGGCGTGTGAGCAACAACAAAACCAACAACAATATAATATAAATGAAACAAAAAAAATAGGAAGTAAATAGTGGAAAAGGCATAAATAATAGCAAATAATACGGCGACAATGCGCACAAATTTGCCGCTAAAGTGTAGTCATTGTCGGCCTCGACTTTAGATGTATGTGTGTGGTTGTGTGTGTGTGTGTGTGTGCGTGAGACAGCCAAAAAGTGGGCGGGGCTAGGAGGGGTCTGGTCACACTCGAGTTGCCATTTTGCATGAATTCGCTATTTAAATTTATTATACATTAGATTTATGTGCGCGTTGAGTTGCCTACGCCTACGACTCTTAACACTTATCATTGGCCTTTTGTGGTCGCTCTTGTGGCTTAAATTTTGCCATTAGAAGAGGGCTGCGAGGCTATGTGTACATAATCCCTAACTGAAACCTTTGCCGGGCTGTGTGTTTTAAGTGATTTCTTACACTTGGCTGAGCCACTGGGCATGCACAATTATTATTATAAAGCCAATCGGTGGCACGACGGCTACGGTGGCTCATGTGTGTTTGTGCCACTTCTGTCACATGAGTTGCGGTTTAGTATTACTCTCTTTAGCTGCTTTTTTTCTGTAATAGTAATAATATGTTTGGTTGCCTTGCATGGCAAGGTGCTTATTTGAAGTGTGACAGAATTCAAAGTTGAAACGGAAACGGAAACCCTGCACGCTTGTCCCATAACACGCAGTCCACTCAGCTTGTAGAACGAATTGAGGTGCAATTATATTATTAACGTTAATCAAAACGCGTTTATTTCAAAAGTTTTTATTTTCTTGCTAAATTAGTAAAGCGATCGGAATCGCACTGAGCAAGCCAAGAACTTTTCTATTTGTTCTTCGCAAAACTCTTTTTTTGACGTCAGATTATGGATATATATTGAGATACGTAAATATATGTATTGCTCAAACAATACGTTCTTAAAATGAAAAACATACATATATATATATTTATCAATATATAAATAAATATATATATAGATGGAAATAGATTCTATCAATATATGTTTTGTAAATAGGTATTATTAGTATATAGCTTAATATATCTATATATATATATTTAATAGTGTTTTAAATTTTGATTTAATCTTGAGAAATATTGATAAATCAGTAATTAAAATGAATTATTTTATCAAATAGTTTTAAGAATTAGTCTCAAAGGCGTATATGATATTTGAGCCTAAAAATTGAATTTTTCTTTTTCAATAATAAGTAAATTAAAAAAAATGTGTTTATCTTTGATATATGTAGAGCAAAGCCTTTTTGTGATTTATCAGATGATTTTGACCAAATAAAAGGTAAAACTATTTAACATTTAATAAGTGAAATTTATATTAAAGAATTTATAATAGTTACAATATTTCGTTGCACATAACTGGAAAACAATTTAAATATATTTTTTATGTTTATATATTATTTAATAATATAAGTAGGCATTGTTTTTACATTTTGTTTAGTTTTTTTTGATTTCAATAACTTATTCTTATTCCCTTGATTTTGTTGCTGAGAGACAGCAGTTTATTAAATTTTCCTTTTTTATTATTTTGTTTAGCCTATTTTTAATTTTCTAACATTTTTATAAATTTCTTAAATTTATAGTGGAAATTAATGAAAGTGAATTATTTGTTGAGTAAGTAAATAATTAACTAACTATTTTAATTACTATTAACTTAAGCTTAGCATGTACCGAGTGGTAAAACTTATAATTTTATTAAAGTAATAAATTACAAACTTTCCATAGAAATGATATGATAGAATATAGAACTACGATTCGACCTTCTTGCACTTTGAGCCTTTAATTATATTGGATAATTTTTTATAGCTTGATATACCGTAATACCTGAACGATGACTTCGATTGTTGGATTTGTGCCCAATTTGCGAGAAGGCGAAACTCTTCCGGCATGGATGAACTTGGACTGGAGTTCGAAAGTGCAGCATGATATCTATAGAGATTGGGGCACTTATTACTCTAATCGGCGCCGCGAAAACTTTGCACTTTACTATCTGACTCAAGCACTTCTACTGGATAATGAAGATTGGGATACGCTCTATAGACGTAGTGTAGCCAAGAGCAAAGCAGCCCAGATCAATGATTCACTACTTGATGCTCTTAGGGCTGAAGGTAAGTCTGGATATTAATTGAAAGAATCAAAGTCAACTAATTGGTGTATTGAATAGAAATGGCTGAGAGCGATGTGGGACCCAATTGTCCGATCAATCTGCAAATATGCGATTGTCAGCTTATGCTCAACAAATTCGAAATGTCTAAATTGAAATTACACACAAATTTAAGCCATTTCAGGGGTACTAAAGCCAAGAACTTTGATAAGCGTCTGATTGTGGTAAATTTAAATATACAATAAAAAGGTTAAGTATTCCGTTAAGTGTTTTTCTATAGGTCGATGATATCATTAGAGAAGTTACAGGAAAGGCCCTATCTTTATACTATCTGAAAAATCGGAAACTTGTGCAACACGTGAGCGCGTTAATCAAAGAGAGTGAAATTATCGATGATCGTCCTATGTGGAAGATATTAAGAGACCAAGAGAAGTGTGATATACTAAGCATACCTGAGGAAGAGGTGGGTACTCAACGATCATGATCATTGCTTGATATTCAAATATTCCGAAAAGGAAATTTTTTTATCTCCGTTGGAAATCGCGCGCAGAAGTCGCGGTTTTAATGTCATACATCAGACCTACTTGAATGAGTCGTGGTTCGACGTTCTATTCATGAAAAACTTGCGTAAGAATCCTAATTTGCTGCTAAATCAATGCAAGAACTCTAGAGAATTTCTGGAAAAAATGTGTAACCAACAATATAATATAATTCGACGTTTCATAGTTAGTATTAAGCATAAAGTATACATTTTTAATTAATTAATAAGTACAAATCTTGCTAGAAAATGATTTATAGCCGCAGTCCACTTTACCATGTGAACTTCCTAAAGTTTACCAATAAGAAATTAATGGAAAAGAGTAAGGATGCATATTTCTTTCGCATTCAATACCAAACACATCGCCATATGATTCACGACTTAGGGAAAGTTCGCAAGCTGAGAATGGAAAAGAAAGTCAAGGTATTTTTAATTAGTGATGTTAATTATCTTTTGTATTTATTTATATATTTAGTCGATTGTATTTATTTATATATTTATATTTTTATTAATTCATTATTTTTATTATATTTCACTTTGATTTAATTTGACGACCTATTTAGGAGCTTGCCGCCTTTGTTGAGAAAATAATGGGCGATTACTATGTGACGAAAACAAATCGTGTCATGTGCTGGAAATTCCAGTTCTACAATGAGGTCTACAATAGCTTGGCAATCGCACTTGCCGAACAGTACGAAGCGCCCAAAGATCTTATAAAATCGGATGATGCACTTTTTCAGATTTTAATGTTGCCAAATGAAAAAATTAAAGAAGTCCAACCATTTGTATTTGGAGATCGGTCAACATATCAAGGAGGCGATGTGATAGATCACGCTGCGGTAAATGCGAGGTAAATACATTGAACTACAATGCTTGCTCCGCAAGTATCATGAATTAATGAAAGAATTTGTAATCCAAAGAAAACTAATTACTCGCCTGGAGAAACGCATTCGATTCAGCACATATTCAATTGAGAAGTGCTATTTATACCATCAGATAAGCAGCACTCATTTAAGTCAATTGCATTACGATGAATGCTGTTTTACTGCGCGCAAAGCTATAAAAGGTGCTTACACCAATATAATACGTATTTTATATGATATAAAAATATATTAATA
Organism: Drosophila hydei; assembly: GCF_003285905.1. Classification (NCBI taxonomy): domain Eukaryota; kingdom Metazoa; phylum Arthropoda; class Insecta; order Diptera; family Drosophilidae; genus Drosophila; species Drosophila hydei. The sequence continues at coordinate 5,432,967 of NW_022045656.1, forward strand.
CTTTTTACAATTGTATAGAAAGTCACGACTGTCAAAGCGCACTCTGGAGGTTCTTATGTCTACTGTTGATAATCAAAGCAAATGCCTTGCAGCACAAAATAGAAAAGACGAGGGAAGCTGCAGACGAGGCAATACCTGTTGCCGAAAAGCTAAAGTCACCGAAACTGCTGGAATTTATAGAAGTATGCTACAATCAGGCTGACGAAGAATTCCGTCGCAAGGGTGTCTCACTAGCGATGGCACGGGCCAGCAGAATGTCCATGGCAAGCACTGAGCTGAGCTGAGGCGTGTAGTTCAGGAAATGCTGGAAAAGTGTTTCTTTTATTACTAAGGATACTTTGATACCTTTTTACAAAATTAGCAATAAATAATATATATACAAAATATATAAAAAAAACAAATAAAAAAAAATATATATATATATAATTCAAGTTCGCTTTGTAAAGTTAGTCAAAGAACCACAACAAAAAGGCTTCAACTTTGCAAGTCCCATAAATAAGCCGTTTTTAGATGAATTTGATGCCCCGTAACATCTATCCAAGAATAATTTTTTAAATAAAATTTTGGCAAACAAACTTAAATATTTAAAAATAAAATAAAAATAATTAAAATAAATTAAATACATTTTGTACAATAATAATAATTGGTCTATTAGGTGGGATCAACGCTGATATTGCTGCAGTAAATGGTATATTTCTACTATTTCCAAGTTCCAGTCGTAAACACTTACAATTTCAATAGCTTGTTTCCTTTACATTTTTTCAGTTGAATCAACTAGCTGACTCTAGGAATCATATAGTACGGAAGTAATTTTGTTCTTAAAGAACTTTTATTAGTAAAGGAAATGAAATCCTAAGAACATAAAATGAAAACCTAAGAACATAAAATATAATTAAATAAATATATATAAAATATAAAGTTAGTAAAAAATTTAATAAAAAAAGTTTCAAATGTTCCAAGCAGCCAAGACAATGAACAAGAAATTGCTTCATACATGAAGTTCGATCTGAATATTTATAAGTTTATAGTAATTAAGTATAAATTCTGCTGCAAGTATCGAACTGACGCTGCTTTTTAACATGAAACATATTATATATCGAAAATTTTATGTAGCAAACATATGTCTTATCAAAACAGACAACATATCTAGATATCATTATAGAAAACTTCCAAGAAAACCATGTATCAGCCGAAAAAGGTTTTTGAAACTATTGGAAAAAGCTAAATGCAAAAAAATACCATAAACTCTAGTTCAGCTTCAGTTAACCTTAACAAAAATAACTGAAAACTAAATATTGATATTTTCAATCTAGAACTCATTGAGCTTTCATATAAATCACTTAATGCTAACTTTGCACAAATAGCTTCAGTAGCAACACACTAACAGATGGAAGCAGTTTAACACAATAACCTGAAACATAGTTCGGTTTTGTAATTTTTCAATTTCATAATTTCAATTACATTCGATTGCTAACAAGTATTTACAATCATGACGTCCATTGTGGGCTATGTCCCGCAAGCTGGGCTTGATGGCGCTGTGCCTATATGGCTGAAATTTGATTGGAGCGAGGAAATCGAACATGATATTTATAGAGATTGGGGCACATACTACTTTAATAGACGCCGAGAGAACATCGCTTTATATTATTATACGAAGGCACTGGATATGAACAACTATGATTATGTGACGCTCTATCGACGCAGTCAGGTGCAACGAAAGGCCGCACGAATCGAACAGGCTTTGACCGATGCTCGATTGGCTGCTAGTAAGTTGGATGTGATGTTTCCACATAATTGATTGACAAATGAATGTGATTCGATCATAGAAATCGGCATGGGGGCGCGTGGTCCAAATTGTCCCATCAATTTGCAAATTTGCGATGCGTTGTTCGAGCTCAACCAGTTCGAGAACAGTGCATGTGAGCTGCACGATAATATCCGACGTTTTATTGGCGTCAAGGCCAAGCACTTTCAAACGCGAGTCATGGTGGTAAGATGTGCATGTCCTTATATGTATATTACGGATATACCATATATGCGTATCGAAATTTAGGTAAACGATGTTATTGAAGATGTCACGGGCAAATCCATGTCCTTGTTCTTTTTAAAACATCAAAAACTCATTCAACGTGTGCGAGAGATCAACAAGGCGAAAGAGTTCGTTGACACGCGCCCCATGTGGAAGATATTGAGAGATCAGCATAAATGCGATGTGCTCAGTATACCCGAGACTATTGTATGTAAAGCCGGTATACCTAAACGAATATAGTGATAATTAATACAGCTTCTATAGGAAGAGATTTTGTCGCCGCTTGAAGTGTCGCGCAGAGCGCGTGCATTCAATGTAATCCATCAAAACTATCTGAACGATTCGTGGTACGACGTTTTATTCATGAAGAATCTACGAAACAATCCGAGCTTGCTTCTAGATCAATGCAAGCGTTCAAAATCCTTCTTGCGAACACTTGCCTTCAAGCAGTATGATATTATAAGGCAGTTCATCGTACGTCTAAGATCTAATATGCTGTAATATGTTTAACCCATATTTATTTACTCTCGCAGAAAATGCTGCAATGCCGCAGTCCTCAGTATTATGTGAGCTTCCTCAAGTTCCCCGACAAGAAGATGTTGGAAAAGAGTAGAGAGGCGTATCTGTTCCGAGTACAATATCAAACGCATCGCAATATGATTCATGATCTCAAACATATACGACGACTGCGTAAAGCCAAGGACGTCAAGGTAAATATATGTCGGTCCAAATGTAATATATCATATATCATATATCATATGACATCATTTAATTTCTGACAATATACATTTAGGAGCTTTCCTCCTATGTTGAGAAAGTGATGGGCGATTACTATGTGACGAAAACAAATCGTGTCATGTGTTGGAAATTTGAGTTCCATAATGAGGTATATAATAACTTAGCTTTGGCCCTTTGTGAACAGTATCGCGTGCCCAAGAACTTTAGAATATCGTCGAGAGCAATGTTGCAATTGCTTTTACTGCCTGTCGATAAGGTGAAAGATATTGTGCCGTTTGTATTCGGCGACCGATCGACTTATCAAGAAGGCGACGAGGAAAGCGAAGGCAGGAAATGCCGGTGGGTGAACAAAAAGGATTAAATTACTATAAATTAAATTAATTTATTTGACTTTTAGAAAAATGTTATCACGCTTGGAGAAACGAATGAGATTTTCTAAATTTTCGATAGAGAAATGCTATCTACTTCATCAAATGGCCAGCATTCATCTGACCCAACTACATTACGATGAATGCTGTTTCAATGCACGCAAGGCGGTAAAAGGTACGAATACTTCATTAATATTATGTCTGTAAACAGTTATTAATTTGTTGGATCTAGAGAGTCAAAACTGTAACAGCCTCATATGGAAGTTCCTAGGCATTATTCAAATGATAAAGGCAAACACTTTGCAGCATAAGGTAGAGAGTACGAAAGAGGCCTTAGAAGAGGCTCTGCCAATTGCCAAGCAGCTCAAGTCTCCGAGCCTCGCCAAATTCATAGATGTTTGTATGTTATCTACCGAGGACGAATACAATCGTAAGATCAGCTCAATAGCCAGTCAAAGGGCCAGCAAGGCGTCAACCATATATTCGGGACAGGAAGTGAGCGAATATGATATATTTAATATAATAATGCATTGACAATACATTCTTTTCAGATTGATATGGAATAAGAACTATGCATATTTAAATCCTCAAACAATTTTTGAAAAGACTTAAGTACTTTATTAAAATAAGTAAATATCGAGTCCGTATTAATTTCAACATGTTACAAATAAATAAAATATACACATTTAATTAAGTCGAGCCAGCGTTTCGAAAGAGTAATATTGTGATAGATAATGGATCAATAATTTAAAATATTCATGCCTTGTAAATAAGCTTGCATTGAAAAGAATATGCTACGAGATACTTGGGCAGTATGGGGTTTGCCTAATTGATGAATAACTTTGGTATATATGGAAAAAATATATAATTGTACTGCGTTTAGAAGATTGCTGCGTTCATATGCATTTAGGGTATTAGCCTCTGTATTTCTACCTTACAAAAGCAAACCTGCTTAGTATTCTCATCTGTTATTTCAGCCTACAAAACTTGAAGCTTTAAAGCTTTCCCATTGTGAACTTAGGTGCTTAAAGAGCCAGCACAAGGTCAATTATAGGACCTGGGATCCGAATGCATTTCCATTTGTAGCCGCCTTCTACTAAACTGATTTAGTTTATAGCTGAGCTATCTTTGTGGCCGCCCATTAACAGGTCTCGTGTGATAACGGCTTTTATGTTAACCTACATTTAAAACGAAAGAAAAAACAAACACATAATATATATGTATGTGTAGGAAAATTTACGTGAAAAACGCGTCGTCGTAAAATTTCTATCAACTCGATTAAATTATAACAAGTGGATTTTCATGTTTTTGTGTCGCATTTATGGCTTTTTATTGTGCTAATTTTATGCGCAGCTCGACTGAAAGGTAGATCCTTGAGAAACACACTCGCTCACACAGACATACACACATGTATAGATAGGCACCTGCAATAATACTTGGCACACATTTAGTGGCAGCATTTAGTGGCACATTGCGGTGCCAACGTTGGCGCTGAAGTTCATCCTTAGGACATTGCCACGTTTGCTGCTGCTGCTGCTGCTTGTGTTGTCGCAGTTGCTGTGTTTGTGTGCGTGTGTGTGTGAGACCACACTTGGCAAACTTTTTGGCCTACCTGCCCGGCATGGCTTGCTTCACCTGTTAGCCTGCCAGACAGCCACCCACTCGTGTGCTGCTGCCGCCGCCTTTTGTCTTATCAAACTTTGCCGCGCATGTGTTTATGCCACAAATGGCACTTTTGCGGCAGCGCATTTTATTTTTTTACTGCCACTTTTCGCCATTTTGCTTTATCATTTTTATATGTGCTCCTTTCTAGGCAGTTTGGCGTGTCTGTAGCTGGCGCTAAATTATAAATATGAGTATATTACAGTCAACCAACTGCCCTGCAGTATTTGCAACCTGAGCATTTCAATGTAGCTATTGTTAGCAATATTATTTTTAATATTTTTTTATTGGTATTACATTTGAAATTTAGAATAAGTAGCTTTGAGTTGTGGCAGACGCACTTTATGAAAATTGTTAAAGAATTTCTATTTGTAAAATAAATAAAAATAAAAAATGCTTGAAAATATTTGTTGAAGTTGAAGTTGATATGAACTAAATATGATAAATAGGAAAATGTTTGTTTTTAAGTTTAAAAAAAGTATATTTTCCATTATTATTTTAGCACTGTTATGAATATAATATATAAATATTATTGTATTTATTTTTTTAATAGCTGCCTGAATTGCTTTCCAATTTTTAAATTTATTTAGTTAAATATTTAATTTTAATGGATATTGATAGAAAAAAAATCAGCTTGCATATAAAATTTATCAAAATATATATTTTGATTTTTTTATTTATAGTTGAATATTTATTATTTTTCTTTTTATATGTATTATATATTTTTTGTATAATTCAAGAATTATTTTTAATGCTGCGAAAGCTCTTCTACTTAAGTTAGATATATATTTCTTGAATTAACATTTATATATATTTTATATTTCTATTTAAAAAAAAAATAAATTAGCATCTACATACCAAAAGTAATTATTTTTTATCATATAAATTGTATATATACGTTTTATCTTCACGTACTCATTCAGTAGTTAGTCTACATCAACAAAACCATTTATATGTTATATATATGTTACATAGAGACACCTACACACATACAGCTACAAACATGTCTCCTGCTTGTTTGAGTCTCCCATTAGTGTCCTTGAATAATTCCTTTGTTTAACTAATAAGCTGCATCGAGCTGCTACTAGTGTCAAGTTGGCAGAGCCGTAAACATTTAAATGGCCGTCTAGTTGGATCTTATTGTCCTGAAGGGGCTTCCAGCTCAAGCCGGAGCGAAAGGTGTGTGCGGCCAACTAATGACCCTGTATTTATATGACAGGCAAAAGTTTATAAATATTTATGGGGCTTGTTGTCTCGCTCGCTGTTGCTGGCTTACTTCAGGCGCCAGCTCATTTGGTTATTTTAAAATTCCGAGCAGGCGTTGTTTCATTTTTGACACCCAGGTCCCAAATGCTTCAGCCCCAGTTCGAAGTCCTCAGTCCTGTCATCGCACGTTGTTGCCATTGTCACGCACACACGTACTATATTTTTTACGCGCATATCATATTACACACAAACAGGCAAAGCACCCCTTTTATGTATTTCGGAGGGACTTTTTGGCTGCTGGTTTCCAAGTAAATAGAATCACGTACACTAATTATCATCACCATTGCGCGCTCAAAAATATATTTTTATTAATTTCATTGTGGGCCACAAAGGTAATGCACATCCCCTGACAATCCCCCCACCACAAATAACCCCAATTTTTAATTGAGATCTGGCAATGGGATATACCTATGACGGCGTCGCTCCACACCAGCTGCATAAATTGGGTGCTTTGCTATGTGCTGCATGTAAATTTCGTAGTTCTTGTTAGTTTCATAGTTAGATTAGATAAGATAACATATAATTGGTCATTATATGTTTCACTTTGGCACACACATGACATTGAATGCTAAACGTACTGTTTGTGTATTGCTTTGTCAAAGATAAAGCTAGTTAAGCCAGGTGCTTCCTATCGACGTTGTGGCCTGGTCATAAAATTCTAAAAATATAGCCATCTCTCTTTGAGAGCATATATGTATATACATTATAATCGCTGTCGATCAATTTACTAGTCAAGGAAAAATTAATGGACAAATTCTTAAGATAGCATTATAATCATAATCATTATTATTAATTGGTAAGCAGCGTTGAGCAATTGAAAAGTCTTCACTAGAGATTTGGGTTTCAGGTGTTTTCCCATGCGCATAAAATCGATTATAATCGATATAAAAGTATTCTTCTTTGAGTATTATTTCTTCGTATATTTTAATATTAAAAATCGATCAAAATTGATTGCGCATTAAATATTCAAAATTTCAAAATTTAAAATCAAAATAATACTATTCTCCTTTGAGCATTAATCGTTTATTTTAAGCTCAGATCAAAAATATATTATATAAACTCCCAATAACAATTACTTTACTTTTTAACTATATTATCTTAAAATTCATAAAATCATTCAGAATTTGTTTCTCAAGGTATAAAGTTTTGTCAACGCAAAGATATAGATGAGTCAGTCATATATACGCCAGCTGTAAAAGACATTCTATATATGTATATCCGTGAGTAGTGTATTTCAATTTACCTTTACTCACTGCGTTTTTACATTTATATTATTATTGTTTAACAATTCTTGGCATAATACACAACTCAATAGCAATATAAGCAAACAAATTCACTTAAAAACAATTTTTTTGTAATAAAAGGCTGACTCATACTGTAAGCCTATTCACACGTTTATATGGCAATAAATTGAGGTGAGGAGAACTTGTTAAATATATATTTTTAAGCCACACATTGTTTATGAACAACATTGAAATAAGTTATATATTTACTTTTTAAATTATATTATATTGCAATTAAACTGTATAAACTATCACTCATTGGAACTAGTTCCTTTTTGATACTTCCGTGCATATAGACTATTCATGCAATCTGTGTTTTTTATAACAAATAAAATGTTTGGTACAGATAAGACAATTCACCTGTCCAGCCCAATGAAGATAATAAGAGCGCGATAGTGTTTTATCTACAGATAAGACTATTTTTGTAGTCAATACCCACACAACATACACACGCCAGAGCACAACTACGTACATTCGCGGAGAACGTACTTTAGAGATTGTCAGTGAGTGAATACCATAATAGGCCGATCTGGCCTTATAAAATAGTCTAACACCGTCCGTGTAACGCGCAAGAAGTCGCAGCTCGAAAACTTTGATCGAAGCAAAATAGTAATAATGGATAATCAGACACGTATTGAGGTGATAAATGTGCCCCCGCCGACGGGCCCTACAACGGTTATTGTCCAGCCTCCACCACCCAAAGATAATGGCTGTTGCTGCTGCCCCTGCTGTCCCTGTTGCTTTAGCTGCGGCGAATGTTGTTGCTGTTGCACGATAATGTAGAGTAACAACAACAACAACGACAACAACAACATTTGACAACGGCAGCAACAATATGAACTTCAAACAAAAGGCGCTGCAAATCCTTTAATGCTTTCCGTTAAATTAAGTTTCTATGGCTTGTGAAGCACATTTACACACACACGTACACACACACACACACACACACAATACACACACTTTTTTCGTGCAATAAAATTTTACGATTTGTTATAAATAATGTTTTCTGTGTGGTACACGGGGCTGTGGTTGAGCACTTGGGCAGCACATTGTCTTGCATAAATCTCGAATGTGCTTCTGGCCTGCTCTAATAAAAAGCCAAATTTAATAACATCCACACCCACACACACACAGGGAAACCGCAAAAATTTTGTAGTTTTATGAGCGGCCTGGCAACCCTTTGACATAGCACACATACACACACACACACAAGTATATATGAAAACTTGCCAGTGGAAAACTTAGTTGGCATTGCCAGTTATTATTTATATATGTTTTTCAATTTGCCAATAAAAGCGAAAATGTGTCAAAAAGTGCCGCCTGCTGCCATTTGATAAAACATTTTATGAGAGATCTTTGCGTATTGCAACCGCAAAGCCAAAAGTTTCTTCTACTGTTTTTTTTTTCTTCGAACAGTTTTGACAAGGGTTTGACTGAGTGGGTGGCAGGGCAGTGTTGTGGGTTGCTGGGTCACCCATTCAGCGTAATTTGTGTGTACTTTTTTTACTTGCCGTTTATCTATAGCCCAAACCATATTACTCATACGCACTGTTGCACGCGAAGCGCTGAACTGTGGCGAAGACAGCGATAATTGTGTTAAATCATAAGTTCATCAAATATATATGTATATAAGAAATAATTCTAATTTCAGCCTGGTTAGAAATGATATTACTCATACGCACTATGGCACTTGTTTTTCTTTCATATAAATAATAGAGCTGCAAACAATTATTCTTATTAAATGATGATATATATTTAAATTTATTTTTTATTTATTTATTTTGCTATTGTTAAAACAGAAACTATACCTCAGCTTGATAAATATTTATACCTAGAATTTATTTTTGTTATCAACAATTCTTTTATTTATTTGTTCTTATATATTTAGTAATAATTTATCAATTGCACTCATCTCTAAAAATATTGAAGGCATGTTTTGGGCATATATAATATAATTAAATAAGCTTTAATATATAATATTATATAAATACATATATTATATAAATATATATAAGAATATTAAAATTAATATTAATAAGAATATTAATTATATTTTTAAAAAACTTTTTTAACCAAATAAATAAATAATAATTATTTTTTTAATTTGTATATAATTATAAATAGCTTCAATTGCACATTCATTAGCTACCTAAAAGACTTGCCAAAATACACAGAATAAATTTCACCCTGAATTAAACCGAAACATGTGACGAATAATTGTAATTTAAATTATGTAAATCACAATTTGAAATTTTCTTTTATTTTCAATCACATTGCTTCACTGTGCCTTTGACACTTACACAAAACTCTTTTATTATCAGAGCTCATTGATCAAATGCCAGGGGCTTATGATAAAAAAAGAATGTATTCAGTAGCGAAAAAGTTACCAAAAATCAACTTTCAGCGAACCACAATTTTAGTTTAAAACAAGTTATTGCGACGTACAACATAACATTTAGTCAATTCAATTAGTTAGACACGCGCGTAGTTAAACGACAAGATCATGTACAACCCGGGCTATCAAGTGGATGTCATCGATCCCTACTATCCACCGCCAGTGGAGGTTGTCGAAGTCATCCAGCAACCAGCCTACACACAACCAGCCGTAGTCGTCACACAGCCCCAAACGATCTATGTGGAGGAGAACAATGGTCCAACAAGAGAGCAAATGGAATGCTGCCTGCTGCTTACCGCCTGCTGTATAGCGGAAGAGGGCGGCTGTGTAATATCATAACATGTCATTCCTTTTGAAAAGTGTCTAAGAATATTTAATGTGAATAAATTATAGTTGAAAAGTTAAGTGATTGGTTTTACTTTTGAAGAGCTGGTGCTTAAAGTGAGCGGTTAAATAATGGAGATAATAATGCAAATCTTGGCTAAAATATATTACTAACTAGCTGCCATGTAACTAAGTTGCTGCAGGAATATATTGTTATAAAGAGTATTTTTAATTGATACTATTATTGATGAATGGTAATCACATATTTTGAGACTGCATTAATAACAAAGTACTTAGAGCAAACTTATTTATTTACCCATATAAAAATACACATTTTTTAAATATAAAAAACCATATTCATTACATTATATAAATATTTATTAACTAGTCCGAAATAGGTTGAAGACATCAGAGTTACTTCTGAGATCACTTCACACATTAGTTCACTATTGTATCCAATGAGGCCGACGATCCTTTGTGTCAACTTGAATTAAAATTAACAAAGAATAATCCCTAGAAGACCAACATCAAGTTGCATTTTCTTTTGTTTATAAGCCAAGCACATTTCATTTAATATCACATTTTTATTAATATTATTATTATTATTATTATATATACATTGTAATTATATATTATTATATTATTATTATTATTATTATTATATTTTTTTTTTATTATTTCTTTCATGAGAAATGTTATTATTATTTAAAAAAAAACTAACAGCATGATTAGTTAATTTTTTAATAAATATAGCCAATCAAAATTTATTATTCTAATCAAAATATGTTAAAAAAAAATCTGCAATTATTTTAAACTCAATTTTCCATGTATATAAACACATTAACAATACTTCACTTAGCAACTCTAACCATATGTCTACTTAATTTTAGCAATACGTCGAAATAAGCTTAGTCTATGACTAATTTTTTATTGACTTGTCTCTCTATTTCGCCATATGCCTAATAACTATGCTTAAAATTGATGAAAAGCCAATGCATGTAGAGCCCGCTGAGTAACAGACTCCTGACGCCGCCAATTAGACAGATGCGCAATTGAAATTTGTGTCAGAGCCGCGTGCCAAGCTCTCAGCCATGACGTTTTGCGGCTAGAACATTAAAGCCCAACGCCCTGTGCGCCGTGTTATCAACAATAATTAAAGCCAAGTCGTGTACAGTCCTAGCCAGAGTGCGACATTATGTCCTTGTCTTTTTCTACTACTCCAGTTTCTGTTTCTCGACTTTTTTGTGGGGCTGTGGAAAATGTTATTTGAAAATTTTGTGCGTTGTCTTCGACATGGCCGCAAGTACATGGCGAAGGCAACAAGGAAGAGACGAGCTGAAACCAGGAGCATATCCAGGACAACTTCAACAGCTTGGCTAACAACGGAAACAGGCCAACAACAACAACAACAATGACGGCAACAACGGCAACAACTGGGTGCTATATGCCTTTTTAACTTGGTTTAATGAGTGCAGGGAAAAACATCAACAAGAAAAATGAAATAACTGTCATTGAAGACATAAAAAAGGGACGGGCGGGGTGGAACCCAACGTAAAGGGGCGTGGCGCTGCCATTGACGGCTGCTTGTCTTTGAGACAAGCCAAGGAGTGGGAGGCTGTGCTACTTAACTAGGAGCAAACGAGCTGCCAGACACGAAGGGTCTACACGCAGCAAGTGGGCGTGGCACGGCGCAATTATGCAGCAAATTAACGCTTTATATTTATTAAAAAGTCAGCTAACTGGAAAGGGGCGTTTCTTGTTGTTTGTTTCTTGTTTCTTATTTTTTTCTTTTGTATTTTTGGGGTTGTCTTTGTAGTGTCTAAAAATATGGAAAAAGCTGCCGAGCTGCCGAGCTGCAAGTGCACGAATTATTTGAGAGTGGCCAAAGTTATGGCTAGAAATATGAGCTCGCAGATCAATTGGGTCTGGGAGTGGCTAATTAAAGTCTATTATGATTGAAATTAATGAAATATTTATAAAGTATGTATAGTTAGTTAAATAGATAATATAATCGTACTGCTCTTTCTTTCCTTACTTATTAAATCCATTATTTTCAGACTACATCTAAATAAATATTATAAAATTATAACAAACTTATATATATGATAATTAAAATTGCAATGAAAATTAAAGTTGTAATAAAAAAAAATAATAATAAAAATACTTTGAATTTTGTATGCATCTTCAGCCACTCCGACAAAAGTGTCGCATAGCCTTTGCTGCTTACCGAATACCTGCTCTAGCTTAGGCTGCCTCCAGCCTTGCAATCCTCTTTAAGCTTCAAGGTGTAACGCTTCTATATGCTCCAACTGAGGATTGTCATCAGTGCTTCAGCGTCGAGCTGCGAGTGAAGCGCTAAAAACTTTTCCAAGCATCTTTAACTTCTCACATTTGCTCCATTATAGACTCTACTTCAACTTCACCCTAGACAAAGGTAATGATAATGATAATAACTATATTAATATTATGTATTAATAATATTAATAACAATAATAATTACTGTTACAACAATGATATCGATTTCGATTAAAAGTGAATTTGTTAAACTTTTTCATTTTCATTCGACTTGAATTTGATTTTAATAGAATATTTAAGATGCATTACCTACTTAGCCTCTAGGAAAATCAATTAATTTATGCCCACCATCAGAGCTTAATATTATTTTGCTACATACGCACTTTCTTTACCCCAGAGTGCAACTCACGCGAATACATTTGGGTCACACAGCAGCCCTCAAGTGGGAAATAGATGTGTATATAAAAAGAAAACATCTAATCATGCGCTACAAGTTGAAACTAATGCATAATTCGTGTTCTCCGCTTAACAAAGGCACGTCAATGGTTAGCGCCAAGAAGTCAGCCAGAAATGCTACCCCTGCTAAATAGAAGACGCTTAGGGGTGGCTACACATAGCACATAGCAGAGCTGCGACTCATGGTTGGGCCATTGTGCTTGTTGCATTTCCTGCAAGTAATTTCGTTATGAGTTTTTACTGTAAGGGCTGTAATCCTTATAAATGAAGCAGCAAATTTGACGCCAATGCAGCAGCAACAGTAGCAGCAGCATCAAACGGGATTGTATTGTAGTTTATATAGTTACATTCAGGGACTTAATGCATTTGTCTAGAATGGGGAAACGAATAGAGGGTGGTTAAGACACGTTAATATCTTATGTTCTTGTACTGGGCTTCTATGATATTTTCGCTCATTTGTCAGGATTTGGAACCCCCAACGAATATTGCAATTGTATTTGTTGGTTTTGCGAGCAATGATGATTTATTTGCCACGCACGTGAAAGATTTGTACATCATCGCATTCATGGCTGGGCGGTTTGTTTGGCTCGGGCCTCATTAACTTTTGCTTAGTCCAGACTCATTAAAAATAAATCCGTCATGGCAGGCGATTTTAATAAGGCCATGTTAAGGCTATCAATGTCCAAGTAGTTGCTCAGAACGCAGCTTGTTAACGTCAGCCAAGAGTCTGAAAGCCGTTTTGCCGCCCATAAAGGGTAGGCTAATCGTCTTAAGAGGAGATATATATATAGTATATAGCATTGGAGTAATTAAAAAGTGATTTACACACGGTTGGCTAGCGATTTTCTCGAATAGAAGTTAATTATTGATTTACAAACCAATTAAGAAGAACTTTTAAAGCATACTTTCTGGCGCAAAAAAACAGAAGAGAAAATTATATATAATCTAGAGATTTAAATAAATGTTTAGAAGGGCTAAAAGTTGTCAAGAAATATAAAATATTTAATAGAGCATAAATAAAATATCCAAAAATATTATGAGTCCAAGTCTAAGCGAGTTCTTAATAAATAAATGATTCAATAAATATTTATGTATATATTTTTATTTTTTATTTATTATTTACATTCATATGCATCTTACAAATTATTTATATATTTTTTTTAATTTTGCTCAAATTTTTAATATTTATATTCTTTTGTAAGAAATATTAAGCAAAGAAATTGTTTAAAAATACTGAGCGTATATAAACTGGATATATATTTCTTTTATTTACCCTATTTTTGAGTGCAATTCACACTTTTAGTCATGAAGAGCAAACATTTTTGAATAGCCTGAATGTCACCATTAAAACGCTCAACCCAGTTACATTTAGCATTCTCTTTGTGGCCTACCTTTGTCCACCTTTGCCCACACGTTGGCTGGCGTGACTACAGTGCTCTCTCGCTAAGTACCGTTCGACGGGGCCTAGGCAGGGCGTCCAAGTTGCATGTGCCTTTTGTTTTCTGTCAAGTGCAAAATGTGCAATGCATAAGACAAAGCAACCGCACACCGAGCAGTTAGCCCGACCCCTCAGCCCTCGGCTGCTGCAGCTTTTGTGTCAGTTGCAACAACAGCAACAACTTTTGTGTGACACATTTGGCAATGCGTTTTTAAACTGCAAAATACAAAAACGAAATGTGGCAGCCACAAAAAAAATTCAACAACAGCAATGAACAAAGTCAGTTGCAAGTAGGGGAAAAGTTTTTAGCATTTTTTCGCTTTTGCCTCGGCACTGAATTGCACTTAAAGTCAGCGCCAGTTAAAAACTTTGAAGCGAACGACTACAAGGAAACTAAAAAGAAGAAGAAAAAATATAAAAACTATAGAAAAAACCAAAAAAAAAAAAAATAAATGCATTGCTTTAATGCAGCTGCAAATACCCTTCAAAATAAATTTAAAAAATATTCAAAACTGATGAGGGACTTCAGAAACTTTTAAATAGGCAAATCTTGAGTCAATGATAAAGATATAAATATTATGATTGATAAATAGAAACAATACTAAAAACATTTTAAATGTTATTTCTTTTATTTAGAACTAAGCTCTCTTTTAACACTGAAATAAAATTTAAGAAATTTGGACCCAGTAATATCTTTAGCCAATTGCTATTAAGGCCAACTGAATACTCTCTATATGATTATTATAGACATTAATTAATAATATTAATGGACGTTTGTTGATGAAAGCACTACAATTTCTGTAATGATATATTAACAATACAGTTACTAATAAGAATCACTCACAAAACTCTTAAGCTTATATTATAAGACAATATTTATCTAGTAATGTCAGGCCCACAACAAACTAAGCATACCCTTGCCTAGTGTATTAGGGAGAAAAAAGGAATAAAAAACAAAAATAAAGAGAACCGCATTGCATAGAGTGGCAGAGAAACAATTGAAAACTTTATTGCTTTTGGCTTTTTCACTTTTGTTCGCAAGTATGTTGCACACGAGGCGCGTTGACAAAACGACAACGAAAACCAGAAGGCGAACAAAAAGCTGGCGAAAAGAAGGCAAGAAGAAAGTTTTGCACTTTTATTAATTTTTAGAAGTCAGCGGGAGGGACCATATATATATATGTATATATACCCATACATAAGTATGGAAAAGATGGCCAAAAGGACAAGGAGTCCTTGACTACAACGGCAACAACAACATGGGCAACAACTCTCGGCAGCTGTGTGGTCAGTTGGTCAGCTGAGGGGTTGCCCACTAATTGGGCTTGTGAAAATATTTGCTACGCTTATGAAAACAGTTGGCCGCATGCCACATGACCCTTGACTAAAATGACACACAAAATGACACACACACAATCACATGTACATGCATGCATACATACAAACATATAAAGAAGCAGTGTAAGAGAAACATATACATAATTATAGGCCCCGTCTATGGGCAAAGGATTTCATGAATTAGTTCTTCACAATTCCACACACACACGATCCACAAGCAGCCTATGCCTGGTTAAGTAAGAAAGACACTAATTATTACTTTCATGCTCACAACAGCTGAAATGCATGAGTCTAGCGTATTGCGATCAGAAGCATTAGTGAATACGAAGGCAAGCAGTGCATTCATCTTCCACACGATCCACATGTACAGCACACTATGTGTCAGCGCTCTCTATCGGCGAAATTAACAGCTAAGTAAATGAGTATAATTGTGTTGGATATTATTCTTATGCACAATTGATCAGAGCAAGGCACTGTAACGGAATCCAAAGTTTGAGCGTTTTCTATCTCTCTCTTTCTCTCCCTTTCATGGAGAAATGCATAAAAGCTACAATTGTGGGGAACCCACAATAAATTACTTTTCTTCTCGCTTACACTTCTTTGGCTTACTCAGTTCATAAAGCTCCATCGTGTAAACGCAACTGCAACTATATTAGTGCTAACCATACGCAGCCATTCACAAACACACACACACACTAAGTCAGTAGTCGACCCAGTCACATTCGCCATCATAAACACGCGCCGGGGCTAACCACAGTTGCCACCTCCCCTCGGCGCCCTCTTAGTCACACAGCTGCCCAACCAGTTGTTCGGTCCAACCGCCTTGACTATTCCCCACCAATTTTTGTCAACTGAACTAATTAATTAATTGTGGGGCGGCCACCGTAGCCGTCGTCTGGGCCGCCCACACGATAGCAAACGGTCAAGCGTAGCACGTTCCCCTTCCCCATCCTTGCGCCTTTTAGCCACCCACTTGCTAACTGACCAGCAACTAATTTTTATATTTATGAGGCCGGGACATTGGCCTACTGCGTCATAAACTGTAGAGTTTTGCCTAGCCACAGGGTAGTTGACTTTGTACACATGTGTATGCTGGGTGTGTGTGTGTGTGTATGTGTGTATACGCGCATGGTCCGCCAGAGCATTCGATCCTTGCCGCAGACTCCAAATTTTTAGTATCTTTGTGTGAATTCATGCGTTTAAGCTGAAATTCCTCCTTTTTGCTGCCATTGCAGACAACCACATTAGGGCATCTGTTCAGAGCGGGGGCAGATTGTAGTGTGGGCGTGGCCGCTGCTTAATTTTCATGTCGCGTTGCAAGTTTCGTACAAGTATTTATGGCATATAAATGAAATGTGCCCTAAGTTAAGATTTGACAACATGTCTCGTCATGTTTGCTAATGAAGGAGTTCGATTTGGTTTTAAATGGATAATTGGATGGGGCTTTACTCAAGGGGTAGCAAACAGGCAAGACGACCATATTGGAGTCCAATAAGAAAACATTTCAAGTGGAAGAATATTCGAGGAATTTTTTGCTGGGGCAACTTGGGCCAAAACATTATGTATAAGAGAAGAAAGAAATTTTAATATATCGAAATTCTTTAATTAATTTTATTACAATTTTTAAAATTTATGAAAAAAAGAAAAATAAAAATATATTTTTCATATAAAAATATTTTCAAAAATTATTTTATTTTTATTTAAAAATAAAATATTTTCTTTTGTTTTTATTTTATTTTTCTTTTGTTTTTATTTTATTTTTAAATAAAAACAAAAGTATTTAAAAAAAATATTTTTTGATCATTTTTAACAATATTCTTAAAATATTTTAAGAGAATTTTATAAATTTAAAAGTTCTTGATTTTTCAAAATATGTTTAATAACACCTCGGAAATTTTAATTTACACTAAAACATATTCAATTTAATTACCCGCAAGTTAAAAGATTTAACGAGTTCGGTCAAAACAAATCCCAAAACAATTGTCGATTGATAACAAAAGTAGAATGACAACAATGCAAATTGTTGAACAATCAGGAAACATCAACTGACTAATTGACTCAAATGTTGATTAAATCAATTGAAAATCATGTATAAATTATGTATAAATCACAAGTCCTTAGAGAGAGGCTGGGCCCATTGCACAATTTAATGCATTCATTTGGCCAAATGTCATTTGGCTCAAACCCCAAGATGCGCAAAGAAAATGTGAGCGAAACGCACGTCTTGTATATTTATATACCCTGTACTTGAACAGGGTGTGAGTGGGGTATAACTAAGTGTCAATGCTGTTTGCATACTATAAATATATATATATAAATATTATACTTATTATCTCTTTTGGAAAAGTAGCTGAAATGCTAATTTATTTATTTTTTATAAATGTTGACCAAAAAACAAAACTTGATAGGTGGGCTCTTATTTGGAAGACTACAGTAATTTTAAAAGTTTGAAGTACTATCTATAAAAGTATAGCTACCCATATCATTTAAATCTTAGTTTCAGTCTTATTAATGAAATATATCTTATTCACTTACTAATCTTAATTTTAACATTTTTAATTGTATTTTTGACTCATTAGCCATGTTTTTTATTATCAAATTGAACTCATTGATCTCGAGAAGTATATTCGCTAGAGTCCAAAAATTTGGTATATAGAATCTATAACAGCATACATATGAAAAAATAAGATTTTTAGTTTCCAAGTAAGACTTCAGTCTACTATATCTTTAATAAAACTTGTCATATTACAGCACATCTTCGAGTCGGTCTCTTCGCATTCTTCTATCAATTTTAATATTTTATTTTATGTGATATCCGATGCGACAGCAATTTTAATGCATATTTAATGCAATTTTTAAGAGCCAACGCATTATATGGAGTTATTTGGGCTTTTACGGCAAATATAAACATAGAAAACAGAATGAAAATTCGCATGCGACAAGAATTTCAAATGAAACCCGAACAAAAAAGAAAACAATTTTCATACAAATTGCCAAAATGTTTGCGAAAATCCAAATTGTTTCAGCGTATTGTTTTGATGAGCTTTCTTTTCCTTTCTTTTTTTTGGAATATATTTTTTTTTGGGTTTTTGGTTTTCGGTTTCAGTCGATAATAAAGTTCCATAAATTGTGCGGCGCCTGCAAATATGCAACGGAAATTGAGAAAGCCACACGACAACAATATCAAGTAAAAGCAACCCCCACGCAGGACGCAAGACGCAGGACGCAGGAGCTCCCGCACTCTCGTGCTGATGCTTTTTTATAGGCTGCCTGGGGAGTGCTTGGGCGTGTGTCGCTTATCCTGCGGCTAAGCTGGCAGAGCTGGAGTTGGGGCGTGCTCTACTCGCTTGTCAATGCATTTCGTCTTTTTGATAATATCAAAAACTCATTTGCCTGGGCCACTTGGCCGGGTATATCACTCCGATTTAGTAGTTAGCTGGCTGGCTGCTGCTGCTGCTGCTTGCAGCCGATGATTTATTATCTGGCCCCCGCCCCGTGCCGCCATTCATGCGTCATCAACTTGTGCATAAACAAGACGCAAGGACCATTAGGCAAACGTTGCAGCAGCCCCAAGCTGTTGCAGCCACATTTCGAGCGCATAAAAAACATTTTAAATGAATTAAGCTTTGCTCATTTCCTAAACAATTTAACAATTTAACAATTATGCGCGCAAAATATTAATTAAAAGCCACTCGCCAAAAAGCCAAATGTAGCTGAATCTGCATGCAGCCGAGAGGAGCTGCGTATCTCACGGATGCGTGACCACCAAATAAACGCGCTTAACATAAATCTACAAAAACCATAAACAAAAAATGCGAAAAAAAATTACATTTAGTTGTTTTAGTTGCAGTTGAATGGAAAAATGTGCGGTCGCTCGGAAAATTAATTGTAATGCATTTAAAGTGCAATTGTTAAATTATTCGCTTTTCAGCCACAACTACAACAAGAACAACAACGAAAAGAACTCCATAAAATTTAACAAATTGCAAAACATTTTCCACATAACATATGTGCACAGAACAATGAATAAAAAAATAGTGAAGCACTTCGAGTGGGGGCGTGGCGAGTGTATGAAACATTAGTCAACAAGTTTAGGGAGCTAGGTCGAAGCTAGTCGCAGGCTAGATACGCTTACAGATTAGAGGAATTTGACGAAAAAAGTTCTCCTTAAAGAAATCTTCTAGAAGAAGTTCAAGAAGATTTTATATAATTTATTTATTTTATTCTTAAAGAAATCTTCTAAAACTTAAGCTTAATAGAGTTATGTAGATAGAGGCTGGCCGCAGGTTAAATCATATAGTAGATAAAAAAAATTTCTGTAATGGAATCTTCCCATAATGAAACCATAAAGAGAAAAGAGAAGAAGTGAAGGGAGGGGAAGAAAAAGTTAAGCCGAATTTACTCGCATACTTGAGACGCTTACAGTTTAGAGACAATTGAGGGGAAAATGTCACTGTAATGAAATCGTCTAGAGGATGTTGAAGAAATTGTATATAAAAACATGTCCTTAAAGAATCCTTAAGAGTCCATTATAGAGTCTATAACATAATATTTATCGAAAACTGTTCATACATTTTACACTGATCTTAAGTTAGAATCTCAAAAAACATAAGAGTTTATCAAAATAACTTTTCATAATTATTTATTCATTAGGAAAAACTTGAATGCTTCTTAATTTCTTAACTTTTTATATAATTTTATAAAATCTTTATCAAAGTCTATGACTTGGGCTATTTCTAATGTACCCCTCATACGCTATAAAATGAACATTGAAACAAAATAATAATATAATGCAAATAAAAAGCTATTCAAATGAAAATTACATGCTAATATTTCAGAAACAGAAATACCATTTAATAAATACTAATTAAAAGCTATCAACTATATTTGGTAACATTTGTCTGCTAGAGAGATTGGGAGCTGATGGGGCGAGAAATGTTTCCCCACTGAGGTTTTGCCTTATCAATAAATCAAAAGTTTATAGTTTGGAATGATTCATTTGATATGAACTTCATAGCTCTAGAGATAAAAATATGACTCACGGAGTGCAAGCCCAATTGCTTACGAATAAATATTGTTATATAGGCTAATGGGGCGTATGAGTAATTGGCCTTTGACATTTAGTCCAACTTGAGATACAAAGTATAGAAGAGCTATAACAACTAAGCTTTCCGCTTTGTACCTCTATAAATAACAATTATTTTGGCATTCTTATTGAGGGTGGTATGAATTAAACATAAATCTAAACGAAAAAGTAAAATCTTAAAAGGAAAACTTAATTTAATATAATTGAAATGAATAAACATTCTTTTTGATGGCACTGTAATTGCTGAGACTTTCCTGCAAATATTCTATATAAATTAAATTAATTTCGTAAAAGATAGCATGCAAAAGTTATAATACGGCCATAATACGATACGATTGAGCTGATAAAGACGTCATTGAAGGAGGAGCTAAGCAAGACAGAAAAATTATTTTTGACAATGCTTCGTGAATGGTGCAAGTATAACATAAGCTATATTATCTAATGGAGTTTACTTTGAAGAATATAAAATAGATATAACAAATTAAATAATTTTTTTAAAAACTTTTAGAGGTTATGGAAAAATTAAATGTTTAAATATTTGTCAAAGAAAAATGGCTGACCAAAATTAACTAAACATATAACTTCTTGGGAAAGCAGCTTGCAAATACTTTTTAAACAGACCTCGCATGTCAAGCAGGGTTCTGGTTTCTCGTTGGAATACAAAAAAGAAGATAATAAATATATATAATAATATATCCATATATCCATATCTATTGATATACCTAGGCATAAATATATTGATTTAAACTCAATTTTTTACAAAAACTAATTATTTTTATTACTTATAAATAATAGAAATACAATATTTGTTTTACAAAATAATACTTCAGTTGCGCTTTTCCATCTTCATTTCTTAATTTTCACTCTTTAGTTTTACAAATTTTACAACTCAATTTGTGTTTAAGATAAAAATAGTTGTGGGACAATTTTTGTGCGAGTTTTGATATAAATGACAAGAGCTTAAAAAACATGACTAGATGATAAGATGATAAATGATATAGTATGTATATATATAATATATTTTATTGACTAATGCATTTCGTACTGATCGGTAAGCGTTTGTCGGTTGCAGCCAATGTGCTCTGTGTAAGCGAAGCGTTTTGCATTTTTGGCTTGGTGCAATTTTGTTTTTTTTTTATTTCCTTATTCGTTTTCCATTTTTTGTTTGGCTACAAAAATACTTTTTATACAATACTTGAGGCTCAAAGGCGCTTAACTGTAAACTATGTACTTCTCGTAGTTATATATATATACATATATATGTATAAAAAGTGTCTATACACATCTATAGTCACATAGATATATATGTATATATATATATATAGGTGTAAGTGTATGTGTGTATGTGTCTGTGTGTGTCTCTATCTATAGGTTGTATATATTGTATATGTATATATGCATGTATAAATAGAATTTGGTTAATCTCAATAATTAGGCCACTATAAAAAAGCATTCGCCTTCACCAGCGATTGACGTAGAACTGATTAATGCCCATTACGTGCTTCTCCTCATGGTACTTCTGCAGGATATGTGTGATAACGGAGGTTGTGTCATTATCGCCGCGCCAGACGCGTATCGCATTCTCGTTTTCCAGTATGGCCAAAAAGGCTAAATGAGAGAAGAAAATGATATAAGATAGAATGAGATCCGACTAAGATATACCTTGAAACTCGAGCCGTACAAAATCGTATTAAATGCGTATTTTCTTTTCGAAAATCTACTAGCTCTAAAACATAACATATGCCCGACTATCGGATATATTATTTTCTATCAGCTCCATGTAATACAAACAAGATGCAAGAGCGACGAATGCCGCCTGGTCTGTTTCTTATACATTTAAAGACTGCATAAAAATACTATCTAGCTGATTAATGCAAATACTTGTACTATATATACTATATTGCATACATATTTATACTACCAATAATCCTCTATGCTATTCATAGATAGTTTCATTTACAATCATTTCTACATTTGGTATAGATTTCATATATATCACAACATACACCTGCTGTCTATAGCTATCTCTAATTTCTATACTATATTAGTAATACATACATTATCTATTTATCAATAGATTACCTATATAGCCGTATATAAACCTATTCTCTATACTATTGAGCTCTATGCAAACATATATCTCTAAATACACATACCCAAAAAGGTTTTTGGATTGCTGAGCGTCAATTGGACCTGCGGCATTTCAAGTATTACTTTAAGTATTGGAGAATCGGGAGCCAGACCCTCTCGCAGCTCAATGACACTGCCCGAGCGGTTTTCGCACAGCCAGTCACAGGCGGAGGCCTTATTATTGCCCGTCTTCTTAAGCGCCGCCACGACTGCATTATATTCAAAGCCCATGTCTGTCAAGGATTCTACAATCTCCTCATTTGGCGGCGTATCGCGGTGGCTATAAATGCGCACAATTTGCAAAAGGGCAGCCGTGTTCTCAATCGTCTCCTAAAAGAGAGAGGGAAGTATAAGTGTATATATGGTATAAATTTACATAGTCTAAAGGGTTACATTATCGGTAACAATAGTTGAGGGCGATATGGAGGAGACGCTGTGCTGCATATTCATAGGCATCAGCGGCGACGGTGAGCCATCCTCCTCTCTTTGATTCTGTATGAGCCACTCCAAAGTTGTTGAATAGATGCCATTATTTGAGCGCAAAGCCTGGTCAGAAACCTCTCGGGTGAAGCCCATATCAATGAGGCACTGCAGCGTATCCGCCTGATGATTGCGACGATTGACCAAACGTTGCTTTAGCATGCTGATTAAGCGAGGTGCAAATGGCCCAGCGCCAATTATAGCAGCCGAAGCCTGGGCGAGAGAGATGAGTACCTTGCGTACATCATATTGGATCTATAACAAGATTATGTATAGAGATTTATCCACAAAAGATTCTGCTGTCCACTTACATTCGACTGCTGAAAGATCTCATTGATATCGATGATTGGCAGCGCGTTAGTATTGGAGTGCACAAAGCGTGTTGCACTCTCTAGCAGCGCCTCATTTGGTCCTGGCACTTCACGAGTTCGTGTCACCGTTTGTGGCAAAGTGTTTCGCCTGGGTGACAAGATGAACGTCTCATTGTCGCGCACATGAAGCTGTGCAAGTGTTTGGGTTTCGTTCAATTCCCCTCCCCAGTATTCCGCTTTATAGAGACGATAACGTGGATTCAAATGTCGGACATCGGGCGCAAATAACTGTATCGACTCAGGATCATCGCTCAACTCCAAGATAACTTCACTTTTAAGATCATTCAGGCGCTTGTTGATGTCAGTTTTAAAGATGAGGACACGGGAACTAGGACAGATAACACGCACCGTTATTGTTGCGCCAGCTTTGCCCACATCCTGATCATCAGCAATCGCCGATGAAGCTGACGCGAGCCTAGCATGATTTTTCCTATAAAAAGAGAAAACACATTCAAGCAATAGGTTATCAACTATGGTGCACTGCATCGCACTGACCTGAGAAACAAACTTCGCAATTTTTGCATAGTTTGTTTTATGGTGTTATTTTTTTGTTTGTGGGTTCCAACGGAGAATTTGGATGAAACAAAATTAAAAAAAATAAGAATTATTAGTTCACAGCAAACGTTTATTTACTTGGCAACTTACGCATTCGCCTGCTGCTCCGCATGCCTTGCCTTCTGCTCCTGCTGCAGCTGCAACTCCAATTGAATTCGCCGCCTGCGCGCCGGCGAGGGAGTGCGCAAAACGCAAATGCCGCCGCCGACTGCGACGCCAACGTCAACGACATCCGTTTGCGTCTCCATCTCCGTCGTCTGCACCTGACTGCTGCGCAGGCTAAGGCTGCTGCTGCCTGCATCACTGTTGCTCCCGCTGGCGCTGGTGCTGCCTCTGCTGCTGATGGCAGTACGTCGACTGGAATCGGAATTTGTTTCGGTTTCGGTTGCGTTGCCGCGTTGTTTGTTGCGTGCTAACCACTTGGCGCGCTTCTCATTGAACTTTTCGCGCATCCAGGGTATCATATTGTGGCTGCCATCAAGTCCGTTTTAGGTGCTTTTATATTACATTTTGTTTCAATTTTTTTTCAGCAGCGTTTTTTCCAATTCACTCAAAATACAAATAAACTGCACAGCTGTTTGTCAGCGTTGCCACATTAGTTGATTAGTTGTGGGCCGCATTCATTTTGAATTGTGGTCAATGTTACGTTCCACATAAAATTAAACTGAACAACCAGCATTTTTAAGCAGTTGTATTTATTAGTTTGCTAATTCTTTTAAAAATCCACTTTAAAATGTATTAGTTACTCCATTAAGAAAAAAACAATATCATAAATTCAAATATGTCTGATTCATACGATTTGTTCTGCGTCTACGTCTTCACGTGATTGGCCAGCGATATAAAACGGCAAAGCAACTCTGCTTCTTTTTTGGCTTCTCTTTTATTATCTACACACTCACACACACACGCGTATCGGTCGTTGCGGTTCTTGGCATATTAATTTGTAGAACGCGCAAATCAAATTGTAAAACGGAAACCGAAAATGAATACACACTAGGAAAAGTAAAGAAAAAAAAACAACACTACGCAATTTCATCAATGCAGTGCGCGCGTCCATCATATGGTATATTAATAATTAAATGAAAACGGATTTTTGTTGTGCATGGCGTGCGTCAGTCAGCAACCGAGTCACTCAGTCACGTAGCATACAAAAAAAAAAAAACAGAAGCAGGCCAACAGAAAAAGAAAAAGTTACATGTGGGTATAGAAGCGAATATGATATGAAAGAGATGAGAGCATGAAGAAGACAACGCGCGACGAGTAAAACACATTCAAAGCGCGACACAAATAACAAATACAATCTGAGCAACAAAAAAGAGAAAAAGTGCTTCAAAAAAAAGCCGGAACGACACAAATGAATGGACCTCAACACTCGTACGCTGCCAAGCTGCATACATACATACATGTGCACACATATTCATACAAAACATACGCATACACTTGAAACACCACCACCACAAGCACAACATACACATAACGTAGCTTCAACATCTAAACCCAACTGTAAAACAACAAAAAGCGCAGGTAAGTAGGTAATAAACAGAAGAAGTAACTAAACGAACGGTACCTAAAAGTTCCTTACGAAGAACAAATTGTTTGTGTATACGAAAGTTGTGCCTGCATCTATTGTGTGTGCGTGCATGTATATATATGCGAGACATTTTTTTCTGCTGCCATTAAACCAGTGAATGTGCGTGTGTGTGGGTGTCTCTCTATCTCTCTTGATATGTGATTCCGTTTTGATTTGCTTTTACTGTTGCTTTTTGTTTATGTTTGTAATATGTCGACAATTAGCTTGCACTTTTGTTTAAATACAAATACAAAAAAAAAACTTGACATCTACGCATTTGTTTATGTGAGCAAGCAGAACAGAAACGAATAAGAGAAAAGCTCTCACTCGCGCGTTCTTGAGTGTGGCCAGTTCTGCCAAACGGTGTTGCTGCATTCAGCTTGTTTTTCGTTCCGCTGAGATCAGCTTATTTTGCCCTCGTGTTTCGTTTATTCAACACACTATTTTTTAAATAAAACTAAAGTTAGCTTATTATATGACTGTCATAGAATTCTGTGTATTGAATTCAATCCCATGAGCATTTCAAAATAAGTAATTTAATTTTTAGCTGTTTATCCAGCTATGTTTTCATAGTTTGCTAGCTTTTTTTTAGTCTTTTCAAAAAGTGCATCACTAACAGTATTTACTTGTTCTAGGAACACTCATTTTTTGTTTGTTTATATCGTTTTTGTTAGCTTCTAATAACTTATCTCTGTTAAAAAAAAAAAAACAAACAATTCCATTGCGACAAAGAAATATTTATGAATCCCATGTTAAAATCTGCCGGAAGCTTTCATCTAAATAATATATGATTTAATTTTTGGAATTTTTGAATTTTAATGTATATTATTAAAATCAATTTAAAAAATAAAAATAATTGCATTAACCTATTATTACTTTTGAAGCATTCAACTTTTTATTTAATTTAAAGATTTTTAACCATTTTATAATATATTTTTACAAATATCTAATTTGCAGCATTTTAATATTGCGCTAACGGGCAAGAAATATAATTCCATTTATTGCTAACGGAGCAACAGCAACCGACACGTCAACAACAACAATTGCAACATCAACTTAATTATTAAGTTAATCAAAAAAACCAGCTAAATTATAAGACTAGTTAGGTGAGTACACCATAATCCTCACTAGATTAGCCTAATTACATTTGAAATATCTTGCAGTAATTAAATATATATATATATATACATAAGCAACACCATGTGGAATTCCGAACCAACACAACGTCAGCAGCAGCAGCAACAACAACACAATGGAAATTCTACCTCGGGCAGCGGCCAGCCTGCCAAACAATTGGGCATTACATCAGCGATTAGCCTGGCCGAGCCGCGTGCTGAGGATTTACAAAGGACCGAAGAGCTAAGCAAATCCTTGGAGCCGTACAATGTCTTCGAGAGCCAGGACGAACTGAATCATCGTATGGAAATCTTAGCGAAATTAAATACGTTGGTCAAACAATGGGTGAAGGATATATCCGTTAGCAAAAATATGCCCGAAGCTGCAGCCGAGAAGTTGGGCGGCAAAATTTACACCTTTGGTTCATATAGATTGGGTGTGCATCATAAAGGGGCGGATATTGATGCTTTGTGCGTGGCACCACGAAATATCGAACGTACAGATTATTTTCAGAGTTTCTTCGAGATCCTGAAGAAACAACCAGAGGTCACGGAATGTCGCTCTGTCGAGGAGGCATTTGTGCCTGTAATAAAAATGAATTTTGATGGCATTGAAATTGATTTGCTATTCGCACGACTTTCCCTGAAGGAGATACCAGATGACTTTGATTTACGCGACGATAATCTGTTGAAGAACTTGGATCCACGTTCGGTGCGCAGCTTGAATGGTTGTCGTGTAACTGATGAAATACTTGCCCTAGTGCCCAACATTGAAAACTTTCGCCTAGCATTACGCGCTATCAAATTGTGGGCAAAGAGTGAGAGCAACTTAAGCATGAATTGTTTAAACAAATAGCTTATATATTTTTTTTTGTTTGTTTGTAGAGCATGGCATCTATTCGAATTCGCTGGGCTATTTTGGAGGTGTCACCTGGGCAATGTTAGTGGCACGCACATGTCAGTTGTATCCAAATGCAGCTGCTGCAACGCTGGTGCACAAATTCTTTTTGGTATTTTCACGCTGGAAGTGGCCCAATCCTGTTTTGCTAAAACATCTAGATAATGTTAATCTACGATTTCAGGTATATAGCAAAAATAAATTTCTAATTATCTCAAATATAACATATATTATTAATCGTATAAATCTATTTGTTTAGGTCTGGGATCCGCGGGTCAATGCCTCGGATCGTTATCATTTAATGCCAATTATAACGCCCGCTTATCCACAACAAAACTCCACATTCAATGTATCGGAGTCTACTAAGAAGGTCATATTGACCGAATTTAATCGCGGCATGAGCATTACGGATGAGATAATGCTTGGCCGAGTTGGCTGGGATCGCCTGTTCGAGGCACCCAGTTTCTTTTACAGATATCGTCATTTTATTGTTCTGCTCGTCAACTCTCAGACAGCCGACGATCATTTGGAATGGTGTGGTCTAGTTGAGTCAAAAGTCCGCCTGCTAATTGGCAATTTGGAAAGGATTCCACATATTGTCTTGGCTCATGTGAATCCCAAATGTTTCGAGCTGAAAAAGGGCGCCGCTAGTGCTAATAATTCGCAAAACAACAGTGGCAATGAGGAGGAATTAAAGCAGCAACAGCAGCCGGCACAATCAGCCATAACTACAGCGCCCTATTGTTCGCTCTGGTTTATTGGGCTAGAGTTTGAGCGCTCGGAGAACCTCAACATTGACCTCACCGAGAGCATACAAAACTTCACCGAGCACGTGAATATGCATGGCGTAAGTAGGAGATCGTAAAGAGATTATCTATGTTGTTAATCATAAATCCAATTGCAGGTAAACATAAAGATGTTGAAGGAGGGCATGTCCATTATAGCGCGCCATGTAAAACGCAAACAGCTGTCGGTCTACCTGGATGCCGATTTTCTTAAACGGGAACGCAAATCCATGGAAAATCACAATAATTTCAATAACACGATGATGGCCAAACGCAAGCGTCTCTCGTCAGAGCTGGCGCAGTCGCAAGAGACGCTGCCACCTGCAAATCCACGGGGACGCGACAGCGGCAATAAGGTGCAAAGATTAAGTGAATCGGTAAATAGCTTTATATATGGCTATTGCTATATATAAATGTATATTAAATGGAATTTTTTACAATTTTTCAATAGTTGGCTGAGGACAATTCGAATGCCTCCAGTGAATTGGGCGGCTTAACGCCCACGACGCCCACAGCAGCGCAAATGAGTGCACCCAATTTCAAGGCAGCCGCTAAGAATGGCTCCGATAGCAGCTGCTTGGACAGCACAACAGAGCAGGCAGCTAATGGCAATAGCAGCAGCAGCAGCAACAACAATAATAACAGCAGCAGCGCAACGACAGCTGAAGTGGCCTGCTCGTGACAACCGCCGATGCCACAAGCACATCAGCAGCAACAGCAACATATACAGCAGCAACAGCAACAACCATTGCAGCATCATCATCATAAATTTCGCAAAAACAACAATGCGGCCGCGGCGGCTGCTTCCAATAGCATTTTTAATCAGCGTTCTATACTGCATGCGGCTTCGAGTCTTACGGCTGCTCTAAGCATAACCGGACACAAGCGCAAGCAGCCAGCAGCAGCAACAACAACATCAGCATCAGCAGCTTGTGGAGCAACCAGTGTTGGCAATAAAAACGGCGGCAACAACACAAACTACAGTTACTTTATAGATGACGATGATGACAACAACCAACAGCAACCACCTATGCAAAAACCACAAAACAAGCAACACCCACATCAACAACAGCAACAATCAGCTGCTGCCAGAGCCTTGCCAGATGCAGCAGCAACAACAACAGCAACAGCAACTGCAGCAGCTGCCGCAACTGCGGCATCGACAATTTCTTGTAAGTTATTGAATATTGACTATCTATCTCCTTTTTCCTATCCCCATCGAGTTATACGTATTTTATTCAAAACTGTTTTATTTTAATGTGCATATAGCTGAGCATAAACAATAATGTTGGTTCTCAAATGTTGGCTTATAAAACTGTACTTTACTGGACTTTAAAAGATTAAATCTATATCTCACTAAAATATATATCTCAAAAGAAATTTCTTACAAACTATGTTTAAGAACAATTTCTTGAACTGAATCTTATAACTTATATAACGATTTGATTTTAAAAATAAAAATTTAATTTAAAACAATAAAATATATTTTTAATTATGTATTTCAAAAGAAAATCGTAAAATCATAAAAATAATTAATTTATAAACATTGAAATATGTTTTAAAAGAGAATTACAAATTTTATGTATTAAATTTAAAGAAATTTCTAAATTTATGATTTATAAATATAATTTATAAAGTATTTCAAATAACTTTTGGCGTTAAAAGTTGAGTGACAATAATTATTATAAATTAATATATTAATTTAAAAAAGACTTAAAAAAATAAATTTAAATTATAAAATATTTTGGAAAATGAAAGTTTTTTATAATTGTAATATTTAAAATTATAAAATATTTAGTTACTTTTTTAATTCTTAAGTTTTTTTGGACAAATTTTTAATAAATATGTGAAATTTGTGTTCTTAGTATTAAAATAAATATGTATTATTTGATATTCGTTAAATATACTTAACTCTTAGTACATATTGCTTTAAGCTTAAGAAAACTTTACTTTTCAATTAAAACTGACTAATTTGTAACTTTTCTATTTACAGTGTAAAAAGCTAATACATGTACCATTAAGGCTTAGTTTTTCATAGTTAACCCATTGATTTCCTTTTGGCATTTTGATGCCAACAAACATAATGGAAGCCCATATATTTTATACAAAACGGTGAGTTTTTAAGCAGACGAACTGGACGAAGAAACTCTAAATAATAATATATTTCTTTTATTTATTTTCTAGGTTTCCATTTTAAAGCTGCAGAGTTTTGTTTTTACTTTTAGTCTCCAGCGCAAAGTGCGTTGGGCATATACATACCATTGAAAACGGACAACTATAACAACAACAACAACCAGAACAACAAAGCGGCCTGAAACAAACAATTCGCTAAACATTTTGTCTTAAGGTTTTCTCCCCAATAATATTTGTTGTACGTCTTTTTTACTTCCCACAGCTGGTATTAAGGAGTGCCTAGAGTGCGGGAGAAGTAAAGAGTGTGTAAGAAAGAGAGAGAAGGAGAGTGAATAACAACAACAACAACAACACGAATCACTGAAACAAGACAACAACAAGAACAACATGAACTGCAAACAAGAACAGAATCTAGTTATGAATTTTAGAATTTACTGTTCTATTCTATTTGCCCTATTTTCTTTCTGATTTTCCAATTTTCATCTGGTTTTATTTCAATCTTTGTTTTCTTCTTCTTCTAGTTGTACGCTGAAAATTTGAAACAATTATGTTCGTTTTTCTAAGAAAAGATAACTGAAAAAAGGTAATAACAAAAAAATATATAATTGAAATGAAGATATTGATTTAATTTTACCAAATAAACAAAAAAACATAAAAAATAAAAAAAAATACAAGGCGAAAGCTCAAAAAAAAATAGAATTTGTTTTTATTTGGTTGGATGGAATTTGCTTGCAGGTTTATATATTAGAAGAGCTGGAATATATTTCTGGATATATACTACAGATATAGTTAATCCATATTCAAATTGGAATCAATATTGAATATTATATAGTATTAGTTTTATAACTAATGGATCGATCATATTAATTATAATTGAAAATTGTCTTAGCTTAAATTTTCATAAAGTAGAAAGAGAAATCTAAAATTAAATATAGTTTTTTTGATTTGTGGCATTGCCAGTGGGCGAGGGCATATTATTTTTAATCAATCTAATGAAAGAATATAATGAGAAAACTCAATTAAGTTGAATAGTAATACAGTTTCTAACTGTTAAGCTTTCAGCTATGCTGCTAGTAGGCGTGCATATACCATATTCAGTCTGGTTAACCTGGAAATAAGGTCAAATGTTTGCTACTTAGGTTTATGGCACGCCAAACGAATTATTGGCAAATCAATATAAAAACTTGAACTTCCACAGTTTAAAAAATCAGCTCTACGGATGGATCTATAAAACATTTGGCCTACCCATCGGGTGCTACTTGTCGATTGATTGCTTTTATCAGTGAAGCTGTTGGACCAAAAGCTAACTTCTTTAATTCGAACATATATTTAAAGCCCGATAACTCATATAAGGAATTTTTTTCTAATGAGTGATTTGCCTATGAAGGATGAAGAGATGATAATTGTAGTTGAAATTATATATTGTACTTCATAAAAATAATAAATTTGGAAAAACAAAAAGTAATTCTAAAACTTAATAAAGAATAAGCATTAGCGTGCCAGCTAAACATTATTTTGAACTTCAGATCCTCAAGGACTAGGCTAGACTAGACTATACTATGAATTTCGGCAGTAAGCATCCGCTCGCCTAAAAGATTTTCTCTCAATTATTGAACACTTAAGAAGTTAAATATATATTAAGTAAGCCCAACATATACTAGAAGTGGAATTCAAATTAAATAAAAGTTAATATTAAAAAATAAAATACAACTTGTTAGATTTTAAAGAAATTTATTTTTTTTTGTAATTTATTTAATAATTAGCCTAAATTTTACAACATATAATTGAATGCCGGACGCATAAAGTCGAAACTGTACCCAGTTCATTGAGATGAGCTGGCAAGTAAACAAGGGATATCAGAAATTAAAATATTTTACTTAAGAACATATATAAATCATCATGTATTTAACTATATATACAGCTATATGTATATAATTGATGACTAAAAGATGGTGGGAATGAAAATTAGTAATATTAAAAAGGGTCAGCTGATTGCTCACTTGTTGCTAGAGTCTTCCTGGATAGTTCAGAGTGACAATACCTAACTATAATAAGTGTGGTAATCTTCGGCATACAAAGTAATCGAAATGGGATCGTGAAAAATTCAAGAAAAGTTGTTAATTACTATATAATACTATGATGTCTCTGGTTGTAGTTTCTCTGTACTCTTTTTGAAGTACAGTTCCTGTCTAGAATTAGGGAGACACCAGAATGTCTTCGTAGAGCGATCCGCAAAGGTCAACTGATCGCGACAAACCAAAGAGAAGCTGACTCAATGTATTTATATGATCTTCAATATCCGTTTGATTTGCTTCTTTGTCAGACTCTTCATAGAGTACAGTTGCAGCAAGGACATGATGAAGGAGCTAAGCCCAGTAGCCGCTCGCTCTTTACGTACAGTCCAAACAAAAATCGAGCGGAAGGACGATCGGTGTGGGTTTTGGCTGAAATTGTAAAATGGAAGCAACTGTGCTTCGCGCTAACAGAGCAATTAACCAAGCGGCGAACGCTATGGACGAAATCCGGGATTCAGAATTCCAGATTCCGAATTCAGTATTTGGTATTTGGTATTCGGGACCTCATTGCACTTCTGCGAATTTATGCCGCGACACAGCTGCGCGTTTTTACCAAGAATGTGCGGGATTAATCCGTTTATGGCCACGGATTAAGTTGCAAAATTTCTACACGAAGGTCGAACTGCGAATTCCACGGAAAGCCTCGCTAAGCACAGGTAATTCCAGGTACCATCACCTAATCTTCACTCAGGTATGTCTTCGTCCTAAGGTATATAAGTTCAGGCAGAGCTCGTTTAGGACATCAGTTAACATTCAAGTGTCTGTCTGCAAGGATCGGAGTGGAGTGGGATATAAACCAAACAGAATATTATATGGTAAACTTTGTTCAGTTTTGCCAAGTTCCTTTTTGTGTGCATCACTGGGTGAAGTTTGTCGTATAATCGAAACGAAACAGCAAGGAACAAGTTAAGTCATTTGAATGGAACTCTCGTAGCTCTGCTTTTGGGATGCATTTTGTGCAGTTATGTCTAACGCTTGGAAACCCATCACTGGGCAAAGTGTGTCTCAAAATTGGGGCGACAAGCAAATGTTGCACTTCTAGTGTTTCACTTTCAGTGTTCCACTTCCAGTGTTTCACTTCCAGTGTTTCACTTCCAGTGTTTCACTTCCAGTGTTTCACTTCCAGTGTTTCACTTCCAGTGTTTCACTTCCAGTGTTTCACTTCCAGTGTTTCACTTCCAGTGTTTCACTTCCAGTGTTTCACTTCCAGTGTTTCACTTCCAGTGTTTCACTTCCAGTGTTTCACTTCCAGTGTGCCACTTTTATTGCGGAATTCAAAGTGTACCACTTCCATCGTTCCACTTCTAGTGTTCCACTTCTAGTGTTCCACTTCTAGTGTTCCACTTCCAGTGTTCCAGTTCCAATGGGAAATTCAAAATTTTAAAATTAAATGGCGATTGTCGGTATGGTCTCTTTTTCAACGTATACACCAATCATTCTATATAAAGTGACTAGACCGAACACTCGTGCTATAATTTTAGAATGTTCAACATATCAAACACAAATTTACAGTGCATAGTTCAAAGCCTAAAAGAAAATATATCTATAACGTATAGAGGTTGCAATTAGTTTCTTTGGTCGTCCAGCCTTAGGTGATTTCTCTGATCATAAAGCTAGACAACCATTGAAGTTCGTTGTGGCATAAGCAGCGGCTACCTAAGCTAAGTGTCAATCAAAAATTTATTCGAACTCGATCGATGGGCCATGCGCTAAAAGGAACGATCGTTGTGATATGCGTTAATTAACCGTTACATATCACAGTGATTTTCCTTTATAGCGCGTGCAGTCCGTAAGACTACAGTAAGCATGTGACTCCTTATGTATATCTAGCTGAATAGTTAAGTTAACTGTTTTTAGCCTTTAAAGTAGAGAGAATAGATGCTGTGAGTATATCTGTTGCATTTATATCACAGTGGCTGTTCTTTTTGTACCTAAATGGCCATACAACGTTCTTTTTCCGAATTGCAAATTACAAAGTGAAACACAGACAAAGAAAGTATTCGCCGACATCGCCTGAGATTGTGTTTAACCGCAGGGAACTGCTGCTGCTGATATACTATATATATGTGTCAGTACTCTATATCACAGTGGCTGTTCTTTTTGGTTGCATCGCAAATAGCCAACAATTTGTCTGTGAAATAAATCTATAATAGTTATCTTAAGTGTGTGATTTGTGCAGCTTCAAATCGTGTGTCCACAAATTGCTTAAAAAGAAGAGAACGTTCGCTGTTGATGTAGTCGAATTTCTTTTATCCGTATATCACAGTGGCTGTTCTTTTTTGTTTAGCAATTTTCCAGCGTTGAGAATCAAGCATAATGAATGATATAGTGGAGAGTGCCTGACTGAGAGTTGCCCTAACTGCTACGTCAGAGAAGGGTACTCAGTACATTTGAGTTACTTTATAAAATAAAAATGTTCATATAAATTTAAAAAGCCAAAAATTTTCACTATTTCTGAAATGTTTTATTTTTTAACTTTTTCTCGTAATCTGAAGCCATCCCGAAATGCGAAGTCCAAATGATATTAAATTTCATTTAACAGGCAGCAGAAAGCTTTGCAATTTTTACTTGAGATCACGAGCTGAGTCTATATATGCATATTCGTCCGTCTGCACGTCCGTAGCTCTTTAGTTATCTCTTTAATAATCTAAAAGCTTGCGGTTCAAAATGTATTTTCTTGTATAACTTTCTCTCTCACTATCTATAACTCCTAACTCATAACTAATAT
This sequence comes from Drosophila hydei, assembly GCF_003285905.1. Classification (NCBI taxonomy): domain Eukaryota; kingdom Metazoa; phylum Arthropoda; class Insecta; order Diptera; family Drosophilidae; genus Drosophila; species Drosophila hydei. The sequence continues at coordinate 5,468,485 of NW_022045656.1, forward strand.
TTACTTAATTTGTGTTTTCAAGCATAACTTGAACAATGTAAGATACTAAACCAAGACACTATATCAAAATGCTACAGATTTAATATACTTAATATTTCAGATACTTTAACTATTTACTGGAAACAAAACAAAAAACTTATTTCAAATGATAAAGGCTTCGACATGAACACACATTTGCTGATATTTCATATGGTCAATAGTGTATATAACTGCATTTAACAAGCAATGCTATATATAGGTATTACAAATTTGCATAGGTCTTTAGAAGGGAGTAGCCAACTATGATATACCTTGACCTATCAAATATTTTAGCGTTTACTTTACTCTTATGTTTTGAAAAAGGTATTCAAAAGCTCTAATTATAGATCTGCTTATGCTAAGCATCAAAGACGGCTTAAATATATACAGAGTATATGGAAACATGAAATCATTCTAGCTTTTGCTGCTCGTCTTCAGTTAATAAACATTTTCGCACGGCACATTTAAGCATATTTGCAGCAATGTCTGTAATTTTTTCTAGTGCAAAATTTTATTCGCACTTCCGGCATTTAGTTTCCTTTTCCTATTCCTATTCCGTTGGCCAGACACGTGTAGCCATGTGGCATGTGGCAGGCAGCGGTGGCAGCAACAATGGCAGCCATTCTATGCACTTCGGTTGTGTGTGTGGGCGTGCAGGTAGCCTTGCTGTCAATGAATGTCATTTTACTTGAATACACGCCCCCGCATACTCGGCACACATTGTTGCAACAAAAGGAATTTCGAATTAAATAAGCTTTAAGAAGACAATGGAATTAAATCAATTATATATATATTAAGTTATTTTAGTTTCGGAGACTATATTGTTTTATATGTAAATTTATATTGTTTATATGTCAGTAAATGTTTTATTTTGTATTTATTTATTTGATTATTTATTTTGATTGAAAAATTTACTTTAAGAAGCTCAAATTGACAAACAAATTCAAATACTAATTAAATATTTAATAATTTCATATTATTAATTATTACAGTTAATAATAACTATGAGTGCTTATTACAACTGTAACATTTTTGCTTCAATTAAAACAAATGATTCTATTAATAATTTTATGATGCACATGCATTTTTTCTCATATTTAAAGCTAAACGCTCATCAAATCGCAAAACTAATATACAAAGCCCCTATAATAAATTTTATATTAAATATTTCTAAAATTTATTAGTTTTTTTTAAGACAGTCCCAAAATATTTGTTCCGATAGAAACTATAATATTTGTTCTCATAAGAAATAAAATATTATTTTTAATAAGAAATAACTATTAGGCCTATTTCTATTTTCATTTGAAAATTAAATAAGTACAGAATATAAATATAAAAAATATGTATTTATATTCTGTATAAAGGTTCTGTAGTATTAACATTACTTTTTTGTAGATTAAAATTTATTTAAATAATATAAAAAAATCAGTATTAAGCATATTTCTATTTTTATTTGAAAATGAAATAATTACTGAATATAAATATATATTTTTACATAGATTCTGTAGTATTTCCATTACTGTTTTGTTGATTAAAATAGGGCTTATGTACGATATATTGACATGATATTTTCCCACAAATATACACATAGTCAAGAGCATGCATATCTGAGAGCTAATATCCTGATACAACATTCATTCATCTGATAAATATTTCAAAATAATTCTGATGGGTTTTCTGGTATTTGTTCTGTACCGAAAAGAAATTTGATATTTTCTCTATACAACTTGACTGTTCCAATTTGCAGGCAATATAAATTTTAAACCTTTCATTTTCTTGTTTCTGCAGATTAGCTTACGCCACTTTGCTGACAAAGCGATACAAATAGTTTTCGACGCGAATCTTATGGCGTAGCTCCTTGCGTGAGGTGGTCTCGACGGCGGCGGTGGTGCCGTTGTGATCGTGGAAGAAGCCACAGTAGCGGGCGGGCACAAACTGTTTGATTTGCTGGCGCTTGCGATACCGATCGACGACGCTCAGGCTGCAGTTCTTGATGGTGGCCGTGTGCTCAGCCATGCACTTCCTGCACATGTCCTTGTCGCTGGCGAAGTTATGGAAGTAGTCGCCCTGCGTAGTCTCATGGCAAATTATGCACTGAGCATCATGTTTGGGGCCGCAAAAGACGGCGACAGCGGGCCAAATGACGCGACGGGTGCCGAAAGCAGTTTCTATCTTCCAGTACGGATACTTGGTGTGAATCGAATAGGTGGACGGACTGCATCACAGAGACACACATATCAGAGATGCTTACAGGATTAATATTAGTTTCTTACCCAGGTGTCATCCACTTGGGCGGTCTGGTCACCTGCCGGTCGAAGGTGTAGCCAGCGCGTAAGGCCCAAGGTGTGGGCTCATAGGTGCCCAATGGGGGAACGCTTTCCTCATGCACAACAGGCAGACGCGGCATCTTATTAGCCAATGCAGAAAAGCCAGCATTAGAGGGGTACTGCAAGTGGGGGAGTTTGGTGAGATTAGAATTAGTTATCTGCTTATAAAGAGTGAGATAGAGAGATAGAGAATACACAGTCGGCTGGTTTACCTTGAAGCCAATTGGCTTCGAGCAGTCATAATCAAGAGGACTGGGATGTGGCCGTACCTCCGGCTGGAAGGAACGCATGAAACTGGTCATACATGGACCAGAAATTGGCATTACATCGCGATGCATCGTTGTGCCAAAGGCCACTTTCGCTGCCACGGGCGGATTGAGCACATACTCAAAGCCTGCAAAAGACACGGAGAGGGAGAGAAAATGTTAATTCGATTTCCTTATGGAATAAGCCTTCATAGCCACCCAAGGCTAGACAGCGCGCCAAGATCATCCGTGACTCGGAGCGTTGGCGACGCAGCTGCTCCCGTTCCTGGGCAGTCGGCTGTTGTGCACGCATCGTGGCTTGCCTCTAGACTGAAATTGGCTGGGGCGCAAAATTGATGGCTGACTGGCAGCCAGGTAACGTGCTTTGACTGACAGAACGGCACGCATGGCACGCACCTGCTCTGCCCTGTCCTGCCCTGCCAATACCTCAATACTTATATCTCCAGCACCTGCTATCAATAATCATCATCATCAAAATCAATATGATAAACGCGAAGCCATTCGAATTCCTGCAGGCAGTCAGCCGGTCTAGACAGCGCTTTATTTTGCTCAACTTTGACCCAGTTTTAGTCTTTTAATAACATTCTATGTGGCATATACTTGCTAAGTGGGTCAAAATGTTGACTTTGATTTTGATTTTTAATGCCAAATATTATGAAATTGATATCTTTATGAAGTTGTATGAAGATACAATTGAAATGTTATAATAAAACGAGATGTCTAGCCAGCAATTGATGGATTAATCTCCATATTATAGTAGACTGTTCAGATAGTGAGGCTATATACGAAGAAGCCTATATACATATATCTAAATTAAAACAAAAGTTTTTCGATTGGTATTCTGAAAAAAGAAAGAATTTCTGAGTATTCCAATCCGAAATAATTTCTTTTTAAAAATATTAGCAATAAATTTTAATTAATTATAAATACACAGATAGCTGCATAAATGTCAAGTCTATGATAACTCAGGAACGAAAAAATCCAGTCATACAATTTGGTATGCAGTTGCTTTTAAGCCATATTAAATACATAGATTCTATATACAAAATGGCCTACTCACCCTCCATCGCAAACACTTAAAAATTGTTCAATATATATACGTTTTACTATCTATTCACTGGCTGAAAAACAAGTACTTAAAATTTATGCAAAGAACATTTAAAACACGACGTTGTGACTCCGACTACGATAATAAAATACAAAATCAACAAATTGTGCCAAATGACAGGCAAGTCGTTGACATATATGCAAAGAGAATGGAAATAAAAGCTGCCAAAAAATTGTTGAAAAATAGTTGAGCAAACATGGGAAATTGTGGCATGCAACAGGCACAGTCAGATAGCAAAATAATGCGTTGCATTTAAATTCAAATGCCGAGTAGTCGGATATACGAGCCTAAGATACACAAGCAAACTTTTAAATGGCTTTTCGAGCAATTTTCCAAGTGGGCTGGCCGAATAATTTTGCGTGTTGGCTGGGTGGGGGAGTTCTTGCAGCAACCGCAAAGTGTGCACCTACAAAATGGCAGAATGGCTGCATGACATTAATGCCAGTTAACCCCAAACGTTGTCCTCGTCGTCAGCTGCAGCCATGGCTTTGGCTTTACCGTTAGCTTTTTCGGCAGCCAACCAGCCTTCTGGCAGCCATCCCTCTCTTCCTTTGCACCCATCCCATTTGGGCCGACGCTCACGCACATGAATGCTAATGGAGGTGACAACGGGAGAGGGAGAGAGACAGAGCGACAAGCAGCAAGCAGCAAGGCAGCAGGCAGCACGCAGCATTGCACAACCACAGAAGCTATGTAATGGTCCCCTTACCATACACACTGCGCCCACCCACGCACAGTAACCGCACAGTGCTCAAAATGTTAACCTGCACAATTATTTAAAGAGTATTGAGTAGTTTACTTTCATGATTTATTATATTGGAAAACTCATTAAAAGCGTGGCAACGATAATTAAGCACGGATCAGCGAGCTGGCTGAATGCGGCCAGTGTGGATGGCGTTTGAGCGTGACAGATAATTAATTTGTTTACGCTTTGGCCGTTGATGCAATTGTTTCAGTTATGTTCCTTGCACAAAGAGCGACCCTCATATGACCGAAAAAAATAAAACAATTTCATTTACCATGCATTTGATCCTTTTGTTTTAATCGGTTATTCTCACATTCTATAGCTACTTACTTTCTCTGGGCGACTATTGTCTGAGCAAGAGAGCAAGTTCATATGTATGTTCGCTGCATTTTTATACTCATTGCTTTTCTGCCTTTCATCCCGTTATATTGATCGTAGATTCTTTCGTTATATTTGTTCTACGACAGAGAGAGAGTGAGCTTCAATTTCACTCTTAGTTACGATTGTATTAGTGTTTTTGTCTCCCTGGAGTTAGATAATTGCCTGTAGTCTGTAAGCGTCCGTCTCCTTTGTTGGAGGTATTCGCGCTTGTTGTTTTGTTTTTATACAATTAAGCAATTTTGTTAATTGACTATGCATGTTATTATTGTGCCAACTAAAAGAAATCTTTTGATCGATTTACGATCGTGCGAATATGTTTCTAAAATAATATTAACAAAATTTGGGTTGTTTAGTTTTGGCAGTATTATTTTTTGACACTGCTGGATACACAACTGCAACCGCCTGCAACTTAATGTGCGAGCGAGAAAAAAATGCACGGACTTACTGCATTCCAATTTTGAGTAATGTTGCTTTAGATTCCGATTAACAAATCAGCTGTAGCTTTATTAGATAAGTGTTGTGCTTTGGCCAGCGTGTATCTGTTTTCAATCGCGTTTGTGCAATGCTAAAAAATGACTTTTTTTGAGTGTACAGTTGTTTGTTGTTCTTCTGCATTCTGCAAATGCATTCAATTTACTATTGTTTAAGTTTTGCACAGTTTGCAATTCGAAATGTTTTATGTATAAACAAAATATTGACAACTATTTGAGTTTAAGCCACACTTGTCAGCTGTGTGGACTACGAGAATGTGGATTCTATTTGTGGATTACAACAGAGAGCTTTCAAATGATCGTGGATTATGAGAGAGTGAAAAGAGCTTCGCAAAGCACCATGTAGCAAAGGAGGTGAGTCTAAAATATTTAAAATCTATGAAAGTTTCATTACTATTGTTGAACAGTTGGTACCACTGTGCGGAGGCAGAGTGATGCAAGCTGTTTAATTCGTGCAAATAAAATGATTGTGCAACATATGTAACTGGTTGCGCTTGTGGCTCTATTATTCCAAGTACAGTCCTTGCAGCTGCTCAAGCAGCTGCTTCGACTAGTCCTCAAAACCCAACCCGAAACCCCAAACCCCAACCCTAATTTGACCTCCTCCGGCCCCTCTTCAGATAGCCGCAGAACTTGCAGTGCAATTAAATTGTAATTTCACATTATTTAAGTGTTTTGCTGTGTTACAATTCGGTTGGCAACATTTTCGGCAACGTCTCTGAACGTTTGTTTATTATGTCAACAATTAGTGTAATGCAAATTAAACTGCTGCCATTTGTCATAATAATTTATACATAATGAAAAGCTTGGATAGCAAATTATTGTTACGGTAATGCGCTTTAGATGAAAAATAACTGGGCAAACTGTAGAAAATAATTTAGTTGCAGCGCAAAATATTTAGTGTTTAGTTTGCAAATTTAGTCAAGCGTAAAGTTTCTTAGTTTTAGTTATTTCTTAATATGTATATTAATATTATTATTTTTATTTTATTTGAGTATTTGAAAAAATTACTTGGAAAATATTAGAATATTTTCTGTTTTATCTCTATTCTCTTTTCCCTTCTTAGATCTGAAGGCTTTAATTTCTGCTTGTCATATTTTATTAAATTTTTAAATTGAAATAAACTGTTACGAATTTAAGATGTATTTTGTAATAAATATGCTATTTCTTCATTTCAATTTTAATCACTAAATACTTTTACCAGATCCATTTCCAAGTTCTGTTGGAGATCTCTTTGTGAATTGCCCAAATATTTTCTGTTTACTATAAAAAACATTAAATTTCGGACCATCGTAAAGTAATACCCATTCGTTCAGCTTCGTTTTCCACACTCTTTAGGAGTAAACAGAACTCAAATATTCAAATCAGTTTTAGAGGGTATAGCACATAAAACTTCATGCAAGCAAGTGGCATGTCCTACACAAGCAATTACAACAACAATGGGCGTGCAAATAAAAATGCAGAGGACTTCAGTTGTGTGGCTTTTCAATTTCGGCCAGAACAACATGGCCATGGACATGCTAGCAACGAAAAAGTGGCCATAAACGTGCAATTCACATGCAAAGCACAAAAACTTCACTTCGAAAGCTACACTGGATGGGCGGAAGTGCCAAGCAGCATCCTTCCAGCAGCAGCAACAGCAGCAGTAGCAGCAGGAGCAGCACCAAGGACATCATTGTAGTTGCTGTTGTTACTCGCTTCTGCCTTGTGGCTAAAACGCAAAATTTGCCTCACAATAAAAACAAAAAACAATGACAAAGCTCACAAAACAGTTTAAGTCTATTTTGGGCAGGAAGTGCCGCTTATTACGCAGGATGTGGTTAACCGGAAATGAAACGAAATAAGCCAACTGCGACGCTCTCGTTCACCTCGCTTCTCTGAGTCTGCCAAAGTCTGTGTATGCTTGGGTATGTGTGTGTATGAATGTATGTGTGTCTGTGTGTATGGAGTGCATAGAAAACTAATTAAACATGCGCTTTAAGCTTATCGACTTTTCCATTGAATTTCGCAATGCACTTTCGGCATCTAAATTCTTAATTACACTGTGCAACAAGTTTTTAATAAGATGCATATATGTATGTTACTTGGCTCAATTAATTAATTATCTATTTCTACTTAAATCCAATAATATGACAAGTGCTTAAATTTTTTTCGAAATTAGAAGTTATCTTTAACTGTATGAGACATATATGTTATATATATTTCCCATGATTATATATATATATCTATTTCATGTTATTTATTATTTTTGTCGAATATATTAAAAAAAACTAATAATAATTTTTAATAATAAATAAAACTATTAAAAAGTAAATAAAATTTATTTAAATTCTATTTAATTTCTGTTAAATAAATTAAAATAAAAAATATATTCATTTATATATTTATAAATATATATTATAAACAAATAAATTGGTTTGACTTTTATACCTAATTTCTTAAAAATATGTATTTTTCAAACTTGTTGCACAGTGTAATCTTGTAATCTAATGCTTTATGGAGCAAGCACAAACAAACAAACAGCAGCTGCAGCAGCAGTAGCAGCAGCATCAGCTGAACGACGAGGTCGTTGAAATCAAATTACAAGATGCTTCTGCCATTTGCTTCATGCACTCAAACAGCTAACGCCACGCCCCGCGCCCCCGTTTTTCCTCTTTGAGTGACCCAAATGCAATGCGTCTGCAATTTGCCAGTGTGTGTGCGTGTGTATGTGTGTGGCATTGCAGGGCAGCTAATCATGCTAATAAACACCAAGTTGCAATTGCAAACGGGCAATGGGCAATGGGCAATGGGCAACGGGCCACGGGCCACTGCCACAAAAAGCATTGCACACTTACAGGCGACCATTCGTGGCATTCGTTTGCATTCAATGTGCCACGCTGCTGCTGCTGGCAGTGCTGCAGTAAGTTTTTGCTGCAAATCATACAAAATTGCATTGATTATGCATTTGGCAGTCAATTGTGACTTTGGCCATTGCCATTACCAATTGAGCGCCATTTCGAGTGCACCATTAAAAGTCGAACCGTATTTCGACAGCCAATATAAATAACATAACTAAAACGAGCACGTAAGTGTGTGTGTGGCTTGACTGGGCGATACCCTGAATGAAAAACTGAAATCCGAAATATTTAAATTTATCATGGGGCATAATGAGATCTCTAAGCTGGAGCAGATTATCGATTAGCAATGAGATGAGTTATTGAAAATAATAGTTTGATCTGACATACCTAAAATTTCTACAATTTCAAGCAGACAGACGTATAGACGGATATGGCTAGATTGACTCAGCTCATGGTCCGTCTGCATGTTACAAATATTTTCACAAAAATATTATACACTGAGCTCCCAGTTTCAATGGATCCAGGGTATACAAATGTATCCCTTATTGAAGTATGATAAATGTATCTTTATGTAAAAATCATTTAAATTATTAAAATGTATACAAATAGCTCTTCGTCCCATATACTTAATATCTTTAATAGTTAATTTCATAAATATTTATTTACACTTCCTTGAAATATTCTTTGTGTTACAATCTTAAATGTGTTAACAGCTTCTTAGTCTCTTAGTCGCTCTGCATCGTTGCCCTTATCTCTGTCACTTCGCAGCTGTCGATACAGTAGTTTCTTCACTCTTGGCAAATTCGTAAAAGTTTTAACCTTTCAGAGCGACAACAGAAAACCAACTTATTTTTATTTTCTCTCGTAACCCTCAGGCATGAAATTTCGGTAACTAAAACTCATCTCTTATTCACTTTCCAACATCATATTACATATCAGCGATAGACAGCGAGATAAACATGAGAGTTAGGCACGAATGAGCGTTGCATATCAAAGCAAAAGGTAAATAGAAAATTCAATTTAAAGCAATTGAAGTCTGGCCTGCTGCCTGTCTGCATGCCTGCCTTCCTGGCTGCCTGCTCGTTTGTTCAATTTTGTTGCCAGTCCAATTCGTATAGCATACGTTCTTATCTGGCTCCCGACTTGGCCGCAAACAAACTTCCTGTATCGATGCGACCACACGTACATCTATCGACCACGCCTCCCTCCGCCCACACACTAGACTGCCCTGCGGGCCAATATCTAAGTGAAAACACAGATCAACAGCACGACAATCAACAGCAGAGGCAAAGGCAAAAGACAGGTGACTGAGGCGTGGGGGCTGAGAGGGGGTGGTGCACGTGGCCAGGACCATGGCTCTGGTCCCAGTTGTGGCAACTGCCACGTAGGCAGCTTTAGACAAGGTAAAGACATGGCCCAGCCCCGAGGCTCGACTCAGCCTGCCTTTCCTTTCTCTCTCTCTCCCTCTCTCTCTTTCCCGCTCTCTGCACTCTGGTAGATTGGTGGGCATGGTCCCGCCCACAACATGCAAAAAAAAAGTCAGGCATATGCAAAGGCTACAAATTGCATGAACTAACCTTACCAGCCACTCCCACTTTGATTGGGTTTTGGGATTGGGGCCCTTCACTCTATTTTTGCCAGTTGCTTTTCTTGAATTGCATTTAGGTAACATTTATGCATTTTTAATGTGACAGCTGCAAATGATGAGACGGCAACAGTGAGGCAGCCGCAGCAGGCCTGGCCATGTCCTTTCACCTTTCGCTTGGCCTACAGCTTGCTGACAGTTGCTGCATTACAGATATACCTTCCCAAATGCGATTCATATTTGAGTGTGTGCTTGAGCTCAAGCAATTTGCCATGTTGTGAAATTTCTGAAAACTGTCACCGTTCAAAGTCTTAAGACAACTGAGTATGATGTGGATAATTTGTGTGGCATTTCCATTGCTGTTAAATATTTTATGCAGCAGAAAGGAATGTGAATATATTTTAAAAACAATAAAGAAATATTTTTGAGAAATTGTTTAGAATGCTTATAGAACTTAATTTGTATAGAACTTGTTGTCTTATATGACCCTAGATTCAGTTAATTTATATTCATATTTTGCTAAGTCATATTTGCTAATGCAGCCTGATATTTATCATGTGCGTTGCCCGTCCTATTTAATATATTATTTTGGAATTTTAAAAAATTTAATTTAATTTAAATTTAAAAAAATTCTTTTATATAACTGAAAAAGGTAACAAAATGAATAAGTGTTCTTACAAAAACTTCAGATAAGCCATCGTCAGGCCATTCTCATCAGAGCCTTTAGTCCTTATAGCGCATAGCATCGCCCTCGGTTTGCTTCCTAATGAGTCTACTATCTTCGTCGACTCAAACTTTAGCAAAAGCAGATAACAAATATTTATTTATTATTTATTATATTTATTTATTATCCAGCGGTCTAAAAAGTGCCTTCTTGACATCAAATCAGGAAACCAATTTTGACAACATAGTATATATAGAAAGATATATGTACATTTATAGTATATGTAATAGTATTAGATACATATATCTAAAATCGTATTGTCTCTTATATATTCTTCTCTTGATTCTCTTACAAATAAATATATATATGCTACCTATTTGAACGTCCTACTCACTTCCATCTAGACTAAATACTATTTTAATACTAATTCAAAAATTAAAATTAGCAGCGACTATACTATGTACAGTAGACATTACAGAGCTTATAAATTATTTTTCAATTTGGCATAGGCCTGTTGAGTCAGAGCTATGTTAAATATTTTAGTTTGTAGATATTTTCTGTCGTTTCTCTCTGCATGCCAAAAGCGCATAATCTCATGTATACCAAATGCTATAGCTGTGTGCTTTGATGCTGCATGCTTATGGTCCTCTATATAACATTTCATTTGGAGTGTACAACTAGCTATTCGAAGCGCTTCAATAATTTATGAAGAAGAGGCATTATCACTACATAAAGGTGTGTGCTTGTGCTTTGCTATATGCATATACGAGTATGTGAAAACTAAACCATTTAAGGGAGGTTTTAGGGCTTGTCCTAAAACGGACACTGGCATAACAAGCAGTTTATAAAGATTAAGCTTTATTGAAGAAAAATGGCTAGCGATTCATATTGAACAGCTTTCGCTGTAGAAAACGCTTAGAGGGCACAGAGTAACATTAGTTAGCTGTTTCACAAGATAAATGTTTTGAAATGTCAAACGGCATTGAGTTTTAACTTTCTCTCTATTATATTAACTATTATTTCAAAATATTTCATAGTTGGATATTTCCGACTATGACTATATAATAACTATTATTTCAGGATATTTCATAGCCGGATATTCCCGTGACTTACATATTTACTTTTGAATATATCAATGCATTTTTATGTATAGTTTATATGCATACACATATATATCTATTAACACATATATATCTATTAATATATACATAATTAACAATTAATATTAAATTGAGTTACTTCCCAATTATTTCTTATGAATTCACAGATTATGATTTGAGGTCCTGAACTCAAATCGAACATATGAAGATTTGCAGCTGAATTTGTTTAATCAACGTTGAATAAGACATATAACAGAATAGCTCTTTTCTCGCTGCTTATGTAAATTATTTTTAATATCAATATCAAAAACTACTTATCCTTTACTGCAGCAGCAGCTCGTACATATCATTCACATCATTGACACTAAAGTTTATATTATATGCAATGTATCCGACAGATTCAGTCAACCGCAATTGCTCGCTTATGTTAGCTTCCCCGCCTCCAATATGATTGATGTGCCGAAAGCATTTTGATGGATGTTTGTTTGGGTTGCACAATATTTTTGTATGAACTACACAAAGTTGCGTGTTCCAAACGCTTGGCAGCTCATTTAAGAACTTTCCAATAGTATTAATAACAAGTGTCACTGGAGCTTAGCTTGCAACAATTTTAAATTATGGCCTCTAATATATCCAGGAACTTGGCAACTTTAAAAGAAGTTTACATTGCGCAAATGTTTTGTCAAGATAAAGGTAGCAGAGCGAAATAAAAAAAAGAAAATGAAATAAGCGAAGGTAAAGCGACATAAATTGTGTTTATTTTTGGTTGAGCTACAAAGTGTAGCATACTTTTGTGCGCGCACTTTTTTAAGGTGACAGCGACACCTTTCGCCCCGCCCCGTACGCCTCTATACGCACATTTCATTAAAGCACAATGAACACATTCCAAGCGGAATGCCTCTTGGCAGTGGGGAACTAAGCGGTGGGGTTGGAGGGGTTGGAGAAGCGACGGCAAACTCTTGGAAAATATTTGCAACACTTGAACATTTCTACAAGGCCTAAGGCTGGGGTGGAACAGGCTGAATCATAGCCCATAAAAAACAATAAATATTATTTATGTGCTCTTTGATAAGAACACGCTGCTCACCATATATGCACATATATGAAGCAGGAGTGTTTATTTACAGGGTATTTTGGTTGCTAAATATATGTAACGTCTGTCAGATAAAATTCTAAATTAAATAATATGCAATTTTAATATTTATATTTTTTGTTAATATATTTTTATTTATTTTAAATATTTTAAAAATAATAAAAAATATTTTTTGTTTCGATTTTATAATTTATGTATATTGTCTAGCTTATGTTTGCTTGTTTAACCTTATAGAGGGTATCTGCGCGTCGCTTATATTCTACTTGCAACATCACATTTGCTTTTGCAGTTTATGTAACGCATCTAATCGCTGGTATTTGCGGCATGCGGCAAGTTTTTTAAAACATACCGTGAATTGCCTTTGAAATGCGTTGCTGTATGTGCGCATAGTTGGCTTTAAGTGTGCCGCATAATTAATGCAATATACGCACGCACGCACACATACACATATACACACACGTATACATAACATTTTAAGCACCTGCGACACATAAAATGAAGCCATATACGAGGGCAGCTGAATCTGAATCCTTCTGCCTGCCTGATAAATGCGAGTAAACATACTCACACACACATACAGCTACACATGCTCTCTGGCCCATGCACACACACATACAATCTCCGACACTTGTTTATTTTAATAATGTTAACCTAATTAAGTGATTAATATGCAAAATGTGCGCAGAGATTAAAACACAGCGCGGCAGCCGCGTTAAATTTTACATAACGTTGATTTTTATTTGGAGCCTTCGCTGTCAGAATTTACGGGGTTCCAGCGCATTAACAAAAAGTAAATAAATAAATAAAATGTTCAGAAATGCGGATTTAAAATATGAGCGTTAATGTTCCTTGAACAGCACATGTTATCTTATCTGTATTGATAATAGAGCCGAAATGTATGGGAATTTTAAATAAGAAGTGAGACTTTAAGGGAGTACATATTTTTTATATTAAATTTTAATTTTAAATTAGGTTTTTTCTGAATATAGCTACTAATTAGAAAATATAGATATCTATTTATTTATTCTAAATTTGACATATTTATATTTATATATTTCAATAATTAAATTTTGTTAGATAAAATAAGAGCGCTCTAATCGAGAGATATTCTAATCGCGCCCTGCTGAACAAGTACATATATGCCTTTTAGGGTATGCCACGCCTCCTTCTGCCTATTACATTTTAACAAAAACTTTACTCCCATTTTCAATGGGTTCAGGGTATAAAAACGCACTTTCATGCGACCTTAAACCCCATAAACAAATTGAGATTTCTAGAAACTAATTAAGCAAATTATTTTAATTAGATTGAAGCGTTCTTTAGACTTTGAACCTATTGGAAATGGAAATTCTGTATCTTTGTCCGTTGAGCTCGAGCCGATGTGCAACTATGATTAATGCATAGCTAAGCTGCATTGGATACCGGCTGTCACCTGTAAAGTGTAGCACACTCTTTCTTCTTCTTGCTTCAAGTCATCATCACCTCTTAGTCAAGCGGAGCTTAGTGAAAGGCCTAAAATCCCAGCTAGCAATTATTTGTTCCCCAAGTACTAAATGCCTGAAAGTAGGCAATAAAAAGGCATAGCGGCCAAAGCCTTTTTCAACACTAAAAGCTACTCAACGCCTACGTTTCCCCCTTTTTTCTGCAGCTAATTGATGAGCAGCAAATGGCGCGTAGAGCAAGAAAAAAACGTAGAAAAAAAGCAGAAAAGCGAAGAGCAAAATGCGAGCAGAAAATGCAAAAAAAAAAAACGTTTTACCGTCGGCAACTGTCAAGCGAAATCTTTGAGCATTGCTCAAACGCTTTGCGAACAATTAAAGGTGCAGCCGAAATGGCTAAAATGGCAGAAAGTGGCTAAAAGTGTCTAGAAAGGGCTACCATTTAGCCAGAGTCCTTGAGCTCCGGGCTTTAGAAATTAGAATTAATATTTTTTCGCTGAGTTAACACAATTTCAAGTTGGTTGCGCGACCATAAACTGAATAACGGTCAGCTCTTCGTGCTGTTGTTGTTATTGTTGTTGTCGTTAGCACCTGTGTGTGCCTATGCTAGTGTGTGTGGGTGTGTGCTTGTGTACAGCAGCTCCTGCCAAGGGAAATGTAAGCTTTTGCACGTCTTGTGCTGAGCCAGCTGCAACGATGGCAGCTGCAGCTGCGCTGATAATAAATTCATGATGAAGTGCAATTTATACACTTCATATGCGAACCCCGCCCACTTCACGGTCGAACTCAACCCAACCGAACACATTCCAGCCAGAGTCAGCCTGCCGCCTTGTCCAGTCTTTCTGCTGAGCTTCGCAGCGGCCAAACAGAGAAAATAGTGAAAAAAAAAAACAGAATTTCCAAGTTTTTCGCAGCGATGCATTAAGCCTTGAAATGTTTGCGGCTAAAACTAATTACGAATGCGACGTCTCTCGCTCACCCACAAAAGTTTCTCTTGACTAAAAGTGTTCGCAGTATGAAAATGTTCCTCTTTGAATGCAATTTCATTTGAAATTAATCTAATTTTTAGTGCATTTTCTTTCGCTGCTGATTCTGCATTCTGTAATTCTCCAATTCTCTAATTCCGTATTCAGCGTTTCAGTTCGCTTCTGCATGCAAATGAGCTGCCCTTATGTATCAGCCAATTTGTGTATCACGCCCACAATGCGCCGCCCCACATCTGAATATTCTTCATCATGCAAATGATTTCCCTTTCGGCCAGCCAGCCAGCCAGGTGGCCGGTAATGGACTTGCAATAGGCTCGTCTCACGCATACATTACGATTCGACGCATATATTGGTTGAGCGAAATATTTCCTTTTGCCATATGAAAGATGAAAATGCAATTTTCGTGTAATTTAATTGTGCTGAAATTATTTGCATTAATTGCAGTAAGAAAATTCAATTTTGATCTGAACCGAATAAGCTTGCCTTGTCATGGCCAACTTTAATTGAAATACAGCTAATTGAATTTCCCAGCCAACTGCAAATGATTTTCTTTTTAATTAGTCCTTCAATTAGATCAATAACTTTTTAAATGCAGAAAATGTTCAAATAAATATATTAAGTTATATAATTATATTAAGTTATATATAAAGAAATCGATTTCGGAAACTTGAAGAACTAAAGACTTTTAGTTCTTTTGGTGTATACTTATATAGCAAATCAATACCTTCTCAAACAATTGATGAGTTGTAATAAAATGTTGAAAAATGCATAATATTATAGCTCACTAATTTCATTATATCGAATATTAAAATTCTTTTAAATAAATTACAAATATTCATAAGATACTTCGTAGAAAACAGTTTAGATGTTTTAGTTGTTATCAAAATCAGTTTAATAAGTATTTTTAGATTTATTATTTCCCAACGAGCGAATCATAAAATTTATAGATTTGCCTGACTTACAGAGTCTGCCGATTTTAGCTCTCAAACTAAAAACTATATATATATAATTTTTCCAATAAATGATATTCTCAGAAGACGTAGATTTATAACTTTAAACCAATATACAGATCAAGAAACCTGCAACTCAGTTGAAAATCATTTGATCAATAGGCAGACGCATATGCACATAGTATATTTATTTAAGAGTGTTGCTTATACGAGTATATGCTCCAACTTTTAAGTGTCTAGTTTCTATAGCAACAAAATGCTTTTGCATACAGACAGCTAAACAAACTGGTACATGAACAGAAATTTAACGAAATTAATATACTATTTTTGCTTCCTGAATAGCATATAGAAAGTGGCTTAAAAAGCAAGAAACTATATTTAATATTAATGGCTAATAACTTATTTACTATTGAGTTTGAGAAGAAGAAGCAAACGTGCAAAATGCAAACATAAATTGAATTTATTTTTCTTTCTTCATATTCTTAAGAAATAATTCGAGAATTAGATTTGAATTTATTATTTTCAATATTTTTTGTTTTTAAAAAAAAAATATATATATATAAATTTCATTAAATTATTTATTTGTTAATACTTACATTTATTATAAAATATGATAATTTAAAGATTCATTAATATTTCTTGTTCTACAGATGTTAAATATTTAATTTCATTTTCACAGCATCTGAACAATTTCTCTATTATTTTGATGGCCAAAACGTAATTTAGTTAGCCACACAATTTAACATGTCAAATCATTTTTAATTTATTCGATTCATGTTTAATTACTGTAGCAGTCAATTATTTAGTAACGAATTAAATATATATGTAAATGTGCTTGCATTGAAACAAAGTGTAAATGGCCTTCAGTTAAGGAAATGTATCGTATATATACAAATATATATAGATATATATATATATATTGTTTGTTAGCTGTGCACACTGAAACAATTTGATTGCTTGGCCCGCATGTTGTACGCCTAATTAGGCGCTCAAATTATGCACATTTAATAACAAATATTTATTCAAATGTTTCATGTACTTGCAGAGCTTACTCTTAATTAATCTCAAGAAATTTAAAAGTTTTGGAAAGGCAAACTGTGTATACCGAAATACAAGAGTAGGGCCTGATTATTTATAACTTTATCTTTTACATTAATAATAAATTCATTTCAAATTTAAATATATTTGTAAAGAATTTTTCATATGTGGTTTCTTGTCGTCTTTATAAAGCAATGCTCTATGTCGGACAAGACAGTTAAGATTCAGTTTTTAAAGATCTAATAAAATTAATTAAATCGAAAATGTGTTCGTAATCAACCAAATAAATAGATATATATGTATACATAAATGTAGCCACCTAAGATTTTAATTTATACTTCCACAGCTGCTACCAAGCGTGCCGTATGCATTCCCAGCATGACAATAGCGATTCGATTCTGTTCGTCCACTTACAATCATAACGACCCTTTCCGAATGTCTCAAAAAGCCATCTCACTCTCAATCAGCAACACCCAAAATTACATTCAGCAAAAACTAACTTTGTCTCCCTCTCACGGAGTCACAATTTGAGGCTACAAGCCAGAACTGAGTAGCGTGCAGCCAAGACGCAAACTCACTTGGATTATAACTTCACAACAAATTTGTATAACTCTGAGTCTTACACCAAAACAACTGCAACAGTAGAAGGCAATCATAAATTGCAAAACTTAGAAAGCATATTATATATATATATATATAATATTATATCGATATATAATATTATATCATATTATTTCAGAGATAAAAAATTTTAAATGATTTAAAAAATAAATATAAACAATCAAAGTTATCTACTGAATGCATTTGATTTAATTTAATTTAATTAATTAAACTCGATTGCTTAGATTTATTTATATTTATTTTTAGAACTGTATGAATCATTTTAAAAATTATTACAAATTAGTTATGAAATGAGGAAAATAAGATTTCCAATAATTTTGAGTATGTGTAAACCCGATTTAATATAGAATTATTAATTTACTGATCACACAATTTTAAAGCAATTGTCCAAATTTAAAAGAAGTTAAAAAAATATTTATGCTTTGAATAAGTCTCAACTGAAATTCAAAAGTTTTACATATCATGTATGCCATCAAATTCTTTTAATTTTATATTAGAAAGTTGCTCTATTTCTTAAATATCTCGTTTAAAATCACAGTTAACAACTTTCCTCTATGCCCAACATCTGACTACTGTATTATGTAGCTCTTATAATTAATAGACAACTGACTTCAAAGAGCTATGTCCACAAGGCATTTATTATTCGACAATTTATTCTCTCTCGTTATATATCAGAATTAGAATTTCAATCCACGAGAGCTCACACTTAATTCGACTATCAATTAAAGAATCAAATACTCAAAGTTAGACAAATAATTTTATGCTTTAATTGTGTGATAATTGTTAGGCACTTAATGTTCAACTAGCGACATTTATTATTATAATACCAAATTAGAGTGCTTAAGACTAAAAAAAAAGCTGCGCAATCATGTGGAGGCAGAGCTTAAGGCGAGATCTGAAGACCATGTCCATGAGCATGACGATTGCCGGCAAAGGGCAGCGACACCAGCATGCTGAACAGCTTTCTTCTAAGAAGCGAGTGCGTGAGAGACAGAGAAAGAGAGTGGGCGGTGGGTATTGTAAGAAAGAGAAAGACACATTTGATAAGGCGATTATAAATTGAAGATTCTTTGTTTATTGATGCGCTTACAAGATGGAACCAGAGTTGCGTTTGGTGCGGCATTTGCCCTGCGCATCGCGGAACTGATGGGCGCGACAGCGTGCGGTCGTCTCAGCTGGTGCGGCACGTTGCACTTTGACCTTGAATATGGGCGAATCATGACCTTGAGCGGGCGTATACTCTATACGCGGGGGATAGTACGGGGCAGTTGGAGCTGCAGCGATCGGTGTTCTTGATGTTGTTTTTGTTGTTGTCGTTGTCGTTAGGGGCTCATCTTTGGAGCGCGCATGCAACCATTTGGGCAACAGCGTTGACGAGCCGCCTATGGGCGTCTCCATAATAATTAAATTGTTCGCCTTGGGACGCAATCGTTGCGTCGCTGCAATGTCCGCCAAGAGCTGAGCGCTATAGGAGCTCATATTGCTGCTGGGCGTTGGTATCGACGCAGCAGCAGTAGCGACAGTTGTTGGCTGACTTGCTGTAGGTGTGCTTGATGGTTCTGCGGATGATGTTGCTGTTTCCGTTGTTGTTGTTGTTGCTGCTGTTGCTGCTGTGCTGGCTTCGGTGGTAAACTTGATGGGCTTAATGGTCAGCGCACTGTCATCATAGTAGTAATCATCGTCGTCCTCATTATACGATTCCTAATAAAATGCAGAAACATGAGACAAGTAAGAAAGTTGTCATCGGGCTAAAGCAGCTGCAAAATACTCGTTCACTGCCCAAAAATTGCTAAATTCAATCAACTTCGGGTAGCTGTGAAGCTCCAAGGGCGAGCTATCTACTGAGAATGTCAACAGAGATCAAAAGAAGATATCTCTTAACTTGATTATCCTTGCTCTAAAGAGAAGGTCAGGACTCTCTGAAACCAATATACTCTTTTCACTGTGTCAGCAAGTATAACAAGGAAGTTATTTTTAGCCAACTCTCATTGTTCAACTTGTCTTGGCCACATTCCAACACAAATACTTACATCGGCCAGCTCATTTTGATCCACCTCTATGATGGCCACATCCTTGATGCTCACGTGTATATTGTATTTGCCCGTCTGGCGTTGATCGTAGAGCGCACGAGACGATTCATTTTCCTCTGGCTCTTGCTGCAGCGGCTGCATTTGAACGTGCAACACGCTAAACGTTAACAACATCAACGACGACAGCTTCAACATTCTGAGCGAGATTGAGAGATGCGAGAAACCAGTTCTGGGCCAGTAGCAATTGCAGTTAGCTGTCTTCCACTCAACACTTTTCAGAACTGTTGGCTTGAACGATACGCGAGCAACTGAGCTGACCAGCCGCTTGGAGGGCTCTACTTAAAGGTTCTCGATGGCACCTACTTAGTTGCCAAGGTGTAAGAATATTTTATGTGCTGCAAGAGGCGCTGCTAAGGTGTCAGCTGCTGATAAGCATAAACTAGTTCTGCACATGTCTCACTTCAAGAAGAAACTGTGAGTTCAGCATAATTTGGCAAGCAACATTTTTCACTTTGAAGTTTCTCAGTTGCCAAAAGAAGATATATGAAGATGAAGCTGTTGAAATTATGTCAAATTCTCAAGAGTCAAGTCAGGTTGTCAAAATAATAATAATAATGCTTAATGAATATTAATAATATAAATTAGATTATATTAAAATACTTTTAAGTGATTGCAATTTCTTCTACTATTTTATATTAATTAAATAAAGATAACTTTGAGTTCAAATCTATGTTAATTTCTGTTTTTAAGCTATATTTTAGAGCAAAAATTTAAATTAATTTTTAGAGCTTACGTTTTATTCTGTGTATTATAAAGTTAAGATACTTGAATCTATAGCTTTAATGATATTTTTTATGATTCTAGTAAAATACTTACAAGTAGTTGCAATCAATCATTTTATTTGATTTGTTAATAATAATTAACATTTGTGAGATATAAATCTTATACTTAATGACCTTCACAAACTTAAGTAAAAAGACTTTTATCTTTGTCTTGATATTAACTATCTATTAGAAATCTTAAAGTTATTTTGTATTATAGTAATAATAACATACATATATCTATTCTCATGTCTACTTAAAATTAAATAAATAAGCTTTTTTTTAAATATTGTGAATCATTTTTCAGGCTTAGAGATTCAAACACCTCACTTGTTTTTCTTACAGATAAAGCTATTTATTATGCATTAAAAACTTAAATGACTTATATTACTTAGTTCAGACTTTACTTCTTTGGCCACTTTTAAAAATATTTATATTTAATTTTAAAAGTTCCCCTCGACACACTCAGAAGTAAACCAAACAGTTCTCTTCAGTTCAGCTCGGTAGTATCTAAACTAGCCTTTTTTCTTTTGGTTCTACAGCAGCTAGCATCAATATTTGCATGCACTATGCAAATGCAAACACTCGAATGCCATCTTAAAGGTTCTCGAGCGGTATTGACGGATAGGGAGGCGGTTAATGGGGGGAGGGGCTGACCGCACGCAATGTGTACCCATGTAATTTGAGTTGAGTGGTCAGCAAGAAATGAACCATCAGCAACACCAACTAAATGCTCAACTGCATCTAATCATAAGCGCAAACAGATAACAGCACGCACAAATAGTTCCCGACACTTGGGTTACGAGTTCTGATTGCCGTGAGAACTTATTGGATCAGGTGGGTGTGTGTAAATAGAGCATGGCATAGAATTCAAGATGAAATAAATGTTCTGGAATAAATGACTGTATGAGTGGTTATAGAAAAAGATAAGGGTGCTCTTTGTATAGAGTTGAAATACATATGATGAAGTGAATAAAATAGTAAAATAAGTTGAATTTTTTTAGGAAAATCAACTTTGAATATAGTTAACATTTTCATATACAGTTATCAAAAAAAATATTCATTAAATTTGTACAAATAAATATATTAATTACCAAAACAGCACAGCTTAAAATAAGTTACAAACTAAGAATAGTTTCTATATTTAAATATCATATATTTTTCATATGTATATTTTCAAAAACCTACTCAAAACTCAGCCCGTTTAAAGTCGATCAATTTAAGGCATATATTTAATATCTGCGCCGACTCGCCTTTCCCTTTAATGTGAACTGTTAATTTAAGCAAATAAAATTGGATAATATTTACAACAGAATTTAAAACACTTTCAATGTTTGCTGTCAGCGCGTATTTTCATTTACACTTTCAGTTTTTGTTGTTTTTTCGCTTTTTGATTACTTTTTGTTTTAGTGAAATGTTTTTTTTTGTTTTTGTTAAAATTTTCTTTAATTGAAATTGATGAATTGCTCTGGCAGTGGCATTT
This sequence comes from Drosophila hydei, assembly GCF_003285905.1. Classification (NCBI taxonomy): domain Eukaryota; kingdom Metazoa; phylum Arthropoda; class Insecta; order Diptera; family Drosophilidae; genus Drosophila; species Drosophila hydei. The sequence continues at coordinate 5,490,471 of NW_022045656.1, forward strand.
ATTTACTTAATTGAGGAGTCAATTGCATTTTGTAATGCTGAATGCAACACGCAGCAGTTTTTCTTACACAACAGCAGGACACGCCTCTTGCGCCTATCCCAGCGAGAGATTCATTTGGGATGTGTCGTGCAATCATTTTTCATCTTTATATAAAATGATTTTTTGTATGTATATGCATTTATGTGTATGTGTGTGTGTGTGTTTTCTCATATACGTGTGTACATTAATGTGTGTTTGTAATTTCCGCCATTGCAAAATGGCCGACGAGACAGCTGCAATTGCAATACGACTGCTGCAACTGCAACTGTAGCTGTAGCTGTAATTGCAACTGTTGCATGCATGTGTGTCCCTGTACGCAGCGCACTAATTAAATTAATTGCTTAATTTTAACTTAATTTGCCACATGTGGCAAGTTGTGTTCGCTCGTTTTGTTTGCCCCATTGCTCACACGTGCATTTGCCTGTGCTTTCGCTTCTTCTGCCAGCCAATTACTGCACGTTCTCTTTGGATAACCATAAAATTTGGTTTGTTGCCATAACAACACCAACAACAACAGCAATTGTGTCTCTACGGATGTGCATTTGTGTGGTTGCATGTGTGTGGGTGTGCGTATGCTTCAGTTGGGGCTTTTCGCATGGAAAAACTTTAACATCTAGCACTTGGTCAAGTTTTAAACACCATCATGCCTGAAGAACAGTTTGCGAACATTTTAAAGAATATGCCATACACATTTCGCATTATTCTTTGAATAAATCATATAAATTATGCAATAGTTAAGAACATCACAAAGCACAAAATATGTATAATAAAGAGAATTTCAAACTATGAAATTAACTTTTAGCCACAAGTTTTTCAAATTGTTGCAGTAGAGTTTTTATATATTATATTTAGATTCTGTATCAAGAAATGTTATCAATTCATGTTTAGGATATATAAATCATTTAAATTGTGAATTTAATGAAAAGCAGATAAATAAAAGCCAAGTTATTAGTTTATGAAATTAAAAAATTATAAAATTATAAAATTAAAATAAATAAAAAAATAAAAAACTAGAAAACAATTAATATTTTATTATTTATATCTATATTTAAATTATTATATTATATATTATATTTAAATTATTTATTTATTTGTTAGAGTTGATGTGCGTTATGTAGGCGTTCGAATCTTGTTGTCCTAATATCGTTTATTATTTGTCTTTTCTTTACTGCTCAATATAAGCCCTAGTCGGGCACCCTGACTAGAGCTTTCCTACTTGTCAAACACTTGTAAAGGACGCGAAATAATTAAATGCCTTTAAACCCACATACATTGTAAAAATATTTATGTGGCGGTTCGAATCTTGTTGTCCTAATATCGTTTATTATTTGTCTTTTCTTTGCTGCTCAATATAAGCCCTAGTCGGGCACCCTGACTAGAGCTTTCTTACTTGTATATTGGAAGGTTGAGACTACTATAAACTAGCAAATAAAGGCTTTGTGGTTTAGAGATAGTTTGCTGGCTGCTCTCAGCATCCAATCCAGTTTCTTTAATTGAGCCTTGCTTATTGTGGTCACCTGGCTTATATATGCAGTAAAAGTCAGCTTAATGACTCGCGGAAACGTCAAACACTTGTAAAGGACGCGAAATAATTAAATGCCTTTAAACCCACATACATTGTAAAAAAATTTATTGATATTGATTGCAAATTGATTATACAACTTGTACAGCGATGTATATTGATGTATTGACAAAGGCATAAACTTGCTTAAGACTTTCAAGTTAGTCAACGCCTTAAGATCATTGGCAAGCAACTTGTGCGCCGCTGTATCCCTTCTCTATCATATATATAAAAAATATTAAACTATATACAGTATTTCATTACTTATTGAATTTTGAAAAAAGTGAAGTAATTTTTGTTTTGGTTTTTCAACTAGTCATCTAATTATTTTATGAGACACATTTGTCTCGTTGTAAGCATAGATCTTTATATTTATTTATATTTTTATATCAATTCTGATGAACAAAAAAATTGCTAATGTTATCTAAGAACTACATTATCTCGATATTTGATATAAAAACCAGTTATGTATACACACATAAATATTATTGATTAATGCTTGAATTTTGCAAATAGTTTCCTCTTTTTTATAACTTACAAGTATTTAACAATTTTTGGCTGGTTATATTTCATTCAAAATTTAAGCATGTAAATCTCATTAACTCCTCGCTATGAAATTCTTATTTTGTGCTCGCTGTTCCCTCTTCCACTTCTCATTGTTAATCTAGTAGTCGGAAAAGTACGAAATACTCGTAATCCTTCAAAAAGATACAAAGTTGTCGCTGCCAAGGCACCTGATTATGCAAATTGACAGCAGTTGTTGCTGTTGCAACTGCAGCAGCTGCTGCTGTTGTCTTGGCCAGCTTCAATTTTCTTGGCCTTTATTCCTTTTTTTTGGCAACTTGCAACACTAATTACCTACATTAGGCAACCTGCACAACATCGCAACTCAATTAGCAACTGTAAGCGGCACTCGGCAAACTGTGCAACATAGTTGCTGTTGTTGTTCTTGTTGCTGTTGCGTCTGCTTTTGTTTGCTGCATTATTCACGGTATCCTTTGACCTTTCGGCCATAGCCAGTGTCGGCAGCAACAACTACGTAAATTATACAGCGCTTAAATACGCTGTTTTGTCAAATTAAACCAAAGCTAAATAAGCCAGTTGGCCAGGCAACGCCAATGAAGACTGAAAAGAGTTGGGTGGGCTGGGTTATGCCGGGACAGTGCACAGGAAGTTGCAGTTGAGCAGCCTGGCGACAACGGAAGCTGAGCCCAAAACAACAACAGCAACAACAGCAAAGCTGGACAAACTTTTGCGAAGCGGAATTGTAGCAGACACCCAACAACAACAACAAGTGGTGGGGGAGAAACTAGAGTGAAAGTGTTGCGGAAGTGCTGCTAAAATGAGAAAGAGAGAGAGAAAGAGCTAAAGAGCGAAAAGAGCGAGAAAGAGAAAGAGAACGAGTCAGCAGTTGGCATTAGGTAGCTGGACGCTTTAACGGATGTCGGACGCCATTTTGCTGTTGTGCACAAACATGGCCGCCATTTGGTAAACCATTTTGATTGCGAGTTTTATTCCGCTTTCAATGTTTGCAACACAATTATAATAAGTTTTTTTTTAACTGTAAAAACAAATACAAATTCAGCATTCAATTGCAATTTGTACTTAAAATTATATTTACTATAATAATATTAAATAAATAAATAATAAAATAAATAATATTATGAATTACTAAAATTGATTAAAATATTTTTATGGAATTTTCGTTAGTTTTATTTAAGCTTATAAATTCAATTAGACACGTAAATAGGTAAACACAATTGCATTACTGTCCTCAGCTGACTACATAGGGTATCGCAGCGTCGTTACTTCGAGTTTACCTACCTTTTGTTGTTTAAGTTTGCATCTAAATGTATTTATCCATTTGCATACCTGGAGGCGTTTATGCGTTTCAGCAACAGCAGCAACTACTTGAATCCCATTTCCATAGCCATTTACAATCCATAAACCTCTGCCTCGTTCTCCTTTTTGTTGTGGCCCTTTCGTTTACTTATGCATGCGCTGCGAGAGTCCAGCATAATAATTACAGTGCGCTATCAGCAGCGACATTCAGCATGAAAAATTGCCTGGCAACGCCACCTGTTGGGCAACTTCTTCTTGGCTACTTCTGCTCTCTTCTAACTGCAGTTTGTTCTGATTCCCCACAACAACAACAACAACAACTAACTATGCAAAGCCATAAAACGCAAGTGTCACACGGATTATTCATGAATGGAGCATGCAAATCGAGAAGCCAAGCAAACGAGCTGGGCGACTCAATAGTGCCTGAATAAAGATTCAGTGTTGGAAAATGTGAGCAAATTGAGTATTTTTGATATGAAATAACTACCAAAAACTTACTTTAATAAAAGTTTATGAAATAAAAAAAATCTATTGTAAATTTTATTTCTACTATATAATTAGAATAAATTATGAATGCTGGTTAAAACTATATGACAGATCTTAATATATATTTATATATTATAAAAGAAAATATGAATAATATTACATTAAGTTGTGAAGTGAATAGTAGACTAATATTAAATAAAAATATATAATGTCGAAATTGGGGATATATTTAAGACAAAAGACTGTAAGGAACTTAAATGTTTTTTATAATTAATTGATTTATATTATTTTCATTGTTATTTTAATTTTATTCTAATTGATTTAGTTTTATTTTTAGTTTATTTTATTTATCTTATTATTTTTTTTTTATTTGATATGTTTATATTTTTTATTTTTTTTATTAAGTATTTATTATCAATTTTGTTATTTATATTTATTATTTCCGTTCCGTTTTTTATGTTAATTATTTTATTACATTTTTATTAGGTATTTATTAAGTATTTTTTATCTATTTTGTTATTTATATTTATTATTTACGTTTCGTTTTTTATATTAATTATTTTATTATTTTTAGTTTTCTTATTTATTATATATTTTACTTACTTTTCTTCTCTATTACTTTTTAGTTTAATTATTTGTGTATGTTTATTATTATTATTATTTTTTTTAATAATTTTTTTTATTATAAAGGGTAAAAAGAAAAAGTCACGAAACGAAAAAGTAGATCAAATTAATCAGACTTTGGCAGTCCAACAAACGATGCCTTTGTACAGAGATGTCTATCCGAAGAGTAGAGTTCATTAATTGTTTAAATCAGGTTTTCATGTACTCAGAGATTATAAAATATGTACAACTCTGTCACTTTGCCAGCCAGTTTGCCATAGACACTTTTAATGTTTTGCATTCTATATAATTCGTGATAATTTATTTTTATCATTTTCAATTTAGTTAACAATGCGTATATATGGTACCCGCTAGGCCCGCATATGATACAAATATTGAATTTTAGCCAAGCTATTACAAACTAATGCAGCTTCATGCTCCAGCCTAAACTTAAAAATCTACATATACATACATAAATATATATCCTTAAGTTTTCTCAGGGGTTTTAACTCTAATGATTTTTACCTTGGTCTTGTTGATTACTTCACGCTTGGACCAATCCACGACATATTCCTTGTTCACTTTGGCAATGCTTGCCAGATAGCCCACATAGTCTACATCGCTGTCCAGGGCCAGGATTTCGCCATAGAGCGCACTCATCTTCAGGCTATAGCGTGCCAGAGCATCGGGCACTTCGTATTCATTGATTTCCGTCTCGTCGAAAAACTTGACCAGCACCTTGTGACCTTTTGTGAAGCGTTCACTGGCATCGGGCGCCTTCAGCTGACGCTGTAGCTCTAGCATATCCTCCTTCACCTGGCGCAGTGCATCCATTTTCAATTGCACCTGCTCTTTAAGCAGCTTTGTTATATCTTGGCACTGTTGCTCTTGGCCAGCGATAAATTCTGTTAGTTTCTCAATACTTGTATTCTTTGATTCATTCATAAATTTGCGCATGTCTGTAATACGCTTCACTTCGGGCAGTGCCAAATGATTGGTGCGACCGCTCAAGGAAATCAATTCCGGCATCTCCAGATTGGCTGTACCCATTATGTATTAAATAATAATATATGTTTTGTACATCTGAACTATTCAGATAGTTATTCTATGACAATAGTTCTCTATGAATTCGAGTGTTTGTTTTATATAAATAACATTTAACGCCTGCTTGACTATGTGAAACTAATATATATAATCATTTAATATTAAATAATACTTTATAAATTGTGTAAGCAAAGTATAACATTTTTAACTTTGATATGTATTTTTGATTCGATTTTGAAACCATTTTTATTTCGTTCCGCCCAAAATTATGCAATCCTTTGTTAGCCATTGTCGATTCTCTCACGTTTTATGAAATTTGTATTCAATTAAGCTGATGCTGGTATTCGGCTGCCTTTTTGACAGTTTTATACTAAATTTTCTTTTTTTCAACTCTGAAATTTAGTATTCTGTCCACTATTTAATTAACGAATTCAAACATTCCAATTGACACAAACATGAAAGCCAAAAGTTTTCGTTTTTCAAAGCGTTGATTGAAAAGCGCTTTATAAAAATGCTTTTACCCTTACAGAGGATACTATAAATTTGTTAAGGATTATGAAATACACTTAAGGTAAATAAAAAGATGTACAACTTAAGACATATATGTTTATATACTGTAGATAGATATAGATTGTTTTTTTTTTCAAAAGCTAACAAAAAGTAAAAAATAAATAATAAATAAATAATAAATAAAAAATTGCAGTAATTTTCAATAAAGCTATAATGAATTTGGTAAATCATAAAGATCAGTTTATAATAATGTGATTACTTTTAGATTTTATATATATAAACATTGATTACTTTTAGATTTTATATATAAACATATATAAAATCTAAAAGTAATCACCATGTTCCACAACAATTCATGAACAAAGTTCAGCCTATGTTTCAGGGTAAAACAGCTCGAAGCAGTTTTATGTTTGTTCATGCTCAGGCCGCTGTATAATTTTCGCTTAGTTTAATAATAATAATAGTTAATTTTGTAGTCTTGCCAAAATGTTAGTATTGTTGCAGAAAGTTTGACTAAATATGAGTTAAAGTTACATCGATTGGTTTCAACTATCGATTAGAAAGCATGCAATCTTATAATATTTTGCGATTTGGCGACATTTATAAAACGCTGAACTGGCGGAAAAATATTCAAAACATTTTTTAAATTTCCAATTAATTGTGATTATTAAAATTCGAACCTATCTAAATAATGAATAATTTCATTATAAGAATTTTTATGGCATATGCAAATTGCAATTGACAATAATAAACAAATATAAATATATATAATAAAAAATTATATTAGATCTGCCAAATGCACGTTTCAACTTATTTATAACTATATATTTATTTCAAGCTGATTACCTCATAAAACAATAACAACTGTCAGGACATTAAAACTTCATCAGTTTGCAGTCATCTCCTTTCTTTAGTTGTTTCAATTAACGTCGTCATATAAAATTATAAACTAAAACCAATAAACAAATATTCATGCATATTTTACGACAACAATTCTATCTGGCTATGGCAGTTATTATCGATTGATAAATATGCAGTTACAGCCCTAGTCGAAAGTATTTATACAACGCTCTTTCCACTTATTGAGATGAATGAATTAAACTAACAAATATCAGTTCTCAAATAATGTGTTTGTGTTTATTTTATAATCTCATTTTGAACTGCGCAAATGTAGAATTTTGTTACAGACTCAAACATATTTCGATATTTCAATTTAATTAGCAAATAGGTAAAATCGAACTAATATAATATATTATAATTATATATAATATAGGAATCAATTGAGGTCTTTTGAAATTGTTACCGAATAAGAAAGAGAACTAATTCAGCATTAAATTCACAAATTCCCATCATATAAATTGCTGTAAAATGTGTTTAAAAGAAATCGTTGAAGGAATTTAGAAAAATTTATTGTATAGACTTAAAGAGAACTGGGCGAAAAATTCCTAGAAATGTTCCTTGTGTAAATACTTTTGACTAAAGCTGTATATACATATATATACAGGCATATCTATATGTTATATATATGTGTGGTCTGGCATTTTGACACAGCTCTATTCTGGTATGCACTAAAAGTCAATTTATGCAGTTGACTTAATTTGATTTTGGCCTCAAATCATAGAATTGCATTCTTTTCCCATTTTAGCTAAAGGCAATCTGTGTACTTGAACATTTTACTCAATTGTGCATGTGTGTGTGGGTGTGTGTGTGTGCTAAAGCTATATAAAATTAAGTTGTTAATATTCGCTTTGGCTGAAGTGGCTATGATGTAAAAGCTTTCGACTCTCTTCTTAAAACAAAATTCCCAATTTTCGAAAGAGCTTTAACAATCTTAAATAATAAAAAAAATAATTTAAAAAAATATTAATTAACAATATTTTAAATCCAAATGTTAGTAAATGGAAAAATAAATAATAATAAATATATATTAAATAATACAAAATTTTATTTTAAATTTAAATTTACATTTTTTGGCAAATAAATCTGTGATGAAGTTTACGTCACCTAGTTCAGCGATTAAAATTAATTTCTGATGGATATTAAGACTAACACTTTTCATATCAGTAAACACACACACATTCGATTAAACTCTGCTTGCGCCATGTTGCAGGGTATGGCAAAGTAAGTAATCGTACGTGTGGAAAAGAAGCTGGCACTGATTGCAGCATAAATGATTGAAAATGTGTGGGCGGCTGTCGTCTAGCTAGGGCAGGAAGGATTGGCTGCGACTGAAAGAAGCAGGCAGTCCTTGCCCCTAGCATTTGAGCTGCTGCACGGCGGCAAGCTATCAGCATGCCGCATTCTTGCATGCAACAAAAGGTTCACATGCAACGAATTGACATCTGAGTAAGCGTTATATGAAAATTGATGGAAAATGCCAAAATATTTAAATCTAATTTCTGTGGCGGCGCCAGATAAAGAGAAGGAAAGCAAGACATAAAAACAGAGACAGAGAGAGAGAGAGAGTGAGAGAGAGAGAACGAAATAGCAAGGCAGATGAACTGTGGCCACTCGAGCTAGTTGCAAGTCCAACGATTTAAATATGCAGTCGCATATATATTTTTAGATAGCAGAAGACACAATAGAGCAGACAATGTGAATGCACAATAAATCACCAAAAAGCGCAGCCAGAGTGTCAACTGCGAAAGCGAAGCAGGGAAATTAAAGGGAAAATGCGTAAAAAGCGAAAGAAAATGCAGACGAATCGTCGTTCGTCGTTCGTCAGCGTCAGCGAAAGCAAAAACCAAATCATTTAATTGAATTATACGCGATAAAATTGCAATTTATTTTGAGAGACGAGTCGAGTCGAGTCGAGTCGAGTCAAACCGAACCAGCGACAGTTGCCGGCAATGTTGTCGTTGTCCTTTCCACAATGAAGACAGCAACAGCCGCAATCAGCGGCAACATCAGCAGCAGCAAGCAGCAACTGCCTGCTTGCAACACACACACACACTAAAAGTTGCATGCCAGATTTGCCCCCAATGTCCCGTTAAAGCGAAATGCGTATTATTAGCAACGCTCCGGCATATCTATGCCACCATCTATCTGGCTGCTGCACTCTTGCAGTTGCACTTTGCCTGACCCAGCCCGCTCAGTGGACACTCAGCTCCTGACTGTCATTTCCCTCACACAAATTGCATTGTTCTTGTTTACATTGTACATGGCTCGCTGTATTACGTGTGCGTGTGTGTGTGTGTGTGCATCACAAATTAATTGCATATTATGTGGCACTTAGTTGCTAACTGTAATGTGCCTTGGCGCATATTATAATGTTGCATATTGGAGATATTCTAAATGGCTAAGAAATGCCAGAATATGTCAGGAATTCGCTCGAAGCTTAGACTTGAGATACGACTTATGCACTGAACATATTTAGAAGTTGGTCAAAATAGCCAAATGATGAGAGGGAAATACATATTTTATTATTATATTATATAAATGGAAGCAGTTAAGCACGATAAAGTCCAGTCAAGGCAACATTTTGCAAGCTTAAAATAATAATAATAATAATAAATGATTATTATAATATTAAAAAGGCAAGTGACACAATCAAAATGTTTATATTAATAGCAATTACTTAAAGAGTAAACTTTGGGCAATGCAGTTTATGTTATATGCATAGGATGTTATAGAATAACGTAAAATAGCTTATTAAGAAAAGATTGAAATAATGTATTGCAGCTTGTCCACATTGAATTGATCAGAAGCAGCTTAAAATATTGTTAGATTATTTTAAGTATGGCAAAAGTATATGATTTTATAATAGCTGCATTAAGTAAGGTTATAGGCTAAGAGAACGCTTCATATAGTTAGCGACTCGAATCTGAAATGATAATGATGACTGATTCGAACTCGAAATGGAGGACACACTTCACACTGTAACAGTGCCTGATTCGAACTGGAAATGATAGTGGCAGCTCCTACACAAAAGATTCATGATTCGCACTCAAAGTGGAGGGAACATTTTATACACCAAAGATGCTTATAGACCAAAGATACACTAATAATGACGATTCAAACTCAAAATGAAAGTGACATACACTCATACACTCAAGGTTCCTGATGCAAACTCAAAAGTTTGCGGATTTGAACCCGAAACTCCTTAATAAAGGGTTTCTTTAGACAACTGATATATACAAATTATTGATTGCATCACCAGCTGTGCCTTTGTTACCAATCTATCTGTGTCTATTTGTTGTAAGCTTACATGCTATAAAGTAGTCAATATTGGCTGAAGTGACCTACTATATGAGCTTTCTGCCCCAAAAATTTGCTGTGCAAAAATTAAAAAATTATTTGAGGAATATAAAATTTTGCATTGCGACTTTACACAACAAATCAACAACTTGAAGCCATATCATATAGCCACAAGAGGAGAAGCTCATATGAAGAGTGTTTATCTAAGGGAAGCACAAGCTTCGCTTGTCTATAAAAGCCACATGGAATCAGTTTACTCTATTAAGAAGCTGCCTTCGAACAGGCAGCCATCAGTTTAAGCTCTCTAAGCAGACAGTTTCATATAATTGTGTGTTTCCACTTGATAAACAATTCAGTTATTAAACATTATGCTAAACTATTATTTTGCAATATTAACTTTAGCTACGCTGCTTAACTATTGACTACTCTTATTTCACCTTTCGTTTGTTAAGCTTGATCTAAAAACTTTCGCTGTATTTACTTTTGAGCTTCGCATTTCTCACAAAAAAGAAAACCTACTTGAATAGAGAACTCGAGAATCAAATTTAAATACCGAGCGAATTGTGTAACCTGGCGTTCGTTTTCTTTGGCAGCAGCTCTCATTTTGCCTTCACTATCTGCCTGTCGTTCGGGCCGAGCTCTTTTGGCTTTGTTGCTGTAAATTTGCTGTCCACATTTCTGTTTCCGTGTTTCTTGCCGTGTTGCTGTGTTGGCATTTCATTTAGCGCACAACTTCACATTTGCGTTGCCTGCAATTGCCATTTCCGTTTCCTGAAATTTGCCACTCGTTACACACACACACACACTTATATATATATATAAAGAGAATGGGGTTGGGGGAGGCAGGAGCAATCTACCAGCCAACCGACATTTTCATTTCCATGCTTGGGCGCTTCGCACGAATCAATTATTCATCATCATCGATTAAGTAAGAGCAGCTACCAGGCCAACTGCTACGCCCCCTCGGCCCCCACACTCTCCCTTTTTGTGCAGTGCTCCCCTGGCTGGATGTCTCGCTTTTATTGTTATGATTTTTGCCGGCTGTAATGGCCTTCCCTTGAAGGACTTTAAAAGCCGAGATTTATATATTGTATATAGACATACACAAAGCTGATATATATATATATATATATATATATGTGTGTGTGTGTGCGTGTGTATGTGACATATGTGCAGCTCATATATCTATGCGATACATTACAATACACGTCCAGGACAGAATAAGTCAGGACATCTGCATCTCTCTATAGAGTCTGTCCTGTTTCGCTGTTGTTCAGTCCTGCTCTCTGCTTATTTTTTCCGCCGTTATCCATTAAATATTTATGAAAATTGCTTTTGCTGCAGTTTTATTCACTTCCATGTCCTCGCCCAGCAAGTCCTTGCTTTGCATGCGCTCCTTTTTCGGCCTACAACATGCCAGACTGGGATGGAGGCCAGTAAAACAATAAAGCTTAAGAATTCAATTTCCTAAGAGCTTAAAGCTGGCACTTCCTGCGTTTCGTCTTCTTTTTCTCTCTGTGTGTATGTGCATGTGTGTGTTTTTGATTCTTGACACACATAAATCGTGGCAAGACATGTGCCTAGATAATCCCACATTATGAAAAGATATCTTACAATAAATATTTTGGCATCAATAGCGAAGCATTTTTAACAGCAAATCGTTAAACAGACAACATGCAAGGTTTTCCATAATGATTTATGTGAGAGGGTTCTTAGGGATTATATATATGATATATATAGTATAAATGTGTATAATAATAATGCAGCAGTCATCAAGAAGAGGCAAAGTAATACAATACAATTTTAGGGTATTTAAAATGTGTATACATTTAAAATAAAATATATCACACATTAATAATAAACACAATAACAAACTAAGACTTTATGCAATTCGATCTATAAATAAAAATAAAAATAAAATGATTAAATAATAATAAATAATAATATTTGCCATTGAGCATTATGCAGAAATTTATGAAAATAAAATATTAGCTAAACTGAATTAAGATTGGGTTATAAGATATGCTGAGAGTTTAGTAATAATGCTAAACTTTTTCTATCAATAGCTCGAATAAACTAACAAAATTGCAAACAAAATTTCTAAAAGTAAAAGATCCCTTATTTAATACACGTGAATCTACTTCCAATTTTAATAGAGTTTTGCATAAGAATTATATTCAATTTTAAATATATATATATTTTATATAATTAAATTAAAAATTTAAATAAAATCTATAGGTAAAAAATTGTTCTAAGAATTTGTTATTGATGATAATATTGGTAATTGATACAAAAAATATTAAAAAAAATTGAAAAATATATAAAAAAAAATTTTTAAATATATAAATAAAGTTTAAATAAATATGAAAAATATATAAATCATATTTAAAACAGTATAAAAAATTACTTAAAAAAATATATTAAAAAAAAAAACATTTAAAAAAATGCAAAAACTTATAAATAAATAAAATTAATAAAAAGTATAAAAAAAATATTAAATAATAATAAAAATGTATAAGCAAAATTTAAATATATATATAACAAAAATATATATAATAATATAAAAAGCGTTTACAATGCAAGTTTTTAAATAAAATTTAATTTTATGAAAAATAAAAAAAATATTTTGAAAAATGTTATTTTATTTTTTATATTGTTTTAAATATATATATATATATATATATATTTTTTTTTTTTTCAAAAAATTAAATTTTATTTAAAAACTTGCATTGTAAACGCTTTTTAGTTTCTGTTACTATGTAGCAACTAGAGTAGCGAGTACTAGAGTGTTAAATGATAGTCTGTAAAACTAGCATTGGTTGCTTATATATACGAGGCGTTTTGTCGAGGTGAGGATATATTTAAATGAACAGACTTGTTTATGCTTTGAGTCTTTTCTTCCTTTTTCTGTGGCTGAGTCTTCTGGCAAGTATATTAGGGTGAGCGTACAGTTTGTAGGTTGTTGTTGAGTGAATATTAATTATTATAAAATAATCTTGTTTGACATCTCTGCATTTTAATTATACTTATACTTATACAATAATTATTTATTTATAAAAAACAAATTCGTCCATTCATATGACATAGCTAAAACTCACCAAGACAAAGCAAGCAACATAAAATTGTTTTAAATAAAGCTGCACAGCAACCTTTCAATTTAGACATTGATTAATGAAATGACAGCTTTATTCGAATTTAACTTGATTTACTTTTCTACTCTGCCATTGCATAACCTTCGTTGCTGTAAGAACAGTTGAAGCTCAGGCACTAGTGGCAAGAATTTGTGCTTTTATGAAGCAACTACACGTAGCTGCGCTCTAAATTTCAATTGAAATTTAAAGCTAAGACCTGAATTGAGTTTATAGCAGCAATGGAACAGGTGGTGGTGGTGATGCTGGGCAATTGTGGCTTGCTACTCGAACACAAGCTCCACTCATTAGTTGCATGTTCGTGTGCTTATATCATTTAGAGATAGCACAGATAGCTCGCGCCCACCGAGTCTGCACCACTTCATATATTTACAATATAAATTTGTGAGTTTTCGTTTTTTTTTTTTTGGAAATTGCGCATCATAAATTCTTGTGAGGATTTTCGGTACACACTTTGAGTAACGGTACTTAATAAACTCGCATCATTTTCCCATTTGGCGCTCGCACTTCATCTCAGGTCTTCCTGCCCGCCACGCCCACCCATCCACCTACCTGCCAGTTGTTCCTGTTGTTGTGGCCCAAATTACCTGTCATTTCGAAATTATGATAGCAAGCACCGTTGGCTGTGCCGTTGACGTTGCTTTCCGGCATCCTTCCTCACTACACTCGCTACCTCTCCATCCATCTCCTGGGAATTTTTTATGTGTGGCATAGCATGAGGCTGGATGCCACCTAATTTTATATGCCTCGCTCATATATATATGTATATGCAACTCAAACTAATGCTTTAGTCGTAAAACCTTATGCGCCTTTTCCGATTGTAATCTGTAAGCGTAATACTTAACCGTTAATAACCGTGAGGCTGAGTAGTTGCATCGCGCCTCAAAAAAAACATATGTATATATATATATATATATATATATATAAATATATATCTCAGTTGATATGACATGCTGACAGCTTGATGACATCGCCTTGAAGTGGACATTTTTTTAAAAGGTGCCAACAAAGGGAGAGTGCGAGTGTTAGATATGTGAGGTATTTGTTGATGGCCAAAGTTAATATGAGATTTAGCTGACTTCAAATTGACAGCTGCCCCTGCTCAATGGGCGTCTATGTCAGCTAGTTGATGTCATAAATAGAAAACCCTGCAAATACCATAAGCTTCTCGACTTTTGATTTGCTTTGATTAACTCGCAGCTGAAAGGAAAAGCCAGCTACTGACTGGAACAGTTCTTAAGAAAGCTGCTCCGACATAAAAAAACATTTAAAAGAATTTAAATGATGGCTTATGCCTTGAGTTTTTATAAGACAAATCGAATTAAGTAACAAAATAAGCGAAGTTCTTATTAACAAAATTTGTGTCTGTAGCTTAGAGTCAATGGTTTGGCATTGTATTTCATGCTATTTAAAATATAATTCCAGTTTTCGCATGGTATCCTTAGGCGTTGATCCTTTAACTTGCTTGTAACTAAAAAGAATTTCTTCCGCGTATTGTCACCACTATGCAAATATTTTATTTTTAATAAACATGTTTTACGAATACAATATTTAAACTATTTCACAAAATTTTTAATGCCAAAGTAAGAGAAAAAAAAATAAGCTTAATATGTCCAACTGCCATTTCGCATACGAGTCAATTTAGGACTGAAGAAACTTTTCAATCTGGACCGAAAGATTTGGAAAGCCTTTTCCCAGGCGCTTTAGCACAAATATTCCCAGAACGAAGAATGCCGTACACTTAAAGAACTCTCCAACCGATGGATCATTGTATAGGAAATAGAACCAATACTTGGGTCGTAGACGCAGACGCAACCATGGCAACATTCTAATCGCTTGCACTTTTAACGAATTTCAAATGTTATCTGATGTGAAATATAATAAGGGAATATAATGCCAAGTTATTGGTGTTTATATCACTTACCAATTATGATTCACTAATCTTACAACTTTTCTTTTTTCTAAATATATTTTGATGTTTTACAATATATGATTTAAGAGAATATGGTTTGGTTTGGCTAGCTAAATATATTTTGAGTAGTTTTTCAAATATATTTTTCGGATACGCTCGAAACTCGGAAAGATTTGAACTGTTTGTAGAAGTTACTTTTTCTACTCTTTGGCAGCACTGGACTTGAACATTCCTTAGTCATTTCTTATGGGGCTTCACTGTGAGCCTAGTTAGATACATTGTATGTATTAATTAATCAAATACCTCTTGCTTGTAATAATGCATTTATTTTGCAAATATTTCCGTGCTATTAATATTGTAGGTCAATATATAATATATATGAAAATATACAACAATCAACTAAAGCATATAGAAATTTATAAAAAAAAGTAGAAAATTTAGACGTTTGTCAGTCAAAAGAATTTGGGATTTCTTTCAATTTCGTATGAAACCAACCGCAGCGACGATCTTTTGCCAAGCATGACAAACAAATGTGCGAGAACCTCCGTCAGAGCGAAATGTGTCGAGCGTTTGATATGCTCACACAAAGCAGGCTGGCACTCAAAAGTGTTGACTTAAAATGTTCAACAAACTTGTTAATTAGCAGAAAACAAAAGTGCATATTTATTATTATATAAAACGATAAAGAAGAAGCATAAACTATGCCATATACAAAATGTAAAAATGTAATACTTTGATGCCAAATAGTTCGTCTATTTGATGGAGCTGCTGAAATTCTTCTCATTGCTCAGGCACTGATTGCAAATGGTGCAAAAGATTTGCTGCGAAAGAGAACGTTATTATTATTATTACAATAGCTAATGGCAAATTAATGGATTTTCGATACTACGGGTATGGAGGAACGCGCTGTGCAGCCGCCCGCTTGCGAGGAGCCCGTGCACTCGAAGTGGCGCAGCCAACTCTTGATCACATTCGTGGGCGGTATTTGATAAATGCTAAACTGTTTCTTAAACATGCGCTGCGCTGTGCTTATGGAATCATTGTTTCTATAATAGGCGCGTATTATAAACGCGCGATGCACGCCCGTCCACTGATCCATTGCAACTGCGCCCGGCGAGCAGAACAAATTATTTTTGCTTCAACTGAAACCTTGACGGCATTTCCGGTTCATGAGTGACATAAAAAAGTGCAAAAAACCGAACGGGCCACAATGAGCGCAAACCTAAATATTTAATTGGTCATCTGCAGATGCGTTTTTGCTCTTTATTAATAACGTGGCGCATGAATAATGCAAAATTCATATAAAATTCTATACTACAGCTGTGTTCATAAAAATAGTAGTGCCAGTAAATGTATGAGAAGAGATAACCATTACAATAGTTTTTAAAAAATTTGAAATGAATATTAAGTTTAGCATATTTCATGTGAATTTAGTTGTTTTTGAGTAAGAAATATTAGCAAAATGTAGCCATTCATAGAAATAGTAGTGGCAACAGAAAAAGAAAGAAAAAATGCAATGAGTAATGCAAAATTCTTATAAAATTCTCTAACATATGAAATTTCTTTCTTTTTCTCATTTGGGAAAATTTCAAGTGTAAATTGTAAATTGTAAATTGTCTATTTTGCGCCCCGCCCTCGGCTCAATCTGTTAGCCAGCCATCAATCAATCTAACAAAGTCATCATCATTACGCTTCATCAGGCACGCCCAGCCACACAAATGGTGGGCGTGGCTGGGGTAAATCTACAATCTTGAACTCATTTAAAGTTTCGCTACAACTTAAATCCGCTTTGGCATTTGGCCATCGTGTCAGTAGTTGGCCAAAGTCTTTAAGCTTTTTTGCTGCCCTCACTATATACCCTATATTTGGTGAGGGTGGCCCACAGACAAGATTGATGGGCTGTTGAGGTTATTTTCGACAAAAATTTAATGCAACTAAGGTGCTTAATTTATGGAGCTATTAAAATTGTCTAGAGTTCATTGATGTGAATTTATATAAAAACAGAAATATATATTATATTTTAGAAAACATAGAGAAGATATATGATATCCGCTGTTATAATTTATGTTAAGGTTAAGCAGTTTTTATTCATGTTAAGCGCACACTGTTAAGTTTCATTAACATGTTTTTGATAGAGCAAGCCAAATATGCTTTGATATCGTCTAGATAATTGTGGACATTTATAGAGTTTTATAAATGTATCTGAATTGAATTCTGATATATCATTTCTAGAAATTATTTTAAATATATTCCCAAATTTTCTTGAATAGTTGAGTTTTGGTTATATATGAGAATTTTACTTATTTTTCATACAATTTGATATATCTTTTAGTTAATCAAACAATATAAACAGATTAAATATTTCTTGAAATTTCATTGCTTGCTCTAAAAAATCTTTTAAATAGTTTTTTAAACACATTCAGTCAGTGCATTTGTTATTCGTTTTGGCCAATGCTTGACAAAGTGAGTTTTTAGCCATGGCTTTAGCTTCCATTCATTCGCTTTTTATTTCGCCATTTTGCTGGACCATCGAGCACGTAACTGCAATACAATGCACGGGGTCCAGCGTATAGATACATAGATACAGATACAATTATGTAGTCTGTGTTTTGTTATTGTTTTTGTTGTCCTTGTTGATGGTGCAAGTTAGCAAATGCTGCCGCTGCCGCTACTGCTGCTGCTGTTGCCGTCGTTTTGGCGTTTATACAGTTAACCAGGCAGACAGACTGTCCCTCTGCTATACCCTCTATATATACCCAGTGCTATGCAACACAGCCATCCATCCATCCACAGCACGTCCAGCCAGTCAGGCGTCTCTACATGTGTGAGTGTGTGTCTGTCCGAGGCCTTCGTTTCCTTCTCTGCTCTGTTTTTTTTTACTGCTACTGCCGCTGCTGCTGCTGCTGCTGCTGCTGTCTGCCTGTCATTTTGACACCTTCATTTGCTCCGAACATTCAGCGTCAGAGTCAGGTCCCTGATTCTGTTGCTCTGTTAGCTTTTATTTTTTTCTTCCTGTTTTGTTTCGTATCGTTGGCTAAATTGTGTGTGTGTGTGTGTGTGCGTATGTGTGTGAGTGAGATTGTAATTTTTGGTGAAATTTCTTTTATAGTTTTCTTTACTTCTCTTGTAGATTTTTTTAAGCGATACCCTGCACTGATTTTTATACAATCTTAATGTGCTTTTAAGCTTTGTCTTTATTATTTTGATTATTTATTAAGTTATTTATTTATTCATTTTTCGGCTTTTTTTAACTATTAGTATTTATATATTTTTAGTATTTATGTTTTTTATACATAAATTATATATTTTTATTTATATATACATTTATATATACAAATATACATCTCTATGTTAAAAATATTTTATATATATATTCTATTTATAATGAAACTAATTGTGTTTTTTTGAGTTATTATTTCACATTATTTTAACAATAAAATATTTTATATAAATTCGATATAAAAGCTCATTTATTTATCAATTAAATATTTAAAAATCTATTAAATATTTGCAAATTAAATAAATCAAATTTCATTTTTTCTTACTATTTTTGCTATTTATTGCATTTTTCTTCTTATTATAATTTTTGTTATAAATATTCCATTTTATTTTTAATTTATTAATAAATAATTAGTTTTTTTATTCATTTCCTTTCATATTCCTTTGGATGCTAGTTTCATTTATTATATTAATATTATATATTCATTTATTATATTAATTTATTATTCACGAATTTCATAATTTTTGGCTTATTTTAATTTCTTCTTTTATCACTTTACCTTTCTTAAACAATTTCTTACATTAATATATTTTTTAATATTGTTCTTTTCTCTCCATCCTTTCTATAACAAATATCCTATAATATACCCTTTTTTCCCAACTTCCTTTTATACTTTTCTGTTTATTTTGCCCCTTCTTAAGTGATTTCTAATACTTATTGACTGGCTCAAATGTGTTTGTCTATTTATTCAAAGTTAACTATTTTTATCTTTTTTATTTCAGAGCAAAACTTTAGCAAACTGTCAAGTACTATTTGCATACTTTCATTTTCGTTTGCTTTTGCTGCTGCTGCTGCTTCTGTTGCAAACTTGACTGTCATATAAGCTGCCTATAAACCCATAAGCCCCATTGCAGCTCTACGAAGCCAAAACTTTCATGCAACAGCAGCAGCAGCAGCAATAAAAATCAGCAGGAAAGAGAAATCTGTAAAAGGCAACAATGCCAAGACAAATGATCCAATGGCTGTCTGACTGCACTTTAGCCAGGCCACCCAGCCATCAGAGCCCATATACCAAGCACCTAACCCAACTCTAAACGAAAACAGAAAAAAATTGTATTATAGTCAAATATATTTGGTTATGTGTGTGTGTGGGCGTGAGTGTGTGTTCAGCGGGGCAAAGCTGTCTCAATTTTTGGGTTAGCGGACATTTCTGCATGTAAACTTGGCGAATTTTTCATCCCATTCTTATAAAATATTCCTTTTTTCTTACACCCTATCAAAATGTTTTTATAGGATACAATGAAATTAAAGAAAACCTTAAGAAGCTATATTGAACTTTATGTTATATATTTTTAATTAAAAAAGTTGTAGCTTATATAAAAGTGGGTTATAGTGTTTACTAACGGGAATCTACACTATATAAGCCCAAAACATATTCTTTAATATATCATACAACTCGAGAATTCTTAAGGTTAGAGATATTAATTTTTTGGTATATATAATCTTGACTCTATCTTAATAATATATTAAAATTTTTGGCTCTTTTAAGCCTTTCTCATATGCTATGTGCTGATTGAACTCAGAAAGTCCATGAGTTAGAGACTTGATATTTGGCATGTTCAGTTTATGCTTTATGTAAATAAAATTCCTATAGAATTTGGTTGGTTATTCCAAACTATTGTGCAATGTACCCAGTGAACTCGGCAACTATAAAAGCTGCATTAATAATATTTCTCATGTAGACTTTATAACGTATATATATGATTATTTGATATGCATAAACATCTATATATATATATATATAACGCATTTTATCCTTGTTGAACTTGGGATTTATAAATCTAAATGTCATAACATATGTTCTATTCCACTGCTAAAACAAGTTTATCATCTAACTAACAATACATGTCCATTTAGCATAAGGAATCTATCAGCTATAGGAATTATATGCCATATAGATCGAATGAATATTTTTAACTGTCTTCTATCCTAAGTATTCAGTGAATCATGCACATTTCACACCTTAAATTGCATATATTTGATCTCTAAAATATGTCGCTCGATTTTATATATAATATATGATAATTATGCTACAGGGCTTCATTGCGGCTCATCATTCTTGATTTTAGCATAGTTTAGTTTTAGTTTTTTTCTTGTTACTTGTCCATGTCAAAGCTGCTGCTGCTGCTGCTGCTGTTACTGACGATGATGATGACAAAGGGCAAGGCAAACGAGTGGCATAGAACTAGGTCAAGACTTGATTGTTTATCTTGGGACAAGGGCCAGTCCGAGCTGGAGAAAAGGATTCATGGCTAACATTCACACTTAGCCAACGTCCAGTTGGGCTCAAGCGAAGCGAGTAGGATATTAAATTCTTCAAGCATTGTTCAGCTGGCGAAATTAGCTGATGAAAGTTAATATGAAATTTAGCATAGCAGAAACCAAAGAAGGTCATGCCTCAAGGGTGTGTGTGTGAGTGTGTGTGGACTGTGGTACGCCTAGCCGGACGTTTTCATAAACGTTTCACTTTCCGGCAACGCCACAGATAAACACGCACACTCATGCATGGTATTTCAAGGAGTTTCAGCTGTAAATCTGGGCAAAACAGGATACTAAGCTGACGCTGCAGCGCAACGGAAGCGGATGCTGCGCTGCTTGATGTGTACCAGCGAGGGGGCTTTTGGGTGTAAGGCGTTGATAGCAGCAGCTTATCAGCTACAGCTACAGCAACAGCAACAGCAAAGAGGTGGCCGGGCTCTGTTAGCTTGTTTGAGTAGTAGTCAACGAGAGCAGCCAGCCAGGCAGGCAGGCAAGCTGCCCATCCTTCATCATATTCCGACATTTAAAGGTGCATTAGATTTTGCATAGAAAGTGGCTTAAGGCGTTAGAGAGAAAGTGCAGCACTCAGAAATCGGGTGAAAGTTGGGGATTTGGGTTAGCAAAATAAGCCAAAGCTTTGAACGCCAGCAACCACTTTACTGGAAAGCGTAACCTGAAATAGTTAAGTAACTTAACTTAAGGTGAGGACAATATTGAAGTAGAGGTCTTCGAACTACTTGAACTTCATTTATTTCAGCTTTAAACTGAGGAAATATTGCATAAAAAATATTGATATCGAGTTCTTAGAATTATGGTATTTATATAGAGACTTTATATATAGACTTTGATTTCTTTTGCCTAATTTATATTATTATATTTAGAAAGAGCAACAGAGTTGCAGTTAGCAGAAAGCGTGGCAGACCCTATAAAGCATATATATGAATAATTAGCTGATTTGTCTTTCTATCTGCCGATCCGTTCTTATGTATGCAGTTATCTCGTTAACTACAAAAGCTAGAGATTTGAAAAGTTAAATAAATAAATAAATAAATAAATAAATAAATAAATAAATAAATAAGTAAATAAATAAATAAATAAATAAATACTACAAATTAATTTTCCTTTATACCATGCGTAGTACGAGATTTTAATTTTTTCCAAAGCAACAAAAAGCTGCTTGCTATGAATAAGAAATTCTTCAAGTCTGCTCAATACTTTTTCGCCCCAAAGGCCTATTGCTATCCCTTTCTCACTCCCTTTTCGCTTCACTGAGTTGTCAGCCCTATAGTTGTATAAAGCTAAATGCTATATAACTTCAAATCTACAATCTAATTCAGAATTAGTCTTACTAAAAAAATATATCTCCCTCTCGCTCCCTCTTGCTCTCTCTCTCTATCTCTGTCATTCTCTTACCACCCTGTCTCAACTTCTGACAACTATCTAACACGACGTCTTATAACTTTATGCTTCGAACATGACACAAAGCTGCGTGTTATGCAACTGCTCAATAAATATGTGAACGCTCAAAAGTATGTTTGGCTTGGCTAAGAAAACTGCAGATATTGTTCCATTTGTTTGGTGCAACAATGCAGCAAGCAGAAGAAGAGCTAAAATATTTTGAAGAAGAAGAGCAGAAGAGGACATTGCAGCGGCAACAAGTGTGAATGCGATGCCAACAACAGCGGCAACAACAGCAACATATTTTCATCGATAAGTGCGTTCGACCGTTACGCACACACACACACATACACACACACGCGCACAACTAAATCCATATTTTATGATGCAAACATTGGCAAAGAGTTTTGCTTGAATTGCCAAAGGGGAGACTTAAGCCAGGTCAATGCGAGCAGCAACTAACCTGAAAATACCCTGTAATTTGTAGTTAGCACTGGAAATGATGTATTTACAATTTAATGTAATTGATTTATTTTTAGTATATTCGTTGTATCTAAAGCAAACAAACGATTAGACAGCCTGAGCTTTTTTAAACATATTTTTTGGGTTTTGCGTTAAGCGCGAGAAAAGCGATGAACAGGCAAGAAATATTCATTTCGAAATGCGAATGCCCAAATTCCAGAGTATTGTTATTTAAAGGCTTCTCACTAAACGGCTTAACGCAATTTCCAATCGATTCGAAGAGGCCTTCAATTAAAAAAGTTCGAATTTAGCATTTGTATCTAAAATGTAGCATGAAGTAAAAGGAAAAGTTTTTCGCATCTAATGCAAACTTAAATATTATATTATTAATATTATTATTTTTACTTTAAAACAATATTTTAGACATTTTATTTTCTTATTCCGAAAATTTACTCTCGTTCAGCTTAAAATTTGATCATTTCGGATTTGCCACAATCTAGCCATTTGAGTAGGTGTATTTGAGTTCGAGTGGGTCTACAGTGATCCATATATAAGACTAGGAGAGTGTTGTGTATGTGTTAAATGTATCTCACTTATAATTTCTCTGCTCCATTGCTTTTCTCCCAGTAGGGCGACTGAGTGAATAGAATTTACTACTGCGTTCACTAAAATAGTAGTGCGACTGAGCGCCAAATGCTGCACAACACAATTTAGTGATAAGCCCAATATTTTTACTTTTACTCTTTCTTTTTTTTTACTTTTTGGAATGAATTTTAAGATCAACATATTTTATATTGCTTAAGATATTTTAGGTGTGTTTTAGAGGTATAAAGTTATGTTCATAAAATAGTAGTGCGACCCTATACAAAACATACCATTTTATAATAAAATATTAAAACGATTTTTCATAAAATCATATATATATATATTTTTTATTTTGATTTGTAATAATTATTTTTTTTTATTTATTTTTATACATTTATTAACAAAAATAAAACAATTCTTTTTACTTATTTAAAGTTAAAAAAAAATTAAAAATAATTTATTATCTTAAAAAAATATATTTTTGCTAATAATATTTTCATAAATTATTAAAAAATATTTAAAATTATGTTTTATAAACAATATAATATTATATTTAAAAGAGGTCTTTAAGCTAGGCAGAGAGACTTTCAAATAAATAAATATAATACATAATTTATAGTTAAACAAAAAACTTTAAAGATTTAAGTAAACAAAAATGGAATTGAAATTTTATTTATTTAAGTGCTGATATGCCCGACTGCGCTCAGCTGCAGTGCAGGGTATATGCCAGCAGCTAGATGCCGCCCACGCTTGTTACCAATGCATGGCCACGCCCATACGCCCATACGCCCACACACACGCACGCATAGACTAAATAGTTTATGTTGTTTACCAGGCAGCTTGCAGCAGTTGTTGTTGCTGCAGTTGTTGCTGTTGCTGCTGTCGTCCTGCACTTTGGCATTAAGCAAAGCGCCTGAGCCTTGGAAAGGATGCCAATGCCAATGCGGCGGGAAGTGAAGCGGCAAAACACGTAGCGAACGCCATCGAGCGGCGGCATTCATGTGCACTGTATGCGACTTAACTGGCAGTGGACTGGGGAGCGTGGCATGTCCTGCTATTTGACTGTGTCCTGGTTACCATTGTTGTCCAGCTGGCTTCTCCAAGCGCCCGCATCTGAAATCTAATAAAAAAAAAATAATAGAAGAATAGGAAAAAGCACGCAGCATCTCTTGCCTTTGCTATTCTTCCTCGCCTTCTTCGACTGTTTTGAGTGCAGCACAGTTGATAAGAGACGTGTTAATGCAGTGCTTAAATAGGAAAAGATTCTGATTCACAATATTTTTCTTTTCATTCCCATTAAAAAAGGAAAAAAAATAAAAATTCTGCTAAAATAAAAATGGAATATCAAATACTTGTTTTACTCTTTCCTATTTTTATTTCTTAATTTAATTTCTTTAGTTTTTAATTTTAAGTATCTTATATTTTTAAACAATTCAAAATAACGTTTAGTGCAATTAACATATATCCATGAGCTGTTAATGTTAAAGCCCACGACTGTTCAAATAGCCCTACTGTTGCTTAACAGCGTACTTTTAACGCATATGCGGCGTCTGCATGAAAATGCAGCGAGTTGCAGAGAGCTACCGAAACGCAGATGTTGTTGTTGCGCGTGGGTGAACGAGAGCGCAATTCAAAGAGAATAGCAAACGCTTAAGAGTAAAGCGAAGTACTTCCACTCTTTACTTTAGTTAACTGACAATTAGTGAATTTATCGATAAAATTGCAAGCTGTTAAGATATATATTTGTTCAATATGAATTTTAAAAGAGGACACTAATGATCCATTATTTAGAGCAAATTCCATATTTAATAAAAATATAACACATATAACAATTATTGCGAATTATTTGGTAAAATTGAAAATGACTTAAACAGTAAATAAACACAATCAAAAGCAAATAAAATAATATTGTATCAATGTATAAAAAAATATATAGTTATATGCGCATATGATTGGTTATTGTATAACACGCCATATTTTCATCAGCGTTTGCCCACTGTGCGATTTTTGCCAGTCACAAACAACAAAAACAACGCTCTGAGCAAAACACACACACACACGCACAATATATACATGCGTATGTTTATATACATAGAAAACGACGCTCTGGCGCTCATTACAACGCTGAGTGGGAGAGTGGGAGCGAGAGCAAACATATTTCACTTGCGCGCTCTGGTTACGCTCTCAGCAAGCAGACCAGGCAATCAGGCAGCAGCACTTGCGCTGCGTGCGTGTTTGTGTGCTTGTTCCGTTCGTTTTGTGGCTGTGGCAGTGGTGCGAGGTGCGCACGCATGTAAAAGAGAGCGTGCGTTTACACGAGCGAATGTTCATATGCCGGACTGCTCGCACACAATGTGGTAAATGTGGTTTTTTACCGCTGAGCGCGCCGCTCATTTTCTCAGTACGAATTGAGACACTGTGGCGCACGGTTGAAAACCTTTTCAGTAGCAAGCAGCAGAAAAGCGCACACGAGAAATCCAAATCCAAATCCAACAACGAGAGACGGCAGTTTGTGTGTGTACTATTATAATTGTATTGTGTATAAGTGTATATACACTTACGTGCATGTGTGTGCATCTTGCATATAGCCATCAATTTAAATTAAATACTTTTTTTGGGCTTAATTAAATACTTCCGCGCGTCGTCGTTCTCGTCGCCGCGCCAGTTTTTCCATTGCGTGCGGCTGTATTCGCTCTCTCGCCTCGCCGCATTGACGTCGACGTCACATAAACACACACTCACACACACAAACAGACTAGACACTCTCTCACACACACATACACAAACACAGACGTAAACACGTTCACATAACTCTCTCGAACTCGATTGTTGCTGCTCTCGTTCTCGCAACACTCTCGCTGCTTTTTTGGGTGCCAACTATCTCTGTCGGTTGTGTCACTGCCTCTACTCTGTTATTTCTGTCTCTGTCTGGCCAACTCTGTCGCATTCGTTTTGTTTGTGTTGTATTAAAAAGGGCCGCCGAGAAGTAAGCAGCTAGCAGCTAGCAGCGCGGACACGCGATAGTCGTAACAAAACAACAGCAAATAATCGTTTGCATTCGAATTTAGACAACAAAAAAACAACAAACAATATTTGTATCAATTATAATTAAAGTGCAGCAGCAACAATATAATTTGCAGTGTACAGTATATATAAAAAAAAATAGAAAACATCGACAACAACCAGCCAAAACAGAAGGTAAGCAGAAAAGCCGACGCCTAACGGGTGAAAGTGTTATTTTACCGTTTCATTGTGCCTGCACTTGCATTGAATTGCATACATATGCAATTATGCATATACGGTGACGTGTCTGTGTGTATTCGTGCGTGTTTTGTGCCTTTTTAGTGCATTGCAAATATCTTTGCTAATAAGTTTGTAAAGTTTTCTTAGCGCGTCGTTTGCTTTGCTATTTTGCTTCGCAGCAACAACAAAACCGAACCGGTAGGAGATTGCTTTGCCACCCACGAAATAGCCAAACAAAAAGGGCAGCATAAAAAAATGCACAAGGTACTTTTGCTCTTGGCAGTCCGCCTCTCCCAAAAATACGTTCTCCCGCTTGCGGTGAGTTTCTCTCTTATGCTATAGTCTCTCCTATTGCAACCCCTATCAAAGCGCGTGCAGCTGCCGCTGCTGCTGCGACTACTGCTGTTAGCGGCTACCTGTGTGACGTGCGTACGCTTGCTCTCTTTCGCTGCCACCGTCGCTGCCAACGCTTCGTGCTTGCTGCACACGACTAAAAGAGCCGACGTTGACGCTTGCGAACGCCGCTCTCACAGGTTTTCATTTCTTATTTGACCGTCATTCGCCAGCGCGGCGCCGAAGTGTACAACAGCAGAAGTCTTCAATATAACGGATGAAAATTACTTACACACCACAAAAACAAAAATAAATACAAATAAAAAAAGAAATAAATAAAATTAAATAAAAGCAGTTACATTTTCCATACATTCATGCATATGTATGTGTTAGAGAGCGAATTCAATTGTCAATTGTCAAAGTTAACTGTAAGTAGGCGCCGTCTAAATGTCAATGCAAGCACTCAAAGCCCATTGACAGTTTAAATTTTACAGAGTGCCGTTTTCCTTTCGCAACAATTAACAAAAAAAATAATTACAAAAATATTACAAAATAATTACAAATAAAATATAAAAAAACAAAACACTATGTGCTTATAATATAAATTTTAATAATTTTCAATTATGTACTAATAAAAAAACAAAAGCTTGCAAATTCTAGCTATATTCATAGAGTGGAAAATAATAACAAAAATTGACAAATTCAACAGTTTCAAACAAAATTAACTGTTGTTGTTCGCCGCCATTTTTGAGAGTGGTAAATCGCAAAAGAAAATTTGTGAAAAGCTTAATGAAATACAACAATAAAAGGCCTTGTGTATATATGTGTGTGTGACTCTGTGTGTGTGTCTGTGTCTGCGTGTCTTTAAAAAGTTCGTTCGCTTTTCCAGCGCGCGGCTTTTTTGTTTCATTAATGAAAAATCAACCCCCGGCATTTTTGGCCAAGCGAGCGCCCCCACAAACAAAGCAGAAATCAACAGTGGCCGCCGCTGTTCTTCTTCTTCCTCTGTTTCTTCATTCTCTAGCAATTCTATTTTCCCATTTTCCCTTAAGGGTTGCAGCAAACACAAAAAAAGAAAAGAAATAGAAAGAAAGCAACAAAAAAATAGCAACAACTTTTCAAGTTTACTTTTCTACGCGGTTTTCCGCTGTTCAAAGTTTATACGCTGGCCGTGTTTCATTTTCATTTCGTTTCACATACACTGCTGTTTCGCTGTTGCTTCTGTCACACACTTGTCACACTGTTCGTCTGTGTGCTTTGTTACGGTTATCCGTTAACCGTTATCCTTCGCATTCATTTTGACATTTTTCGGCCATATTTCCTTCATTTTTGTTCTTTCTAAACGTTGCCGTTTTGCCGGCGCTTTTTGGCCGTGACTGCTGTTGCTGCTGCTGCTGCTGCTGTGGCTGCTGTTTCTTATTCTACTCGTCTCCACGAGGGTTGTTTCTGTAATTCGCGACTCTGTGTGCGTGTATTTGTGTCTGTGTATTGTGTTTTTGTCTGATGGTGCGACTGATTTACGCGCTCGAGTCTCCAATTAGAACGAATTCCCCATTGTTGCAGTATATCACAAAAATATTATATATATATATATATATATTTTATATAAAATTATATATATGTTATATGATAAATTGCAATACATTTGATTGTTATGAAAAACTTCCTGTTGCTTTTATAATATTATTAAAAACAAGCTTTAAATATTGTGCTCTGCTTGCCTTGATGTCCGATAGTCGAGACATCATTTTTTGTATATTAAATTAATAACATTTATTTCCTTTGCTTCATCAGATATTTGTATAAGGTATATGATTTTTAATTGATCTACAAATTGCTTCTGTATTTTCTTTGTTATATTTACCATATGTTTATAACTAAATACACATGATATATGTGCGTTACACAATATTTACCAAATTATCTCCATCTGGCATATATTTATTTTTGTTTATTGTTTTGCTGATAAGTAGAAATTTGCCTATTGAATAGGCCAATCGATATGATTGATATGATTGCTGATAATTCAGTGTCTAATTGAGCATAGTTCGGAGATAAAATAAATGACTGTTAGATAAGCACACACACTATATCCATACATATATATATATATATATATATATATATATATCATAAATTAGCTAAATTATATATAGCTATTCTGTGGCTTTTTTTTTATATAAGCAATAGAATTTGCATGGCTTTAAGTGTTGCAAAATATTTTTTTATAATTTACTTTGATTTTGCTTTGCATTAAAAATATTTCAAATTTATATTATATTATTATTTATTATATAATATGTATAATATACATGTAATTTTTTCGTTAAAATATCTTATATCAAGCAATATAATATAAGAAGTTATAAATTTAAGAAAATATATATATTTTATGGGTGGATTCTTAACTTTGCCAATATCCACTGTATCGTTAATTTGTGTGACCAACAAAATAAAAAACAACAATGTTTACGTAAAAATTAATTTTCAATTATATTAGAAAGTTTTCCCCACACTTACCACAATTTGCATTGGAAGTTTTCACTCAATTGCTGTTTTGATATTTTCTTTGAATTCACCTGTTTTATTAACCTCCTTTTCTCTCTCTCTTTCTCTGGTTTCCTTCCTCTTTGCAGCTGATTCTACAAACGCAACAAAAAGCAAGCGATTAAAAATAAATCTTGTACAACACGCAAATTGAAAGTGCAATAAGAAGCAGGAGAAAACGTCAAACGCGGTTGAAAGTTCAAGTTGACGCAAGAAGTGTTTGAAAAAGGAAATAGCTAAAAATAAAATCAACATTTCAATAGATATATAGATATCAATATAGATATACATATATTCACAACTCTTCGGTATTGGAGGAGCTTGCAAAACCGCGCGCGTTTAATCAACATTTTTAGCAATCAATTTTTGTCGCCCCCTCTCCCCAAAAAAGTTTTGAGGAGTCTCGTGTGTTACGTTCTTCGTTTTCAAGTGAGTGTCACCCATCAAAGCCCACAAACACCTAACACACCATCACACACAGCCACAAGAACCACAACAACAACCGAGCACACACACATACATACAACACAGATACAGATATACACACAGACAGACGCACAACAACGTTAGTGTGCAACGCATCACATATTGCTTGTCCACTAAACTAAATTGTGAATTGTGAATTAGGCTGCGGCCAGAAAGTAAACGTCAAGATTCTATCGAAAAAAACACTGCTCAGCACGACGGAGGCTTCGCTCAACTATAACACGGCGACCACAATGCCCTATAACGGTGCTAGCAACGGCAGCGGTGGAGTTGGCGGTGCCGTAGCAGGCAGCAGCGTAAGCGGTGGCGGGGCCACCATCGTCGTCAGCGAGGGACCCCAGAACAAAAAGATACGCACAGGCGTTCAGGCCGGAGAAAACGACGTCACCATGCATTCACGGGTAAGTGCAATCGATAACTATCGATATTTAATAGAAATAAGTGAAAAAGTAGTAGAAGAAATAAGTAGAACACAGGCTTAGAGATAAATATTGATATAATTTATAGAACAGAGGGGAAGACATGTAAAGTTTAAAAACAACTAAGTCGTATTGATGCTGTTTTCAAGTGTTATAGATATATCTCGATACTTCACTTGCCGATAAATGTTATCGTCAGCTAAAATAAAAATTATTAGACTGCCTGAACTGTTATTAATTGTTATGAAATTTGCATTAAGATGTTTCACTTGTTTTCATACAAATTAATCAGAACTTAATCAGAACAACATATTATCGATACATTGTATCGATAAAATATCCATACCAGGCTTTCTTAAGAAGCCAACTTGTATTTATTTCATTAGTTCGTTATTGAGTTGCTTTCGAATGCTATCAGCGGGAATATTTCTCACAAAATTGAACCACCCCACAAAGTATCTAATAATAATTACCTGCGAAACGGTTCGATACACTCGTGCATTGGCTCCACTTTAGCCACCCTTATCAGCCAACGCTTGCAACGCACAGGCTTACGTACACGCATACATTCATCTATTGGCTTAGTTGTTTCATTCAATCAGTTTTTTTGGGGTAAGGCTCACCCCAAGCTTTGCTAACAGCCCGCACCCTTCGGCTGATATGTCAAAGGGGATGGCGGCCAGCACCAGGAGCAGAACCAAAATTTTATTCCTGATAAAGTTTTCGACCATAACTGTAGTTGCTTTGCTTGTTGTTGTTATTTTGGGGGTTGAAGTGCAGTTGGCAGAGAGGCTCGCACTTGAGGCTATCAACCAGCAGCAGCAGCAGCAGCGAGCACTTTCTGTACTTTCTGTTCTGTTCTTTGATTTTCAACTGTCATATGAATTACATTTGATGCAGCGCGAGAGTAGAAAGGGGTGTACATACAATATTTGATTTACATTCAAGTTTTCTAACGGTTACCAAGGACGGCAGCAAATGTTATTCAATGTGATTACGATGCCATTTATATTTTCCCAGAGTTTTCTCTAGTTCAAAGAAAAATATATGTAGAGACTTAACTTGAAGTTGGAAATGAACTCGAGCTGGAAATAGGTTAAACCAATATGATTCGACATTTTAAAGTATAAATAAGTTTGTTTTAAATTAAAAAAAATTATTAAAAAAAAAATTAGATAATTCAATATATATGATATATCTATGATATAAATATCTATATACAGCATATTATTCTTGATATAATTTGATTAAGGATGAATGATAAATTATATACTGAAAAATTTAAAAATACTAATATAATTTCTTATTGAAAAGAATTTTTAGAGTCTGGCAAAAATATTCCCAATTTATTTTTATTACCTTGCACTTTGCTGCAAGTCTGAACTATTGATTTTGAATTAATTAAATTCTAAATTTCAAAAGTATTTTTATTTGTTTTGGTAAATAAATGATTTCATAATTTGATATTAAATCACAGAATATAAATTTAAATTTATATGAATTTAAATTTATATTAAATAATGCAAGTTTTTATTTGGTTTTCAAATATACCATATTTAAAGAAAGATATGAAATTTTTTTTTAATGTGAAATTTTCAAAATATAAAATATTATTTCTACAGTATATTTTTAAAATATATTCCAAATATTTTCCCAAATGATATATAAATTAAATATCATATTACTCAAGAATTTTCTTTATACAAACTTTGCATTTTGATCAGTATAATAAGTATATATATATATAATATATAATGAATATTCTTAATTTTCTAGATTGCTTTAACTTACTATAATATTCATATCATTTCGCTTATGAAAGCAGCTGTCTGTCAGACAGCGTTCTATAAACTTTAGACACCAAAGCAGTTGCCTTTCAAATAAATATTTGATCCCTACTCGCATTTCAACTTTCTGTTTTCTATGAGGACTCTGTTTTTTTAATGCTGATCCCTCATTTTCTAGCACCTCTTTCGGGTCTGTTCAAAAAAGAAAACCGTTTAACCCGTCAGCGAAGTGCAGTTAAGCGTGTTGAACTTTTACATAAGATTTTGTTTTAGCGCATCCGTCGCAGGCCAAGTGCACTTAATCACATGGAAGTGTTGGCCAGGATGCAGGACGAGGCATATATATATACAGACAAGGAAGGAGACAGTGTGGGTGGAGTGACAGAGAGGCAGGAGGAGAGACAGAGAGAGTGAGTGAGTGACAGTCAGTCAGTCAGGTGTCCATGCTGGCACGTTTTGGGCGACAGATGCGCTGCTTTTAGCAAGGCACGTACGCAGCTCGCGGCGCCCGTTGTCAGAGAACATAAGCGAAAAAGGAAAAGCTTAAACGATGCCAAGTGGCAAGCGGTCGGGCTTGGCCTCACAACTACAGCGAAAGGGCCAAAGAGCAACATGGCCAAAACTCTTCAAATGTTCAGAAGATGCTGCTTCATGTGCTAATTGCACTGTCAGCTTGAGTGTGTGCAATAGAGAGGGCGAGAGAGACAGAGAGAGACTGTGAGAGAATGAGAGCAGACGGAAGCAACAGCTCAAATGCCAAATGAGACAAATACACTCACACACACAAACAACCACCTACGCACTCAGCCATAGCAAAATTTGTTGCATACTTTGCCACAACAAAAATTTCGCCGCATTGAAAATATCGCTAAAATATTTTCGCATCAAATTTCAGGCCATTGAACAGTTTCACATTTGGCTTACACTTTGTTCTATCGGTTCGGTTCGGTTCTACTAAACTTATAAACATATATATCTGTATGTGGGCGAAAAGGTAGACACACAAAAACAAACAACAACATTTTTATCGGCATGCCGTAGATAAAGCGCCGGCAACAACAGCAGACAACAAAAACACACAAAATTTTTAGCTCGAACAGACGCCGCTGGCACTGGCCAAAATCGATTTTTCCAACCCTCAACATGTGGCACAGCCGGCCCTTGCCTTTTGGTTCTCTATCTGTCTATCTGCCTATCTGCCTGTCTGACTGAAAGCAGCAGAAGACGACGCAAATAGCAAAACAAATGCGACGACAGTCGACTTCTTACAGCATTGGAAGTTTGTCAAACTTTTGGCGAAGACAGCGAAAGGTCAGAGAGAGTTAGTCTCAAGAAAATGATATAAAGTTGAATTTTGTGTGCGATATATAATGTAGATAAATCTAATAATAACTTATGCTAACTATCGATACATTTATCGCAAAACAATCAGACATATTGTGTAGAATGTCAATCAGGGAACGCCTAGACACATTCATTTAAAAAGATTGTCCGTCGGAGACTTTCCGAAAGACTACTAAATTGTACTTTAGCGCCTTTTACAATATTGAAAAGCGAAGAGTCAAGCGCATTTTGCAACACTGTCTCATAACAGTGAATGTCTCAAAAAATGGTTCTGAAGTATTTGCATTTGTAGAGTTTGTTTAAAGGAAATATTTTTGAATAAAACTATCGATGTGAGGCTTGAATGAGCTTCACAACACTTAAATTAGTAATTCGCAACACTGTTCGGAAAAAGTGAGTGTCAACAAAAAAAGTAACTACTTTTGGTATAATGTCTAGTCGTACGCATATGGAGCCTGTCTAAAACAGTTCGGGCGCCTTTAAATTTCCCTTTGCAAATCTGTGTCGGAAAAGTGAATGTGTGAACAAGAAACCTATTTATCGGAAATTAATTTAACGTGCTTCAACGAAAGAAACTATTAAATTCTATTTTACTGCATTTCGCAACACTTAAAATACCACTCGAAAATACTTTCTGAGAAAAAGTGCTATAAAATCGAAGCGACTTGACGCTTCGCAGCACTGAGGCAGGCAGATATATAAAATAGCATGTATTACAACACTACATCAATTGTGATTGCAAACGTAATTTGTGAAAGTTCTCAGGGTCATCGCAGCACTAAAATGGTATGTTTTACAACACATATATTAATACGTCGTAGTTTAATTTGTGAAAGTCATCCAAAGTTTGCGAATCTATAAAGCGTATAGATTTTTGATATTCCATATTAATATATATCTATATATATATATTTCGATATTTGATTTATTTGCTTGCTTGCTAACATTTGAGACTTCGCCTGACTGCTGCTGTCAAAGCTAACAATTTTCGACCGCAGCTTGCAGTGCGCTGGGTTGGCCTGCCTGCATCGTCTGGCACCACCAGCTCCTTCTGCCCAATTGCCACGCCTCCACGCCGAAAAAGCGACGCCGTTGCGTCTGGCTGCGTGACGCAGCGCAGTAACATCAACAGCCATAGCACATAAATTTTGCATGCAGCCAGCCAATGTACACAGAGCTGCCGCTACTGCTGCTGCTGTTGCTACTGCACCACGCAACCACACCGCACCGCATCGTCTCCAATCCTCTGCCAGACAGTTAAAAATAGATTGCATACTCGTCTGACCGATGCAGCATTAGCAGCAACTGGAATCGTCACTCTGCCTCTGCTTAGTCAGCGAAACCAGCCCCAGCCTTCGCCTGCCCTCTGCAGCACCTCCTTTTTGGCATCCTTTTCAACCCACTCTCCCGATACGGCTGCCTGCCTGCCTGCCTGCCTCGCTCTCCTAATGAAGTAATCATGTGCGAGTGCGTTTTTTCGGTGGTGCGTTTCGAGGCCATTTGCCAGCGGCCGTAATGCCACCCCCCATTTGCGCAGCTTTCACAATTTTCATCAAACACTTGCTTACCTGGCGTGGCCTGGGCCGATGCACCACCCACCCAGCCAGCCAACCAACCAACCAGCCAAACGACCACCCAAACCACCCGTCGCATCCGCCGCAAGGTCTTTTGTAAATTATGTGCGTCCAAGGCCTCGAAACAGTAGGCAGCAGAAGTACATCCGTCATTGGCGCATTCTTTTGGCATGTCGCCTGCATCGCAGTTCTTTCACCTCTTCCGTATTCTTCTCAACCTCCTAGCTGTCCTCCTACTATTCTTTGTTCCGCGCTCTCCTCCTTCTCCTCCGCTGCTTTTGGCCTTTTTTTGCTTTTAATTAAATGCATCGTCCGGGCGACGTCCGGAACTCTGCTGCATTTTTGACCATCATTCGATATAGGGGTGGCACTTATAGCACTCGTATCCTGATGCGAGGGCTGTCAGTTAAGTTTGCATTAAAATTAATAATTAATTAATTAATAGTAACTTTTCAGAGGCTTACTAAAGACTTTTCGAAATGTTGATTGATATTTGTAATATAAACTGTAAGACTCTTGTGAAATATTGAGTATTTAATTTGACATACAACAAAAGAAAAAACATAAAACATGAATTTTAAATTAAAAAAAATAAAATTAATGAAAAGCACTGTAAGCAAAAAAAGTAAAACATGTAAACAAAAAATTAATAATTAGATAAAAAATATTTTTAAGAAATTACAAATTTAAAAATTTAATTTATAATATATAAATAAATTAATAAATTAAATATTTTTTAATATAAACTCAAAGCTGATAAGAATATAACAACTTTATAGTCCGTGTTAACATTTCAAACTTTTTTTGTATTAACAAAATCTTTTAAATAAGAACTAATAATAAAAAGGAAATTGGACTTTTTAAGAAATATTAATATTTAAAATTTTATTAATTGAATTTAGAAAAAAATCATTGAAATATACCTCGTTTTCTTGAGCTCTGTGAAAAGTTGTATTTAACATTTTAATATTCAGTTTGGTTCGGTTTCGCTTGCTATGAAAAATAATTGATTTTTATTGTCCTTTTATGTTGAAAGTTTTAATTGCTAAAAGTTGCCCGATTCGATGCGGCTGCATGAGGAAAAGGGTTGATTTGTCAGAATGTGTTCACTTACATATGTAAATTACGCCCTTAACTTGTTTTTCCGTTTGTTTGCCTTCATTTTTTTTTGGTATTGGTAATTGAACTAATTGAAATTTGCAGCAGCTGATGATAATGATGATGGCGGAGATTATGAGTACTGAAGGCGTTCGTGTGTGCCAGCTTAGTTATGAATGAATTGGTAAAATACCTTTGTCGACGACTCGGTCGGTTTTATGGCCAGAAAGCAAGGGCAAGCAGCAGCTGCAGTCTTAGCCGAAAATTCTCTGTCATACACATAAGCCAAGTTAAGACCACAGAGCTCAGACGAAGTCTCAAAGCTCGCAAAATGTGAGCGAGAGAAAAAAGGGGGCAGGGGCACGGGCAGGTAATGAAAGTGTTGGCCAGCTGAGCGCCATCAAATTGCATGCATTTTGTCATTGTAATAAAACCAAGTCTGACCAAAAATGAAGACAAAACCTCAATTGGAAACTGCCAATTGTCGAAATAACTAACTGATTGCCCCTCTCTCGCTATCTTTGATTTGTATCGATGTACGATTGCATTTTCTTTGACCACTTTTTGTTTTCTATTATTTTTGTTTGCTTTGGTCACACTTAAAGAGGCAACCGAGAGTAGCAAATGAAATTTCATGCCTGACTGGCATACAAAATTAACAGCTGCTGCTGCGGCTGCTACTGCGATATATAGCTTGCTAGCTTTCCCATATTGATCGAGTACAATTTTTTATATACTACTCGACATCGTCGTCGTAGTTGCTGCCGTCTATCAAATTGATTTTCATTCATATTTCGGTCAGCTGTGCATTAGAAATTCATATTGTAATCTGACCCACAAAATAAAACGCTTCAAGTTCTGTGGAATGCGATTTGAAAAGTTTTAACGAAGTTTTTCAAAGTGGATTTTTTTTAGAAGTAGAAAGAAGAGGGAATTAGAATTCATTTTAATGAGAGTTCAAATGACCTAGACAATTTTTTATAAAGTAGATTTGAGATTGAAGCTTTTTTCTTTATATATTTACATGATATCATATTATTTCTCTATTATAATATATCACTGAGAATTCCAAGACTTTTGTTATATTCTTTTGCATCTTTTCGTGCTTCAAAGAACTTTTCCTTTTGAATCTTTGAACATTCATATGCCCTTATATAATATTTACTGTAGGCGCTTTTTCTTTAGGCCTTCATTTAAATACGCTCAGTTTTGGGTTGCTTGGAATGATTTTCGCTCATTAAAAATGCTTAAACCCTTTTGTGGACCTAATGAACTGTTAGTTGGAATTATCAATTGTCGCACCTTTTTTATTAAATTAAAAGGAAAATCTTGCCTTTTTGTCAAGAAAAACAAAAGAATTTTTAAATAAAAAGCAGCGACCCAAGGGTTTTCCCTTTTCATTTCTCTCTTCGTTGTTGCTATTGTTGTTGTTGTTGACGTTTTAAACTCCAATTACAACAAATTATGAGTCGTGCTTCAAGTGCTAAGCGACGCACAAGTGCCAAAGGGGCAGCCTCAAAAAGAGAGAGAAAGAGTCCATCTCTCATGCTGCTCCATCTCTCTGTCTCTGCGTCTGTTGCTTGTACTTTTGCTCAAGCATCTCGCGTTTGCAGTGTGTGCTGGCGACAAGTTTCAGCAAAAAGTTCAATTTATGTCGCGCTGTTATGCACTGCCGTCCTCTTCCTCTTGCCTCTTTCTCTATCTAAGTCCAACCCTTGCCTCAAGCCCCGTTCGCGCTCGCAGTGCGCTTTCTTTATGTTGTATTCTTTTTTTTACTCACTTTTCCCTTTTTTTTATTTTCTTGTCATTTACTTACAAGGCGAACACACACATCTACAGCCCCAACATGTATCTAGATACATTTGTGTATATATAGTAAGTCGTGTATTTGCCCGGATGTCATGCTGGGTCTCTCTCTCGAAGGTCGGAAGTGTAGTTTCTTTCTTTTTTTTTTTAAGTACACGTTTATATAATTTGATATATGGTGCATTGTCGTTTGCCATCTCGTGTGGCCACATTTATATATATATTGTTTTTGGTGTATCTGTAGCTACAGCTGCACATGTATCTGTATCTATATCTGTAGCTGTGGCTGTATCTGTATCTGCATCTGCATCTGCATTTGTCGCCTGCATATGCGAATGGGAAAGCTCGTTTAAGATGCTGGCGAATTGCTTGTGAAATGGAACAGTTGAACGAGGTCATCTACTTGCATTAATGAAGTAATATTTTCAGTAGAATAATGCGCTAACTGAGAGGTTGGCCAAGCCAAGGAGAGAGAGGGAGAGAGAGCGCGTTTTGTTACAAGTGCAGTTAACAAGAAATGTTGAACTGCGCTTGAAGCTCAGCTTCAGAGTCAAACGTTGCTTGCATGAGCGACAGCTTGAAGTCAAGTTCAAATTGAATGCACGCGCATCCCTTTCCATTTATGAGTGCTGCAGCTATTGACTCGTGTCTGGGTCGAAATTGAATAATGTATTCAGTAGCAAAATCTTAATGTAAATTGCGGACGACACTGAAGATATTGCGTAGATATATGTTTATTAAAATAAGTCGTAGTGTATTGCCCACAGCACTACTGTGAACACACTACTACTGTGATCACAATGATCAAATATGTTATGCTGTGATAATTGAATTTTAAATATAGCTAGTCTTACTGTAGATATGATATATTATAATTATGTAGCTTCCATCACAGTACTGTGATGAATGCATTATGTAATTCTGTGGTAAGGGTATGATTGATACACATTTCTATGAGAAACTTTACGTAAATTTATTCTTTAACTATATTTTAATTTTCATGGTACTGTGATGTGGGTATCATATTCAATCACAGTACTGTGAATACAGTAGAGTTATATGCAACTAAAACACTGTGAGGTATAAATCCTAGAGAGTGAGAAACTTCCTATTGACTATGGTATGATATTTTATAATGTAATTATCATAATCAATCACAGTACTGTGAATTCTGTAGAGTATAAATCCTAGAGAGAGAGAGAAACTTCCTATATGATATGGTATGATATTTTGTAATTGAATAGCTGCAATCACAGTACTGTGTATATGTTACAGTTATATGTAAGCTTAGTATTATGCCGTCTATAACTCTTTGAGGGAGTCTTCCTATTGCTTATGATATTATACTTCGATTCACATAGTAAGCTTGTTGATCATAATACTCTGAAGTATGCAATCAAATTACTGTGATTCCAATTTACATTTCTATTAGTTGTCACATTTTTATATATGTTAAGAGTACTGTGAGATAACTAACCACAGTAACTTAGCACATATTTGCCTGCTTCTTGTGCTCCTTATTATTAAGCTAATACAACCAGTCCAGTCTGTGCACACAGTACTTATATATGTCATCTATTGACTGGCTGAAATGTCACTTAGTGATTCGTATTGCCTCCTGAATTATCTCATAGTTAAGTGCAGCCCATTTGTCAGCCATGCTTCGCTACGGTTATCCAGCTCAAGCCCCCATATTGAACGATACTGGGTGCCCCTTAAGCCACCTTTAATACACCCTATTGGCTGCCTTGACACCTTCATGTCGATTCACATGCACAGCTCATCGGGGTTTTGTTGTTCTGTTTCTCTCTCTCTCGGTTTTCTATTCGTTCTTTCTTTTTGTTGTTTTTTTTTGTTTTTGGTGTGCGACATACTTTTAAATGCCAATTACCAGCCACTGCTAACGGTTTTCTATTACCTGCCCGCCTCTGCCACGCCTTATCTGACTGACACTGTCGCTGGCTTTTGTTTTTTGTTTTTTCTTCATTTTTTTCAATATGCCACGCACACACGACTGAGCGTGCCACCGTTACCCTCCTGTTCCAATCGCTGTCGTTGCAGCACTTTTTTTTGTTTCGAAACTTGCGTCAATTACGGACGAGTGTGTGGGTGGGGGGAGGTGGGCGTGGACAGCCTGCGGCTAAGCCGTGACTTGCATAGAAATGATATTTTTTTTCTGTTAGGTATTTTCGTCGTTCTCTGTATGTCGTTTCCTACTTCATCTGTGCTGGCAACTTCGATGCCTGCCTAATTCGCTACGCTACAATTAGTTTTTCATTTGCCATGCTTTTCCTCGCCTCTGCCGCCCACCAGCCCGCGCTACATATTTTCCTTTCCTCCAGTTAATTTTCACTTGCGACTCATTACGACATTTGGGGCCATGTTTCTACTTCTCCTTCTTCTTTATAGTCTGCTTCTACTTTTCTCCTTTTGCTGTTTATTATTGTTATTATGATTATTGCTTGTGCCACGTTCTCTGCTTGCTTTCTTTGTAACTTCGACGCTGAAAGAATTCTAATATTTTGTCGAAATGAAATTCGTGAGTGAAATAATCCATGAATTATGTTTAGCTAAACAAAAAAGGGGCGCAACCACGCCTACCCATGTGAAGGTCGCCAAAGTTTTTGCCTACGCGCGGATCTTGTAGGGTTTCGATGGAAAGTATCTTTTAGTTCTGTGGCGTTTTTGGTATGATGAAATTGGCTTTGATTTGCCGTTATACATTTTATAATTAATAATGTTGCCAAGAGAAGAATGTATCTTGAGCTTTGACTTTTAGCCACAACTAGGTTCTGGCTGCACAGCGAGAGCTCTTTGCAACTCTTGCGCAAAACTTTTCCTCGCTGTAACTTAAACTTGTCTATCTGTCAGTTACTTTTTTTTTTGTTAGCATTTTGCATT
This sequence comes from Drosophila hydei, assembly GCF_003285905.1. Taxonomy (NCBI): domain Eukaryota; kingdom Metazoa; phylum Arthropoda; class Insecta; order Diptera; family Drosophilidae; genus Drosophila; species Drosophila hydei. The sequence goes on from NW_022045656.1 coordinate 5,531,336, forward strand.
TTGCAACATATTTGTTGGCGCTCAACGTTGTCAAGTGCAAGAAATTGTTGTGAATTGCTTGTGATGGAGCTTATGGAGCTGTCAGTTACGTGGACGTTCTTTTTCTCATGAAGCCAGGTTAGTTTTTCTTGATTTCCAGATACCTTTGTAACTCAGATACTTTTGTAATGTGCAGTTAGCAGTGCATAAGTTGTTGGGAAGATTCTTTGTATCATGTATTGGATTTGAATATAGTTTTGTATCTTACAGATACTTTTGTTCTAGTAATTTTCGTATCTTTTAGTAACTTTTCTATTTTCTACATATTTTATGTTCTGGATACTTTGTACGTCTATCTCTTCCCATACTCATTTGCCCTTCCGTATCTGCGAGATACAGTGCCTTAATGGATTAATCAACATTTGAATTGATTACAGTTTACAGTTGCTTAATGTAATATTTTGCAACGATTCCAAACAGCAGCAAAGGAAATCTTTCACAACAGCCAAATGCAAAAGCCAAAGTAGCGCACAGATACACCGATACATACATATTTATATACGTTTGTGTCTGTAACTCAAATCGAATTTCTTCGTATACAGATCAGTTTTGCGTTTGTTTTTGTATTTCCAGATATTTTGTTGCTGTTGTTTCTTCTGTATTTCGTGTGTTTCGGCTTTGCCCCTTTTCGAATGTAATTTCGATTGCGCGTTTTGTTTTTTTTTTTTTTGGAAACGTTTTTTCTCTGGTTTTTTTTTTGTTATTGTTTCTCATTATTTGTGCTTGAGTCGCTCTCCCACTCGCTCACCCGCTCGCCCGCTCGCTTGCTCTCTCGTTCTCTCTCTTCCTGCTTCGTCGCTCTTGCGCTTTGCTTTACCGCTGCTTAAACATTATTTGCTGTTATGTAAGCAGTCGGCGAGCGCATATTGTGTTTCAATTCACTTTGTTATATATATATATATGTAAGCATATATATATTTCTTTTTGTTCTTCTGCTGTTTTTTCACAGTTTCAATACCATTTTTTTTCGACTGAGATTTGAGTTGTTGCTGCTTTTCCTTGCCGGCGTTTTGCTTCATGTGCATGTGCCACATTATTTGGTAATTGTCTTTGTGTGTGTGCGAGTGTAACTGTTGGCCAGGTTATTGAACTTGAACGTCGTCAAGTGACGTGTGGCCCCCGTCTCTGGCTTTACTTTTGCTCGGTCTCTTTTTCAGATTTTTTTTGGGTTTATTTTTTTGTGTCGTTTTAATGCTCGCTTTGGCGTTAGTCAATTGTAATGCGCGTGTGTGAGTGTGTGTGTCTTTGTATTTTTATTGTAACTGCAGCCCAGGCTGAAGCAGCGTGTATAAGCGAAGCCCTGTTAATGATCGTGGCTTGAAGGCCAGGCAAAGCCAGCGAATGATCTGCACAAGTTTTGTGCCTCAAGCTGTTGCACAAGGCAGGCATATATAAAGAAAGTGTGAAAGAGAGAGAGAGATAGAGAGAGAGACTGTCAGATAGGAAGAGTGAGTTGAGTTCTTATCGCTACGTTCATTCATTCAGAAATCGATCTTTACGTTCAACAGCGTCAATTAATCAACGAATTATCTACGCCACGCTGAACTTAGACAACTCAATAGGAAACTGGCAACAGCTAGATAGTTATATATAGTGCAAGCGTTTGCCATGTTTTATGATTAGAAAGTGCTTCAATTTAATTGCTATATAATAATAACTGCAAAGTCAATTCTGCGCTTGATCTAAATTTGTTCTAGAAACTAGTTATGGTTTGGATAATTCTTAGAATATATTTTCCAATCAAGAAACTAGAAATCTCAAGCTTATGTATATTAGCAGCAGAATCTCTTAAGACATTTCTGTATATATCATATCATAGGATAAGCATGATTCAAATACACTCACAAATATTTAAGCAATCTCTGCTTAGCTATTTAATCGTTTGTACTTGAAAGTTAACTGGTCTCGGTTTTCTTGCTCTTCAGCCAAATGAACTGTTCAGCCACCCGCTGAGACCTATTTCGCAAAAAAAGTATCTTTTGAAATTTTGTATCTTTTGCTCTAGTTCTTGACATTCTTTTCATAGTCTTAAGATGATAACTTTTGCATTGTTCTCGCTAACATTGAACAATGGGCAACAGCAGAGAGTGAGTGTGCGAGAGAGAAAGCGAGAGAGAGAGAGAGAGAGAGAGAGAGAGAGCTGCAATCGAGAACACTTCTCAAATGTATCTACAGCTGCTGCCTGTAACGTGTGCAATTGCCAACTAGAACAACACGTTCACCTGTGACGAAGCGCACGGACAGGTAAATAAATGTTGCTAGCTGGAAAAGTGACGATAGGAGGGGAGGGGGGAGTGGTGATAAGACGACTGAGAGGGGGCTAGTTGGGGCTCAACGATAAAGTGAAAACGTGTTTTGTATTGCAGCCATCGCTCGTTGTACGCTATTTATCGAGCAGCCACGCCCCACCAACCCCTGGGCGCCCCCTCGCTGTCTGCTACAGCTTTAACTGGGCAGAAAACGTGCTTTCAGAATGGCATGCCACAACAACTGGAAATTGTATCTAATTAGTCTACCGGTCTGCGACATAAAAACCAAACAAAAATGTTAAGGAAAACCAATTGCACAAGCCTAACATCTAGTTGCAGCCTCCCTCCATCCCCTGCCCTTGCCTCAGCGCCTACAGCGAATAGAATTTAGAATAGAAGAATTTCGTACGCCCCCCATTTTTACGTGTCTCAATAAATAAATTGAAATGAGAATGCGACAACATTTCGTCGTATCATAAATATAATTTAAGCAACAACAATGACAAGTTGTCAGCTAATTGTCATTGTTGTTGTTGCATTCAGAAATTATGCTTTCAACTTTTGCATTCTTGCTGACGCTGCGATTAATTATGCTGTTTATTTGTGAAATGCACTTGATTTGTTTTTGGAATGTGTTTTAATATTTATTATTCATTTTCAATATAACCACACGAATAACCTCAATTATTTGCTATTGAATGCGCGCAATTGAAATTTTATATATTTAAATTATAAAGAATTAAGTGCGCAAAAAAATTGTAAAATAAATAAATATGTAAATTATATATAAAATTACAAAATATAATATATGAAATATGCTATTTATTTAGAGAATTAATAAATAAATATATTAAATATTTTATTTATTTATAAATGTTTGATATTTTAGTTACTCATATTTTATATTTTATTTTAAAATTAAAAAATTCTGTTATACCAGAAACATTTAAAAAAAAAATAAAAATAAAAAACCTTGTTTACTTAAAAGAGTTTTAAAAATAAATTTCATTTATATGCTATATCAACGTATTAATTGCATTTTGTTAAATTTTTTTTAGCTTATATTATTTTAAATTTAAAGCAAATTTAATTTTAAATTTAAAGCATCTTATACATTATATCCCTATATTTCTATCAAATTATTTTGTTATTTTTTGCAACATTTAAATCTCCTTCGGCCTTTCTTCTCTATGACTTTTACAATTGCTATTTACAAAGTGCCGAGCAATTTGTTAATGCCAATTCTTTGCGCTTATTTTTGGCGCGCAATTTTTGGCAGTTTTGACTCATCGCTCGCCTAGCAGCAGCAGCAGCATCAGCACTGGCTGCGCAGCTTTCAGTCATGCCCCTTTGCATAATTCGTCACTGGCAGCATGAAAAAAAGAAGAATTTTGTGTTTTTTGCCGCTGCCGTTGTTGCTGCTTTCTTTTGCCACGCTCGCTTGGCTTTCTACGCTTACGCTCACGATCCACACACATGCAAACACACAGACGCTGTCTCTTTCCGATCTTGCTCTTCGATGTGCGCTCTGATTGCTTAATATTACTCTCAGAGAATTTTAACTCTCTCACTCTCTCGTTCTGCTTACGCTCTTTTGATTCTTTTGGCGTGCGTGCGCGAATGAAAAAAAATTGTTTATCATAACTTTTAATTGCTTGGATCTCTTTAAAACAACAGAAGCAACAACAAAATGTTGCTGCGTTCTTTTGTTGCCTTTGCACTGCTATTTTTAGGGTCTGCAATGTGTTGTTGTTGTTAGTATGTGTGTGGTGGAGGAGGCTTTGTTTGTGTTGTTGCTGCGTCTACCGCTGCTGTTACTGTGCTGTCGATTGTAATTACTCAATTGCTCATATGGCAACAACGCTAACGCCAACAACGGCGTCGGCGTCGACGTCGACGTCGCTGTTGTAGCGGTATTTTTTCCTTCAGTTAAGTACGTAGATAAAATAAATGGAATTGTTATGGTAGCCGCATTTCAGCCGTTGTTGATTTACTCATTTATTTTTTTATTTTACATACGCTCTTTATATATATGTGTATATATATATATAAGATATATATATTTTTTTTGGGCAGGTGCTTGAACTTTGTGGTCGACTTCTTTGGAGAGCTTTTTTGCGCTGTTTTTTTATGGGCATTTTTCTTTATATTCATTTAAATTTTTTCTTTTGCTGCGTGGCTCGTACAAAACACGTTTTAAGCCTTTTTTGCTTTGCGAATGCAACGCTAAATGCAAATACAAATTCACTGCAGATTTCGTCTCTGCTTCTTTATTCGCTTTTTATGCGCCGGTTTACCTTCAATGCAATGTTATCGTTGTTGTTATTGTTGCTTTTGAAATCCAGTTTTCCGCAGCTGCAGCGACTGAGCATTAATAAATAGTGTAGCGACAGCGACGGCGACTGCGGCTGTGACTGCGACCGCGACGCTGACGCAGCGGCGTTTGCGCACAAAATACAATTTCGCTGACCTACTAAAAAATAATAAGTAAACAGTAAAAACGCGCCAAATATAATTAAATGTAAGTGCTTTTCAATGTATGTATTTGTGTATGCGTCTATATGAATAAATAGCTCAAACGATAAAGAGCAGCAACAAATGTCAACAACAACAAGAACAATAGCAAGTAGAGGAGTAATGGCGACTGCGACGTCTCACTTGATTTGCAAATGCAGCGTGTTTCTCTTAAATAAGAAAAAAGCCCAGCTCAGACAATGCAAGCCGCGTGTGCAGTGGAAAGAGATAGCTATAGAAAGAGCGTGCCTTATGCAGTGCGTCGCAGTGCCATGTGCATTGACAGCAGCGTCAGCGTCGACTGCGCTTTGCCAAAGCATTGCTGCGACGACGTTTACGGTTTTATTTTCGGTACTGCTTGCTGTTGCTGTCTCTGCTTATGGCAACGAATCTTTGTTGGCCATTCCTTTTTTTATATTTTTGGCGTTGCTAACGGTGCTCGGCGCATTATTTATACACGGTGTATGCGACTGTGTCTGTGTGTTTATACATGTAAACATGTTTTCGGAGCTGCGCTTTGCGAAATGCCAATGATATGCAATAATGCCTGACGCAGCTTTTAACCCGTTAACTGCTGAGGATACTGTGAGGAATACTGTTAAGTTTACAGCGCAAACTGTTCAAAACAGCCATTTGATTAAATTTGCTAAAAAATAGAAAATCGCGAAATTTTATATTGAAAAATGACTGAAAAGTAATCAATTGGAAGAAAAGGAGTTAACACAATATTATATATAAAGAAAATAACTATTTTTATATCTTATTGGGCGTCGTAAATTTCCATTATAATAGTAATTTAACATGTATGCCTTAAAATTTTTGTTGAAGCTTATTCCATTAAAGACCATAAATTACTTCACAATCTGACATTACAAAATTCCGCAAATTCTGATACTTAAGGGGTTAAATTATGTGAATATCTCCTTCTCACTCGCTCTTTGTCTCTCTGTGTCTGTCTGTTTGCCTTGTTGCCTCTGGCATTGGCATCTGCTCCAACCGTTTGTGGTAGCTCTTCCTCGATGCCCCTCGCTTGGCTTGACACTCCGTTCTTTCTTCCCTCAACTTTTCATACCTCAAACTTTTTTTTTGGTTGTTGGTTTTGTTGCATTTTGTATTTGGCGACTTTTTGCCCAAAAAGAGAAGAGCGCAAAATCTCGACGTTTTGTTCGGAGTTTCATTTCCTCTTGACCCACTTTGAGTTTTTTACCAAATTGGATGCAAAATATATATTCATATATATATATATTATTTAATTCGTTTATTGGTTTCGCATTGCACATACATTTGGATGGAATTGGAAATGTTTTAAATAAATAAAGAGCTCTGACCCTGCACTTAAAAATGAAATTTATGCCTTGTCACGCATTTGTAGCAGCTATTAATCAGATTAATTTTGAGTTATGGCAAATGCAAAAATTCTCGTGTCACAAATCAAAATTCAATTTGCATTTGTCGCCATGTCTGCTTATTGAAAATTGAACTATCAAACTGGAGTTTTTCTCTCCTTATTTATTATTTTTTGCTGCTCTGGCATTTAATTGAAAGTCAATAAACTGAATTTTACTTAGAAGACAGAAAGTATCGTTATATATAAATATTTATGAATATTATGTCTATACGTCTATACGTATGCAGGAGCATAATGGACACGTGTAGAACGACAGGTCTCAGTTTTATAACGGGGTATGTTAAACAGTTGGACAACTACCTTAGGTGATGTCTTTTTAAATATTTGCTTTGATAGATCAATATCAATTTGTTTTCATTTTATAGCAATTGTTTTCTTATAGCATTTTATTTAAACACTAAGAAGATTTTTATATTTATTTTTGTGTTTAAAACTTAAAATTAAATATTGAGAAAATTTTATATTCCGTCTCAATATTTTTATATTTTATTTAAATTTCTATATTTCCTGTATTTTTTTATATATTTTTTTATATTATTTTTTTTTAGTTTCATATAAACTCTAAAAAAAATATTTAATGAACACTGCTGCATTTATTAATTTTAACTAATTTTTTAATATAAATCATTATGTGTGATTCTATATAAACAAATTTTAGGAAAACTTTTATAATCTATTTTCTTTTTATCGAGATTCATTTTGTAAATATAATATTTATATATATCACATTTTCCGTTTCTAAATTCAACTTGTTCTATGTAGCTCTAAGTTTTTGTTCCTGCTAATCTTTATCTTATTCAGTTTCTTTTTCTATATAGGTAGAAAATCCTTGTCCATCTCTCTTTCTCTATTTTTTGTCTCTACCCATTTTTATACAGCATATCTCTTAGCTGCATATTCTTTTTGTTCACACTTCACCCTTATAATTTATTTATTTAATTTTTTTTGGCGCTATACATATTTATTTATTTCCTTTTTATTGTTAGCTTTTAAATTTTATTGCTGCATTGGCAGAAAAAATATCGTGGTCAATGAAAATGAAGGAATAAAACAAATTGCATTGATTTATATAAAGGTGGACTGTTTTTTTTGTGCACATATTTTATTCAGAGTTGGCTGCGAATGCAATTGCAATTGCCATTGATTACGAATGCGATTAATTGCAAAGTTGCAAGTGTGGTGGGGGCGTGGTCTCGAGGGGGATTGCGTTACTTAATCATGTTATTAATGTCATCCGAATAAAATCAAATGTGTGCAACGCACAGACGAACCAAAAAAAAAACTCATTAATAAAATTATAATCAAAATATTGTCAAATTGATTAAGTGTTGAGGTCAGCGAATTTTCATATATATATTTTATATATATTCATATATATATCAATATTTTTAGCTGATTGAATCATTAAATAAATATAAATATGCTTTTTATTGTTAACCATTGTTTATTAGCATTTAAGCACATGTTAAATAATATTAATTTTTATTAATTATCAACTCCCTCTCTCTCTTCTCTTTCTAGGTAAGTTATGATGCCTGTCCATTTGATGTTAATTAATTGTCGGTATGTTGCATAAAATATTTAGATATTTAAATGCATTGCTTTTTATCTTGTTTTCATTCAGTTTATTATTTAAACTTTAAAAAGCATTATTTCAATTTTTTTTAATGTTTATTTTTTGCCTCTGTTGACATCATATTAATGTTGTTTTTTTTTGCTCAGATTTGTAATTAATCCTAGTTTACAATTCAATCAAGGTAGCTTTATTTGCTCTAAAAATAGTTCACCTATGACCAGTTTATGCTATTTATATATATATTTGTGAGTCATTCCAAAACTATTCTATAAAATGCTAAAATGCTACTCTAAAGGCAATAGATCATCTCTCATTGCTTAATTTTCAATATTGTGCTCCATTTTCATTTAAACAACTCTAACTTTAATTAATGCTAGAAAATTGAAATTTTAAATATATACTCTACTATAAGTTTATATCGTAATTGTAATTGAAATTGAAATGAAACAGTTTTTCCCTGTCAGCTGTATAATTTAAATTTGTATAATAAAAACAAATCAGTTCTTAGATAAATACAACAAAATAGTTACAATTCCGAAAAGATAAACAAATTTTAATTGAGTATATATTTATGTATATATATTCAAGTCTTAACTTATCCGACTCAACTATCTTTGCCTTTTCTATTTCTTGCTTTTACTTTAGTTTATGCATTTCGGCCTTTATCGACTGTAACAGCTGCTTGCTTTTGGCTGAACATGTTGCAGCTAGCGGAAGCGATTGCTAAATTAAGCAACGCTCACGTTTTCCCACTGATAAGGAGCTCAACTATTGCCCGATAGCAGACGATATAAATGCTATGCATATATATATATATATATATATATATATGCTTAAAACTGAATACTTTTGCGTTGGCCCCGTTTTTTTTTATTATTGTTTGTCGATTGCATTTGATGCAGCGATCCATGAAAATTGCTTTGTGTGTGTGCTCTTCATATGGGCAGATAAAAGATAAAAGATATAAGCGCAGTATTTATTTTCGCAACGAAAATAACGATTGACAGTTCGTTCACACCAAATGCCAGCAGAAACAAACAAAAATTTCACTTCTCTCTTTTCTTCTCGTTCTCTCGCTTTTATCGTAAAATATTTAAATTGTGCCGCGGCTCAATTTTGTTGTTATCAGTGGAACATTTCACAACACCAGCTACAATAATAACAACAACTGGCCCGCAAAGCAAACACCTATGAAAACAATCTAAATATATATACGTATGTTAAGTTAAGTCTATGGGCGGGCTATACAAAAGTCGGCTATAGAGTGCTCTCTGCAGTCTACGTATTCGAGTGCATAAATAGTTCCCTACGAGCTTATGGGAATCTCTGCATTCTCAATGGAATGCACTTTAAACACCAGAGGAATGCAATTCACATTAGCTGCTTATTGTTTGTTGGCAAATAGCTGGGAATGCACTGAAGAACATATCGCGAGAGGAATTTGAATTTTTTTAGACTTTTTGTGATGTTTAAATGTGGAGAAAACGGTTAAGGCTGGTGGGGAAATGCAGTTGGGTGTTATTTAATTAGAGATTAGTTTTTTGAGAGGGATTTACTAATCTTAAAACTAAACGAATAAATAACAAGTTATATTATATGGATAAGTAGATCATGATCAGATGATAATAATCTTAACTGTAAGTTAGAAACTGAGGAAGAATATAATGTTATGCAAGAATGTTACGGTAATAAAGCATATATATTCATAGAATATATTATATAGTGTATAGTATTATTTTTATTCATATATATATTATAGACTTTATTGTATATAGAATAAATATTACATGATGAAGATAAAGAATGCTAAAATAAGAGAAATTTGTAGTATGAAGGAATGATATAATTATATTATATTTTTATTTTTATAATTTCTTAATATGGAAATACATAAAATATGATTATCAATAGCAGCTTAAGGAGTGATGAAGATTTGAAGAGTATTTTATTTTAAGAATAACTAAAGCAAAAAGAAGAATAATTAAAAAGTAGTGAAATGATCTGATAAAAAAGAGGGACTTATACAGTTGTACTTACTTGATATGGATGTCTAAGATGGATGGAATTAAGCGCAGTATTTTTATAAAGTTTGATGTAACGATGAAATATGGGAATGCACAAAAGTTAGAATAACATCTAAGCCACATTCGAAATTTGGCCAACTTACTAGACTGCAAATCCACTTAACAATGCCTGCGAGCGTCAACAAGTTTTCCGCTAAGCCAATCGAAGCTGAAAGGAAAGTCAAAAGTAAAAAGTATGTTTAAATATTGATAAAAACAAAAGCAAAAGCGAAACAAAACCAGCTGAAGAACTGAAAAGTAAAGTCAGAAGCAAAGTGAAAAGAGTGAAATGGGAAAAATATAAATATAAAATGAACAAACAGAAACATGTGTTAATTTACAAACTTTTGTTTCTGCTGACAAACAAATATTGCATGCAGTTGAGAGAAGTTCAGGTGTGCGTGTGTCTGCAACTGTTCTTCTTCATATGATGATTAACACATTTAAAAGTTTCGGCAGTGTTTCGAATGCCACGGCAGAGCGAGTTGTGGAGCTAATTTAGTAGTCACACAGTAAAGTAAATATTTGTTTGGCTGAGTTTTCCGGCTGGCTGAGGTGGCTATGCCACTTTGCTGCCCTCACCACGCCTCCACAGGGCGCTCTCACACACGCTTCGCACTTTTGGCTGCTATTAAAGTGGGTGCTGAGAGATGAAAAAGGCATTGGGCGGGCGGCAGGCAGGCGGGCAATAGGAGGTCGGGCGGGCGCGTCCATTGTTGTTTGCATAGTCGTTCGCCGCGTCCATCGTCGCAGGTGGTGTTGATTATTATGGGTCTATGCCGGAGCCACAAAACCACTTTTGGCTGTGTGGCTAAATGTAATTTTTTATAGCACAGCAATTGCTTTTGTTATAAATTTTCCACGCAGCGCCAGCATGAAGTACTTTTCATTTGCTTGCTCGGCAGATTTTCCAAGGAAAATGTGTGTGCGCGCGCCGTCTTTACGGCTGCACGCTGACAAGTGTATGTGCACGTGTGGGTGCGTGTGTGTGTGTCGGTGTGTGTGTGCGGTTTAGTGGTTGTTTAAGTTGCCAAGTGGGCAATGCAAATGATCAACTTCTAAATAAAGTAAGCAGACGCATTAAATGAAGATTTTTTAAGATTTTCTTTAAGGTTTACGAGACAGCGTCGGATTATAAAGGTATTATGGAATGCTTACTGTACGGCACAAATTCTGAGCGTATTATAAAAGATTTATTTGATAAGCAATGGAATCTGCTGAAAACATTTCACTAAATCTATAATTGAGAGTTGAATTTCCTTTACTTGCGCACTTTCTCAAGAGTTTTCATTAACGAATCATTTGGCTACATTAAAATTGTTGCTTAGTTGATCGAATTGTAGCCTTTAAAGATATTTATATAAATATTTCCATATATATAGAAGTTGGCAAACAGCCTAGAGACCATAAGCGGCTAAAAATGTATTTTTGTTAGTTGCTGCAGATGAAATAATGATGCGGAGAGGCAAATGTAGGAATTGACTTGATTATAAATAGTTTTAAATGTGTAGATAAATAGATAAGGGCTTTGAAATTGAACGCGAAATTGATGAGCAAGTATATAGTTATAGTTTATATATATATAATATCTATGGCCTAATCAGGCCGACTGCACAATACTCGTTCACAGTTCAAAAAGTATTTTATAAATATATAAATATATAAATATATAAATATATAAATATATAAATATATAAATATATAAATATATAAATATATAAATATATAAATATATAAATATATAAACATATGTACATATATTTACATTCTTGAAGTCAAAATTGATCCATTTTCAAGACTAGTTGATTCTAGCACTTATGCTATATTTGTTCCTTAATTACCACGCCCTCAACAGGTGTTTCTCAAATATCTTTGCACTTCATCTAAAGACAGAGTGTGCACAGTTTGATATTTTCGCGTTTCACAAGAGTTTGAGAAATTACAATTTGGCAGACGTCTCTAGCTCAAATCTAAGGTCATTTACAGCTTCTAAATTATTATGACAATATTACAGATCAACTGTAAACAGTTTAAGATCTTTTTACAGTATTACAGTAGATCAAAGATGTATAAGAAATGATCTAATTTAACTAATGTCTTTGATCTCGACAAAGCGCACTGGAGATCTAGCTGTTCTGAAGATATCATATATTATATTTATATGATATATTATAGACATCCATTTGTTTGTTTGCACTCTCACAACTATATTGTAGCAGCTACATATATGTGTCATATATTTCTCATTTGGCATCTATTGTATGTTTGAAAAGTATATTCTGAAAGGCGCCGACACGTGCCAAAGATTTATATAAGACACTTCAACATGATCCGTTATGCTCAATTTCTGTCAGACCGCAAAAATATGTTTTGAAACAAATTTCTTGAGGTAGCTTCAACTGCTTGCATATATATTTCGGTTTTTTCTTAAATACTTATTCCAATTGTTAACAAAATAGAGCGAATACTTTAGGCATTGACGTAGAAATGCTAAAAAAAGAAACCGAAAGTAAAAGAAAATTCATCTTGTAGCTGCGAACACCTTGAGTTCAACAACGACAACAATGACAACAACAGCGACAACATTTGTAACAACGACGAATAAAGAGAAAACACAACTCTCAGCAAAATTGTGAATTCGAGTTGATAGCGGGAGAGGTCAGGTGTGTCTGGCTGTCTCTTGCTTTCCCACACATGACAGTTGCAACAGATTGTGTGAAAATCTACATTTGCTGCATTTCTGCTTTTCCCCAACAATTTTCCAACTCACTCAGCAGTAAATTATGTTTTTATGTATTTAATTGAATTGAATTGAATTCAAATGATTTGTGTTAGGCCCAATAACTAACTCAATTTGATAATTTATCTGGCAGCTACTTTTATATCAAATCAATACACACACCCACGCAGATCGACACTCGCACTTTTAGGCGCATTTAAAAGCATTTTCCATAAATAAAAATTATGAAAATCGTAAAGCAAAAAAACCGCGTAAATTACGCGCAGAGCAAAATGTCAAGAAGAAGAACCACAGATATACATACATATACATATGTATTAATATGTGCGTACGAAAAATGAAAATTGTTTTATGTTGCGACAGAGTTTTCCACATAAATTACACGACCAGACAGAGACGGACGGCGGGAAAGGGATGGCGAAAGGGATAAAGACTGTTGTCATAAGTGATCAACGCTTGCCTCTGGCTCTGTCTATATAGAGACAACGCTCTCACATGCTGTCTGTCTGCTGTGGCGATGCTGCTGCTGCTGCTGGTTCTTCGGCTGCTGGGCACGTCAAGCAAACTGACATCAAAATGACGAAAACGCAAATCAACAGCAAACAGCAAACAACAAATAGAACAAAAAAAAAAAGAAAAGTAGAAAAAAGTAAAGCAAAGAAAATTTTTTGTTGAAAAGATGGATGGATTTATGGCCAGGGCATGGCTCGGTTGCTGGGTGGGTGGTTGGGCTTGTCTGCGGCCTGGCGAGACCATCTATACAAATATATTTATGTATGTATATATCTGCTCAAACTTGTCTTCCTCTTCCTCATCTATATACATAAACATTTTTCTTGATTTTTTTTTTTTTTTTTGGTTTACCGCCTGCGGTCAAGGGGTTAAGTTATGCCCCGTCTGTAATTGAGTGACCTTTTTGGCAAAAGGGTCTCGCCTGGCTTTGCTTATATTAATGAGTCGCAGGGTTGGAGAGAGCGTTGGGTTGCCTGCACTAGCCATATCTCTTATCTGTGATTATGAATATCTGTTGTTTTTCTTCTTCTTCTTTGGGGCATTTTCACATTTGCTATTGGAAAAAATTTAATGTTTACATATTTTTTCTATATTAAATGTATGTGTTCAATTTTTACTTTAATTTTCATTTATATTTTTATTATTTCATGCAAAATTTCGCATCTATCTTGTAGGATGGATCTATTGGATATTTCTCTTCATTTGTTCCATTTGTCTTTCACTCGGTTCTGCTTTTAATCTCTTCTTCAGTGCAGATCTAGCTCTATATATGCAAGCTTTCCTTTCTCTCTCTGTGTCTCTATATTCTCTTGTAGTTCCCATCTCTATTCGCTACTTGTCTAAGTATCTGGGTTGACCGCTATCATTGCATCTCTATCTCTCGCTCTCTCTTCTCTATATTTCTCTCTGCCATTTTCGATGTCTTACTGCCTCGCTCTGCTTGTCTCTGCCTGTATATTTCTCTGTCAGCTACTGCCTTTATCCGTCTTTTTCTCTCTCTCTATCTCTGTCTCTGCCTCTGGCTCTTCTATGCGTCTTTCCGCCTTTCTCACGCATTTCTCTCTGGCTCCCTTTCTCTCTCTCTCTAGCTCTCTCTCTCTCTGTCTTTCCCTCAATCTACCTCCCTCAGTATCTCTCTATATCTCTCTCCCTTCTCACCCTCTTTTTCTCCATCTCTCTGATTGCTGATTTTCACATGTAATCACTTTGATATCATTCCTCTCCCACTCTCCTACTCTTCACTGTAAATCCTCTTGCCTGAAATTGTGTTCATTCTTCATTTGGTGCAACTCTCGTAAACCTCTTCATCAATAGACGGCGGATTAACCCGTCACATAAATCCCAATTGCGGCTTGCCCCGAGACAATCTAAAGCTCTGCACGCCTTTTGCTCGTAAGAAAAAGAGTCGGCAATCTGTGAACTCTAATTGAAAATCATTGAAAAGCTAAACACAAACAACACACACACATATATATATATACACACGTAAACACACACACATTCGCGAAAATCTATTGATGCCAGACAGCTGAAGAGTAGATAGAGCGAGGGAGACAAAGCAACTACGACACGAGCAAAAAAAAAGAGGAAAAAAATCAAACGTTGAACTAATGACAATTTTCAATGCTTCACGCGTTGCGGGGTAACGTATCCACGCCTCCCTCTGCAACGCCCCCATGCTGTGACTAATGAGCATTGCCGACTTAGATAAGAAATGAACCGGCCGGAACAGAATGCTGCCAGCGAGGTAGGGCGGCATAGGGAGCGGGGGGCGTGGCATTTGTTACGAAGTAGCACCAAAAAGATTTGTGCCAAATGGCGGACAGAAAAAAAAACAGAAACTAAAGCAAATACACAGACAAAGGCACTATAGAACGAAAGAGCATTTCCTATGGAAGATTTTATACCCTTGCGCAGTATATTTGTTAAAGGTTTTTGATATATGATGTGATATCATTATGATATCATATGAAAGATAGATTTTCCTAAATCTTAAGTTAAATTAAATAACTTAAGTGACACTTTTCGATACTTCTGAGAGAGTTTTATGATAGCAGATAATATCAGAAATATGAAAGCTATAATTGATAAGATTAGTTAATATATCTCTATGAAGAAATAGTTTTTAAACGATATTGCTTATGAAACTCCACCTAGCCAATCCTAGTAATCCCATGTTGATATAAACTTTACAAGTTTTTTGATGTTTAGAAAATATTCTCTAACTGTTATATGATATAATAATCCATCTATATATATAGGCGTAGTGGAATTATACTTATGGCAGCCATATGGTATAATGTTTAGTTAAAAATTTAATTTGCGCATATTGCAACGACTAATACACGCCAACAGCTTTCAATTGAGACTTCAGAAGAGGCATGGCTTGATGCGGATCGGTAATATATATACTTCTGATATTATAAATATCATATAAGTTGTACTATATCCAATTGTGCATTAGACTTTGCGTGATCAAACTATAACAACCCAATAGAAGTATATAAAACGACAGATATTTTGCTGATGCATATGTGTGATGTGTAGTATAGAGATAGATTGATATATATATATATATATCTAGTATATATATCTAGTATATATATATGTTTGGCTATATTGTACTTATGTCATTGATGAGGCCGCGGGCCAATTTGCTCTGACGTGTTTTTGCTGCTGCTATTGGTCAAACACAGGCATATTCACACACAGACACACACATACACTCACACACTCATACACACACACAACATTCGACAGTTTGCACAAGTGAATGGGCTCCGATGAGCAATGGCAATAGAATGCCAAAACACGAAAATGTGTTCGAACTCTAAATAGATACTGTCTAAAAGGTTTGCTTTTGTTCAGATCTTTTGCTATACTCTCTATAAATGATTGATTGATACAACATTTGTAGTTTGTGCTGATGCGTATGTGACTTACATATTGTTTCATTATCTTGTGAAAATTCTTGTATATATCGCTCTCTATTGCGCCGTGTATTTGCCTGTGTGTGTGTTTGCTGGCCTGCTGCCACTTGACTTGAACTTTTTGATGTTTTTACTTGGGCACAAATGCAAAGACCTGGCCAAATACAGTTGCCCAACAACAACAACATTTAAAAAGAGAGACAAAAAAACCTCTCGAGTCCAACCAGGCGCTCTTGTCGCTCACTCAACTGCAGCATTTAATTTCATTGTTGTTGTTGCTGCTGTTTTTGTTGTTTTTGTAGCGGCTGCTGTGTTTTAATTAAATTTCGCAATGCAAACGTTGAAGAAAACATTTTGTAAATTGCATTTCATGTGCAATTCTCGTTCGACATTTGCCGGCCTCGTCTCGCGGGCTCTTATATCGGGGTTGAGCGCGGTCCGAGGAGAGGGGTCTTGTTGCATGCAGCGTCTGTTGGCAAAATACAGTGCAACTAATTGCGAGTAACAAATGCCGCCTCGTGTGTCGCTGTCGCCTCGCCGCACGCAGCTCTAGCCAAAAAAAAACTAACGAGAAAAAAAACATTATTTGCATTTGTAAATTTTTATTTGTGGGCCGACGTTGAAGGGCAGCAACATGTGCCTAGCATGCGGCTAGGGCCGTATTAACGTCACTCAGTCAGTCAGTCAATCATTCATTCAGTCAGTCATTCATTTATTGAGACAGTCGTCCCCTGGCAGCAGTGGAGCCCAATTTGTGCTTGTGGCACGCCCTAATGAGCTGCGACTCTTAATGCAAATTCATTTTTGTGTAGCAAGTTGAAAGAAATTTGAATTTGAATTTTTTTTCTAGATTTTGAAACAGGTTTTTTTTCATTATAATAATAATAATAATAATAATATTATTGATTGAAATATAAAGAAAATATTAATTTTTATTATTATTTGTATTGTGAAGCACTTTTTATAAATTTACCTTTTTTTTTCATTTTATGACTTAAAATTTTTAAAAATTTATTTTATTATTTTAAAAAAAATTGGAATAAATGTCAAATTTGATTTAAATTTTTTTAAAAAATATTTTGAAAGTTTTTCGGCATGAAATTACTTATTCATTTCAATATTGGCAATTAAAAAAATTTGTTTAATTCATATATTAAAAATTGTTACAATTTAAGCAGACAAATATATATGTTAGCTAAAATTAATTATATTAATAATTTGGCTTGGCGTCAAAGAAAGTTTGAGTCGTTTAAGTTTGAGTTGCTTAAAACTTGATTTTGTTTTAAATTTTATAATTTAAATAAATATGATTTAAGCTAGTTTTGTTTTCATTAATTTTTATATTTATTATATTCAAAGTTGGTTAACCAGAATCCCAACTTTTTTCTAAATCTGAGTTCTCTAACCAAGTTTATTTTAATTGAACTGACAAACACTCTGGTCTTTAAAGTTTACCTTTTTGCACCTGCTTATTCAATATAAATTTCATTTTGGTTTTTTCCTCGAATAATCATCTATCATTTTTCACATTTCGCTCGGCAAGTTATCAACAATTATCGGCTGAGCTACAAATCAGGAGGCTTTGGTTCTGCATAGACTCAAGTCGATTTGATGAATGTCAATACATCAGTCGGCACTGACAGCATGATGGACTGACTCTCCGGCCATATATCTTTGGCTATTTATATTGCCTCGAATCTTTATCTGAGATTTCGCAACTTGCAACTCGACGCAGTTTTTTTTTGTGAGAAATTTCTTGGCAAAGCATTTTGTAAATGTATCTGTATCTTTAGCTCGTCGCTTGTATCTGTATCTGTATCTTTTGGCTATGTCGCCGCACTTTTCTGCTTTTATTTTTTGTTGTTGACCATTTGATCAACTGTGAGTGCAAATCTTTTTTAGCTCGATGCAAAACTTATTTGTGATTTGCATGCCGCAACGATGGGCGCTGACGCGTCTGTCTGGGCCGTCCGTCCGTCGGATAGTCCCTAGCGAATAGTTCGTGGGTAATTCATCTTCATTTCGTTGCGGTTCGAGTTGAAATGCGCCGTGGTATGCAGCCGCACGGCTATTTTCAAATCGTTCGCGCCGTTGTGCCAGAAATGTTTCAAATGCTTTTTCTGAAACATAGAAGAAAAAAAACTAAGCTAAACTAAAATACGAATAGAACTATTCGTCCATATGCCTGGCTAGCCACAAAAGAGAGTGAAAGAGAGAGAGGGGCAAAAAAACGCAAAATAAATTAAAATTTGAAATCATTTTCCGCTTTTTTCTTTTTTGTTACTTGGTTGCCATGCACTTAAGTCCAAACCCGAGCAAGCATAGATCCATCAATCATTTCTCTTACAGCTTCCACTTTGTGACGCTTCTCTCGCTCCCGCTTTGGTTTCTTTTTGTTGTAATTTAATCAACAGTTTCCAGTGTCGTCGGCTTTTCCTTGCGGGTGGGCGTAGAATATATGATCTTTATTATTATTAAAGGCAAATTTGACAGAAAACAAATGTTTTTGTAGTCTCTCTCGCCTTGAGGCTCGCCGCGCATACAAATTGTGCGTCAAAGCCGTTGAGATATTTCGTTGCTGTCGCTGCCTCCTTTTTTCTGCTTTCTGTTTTCATTTTTTCTTTCCTTGTTTTTGATTGAAAACCCTCACGAGCTGCTTGTTGGATTATGTTACAAGGTAAATACAGTTTTGTCGGCCCTTGAGGGGCCCAGTGTGGGAAAGGCAATAGATAATGTGTGGAAATATTGAAAATTGCTAATGATAGCTCGTCGTTATGCTGTGTAGAACACGATAAACTCTTTGTACTTGAGACGTTTGAAGGGCGCTTGCTAGAAGACAGATGTCGAGACTAGCTGAAAATTGAAACTCGAGCTAGTTCTGGGAAATGTGGAAATTTTAGTAGATCGACTGCAACTGCAACTGCATTTAAGTATAGCAAATTCTTGCAGTAATGAACTGAACAGAAATTTCTTGCAATTTAGTTTCAAAAACTCAAGCAAAAAGTGATCTAAATACTTTCGCACCTCACTATATTTAGAGCTGTCATAGCTGTCACGATGTCAATCACTTGTACAATTTATAGCCTCCTCGTGACCTTAACATCGCCTGCCCACATAGTCAATTGTCGCTCGTCAACCCTTTGGGTGCCAAATATGCGTCACTGCTGCAGCGAACAGGCAACAGCGATCCATTAACCTAATTGTAGAGCCCGGCTAAAAACGAGCGAGAAAAAATACTAAGCTTGAGTCGGAGATACTTAACTGCGGCGTATAAACATAAAATGAGATAAAGGTTAAGTGTGAGCGACTCAAGTTGTGGCCGGGAATGTTGTGAAAAATGCAGCAAATTAAATATATAAAAAAAAAAACAAAAAGAAAAATTTACACGTGAAAGTGTAGCAGCCAAACCGCAACAGCAACAGAAGCAGCAAAATGGAGTGGGAAAGTTAATCATGGCAAACGCTAATTAGTTAATGAATTGCAGCTCAAGGAGACACATAGTGAAAGTTATGCAAGAGTTGCAAAAGAGAAATGAAGTCAATTAGGGAAAGAGACAGAGAGAGGGAGTGAGAGAGGAGAGGAACATAGGAATCAAAGTGAGAGGGAGAGACAGAAAGAGAGAGACATAGGAATCAGGGAGAGCTAGAAAGAAATTTGAAGACTTCTCAGAAACTAACGTTAAATGATTTGCCAGAATAAAATTTGATAAATAAGTATAATGAACATTACTTTCAATAAAAGTTTGGATTTTTAAATAAATTGTGAAATTATTTATCAAAACTTAAAACTTAAAAACTTTGTAAATTTAATCTTGCAAATAGGTTTATTAATTTTTAACATTTCTCAAATTTTGCATATTTTTATATTTTTAATTTTTTTTATTGATATTCAATATCAATTGTGTGTTCTGTCAACTTGAAATCGTGCTTTTAAATGACTACAAATCTTTATTTTATTTAAATTTTAATCGTTATGTAATTTATTTACAAACAAGCCTATCCACATTTATATATTTATCCACGTTGTATTTCACTTTAATCTTTAATTTTGAAGTGTTTCGTTTTTAACATTTATTTATGCCTTGAATAAAGAAAAGGTATATAAAATTCTATGAGAATTATTTCACATTTTAAGCTGTAGATTTTGAGATATATTTTTATCATTCGGCTATTCTTAAATTGAAAATCTTTTTTTTTTTTTGCCATTAGCCTACCTTTATTTTATTTGGTTATTTAACTATTTCATAAACATTCAGTTTACTTCTAAAATTAATGAATTTTAAAAACCATTTCAATGTTTCATGATGTGATAATAATGTTTAGTATAAGACAGACTGCAAATAAAAACAGCAATTAAAAAAAAAATATTTGTTTTCAATTTCTGACTGTAACCCACTGATAGTTAGAGCTTGCAAAAATTCCAAATATACATGTTTAGAATCGTTGTCATTATTTCCTGGCATATATGCCCCAGTTAATTAGCGTAAATATCGGCGCATGTCTGGCATTTTGATGTCAAGTCTACGAGGCTAAAGCGAACTCCTAGCTCTCCCCACCAGCAGCACCCACCTGTCCATCGAGTGTCTGATGCCACTCTCTCTCTATCTCTTTCTGTCTCTTCGTCATGCATGTGCAACAATATTTTTCTCACCTGACGCTTTGCCTTAGCCCCTTTAGCTTCCCGCTTGGCCTATCACAAGCGTTGATTGACATTTGAACGTGACATGAACATGTTTTACCTAAATTCCGCAATTATTTATAGAGCCCCTCGAAACAAATTATGCTAAGAGAATTTACCTACTTTTTTGTTGTATTTTCTTTTTATTTGTGTTTTCTTTTTTAAGTATTTTGTTGACAGCGTCAATTATCGTGGAAAACTTATGCAAAAAAAAGAAAACTTTGTTATATTTTGACTTGAATTTTTCGCAAATAAATGAACGTCATTAGAGCCGCGGGGCAAACGAGAAACTTAAAAATCAATTGCAGTTGGGACCATTGGAAACTTGTTGTGCACAACGATTTGACAGGCGGTTTGACATGTGGTCTGCCAGCTAATGGCTAAAGACTTTTAATGCATTGATTTTTTAGGAACTCTAACAGAGAGAGAGAGGAGGAGGAATGTATATTTTGTTTAACTACAAATTTCAACGTGACGTTAAGAAAATACTAAAAATGATTATTTTCTTCTTTCAATCTCGAATGCCTCTGATTTAGAACTCACTTTTCAAAAACATTTTCCAACAAGCGTAAAATATATTAGTTTTCCAACAGTCTTGCGTCCAGTTAAGCATTTCTTAATATTTATAACAAAATTTCTGATAAGCAATTCAAATAAATAATCCCTTGCAATGCTGATGTCTCTTGGACGGCGGTAAATTAGATTTCGAAGCAGATGAAATTCGAATTAACTTGATATAATTTGCAGCTTTCTCAACTATGCGGATCAGTTGAAAAGTTTCGGCTGCAATTTATATAAGATTATAAATGTGAATAATTTTAATACTATGCTATTGAAATCGTCGGGATTCTTTCTACTGGGTGCATATTTGACCAGAGAGTCCAATTCGTGGATACTGACATAGGATCGTCGCTTTGTTTTCTTTTTGTTTATTTGTCCAAAATTAGCTGTAGACAGAATAGTGTAAAGTTGAAATGAAATATCGCTTGAATGTACTAAACAAATATGTATTTTTATTTACTATACAACCAAAACACACCCGACAACTTATATCTAAATATATATATATATATTACTATTTACAGTCCACACAAAATCAGAGTCAGCAGCAAGCACTACTGAACAAGTCAAACGACGACCTAAGGAGAAAGCGTCCTGAGACTACACGGCCAAATCACATTCTACTCTTCACTATCATAAATCCTTTCTATCCCATCACAGTTGTAAGTACACACCAAAAATTTTATATACCTATATATACATATATAGATAGATATAAATACATATACATATAGATAGATGTACATAAATTTTACTTTCATCCACTGAAACTTCTTTCGCCTGCTTGTTATCGTCTTTATTGTTGTTGCTTATTTTTGGTCTGAGCCTTAAATCGCACAATATTTTATATACCCTGTAATTGAGTGTGTGCAATGAGAGGTTGCATTAGAACAGAATATTAGAATAGATCTTTATATATATTGAAATGTGGTCAACGAACTTGGAGAGTTTTGCGAGTTACGCATACCTAAATTGATTTATAGGATAAAATACAAAAAAACTAATAGTATAGAAATTTAGTTTATAAGATATACGTATAAGATATTTAAGTGAAATATAAATATATTATATTATATTGACTATTTACATTCCTTCACAATTGTCTTTAGACTTTCTATACATATTCAAATACAGAGTATATCCAAGTCGCTTATTATTATTATTTTACAGTTTTTTAAGCTACTTTGTAGTAAAGTTTTTGGCAAGGCGATGAAAATACCTAAATCCATGGCAATTTGTTGTGAGTGGCTGCAAAAACTTGTCACACACTTGAGCAGAGCTCAACAAGAAGGATAAATACATATACATAGATGGTATAAATATATATATATGTATGTATGGGCATGCGGTCTGGGGTGTGACAACAGTTATTTGCCACACTGTTGCCTCGTCGCTGCGTGTGTTTTGTTGCCTTGGCTGAGAGGCGGTGCGGTACGGTTCAGTTGGGCTTGTTGTTAGTTTTTCGAGAGGATTTTTCATTGGTGTCTTTTGTTGAACACTTGATGCCGCTTGCTTAGTGGCTTTTGTGGTCAGATATGCTATATATATATATATGTTACTTTTTAGACAGAAAACTGGACACAGCATGTGTGACATATTAAAGCGCCAACAAATATGGCTCAAACACTCACAGATTTTCTGTGTGTGTGCGTGTGTGTGTATAGCTGAGTGTTTAGCCAGAGTGCATTGTTAGGCGTGCAACAACCTGCAGCAGCCCAGTTGCAGCAACAATATCAACAGCAATTACAAAAAAACAATGCAACAAAAGTGCATAAAAAATGCATGAAGAACTCAAGTGTTTGCCGTACTGCAACACAGTTACAGATGCAAAAGCAACAAAAAAGCGGCTAAAACAAATACTGTTACAGATACATTTAAGAAACGTTAACAAACGCATATTTAAAACGAATTTTAAATGCCCTGTAAATGCAGGTAAATTGAATGTGAGCACAGGACAGTTGAAATGTCTTTTAAGAGCTATTTTCTAGCACTTTTTGGCTTTATTAAAAGTGTAAGCAATTTTTAAATATTATTTATTAATAAAAATTGTGTAAAAATTTTTTTAAATATTATTTATTATATAAATTTAAAATATAAAAGAGAGAATCAAGTTTTTCTAAAAAATATTAGGCAGAAATTATATAAATTCTATTCTATATAAATTCTGTGATATAATTCTATTCGAATTCCGAAATTAATATGTTAAATATATTGAAAATTTATAGGGTATATGCATATTTATACATGACGGTTATACTAGATGTTGCTGATTATAAGCCAAAAACTAAGTTAGAGCGAGAAGCTAGTTTACAGGGTATTCATTCTTCCATATGCAGTTGCACACACATTAATTGTGAAGCTGTGTCTCAAACTTAGATGGGCAAACACTTCAACATTACAGGGTATATGTGCTGCACATGTGTTGGCCCGTACTGACACAGTTTATTGTCTTTTTAGCAAAGGCAAAACATTTGGCGGCACAACACAAACAACAGCAGCAGCAGTAGAGGCACAAAAAAAAAAAAAACAACTAACATCAACAACAAATGCGGAAATGTTTTTTTTTTTTTCGCTCAGTGTATGTGTACATGTTTGTGAGCTTGGCAATTGTATTTTCCAACACTTGAGCCGAGCGTAGTGGCACATAAAATCCTGTGAAGTGGAAAACATGCAGCATAAAAGCGCTGAAAAACTGTAAAACTGCAAATTATTTGTGCCAGTCGTCACACTCATGCATATGTGTATATGTGTGTGTGTGTATATGTGTATATGGTACACATGTGGCTATATAGCCAGGGATATACCAGGGGATATAGAGCACTGGCTGGCACAGTCGGGCCAGACATGTTAATTCGCATGCAACAAAAGCAAGAGCTCGGTTGCAGCTTTACCAAATTTACCACGCCCCCTTTCGACTGGCTGACTGACTGACTGACTTTTTGCCGGGCGTTATTTTCGTCCTCACAGATTTTCCTGCTGCTGCTGTTTTTGTTGTTGTTGTTGACGTTAAGTCCGACTTGCAGGATTTATATACGCCTAGATTCATTTTTTCCTTTTTACTTTTTTTTTTCAATGAAACTTCTGCTCCTGCTGTCCCTTATGCTGTCTGGCATAAATCTTTTGTTGATTTAAGTCATCGCCGTGGGATTCTGGAAGCTGCTGGCTGCTAGATGTCTTCCCTCTGGGCCATATCCTTTATATGCACTCCAGCTGCGAGTGTTTGTCATGGAATTAAGCAATTCCTTTTTGTATTTATGGCACAAATTAAAAGGCTTTCTGCAGCTGAAGTAAATTTCACGCCCCCACTCAACCGAATTTTTATACATCTCTCGGCTCTCTTCGCCTGCATTTCGCTGTGTCGTAACGCTGGCCCAGTGCAAATGAAGATTAAGTGCACATTATGCTTTATGACTGATAAGCGGAAAGTATAAGGCATATATGTTATACGAGCCGAACGTGGCCTGCTGCAAGTATTGTGCTATAAATACATGTGCCCAAAAAATGCATCAACGAGTTTACGACTTGAGTAATTGTTAATGCAATGAAAGGTGCATTCTTTGAGTAGTTTCTCAACCGAGAAAAATAAGTTTAGTGTGTGTTTAACATCATTTCTACTTTTTATTAAAAGAACGTTTTCATAGCAGCAGATCTATATATTTTATATGCATATATCATATTTTTTCAATGAGTCATAGTAGGTGAGTAAGTAGTGCGGCTGCCCAATTCATAATTCAATCAAAGTTAATTCAAAATACAGCACAAAGTAACAAAGTTTAACAAGGCTGCTCACTTTTTGGCCGAGTTACGTTAGTTAGTTACTTTGATGGATCGATTTAAATTAAAAATTGTTAAAGCAAAACATAAACAATGTGTGTAAAAGCACTTTAAAATTGACACTCTTAATGTGATTAAAGTTTTTGTTCTTTTCTTGCACAATTTCAAATTGAGACATTTCCGAATTCTAAAGAACTTTCGAAAACTTGCAAAGTAGGCAGGAAGTTTGAGCATCGTAGACTGACTTAGCCGAACTAATCGCAAGCTAAACGACCCCTAATAGTAGCCTCAACTTTTGTCAACAATGTAGACACACACACACGCACACACACAAATTCTTCCTATGCCCCAAAAAAAAGCATAGTGTACTATGAGCTAAACTTTTGCCATTGCAATGCTTCAGTCATTTCCGCAGCTTTGTTATAGATGGAGTGAAAAACAGAGAGGAAGGAAGAGAGAGAGAGAGCGAGTGGGAGACCAAAGAATAGCTGGTAGGAATTTTAAGAGCTTATCAGGGAACAAAAAGACAACTCTGTGGGCTACGCAACGAAGGGAGAAGGAGGCGGCAACGGAGGCTGGTTCGTAGATAAGATTAAAAACTTTTTAATAAGACGACACTAAAAGCATCAAACGGAAAATTTTTGCTGCATATGTGGAAAAGTGCAGGCCAAAGTTTTCAAGCTTGGCAAGAGCACGACTTGAACTTTAAGCTGATCACAACAACAGAAGACAATGATGATGGTAAAGAAGAAGAAGAGGTCGAAAAAGCTGTATAGAATGCAATAAAAGTATTAGCAGCAGGCGCAACAATGTTCAATCAAATATTAAGCGTGCTCCATGTGCCACAGCTGCCACAATACGTTGCAAAAGTATGGAAGGCGGACGGCTATCTTTGAGCTCGGCATATGTAAAACCCTCTTTCAAATGGCTTATCAGAGCGTTGTGCGCGACTTTGTTGGCCAAAAGGAGGCAGCCAGGCACCCAACCAGACATAAGCTAAAAGACGGCGGGCTGCTGTGACTACTGCTGCACAATTTTCAATATGTGACACATGGCGAGACAGCTGCAGCAGCAGCAGCGGCAGAAGCCGAACCAGCAAAAGGCAGTTGCAGCAGAAAAAAGCAAAAAGGTTCTTGTTAGTAGTGCACGACTAGATGATACCTCGAGTCTAGTCTAGCTATTGGAAATATACATACATAAGTGGATAAACCAGGTTATAGTCGTAATCATAGCTTCTATAGTATAAAGACCTTACCACCCTAACTATTAATTCGTCATCTCGTATATCTTTATATTCCAGCAGCTTATGCAGCAAATGCCTGCAAAAAATATAGAGAGACTTAGATATATTCACTTATTGTATGATATATTCATGTAGATGTTTTACATATATATATATTCCATTTCTATCCAGTCTAAAGTTATAGTTTATAGTTGCAGTCAAATAGACGGAAGAACACAATGATAGCCTATAGAGACTCGATTGTTCAAGATTTTATATAATTTCCAGTCTCTAGCCGGTCATGCCCCGTCTACAACCATTTTGAAAGGATATACAAAAAAACAAAAAAAAAATAGAGCGCAGGACATGCGTTGACGTCTAAAGCCAAAGCCAAAGCCATAGGACATAGACCATAGAGCATAAGCCCCTAGACCAAAGGCAGGTCCTCGCAGCAGCGAGCAGTGAGCAGCCAACAGCCGCTGCCGAGTGAAAAAATGCGATGGCTGTTTTGCATATGGCGGCGGCAACGGCAGCTAAAAGCGTATCCAACTGCAGTTTTCAATAATGCAAGTTTGAAGACTATGCCAAGCGTCCTCCTCCTCCTATTCCTCCTTTCTTTCCTTCCATATAAAGCCAAGTTTAGCGTATTGTGTTGCATTTTGTTTATGCATGCTAGAGCAGCATCAAAGCGCAAAGATGTCGGCAGCTGAGAGTTATCTAAGGGTAACGGCTTCGCAGGATTCTGTTGGGGTTAGGGCACTGAGAAGTTTTCGTCGGTTTTGCCTTTGACAAATCATTGCAGTTGGTGGGGGCGGGGGTTGGCTTTTATGCTTATGAACTGGTTGCGAAAGAAGTTTATAAAAATTGTATTTCCAGATTGCGATTGCAATCAATAACAGATGACGAGGCAGCCATGCAGCTCGGATTGAATATGCGACAAGTAAAATTCCACATACAATCGAATTCCGATAGAAAAACAAATCTGTTTATTTCAAATTTTCGCTTTGTGACCTGAATATAATAGAAATTAACATAACTATATGTTGCCTTTTAATCTATATATTTTTATTTTTATTTATATTAATTAATTTATTTATTTTTTTTTTTTTTGCACGAGTTTTCTTTACAATCTGTTGTATTTTGGCCACACACGGAAGACAATAATTTTAATTTCTTCGCTATCCAATAACAGGCGTCTCGATTACTCTGCTTATATTAGACGATATAATATATATATATATATAGATACAAATATATATACTTATACATATACTTAGTTTACATATATACATACATATATATTATATATATATATATATATATACACATCAAAATGTGTTGAACTCTGATATCATCCGCTAGTTGAATATCTAGAAGTAAAGCACATGAAAATGAAAGATTTTCATGCTGGTTTGGTTTTAAGGGCTTTTTATCAAATCCATATTTTTTGATACAATTTCAAGCTTTTGCCAACTTACACTTAAAATTTAAGTTTATTTAAAAGCCTTCGGTTGACTGAATGAGGGTACTTGATCAATACTTCTTTGTTAGTGTTGGTGCTCGGTTCTTTGCGATAAAGAAGAAGATTCGGAAATTACATTTCAATGCAGATCTAAAAAATAAAAAAAAAATTAAATAAAAATATGCCATTAAATTGAGCTTGTTTAGGATACTACTTACCAATTCTCTGTTTTTTATTGCTTCGATTTTTGTCATTAAAACGCAATTTCTAGAATATGCTTCATTTAGTTCATTGCCGCCAATATACTTTCCTTGTTCTCATCCGTATCTTTATCATTATTATAACGACAATATTTGTTTTTATTGTTAATTTGATTGCTCAGTGTGCTATACAGAAGATTTGGATACATTCTAATATCATTTTTGGTTAGATCACCTCGCTTGTACATTTCATAGAATAGCTAAGAAAATAACTTCAAGTTAGTTATCAGGGCAGAGGTTTTGAATTACTTTATCAATATTAGATGACTCAGGTGGTTATGTGTTAAGAATCGATCAAACTAAGCAATTACGAAATTGAGTTTTTTCGAACTTAACTAGAAAGTGGAATCTTTAGTAAATGTGTTTATAATATAGTAGGGCAGATCTGTTCGAAATCAATAAGTCTGTAGCCAAGGCTCTCAATAGGAAATTGCCATTTCATTTGATTGAGAAAAATTGAACTTACCACCTCCCTAAACTTGTTGTCATTGACAGCTACTTCCCGTTGTGATCGCCAATCGCATTGTAGCTGATTATCTTCGTCGGTTGTAGGCTGGGGCAGCCAATCTATGTTTGATATGCTGTTCACTTTATTGACTATTTTGTTGATGCTTAGCGGCTGTTTGTATGACTTTTTCTTGACGAGGTCACGGATGTGGGTAATGAGCTGGGATTCATACTTGGTCAACTGCATCTGCTGTTGACTGAATTGCACAGCACTGTTTATTTGCGGAGCGGATATTACATTCTTGGAGCAGCCCGCCTGCAGACGCGTAGACGCTGATATACCATGCTTAATCAAGAATTCGGCATCTAGCCGGGATTCACGCTCCAGACGACGGGCTCGTCTTATTCGACGCTGAAGTCGGCGATTCTTAGCGCGTCGCTTTGACCTGATAATGGGCAAGTTGCATTTGGTACGGGCGGGCCAGCTCTCTCGCATGTGCTTTGACGTAGCCGTGCTCCATGTGGTTTCGCTTGTATCTGTTGAGTCCTCGGAATTCGTTAGCTTGCTGCACAGCTTCGGCGTTTGCCTCGAGGATAGCGGCGAAGAGGGCCTCGATGGCAGCTTCCAAGATTTCCTCGAGTTCTCTAGATTCCCATGATTTGCAACTTCCTTTTGCCGCGTATTCAGCATCTGCCATATGCCCACCGTCTCTTTGCCCTGTTTTTGCTTTAACATTTTGGACTTTTGCAAGTGTATATCCTTAATTATGGCCAGAGTTTGTATACGCTTCTGTTTGACCATATCTTTGAAATTGCTTCGACTACTCAGAAACAATGCCTGTTTCGTACTCTCATTGCGCTGCTGCACTTTATTCAGTTGGCACTGTTTGGCATATAATTGCTCCGGCAGTTGTTCTTGCTTCCAAGGATCACATTTCCTGGTAACTTTAACCTTTAACGTTGGGAACGTCTCGCATTGATTGTAGAATTTGAAATAGTAACCGATCCGATCGCTGTCTGTAGGCGGCATTATACGCCTGTAGTTGCCCAAGTGGCTCTCCTCCCAAGCGATCTGCAGGGCCAGGGCGCCCAGAGGGCACGCCTGATTCGATTCACCTCCAGCTTGCGCATCTTTGTTAGGACTAGGCACACGGCGTCGATTCAGCTGTCTCATCAAACGATCGCGGAGCAAGGCTCGATCCTCCCGTATAATCTCCTCCTTATCCACCAAAGGCATGCTGATTAAATTCAATGTATCGCGTATCAATGGACGTTTTACTTCATTATCAACGGGTTCCCCGCACGCCAAACTGGGCGTATGATTCACCTCCAGTATGTACGGCTTGAGCTTCCAGTCGACGAGTATATCAAAGCCCAATAGTTGAAAGCAGGCCTGTATCTTATCGTGCTTTGGGAAGCACAAATGATAGTTGTGCTTCAGCACGGGCCACGCACTGATCACGGTCTTAATAATCGCATCGTCCACCGTCGCCCAGAACTCTCCGACGTTGTAATTGTGTTCGACGAGCCACTTGTTGTAGGCACTCAGTTTCCGTTTGGATCCCTTATCATTGCCACTGCCTGCATCATAATTGCAATTGCGGCGATTTACACAATAGTTGGTCAGGTGCATGAACATATTGTTGCTGTTGCCCAAAGCAGGTGGTTTATATTTGTGTGTCGCAAAGCGAGCCAGTCCCTCGTTGTAGACAAAGATGCGCAGCGGATCCACCGATGTGATGAGCGTATAGACACGCAAGTCAAATTTAAAGCCATCGATGAGCAGAGGCTTCAGAAGTTGAATATGTTGTAAAATTTGTATATGTATATGACAGATATGAGAGAGATAGAAATATGAGAGAGATATGAGAGAGATATGAGAGAGATATGAGAGAGATATGAGAGAGATATGAGAGAGATGTGAGAGAGATGTGAGAGAGATGTGAGAGAGATGTGAGAGAGATGTGAGAGAGATGTGAGAGAGATGTGAGAGAGATGTGAGAGAGATGTGAGAGAGATGTGAGAGAGATATGAGAGATATGAAAGATATATGAGAGAGATGCGATATATGACAGTGGTATGACAGAGGTATGACAGAGGTATGACAGAGGTATGACAGACATATGCCGACATATGCCGACATATGCCGACATATGCCGACATATGCCGACATATGACAGACATATGACAGACATTTGACAGACATATGACAAACATATGAGAGCGATGAGAGATATGACAGAGTGAAGAGAGATATGAGAGAAGAGAGGTATGAGGGAAGAGAGAAAAGAGATGAGAAAAGAGAAGTAGACAAAAGAGATGAGAAAAGAGGTCAGAGAGATATGAGAGAAGAAAAGAAACTCATAACTCGACTCACCTTCTCAACGTACGTCTGACAGATCAACTTCTCGTTCCTACGCACCGTACGCAGATTATTGGTTAGCCAAATGCCACGCCCCTGGCCCGACGAATAGGGTTTGAGTATAAACGTACGCCGGTGCTTGCTAGCATAGACAGACACGTCATAGGTACTAAAAGAAACGTTAGCAGAGCTTTGGAGCGAATCTGAGTGAAGCACTCGTAACTCACTCTGTGGGCAGTAGCCAGGTCTTGGGAAAGATTCGATAATCGCCTGGAAACATTTTGAGCATGCGATTCAGATTGCGTGAGAGTAAGTCCTTGCGACATATCTCGATCATGCCGGGGAAATGATTGATTTGCTGAAATCGTTTCATGCTCTTCAGTAGATCGAAATGGGGCGTATTGTCGCACCATTGAACATTCCACAGTCGATGCTCTGGCACATGGGTGAGGCCCAGACTCTTCGAGACTTTGGTAATCAGTGGGAAGTGGGTGTGCTCGACGCAAATGCTAAGCCGTATGCCACGTACCATACGTTGAACATCGGCTGCGTCGAGTTTCAGACGTGGTTCGCGCAGCACATTGTGACAGGTAGGTCCTCGTTGCCTCTTTGCCATTTCATTCACCTCGTCCTCGGAAAGTAGCAAATACGGACTGCCAAATTCGTCTGGCAGGTAAGCACCCTCCATGGGCTGCTGCCATTCGATTGGCGGTCTCACATAACTACCGAATAATTGGCTTATGTTTGGATTGTCTATGGATGACTTTAGTGATGCGGGATCCTTGATGATTTCGCCAATTCGGAAGCTTTTCCTTGGGGGCTTGGGCAATAGGCTTTTAGTATCAATGCAACTTTTGTTTTGATTGGAGATCTTCTTCGACTTAAAATTTTTTTTTAATGCAGTCATCTAAGGTTTTTTGTTAAACATTTTCATAGTTAGTATAACCATTTTCAAACATTACCGTTGCCTGAGAATTAATAAAAAGCAAAAAGATTGCGAGTACCTAAACAATTTAGACAGTCAAGGGGCTGACATTGAATGCAAATAATGTGGAAAGACTTTATAAAAATTTCTGAAAATTTGTTCTGTTTTCTGAACTATTCTAATGAATATAAGGAATTAAATAAATATATATGTATCTATATAAATATATATATTAGTTTTTAATTGTCAAAATCATTGATTTCTTTTTTTTTGTCTTATTTTGTAAAAAAAAAAAACAAAAAAAAAATTCTAAAATAGATTTTGTAACAATTTGATGCTGAGGCTTTGTCCTTAGTAACAAAATTAATATTTACTAAGGGGAAGTGTCAGATATATCTAAAGTGTTGTTCGTGCACTTTATTGTCTCTTAATTTCGAAATATTTATGTATAAATATCTATCATTTCAATGAGAATCTCCATGATATTTTTGTATATTTTTCTAATTTCCAAGATCTGCTGAGTGTGCTCGGTGTCAGCCTCAACCAACTGACTTTGAACTTGGGCAATGACTGCATTTGTCCCTGCCGGCTGGCATCGCATCGCGCTGCCACCTGTCGCATTTGGCTTCATTGTCAAAGCCAAGCCACAGAAGACGACTTATGTAATAGCCGCCAGTGTTAGCTGATATGCTGTGATTAGACAAGATGTTGATCTTGCTCAGAGATTGCCTCATTTAACCGCAGTTTAATCAAGTTTTTAGACTTTTGCGGTTATTAGTTCAGGCAGTTGTGGAAAAGCTACCCATATACATGTCAACTAAATTTCTTGTTGTTGTTTCTATTATTGTACGCTCGGTTAACTTAGCTACAACACCAGCGGAATAGCCGCGTACCCAGCTGTAACCCCCTGACAGTTGCCTTGCAATGACACTGGCTGCAGCTATTGCAATTGCCTTTTGGCCGCTTTATTGTTAAATGTGATTTGTTGCTGTGGCTGTTGTATCAAATTACAAACATACATCACATTTGGCATTTTGGTTAGCTTGGGTAAGCGGCTAAGCTTAAATATATATATCTTTTTGCACCAGCATGGCAAACGGAGCGTATAATTTGTCAAGTTTATTTGGTTGAGCGACGTTTTATTTTTTTATTTTTCCTACACTCTCTTTTTTTTTGGGCACGCCCTCTTTAGCTCACTAATTGGCTGAGCTGCCGCTGCTGTTGTTGTTCTGCTGTATTTGTTTTTGTATTGTTGCTAATTATGCGCGCTTTGTCTCTGCACATTTGTTGGTAAACAAAAAGTGCTGGCTACTTTTAGCTGTTTAAAATATTAATGATAGTGCACGCACAGAGACGAGCTGCTGCTGCAGCTGCTTAGGCTGTTGACACGAATAAGGATAAAGCGCGTCTGGCAGGCGAACGAACAAATAGATAAGCGACAGAGAAACGTCGAGAAAATAACGATTAACAAACTAGATGTGCTGCAGAGTGACGGGAGGGGGCGGCGGTGGCGACGGCGGCGGCGGCGGTTAAGTAGAACATTTTAGCCAAATTGAAAAAGTTTTTCTATTATTAAAAAGCCAAAAACTATATATTTAGCCAAAGAACATGCAACATGCAATGGGTATGAAAGAAGTGAATAAATAAATATAAATTTTGTATTTAATACAATTTAACCATTTAACAGAACTTCAATATGAAACTGCTGCTTACACTTTAATTTTTAAATAAATAAATAAATAAAATATAGTCAATTTTTATTAAAATCTATTTCTGTTTGAAAAGAAACTACAGACAAAACTTATTTGTCAAGGTGACAAAAATTTTGTGAACATAAAAAAAAACTCTACTTAGATTTGTGTTTGTAAATGATGAAACATATTTTATTATACCAAACTGAACTGGTCATATATATTATTAAATATATATATAATATCTGATATATGTAATTTATACATATAATTTCATTTGTTATCCGGAACAAAGACAATTATTATTATTAAATTATTTTTATCACCCTTTGCTCTATGATAAAAATTTATTGCCATTTAAGCTGTCATCTAATTGGCTCAAATGATAAGCTCAAATCAATTAAAAATTAAAAAATCTTAGCAATTATTTATAATAATAACTTGCTCATCGTAGAGCGCTCCAACGCGCTTCAACTTTTACAAAAAAAAACCTATATTTGAAGTATATTTGTTGCCGCTTGTTAAATATTAAATGAACTACCTTTTTAATCAAGTGGGAGCAACAAAAAAAATGTATATGAAATAAGCTTATGCCAAAGTGCATTAAAAATTTAAAGGTGTGCACATTTAATTTTCTGCTGCAAGCAAAGGCGAAAAATCAGAAATAAAAGAGCGAAGCGAAAAAGAGTCGAAAAAAGGCGGACAGAAGCGGAAATCTCTCGCGTAATAATAAAAAATTTAAACACAAAACAAACAAAAGTTGCAAGAAAGAGAGAGAGCAAAAAGGCAGAAAGAGAGACGGGATAGAAGTATTAAAAATATTAGCTAGAGTGAAAGAGAGGACAACTAGCAGGAGAGTGAGAGAGAGACAGGCAGAGCAGAGCACATAAAAAATGGACTCATAAAATTGCACTTTGATAAAAAAAGTGGGCAGAAATGGAGCATAAATTACAATGTGTTTGAGTGTGTGTGAGTGTGTCTGTGTGTGTGTGGGTGGGAGGGAGTCGGAATGGCAGCTGCTAAAATCCTTTCTATTTATATGCGCCAGCGGCTAATGCTCAATCTCTAGCTCCGCTTTCCACTAAGCGCGCATTAAAAATTAATCTTTTAATTACTGGGCCCAACTACAATAGCAATAAGGCGGTGCCCAACAATCTGTGTGTGCCTGTGTGTGTGTGTGCGTGTGCATGGGCGCTATTGTGCAGCTATTAATTACTCGTACTTCCCATACGATATAGATCTTTTTGAGTGCACGCCCACGCACACATGCACACGTAATGATTGCTGTAACGCCCCAACGCGACCACGCCCCATTTGTAAATGCTGCTCCAAATGCTTTGTTGGCTGGGCGGCCATTTTGTGTGCATTGGCAGCCATTTTGTAAGTCTTGCAGGGCTCTCGGCCCCGAAAAAGTATGCAATAAAAACGAATTTCGCGCTGCTGTAAAATCTTGGCACATGTGAAAACAATTACAAAAGGTAGGGAAACTAGAAGAAGCAGCATCAGCTTAAGAAGATGAAGAAGAACAACAAAAGCTCTAATAATAATAACAAGAAATTTTTACTGTTCTTTTAGAATTGGGCCACGTGACTTTGCAGTCAAAAATCAGCTGCAACGAAACTTGAACTCGAAATTCTTGTGCTAAGCGCTTGAGCTGCTTAAGGCCACGCCCAAACACAGCTATTGGCCTAATCCTGAGCACAGTTTTCACTTGAAAACGGCTTAGGTTTCTGTCACAATTTCTGGATTATACTCCACGCACATACACACAGCGAGAGTAAGAGAGAGAGAGATAGAGTTCCCCCACTTTTAATTGCTTTCAATTGACCGCGCCCAGCAAAAAACTTCGGACATAAAGTTAACGCAACAATAGCTGTGGCACACATTTGATTTTAATTGAATTTTGACCGCATACACTTTAAGCATTAACATTATGGCGCATGGAGTGGGCGAACGCGCTTTTAATGCCAAAACTTTGCGCCACTCAAATGCGTTTAAATGTCCTGCAAAGTGAGCAGAAACTTTCCTAATGGATTTAGAGAACATACTCGAAATTTATCTAAACGCCTGTCTAGTTGAATGAAATAGTTACTCCAACGTAATGTTTTTAGTCTTAGATTTAGAATGCTGAGAATGAGTTGAAACTAAGTAGTAATAAAACTGAGATGGAACTTTTATTCTATTGTGTATTTCATGATAAAGAAGTGGCTTTAGTTGGGTTCCTATTGTTGATTGTGAAGTTAGAAGAATGGGAATTCTTTATTAAATTGTAAATAATTATGTAAAGCTTTCTCTTTAAGCCATGCTTCAGCAGAACTTTTTGCTTTATGAAACTGAAATCTCTTTCAAACGAAACTACGAAAAATGCAATTTGCTTGAGAGAACATACAAATGTATATACTAATATATATTTATATATAATTCATATAGTTGAGCTTAAAAGAGCTTAAAGGATGTGCTCATATTTTGATGCATTTCAAATGGAAATGGAATTACATAAATATCCAAATGAAATGCGCTTTCCTGACGCATCCCGTACAACATAATCCCTCATTCAGGGCATTTAGTATGTGGCGTGGATATAGAGGCTCAACTGGAGTTTCAGCCGCAGCATGACAATCATGTCAAACATTTGGACAATCCGGGCTTTTGATTGTTGTTTGGTCGTTGATTTATATGCCAGTCATACGAGACTGTATATCTACGTTCTATGCATATATATAAATACACTCGCTATAGTCGTAATTATGCATGAATCACGAAATCAACTGCTGCTGCAGCAAGGCGAGAGCATTGCCAGCTCTGTGAATCTCGACCCGGAACGCATGAATGAACTGCCCCAGGAGCATAAAACACAAAAAATGAAAATGAAAATAAAAATAAAAAATATATGCACATAAATTTCATCAGGCCGGGCGCAATGAAAATGTTGAAATGTTCAAATGCTCGCACGTAATACTCAAAAAACAAGAGAAAACAAGAACAAACAAAAAGAGTGAATGAAAAACAACAAAAAGTTCATTTGTAATGCAAAACAAAAAGCAAAATAGAAACAAAACTAGAAACGTGGCCCGCAAAACAAAAAGTTTTGCAAAAATCTTTTGCTTTTTATTTTACAGAAAAATTTTTACTTGAGCTTTGTTTTCGTTTTATGGCATTTATTTTAGTTGTGTTAAATTTAAGAACTGCTTCAGCTCAGCTAGAGGCAAGCAACATGCAGCAGCAACAGCAGCGAAAACGACAGCAAGGACAAGTGGCTGAGACGCTGCTAAGTATGCAGCACTTTTTTGCACTTTGCCTTTTTCCCTCACTCTCGTGCACTTACCGAATGAACGAACGAGCGAGCGAACAAGTGGAACATTTTCATTCAAATATATAGTATATGAGTTTATGCTTTACTCTAGATCTGATAGATCTGCATAAACAGTTGATTTTATGTGTTTACACTTGACTCTCAAGCACAGATAGCGTTGAGTTGTGTGTTTTTATTTTGAGCAACTTTAAGCAAGTTTTCGTCAAGTATATGAAGCTAAATGGTTTGTTAAGATTCGATTTAGATATGTTCTGTTTGCTTTAATATATATGTATATATTGATTTAAAGTTTCATGGCTAAGATTAGCTGTTGACTCTGTAAAGCTCTTCAGCTTCATTCTCATTCAATTCAAAATCCATTTTGATTACCAAATCTTAATTACTTCTCTCTAATAATTATATTTTCTGTTAGTCAATGTATATATAGTATATATTCAATCTATTTTAGTACAACTTAAGCTACTTATTCTAAGCTTAGTCAAAGTTTCGCGTTTTTCATTTGCTAATGCCTGCAAAAAACCTTTTCAAGATGCAAATCTTCTACTTCTGTAGAAACTTCCGTTTCGGCTTTAAGTTGGCAGCTCAAGTTTGGTTTCATTTTATTTTTGTGTTAGCTCGTTTGGAGTGTATTCATGAAATATTTATTTAGATGTGTGTGGCATGCCGCAACAAATTGCATGCAAAATGACGCCCGGCAACGGGGTCATGTTAAGAAATGTGACACCTCGACAAAGGTTGGGTGGGGCAGGCGACGGTTTAGCCAGGACACGTTATGGCCAGGTGAAATTGCCAGGGCATTGTCAATGTCATAATTTGCCATAATGTAAGAGGCCAGCGGCGGCGGCGGCGACGGTGCAGGCAGAATGGAAAAGTTGCCCTCCATTGTGAATGTGGATGCTGATGATGTTGCATGTCCATGTCGAGATGTCGATGGCGATGTCGAGATGTCGATGTCAATGTCGTTTAGCTTTTGCCAGCGGCCACACGGTTTCTCTTTCCCTAGCTCTATATGTGTATGTTTATTGTATAGGTGTGCATGTGTGTGTGTTCAACTTAGTTGCTAAGTTAACGATGCGCCATGACAACACTCCATCAACATGGACAGCAGCCCAGTTAGGCAGCGATGCAGGCGGGCAGGCGGGCAGACTTGGTGGTCCTTCATCTCCATTTGCCGCCGCTCGCTGCGCTGTCTCTGTCTTGCAGCTGAATCGTGCCATGTCCTTGGCAGCGCATTGTCAACATTAACAGAGCCGTGAGGCACAAAAAGGCATATCCAATTGCAAAAAAAAGCAAGAAGAAAAGTGAGGGAAAGCCAAGGCAAGCACGAGAGGACGCATGCTGATAACAAAGCGTATGTCGAGCCAAATGCAAACATTCAACTAACATTAGTGCCACGCCTCAAACGTGCATATACACTAGTGTAGAGAGAGAGAGAGAGAGAGAGAAATAGAGAGAGACGAGGCAGGGCACTTGCTGCCTCTTCGCTTCGACTTTGGTGTCTATTTTACTTGGTCATTAAATTTGGATTTTGTGCTGTGCATATCACAAGTGCTTGACTTTGCTGTTAAATACACACACACACACACTCACACTCACACACACATACACAAATACATTTCTGCACACATGTAAATACACGTGCAGGTCTTTAGTGGCCCTTTTGTGTGTGGCAACCTTCGCTGCAGCAGCAATAGCAGCAACAGCTCGTCTGCTTCCACTTTGCTGGTTGTGCTTTTTGCATGCCACATACACATACACCCGTGCACACACACACACCCACCCACACCCATCACTCCTATACACATTTGCCTTTCACACACTGTGCTTCCGTCGAACTGGAACCACTTTTGGCCAGTGCTAAACAACGTTCATGTATGTCCGTCTCCTCTGTAGAAGTTTGTTTTTGTTTTACTTACGGTTTTGAGCCTTTTGTGGTTTTAGTGGTTATTTCGCCTACGCCCCACTCGCAGCATGGCCAAAGCGGATTTTTAGGCTCTTTGTGTAAATGCAGAATTGAGTTGTTGGCTAACTAAAAGCTCTGGCTATCAGAGAAATCGATTAGAATTATTTTGATAAAGATAAAGCTTTGTGTGATCTTTAGAGTCAGTTAGCATAAACTGCATTTCACTCACAGCTCGCTCACTAAATTATGCAATAAAAAAATGTTATTGGTTGCTTGAGAATGATCTCATGCCATAAACAGCAACAACCACCAGCACGTTTTGGACTGATTACTGGGTAAATATACTAAAGAGAAAGTATATGGAATATTAAAGCAAAGCAATTAAATTCGAGAAACACGTTCCAATAAGACTATAGCATAGCGATCGAACCAATTCATGCTCGGCTATGTTGTCTATTATGTCTATTATGTCAACTGTTATAGTCGCAGCCTTTGTTCTTAACGAGCATAAAAGCCATGAGGTCTGCGGGACTTCACACAGTTTCTGAGTTGTCAGCGCCTTGACATGTTCGCGTTACGTTTCTGCTTCATCGCCTGCTTCGTACTAAGCACTGCGAACAGTGCTGATATATACAACGATATAGGAATGAGCCTGTTTCGACTACATCGTGTAGTACAGGGTATGTCGCTTTTGGCCGATACGGTATCTGGTGCCACGGATACAACGACAGTTGCAACTGATGCGCCGACTACAGTCACAACTGATCCTCCGACAACTGTTACAACTGATGCTCCTACGACAGTCACAACGGCTGCTCCGACTACAGTCACAACGGCTGCTCCGACTACAGTCACAACTGCTGCTCCTACGACAGTCACAACGGCTGCTCCTACGACAGTCACAACGGCTGCTCCTACGACAGTCACAACGACTGCTCCTACGACAGTCACAACGGCTGCTCCTACGACAGTCACAACGGCTGCTCCTACGACAGTCACAACGGCTGCTCCGACTACAGTCACAACTGAAGCTCCTACGACAGTCACAACGGCTGCTCCTACGACAGTCACAACGGCTCCTCCTACGACAGTCACAACGGCTGCTCCTACGACAGTCACAACGACTGCTCCTACGACAGTCACAACGGCTGCTCCTACGACAGTCACAACGGCTGCTCCGACTACAGTCACAACTGAAGCTCCTACGACAGTCACAACTGCTGCTCCTACGACAGTCACAACAGCTGCTCCTACGACAGTCACAACGGCTGCTCCAACTACAGTCACGACTGCTGCTCCCACAACCGTAACAACAGTTGCTCCCACAACAGTAGTAACTGATGCTCCAACCACAGTAACAACAGATATTACAACTGCAACAACTCCTATGCAAACAACAATTGCACCCACGGTATATATATGCTTGGCTCTTGCTAGCATTTGCATTGCTCTAACTCTGTCTTCTCTTTCTATAGAACCCCAAAGTGTTTATCACAGTTCGAAACAATGGTGTTATAATATTTCGATTCGAACTAACTTGCGAAAGTATTCAATTGATATTTGGCACCACAAATATCTTGGCCTGTGCACTTATATCCATATAAGTTTCAAATTATGTTTTTTATATGTCAAATTCGAGTATTTAAATGAGAATAAAGTTTTATGTTTTCTACTTTTAACAAACATTGCTTGAATAACTTTTAAGTTTTATTGTGAGTTGGAAATCACTTAGTCTTACACTGATTACAGGGTATAGGTATCACTCCTACATTACTCTCTTTTATAAAATAAACAATAATTGATTTATCTTATTTACCAATCAATATTAAATTTAACTAAAATCATTTTCTGTATTCTCTTTCTCTTTTTAGGTAAGTTGATTGCCTTTCCATCTGTAGCTTATTAATTTGTGCGTGAGTTTTAGTTATAAGAAAATTATTAAGTATCCTCTTGACTTTGGCGCGCTTTGGTTCGCCTAATCGAAACTTAGCTACAAGCGGAGCACCAATCAATTGGCTGTGGCTGCTTATCAACAAACAAGCCGACAGGCTTAAGTCATCAAAGGCACATCAAACATAGCAGCAACAGCAACAGCAACAAGCATCAACAAATCCAACGCTGACCCAATAAATCACTAGAAATTTTCACACAAACAACACTCGAATATAATCTTTGAAGTCCCCGAGGGTAATACAGCAGACAAAAAGAAAAGCATACGAAAAAAACTGGTGAAATATGAAGCAAGAAAGAAGGAAAAGCTGATATAAGGACCCAAAACTTGCTGCGTAATTCCCACGATAATAATCATAATAAAAATCAAGCGTGCGATAAAGCATAAAAGCAAATTACAAATAAAATGTACACAAACTTCCTGAAAGGGGGCAACTCGGTGCACTCGATGTGATGCCAGATTGTTCGAGTTGCTGTTGCTGTTGTTGTTGCTGCTGATGATGTTTTTGGGTCCTCGCACATAAAAATAAAAGTTTTTCCGTTTGAGCATATTCCATGAGCGGAAAACTTGCACATTGTCAAAAAATATGCTTCAGCCTGGCCAGCGTTGCCAGACATTTACGACGTGTGTGTGTGTGTGTTGCCTGCCTTCGAGTCTTTTTCTCTTTTTTTTTGCGGCTCACGTAGTAGCCATTTTTTCACTCTTTCGAGAAAACTTTTCTCATAAACCACGCGCACGAATTTCGCACGTATTAGGGTTAAACTGCCGCCGTCGCACGATAGAGGGCGCCACCACTTGGCGTTCAAAAATGATTTATGCTGATGAATTACTTGAAAATGTCATTACATTAAAAACGGGCCAAAAATTCATTAAGTTGTCAAATGCAAGTCAACACAATACAATTTTTTTCTCCACTTTTTATTTGACATGAACATGACACTTGCACGACGCAGAAGAGCCGATGAAACGGGAGGCTGCGAGCGCTATTGGCGCATAAAAATTTATTGAAAATATGCAGAAAAAGAAAAGAGAAAATACGAAAAAAAAAAACCTTACGAAAATTAGATTTTCTGCAGAGGCGGCAGAGCGCCCACAATTGAAATGTCAAAGTGGGCGCCAAATGCTGACTGATTGGCATTAAATAGATTTTCGGGGATATAGGCCTTGGCAACAGCAATGCATATGATATGATGATAGTGCTTAAGAGATTTACCAAGAAATGTCATTGAGAAAATTTGCCAGAAATCTTGAAATATATTCTCGAAAGGTATTTGCTAGCTTACTTATGTATATATATACATTATATAAATATATATTACAGTTATGATATTAGAGCACAGGAGGGATTGACTGAAATAGTCAATGATGAAAATATATCTATATAAATATATATTAGTCAACAGTATTTAAAAGCATTGTGACACAATTTGATTATTCAGAATAATTTTGATTTTATTTTATTTTTATTTTAAATATTTTTAGCTAAATTTAAAAGCCAACCACACCATAAGCATAACTCTTGCTTGAAATCCCCAACCATTATAACAGTTGTATATTCAAAATTGGTCACTTGGTAAATGTCGTTCTCTCGAATTTTCAAAATGTTTTCTGTTTTACCCGGATATGGAATTGCAATTGCAATGACTGCAGCCATTGTGTTTCCTGCACGAAATGTGCATTCATAATCCAAAATTATGTGCTCTGCTAAACATTTCGGTTATCAGTCAGCGGCCACTTTCAATAATGTTCAGCAATCTAAAGCCCAACTGCAACTGGTTTTTTTTCCATTAATCAAGCTGACCGAATTTGGCAAATAAAGCGATTGACAGACTATAATAATGATCTGTACTTTTTATTTAGTTGAAAAAATAACTTAGCACTTAAAATAATATTTTAGAAATCTTTTAAAAGTTTTTAGTAGTATTTACAAATTTTTACATATATATTTAGCAATTCAAAAATGTTGTAAAATATTATGAAAATATTGAAAATTTTTTTAAAGATATTTTTAAAACATTTTAAAAATACTTTAAAAATATTTTAGCTTGTTTTATAACATGTTTATAAATTTTTAAAAAAAATTGTAGAAATTTTTTGAAAATATTTGAAAAAATTTTTTAAAATTTTTTAGATTTTTTTTTGTGAAATATATTTTTTTAAAATTCATAGTCATTTAATTTTGGATAAGATAGCTCTGCTCAGGTTCTCTTAAGTTGGAAAATCAACATGTTCCATTTTCATTTACTAGACTAGGGTATTTAGCACTGTTTATTGGCTCGGCTGCAACATTTGTTTCAATCATTTTGCAGCCAACAGCTCGCATGCGTCTCATTGTGCTATTGTGTCCATGCGGAGCGCATAATTAAAACCGCAAATAGTGCAGGCACAGAGACGCGCAGACCCACATGTGATATGTGATATGCATCACTCACACTCACACTCACACTCACACACAGACGCACACCCACAAGAGCTAGCTCCAATGGTCACCATGGCCAACTAATAACAAGCGCTAAAGTCAGTCCAGTCAGCAAATGAGCTGAGTCGAGGGGGTGGCACGCGCGTATAGGAATATGTGCAGAATGTGCAGCAGGCGTATTATTCATTGTTAGCTGACATGTGAGCTTGTTCGCTTGGGCTTCAAACAAAGCACCTTTCGAATTTTAATTATGCGCCTGGCAGTTAATTAGCCGGGCCCAAATGCAAATCCA
Source organism: Drosophila hydei (assembly GCF_003285905.1). Taxonomy (NCBI): domain Eukaryota; kingdom Metazoa; phylum Arthropoda; class Insecta; order Diptera; family Drosophilidae; genus Drosophila; species Drosophila hydei. Next base: position 5,574,627 of record NW_022045656.1, read on the forward strand.
AATGCTGGCCAGGCTAAAATCATTTAAATGCTGTGAATCAACCACATTGCGTATACGCCGCATTAAACCTTTAATATAGTGTGTTGCTCATTTATTTCGATTCGTTTCCAAATTCGATTTCGATGCTGGCTGGCTGTGTGGCTGCGGCACACGCCCCGCTGACTATTGTCGCGCTTTAATTATCCAAATTAAAATTTGTCGCATGCCAATTGCTTGGGCCACATTGATTAAGTTGCCCATTTTCAGCCCATTTATTGTGTGCCTTTCAGCTGATTTGGTTAATTTGGCCAACCGAAACAGAAAGTTGACCTCAGCAGCTGCTGCTTTGGTCAATTTGGTAAGAGGCTTTGCGGTTAGCATTGCACTCGTTTGCGCTTTATTAAATTTATTGTATTTTTAGTATGAATATTTCACAATGGATTTGGTGGGCATCAAATGTGTTCGGTGTGTGTCAATGTTGAATAAATAGGAAGCAGCGTAAGCTTTATAAATATATACAATATTCTTCTGTATTATATACTTTATTTCGTTAGAAACAGTTGCCCTTAAAAACTAGCTGAAGCGTAGATGAATTTGGTTTATTTATAAATGGCATATCTTAACCTTTGGCCCTTGTGTCATTATCTTTAGCCATTTTGGCAAAACTATGCCCAAAGGTAAAGCAATGCTTATCAGGACCTATGACAGTGGCCTTTGGCAGGCCTCAACAATTTTTCACCTGCTTAAGCATGCTGGCGACCCAGAGCCCAGCACATAAATACGTAACGTTAACCGCAAAAGCTCTTCTTGTGTGCGTTGTTGCCTAACTAAAATTCTACGGTCAATCAGCGACGAGCTGAGCTCCAAACTAATGCCTAATGCCGACTAAGCCTTTTCAAACAGGCCCGACGGGGTCAGGGTGCAAAAAAATTAATGTCTGCTAATAATTCAAGTGTCGAGGCTGTTGGACAGAAGTGTGCGTAAATATTCTAACGCACAATTAAATGGAATGTGCCATAAATATTGCGTATACGACACGTAAATCAGCAGCCCGTGCAGCGCTCGAGCGCCGCACACCCCCAAAGACTGATTATGCAAACAATTAATCTCGAAAATGTTTATTACCAAAGCCAAAGCCAAGACACACGCATTAGTTAGCACTCCCTCGGGTATATATGTATGCCTGTGCTTAGCCATGGATTCGTTCAGTGTTCTGGTAATTTACGCAGAACTCGGCAAATAAATTGGTTCTTTGTCTTCGGTACGTGCAGTAGAAAATCAATTGTTAAGTGGCTTTTGGCTTGAAGAGTCAACTGCAGCAGCAGCAGCAGCGGCAGCAGCAGCGACAGCAACCGGATGCACGCCATTTTGCAATCACATTAGCCAAAGCTAGCGCCAAAGCAGGAAGTTGCATGACAGTTGTTCTTCTTCTTCTAGCTGTTGTTGTTATTACCAGCCGGAAATGAAAGCCACAGCGGTTAAGAGCAGGAGTATTTGTCGCCCCCAACACTCGCACACTTGGACAACTGGCAACTGGCAACGTCAGTTGACCGCAGCATTAAGGCAACATTTGTTTTCGACACAGCCGCATCTAAAAGCAAAGGAAGAAAAAAATAAACTTAGAATGCCTTGGTTGAGCGTACACGACTGCTAAATGCTTTAGAAAGAAAGCAAATAAAAGAAAAGTTTAACTGAAGACAAGAGAAGAGTGTGAATAAAAGTTACATTGAAATATGTTTGAACTAAGGAGCCTGTAAACCAAATTTGTTTGGCTTACGCTAAATTAAGGGTTACAAGAGGTCTCTGAAGAGATAATATGAATAGTGAATAATAAAAGTTACTGATTTTTTTAGTTGTTTTTTAAGAAACTGTCAAGTCTTAGACCTAACTTATGGATACTGTACGAAAAACATTCCTGACAGAAATCAGTTTATTCTTGTTAGCTCAAGAAATACTTACATTTGCATCAAGTGAACATTAAAATGAGTTAATGATGCTTTAAGCAGTCTGCATAACAAATTTCAGCATTCTAGCTTTAATAGATTCTTAGTTTCGATAGGTCTGGGAGTAGAGCATGAGCCATTTGCGGAGCGCGGCCTGTCAGCTATATGCTTATTAAGCGCTCATACTCTTAACAGTCGAGTATGCCTAATTTGCTCTTTGTACACACTTAATGCCTGCGGGGTATCAGTGATGCCGAGAAAAAGAGAAAAAAGGAAAAGGAAAACTGAAAAATTCTTCTACTCAAGTCTTTGTAACCGAAAAATGTTCAACAATGCAACACAAATTGCATTGCAACCGCAGCAGCAAGCGCGGTTTTTGTCCTCTCAGGGGGTGGGCTTGTGGAGTCTGTTAACCGCAGTTGGGAATAGTTGACCAGTGCAATATTTTGACTTGGTCAGCTTTAAAATCGCCGTACAATGAGATGAAAAAAAAGGGAAGAAAAATGACTTGGGGCCAAGTCGGATGCAAAAAGGATGCAGGCGGGGTTAAAGTGTGACCCTTTGCCTCATTTGTTATGGTCAACGTAATTGGCGTGGGCCGGAATTCAGTGAATGAAGGCGGGCCAGTGTATAAGGGCAAGGCTGCGTTTGTCTTTGCTGCATTTCCATTTCGTTGATTAGGAAGTGGATTATATAATTGACAATGACAAAGCAGAACGAAGCGACATAGTAAGGGAAGAGTAACAGCGAGCACAAAGTGAAATAGAAGAGGTAGGTGTAGGTATCATGACAAAAGGTGCTTGTTAAGTGACATGACGGATTGACAAAAGATGTTGGCTATGATTATGAGATTACGTTGAATTTTCTTCGAAGGATTTTGAGACTTTGTGAAGGAGGAAGAAAAGTCTTCCTCTCTTCCTCTAATTCCTTGTTGAATTTAATAAGTTTATAAATATATTCTTTCAAAAAAGACTCATTAAGAATATATTTTCAGTGCTCACAATTTCTTTCATATTTCTCAAATTTCTATCAATTAAATTCTTAAAGCTTTCATCCTGTCACATCTCAACTCTCCGTGCAACTGCGTAACCCTTGAAGAGCTTTAAATATCATAACTCTCTATCTATTGTGTTACCCTTTGCGCTGCGCTCTTTAAGTCCATCATCAGTTTGCCTTTATCTATTTCGATTTTTCCCCCACTTCTAGTGAAACCCTTTTTGCTGGCACATTTACTGCTAGCGCACGCATAACTAAGATATCTCAGGCTTTTGCCCTAACTATTATAACACTCCTGCTGACTGCACAGAGACGCCCCTAAAGAACACACAGCAGCAGTAGCAGGAGCAGCAGCAGCAGCAGCAGCAGCAGGGGCGGTTAGGTACTCATTTTTAAATGCTTCAACATTGCATAAAATTTGCATAGATTTCTTGCATAGTTTATTTAGCGCCATTGTTGTTGTTATTCTAGTTGGGCACAGTGTCCATTTGCCCGCCCACGACTCACGCAAACAACGTTCCAAATTGTAGGCAACCGTGTGCGTGCACCCAGCAAATGTTATACACACAGTATACATATATATCTAGTATATCTACGTATGTGTGTGTGTCGCTGGCTGGTCTCGCAGTTCATATTATAACTCAATATCTGCGTGAGGCTTTTTTCGATTCGCAGCCGCAACATTGAGCGCGCCCCGCTGCAACATTTATATTCATATATGCGGCGTGGAAATGAATCGTAGCTCAGGATGTGGTCGACGCACCGCAGGACGCTAACCAAACCGAAATGAAAAAGAAAATAGAGAATGAAAAAAAAAAGAAATACCAAACACCCACGCAGGACATTGAATGGCAGCTCTTAAAGTTTTATTTTTTATTCCTTTTTTTTGCTACCTCAGTTTCAGATTTTTTCTTTTTACTTTCGTTTCTATCGTCAAGAAATTTGCATTGCTTTTTACGCGCATTAACATAAGCACACAAAGGTGGCCAGGTGGGCAGCGGGACGAGCGTGCATCTTTCAACGGCTTTCGAATATGTCAAATTTGAAGCACGCACCGTGATTTGCTTTATTTCTGTATTTCACTCTCCACTGTTGTCTGCACTCAAATGTCAAGTGTCAAGGCAAATCAAAGTCGTCGCTCGTTGTCAGCTCCACGCCTGCCTCGCTGGCTCGCTGCCTTTCAATAACTAACTGTCCATATTGGTTCATTCAATTAATGTCAATATGCGTCAATATATTGCAGCTGGCACATGCACGCTAAATATATATATACATATATATATATATATCCTTGGCATCAGTTGGCATGTCCTTTTGTTGCACTAATTGCATCAAGGGCTGCAAAATAAGCTCAATGCCTAATGAGTCGCATTCCAATTCAATTTGCTGTAAATTGTAATTTCGGGTTATGCATTACGCTTTTAATTGGGTTTCGAGAATTACTAATGGATCTTTGTCAGAAAGCTTAAGTGGATTTCAGTCTTGAATTTTGGCGTCTAATGCATATTACAGTTCGATTGTTTTCAATGAGTTGGCCTAATTATTATTTGTGGCTCGAATTACAGGCAGCAACAAGCAAAGCATACAGACAGTATTGTCTAATATGTTTATGAGTTATCTGTTCAATTTTATTTAATAGTGAATAAATTTGAGTGTTTTCTGCATATTTTGTAATCACTTTAAATCTTGTTAATTTTATATGAGTATAAAAAAGAGAAGGCCAAGCTAGTTTTCAATTCGAACGGGCATCAAAAGTTTCTTAATTAAAGAAAAACCAATAGCCAAATGTGGGCAAAACTTGCCTCGAGCTGCTGCAGAGAATCTTGATCAAAAGACAAAATATATTTTTTTTTCAACATTCGAACTTGAAATGAAAAGTTTCGTTGATTAAACTAAAATTGCTTTAATAACAGCTTCTTTTATTGGAACTTCTATCTTTATATATCTTTATATATTATCAGGTTTAATTCTAATTTTATGCTTTTACAACTGCGCTCACATTGGGCTTTATCAGTGTGAAAAATTCCAGTTGCCTTCTCTTACTTAGAGGCAACACCCAACGCCACGTTCAGCAGCAGCCATCGCTGTCTTCATTTCATAGAGTGAGAATTAGCGCCAGAAAGATGCACACTCACTCGCATAATATTTGTAAATTCCTGAGTCTCTCGAGGAGGCATTCACGACAAAATTGAACAGAATTGGGCAACTTAGAAAACCAAGGACTCTGCTATATTCATTTGACAGTGTCACATCATAATATGCATCTATGAATACATCCAAATGATATTTGGGACTATGGATTAGACATGCTCATCTATGTAATTAAATTCATGCATATTCACTTTCCTATATTTGCCATAATAAATGCAGTCTTCATTCAAATTAGTTGTCCACATTTGCTCACGTCTTGTCAGTCAGTTAATTAATGCCGCTGATCGCAAATTATAGAATTAAAAGGGGCATTAGTAATTACAGTAGTCTGTATTTATGTATACTTGGTAGAGGAGGGCCCTTTGTGGTCTTAAGCTGCAACAAATTGTTGCATACGCCAAGGCGGCATTTGGCACTTGATGTCGACCTGAAAGCAGCAGCAGCAGGAGCAGCAGCGGCATCAGCTGCCACTTTAACGCGCACAGCCAACAGTCACGCCCCTAGTTGAAAGGCTCACGCCCAAACACACACACATCCACACCCACCCCAATACACCTAACCACCTATACACACACATGCATGGCCCACTCAATTAACGCAACTCATCAGAGGCGTAGTCGAAAGGTAGAGAGAGGAGGGCGTGGGAGGGGCACTGTGTTTGCTTACGCTTGTATTTGTCTTAACAACTCTTACATACACTCTAAATGGGGTCTGGCCCGGGTGTGAACCTGGCAGCCGGAACTCGGCCTGGATGCCACGTATTCCTGCTACGACTGCTGCTTCTTCTTGTTCTTCTTGTTATTACCCTGCTGCTCTTGTTGTTGCTGCTGCTGTTTTTTTCACTTGTGCTGCCGCTGCCTCTCGCATAATTACTTTGACTCGACTTTTACGACCTTTCCTATGAATTACTCAAGACGAAGTGTTGGGCGCACGTCGCGTCGTCAGCAGCCAGTTGTTGCCAGGATACTGCTCTCTGCCTGTCTCTGTTCCTCTTTCTTTCTCTCTCTCATTCTCGCAGTCCCAGTTTATCCTTTATTTTTACAGTCCTTTGCCTTGTCGTTGCCTTTATTTATTTCTTTAGCCCGTGTGTTTGCCTGCTAATTTCTCTCAGCTGCGGCACACGCACGACGAGTCAACGGGGTTACCAGCCGAATGCTGGAACTAACTGTTGTAACACAAACACACACACACACATACACACAGGCAGACGCAATTGCATAATGCTCAAATATACACGCATCAGTAGCTGGCAGATTGAGCTGTTGCTACTACAGGATTATCAGGTCTTGACATTTGTCACAGAAATGTTTAAAGGTGTCTTATCTATACAGGCAAAAGCTTTCATGATATTTATACATCATTGTAATATATTCTGATGATATACACTATTTCACTACACTACTATATTTATGAATACTTTTGTTTATATATTGAATATATTATACAAATTTTTAGTGTTTCTCCAAATTCTTTTTAATTTGCGTAATTCATACACACTAATATTTTAATGAACAAAGCTGTTTATGCATTGAATAGATTAGATTATACAAATATTTATGGTATTCTCACTACTGTCAGATATTCCTTGGATTTTCTCTATAAAAGGAAAATTTTCAATCCTTTGCTTTCATTCGAAACTGTAGTAAACCCTCTAGCCCATCTCTACATTCAGCTACTTCTAATGCCTCGTCGTAGATTGTGTGTTGTCTGTACACATTTGGCCCTCACTCAAGCTCTTCTCTGCCCCTCAAACACATTAACTGCGTTAGCTTTTTAGCCTAACGACCGGCGCAACACCTTTATCTGTAAGCCACCTACATCTGCTGCCCCCTCTCTTCTCCTTTCCTGTCTCTCTTTCTTGCCCTTACTGTCTCTCTTGTGCTCGTGTCCATCGCATTCGCATTGTTAAACTGAATTTATGCGCCCAGCAGCAGCTGCGTCCACTGCGTCGACTAACGATACTTTTCTTCTTCTTCTTCTTCGTCTTCTGCTGCTGCCGCTGCTTCTTTTGACTTTATTCTTATTCTACATTTACTTCTTCTTCTACTTGGATGGGCTGCCATTACGTTTATAATTGTCTTGTGCAACTTCTGGCTATTCACAGCTATGTGGCATGGCAACACCTGTGTGCCACCCACAAAGTCACCCAGCGAGCCCCTAGGAAGTCGTTACAAGCGCGCTCCTTACTCCTGCTCTCGCTCGGTCTGTTGCTCTTTATGTATGCTTCTCAGCTTTTCTCACTCACTCCCTCTCTCTCTCATATGCTCCGTCTCTCAGTTTGCTTTTCACCTTTTGCTTGTTTTACCTTCTTTTTAACTCATGTCTTCTTGGCCACTTTCAGGCTCATTGGCTAACTGTTGATTTTGTTGTCTACTCTTTGGCTCTGCCTCGCCCCCTGATATCCCTCTCTCTCTTCTTCTTCTGTCGATCCGTTTTGCGACACACATTTGCAGCTTTGCATTTCTCTTTATTATTTTTTCTCAGTGCCTTTGGCTTGTTTACGTTTTCACGCTCGAATTCGCCTCTTGTGCTGCAAGTTTCAAGCAGCAAAATTTTAAGCCAACTTCAAACACGCACACATTAAGCGGGCTCCTGCCAGTCCCCCATCCGGGGACACCCTTATTATTCGATGTGCCCACAAGTTTTGTGCTCAGCTCCTTCCTTTCTTAGACCCAGTTCCGTTTCCTTTGCTTTCAACGCTCTTCTGCTCTGGATGCCAGCCTGCTCTTTGTGCCACATAAATTTGGTTTAAAATGTATCTTGTGCTCTCGAACTCTCAGCACTGCCCCTGCGGCTTACACCACCCCACACCCCTATACAGTGTGCTGCTGTTCGTGTCCTGGACTTGGTCCTGGTCCTGTAGTTGCTTTCTTTTCATGTTGCTGCTTTGTTTTGTGTGTGCTCAGTTTCAATTTGAACATTTTAATGTTGTGGTCATAAAATTCTTTTTATTGGTTGTAAAACCCACTTTGGCAGCCCTGCCACGGCACAGAGGGTGCAGTACAATAACAACAGCAACAACAACAAAAATTAGCAGTCTCTTTGCCTGGCTACTTAAGAGCTGCGTTAAGGTGCGATAAGGATGCCAAAGTATTTGGCAAATTAAACGAGTTGCGTTTTTTTCTTCCTTTTTTATGTCCGCCGGGTCATTGGGCTTTATACTACATATTTATGGGTATCCACACACACACACACAGACACAGATTTTTTTTGAGAGGTCTGTCGCAACATGAAAGTCATTTGCATTTCAAATTTAATTAAAATACAAATTGAAAAAAATAATATACATATATATATGTATGTAAAATGAAATCAAGTGAAAGCCAGACAAAATTCAATGGCGAGCTGTAAATGTGAACTTCCTCTAAAGATGTAAAAGAGGGAAACATTTAAAAATGTCGACGGAAGTCTTTAAAACGTAATAAGCAGACAATAAAATATTTCATAAAATTACTTCATAACAGAAATGCTAAAGGCGAGAGGCGTCAATGAGGAGAGCAGGTAATAAAACTGATAACAATGCACGTTTAAGGATAGGCAACAAAGCGGAAACGAAAAAGGCTGGCAGAGAAAAAAAGGAGCTGATAAAGTAGAGTCGAAGGAGCATATAAAGCAAATTAAAATATATTCGTTCTTAATTCGCCTAGATTGAATCATATTGCAGAAACTAGCCGAATTGAGCAAGTTTACAAAATATGTAAATCGAAAACATTAAATTGCTCCATTATAGAATGGCGGAAAGCATTTTGATGGCATTCCATTTCCTTTTTGCATTTTCGATAAATTGACAAATTTACATAAAACGAAATGGGAATTTCTCCCAGCTGGCAGTCAGGATGGCGCAAACAAATCATAATGCGAGCAAATATTTGTATTTTTGCTATCATTTCATTTGCGCGCACACGTCCCGTGTGCTTAAACTTCGGCTAACTATAAATTAGCATAATGCAAATTATGAAATTATGGAAGGCGGTGGGCGGTAGGCGGTGGTCGGCGTGCGGCGGTCGGCAGTAAAAATATTAAAATCGGGTCCAAACAAAATGTGCATAAATCGAGTGGGAAAAGAAATGTGAGAAAGTGACCGGGCGAACACGAGAAAGTCGAAGGAAAAGCGCCGCAGTCCATAGAAAATGGATCACAGAGAAAAACTCTGAAAGCTGAAGGAAGTGAAGGCAACAACTGAGACATTTCCGGCGTGCGCTATTCAAATTGAGAGATGTCTGCGAGCTGAAAAGCTGAAACTGGCAATAAAATATGATCATTAACACATAATTGAAGGCGCAACACAGCAGCAGCAGCAACAGTAGCAACAACTCTGCGAAGTTGCCTTTGGGCCACGTTGCTATGCTGCACTACAATTTACGTTTACAGATAGCTCAATTAAATGCTAATAGATAGCTCTCGATTAGAAGCTGGGATAATGGAGGGAGAGAGCCTGTTAAGGTTGATATATTATTGTCTTGAATGGTCCCCGGGGATATCTGCTTACAAATTGTGTAATTCAAGTGAGACACTTGAGAAGTGAAAAGCTTTCTCTGAATCCTAAATTAACAATAAATTTAGATTTATGATGTACTTAGGATTATATTTTAATTTAGGAGGTGAGAGCTGAAGGTTGCCAGCTTAGAAAATAAAAAATCATTTGAATATACTTTGAATATACATGCCTTAAAATAATCTCTTTATAGTTAAAGTATTTAAATAGTAAAGTAATCTCTGTTTATAGACTCTCATCCCATCTATTTAGATTTGTAGCCAACTTTAGCTGCTTACAGCTTAAATTAACTTTAAATTGAAGCTCCATTCATAGGCAAAGGCAAATAGACATTTAACTTAAGTTAAGCCAACGCACCATTTAATTCTCAACATAAAAAAGTATTTCCTTTCGCTGGTATTACTTTTGTCATGGAGGAAACGGCAGTCAGTGCTGCATTTTATCTGCACTTTTATGCAGAAAGACGTAAATTGTTAATATATGGCTGTGACTGCTGTTGCTGCTATTGCTGCTGGGGCCAGGTAGCTTCTTGGCATTGTCAACGCTTTGTAGCCTTGATATTTTATGCCATTTGTCTTGGCCAGCTGCATTATGAGAAACACGTTTGGATCGCGCTCTTTCTTTGTCTCTCTCGTTTCCATTGTTACTCTCTCACTCTAATTTCGCTTCAATGTTGACCATGTTTCAGTTGTTGAAGTCAATGAACTGTTGAAATTCGCGTTGCCCCAAGGCGGCGCAGCGTCGAATTCAGCCAGGCGTGGGGCATCGCAGCAGGGGCAAGCGGGCTGGCACTTTAATTTCTTTTCTGTTATTTTTTGCCTTTTTTGTGCATTTGAATTTCTTATTGACCTATTTCTGCTGGTGGCAGCCGCAAACGCGACCCGTTCTCGTTCAAAGCCCTTTTTAGAAACCGGTTACGAGTAATTTGCAACACTTTTGGCTGTACGCATGCAACAGGGGCAACAGCAGCAGCAGCAACGACAGCAGCCGTAAGGTCGCTCCTCAATCTTCGCCGTCTCGGCCATGGCTCAGTGAGTAACTGCGTCTACGTTCGGGCCGTTGCCTTTTTCTTCTGCTTTTGCCGTATTTTTCGGTTTTTTTTTCTTCATCGCTTTCCTGTTGCCTGCTACCAAGTGCCGTTAGTCGTTAGCCAACCACTTGACAATGCCAGCTAACTGGTGTGGCAAGTTTCTGGACGCGAAGTTCGTGTTGCATTCGTCGAGAGTAACTCTTGCAAATCATTACGACACATTGAACAAAAAATTGAGCAGCATCTATCGCTAAATGCCTGCGCAAAGAAAATATTCACTTTCACTTTTCTTGAGCTCATTGTCCTTAAAAGCTCTTAAATCAAGTGCAAAAAATATTCAAAATAAAAAAAAACTCTTAAAGATCTGACAAGGAAAATAATGAATAATGTTTTCATAATATATTTTTAAATTTCCATTAAATATATTTAAATTTTAAGACAAGTTCACTAATATTTGTTGAATTTTATATTTAATTAATTTTTAATTGAATTTAATCAAATTAAATTTCTAAAACTTCTGAAATATGGTTCTTGCTTTAGTTTAAAAACGATTACTTCAATAAAAAATACTTGCTGCTATGCTAGCGTAAATATATAAATCTTACTTAAGATCAAAGCACAGCTTTGGTATAAAATAGTTAAGACAGACAGAAAACTCGCATATTTCTTGCTTTCTCTTAAGCGTTCATAACACCATTTTATAAGAAATCTCAGCTCAAATTTTCCACATATCTTTTGCTCTCCCAGTGCCATTAATCCATATGCTATCATCATTATTTTCAGCTCTTCAGAGCTATATAAGCTAAGCCATAGCTAACAGTTTGAGCCTCGCTTGTGCATTCAGAGCAGACTTTCACATTGCTCGTCATATGACATAAATCGCAATATTTTATGACATTAGCTCTCTCTTTCTATATCTCTCTCTCGTTCTTTCCGAAATTGATAATCAAATAAAGGCCAAGTTCTTTTGACCACTAAATTGTTGATATTAGAACTAAGCACACAATATTATTAATATTTAATGCGCTTGCCCCGAAATGAACATGAAGAAGACGTAGAACATTTTATGAGACGGCATTTTTATCAGAAGCAAACAATAATATGAAGCAGTCAGGTTGCCAGAGAGGGGAGGGAGGCACGTTGACGAACCTGGTAAAGCGGCTTAAATTGTTTGCCTGTCGCTCGGCTGGTTGCACGAGCTGCAACCCACCCACACACCTGCGCCCCGCAGCCCTTTGTTCCTGTTGTTGGCCTTGCTGTTGCTGTTGTTGTGGTTGATTTAATATTTAGCACGCCGGGACACAGAGCTCTGGGGGGAAGCTGACCATGGGTGCCCGGGCCGTTGGGCTGGGCGTAGGGTAGAGGGGCGCCTGCCTTAGTAAAATTTTAATGCGCTTTTGATGATGGCCATAAAATGGCCAAACAAAATGCATGTGGGCAGCGTCGGCAGCTACGGCAGCTATGGCCAGGGGGCGTGGTCCGTGGCATTGCATGTAGAATCTGTGCGCTAGATAAAATATTAATTTATTTTTTCTTTTCTTGTTTTTTTGTTGTTGTTTTGTTTGCTGTTTTGGGGCACGTCGTATCCTTGCGGCTATTGCAGCGCACAGTTATAGTGGCTCATAAAACTGTACGTACGCCAGAGAGCACTTATTTTTAAATAACTGTTTCGTGTTCGCCGCAGCCCTATCTATCTGCCACGCGCGCCCCGCGCTTCACTCCATCTCGCCTTCAATCGCTTAGAGAACGTGTTATTAATATTTTCATTTTTGCTTTTATTTTGACGCGTTTTATTTGCGTTTTCTCTCTATATATTTTTCTGTGTATTTTATTTCCTTTTTCTCAGTTTTATTTCCACGCCTTTTGCATTACTTATGTTCTGTTTATTAATTTTAGCGCCTGGCTCGTGCTTAAGTTTTTTATGTTTTCTTTTTTATATTCATTTTTTCGCCTGCGCTTGACAGTGGGTCAGTGAAGTTATCGACCCTCCCAAGCAGCCTCCCATTGAGCGTGCTGTATTTGTATATAATATTTGGTTTAGCCCGTTTTATGCAAAATTGAAAATGTTTTTCATTTCTGTTTGGCTTTTGCATTTCGTTTATGTGCGATTGAAAAGAGAATATGTAAAAATGATTTAAGAGCTAAAATTCTCAATTCAAGTGAACACTTTAGCAGGTTTTGCTTTGCCTTTGCCTTTGCTTTTTGAGTTTTACAATTTCCGTTTACATTTTGTTTTCTGTTAAAAACACAATTTAAGTGAATTGTTTAGAATTTTAATTTAAAAATAATTATTAATTATAATTATAAGAATTAAAATAAATAAATAATAGTTAATAAAAAAATAATAATATTAAATAAAATAAAATATTAAATAAATAAAATAAAATAAATATTAAAAAAATAATAATATTAAATAAATAAAAGTATAATAATAATAAATTAAAATCAAAATAATAGCAAATAAAATAATGATTATATTAAATAAAATATAAATATAATAAAAATATTAAATAAAACATAATAACAATAATAAATAAAATAATAATATAATTAGCCTATTAATTAGGCTTTTCAACTTACTTCGATCATCGCTTCACATAGCATTATTCTCACTTAATATTGAATATATTTGCAGCATTTCTTATTTCCCCCATAAAAATTTCTATGTAAGCCGAATGTTGCTAGTAAAGTCATGCTGAAACAGCAGGGCCTTGGGTACTAGTCACTTCTTTCGCTGTTTTATGAGCCACATTTTCATTTACTAGCACACACAGCCTTACATACTGAGCAAGCATATTAAAGTGTGTGTTCTATTACTTAATTATTAATAATGCCTGCTCATCGCTTCGCACACACACACACAGACAGCCACCCACACACAAACACACACACTCTTAACACCAGTCAGCTGCTGTGATGTCCACAGCTTGTTTCATTGAAAGAAAAACAAGTATTTCCTCTTTCGACTTCGACCGCTTGCACCACAGAACTTTTCTAATTAGTTTTTGCGCACAGTGCGCTTTATAGTTATGCATTTTACTTCTTGGCCGAGTTGCCAGCTGCAAGTAGAGCGCCAGCAGTGGCTGGTCCCAAGTTGACTTTATTTTTTTCACAATTTTCCAGCATTTATTGCAATTTACACGAAGTCTAGACCGGCTCTTCGGTTGGACATGTGGGTGGACGGTCGAAATGTGCGCAATTATTGTAAATGTCGCAATCATTGAGCAACTGAGAAAAGTGCAAAAGAAATAAATGAGTCTGCTTAATGAGAGAGACAGCTTATTCAATGAACGAATGAATGAATGAATAAATGAATGAATGAGTGGCGCGTGCTGCTCTCTGATATGCTAAAAGCTGAAAGCAGCTTTCCGCACTGACCGTCTGGAGTTGATAATGCATTGTCCTGGAGGGCAAACGTGTGATTATGTTATCATGGAAGGCAACGTCAGTTTTGTAATTTGAGCGTATTTACCGCACTGGCATTGTTTGCTGGTAATTGGAGAGGATTAAATATGACTCAAGTATAGCCACAGCTGAGTGTGCTGGAGTGAACTAATGTTTGTGTGCCAAGCTACGCCAATTAATGCAAAGCAATTTCCCATTGCCATGGCAAACACTTCAAAAGCAGTTGAATTGCGAGCACTGAACCCGAAGAAGATTTGAAAACCAAGCACTGCTTATACATACAGAGACCGAGAGAACTGTCCATGGAGAGCATAGGCCAAGCAGAATAATTTGTTCCTTTACTCATAAATTAACTTCGTCTTTCTGTTTTCATCAATAACTTGTTTAGGCTATGAGATCTCTTTCTAACTAGCTTGCAGCAAATTAAAATTAATCCCTGCTAAAAAAAACACCCCCGCACGCAGAAACGCCTCCCTCAAGGCTGCCTTTTAATCTTCATTTTGCGCTAAGCCCAGACACAAAGTAAAAAAATAAAAACAAAAATGAAGCAAATTCTTTAGGCCGCCTCTTATAAGCCACTTAATCAAGCCTCCATTCGCAACGCACAGCCATTCTTTGGGCTGTCAATTACTGCGTTGGCTTCCTCCTTGGAGTGGCCCTTTTCTTGTTGATTGGAAAATCTGTGCAAACATTTTCAACAAGAGCGCAAAATTTGTTGTGCCCGACTTATCGATGAATTTCATGAATAACAAAATATATTTAGCCTCAGCACTCTCGACAAGATTTATGTGCCTCGTGAACGACGCGGCCCAAAGACAATAAGCGAATCCACTTCCAGCCCCATTCCCTAGCAGGAAAACTTCAACAAATTGAACATTTAACCCATTACGATGGAACATCCTGGGCGCCTCTTGAATATTTTGCGCTCTTAAATGAGCAAATAGAAACGCAGCGAAATGAGACGAGGACGAGCATTTTGCAGCTTAAATTTAGCATAAATTTCCATGGCAAGAGCCAAGAGCGACTCATTATAATTTGCCATCAATTCAAAAATATATATAGGCAAATATATATATTTAGAGTATTATGTATTTTGTTAAGTCTTAAGACACGTCGCGCTGCCTGGCGGCTGCTTGGAAAACTCATTAACGTAATTTTCGAAAATTTATAAATGTTAATTGGAAAATGTACTTTCGGCTCGGCTCGCCTCGTCTGAAAATTTGTTCGCACTTGGCCCTAGACAATAACTGCTTATTAAATTATGCTAATGAGTTTTACCAGCGCCAACTGTCAGTGAAAATGCCAACAATTTTTCGGGTCTATTCTGGCGGCGGGCACAGGCGCAGACTGGCGAAACTGTAAACCAACCAAACGAAAAATTCCAATTATCGGACCAAAAAGAAAAGCACGCAACAAAGCAGTTAACTACAGATGCCAGAACTTTAAATGTGCTGCTATTATTTTTTTATATATCAAAAAGCAAAAAAAAAACGAGAGTGAAAAACAAACAGACGAAGATTAAATATTCGAGAAAATGAATCATCTTACCGGACTTAACAATCTGAAAAGTTTTCAACAACATTTTCTATTTACATAGCTTAAAAGTAAATGAAAATATGAAAATATTAGCTGCATTATAGATACTCAAGTTTCGTCGTATTTTGAGTGCATGCTCAAGTTTTATATATATATGTTTTGTGATGCTCTTAAAGAATTCATTAGAGCCACACATATTGTATTTTCTTTTCAATAACTAGAAATGATTTCGCTATCAGAAGCAGTCGAAGAGAAGTTTGTATAAATTCCGAATGGCTTTTATTATAGCTGCTACTAAATTCCTTTAAAACCTGTACCTCAATCGTGTCAAAGATTTGTTTTTTTTCTGCTTAACAAATTAACGTTGTCGAACCGATTCGAAATGCCATGTTATTGCCAGCTCGACTGGCAATGGTTTCAACTGAAATGTCAGCCATTCTGTGTGCCTATGTGTGCGTCGATGTATATATCTGTATGTGTGTGCTAGTGACTGCAGCCATTTTTTGTTGCTGTTGCTTTTGTGTCTGCTGCTGCTGCTGGTGCTCGTTTATTAATTAGTCAGAGGACAATGCAGGAGAGTAGGCCGGGGGTCAACAGAGAACTCGTTGCCAGCTTTTTGGCCCGTTTTTGCTTTTATTTCTGCTTTGTTTTATTTTCTGTTTGTGTGTATGAGTGTGTGTGTGTGTGGATATTTGTGGTCGGGTTGTGTTATGGGCGTGCATATGACAGTTGAGGCTGCCAGCGGCAGAGCCTTTCAATTTGATGTTAACTCTCGACTGGCTTCAATCTCAATCTCAATTTTAATTCCGTTTGGTTTTCTTTTTTTTATTTGCCTTTTGCAGGATGTCTTGCATAAAATTTGCAATCCACATGGCCAAGTGCTGCGCATTGTCATCTTCAAAAAGAACGGCGTTCAGGCCATGGTTGAATTTGATAGCCTTGATGCGGCTACACGTGCACGCGAGAATCTCAATGGAGCCGACATCTATGCCGGATGCTGCACTCTCAAAATTGACTTTGCCAAGGTGAGCTCTACTCAATTATCTATTCTCTGTCACCGATTATAATATTTACACATATATATAAATATTTATCTAAATATATTCACCTTTTATAGCCGGAGAAATTGAATGTTTATAAGAACGAGACAGACACTAGCTGGGACTATACCCTGAGCACAGGTGAGATTCAACCAAGTGCGTTCACATTTTTTACTACTATTTCTTATTAGTCGATAAGTGTACCTATGCACCCCACAGAGTATACTATATATATCTCTCTCTCTATCATATGAGTACACTAAACAACATTGCGCATATTCTCATAATACACACTGATTATACACACTCTCTCTCACACCCACGAGGAGAAGAAGAAGACACACATACTTGCTTTTTATTGCCCACATGTGGAGAGAGTTGCGTAAATATATATATACATCATTTTATATATATATATGCATAACTCTGTTTGGCCAATTAGTTGGCTAAATATGTTTTTTTTTTGTAAATTAACTTTTAGGTAAAACGTAAAAGTTTTGTAAACATTTTCAATTGCCAGTGACACACACACAACGTTTTTATTTAAATTCAAATTTATTTAGCGATTAAACTTTGACACTCAAGTGTTAAAATTTATAAATAACATATCAAAATGTCGAGAGCGACAAGGCGTATACGTATATTTAATTTAATTACAATATTCACGATGAATTAAATCTATAAATAGATCAGGCTATACAATTTAATTACATTTAACTTTTTTGTATATATTTATTATCTATTTTACACACGCTGTAAAATATTGAATAAACCTAATTAATTAATTGTAATTTTTATTTTGATTTTTATATATTAATAATTTCTTTTTATTTATTTATTGAACGTTTGGAGCTTTTATTTGTATATTTTCGAGATAAATTATTTAAAAAGATTTTTTATACACATATAAATGTTTTCTGATGGTGAATAAACATATGTAGCTGGCCTAAAGCTGTGCCACCCGGCGTATGCTTAATATTTAACTGAAAGTTTTCGCACTTTGCCCTGCGAGTGCTTGGAAACTGAAACGCCATACGGCATGCGTTACGTCACGTATACGTAATATTTATGTGAAATTTAATTTTATAAAATTTTTCTCGAATCTATTGAGCTGATTTTTTTGGGTTTACCTGTCGTATGCTTAATATTTCAAACAATAAACTATCGCACACAAGTCTGGACCCTTATCATGGTGGTCTTGACGTATACGTAATATGAATGGTTTACCTGGCGTATGCTTGATATGTAAGGATAATATTGTGATGCTGCAGTCCTTTGTGTTTGCCAGAGAATTTTTTCTTGTCTGATTTTCTTTCGGTTTTACATATTCTTAAAGGGAGAAAACTCTGTGATAAGCATACGTGTCGTATGCTTAATATTTGCTGATGTCTTTAACAGCTGCCTGGCTTACTGGCTGGCTGGTTGGCTTAAAGCCTTTCCGACTGCCATTGCGCCTGTCACACAGGTCATGGCATGCATAATGCGCCATCGAGTCACCGTGTCGCAGCTCTAATTGCCGCAAGAGCTCCTAGCGTACAACAACATCAAACATTAATGCTGCTCAAGAGCACGAGCGTCGTCAAAGTTAGCAAAGCAACAACAGGCAACGCCCAACCCCAGCGCGCCCGCCCCAGTCATAATATTGGCCACATCAAATGAAAGCCAGCCACAGCAGCACCTGGCACCTCTTGGCACCTCGTTTCCTTCCGCTCCTCCTCGCCACATGCAACGTGCTGCGGCACATGTCTCGCTTTATGACAGTCGACAAAGTTGCGCGCGTTAAATGCCATTTTTAATTTTTATATTTCACTTTGAATAAAAATGAAATTAAACGCTCGTTGTTGTTGTTGCCGTTTCTGTTGCTAGCCTGCGTCGGTTCGTTGTCTGTTGTCTGTTGTGTGTTGTGTCGCAGACAGCGAGGCGGCAATGTTGTCGTGCAATTTGCCCGAACTTCAAAAGGCCGACAAACTGCAGAAAATCTGCCATTCGCGCGACATGCGGCACTTCCATTCCCCCTTCGTTACACATTTCCTTCTGCCGCAGCAACATTGCAAATGTCAACGGCAACAAGCAGCAGCAGCAGCAGTGGCTGGAATGGCCAAAGCCACAATAACTCAGACGCTGCAGCCCACTGAGTGCCCACTGTCATATTTTGCTACTTTTTGTTGTTGCTGTTGCTGGACAAACTTTTTTTAGGCTGTGGCATGCGCCTTGCATTCAACTGTTTGTTGTTGTTGTTTGTTGTTCCTCTACTTGTTGTTGTTTACACTGCATTTGCATGCCGCGTCAGCAGCAGCAGCAGCAGCAGGTGGAGCTGAAACGAGATGCGAGGAGCGTGCTTGCTTGTGGTGTCTGTTGCATTGCACTTAGTCTCCAGACCAGTGCTTTTGCTGTAGCCGAGTCCAGTTGCCATCAATGAATGCCAAAATGAATGAACTTGGTGGCAGCCGGAGTCGGCTAGGCGGCACTAGTTGCCGCAGCATCTGGTGCCACATTATGTGGGCGTGTAAATTAGGACCGGACACAGACAGCCAGAGATAAAGGCAGAGAAAGAGAGAGAGAGCAAGAGGGAAGCCAACTCTTTGACATGTCGCATAATGAACATGCCACAATGATATGTGGCCAAAGGCGCACGGCGCCACATAACTGTTTTACTTCGCTTCTTCTGCTTTCGGTTAGCTCCGCACTATTCTTCATTGGAAAATTGTTATAGAGTGCTTTATTCCACTGCAATTTATAGCTTTGTTAGTTTGTCTTTGCGAATATTGCATTTATAAAACCAAAACTTTTTAATTACTATTCGAGTTATGAACAACTTTAGCTTCAATTAAAAGTTTATAATAAATTTGTGAGCTTTTACCTCAACAAATATAGCCCTTTGCCAATGCTTAAACATTAATATATAAAATTGAAATCGTTTAAATATTTTATTAAAGTCTTCAAGCTCAGAGCAAGTTTAAGTTAAGAATTTTTGTTAAATTTTGTATACACTTGGATCAGCTCTAACTACTTCTGAGAATTTTCTTTGTTAGTTCAACTTAAATATTCATACTGTGACCGTCATGTCATGTTCATAACTATTTGTTATGAATTTGCAATTAGTTGAGACTAATCTAAATTTATGTAGTCAGAACTTTGCTTTCGTTTTCTTTAATTATGCAGCAAAGTTAAGTCAGGCCGCCGCCTAATCGAATGCAAATCAATAGCAATTTTTGTCCCAAGTAAGCTTTCGCTTGCAGTCGGACCCCCACTGACCTTCGACCTTATATGACAGGCATTATAAACTGGTCTGCGCTGGGTCTGGCCAATCAATAGAATTCATTAAAAATGCTGCCGTCGCTGTTGCTGCTGGTGACAGGGCACGCCCACAACTGACGCACAGCCATAAATTGTGCATGACTAACAATAATAACATCAACAACAACAAAGAAGGTAAATGGAAAAGACAAAACAAAGGCGATAACAAGTTAAATATCAAGTGAAAAATGCAAACAAAACATTTGCATAGGCCAGGCTAGTCGAGATGGAATCGATTTGCAAGACGTAACGAAAGCAGTTATAAAGTTGTTTTTAAGCACCGTTTCCCGTAGTTAACACAAAAACCTAACCTCAAAAACAAACAGCCCCAGTAACTAACCGCACAAAAAATATATATAAACTAACTTTATCAACTCTCTCTAGTATAGCAGTAAAAAAACAAATAGAATTTGTGTAGTATTTGCATTTGCCAAGCGTCAGGGTCGCCTCTGGCTAACCAAGCTGACAGACAGACAGATAGATAGATATATTTTATATATATATATATATATATATATATACTAAGGGTTGACTTTTAGAGGTAGCGCTTTCGCCTGCATATTTACGAGTGGCTTGTGTCTGCCCAGCGAGTCACTAGTCACTTCACGTGCAATTTTATCTATGCGCGCGGTTGGCGTTTTGTTAATTTTCCACTCATTTTCCATGGCATCCTACTTGCGGTTTTTGCTCCGTCTTCCCTGCCGCCCTTTTGACTGCTTCCGTTTCCGTGCTGCAGTCTAGCTTCT
Source organism: Drosophila hydei (assembly GCF_003285905.1). Classification (NCBI taxonomy): domain Eukaryota; kingdom Metazoa; phylum Arthropoda; class Insecta; order Diptera; family Drosophilidae; genus Drosophila; species Drosophila hydei. The sequence continues at coordinate 5,595,245 of NW_022045656.1, forward strand.
TCTTATTCTTGTATTTAGATAGATTCTTATGCTCGTCGCATTTGGGGCATGCTTCGTGCTGTCACGCGATGTGTTCTTACGTTTTGCTTCTTTGTGGGCGAACAGTTCGCTCTTTATTTGACAGCAAATTGTTTTTTCTATTTTCGCTCCCTCCTTTTTTAAGTCGATGAGTTGCTTGAGTTCCGTTTTATTTTTCTTACTACCTTTGTTAGCCAAGGACGTTCGATTTTTAGTTTCGCTTGACAAACCGACAAATACGTGCAGCTAGTTCACGTATACGTAATATCTAGTTACGTATACGTAATGCAGTTGTGGACTGGGCTCCTTTTAAGTGACACTTTTTGGGCACTCGATGGGCTGGGCTTTTGGCTTATTATGGACACATTAAGGCCTGGCAAAGAACTTCCTTCGGCTGACATTCCTTAAATAATACAGTCGAATTGGGTTTTGTGGCTTTCTTTTTAGCTAAAGGCCTAAACTTGTAATAAATTTGTTTGCCCTCCTTGAAGTAGGAGTTGTAATGATTTGTGGCCAAACTTTCAGAGCGCTTAAACTTCTCTTTCCTGGTCGTCGTTCATATCCGTAGCTTAATTATATTTTTGTTTATATGCATATACTTATGATACAGTGCAGCCCCTAACCTCGGCTCGCTGCCCCCCATTGTCATGCGATCAATCACTTTAATACAAATATGGCCAAAGTAAACATTTCGTCCGGAAAACTCATAACAGCTGACACATGCGCCATTTTCTGCTGCTATTATCGTATCAGCTAACAAAAGCAAGCCAAATGCCATCCCCCAAAAACTATGCTATAATTAACCACAAAACTGGTAGCGGCGACCTCGGCGCCCTTTGCCTTCGGTGTTTTGTACAAAACCACAACACAGAGAAAAACCTGCATTGTAATGGATGTCATTATTTATTTATGAATGCATGACAATAACAATAACAATGTGGCGTAATAAAGCACGCTGGCTACGTTTGCGAATAGATCAACTAAAGATACCCTAGAAAATGATATAAAAATATATATATGTGACAATTGCTAGGGAGCAGCTTTAGCGCGTTCTTTGATCTTGCAATTTTCCTTTTTATAATACTTAATACTTAATCTCATGCCTTAGAGCATATGCTCACTAGTTGTTCTTAGTTACAGAGTATATTAGTTACCACAAAGACACGATATAGTTACTGAAATTACAATGAAAAATAACCAACACATAAAAATAACAATCAAAATAGCGAAAGTCATCAAAAACAGAAACAGAAAAAGAGAAAAAAACGAAACGCCAACACGAAACACATTTAAAAGTCGCATAACAGAACAATTTGAATACTGAGAAGCGCAGAGAGGGCAGCTGACATAAAACATGACAAAACTACTTTACGTTTATGATTAAATCATGCCTGACGGAAAGCGCACGCAGAGCAGCCAGGGGCTTGGAGGAGTGCAAAAGGTGTTCCCAGTTTTATGATGTGACTAGCAGGCGATGGCACACACAACTATCGAATTAAATGAGCATAAATAATTCATATGGAGCAACACAACACACACACACAGACACAGACGCAGACGCATGGCTATGTATGCAAATGACAATGACAACCCTAATGCGTTGCGTTGGCAACTCTGTCTGTGTGAGGGCCTGTGATTTCAATTATTACGCAAAGCATTCAACTGAAGGGATGTCTGTGTTGTGGGGCAGTAATGCTACCCTGTAATAGTCCAGATGGGGCATAATGTGCAGGGAATGCAAAAGCCTTTGCTTATATGAATGAAATTCTATTACAGCATTTTTAAATCCCATTCAGTCTTGATCAAACTTTGAAGCCACTAAATGCTGCTGCTGGGTATCTTTTAGTGCTGCACTCCTCGACTTGAGCCAGCGCCACTTGTTATTTATTTAAATTGGAATCGAAGCATGTAAAAAGGAAAAAGAAACATGTTCGTTATTTCATCTGGCCCGACTGGCTGCTTATCCTAAATCAACATTTGTTTGCCCGATCCGTTGCCATAGTCATGGCCATGGCTATGTCCACGTCCTGCAGTGCTTCTGCCTAGCCACCCACCCGCTCAGACGCCCCTCGCCCATCAAAGATACTCCCAAGGCTCTTCACTGTTTCTTAGGCACTTTATTTTTATGACACGACAATTTCTGGGTGTATGTATGTGCGTGTGGGGGGGCAGCAGTCCTTCAGCCTGGCTGCCTGCTGATTATTTTCGTTTTATCTAGAGCCTTGCGCTATTTTGGATCCTCAATTTGTTTTTAGTGGCACATTTTCCCAGCCATATGCTGACTCCCACTAACTCTCCACCACCACCACTCAAACTCACAAGCGGCCGCCTCCCACTCCTTGCCCTCATATAATGCAACGTAATTATAACGGTTTATTTTTCAGCGTGGCTTAGTTTATGTCAAGCGGCAAACTTCGTGTAATCAGTGTGAATAATTTGCTTTTATACCCTCTCAGATATGGGCATTTTATTTGCTTTCGGCCATAATGGTCGGGCCAACCGAAATACCGAACCCTTCGGCCCACAACATTTACGCCATGATATTCTGTCTGGTATAATTGTTGCGGACTGCCTTTTCATATGGCCCACGCGTAGGCGTCAACTTTAGCATTTAGATCCAATTAAATTGGTTTTTATGGCCATCCCTTTTCCCTTACCCCCTCTCCCATATAATATCAGATTTGCTATGTGTGTGTTAGCCAACTTTTTGGCTCTGCGAATGACACTTTAGTGCCCAGTGAATACATTCTGGGGACACACGTTCGTATGCTCTTCGTTGCCTGGCCATCGTCTAATCTGGTTACAAGCTTTTTGTTTTACCCAAACCCAATGTGGCGCATCAAAAGTGCTGTCAACTCTTAAGGTTGTCACCCATAATTAGGTTAAATTGAGCAGCTGGCTGGATTTAAAATCAGCGATGCAAACATGCAAATGTTTATCTTAAAACTTTTATTGATTGATTGCGCATGTTTCCACTTAGCAATTTCTTGAAACTTAGTTGATTACACTGCTGGAATTGTGGTCAACCAGCAAATTGATTGATTGCACAAGTTATTGGCAACTACTTAAAGAACTAAGCTCAATCATATTGGATATTTGATTTCACGCTATTCAATCAAAATGATGATAGCCCAATGATTGAGCTGATCAAGCTGATGGACGTCAATTATTTTATTGATTGATTGATGTTTACTTAGAACTCGCACAACTAGTATGCATAGCTAATACGTGGTATTCAATCATGATTGATCTAGTTCAGATTATTGAATTTTCACAGTGTAATCTATTTCAATCATTGATCAATTTAATTCATTTGTGAAAGTTAATTAACAGGCAAATCAGTACACAATACATTATGATTGAATGAATGAAAAATAGTTTGATTGATGAGCATATTGAAGCACGTATTTAGTAAACTGTTCAGTAGATTTATAAATGAGAAAACATAGGCAAGTAAGATCACATCTGATTAGATGATTGATTGATTGAAATGTTTGATATTACAAAAAAAAAAAGATTAAATACAACATTTTAGAGTTAAAACTCAGGGAATGCAAGGCAATCACACATAATTGACTCATTGATTGATGTCATTCACAAAAAGACACTATAATAAACTCATACAAATTATAAACGATTTGTTTGAACAAATCACGTCTCTTCTGATCTATTTGTTTGGCTGATCTATTTTAATTTCTACCGGCTTTACTAATCCAACCAACATGTGACACACTCATCACACACACACACACACAGAATCATTCAGTTACACTCAGCTTTGTACAAGAACCACATGAAAAACAAACCCAAAAACTGATTTCCTAGCTATAAAATCTTTTAACTTAAGCTTAGTTTAGCCTTTTAAGCAAAATATACTCTTTACAAACTTTGACAAAAAAACATATCAAAACTTTGGTTTTTTTTCCAACTATAAATGCATAAATATTCTATATTTTTTGTTCGATTTGTGAAAAACAAATTTCATATTTTATTCACATGGTAAATATATATAAATACATATAATATTTAACTATAAAAAAGAATCAACTATTAGTGAAAACAAAAGTTTAAAAAGAAACTATAAAATCCAGCTACGACTCTACTTCAACGTTCAAATTTTTATCCTGTCGACACGAAAACTCTCTCATTTAACAACAAGAACAACAGCAAGCACAAGCAGTTAAAGCCAGCAACAACCACAACAACAACAACTACAACATGCAACACACAAAAACAACAACCACACAGCGCCTACTAAAACCAAAAACAACAACAACAAAAACAATTAACCCCGAAAAAGTCTTTCGAGAATAAAACTGAAAATAAGAAAAAAGAAATCTCTCTTCACTTGCTACTACTAAAAATTATTGAATACACACTGTATTATATTACAAAAACAACTACAACAGATACAAAGAAACATTGTGTATTATATGACAAAGTACCACAACATCAACAACAACAACAACATCATCAAGCCAGCAACAACAACATCAAGCAACAGCGCCTAAGCGCCGAGCCAGCAAGAAAAAAGAATTTTTATAAGCAAACGCAGCAGCAAATTGAGTGCAGCAACCACAAGAACAACTACAACAACAAGAACAACAACAAAAATAAATTTCAGTCCAAACAACAACAACAACAACAATAACAACCAGCTTTTTGCTCGCACTGTACAAATAAAAATTGATATTTATATTAAAAATTACAAGAAAAAAATACAAAAACTGCGCGCCAAAACTTAAAATTTTACTAACTAATTTTTAACCATAATTTATTTGATTTTTTATTTTTACATTCTTGATTTGATTTTATTTTATTTCTTTTATTTTCACGCCAGTGTTTTTAAGGTAATAACAACAATAACAACAACAACTACTACTACATCAACAGCAACAACAGTTACTATCACAATAATAATAATGATATAATAAAAACAGCACACGGATCCAAAAACCCAAACCTCGATTTATATAGAATAACAATCACAAGGCTAATACCACCACAGCGTTGCCATAGCTCTCACCCCGCCCCCTTCTAAAGCCTGCCCGCCTGCCTGAACAACCAACCAACCAAATGCCCGCCCGCCCGCCTGTCTACTATCCAACTAACTTAACTTAACTTACTACTTTACCTAACCCCAGTTGAAAACTCAAAAGCAAGCGATAATGCAGAAATACTAAAAATACTAAAAAAAATACTACTACTGCTCTGTTTGTTGTGTGTGAAAGAAAAAGACAAAAACAAAAGTAATTTAAGTATATATATATACATATCTATATATATATTATATATATATATATATGTATATATATTCCCTCAGTAAAACAATTACAATTACTACTACTACTACTACAACAACAGCTACAACAACAACAGTTATGCAACTAAAAAATAAAGTATGAATGCACCAAACTTAAGCAAAAGTAAAAAAATAAAAAAATATATATATATTCAATTTTATGCAATCTATACAAAAATTCAAAAACCAACCACGAAATATGCAAGCATATTATATATATACATATATATATGCCTATCTATGTATGTATATATATGAAAACTCTATATCTGGGCAGGACTAAGCATCACAACAACAACAAAAAAACGCAAACTCGCAGACAAGATACAAAAATTAAAATAATGATAATGTTGCAAGCATTCAGTATATGTCTACTCACTACTGTCTCTATATAGTATCTCTTTCTCTCTCTCTCTCTCTCTCTTTCTCTAATCACAATCACAACAACAATAAAAAAGAATACCCAACACTATTCTACTATCTATCTCTATCTCGCTTGTGTTTGTCTGTGTGCAGGGATGCATGGCACGGGCAGCGACGCAGCAGATGCAGCAATTGTTGTTGTTGGACATGATCATCATCATGAGATATACAGATGATCTGAATGATGTTAATGATGATCGTGATGATCGTGATGTTGACAGCGCGGGATCCATAACACATAACGGAATGGAATGTGGCTGCGCCAATGGATAACATATTGTGCTACTACTACAACAGCGACTATTGCCAGTAGAGCTGATACTGCGACAGCTGCTACAGTCCCGATTCGTAGTCGCTATAGAGCGTACAATTTGAACAGATCCTTGAAAAGTTTTTGAATTTTTTGCATAAAACTGAGATAAATGAGATAAAATAACTTCAAAGAAATCGACAAAAAAAAGAGAAAATAGACAGCGACTTATCGATAAATCTATCGTTATCGGAAGAAAATGTTGCCAATTGTGGTTGTTGCTGTGCCTGATGTTGCAAATCCGACGAGTCGAAGCTAACCGAGAGAAACTGAATACCCCAAAATCATCAAATATAAAAATAACGAAATATATCGAATAATCGAAATATAATATACTTTTGGAACTATTTACCCACATCAATATAGACTTATATATACATATATATAAAGCTTATATATAATTTTTGTTCTGTATTTCATGCCATGAACCACAAATTTTAAAAGCTTCAACTTTTATTTAATTTATCAAAAGTTAAAAAAAAAAACAAAAACAAATAAAACATTTACCATTGGGATCTGTTCAAAGTTATGTAACTATATAGCTCTATATGATCGAATTTTTGGGGCATGTAGAGAAGTTGTATGTACGGCCCGTTGGTTTTCGTCGGTCGACAAAGTAGTTTCTGACGGTTCACAAAAAAGAAAAATATAAAAAAAATATATAAATAATTTTATATATATTGTGCACCGTTCTTTGGAGAGAGACCGCGACGTCGACCAACGTTGCGTATTATCACACACACACACAGCTACTGTGACGGAGGTGAGTCAGTTGAAGCACTCTATACTAAATATAACTACCTACCAAATATCATAGTTTGTAAGTGCAAAATCAACGTAAGAGCCCGCCCCCTAAACCGAAGCGCCAAGAGCAGCACCTAAACTGTTAAGTGCCTTTTATATTTATCTAGACTAGGAATGCTACGAAAGTAGATAATAATAAACTTTAGGCTCTCAAGAGTTTTACTTTACCGATAAGATCTCAGCTAATCTCAGAGCAATCATTTCTATTGACTGAAACGCAAAGTAGCTTAAAATATGCTTCGTGAAATCAATTCTGATTGAAATATTTTTTTTGTACTTCGTATACTGATTTTCAACAAACTTTATAAAGATCTGAAATTATGTACCCCTAAGCTTATAATTAAGAGATCAAAACTGAATCGATTCTCAATTAAATTATATATATTTGAAAATCATAGGCAATACTTTAATGTTGACAGATTTCTGTTCAAATTGATTATAGTTGAATGAACTTCTAGATCTTGGTTCATATCTTATTCCACATTATTCCAATTCATTATCGTATTTCAATCTTAAATATCGTAGACAATCGTTTTTGCTCACTTTGTGGTTCATGGTTGGATTATATTATATGAGAGATCTTTTTTAGCAAAGTCAGTTTTGTGCTTTGGGTTTTATCGATATCTATTAATCTTTACTATGCTTGGTCGCTGTCAGCATATTCTGAAAATGTTTCGCCTTAAATGTCGCTAATATTCGTACTCAATGCAAGACATTAGCCCACTTAGCCATAAAAGTCGATTTCAGAAAAACAAAATAATTGCACATGAAAATTAAGTTTTTCTATTTGTTTGCATTTGTAGAACAGGTTCTCATTGTGGACCCAGCCAAAACAAGAAAAATTACAAAAAAAAAAAATACAAAAAATTGGGGTCGCAGTTGATTTTGTTGGTCAGGTGGCCCTGAAATTCAGGTGCGCAGCGTGTGAGCGTAGCTAGCGAATCGAAGGCATTGAAAATTGTGGCAAATGTTATAGCAGCTGACATTGTGGTTCAACTAACGGTCGCTAGATGTCGCCTTACTAAATTTCCCTTCTGATCTCATTTCGCATGCAATTTTCTACGGCTACACTTGAACTTCGCTCATCAATTTGATTGACAGCCGTGTCGTTAATTTGGCTAATAAATCGCTAAACTAGTGTGAAGGACTCGACATAATTTGGCTAAATGCGTTGTGGCTGTCATAAATTATTGTTATATAAGCATTTCAAATTCAATGCGACGCGACGCGTTACCCACAATTTATTGTTGTTATGGTTATGGTTGTTGTTGTTGTTGTTGTTGTTGTTGTGTACTGACCTGCCCCAAAAACTGAAATGAAATTAGTTGCCTACACGTTGCGTCAAGTTTTTTTTGTACATATATATGTAGCCATATATATAGTATATACTTTTTCTTTTTATCTCTTTCTTTATTATATGGCATATACAAAAAAAATATATAAAAAAACAGAAACTGATTCATTGACATGCAAAAAACAATGAATAACAAAAAAGCAGCAGCTGAAACGGGCGAACGACCTGCCTGATTTGATATACATATATATATTTATATATATAAATTCATTGCAGACTTTCTCATTCATATGATCTGCCCAGTCTCTCCGTCTCCTCTCTCTCTTTCTCTTTTGGGTGTATCTGTTTTATCTCTCTCCCTCTCTCGCTGTCTCTCTCACTGCAGTTGTTAAAACGCGTCGACTTGAATACGTGCTGAATATACATATGTTTTTATGATGTTATGCCCGGGTTTGAACACAATTAACCTACATTTTGTTTGATACTTTTTTCGTATATCTTTTTTTCTGCCCATTGTTTCGTTTGTTTAACAGTTTAACAGAACAACAACAAACACACTCTCAAACAGTTTCCATTAGTTAGATTTTAGTGTAAAACAACAAGAATAAACGATGCTCAGACACAGATACACCACAACAGAACTCAACTCAATTCAACTCAACTCAACTCAATTCAACTCAACTCAATTCAATCCAACTCAACTCAACTACCAACAATGCAACCCAACAATCCAACAACCAACAAATTCAACAAATTTGTGGAAACATTTATCACGCGCAAATTGTTTGCCATTTGCTCTTATCTCATTTCAGTTAAGGAGATTGGAAATGGTCGCTCACCATTACTGCAGGAGCCTCTTTACGGTACACGACCTCAGCCCTACAGTGAGTAGAAGGCGCCTATTCATTTGTAGTTTCTGTTTAGCTGACAAATGTTGTACCCTACGTTTTTTCTTTTTCTTAAATAACTCCCTCAAAATAAAACAAACAAATGAAAAATAATTTTAAACGAATTCCCCAACGCCTTCTCCCATTTATAAACCCATCAAAATGTATGGTGTGTGAGGCTGTGTCAAGTTTTATAATTTATTTTTGTTTTAATCAGCTCGTATTTGCAATTTCTTTGGTTATTTAGTGCTGCTTCTGTGGGCTTTAGGATCGGTTATTGAGGTAGGTGAACGTTTTTAGCATTTGGTTAGGTGAGTCTATCATAATTCTCAGCGCTCTTTGGCTGTAATTACTGACAAACAGCATTTAATTACTTGAGTAATTACTTAAGTAATTCCAACTAAACTACATTTATTCTAGTTGCTAACAATCGTGCACTGAATATAATAATTACAATTGTAGTTATAAATAATTACTAAGTAATTACAGCATGAATAATAACATATTTTAACCTTAACATAATTTATCTTGTGTCTTACGGAGATTTCAAATGTAAACACATCCCAAGACTTTGTTGAATTCTACAATTACTCAAGTAATTGTGCGTGTAAAATCTGATTACTCAAGTAATTCAAATATTAGGACTTATTTCTTGCCTTTTCTTTCATTATTATCTCATATATCTACGTTGGCATTTACTTAAGTAATTTTGTCTGCTAATTGTAATTACTTCAGTAATTATATTTTGTTCGTTGGATTTGTGCAGCAATTTCTAAATTTCATTTCCTCGTCCTTGCTTCAATTTCTGCAGCTGACATTTATGTCTTGTGTCTAGCCCACATCTCTTCTTAAAGTGGTTCACATGCCATTTAGCAAATTGTCTACATAAATTCATTAGTATGTCAAATACAGCACATTCGCCCACTCGGAGTGTACTTTACCGAGACTTTTTCTCTTTGCCGTTTACCAGGTAAACTTTTCTAATTGTTGGCACTTGAGCGTGTCTTTCGTAAGGAGCCCTCATAAAATTGCAATCATTACATTCTATATGCTGCCCCTTCACTTTGTTCTTCGAGCAAGTTTTCTTCTTCTGCTTTGTATGCGACATGCGCGCAATTAAAAGAAATTAAGAGCTAACAACAAATAGTACTAATTAACTGGGCCACGAGTAAAACTACAAATGTTGTAAATCAACATTGGCCGGGCATTCGACCGACTCAATTTGAGCGTGGGTCCTTCAACCAGTTGCAAAATAATCAAACACAGTCCACAGATAATCGAAGTGCACACGTTTTATAGAGGTCCTCAAACGTGACAATGTGCTCGACTTTTGTAGTGGGCAGTAGCGCGGACGTTTGGAAAAGTTCAGATTTCATTCGCATTGCTCAAGTCTTTGGTATTTACCGATTGGCTAGCGAAAATTGTGTCAAACGCAAAGACCTGGCTAAAGCAAATGCCAAAGCCCCAAAGCAAAGGAAACTCATTCCGGTTGGAGAAAGAGGGAAAAGAGACACAGAGAGAGAGCGAGAGAGGGAGAGAGAGACAGGGAGGCACAGTGTGGTTTCTTTAGAAAGAGCGTGGTTGATTGCTGGGAACATGTGTATTAATTTTCCCATTGACTTTGTGGCCTGCCATAACAACCCATGCCCACTCCCACTAATTTTCCCATCAATGTGGTGGTAATCGATTTGCAGCAGCAGCAGCAGCTTTACGTGTGAAGCACAAAATTAATTGATTTTTTATGGGCCAAGCACTTCGAATTCAATTGCATTCTAGATGATTGCGAAAATTTGTGGCTGTCGCTTCATTGCGGTCACTTCGAAAATGCCAAGCAGAGGTTCCTACTCTGCTAAACGATCTATAATCAATATTTGGTCAACTTGATTAAATGAACTTGAAGCAATTGAAAATCTTAAGCAAACCTTATAGATATGTAAGACAGTTCGAAAACTTGTTTATCGGCATTTTTTGTAATAATCTAAAATCAATTTCCATTTTTATTTGACTTTGCTTTAAGTTCTAATTGCTTCTGAACTTTCTGACATGGGAAGCTTAATTAAAAACAAGTTTTAAGCTTGCTTCATCTATCAGGAAAATTGGAAACTAACAAATACAATAAAATATATTGTAATTCCCAACAGGTTTAAGTTAAGTCTGTCATAAGTTATTTTCTCACTCTACGTTATTCGAGTTTCACTCATTTAATTAGCTTAAAGTTCTTAATATTCGGGAACTTGTTATTCCCCACGCCCATATTTATTAGCCAACTAATTGGACTATATATTGAACGTAACGAAAGAGGAAACAAAAACAAAAAATCTACTCGAAAGTTGAGGTTCATTTGGCAAGGCCATGAGATAGAAAGAATAAGCAGGCAGCGCCTCGAGGCCGCACCTAGTTACAACTTTTGCATTATCTAAAAATCGCAACTATAAACTAGGCAGCCGCCGCCAGTCCCTTTTATAGTTCCCCTGCCTTTTGAGGCGAAACTTATGTAAGCTGCCTCGAGGCGCTACAGTGTGGGCGTGGGCGTGGGTTTCGTCTCATAATTTCCAGTCGAGCATTTTCCTTAGCCTTGATATTTTAATTTGTGCGTAAATAAAATTTTAAGCATTGCTTTACTTTTGCATTAGCCAAGTGAAAAGTTTTCAGCCATGACTTGGTTGCTGCTGCTGCTGCTGTTGCTGCTGTTGTTGTTTGTGCTTTGGGGACAGGCAGCGTAGCAACTCTTGATGTAAAAAGATTACGCTGAAATCCGTCTCTGACTGCCGCTCGGCTGCTGCTTTTAATTGCATTCGAGGCTAAAGTTGAAACCAAGTTCTGCTTTCAATTAGAAACTGGGCTGGGGTGAGTTGAGCTAGATGGGGTCATATCTAAGCGTTAGTATCTGTATCTGTATGCTGTCGTTGTATCTGCAACACAACTAACTTACATAGCTCCCCTATGTCAAGTATTTGTTCTGAATATATATATCTCACTCTGTTTCGCTCTGCGGGGAGTTGCGCAAAAGTTCTTTTGCCTTGTTATTTCATTTGTTTTTCTTGATTTTTCGATAAAAGTTTACGCAAGCAAATTTCCTTCAATGCTCGTTGTGTGTGATAATTGGCTGTGGCCACGCCTACTTTGACCATTGTGTTTTTGATGTCCAGGTCAAAAGTTTTCCCACTTTTTTCGGCTTCAGCGTCAAATTCAATTGATTTTACTTTCAGAAGTTTTTGGCAAATTCCATTGAATACCTGCGGCTTTTTTTGGCTGTCTGCTTGTTTGTTGTTGTAGTTAGTTTAGCTACGCTTCAATTGGTTTTTAGGTTTTCCTCTTTTGCTGCGTCTGTTTTGCTTGCATGTTTTTGGCTTAAATGTTTGAGGTTTACATTTTGGGTATAGTTTTTTCCGGTTAACTTCTGTGGGTTTTGCTGCTCAGACAAGCGTAGGACGGCAGATACGTAGACTTTAATTGCCAACAGGAAAAAGCAAACACTTAAATTGAATTTGTTATAGCGAAAGTCTAAGGAAAACAAATATTTTTTATTTGAAGTTTGAATTTCCAGCAAAGATACGAAAAGAAGCGTATGCGCACAGCAAGCGGTTGTGGGGGGGGTGATCAAGGTGATGCCCAGCAGATTTATCTTAATTAAATGAAAATCTTTATCGAATGAAACTTAACAAGGTTTGCTAAACTAAGAGAGAATTAAAAGCTTAGGAAGTTTGATATGGAAACTGAGAAGCTATATAATATTTATAAATTCTGAATAAAGTTTTCACACCTTTCAGGCATAACAAAATATTTTCTTAACTGTTATGTGAGCTGCAAGTTTTTCGCTTTTCTTTGTGGCTTTTCGCCTTGAATGACTTTATGCATATTTGATATTTTCTTAAGCTCGATTGTTGTTGCCTTGTTGCTGCAGCCATCGCCCACGCCTAATCAAGAAAATAATATCAAGTTCTGGTCTCAGTTGCACTTATGACAATGCAGCAGTCAGACTGTGCCGGCGGGTAGGGGCCGCATGATGGGCAGATGCCTTCAGCCAGAGGATTTGGCTCGTCAAATGGGAGTCTTTGGGGAGCTTTGCCCGGCCCGACTGTGCTTGGCCTAATAAGCATCCTTGGGGAAATTATGATGAGCAGAATTCAATTTCGTGTTTAATTTGGCAGTGAATCCGTTTCTTTGTGCTGGCTGCGTCTTCTAAAACATGTTAGCTGAGTTTTCTTTTATTCCTCTTGCACAAGTTTTTCCTTTTTTTTGGCTATTTTATTGCGGCTCTTTGTTTAGGCGAATGTTTTCTGTTTTCCCATTTTTCCGTTTCTGTTTTTTGCATTTCTTCAACTAATTTCGCTCTACTGCTACGGCTTCAAAATGCAAATCTGCTTTGCATTTGTTTGTCTTATTTTTATTCTTCCTCTTCTTCGTTTCTTTTATTACTCAAATAAATTTCAATATAGTACTTATTATACGAAGCTGCATTTGCTGGCTTTTTGGCCTCGCCGTTAACCACAATGAAAAGTATTTTTTAATTTAACCACAAAGTTTTCTTTATATAAATATCTTCTGCGTCTTCCTCTTGTGTTTTTTGGTTGTGTTTTGTTGTTTGAAATGCTAAAGTGATTTTTATTAAAAGTTTCACATTTTGTTTTAATTTTTGCTTTTGTTTATTTTTTATTAATAAAAGTTTACTTTTAATCTGCTTGCTGTTAACTTTACATTTTGCGGTTTCACTTTGCAGAAGGTTAATTAAATTGAAATTGTTGCTTTTTCGGCATTCCGTTACTTATATATTTTACATTTGATATGCGAAAAGTTGGACAGAAGTTAATTAGACTGCATTAAAATGCAGAGAGAGAGAGTACATCGGACATATTCTCTTTTTCGAGAGTTTGTCTTTGGCCCCGCATAGTAGGCAACACAAAGTGAATAATACTTTGCCGCTTTGGGCCCAGCTGCTTGGCCCCCAACGCAATTTCAATTGCAATTCATTATCATTAACATATTTATGGCCTGCGTCGACGCTTGGGCTTTGTTTGCTGCGTGCCTAATCAAAAATGCCAAGCAATTGCTTCCTCGGCTCTCATGCTCTCTCTCTCTCGCTCGTCCAGCAATCATCCACACCTTTTTAGCTGCAACTGTCAACGTTTCCTTCCCACACCTTTGCTTCACTGCTTCTCCAGCTCCCTTTGTGTAGGTTGTGGCTCCCCAGGGCTCCAACAGCAGCAACGCGTTAGCGCTGCAAAACCCTACAGACTCAATGGGCCGCAGCAAAAATGGTTCGTTCTCTGAATGGGCTCGCAAATCCCAGCCTGTAAAAACAAAATGGCCAACAGGCTCGACTCGGCTCGGCCCGGCCCCGCCACGCCTCTTTCCTCCTGCCGGAAACAGACGCGGGGGCAGCGACTGCTGCGGGAGTGCGGATGGCGACATCGCATTGTGCCACTTTTTACAGCTGTTTCCGCCGCAGTCGGAAATGTTTTTAATTTTAATGCAAGTGCTGCATGATCTTTTTTATTTATATTTTGTTTTATCATACTTATGCGATTACTTCTATATGCTTAAAAAGTCAGCCTGAGTGTCAGACAAATCGTTGGGTATTAGTGGCGCTTGTTTTGTGGTCCCGTTAAAGAGCGCAGTGAAGTCAGCTGGACTTGAAATTGAAAGTGGTTTAATATTTAGAAAACGTATTTGATAGAATTGAAAAAAAAATATTATATAAAATAGAAAGAAATAAAAAATAAATAATAGAAACTTTATTAAAATTTAAATATTAACTATTGATATAAATAAATATAATAATAAATATAAATTTAAATATTAATAAATAATATTTCAGAAATATATATTAGTAATGAAGCAATATAAAATATATGAAAATATTAAAATAAATTTAAACAAAAAGTATATACTTAAATGAAAAATTTTATTTTTAAAAATTCTAATTAAATTAATTAAAATAAATATTTTGTTAAATATTTTGTTAAAAAATATAAAATTCAAAACAAAATAATTGTCAAAAAGTTACTAAATATTACGTTGAAATCATGTAAAAAATATGAAATTCCATCAATTACAAACTGAAATAAATAAACTCCATAAAATTGTTATTCGTATTTGCCTTAAGCTAGCAAAGTTATTTCAGAAATCATACAACAAGTCATATAAAATGGGAGAAAAAGATATAATAGAATTTGTACATTTTGATTGAAATGCTTCGCCTGATTATGAAACATGTCGAATTTTTATTTCCATTTTCCATTTCGATTTGAGCGCCTTATCAAAAATACAGCAACATGAAATGCAATTCTCAAGTTTGAATTGTGTGTTATATATTTTGTTGCTGCTGCTGCTGGTGCTGATGGTGCTGATGGTGGTGGCGGTGTAACTGCAACGGCAGCAACTGATGCTGCTCCTGCTGCCTTTGTTGTTACAGCTGCCAAAGAAACTTTTATGAGAAATTGAACGTCAAGTCAGAGTTGTCTCGTGGTCGTCGTCGCCGTCTCTACATTTCCATTTCCACGATGCCACGCTCCACGCCAGCTAAGTCGTTGTTGTTGCTGCTGCTGCCGCTGTGTTTTGCATTATTGCCAAGCCATAACAGCCTGCGGCATTGCATTTGAAAGTTATCAGCCAAAAAAAAAATATAAGAGAAAAACTAGTAAAGAACTAGAAATATGGATGAAGAAATTGTTTCATTTTACTTTATATTTTTTTTGCTGTTAAGGCAGCAGCTGTTGCAATTCACAATTCGTATACCCTGTAAGAAAAGCACAGACTTAACTTACTTGCAATACCTTTTTTTGATGCTAGCCAACATTTTACAGCTAGGGTAGAATCTGCTATGTTTTATTTCCTTGTGCGCCTGTCTTGTAGCAAAAAAGTTACTTACTTGTGCTCGATTTCAGTTGCTGAGTGTTTTCCAATTGCCAATGCTGCAGGCGTTCGAGGGGCGTGGCTGTCATACCTCAAATGGTTGTCAAGTTTCGCAACTGCCATATCCGGATGATATGTTCTCGTTATTTTCTATCCCTGTGTGTGTGTGTGTACGTGTCTAGCTGGCATCAGCAAATCATATTTTTTTTGGGCATTTTATTGCAAAATATTGGCAACAGTTGTTGCCGCCTCTGCCACTTTGTTGTTGTTAGCAGCAGCAGCAGCTCTTTGTCAGGCTCAGCTGCTTCATCTTTCATTGTTGTACAGAGCCGATAATAATTTTGCTTTATTATTTTCTTCAGTTTTGTTTTTTTTTTGTGCTGGGAAGCCCTTTGTTATTGCATCAGCGATAATTGGCGCATTTTGGCACTTGCAGCTTTTGGTGGTTTTGTATCTCGAGTTGAGATCTTCATCTCTGACAAGCGACCATTTTGGGCAACATCCACATACATTGACATTTGTTGGCCTTTTTGTTTTTGTTACATACATATTGTATTGCCAATTTTATTCTTATCATCATCATCGTTGTCGTGGCTCGTTGCCCGTCCATCGTTATGCTCTGTATGCTGGGCATTGTGTTAAGTGCGTGTAATTGAGTGCGGCTTCCAGTGGCATTGATGCCCCTTGAAAAGTTGATTGAGTGCCTACAGTTGAGCTGACAGATGGACGATGACGATGACGATGACGATGAACAGTTTTCTGATTGACCACACAATATACATAAATGTCAATGTGTCCTTTAGTTTTCTCTTCACACTGAGCAAATGAACAAAGTTTTGACTTTGATTTATTTCGTCAGATTAACAGCAATGCTTCCGACTAATTTGTACACTTAAATAAGCTTGTCTTATAGGATAGGTATGTGTGATTGTTATACTTTGAATTATATTTGTATCGTTTTAAAATGGAATTCCGAAACGTTTTACTGACTGCATTTCTTTGATGTATTTTAATAAATTACCTTGAATTACTGTACAAATAAAAATTGTTATTAATATGATTTAAGCTGACTTGCTTGATTTTTATAAATGTTTTACTGGATTTACTAGATATTTAAAGAATTTTACAAACAATTATTTCACAAAAAATTAGTGAATTTAAGCTCAATTGGAAGAATTTTTTACTATTTATGTTTAATTTTCTAGTCCAATTCGTAAATGTTTTACTGGCTGCTTTTTCGAAATCATGAAATAATTATAATCATAAATAATATATAAATATACAACAGAAAATACCCAATAGTTTTATATCTCATTCGTAAACGTTTTACTAGCTGTTACTTCTTAAATAAAGTCTGCCTTCTTTGCAACTAAAATGTCTACTTTTAAGCATGTTTTCAATTAGTCATCAATTAGTCTCGCTGCCGTATTCATAAACGTTTTACTGACTGTTAATGAGTTCACTCACTTTACGGGCTGCACTTAATGCACAAAAGACCTAAAACTGGCATTTATAGTGCGCAATATGCGCAGCTTGCTGCTCTATGCAATGCTATTCCCCAAATGCCACACTTATCGTTGCCTCTCTGTGTCCTTTCCCTAGCTTTGGCCCCTACATTTTGCAGCTGCCTTGGGGTCATATCAAATCCCAAAATGCTGGGCCCCAAGCAATCACTTGGAAAACTTTTCGCATGGTTTTTCTCCCATACCACTTGTCAGCGCTTAAAGATGCATGCGACATAAATTGGCGTTGCCACATCGCTTACGACTCGCGCACACACACACTGAGAGATGGAGACAGAGGCAGTTGACAGTTGTTACTGCAGCGGACATTGTGCAACTGTCATCGGCGCTTGTCAGACCAACTAACCATTTAATTTCGACGACAATTTCAGTGGCGCTGACAAGCCAAAAAAAAAAAAAAATAAGAGCAAAAAGGCAGTCTAACCCCGCTCTAGCTGCCCCTGCGGCTACTTTTGATGATTGTTACTGTTGCGCAATATGCAAACTGTTTAACGCTTGACGTTGGGAAAATCTGTAACTGTAACAAAAGACAAACACAATGCCAAATGGCCAGGAAATTGAATTAGCTGGGAAACTGCGAACAACGCGAGCTGCAGCTGAAATGCCAAAAAAAAAAACAATGCAATTCGCAGTCAAGTCAAGACAGTAACTGTCCTAAAAACTAAGTGCTATAATTTATAGTCGTTAAATACCCTGTAGACAGAGAAAAGAGTCTTATCCTTGCTAAAAGAAGCGTGCATAAATGAAAATATTTTTATATATGTAAGATAAATAAAATGGCTTTGCAAATATTAAAATTTGTTTATATATAATGCACAGCAAGTACAGGGTATGCTCTCAGTCTATCACTTGCTGGCTACGTTTGTAACCTACTCACTTTAATTGCATGCACTGACAGAAGTAGCAAAAGAAACACCAAGAACTGCAACTCTTGCTTACTTCTGTCCCGCTGCCACGCCCCTTTACAGCTATTTGGCTAACAACAAAAAACTTATTCAATTAAACTTTTGCGCGCGACCTAATAGCAAAAGCTTCTAATTTTGTCTGCTGCTGCAGGGTCTCCTTTTTAGTCGTCCTTCGCCCAAGCCATGTTAAAGCAGGGACATCCAACTGTGTGTGGGAGCATAAATTTCATTTTAAATGGAATTTCATTAAAAAATAATATTTGCTGTGCGCAACTTCATTTGCAGCAAGTCCGACCGACCGACCTACCCACATGCTGCGCAAGCTGGGTGTGGCAGCAGACTGTCAACATATGCGACACGGGTTTTAAATGCTGGGTAACCATGCAGCGGTTTCGCCTAGCCGCCCCCTTGCACCACATACTCTTGCAACCTAACAGCTGTTGTCCTTTTGCCGTTTCGCCTTCAGCTGCATGCAAATTAGTGCGTTATTATAACATACAGCAGCATTGCAATCTGGCAACTCTGGCTGCCACACACTATAATATATGTTGTTGCACTCTTGACTTCTGAGCTGATGTAAGAGAAAATGAGAGAGAGTGAGAGAGAGAGAGCAATAGCTAGAGGGCAACTCTTGGCAAGCATTTAAACAAAACTATTTCCGAGCCAGACTGATTTATGTGTGCGTTGACTTTTGCCTCATTTGATTAATTTTGTTGCCCCACGTAGGGCATTGCTGCCACATGTTGCCCATGCTCCTCCTAATTGCCCTGGCTCAGAAATTCCACTCGAATCTTTTCGCAGCTTAGCTTAGCTTCCGAATTCCTTTGGCTACTAATGCTGTAACAAGCTCCATCCTTCATACTCGTAGCAAGCTAATTGAATGGAAGCTCAGACAATGCACTCGAAGCTCTGCTCTGTGGCACTCAGCTGCCCCTACTCTACGGCTACTGCTCTATTGTGTTTGCTCAATAGCAACTGCCTTTGACAATCAACATTTGCATTCATTGTCTGAAATCTGATTAGAGCTCTTTGCTGCAATGAGAGTGAGTAGCTGGAGAAGAGTTCATGAAAAGAAGTCATGTAGGCAGAATCAGGTAGAGAAGTTGGCAGAGTAATCTCAAATTTATGAATAGAAATTTGTCTTTTAGATTATAAATAAGTTCAGTAAATGTAAAACAAGTGACGTTTTCATTTCTTTAGTAGATCAAATATAAATATCAAATAATATTAATAAACCAATCTGAATTTTTACTCGTTTCACTTGCTGCATTCTGACCATTTGCATAAACTATTGTCTAGCTGCACAGTTCATCTGCTTTGGCATTACAATTTGTTCTCAACTGATTTGTGCTTTGCAACAGCAAATGTCAATGCCATTTGAAATATGCTCTCTCTCTCTAGATTTATCCCTGTGCAGTCCTTTGGAATGTGAATTGCCTTCTTCTTTCAATGATATGCAACAGTTTCTCGTGCTGCTGATTTTGGCTTTTGTGCAATTTCTTGTAAATTTAATTTCCTGTTTTACATTTGCTCGCTCGCCTGACTACGTGAGCTACTGTCGCCCGCCCACCAAAAGAGCGAGCGAGTGAGTGAGATAGTAAATATGTAGGTTCGCTATCTTGCTCTCATTTAGTAGCTATTTAGCTGGCTGCTCCGTCGCCAATTGTTGACATTTCATTGGCTGTCTTTTTTGGGCTTTACTTAGTATTAGTATTCAGTTCTTGGCATTTGCATTTGCATTTGAACACTTTTGTCTTCATGATGATGACGATGACGATGATGTTTACATTTCGTATGCAGCATTAATTTCCTCATTCGTTCGAATTACACAACGTCTGCCACACAAATTTCAACATTTTATTTCTCTTCTCTTGCGACGGCTGTCAATTTCCCTCGTATTAGAATAATTTCTATGAATTTCGAATTTAATTAGTTTTTCATTCATGTTTCAAACTCGAATGTTTCTAATTGCCAATTAGTGCAGAGTTTAACTCGGTTATTTGATATACAGTGAACTCTTGAAATTTGCTTTTACCAAATCAATTTTAAATGAATTCTGACCCACAAAATTATTCAGCACAATATATATATATGTGTATATTTATATATAGAGCAAGACAAAAAGAAAGCCGAACCAAAATAATGTGCAAAATGCTTTTTGCTTCTAAATGAGACGTGAATTTGATGTCTGCGGGGCACAGTCAGCATCAAGGCAAACTAATTGATTTTAAAATAAATAATGACTAATCACCACCTGCAAAATAGCAGCCAGCCACAAATAGTACAGCTCTATAGTATTTTATGTGCACTGTTATACCCCGTCTTATGTTGTAGATTTGCCAAACGAGGCGGTTGGCGCGCTACTCTACCTTTCCTTACAGAACAGATTGCATTAATAATTAATTTCGTTAGATTTATTGACAGGGCATTTGCTAGTCGTCTACTACCGTTGATTTCTTAGCTGCTTTGCTTTTCAATATTTCATTTCAATACACCTACGCTTTCCGCTGCCGTCGTCCAACCTCATATCCTGCCATCAATTTCGCTATACCTTAAACGTCGACGCAGGCTATACGCCCTACCCTCTGCATACCTGTACCCTCTTAGCTGCCAGCCACCCCACTCAAACAAGCGTTTCCCTTTTCACCTTGTGCCCAATGTGCAGCTTCACCCAGTTTCCCACTCATTCGCGCGCACAGCTTGATTAATTGAAATTTCACTCACTGTCAAGGTGTGTGTTACGCTCTCTCTCTCTCTTTTCTCTCTCTATCACGCTCTATCTCCCTCTTTCTCGCTTCTCCCTTTCTCTTAAGTGTTGGCGTTCGCTAGTTGCTGGGAAAACAGTTTGGAAAATTAATTGAGTGCGCTAATTTTGGCAAAAGGGTTTTCTTAATTGATGACGTGCCCTCTGTACGGTGCACAGGAACTAGTTCCGTGAACCAAAACTGAACTTTCAAACTAATGAATTGTGCTTTGGGTTAAACGATTTAAATTTTATTAACATTTACGATCCACGAAAATTTTGTATTTAAATTAAAATATTTGCTTAAAACGAAATTAGCTGGAATAGCTCAGTTCGTTAGCTTGGCTTAATAAAATTTATTGTTTTTAGTATTTTTCGAATTAGTTCTAGCTCTTGACAGCATTTCATATTGTTTATTTCTCACTTTATATGGTTACTTGAAATACGCCTTGCTGCTCTGTGTTCCCGACTTTTGACACGTTTAATTAGTTTTGAATATTATTTCATAATTTGAAATTTATGTTCCATAAATATATATTAATATATATTTTGCTTTCAAAATGATTTTGAAAATGTTTTCGTCAGCGATGCGTGGGCTGTTTGCAATAACATTTCCACTCTCTGTACGTCCTCGGTAATTGCGTTTTAAGTGGCATTTGGCAGAATGAATAATGCGCGAAATTCTGCGGAAATTGAAGGCAGAGACAAAGCCATTTAGCCCCCATTGGTCATGTGGGGATCTTCAATAGATTTTTCATATGCCACCAAACACATGTTGTTCAAATAATTGTTCAACTGATAACTAGCTGATGGTTTGACTAGCCAGGAATACTCTGAATAAAGTAGAATATGCAGCTTTGGGCTCGATAGTCTATTAAACTTTGTATACTATATCGAACAACATTTCAGGGTAGAAATGTTAAATATACTGTATGTGATTAGTTAAGCTACAGAGCGTAATGAACCGGAAATCTAAATAACACTCTTGCTGTTTTGTTGGCTAGAGCCACGGTTAGACAAACACCCACCCACACCCACACACTTTGAAATCTGGCAACGTCTACGCCTCCCTGCCACGACCCCGTTCTGGCCACAAGTAAGGCGTTGCTGCTTCTGAAGGAGACGCACACAGACAGACTAAAAAGCTGGCAGCAAACTCTGTTTGGCTTGTGCCAATATTCAAAAACTGATTTTCATATGTCTTTTAAGTTTATTTGCGCTCAAGCGTAACCAGCCGCCCGTACGCCCGCCGCCTCCGCTCCTGTTAGGCTGAATCTGTTCCTTTCCTCTGGTGCTCTTATCATTTTCTGCACACGCATAAAAGTTGTTGTTGCCGGTTTCTTTTAACTTTTTTTATTGGCCGGAATTAAATTCGCCCTTAAAGACAGACGCACACACACACACACACACATGAAATAGATACTATGTTGAATTTAGCTGCTGCGCCTGTGCCAGCTTTTTTTCTTGTACTTTTTTGAAAAGCGATTTCGAATGCAAATTTTATTGGCACGAGAAGAGGCTCTGGATGGGTGGCAGAAAGGCAGATAGGCAGGGGCAGGCAAGCTGGCAGGCGATAGGCAGAGGGAGATCTTGTCTCCTGGCTGGGGAATCGTTTCCTGCAGGAGCTTCGACTTCATGTGCATGCAGATTAAAATCAATTCAATTTGCTGCAAGCGAAGTAAAAGTGGTAATCATTTCGCTTCGCCTCGGCTCGGCTTGGCTCTTTGTTTCTGTTGCCCTCTACTCTACCCTCTCCTCCGCTCCTCTATCTCTTGCTTTGCATATTTCTCTCTCTTTGTACTTTACATAATGAGATTTTAAGCAAGTGCGTGTGTGGGTTGTACTTCTTATTTGGAATGTCGGCCACAAATTTTGCCAGCAGCTTAGGAGCTCGCATACTTTTACATATGTTTGCAAATTTACTTTTAAGAGTGCCTTCAGATAGTCAAACATAGGAATGTGTGCAGCCGAGTCTTCTATGGGTATTGGTGACTCTCGACAACAAACCTAATTCGTTGCCATAACAACTAACTACTGATGGCAGCTAGAATAAGCAAATGCTTTTTATTTCAATCGCAATTTAGGTACTCCAAAAGGTAACAATGCAAACTAAAAATGGCAGAACAGTCGCACGTAGTGAAGCGAGAAGCAAAACAAGAAGCGATGCGAGACACAAAGCGAGAAAGCAAACCATAAAGAGCTAACCGCAACATGTGTTTTTTCATGCCCTGATCACTCAAAAGCTGTCCGAAAGGAAGCGAAGCGAAGCGAGAAGCGCTAACGATAATTAAACAGGAATATTAAGAGCTCTTAATGCAGAAAGAAGCGATGTAAAGTTATTAGCTTGCTTCTTTTCAAATTTCCTTTAATTATTTTTAAAAATTTCTATCTGAATGTTGCTCCGAATTTCTTAGTTTATTTTGTAACTTTTTCATCGATTTCTTTGCTCTTATTTCCCCACTTGCTGCTCCCACTTTCGCCATTTCCTTCTCAACCATAAAATCAATCTATTTGCGTTGTGCTTCACTTTCGTATTGATTGCTGTTTTCCTGGATTTCCATTTACTCAAATTTGGCTTGCCCACTTACATGACCATAGCCAAAGTCAATTACACGCCCCAAAAATGGCGTGAAAATTTCCATTGCTTCGGCTTTTCCATTTCCATCGCACAGGCAATCAACAAATTAAAAACTAGCAAAAAATTGTTGCATCATGTCAATAAAATGAACAAAAACAAAATGGCAAGTGGCAAATGGCAAATGCGGCTGCGGCTTATCGACTTCTGTTCCCACTGGAGGAGGGCAGCCGCCCGAATGCTCAAGAGATTTCTGCCATTTATTAAAATCGTTGACACATATGCTAGAGGGGGCTGTGCGGGGGCGAGTTTGGGCCTGCGCTTGTGCTCTCTGACAAGCCATGACTGCTGCAACTGACACAAAAATATTTCATAAACCTGCAGGCGTAGCTTGGCAATAAATTTGCACGTACACACAAAATATTGTCGACTAAGTACACACACCTTTCTCGTCAGCTCTCTCTCTATCTTTATCCATCTGTCTCTGTGGCATGGTCTTGACTTTTTCAGTTTGCCGACCAAAGTCAAATAAGTGCGGCTAATTGAAATTTCGAAAGCTGTGCACAGCACACGGCGGCGTATACGTAATTAGTCAAACTCCG
Organism: Drosophila hydei; assembly: GCF_003285905.1. Classification (NCBI taxonomy): domain Eukaryota; kingdom Metazoa; phylum Arthropoda; class Insecta; order Diptera; family Drosophilidae; genus Drosophila; species Drosophila hydei. The sequence goes on from NW_022045656.1 coordinate 5,619,486, forward strand.
AAAGTAAAACTTACGATTCCTTTTTGCATAATTTTTCAACACTCGGCAAACATAAATCACGCATACGCCACGTTATGCGCGCGCCACATTCATTGATTTATGTACGCCCAGATATTCGCGCTGCAATTTTTAAGTAACTTTTATTATGACAAACGTCGTGCGGCTATAGCTGCTGGCCTACGTGGCATCTGCTCGCAGCTCCATTTCTTTTTCATTGTTTTTGCTGCTCGCGTTTTTTGCCGCGCCCAACTTTGCCGAGCAGAAGTTTTCGACCGCATTGATAAATGTTGCGCTATAAAATGGACACTTAATGGAGCACGGCGGACCACGATATATTGACAGAGCATAGCTGCAATTAGGCTTAACAGCCATTTCTTGAGAGAGACACTCGTCGATAAATATCTACAAAGACTTTAAACATAACACCAATAATATTTTATGAGCTGTTTCCAGTAAGAGCAATGTTTGTTTGCTCCACAATAAATATGGTATTTAGCTATTAAGTTTATTTTGCTTTATTCCTTTTGTGCTGCAAAAATTTTATATTATTGAATACCCAATTGATAAAAAGTGACACGGAAAATGTTAGGTGCCGCCGTCTTTATTGTTTGTTTTTTGTTCCTCGTGTTTTATTTTTTCTGTAAGTCTTCTTTCCTTTTTTTTGTTGATTTTTTCTCTTGTTTCTTAAGTGTGATGCTTTGCTTCTTCTGGTAAGAAGAAGGTTTCTTTTTCTCATATATCTATATGGCCTGTGTTCAATAGCAGATATATCTACATCTGGATCATATTTGTATACATAACATTTGAGATTGCTATTTTCAATTAAGCAAATATAACTGTGGACTCCATCATACACATAGTTATCTTCAATTTCTGTTGTCGGTCCGTGAATTGTAGTTGTTTCTACAGGGTTGTTCCCATCAGAATCTACTTCCGCAGGGTATTCGTCATTGTCCGCATCTGAACTCTCGATATTGTCATCCTCACTTTTGGAGTCTTCATCATCATATTCAAAGGTCTCATAATCATAATTATCAAATAACTCATTATCAACAGTATCATCATCATCATCATTAGCTTCATCATTATCAGCATCATCATTATCAGCATCATTATTATTATCAGCATCATTATTATTATCAGCATCATTATTATTATCAGCATCATTATTATTATCAGCATCATTATTATTATCAGCATCATTATTATTATCAGCATCATCAACATCATCATTGTCGGAATTATTATTTGAACATTGATTAGGATCAAAAATATTAGAGTCATTCGAACTAATATCCATACACCATACTACCATTTTCCAGAGCATTTCCTTAATCCTTGCGCCCGACATAAGCGAGTTAACTACGGTCGAGCTAATATCTTGTATTACTTTAGAACTGAGTGGTTTTCCATAATTATACGCCTCAACTTGCTTTAGAACAACGTCTATGGCAGCATAAGCAGACGATTGCAAAATAAGTTCCCTACTGGGCAATGGCGGAGTACTTTCGTAACCTCCAGCGGCAGCGATTGTTATCGACATGCACACTATAAAGTGGCGTAACAGGTGCTGAAAAAGGGAATTATTATTATGAAAAAAATGCATGTGAAAAATCCAAATTTACCATTCCGTTTAGTAATGTTTCTGTAACTTTTTGCTCGAGTTATTGCTGCACTGTTCCTGCTCGAAGTGTATCTGAGAAGAGAATGAAATTGGGAACATATGTTCTAGTAGCGCGCCAAACAGCATTCGCTAAGCGAATTAACATTCAATTCTGCATGGTTCAGTCACTTAATCGCCAAACCATACAATAAATGATGAGCGCTGTGATATATATTGCAACATTTTATTGTTTTTGATAGTAATTCTTTAATTTCAATTATTGTTATTCGTCTAGCATTTTGAAAAAGTTTGACTTTCCAGTTGTTCTCAGCAAGCCAACAAAATGCGCCTGACATTGACCTTTCTGCCAATGTGAAAGGCAATTGTTTTGCTAGTGCGCCCCCTGGCGGCAGGGAGCGGAAAATGCAATTAATGAAAACTGTTTTAGCCTCTGTTCAGATCGAATCGATTCGAAATGGAATTGAATTGTATTGGCGCTGGCCTCCCGATCTACATCATAAATATAATCTTGAGCAGTGCAAAGGCAATTTTTGAATTTCGAAATGTTCGCGTTCGTTGCTTGTGTTTATAAATTGAATATATGATATTTTGTTGTTGATTGTTATAGCTGTTATTCTGGTATACCCTGTAGAAGCAGAAGTCATTAACTTGGCAATGCCCAGCAACTGGAGTAAGGATATTTCGTATAAGCAAAACAAATTATAAATATATATATAAACAATAAATATACAAAAGAGTAGTAGAGTTGATTTCTTTATATAGTTGGTATATTCTAGTCGGGTTTCGAATTGGCTTTGTGGGCCATTTCAATGAAATTTTTCACACAAATAAAATTGGCAAATTATGCAAGGGGCTCAGCTCTCACAGATTTGTTTATTTGTCCATTTGCTTACTTGCGGCAAAGCAAATATGCAGACACTTAAATCGCAATGATAGAAGCTAAGTTTTTCCTATATATGTGTATAAATTGTAGAAATTTAGAAATATATTTTTATACAGATAGTCTATAGGAATGCATCGTGAGCTAGAGAAATATTTGTGTTTCTTAATGACATCTCAAAGGGGCTCCCCCCTGGCAATATTTCCATTGCACTTTCGCATGTCACGAAAATATTTATGCATTTTCCTAGTTCTGTTGTCGCAATTAATGTATTAATTTAAGCTGACAGCAAGTTGATTGCAAAATATTTATGCACAGATTTATTCACGCGACTTATACGATAAACCATTTTATGAGACTTTTAACGCATTTGTCTGCTCATTTGTTGCATCTGAATGGGTGGACATTAGCAGAAGCCATGTAAATAAATGAGTATATTTATCATAAAATAATATAGTTTAGGGAAAAGTGATTAATGATTGAAGGTGAATAAATATACGAGTGCTAAGTGAAGAAACTTGTGTGCGTTATTTTTTTTTTTGTGATTTGAAAGAAAGCTAATACTAATGCTAAAATAATTATTATACGAAATAGGTTTTCAGAATGGATATTCGTATCGTTAAATTAACTGAATTTTTGGCTTCTTTTGCTTCTTTCTCTCTTGCACTCTCCCACTGTTTCTATTTTCGTTTTCAATTAAAAATGACTTAGTTATTTTTTTACTCTTTGCCTTGTCAACTGCGCCTCAAGCAGAGCTGAGCTTACATAAGAAATGTGTCCAGGAGCTCAACAACAATTTCCTGGCTGAGATTTTCACTTTTCTTTCAACATGCGACAGTTATGAAGGGGCCGGCGGGCTGGTTGGAAAGAAGTTGACTAGCCAAAGGCCAGTTCGGAGACTAGAGCCTCGAGTCGACAAAGATAATGCCAAAATCTGTGTGTGTGTGTGTGTGTGAAAGTTGGCAAGAGTTTGTCATGCAATTAGAGCAACATGCGACTAAGAGTGGACAGCTCTGGGAAACTCGCGACTGGCGGCTGCTAGCCAAAATGCGTTTTCCACAACTAGAAAATCAAGTTTTCCAATCTGGCTGTTGCTGGTGCAAATAAAAGCAACAATCAGCAAGGCAAAAGTGGTTTTCGCCAATCGAACGTGTTTTCAGTTCAGTTGTTGTTGTTGTTGTTGCAAACGAAATCGAAATCAATTTCGGTTTGTGTGTGCGTCTGTGTGTGTCCATGAAGCCATTGAACCATGCTCATCAAAGCCAATGTCCATAACCCAAGCCTCTACCCTGCTTATATAAGCCAGCCAACCAGCCAGCCAGCTAACGGTTCGTCGAGCGAGGGGCACTTCATGACTTTATTTTTGTTTATTTTCGTGGCAGCTCACATCGGAATATGCGTAAGACTTGCCACAGAGAAAAACGGCAAGAAAAACCAAATCAAAATCAAAACATTGTTGCAGCGAAAGTTGCCCTAACCCCCACACATAGTTCGAGGAAGACAGGCAGAGAGCGAGTAAGAGAGGGGGAGGGTGAGAGCAGGAGAGGATATGTGGCTATTGCCATGATACTGATAGCTCGTGGTCATAAATGTCGCATATAAAAAGAAAAGCGCTGCAATTGCAAAGTGGACAAAAGGAAGTGAAGTGTGTAGCCAGTGTTGGATAACATCCACAGACTTCAAGCTTAGCAAATGGGGAAATAACATTTTATATACATATATGAAACTTTGTTGGCGCTTAGCTTCTTAAATTGACCAAGAGCAATCCTAATTTTTAACATTTCACGAAACATAACGGAAATATACAAATAGAGTATAATAATCTAAAGATGAAAATATATTTTAAACTATTTAAAGGGCACTTTGTCATCATAGCATAACTTCGATTTCAGCTAAGAAACTTTTGTATAAAGTGGAGCTGACAGCTTTATTATTTATTTAATTACGGAAAATATTTATACTCAGCTGTTTCTGCAACCTTGTTGAGCAGTGTTTAGACCTAGAAATATATATATATATAATTAGAATATACAAATGAATTTTTAAAATACCAGACGCACAAATTACAACAGAAAATAATTTTAAACTAATTAAATTGAGGCACAGCGACTAGAATGTGGTTTCGCCTGTATAATGTCTTAGTTCTAGAGGTGTCTGTGTGTGTGAGTGTGAGTGTGAGTGTATGTGCACCATAAATATGCCAAAACAACAATGGTCCATTCCTGCTGTCTTCCTTCGGCTACCTCCCTTCCTCACAGTTTGTATTATACTGACAGGCAAATCTAATAAGCATAATGAATGAAGCAACTAAGATGGGGAGGGCGGATGGAGAGCAGAGAGAGGCAAAACAGAGGCAACCAGCTGAGTTTCTGTTTTCGTTCAACGTGTTGAACTTGTGCTGTCACCTGTAAAGGCAATGACAACACAGACCGAACGCCCCCACGCCCCTTCACTATGCGAGCGAGTCGAGCCGGGGAGCCATGTGGCATATAGATACAAATATCTTGGCTGAAATTCACACCACAGAGGTACTTTGCCTGGTGTCTGTCTATTTAATTAATTTATATATTAGATACACTTCATTAAAAATGTTTTCAGATATGTTTCTTTGACCATTGTGTTTTGCTTTGCTTTTGTTTTGTTGTCGGCTCGACGTATTTTTCTTGATTGAGCGGCACAAATGGGCGACACCAAAAAGAAAACGAAAACTACTTTAGTGTGTGTGTGTGAGTGTGTGTGTATCTAAGAGATACACTTGTATCGCCTGATGCCTAATGGCTTGTAAGTGATCTATGTGACTGCGAGCATATTCTAGGCTTTGGCCCAACCGCATTACATAATTCATCGTCAACGAATTGCTTCCAAAAACAAGTGACACTTGCACCGCTGACCTACTCGAAAAAGGCTTTTCGTGCCTGTTGTCAGCTCATTTAAAGCAGTTGAGAGGCCAAACAGTTGCTGCCTCTTTCGCTGCTGGCTTTGCCCAGCAATTAACGCACTTTGAGCTATATAAACTGGGTCAAGTGTGTTTGTGGGTGGCGCTTGTTGTCGGCTGAAGGTTCTGAAGTGCTAGGCACTTCGTAGTCGTCTAATGAAATGCATTTCAGTTCTCATTAGGCAGGCCATTTTGTGATTTAAACATGAAGGCATATAACACTTGGCAAATAGAGAGAGAGAGAGGTGTGCGTGTGTGTATTTAATGAGGTACAGTTGATATGTCGAAAATTTAGTCATCAGGCATTAGAACGAGCTTAGCTGCGGCGATATGTTTATGAATCAAATGTGTTTCAACAGGTTATCAACAGCGGAATCAGCTTGATATAGAGCGAGCATACATTGATCTGAATTAAAGTCTGGAGAAACAACTGCGATTCTTACTACTCTACTTATCTCTTAATATCTGCTGCATGAGTTCAGTTAGCTGCGCATAGCATCTCTACATAGTCTCTTGATATGTCTGCTATCAAAGCCACCAGCTCTTGGTTGGCTACGCTGACAACCCTGACCAACCTGTTCATGCAAAGTAAAAGCAATCTTTCTAACAGTAAATACAAATGCTGTTAAAGTGCTTTTCCTTTTGTGTGTTCTTTAACAGCATTTCTACACACACGCATACCTTTTGAACCCGAGCATATATGCACTCAGCTTCACTTCTTTAGCCCCCCTACCTCCTGCTCTCTTTCCCGACTGCTGTGTTAATTTTGCATACAATTAAAGGGCATTTTTCTCTGTTTATTTTTTGTTGTTTGCCAAACTTGTAATGTGCTGGCACTTAATGCAATTTTGATGTTTTTGCGTCACCTGTTTTTAACAACAGCAACTAGCTGAAGAAGAAGAGCTGCAGCAGCAATATTTAAATAAAACTTTGCATTTGCAATTGTGGTTAAAGTTTTCATTGTTTTTTCTACTATTTTTTTTTGGCCATTGTGAATTTTCTTGAAGTATTTGGAGAATGCGTTGACTGCCAATGCTAGCCATCACCGTTGCTCCAACTCCTCCCTATCTCTCTCTCTCTCTCCATTTGTCCCTTTTGGCGCTTGCCACAAATGCCACGTTCCACACACACACACATAACGCACACGCACATGCCGAGCCATTCTCTCTGTGCACTGTTCCATGCCATGGACCTTTGAAAGGGGAAGGCCGACCAGCACGCAGCTGCTCTTGGGGTGCGCATGGAGCCATGGTTAAAGCTTTTTTTTGGCATCAACACAGCAACATCCTCTGCAACTTTGCTCTGTCATGTGCAATATTTCTTTCTTGTCTTTTGTTTAAGAGCTCGAAACGCCAAACTCAGCAAATGGCCAAAACCATTTTACCAAAAAGCATTCAAAATTAGTTCCAAAGGAAGTTGACTTCACAAAAGACGAAGTTTTTTTTTGTCTGTGTCTAATAGTACTAATAGCATAATAAAGAACAACTCGAATTGGGTATATGGACTTATGAACTACGAATGTAAACAGGAATATTTGAAAATATCTAAACAAAATATGTTCTTTGCTTAAAAAAGGAAAAATTGTTTAAATTAATTGTAAATTATTGGAAAATTCTGTTAAGCATTGAGGCTTCAGGATTGACTTAAACGACATGAAACGGTCACACTTTCTTTGTTGATTCAATCAAAATGCCAATTGGGTCACACTGAACAGTGTTACCCCATTCCATATTTAACTTGACAGTATTTTCAATAGACTAGCTGTAATTGAAGCACTATCGATAATGAAAGCAGAGAAAAGTATTGAAAGCGCCCGATAATGCGATGACAATAGCAGGCCGTGCCCATGCTATGGCAAATCAAGAAGCTGCCGAGACCCAGAATGGGAAAAGGAATCAGAAAAACATTTTCAATGAACTAGAAACGAGGCAGGCTGTGTAAATTATTTGGAGCCTATAGCGCTCAGTCAGTGTCAATTCATTCGTCAGTGGGACGGCTTACTGAATAGAGTTCTGATTCCAGTCATCTCGGCAAAATAAAAAACATTTACAAAACATAGAAAAAATAAAAAAAACAAACAAAAGTCGTCGCTAAATTAAACAAAGATTCGGGCGCGCAACTCTTCAGTTCTGACTCTCTCGCTTTCACACTCGAACTCGACCTCGTCCTCGAACCTGAACTCGAACTCTCCCACTCTCTCCTTTCACTCGTCCGCCCGCCCGTCCGCCCGCCGTTCGTTCGTTAGTGCAACAAATACCATAACAAAAATTTGGCTGACTGGCAGTGTATGTGTGTGTGCGGCGTGCAGAAAACGATATCGAAAACAAAACTTGCCATTTGCTGCTTGCCATCATCTGCTGCTGCTGCTGCTGCCGCTGCTGCCGCTGTTGAAGAGCTGCTGCCGCTTACCAAGTGCAAGTGGAGCATTTAACAACCATTTACAATTACGTAATGGACAACTTGAAGGCAAACACAACGGGCGCCTATTTGTGGCATGCGCCGCAGCAGCAGCAGCCGCAGTCGCCGCTAATGCAACAGTCGTCGGTGCCGCCGCCACCGCAGCAGCCGCCGCCGCCGCTGCTAAGCGGCTTGCCACAGCCCGTCCGTCGGTTTGCCGGCAACAAGAACAACTACAATTATATGCAGAGCCAGGCGCAGGCGGCCGCTGGCCTCATGATGGGCGCCAGCAATCCGGGCGGCCAGCTCATGGGCCTCGGCTCGCCCAATCCGAATGGCTATCGCAAACGCCAGCCGATGAACACCGGCTACAGCCCGGGTGGCTTTCAACATAACGGTAAGACATGGCTCACTTGCCAAACACACGAACACAACAAAAACACACAGGAATATTTGGCAAATGACGTAGCGATGATAGGAGTAGGGTTGTCAGCTGTTCTGGTTGTTGGTTTTGATGTGTGTTAGGTAAATCACAAATGCAACCCTATTGTTGTATTCTTGCATAAGCAGTGTTGCAAAACGTCAGGCAGAGCTGTCTTCCAAAAACATCTGTAATATATTATGTCAACAATGCATAACATTAATATTTTATATCAACAATGAATGACATTAATAATAAGAAATATCTTTACCAGTGTTGTGAAGCGTATTATTTGTATCCTTTTTATTTAATATCCTACCCAATCAATCTACAACATTTGTCGCTAAGCACACGGAATCGCTATCCAAATCGAATTCTTGTACTTACTACTCACTCACTGTTTGAATGGTGTCTTTCTATATCAACATATATCTATAAATATATCTATATATATATGTATAAATATATATGCAGATATATATTTATATATATTCTCTTAACACTGGAGCATTATAACTAAACGAAATTTTCTTTTCTTTTCCATTTTTGCATTCTCATTGCAGGTAAGTCGCTGTTTTCTATACCCGAAAATGTTGTTGTGCTTGAGAGCCGTAAGTACATTTCAAAACTTATCAAACACAATTTTAAACACACATTTGTCTAAATACACTACACTACACACGACTACACTATACTCTATGCTGTATACTATACACTTTGATACACCTGCTTAAGAGTGAATGCCAAAAGTTGTGCGAGCCGCCAGGTGAAGTACAATTTTGCATCTATTTTGATGATTTATTGCACGAGTTTTCTCTAAATACCCGAAAAAGATCAAAAAGCATTGCAATTTATTGCATTTTTGCATTCTATGGAGAAACTTGCGCTCAATTTATTTTCATTGCAATTTTCCTGCATTTTTGCTCATTTTGTCTTGTCTTTGGATTTTCAATTGCATTTTCTATAACAATTCATGACGCCATCAGCTTTTATATATTTTAAGATATTTTCCTATTTCTATTTTGCATTCTGCAATTTGCATAATATTCAATGCGCACGCAATTTTCACAGGAAGAAGCCCTCAATGGCCGAGCCACTTGCCAAGAGTCGAGTATCGGGAGCGTATCGATTAGTTAGAGGGGGTCGGGAGGTAGTGAGGGGAGGGGCAAAAATAAAGACAACGCACGTGCCGTGGGTAATAGAATTTTAGCTTTATAGCCAGCCACATTGCCTTTGTTTTTGGTTAGGTCTTTGGTTTTTAGCATGCACTTAAGGCAGCATATGCAATGCAGAAACATTTCAGCTGCAGCTCGATTTTTATGGTCTGTAAGGCGAGATTCTAAAGATCTTCAAAATTCAATTCACATATCGCATCGACGTACAGTCTCTTAATAAATAAATATGCTGTTAGCTTTCCTCATTTAATCATGTTTGCTTTTTGCATTCCATACGCATTTCCCAATAGAATCTACAGCTGGAAAATTCCATGCGCATAATTTGTTCGACTAGCAAATTACCGCAATTTTCTTAATAGTCCGCAGCAAAATTTTACGCCCAACTCATCAAGAGTATGTCATAAAAATATGAAATTGCCATTTAAATAATCATACACGCGCACACATACGTACGCACCCACACACGCACACTCGCACTGCTAACATATTCGCACCATAATTAAAATAAATGTTTTCAATGCTCAATAATAGCGAAATAAATTAATTTTAATTGCAAGTCTGAGAAGAAGCCGCTAAAAATAAATGGCTAAAAACAAGCACGCGCTGTAGCGCGCTCTCTTTCCCTCTCTAGATCTGTCTATCTCTCTTACACTCTTTGCCTTTAGAATAGTATTATTTTCGACCAGCCAATGCGCTGCCTGCGCCACGCCCACCAAACCAAGTGTCGCAGGTGGCAAGATGGCAAATAAAAAAGCTAATATAAATATATATATTCGTATATATATATAAAAGCAGGAAACACTTAAAAATACATAAAAATACCAATGGGCCGTATCTTATGGGCGGTGGGGTACACATGGGGCGACGGGGGCGTGTTGGTGTTAATATTTTGGCATATTTATGGCTGTCGCCGCCGCCGCTGCCATCGTCACCGTGTGAAGATTTCTCTCGTTGATGGCTTTTCTGTAAAGGGATCAACATCAAAACCACTCGAAGATTTATGCGTGTGTTCATTAAAAAGCAGCAGTCAACCCTGACCCCCACGCCACGCCACGCCCCTGCTGCCCCTGGCCTTTAGCCTTATGAATGAAATGCGCGACTTTATTTGCTTTTTGGTATTTTTGTTCCCTGGCCTAGGCTGTCAGTCTGGCCTTATCACTGTGGTCGAGTGCCAAAAAGGCAAAGTTGAGCTGTGTTTGTTTATCTTTGCGCCTGTGCGCAGCTGTTGACCCAGCACAACAAAAAAAAACACCCACACACTTGCACACACATGTAGATATCGTATTTTTATAAACGAGCATATTTTTTCCCTACAACTTTAGTTGCTTAATTTTCAGCTGTGTGTTGTTGTAGGTGCGAAGCACTCTCCACTACAGACGCCCTCACCCCTCCAGCCCCGCCACACTCAATCTGCCGCTATTTGCCTTCTGGTTTGTTTTGTGGCTTACTTTTGCTGATTGGCAGCGTGTGTCCACTGTTAGTTGTGGCCCAGTCCCATCCCCGTTCTACCAATTATATATGTTTTTTCTGTACATATTTGCACTCTACTTCTTCTTCGTTTATTTCACCCTACTGTTAATATTTGCTTACGTAATGCAATAGTTATTAAATTACGAAGCGCAGCTGAAATTAATTGAATTAACTTTTTTCGGTGTGCACGTTACTAATCTAAGAGAATTTCTGTGTAAATATTGAACGTTGTTTATTTGTTAATTAATTAAAGAAAACGCGGAAGGATTTTGTATAGATTTCCGTTTCTCAGGCTGTCGGTTAACCAAGCGAAAATCTATATATAATCTCAATTCTTCATTAAATTTTCTAAATGTTTCATATTCATTCGCCTTTTAAATTGTGCTCACATTCGCAATTTCAAGATTAAATTAACCTTTGAACCAACGAAAAAAAGTTGGAAAAAACATTTCGAGCAATTCTTCGTTGTTTGGGAGCCTGTCGCTCGTAAATCATTTGCTATCCAGCAAAAACTCGCACAATAAATTAATTCATAGTGAAATACCAACAGCAGAAACAGTCGGAACAACAAATTTGGATAACCGCAGTTGGTTGGGGTGGGGCACATAGGATATATTCCTAAAGTGTTAGGCGGCGGGGAGGGAAGCCCAAACAGAAATATAAATTGTGTCGCTTGCATTTTATGGTAATTCAATAAAATTGAAAATGACAAATTGTATTTTGTTGCGGTCAGTTGAATGGGCCTGGGAAAGTTGCGACTGGTTGGGCGGTGGTAATACGATTGGACAGGTCCATAATTAAATCCCTGTTGAGGAACAATAAAAGTTCCCGGTGCGTAATATGTTTTAAGCTGCTTTCCTACCGTCTGCCTAACTGCTACCCCATCCTCTGTCGTCGTCTCGCTTCAATCAATCAAAGGCGATCAATCAAAGTGCTTGTCAGTGGTGCACGCATCAAGCTGCTGCTGTTGCTGCCGCCGCCTGTCGCTAGATGGCGTGTCGAACAAGAAGAATGTCGTTGTCATCGCCTGACCAACTTTTCGACTAACCCACGCCAACGCACTAACGAGCACTAATGGGCAATAAGCACTGCCCTTGTAGAATGCGTAACTATTGAACCAAAAATATTGTTCAAGTGAGTTTCTCGAGGAGGGTGAAATAGAAATGAGAGGAGCAGAGACACGCAATATGGCTTCGATTATCTCCAATCAAATGCACGTGATTGATGACTGCAACCGGACCGTATAAACAGATAATATCGCGTCCAAAGCTTTAAAAGTACCCATTTAAGCCAAGTAGTTGACCAAAAATAACTGAAATAGCAAAGTTTGAAGGAGATTTAAAGCTTGAGAATTGATGAAGCAAATGTTGGCTCTGTTGCCTGTTTGCAAATTATTTTCATACTCATTCATTCAGTGTTCAATGCATTATCAAAGCAATGTTACCTAACATTGCTTTATTTTCATTCTCATGGAGACAATTCTTGCTTTACAATTATATTTAACCATTTACAGTTCCGTTTAGAGTCTTGGGTTTCTTCAAATTGTTCATTCCTCTTCGTTCCGCTCTCTCAGGCTCTGACTGCACCAATACCTCATCTTCCACTTCATTTGCATACAAATTATGGTCTAAACGTTGCGCATAATCAACAATTTGCACAGAACATCTTCACACTCTCCCAACATGGCCAGCCGCCCCCACTCGTTCTCCTGGCCCCGCCACATGAAGGCAACCTGTGTGCTGTGCATAGGTCAGAAGTAATTGACCACATGCACCCACTGTACAGCAATTTACTAGCTGCGACTGCTGCTGCTGCTGCTGCTGCTAAATGTTGCTTGATGATTTTCCTTAATGTTCCATTTCATAATTTTATGAAGCAAAGTAACAGCGCCCCGCCCACAGTCCAAGCAACGCCCTTGTGGCCCCTTCTCCGGTCATATTTGCTTAATTTATGCGGACAGCGGCTGCTGCTGTGGCATCTCTGCTGCTGCCTCTTGCCCATTTTGCTACTTCTAATAATTTGTAATTAATTTTCGCAACTGGCTTTTTCCATGCATAAAAAACGTAAATTTTGTTTAAACAACATTTTGTTGTGATATCATTTTTTGTTCTTAAAGCAATTAATTCTGCATTTAACTAATGCGTTTGGCATTTTACAAAAGTTGCCACTTGCAACGCGCTGTCGCATGACACAGCCACAGCAAGTGCCACAGCAAGTGCAGCTCGCAAATTACAATATCAAAATTGTCCATCAATTGGCTTGTTCTGTCCCCCTATTTATTATCCATAGCGCACGCTAATGCTAAAAGGCATTATCGATTTTCGCTTTTTACATACTGCCAAATCAAAATCTCATATATATATATATCTGAATCTGAACTAACGGGCAACTTAATCATATCGAAACGAGAGTAGCTCCTCGAGCCAAGCGGAATTTTTTGGCTCGTTGCTGCGCAATTTGTTTAATAAATAAAACATTTGCTCTACAGTAAGCACTCACTAAATGCGACAGCCCAGCGAGCTGACTATAGCTGTAATAAAGTTGATTACAAATGCTTTTTCAAACAGCTCGTGCTGAGACTGTGCTGCACTGGCTTCACTGTACTTGATTAGTAGCACACAAATGACGACCATTAAGTAGCAAAAACAAACAGCTGAAAATGTCATAAGCCGCAAAAATAAATAAAAAAGCAACCTCACGCCACAGAGGGATACCAATACATCAAACCGCAAGTGTGGCTATGCCCGGAGGGTTGTTGAGTCAAAGTTTCTGGGGTGCACAGACAGACAACACACGCCATGTTATCAGTCAACTAACAATCTATCCAAAGACTACTCTTTGCCAACCCCCGCCACTCAGCTGGAGTATCGCATCGCATATGATAGGACTTTAGCACTCGACTGCTTTGGCCCAAATGTCTTTGTGGCATTCCTCTTTTATTTTCAGCAATGTGGCAAGATAGCTATATGATAGAGCAGGCGAGCGCTGGATTTATGTAGCCAAAAATTGAAGTGCAATACGTAAAGGGAACTCTTCAGTTGGGGTTGGGTTTGGGGTTTGTTTGGCTGTGGGTTTGTGAAAATTGTTGATGGACCAAATTGGAAGTCTTTGATGCCACAAATGTGTGCTTGTGTATGGTCTGATTGCACATTCATGTGTGTGCGGCGCGCGTGTGTTTGCGAAGCATTAAAGAGCAGCGTTTGACCATGGCTATAAATGTTTACCAGTGCGTTAATTAGGCCAGGCCAAACAGCTTGAGCAGAGCCAAATGCTGCAGCAATTTGCTGTGCACACACACGCTGTACACCGCACACCTGCACACCTAATGCACACCATCGCTAATGAGTTAAATTATAAACTCGACCTTTATCCTCAAACTTCAATGCCAATTAGCTTGAGCCAAGAACTCGGCTAAAAGAAAGCGAAAGGTGAGCGACGCTTCGACAATTACACGCGTTTATTCCTATTCAAATCCGACCCGTAAATGTAATTAAGCTCATGAGAATTAAACGTAAATTTATTTAGCCAGCGAAAGCAGCGTGTCGTTAAGTATTCAACAACAAAAAAACATCACGCGCAAATCCTTTCCAAAAGTCCTTAGCTGCTTCATTCTGGCTAATTTCTGGCTGGAATACTGTCGAATACTTAGGGGGAATTGGTCGATGGTTCGGTATCTGGTCGCGTGTCGCATATAAATTGGCTCATTGCTGGCTGCTTCTGTTCCCAAATTTCTTTTTTCTTTATGATAAGCATTCCTGTTTCTTTCCGCTTCAGCTTACTCGTTTGCATTTCTTTGAGTTATGGGAATTGTTGTTAGAGGTTTGTCTTAAATATTTGTATAATTTTCAAATTTATGCAGATTACATATGAGTAGCCAAAAAAAAAAAATGAAAGTATTTGCTTAGCTCTGATCCATAAATATATTTTATTTTCATTCAAAATTTCTTTTGTTAAAGGAGTCAACAAAGCTGTTGCTCCACGCAGCCGTCAACAACATTAAAAACCAATCAGGCTCATTGTCACATAATCAAGCTCTACACACACGCGCATATGCTCTAGATTATATGCATATATCTCATAGCACACACTCACTGAAAGAGATAGTCAAAAAAAATAAAACTCTATCGCATAATAGTTTTGGCTTATGAAAACAAATTCAATTTGGAAGCTGCTTATGAAAATGTTTATGCAAGACGTGCGCAAAATGTGGGCGGGTTAAGGGTTGCTGCATGAGCAGCACCGCATTGCTGGAAAAATTAATGTCACATGACAGCCAGAGTGAATGCGTGAGGGCTAGTGAGGGCGTGCCACTGGGCGGGGTAGCAATGCATTTCAGTCAGATAAACAAGCAGGGCAAACAGAGGAAGTGGAAGGGGGACCGTATAGGGGCTGTGCCGTGACTCTTGGTACAGTTGCGCAGCAAAGTTGACTCTGACAAATTGAAAATCATTGAACAGCGAAAGTAAAATGCTCACCTAAGCAACAACGAGGGGGATAGGAGAGGGTGGTTGCTATACAATGTAACGAAGGGGCAGCTCTCTCTCTCTCTCTCTCTCACCCACTTTGTGTGGCTTAGTGAAAAATAGTGTAGCATACATTTAAGCAAATTGCAATTAAGGTTGGCAACGTTTGCACAATGCTTTGTTTGGCTATGCGATATTCAAGCCGGTCGCAGCCGCTGCCATTTGCCGCTCGACAAAGTGCGCCAATATGCCACAAAGTATGCAACAATTTGTAGCATAAATACTTTGTACGCTCCCTCGTCCTCGCAGTTGCAATAAACGCCACATAAATGTTGCATATGCCGAACGAGTTGCATGCGAGCTGTGTTTTCCCCAGCTCTCTGCTCGAGTGGATGCAGCAGCCCATTTTAATGGATCTATGTGTGCCCCACCCCCTCTTTTCTGTATCCATTTGTCAGCGGGAGCAGCAGCTGGCAGGTGCAGCATTTCCGAATCAACTTGGGAGCTGCTAGTGTTTATGGGCTGCCTGTAGTGGTGTGGCGGCTTATTGCAGTGCAGTTGGTGATAATGTTCGCAGCGTGTCTAGTTTATCTTATGTTTCCCATGCTCGCACTAGGAAAAGGCGTGGCTGTCCGGGATGAGAAGCTAAAAGATGACGCGATTGCCATATTTCAGTAGTGTTAATATTGAAAATATTGCATCGTTGCCAGAATTCAATTGCTTGAGAAAACCATGAATTTCCCAGCTTTCAGTCAGCTGTTGCCAAATTTAACTGTGCGCTGTTGCCATGCTTCAAGAAGCCACTGTTGCCACAGTTCATTGTGGATGAGAACACAATAAATTTCCCAGATTTTGCTTAGCTGTTGCCAAATTTAACTTTGCGCTGTTGCCATACTAGACTAAATAACTGTCGCTGGCAAATACCAGTGCGCACTGTTGCCATACTTCAGCAAAGTAAATACTTAAAATGCTTCATCTGCCAAACTTGGGCAAAAGTTTTCCATTATTTCGCCTTCAACAAACATGAGAACTAATTTACACACAGCTGTCAATTGCTTTACTTAGCTATTTGTTTAATTAAATTTAGACACATGCTGTTTTAATATGCCCAGAACTTGCGCTGAATGTCAAAATTATAAACTTGATCAAAACCTGCCTGCCTTTGGGCAATTATTTGCAGTTTCCTAACCGCGCTAGGTGAGTTGTCGAACTTCATTAATTTACATTATTTGCAATTTCCGCACTTAATTGTGGTGCCCGTGTCGTACGAGTAAGTCGCATGCAAATCTACACGACGAAGGAGTTAAATTGCCATCGCGCACAGTTCGCGCTTCATAAAAACTAAACTGCAACTTCCGGAGCTCTTGTGGGCTGCCACGCTTCCAGGCTGGCGCCTTTGCTCATAATCTAAAATAATTTTGTGTGCGCACAAAATTTACACCTGCGGAACGACGCGAACGGCGAGGACTTTCTCACCTGATGCTTGCGTGTGAAAATTTTCAGCAATTGCATGCAACAATTCGCCTGCCGCGAATTGCTTAAACATTTTAGGCACGCTTCCGACTGCGGCCCACTGACCTCCGCTACCCACAATGCCCCCCCTGAGGGCTATGAAATTCTTTCTCCAACTCGCAAAACTGACCGAAAACTTGAGCTTCGCGTCACGCATACGCCCCATGCGCCGGGCAACAAATCAGCGAGCAGTCTGTGAATTTCAGTTAAAGCTCTGTGCGTGTGTGTGAGACAGCAATAGTTGAAATGAATGACTCTGTTTACCTTCTACTCTAGATGCGGGTGAGTTCTTCAAATTTGGCCTCTGGCTGTGGCACGTTTCGGTTTTCGAGCATTTATTGACTGGAGCTGAGCAGCAGCGTGTGCGAGATAAAGTTGGCTACTAGCCTAGTCAAGCAAAAAAAATATAGAACTGTGGCTTATTTGCTTAAGGCCAAGTTTTAAATTGAATATGGCCAGCTTGGCCTGCTCACGCAACGCTTTTAAAGCTCTAAATATTCGCATGCAAAATGCAGAAGGATTAAAAGCTTTGTCGGCAAGCAAAATAACCTAAAAAACCAACTGAAAACAGTCATCGGGGCAACGCGTATGAACCGCAGGCAGCTGAAAAACTAGAATCAAATCGAAAAAGTATTTGCAAGGTGCCAAGGATTAAATACCCTGTCCGAAATGGACAGGCTATAAATACAAAATATTTGCTCCTCTGGGAATGGCGTATAAAACTTTGATACAGAAGTCAACCTGAATATCCTTTGCCTGAAATATTGCTTCCAATTTGGTCGAAAACAAAATAGCTAGCGCGAAAAACTAACAAGCGTGAATAAAAAAGCAAACAAATGGCATCAAGTGGCGAGCGCTGAGCGCGTGCAACCCTAGCTAGACTTTTATATAAATATTTTGTCAGGTAGAGTTTGTGCAGGGGCAGCCAAAACGAAAAAAAAACGAGGAATAAGCGAACACAAACAGTTGCCGTCGGCATTGGGTCCGGTGGCTAAATCAAATCAAAACAACAAAGCTTAGGGAGGAAGCAGCGAGGAGTGCAAAAGTAAATGGCAATGCAAATTCGGGTAGCTAAACTGACATTGATAAAGTTGAGCGCAGGGCCTTGGTGAAGTTTTAAATAGCGTCAAACAACTTATGGCAACTGCTCCTGTTTGACGTCGTCACATACGTAGAAAGTTAATTAAGTAAAAACCTTGTTAACTTGTGCCTTACAGTTCAAGCGCTGCTACATGGCGTATACGCAACATTCTGACAGCTTGTTACGCTTTTTGCTTTAATTATAACGCTCGAGCGTGGCTTTGGTTTGCGGTTTTCGCCGCATTGCAAGTGCTAACCCCAGTGCTCCGACTTGTTATTGGCCCCGTCAATGGTTTATTGCGTGGGCTGTGCATGTTGACAATATGTGAGCGAGAAATACTGCTATAATTTTATCGATTGCTTTCCTTACTCCACGCGTTTTTATTGCACATTCCATTTCTGAGCCTCTATGACTCTACTACGGTTATTTGCCATACGGCAAGGCGCAGGCTTTTTCCAATTAGCTCAGTTGCCTGGCCGCAAACTGACTTTGGCCGAACCACGCCCAACCGCCAGCTGCCTGTCTAGGTTATTGCTCCTGTTATTAAAACAGTCAAAATAAATTTTGTTCCCCGTTTTTTCACATTTTTGAGCACCGCAACTTTTGGCTAGTGACGCGCTACAACAAACAACAAACACAAATTGCATGCAACAACAAGAAGAAGAAACTTAAATATAATTTTAGCATATTTTAATTTAGTATTTTTAAGCTTTTGATTAATATTTTTATGCGTTTTTGTTTTTCTATTTTATTTTTTTCGTTGGTTTCGATTCTTGTTTAAATTGTTGTTGCATGCAATATGTGAATAACAAATTGTTTGAAACTTGCACCACAAAATGTAGTTGCAACAATCCAAACACAACATCGCAACAACCACCACCACCACCACAACAACCACCACCACCAACAACACCAACATCATCACCACCAACAACACCAACAACTTGTTGCCCCAGCTCAAACGCACAATCTTGTTCCATTTAAAGAGCCTCCACTATTGGGACCAGGCACCGCCTTCCCACCATTCGGGGCACCCGAATACCATCCCACCCAGCCGGACAACTGGAAGGGCGCCGCCATCCATCCAACTGGCCTCATGAAGGAGCCCACCGGTGTCGTCGCCGGACGCAATGCGCCAGTCGCCTTCGCCCAGCAGGGGCAGGCACAGGTGAGTATCGAAATGAACCCCAACTAGGTTTCTCCTTTGGCTTGGCTTGGCTTGGCTTGCATTTCTTTTCATAAATATAATTTTAATTTTAATGTACAATTTGTGCGCACATTGCAATCCTCGCTAGAGCCAGAGCCAGAGCCAAAGCCAGAGCGAAAGCCAAAGCCACAGCCCACAAATCCCCTCCAGCTACTCCTGCGCTGCTGTGTAGCTGCTGCAGCATCTGTTGGACAGCATTTTAATTAATTTGTTGCGTTCTCTTACTTTTTTGCATCCTCAGGGCGCTGTCATGATGGTCTATGGCATGGACCATGACACTTCCAACACAGATAAGCTCTTCAATTTGGTCTGTCTCTATGGCAATGTTGCCCGGGTAAGTTCCTCATCCAATTAATTTGTTAAACATTAAATGCAATATTTTGGCATTTAAGATCTTATGGATAAGCTCAGTCGATATATTAATTATTAACTGGATGTCGAAATCAATTTACATTATGAAAAGGCAAATGGGAATTTTAGTTAGATGGAAGCATTTTAGATTAGTTATTCTCTTCCTTTATGGTTATATATAAGAGTGCGTGAATAGGTTCTTTCTATTTAAAAAAATAATTCAAGATATCATAAAACTTCGCGCTAAAAAGTCACTAAAGAACTTTGTGAAATTGTGACTTGGCAACTGTATTAAAAGTTTTTATTTAGTTTTTACCTAACTTAAATCTCTTCAATTGCTACTTAAAGACGGCAGCTGCTTCCTGCTGTCGTGTTCGGCGTTGACACTGGACGGGGCAGCTCCTAAACTTGCACTTAGCAAGATGACACGAAAAAAGCGAGACGCCGTTAAAAAAAGGTGTTGCTAGCAGCCACAAAACCCGCAAGATATTTGAGTGTATACACACATACGTGTGTGTGTGTATTTGCTCCATTTGTAAATGCGCAAATAAAACGAAAGGCAATAAAATTGAAGGCAAAGGCCAGGACACAGAAGCCAAAAGCCCCTTTAGGCACATACAAACAAACGTGGGACAGTTGGTCCACAACCAAAACACATTTAGATAAAGCGTTTTAGATTAAAGCCCAGACACATGTGTGGAAAAAAGGGGGTGGGGAGAGGGAATAGGGGAGAGTAGAAGGCGTACGCGTAGGTCCTCGGGCAGCAATCAATGCACCATCATCTTTCCTTCGCCACACTACCAAATAAAAAAGAGAAGATGCGAAAGGAATTGATTCCAATTCAGAAGTACCACAAAAGGCACTTCGAGCAACAATTCTCGCTCGAAAAGTAAATCAAAATATGCCCCAAAAAAACATCCATTAGGAGAAAGCAAAGACTCCACCTTCGGCAGAGTGACAATTGAAGTGGACGACGCGCTTGGGGAGCATTTAGCGCACAACTATCACGAATCATTCCGTGGCCCCTGAACTGCCATTCACAATTGCGATCAAAAGGAAAACTTAAAAAAGCGAAAGCTACATCAAAGTCGCAGTGTTAATAAAGCGAATGCAAGAAAGGGAAGAAGTTTCCCGGCAACAGCTGAGGATTCGCTTTCACTTTATTGAGTGGCGCGCTCTGTGCGTCCTTTGATAATTGCACCCCAACAAGGACAATAAAACAACAAAAATAACAAAGTTGCGCTCGCTTTTGTCTACTTTAATGCTTGCAGCAAAGCGCGAATCCCGCGAGTTTTTTTAACGGGTAACTGACGACAATGGAAATAGAACTCGAGGGAGTCGAAAAGAAAAAAGCGTTTGAATTAATGTCTCGAGCAGTAGAAAATGGGACTGGGAATAGCCATAGGTGAAAGGTCACGAGTGTGTGATACTAAAAGTTCAAGAGGGCAAGTAGATAGAAGACTTAACAAAAGATTATTGATATGGCAGCTACAAATTTTTTGAGCTATATACCATCTGGCAACGCCTTTAGATAATTTGTGGAGACTCTTCATATAATGAAATGTAACAATCTTGTAGATCTCCATTTAATGTTGCTTAATATATTATTATATATTAAACTATATTTTTGATTATGTATACAGCTTATCTTGGGCAACATATGGCAACACTTTATTATCGAAAAGATGGCAACGCTTTTTGCTTTTATCTTAGTTTCCACTTCATAAATCGCAGCATTTGCCATCAGCCAATTTTTCAACAATTGCACTCCATTAGCCAATTATTTAACAACCTTCAAGCACACACACACACTCGTGCCACGCCTTGGGTACTTGCTCACGCCCTTCTACAATTAAATGCAATTTGCGCGCAAAACAAAAATAGTAAAACTAAAAGCAAACTGACAGGCGCCTAGCCTTGGTCCGTTGGTCAACAACGAAAGCAGGAAAAGGGAATCAGGGCAAAATAGTTGAATAATCGGGTTTAGCAGCTAGCAGCAGGACGATAATGCCAAGGCAAAGGCAATTTAGTTGTTGCTATTGTTGCTGTTGGTGAGATTTATTACGAACCTCCTGTCCGAGACGGAAACTACTCATTAGCCATTAAAAATGATTATGCGCAAACATTATTCACTGCGACCGAGAACTCCTAAGCCACAAAGCAGCCTGCTTACACCCACTGTCAGAAGGCAATCTCCTAACGCGCTCTCGCTAAAGAAGCCATACACCACACCACGTGGGCACTAAGGCAACCTCATTATAAACCAACATATGTGTGCGCTCTTCTCCTTTCACCTCTCTCTCTCTCTGTCAATGTGTGTGCGCTCGCATCAGTTTATGTCCGACATGTTTGAATTGCCAATGAGAAATTGATGGGCACTCAATCAAAGTGCTGCCTGAACTTGAGGCTGCTGCTGCTGCTGCTGCTGTTGGTGTTAATGTGTCTCCCTAAGGGGCAGGCGTGTGGCTGCTGCTTGCCACCCAACAGAGCGGATCTCATTTTAAAGGCAACATGTGCTGTAGATTAGCGATAAAAATACGTCTGTGTGCTTTGCATAAGGAATAATGAATGCTCTCTACCAATACTCAAAATCAATACTGAGAAATCAACGCTTCTGATGAAGGTGCCTACTTAGAGATGGATGCATTCCAGGATCATTCTAGTGAATCAAATCTCAGATTTATCACAATAAGATCTTCTCGCATCATTTCCAATAATTTATCAATCCATATTGAGGTCTACTTCATAATAGAATTCAAGTTAGTTCTTAAACCTGCGAGTTCACCTCGCACAATTTCATTGCCCTTAATAATCCCAGAAACGAAATCAATTTTCTAACTAGGACAGAGAAATCACGCACTTGCCATAAGTCAAGCCTGATAGAATTTGGCATTAGCTTAGCCCAGCCTAACGGAAAAGTAGCTGAGATTCGTTTATCCCGTTTTGGCTTAAGGGCAATCAACCAACAGATGAGCTAGCACAAGCCTATACCCTGCATATTCTTGCACCTGACTCCGAGTCTCAGCCAATTTACTGACTTTGACTAACTGCCTGCCAGGCTGGCTGAGTTTTGTAATTTTCAAGGCATACTTCAAAGCGAATATCCAACTACATTTTGCTGATGTCTGCGATGTGTGTTGCATATTTTATGAACAAGTTTTTCCAGCCAAGTTGTTTAAAAGGGGAAAAAAAAACGATTTAAGAAACGAGCTCAGCGCCGCCTGGCAGTCGATTTAATTATATTTTTCGTAGGGGCTGTGATGAAGTCATCGTCCAAATTGATTTTCAGGTTAAATGGCTTGACAAATACGAGGCGAGAGGCCAAAAGCTCTGTTGCACACGTCCAAATTGGTAATGTCTTTAAAAGCAGCAGCAGCTACAACACAACGACCTGCTACAACAATCACACGCACTCAATTAAATGCGCATTAAAAAAGCATTTGGCTCGCTTTTGGGCTGGGAGTCGCTGGGGTTGCCCGTTGGGAATTGGAGTATATATGCCCATTGGAAAATAAACCTGGACGCAAGCATTCATGCTGCAGCCAATATTCTTTCTATTGTCATTGTTGCTGCTGCTGCTGCTGTTGTTGTTGTTGTGGTTGTTGTTGCCGCGTGAGCAATTAAATCAAATGGCAGCAGACGCCACGCCACGCCACATTGAGCAGCCTAACAAAGAGCAGCCAACTAGGGTAGCATGGGGTATGCCGAGTAAGGACAGCTATAATACCGTTAAGCATATGTTATATACGCTTAAAATACAAGGTATTTGGCCGCGCATCACTTGTCTCGCTTGTGTCTAGGCATTGTTTTTAATTAACGCAGCATACGCATGAAAGTATCTGATAGCAAATTGTTGTTGGCTGCCATTTATGGATGCGGAGAGGAAACGGTGGCTAGCTGCTAGGCAGTTAGCCGAGGGTGAAAGGGCAAAGAGCGAGAGGGAAACAGCACAGCTCATTAGGCACGCACCAAATGTTTGTCGCTCGCTCGCCCACTCGCTGGCCAGTGAGCCATGAGCAGCGAACGCTCTTTGATTTGTGAATGTCCTGGCGCCTGTTTTGCGTGTTCTCGTCCATAATGCCCTGACCAAGCGCGCTCTCGCCCTCTGCCCGAAAATGCCTTTTGTTTTAGGCTGTTTGTCTGCGCCTGTTTCTGGGAATTGGCAGCGCCTATCTGCACGCTTTCTGCCTCACTGATTTATGGTTTATATTTATTTATATATTTTTGGGGCTTTATTTTTATATGATTTCTAGCCAAGCGTGGGCCTACCTTTCGATAAGCCTCATTTAGTTTTCATACACTCTCACTCTACGCCCCTCCCACACTCTCTCTCTCCTGTTACGCTCTGTCTCTTGTCATGTTTTATTCGCAATTCGGATTCCTGTTTCACTCAAGCGTATATGCCTTTCGATATTTTTATGGGCATGGCATAAGCTACAGCTGCTGCTGCTCCGTGTCTGTACTCGTTTGATAGCAACCTTTCTTTGTTTTTATTTTGCAACTATAATCTGCTTGGTTTTTGGGAAGCAATTTAAATTATTCACTAGTTAATTATACACATTTGTTTTGGTTTTTATTTGGGTTTAGGTTTAGGTTGCAAATTAAACAATGCATATTTTATGTGGGCAAATCTCTGCTAAAGGTAAAGAGAAATATTTATAATATTTATATTTTAAATTATAAGAGATATATTTATATATATATAATTTAATATCAAAGAAATATAGCAGCATTTTTGTAAGATATAAACAAAGTTTTAAAGATGAAAAATAAATATCTAAAATTTAAAATATAGAAACTGTTATAAAATATAAACAAAATTTTAAAGATAAAAATAAATAGAAAATTTAATTTTAATATTTCGCATTATTGCCTTTATGATCTGCACTCTTCATTATATTTTTCTTTAGCTGAGCTACTTCTCAGTTAAATAAAAATGTCTTGTCGAGAAAATATTGCGGCACTTGACTTGATTGCCGTAGTTTTTCTTGGCAATTGCTGCTGTTAACTGGGGAGTTGCTGCTGCTGCTACTGTTGCGGCAGCAACAAAATACCAAACCAACAGCAAACAAATCAATTTGCCTGTCACTTTCAAGTGGAAAACGGGCCCAAGACCCCGACACAGGCTGCAATTATGTGGCTTAAATGCCCGCAGTTATAACTCAGTTTTGACCTAAGTGAAGCATTTTCTTATTTTACTGCAGCTAAATAAATCAAAACCCGCTCGCAAATTAACAGCAGCCATTCAACATGACAATTAAAGCACTGCACAACTTGGCTTAAATGCATTTAGCAAAAACAAAAACGAACCAAAAATTGAGCGATGCCAATTTTGGTGCAGGTGCAAAAACACGTTTTCACTTAACGAGTTCAATGCCTCGAAACAGCAACAGCAACAGCAGCAACTGCAACTGCGAACAGCCAAACGATCAGCGAACCAAAACTGCAAACATTTTCCATAGATTTTTCACTTTCACTCGCATTTGGCTATTATGGCTAATTAAGTTAACGAGGCTTAACAGCCGAAAGGCTTGGCTCGTTGGCAGTTGATAGCGGCCAGTTGTGCTAGCCACAAATAGTTGAGGGCTTATACATATTTATGTTAACAATTAGTTTGGAAAGCGCGCGATGAAATCCAGCCATAAACAACATTTGCGGAAGCCACATGGATCTCTGAAGCCTAAAACCGCGCAATTTAATGCTCTATAAATGTTTTCAACTGAGACCACAAATTGTTAGCATATCCAAGTTGGAAAAGCAAGATTTTCCTAAAGGGGAATTCTACAATGAAAACGAAATATTGTTACCTAAACCCTACGTGCTTATGTCAGTCCTTAAATTTAGCCACACGCCTCAACGATTTCTAGAGCATTTCATCCCTTGATAATTTGTCACGTACAGAAGAGAATTGTAAAAATATATATAATATAGATATAATTGAACAATAGGGAACCATCCAAAGATCGCACAATGGACAGCAAATTAAGGGTGTCATTCAATTTGATAATTTGATTTTGAGCAACATTTTAAATTGAATTCAATAAAATCGTAGCTCTACACAGACACAGTAACAGCTTCTCGGCTAAGAGGATAGGGTTAAAACCAACACACACACACACACTGCAAGAGAAAATTCAATCAAATGGCAAACGACAGGTCAACACTCGTCTGTGACAGTCGATGAGTGTCTCCAGTGCATGAAATGGGTGGGGTTTTGCAGGTGTTCTGGCCATATGTGCTAGTGTTTGGAATTGAATATAAGTACACGTGAGTGTAGCTGCAACATAATTGCATTTATTTACATTTGCGACACAAATTGCGGTGACAGTTGCTGAGCTGAGAAGTGACTGCACATTATTGAAATAGTTGTGTGGCTTTAAGCATGGAACTGGTAGACGAAACTGACAAAAAATAAGCTCTCGTATTATGAGGCAAAAGTCCATGTAAATAAAATGCAGAAGGATTGAAAAGAAGAGCTTCTTTTAGTCAATATAGGAGAAAGATTCATGACAAGAGGGGAACCTAACAAGGGGGAACTATATAAGCTGACATAGTTTATAGCATACAGTATATAATATAATATATAGTATATAATATAATATATAATACAGTATATATAAGCTGACATAGTTTATAGCATACAGTAACATCTTTCAAATATACTCATATATATTTTCGCTTTGCAGATCAAGTTCTTGAAGACAAAGGAAGGCACCGCCATGGTACAAATGGGCGATTCGGTTGCCGTTGAACGTTGCGTGCAGCACTTGAATAACATTCCCGTTGGCACTGGCGGCAAAATACAGATTGCATTCTCAAAGCAGAACTTCCTATCGGAGGTGATCAATCCATTCTTGTTGCCGGATCATACACCCAGCTTCAAGGAGTACACCGGCTCCAAAAACAATCGTTTCCTATCACCGGCACAGGCCAGCAAGAATCGCATTCAACCACCGAGCAAAGTAAGTGAAAAGCAACTAACTCTTAAATAGCTATAATAATTCTTAATATAAATGCTTTCTTCATTTAGATCTTGCACTTCTTCAACACACCGCCCGGTCTCACCGAAGACCAGCTCATTGGCATATTCAACATTAAGGAGGTGCCAGCCACATCCGTGCGCCTCTTCCCCTTGAAGACAGAGCGCTCCTCCTCGGGCCTGATCGAGTTCCCCAACATTTCGCAGGCCGTGCTCGCCATCATGAAGTGCAACCATCTGCCTATTGAGGGTAAAGGTGAGATAGTGTTGTGTTTAAGTGTTTCTCGAAAAAAGAAAAAGAAAATGAAAGCAAGAAAAGTACAAATCGAAAAGTTGGCTATACAAAAATTTTATGCATATGGCCAGTAAAAATAATGAAAAAAAAATTTGAAAAAGCAAAAGTTACACAAAATTTTCGCAAAAAATATCCACATTTTCCCACACCAAAAAAACCCCAAAAAGCGGGCAATATGCAAAAGTTTGGACGCCATTCTCGGAATGGCCTCTTGACTTATGCTGCCGGCCCGCTGAACCATCACACCAAACCACAACCAAACCAAACCAAACACCACCCAGCACACGCCCCATCATTCTCACAACCACCCAACCACCCAACCAGCAATCCAGCAAACTTTTATTAGACTTCCTTCTTGTGCTTGCCTATGCACGGGGACACCGCTAGCATCAAAGTTTTCGCGTTGAAAATTTTAATTTGGTAATTAAGATAAACAATTTCGGTAGCCAGTTATTTCATAGAGCCCCCAATCTGTGACGACATAAGCTATTACAACATTTACCCCTGTGGCCAGCTCCATCCATAAACTCGTTTCTCCCATTAAACTTTTGCCATAAATACTTCCAGAGCACAAATAAGATTATTATGATGTTTACATTTGTTTTTGCTGCTCGCCTTTATTTACCTTGTCAACAAGGACTTACAAATTTGCAGTAAATGTTCGTGAAATAATCATTCCGATTGGTTGACCCCATTTTTGTTTGTATTTGAGAAAAGTATCTTACCTCAATGTTACATATTTTTCCCTAGAAATTCGATACCCAATTCCATTTCATTGCCAAAGCTCTTATGCCAGTTACGTGTTGTAGCGCTCTGTCTACTTCGTAGTGCCCAACTGCACAGTGAAGGGGATGTGCTTAGAACTATTTTCTTAGAAAATCGAACATTAATTACTTCTCCACAATCAGAACTATCCCGAATGTTATCCATATTCGGTTCAGAAATCTATCGATAAGAGCCCTATCGATGAAAATATTTTGTGATACGCACATCCTGCTAATAATCCTATTAAAAACCCCAACAACCTTTACCAATTCCTGTAAATACTTCTGGAAGTAGTGAAACGTAGTCGATAGCCCATACCTGAATATCAATGGCATCATGGCAGCTACTTGTGCTATTGACTCTCTGCTAATATTATCGACATTCAGCTCAATGGAGAATGCTAACCTATTTGCCTGCTGCGTGCTGTAGAAACAACACGTATTCGTATTCGCATTCGTATTCCCATTCGCATTTGATATGCAGTGCCCCGAAAAATTTGCATGCATTGGCCTGGCATTGGCATACCTTTTTACAGGTGCTGGCATTGCCGCCGAGTGGTGCAACGATGTGTGTGGTGCACAAGGGTATAGACTGCTATCATTGTTTACACCTAGCGTAAAAATCTTTTATGCAAATAGCAAAGCCTTGCGAGAAAGTTTTGAGAGACGGGGAAGGGGTGCAGCAGGCAATGCCAACTTGTGCGTGTGTATTGTATATATATTGTATATGCATATATATGTGTGCGTGCGTGCATATGTATTTTGTCAATATTTTGGTGGGTGTTTGCATATTTGATGTTGATGTATTTCTGCTGCTGCTGCATCGAGAGCCCGCTCGAGTGCATGGTAAATAGTAATTAAAAATGTAAGGAATGCAAATACTCACCCACCCACACGCACTTCGACACACCCACACACACACACGCTCGTATCGCCCGCAGACGCGTGCAAATAGCAAATGCTAAATGCAAACAGATGCCGTTGCATACTTTCAGGCTGCAGAAATTATGCATCTAGCAAAATATTTTTAACGCTTCTCTCTCACACGCTTATAGATCTGTGTGTGTGTGTGTGCTCTGCTCTGCTGATGGTTGGCAATTTTTACATTTGAATGATTTTGATTGCATTGGAGCCCAAAGTATTTTTATGACGGTGCCCGCATTTAATTGGCACATAAAACTCGCTTAGTCGGTTTACCAAGTACCTTAACGATCTATTGCGCTTGCCAAGTCCTTGGCTATACCCTTTAGACCTAGCAGAAAAGTATATCAGCTAGCCGAACTTTGGCATTTTCTACGAGTTCTCAAACTTACTGCATCTCCACAGGAGGGTATCAGGCTGCCTTTCTTTCTAGTTACAGGGTATTAGCTAGTCATGTGCTCTCTATAATAGCATCATAATGATTTTTAATTGCATGCAGCCTCATATAAATTCAGGGTCGATGGGCTTTGGGGCCATTAAGATGGTCAACTTTTCGCTGATTGCGCAACAAAGTGGAAATTAAATAGCCGTTTTCTATATGGCCAACCCCGCTGCCTGCTTCCCCATCTACTCCTCCCTTCATCCCATCCATCCCAATCCCATTTATCCTTCACGGAACTCTGCGAAAAGCAAATAACTTGATTCAGATATACAACACTTATACACATTACTACAACAATACTATGAAAATACAATTATTAGCAACGAAGGAAACCCCATTTATTCTATAACTATGCATTTCTTTTTACCCCGTTCTTTATTTTTTCGGTATATCCACCTACAAACCTGCGACACAAACAAACCAAAAAACCAAAAAAAATTCAACAAAATTTTAGGCACTAAATTCCCCTTCATCATGAAGCTGTGCTTCTCCTCGTCGAAGAGCATGAACGGGGCCTGGAACAATGCGGCCAACGAGGGCATGATCGAGAAGGAGAATGACGGCGATGTCAAGGTGGAGATTTACAATTGAGATTTGATTACCATTGTGTAAGCAGCCAACAACAACCAGCTAAACGACACAACAACTACAACTAAAACAGCAAACCAACACAAATAAACAGTTCAGGAGGCGTAGAATTTATTATGGAGCATATTGGAACGCGATGGGAAGAGAAGCAGCCCCATACATCGGCAACAACAACAACAATATGAATATTGAACACATAAATATATATAAAAATATCTTGATGGAACGAACAACTAAACTGAGAGTAGTCAAGAATAACAAATCTGATTACATACATATGCTTAAATTGTATAATTGACAAGCAAACTGACACTCATATACACACACAAATACACACGCAAACACACTAACTTTAAACTTAAACTAATACAAAAATATATTTATAAATATATTAATAAAGAAAACTTAACACAATTCGCAAACGCATGTAACTTTTCAACGCGCCATTTACTTGTATTTAAAAGGAATTAAACCCAAATCGAATCACAATTAAACATAATCCAACACATTCATCTACAAAATGGCGTCGTTCAAAAGCAACACACACATCTACACCTGCTCGCCCCCTTACACAGACACACTCCTCATACACACACACACTCACACACAAACATTTAAACTTAAGCACTATTTACATGCGTTTGCGTCCCCAAACAAGGAAATGTTATTAAAATTGTGAAAGAATAGCAAAAAAATAAAAATTAGGTTATAAATTGTTTAGTTGCATTCAAAAAAAATTTAAACTAAAACAAACACCAAAACATTGACATAGAAACAAACAACCACAACAAAAACAAGAACATCAACAAATGTTACGTTTTTTCTTGCTTTGAGTTTGTAAAGTTTCTCGTGTGTGTCGCACTTGATGAAATTCTAGAAAAACATTAACAACAACAAGAACACCAAGAACATCAACCATAACAAACAACAAATTGTAAACAATGTAATATGCAATTATAATATATTATAATAAAAACATATATTAAACACACACAAAAACGCAAAGAAAAAATGAAAACAACAAAAATCAACCGACTTTTTCAACTACATTATATATATATATGTATATATATATATATAAATATATGTATATATAAATATATATGTATATTATATGTGTATATATATAACATAAATTATTTTAGTTAATTATATATCATTTATTTAGATTATATATGGGATAAAAACAAATGCAACAACAAATTTCTTTGGACAATATTTCGACAAGTATTTCACGTGTGAGACAAAAATCTGATGCTAAAAACAAAATATTAAATCAAAAATATTAAGAGAAAAACAAATTAAACTAAAATGTTGCGAGAGCGCAAAACGTGTAAAATTAAACCAAAAATTTAGCAATTTTAAATCAAATTTATTAACTTTATTTCTAAAACAAGAAAGAAGAGGAAAAAAACTTGCACAAGCCAATGTTTTTTTGTTTTTAAATTATGATTTTTCTTTTAAATATTTATATATATGAAAATGAAAACGACAAAAAGACAAGAAAACATTAACATAATTTATGTGCTTAATTTACAAGAAAGTTTAAAACAAAAGGCATAAATTTATATATGTATGAGCTGTATATGTATTTAAATTAATATTAATTCTAATTTTACACTAAATGTAAAAAGCGACAACTAAAAAAATAAAATTAAGTGCAGAGCGAAATTGAGACAGGCATTAAAAATAAATTAAAACCATACATAAAAACTAAAAAATAAATTTAAAAAATATTAACAAAATAAATGCATATTTTTGAGGCGTTTTAAGACAAGAGAGCCAAACATTTCACAACTCCAAGTAATTTTTGGCGTGACGCATTAAAAAAATATAAAAACTTTAAAATTTATATAAAAAGAGAAAATATCAGCAATAAAAGCAACAACAACAACCATATCAAAGGCGTATGTTAGATTAAAGATTAACAAAATGAAAAGGGAAAACAATAATAAACATTAAAAGAATAATTAATTTCATTTCTTTTAAAGCAACTGCAGCTAGTTATAAAAAGAAAAAACATTTAAAATAATTTTCTCTTATTTTTAGACAGTCTGTACATTAAACAGGGCAAAGTTCTATGTTCTAAAATGCAAATCAACGAATACTATATGCTATATAGAGCCGTTAAACGAATTTTTCATACAAACCAAACAAACACAGACACTTAGTACACACACCTACAACACACACACATACACATACACATATATTTCTCATACTTTAATTTTATATTCTTTTTAAACTAATGTGCAATTATTGCTTTAACAAAAAACACTTTCATTTCTAATTAATTTATTTGCAATTTTTGTGCTCATTTGATTCGTTTAGTTTTCATCTAATTTCTATTTTTTAAACGCGTCTTAGTTCTTATGTAAATTGTTGTAAATCGTATAAATTGTAAAATATTTTTCTATAATTAAGTATAATTGTACTTAATTTAATGATTTATGGACAAGAGCATAAAAATGAAGAAATGAAGCGAAAATCTCGTTAATTAAATCAAACAATTTATTTTCTTAAGAACTTAAAGCAACAACGATCTTGAAGCTCCTAATTAGTGCATAAACAAATAAAAATAATATACAACTAAAATAAAACTCTAAATGTATAACAAACTAAATCGATAACAGTAACAATTACAACTTGGTAGCTATATGATTTATATATAATATGAAAAACAATCAAACCATTCAATATGGAATTTTCAATGTTAATTCAACAAATGCGTAATTTAATTTTTTTATTTCTTATGAGTTAAAGCAAACAAGCTCTGAATATATATATTTTTAAATATATATAATACATATATATATGTATGTGTATGTTTATGTTTAATTTGTTTTATTTAATATTTAAATTTTGTTGTTATTTTTTAACGCGTTTATTGTGTGCCCAAAGTTTGTAATACGCGCGCTCGATTTTTTTGATATAAATATATATATGTATATGTAAAATTATTTAGCAATTGTATTTCTTTGGTTCATCTCATCTATCTATCTATATATGACAAGACATGGAAAATAGTTTTTATATATTACGATAAATATGTGTTTTTACAGGAATTGAAACGTGACAAATAATTTGCTATAGAAAACTCGCAACAAGCCACATCCTAGCAACGCGCAAAGCCTTACGCCCAACGCCCGGTTCAGTCTCTTTTTTTATTTTTATTAAAAAAAATAATAACCAATAATAACTAACTCGATACCAAAAAAAAAAAAAAAGATATGCCAAATTGTTAAAGCGTGTAATTCCTGAATTTTTAACATATCGAAATTTATAAGGCCGATTCAAACGATTTTACAATTTAGGCATTACAAATGTTGATTGAAATGAGAGCAAAACCCCGAGAATACTTTCACTGAACAAAACTGCTAACAGAACATAATCCCCATTTGTTAAAAACAAAATGAAATCTTGAAAAAAAAATTATATATAAATATATATATATATATATAATAGAAGAGAGAAACGCCCAGCAAAAATTGTATGTGTAGACCTAAGCGATGTTGAGTTAAGATAAGTGTGGTGGTTCATTGGAAAAGAAACGAAACCTAGCCAAATTGTTTTTATTTGATTTGTGTTCAGCAATTCGAGCAATTAGCCAAAAGAAATTTGAGAACTTTAGTCGCAATTTGTCACATTTTGTTTGAAACACGTTGGAACTAGCTAAATTTCGCTAAGAGCAAAAATTGATTATTGATTATTAATTATTGTAAGGTTGTTAAAAGCAAACAAAAGAACACTCCTCAGTTCGACACAATTTTGCATATGATTTGAATTATTTTCGATTTCGTAGCAAATAATTTGCAAATCTTTTTATTGCTCCCTATTTTCTCTGATTTGTATTGCTGCGTAGTTTTCAACTCTAAATAAAAAATATGCGCATGGGCAGGCACAAGGTAGGTGCTGTTTATAAAATAACTCGAATTCGATTTCTTTACCTCCCCGTCCCGTCGTCCCCTAATTAGAAAACCCCTGCTCGAAACGGTTTTACTTAGTTCTTGTAATTCGCAAACAACACAATTACACAACAGCAAAATATGGACCAGTTTATTCAGCAATGAATTGACAACCACCAAGATTAAAAACAAAACAAAAATATAAAATAACAATTTATACATTAATTGATGAAACCGTCCAAATATGATGAAACAGCAACAACAAACACCCAAGACACCGAAGACACGAGTTGAAAACTGCTATCCCACAAATATCCAAACAATCTTGAATCGACTGCGTTACCTGAAAGTGATTTTCATACTAATTTGTTATCGTTATGTTAGAGAGGTAACCTTTAAGCCGGCTTCTGATCTCATTAAAACAAAATCGATATTTATCGATAAGAAATTAGCCGCGCATTTGCTAGGCAAAATGCCACGACAAAATGGGTATATATAGTTGAGTACTTAACACTTTTCTCATAGATTGTAATCGATAATTATCGATAGGCAACTTCACTTAAATATTCTTGTCAATAGGTTTCGATAACAAAAACAGCTCGCAAGAGAAATGGCATCAGTCGCTGCATTTTGTAAGCTCAACGAGTATGCCACAGAAGTAATCGAAATTTCGTTTCTGAAATCGTTTTCAGTCAAGCGCGCAGTCGATTTTTGAAATATTTCTATACCATGCTGCTTACACGAGTTACAACTACAAAGTTAAACAATGACAAAACATTTTATTTGCTAACCTAAAAAAACAAACAAAAACTTGCCAAAAAAACAATTTTTCTATGAACTTTTTACTTGCTAAACATTTTTCTATGATTTTGGTTTTTCCAGCAAAATGAAAGAAAAAGAAAACGAACAAATGAAAACAACACTGAAAACAAAACCAACAACTTTGTACACCGAAACGAATTCATAATAATCGTATGATGCATATGCATATTGAGATTAATCCAAAAAAAAAAAAAAAAAATAAAAAAGAACATAAAACGAAAATTGAAAAGCTACATATGAGAAATGCATAAAAGATACTACAACTATATTCTTATAGGCTTATAGTTTATACTTACATACACATACACTTACATACTTATATATATCTATATATATGTATACATTAAACAAATATTTACATATAAGCTATATACGATATAAACACGCATACAACACACACACACACACACACACACACATGCATATATAGGGTATATATGTACGTATACATATATAGAATTCATTGTATATATATATATGTCTATATATGCCTATACATATATACATATATATATATAGGTTTTAACAAGAAAAACAGCGCGTGTCAATTTTAAATGCAAGCAAAAATATTATAAAATTAATAAAAATCAAGGCGAAAATTTAGTCGCTTTGGCCTGTTGAGGAAAACATAAACAAACGTTTACATAATTACACCACAAATTACACAAACTACACAGACAGATAAAGACATACAGACAGACTCTCGACACAGACGAAGACGAAAGTTTTAAAACTAAAAAATGAAAAACAAGGACAACTGCATAGTGTAGTCGTACGCGTAATTACTGGTGATAATTTTGCAAAAATCTTAAAACATAATAAAAATGAATAAACACAAAAAATGAAAACATAATATACTCGTACATAAACTTACACAACGTACTGTAATTGCTACGTTTACTTAGCAGCTATCGATTCCCACTTGCCCCCACTCGCCCCATAGATGTCTATACTAAATATATACAAGCTACACACTCACACACACATACATAATATGTATAATATATATTCCGTAACATTCCCTAATTTGTCTCAATGAAAATTTTGCCAAATATTCGTAAATGAGGCATATTTTATTTCAGTGTATTAGCGAATTAGGCAAACAGTATTGAGCCTTTGTCGTAACTGCAATATATGGCACATAAAGCGACCCAGCACACATACACACACATACACGCATACACAAACCCACACAGAGGCACGCATACTTCTAACACATCTGGGCTCCTCTCATTTGGGAGCTGCTTGCGATTTAAGGCATATACTTCAAATAATTTATTGTTTAATTTTAATCGCTGGTAATTTCTCTACATGGGTCTATATATATGTGTGTATGTGAATGTGTGTGTGAAACGGTAATAATTGCAAACATTTCAGACTGCTATTGACTGCTAAGCGGGAGCCCGAGCGTGTCTCTCTGTGTTGATCGATTATACGTCGGATCAAACTTGTTTAGACTTCACATGAAGCTATCATTCAATATCGATATCATTCTGATAATCGAGCTTGTATAGAAGTTTAAATGTTCTCAATGTTATCGATAACATGTAGCTGCGCTGCAGAATTTAAATTCATACCAACTTCTCGATAACAAATACTTAACAATATATCTATCATTAAATTAAAGAGTATGAGAACTCCCAGCAGCAGCAGGCAGACAAGACTCCTAGATTTATGTGACAGGACATCGACCGGTTGTAAACTAACACTTACAGACACACACCCATACACATACACAGAACATACACTTTAGATATAGAGCAGAATTAGAATGAGGAGTCGCTAAGTAGAGTTGTTTAATTTGGCGTGTGCAATATATATAATTTGACTTGTGTTTAGTTAACACAAATTAAAAATAAAAAATAAATAATACAAAATAGAATTGTTAATATGCAATTTAGTTGAATTTGCGTTGAACGTTTTAGTTTAGTTAATGCATAAATTTAATTTTAGACTCGATTGTATATGGCGGAAATAGTTCTTATAATTTCGCACACACGAACTCACACATACACACACATAGCCACTTGTTAAACTAATCCACCGAATAAAAACAATCTCATTAAACTAAATTTAATTAAATTAAATTTTAAAAACAAACGAAACAACAACAAACTATTTCCGCTTGCTTACGTAATTTGTTTTGTTTTTGAGTAGGACTAATATTTATGCCGCGACTGTCAGACACGCTGAATGAAGTGTAGCATACCTTTGCGGGCGCATTCAAATATATTTATAAACAACTGCAACAACATAGCAACAAATTTAAATTGAATTTTCTAAGTGTTTAGTCGAAAAACGTAATTTATTTAGAACAAATAAAAAACAAAAAATCAAAAAAAAAACAACAAGAAAAATATACATCACACATAATACTTACACACTCGAAACATTTTCATACATTTATACATACATATACACACATAAGCATATATATATGAATTACATGATATACTTAATACACACACATACATAAATACAAATACAAATACATAAACATATACACATACAGTCATACATATTAACAAAAGAAAAGAAAAGCAAAGAAGAAAGCCTCCAGAAAGAACCGCAAAATCCGTACTAACCAAGAACTTTTAATAGCAACTTTTCAAATTTTCCAAAAAACACGTTTTTGCATCTCGTATACAAGACACACACACACCTTCATACACATACTAACACATACATAGAAAGCATTCATCCAGAGCTAAAAAGTAAAGACAGAAATTATATAACAGCACAGCATATTTGTTTACACATACACACATACATACATACACACACACACACACACACACACACACACACACACACACACACACACACACACACACACACACACACACACACACACACACACACACACACACACACACACACACACACACACACACACTTACATACAGTCACACAGTATGACAAATTATAAACAATTATTAAAAACAAAACAAAAAACTACTATTTATTAAATGTTGTTAGCATTTCGAGAAAAAAAAAACATAAACATAAAAAACGCTGTAGTGCAAATGCAAAATACAAAACAAAAAAACTTAAAAAAAAAAACGAAAAAAATTGTAAGCAAAAACATTAAAAAACTTACTTAAATTTAAGCGCAAATACAGTCAAAAAAGAAACAAAAACAAAAGAGAAATTCGATGCGAACGAAAAATCTCTCATAGAAATACAACCACAACAACAATACAACAAATACAAAAACAATACATAATACAATTCTTTGATCTTGAGTGAAACAAATAAATGAAATACTTAAACTTATACACAAAAAAGAAAAAAAAAACTCAAAAAACTTTGTTTTATTTCCCCAGAAATAAAAATCCAAAAATCTTATTTTCACAAGAAAACTCACCTATACTTTTATCATATTTACAGTTAACAAAACGCAGTACAACAACAACACAACAATAACAACAACAACAACAACAAAGTACAGTTAGTGGCCGCATAACAACAACAACAACAACAACAACAAGCACCACAGTCAATCACCAAAAAGTCCTAAAAAACAAAATCTTCAACAACAAAATACAACAATAACAACTACAGCTACAACAACAACCACCTTCATTACAAGAACTAGTTCCAAGTACAACCACCGAAGTATTTCTAGTCTAAAAATTTGAATTTTTGTAGTACCAAAAAACAATAACAACAACAAGATCTGCATGAGTTGCACTTAGAGATTTATTTGGTTGCATGTGAGAGCTTACAAAAGATGCTAATCTTATCTAAATCAGGACTGTAATGCACAAGTTTTTGAATTATTCAGTTCAGCTCATTTTCTAGTGGTTCAGAGCGTTCACAATGAGAGAAGCTTAGCAATGATGTCCATTAGAAAAGTTCTCAGTTTTGGCTTTGGTACTCGTTATCCACATTTCAAAACACAGCTGCTTAAATTGATAACAACTTCCAAGAACTGTCTAAATCTTTATATAAAAATTACAGCAGTTGCAGTCCATTCGATGAAAATAAGCTGCTTTGATGTAGATGTTCTACGCATTTACTAAAAAATGTTCGATATATCTCATCAGGCTCTCAAAACTCGAAGCAGATGCACCTGGACTGCAAGCTGAAAATAAATCAAGTATATGCTGAACAAACGTGACTTTGGCTGAAGGTGAATGCAAATTCAATTGTGAACACAGCTAATATCAAGCAGAAAACAATTGTCTGCAGTGCTGCAAATTCTCTAATCCCAACAGTCAATTCAACAAGTCTATTGGAAAAAGTTTTTAGAAAACTTCAAGATTTTCAGAAAAGAAATGGAACTGAGTTAGCTAAAGTAAAGTTAATTGTCTATTTAAATTTTTTCAATATTCATTTATTTTTTTCAATATTTTTTACTAATATAATAAAAATTAAAAATAATATTTGAATAATTTTTTGTTGTTATTTAAAAGAAATGATTTCAAGAGCCTTAAATAAAATTAATTATTCAAGCAGCAAATCAATCTTTTTCTTTCTCCTAAATCAAGATTTTAGTAACATTAATAGTTTTAAGTCAAGTTCATAATTTGAAATCAATTTTATTTCTGCCTGCTGCATGCGGTAAGTGATAGCTACCATTACAATTGACCACAGAGCTCCCTTTGAAACCCTAGAAACAGATATTAAAAAGCCTCATTTAAATCTGAATGCAAGAGCTTCTTTCGGTCCTTTGGTTCTTAAACCCTTTTGCCGTATAGCCAAATAAAGCCATATGAGGTTTCGATAATGATCAATGAAGCGCACTCAATTGTTAAATTA
Organism: Drosophila hydei; assembly: GCF_003285905.1. Lineage (NCBI taxonomy): Eukaryota > Metazoa > Arthropoda > Insecta > Diptera > Drosophilidae > Drosophila > Drosophila hydei. The sequence goes on from NW_022045656.1 coordinate 5,658,482, forward strand.
AATTGTTTGCATTTATAATCGAATTTATTGTTGGGCTAAACAAAAAAAAATCGAAAATAAACCCACATGAAATTGAATTCGAAAGCCTCAACAATTTCATTTAGTGCAGGCAACTCATAGCCAAATAAACAATAATAAAATGCGTGTGACAAACTGAAATGCAATAATGTGGAAAATTAAGTTGTATCAGTGCAAGGCAACGACTGAAAGATACCCAGTAAAAAGTATTTAAAAAAGGCTTAGTTTTCATTGAACTTTGAACATTACGTGGAGACAAAATCGGAATCATAAATCAGCTTGAGAGTCTACAGTTTGTCGTGAAATTTAATTCCAAAAGAGGATGAACAAATAACTAAGAGACTTTCTAAAGACTATCTAAAGAGTTTGACTAAGACTTTAAAGTTTTCAATTAAAAATTTTCATGCTTTTATACTAATTTATTCAGTCCAAAACTTATAGAACAAATTCAGTTGACTCTAGCCAAAAAATAAATATGTTTCTTCCTCTTTCTAGCTGTACTCTTAAGCTATCACAGTCTACCTTCAACATAACCTACCTTTAACCTAACACTAGACAGGGTATCTAAAAAATTCAAGCGATGCATATATTTTCGTTCAAATGCATCTGAAAAATGTTTTAGGTTAAAAGCGCGCCGCTGGTCATTTGGCCAAAAACAAATTAAGCGGTTCATGTGCAACATTTTGTGGCACAGCTGTATATATTTGTTGGGGGCGGCCAGGCAGCCGGCAAAAAGAAAGTTTATAAACATTTGGCAACGTTCCAGTGAGCATTGCTTTAAGCCAACTCGTTCGCTTTGATTTCGCCAACTTAACAAGTTTTAACTTTTGCCCCAAAAACTTCGAGTTGAATTTCTTACGCTTGAATAATTTTTTGTGAGAAATTTCGTTTTATATTGTTTAATTAAGATGGGTCTAAGCCTAGTGGGACACCAACGAAACACAGCTGCTGAGCTGAGCCCAAAGAAAGGGTTCAATTTGTTCAATTTATCAACTGGCTGCGTGACATATGTCCGTCTGCCCGGCTGTCCAGCCGTCCAGCCCTTTAAAGGCAGCCTAAGCTCTTGTCTGGCTCAATAAATAATTTACTTAAGCTTAAGTTTTATGCAAAGCAGCAGCACAGGCAGCAGCAGCAGATATCTATTGCACTGCATTGGTAGCTTGTGTAATCCTTTGTCTATTATTTCATTTGTCTAAACCCGACTTACATAAATATTCCATTTAAAATGCATGCTAGTTGCCTAGCACTGGGCGTGGCTTGGGCTGTGGCTAAAGGTTTATCCGTGGTATTTGCCTGCCATTGTCATTCCGTTTGAGTCTCTCGGCTCTGGCTGCGATATTTATCTTGGCTCTATTTATTTAGTTTCCCATTTTATTTCGTTTCATCTGTTGCCACAACAATGGCTGCGGTTGTCTTATTTATTTTCTGGCTTGTTTTAGCTTTTTCTTAGCTCGCTTTGAATGGCAACTCGTGTTGACCATTGATTGATTGCAGTTGACCAAGCTAAAGCTGAGGCAATTCGATTCGGTTGTAAAACATATTTTTTTAAATAAATCCATTTTATTTGAATAGTTAACTTATAATTTATTTGATATCTTTTTCCTTTTTTTCTATCTCTGTCTTCGTTTATTCATTCATTATACATTAAACTCTCAAAATTCGGGGAAAAAAACTGAGCTTATTTACTACAAACCAAAACTAATACACGCAAAGACACAAATATATTTATGTATAGCTTGAACAACATTCTCTATTTCAGGTAAAAAACATTTGTTTATTTCAAAAAATCTTTTTTGTATTTCCGCTAACAATGTCAAGAAATTATTATTATCAACAAGTAAAGGGACCAAATTTTTGTTGCTTTTAAACAAAGTTTGAAGAATATTTTTAATAAATTTAATTTTTTCATTAAAAACAAGCTCCTTATTTAAGCTTCTCAGCAATTTCGTTGCTTAATAAATATTTATAAAATTAATAAAAAATAAAAATGATCATACAAAAACTGTAAATTTAACATATAGCCTTGATAAAAAGAAAAACTATTGCAGAATTTACTTTAAAAATATATGAAATATATATATCAGAATATAAAGTAAATATCTAATATCATAAAAAGCGTCAATTTGTAAATATTAAAAAAAGTATATATATATATATTTATATATATGTAAAAAAGTTAATGAATGTATTAAATTAATAGAAATTAAAATGAAAAAATTCCAATTATTTTCCTTAGCTTTTTTCGTATTTATTTTGTATTTTTATAAATGTGTTGCTATAAGAAAACATAAAAGGAACATAGCGTAAGCAAATTATTCAAAAAATAAAGTAAAAAAAAATGGGTACAATAATTTACATTAAAGAAAAAAGAAGAAAACAAGCACAAGGTCCAGTTAGGAAAATGAAAACAAGTTGCTCATAGATTCTAGTTTTCTTTCGCTTGATGGCATGAAAATTAGAAGAAAACCAAAAGAAAGATTATAGAAAATGATAGAAGTAACAATTAAGCATTAACAATAACAATAAACTACACCAATTAAATGTAAACGCACTTCAATTAAACCTAGCTTAGTGTCAATTGTCTCTCTCTCAATTATTTTTGGTCGTAGCTTAGATGGAAAACAACTGCACAATAATCGATTAAATTAAGCCAATACATACACACATATATACAGATATATACATAGATTAAATGCACTTAAAAGTTATTATTTGAAAAAAACTTCGGGTGTAATTAGAAAACTAATTTTGTGTATTTAAGAAAGAAGGAGTTCGATTGAATGCATTTCCCGATGCGTGCGAACCAAACGATCCTAATGTCAATTTCAAGTTAAACTTAACTGTAGTTGTGTAATTATATATATAGCATATATATATACACACCATATATATATATATATTATATATATATGTATACAGTTAATTACTTAAGCGAAAAAAACAACAAAAAATAAATAAGAAAAAAAAACAATTAAATTCGATGTGAAAACGAGTTACTTTAGCCACAAAGCAAACATATTTTATGTAGTAGTTGCAAACACACAAAATGGAAAGAAAACACAAACTACTTTGTCGTAATACACACACACCTACACACACACACACGCACAACACACTTCCGCTTCCAAACTCAATTTGTATTGTGTATAAAGAGAAAAAGAAGTCGAACAAAGCAATTCGAAAAAGCGTGATGTATTTCTTTTCTTTTGGGTTCTTATGTTGTTTTGGTCAACAAATCAAATGTGATTTTGCTATATACATATATATAAAAAAAAACAAGTATTAAAAGATTTATATATACAATACATATGCACTTAACTATGTACAATTTATGGCTCTAGTTTGTGTATGAATGAAATTATTGTAGCATACTTTTAGGCAAAGACTAAGGCCAAGGCCAAGGCTTAGCAAATTTTCACACTGAATAAGAGATCTATATACATATATATATATATATGAATGCAGATATGCAAAAGTGAAATTCTGACTTGATTTTTCGGATCAGTTCTTTAGCTCTATACACATATATGTTTAGCTCTATCATTTCCATTCACTTTTTTTCACTGACTAAATGTATAAATGGAGTCCAAATAAAAGCCACCGCCTCTTTATCTAAACAAAAACGAAAAGAAAACATAAACTTAGAAAAAATTGTGAACAAATTGTGTCTATGCTATATAACTGTAACTATAACAAGAAGAAGACGATGATGAAGAAGTAGAACATCTAACGTAAAGTCAGTTCTATAAACGTACGTATATAGCTACAGCTCGAGTAGTCGTGCTCGCTCTTGTAACTAAAAGATACTTATATACAGCATATATACAGCATATATATACATAACTATTAAATACTATAGAGATATACATATATATATATGTACTTATACAGGATAATCTTATATATATACACATATGCAAAAACTCCTTTTTGGACAAATTTTTCGATGTTGCTAACTACAGTGAACACACACAACAACAAAAGACAACTAAATAAAATTAAAAAAAAAAAAAAACAAAAAACAAAAAGAAAAACTTTGTAAGTAGACGATTTGTAACTGTTTGTGCTGCAACCTGGTCGAGTATAAAGAAAACGTGAAAAGTGAAAATCTCAACTTTAAGAGAACTTCAGAAAGCCCCCAATGCAAAAGTGTATAAAGCAATTGGCTAACAGCTGCTTCAATACTTATCAATAATTCAATAACTCAACTCGAACTCTGTTCGCTGATCCAGATCGGAATGAATGGGATTAACTCTGTGTACATTTCTGAACAAGTCTTGCATTTGATGCCTGCGAATCCATTTCGAGCACATTCAAGCATTCAAGCATTATCTATATAAATGTATCTATAACTTTGTATCTATCATGTTTTAGAACTACCCACCAGCTGCTCTTCCAACAAGATGCATTCAAATGATAACCTTTACCAAATCGATATACATATGCATATATATATACTGTATGCTGGATGTATATCCAGATCTTAAGACATGTTTGCCATCACCTACAAGAGATGCTCTTCTCAACGCTGACTGCAGAAATACCACCATGTTTAACTAAAAAATTAAAACTTAAACTAAAACTGAAAAAAAAAATAAAATCTTGAATATATATATATTTTAAAGCGTAACAACTGTCTCTGTAGGACTCCAAGGCGAGGCTCATGTATACAAAAAAATAATAAATAAAAACATCAAGTAAATACAATTTAATAGTATTAATTAAACTAATAATAATAATAATAATAATATACATACATCAAATATATTTTATTAGTAGCAAAATTTAACAGAACCGACTACATACAATACAAAACGCTAAAACCAGAAATAATAAAAATAAAAAACAAAAATAAAAATTAATAAATAAATGTTATTTAGCTGTTAAGTGTGTATTGAAAATCATAAAAATGGCAACTCAACCAACAAAAAGTTGTTAAGTTTTTCCGCTTTAAGTGTCAAATTAGCTAAATATTGTAATTATAAAAGTAAATACAAATAAATTAAAAACAAATACATATAATTGCTTGATAAAGACAACTCTATGACAACAAAGAAACAATTTTTAACTGTTAGCGCAAATTTTAATTGTAAAGAAAATAAAAATGAAAGAATATAACGAAAAACTATTTAGTTAAGCGCATTGCGACATTTGTTAACGAAATTATGAGATTTTATTTAATTTTAAAAGAAAAATTAAATGAAAAATAAATGCCAAACATTAAGCAAACTCAAGCAAGGTAAACATTTACTTTGAGGCCCAAAACAAATGTTGTCTAATCTTAATTGAAAAAAAACCAAGTAAAACAATTATAAAATATAAAAAACTATCAGACAACACTTAAGCAAACTCATAACAATAAACGTTAGAAGAAAAAAAACTGGAAAGCCAAGGAAATTCGCCCACAAAAAAGGAAAAGAAAAAGAAAAAGATAAATATAAAATTGTTCATACATAAAACACGTAATCGTATTCGTACTCGAAATATCATTTGTGCGATAAATAACCGAATATAAAATACAGCAAATACAATAACAAAAAACAATTAACAGAGTAATATGAGCGCATTGTAAACCGTGGCAAGGCGATAAAGAAAACTTTATGCAGACAACAACAGAAACCAACAACAACAACAACAACAAACATATTGTAAAAGCAAAACCGAAATGCGAATAAATAACAATTAAAATTAAATATTAAATTAAAAATGAAAAACTTTTTATTCACACTGGTTGCTGGGGCTTCAGCTTCGTTCTGCTTCACATTTGTTTGAATACCCCGTAGGCATGCTAATAGAAGGGTATGCATGCAGCATGCTGCACATGGCATCGCATGATATCTTTAAGCTTGCTGTGCATTGGATTTCAGTGCGCCCTAAGCTTGAGTCGACCTCCGCCCATCTATGTAGCTCCTAGGAGTCTTGGCGACTGCCTTAGAAACTGAAGTCTAGCCTGCTTAGCTCATGTTTGCATCCAAGAATCCATAGAATTTCCACTTTATTTAATTATTCAAGCACATTCTATGGGTTCTAAGACAAATATTTATATGAGCCACATACATTTTTAGATGATTTCACTGCTTTGTAGGCCTCAAGTATAGATCATCATATGACGTCTATAGGCTTTCATTGCATTCGTTGGAGTCTTTTCCCAGACATGTGGTTCCCTCCGTCTATACATGTTGTTTGGAGGAGTCTTAGAGACTGTGTTAGAGACTTGAGTCATGCCAGCTTAGCTCAAGTTTTTCCAGTTTATCTTAAGAGTTTCCTCAACGACAAAGATTTTTATGTACCACATACATTTTTAGCTGATTTCTTTGTTTGGTAAGCCTTAAGTACAGGGCATCTTCCAGTCCAGCTTGCTCTGTTTCCCGCTAAGCTAGCTCCAACAACAAATCGGAGCCATCCCCGTTCAGCAAATCGCGAATGTTTCAGGTTCAAGTTGTTTTTTGCTGTTGCGCAACGTGTGTTGGTGACAGCTACGCGCTGTGGCATGAATGGGGTTGCTCTCTCCCATTTCGTGTGGCATTGGCATTGTTATGAATGTTTTTAACTGCCTGAGTATATGTGCGAGAGTTGAACCACAAATTTGCCAGAAACACTTTTTGGTAACAAGAAATTACGGAAAACAACTTTATTCAACTTTGAATAATTCCTGAGATTTTAAATGGCATCTGTAAATTTTCGTTGCAAGATTGGCATTCTAAATTTTAATTGAAGTTCTAACTAGAATCAGCTTGAGAAACTATTTGACTGACGAGGGGATACTCTTCTGACTCATTTTTATAGATCAAAGCAATTGGGCTGCCTTCAAAAGTACTTCGACCCTCTCCAATTAGCAAAATTATGAAGGAAATCTATGAATTCAATGTAAATTGAAAAATCTTTATAGAAAAACAAAGTCTCTGTTTGTAAAGAAACTCCATTGGGAATTAAAAGTGCTCAATCAATATAATATTCTCAAATTATGTATTTGAAATTCCCTCCGCAGCTGCTGGCTGATTGTAGAATTGTCTTGTTACATTCAATTTTATTTGATAGCAAAATAGCAAACCCAATTAATATAAGTCAATGTCACAATGTGACACTTAACAAAAAATGAAAATGGCAATAAATGAAAATGGAAAATCTCTGAAAGCGCAATTGCGGCCGAAGTTGAAACAAGTTTATTAAATGAATAAATGTCTGCGTTGCTGGCATCGAAATGGAATAGCAGACAATTATGCACAGAAGAACTTCTAGTTGAAATCTTGAGTGCCAGACGGACGTGGAGTGTAGCGGGTCGAGGGGGCAAAGGTCAGCAGCAAATGACTTCATTAGTTTAATTGCAAACATTATTATAGGACGCCACGAAAAACTTGCACCCAAACGCGCGCAAGTTGAGAAAAAAATTGAAAAATGGACAAAAATAAAAGAAAACCACAAAAAAAGAGTCGAGTTGCAGTCATTTAGCGAGCGTTGCTTGTCTGCCTGCAAACAACAATTGTTGCTTGGCCAAAAGAGATAATGAGCCAAGCAGCAGCGAAGCTACCAAAAATGGCGTGAAAACACAGACTCCCTCAGTCCCCGTCTCTTTCTCTGAACCCATCTCTCTCTCTCTTTCAGCTGCATAAAATGGCTAAATTATGCAGCAAGTAAAAGGCAGCAGAAATCTTTGCCAACTGCCAAAAAAAAGTAGACGAAATGGCAAACGGTTAAAAGAGCAGCTGCCAAACCTTCAGCTTTTCCAACTTTTCCAACTGCTTAAAATAATAAAGTTAATCAGTTTTTCCTACTTTGCTTTCAAGCTCCATAATTAAGTGCTGCAAAGGATAAGAATTTATTTTTGTTAATATATATAGCTGTTGTTACTTATATCAGATTATATTTATGTACAGCATTTAGCCAAAATGCATATTTATTTATGGATTTTTAGTGAAAATAGTTTAATGGCATTTGCCACTGACTAACTAATCAAGTTAAGTTAGTTAAGGCAATTGCCAATTACTCGATTACAGACCAGACTTTAATACTTAAATTCATGATGAAAAATCGATAAGTCGATTAATAATAAATGATATTTTGAGTTTCCAAACTAGACTAATAAAAACGAATGAAGGACTGTGGAATGTTGAGTGTGGAGTAACCTGAAGCCTGTGGCTGGACACCTGAATATGAATTCTTTTAGACATTCATATTCATGCGGCTTAATATGAATATGAATGGATAAATATAGATATAAAGAATTCCCTCTAATAAATATAATTATGAATGTATAAAAGAATTCATATAGAGAAAAGTATTCCATACTTGTCTATACTTTAAGATAATCTTAATATAAATATATATATATATACTATTAAAAATAAAGAGAAAAAAAAATAAATTTGAAAAGTCAGATAGAGAGATAAACGAACGGAATTCGATTGACTCAGCTGTTGATGCCTTGTCACGCCTTCTTCTGCCTGTTATATACAAATTAAAAATATTGATTCATACCTACCTTAGAGAGCCATCTATAAATAAATAGATCAAAACCTCAAAACAACTTAAATTGGGTATTTTAAGTTATCTGTTAAATATGTTATTTGATTAAGATTTGTTTCATTAATATTTTCTATTAAACAAATAAGCTTACTAAAGAAGCAGAATACAAAATTCTTACACCTAATTTAATTTAAATGTTAAACTATTTTGCCCATAGTGCAGGCCTTTTAGGCAAAGTCTCATACTTTCGATTACTTATGAACCTTATTGACACTTAAGAGCTGAGGCTGTGCCCACACATCGTATCATAACGACACTTGGAACCTTTTTCTAACGCCTAGTTCTATAAATACATATATATCTCGTATCGAATAACAGTATTAGCGCTTTTCTCTTTCGCACATTTTGCCTGGCACACAAACTTTTAGCATAATGGCACATCGAGCCAGGCCGCTGGCCCGCCGGCCTGGCTGCTTGCCTGCTCGGCTGCCACTCTCGCCTCGTTCACCTCCACTTGGCAGCTATCCGCTCAAGTTGGCCCATTAAAGAATGCATCAAAAAAGCGGAAATTGCCTTTTTACCCAAAGCTTTTGCCAGCTGCAAGTTTGTCGGTTTCATATTGAAAATTAGCTGCGCTCCGATATTAATGTGCAAATTGCATTTGCCAGTGATGCGCAGCCACCAGGTGAAAAAGGAGAGCAAAAGAAGTCTCTCTCGAAAAGAAGAAGAAGTCACTATGCTCTAGACGGAAATGAACGACTGGCAGATAGCCTAAAATATGCCCGTAATGCGCGGATAAAAATGGAGAAGAAATGAGTCTCGCCTGATGTTGCCCGACAGTCAGATACCCGATAAAACGATAAAAAGAGAATGAGGAAAGAATATCCACGGATGAAACGTAAATAAAGAAGAAGAGCGTTTTCTTCAGTGACTGACTGGCGATACCCTAACTAGAGAAATCCTCCTTCTGCTTTCCTAGTTGAGTCGCTAGTGACTGACTGACAAATACCTCACACAACTTTTGTAAATAAATAAATAAATAAATAATATAAAAAAAATACTATAAATAATAATAAAACTAGGTGAGAGATTCTGATCTGTTTAATTGAAACTGATATGAGTTTTCAGTAGTTTTAAATGAAACTCTGCTGAGCAGAAAATATAAGAGAAGAAATCTTGAACGTAAGTTCATAGAGGCAAACAGAGAGACCGATGAATAACTACGTTAAAGAATAATTGATGGAGGAATGGATATAAATCAAGGATGAAAATGGACAGATTGTTTGACGAAAGGCTAAACTGTCAGCCAGAACGAGACACAGATGGATGCAAACTGTGGGAGGGGAAGGTCCAATTGAGTAACGCATGAGCCAAGCAGACGAACGGACTAAGGTAGTAATTCCACTATCAATGCTAAGCAAATATTTCACGTATATATATGCACTCATCAAGCTGCCAATATACCCCTATATTAGACATTTGCAATGTATTTCTAGCTAAAAAACTATTTGCGCATGAAAAGCAAAAAAGTCTTAAAGCCATTGCAAATGTCCACAAAGAAGAGTAAGTTTCAATGGCAAAATAATTATATTTCATTAATATTGCAGGCGGGCTAAGAGGCCACACTTACACACATTACATACACCTGTTGTCCACACACACACACATACACCTACAGATAAAAGCCAAAATAAACTTGGTCAGGCGAAAAACACTCGGGCAAGAGAAAATTAGAAAATACATTTTTCAGCATTAAAAATTGTTCGACGTGCGGAGATTGCGGTAATTTCGCTTAACAGTTAGTTGCTGTTGCCGCACACACACACACACACACACCATCACACACAGAAACAGCGGCCAGCGGTTGGCAATGTTTCGACACATGCTGCGGTGCCAGTCAAACACACCTGCTCTGGCCCGTTGAGTGGGCGGGCGGTTGGGTGGCGAAGCAGTTCGACGGTGGTGGTTGGGCGAGGTCTCTAAATGTCGAGAGTGCAGCCCAGCTGTCAGGCTGGTGAGCGTGTGGCACAGACGGACGCAGGACACAGGACGCAGGACACAGCTGGCACTTGACATGAGCAACGGGCAACGAAACAACTCGAGGGCCTTCGTTCAACTACTTTTGCACACATTCGCAACATTTTGCTTCCGTTTCCAAATGGCAAAAACACACAATACACAGCCACACTCACACACATCAGCACACACACACAGTTACACCAGCACACACATTTGCACTTGATACATTTAGACTTGTGCGCTGGGGTAAAAAAAAGTGTAACTAAAACAATTTGAAATAAGATACTTCATGCAAACAAAAAATACAGCATAAAAATACATCTAAAAAAAATATTTTATATGCGATGTAGCTGGCAAATTTATAACTCAATTTCGGAGCTGTTAGACTGGGCGGGAAAGCATTGTAATAGAACAGTTAGTTTATGGCAGCTGAGATTAATAAAATGTAGTCATAGCTGAAAATATGAAAGTAACTTTGACAAAAACTGTTGAATAAACTTTGAACTAGATTTTGTAATGAAGAACAGTAAAATCTTAAGAATAAAATAAATTTGTGTATATAAATAAAATAAACATATATAAATTAATTTAAGATATGTAAACTTTAAAAATGTTTAAAGGTCTCTAATTTATTTTATTAAATTAAATTAATTTAAAAAATGTAAAATTTAAATATGTTTAAAGCTCTATAATTTAATTGTATTTTAGTTAGTATATAAATTATATTAGTATTATATATAATATTATTTTCAATTTAAATTTGTATACTATTTTATCTATTTTATACTATTTTAACATATAAGTAATCCAAATGCTCTTATTGAAATAAATAATTTTTGAGGTCGACTCATGATATTTAAACTAAGTATTCTAGAGAAATAGATTTTGAATATTTTCTGTATAACTAACAAAGTTTTTCTTATATTTCAAATATATTACATTAAATATAATTTTTTAAATTGTTGCTCATTTTACAATAATATAATATATAGTATAAAAAATAAAAAATATAATTATAAAAACATTCTTTGTTTTATTTATAAATATTTATTAGTACTTTCAAATATATTTTTAAGCGCGAAATTCATTTATAATATTCATGTTGACTAACAATAAAAACATATATATAAAATATGTTGTTTATTCCTTTTCAATATACAGAAATTGACTTGATAAAAATGCTTGAATATTTATACATATTTTTTTATAATTTCAGATATTATTAAATATTCATGCTGGGTAAAAACAAATTTAAAAAACCATTCATATGTTAATTTCGATATTTATTTTATTTTCATTTCTTAATTAACAAATATAAAATAATTGTAAAAAATATTTATATACATATAAAAATATTTTAATTTATTTAATTTACATTTTTCAGAGCTTCTCCCTGAACCACAACAAACTTATTTTCCAGCCATAAGTTAACACGAATATAATCTCACAAATATCATTTGTCACTCGCTGACTTTCCAGGCGTGAAACACCCCTTGAACACTGTGCAACAAAGCAGCAGTTAAAAGGAATACAAAAAATAAATAAAAACTGAATGCGGCTCAACAAGCTGGCTTAATGTATTTTAGCGCTAGCGGCGCAAACATTAAAAACCACAAAAAGAAAAAATCTACAAAAGGAAAGAGAAATATAATAAAATGCTGAAATGCTGTCATATGCCGTTTCCCGAAACACATGTCACGCCTAACGCCTACTGGCACGCCCCTGCGTTTTAAGTGAAGTGTAGCTTCAGGTGTTGGCCAGCTGCCATAGTTCGCACGATACTTCAGATCAACTGCGGGAGGATAAGTGCGAGTGTGGGTCTATATGTGAGATGGTGTGGGTGTGTGAACAGTTTTGACTTAGAGCAAAGCGCATTACTGCACATTACAATTACGTAAGCAGCAAATCGCTGAAATTTGTAAAATCATCGAGCAAACAAAAGCACGCGCGCTGTCAATACGGCTTAGAGCCAATATCAGGCCAAAAACCTGGACTAAGCCAGCATCAATCATAAATATTTTAAGCTCCAAGCCAAGCTAACAATATGAATGACTATGTTTGTGTGGCTGCGTGTATGTGTGTGTGTGTGTGTGTCTGGCTAATTGCATTTTGCTAGCCATAAAAGCCAAGACGTAACCCGATAAGCCATGCCCAGCTTATGGCCTTGTCTGCTGGCATTTGTGCACATTTATGAAATTTCACAGCAATTACACAGCGTCATGTAGAATGCAATGGATTTTGTTGTCAAAGTCATGCAAAGCGCCAAAATGCTGCTAAGGTTGTTGCCTGCAAAGTAGGCAACACAATTTGTGGTGCGAGCGCGTTGCACGCTGCGTATGCGTGATTTTTAATTGCGTTCGCCGCGTGAGCTACAAATCCGCTTTAATGCCAGATACTTTAAGTGTGCACGCTTTAAGGTCCTCGCATGTCCTGCAACGATTTGTCCAATTATATGAACCTTTCCGCATAAATACGACTAAATAGCGCATATGAGCGATTTGCACTTGAGATAAACGCCAAAACGGGTTTTCGCTTTTTATGACTCAATAAACAAGTACGCCGAACAGCATGTGACCAGGAGCGCGGCTAGGCGCAGAGCCCTAGACAGGGTGGCTTAAAAAATTAATATATATATATATATGATACAATAAAAACTTATAAAAATTTGCAATAAATAAAATAATATTAATAAATAAAGTTTAAGCTATAAATTCAAAAAGGGATCAGCTTAAACTTGTATAAATTTGTAAAGAAAATATAGTTAATATTAAAAAAAATGTATTAGATAACAAACATTTTTTATATTTATTTTCATAAATATTTATAAAAAAATATTTTTTTTTATAAGATTTATTATTATTGTTTTTTATTTTTATTAATATTTTTTAAATTTTTAAGTATTTTTTTTAAGAAATTGATTAAATGATTATTATGAATTTTTACTTTATATCCTGGCCAATTGTAAAAAGTTTTTTCCTAGCTAATTTGGCTATAATTATTTTATTTGAAATTTTATAAAAATATTTTTTTTTTTACTAAAAGTAGGATTCGCTCTTGTTCCTTCATGCATTCTAAAAGGAATCTGAAAAGGGAGCTCTTAAGTATAATTAAATTTACTAAGATTTAACAACATGACCAACTTATATATGAAATCTTAACCATAAAGTGTTAGCTTTCAGTAGAACCCTCTGGACAGCTAAAACGCTCCTGTTTGGCCGACTGTCATCGAATGTAAACAATTTTGATTGCCAGCCAATAAAACGCTCGGTATGTCCAATATGTCAAACTTGGTGTTGGAATGCAATAATCAAAGCCAGCTCTGACCTAACCCACACGGAGTGGACCACACGCGAGCCAGACAGACAGACAGACCGCCAGCAAGACAGCCGGGGACTGCGAATCAGTTGCGTTTCGACAATCGTTCCATAAAAATGAACGAACTGGCAGCTGAGCTCATATTGCGACCAGTTCAACTAGTTAAGGTGGAACCGACGCCCCAAGCGGCTGGGAATGCGACCATTGCGACGCAGATGCAGAGCATTGATAATGACTTTGTCATCAACGTTTTGAATCGCATCGATGACGTCTATCACTTTCACAATCTCATCTTCTACATATCGGAGAAACTGAATCTGAATGGTGAAGGCGGCAGCGATTTCTTCAAGAAATTTTGGCTCAAATTTCCGCTCGTGCCGCGCATCATCGTGAGAAACAACTACAGCTCGATCAACTCGAATAGCTCGATACGGAGTCTGATAAGCACGCCATCTCTAGTGCTGATCTTTACCACACACCGCAGCGATCCCATAATGGAGGTCGCCTCGGAGACACTCACGGGCATCCGCTGGCTGAAGACGATCTTCGTTCTGTTTCCATATCTGAGCAGCGCCAACTATCACGAGAACTTTGAGACCTTTACCCAATTCTCCAATATATACCACGATATTCTCCGTTGGTCCTGGACCAAACAGTTCATCAATACGCTGCTGCTGACCATCAGCAACAACGTCTACCAGCTGAATCCGTATCCAACGCAGCAGTTTGTGAATAAGACCGACCATTGGAGTACTCAGGACTTCTTTCGGCCACTCAGCAGCAATATGATGGGCTATGTGGTGAACACGCCCGTTTTTTATGATATGCCACGCGTGTTTAAAGGTGCGGATCAGAAGACAGTCTATGGCACCAGTGGGAAGCTATTTCTCGGATTCCTCGACTTTGTGAATGCCTCGATGCATGACACCTCGGCTAACCTCAGCATGACTACCTTTAATCTGCCGAATCTCCTGGAACTCGTCGCTCAGGGCGTCTATGAGACGTTGATTCACTCCTACACAGATCTCATTGGCAATTACTCGGTCAGCTTCAGCTATCCGATTGGCATCAACGACTGGTGCCTGATGGTGCCCTATCGCAACGATTCGCTGCAGGAACTGTACGTCCGCGAGGCTCTGCAGAACAATGTCTGGCTGCTGCTAATCCTGACGATGCTGTACATGGGCTTTGCCCTCTGGCTTTGCTCGCCGCAACGTCCGAGGGATCTCAGCGCCGCGCTGCTGCAATGCATCTGCAGCCTGACCAACAGTCCGCCCACATCGATTGTAAGGACTAGGGCAAGACGCATGCGCTATCTGTATCTAGTCCTCACCATAATGGGCATGGTCGCCTCCAACATGTACATCAGCAAGATGGCTAGCTACTTCACCTCACCACCACCTGAGCGACAGATGAATACGCCGCAGGACATTATTGATGCCAATCTGATCATCTATGTGCAGGATTTCGAATACGATGCACTGGCTCGTAAGAAGGAGCTGTATACGGCGCGTTTTCTCCAGCAAATCGTTGTGGCCGATGCAAACTTCATTCAACAGCATCGCGACCTGCTGAACACTACCTTTGGCTACTTTATCTCTAGCGATCGCTGGGAATTGATAGTCATGCTGCAGAAACACCTCCGAGTGCCGGTCTTTAGGCTAACTGAAATCTGTTCGGGCCCTTTTTTTCACGTTTACCCCATGCATCTGGACTCGCATCTGCAATCGCCCCTACAGAACTTTATACTGATTTCTCAGGAATCGGGACTGCGACACCACTGGAAGTGGCAGTCCTTCTGGGAGGCACTGTATATGCGGGTCATTCGCCTCATAATTCTGGATGAGCAGCCGCAACCACTCAGCATGACCTTCTTGTCCAGCATGATGCGCACCTGGTGCATGGGTCTTATCTTGGCTGGCACTGTATTTATCCTGGAGATGAAATGGCATCAGCATGTGATGAAGGTGCATTGCCTCAAGCTGTGGCACAAGCTGAAAAGCAGCTTAAAGAGGCGCACGAGCTATAGAAGGAGAATCTAAGAGCAATTTCTTAAGACTTTCTCAGCTTCAAGGTTGGCTAACAATTAGATCTTTATACGTTTACCAATATACATTAATTAAATTATATTTTTCAGAGACGCAAACGCTTTGGATGCCAATGAAAGCATTCGTAGAACCTCGAGCGACTCTTCTTGGAATCTGGGCAACAAGCAGCCGTTTGTAATTGTTTTATCTCTAAGTTATTTAAAATACAAATTTTATAAATATATTTGCAATTTATGGAGCCATTTGCCATCCATTTTAGCGCCCCTTCGACATCCAGCCATCCAGCTGCCCGCTAATTTGTTTCGAGGTTGACTCAATCCAATTTCAAAAAAATTTTATGCTAGTTATGCTTTGAGGTCAATGGCAAATCAATAATGCAATTTCGATTAATGCTTGAATTTCGCCAAGAGCTCGATTAGAAAAACGATAAGTGCTAAGGCTGACATGACCAACAGCAAAATGAACGCTATGGCCAAGTGTTGCAGGCCCGCGGATGTGTAGACGTTCTGCTCCTGGAGTCGATGCACAATGCCCGCATGCAGTGCCGACTCAAAGCTGAGCCGAGCGTAGTAGTATAGCAAGCCAGAGGAGTGAACACGGAACGTAAAGTACTCTATGTCGCGCCAGAGCGAGCAATCGCGCTGAATGGGATAGGCCAAGTGGAAGGAGCCAAAGCAAATGTCGCTAAACTTGAATTGGCGCTGCTTGAGATGGCGCTGCTGCTCATCCAGAAACTGCCAGCTATCCTCGGTCACAAAGTAGGCATACGAGCTGTTGAAGCTCAACTGATGCTGGGCAAAGATGCCACTGTCCACGGGGCGCAGCAGCTGAATAAACGCGTCGGGCAGCTCCTTGTGCAGCTGCAGCAGAAACTCCATTTCATAGTCAATGATCATGACAGGCAGCTGGGCGCGCAGCAGATCGTCCATTGTATTCAGCTGGGCGTGAAACAGATTCACAGTCAAAATGCTGCCTAGCGTAGAGGTGTAATTAGCTGATAGGAAGAAGCCATGAAAGAACACAGCCAACAGCAGCAGAAAGCGTAAGAGCGACGGCTGCAGCAGCTGCCTGCCTGTGGCTATGTTGATGATGTAGCAGAAGGAGTTCAGGAGCGCCGTAGTAACTCCAGCTGCTCCGTGGGCCGCCCTGAATCCTAGTCGTAGCCAAAGCAGCTCCAGCAAACTGAGCAGCAGGAAGCAGCCCAGCACAAAGAACCAAACGGTCGTGTCGAAGGGCTGCAGCGCATAGAAGTAGGTTGAGACGCTGTTGTAGAGCGGCACCATCAAGCACCAAGGCACCACCAGCAGTGGATAGCTCTTGTCCACGTCGTCGTCCGGCGAAAACAAGGCGTAAGCATGGGCAACGAACTGCACCTTTTGGTCTCTGACGAGCTGCAGAGTTTGCTTCATATTAACTGCGCGGCCTCCAAGCGCATCTAGTGGAAGTTCCATCTCCAAGAAGCTCCCATTAAGATGGTGCACGAAGGTGTTTATGATTCGATAGGTGCTGCCCTCGTAGCGATCTTCCACACGAAACAAATGTGGTGCATCTTCACGCATGGGCGTGGCAAAGCGATAACCGCCCACATCATGAACGGCGTTTGTCACCTGGCTAAGCTTTCTCTTCATATACTTTTGCAAATCCGTGCGATTTTGTATTTGGAATGTTGGATATTGAGCCGCGCCGTAGATCTGATTTATGCCATCAATCGACTCGAAATATAATAGGGAATTCTCATACTGATTGTCGTTGAGGAACCGACATATCTCGTACACATCTTCCATGTTCTCCACCTTCTTCATTATCATAAACACCGCGAGGTAAAAATGCTTGCCAAGCAACACCTTGTTGGTCACCTCCATAATAGGATCGTTAAGACCCGTGGTAAAGATGATAGAAATCTGGTTGCGTCGAACTACCGAATGAGTCATTCGCATATCCGAGTTGTTAGTAACAGCAATTTGCGTCAAGAAAAACGCATCGTGTTGCAAGCGTATGAAATTTTCCATGTCGTCCTTCTGCTCGTTGTCCAGCTGCTGGCTAACGAACCAAACCAAGTCCTGGAACGCAACCAGTCTGTTAAAACTAATTAGAAGTGTGCTAATGTATCTGAAATTCCACGCACAGCTCCATGGCAGCACGAATAAAATGAATATCCAATGGGGCGTATACATCACTGCAAGCCGTTCACGATGCGTATGTGTAATGTCTGCGTTTTGTTAGGCTTTATAGCATTCGAATACCTCAGGGGTATACATATCTTTGGCTTGACAATCATAGCAATTAAACAAGGTAATTTGTCGATGTTTATCTTAAATATCTATAACATTTGACATCATAATTAGCAACTGAACAAACGACCTAAGATGTCGAGCCGTTGTTTTTATGCTCCCTATAAATATGTTTAGCTAAATCGATGTTGCCTAATTTGTTATTATTCCATGCCGTATTCCATTCTTTGAGATATTCTGTAATTCATAATATTTAAGTTTCTTTTACACTTTAAATATCAAAAAATAAATTAAAAACTTTAAGTTTAAATTAAGTTTATAATTGTAAGGGCAAAATTAGCCAATTCTATGTAAATTTAATTAATGAAGTAATTAATTTTCCTATTAGATACGAAAGTGCTTTAAAAACAACTTCCCAGAAGAGAGAGTTCAGCGAATCTTGAAAGCCTCGTCCTGATTCAGTGAATTCAGAAATTACATTTGATGAAAATTATGGTCATTTGACTTCCCTATAATTACAAATATATAATATGTTTATTTAATCTTTTTATAACTATTAGTAAAATGTTTTGCATTTTCCATTATCATTTATTATTTACATAATTCTCATGGATAAAATGAACACTATAATGATGGCAATTTAGGCATTAGCAATACCATGAACTTTGCTGACATATTAAAGCTTTTTTCTAAGCTTTTGTCTTTATTCTGTTATATAGTTTTTGTTTATTAATTTTTAATAAACATTAGATTACATTATTTACCTTAATTTTCATTGCTGTTCTTGTTCTATAATCGAAATATTCATTAACTTTTTTATAATTCTCATTATGACCCTTATATTTATGATAATTGACTTCACAATCTTAATCAAAGTGAGCATTATCATACAGATAATGAGCATTTATATAATTATTAGTGTATATTATTTGAAAAATTATTTTATTTAATTTTACAATTAATAATAATAAACAAAACTGTTTTAAGCGAACGCATATATATACCTAAAAACAATATCAATCGATCGATTGTAGCCGTCAAACGTGGCATAAAATTTGGAGGCAGCAAAGCAAATAAATTCTTGATAAAAACGAGATATATATAAAAAGCTCTAAATATACATGTCAATATGTAGATATACATACACACACGCTGCTTTTCTCAGTGCTTCTCATAAAGTTTAATGGGTTTTGACTGCGTTTATGAGTGAGACTATAAAGAAGTGGTATGGGAACTGAAAAAAGTTTTCTTTTGTCCATATTGCTTATTGTTGCTGCAATAAAAATTACTATTTAATGCTGTTCTACGATGCGATTCTCACATACAAATTATACTCTAGGCTGCTCTCTGCTCAATATCTCAGTCTTCATCCATTATGTCCCCATTTACTTCGTCTCTTTCTCTGTTCTCTGTCTGTTCCTCTCCATATTACTTTGATATCGCTATCATTCTCACTCTAAGTCTAACTTTCTTTGGATACCTGATTTCCTCGCTATCTGTTTATGTCCCTCTCTTTCTCTATACTTATAGATACAAGTACTTCTGGAAGGCACTGTACACACGTGTCACTCGCCTAATAATTCTGCATGAGCAGCCGCAGCCACTCATAAGCTCACAGCATAACCATGTCCAGCATGATGCTGGAGATGGGTCTTATCTTGGAGATGAAATGTCATCAGCATAGGATGAAAAGCAGCTTAAAGAGGCGCACGAGCTATAGAAGGAGAATCTAAGAGCAATTTCTTAAGACTTTCTCAGCTTCAAGGTTGGCTAACAATTAGATCTTTATACGTTTACCAATATACATTAATTAAATTATATTTTTCAGAGACGCAAACGCTTTGGATGCCAATGAAAGCATTCGTAGAACCTCGAGCGACTCTTCTTGGAATCTGGGCAACAAGCAGCCGTTTGTAATTGTTTTATCTCTAAGTTATTTAAAATACAAATTTTATAAATATATTTGCAATTTATGGAGCCATTTGCCATCCATTTTAGCGCCCCTTCGACATCCAGCCATCCAGCTGCCCGCTAATTTGTTTCGAGGTTGACTCAATCCAATTTCAAATAAAATTTTATGCTAAATATGCTTTGAGGTCAATGGCAAATCAATAATACAATTTCGATTAATGCTTGAATTTCGTCAAGAGCTCGATTAGAAAAACGATAAGTGCTAAGGCTGACATGACCAACAGCATAATGAACGCTATGGCCAAGTGTTGCAGGCCCGCGGATGTGTAGACGTTCTGCTCCTGGAGTCGATGCACAATGCCCGCATGCAGTGCCGACTCAAAGCTGAGCCGAGCGTAGTAGTATAGCAAGCCAGAGGAGTGAACACGGAACGTAAAGTACTCTATGTCGCGCCAGAGCGAGCAATCGCGCTGAATGGGATAGGCCAAGTGGAAGGAGCCAAAGCAAATGTCGCTAAACTTGAATTGGCGCTGCTTGAGATGGCGCTGCTGCTCATCCAGAAACTGCCAGCTATCCTCGGTCACAAAGTAGGCATACGAGCTGTTGAAGCTCAACTGATGCTGGGCAAAGATGCCACTGTCCACGGGGCGCAGCAGCTGAATAAACGCGTCGGGCAGCTCCTTGTGCAGCTGCAGCAGAAACTCCATTTCATAGTCAATGATCATGACAGGCAGCTGGGCGCGCAGCAGATCGTCCATTGTATTCAGCTGGGCGTGAAACAGATTCACAGTCAAAATGCTGCCTAGCGTAGAGGTGTAATTAGCTGATAGGAAGAAGCCATGAAAGAACACAGCCAACAGCAGCAGAAAGCGTAAGAGCGACGGCTGCAGGAGCTGCCTGCCTGTGGCTATGTTGATGATGTAGCAGAAGGAGTTCAGGAGCGCCGTAGTAACTCCAGCTGCTCCGTGGGCCGCCCTGAATCCTAGTCGTAGCCAAAGCAGCTCCAGCAAACTGAGCAGCAGGAAGCAGCCCAGCACAAAGAACCAAACGGTCGTGTCGAAGGGCTGCAGCGCATAGAAGTAGGTTGAGACGCTGTTGTAGAGCGGCACCATCAAGCACCAAGGCACCACCAGCAGTGGATAGCTCTTGTCCACGTCGTCGTCCGGCGAAAACAAGGCGTAAGCATGGGCAACGAACTGCACCTTTTGGTCTCTGACGAGCTGCAGAGTTTGCTTCATATTAACTGCGCGGCCTCCAAGCGCATCTAGTGGAAGTTCCATCTCCAAGAAGCTCCCATTAAGGTGGTGCACGAAGGTGTTTATGATTCGATAGGTGCTGCCCTCGTAGCGATCTTCCACACTAAACAAATGTGGAGCATCCTCTCTCATGGGCGTGGCAAAGCGATAACCGCCCACATCTTGAACGGCGTTTGCCCACTGGCTAAGCTTCCTCTTCATATACGCTTGCAGATCCGTGCGATTCTCTATTTGGAATGTTGGATATTGAACCGCGCCGTAGATCTGATTTATGCCATCAATCGATTCGAAATATAATAGAGAGTTCTCATACTGATTGTCGCTGAGAAACTGACATATCTCGTACACATCCTCCATGTTCTCCACCTTCTTCATTATTATGAACACCGCGAGGTAAAAATGCTTGCCAAGCATCACCTTATTGGTCACCGTCATAATGGGATCGTGGAGACCCGTGGTAAAGACCACGGTCATCTGGTTGCGTCTGACTGCCGAGTGACTCATTCGCATAGCCGTGTTGTTAGCAACCACAATTTGTGTGACGAAAAACGTATCGTGTTGCAAGCGCATAAATTTTTCCATGTCGTCCTTCTGCTCGTTGTCCAGC
This sequence comes from Drosophila hydei, assembly GCF_003285905.1. Classification (NCBI taxonomy): domain Eukaryota; kingdom Metazoa; phylum Arthropoda; class Insecta; order Diptera; family Drosophilidae; genus Drosophila; species Drosophila hydei. The sequence continues at coordinate 5,680,350 of NW_022045656.1, forward strand.
TGCTGGCTAACGAACCACACCAAATCCTGGAACGTAGCCAATCTGTTAAAACCATTTAGTAGTGTGCTAATGTATTTGATGTTCCAGGCACAGCTCCATGGAAATGGCAACACAAGTAGAATGAATATCAAATGGGGCGTATACATAACTTCAAGACGTTCACGATGCGTATGCGTAATGCTAGCGCTTTGTTAGACTTTATAGCGTTCTAAATGCCTTCGACTATTTCTCCGGGGTATACTTTTCCTTACCTTGACAAACATAGCAATTAAACAATGTAATTTCTCGATTTCTATCATAAATATCTATGACATTTGACGTCATAATTAGCCACTGAACAAACGATGAAAGCTGTCGAGTCGTTCGTGTTATACTACCTATAAATATGTTTAGCTAAGCCTATATACGCTGATTAATTGGTATGCCATCGTATAAACCTTTTTTGTTAAGAAAAAATATAACGTATTTCAGATACTCTGTAATTCTATTATTTAAGTTTCGAATACTTTTAAAATATCTCCAAGTCAGAAAGACTTGTTTAATTGTAGATTTAATCTAATCACAAAAACTTCGGTTTCTAGTAGACCCCTTGCTGCAAGGAAGAGTTACTATGCCCGGCTATCCAACGGCTCCACAGATGCTCCAAGCAGTAGACCACTGAGCAGAAGGGCAAGCCACAGATGAGCACAATCCATGCCGTGCTGAAGAACTCCAGATTCAGGGGCTCCACGGGATATGTGTCCAGAAAGATCCGTGCGAATTTCGCACGCAACGCGAAGATGAAGGCCATATCTTGCCAATATTCCCACAGACCCGATTCCCTTATATACAGCAAAAAGCGATCCAGTTGACCGGCAAAGGGCGCATCCTTTTGGAGGGGAAATGTGTTGAAGAGTCCGCCAAAGCAGACCTGAGACATATGGAAATACGGCTGGATAAGCACTCGCTGCTGTCGATCCCAGAACTCCCACTCATTCTGCGTAACCACATAGGCATACTTGAGCGAGGGATTCACCATGAGGCGCTGATAGTCCTGGCCCTCGCGTGGCTCGAATTGGGCATCCAATGCGGAGATGTCCACTATGGGCAGTGTGCGTAGCTCCTCCAACAGCGTCTCCGGTATTATAATGCGCACCCTAGACTCTATCAGATCCGACCACGTATTAATGGGCTTCACGAAAACCGGCTTCATGTCGAAGGACGTCATGTGACTAATGTGATAATTGGATAAAATGAAGCCCTGCGTGTAGAGCAGCGTGTAGAAGATGAGCATGCGGAATGGCGGCTGATAAAGCTGCACTGGCATATTCATATTCGGACTGTACATGATGATGGCCATGGCGTGCAGCAGGTTCCGAGTGTAGGAGCGAGCGACTGCCTCGCCGTGGTGCACGTAGCGCAGAAGCAGCGCCACATAGAAGATGCCCAAGAAGAGTGTCGTCCAAACGTACCTGCCCAATGGCCACACCATGTACATCCACTTCGGCAGCTCCGGCGCCAAGGGAACCATCACACAGAACTTCATCACCTCAAAGGGATAGCCATACTGTATGACGCTCGAGGAGGGATCCTCTAATATGCTCCTTATGGTCACGCCGTGCAGAGACGTGTTGTATTGCCCCGCAGCAATCTGTTCGAGCAGCAGCGACTTCTTCGGCATATTTTCCACGTACTCCAGCTGCAGCTTGTAGTGGAAGTTCTCTGCGAAACTCTCCAAGGATCGCAGATATGGTCCACAGTACAAGGCCCGACCCGTCATTTCATCAGTGTATATAAAAGCGTACGGTATATCCGAGCTGAAAGGCGTATAAATGCTCTCCTGCATTTTGCCTGACTGCAACTGTGCAAAGGGTTCGTGCTCCACGCCATATTTATAGTCAAGCGCTGATAGAGTCACCTCAACTGGCGCTCGTGTTCCCACGTGCGGGACAACTGCAAATTATCAGAACATAAAAACCTATCCCACAATCCAATCCGAGACTGCAAAAAACCTAATAAAACAACATCAATCGGTCAATTGTGGCCCTCAAACGTGGCAGACTGGTTGGCGGCACCAAAGGCCAGATACAGTGAGTAGAATGCAATAAATTCTTGATGAAAACTAGATATATATAAGAAGCTGTAGATATACATGTGAATACGTAGGCATGTATAAACACGCATATACTGCCCTTCTAGGTGATTCTCATAAACTACAATGCGCCTTGACTGCTTCTTATAAATTTAGATCTGTTAATACTCTTATTGAAAGAAGTTTTCTTTTGAGCAAGTCGCTTAGTGTTGCTGCAATATAAATGAATTTTTAATGCTGCTCTACTATGCGATTCTCACTTATAATTTATACTCTTGACTAGTTTTTCTCTGCTCTGCTCACAGCTGCATAGATGGACATCTATTATATCTGCTTTTAGCACTCTCTCTTATTGCTTTCTTTTTCTCTCTACCTCACTAAATATTTATCTCTATACCTTTCTCTCTGTTTCTCTGCTCCCCATCTTTATCACTTTTCTCTCTCAGACTTTGTCTCCCTCTCTATCCCTCTCTCTCTCCTTATATTTCTCTGTCTCTCTTAATCTATATCATTTTCTGTCTTGTCTCACTCGCTCCTATCTCTCCGTCAATCTCTTCCCTCATTTACAGCAATTTAGCACAACAGAAGAACATTGCCTCTTACATATTATTGCCTATTATATATTATTATCATTTTTCTATTCATATATTTCTCTCTTTCGTATATATTTCCTTTACGACACTTATTTAACTGTTATATTTTTGTTCATCTCAACTACTGTGCATCAAGTATTGAGTGCACTTTTTGTTAAGCTTTAACCTCTTCATGTAAATTACAAATCCATAATGTGTATATTTATTTATTTTTTATATATTTTTTTATTTATTTTTGTTTTTTTTTTTTGTATAATAAATTAATTTGTAAAAACGGGCTTGCTTATTTCATAGTCATACGGTCAATACTTACATATAAATAGCCCAACTCTTTTGCGCAATTATTAGAGCGCGAATATTCACACACACACACTCTCTCTCTCTCTCTCTCTCTCTCACATACATACATACAGGGCTTTTTTAATATTTCAAAAGCAGGCTACAAAAAATTGCACAAAAATTAAATCCGTGCAAAAATTTTACGCTCTGCTGTCTGTATGTGTATGTGTGAGTGACTGTGATATGTATGAGTGACTGTATGTGTGTGGTTTTCGTAAATTTTCAGTTTACATGTAAACACTTTAGTGTTTTTTTAAGGACTTTGCCGCACGTAACGCCAAAGTGGTGTTAAAAAAACTAAAGGCCACGCCCACATTGACTCCAGTCACAGTCACTGCCGCCTTCACCCACCAATCCCGTTATACTTTTAATGGCGCACAATGAACACGAAAAGGAACGAGAAAAGGACAGAAAATACCATTGAAATAATATTGTACTTAATCGTAATTACAAAATCATGAAACGCAAAAATTATACGAAAACTGGATACAACGGGATATTTGCAGTGTATTTAAGTTGCCGGCAATTGAAACTTGTTTGGGATGGCTGAATGGAAGGCGCTTGGCATGCTTTACAATAAAAGTCAAAGAGGTCTTATGTGTAATTGAAATAAATATAAATATTTCGATATATATTGAATTAAAATGTGGAGTATTTAATCTGGAATAAGTTGAGTCATTTAAAATTAAATAAATATCATGATAATTAAGAGAATGATTTATTTATTTTATTTTATTTATAGTTCACATAAAGACAGTGCCTTTTTGTAACATAAGATAATGATTATGATAAAGATGAGCTGATAATGCAGAAATGTTTGCTAAGATTGCTAAGAATCAACTGTGAAAACTTTACTTATCAAACATAACTAGAAGACTATCATGATAATCATCATCATTATCATAATAATCACCATCAAATGTAATACTTTACAAATAATATAATCAGATGGACCCAAACAATGCATTATAAAGTATAACAAAATGTGGCCAACTTCTAAATCATATTGCAAATCAGCTTACATAAATCATATTTTACACTCTGCTTATCTCTGAATATATATATATACATATATGTATGTATGTATATATATGAATGATAAGCATAACTGTATTTGCTTATCTCCCTGGGCTACATCTGCGATAAGGTCCCATCACTTGGAATTGCTTTTTCGAAATAAACCCATACATTTATTCAATTTTCTTATAATAGATGTATTTAAGTGGAAACAAATATAATTCATTTAAATGCCTCGAGGGAGATATAAGCGTCGCACACAAGTCAGCACCTCATTAAAGGTGCGTGTGCACAGTTCATTTTGCATGCCCAGTCAAACTACGTGGGGTATACACGACTTGAAGAAACTTCACAACAAACACATTCACTTAGAGCTTTGGGCAGCTATATATGGAGAGATTCTTAATCACGCTTAAAATTAAATTGGAAATATATAAGAACCGTTTATGTGCGGGTATACCCCACTCTGCCTAATAGCTTAGCTCGTTTAGCAAATGGAATTAACATGTAATGACAACAGCGAAAGGGAGCAAAAAACGATACAAATCCAATTGTAAACGCAAAGCGGTAAACACAAAGGAATTGCTTTTATCTCTTTAATGCAGCTGAAACAGAAACACATTAAAATTATTTTCCCCAAGGTGAAAATGATTTGTTATTACTTTTGATGTTTTGCAAATTTATTTCAATTAATCAACTGCGCTTGTTCATTGGTTTAGCTAATAAATAAGTAATTTATAATAAATTGATGTGCTAATAAATATCTGAAATACGCTTAATTCCTGTGCAATCAAATATGCTCAGCTTAAGTAGAAGATAATCGCATTTATATTCATGCTTTGCTCTAAATTTATGCAACATTTTATTTTGGTTCAACTTATTATTCGTATTCATATTTCCCTACCTCGCCCTCTGCCATTCCAGCTGCCTAAGCAGCGCTGCTGGAATGCGCCTCTCCCACCTTCCCTTTGGTTCTACAATTACCCACAAGCAAAGCCGCAAAATGCTGCTGATAGCAAAATGAATTGAAATGCCAAGTCAAGCAACGCGCCCTGCCGCCCCTCTCCAGACCGTTACACTCTCTGCTGCGCTCTCTTCTTTTCTACCTCGCACATTCTCTCTCTCTCTTTTACTCTCACCGCTGCTCGAAATTTACATTCATTCATAAACCAAAATCTTGTTTATTGGCTGTCGGTTGGTCTGTCTGTCTAGCTGTCTGTCGGTTGGTTGTTTTATTCTGTCTTTCGTACTTGCTGCTGGGTTGGGCGGGTTTCGCTAAGCTAGCTGCCTTTCACCGTTAAATTTATTTTTCTTTATTTTGCTTTTATTATTTCTCTTGTTGCTGTTGTTATTGTTATTGCTGCAGCTGCTGTTGCTGCGTGTTATTGTTGCCGTTATTGGTGTACTAGCTCCATAAACAAGTTGTTTGAAGCACAAGAAATTGTAGCAAAGCTTGACCAAAGCATTGATATACACACACACACATACATACACATGGTGCGTTGATATAAGCTTTTTTTCGCCTGCTATTCAAGTGTCTTCAATAGCCGTGATCGTCTAGCGGTTAGGACCCCACGTTGTGGCCGTGGTAACCCAGGTTCGAATCCTGGTCACGGCAATGCTGCAATATGCATTGTCATGGAGAAGATCTATCTTTTTATTTTATAAAAAAATGATCTATCTTTTTATTTTATAAAATAATTTATTATTAAAAAATATTAAATATTATTAATTTATTTACTTTTTTATTTTTTTCTTATTTTTTAATTTTTCAATAAATGAAAATTGAAAAATTGATAAACATTTGCTTGAGACTTATTTCTTTTATTGCTGTTTCTATTTTTAAATTAAATTTTCCGCATTGCTATTAGTAGTATTGGCACCAAAAAGATTAACCAACAAATCTATTAATATATTTAGCTGGCATATAACTTTCCTAAAATAATTCTCACTGAAACAAAATTGTAAAAATACTTTTAATACGGGAAAATTAAAAAATATGTAATATAAAAAATCTTAAAGAAGACATTAATTAGTATTAAAATACGAGAATTACATATATAACATGGACATCGCAATAAAAGTATATATATAAAATATATAAATATATAAAAATATATAAATATATATAGCAATGTATACGAGTACGAGGGCAGTCTGACCAATATCTGAGCTTAACGTCAAGAGAAAATCTTAAGAAATAAATTTAAAGCATATAAACATAAGATTCCAGCTATTATCTTTATTACATACATGTTTTGGCTATATTTGAGTTTAACTGGAAATTGTATTCAATATATAATAAAAAATATATAAAAAATTTCAGAAAATTTATGCAGTTCTTATGCAGTTTATAAAATGGGATATACTATACATTTTGACTCATAAGCCCCAATTGCTCAGGGCGATATTGAAGCTAGACACTTGGAACTTGAAATATAATATATTAAATTTATATGTATTTAAAAAAATAATATATATATATATATATATATATATATATATATATATATATATATATATATATATAAATATATAAAACAAATCTATGGCCCTCTGGTACATGGCAAATCGGAAAAAAGTTTATCTTCTACAAGTTCTGGCTATAACTTGACAATTTGATAGCAAAATTACTGTAAACCCCTTTTGAAACTGACCAAGCATTATATATTCAAGCCTACTTGGGGGTGCCCAACCGAAAAAGCCGTACAAAAGTCGTAAAATTATTCAGGTGCATCACTGTACCTCTCCTCCACAAATGGGGCAACAGATATGCTCTGTGCAGGGGCGTAGCCAATCGGAAAGTATCGATATTTGAATTGGAAATGTAGATGTTTTGGAACCATGAATGAGTTATATGGAGTCGGCTGCACCCGATCGCAATTATCTAACTATTGTTTCTCTTGCTTTTTGCTTCCGTTGTTTCCCATGTTGTTCGTATCGTTGTTGCTACAGCTCCAACTGGAGTTTTTTATTGTTGCTGTTTGAGTTGTTTGCTCTTGTTTTAAAGCACAAGAAATTGTAGCAAAGCTTGACCAAAGCATTCACATACATATACACAAACACACACACAGTCATGTACACATAGTGTGTTAATATAAACCTTTTTTCGACTACGTTTCAAGTGTCTTCAGTAGCCGTGATCGTCTAGTGGTTAGGACCCCACGTTGTGGCCGTGGTAACCCAGGTTCGAATCCTGGTCACGGCAATGCTCCAGTAAGCATTGTCACGGAGAAGACTGTACCTTTTTTTATACCTTTGAACATAGTAAAAATGGGAATTCAGGGTATAATATCTAAAAAGGTATAAGAAAAAGATAAAGATAAAATATATGTATATATAGAAAATCTTATGCTTGCTTACAAATATGTACGATATATATTTATAACATATATATTTATATATATTATGACAAATCATATAGAATAGACCCCAAATTATATATAAGTGTAAAAAATGTTTATTTGTACTTGGTCTTTTCGCTAGTTGACTGGCATCTCATTTAGTATATGCCAAGTTAACAGATTTGATTTTATATTTTTGTTAAAAAGTTAAAATAAATATTCATAAAGTAAAATATTTTTGAACTTTGAATATGTCTATAATTGATTCCAGATCCTGATCTTTGAACATGTCTAAAATTGATATATTATTATTATGTATTATATTATTAGTCAACCGAATGTATTATCGATAATTATCGTCAAATTTGTCAGCTCAATTTGTTCACTTCTTATCTAAGCCTTGTCAAACTCGATCGTTATTCTAACTTGCTTTATCCCGTCCATTAGCTCAGGTCCTATTAGACACTTCCAGGCTGCAATTAGTCGAGCTTCATTATTGCAGGTAATTGCATAAGTGTGTAGACAGGTAGATTCGTATGCCCGCAGATAAGTTCAATTAGCAGTGCGATTAAATTGAATTAAAGCAATTAGGGGTGTTCCACTATAAAGTGTGCAGCCGTGAATGTCCTTTGGCATAGTCCACTCGCCGCTATGGAGCTGACGAAGCAACTACTTCACCTGCTGCTGCTGCTGCAGCTCTGCACTTGGCCCACAGATCAGCAGCAGCTGTCGCACAACTTCAGCTTCATAGAGGAGGTAGCAAGGCGAGCTGCTGGCCAACAGAGGTGGACGACCATGCCCATCTTCATCAGTCGCCATGTGGAGCGAGAGCAGGTGAACGACTTGGTACGTTGGCTCCACAACAATCTGAGCAGCTCCAGCTATATCTTCGATGGCACCCAGGAGCAGCCGAATCCGTTCAATCCGTTGAGGAATCACATCAAGAACGACGCCTTGAGCCTTCTGTTCTGCTACAGCACCGAGGAGCAGATCTGGTGGCATTTGGACGAACGCTTACGAAAGATGCGTCAGAGTCGTCTCTTGGTCAACCTGGCGGCCCAGAGAGGCCACCTAGCTGTGCGCGGTATATTCGCCAAGCTGTGGAGTCTGCAGTTCCTGCGAGTCCTGGTGATACATAGGCAAAGGATATATCGATACACACCTTACCCAACGTTGCGTTACTTTGAGCTGCAGCTCGAGGGGAAGGGGCAGGAGAAGGAGCTGCTGCTCTTTCCCCCCGCTCCTCGTGATCTGCGGCAATATGTAGTCTCTACGCCGGCTGAGAATGACTTGCCACGAGTCTTTCGCCTGCAGGACAAGCGAACGGGCGCCCAGCTCATTCGCGGCTACGGCTACCGCGTCTTGGCAGAGTTCTTCTACAGGCACAACGCGGTGCTGCATGTGAGCAATGCCGGCAAATCTCTGCCCATCGACAGCAGCGTCAATATGAGTCGCATCCAGCAGCTCATTGGCACGCACAAGCTGGAGATCTCCATGCACCCCTATGTGGGCATCGATCGCAAGCTGGGCATACTCAGCTATCCGCTGCACATAGCCCAGAACTGCTTGATTATGCCGGTGAGGAATGAGATTCCACGCTTCATGTACCTGCTGCGTCCGTTTCACTGGAGCAGCTGGCTACTGCTGCTAGCTGCCGTGTTCTATGTAAGTCTCGTGCTCTACTTCCTGAGTCCCGGGTTGAATGAGGACACGGGACTGCGTGCCGCGCACTCACTGCTGGCTGGACTCTCTCAGCTACTTTTTCTCAGCTCGCCGACACGCATTTACCAGCCGTCGATGCGCTACTTCCTCGTAGCCTTGCAGCTCTCCGTGCTGGGCTTCTTTGTGACCAACTGGTATTCGAACCAGCTGAGCAGCTTCCTGACCGCCACCTTGGTGGGCGAGCAGGTGGACACGTTTGAGCAGCTCATTGCACAGCAGCAGAAAATTCTGGTCAAGCATCATGAGGTGGAGATGGTGCTGCAAATGGTGCCTCCACATCTGGAGAAGCAGGTGGCACGCCTCGTCGTTGGCTCCGAGGCCGGTGAGCAGGTGAGCGCATTGCTTGGCTTCAATATCAGCTACTCGTATCCATTCACTGTCGAGCGCTGGGAGTTCTTTGCGCTGCAGCAACAATATGCCATGAAGCCCATCTACCGGTTCTCCTCCGTCTGCCTTGGCGCACCAGTTATTGGCTACCAAATGCGCAGGGACTCGCACCTGGAGCCACTGCTCAAGCACTTCATCATGCGCATACAGAGCATTGGGTTATTCCAACATTGGGTCGTCTCCGACTTCAACGACGCCATGAAGGCGGGCTACGTCCACCTCATTGATAATTCGCTGGGCTTCAAGGCCTTGGATCTGGACACCTTGCGCTTGGGCTGGTTCGTCCTGCTCTGCGGCTGGCTGCTGGCCGCTGTGGTTTTCATTTGTGAGCGCCACTACCACAACCCCAGCACCACCTGCCATTGACTTACACTTTAATTCAATTCAACACAATTGACAGAAATACACAAACAGCTTCGACTTGAAGGATATAGGGTGGCAGGAGCTAGGCAGGACCCAGTCAGGCAGCCAGGCAGCCAGGCAGGCAGCAGCTGCCGTTGACATAAAAATGCAATAAAAAGCGTCAAGAAAGCTAAGAGAATCTTGAGTAATAGCACTCGCCTCACTCTCGCCCCAAACAGACGAATCGCAAATGCACTTTAAATAACTGAATAAATATTATGCAAAAATATTAAATGTTCCCTTAACGCTTTTAATTGCTGTCTTAATCAAGTCTCATTACTATACGAATACAATTACAATTTAAATGGTAATAAAATTGAAATATCTTTTTGATTGCCCTAATTAAAAACTTCATTGTGCGAAACACAAGTATTTAGATATTTTGATAATTTTTAAATTTAAGTCATAAAAGCAACGAATTTCTTGTTTCATGTAGCAATTCAAAGTTTTAATATAGGTACAAACATCAAAGAGTTTTTATAAAAAATATCTATTTGGTAAATGTAATATTTAGTAGCAGAAACAGTAGATTATTTCTTTAATTTTATTTAGAAAAAAAAAAAAATTTTAAAAAGTATAAAAATATTAATTTAATTTATTATTATTTTAAAAATAATAATAATCCTTAATTTTAAAAAAATAATGTATTAATTACAATTATAATAATAACATTCATATAGCACAATACAATAATAATAAAAATCCAAGCTAATAATGAAAATATATAAAATTAAAATATTAATATAATAGTTGAAGAAAAAATAAAATATACATAAATATAATCATCTGCAATTTTAATAAAAAGTAACAAAAAAAAAACAAATATATATTTAAAAAATATAAATAAAATCGATCATGCAGCGCATATGCTTTTAATATTTTTTCTTCCAATAAGAAGTGAACAAAAAAATGGCTCAAAATCAATTCAATGTGACCAACGCTGCGTGCAGTACAAATAGTACAAATGGAATACGAAGGTACAAAATGGCGACAACAATACGTTGTGCTTGCTGTTTTTTTTTTGTAGTTGTTGTTGTTGTCAAGGAGCTGCTTATTGGATTTTCACTATGAGTAGCTGTTGACAATATCTGGCCGTTGGAGGGCGCTGCTGTCACAAGAATTGAATTCTTTCTCAGCTTCTTCTCGCACGTCAACAATTTTAATTGCATGACAGAGCACGGAGCCAGCGAGAGCAATGGCACACCTAATTTTGCTTCATAATAAAATTGCATATTTTACGCAAATAAATGGCTCTACCATATGAGACAATCGTATTATGCTAGACAATATAAAATAATGGCCTTTTCCATGCCGTTTCATTCAATTTAAAAAAAGAATATAACCACAAAAGCATTGCTCAGCCGCTAGCACCTATGTGTGTGTGCATTCGGCTGTGTGCGTGCATTTATATTCGTTTGTTTGTTTGTAAATATGCATATTGAATGGATAAAAAGGATTTGCGTTTGTTTCGTGTTTCGTGATTCGCCTGCCCGCTCGGTTATCCCCCACATCCCAACCTTTCGCTCCAGCCGTTAACAAGCCCACACAGCGGAAACGCTGCACATTTACCGTTGTTCTCTCTTTCATTGTTCAACACACATCGGCAGCAGCACCAGCAGCAGCCGGCAGCAGCGTCTGTCACTACATGTTTTATGAACCATTCGGCTGTTGCATCTAGATGCGCTTCATGAAATACACACAATGTGCGACTTCCATGCACTTGCTATGATATTCTGACGCTTAAATACAGATCCTGCAATTTGAGCAGAGTATCGCAAAAAAACAAATTTAACTTCAAATTTTAAGCGGAGACAACAACCCGAGCGCTAAGCCGGCAATGCTGGGCAGTTTTTGACTAACTGATTTACTGCATTAGACAACACTAAACAATTAAAGCGGTTCATTTATATCCTGTAATACTGTAGCTGGAAGTGAATACCTAACAAAGCAAAAAAACAAGTTTTAATTTTGATTCATACTTTTTGGTTATATGTTTAAGTTAAAAAAAAAAATAAATAAGTCCAACTAATCCAAAAATAAATAATGTTATAATTACATATATAATAATAGTAAACAGCGAAAAGGTAGCTTAAAATTCACAAAATATAAAAAATTTCATTACTACTATTTTTCCATGCTACAATAATTTAAGTCAAACCGCAATACGATATATATTATCATCATGTTTAATCGATAGTCCTTAAGATTATCTACGCAACTCAGCGAACGATACTTCAGGTTAATTTAAGGAAATTACTGAATTGGCAGTGTTAATCAGTAAATATTTGAAAACTTGAAAAGTTTAGCTAAAGTACCACTTTATTTGGACTTTGTTTATCTCCAGGGACTAAACAAAAGAATTACCCAATGTTATACTCACATTGGCATTTTGCTTAAATAAACAGGTCTGTTAAAACACTGCTCACCAATTACTCAGCTGTTGATAACATGCCACATTGAGTTTAACATGCCACATTCAGCTGGGCATGCTGTAAAATAACAATGGCGGGTTTTTTTAACATCTATAAGATTTAAATGTTTCTGTTATACTTTTTTTCGAATAGGAGAATACTTTAATAAAAGAATCCGTTTCAAATCATGATTAAAATTTATTTTCATTTTACACATATTCATTTTAAATTAAATTCACAAAACACTGTGCTACTAAAATTATTCATGTTTTTAATGAGGTGCAATCGAACTTTATAATATGGATTCTATGGAGGATGTAATTGATGTCGAAAATAATTGTTTACAATCTTTGTTTGACTTGAAGAGTGAATATGCTTTAGTGCTTAAATCGATGGCGGTAGACTAGTTTAATTTGCATTTCAACTAAAAATATACACGTAATTTAATTAGGAGGTATGAATATCCATTAAATGAATTCTTTTGGCATACATTAAGATGTTCAATTGACCGAACAGATGCAGAGATGCAAAGCAAAAACAAAAACAAACCAAACGGATTTCGAGAATAAAATCGGTATCAAAACACACAATACATCTATTGCATATATATATACGCATACATATATATATATACAAATCAAATGCCAAATCACTAAACGGGTTTTGCTCTGTTTAATCAGTCCATAACATTCGCGCTTAACTTTCACTCATATCCTCAATCGTGTGTTGTCTGTTTTCAAATAAGCTTGAAAATATGCATATATATATACATATATATATATAGCCTGCATTCTATATGTATGCGAGACTTTTTACTGCTCGTCGTGTCCAATAATTTCAATGTCATCAGCCAAGGGACTCTCGATTTCCTGTTTGTTGTTGCTACCATTTTGTTGATTTGCATCCAAATTAATCAATGATAAGGTCATCTTGCTGCTGAGTATGACCTGCGATCGAAAAGCAATTTGAAGACTTTTTAATGACATAAAGCCAGCGATGCTTACGGCCGGCTCCTCAGATGATCCATTCAGCTCAGAGTCGTAGACCTCTTCGCGCTTCGTTTGCGAATCGGCGACCAGAATTTGCGAGTCGTGGGCCAAGGCGCCTTCCAAGTAAATGGACTGCGGCTCAGGTAAATTCTCTTCCAATTTGGACTGCAATGGAGGAAGATTTCAATTAGCTACAGATGGAGGATTTTGGGATTGTTGCGGATGCTTCAAAGTGTTTCGCTGCTTGGAACTTTCTTTGACTGCGGCAGGGGCGAGCGGAGCGAGCCACTTACATGTTCACTGGATGCGCGATAAACAGGTGTTGGAGGGCGTCCGGTCCACCTGTGACCGCCCTCACAACTGGCTGTCAGCTCCATGCCAAGAACCTGCATCTCAGCAACGTGCACAAACACACACACATACATACATACATATATATATATGTACATATATTAAATATATTTTAATATTAGCGAATTTCAAGTCTGTTTTCTTTTACCGTCATTTCACGCTCAGCGCTGATGTCGCGTCTCTTCCTCTGCTGCTGCTGCTGTTGTTGTTGTTGTTGTTGTTGATTGGTGTTGCTCGACTTGGTGATACCCTGCTGGTCGCCAGCTGTATGCCCGTTGGAAATGTTTTGGTTTTCTACATTTGTCAAATTCGTTTTTTCGATGTCGTCTGGTTGCTGTTCGAAGACAATTTTCGAAAATTAATTTCTGAATCGAGCGAGCTCAAGCGTATTCAAAAGAGAAAACAAACGAATTGAGCATTTCATATAAATTTATATTTATATATGCTTGAGCTCAGCTTGAAGAAAAACAGTTAACAATTGGTTAAATTAATAGATTAAACGACTAGAATTAGTTTAAACAATAGCAATATTTACTCAAACGCAAAGTTCTCAATGCTTCGGTTACTTGGCTGGGTTAAAAAAAATATAAACAAAAAGTTAAACACAATTAACAAAATAAAGATAAAAAATTAAGAGTTAAGTAAAAACTTTCAACGATTGCTGCGGGCCCATTTGACGGCGCTAACCTTATTCGAATCAGTTTCAATTTCAGTTTCAATTTCAGTTTCAGTTTCAGTTTCAGTTTCGATCCTCGCCCCTCGCACGTCTCGCACGTTCAATTGCTCATCGGCAGCGTCTATAAGACCTTGTATAGCCGTTACAACTAATTGGTAATTTGTGATTTGTTGATTTGGTTTCAAATGGAGAGAGATATACACGTGGGTTACATGAAAACGAAGAATTAGATTTGCTTCTGGCTCGCGACTTTCGCATGTTTCAAATGAATTGTGATTTGTGATTTGGCATGATGAAAAGATCAGATCATTCACATAGCTCATATATATGTGTATATAAGTTTTATTCCAAGCTCATTTTCATTTTTATAAAATATGTCCCCGTCATATACATTTCATTTGATAAAGTAGTGGAAAGATAGAGACAGAGAGAGGCAGCTACGATTCATGTGTTAGATAAACGTTAGTTGTGGTTGGTTAATATGGCTAGAGTTTGGCATGCCGATCACAGACGAGCAGAAGTTAGTAAGACAACAAAGAGAGAGAGAGAGAGGGGAGGCCTAAACATGCAACAGCAACAGAGAGAATACTGAATGAGGCAAGGCCAAAAGGCATGCAACTCAAGAGCTCAACTGACTAATGCAACTGGCGAACAGCTGCAGCTACAGGTGTAGGCACAGGTGTAGGTACAATCTCTAGAAATCAAAATTAGCAACGAACTCATGACTTGTACTTAGTTTGGTCTATTCTCTGTGATCTGATAGTGACTAAATGTTGGGCTTGCTTTAGAAATTTGGCTGCCGCTTGAGAAACTTCATAGCAATCATCTTGAATAATAAATGAGAATACAAAAGAATATATATATATGTGTAGGTAGAGGCACAGGCGTATGTCTACATAATGTCGAGAGTCAACTAAAGATGTAAAGACTGTGCGTGTGTGTGTGTGTGTGAATGGAGTCAATGGATAGTAGTGGGGGGAGCGGGAGCGAGTGGCGGTTGGGGGCACCAATTCCGGCTAGCTACTGTGTGGATGCTAACCTTGGCCTCATACTGATCGGTGTTCATTTCGGCAATCAGCTTTGCCATCTCGCGTTCGGTATCCTCGAGCTTCTTGCGTAACTTTTCAATTTCCATCAGTTGCTCCGTTTCCTTATTGAACAACGCCTTCTCCGCCTCGGCCAGGGACTTGGGCGCATGGCACTGCTGCTGATGGGCCTTCAGGTTGCTCGACAGATTCGTGGCCAGCTCCGTGGCCGACAAGGTGGCCTTGTACAGTTCCTTGTCGTTCTGCCTGCCATTGGCCGCTGCAGCCGTTGCAGTTCCTAAAAAGTGGTCGTAGGAGTTGCTTTAACTAACAGTTATGTTGATTGAGGCAAGGACAACGAAACAGCATTCATCATTTATATACAGCAAATAATAAGTGATTAAGAATAAGAGAAAACAAAAATAAAAACAAAAACTGTGTACTTTCCGTGTTCGTATGAACATTTTGCTCTAACTACTGAAATGTTTGTGGTTCGGTTGTGGCTCTGGTTATGGCTAGTGTATTAGTAGACGCTTAAATACATACACACATACAAACAACACAAATTGATTGAATGACTGACTGACTGACTGATGCATTCGGCTGGCTGCTGAGCCAACTGACGAGGACATATCTTACAAAACTGAACGGAGCAAACAAAGAGATCTCGCATCACATGTCTGCACAGAGCCCAGGCCCTGCTTAAAGATCAATATTAAATCATAAGTACAGCTAGCTTACTTGTCTGATGTTCACGCCAACCTTTGCGCAATGCAGCAAAATACAAAATTCCAAAAAAATAAACAAAAACAATGAACGATTCGGTTAGCTTTGATTATGAGTTAAGTGCGTGTGCTTGTCTATGTGTGAGTGTGCGTGTGTGTGTGCGTGTGTGTGTGTGCAACTGGAAGAAGTCTATCCAAGATCCATATACTCTAGCTGCAACTTACCCAGCTTGGTGCCACTCAAATCCTCCACCTGACTGTGATTCTGCTGCTCGAAGACATCTCGACGGAAGCTGGGATCCGCCGGAGCGGCTCCATAAGGCGCATTCGGCACTTGTTTCTTGAAGACAATCTGCAACAACAACAATTGTGAGTGAGTCTTGGAGCTGTGCGCCGCACAAGTTTCGCACCTTCATAATCGTATAGCCGAAGAAGACCACAATTCCGATCGTGTAGAGCGGCATCAGGAAGCCCATGCTGCTGCCTGCCCGCTGCTGTGGCTGGTGGAAGGCGCCCGCTCCCATTGGCGGTCGCATGCCCGGAATGGGGCCAGGCTGATGTGAATAGGAAAGAAGATAAGTTGGCTTAGGGACTCAGTGAACAACTTTAATTCCAGCTTGAAACTATCTTTAATAAAATATGTTTAGATAGAGTTCTTATAGATGCTAAGAACTATTATATATTTTCTGTAAGGCTCTATATAAAATTTAACAGCTATAAAAACTAAAAACAAATAAATTCCATTCAAATTGTTAAACTTTTTTAGCTTTGTTTATATATCTTAAAGACTTTTTATACAATGTGTTCCTTTTAGAGTTTCTTAATTTTGATTCAGCAATCCTTTTTCAGTGGTTAATCCATATAACCGCTGATAGTTGCTTCTTATTGCATTTGGCTTGACATTTTATTGGTAATAGAACTACACCAGAATAACACTTGTAAGTTTTATTTATCAAGCTAATGATTCAGTTCGTCAAACTAATCATGCACTTCATACGAAGCATATTTTTAGTTGAATATATATACGTAACTAGGCCGAATTGTCGCATTTAAAATGAGAATCACTCAGAAGCTATTAACAAAAAAAAACATTACAACCAACGTAAATTACTGTTTGTCATTGGACCACATCTGTTCATAAATGATGATAATGGTTCTGATGACTCATACTTAAACATTAATGTCATTAAATGTTCTACCTGACCAAGTTTATTTTATTGATATTTAAAAAGCATTTCTTTAATTTATTATAATTTAAACTTCTTCAGGTCTAAAAAATAAAAGCACCTAAAATAAAAAATCACATACCATCATAGATTAATATACCCCTAACTTTCAAATGAAAATATTCAAATTTATTACATTTAACGCTAGATATTTTTTAAAAACATATATATTTTATATAACTTATCAAAACATCCAAAAATCTCGGATATACAATATATCGTGTATTCCAATAAGAAAACATCACGCTTATAACTTTTCTTATAAAAAGCGACACCTACATCTCATAGGAAAAAAATCTAGTCAAAAACATCCTTATTCTTATTAGAATGCGCGCCATATTGGTTAGCAAGAGCGTTGAGCCCTTCTCCCTCTATCAGTTGTGATTAGCATAACTATTTGCAACAATTTGTCATAGAAATCACAAGTCGTCAATCATAATTTTGTAAAATTCATGTATTCTTCTGCAATTATCTAACTTGATTGTTTATCAACATGAAATTGTGTTTGCCATGATGCAGAGCTGTGCATATATGTTAAAGGTCGACGCCGCTGGCAGCGCTACAGCTCGGTACTTGGCTAATGGAACAAATGGATGCGCGGGCAGGTGGCGCATTAGATTTGGCACAAGTTCAATTTGAACAATATTTTATTTTATTTCTTTTTCTGCCTTTCTTTTTTTCTTGTTCCTCATCCCACTCTTCCTTTACGGTGGCTTTTGTATATAATTTCTTTCGCCTGTCTTTTGCCTTCAATTTGCGTGCAGTGTCATAAAAACAAAACCCAAATCCAAATAAAATAAACGTGTCTATTTATAGCACCTGCCCGATGTCTCATGCCCAGAGCTTTTCCCCCTTTTGCCCAAATGCCGAACGACGACGAATCTTTGCAGCGAGCTGCAAAACCAATTTCGAAGTCGAAATTCGAAGTCGAAGTCGAAGTCGAAGTCGAAGTGGCAGTCGAAGTCAAAACTCACCCGTCCGTCAACGATGCGCGGCGGTGGATTACTCGGCGAACTCTTGCGCTCCACTATGGGCACGGTGGGCGTGGCGGGTATTGCACGCCCACGCTCCCGCATTGCCTGATATATGGACTCCGGATGCAGGTGGGCGGGCCGTTCCTGACGTAGACCTACAGCAAATAGATCTCGATTAATAAAACTTGCATCGATTCGAGTCAACAAGTAGCAGAAGCAATGGGATATAAAACACAGAGACGTTAGACGTTAGTTGCAGCTATTGAATATGCCGTTAGATCAAACGTTAATTAAAGCAGAAACGAAACAAACAATAAAACGGTTCCTAAACTCTTGCACCTACTTATTTCGCCCGTGTAGAAATTGATCTGCTTGCGATACAAATGGGGGCCGAATGGCTCGACGGCTGGCTTGGAGGCGTTCATGAACTGCTCTCTGTCAAGCACGACATCACAACAACCTGGTCAACAACAACACCAACACCAGCAACAACAACACAGACACACGTTTACAATATTCAAACAAAAATAAATAAATTTAAAATAAATTATAAAAAGGTTCAGCTGAATTGATCAAGACTCACCGCCTGGTACGCCCCGTTGGGGCTGATCCTTGAAGCTTGGCTTGGGCGGCGTGCCGCCAAACATCATGGGATGGAATACCTTTGGCCATAGGATGGCCACGCAGCCGACCACAGTGACCAGCGCAATGACGCCCATCTTCTTGGGCGACATGCTCTCCTCGGTGGCAGCGCGTGGCTGCTTCTGCTTGGCGGATGCTGTGGACATGTTGCTGGCGCACTTCGCTCTAATGCTCTTCCAGTTGCGTATCCAGTCGTGAATATATCTATATACCTGATACTGCAGTTGTGTCTTAGTTTTAGTTTGTTCGATTCCTTGAGGTTAGCTTTGGCGTTGGCTCATTTTTGTTACGTTTTATGTTATTTATTTAGTTTTTTTCCCTAGTCGATTTTTAGTTCTATTATTGCATTATCTGAAAAGAACCCACCATATATATAAACATATATATATAAATATATATATATACATGATATATTTATATAATTTTATATAATTCCACTTGGAGCACTTTGTCACTTTGTCGCGTCACAATTAAATTGTATTTCAATTTTAATATTTCAGCAATAAAAATTATTTTATTTTTATTACATAAATAGCAGTCCCGATTATTTTATTTTTAGCGCTCGCACTTTTCAGATTTGTGTTTGGCTGTCTCATAATTCTTGTTCTGCCGTGAACCATAAATAATGCATTTAAATTTTTAGCACAATTTTCATAACTTTTTCTTTTACAATCAACAAAACCAAATCAAAATAAATGCAAAAATAAAAACAAATATCATAAATTAAAATGATGGTTCACTGAGGACGGCGACGACAACGACTGCGACGACTGCTTACGCAAAGCTCCAATGTTATTGCCGAACTGGCCAAGCAAAATTTTGAAACTATTAGCGAATTTTTAAAAACAGCATCACGATCACGACATGGACGACGACGACGACGAGTCGCTCGTTGTGGGCATTCATAAGGCACACAGTCGGCCATAATTTGGGTGTTTGTCTGTTATTTTTGCCGCATTTGCCGCCAGTTGTTGGCTAAAAACTAAAATATAACGAATACGACAAAATAATTTGCAATATGTTCGGCCTGTATTTTGACAGCTCACCTCCTCTCGCTCACACACTCTCTCTATCTATTTCCTGCCGCCACCCGCTCGTCGCTCTCACTCTCTCAACTGCCCAGACGGAATTTTCATAGTTACAAACATATTGCATATATAAGTAGAAATGTCTGTATGCACATAACTACATTTGTTATTGTTTGTTTTCACATTTACTATCATTTTCATCGCACGCTCTCTGGACATGCAGACATACATACACACTCACTCACATATATATACAGTTTTTTTCTCGCATCTCTCTTTAACAATTTTCATTTCGATTTCGAGCCCATTGACTAGTGAAAGTGCTCTATGTGCAATAAAGTAAAGGTAGATATACATAAGTTTTCCTTTTTGCTCGTTTGCCATTGTATTTACTCTACTTAGCGAGTCGCACAGCAAAGCTAAATATTTTTAAATACTTTGTGTGCTTTGGGTTATTTATTAGTGTGGTCAAGAAGTGACATTCCGTTGTCCATGTCCAGCACTCACATTAGTTATTTTTAGAGTCACGGGCATTGTAACAAGTCAATGTCGCACAAATCACAAAAGTTTTCATCATTTATTTATAAATACACAAAAATTTGTTGCGCTTGGCCTGTGACTGATTTTATGCAATTGTATTGATGAGAACTTCCATTAATTAGGCAATGTCCAATGATCACATTATCATTATATACGCACAAAATTACCTTAATTTAAATTAAACATTCGAAAACTCTTAAATACTAAATTCAAACTACGTGTTTGTCGTTATGAAGTGTGTTCGAAAAATCAATATAAATTAGACGATATCTATTGGCATGCCGCCACAGCTTATCGAATTGAGGAACAGTGCTGTAAAACATTTGGGCAAAGCTTTGTATTATACTAATTATACATGAAAACATTTAATTTATATATAAATGTAATATACTATAATGTTAATTCAAATTGGTTTAAAGGCGTTCTTACATTGTAAGCATCATAATGAAATGAAAAACATTAAAAAAAAACTTTACCACGTTAGAATGGTTAAGTGTGTCGGCAAAGCAGGGTTCGGACATGCTTTTATAATAGAATTGGGCTCCACTGGGTATGCAAGCCTTTAGCAATTTTTGGCAGCCCTGGCATCTGCACTCGGCCGGCTTAAATGTCAACGCGTGCTTAACTTGTGTACATTACTAAATAATGAAATAATTCAATAGAGATTTATCAACAAAATAGCAACATAGCAATTAATTGAACTACAACAATTTTTGGTAAGTTGAAATTCTAAGATTATTGTATACATAAATATTTCGTCAATGTGTCGCGTCTAATATTGAAAACAGCTGTTCTGTTAACCAGAGCTGCCATCTTGTGGTGTGAAAAAATAAAGTGCTTGTGTAAATTACAACCTGCAAGGCAACTCTGGTAGTGATGGTGCTCTTCTTTGTGTTATTATTGTAGACAAAGCCAAAATAAAATTAAAAATTTCCTAATAAATTATTGTTTGTCCATTAAAATTGGAATAAAATCGGAACTTCGCCCAAAGGAATAGCGAATAAAAGCTCTGTAAATTGCATTTCACTGAAAATCTAATGCGCGCTGTTGATTGGCGTCGCTCCAAATTTACCAAATTAATTGTTGAGCCGCAGACGGAAGTGGACATAATGGACGACGAGGCTATTGTGACTGTTGAAAAAGAGCTGGATCGCGTTGTGAGTAAGTTGGAGCAACTCCACGAAATTGCGTCGGCCGAAATCGGAGATGTTGCATCGCTCATGTCGGAGCTGGTAAATGTGTTGGGCAATGCAGGACAAATGCTGGTCACCACGCTCAATACAGGCACACAAATGAACGCGCCAGGTACTGGCAGCACAGACGATCCAATGGACGACGCCGTGAACATGCAAGTGGAGACAGAGCCAGCCGCTCCGCAGCGTCTCACCGATAGCCAGATGGAAATAATAAGAGAAGCCATATCCAAATGCAATGTTCGCGTCCAGAAACTGTCGACGGAACATCGCGACTCTCATGGATCTGTTTCAAAGATTGGCAAGGCAATTGATCGCAACTTCAGCTCTGACTTCAGCTCGACAATGCGCGTGGACGCGCTGCAGGACAAGGACAACTTAATGCTGCTGAACAAGGCCATTGCCAAGCATTACTGCCGTCAGGGTATGGACGACGTGGCACGCATACTAATCAAAGAGTGCAAAATGAGTGAGAACGATGCCCAGGACGTGTTTGACTCGGAGCGTGAGTTCGCTGAAATCTACAGCATCTGGATACAGATACAAAAGCGAGAGCTTAACGAAGCCCTCAAGTGGGCCATACGACACTCGAGCCAGCTGCTCGAACGGCACTCTCTCATCGAGTTCAGATTGCACCGCATGCGCTTCATGCAGCTGGTCTCATATGGCCTGGAGTCGCAGCACGAAGCCATCTTGTATGCTAGAAACCATTTTCAGAAGTTTGCCGTTCGCTACGAGCACGAGATTGCCAACTTAATGGCCAGCTTTATATATCTGCCCGGTGGTCTTGAGAAGACGCCCTATAAGATCTTTTTGGCCCAGGAAATGTGGACCGAGCTATCGTTCACATTTCTGAAAGACGCTTGCCAACTGCTGGGCATTAGCAAAAACTCGGCCCTCTCAGTGGTTGTAAACGCCGGCTGCACCGCACTACCTGCTTTGCTGAACATCAAGCAGGTAATGCAGTCACGCCAGGTGCTGACCATGTGGAATGGCTGTGACGAGCTGCCGATTGAGATAGATTTGCAGCCAGAGTTCCGGTTTCATTCGATTTTCGCCTGCCCGATTCTGAGGCAGCAAACCACTGAGGACAATCCACCGAAGAAGCTGACATGCGGCCATGTCATCTCGAACGATGCCTTGCACAAGCTCAGCAACGGGCATATTCTGAAGTGTCCCTATTGCCCCGTCGAACAGAATGCCGAGGAGGCCGTTCGTATTTACTTTTAATTGTAGTCCTTATATTATAAAACAATTAATCATAATAACATATACTATGTAATTAAATGTGAGCCTGCCAGATAGCGCGCTTAAAGCAGTTCGAGCGTGGACCAGAAGCGGAGCACCACGTGAAGATGAACGAAGGACGAAGGACGAAATGACTGGCTGACCTGACCGGGCGAATCAAAATGAGTTATTCATGTTGAATTTGGGCAGCTTTTTTCCTTAAATGTTATTTGCAATTGACAGCTCATCTAGATATGTTCTTTAGATAAATTGGTGAGGCGGATTCGAACTACTTGGAGCCGCAACTTGTACGAGTAATAATCCTAACCAGCCCATGTAAACCCCATTAGCTCTTAGTTATACACATAATAAATAAACATTTATCTCTAGTGCTGCATCTTTGTTTATAACTCGATTACTTCTCTCTTAGACTCTACATTTATTTAACTGCGTCGTAAGAGTTTAGCGATAACAAAAAACATTGTTTATCATTCGTTTTTGCGAAAAGTAAAATAGCACCACACGAGCGAATTCTTTGGGCAAAACGAAGCCAACAAATAATACAGGAAATCAAAGTTTTCCTCAATACGAAACTCTCATGTTGGTGCTATTATTTTTTCTCCCTTTGTATACATAAGTATAGTTTTTCTAAGACTCGAGAGTTGCGTTGACATAGACGACTCCTGTCTGGGAATTTGTCGCTTATTCTCTGCTGCTTCGGCTGAGTTCGAAGCTAAGATAACACAGAGCTGCCATTGGAAGGAAAAGAAATTGTACAATTTAGTCTTTTAATATTTCCACATGTTTATACACGGAAATACAGATATTCATAATGTTTACAACAGGCAATTCGTGTATAAAAATGTGCCCACTGTACGTTCGGTTGGTGAGCGTCGAACCGGTTTCGGATTTGATCGTGTCTCAGACAAATTTTCATCGGCTATGTTTTGCTTTGCGTCTGCAGTGCAGTTCAGCATTCGCAGGCAAACAGGTGATCGGTAGAGACACAGCAATCATATAATATATTGTGGTCTGCTTCTCTGTCTTTTCGCTGTTTAGTGAGTGGCCAACCAACTCGAAGATTGATCGCTGAGAAGCTTTACGGATAATATAAAATGAAAAACGTTTTGGATGTCATGTCGCTGCAGCAGCACGTGGAGACGAGCAAGGCACAAAATATGAAGCCAATTGATTATCGGTAAGTCAGTTGTCAGTGAACAGCTTCAATTACTGACATACAAATACTATCGATCCATATGCATATATATATATACATGTTTCAGGAAGTCCACGAAACCTGGTCTTGTGCCTCTGTACATTTTCGAGTGCGCAGCTAAGCTGAAGATGAAGCCGCTGACAGCCGCATGTGCCGCCATTGTCTACCACCGTTTCTTCAAGGAGGTCAAAGCAAGCGACTACGACGAGTTTGTGAGTGTCCGATTGTACCTTCTTGCTAGATGGAGTCTTTATGTGCGTGTTTCATATACAGCTAATAGCCGCCTCCTCACTATACTTGGCTGGAAAAATCAAAGACGACGATACTGTCAAAATACGCGATGTTATCAACGTGGCATACAGCACACTGAACCGCGGCAGTGCTCCGTTGGACTTGAACGACGAGTACTGGGCTATGCGTGATGCAATTGTCCAAGCCGAGCTATTGATAACACGTACCCTCAGTTTTGATCTAAACATTGATCTGGCACACAAGGTAAGCGTTGAATCCAATGTTGAGGCACCCGTTTAATTCATGCGCTTTCTCTTTTTGCTGGCCGTGCAGTACTTGCTGTACTACATGAAGACTCTGCAGGATTGGGTGGGCACGGATGTGTGGAACTCTGTGCCGATTGCCAAGACTGCCGCATCCTACCTTCAAGACTTTCACCATAGCTCAAACATATTGAAATACAAGCCCACCCACGTGGCCATCGGTTGTCTATCTCTGGCACTGCAAACATATGGTGTGCAGGTGCCGCTGACTGACGAGTCGGACGAGGCTTCCATGTGGTACAAGCCCCTGGTCAAGGATTTTACCAGAGAGAATCAATGGGAAATCATCGAAGACGTCATTGAAGTTTATAAGCATGAGGCATCCCTCAAGGCTAACTAGACTTCCAACATCATCATTGCCATCAAGAGCTGGCCCTTCGAGACCTACTCGCCATTCCCATACGATTTATTTATTTGCACTTATCCAAAAAAGTACATTGGCTGCTAACTGAATTACTGAATATATGAAAATTTTATTACAAATCTGGAAAACTTTAATGACGATGCTTGTGCTTGTGCTTGTCCGCCCGATGACGACCCGGCGATACGCTGCTGCGTCGATTCGAGCGTGAGCTATAGGACGAAGTCGTTGGTGACGGGGATCTCCGTGAGGAGCGACCTGAACGTTCCGAGTAGCGCTTGGGTGAGTCTGATTGACTTCTCGAACGATTGCGCTTGGCAGATCTTGAGCTGCGACTACTTTCGCCTCCGCTTTGTGGCGAATGGGATCGCTTGCGACTGGTGCGTAAGTTGGGGCTGGAGCGAGAGTTGCTACTGTAGTAAGAGCTAAGCGCATGCCTGGCATCAGGACTCTCACTGCGCTGCAAGCTTTTCGATTTCGTATGGATGTAGCTTAATGGTGAGTCCACAGAATCCGAAGGAGAATTCTATGGAGAAACATATTTTAAATTAGATAAATGAGCTAAGCAAAAGACTTGTTAGACACACACCCTTTTCAGCAAACGCTTGCGATAGTATTCAACCTGTTCGGGTAGCGACCAGCCTGGCTCCAGGCGTCTCTTTCCCGATTCTAATTCATCTTGATATTGCATGACTTTTACCTCGATTTCACGCAACTTTTGGCGCTTCTCATCGTTAAATTTTTGAGAGTTGTCTCCGTCGCTATCCTCATCTGAGCTGAAGAATTTTGGTGGATCTGGTGGATCGAGAGTATCCCATTTACTAGTGGTTATGGCCTGCGCCTCAACCTGTTGGGGATCAACCGTCTCCCACTTGGATGGTATAAAACCGGGCATTTTGGCTTGCGACTTTGTGTCTGTTGATTTTTGCACTTGCTCCATTGGCACACCATCCAAATCATCATCCACTGAAATTATTGTAATCAACATTATACATATAAAGCCGTATAGCATTTCATGAAGACTTACAGGGTACGCCATCGATCTCTTCATGAT
Organism: Drosophila hydei; assembly: GCF_003285905.1. NCBI lineage: Eukaryota > Metazoa > Arthropoda > Insecta > Diptera > Drosophilidae > Drosophila > Drosophila hydei. The sequence continues at coordinate 5,706,417 of NW_022045656.1, forward strand.
ACTGTTCCCGCTTGGGTGTGTCTCGTTGTTGCGCAGCTACGGCTGATTCAGGTAGAACGAGCTTTAGAGCGCTCTTTAGCAAAGCAGCGCCATCAAGCGGCACACCATCCAAATCCTCATCGTCTTTTTCTTCTCCTGACAGTGGCGCACCGTCAATGTCCTCATCCAATGCCTCTTCAGAGCGCGATTCTTCTGCTTGGGCTGGCGAAGCGGACTGCAATGGAAACTATTTTTGTGCTGTTGATAATCCGTATTAAGATACATGCATACTATAGTTACCTGTCGACCTAAAAATATGGCGTGCAATTGTGATAAGAAATCCTTTGGGTAAATTGTCCACTCCTCCCAGGTGCGTATGACATTGCATACCCTCGTTTTGAAGCCCTCTGCCTTCAGGCGACTCTCTATAGCCAAATAATAGGTGTGAAGACTCTCAAAAATGTCCAACAATTGCTTTTCCACGCTGTAAACAAACAAAAATCAGTCAGGGCAATGGATTCCCTTTATGAACATGAACTTACGATTTACGAAAGAAGGATGCATTCGACACCTTCACAGTGCAGTTGTGCAATATATCTGAAACTAGATACAGCCTCGCGATCTTCTTCGAAGCCCGGGTCTTTTGGTTTGCCAATGATTCAGCGATGCACTCGCAAATTTCGTCGGCTGCATCAGCATGTTCTATGCAAAATATCATCGCATCTCCGATTCGTGCACGCTCTGGTGTCAAATGGCGGATTAGATCTTCCAGGCGATCGCGTTGTCTGCGTAATTAGATTCTTAGCATAAATAAATCATTTTGATTGATTACAAATAAACTTATTTACGCGTTCGACAATGCGCCTTTGTGTACGACGGGTGCATCGGGATCCACTACCAACTCATCGGGCATGCCTTGCGTGTAGAAATTAGCCACAGGAGGTTTCCACACTGGACCATCCTTGAACATTCGAAACTGCTGCTCTCGCCACTCGCTTGGTGTGTCGCCCTGCAACAGTGAATAGAGCTTCCAGCGATAGTAAATGTGCGCCGGACTCTCGTTGTCAAAGAGAAATGAAAAGAGCGGATTCTCCATTTCACGGCTCATAATCAGGGCTTCGAACATGGGGCCCTCACGTATTACGAACTCGATCATGCGATGTATAATATTCAATACAGATCTAAAATTGAGAACATACGATAGAAACCAATCTATTACATCGTTTTTAAGAACCCATACTTCTCGGTCGGTATGAATACTTTTACTACAGACTTGCTTAGAACCTGTACGTTAAAGAAATATGGTTAATATTTGATCATTTGGAGGGAAAAGTTGATTACTCACCCTCTCCATGTTCTCCTTGTCCTCAACAGTGTCATAGTCCTTGTAGTTTTTCTTGGGCAATGTATTCGCCTCGCTAGGTGGCGGCTGAGCATTAAAAGGCAGCCCCGAGGGGGGTGGCGGTAACGTGAGCTCTAGTAGTGCTTGCGGTGCAAAGATAGGGGTATTCATAATGGGCACTGTCTTACCCCAGCCCAAACGCATCTCATAGCCCATTATATAACGTCCATTTAGTGTGCGTAATGCGCGCTCAGCATCTTTGCGACTCATGTATGCTACAAATCCACAGTTTCGCCCACGCTGTTTCTCTTCCTCAGAACGTGGCCACATGATCTTAATGCTTGCTAGTGGACCATAGCGACCAAAAATTTCCATTAACTGTTGTTCGGATATCTTTGGATTCAAATTGCCTAAATACAGATTCGTTGTATTCGGATCGCCAGTGTCAAAGGAGCCTCCTGCATCTCGAGCATTGGCTGACTGAGACTGAGAGCTGGTCGGAGCTTGTTGCTGTTGCTGTGGCTGCTGCGACACTGGAGCACTTACTACTGCCATATGCTTGTATTTGTGCCGCTCTTCGCGCTCTTCTTGTATTCTGGAATAGAGATAAAGGATCCGTTTACAAAGTTGTTAATTCGATTGTCTTTCATCTTACTGTCTCAATTCCTCCTTGAAAAGCTCCAAATTGCTCTTTTTCTTCTCCTGATTCTTCTTTTTGAGAGGTGTTGGGTCCTTTTTAAGATCAGATGCCAAAAGTTTTGCATAATCCTCTGCTTTTTCAGAAGCACTCTTTTCCACAAGCTTCGATCCCGGCTTGTACAGTTTGCCTTTCTCACTTTTGTCCTCTCGCCTGGAGCCCGCATCGTAAGTACCCGCCTTTACCCACACTTTTGATGAGGCCGTTGGCGCTTCTTGAAACGTCTCCACAAACTCTTTAAACGCCTGAGCATAATAAAAAAAATTACAGGACGCTTCCATCATACAGTGCTTATTGACTCACATGTGCCGCAGCCGCCTCATCTTCCTTCTTTTTTTGTTCCTCTAATTCTTTTTTCGACTGAAACAAAATGTACTTAATAAAAATCACACAAATTAGTTTTAAGAACTTACCAATTGCCGCTTGGAAAATGTACCGACCGTAAAGGCCTCAAGCTTTTTTTCGCTGATGCGCTAAATTAAATGAAATGTAAACTAATTGCAAACAACATTTGTACCAATTTTACCTTCATTCTACTAAGCGCTCTTCCAATTTGCTATCATTAATCCTCTTATTTATGTTTTATAAATCAATTTTTCTTCTTTTCACTAATTTAATCGATGTCAATTCTAAATGTATATCGATATTTCTTTTAAAGTTGCCAGCTAGCGATTTTGAATTAAGCATGAAATGCACAAGCCGATAGTCAGTCTGTTGCTCGAATACATTTCAAATCTTGATTTACTAATAAAACGGAGGTACTATCTAAGCTTTATATGCAATTTTTTCAATAAGAATTATGTGAGTAATTAATTAATAATAGGCTTTATATTGTAAAACACAAGTAAAAAAGCCACAGCTTATTTTATAGGCCAAAAATTAATTAAGTATTTAAAAATTATTACTCTTTTAATAGCAGTTATGATTAAATTTCATATTAAAATTATACTAATTAATTCAATTATTCTTGTTTCCAAATAATTATCGTTTTAGTGTGTATCGTTAAATATCGATAAATTGATACGAAATCAACATCCCTAATCACAATTAACTTAATAAATTTTGTACAACAAAATAGACTGTGGTCGATTGCTGCCAGTGCGCGCAGACAGATCTCAATCGCTTGGCGCAGCGTAAAGAGCGTTAAAGGAAGTTGTTAAAATGGAACCACAAATTTGTAGGCTTTGCTTGCGTGGTTGTGGTTCCCAGATGTGCCTCCAAATCTTTAACACTGAAACAGGTGATGCAGGTGTTGAAGGTAACGTTCCAAATGTGGCTGAAATCCTACGCCAGCACTTTTGGTTTGAGGTAACATGCATAGATTATACATACTCCAATATACTGCTTATACTTACTTACTTTTAACAGGTCTTACCGAACGATGCAATATCAAAAGTTGTGTGCAATGTGTGCTGGACACAGGTGTCTGAGTTCCATCAGTTCTATGTATCGATACAAGAGGCACAGGTTATTTTTGCCAATGCGCCGAAATTCAAACAGGACCCTGATCCGGATATGATGAGTACGTCGTGGCCAGAGGAAGTTATGATGCCGGCTGAAGAGCTCACAGTAGATGGGGACGCAAATATCGATTGCACTAGCACTCAGGTTAACATAAATCCTTTAGACGAACTAGATCTGGAGATGTCGACGTATGTGCACGTAGGCACAGAAAGCAAGCCGGACATCAAACTGGAAAGACTCACTCCCGACGAATTTATGAGCCAATTAGACGATGTGGATATTATTGTTACACGAAGTGGTCGAAAGCGAAAACGTGATACCGAAACGATTGACAAGGAGAGAAGAGCCAAAGAAAAAAGGTCAGCGCAGTCCAAAAGCCACGAAAAGCGCAAATCTACCGTAAAGCGGACATTCAAGAAACAGCAGTGGCCACCATTTTGCAAAGAGGACGAAGACTTAATAAAGCGCTATGTCGTAATGGGCTGTGAGCTGTGCATTTTTCTGGCGGATGATTTCGACGGCATTCGAGATCATTTCAAAGATAAGCATCCAGATGAACGGCCCTATGTGAAATGCTGTGGGCGAAAGCTCAACAAACGGTGCCTAATTGTCGAGCATGCAAGACGCCACGAGAATCCTGAATATATCAAGTAAATGAGTACATATAGAATGCCACAAACATATTTCTGTATCGCACTTTACGTGCATTTTTCAGGTGCAATGACTGTGGGAAAGTGTTTGCCAATTCGAGCGTGTTACGCGCCCATTGGCTGGTGCACCACGTGCCCGACGAGGAATGCGACTTTCAGTGCGAAGAGTGCGGCAAGCGGTTCTCACGGCGCAATCTCCTCGAATTGCACAAGGGTTCACATGTGCCAGCCAACGAACGAAAGTTCATCTGTCCAGAGTGCCCCAAACACAATGCGTATGTAAAAAGATGAATCATTTAAGCTCAACTTATTAGTATGTCAACCATATTGTTAGCTTTGCCACTGAATACCACATGCAAGTTCACATAAGCATGCAGCACCGCAAGGCTGCGAACGTGTGCCATGTGTGCGGCAAAGAAATCAAGGATAAGGCTGTTTTCGAGAAGCACGTTCGGCTGCATTTCGAGGAAAGTGGGCCACGTATTAAATGCCCACGGCCCGACTGCGAGAGCTGGCTCAAGGACGAGGATAACTTGAAGCAGCATTTGAGACGTCACAACGACGAGGGTAAAACGTTCATCTGCTCCGAGTGTGGCAAGAGCTGCAAGAACTCGCGCGCTCTTATTGGACACAAACGCTATTCGCACTCAAATACAATCTACACCTGCGAGCAGTGCGGCAAAACCTTTAAAAAAGATATTAGCCTTAAGGTTTGTAATTTTAAATTCCATTATTTGCGAAGATATGTAATATATATTTCAATTACAGGAGCACATGGCTCAGCACACTGGAGAACCTTTATATAAATGCCCATTTTGTCCGCGAACATTCAACTCAAATGCTAATATGCACTCCCATAAAAAGCGAATGCATCCCAATGAATGGGATCACTGGCGTAAAACAAAAACGGGCAGCTCCCAAAAGGTGTTGCCCAGTGCTCAAGTCTCGCAAATGTTTAGAGAAGATACTGAAACGTTCGCCATTCCGAATATTTCGAATGTGTTTTGAAAGAGTTAGCAGACTTTCCCTACCCTGTTGTACATAAACTATTCTTCAGTGTATAAATAGATATGTATATACATATAAATATTTAAAGAACCAATGAATACAAATGTAATAAAACGAAATAGTGAAATACAACGTTACAGTTATTTTCTTTGGTGAAATTTTAAACAGCAACAGATTTTTAATACCTTATATGCTGTTAATTTATTACCAATTACTAATTCAAGTTTTCGTCCATATATTTTCTCTAGATAATGTTCTTCAGTTTTAACTTTCCTGCATCTTAAAAATTCCTTTAAATATTTATCAACTGATACAATCGCGTTGCCAATCATGCCAACAGTCCCTCAGGGTCAATCGATTATTTTTTAATATCGATTATTCTGATTTCCTTACGGTTTGTACTTAAATTCACGTGGATGGTAGTCCGGCGCGTCATCATTACACAGTCGATTAATTCTTTTTACATCATTAGCTTACTTTTTAACACAAATAATGACAGGGTGGTACAGCCTCGAAAGTTAGAATCTTAAAGGTTTTATAATTTTTTTTCTATCGCGTGTTTTAAAAATATTAATAAATATCGACTACATGTTTGTAATCATCGATAGTACCCAATCAGCTGTTTGTGACGTAGTTCCAATGCTCAAAATAACAATTAAACTATCGTGTACAATCTTCCAGCGCTAATAACTCTTAACACAAACAGCTACGTCAACAACATTAAAATGAACGTAAGTTTAATAACTGTTTTCCCAAATAAATAATTATATATTATACATTTAAAGTTTATTAATTTAAAACAAATGTTTGATCTGATTTGTGTTTAAATATTAGGAATCAGAAATACCTATTGACATTCACACGTTGAAGCTCCAGGATTGGCTTGTAAGCAGACGTATTGTTCCAAAAAATATACAGGCTGCGATCAAGGAAATACACTCAAAGATCAGCAATGCTCTGCATGATATGCCCGCCAATGATCAGTTAATAAAACTGTTATCTGGTTCCAGTAAGTGTAGTAATATTATTTATATGTACTTACAATTGATGGCTCTTGCTTTATTACAGATATAAACTATTTGCATGTCAAGGAGATCATCGAAATACTTAAGCAAACTGAAAAGGATACTAAAAGCGTCTTTGGCACCTATGGCAGTCAGCGTATGAAAGACTGGCAGGAAGTTTGCCGTCTATATGAGAAGAACGCCACGTACCTAGCAGAGACTGCACAAATATTTGTGCGCAATGTAAACTACGAAATACCTGGAGTACGAAAGCAAATGCTCAAACTAGAGCAACAAACCGATGACTGCTTGAAACGTGCCCACGACCTTAATAAGCCAGAGGCACAGCTTCTTGCAGAGCATGCTGCCTTGCTGGAGCAACTGGGTGTTAAGGGCGAAAACTTGCATTCTGAATTCATTGAAGTGCTGGCAGGCCTACCAGACCTGTACGCCAAGTCCTTGCAGGACATTGGTAGAGTGCAAGCTGGCATTGATTTATATGCCCAATTTAGCGGGCAGCAACAATGTTTGCCCATACTACGTCATTTGGTGGAGCATGGAAACACCACAGTGTATCAGTACATTCACAAGGAAGCGCCTCTGGCTGTAGAAGAACCTGAGCTGCGTCTCAACTTTAGTGGTTCGAATTCGAGTAAGGAAACTGAAGCCAATGAAATCGACTTTGGTACTGATGAGAATGGTGGGACATCCTCGACAGTCTCAGCGGAAATTATTGACTATGGTGACTTCCAGGAAACCGATGGCGGCAACATAGACTGGGGCATTGAAAGTGCGCCAACGGACGCTATTGAGATCAACTTTGATATACCTGTTGAGGAATATGGTATTGTTGTTGAGGGCACCGGGATGGATGGTGGTACAGCTAAAGGTCTGCTTTCAAAATCCATTATACGAAACATATTCTATAAATCTTACTTGTTACAGGTGATCAGGCGTACACGTTGCTAGACTCGCCCAACTATCGGGATCGGTTTTTGGACGAAATACACGAGCTGGAGGCATTTTTGCGTATGCGTCTTTATGAGCTGAATCACTTGGATTCGTCTAGCAACATTATGTTCTCACTGATGGACAATATTTCGACTCACGACAGCGAGAGTATTACCAAAATACTGAGCGATGTTGAGAAGATCATTCAGAAAACTTCAGATGAGCAAACACGTCATCTATTCCAACTGAAACATTCACCGAAATATGCCGATTTGCTAACCAGCAAGCTGCAAAAGATGACTAAAGCTGTGGAAAAGCTGCGCGCAACTCGTGAGGTGCTGAAGCAGCGTGCCGTAGAACTGCGCGAGCAGCGCCAGCAATTGAATCCAGTTTTAGATGAACTGATTGCACAGACTCGAGCCCTGCAAACCTATATTGAAAAGGATATTTCAAAGCGCTACAAGAATCGTATTGTCAATCTAGTTGGCGGAGTAAATTAGATGTTTTTGTTTTGAATAGTATATATGACTGGGAAGGTACGGAAAAGTGCAAATAAATTGTTAAAAAAAAAAGAATTTTTTTATTTAAATTGTTGATGCCATTTTATTCCTATATGAATATATGCAAATTACAAACTTCTTTTTTATACGAATGTCTTTCAGCCAAATATTACAGACTCTATCTAGGCTATTGTCCATTTGTATAAATAGGTAATCCATTATCAGGTCGGACTAGTTTTGATAATGTAATCAGAACAAAAATTCGTACAATGACTCAGATTCCATTTGAAAGATCTACAAATAAAGGCAATATATATATATATTGGATATATATATATATATATTATCCAATTAAAAATTACGTTTTTTTTAATATTTTTTAAAAGAATTTTATTTATTTTTATTTTGCTATTTTTATTAAATATACAAATTTTATTTATATTTTTGTGTGTTTAATTTGTTTTGTTTTTTTTTTTTTGTTTTGCTTTTGTTTCTTTTTGTTTTTGTTTGTTTGCTTATTTTTGTATCCAGAATACAAATCTAGTTTAATGTAGTTGTTGTTGGTTGCTTGTTTGTTCATAAAAGTAGCCTTACACTTGTATTGTTTTAAACTTTCACTTATGTAATGTTTGCTTCTTAGCTGAATTGAATACACGATTTGTAAACAAACGAACAACGCTATAAACTAATATGATTAACTTAAAGGGGAGGCTCTGAATAGGGGGCGTTAAGGAAATACATACATACCAAATAAACATGTTCTCTTAGTAAGGAGATTTGTGGAAGGTGAGGCTTACAATTTATACATATGTTGATCAATGTTGAACGGGGTAGACGACAGACGGGTTTCATTAATTAAGTAATTAATCAATTAATTACATAAGTTTTGGGTGTAAAAAGCCACAAAATGGATATACATACATGATACCAACTAGACTTAGGCACTAATCTAACAAAAAATGTGGGCTCAATCGGCATTTTAGGTCATGTAAATAAAATCAAATATATTTGCATGTTATAAATGTATGTATGTATATAGCTATATATAATCATTGATTTGTCAACTAAATAGAAAATAACAAGCACTATCGAAATTAATATATATATATGTATATATATTTTTATATAATATATAATTAGTTGACGGCAAAGGGCCTCATGATATGGTTTGAACAACTTCTGTTGTCTGCTTCTCGGATCTGGCCTATCCTTATTGTGATGTAGGCCCCAAGCACTAACTCTTTCAAATAAATCTACAATCTTTCATTTTATATATATATATACATATACATATATAAGTTTGCTTTGATTTATATTAACGTACGTATTTGTGTTCTCATTTAAGTTAAATAAGCATAAATTATGTTGCAAAAATTTGTTCGAAAGTTGGTTGTTTCTGTTCAAGTTGTTGTTGTTGTTGCTGTTGCTGTTGTGGTCTGGTGTTATTGTTGTTGATACATCCTTACAGGCTACATATTACATCATTTACGTAAATATTTATAGTGTTTATTTCTCTTTGTTTGTTGTTTTCCTTACTCGCTACTATGTATATATGTATATATATGTCTGTAGTCATGTTCTTGTTAATCTTCCTTCAATTATATTTGATTTTATCTTGGTGTATGGTGTGTGTGCTGTGTGTGTGTGTGTGTGCATTTGTGTTATGTTTTATGCCAGTTTATTTGTATGTTTACACGTGTCTGATAGCGTCGGTCGGATTAGTTATACTGAGCATCGCAAGGCCCAATCTTGGAGCTGTTACTCTACATATTTCATAACATTCCAGTGTATATAGTTATCCTTCTGTTAAACCTTATCTAGATAGAATCATCTTTGTTTTATCTACACAAGCACTACGAGTCGAAGTGATCTCGCACGCTCTTAACGTACAGACTAAACAAATGTTAATGCTTTTCAATGAAAAACATCGCCTCTCTTGGCGTTTAAAGTTGCTGCTGATGCTGGCCACCAGTGCGTATGATTATGATTATGATTATGATTATGCGCGTAGTGGTGGGGCTGGTGGTGCACGGGCACACCACCCAGAGCCGGCTACTTTGGTTGTCAATCGTTCTTCACTGGATAGTAGATTAGATCGGGCTGTTGCTGCATATGATGCATATAGTCATTGATCGGCGGCAGCACAGACTTTGAATCGTCGCCCAGCATCGGATAGCCGACACCTACACCTACTCCCACACCCACACCTACACCCACTGGCGGTGCTGTCCGCTCATAGACGCTGCCATGCGGCGGCGGCGGTGGCAACAAGTGCGCGGCGCCCGCCAGCGAGTGCAGCGGCTGTTGCAGACCATGCGGATGTCCATGGCCATGATATGGCTGAAAGCTGTTGTGCTTCTGCTGATCGTTGACCAGCTGCTCGCTGAGCGCACTGTGGTTGTGATGTTGCTCGTAGGAGACACCGCCTCCATAAACGTTGCCAGGTCCCGCATGCCGCATTAGACCACTGCCGTAGGGGCCGCCAGCATTGTGATGTTGCTGCGTCGGCTGCTGCTGCTGTTGTTGTTGCGGCTGTTGTGATTGCTGCTGTTGCTGTTGCGGCGGCTGCTGTTGCATTAAATCAAAGTTGTACTCCATAGGCGTGGGATTCGTGTCGATGAGATTCGTGAGAATACTGCCAATATTGTTATAATTGTGAGCATCTCCCGGTCCGATTTGATTCGACTGCGGCTGCGGCGTCGGCGGTTGCTGCTGCTGCTGTTGTTGTTGCTGCTGCTGCTGTTGCTGCTGCGGCTGCACTTGCTGTGGCCACATATGCTGGAAGCCCAATAAGTCGCCCGCCAATGCTGGATCTTGGGGTTGCTGTTGCTGCTGCTGCTGGGGTGGTGGTTGTTGTTGTTGCTGCTGCTGCTGAGGCTTGTTAACGCCCACGGCCGATTGCTGCTGAGCAGACGGCGCCGGGGCGCCAACACTCATTGGAAGCCCGAGAAACTCGGTTGAGTCGACAATGTAGAACTTGTTGTCCTTGAGCTCGACTGGCTGGCTGTTGGGAGGGCCGCCAAAGCCCATATTGCCCCAGGACTCAGTTGCTTGTTGTTGCTGCATAAATTGCTGCTGAGTTGCGGACGCAGCGGCTGATGGCGATGGCTGTGGCTGCGGTGACTGCAACCGCGAATGCTGATGCTGGGGCGAATGGGTGTGACGATGTTGTTGTAGAATCAGCTGGTGCTGGTGATGCATCGGGGGCATGTGGTGCGGCGAGGTGAAGTGTTGTTGCTGCTGTTGTTGCATCTGCTGCGCTTGGAGTGGATGTGGATGCGAATGCGGATGTGGGCTCTGGGGCGTGTGGCTACGCATATGCTGCTGTTGCTGCTGCTGCTGCTGTTGTTGTTGCTGCGGCGGCACTTGTGGCTGCTGCGGCTGTTGTTGCTGTTGTTGATATTGATTTATCAACTGGTGCTGATAGCCGCCAGCCGGATTGCCAGTGGGCTCAAAGTGAAACTGGCTCTCCGGGCCACCAAAACTGTTCATTCGCTGCATGTGCATCTCCGGCGTTGTGTTGTTTGGCGTATGCGGCGTATGGCGATGATGCGGTTGCGGTTGTGCCTGCTGCTGGGGCGGTGGCACCGCTTGCTGCTGAGTTGGCGGCGGCGTCGCTGCAGCATGCTGTTGATGCTGATGCAACGCATTTTGTTGCTGTTGCTGCGTTGGCGGCGGCTGTTGCTGTTGTTGTTGCTGCTGCTGCTGCTGTTGTTGTTGTTGCTGCTGCTGTTGTTGTTGTTGCAATTTTTCCGCACTAAAGCTCTGATTGTACATGGAATTCTGCTGAGATTCGCTCGTGGAGACCGAGTGCTGCGACGTGGATGCCGTCGAAGACTGTGAACTGTTGCTGCTGACAATGGCGTTGAATTGATCCTGCTGCGAACAGCCCGGCGTCGTTGACAATGGTGGTGGCGGAGTGGGCGTGGCACCCGCACTGACTACCTTTCCAGCGCCCGGCTGCATCTGCTGTTGTTGCACTACGGCCGCACCAGCCTGCGACTTGGCCTTGCTGACCGCCGACTTTTTGCTCGCCTTCACCGGCGGCGGTCCTGGCATATCAGGCAGCGAAGCCATATCTAAAGAAAGAAGAAAGAAATTAATACACTTTATCTTTCAATGGATAGTTATGCACTTACCTTCTTCGTTAGCTTTGGGAAAACGCTGTTTGCCCTTCTTAGGAGGTGGCGGCTGATTTCCATGCATTGTCTGCTTGTGGCGCACCAAGTGTGTTTTCCACTTGAAGGTCTGCAGAACAGAAAATTTGACTATAGTACACTAATTCACAGACAACTTGTCTATATAAAAAATATACCTGATCGCAGTGGTTGCAACAGTGCGGTCGCTCCTCCGAGTGTGAAGGCAAATGGCGCTGCAAGGATTTGGCAGAGCCAAAACGTTTGCCGCACAGCGTGCACTTGCACTCGGAGACATCGACGTGGGCGTTGCTGTAGTGCTCCTTGAGCGCAGGATATGTAAAGTAGGAGGAACCGCACAGATCGCACACGTAGGTGCGCTTCACCTCAGTGTGCAGCTGCACGTGCCGCTCCAGGTTGGCCTTGAGAGTGAAGCGGTTATGGCAAATGTGGCACTCAAAGAAGTTATCTCGCTTATGCACGCGTATTATGTGCTGATATAGAGCGTTCTTGGAGGGGAACTCGGCGCCGCACACCTCACAGATGGCACCATCAGCCTTGTGGCCAGTATCTTCAAAGTGCTGCTGCATCTTCTTCTGCGACAGCTTCAAGCCGCACTCCCCACACGGAAAGACTGCAACAAACAATCGAGAATTGCCATTAGTTTATCATTTGACTGACCTCACACAATATATCTATATATTTAGATACAATAAAATGCCTATTGCTGGCTTTACAGGACACTGCTGGCCTTGGTGAAATTTACATTCACGTCGACTCACTTTTGAAATCCTTCTTGTGCGACTCTACGTGCGCATGGAACTGTTGCCGGCGTGAGTAGGATTCGCCGCAGGTTTCGCATACAAACGGAAACTCCTTCACGTGCATCGTACGATTATGCTGAATAATTTCCTGCAATTGGCATTTAATGGATTAATAGTTATTCGGATTAATATTAAATGAATCTCGTGCGCACCTCCAGTGTGTTGCCATTGGGCTGACCACAGTCGTGGCAGTATCCGGGATGCAGCTTGTAATGATCCAGCAGAGACTTCCGTTTCCTATACGATTTTGGGCAGAGCAGGCAATTGTAGCTGGGCTTATCCTTTTTACTGCCCGGCGTTTGACTGCCGCCCATTTGGGATGGCGGCGCCTGCAGCGAGGTGCTGCTGCTGCTGCCGCCATCAATGAGCTGCTGTTTGGCAGCGTCCATCTCATCAATCTCATTGTCCAGCTCATCGTCCTCCTCCTCGCCGGAGAGCTCATTGTCGTCCAGTTCCAGCGAAGAGTTCAACTGCGAACCAACTCCAGATGGCGTCAGATGCGATGGCTGCGACTGCGTCTGCTGATGCTGGTGCGGATGAAGATGCGACGGGCGATTGTTCATCATTTGCGCATGCTGATGCTGTGGAAAGGGGCTCTGCTGTTGCTGCTGCTGCTGTTGCATCTGCATTTGCATCATCTGCTCGATGATGGGCGGCATTGAGAGAGGATTATTGCTTGAATTATAGTGATTCTGGTTCTGGCTCTGATTCTGATTCTGATTCTGGTTGTCGTTCTGCAGCTGAATCTCACTCCCAGACATCAGTTGCTTAGTCGCTGACATCGCAACACCTTCAAGGCCATATCCAGTTCTCATGGGCATAGCCAAGTGCTGGGACTGGGACTGAGACTGGGACTGCATCTGCGCCTGCCCCTGGCCCTGTGACACTGACTGCTTGCCGGAATGCTCTGGTCCCAGCTGCTGGGCCAACGCATTGTTGTTGCTCTTGTTACAATTGATGTTGTTGTTGATATTGCTTGACGATGTAAGGCCATTGATTCCAAGATTTCCACTGCTACTACTGCTGCTGTTGCTGCAATTGGAATGTAAGAAATATATATGATGAATCCATCTTTGATCGGCTTATTCGATTAACTTACAGATGATGCGAATGAAGCTGCGTCCCATGACTGGAGTCCATGAGAAGGGAGGCGATGCCATTGTCATGTACGACACTGCTGTTACTGTTGCTGTTCCCGCTGCCGGTGCCAGCTACGCTGCCCAATCCACTGCCGGCGCCAGCCAGCATCTCGTCTATTTCCGGCTCCATTTCCAGCCCATCGATGAGACGACCTGCGCCTACACCCTCGTCAATGAACTCCTCGAACTTCATAATCTCCTGTGCAGCCGACGATAGCTGCGATTCTGTTTCCGACTCCAACTCGGAGTCACCAAATGAAATGGATCTTAGCTGGTGTTGCTCTTGGCTCTCCAGTTGTAGCGGCACTTCGAGTTGTTGGTCCAGTTGCTGGCTTTGCGCTTGCTCTTGCTCCAGCTCCTGCACCTGCTCCTGCTCGTGTTCCTGTTCCTCTCCCAGCAATCTCTCAGCAGCAGCAGCCGCAGCAGCAGCGGAGGCGACTGCTGCCTTCGCCAGCTGCTGCCGCCGCTCGCGTTGTCGACGCCACTCGTCCAGCCGTTGCTCACGCAGCTCCTTTAGCACACGGGTTGAGGGCGTGGTGCCCAGCAGCCGGCCAGTGATCACAAAGTTGTCGTAGAATTGCTTAAGGAAGGGCTTATGATGCTGGCTCAGCGCCAGGCGAAGCAGCACCCGAAATTGCGCCTTGAAAGCCCGTTCACTGAACTCTCCGCTGCTGTGGTGGTACCGTAACGTGTACTTGTTGTCCTCGTGGAACACGTAGCCCTCGCCCAGTCGGGAGCGCGTGGTGACAGGCGCCATCACCTCTACTAAGCTGCCAATGTGGCTGTTGTTGCTGCGCTTTCGCTTCACCAACGACGTGGAGCCAATGAGCTTCTGTTGTCGGCGCATCAGGAGCTCTTCGCAGTTGCTGCTTCTATTGCTTCCATTGTCGTAGTCATCGCCACCATCTTCATCGTCCTCCTCTGCGTCCTCATCGAATGTCGCCGCATACTTGCGCTTCACCAGCCCGCTAGTCACTGCTGCCGTTGGTATCAGATCGAGGGGATCGTTGGAGATGAGTAGTGGACTCACTCCGGTAATCGCATCCACATTGTTGCTGGCACAGGCGTTTGTGGCACTATTTGTGCGGTGGAAGTGCAGGCGCTTGTTCATGGAGGAAGAGTTCTCGGTATCATCGGCGTCATCATCCAGGAAGTCATCCTCCTGGTCGAGGCACATATAATCCTCCTTGCAGAGAATCTTCTCAAAGTTTTGATTCAAATCGATGGCGGCTGCCTCATCTTCGCTTTCACGTTTGATTTTCGCAACCGGCTCCGGCTCCGTCTTCTCCTTCTTCGCGGTAAGCAGCAGCTGCAACTGCTCGCCCTTCGCTAGCTGCGCTTCGTCCGGGAGTTTCGACCCGGTGCCATTGTCATTGGGATTGTGACTGAACAGATTCCTGACGACTCTGTCGCAGGCCTCTGGATATTTGCACTTAAGCGTTTGCAGCAGAAATGTGATTGCATCGCACCGCGACACCGCATTTAAACTATCCAGTAGGTTTACTGACTGATCCACCTGTAAAACAAAGAGCAAGAATGTGAGTGGGAAGTGGTAAGACTCGGACTTGAATAAAAAATTATTGACTAGGAAAAGATACAATATAAAGGATGACACTTGTCGGAGATATTCAGAATTATTACTATAGTATTAAGGCACCATTTTATCCTTATTATGTGCATTATAATAATATATAATATATAATAAAATATAAACTATATCTCCACTCATAGCTCTTAAGCCTCACCACGACAGGTTGTTGTTATTGATTAATAAAATCGAAATGAGATAAGAGAAAAGTGTTGTGGCGTTGTCACGTGCTTCAACAAATGAATTAACGAAATGCCCAATAAAATCAACAGTATATTTACTTATGTACGCACAGTCAGAGTGTGTGTGCGCTTTACTCCAATTAAATTGAACAGAACAAACACTCACACGTGCACTCAAAAACTGTCATTAAATGCAATTACTGATTATGATTTTCCAAACAATTTAATGCAATTAGAGTGCCAAGAGCGCGCGCGCTCAGCTCAGCCTGCACCGGCGGAGCTGTTGGCGTCAGCGTCGACGTCAGCGTCAGTGAGACTATGAGCAGACAACGCGGCGACAGCGACAGCAACAGCGCTGCCAATACGAACGATTAGTGCATAGCATAGCGAACGAAGATGGCAAAGGCAAAATTGTATAAAAAATAACAGGAAAAATAAAAAAGCTATATATATAAACATACACACAGAAACACATAAGCGCACATACAACAATAATAAGAAATTAAAAAAAAGAGCGCGCAGCTAGCAACGATGTTGGCCAAAGGGGGAAGCAAAGAAATTAAAACAGCGCACAATTTGTGCTACTTTTTCCCCATTCCACAATGTTGCCATCTCTGTATATAATGTGTATATGTATGCGTGTATATGTGTGTGCGTGTTTATATTTATGTGTGTGCGGGAGTTTAAGCAGCGAGTCAACAAATTATTGTAGTTGTAGTTGTAAAAACATGATGGCGCTCTCTAAATTGCTCTCCCACAACCCACCCACTGGC
Source organism: Drosophila hydei (assembly GCF_003285905.1). Taxonomy (NCBI): domain Eukaryota; kingdom Metazoa; phylum Arthropoda; class Insecta; order Diptera; family Drosophilidae; genus Drosophila; species Drosophila hydei. The sequence goes on from NW_022045656.1 coordinate 5,722,654, forward strand.
TAACATTTGTTTAGAGAGCGAGAGAGGTTAAGCAATATATACATATATATAAATGAGGATACAGAGAAACAGAGAAAGAGAGAGAGAGAGAAGGAGAGAAAGACGAATAAAGAGAGCGGTAACTATGAAGAACGGGTTGGGGGCAACGGCACTGAACAACACAACTTTGGCCCCGCTGGCAGTTTTCAAATATTCTTTCAGCAGAAGCATAAAATTAATATGATGTTTATCAAATTGAGAGAACTAATTACAAGCAAGATGAGAAAAGGGAAATGATATGTCTCTGTAACATTTATTAATTTAATGTTAATTTAACTGTGATTTATTCTTATTTAGAAATATCTCGGTATTATTTCTCTTGTATTCGAATTATGTAGACATTTGGGTCGTTACTAAGGGAGCTATGGAACGCAAATGAAATTGGGCTAATTTGAAGTTAAACTTTTATTGTATTTGTATTCAAAGTAAATCTTTATTATGAAAATTAACAGATTTGGCGGCTCAAGAGACCTGGCAAAAAACCGATACTCAATACATTTTTGGAAGCCATTAATGACTCGACATAAAGTTGATATATACCTCTGTTTATATATAGATACATGTTTTTTTGCAAGTTGCCATTCCACTTGATATTAATGTTCTATAAATTATAATAATCTATAAAAAGAGGCATATACCTTTAGGGTTACCTCACTCTATTATTGGCGGAATAACAATATGTCAAAAAAAAAAAAAAACAAGTTATTTTGAACAGCTATAAAAAATAGTCAAATAGCAATTTGAGTTCTTATATGAATTTAAATATTGCAATTATTGCAAAACTAAAAAAACAATTGCAATAATATTAAAATTATGATATCTAATAAATCGCTTTCCAAAATATCTCAATTAAAGTGAAAGATGCAGAGTGAAGAATCATTATTAAAGTATTTATTGACTTTCGACCCGGTGGCAACTCTGTATGCAAGTATTCTACTCGAAATTGACAGTTCTCATTGTTGCAAGTTTAGATTAAAGATAACGCGAGAAACTGAATGCGCACGTGTGTGCGTGTTACAATGTTTATGTGCGTGTTTATGTACAACTTTATGAGAAAAAGGCACAGACAGACAAACAGACAGAAAAAGAGGAAGAGGGAGAGGGAGAGAGCTTATTATATATACAAACATATATGACTGTGTGTGAGTGTGTGCGTGTGTATATGTACATATGTTTGTACACGCGTGCATGCCTGTTGCAAAGCTGAGCGCAGGGCAAGACAAAAACAAATTACATTTTTAATTACATGAATACATATTTACGATTATGTGAGTGTATGTAATTACATATATTATGTTGTTCGTATTAATTGAAGATGCATACATATTTACTATGTAATTAAATACTTTTTAGATTCCAACAGTAGCGAGAGAGTATAGTTTACAAAGGATTTTTATCAGTTGCTTAAAATTTCAATCATAAACAATATTCCCGAAAATATTAGAATATAACATTGATATAGCGTATAATCTCTTTTAATATATTGTATGATTTAAAACTAACAAGCCGTCTCTTGCATTATATTCTATTTAAGTTAGTTGAAATTAAAAGCTAACAGGAAATTAAATTGCCGGTTGAATATCTTATAAATATGTATGTGCATATACATACATATATAGAAATACATAATACAAAAAATAGCTGATAAATAAGGCATTTCTATCTAGCGAAACTGTTCTCATCTATACATGCATGAATATATATATATGTAGATATATATGTGTATATAAATAAATGGGCATGTAAAAGTGCTTGAAATATCTATAAAAACTAAATTGAGCACAGCAACTACGTACGTACGTTCGTGTGTGTATGTGTGTGTGTGTGTATATGCGTGCACATATACTATGTACAAACACATACATATTTACATGTAGTACAAATATTTGAAGGCTTAAGAGATCTATGGCATAAGCACGAGCTACACACATACATGTACGAAATTCTTGTTCTTTTGTTTCATTTAAAATTTATGGGTCTTTCGCTCTTTGTTTCCTTTTATCGTATTTTAAGTCGTAACAAGCCTTCCATGCTCAACACTCCGAGTTTAGAATTTCGAATTCGGTAAAGAAACTTAGTCTTAGCTTTTATAGGGTGTGGTATTTGACATTAATCAAGATAGCATATAAATTATAGGATTGCATGTAATTGCATAGGTATAAAATATATATAGCATGTCTGTACACATGCAAGAAGAGTTATTTCAATGGATTCAAGGATGCCCTCATCGAGCCTACTAAGCTAAAAATATTTAATTGGTATTATATTAGATTAGGGATGGATCGGAAATACAAAGTTGTATATGAATAAATCGTTTCTTAATCTAAACTTGTTACATTTCTATTTATATTAAACTAAAACTAAATTTATTTTCCCAAATTACAAAAAAGAAAAATAACACATAATAAAGGTTTTCAGCTCAACCAAGATAAACAGTTAGAAACCATCTAATTGTACTATTTAGCAAGATGATAATAGCTCTTTTCTATTTGTTTCTTAATTATCACGTATTCAAGATTATAAGCAATTAACATTTATATGCGTACGTACAGAAGTATGTGGACAATTAATGGCTTGCTTAACCCTTTACTAATTTGAGACTCATAAAATAAAAAACAATTAAGAGCTGGTTTCAAATGATATGAATTCAAATATACAATTGATATACATATGCTCAACTGAGTTCGCAAAGCTAATGGACTCTCCTATAGTTAATTCAATAAGCGCTTGTCTATGTGCACATGTATTTGAAATACAAATGCAGTTTGTCTTGATTTATTGGATTTGGCTGCATCTTTTTCGGATAGTCGTTTTAATATTGTTATGTACCTGTTCGGCACGCACAAACCCAGCGATAAAGCAACAGGGAAAGAGAGTGAGAGCACACACACACGCACACAAAGTCACACATGCACATGTTTAAACGTATTTGTTTACATACATAGCACATATTTAGGTTGCCAAACTGTAAACGTTGCAGCTGTAGCTGAAGTGGGGCAAGAATTGTGGCTGCATTTTTAGCAAACTTATGTTTTAAATTTTACGCTCATGCAACGTGTACCAGCACACATACTTAAGTATATAGAAAATAACACACATACTGCATAAACTTGTCTATGTGCATGTGCTTGTGTATATACTTGTATAGTTTTACTAATCAAATAAAAATAGCATTTACGTTGTCCTCCTTTATTAATGAAATTGGCACAAAGCGAAACAAAACTAGCTACACATATACACGCACATACAAATATGCATGCATATGCATGAATGAATGTACAGTGGCTGATAGCTTAAGCGAACCAAAGTATTTAAACCCAAATTAACTATAAGAGTTTTAATTTATGTGTATAAAGCTGGATTTTTAATACATATAATTACATTTATTTTTATTTCAAATTATATTCGTCAAAATTCGTTTGTTTTATAAAATGACCAAATTGAGCGACAAAAAACTTAGTTACTATTTTAATTTTATTGCCACTGTAGGAAGGTTTTACAGAGCTTTCAGGTATTTTGTTTTTATATACATTAACTTTCTTAACAGGTTTAAAATAAATTAAAAGCGATAAACTATTTAATTGAGAGTACAATTAAAAACATTTTCCGAGTCTTACGATTATCAAAAAACCTAAAAAACCCTAATTGGTTTCAGCATCTCTCTCTATCACTTTTTTCTCTTAAACGAAAAGGAAGATTTCCGTGCTGCATTCCAACAAGAACAAGACCGGGGAATTGATTACAATTTCATTCAATACTGTTATTGTACCACTGTGCACGCTGTTTACAATTTTTCACTTGTGCTTTGCTCGTCCATTCGTTCTCCCTCTCACACAAGCGCAAGCTCAAACACATATACAAATACAATCAAATTCATGCTCTCTCGTTGCTGGTAGTGTTGGCGCTGTTGTTTTTATTGTATTTGTAGTCAGAGTGGCGCGCACAAGTTAGATTTCGTAGTATTCGTAGTATTTATGCACATACAAACATATTTAACTATGTAAATGTGATTGTTCATATAATGAATGTATCTGAATTTGTATTTGTGTGCGTGTGTGCATTCAAGTAATGTAATGTTGTTATAAACTAATAAAAATAAAAATAAATATTTTCTCAAAACGACGAGGAAAACAAAACAAAAGTGAATAATAGCCAGCCCCACAACTATAACAACAACAATGACAAAATGGGTCGAAAGTGGGAGAAGTAAAACTGACTGACTGGCTTATGGGGTACAGAGGGGGAAGAAAGGAGGAAGGAGAAACAAAACTACAATTCATTTTAGAAAAGAAAAAATAAAAGAGAAGAGAAGAATGCTTTTATGTAGCAGTGGTGTGGGGAAAATGAGGAAAGGGAGTGCTATGGGTTAGTAGGTGGGTGGAGAGCTTAGCAGGCAGAAGATGGGAGAAGGGTAGGGTAGAGTAGGGTGGAGCAAGGGCACACAACTACACTGCGGAAGTTCATAGATAGCATAAGCACGAAATATCCATGTTGACTGTGTGTGTAAGCGCGCGGATATTGTGCAAGAACTGCTTGAGGGACGGGCAACACGGCAAAGGGGCAGACTAAGCGAACAAAGCTTTTAAATAATAAAACAAGCAGCTGCCTCCATTACCCTAAAAGGAAGTCTAAGACATAACGTTGAGAGTCCTAAATTAATATTGATTACAGATCATAAACAAAAGATACCATAAAAAAAACATTTTTGTGTATGCTCAAAATTAGTTTTCTTTACTATATTTTGTCTGTGAGCACAGCTTATAAAAATATTTTTTAATTCGCCATGATGCAAAGTTTATAACATAACATTTCGACAAAAACAAAAACAACAGCTGAAATTAAACTGTTAGTGCACACTGTACTTCACTTCATTTGTTATCTCTCTTGCTCTCTTCCTCTCTTCTGCTTCTCCATGCGACTCTGCCGCTCTCTTCTTTACCTACTCATTACACGTTGTTTTGCCACTCTCATTTGATAGTCGCACGGAATGTAGACTTACATATACATATATACTTGCCAGCATGTTGGTGTGTATGCGTGCGTGTGCATGAATGTACACATTTATGTATTTAGTTAAATGCGAGAAGGGTCGGGGATAGGCAGGGCATTTAATAGAAAACATTATTTAATTACCAGTAATTTAAAATCCAACTGTGTAGTTTTGTTATCCATTTTGTTGTTGGTTTCTGCATTTGGCTGAATTTTATTTATACGTTTCACTTACATACACACACATACACATATACACTTGCACTGCGCACACAGGCACAATTTTAAGATACTCATACACACATACAGTACGTACGTATGTATTTTATTATTTCGATTTTTCTTTACTTGTGTTTCGCGTTTCTTATACTTGCTCGCTACAGCGCAGCTCTTTTTGTGTTATTTCATTTTCCTCATTTTTCTTTTGCCTTATTATACGTTAACGTTGACGGCTACTGCGGATGTCGCTGTTGCGGCTGCTTCTACACAACTTTTCTCTGTATTGACAACATTGAAATATTGTCATTGGTTTCACATTTTATTGCATAAATTAACAACATCGAATGATTTATGAATATTTGTACACTTAACTATTGCTGCTGCCTGATTGCCACTTTCTGTGGCACACGCACACACACACAACCGCACACACTCACACCGACGCGCGCTCAATGATGATCTGCTGCGTAGGAAAAATTTCCTAAGATTTGCTTTCATTCGTTTTCCGAAAGGCGTAATTTATATTTTAATTGCTTTCCATCGAGAGAAACCGATTATTAAATATTTTTACAAATACAGTTAACTTTTTTTAGGAGCGAAAACTGCAAAAAGCGATGGAATTTCCACTAAATGTTTTGTACGGTATTTTTTAGTGCATACAACAACGATGGTAATTTTTAGGCATTTTTTGAATGACTGCCAACTATCTCTTATTTCCAGAGTTGCCACATCGCACATTTATCGTCATCGCTGTCGCTGTTGCCATCTCCATCACCATCGCCATCGCCATTTAACCTTTTTTTCCTGGCCCATCATTTTGAAATTTTATTTCATATACAAAATTAACGCAATTTCAAGCAAATTAAAAAACTATTTAAGATTTTGACTGCTGCTGAGCTTGCTTTTCTTTCTTAGCGGCCTCTGCCTCAGCTTCCAACTTGTTGTAATTCGCAATCAACTTCTCCACATCGGGCTTCTTCAAGATTCTGTAGACAGTCGTATTATCGATGCGCTGTAAGGTGGCCATTTCAACCTTCTCTGGAGTCAGCTTTGTGGTGTCTAGAGTCTTGCTAAGAACTTTAATTGCCAGATCCTTGGCATCATCTAATTTTATGTTTTCTTTATCGGACAATTCCTGCTTTAGCATAGAAATGGCGGCACCGAAATTATTACCAATGCAAGTTGCCTTCCAACCACCATAATTGCCACTGGGATCCGACTGATACAGCTGATAGCCATACTTGCTGTCCCATCCCATGTACAGCAATGAGACGCCGAATGGACGCTTGCCACCATACTGTGTGTAGGCCTGCTTAATATCGCACAAGTGGGAGACGAGCTGCTCGCATGGAATGACCTCGCCATAGTTGAATTGGTAGCGCTGGGCGATTAGGCGCAGCTCAGAAGTCAATACATTTGCATCGGATGTGATGCCTGCTACGGAGCAGACCATATTTCTGAAAATTGAGTTGATCAATTTACTATCTTATTATCTGTAAAACTATATATATTTATATTACTCATTTAGACGGTAAATTTTCTCCGATGCAATCGCATTGTCTAGCAACTTGTTTGTGCTGCGGCATTCGGCTGCAAGCACAATTCCATCTTCTGCCAGTATGCCAAGGCATGTGCCGGCATGCGATATAGCTTCCATGGCGTACTCCACTTGGTAGAGACGGCCCTCCGGTGAAAAGATTGTTGTGCGGGAATCATAACGACGAGCCTGGAAAAATATGAGAAAAAAAATTGTAGCGGTGATTAGGCAAATTGCACATCTATATGCAAACAAAACAATGGGTGCTTAACTTAAACTGGTCAGCTCTTAAATTAATATTTTTACATGAATTAACAATTATTTACCATTTCTTATTAAATTTTTGAGCTTGTTTCTATTTTTTTTTGGAAATTAAGCAAATATGCGGCGTCGAGGTTTGTTTCTCTCAAATTATACTTGTCATCGCTGAACAGAGCTGTCGCCCCTTATTAGTTTTTTATTCGATAGAATTGAAAAAACATCGATAGGTTCAATGAAGATTAATGGTTACAAGTATTTACTAGATAAAATATTTCTCAGTTATTGCTTAAAACAAAACCCAATTAAATATATAAAATACAACTTTGAAAGCTTATACTCGATATAGCGATATATCGATAGAAAAACTAACCATACTGAATTTAAAAAGCTATCGATAAAAGAGGATTTAGACAGAGCTGTTTCCAATCGTCGGCTGATATTCGTAGAGCGCAACTTTTGAACTCTACTTGTGGGCTTAATAGTTTAGCATTTCGAAAAAAATAAAAAGAAAACAAGAATGTATTTAAGTTTTGTGTGTTTTAAAAACTATTATTACCAATTGATTTGTATATCCTTAAACTAAATTTAAGTGTTTGTTGGAATCAGAGATAAAATGAATTATTTTATTGGACTTTAAATATTTTTGAATATCTCCTTAATGTATTACTATTCATATTATTATTATATATTATTACTATTGTTAATTTTCATTTTTTATTAATTATGTGTATGAAATTGTTCGTTAATGGAATATATTTAAAAGCTTAGTTAATATTAGACTCCCATATACATAGATATTTATTTAAAATAGCAATATATTTTTAATTAATATTCTTCATTTTTTTAAAATTGGAAATTAACATAACTTCTCGATCCTTGTAGCTGTATAATAACTTACAACAAGAAAAATGTCAAAATCCCTATAGCGGGCGGTATATTCGGAATATTCCAACTGAATTTACAATTTTATAAACTTATTGAAATTAAGAATTCTACTGTAAAATCATTACAGATTTTACTAAAGCAGCAAATTGAATACGCTTAAAATTTCGAGGCATTTTCGACAGGAATTCAACATTTACTGGGTCATAAAGTCAGTTCAAGCAGACACGTTTATTGCTCGCTGGCAGAAGGAACAAAACGAACAGAATGAACAGAAGGGATATACGAAATCCCACCCGCAGCAATGGAGACGCATTAATTGTTGGCGGCACGCGACGCGTTTTATTAGACTGTTGCTCCTTTCTCTTGGCAAACACTTTAAATTCAAATGGAGCACAACAACAACAACAGCTTGAGCAACGCAATGGCAACAAGTGAAAGCAGCTGCGAAGTGTAAGGAAAACAATTACAGTAAAGGCTACAAAGGATGGACAGGTATGACTCCAGTGAAATTTAGATGTTGACTATGTCTTATATCTTATTCGATTTTATGGCAATGGAAAACTTATCGATGATTATTAAGCAATCATAACCTGCGTGGAACCTAATCATATAAAATCAGGTCTCTAGACAGCTCGATAGTTTAGTTCGATAGGTCTATATCGGCTTGACTTTTGAATCTGTTCAACACCATACCTATGTAATGGGCTTGGTCACGCCCCTTCCGCCTATTACCTTTGAATAATTGTGGCCAGCATTGCCAAAGTTTCCATTTCGTTTATATCAAAGCATCTGTTCGTTAGAGGCAATTTCACTGTACATCCTTTCTTCTGCTTGTTGCCCTAGAGTCTGTGGCGCTGGCATTGGCGCTTGGCAGTGCTCGCCTAACCTTCGACATTCGCATTCAAATTGACGACGCCGGGCTTCAAATTCGGCTTCGGCACGGCGAGGCGAGGCGCCAATTCCGCCCACTTCAACCACCGTGACGCCCACTTCACCCACTGACGATGGCAGATAGCCGAATGCCTGCCATTGGTTAGGCAGCTCGTGTCGATTGCTGGACTATCCTGTTGCCGAGCAGCCTACGCGACTATATAAAAGAGCTCCAGAGCCCGTGCACCAAGTTCATTCGTGAAACGCGCCTTGCAAAGGACAAAACTTTTCTCCTTTTATACTTCAATCAAATTTGTGAATTTAAAGTTTAAATAAATTTGTTAAAGGTGCTTTAAATATTTGAATGCTTCACTCTTAAGTTTAAAGTGAACTTCAATTTCTACAAAAATTAACAATTAAACGGATTCTAATTATTAAACACATTTTTAAAGAGTTGCAAACATTTGTCTATATACATATTTATATTATTATATTTATATTTAGTCTCAAAGTTTTCGCAGTTTTACTTAAATTATTCGAATGAATTAAGTGCGCCTCATTATCCTCTGTAAATGTGATGTGAATAAATTTCTCATTTCTATGTGAAAGTGAATTGGTGGAAAAATACTTTGAATTGAAATGAATTTGAGAGAGGAATTTTGGATTTCAAACACAATGCTTAAAGTTTATTTAGGCGTAATAGCAATTTGAAAAAGGAAAAAGATTAAGTGTGCGCACTCAATATATATATTGTATAAAATATAGACACTTACATGAGATGGTTGAAAATCCATTACTATAATAAAATCAGAGCCTGAAGCTTTAAGAATTCTTTAATAATTCAAGATCAACAAATTGAGCAGTTTTTGAGCTCTCTCTTATTGAAAATATTATAATCTATATTCTATATCGTTGTATATATTATATATAGTTATATATATATATATATATATATATATTTTTTTTAATTAAAATTTTATCAGCTTTTAAAGTACCAAATTTTAATTTGTTATGATACTATTTTTTAGCAATTTTTTTGGTGGCTTGTTAAGGACAAATGAGTTAATTAGAATCAATGATATATATTTTGCACCAATTAACTATGTATATCTAAAAAAGTTTACTCTTTATTGTTGTTGTTGAATGTATTAAAGACTTAAAAATGTATATGCCAAATATATGAGTTACTTATAGTACCAGAATATATAGAATATGCGATTTCGGAGTATAAAAGTACTGTGCAAAGGAAGAGGCTTGGCTGACCTACGAGCTACGAGCTGAGTCCACCTGTCTATCCGTTTTTCAACCACAAAAATTAGACAGTTCAAATATGAAATAATAATAATAAACAATTCCTCATTCCGCATTCTCTTTTTATAGTCAATTTTATTTGACTTCATATTTTAGGATAGTAAGATATCTACCTCTTAAATCATCATCCGCTAACCAACTAAATTTAAAAAATATAATTGTTTCAAAGAGCTCAAGCTTTACGATGTATATGTATAATTATGAATAATATAATATATTATAAACTTGATTAATATAATAACTCAATGTATACAAGAAACCCGAATGATTACAGTAGCTGCCCGGTTCAGGGCACTCCCGACAAGAGCATTCTTGTTTTAGTTGAAGGTATTAGCTATGTGTCTGCATATTGGGCCACCTGTTGCTGTCTAATTTCTTAAATTATTTCAATATTATATATATATATATATATATATATCAAACATTTTCGTGCTTTAAAGGATTTTAGCTCTTTGTGCAACATGTGGCTATTGAAGCTAATTGTGGGCTTGGGCCTGTTGCTGTTCGAAATTGGACTTGGTTTGCATTTGGGTGGCAAGCGGAGCGATATTGAGTCGTGGGAGGGCAGTGAACGGGTTGTGGACGGCATCAGTCATCAGGCGAGGTCGAGCAATGGCAACTTCAATGGCCACTCGAATGACAGCATCGATATCAAGGTGTTCGAGCGCATCCGAGAGCCCAAAAACCAGGCTGGCTCCCTCAATGAGAGCGACATCAGCCGAATGCGTGTTTATAATGTGGGCGTTCTAATGGCCTCCCATTTGGGTAAGTGAACGGATGGAGGCAACAGCTCACAGTGATGACAACTTGCGTGGCCTCCCCACAGATTCGCCCTTTGACCTGGAACGTTGTGGACCTGCCGTGGACCTGGCACTAGATCAGATTAACAAGCGCTTCCTCAGTCCGCACAACATTCGACTGGTCAAGAAGAAGGCAAGGTAAGTCCGCGCCAGTCGCACCTGTTGCGTGCTGCACGATTTAGTTAATTGCTCGAATTTCATGGCCGCACTCTGAGCCTAATCCCGGAAATGCACTTGAAGCATAAATTGTTTTCTTTGCCATTTTTCCATTCTTAATTGACGATTTGCCTTGGCAGCTATCCGTCTTGCTCGGGCGCCAAGGCACCGGGACTGGCAGCGGATATGCATTTCAAGGACGATGTCATTGCGTTTATAGGACCTGCGTGCGCCTTTGCTCTGGAGCCTGTTGCTCGCCTGGCCGCCTACTGGAATACACCCATTATAACGGGCATGGGCGATCAGGTGAGTGCGGTGCCAACACGTATACGCCACGGCTACCGCAGCCCAGCTCCAACGGCTCGGCACAGTGTGTGGCCGTCAATTATGTGCTTGCTCCGCTGGCTGCCTAACTAATCCCTCGACCCACAGCTCCAGCTTCCAGTCACATCCGCCAAAGACTCCTAAATAACTTCATTGAATCTGAATCATTCTGCCAACTAGTTGATGAGGCTGCGATTCAATATACCCATTTTACTACTCTCTCTCTCTCTCTCTCTCTCTCTGTCTTCCAAAGCCACCTTCATCCGAGGGCGAACTCACCGTCACCTCCGGCATGCTGGGCAGAATACACAAGTGGAAGAACGAGAGCACGGTAAGCGAATTGCCTTAAGCACATTAATTAGTTGAGTTTAATTACAACAAGACAACAAGAGGCTGGCACAACGACAAACAAATACGATTGCAGCTAAATGATTCGAGTCCAAGCGATTGCTCCTATGCTGAAACGATATAATAAAAGTATTTTAAATCAGAAATTAATTTGCAAATGATACTTTGGTTACCAAATCTGTTTTGACCCTTTTGACTACAAATAATGCTACTACTAATACGAACTGCTATTACTTCTGTTTCCACAATTACCACTGGACACTCGAACTAATATTATTCTATTACTAACTGCTACTACTACTACTCTTTCAACTATCACTAACTGTCACTACTACTACAGTTTTTACTACTTCTCATTCCATTTTCATTACTAATTTTACTGCTCCACTTTCTAGAATTACTTGATTATTCTAATATGATACTAATATGACACGGCTACTTCTACTACTATTCTTTCTACTACTCTTTCTACAATTTATACAACAATAACAACAGCTTCTACTACTACTTACTACTAATGCTACTACTTCTACTACTACTTACTACTACTACTACTACTACTACTACTACTACCACTACTACTAATGCTACTACTACTACTTTCTACTAATGATACTATTTCTACTACTACTTACTACTAATGCTACTACTTATACTCCTACTTACTACTAAAGCTACTACTACTACTACTACTACTTACTACTAAAGCTACTACTACAACTACTTCTACTTACTACTAAAGCTACTACTACTACTACTACTAATGCTACTACTACCACTTTCAACTAATGATACTACTTCTACTACTACTTACTACTAATGCTACTACTACTACTACAACTACTACTACTGCTAATGTCGCTACTTAGGATACTACTACTGCTACTACTATTACTAATACTACTACTACTACTACTATTACTACTTCTTCATCTTCTACTATTACTAACTGCCACTACTACTACTTGTTTGACTACAGCTTTTTCTCTAATTCATATTATACTATACTAACAAAATTACCCTTTCTATTTACTGCTACTGTGACTACAACTCTACTTTCAACTATTACTATTCCTAGGTGCTACTACTACCTGTTCCATAACTACTTTTTCCACTACTTCTAATGATATTACTACTTTTACTTCTACTACTTTTCTACTACATGTTATGCTACTGCTATTGCTACTACTCTTTTCAATATTACCCTTTTTAAGTGCTTCTCTACTACAAAATCTACTACTCTTTACACTATTAGTACTTATTTCTACTGCAAACAATGAGAATCGAGCCGTAGTCTCCGTGTTAAGTTGTACATCAAAATATTTAACAAAAATTGGTCTTATTGATGTGATCTGTTGTCTTGTTGCAGGGCATGTTCAAAGACAAGTCGAAGTACCCAACTTTGACGCGAATGTCCTACTGCCAGTGCCGGCTCAAGCTGGTCTTTGCCAGCGTCTTTCGCCAGTTCAACTGGAAGCATGTGGCGCTGCTGGTGGATCGATCGGAGCTATTCTCCTTGACGGTGGGCAAGAATCTGGAGTACGGGCTGCGACAGGAGGGGCTCTTGAGCTTTGTGCGCGAGCTGAATGGCAATGAGGAGGAGATCTACGAGAACTATCTCAAGGATGCCAGCATGTATGCGCGTGGTAAGAAAAGCTATATCTATTCTATATCATAGAAGATGGATAAGAATGGATCTTTTGGGAAATCCTTGCAGTTGTCATATTGTCGGTTCGCGGAGTCCTCGTACGCAAATTCATGTTGGCCGCCCACAGCCTGGGCATGACAAATGGCGAGTGGGTGTTCCTGGACGTGGAGATATTCCAGAGTGCCTACTGGGGTGACAAGGACTGGGAGCTGGGCGATGAAAATGATATGCGAGCACGCAAGGCGTACGAGGCGCTGCTGCGCGTCTCCCTGCTGCAGCCGACCAGCCCAACCTTCCAGGACTTTGCGGACAATGTGCGCGAGAATGCGCTCACCGAATACAACTACACCTTCGGCGAGGGCGAGGAGGTGAACTTCTTCATTGGCGCCTTCTACGATGGCGTCTACCTGCTCGGCATGGCCCTCAATGAAACTCTGACCGAGGGCGGCGACATCCGAGACGGCGTTAATATTACGCGTCGCATGTGGAACCGAACATTCCATGGGATTACGGGACACGTTCGCATAGACGACAACGGTGATCGCGATGCTGACTATTCCATTCTGGATCTCGATCCCATCAACGGCAAATTCTCTGTTGTGGCACACTATTACGGCCTTCACAGGTGCGCCAATGAAACACATTTGAATCGAGCTCCCTTCAACTCCAATTTGGTTGCAGAAAATATGCAGCGGCGCATGGCAAGAAGATTCATTGGCCCGGCGGCCGAGAGGAGCCTCCACCGGATATTCCACCCTGCGGCTTTTTGGGCAACGCTCCGGACTGTCATGGCAATGGTAAGCATAGCTATCAATGCTAGAATTACATACATCGATCTATTATGCCTTTTAGAGACCACAATCATGTACTCCGTATTCGGACTAGCTCTGTTTCTGGGTCTTGTGCTGCTGGTTATCTGTCTGCTGCAAAAGTAAGTGGTAAATGTATAGATTTTGTAAGTGATGATTTACGATATTGAATATCGTAAGTAATATAAAAACAGTTATTTATGGTAATTTATTTATATTTAAATATTGTATGAATCAAAAAAAAAGTCAATTCGTAAAAGGATTATTTACGATATTAAATATCGTAAAATAGAATATTAATTTATAGAAAGTGTTATTTGAAATAGCGATATAGTTTAAGAAAGAGAAAGATAAAGCTTGAAGAACAGCGCCTTACGATATTTGTAAGTGATCATTTACGATATTGAATATCGTAAAATTATAATTATTATTATTTAAAGGAATTTATTTTATTAAATATCGTATGTGTTCAAAAAGTCAGTTCTTGAAAGGATTATTTACGATATTAAATATCGTAAAATAGAATGTTAATTTATGGAAAGGGTTGTTTAAAATTGTGACCATAGCTTAATTGAGAAAGATAAATGCTTGAAGAAAAGCTCCTTACGATATTGAATATCGTAAACATTTTAAAAACAAGTTACGATATTAAATATCGTAAAATAGGAAAAGATTAATTTATGGAAGTAGTTATTGTAAATAGAGATTATGTTTAGCTTAGATAGATAAAAACTTGAAAACGCTTAGTTTCGATATTGAATATCGTAAAAGAAGACTGACTCCTTTTAAAAGGGTTAACTGTGATATTGCATATTTATTATAATATATATAATATATATGTATTCAAAATGACTGTAAATTCCCAAAAAAGAGGACTCAGGAGCTCTGCTGGAGTTGCATTTTGAGTGACTTTTGGGTATAAAAAACGTAGCAGCGGCTGGGGGAGATCAGTCAAGTTTATGACCTGAACTAGATCACTCGCTGTGCAAATGGTGAATAAACTTAAGTTTTTTTTGTTAAATCGCTCAAATGTAATTAATTTGTATTCGTTTATTAAATATTGTATTTGTTTAAATAAATATATTTGTTTTTTGTTTAATAAATATTTAAATATATATTTAAGTTTTTCTTGTTTTTGATTATTGTCTATTTGTTTAATAAAAATTTAATATTTAATGTGTAACTGTTTAAATGTTAAAAATTTATAATTTTTAGTATTTTAGTAAATTTTAGTTATTATTAATAAATACTAATTGCTATTATAATAATGAGAGTAGTCGTACTGTTATTTTAAATATATATGAAAAAAAAAACAATAACAATAAAATTGACAAATGTTTGCTAAAATAATAATAAATAATAAATTTAAAAGTAAATATTTATGACAATTTTCTCTCTTAAAAAAAATTTTTTTCTAAAATAACCAAAAAAATAGTAAAAAAATAAATAAAAAATGGAAAACAATTAATATATTAAAAATTATACCTATATATTTACTATATACCTAGTAGTCTATATACTATATACGTAGTAGTCGGGCACCCCGACTAGATCTGTCTTACTTGTTATATAAGAGCAAATATTTCCAAAGTGGATGTAGAGAGGGAGTTCCTACGCCTGGTCACTCTCTGTTGTTACTTTTCGCAGACAAATGAAGCTCAGCAAGGAGCTGCACAATATGTCGTGGCGCGTGCGACCCGAGGATGTGCTTATCGAAATGGGTGGCATGTTTGGCTCCAAGGGCGGGCTGCAGCGCCTGGACGTGGAGAACATATCGCTGCAGCAGTTTGGCATACACTCGGGTCGCGCTTCGATCGCCAGCTTCGCTTCGCTGCCGCCGCAGGTGTACACAACGATCGGACAGTTCAAGGGGGAGCGCGTGGCCATCAAGAAGGTGAACGTGAAGAAGGTGGAGGTCACCTCGACGCTGCTCTGGGAGATCAAGCAGGCGCGCGACGTGAGCCACGAGAACACGGTGCGCTTTGTGGGCGCCTGCATCGATTTGCCCAGGCCAACTGTGCTCATCCTGACGGAGTACTGTTCGCGAGGCAGCCTGAAGGACGTGCTGGAAAATGAGGCCATCGAGCTGGACTGGAACTTTCGCATGTCTCTGATACACGACATTGTCAAGGGCATGAGCTATCTGCATAACTGCGATGTCGTTGCTCATGGCAAGCTGCGCTCCTGCAATTGCCTGATCGACGGACGCTTCGTCCTGAAGATCTCCGACTTTGGCCTGAGCACACTGACCACGCCCTCCGACTTTGTGCGCGATCAGAACTATTATACCAGTAAGAATTTGCCGGTCCATTGGCCGCAGCGATTAGAGCTTGGGACATTTTCTTGTTGTTGCTCACAAAGTTGATATTCCAGAGCTGCTGTGGATTGCCCCGGAGCTGCTGCCAATGACATCGATTCCCGGCTGCCCGGCCACACAGCGCGGCGATGTTTATTCCTTCGGCATTATTCTCGAGGAGATCGTCAATCGAGGGGGACCCTACCAGGAGGCGCGCCAACAGGGCATGGACGTGCACACCATTCTGCACAAGGTGCGCCAGTGCGAGTACCCACCTTTCAGGCCACTCATTCGGGAGCGAGAGTGTCCCCCGGACCTGCTGGTGTTGATGGAGAAGTGTTGGGCCGACAACCAGGAGGAGCGACCAGCCTTCTCTACCATCCGCAGCAACATCCGCACGATTATGAAGTGAGTGAAAAAAGTTCTAACTGACTCAACAGGTCGCTTGAATTCTGGTTGTTCTTCAGAGGATTCTGTGAGAATCTGATGGATGATCTACTGAATCGCATGGAGCACTATGCCAACAATTTGGAAAGCCTCGTGGAGGAGAAAACGCGGCAGCTGAGCCTGGAGAAACAACGCACCGAGGAACTCTTATACCAAATCCTGCCACGTCCTGTCGCCCAGCAGCTGATGGCTGGAGATCTGGTGGAGCCCGAGGAGTTTAGCAGCGTGACCATCTACTTCAGCGACATTGTGGGCTTCACTGAGCTCTGCGCCCGTAGCACACCCATGGATGTGGTCAACTTCCTCAATGATCTCTACAGCACATTCGATCGCATCATTGGCTTCTATGATGTCTACAAAGTGAGTTGTCCCTTGGACGAGGTTGACTGGAGTATTAATTGTTGTCTGCAGGTGGAGACAATTGGCGATGCCTACCTGGTGGTGTCCGGACTGCCAGAGCCCAATGGCGATAAGCATGCTCGAGAGATTGCGCTGATGGCCTTGGACATACTTCAGGCTGTCTGCTCGTTCAATCTCAGACACAAGCCGGACTATAAGATACAGATACGCATCGGCATGCACTCGGGCTCTGTGTGCGCCGGCGTCGTGGGCAAGAAGATGCCCCACTACTGTCTCTTTGGCGACACAGTGAACACCGCCTCGCGTCTGGAGACAACGGGCATGCGTGAGTAGCAATGAATCGTTTAGCTGAGCTCACTACAAATTATTAAGCTGAGCTACGGCGTCTGTATTTCTGTCTGTTTGTCCGTCTAACTGGGTGTCCGTCCGACATCTGTCTTTCAGTCCCTCTTTCTGTGTGTCCGCCTCTCTGTCTGTCCTTCTATTTGTCTGTCCGACTGACTGTATGTCCATCTTTCCGTCAGCCTGTCTGTCCGTCCGTCTCTCTGGCTGTCCAACTATCTGTTTGTACGTCCGCCCGTCTCTCTGTCTGTCTGTCCGTCCGACTGTATGTCTGTCTTTCCTTCCGTATATCTTTCCATCCGCCTGTCTGTCCGTCCGTCTCCCTGTCTGTCCATCTAGCTGGATGTCCGTCCGCCCGTCTCTCTCTGTCTGTCCGTTTCACTGTATGTCTGTCTTACCTTCCGTATATCTTTCCGTCCGTCTCTCTGTCTGTCCAACTATCTGTATGTCCGTCCGACTATCTGTCCGTACACCCGTCTCTCTGTCTGTCTGTCCGCCCGACTGTATGTCTGTCTTTCCGTCCGTATATCTTTTCGTCCGTCTGTCTGTGCGTCCGTCTGTCTGTACCTCCATCCATCTGTCTGTCCGTCCTTCCGTCTGTATGTATGTCTGTCTGCCTGCCTGTCTGTTCGTCTATCTGGATGTCCGTTCGTCTCTGTCTGCCGATATGTCCGTCTATCTGTCTGTCCGTCTAACTGTTTGTTTGTCTGTCCGTATATCTGTCCGTTTGCCAATAAATTTGTTCAACTGCTCGTCTATACCATTGTTGACCCATCTGCGTCGCAATGATTATCTCGGAACTATTCAGAGCTCCATCCTCCATTCGCGTTTCCTTCTTGAGTTTAGCATCAGCTTTTAGTTATTTGGCATATATCGAAAATTGTAAGAGCTATATCAAATTTGGTCAGCGCATTGCTCGAAGCTAAAGACAAATATCAATGAATCGTTTCTATTAGCTCTCAATATTAGACTTAATTTTGAGATATGTAAAATTTTGCTACACTTTGACGTTCTGGGTCGTCTTTTAACACTTGAATCGATCGCTTCTTTTTACTCTCTCTCTTTATGTGCCTATTCTGGCTAACATCTTAGCTGGCAAAATTCATGTTTCGTCGGCCACAAAGGCCATTCTGGACAAATTTGGCACCTTTCAATTGGAGCATCGCGGCGATGTGGAGCTGAAGGGCAAGGGCACTGTCACCACCTATTGGCTCAATAGCACCACGGAGGCAGAGGCACGTGCACCCACTCCGCCTCTGCTGAACAACGATGAGGTGCCTTTTCCCTTGCTGTTCGCTGGCATGGGCAAGTGAGCCAGCGCTGAGTGCTCTTTGCCCACTAACTCAAGTACAAATCCAGCTTAGAAATGTGGCTGAAAAGCAACACTTTTTGTTTGGCTTAATTATGTTGATACTCTGTACTTTAAGTTAAGTGAGTATATTGGCCTTGGCCTGTTTGATCAATAAGCTTGAGCTGGGATTTCTTAAACTTTTTTTATTTATCAAAGTATAAACGGAACCATAGAGAAATTGTAAATAATTTTAAAAAAAACGGAGTTGAATTTTTAAGTTTTTGAGGTAGCTCAAGTTAAAATAATAAAGAACTTAACTTCTCAAAAATTATCTAAAAATATTTAAATAATAATAATCAAACAGACCAAGTCAATATTCTCGATACAAATTTGAAAGCTGATAAAAAGTAAATTTAATTTTAAATTCTTTTTTTTTCAGCAAATTTAGACAATTATTTTGTAAATTTTTAATATAACTTTTGAACGCCTTTCTTAGTCGCAGAGTATAGCGCAGTCGGCTGCAGCCGATTGATTCTTGTACCTCGGTGTTTTATAACCTTGTAATACTATATAGAGTTACCTGACACAATACATTCCAGAATTAAAGGCGCTGTGATAGTTATATGGAAGCTAGCGCACAATTTTGTAAAGAAATTAAATTAAATTTTGTAAGAAATCTATAAAAATCTATAAATGTCAAACTAAGGGCCAAATGTGAATAAGATTGCTTCATGAAGTGTCCGTCCGTCTGCTAATGACTCAATATTTGATTTTTATATAGTTACATATAGTCGTATCCGAGTCGAATGAAATTATAAAAATGTTATGCGGCAATTCGGAGCATGTGAAAGTCTTGCCGTGAGATCACTGTTAAATTGCTTTATTGGAATACCTAAAATTTCTTTAAGCACTCGCAGAACTTAGATTCTTTATAAAAACAAAAAACAATTGTATTTGGACTGGGAACACGTATTATGCAGTCGGTTGCAACTGCGTGGCTTTGACTTGCTTTATAGTGACTCAAGTGTGAGTGAGCTTTATAATTAGAGCAGATCTGTCCTGCTTAAGTGTGCCTAATTGTTATGTTTGTCTAAATGTAATTAGTAAATTATCTAAGCAAAGCTGTTGACCATATATATATATATATTGAAAGTATGTATGATTAATGTGAATATTGCGCTTTAAGTGTTACCTTGAAAAAATATATTTAACCATTTAATCCAAGCAAAGCTACATATGCATGTTCCTCGATGTCTGACTCAATGTATGCTTATATATATATATATGTTAAGATGTTAAATATATTTGTGCTAAAAAATTATTATGATTCTTTTTAATGATTTTATTCTACTGCTGATGGTTATCTAAACGTATTGATGTCTGTTCAAGGTAAACAGCTTCACAGATAAGATATTATTTTGTTCACTAATTAAAAATTTTCCAATCTTAATATTCGTTTAAAATTGTTTTCAAAATATTGTGTTTATCACCAAATGTTGTTTTTCAAAATTCAGACGCGCTACTATTTTTGTGAACATTCCTGTATGTATGTGTTTTTTCGTGTTTGTATGTCTATACTTAAAATTTATGTTTAAAATTTATATAAATTATTTCTTATCTCTACGTTAAGCTCTAAAAATATTCTGACTATGTTCGTATATAACCAATGCAAATATATATATATACAATTTATTATATAAAATAAAATATATTCATATATAATATCAACCTATAATAAATATAAAATATATATAATATACTCTAAAACTTCTAAAGAAATCAATTTCAAAATATGTTTTATTTTTGCTAAAAGCAAACAAAAAAAGAAAAAAAAAAGAAAAATGTCAGAAATTATTTAATTTAATTATTTTGAAATTTTAAAAGAATATTTAGTATATTCTTCTTTTTTTAATTAGTAAAACTATACTTATTGGTTTTAAAATTATTTTAAACATAGATAAATATAAAATATATATAAATACTCTAAAACTTCTAAAGAAATCAATTTCAAAATATGTTTTATTTTTGCTAAAAGCAAACAAAAAATGTTGAAAAATGTTACAAAATTATTTAATTAAATTATTTTCAACTTCAACTTCAATATTTCTATACATTTTAAAAATGTGCTCTTTATTTATTATTTTCTTGGTTTTCTTTTATTTATTAAATTTAGCTTTTTAGTTTTTAATATTTTTTTCCATGTTACTTTTTAAGGGAGAGTTTGGGTGAGCTTCCTGCATGCATTAAGGGTATGTTGCGCATCCTTAGTTATTTATGAAAAAGCTTAGGCGAAAGCTTGCACAGGACATCCCTAACGGCATTTTAGCTTATTGCCAAACCAGCTGCTTTATTCCACTAGGAAATCAGCTGTTCGAATGCTAAAAGCTTCTGAGATGAAAAATAGTCGAGAAAAGCTAATTGAAAAGGAATCGAAAATAAAAACAAATGCAAGAAAATATTAAATGAAATGTGTTTACACCGGAACAAGCCCCAAAGTGAATACGACTTGTTCCTGTAACATTCAGACGATAAATGGCCAATAAAGCTGACAGCGCAGAGCTCAGAGATACACAAGGATAAGCCGCTGGGCTGCCCATTACCAATTGTCACAGGAGTCACAGCATCATGAAGATATTTCGATTACGTTCGGTTAAGCTGCTGCTAGTTGGCTTCATCATTGTCAATTTGGTGTTCTTCTATTACACCTGGAACACGTTCCTCTGGCGGCGCATCAGTCGCGCTCTGACGGGCGAGGACGCCGATGCCAAGCCAAAGGGCGAAACGGCCCACGGACCGAAGCTCTCGCCAAAGGACAAGGCACGCAATGCCAACAAGCACATACGCAAGTCCATAACAATTGTGTTCTACGGGCACTACAATTTCGAACAGGATCTGCGGCCCAGCATCGATAGGTGAGTAGCTCAAATCGGATATGTCCACTACTCTTGACACTCGACTCTCGACTCTCTTAGCATATTGGACGTGGTGCCCAATATGCCCATTCTGGTGCTGCAGGAGGGCGCCGCCGAGTACGCCTATCCGCCGATCAGCTTTGAGCGCAACCTGACCAGCGGCGAGGAGCAGACCGTGCATTTCATGAGCTTGGCCTTCGATGTGCGTCGCACGCGGGAGCAGCTGAATCCACTCGCCGCCATACACACCAAATATGCTCTGCTGATGCCCGACAGCGTGCGGCTGAGCAGCAAGAATCTGCTGCAGAAAATCTTGCGAGAGATGAACACAAAGTCGGGCAAAGGCCAGGCACAGCGGGTGACTGTTGCGCCGGAGGAGCAAGTGCGTCGTCTGCTCCTCATACCATTCGCCGGCAATCCGAAAACCTTTAGCAGCTGTGCGAAGCTCAACTTGGACTTGCCCAATTGGACCATGGAATTGGAAGCGCGCAATGATAGCACGCATTGCGATTTGGTAAGCGATCAATCAGACAACTATATCTATCTGATCTATATATATATATGTATCTAAAATCATTTTCATTGCTTCACAGTTTCTGCAGAAGCACGCAATACTCATTGACGTGGCAGCACTTGGCGCTATGCCGGAACCTTTTGCCTTGCCCTTTCCGGAGATGCTCTACGTGCAGGCAAAGATTGCCAATCTAACGGTAATCTATATAATGCTAACTATATGCTTGCTTTGTAGGCACGTTCAGGATGTTAAAAGAGTATGTTAGCTTAGTTCAATGTCCGTCAGTTGCGGATATATCGGGTGGAGAGTTAAAAATTTCTATATATCGGAATGTTACAAATTAATAAGATAGAATTTGGATTAGATTCCAGCAAATCTATATAGAATAGAATTTATGTTTGCATAAGCTCGTTAGGATCGTGTGCGATTGGCTAAAATATAATTATTGTATTATGTGTGCTATTGACTCTATCTATAGATTGCGCCAAGGCTTGAGTTGTAGCGCAGTCGTCCTCCGTTTAGACTTTTCCTGCTTTAATGGATTTCCAAGTTTTGCATTTGAATCACAGCTGAACTCCGCCATAGATGAGCTCCTTCAAAGCTCCATAGACGAGCTTCTTCACAGATGAGCTCCTCCATGGATAAGTTGCTCCACACATGAGCTCCTTCACAGATGAGCTCCTCCTCAGAAGAGCTCTTCCATAGAAAACCTCCTGCACAGATAAACTCTTTCATAGCTAAGCTCCTCCACAGCTGAACTTCTCCATAAATAAGCTCCTTTACAGATGAGCTCCTCCATGGATATGTTGCTCCACATATGAGCTAATCCACATGTCAGCTTCTTCACAGATGAGCTCCTCCTCAGAAGAGCTCTTCCATAGAAAAGCTCCTGAACAGATGAGCTCCTTCATAGCTAAGCTCCTCACATATGAGTTCCTTCACATATGAGCTCCTTCACGATTGAGTTCCTTCACAGATGAGTTCCTTCACAGATGAGTTCCTTCACAGATGAGTTCCTCTATAGGTGAGCTCCTCTATAGATGAGCTCCTTCATAGCTAAGCTGCTCACATATGAGTTCCTTCACAGATGAGTTCCTTCACAGACGAGCTCCTTCACGATTGAGTTCCTTCACAGATGAGTTCCTTCACAGATGACTTCCTTCACAGATGAGTTCCTCTATAGGTGAGATCCTCTATAGATGAGCTCCTTCATAGCTAAGCTCCTTCACAAATGAGCTCCTCCACAGAAGAGCTCCTTCACATATAAACACTTCTTAGGTCGCTCAAATTAGCTTTGCATTTAGTTTGGCTGTTTTGGGATCGTGAACGAGTATTATGCAGTCGATGCCACCAAGCGCAACGTTTTTACTTATCACAAGTTACTTTCTTATCGCATTTATTTCACTTCCGCAGACAAGTGTTTTCCCGCAATCGTTTCTGGAGGGGCGCAGGCTGTTTGCCTCGTTCCACACGAAACAGCGACGCCTGGAGCTGCGCCGTCGTCAGTTCCGCGAGATGTACAAGAAGCTGCAGATCAAGCGCCTGGTTAGGCGCACTCACAAGCTGGGCGGCAAGGCCGCAGCCCGCGAGGGCAACTGGCAGCCGCACAGTCCAGTGCTGGACGCACAGTTCTCGTACTCCAACTTTAGTCTGCCGGCTGTCACGGATATCGATTTGTTTGGCTGTGAGCGCACGACAAAGTCGTGCATTGGCAGCGTCTACAACAGTCGCCCCTTCTACTACTATCTGGGCAAGCACACGCCGCCCTGCTGCCTGGACAAGCTGAAGACCACCTTTAACCATGTGCTCGAGGAGTTCGAGAATGTGGGCATACGCTACTGGCTGGACAACTATGCGCTCAAAAGTGCCATCGAGAGCAATCAGCTCTCGCCGGACGCCTACGACATAGACATCAGCTTCAATGTGCAGGACTTGGAGCGCTCGAATGCCATGAAGAAGTCGCAGAGCAAGCCGCACGTGGATAACGAAGGCTTCTACTGGATCAAGGCAACCGACGGCCACTACTTCCGCGTGCAGTTCTCCAAGGTGAACCAGGTGGGCGTCAACTTGCTGCCCTACGAGATTAGCGGGAACGAGGTAAGAGCCAGCGGCTTCTTCGGCTGGAAGGCAGCCACCTTTGCCTCCGACTACTTGCATCCCATGTCGACGGTGCTCTTCCTCGGCAAGAGCATCATGTGCCCCAACAACGTGCTGGAGTACCTCGAGGCCAAGAACATTAAGGTCAAATCCGATAGCCTGGCCCCCGAGGAGGAGTAGATAATCATTTACCTTAGCCTAAATTGCATTCAGTTCTTAGCATGAATTGAATTGCACACTTCCTGTACATGTATGCTATATACTATATGCTATATATGAACGTTGTTTTAAGATATTTGTAAAATTGAGGTTATGTGTTCCTTTGTGTTTTTTTCCTTTCCTAAATCTCTGTGTTTATAGCTAGTTCGCATATATGTTTAGGTGTCTATATATAGGTATGGCTAAGTTAGCGAGTGAGCATGTAAATTTCTAAAGCCAAAGTTAGGTCTATACAATAAAGAACTCTGTACTAATTTTATATATGTAACTTATCAAAATATAATACATTAGCTCTAGGTATTCACAGTCGTGGCTACATCGGGTGCTTGATCGCCGTCCGGCAGCTCGCGCACCAAGGATAACAGCTTTTCTAACTTGGCGGTTTGCAGTGTTAGCTGATCGAGATAGAGCTGCTTCTTGGGCGGCTTGACCATGAGGCGCAGATTGGGTGACAGCTTCAGAGAGGTGGTGGCGCCCCTGCGAAGGCAAGACAGCAGTTATATGTTGAACATTTGCAGCGCAGTTAATACTTACTTCTCGTCGCCCACAATGATGAAGGGCAGCTTCTCGTTGAAGGCCAGGCGAGTGAGCTTATTCTTGCGCTTGGGCACTACGGCCTGCACGCAGATGGGCTTGTACTTGTTCACATTGAGATCGAAGACGTGCACCTTGCCCTCAGTGGTGACAGCTGCGAACACGGTGCTGGAGTACGGCGCCCACTTGACATCGCCCACGGCAGAGCCCAGGTCAAATATGAAGAGCGGATCGGCGCGCATATCCTCCCACACCTTGACGCGCCAATCGCCGCTACAGGAGACAAAAATGTTCGAGTCGAAGCGATTGTAATCGATGCGATACACGGACATGTTGTGCGCATCGTAGGTCATCAGATACTTGGAGCTAAATAACGTGCTGCACTTGTAGATCAGACCGATTTCGGTGCCAACGAGAAAGACGGTCGGGTTCGTCGGATGGAATTGAACGCAGGAGCCGCCGCTTCTGAGCGTTACTTTCGTGCCGTCTGGGCCATCCGCAATGCCGTTCTCGATATAGAGCGTAATTATGGTGGTCACCCACAGCTTGTTCTGCATGAGGATCCAGCTGAAGACGCAGCCATCGGAGGACACGGAGTAAAAGTTGATTTCACCATCGGCCATATCCGGACCCCACTTCACCTGCCAGACGCACTCGCCGTGCTTACACTTGACGCCTCTGGACACGTACATCGGCTCCTTGCAGCCATCGCGCAGATCGTAGACAGCCACGTTGCCATCGTAGAGTCCAATAACCACCAGGAAGGGATAGTTCTGATGTATATCGCAGCACATGACGCCACAGTCCGTTTGAACTGCAAGAGAAGACGTAGTCAAAGCTAATGATTGATGGCCTAAACTAACTCACTTATGTAATCCGGATAGGCTGGGTTCTTCACGGTAAACAGACACAGGTAGCCCTCATTGTGCTGCTTTAGGAAATCATCTGCCAGAGAATTAGGAATTTTAAAGAAGCCTCAAGTAGTGAAGAGTCAGAGAGAGAGAGAGAGACGCTGCACTCACGCGAGCCATAGCAAACGGCGAAGAGATCGTAATAGCTTGGATTGAAGACGAGCTCGGTGACATTCATCTTCTTGGTCTTCTCGTATTGAAATTTCCAAAGTGGCAGCAGGTTGCCCTCGCCCTCGCGATACTCATCGGCCGGATCCTCCCAGTAGCGATAGTCGTTGCCGATGTCGTCGAAGATGTTCTGGTTGATCATGCGCTCGAGTATCTGCCAGCATCTCAGGTATTTGCGGTTCAGCTGCTCCGCGTGGGCGGTTTTCTTTTTGAAAGTCTTTTTGGCCGAGACGCGCTTGCCAGCCAATTGGCCCATTTTCTGTTGCTCCTCGTAGTCCTCGTTATAGCTGTCATAGATGATCCACTGCAGCACGTTGCCGCCGAATTGTGAGCGCGGCGGAGGAATCGTCTGGGTGTCCACATTCTGCGGCAGATGCAATTGAGTTCAGGTCTGCGGAGTTCAGCTTGTTAGTCTAGGCCCTCATTACTTACGCGCTTTGGATTGACATAGGTGAGAGTGGCGCGCTCACAGTAGTTGAACTGATTGATGAGCTTCTTCTTTTTGCCTGAAGTAGGTATTGCTGGCTGTGCTCCTGCGCGCTCTTCTTCCTCGGCGCCACCTTCGCCCTCCGTCGCGTGCTCACCCTCTTGCTTACCCTCCTCGTCCTCTTCCTCTTCGACCTCTTCCTCGTCGCCGCCTTCGGGTACTGGCTTGGCATCCACGCCGATCTTCTCATCGTCATCGCCTTCGCCTTCCTCTTCGCCTTCCTGCAAAGTCTCCCGCTGCTCCACCACAGCATAGTTGGGCATAGGCAAAGGATAGCCGATTTCGTCGGACTCCTCCACCTGGTAGCGCGCTTCTTCGGAATCCACGTGCAGCGAATTGCCCGCAAAGCTGATCAAAGTAACTGTATTGCTCGGCGTCGGTGCCAGCACGTATTCCCCGTCCTTGAAGCTAAACACAACCAAATTGCGCAGCACATTCGTATTGGTTGGTGTTAGCACCTTGGTGACCTCCTCGCCCAGCTCGGCCTCTGTCAGCTCCAATTGGTCATCCGGCTTGATCAATTGTCGCGATTTCATCCAGGCATCGAAGTCATCGGCATCGCCACCGCCGCCGCCACCCTCCTTGCCCTTGGATGTTCTGACCTTTTGTTTTTAAAGTTTATTGAACAAATGAGTTGATAGAAAATTAGAGCTTGGAGTGGATAGGGAAGCCAATCGAGTGTAAATTGTGTGGGCAGCATTTGCGTTAGTGCGCAACTGTTCAAAGACTTACCTTCCGTCAGGACATGCTAGGATACTATAGGGCAAATCAAACTTCAATTGCTCGAATTAAATGTGCACAGACTTTCAGCTAGGTGATCAACGAGAGCAGTTCAAGTATAATACAATTGATAACCCACAGCATGCATGTTAACAAGTGCTTCAAGTGTACTCTTTCCAAAAGTCTAAGCCAAGGGCCTTGAGTTGATAACTCTTTACAGAAAACATTTCAATCGGACAAAATAAAGATACTATTTAAATATTTTATAGTTAGCTTATTAAGCTAACCTAACGACAGTTCAGTGAGTTAATGTTCAGAGCCAAAACTTTTGCATAAAGTATACAGATCTATTAGAGCATTGGTAAGGAATAACAGCATCAAATCTCCGAATGTCCCATAATAAAATTGTGCATTTAAAATTGATTTGGAAAGTGTAACTGCCTTCGGTAGACCGAAAGCAAAGCACTTGTAGCTCTCTCAAGTGGGTGGTGCTGGATGGGTGGGCGACAGTTGCAGTTACCTCCTCGGATAGCTGTTGCTCCGTCACAGCCTGCTCGTCCGTGCTAGCGCTGCAAGGAGCACCCTCATCCTGCGCGTCATCAACGTGTGGCATATTTTTTACAAGCTAAGGACTAATGTTTCGAGTGCGGAACAGAGAGCTGGCAGGCAGCGGGACTAAGCTACTTATATACAGCAACTTGACTCAATGACTAGATCTACAGAAATAAGGATTTGTATATACAGAGCTGCAGCTGTTGGAATATATATATAATATATATGTCAGAGTTGGTCTCTAAGATTGTATTTACATATTTGTTGCTCGACTTGGCTTGGCTTGTTGCTCTTACACACACATACACCTGCACACGCACACACACACACAGAAAGGTAGGCACTACTAAAGCAACTTGCGTTAGATCTAGTACTAAGCTGCTCAGTTATAGATACAGTTACAGATATAGGTACAGATACAGTTACAGATACAGATACAGAGTTGCAGATACAATTATAGTTACAGTTACAGATAGTCTACGATTGTATGTACTCATATACCGCCATGGCCTTATTAGCTAGCTTCCACATCTTGGCAATCTGTTTTGATGGATGGCACTATGAAATGCTTAAGCACGAGGCCTGAACCTCTTGAAGCGCGCAACACGACTGAGTCTAGGTCTGGGACTAGCTCGAGTTAGGCACTGCCAATGGGCCAAGAGGTGCCTGATGACGTTCGCGAAAGTTTCAAAAAACTTCCGTCGCTGACGTCGGCGGCACGTCATGGCCAAAGGATGCGATTGGAGTCGAGAGGGTGTTGACATTTCCGTAAATATGTAGGACTTGCGACCCATTATGGCAATGCCCAGAGGCGTCGCTGGAGTTACCTATTTATTTTTATGGCCCAACTCATATACATGTCTGATTTATTGACTCTTTTATTGCGTTTGGAGCTGGTAGGTGCCGTTGATTGCCATCGACACTCAATTGGCCAAGGCTCCGCCATATTTTAGATAGGCCTAGATAAAGTTGTATTTAGTAAGTGATCTAAAGCTAAAAGCTGAACGCTGGCAGTGCCATCCCTTTTGTGAGCACGCACACGGCAGGCGAACATCCTGCACATCCCACTCGAAGCCCCCAGCCCATGCCAGCTCTGCGCTGGTCGAGCTGCGCCGCCTCGAGCAAATTGCAAATTATGTTTCGTGACAAAGTTCCATCAGAGCGCCAATAACTTTTGCTACGCTACGTTCCAGCCAACTTATTAAAAAGTAATCGCAAATTTTTAAATACAAAAATAGAATCATGTAACGAAGGACGACGCGACTTCGCCACGTAGCCATGGCGCAATCACAATGTTGACAGCTCCCAAAGTGTTTGCATGTGCCCGGTGCCCGGTGCCCGGTGCTCGCTGCTCGGAATTTTGAAATTGTGGAATTGTGCAAGTGCTCGACCCAAAAGAGTCTGCACAGTGTAGTCTTACTGTGTCAAGATATGATTGCAATAATTGTTTACCTTCTTCGGTTTGCCCTCTTTGACTTTCGGGGTTTGCATGTTGAGGCAGTATTCTTAGCCGTAAATGCACCTTGTACGAAGCTCTTTAACTAAACGGCTCTTCCTCTGTAATTTACACACACTGAAGCTTGTAAGCCTTTTCCTGACATTAACTGAACGAATTTATGTTTTTCACAGTCTAAACTTTACGTAATTGTGAAATAGAACAATGGAGTTCGACGCTTGCTTTTCCTTTCTTTGTTTATTCGAGTTACTATAGAAATCTCGAACTCCCACGCACCGGCTGCCATTTGCATATTGATTTGCCAACCACAAAAACATCGCGACTGTCAACGACCTGGTACTGAGCCAGTCTCTTCCTCTGCAAGTTGTTAGTAGCTTTTAGCCAATCTAGCAGCAGGGACCTGAATGTAATGGAAGGTTTAGTATATAAATCGACATATAAAAGCTTAGCTAAACTTATAATGAAATTCTATTGCTATGCCTAATACTCTCGTTGGTTAGAAGCGCCGAGAAAACTGTTTTCTTAGAACTTATCTGCGCAAAGCCTTTCAAGCAGCTTTGACACTTAATCGATCAACTTTTATATATATATATATAGAGCATTACATGAATTTCAATATGATTCATTTCAGCTTCAGCCAATTGCTAAAAAATATATATTATGAATATATATAAAATATATATTATGAATTGTACTGCTCACTTGATAAGCTCTGTTAATGCAAATTAATCATCAACTATTTTTATTGAACATTCATAGAAAAATTATCGTAAAATTTAATTAAGGCATCAAATTCGTTATGGGAAATTTAATTTGTTGCTTGTTGACAAGGTTAAGTAAGCTTCAAGTGTGGGTTTAAGAAGTGTCTGCTTACATATATATATATATATATTTATATATATATATATATATATATATATATATATATATATATATATATATATTATATATATATTATATATATATATATGTATTTATATAGGGAGTAACACAGATTGGGTTTCAGTGTAACCGCAAGCCAGGCCGTGCCGTTTAGAGAACTCTTTCAATACATTTGAAATATATAAATATAAAATTAGTTACAAGCTGTCATTAGTAAAAGTTTAGTTAAGTGAAAAGGTGCTATTTCTTATAAATAAAGCGCTGTTCATTAAAATAGTAGTGCGTCTTAGCACAAAATATTGGAACACAAAATTGAGTGATAAACACAATATTTGAAAACAAATTTTAAAGCAAATATGTACATATTTAAAATATTTCTTATTGAATTATTTGATTTAGCTGTTTTGTTTTTGCTAGTAAAGCTACTAGAAGCTGCGCGCTTCAGGTCTTTAGAAAGAAAAATTAACAAATTTTAGTTGTTCATAAAAATAGTAGTGACTACTAAAATATAGAAAAATATAAAAGAAAAAACGAAAAGCTGTTAACTTCAATCTAACTATAAATCAATCTAATTATAAATAGAATTTATAAATGTATGTGATATATGTGATGTTGGCAATGCATGTAATGTATGTGATGCATTTTTTTTAATTTTGCCGTTTTGCAAACTGTCTTATACTAGACAATAAACTAATTTTTTAACAATAATATTACTTAACCGGATGGCTGGGGCTCCAATGAGAACAATCCATATATTTAACTACTTTACATATTTATCTATTTCTGTGGGGCAGGTCTAGGACATGAAATCTTTTAAGTAGCCTATGGTTGCTTGAGTCATCCAGAAGTCTTAGTGCTAGAGCATTATCGTGCTTATGTAGTTTATTCATGTAACTTTTTGCATATAGTTGTATATCTTCTTTAAGAAGGGGCAGCTTAACATTTTTGTGAATATTATAATTTATGAATGTATGTGATGTATTTATTATATGTAATAATGTATGTAACTAGACTCAAACTGAAAACTGGCCTTAACAATATAGCAAGATAGTTCACGGCCAACAAGCCGAGTCGATTGAGCCCTGTCCGTCTGCCCGTATATGTGAACGCGTCGATCTGAGCGTCTACACGGACAGGCAGACAGACGAACAGGGCTTCATCGACTCAGCTTGTCGCCCTTAACAAGAATATATATATTTAATGGTGTCTGCCACGCCTTCTTCTATCGTTTACACACATTTGCCCAATACTATTATACCCTGATTTCCCATTGTCAGTGGAAGCAGGGTATAAAAACAATAATTCAATAGCAATTACTTGTAAGCACAAAAACAAAGGCAATAATATGTGAACACAGTGAGCTGCTCGACTTACATATTCCTTTGCAAAACACTTGAGAAGCATTTATCCGAAATGCCCATAGATTGTGTACACGAGGCGAGCCATAGAGTGCAATGCACTTTCAAGTATCACTGCGAGCATAAAAATAAATTGTTTCAGCGAATGCTGGCCGGAAGGCCAGTGGGGCACGGGTTAGCCGCTCACTAGATCGAAGAGCTGAAACCTTGTAGACGAGATTGAAACGAACGCGTCGCTTGAATGTTCCACATGAATGATTTTATTGTGTTGTATTGTCGATAGTAGTACATCAGTAGTATCAATGTCAGTATAAAATATAATATACCCAGAGTATATTCTATGTGCTACATATATATATATATATATATGACAATTAAGTTAGGTGTAAAAGACCTAGGTTTGCTGTCTCAAGCTCTTCACATATCGCACTGGCACTTCAGGTAAATAGACGCAGACAAAGAACATTATGGGTCCAAATAAGAGCATGCAGAGCAGCCAATAAATCAAGCCGATAACTGTTATCGCATCCATATAGGTTAGAGAGCGGCCAGTCTCGATCAGACAATTATCAAATATAATTACAGCTTACAGATTACGAATTATAAATAAATAGCTAATATCACTAAACATCGGTTATGGAGATTGTGCAACAGGGCAAAACACGTCTGTCACAGCGCCGATGTCTCTAATTTTAGATATAATCAAAAAACCACTCCAGGTAACTTTAGACTAATTATGCTTATCCTAATGTCATATGGCTTCGCTTGCCGCTGGAATATCGCCTCAAGCCCGCCACCTGAAATGAATAGAAAGAGCATTAGCTGATATAGACGAGGGACGATTGATGAAGAGTATTAGAGATGGCGCCCAATGCATGTGTAATCCAAACTGAATGATTCATAGTTAATTGTATCTTGATGCTTACGCGCTGCAACTACTCCTGCCCGTTGGCCAATTGAAACTGTTTTAACTGCGCGGCTGAATCACGCACTTTATACTTGGCTTCAGATGGGTTTATTTTCGGATATTTAACTGCTCCAAGCCATAAAGTTAATTAAGCGCGACAAAAAAATACCCAACTGAGGCTTGCCGCTGTTAATTCATAACTGAATTGCAAACCAGAACAACGTAATCCCCCAAACCGGGTTTTCCTCTCTCTCTATAGATATCTCTCCCACTCACTCTCACTCTCACTCTGCCTGTCCCTCTCTCGCTGTGCTTAGATTTTAAGCTCTGGCGTTAAGAGCTTTTGCTTTGCTTCTGATTTGGAATTGTTTGTGACGAAAGTTGGTTTTATAGACGAGATACTGGTATTATTCAAGGCAATGACAATGATCCGTTCGAAAAACTGGTTTACGTACAGAGCACTAGAGAACGTTTGAGCCCCAATTAAAAAGTTAAATAATATTCGCACAAATTGTTTACACTGCTCGCAAAACTCTAATTTTAATTAACAGCCCTGAGTGTCCAAAAGTATTGTCAAGATATTGCAGTGTAGTCTATATATAATGCTGATAATGCGAATCGAAACCACAACAAATTCATGACTCAAGTCTTCTCTGCTGATAAGAAAGTCAAGATAGGTTACACCTAATCTATTGCCACCTCTCATTATAATGATTATATCTGGTATTTATATTTTATAACTGTTTTTCTTGCCATACTTTTATTTGGCATACTTGATAGTGTTATGACGTTTAGATAGATATTGCTCAAGCTATTGATTTCTTCTATCATTGCTCAGTATTATTTTCATATTATCTAGCACTTATTTGATATAGAAATAATAATCGCAATTCTAGCAGTCAACGCCTGAACTATTTATATGATTTTGATATTGTCTGATATGCTGAGAAATCTCTTGTACCTTTGATCAATATAAATTTAATTATATCTGACTTGCATCTCTATAATTAATTGATAATTGATCTCTATTCCTTGGCATACCCCTGGAAGTCATACTTTGAGGTATGGAATTCATTTTATATCAGTCAAATATTTTACTCATCTCCAGACACTTCCCACTTTTCTTATATCTGATACTATATTATGTGAAAGTAAAAATCCCTAAACTCCTTTTTGGCATCCCAGAAGTTAGTGAATTTGAAATATAACAGATGTTACTCAATCTAGTTATGAATAGATTGAAATAACTAATATATTCTCTAAATTCCTTACCTTATCCAATATTTTTTATCTGACTTGCATTATATAGAACTAAGAATTAAAAATAGATTCAATACATATACTTATACATATAAATTGAGTCAAACCCTACATTCAGTTTATATACCTTCCCAGTATTTTTTCATTATATCTGACCGCTTATATATATTATATTCCTTAAAAATAGTGGCAAGAGGTTAGGTAGATTTTAAGCCCCCCGCCCAGTATTTTTTTATTATATCTGACTTACATTTTATACTAGTTATCATAAGAAATTCAAGATAGATGTGTTCCCCTTGTTTCCCAGTATTGTTTGTATCCCACTTACATGATATAGAAGTAGCTATCACTATCCTTGCGTTTGGCTTCGCCACGATTGGTGTCGCTCCTAGTCGGGTTCACTGAACCCGGATCCGAGTGCGCCTGCATATTGCCGTTCCAGGTTGCCCAACGACTCAAAACGCCATTTTGCTGATTGTTCAGATTGTTCTCTTTGTTGGGGTTGGCGAAAAACGACTTGACGCTATCCATGATCGTTGCTTAAATTGATGTCAAAAGTAGGCAAACACAGAGAGAGAGCAGATATGTCGAGCCTCCAAAAAGAAAACGAATTGATAAAGCTAAAAATATATCAAATGTATTTTGCTTTGTATGAATACGGGTTTTTGGTGTGTCGTCAAGTCATATATGTAGGTGAATAAATATATATATATATATAAAAATATACATAAAATGTTGTTTCTAAGTGTGCTATTTATTTTTGGTGATAATGCTGATAATCGTATGATTTCTTTTAATGAATTCAATTTTGTGGGAGTTTTCGGGAATATTCCGAAACAATTACGAGTTTTTGACTACCGTAAAAAGGTAAATTTATGAATAAGAAAATAAAGTTGTAAATTTCAGAAATTTGATGAGGGAATTTTAAATTAACATTATTTTAATAATTGCGTCTTAGATTCAGTGTAGTTAATTTATCAAGATTAGCACGATTCGTACATATTATCAATTAGCACTTGGGCACTTAACAAGTTCAAAACAGTTCAGTTCGCACCACTGATAAGGCGATCCGCAGTGAGCACGCGTCGCATTCAACAACAATTTGATTTGTTAACAATAAAGCGTAAAAAACTGAACAACGTGGCACGATAAGCAGGTCCTAAAGACGAGGCCAAATGGCAGAGCTGATAGTGCAGCCTTGAAGAACGTATTTATACAGTGGCCTAGTACTAGCTACATGCGCGACCTACCACAAGCTGTTGTAATTCGGACAACTATTTGCGCCTCGGCTGGTGGGGTATAATGCCCTCTGCAATGCTTTCAAATTGGTCTAACACAATTCCTGCGGCTAGTCGCGCACTTCCAATCTCAATTTCAATTTCAATTTGAATTCCAATTCCAGCGTTTAGCGTTCGGCAGCCTATGCGAACCGTTTTGCACAATGTCTGCGATCGCACTGAACGCAGCTACGACGCACTGCGCTGCTCAATGGCCGATGGCCGACGCCGATGCCGATGTCGATGCCGACGCCGATGCCGGGCGCTACGTAGTTTTAATCAATTGCGAAGGCGTCACAAGCACAACATTGAATATGTATACATATACATACACCCATCTGCATGCTTATATATAAACGTAAAGTGTGTTTGTGTGTGTGTTCACTACTTATATACGACTGTAGGCATTCACGGCGATTACATTATGTCTTAATGCACATGGATTTCTTTGGTTTGCTGTCGACATCTGGCAGCGTTGTTGTTGTTTTTGTTTTTGCTTTGTCTTTCGTTTATCTACCACCCGGTCGAGGCAGTTTTTCTTGTTTGTTTTGATCATTGTTTCTCACTTCGACACATATACATGTATGGTAAGTATGTATGTAAGTACTCACTCTATTCACACTTGTATGCATACTCATATAACAGTACAAAATGGAACAGTTTTAAATGAAGTGAAACTCATTCAATTAATTGTTTACATTTACCTTAAAGAGTTTATTTTAAGAATACAAAACAATGAAGACACCTTCACTGGCAGTTAAGTGCAGATATGCATGCATACATATGTACATATATTGCACATCTTACGCTGCTGGTTTAGCAACCGCTGCAATCGAATACTGTTATACAGTATAACAATAAAAGCAGGCCCTGTGCATTTATAACTAGAAGCTCATCTTCATAAATACATACAAATGTGTATATACATACAGCTAGCTATACATACATTTATATGTATTTACTGTATAAATTTTCATATATAAACAAATTGTAAATAATTGTAAATCCATTTATATATCTGTGTATATAGTATACCTGTCACGCTGCCAACTTTTGTATTTTGTCCCCAACTTCCGTACTGCCAGTGTCTTTCTTGCTCTTTCTATTTGTTGTGGTCCGGCGTTCCGCGTGCCACTGATAAGGCGAATGCATTTGTATAACACAAATGGCTGAAGATTGTTTGGACTTTGTACTTCACACACATTTTCTCATGCGAACGCTCCCATACACACACGCAAATCTCTACGCTGATTAACGTTTATCAATATGTACAATAATAAATAATTGATGCAAATAATTGTGTGTAAGTATGCAAATGAATTGTGTTTGTGTGTAAATAGCTATAAAATAAAGTTGTTTCAAGTAGAACTCAACAGTATGCTCTGATCTTGTTGAAAGCTATTGAGTGGGGACTTTTAAAGTGCTCTTTTACTCATACGTAGATAGGTATGTGTATGTATGGATATGTGTATATTGTAACTTACATATCTATATGCATACGTTTGTTCATTTATGACAGCTTAACGACAATTATATACCTAGTCCCACATATGTAAATACGTATGTGTATATGTTATATATATATGTATATGTTGTGCCATTACACAGCCATGTACACATATATATGTTTG
The DNA here is from genome assembly GCF_003285905.1 of Drosophila hydei. Classification (NCBI taxonomy): domain Eukaryota; kingdom Metazoa; phylum Arthropoda; class Insecta; order Diptera; family Drosophilidae; genus Drosophila; species Drosophila hydei. The sequence continues at coordinate 5,759,471 of NW_022045656.1, forward strand.
TGTTTGTTTACTTATACTTTGTACATATGTCTACGCACTTCAATCTAAAAGCTTGCAGCTACTTCAACAAAAAACAAAGTCTCTCTATAAAAATAATTTCCGTCTAGGATGCCCTTCAAAAAAGTTGACTAACTTACCAATCGAGATATGTATATATATATAAATATATTTACATATATACACATATTATGTATATATTTATCGATCCCAACGAAAAAGAACTTAAAATTAATTATTAAAATTCGAGTGCATACTTTTAGGCTGACAAATAATTTATTACCAAATCTTATAAAGCATACTTTTAGGCTAAGGTATAAATTTTGCTTGATTTTTAGTTTGATATTCAATTGCAATTTCTTATTTATTTAATTATAGTTTAATGAAATAAATTAAAAATTATGCCAAAAACAAGATTTCTACTGTTTATTTAATACATTACAATGTTCGCATTTCTTTTTTACAAATACTGCAAACAATTTTACACACTGGCGGAGCTCCAATGCCCACTCTATGATAGACAGTTGCCGCCTCTTCGGGTATCATCCTGCTCCTGCCTCTGCCCAGGCCCCTGTTGTGGTTCTGGCTGCGACTCGGCGTTTGCGATTCCGCACAGCAGCAAAGCAGAAAGCTAAGTGGCACCGCTTCACCTTCCTCCAAAGTCTGGGGCAGGTTTCTGCCACGCGTCTCTGGCAGAAAGAGACTGGCAAAACCACCGACAATTAACAATCCGCCCATCACAATCAGAGGCAGCACCAACATCTGCTGGCCCTGCAAGCAGATGGCATTGAGGGAAAGATATGCATGATAAACCAAGATCTTACCATGTGATTGATTATTGGAATGAATATGGGCCCCGTCATGGCCACCACCGAGCTGAAGCTCATGCCCAGACCACGCACCACAGTCGGATATAGCTCGGAGGCGAGCAACGGCAGCACGACGAACGCCGACGAGATGCCCATCTTGCCAATGCAATAGAGCAGCAGCATCACCTCCGCCTGCTGCTGATACAGCACGGTGGCCACACAGGCGATGCCTCCAATTAGCATGGAAATGAACAGAATCCAACGGCGTCCAAAGTAACTTAATCCCGGCCAGAGCAGCAGGTACGTGGGCAGCTCCACTGCGCCAGCCAAAAAGAAATTCCAGATCTCGTCGCCACCCAGCGCCGGAGCATAGTAGCTGAGGCCCACATAGACGCTGGTGTTGGCAAACCAGATCAGGGTCACAATCAGCGTCTTGCGTCGCATGTTAGTGCCGCGAAACAGATCCAAAATGCCGTAGTGCGACGCCTCTGCCGGCTGCGTTCGGACCAGTCGCTGCTGCAGTCGCTCCATAAAGTCCCTAGAAACGTGCACGCCATTGACCCGAGCCATGACCTTGAGGATGCGCACGGCCCTCTTCGTCTGGCCCACAGCGATGAGCCAACGTGGCGACTCGGGCAGCACAAAAAAGCAGGAGAAGAGCATCAGCAGCGGCAGCGATACGGCCAGAGTCAGATAGCGCCAGTCACGCACCAAGTAGACCACGCCCTTCCAACCCATAGAAATTCTCTAAATATAAAATCAATTCTAGACGAACTTCAACTCACTGCGAGCAGCACAAGTCCCAGCGAATAGGCAATGTTGGAGACAATTGTGCAAAACACGCGACGATCCGGTCCCACCAGCTCGATGGCCAGAACGTAGGGACTGGCCAGGATGGCGGGCACTGTGAGTCCCACTACAAAGCGCAGACCCAGCCAGGAGTAATAGTTCCAGGCGAAGGCGCTGGCAGCGCATGCCACTATTTCGAGTAGCAGATAGGCGTAGAAGGAGGGACGTCGACCCCACAGATCCACCAAGTAGCCAAACACATAGTTACCAATCAAGCCGCCCAGGCCAAAGAGCACCAAGGCCAGGGTGACATAGTAGCTGCTATTGCAGACCAGATTCCACTGTAAGTGATTTATATAGAAATCAGCTTCAGCTAGTTCATTATGGAGCTCAGAGCGTTACCTCTTGCACAACTGTGCTGGGATACATGGATCGGTCGTAGTGCCAGCCATGCTGGCAGGCCACAATGGATTCCTGGTCTACCTTCAGCAGCCGCGACGACTGCTCCCTTTGCAGCTCGTATGGCGTGCGGTACTCCAGATAGCGTACCTTTAATAGAGACATATAATATCTATTAGATTGTATCCATATCGTATAACTTCCTTATAGCAGCCGTTTAATGTGTCTTGTTAGGTGTTAACTGCTTGTGCACTGCTTGTTTTCATTGCAACCTATTTAAACACTGCTTGATATGTACGGCATGCGTATGCCAGTTGTATGACAGACTATGACAACAGTTGTGTATAACAGTCACATAACGAACTGCTTTGAAATCGTTTTGAATTTTAATTAAATTCATAATTTATATTTAAATTATTGAAAATTGCAATTTATATTTATGTATGTAAACGTTATTTGATAATTCGAAAAAGTCTCAGCCATTATGTTAAATGAAAAAATCCTAAGATTGCGCTAGGCGGGCGTATCCGACTAGGAGATACGAAAAACTGGGGAGTTTGGAAGCAGTCATAATTCATGTATTCTTACAAGAATCTACACACTTGATTTGGTCTTCAATATTTGTTAATGCAACTTCTCAGATAATTACGTCTAATTTATTAATTGCTCTATAATGGATTAATTATTTAAATGTATAAAGCACAAATAAAGTTTGACTAATATAGCTGTGTCACAAGCATATATACTATATAAGACATTTCATCAAGCATTTCAGCTTTACTTTTCTATTGGCAAATGCATTGCTGAGTATTTAAAGATAATACTGATAACTGAACAATCAATCAACAATGAACGCTTGTATTCAGTAATATATTATATCAATGTCACTCAAAACACTCAACTAGAAATAGTCTCTTCGCTCAACTTGCCCTTTCTTTTGACTCTAGAAATTTCATGACTGAAACTTTTGGTAAAAATAGTATGATTAATGCTAAATGATATCTAATATATATGTATATATATCTGTGTATGTATGTTAATTACTAGAAACACGCACTATTTCACTGTAGTTGCGATCGAACATGCTGCACTCTGCGTAGGCGCCCTGTCTGTCCCGTGGTATACTTAGATTCTTGACCAATTGCAGGTAGTCCTGGGTCCAGGGCTCCAGTTCGGGGATGCGGCACCAATGCTTGGGCGTGGCTGCAATAAACAACTGACTGCAAAGCCATTAGAGCACTGGAAATGGCGAGTGGCTAGTCCATGGATCACTCCTAGGCAGGCAGTCAGTCAGGCACCCACCTGTAGGCGTGAAAGGCGCAGGGCAAGGCCGCCGGCAGCAGCACCGAGCATATGATGATCTTTTGATAGAGCCCGAAGGCGCCCACTTCCTTAAGTACTTCATCGAAGTCCATGGCACCCGATCTGGTGATCTGGTGATCTGCACACGATTTGAATGCGCGCACAACTGATCTCGAGTGGACAGGTTTTTGGCGAGCGCTAATCCAAAGGGGCTGCAGTTCCGCCACGCGGCTCCCAATCTCAATTGAACATAATTACATTACGGCCTTTCGTGTGTTTTAATTAATTGGACACCGCTGCGTGCGACAGGGTCGCAGCACGGCCAACCAACAGCCAGAGCAAATCAGAGCAGAAACAATAGCAAATCGCAAATAGCTACATAAGTCAGCTGTAAATATATTTCTTGAACAATTCCGACACGTAATCTCAGTTAGGTAATAAAAAATAATAAATAAATCTAGATAAAGCAACGACTAGCCTAGCCTAGCCCAGTCCAGCCTAGTTACGCGCCAGCCCAATGATGGTCAGTATGTACATGAAGATGTTGATGATGTCCAGATAGAGATTGAGCGCAGCGAAGATGTACTCCTCGGGGCTGATCGCGTACTTGTGATTGCCGCCCAGCATCAGCTGTGTGTCGTACACCAGATACACAGAGAACAGCAGCGCGCCCAACGAGGCATAGACCAGTCCGATGATCTGGCCCGGTATGAAGATGGCTATGATGCCAAAGATGATGAAGACCACCAGGCAGGCGACCAGTACGCCGCCGCACATGGTAAAATCGTATTTTGTTTGCAGCGCAAACAGCGTCAGTCCCAAGCTGACAGCTGCTGTGATGCCCACGGCCATGAGCACCTCGTCCGCCTGGTACTGGCCGGCAATGATGCCCAGCAAAAAGGATTCGGCCAGCGTGAACAGAAAGAGGAAGATGAAGTTGAGTGGGGTCTTGCGGCGCACGCTCTCGCAGCACGCCATGCAGATCATGGTCACAATTAGCACGGCCTACAAGAGAGACATATACATTAATAGGACTCCCTCAACTATGCTCACAGCTGCGACCTACCAGCGCGATCCAAAAGAGTGCCGTATTCTCCTGTACCCATTCCTGAGTGGCCTTCGAGAAGGTAAAAACGCTCACAAAGCCAAAGGTGATCAGCAGTTGCATCTAGTTGAAGGCACATTAGAAACGACTGACAAAACAAGGTATCGAAGTCCGCTTACCATCAGTATCAGATAGACCTTGCGTATAAAGCCCTTGCGTATGCTTTGGTCATCGAAGGCAAAGCTTTTGTCCGCCTCCGCATCTCCGTAGACGCCATTGTTATCACCTGAGCAGAGGGAAATAAAGATTTTATTTAAATTAATTTAAAAGCTAGAGCAATGCAACTTCGAACCGTATTGAAAGTGTGTATCGCCCATAGCTCTATTCCTCTATATGCGACTGGTTCGTTCGACTAATGGATATTACCTGGGACTCATTGCGCTTGTCCATATGCCAGTTGGCTGACAGATTAGCTACAAACACACTCACAGATGCAGATAACGACTTAGATGGTAAATACCCTATATATCTGAAGTAAACGACATTGTTGTTACCCTTTTTCTACTTTGGTATTGGTGTCTGGGGCTGATAACGCGTCACTCTCATATCTCGTACATGACACACCTGTGTTTTCTCTTATGTACCAGTCGATTGGTATATTATGTAAACCGACCCTCTGAATCAGCCAATCGACCCTAGTCTTATCAAATATCTTCGATAACAAATTAAACTCGCAACCAGCACAGAGAACTTTCAGCAGGTGAACATTTTTGTAATTTGAGTGAATCCAGGTGGAGAGTGAAATTCGCATTCTGCAGCTAAAGCCGAGTAAAGATACGTTTTCCTTATGGCATATATACATATATATTTATAGATCGGCGATTATCTTATCTTGAGAACTTTCCTTACGATTGTTTGTACTTGCCTTGCTGGTAGTGATACATTTTATGGTATGTATTAGCTATCGATGTTGTTTGCCGAAAATTCTCACACGCACTGCTGTTAGCTTCCGAATAGAACTGGGCAACTATGTTGGGTAGCACAAGCTCTTAGAAATACATTTGCTTGCCTCACACTTATCGCCAGATAAGAAATAACCCAAATATGAGATAGTGGGGCCGACCGAAGACCACAAAGCTGACTAATCCAGCGCTGACTACGAACTGTCGTCACATTAACTGTTGCATTTGCTTCCAGCCGGTCCCTGGTGCATTGCCGGTCACGCCCCAACGAGCTGTGTGGAGAAGACCTACAAGCGTCGCACAAAGCCCCATCATAGAGTTCACATTTAGTATACCTACAGAGCATAGACGACAACTGTTGTTTTTGCTGTTTTCTCTTTTTTTTAATAAATAAATAGATTCACTTTATTGTTGACTTTACCACAGTGTCGTTACAGAATACTTGCGGGAGGTTTTGGATTGAATAAAGTTTAGGTATTTTTTTGGTTTTAGTTTTTATATGATTAACAACTGCAAGCGGCGCTGCTTATATATATGAACGTACATATACACGTATATATAACAACTATTATTCGTTTACCACTATTTATTGTTTATATGCGGTATTTTCGGGTTTTTGGTTTAGAGCGTTTAATCAATTTCAGGTATGTGAAGTAATTTTTGAAGCTAATAATTAAGGAAAACTGAAACGACATAAACAAGAGTACATTCATATGCATAACAACAACAAAAGAATTAATTATTCATTTCACCTTAAAATTAATACATTCTATAAGGAAAGTTGGCAACAAATTACATATTTTAGCAACCAAACATTTCGAAATATTCAATCTGAAACGCTTTCGTTTCTGTGACTTTTTATGAGATTACGCGGTTATTGAAAATATATCTGCTGTTAGGGCAATATTAATAAGCTAATTACATACATTGCCTGGTAACATAAAATCAAGGTATGTCAAATATAAGTGTAATTCAGTAACTGCGTTTAGTCCCGCGATGCACCAATAATGGTTAGAATGTATATGAAAATGTTCACCACGTCCAAGTAGAGATTCAGCGCAGCAAATATATACTCCTCGGGGCTAATCGAATACTTATGATCGCCACCCATCATCAGCTGAGTGTCGTATATCAGATAGACTGAGAAGAGTAGCGCGCCAAAGGAGGCGTATACAAGCGTTATGATTTTGCCCTTGAAAAATATGGCCACGATGCCAAATATCATGAAAACCACCATGCAAGCGAGCAATATACCGCCCATCATAGTGAAGTCCACCTTGGTTTGCATGGCAAAGAGCGTGAGAGCCAAACAAACAGCAGCCGTTATGCCAACAGCCATAAGAACCTGCAAGCAAGATCAATGAAAGTTAAATAGCAGTTGAGAAGAGAGAGAGAGTTCTTACTTCAATCGGTCCATAGCGACTGGCTGATACGCCCAAGAGAAACGATTGAGCCACCGTAAACAATCCCAAGAATATAAAGTTGGTCGGTGTCTGGCGACGAACACTCTCGCAGCAAGCCATGCACAACATGGTCACAATCAACACAGCCAGAGCAACCCAGAAGAGCCATTGATTATTCCGAACAAAATTCTTGGTACCATTGTGAAAGACAAACAGGGCTACTGCTCCAAAGGTGACCACGAGTTGACCCTGCCATTGAAACCACAACAAATGCAAGTTAACTTAATAGAAATACAGTTGAAATTGACTACGTACCATTAGAATAATGTAAACCTTGCGTATAAAGCCACGACGGATGCTCTGGTCATCAAATGAGAAGTTTTTGGGCTGACCCTCGGGATCATCGTAGGCACCGTATCCAGTTGCAGGTGGTGGTTGTATGAAACCCGGCTGTGGTGCATATCCGCCAGGCGGTGGGCCCTGACCGTAAGGTCCCTGGCCGTAGGGTCCTTGCGGATACGGTTGAGCGCCGCCCTGACCGTATGGCGGATATCCGCCTTGTGGCGGTCCTTGCGGTGGATAGCCACCGCCGTAACCACCTTGTGGTGGATACCCACCATAGTTGTACTGCTGATTGGGATCTGTGAATGAAAACTCGTTTATTAATCTTATCTCTATAGCTAATTTCTGCTCATGCAATTCCGAGCTCTATTAAAATGAAATATTCTAAAACTGAACTCCACGAATTTATGAACAAAACAATCGTAAATAACATCTAATAGATAGTATCAGTTCCTAATGAAATAGTTCATTCAACAGCTTAGTGCAGAGAAATTAGTGGTAAATTTTTGTAAATAAATAATAAATATTCATTCTAAAATATTAAATCTTGAGTGACACACAAAGGAATTATTTTTTCTTTATATATATATATTATATATATATAATGTAATATAGCATCATGTATGTCGGTTCTTTCTAGATTTAATTTTAAATAAAAGTACAGTCATTAGTAGTTCTTTTAAATTAGTTGTGTAATGCTTTAATGCTTTGGATTACTGACGTATAGATAAGAAACTCTATACGAATAGTTTCTGTTATCTTAAGCTGTTCTTCCGTTAAAATAGAAAAACTTGAACAAATATTGGCAGATTTAGGTAAATATTAAATATTTTATTTTAAAGTTATGTATGGAGGATGCAATAAAATGATTTGAGTAATTGAAATGTCTACTCAGCGAAGATATGAAAGGTAAATGATATTTGTTTACACTTCTCCTGAATTATAAATAATATGTATGTCGTTTACTTATAACCTCTTAGATAAGATTAGAAACCATCGAACCAATACGACGCTAAATATACCAACTTAAATGGGTTGCACGACCAAATATGTTATATGCAAAAACAGAGACTCGACAGAAGCATGCGAAGGAGAACAAAACAGAAAGCAAAACCATATGAATTAGCCAACAATTTTATGTAAACAAAAAAGGCAAAATAAAGTAAACCTTGATATTGAGGATATTGTGGAACACTTTGCCACGACATTGTTGATATTGGTTTGTCGCTGTTTGAGCTCAACTGAACTGAACGATCTGCTCCTACAGATAGCTACAGACAAGGGGTCACTATACACGAGTATTCACTGTAAAGTAGACCCAAGAAACCGTTAGTTAGTCTTGTACATAAAAACACTCACCTTGCATTTCGTTATTGGTGTCGTTCGATATTTAGTATAGTTATTCGTTTACCTGCAAAAGAATTTAATATCTTAATGAGTTTGTCACATTTCATTATGTTTAATTGATTCAATTCTTTTAATAACCAGTTCCGCTTGTATTAACGAAAAACAAGCAAAAATGACGTGTGAACTTACTGCAGATGTCCACACACTCACACGCATATACAAATATTAATTTACTTATGAGTTTACACAAATGTATACGTATAAACAATGGTACAGTTTGAAATCACCAGTAAGAGTCACACTAGGAACCACTATATTTATTCTAGAAGTTTCCCCTGTTTTAGTTGGTCTATTTAAAGTACTTTAAAACAGTTATATATTGGTTGGTGACTCACTCGGCGGCCCACCTTACCAAGAAAATGGGGGAAAACCAACACAACAAACACCTGTCTTGACTTTGTTTATCAAACAAATGTGTACGTTCTATAAATAAAGAGAACAGCTAAATATACCTTGTAAAATACGCACAAAAACTGCACTATAAACAAATAAAACAAACTTTGCCTTAAGTGTTTCTTCTGGAAAATCTGTTTCTCAGTGATGAATGAAATATCGATACAGTAACTTTAACTTGAATATCGATAAGTGTTAACGAGCTGAGTACGGAGGTAATTCTTACTTACTGCATACCACCAACAAGAAATGCGCAGTTTTCAAATCATTCAATCGAACTTTAAAAGTCAATAATTTGAAAACAATGGGTTTGTTGTCTATCTCAAGCCAGATACTATTAAAGTTAAATATTGTTTATCATTCATTTATGCATATGTAATATTTATCCTGTAAGTCATAAACAAAAAATGCATATGAGCATGAGCAACACAGCATCACTAAATTATATCGAATGCACATTTTCTCTTGAACTATCGATAAGCCTACCAAAATACCCTAAATAATACCAACTGCACAACGGCCGAGCATGCTGCAATAGCTTCCGACACTCGTGTAATCTATTCGTTTGTGTATTAAAAGGCTACGAAATATCTGGTAAGTATAACTGGAAGTGCAACCAAAATCAATAAATGTAAAGCAACAAAGGCTAAACCTGTAGTCAAAGTGCTTTACGTTTAGGTTATGTGTGTGCGCTACACTTAAACAAAGAGAAGGTGGCTCCCATTCCATATGTAATGGGAAATGCGTGGGGTTGACTGAACTGCAGTACGCAACCGGCAGAAACAACTTGCAATTGCAATATATATGCAAATTAGTGCAAGCAACGCTAGTGACTATTTATATATACAACGAATCTTCTTGTAGATGATATATATATAAATATATGTATGAATGTGCGTGACGCAATAGTTGAGTGCCGGATGCATGCCCCCTTCCCGCCTGTTGCTTATCACGCGAACTGTAAAACTATACAAAAAATATTTTGTATCTTACAGCCGTTTGTGTTGCATTCCAAAAAATGGTTGAGGACAAGGAGAATACAGCCAATGCTGGACAGGAGCCGGTCTCCAAAAAGGCAGCCAAGAAGCAAGCGAAAGCGGCCAAGGTAAGCTGCAACGTGGCACAGTTTTTACTGATAACATGTATAATTGATGTCTTCTACACTTTATCTCACTCTCTGCTTAGAAAGCTGAGCTGAAAGCCGGCAATGCTGCTGCTGCCGCTGCAGATGAGGCGGCTGGCGACAATGCAGCCGATCATGCTGCTGCCCGCTATGGCCTCTCCGAGATGATACAGTCGAAAGATAAGCGCAGCGAGCGCGAGTTCGTTTTGCTGCCCGAACTGAATGCGCAAATTGGCAAGGGCTTGTTCTGGGTGCGTGGCCGTGTGCACACGTCTCGTGCCAAGGGAAAACAGTGCTTTCTTATTCTGCGCCAGCAGAGCAGCACGGTTCAATGCATTCTGGCCGTGGGCGACATCATTTCCAAGGAAATGGTCAAGTTTGCCGGAAAGTAAGCAAAACAATTGATTTTTTAGTTAACTACGATTGATTCATTGATTGATTGTTTGCTGGCAGCATACCCAAGGAGAGCATCATTGATATTCAAGCGAAAGCTGTAGCAGTGCCCAATAAAATTGAATCCTGTACCGAGCAGTCGTTGGAGTTGTTTGTGGAGCAGATTTTCGTCATATCGCAGGCGAAGGCACAACTGCCGTTGCAAATAGAGGATGCTTCTCGACCCGAGAATGCCGATGATGCCGAGGGACTTAACATACGCGTCAACCAGGACACGAGACTAGATAATCGTGTGCTTGACCTGAGGACACCAGCCAACCAGGCAATCTTTCGCCTAGAGGCTGGCGTTTGTCGTCTCTTCCGCGATATTTTATCCGATAAGGGCTTCACCGAAATCCACACGCCCAAGATTATTTCCGCTGCCAGTGAAGGAGGTGCTAACGTGTTCACCGTGAGTTACTTCAAGGGTATGTTCAGTCAGGCATATAAATATATGTAGTAAAAAAATATAATTTGTAACTTTTGTAGATTCTGCATATCTGGCACAATCTCCTCAGCTGTACAAGCAAATGGCTATCGCAGCCGACTTTGACAAGGTTTACACTGTTGGCGCCGTGTTTCGCGCCGAGGATTCAAACACGCACAGGCATTTAACCGAGTTCGTTGGACTCGATTTGGAGATGGCCTTCAAATATCATTATCACGAGGTGCTGCACACGATCGGAAATACGTTTACAGCCATCTTTAAGGGTCTGCGCGACAAATACAGTCGGGAGATCGAAGCTGTTGGCCAGCAGTACAAAGTGGAGCCGTTCAAGTTCTTGGAGCCGCCCCTAATTTTGAACTTTGCCGATGGCGTGGCTATGCTGCGTGAGGCTGGCATTGAGACGGGCGACGAGGAGGATTTGTCAACGCCAAACGAAAAGTTGTTGGGTCGTTTGGTTAAAGCCAAATACGACACCGATTTCTACATCCTTGACAAGTTTCCATTGGCGATACGACCGTTCTACACTATGCCCGATCCCAACAACCCGATGTATTCCAACTCGTATGACATGTTCATGCGCGGCGAGGAGATTCTGTCGGGTGCTCAACGTATACACGTACCAGAGTACTTAATTGAGCGTGCCAAGCACCATGGAATCGGTATGTGTCCAGCTGTCCTATTCTTGGACTCGACTCGATGACTCATCATTTCCATTCATCCATTGCAGATACCACAAAAATTGCTGCTTACATTGAATCCTTCCGCTACGGCTGTCCACCACACGCTGGTGGCGGCATTGGCATGGAGCGTGTCGTTATGTTGTATCTTGGCTTGGACAACATCAGGAAGACGTCAATGTTCCCACGGGATCCTAAGCGATTAACGCCTTAAACGTGATCCAGTTAAAAACAAAAGAAAAAGAAAGAAGATCTTATCTTAATGAATGAAATTCGATACAAATTTTTTATTTTCCTCTAACTTTCCAAACTGTGAACAACTTTCCCAAGTCTCAATAATTTGTACGTTAGTTGATTCCAACCGCTCCTAAGTTTTTACCATCACATTAAGGACTTGCACACTGCAAAGTTGTTTGACAACAATAACTGTAAAGACTGTTTAGGGTCAAAATGTGTTAAAAACCGATTAAAATAAATCTTTGCATGTGTCTTTAGTAATTTTCTGTGTTCATCATTTGTTTTACAGATTGATGTCGATCGTTTCTTTATATGCTGCTGTAATTTAATAAAGAAATTTTTTCAACTCGTAGTTTGTACCGTATCTATATCATATTGCAGATAAGATTTCATTCTTATCAAATCAATACACTGATCCATATCCCTCTAACTGCTGATAAATAAAGGAGTTTTGATATTCAGGTAATATATTATATACATTTATGCGTATTTCTCTGCTATGTTTATCTTTCGGGAATAGAGTATATTCGACTTCAAATATGGAATATGTGCCATATATATGTACCTCAGCTTTATAAACGTGGCGGTACAGTATGTATAGCATATATATAAATTTATATATATATATAAATTTATATATCTATAATTTATATATCACTTTTTATAAAGTGCTAAGATTTATTATGCACGCTAATTGGACGTTTGGTAATCCGAGAAATTCTGTTGCATAAATGATCTTATATTTATTATTAAATATATAATAATATATATAATATAAATACAGGTGTTTATCAAGTATCAAGCTACGCCTTTTAATTCGGAAAAGTCTTTAGTTTTGCGGCATCAAATTGTCTAAGTTGTACAAATAGTATGCCCTTCACAGTTTTAATGCTAGGTTTATGATGTTTTGTTGGTTGTTCATTAAGTTCAAATTCTCTATAGAAAGAACTATTCGCAACATACTATATCTATAGCAGCCAAGATGAAGACAGTCAACGTTAGATCTTCTTCAATAATCGTTTTGATAGTCTCTTATTTCATTAAAATTTTTGTTGCATTTATTTCGCTCTCCGTTTTGACCCTTAATCGAATATTATATTAGACTGCTTTTAATTATCATGAATTGCGACTACCAGTTTTATGTATTGAGAATATGTTATTGCGTACTTAAAGTCAAGTTCACATTGATCTGAAAGCCCTTAACCTTCTTATCCATTTGCTCTAGTGCATGATTATTAAAGGTTTTGTTCTATCTTTTATTTTAAGTAAAGATTAAGTTCGAAATTGAAAAGAAACAATATATAAAATTCAAAGTTTATTCATTTTTCTATATGATTCGTCAAATGATTAATATAATGTATCGAATATCAAGTAAACTATATATATATTTTGTTTTTTACATATATGTATATAAGAATATAAAGCAAATTAATATAAATCAAATCATTTGGTCATATTTCTGCTAGCTGCTTAAATTAATTTGAATTTTTTGCCTAATAGCATTTAAAAATGCGTTTAGTTAATGTTAGTTATAGTATTTTAAAAAGCATACATAACATTTTCAAGATTTCCTTGTCAATATGAAATATATTCAATAATTTAGTAAATATAATTTTATATGAATTTAATATAATATGTCGTATATTTGCAGATTAGAAAAATATTCAAGTAGCTAAAAATCATTAAAAAAACTTATTTACATGAAGATTTTTCTAGTTTTGATATGTGATATATGATAAATGAAAAGAAGAAACGAAGATGACCGCGTTAAGTCTTTAGAGTGAAGAAGCTAAATGAAAGAATATAACATAGATAGAATTATAGCCAAAATGCATCAGTTATGCGAGTCGCAGCTTCGGTATCATGGCTGTAATTCTGTCTATTATGTGTGCCTTCAACTCGTTTGTCCCTAAAACTTTTTTTAAAATAACAGAAATTATCTTAAAGACAAATAATTTATCAGTATAATTTTCATGTCATTTTTTTTTCAATTAAACTGATTTGATTTATTTTTTAATATATTTGAAAGTGAATTTTTGCAGCATAAAAATCTATAAAAAGTTACTCTAACTCTACTATAAGATAACTTAAGCATAGCATGCAATAAATACATATGCTATTGATATAATTAAAGTTCTTATTTTGTGTAATTTATTTCTGTCAGTCATTGATTAAGAGTTCATTATAAAGCAATCATGTTAATGCATTGTCCATGAGCCTGATGAAGATTCACTGAGAGCTGTTTGACATACTCTTTTCAACTTATCGGATGAGCGTTCGCTGGGAACACACACTCATATACATCCACAAACACCTTGTCAACGGGGAGAACACAATAAATTTTATTCAGTCTCAATCAGATTATTATCAATACAACGTACGTATACGTCACGTTGTGTCCAACTGGAACACTGTTGACACAGTTGGCAAATACTTTTCGGTCAAACAAAAGGACGAATACAAATTCCTTTCAATCTGTGTGCGTTACGTACGTACGTGTTGCACAGCAACTGTGCGTGGCTTCTGCTATCGGCGAAACGGACTTTAAAATCAGACAACAGTGCGACAAGCAGCAGAGAGCCCGACCATAACAGAACAGAACAGAACAGAACACAACAGAACAGAAAGAGAGAGAAGAACAGGGCAGGAGCAAATATTTCCTGATATTCGAGTACGAGAGTCCGTCTACTTCAAGACACAATTGAGACGCACTCCATTTTATTTTCACACCGCGGCATCGTTTGTTCAGACACCGCGCACTAACACTAACAGCAGCAGCTACAGTACAGCAGCAACAGTAACAACAACAACAACAGCCACTGCACGTAAATGGCACATTAACACACACATAAACAAAGTAGGCGTTGCTAAATGCTAGCGCACAGCGTCCACACTAGTTGTCTCGCTCTGGCTGTTGCATGCGACGACAGTGGCAAGCGAGACGGCGATTACTCGAAATGCCATTTTGTTTGCGCTTCTGCTGCGCCGCTGCCGCCGTCGCGACTGCATCCATCGAACAACTGCCAGCAGCTGGCAGCCAGTTTGTTTTCTCCCTTCCAATCGAGCGGCAGCGGCGTTTCCGCTCGCGTTCTCTTCTACGCGCACTCATCTCAAGCCCAGCCAAAAAGTGAGCGATCGCAGCAAATGCAATTCTGTTTGAGTGTAATTAAAAGATTTATTCGAAATCGGCGTCGATGCATCTTCCACCTTCACTTGGAGCTAAACTAATGCTGCAGACGTAACGTAAACTAATTGTGAATGCGAAAGCGAATGTGAGCATCGGTCGTTTGTCTCCACCATCTCCGGCGCGGTCTCCGTCGCAGTCTCCGTCGCCGTTTGCCGCGCTGCCGAGTCGCAAGAATTTATGGAATTTGGCATTTGTGGATTTAGCGAAAATATTTTCATTGAGTGCGCGAGCAAATGTTTTTGTGTACGCTTCGCCTTCCGATCTGGTTCCCTTGCCCGTTCCCGCTTCCCGTTCCCGCTCACGCTCCCCCCCATCCGTGCCCCACAGCGATCTCGCTTTCGTCGCAGCCATAAAAGCAGCGTTAAAATCTTAAAAATTCACGTGTAAATTCCGGTGCTTATAAATTTAATTACTATTTAAATTAACTGCAACCCATACGCAAAACGCGTGCTTTAACGACGGCATTAAACCGTCACTGTCTGTGCAAATCTAACCAAATGTGAATCAAACAAAGCCCCCAGTGTTGCTCTTATACAGTACCAATACAAATACAAACGTATATATATATATCTATATGCATACATATTTATATATACATATATATATTTCTGCTTATTTATAAAGTGCATGAAACAGTTACAAATCGAGAACAGCTCACAGAGCAAAACATTTTGCAAGAATTGGATTAAATTTTGTATTCTTGAGGCGTAAGTATATAAAACTTTAGTAATATAAAAGTATAAAACGTTGAATGTTGAACAAGTTAGACATATTTTAATCAACATCTTAGTTAAGGCATAGAATGCATAATCAAATTTAGTTGCAATGTTGTGAAAGTTTCTTGAAATTGTTGCTGCAATTCATATTGATATTACTCGTTTATATATACTTCAATATTAGGCATAGTATATTTACTTTTTTGAATATAATTGTTATTAGACGTGCTTTGAATATCTATTTGTAAGATGCTTGCTTTAGAGCGTCTATCCATATATAGCAGTAATCAGACTAGCCTAAGTCCAGCTCAGGCCTTGCCTACTTAAAAACTATTATATTGTATCTAAAATAAAAATAATTTAATGAATTAAGGAATTTTAAAAGAGAATGTGTAATATAAGATGTAACGAAAAACTATAGGCTTAGGATTATATAAAATATATATATCTAAACTTAATTAAACAAGAATTTTAGATAATTATCATTACATCAAAAACAAAATAAACAATGATAATTATAGACTCCAGCCTCAAGTATTGCTACAATTCGAGTACAAAACTGACAGATTTAATTAAGAAGACAACACTTGAAACTAATTAATTACTGATAGTTATAAAGGTATACCCATATGCAGTAGTAGAAGTCAGCGTTCATTCATAATTAATTGAATATGCCAAAGTAAATTAGTGTCACTAAACGATTACATATATTTAATAAATATATATATATATTTATATGCATATATATATATATATATATGTTATATATATATTATATATTCTATTATATTATATATTTTTTGTTATATATTTTTTTTAGCTTTGAGCATTTCGGTGAAAATAAATTTGTATTGCATTATAAATTTGTAGAGATATTTTAATAACTTAAGATTACATAGAATCTATTGTTTATGGTCTGTTTTATTTTTTCTCTTCTGTTCTTATACTAAATTGTATTCTTAGCCAAACATTGTATGATATTAATTTTGGGTAAAGGTTTCAAATTATTTTAGAACAACTTTTGCTTAATGATTTCTAGTTTCAATCAAACCCTTTTAAATTATTTTATTTTATTTGTTATATTATTAATAACTTTATTATTATTATTATTTTGCTTATCTATATGATTATATTATTGTTAATTTTTCTCTGTAAATTAAAAGGGTAAAATATCATCTCATAATATTTATCACATCTAACAACATTGTTTAATCAAATTGGCTATAAAATCAAAGCCTTAACTTTATTTTATGAATTGTCCAACATCTTAAATTTAAATTTACACATATTTCTGAATCACGGCAGTCATTAATTAACTTTATTTCGCAATAAAATAATAAAAAATGGGAAGCAAATATATTTATGCCAATTCAAATCAAATTTGTAAGCTTTTACCTCGCGCTGTGTAATATTTAATATGAATATATAAGATATACATATATAATTTATGAAATATATAAAAATTGAAATGTGTAATGTTAGTGTAAGAGAATTGCAGTAAAATTTAATAGATTGTATACATAATATATATAGTCTAGAGTATATTAAATTATTATTTAGAAAAGCAATTTGGCTGACAGAATGAAATGAGAACTTCAAATGAAGATTAAAGATTCGAGATGCTTGTCATAGAACAGATGTGTGGTAGGTCATATATGTATATATAGACGAACATACATACATACATACATACATACATACATACATACATACATACATACATACATAAGCGACTAATGCGAATATGTGTGTTCGCATTAGTCGCTTCTTTTACAGCGTTGCTTTTTTTAAACTCTTATATTCCCCGAAATGGTATTCAAAATACGATCTATTTATATGTCTAGAAAACATAGAGTACTCTGCAAATAGGCCAAAACAGATATAATTAGTTGGGCAGGTATGCAAAAGATAGAACAATTGCTGCCATTACTCGCATATGCATTTCTGCAGATCCGTTAGAGAGTAAAGAGATTTTGTTTAAAGGGGCTTCTCTATTGCACTAATACGTTAAATAATTATGTGTAGAGGAACTCGTATATTTGACGCAAAACAACAATTTTAATGCATTTCATTGCCGTCTTGCAGCGATCTTTTTTTCAACGGAAACTCGGACAAGGGAACGGCCCCATAATGGATGCCAGGAAAGCAGCAACAATAATAACAATGCAACAGCAAACAAGCAACAGCAGCAGCAACAACAACTAACAGCAGTCAACAATGTGGAAATGATAATTGCAATTGCCTGCGCATAGAAGCAAAGCAAAAGCGGTTGAAGAAAGCTGCTGAAAAAAGCGAGGAAAATTCATCGAAAGAAGTTCGCGTAGCAAACAAAAGAAAAACCAACAAAAAATAAATATATATAAGTAAAGACAAAAAGTAATTAAAGCTCTTGATACAAACGCGATGGTGTTTTACAATATGTAAATATAATTAGCCGAGCGGAGTTTTCATTCCTGGAATTCGCCATTGCCAACGGAGTTGGCAAAAAAGACAAACACAGATACAAATACAAATACAAATACAAATACAAATACAATAACAAAGCACGCATACTGCAACTCGTCTATGAAACCGGTCTTATAATTAGTCCTAACTCCACGTCGCCTCATCCCACTTCAGAGTTTTTTCTTTCTCTCTCATTTTTGTCGGCCTGGCGGCCGAGGCCTAGGCGCGACTGATTCAAAACTGATTCCAAAAACAGAGAAACAGCTAACAGTAAACGGCCAACGGCCAACGGCAATTGGAATAGCAATTGGCTGTCAAAGCGAGAGAAAAACTGAAAATTGGTGGAAAAAGCTCGCGGAAAACTGTGATTACTGTGATTAGTGTGGTGCGTGTGGTGCCTCTGTGGTGCGTGTGTGCGATCATTATAATATACACCTGTGCGAACAAATTTCAATCGACAGATCGGGATTTGAGTGCGTTGTTGGCAACTGCAACTGCGACGATGGCAGTGTCCTGCCCAGAAGTTATGTACGGTGCCTATTATCCATATCTGTATGGGCGCGCAGGACCAAGTCGTTCATTTTATCAATATGAGAGGGTAAGCCAACTCTTAACTCTTAACTCTTAACTCTTAACTCTTAACTCTTAACTCTTAACTCTTAACTATAGCTATCCATTCATCCTATATAAGCTCATCCTATGCTGACTGAGGCAAGAATCTTAATTTATTATTTTATTCTCTCATCGATTAGATCTTTAGTGTACTCTAAATTTTCGTTTAAAATCTAAGCATTTTCCATAAAAAATATTTTTGATTCAGGTATTTCACTTGTCTTCAACTGTTTTCTGTTCTTTGACAGTTTCCTCTAACTTTGCTTAGCTTCTGCTCGTTTCTTTCACAGAGAAAAGTATTCTGTTGTTTTATATGTCTTCTAAAGCACAACATTTGCAAATATATTACTTTACAGTTATATTAAATACCAAGTGTGCCTTGTGCTTTAGTTTATATAAGAAAAAGTTGATTTTTAATGATAAGATAAATATATACAAATTATTCAATCGACAGGCAGCGTACCATAATTCATTCATTCAAGACCAAAATAATATATATACATAAACAAAGGTTTCAGATGTTGCCTAGCATATTTTACATATTATTTATATAATTATTACCAAATGCAATAAAACAAAAAAAAAGTATAGCTCACATTTGACTTGCTGCTGCGACATTGCAGTTGACCAAGCTGAGGCATCCAACTATATTAGGACACTACTTTGCAATATATATGAATGAAAAAGAATATATATGTATACATACATAAATCACATTTATCTATTAACATAAAAAATGTTTATAGATCTCATATTGGTACTAGGCACAGCACAGTATGCAGTTATGCAATTTATTCTTGTCACACAGTAGGAAGTTCTATACTTTGTGACAAGAATAAATTGCATAAACATAAAGAATTACTGGATAACATTGGGGAACGTGTTTACATAGAAATTGACAGACAACAGAACATAGTTTTGACTCAAAATACTCTCCATTTAGCAATTTATAAATACCATACCAAAATGGTGTCCGACAGCTGAAATGTATTTTTGCAATTAACAATTCGAGTTACGAAACATGAGAATTCCACGTTTTTATACCCTGAGCCCAGTGAAAATAGGAAATCATTTTCTATATTGTATTTAACATAAATCATTCCAAATGAGTTACGTATAATTTTCCCCTGCAAATTCTAAATAAATCTGATCTGAGCTTTAAAGATAATTTTCTATTTTTTTACTAATGTCTTGCGAGAATAAATATTATGAATTGAAATTGTCAATTAAATATGCAGAATTTATTAAATAAGCGCACACTAAATATGCACAAATATAAATATATAAATAAATATAAATATATAAATATATGTGTATATAAAACATATATAAATATATTTAAGGATCATGTGACTAGCTTCAAATGCTGCAAACAAAAAAACTTAAATATTAAAATAATAAGAAATCTAAAAATATTACGAATTCTTGCTTTAAATAAATAAATAAATAAATAAATAAATAAATAAATAAATAAATAAATAAATATTACCAAATGCTTAATTTAAATTAAATAATATTTTATTTAACTTATTCTATATTAAAGTTAACTTTAAAAACCTGGCTTAATTTGCTTTGGCAACATTAAGACATTTGATTAAATTAAATCCGATTTAAACAAAACTTTGCCCACTTTACAAAATTATTAACGATTTATAAATAGTTTATTAGCTTAGATATTAATAAATAATGACTATTAAAGGTGAAAGAAAAATGTAGAGTTAATAATATTGCATTGAAAATTAATTAAAACTAAATTTAAACTTACTTCGTAAAGTTTTTAACAAAATTTGTTAGTTTAGCTCCACTGAAACAGGGCTCAGCTTCAGTCCAGATTCAAGGTAAAAGGTTAAA
The DNA here is from genome assembly GCF_003285905.1 of Drosophila hydei. Lineage (NCBI taxonomy): Eukaryota > Metazoa > Arthropoda > Insecta > Diptera > Drosophilidae > Drosophila > Drosophila hydei. The sequence continues at coordinate 5,780,047 of NW_022045656.1, forward strand.
GCTACTAATTGCTAGTAGTAGATGCCAGATGCCCTCAATGTGACTTGTTTTTAGTTAAATGTAGTTAATTAAATGTGTGCAAACATAATTATTATAAACACGCACAATTCGAGTCGCTGGGCACTGGGCATTGGGCATTGCGCCTTGGGCAAGGCAATTTATGCACATTCAGAGAAACAGAGAGAGAATGAGGGAGAAGGAATAAGAGGGGGAGAGAGAGAGAGAGAGAGTAGGTATAATTAAATCCACCTAACAAATCATAAGAATTCACGCAAAACGCAAATCGTTTTTCGATGTGGACGCAGCAGCAGCAGTTGAAGATTCAAGGAATTCCGCCAGCAAATGTCGCTTTGTTTGCGCTTTGTTTTGTTTTTGTTATTGTTGTTGTTGTTGTTGTTGTTTTTAGTGCTAACATTGATTTCAAAGATATTGTTGATTTTTTTTGCTGTGACAAGTACAGAAAAGTTCTCACGATGCCAGCAGCGCTTCACAGTGCTGCCCAAAAGGGACATTCGCATTGAATCTGAATCCGAAACTGGGTCTGGGTCTGGGTCTGTGTCTGTGTCTGGTGCTGGGCTTGGGGCTGGTTCTGACTCTGGCTCTGTGTCTGTGTCTGTGTGCTTGGGTCGCTGCTTGGGTCTCTGGACTTGGGTCTCGCTGTCCTGCGTTTGGCTGCTGGGAGCTTGTCGCTGTGGCACAAAGAAATTCTTGTGTCGCAAGTTCCAATTATACAAGGCCGCGGCACCAAATCGAAATTGGCCTTTTATGTAAGTAACCGATACGACACGATTCTGATTCTATGCTTTTGCATGACCATAAAGAGGTCCAGATAAACTCAAAAAAGATCGCGCTGGCTACGCACACACACAGAGTGCGAGCCTGGCTTAGGGCTGGCTGCGGCTGGCCAATCGCAGATTGAGTCAGCAGCCAGCCCGGTGACCGGTAAGCGTTGATCGTTGATCGCTTACGGGTGACCGGTGACCGGTGACCGGTTTATTTGCCCAACGTCCAAAGCTGTGCAGCGCTGTTTTGTCGTCCCGTCGACACTTTGCCTCCTTTTTTTTTGGGTTTCGCAAGGCTTGTGTGCCCTTTCTCTTAATTTATTGTGTGTATCGCCATTAGTTCTTGCCGAGCACTTCAAAACGGCCAGCAAGCCGTCCGGGCTGCGATCAGCGATAAGCCTGCTGCAACAGCAACAGCACAGAGTCAGAGATGTCGCAGGTTCGTCTGGCCCCAGCCAGGTGATTTATGCCGTGTGAGCTGCTCGCTGAGCGCTCAGCATAATCGAAATATCGCTGCAGCTAATAACAGACAAAGCGACAAAGCGACAAACAGTCAAACAAAAAGCGCTGCAGCTGCAGTCGTTGCCGTTGCTCTTTCAGATACTTTTGTATCTGCGCATTGTTCGCACGTCGGCTACTGCACTTGGCTGGGCCAATTTGAGCGCTGGGCAGCGATCGTGTCGCCTGATAAGCAGCCAGGCGGCAACATATTGATTATGTGCTTAAGCCGATTGACGGCTGCAGATATTGCTATCGATACCGATGCAGATACAGATACATTACCTTGCCGCGTCCTGCTCGATGACTGGGCAACTTTTGCCCTTTCTAATTAGTTTTAGGTGGGGCTGTGTCTGTGGCAGGGGCGGGGCAACAAATTAAGACTTTTTGTAAACAGGCCGCAGCATAAAATGAGATGCCGCAGCAACTGTGTCAGCTGCCGCTGGTGCTGCTGTGGAATGTATCTGCTAGACACACACACACACACACACACACCCACGCCAGCCGGCGCATTGGGTTGCTGCACATAAATCATGATCCGGGGCCACGAGCTGTCGATGCTAGCTGCACTTTTCAAATGGATCGTGCTGGTTAACCCATTATTAACCCCTCGACAGCCTCATAATTGGCGTGCGCCTACTCGTGGGCGTAGCTGCTTTAAATTTAGAAGCGTTTGCTCGCAAATGTGCCGCAACGAAGCCGCCGCGCGTCTAACGGCCGCTTATAGAACGCTTGCGCTAATGGGCTCATTAAAGAGCAGGCGAGCAGGCGAGCAGACGTGGTAGGTGCAACGCTGAAAGGTGGCAAGCGGGGGCAGTGCTGTGGAGCTAAGGGAGTTGTCGCTGCGCGCTCGTAAATTGTCTCGAGCGCCGCATTATGTTTGACACGTCGCCAAGCCGTAGAGATTGCGGCGTGATTATCGCCTTGTGAACGTCTCCGGGCTGTGACCTCCTACCCAAATGGGTTAGCTGCCCCTGCCGCCGCTGCCCTTATTTTCTGGGCAACTGCGTGACAATATGCGAACGCTCGTAAATTTAATGGCCTCACTGCATTTTCCATCAACATAAATTTTCGTATTGTGTCATTTTCAATTTGCACCGACGCGCTCATAACTCATCTCGCTGCAGCCTGACTGTTTGACTGCACAGCTAATGCCATCTCTTTCTATGCCTTTCAGTTCAATCAGGATCTGTACTCGTCCTCGGGCGTGCAGCTGGCCGCCTCCTCGAGCGCCTCTGGCAGCTCCCATTCACCCTGCAGCCCCATTTTGCCGCCATCGGTGAGCGCCAATGCCGCGGCAGCCGCCGTTGCTGCCGCCCACAATTCGGCGGCTGCAGCCGTTGCAGCCGTTGCCAACCAAGCGTCCTCCTCTGGCCTGCAGCTGGGCGGCGTCGTCGGTAGCGGACCGGCCAGCGGACTGCTCGGCTCCAATCTGCCCATTGGCAGCAGCGCCTCCAGCGCCGGCCTCGGCATGAGTCCCGTGCTAAGCGGCGCCGGCCCCGGCCACGGCCTGCACAGCCGAACACATCAAACCAAAGAAGAGGATCTCATCGTGCCGCGCAGCGAAGCTGAAGGTAAGTTGGCACTCAGCTGAATAAGAAGTGTCTGCAGAAGTGATAAGAGATTTTATATATAATATATATATATATATATATATATAATATATATAATATATATATATATATAATATACTATATATAGCTTAATAGAAATGTGCATTTAGCTAGTCTCATCTGTTAGTTGAAGAGAGCAAGAACAGTGGACATAGTTGACATAGCAAGACTGAGCAATAAATCATGTTTTATATTAACAGCTAATTCTTTATAATCTGAAGTCTTTCCAAAAAGTTGTGAATAGATTTGCAGAAGTTGATTTGCCCAAATATCCCTTCTTTAGAGGCAACGTGAAGGCAGACTAGATTTTCAGATTCGACTCAGACTACTTTGTTGACTCAGCCAATGGCTTCACTGCTATTTTAAAGTAACAGATAATAGACAATGGATAATAGACAATAGCCATTAGATAATAACTAATAGTTAAAGAAACTAACAATTTCGACAAAGTTCTATGCATAATGAATAAAGACAAGCTCAGATAATCAAAGTTTTTACTTGAAAATTAAATTATTTAAAAAGAATTCTATATAAAAAAATTTAAAAAAATGTTATATTCTATATTCGATTTATACAAATTAATTTATATATTTAATAATACAAAATATTTTATAAATATAAAAATTATAAAATATTATAAACTTACATTTTTAAAATGTTTAACACTTAAAATAACATTTTTAATATTGAAATTAAATATTTAAATTAAAATGTTTTAGATTAAATATTTAAAATATTATTTTAAAAATATAAAGTTATACTTTGAAACTGCTATAAAATGATATATTAAAAGACTTTAAGCACTTGAATTAATTTTTTCTAAAGAATAAAATGTTGTAGCTAAAGAGAACGGAATTCGATCTTGTTTAGAAATGATTCAGTTAAGATCAGAGCTAGGTTTGGTTGAGCATCTGATGCAGATTAGCTTTGGATTAATGAAAAGAAATACGCAAATAAATATGCAGTAAATCTTACTGAGAAAAATATTAAAAAATTAGGGAAAAAATTATATTTTTAAATATACTAAAAATGCTACAAAATTATTAATAAATACAACACAAAATTTATTTATAAAATTATTAGTAAATATTGAAAAGTAGCTCGAAAAAGCAAAAGGAAATTGAAGAGTTAAAAATGCTAAGAACTAGCAAAATAAATATTGTTTTATGCGTCTATATAGCTAGATATATAGTTTGATAGTCTTATATATATGTATATATATATATATATATATATATATATATCTTGATATCCAGCTTAGTGAGCGATAAGTCCAATAAAAATAAGCATGTTTATTCGCATTGCGGCTGTCAGCGTCGAAGATCGATTGTTCGCCTTGGCTGAAGGAATGTGCTGCCGTTTAAATGTAGCGAAGAACGTGATGGAGTGGCTGAGAGAGCGATATGTATATGTATAGAATGTGAGAGAGAGAGAGAGACAGAGAGAGAGGTAGAGATGGAGGGTTAGGCAGGCAGTTAGTGAGCGAGAGAGAGAGACAGGGAGAGTGGTTAATTAATTTGCACATTTTTGAGATTGTTCGTCGACATTCCGACGAGTTAACATTTAATAATTTATATCATATTTTATTGCGGAAATGCAGCAGACAACATGCAGCTATGCAATGAGCTTCGCACCTCAGTCCCGTACTATCGTTGTCGTTAAACTGATGAGATATTTGATACGATTTTGTTTGCAGCGCGCCTGGTGGGCTCCCAACAGCATCATCACAACGAATCATCCTGCTCCTCTGGCCCTGACTCGCCGCGGCATCCGCACTCGCACGCGCATTCGCACGCGCACTCGCATCCGCACTCGCTGCATGGCGCGGGGGCAGCATCCTCGGCGGGCGTAGGCTCAGCCACGGGCGCCATGTCCAAGGAGCTGCCACTGGACACCAGCAGCAGCAGCGGAGGCGGCGGCGGCGGTGGCGGCGTTAGCGGTGGCGGCGGCGTCGCCGGCATCGGCGGCAACAGCCAAGGACGCGCTCAATATCTGTCGGCCACCTGCGTTGTATTCACCAACTACTCCGGCGACACGGCCAGCGTTGTCGACGAGCACTTCTCCCGGGCGCTCAACTACAGCAACAAGGAAACAAAAGGTAGGTGCACACTGGCTCTGCCACAAAGTCTCACTCGCACCCCTCGCACGGCCCACACTCAGCATTTACATGTTGATCAAAAGACCCGCGCATGTCATGTACTTGTCCCAGCTGTCAGTTTGCGTGTTGGCGTTCGCAATTACCCGGAATCAGCAAAAGAATCAAGCCGGAGCCGAGGCCAAAATCTCATAATTAGCCAGGAATCAGAGCGAGTTATTAAAATGTCGCGTGCAATTGCCAATGAAAGTGCAAATGGGCATGGGAAGTGGCTGCAAAACATGCCTACTAAATAGGCCTATGCTGATTTCCGAGAAATCCTAGACTGAGATCTGATTAGCTTCTGTCTCTTGCTCTGGATAACGCCTTTGCCTTGCTTTGCTTTGCTGCAACTATTCAAATGAACCTCGCGTCTTTAGCTTATTATAAGATCAGCGTCTGCCTGTGCCTTTAGTCAGACAATACAGTCTACGCCCTACGCCCTCCGAAGGCCCTCTCAACTTGCAGTTTTTCCCCAGTCTCAGCGCCGAATGCCATTGCGTCGCACAATAAACCAAATAAATCAAGTTGCCACTTGCCACTCGGTTGTTCTTTCGATTTCAAAATTAATTACCTCCTTTAATGAAGATAAACGTTTTGTTTGTTCATGCTTGTCCCCAGTCCTCAGTGCCTCGCCCTCCTACCCTCCTACCCACTCAACCCTCTCGCCCCATCTCTCTGTCCTGTCAGCTTTTGTGGCCTGTCGCGCAATTTCTCGTTCCCGTTCCCGTTCGCGTTCTCTTTCATATTCATTTTATTTTATTTTTAAAATATATGCAATTCTTTGTTTTCGCATCTGTTTAGAACACACGACAAGCTAAACGAAACGCTAAGTACATGTGTTGCGAGCTGCTAAAATGTTTTGACAACTTTCATTCAAATGAAATGTTGCAAAAACTTCAACTGAATCTTAGTTGGAAATTCCTGAATATAGATCAAATCAATAAAAAAATCTCAGTGATGTCATATCCTTCTCGATTTAAAAGTTTCTATATTTACAAATTTTCCACGCCACAATAAGAAAAAAAACTGAAATGGTTTTCTTATCATTTCAGTTTTCTTTGTGGAAAAGGTTTAGAGATTCCAGCAAAACTTGCTGATATATATATATATATACAAGTATATATATATATAATGTGCGTATCGGAAAAATCTTTAATCTTTATAAAACGAGGCGTATAAATTCCCAATTTCAAATATCTACAACCAATCAAAATGGTTTGCAGAGCGACACAAGCACTGACAGCAGAACAAACATTGCCCATGACCAATATATTCTATTCACTTCATGAACAATTAAAAAAAATATATATATATATATATATATATATATAAATATAGAGTAAAGTTTTAAAAATTTTCCAACATAGAATGTTCTATAAAAAAATAAATTGTACATATATTTAAAAAATTACTTTAAATTAAAAAAAAATATATTGCTGCAATGCAAATTAAAATTTCGTATATGTATATATATATATATATATATACATATATACATATATATATATACATATATACATATATATATATATATATATATATATATATATATATATATATATATATATATATATATATACATATATGTATACTTACTGACCCAAAAACCAGCTCAACTGAATCTAAATTGTATTTCCTTATTTTTTGTTTTTAATTCAATTGAAAATACATTCTCAATATTTTTTTTACTATACAATTTTATATAGTAAAAAAAAATATTGAAAATTATTTTCAATTTAATTAAAAACAAAAAATAAGGAAATTCAATTTATCATTTATGAAGAAAAAAAATTATTTAAATTTTTACTAATTTTCTTCTCATTTTTAAATCGAAAACTCTAAAATAATATAAGATAGATATTTAAGAAGTTTTTGTGTTTGAATTCCAAAAAATGAATGGCCTGATTTGTCCCAAGAAAATCTAGAATCTAATCTATGTACAGCTCTTGCTCACAGACAAGACAAGCAGGATATCAGCTGAATTGCCTCTTAGGCAATCCAATAGCAGGCGGAAAGTTTGCTTAATACTAAAAACGAATCACATATAATTTACAATAAAAAAAAAAAACAATTTCTTAAATATTTATTTAACAAAAATATATAGCTTAAGAATTTATGGATATTTTAGGAGCACATGCCCATTGCCCATTTAGTCTGACAAGCTCATAAATTGCAGCTAATGGCTGTAAGGCAAATGCACAAAATTGTGGTCAATCAATCAATTAGCGCCTGGTTGGTCGTCAGACAGAGACATTTGCATGCTAAGCAGCTTGGCCAGGTAATGTTTATGTTTCGTACGTGTTCTTCTAGTGAAAGTTCAGCTCAGCTCAGCTCAGTAACCACCCACGAATTTGGCCAATCAACGAGCAGTTGAACAATTTGTGGCTTTATTTCTTTTTACCGCTAATCGCAATCGCAATGGCAACGGCAATGGCAATCGCAGAGTCGCATTTAATGCTCAGCTGGCTTTTATTGAGTTTCTGTGGCTGCCAGTTTGCCAGGTGGCAATCAGCGGGGGTGTGTGTAGCGGGTGGCGGGAGGGGGTGGGCGTGCAGGGAGCGTGCTTTGGCAGACTTGGCTCACAGTTTGGGGCTTTGATTGCGCAATTTTTGGCTCAGTAAAATTTCATTCGACACGCGCGTTAATTGCAAATTCAGGTTTATGTTGCCTGAATAAATCCAATCAGATTCAATCACTATTCCAATATCACTGAGCTACCTGAAACAGACTGCGTGTGTGTCTGGGTGTGCGGGTGTGCGGGTGTGGGTGTGGGTCTAGGCACACCCAACAATTATAATTTATTACAGCAAGATTTCATTTATATGAAATAGTTGAAAAAAGCGAATTTATCTAATTGTAAAATATTTGAAACAAGGAATTGGGCAATTTACTTTTAATATGCCAAGATTTTTGAATGGCGAATAGAGCATTAAGAAGAGAGGAGTGAAGAGTGGAAAGGGAAAAGGAAGGAGAGTGTAGAGAGTTTAGAAATTTCAGAGGTGAGAGAAAAAGGTAGGCGGGAAGAAGGAAGAGGGAAGAGGGAGGAGGGAAGAGGGAAGAGGGAAGCGAGAACAGAGAAGAAGGACGAGGGAAGGGAGAAGAGAGAAGAGAGAAGGAAGAGGGAATGGGGAAGAGGGAAGAGGGAAGAAGGAAGAAGGAAGAAGGAAGAAGGAAGAAAAGAAAAGAAGAAAGAAGGAAGAAGAAGGAAGAAGGAAGAAGGAAGAAGGAAGAAGGAAGAAGGAAGAAGGAAGAAGGAAGAAGGGAGAGGGAAGAGGGAAGAGAGAAGAGAGGAGAGAGGAGAGAGGAGAGGGGAAGGAAGAGGGAGAAGGGAGGAGGGAAGAGAGAAGAGAGAAGAGAGAAGAGAGAAGAGAGAAGAGGTAAGAGGGAAGAGGGAACAGAGAAAGGAGAAAAAGAAGAGAGAAGAGAAGAGAGAAGGGAAAAGAGAGAAAGAAGAAGATAGAAGAGAGAAAGAAGAGCTGAAATAGAAGAGAGAAAGCAGAATATATTTATAGAATCTAAAAGAGATAAGAGCTATACGTGATAAGAGAGATATAAGCATTGAGAACGAAAAAAAAGAGAAGAGACAATTCATATGTTAATTTGGCTTTATTCTTTTAAACTGTTATACAAATATATACATAAATATATATTCATAAAATATAAAGTTAAATTAAGTATTCATTGACTTCAGATGGTCCAAGCCCAATATTTCCAATGGAAGAAACATCTAGTAGTTCGCCTATATCCGAAGTGTTAGAAGTGAGTGGCAATCTGATCTATCAATACCTTAAGTACATATGTATAAAGAATTTTTAAGTATCTAAAAAGGACTTTTCAAGAGGTTGTCTTACTAGTCTCTTAAAAATAGCGAAATGAATGTTATATTAGCTCAAATTTAGCTCAAATGTGATAGTTGTGATGATGGAGCTATTGCTGGTTTTTCAAATGTTCAAATGTCGATGCAATTAGAAAAGTAAATTCTAATTGTTGTTGACTAAATAGTATTTGTTTTATTGATTACTTTACTCTGGCTACGCTGATTAAGCATAAATATTTTTCAAGTATTTAGATTTCTTTGCATTCAAATATTTGTTACTCCATATTTCACTTGAAACAATTAAAACAAATTTGTTTTTTTTTTTGTGTGATATTTAAAGTATATATGAAGTATGGCAATCAGAATGATTTTTAATAAAAAAAATTTAAGTTTGAATTTGATTTTGAAATGATTGAATAGAAATGGAAAGGATTTTAGAACAAAATAAAACTTCAAATTTAGTTATTAATAACTAATACGGACAGTATATAAGAGAGCTTGTGAAAAGCATTTAGTTTTAGTTAATGTGGAACCACAACTAAACCACTCACCCACTAAGCAGGCTGTAAAACTTGCGCAATGCAAACGAAAAGAAAACAAAACAAAAATAAATAAAAAAAAAACAAAAACTTTTTTCAGGTTTTTTTTAGTTTTATTGTGACGCTACTTAATGGTATTTAAAGTTCATTTTGGCCATTTGTCTATTTGAGTGGTTAACACACACACACACACACACACACACACACAGACAGAGATTTTTGCATTGATGTGCGCACTTTTAAAAACTATTCAGTATATTTATATAGATTTTTCTCGTTGTAGCTGCGATGTGCAGCTTGTTGTTGTTGTTGTTGTTTTATATATACACATATATAAAAGTGTATGTATATATAGATATATCTAGTTGGAATGTGCTATAAAATGTCGCCGGAATGCGATGTGGTCGATGTTGTTGCTACTGCTGCTGCTGCTGCTGTGCGCTGTTGTTGTTGTTGTTGTGCGGTTCGTCTGGCGGTGCCAATGCCGAATGCCGCATAGATTCCTCATTACGGTTTTAAAATGCATTTCAATTAACTGCTCACTCGAGATACACTCGCACGGCGCACACACACACACACAGGTTGAGTGTGTGGCACGCTTGCACTTTCAGTTGTTGTGGCTTCTGTTCTGGCTCCTAAAATATCATCGACAGCGAGAGAAAATGTGTAGATGGCCCGAGACGTTCTCAGCTGCAGCCTTCAGTTGTTGTTGTTGTTGTTGTGGTGGTGGTGGACGGGGCCCCCGTTTTTTTTCGGTTTTCTTTTTCTGTGGCACTTTCATATGATATTCGAATGTGCTGCGAGCATTTAATTAGATGCTCAAGGAATTCGATTTAAAATTCCTTGGCACCCGCCGCTGGCGCAGATGCCAGAGTCCAAGCAGCCGAGCCCTAAGCAGCCCTAAATTAAGGCAGACAAGGACAAAGGATGCGAGCCATGTGTGTGTCCTGCGATCGGCGCTTATCAGCTAACAGTTATCGGGCTGCGACTTCATTAGGCTGGCACAGATCAGGTGAAAGGTGAATGCCTATCAGGTAGTTCAACTTTGGCGGCTTCTGTCGCTTTGAGCTGCACAATGAAAGTGAAAACGGTGCGGGCGGGCGGTCGGTCGGCACGGGAGAGTGTTGTCAAATCTTGGCTGGCTGCAGCGGCTGCTGTGGCTGCTGTGGCTGCAGCTTGTTTGCACATTAATGGGAATTCCTGACCGTCAGTTGGGCGAGTGAGTGAATGATGCTCAAAGTTGGCGACGATGACGACTTTTTGCCAGCCGACGCAGCTGAATGGGGCACGCGGCATCGCTAACCAACCAACCAAGTCAGCCAGCCAGCCAACAGGCAGCAGCCCCGAGGCAGGAGGCAAGTCAGCCACATCATCAGCATTCAAGGCACACTCACAACGTGCCGTGGCAAGTCGCGACTTGTGACTCGCGACGGCAGTTCGAAACATATCCTCAAAGCTGCTGCCTACCCTCGGTAACAGCTACTCATGGAGTCTATGCCCCGTTCAGCGACTCTGCTGCAGTTGTTGTATATATTTTTCTCTTGAATTGAGTTTGGAATGTTGTCAACGCAAATGCGCCTATGTACACAGGCCTCAGGCCTCAGTTGCCTCTGACTGCGGCAGTCCCCAGTTGCAGTCCTTGGCACATGTGCATGCATGCATGCCACAGACGCCAGCCAGTCAGCCAACCAAAAGTTGTTGCTATTTTCGGCAACAATTTCCAAGCAGCAGCAGCAGCAGCAGCAGCTCCATTACTCCACTCGCTCGCTCTCCACACATAATGGAGATGTCTGCATGTTCGTCTTCTGCGATTTCATAAGCGCGTAGATTTACAACCATTTAATACAAGTGATGATCCTGAACACGGCAACGACAACAAACATTCCGCTCAGTTATTTGCAACAAGCCATGGCGCCGACGACAACACAAGTACGTGGCTCCCTCAGCAGCCATTTGCGAGCATCCAGCCGCTGCTCACTTTATCATTATGCACTTGAATTGAATGGCTGGCTGGCTGGCTGGCTGGCTGGCTGGCACTCCTCGAGTTTGGCCTATTAGAGTCGGCCAGTCAAATGCGGCTAACTGGTTTGGCTTGTGGATTAACAGCGATACGCTTTTCGATTTGACTCTTTTCAGATAGCAGCAGCCCAATGTCGAGTCGCAATTTCCCACCATCGTTCTGGAACAGCAATTACGTGCATCCCATACCCGCCCCCACGCATCCACAGGTAAGTGTCGGCTGCATAAACAATGCCACAGTGGCCACGAAAACTGAAAACGATTAACTGCAATACGTGCCGCAATTACCCAAGTCCGACTGCTGCACGCATTGGCAAAATAAGTTGTAATTCGAATTTCGCTCACCGGCCATATCTGTGCGCCCCATCTCTGTCTCTGTCCACATCCAGGTTAGCGACTTGTACGGCACAGCGACAGACTCTGGCTACGCCGCAGATCCCTGGGTGCCGCATGCGGCGGCCGCGCACTATGGTTCCTACGCGCATGCGGCGCATGCGCATGCAGCCCACGCGCATGCCTACCACCACAACATGGCCCAGTACGGCAGCCTGCTGCGCCTGCCCCAGCAGTATAGCCACGGCACAAGGTGAGTCTAACGCTAAATTGTCGAGGCAGCTTTTATGGCTCTATTAGCTGAATTATTCTCAATTCATATACCAAACTATGAACTAAAATGGAAATTTTGACTGCGATGTAAACGAATGTGGCGATAGATATAATAGCACCTGCCTGACAGTTATCCTTAAGAATTAGCGGGGTGAAAAAGAGGTGAAAACTTGGGTAAAACTTGTTAGAGTTGCTTTAAGATAGGCTTTCCCAGAGGAGTCACCTTTAAACAGATTTTATTTATAATATATATTGCATATATTATACAGATTACAGCTTTAACTCATATATAACTTCAATCTGTATCTTCATGCTGGAGTGGGAAACGCACAGTGTGTTTGAGAAAGTTCAGATGAATTGCTTTCTGGATTAGAGATACACACATATATATAGATTGAAATTATATTTATTAAATTTTATTAAATTTGAAATTTATTAAATATATTTTACTAAATTTTAAATTAAATTTTAATTTAATATTAAAGTAAATTGAAATTCCTTTTAAATTAAATTGAATGAAATAATTTTATTAAATTTCTTTAAAAATATTTATTAAATAATAAAATAAAATAATTTATTAAATATATTCTACTAAATTTTAAATTAAATTTAAATTCCTTCTAAATTAAATTGAATGAAATAATTTTATTAAATTTCTTATATGATATAAACAAATATAAAAAAATATTTATTAAATATAAAAATAAAATAATTTATTAAATATATTTTACTAAATTTTAAATTTATTAAATTTTAATTTATTATTAAATTAAATTTAAATTCCTTTTCAAATAAATTGAATGACATAATTTTATTAAATTTCTTATATATAAATAAATATAAAAAAAATATATTTATATATATATATATATAATAGTAATATAATACTAATAGTACTTCCATATAAAATACTTTCAGTCTATATATACAATTATGAAACCTCATTTAAATTATTTAAATATTCACGTTCAAAATTCTTCTGATCCTTATTTGGGATCAGAATTTTCAATTTTCATATTTTTATCAAATTTTCACATTTCTATCAAAAATCAAAAAGGATAAGGAAACGATATGTTTTCAATTCGTATAAATAGTTTCTGTTTAGCAAATCAAGCCATAAATAAAGCTTTTTACGCAGTTCATAATATGCAGAAACTCAACTATTTTATATCTTTAAAAATTACTCTAAGTGACTATGTACATAGGTCAAAAATTTACTCCATTTACATTCAATGTTAGCATAACATTAGTTTGAACAACTGTTAAGTAACATTATGTTAAGGAAGAAGAAAGAACATGGCACTAGCAGCGAGGCGGTGGGACAGACAAAAAGCTCGCTCAGTCGGCAAATAAATCAGAAGAGATTAAATAAGAGCAGGTAAACTGGAGTCGAAACGGCCTACTGGGGAAGCATCAGAGTCACTTTTGTGTAATATCTTAAAACAACTCATATAAAATTTATTTATTTATTTATAAATAAAATATATAATTTAGAAACCCTTGCAAGAATTTTTATCTTCTTTAACATATTTCAATGCTCGATAATATATATTATTTAGATAATAATATATTATCTAGAAACATTTGCAAGAATTTGTATCTTCTTTAAAGCCAAGCTAACACATATTTAAATGCTCGATCTGCTTTTCGCATATCTTTCTAAATAATCCAACGCTTTGTTTGGCCTCCTCGCAGACTACACCACGACCAGCAGACGGCGCACGCCTTGGAGAGTGCGGCAGCCTACTCGAGCTATCCGACAATGGCAGGTGCGTACTCACTCGACTCCAGCGGCAAGGACTTGAGGCATTTGTGTGCCATTGTCATGGCAATGGCAATGGCAATGGCAATGACTTCTGACCTCTGTTCAGATTGTGCTTTAATGAAATGTTTTCCTTTTTTTCTTTGGCTCTTTTCTTTGTTGATTTCGTTGGCCACAAAAAGGTCTGGAGGCTCAAGTGCAGGAGTCGTCAAAGGATCTGTACTGGTTCTAGACGACAGGACGCCAGTGTTATCCCACGCCACGCCAACAGGTGTGAGGGGAATTCTCGTTGATGTACAAATTAATGAAAGTGACACTCAACAAATAATGCAAATAAATCACAACAACAAACGGCAACCCAACAACAAACAATAAACGGAAGCTCCGCTAATGTTAAGCAAACAGCAGACAGGATTCAAATGAAGCTGAGTCCTGGCACCACCCCCGCCCCCTCATATACCTATATCGAACAGTTTTGGATTCCGTTAAACGTTGCTGAAATCTGACTAAACAATAAAAGATAATTATGAAATGTTTGTTTGTAATTAAAGTGAGTCTGTGAGGTTTAAAATTTACTTTTACTCTTAAATATTGTAAACAATTCGCGTATTAAAAATTGTGTAATTTTTGTATTGTATTGTACAAGCCCCCCTAATTTTAGCATCCCATATCAGCAAGTTAGACACGCATACATATAAATTATAAATATATAATTATATATACACGTACATATAACATATAACATATACATATATAAAAAAAAATATATATATATATGTATGTATTCTTATGCATAATCTGCGTTAGAGTTTTTTGGTAACAATTTACTACAGCGATAATAATATTATTAATAATAATAATAATAAAACACACTAATGATAATAATCAACATTTCTTGTATAGTACACGACTTCGACATAACAATTTGAAAGCTAGAATTTATTTTGTTTAATATCTTCGATTTTCAATTTCACAAATTAGGTTATACAAATTGAAATGCAACAAAAACAAAAATAAATAAAAAATAAAACAAAAAAAAAACATGACTAAAATAAAAACAATTTGAATACAATCAAAATGCGTGTGTTTTTTATTAAATAACTTCAAGTCTCACTATAAATATTTTTATACATTTATAACTATCTATATATAGTCTAGGAGATCCTCCCTTTGTTCATAGAGTCTTAAAATAAAAGTTAACTTAGATATCAGCCGGATCATATATGAGCTTATAGTTGCATTGCTTAACAAATTGGAGCTTTTTTTCGGGAGTTTGGGACTGCCTAATAAGCGTCCAATTTTAAAAAAGTGTCGACATTTTAGTTAAAGCTTCATATTTTCGCATGTGCCATGCCTTCATTGAAATATTCTATAATTTATAGCTATATCTATAGACAAGTTCAAGAAAACTTTGATGACTGCAGCCCTCCAACTCTCAAAGCTTTAATTCCAATTCGATTTCTCAAGTCGTATAGTAATTCTTTTATTTTTAATCACATTATTTTTGGTCAAACTGTAGAGCAGATAAAAAGTTCTGACTTCAGCTGTTAGACAGTATAAAATTTAGTTTTTTTACTGCATTTTAAATCATTCCAGAGTATGGTAAATTAGATTAATTAACTAATGGGTCGCTAGCCGTTGAAACTGTGAAACAAATCGTTTTATTTAAAATCGAACACATTCGCAAAGAGCTCTTAGAATTAATATATTTAGCAAAATGGAAATAGAAATAATATTCTGTTAATATACATTTTTAATTAGTATTTCTTTAGGAAACTTTAATAGATATAGTTTCAGAAGGTCTGTAAGTATATATTTAAATCAAGTTCCAAGCCTTTAGCTCAAAATTAACTAGAAATATAATATCATAAATATAATATATAATATATATAAAATATAATAATATAATATGATATATATATATATAATATATGAAATATAAATTAAAAATAATAATAATATTATTATATACTATATATATTTTTTTTTAATTGCTGTTTTTATTTGCAATCTGTCTTATATAATATATAAAATATAATATATGATCTTCACTAGAACACACAAAGATCCTGCCTGATTTGTGAAGCTACTAGTGAGCATATCCAAAAAATAATAGAACTTAATATCAGAATACACTTATGTGTATGCAGTAAGACTCATGTGTATGGCTTATATAAGTGAATGTCTTAGAAAGTCCCCAAATTCAGCTCATCAAACTTGACTTCATATGCATAACCGCACAGCTAGTCAGCTAGACATAAAATAATTTCAAATATGCTCTTCTTTAGCTTGTGGGCGAGCATAAATACACATGGGGACTGCCGCTCACTGGGCAGCCAATATACCCTTTCACGAGGCCCTCGGCTGGCCGCTCAATCGCTGCGATAAGCATCAATGTTACATAACATAATCAAACGAACGATTGCTCCTGACTGCGTTCGCATCCTGCCAGGCAGCAATATCGAAGTCATAATTTATGCAAAGAGCCAACTAATGATTGCATTCGGCTGGGACAGGCAGAACGATACGAATCAAGCAACAAATTTAATAAACGTTAATATCACATGTTCATGTTTTCCACGCCATTTAGCCAGGCGCCTTATTAATCTCGAGCTATTTATCATCGAGCAGCGACTGCGGGGGCCCCAAAAGCCAGATGCATAATTAATGAAAAACAAATCTCAGATAGTCGCTCCACTCATAAATAAGACACACATTTGTGGACGCCGCAACGAGGCGCAACGAGGTCTAGATACAGATACAACTTGATACACAGATACAGATACAGATACAGATACAGATACAGCGCAGTCACTTCCTGAGTTGGCTGGACGCTCTTATTGTTATGGCTATTATACAATACGATGAAAGGCGCGTAACATATTATTGACTTTCAATGACTTATCGCGCAGTTGGTCAACTTTGCGCGCCTCATCGAGCCTAAACAGTTCGCCTGTCTCCCAGCCAGCCAGCCAGGCAGATCCTCTGCTGCTCATGAATTAAAGAAATGTACAAACGCGCGACATGCTCCCGTGTGCGTATTTACATCAAGTCTTTTTGCCACTGTCCGCAGACCAGACCAGACCGGACTGGTTCCAGCTCTGGCTCTGACTCTGCCTCTGCCTTGGGGTTAGCCTGAGCTCGGGCAACAAATTTATTACCGATCGATGGCCGTGGCAGCCAGTTGTGGCAGCCGTGGCCACATTATTTTAGCATAAGAATTCCATAATTCGAAACACAGCCCAGCTCGGCTCGCACTGCTGCTCGAAGCTAACTGGGCCGCCCCTATCGTCGCCAAGGTGTTCAACAATTCGCCAATGCGTTTGCCCTGGGTTTATCGCTTTTTAATAACTGCACGGTCAGTGTTTAAATTTGTTTTTGTTCCTGTCTCTGCTTCTGCTTCTGTTTCTGCTTCTGTTTCTCCTCCTGCACCTTTTTCACTTCGTTCCTTAAGCGTTGTCACTCAACTTCGGGCTGCGACAGATGGTTCCGCTTTTGGCGGCACTTCCTTCTTCCGCCTGGCCACGGCACACACGACATGTGAGTGAGGCCCAGCAGTGAATCAGCTTCAGCAAACATCTCAAGTTTATTGTCGCATTGTGTGCTAATGAGCTGCTTTTCCCTGAGAGTCGGCGACTCCGAGAGAACCGAGTACGTAAGCCTCTATCTAGGTCTTGGGTCGAAGGCAAGCAAAGGCTGTTACGAAATATAAAGCGATGTATACTAAAAAGATTAGGGCTAAAAAATATATATATAGAATATATGAGAGAAATAAAGAGATAGAAATGAGAGAAGAGAGTTGAGAGGAAAGAATAGATGATTGAATGTAAGAGAAGAGAGAAAGAGGTAGAGGAAAAAATAGGGAAAATAGAGGGAAACCAAAAGTCAAGTCGAAGTGTGTTTGAGAAAAAAGTTAGAAAGGAATTGAAGAAATGAAAAGAGAAGAGATAGAGCAAAAAGAAAGCAACGACAAGAGAAGAAACAAAAGAAAAAACCATTAAAAAATATATGAAAAATTAACAACAAAAAAATAGAAAACAAAAGTGGAAAAAGAAAAGTTAATTAAAAATAAAAGACACAAAGAAATGATAAGAAAAGAATAGAGATTAGAACATAATCTGAATAAGAAGAGAGAAAGAAACAGAAGAAAAGAGAAGAGAGGAAATAAACTGAATCTTTACTCAAGAAAATATGAAAAGAGAAGACACGAGTAAAGTAGGAAAATGAGGAGAAAAAAAAATAATAGACGAAAAAAATAAGAGAACGAAATTGAAAAAAAGAGAAGTGACAATATGAGATGAGAAGGGAGAAAAGAAGTCAAAAAGAAAAAAGAGTCTTCTATTCAACAGAGCAGAGAACATAGAGAAATGGAAGAAGTGAAAATGGAAGCAAGGAGGGAAAGTGGGGACTAAAGAAAAAATAAAAAGAAGACATATGCAAAGCAATGATAAGTGAGAATAGAAGAAGAAGAAGAAGAAGATTTCTACAGAAAAGAACAAGGAAGATAAGAAACTAAGAAACTAAAAGACGAGAGAAGAGACAACACAATAGAACATTAAAATTATTGAAATAGAGAGAAAAAAACACTAAAGAACAATGAGAATAACATAGAAAGAGACAAGAAGAATGAAACAGAAACAGGTAAGAGAAGAAATTAAATTAAATTAAAAGAGAAGAAACTGAAACGAACAGAAAGAAAAGAACAAACAAGAAGAGAAAGGAATAGAGCAGAGTAAAGAAGAGAATATATAAGAAAATATAATATAGGCAGAGTTAGACTAAGATATTAAAATACAAGAAGCTCCTTTTTAATTTAGAGGACTTAATGTTAGCAGTCTTATAAATGTCATAGCTCTTATGAACATTATATAATATGCCAAACTCCAAAGCATTTCTGAAATCGGAATGACAATATTTTATAGCAATTTGCACAGAATACAAAATTGTTGGACATTTAAAGTGCAGGTTTTTCTACAATCAAATTCATACCTAAATTAATGAGAATCGCATAGCAGGGTGTATTGATGGAGCAGACATAAATACATATTTCTATACACACATAAATTCATAAATATATGTAATCGTAGACTATAAAGATTGTGGATTTCGTTGAGTTGGCCAAAGTCTAAGGACGGATTATGCAGTTTAGTATAGCCGATCTATACTTTAGCTATGCTATATATTATATATTATATTATAATGAAATAATGATTAAAATAGAGCCTGCAGACCCATTTACTCCTTCAGATAATCGCAAAAAGTTTAATTCAACGTATTTCTCTTATCGTATCACTCTTTAGTTCGAATAAAATTTGAGCCTCGTGTTTGCTTCACACCTACGAATCTATTTTAGGCCATAGATTTGTGCATACAAATTATTGAATTAGTCAGATGAAAATGGGAATTTCCCGAATTGAAGGAAAATTAATTTTGCTGCAGATAAACAAAGAAACTGTGAGAGATGTCAACGGCAACAGATTGTTGGACGTGTTAAATTATGCCAACAGCAGGAGACACACTAAAGTTGATAATAAATAAGATGGAAAAACAATAATAAAAATACGGAAGCAACAAGAAGAAGAAGAAGAGATAGCAGAAGATGACGCAGGAATATATATTTTGGGGCACAAACGGAGACGCGTGCAGCGTGAACTATTGGAACTTTGACATCGCAGTTTATGGCCGCCGAATGTGCGTGGATCGTGCCAGCCCCCAACCACTGTGCCATTCCCCACTCCAGCCCTGGCCATTACCTTGCTCTAGCCACAAACGCAAACATAAATAAACAACGTATCCAGCGGGAGTCGAATGTTTGCTTTGGGGCATACGCCAGGCGTTCCGTTCTAGATTTACGCTTGCCCCGCTGGCACGTAGCGATCGACTCGACGGCTCTTAAATGCTTAACGGCCAATCGTAAATTTGATCAGAGCTGAATTGCCAGCTAATTGCTGGAGCGGGAGAGCTAGCATCTGCCTCTCTCCATCCGCAGTGGCTATGCCCTCTCAGATGTCCTTTTCCTGCCCGAAATCTGCAAATGCAGCAGCAGAAATCAATTTATAATTAACGTAGAATTAACACATTTCGACCACATGTTTGCTCATTTGCTGCATGTCCGTCCATTGATCCCACATGCAGCGCTGATTACGGCCAGCCAGCCAAGCAGACAGTCATCCAATCATGCTACATCAGCTACTGGTACAGCTTCTGTGGTTCGCTTTGCCGCAGCCGCAGCATCCGCATCCATGTGGCGTCACCGGCTCCTGCGATTGCGCAGACTATCAGCAGCGTTAAAAAAGCAATACATCATTTTTCCTGGGCCCCGGAGATGCTTCTCTCATTTCGGGTTCATTTGTGCGCCGGCCTGCGGTTGCACTCGATGTGCATGTGTCTCTCTGTGTGTGTGTGTGTGTGTCTGTGTGTGTGTGCGGTTTTTGTAGGTTTGGCCAGTCACGTCAGGACAGGAGCTGGCGTTATTGTGATTTATATGTCTGATCTCTTGCCATCTGAAAGGCAATTCCCAGCTTCTGCTGCTGCTCTGGCACTGTTGAAGGTGGCGCAATTGACATTTCCTGTATAACATATTGGAAAAAGTAGCATGCTTCATTGATATTCTAATTAATGTGTGCTCCAAGCATATATAGAGACGTTTCCAGCTTCAACTCAGACTCCGACTCAAGGAATGACATTGTTGGTTATTTAGTAATTTACACGTTACACAAATAAGACAAAATTATGGAAAATTGCGCATAAAAACAAACGCTTCAAAGCGGGAATTTCAAGTGTCTGCCTTGCGCTTCACACACAGATGGAGAGTGTGTGTGAGAGAGAGAGACTTGCCCCATTTCCATGCCCACAAACAGACTCACATTGAGCACCTTGGCAAACTTTTGAAATTCAGACCGCGTTAAAATACTTTTCCCCTTTGTTCTTTACAATTTGCCTAACAAAGGCAACGGCAACGGCAACGGCAACGGCAGAAGTTTTCACCGTTTCATGACATGACAAGGCAAGCCGACGGCAGGACATACTGGAGGACAGCAGCAGGAAGAAAGGAGCGCTGCGAGGCAGTCTTTCCTTTCGGCTGAGGCGGCGGGGCAGGGCGGGTGCGTCTTGTGCCATCTTAGACCGAAGGCAGCTCGCATCGGGTTGTTTTTCCGTTTACTTTCGCCTGAGTGAAAACTCCTTTTGGTGCCCGTTGCGCCACGCTGGCTCCACAATAAACCTAATCTGTTCATAATGGGAAAATAATTCACAAAAATGCTCGAGTTCGAGCTTCAGTTGTAGAGCTGCATTTGCACTCGGTAAATTTTGTAACCCCGCCCCGCCCATCACCATCTACCATCTACCATCTACCATCCAGCATCCAGCCGCCGCCTCGTTATTCGCCTTAAACAGCAATTAGAAGAGGCGCGCGGCTCAAACAAAAAGAGTCCATGAATGCGGCCGAGGATGCGAATGTGGGCAGACCGAAGAAAAAAGGCGAGTTTATTAGTTTCGCCCTGGCCCAAGTCCTTCCTCTGGCCAGACATCAGGCAGCATACTTATTCTCGATTATAAACTCAATTTCGAAATATTGCGGCGCATTTTCTTAATAAAACTAAATATCTTACAGTTCACTTGACTGGGCCAAGAGATTAACTTATGCTGAGCGTGTGTTTAAGTGGAATCTAAGCCATATTTAGCTGAGCGTACTCAAGTACTAATGGGATTCGTCTCTATTCAGGCATATTCTTAGCATGTGTTTAGATTAAAGCCAGTAATCTGAGTGCAGGTATTAGGCAGCAGTGCTCACACGTAATTAGACACGAAACAAGTTGAGGAGGTCTGTTGCCTAGAGAACTTCCTATATTCAGATCTTAGATCTTAGTCTAATGGATCATATGACTCTCTATTAAATCAAAAGACTTTTTGTTATTATTATTTCTCTTATGATTAAACTGAATCAAAGGCAATCAACCTTAGCACTAGTAGACAGAGAAACATTTGCCAGTTTGTCTAGATTTCCAATTTATATAGTTATGATGAAGCTAATAAGCTTACCATATATTTCAACAATCAAATTGAATGTTTTTCATATTGGCATATAATAATTTTATATTTTTTTTTAAATATTTTCTCTACCAATTTATATAGTTATGATGAAGCTAATAAGCATACCATATATTTCAACAATCAAATTGAATGTTTTTCATATTGTCATACAACAATTTTAAAATATTTTCTCTTCCACGACATTAAGTTTCGTTCGATCTGATACATATACTGAATGCATATTAAGAATTCTTCAAGTCCAAGGCCTTATCAGCAGTGCCTAATCCCTTTATTGACTATCAAAAGGTGTTTTCAATTTTTTATTTGAATTTATCGTAGAGCTTGATCAGCCTGAAGGATACACTGTAGGCGTAGCTTACAATGAGTGAATTAATATACTTCTAGGGAAGTATGCTTAACAAATGATATTTTGCCTTTGTTATATGTATATAGCTTAGTCAAGAAGTATAATATTTGATTTTATATTTATATGATATTTTCTTTAATATTAATTTGTTATGTTGCACCAGCGATTAAATTGAAAAGATTAAAAATTAAAATATTGAATATTTATTTCAAATTTTTTAATATAATCTATTGGAAGAATAATGTCGAATTGAATTTGCCTTTCGATTTACATTAAATGTTCTAAGCTTTCTAAAAGAAAATTAAAAACAAGCCTAAATATTATTATCAATACAATTTGAGTTTTAAGTTCATCTTCGTTTGTGACAAAGCAAAGCACTTTTTATTATTAAAAAAATATTTAATATATAAAAAATCGTATACTCACTAGTTGATGTTTGTTGATGCATCGCCGCAGAGAACCTTCACTTCTAATGAAATATATAAATATTTAATTGGTTTAAATACTTTTCAATTAGAATTAGTTTAAGCTACATGTATATGTATAAAAATATATTTTAAATTTTAAATATAAGTATACATATATATAAGTATATCATTCATATATCAAATTTTAAATATAAGTATATAATCAATAAAAAAATACATAATAATTGCCAAGCTTTAAAAAAACAATTCATAAAAAATGGAAATTAAATCTAATTACAAAGTAAAATTATATAAATAAGTAAACTATTTTCTCTGGCAACAAAACTTATGTAACATATTTATAACTTAATATATTTAAATATTTTATAGATAATTAAATGCTAAATTAACCAAAAAAAAATCATCAAGGAGAAAATAAAATACAATTTTAGTTTTTCATGCTAACTTTGAGTAAAACATAATTAGCAAATGTGAAAAGTTTGGTACACTAAACACTGCCAACAACTTTTTATACGCACAAATATCCTTATATCACATGCGTATCCTGATGCTTGAGTCCCGTGAGTACTAGGCAGCGAAGTAAGCAGAGTGTTATGGAATATATGAAGCATCAAAAAGTTAGTTTGTCGAAAACTGTTAATTAAAGCATACATTGAATATTTGTTGGTTTTCCGAGCATGACTTGCATGCTTTCTCAATTATTTTATGCAATCATATTTAAGCGGTGGAAAACAAAAGCTGAAAACTGATTACCGCAGCAGGGACAGAGAGCGAGAGAGAGAGCGGGTGGGAGAGTGGGGAGTGAGTAAAACAGATATGAAATATGTTCGGATCAGAGAAAAAAGTGGTAAATGGCATGAAATTGAGTTAATTAAAAGGGAATTCGTTGCGCCCACGACCCACACGTAAGCCCAAATAGACGAGTCGAATGCCATGAAATGCAGCTCGAAATACAAAATAAAAAAAAATACAAAAATAAAAACAAGAACAACAACACATAACAGAGAGACAGACGCAGAGATGAATATAAAATATTTGGTTAATAATGCACACGTATGAACACACACACACATGCACACGCACACACACACACATGCATACACATATGCACTTCATAACGCCAAATGCCTCGTGAATGCAAACAGAAATTGTTGAAATCGCTGAAATTCGGTAAAAATAAAATACGATAAAAGACAGACAAAAAAAAGAAGAGCATAAAAACAAAGAGTAAACAGAGAGAGAAGGATATAACAGAAAATATGCGAATGAGCTGCTTTAAAATGCATTCAAGTGCAAGTGCCGCAAATGCAGTTCACTTCGTTGGATCGATTTTAATATTAAAACAAACAGGCGTAAAAGAAACCAACCGAGGCAAACACACCTCATGCAACAGCAACAACAACAACAACTGCAACAGCAGCAATTGCAACATTTGCCAAACTTTGGCCAAACAACACAGTTTGGTTATGGCTACAGGCTCAACTATAGCTCCAGCTCCAGCTCCAGTTCCAGTTTTAGTTTCATTCCAACTCGGCGCCCAGGCCGAATGGCGTGCGTGCGAGCAGGACGACCATAGTGTGCGTAGCAGCAGCGCCTGGCTTGATGTATTCGCATGGCAAGCAAACAATTCATTTCATGCAACATATCAGCAACAACAAGCCGGCGAGAGGCGTCAGAGAGAGAGAGGGGTGCCGAGCGGGCAGCTTCGGGCTTCGGCTTATTGCCATCAGATAAGAGCAAGTAAAAAGGCAACAACAACGGCAGCTAGCGAAGTCTCCGCCCCATGCAAGCACACAGCGTGAACCCCTTGGCCGTGTCTGTGTGTGAGTGTACAAACAGGTTTTGCTGTCATTGTGTATGTGTGTGTGTGTGTGTGTGTGCAAGCAGCAAGCAGAGCAAGCAGACATCTTTGCCAAGGGTTGGACTTGAACAGCAACAACAACAGTTACCTCTGAGGGAACTTACACACACACACACACACACAGACACACTCGCTTGCACACAATAATGGCGAAAGGACACAGACAGGGACACTCGCGTATTTTGATAAACTCCATGCACCACTCAGACACGAACTCTGCTGCTGTTGCTGCTGCTGCTGCTGCGCTGCTGCTCTAGCTGCAGCTGCTGACCTTATGTGCAAATTGGCCCATTGAAAGGATGTGGCTGCAGCTCGTCCATGTGACTGGTGGTGGTGCTGCGACAACGCGACGTATGAGCAACGCTGCTAATTGCCACGCACCAAAAATACTTTGGTAACTATGCAACGTTGTCATAACTCTTCGGCTGCCCTGCCGAAATATAAAATATGCACAATGTTATTGCTAATACGCATTCCAGCTGCAGTTTAGCAGCAGCCCGCATCCTGCATGGGCCGCTTTGGGGCGGCTCTGTGGAGCTGCAGCGACCGCCCAGCTGGAACAGTTGCTCCCTCACAGCGGAATGCCACTGTCGCTGCCGGCATGTCAAAGTGAATAACTCAATAGCCATATTGGGTGTCCACCTGTCTGTGCCAGCAGCAGCAGCAGCAGCAGGAAGACAGCCGTTTGCAATTCCACGTAAATCCGCCAACAGAGTTGCGAATTGCGAGTTGCCAGTTGCAAGTTGCCAGTTGCGAGTTGCGAGTTGATAGTTGCCAATTGCACGTTGCAAGTTTGTGTACGAGTCGACATGATTTTGTTGCTGTCGCTGCTGCTGCTGCTGCTGTCGTTGCTTGCTGACTGCGCACACAAATGGCCGTTAAAATTCTTAGACCCGATATGGAAATGATAATTTCGCACATTGAGCTGCAATTTACACTTCTGCGGAATAAAAGAAACGCAAGACGTTGCTTATGGCCATTTTGGAGCACGTATGCGTCTAATGCGTAACCCGTTTGCTGGCTTAGTGGACTGCATTGGCAGCCCAACTGTAGCTGCTCAGCGCATCCCACCCAGCTGGCCAGCGATCCGCGGAATGCCGGGCGACACGCGCTAGGCATAATCTTCAATTAGCGGCCCCAAAAAAGAGAGAGACTGCCACAAATATGCAAAATATGACGCAGAAGCCGAGGCAGATGCAGTCACCAGTTACCCTCGAGGGCGATCGTCGCATCATTTCCATTTTCATTTCCATTTCGCATGCAGGCACTCGAAAAACGCATTTAAAATAACTTGGCCAACGGCACGACACGGCGCGGACCCCAACGTTGCGCAGGTCAGTAGCAATTAAGATAAGCCGCTTACAAGTGTGCCGATAATGTCCTGTCAATGTGTCGTCGATAGCCAGGACGCGCCCGGTGGCCGGCTAAATCAGCGCCCGCTGCGTTGCCTGGGAAACCGAAACGAGAACGTTGCGGCCTGGCCACTCAAGTGTCTGTCGCTGGCTGGCCCAGCCGGTAGCTGTGTTCGAATGCCGCTGATAACGCACGACGGATGCGTCTAAGTGACCAAGGAAATGACTTGGACTCTGGGTATGGGTAGGGGTATGGGTATGGGTATGGGTATGGGTAGGGGTATGGCTGTGGATATGGAGCCCATTCAGAACGTTTGCATAATGCATTCATTTGACAAGGAGTCCATATCGAGACCCGTTTGCCTCATCATTGTCATCTGCTGCTTGTGCGACTCACCGGGCTGCTTTCTAATGCGGCAGCGAGCCTTTCATTTACTCCGCCAGCCTGTCTACCCATACCCAAGTCCCATTCACAATTCCCATTCCCATCCCATGCCCATTCACCACTCACCATTCCTGCTCGCACTATTAATTAGAATGTATGCGAGTTGGCTTTTTGGCATTTTGGAGTTAACGGCACGCGACATTTTAAATATGCTCTCTCGCCCGCCTTCTGCTTCAAGGGGCATCAGGCATTTCGTGGCATTCCACAAATATTATTGTTCAAATATTTGAAACTTGATTTGCATTTTTAAAGGCAGTAGCAGCAGCAGCAGCAGCAGCGAGGTTGCTGTTGACACTCATTCAGTCGTATATCCCGCACAGCAACTATGTATGTATGTATGAATGAAAGTTATGACGCTATGTTTCTTACATTTGTATGCGTCGGGGCAGCTGTTGGAAATTTCAATTTCAAATTTATGGCTTCAAAAAGTCCTTGACACACTGAATATTAATAAGTTTGCCTGGAAGATCCATATGTTCCCTAAGCGAGCCTAGAGAGACAACAGCTTTTGAAACAGCTTTATTAGTTTGCAAAAGCTGAAACTTTACATATTGCCCACTTATGCAATTCCCATTAATTCCGACAGAACTCAAAATAACATTCATTTCTATTATCTATCTTGTTTAGTCTCACTGCTACTCTCCATCTCTTCAAAATAGTTTGGCTATCGAATGGAGGTAAAATATTATTTCATGATGGATTTTCCCAGTTCAAAATACGCATTATTTAATATATTCAATAATAATTTGAACATTTGTAGCTTAAAATTAGCGCATGTTGTAGGGAGTATCCGACTATAGCTGATATTGCATCATATAAACAAAATACACTCACCCACGCACATACGCATACACGCAAAAATACTCACACTCACTCACCCGAGACAATTTGATTTTAAATCATTTTAAATTCCACATCATTGTACAAATTTATTTATAAAAAAAAGTAAAAAAAAAACGCTAACTTATTTATATATAGGCAAAGGCGACAATTGAATTGAATTATTATTTGACTCATCTCGAGCACGATGAAAAAGCAAAAGAAACAAGTCAAATTAGCAGCTCCAAAAGTTATGTTTTTTTTCGATTTGCCATGAGCTCATTGAGCCATATTCTTTTGATCTTAGCTTTCCAATGCTAGTGCCAAATTTAATTTGTTCATTTTGTGACATAACAGATATAGTATTACCGGAACTGTCATGCCCCTAGTGAGCGTATTGGCCAAATCTCAATGTCTTAGCAGACGCATGAAATCAAGTCTATATATTACGAAATTCAAGTCTCTAGCCTAGTGTTCATCGGACAGACAGCCCAACGAACTGCAAGACGGACAATATTCTCTTTTGCTCCCTCAATAAATATAAAAATTAAAATATTTATTTTTATATAAATAAAATATTTATTTATGTACTCTTAGAGTACCCATATCACAGCCCATCAGTTTGTAATTAAATTTATCTCCAATGAGATTAAATATTACGCAGAAATTTGAATGCAATTTGTCTGGAGAGAGATTTCAGAAATTATTATATTTAGTTATACACATAGAGCTTAGAGATACATTTTAATGTGCAATATTTGTTATATATTTAGTCCGAAAAGAATATCTTAAGAATTATTATAATTAAGTATGGAATAGCTTAAGCCATAAATGAATCAATAAATAATTGGCAGCTGCTAATTCAACTAGGGCGCAATAAGTACGCCAATTAAGCTTTAAGAAGCTGCCAACTATATGTGATTTAGCATGGACAACATATCGAGTGCGGATCGTGGTTACACAGTTGTTTAAAGAGCTACAAAATTGAAGATATTCAAATGAAATTCAGTGCTGTTTATTGATTATAATTCGAATATAATTCAGTTATAATTCGAATATATTGAGACTTCACAAGCAGCGACTTGCCTAGCTAATATTTAAATATAAAACTAACTTGTTTTACTATTAATATCTTATATAAATAAAAACTAAACTAAAATATGTATAAAAGTTGTTTTTATTTTTCATTTCAGCAGAGGTCAGAGGCGCTTCTCGCTGAATGATTTTTTGGCATTTCCCATTTGTGTTAAATTTTTAAATTTAGCACTTTGCAAATTCGATAATTTAGCTGAACTCTCTAACAACTTATGCTAATCGAATGCCAGCCATTGCCGGCAAGGTCAGATGCGGAAGTGCTTGCGTTGCTTCGATGAGCTTTCGATGGAGCCAAATTGAATAAAAATGCGGCAAGTAGGGCAGACGAGCTGAACTGTTGATGAACTGCCATCGACGTTGCCACGGGTGCCACGGGGGATGCCGCGTGCGCATGCCGCCAACCCCACAGCCAGCCAAATCTTGCGCTCAGTTATGAATAGAGCCGGTGGAGGCCAAGGCGTAATCAGGCAGCCAACGAACCGAAGCGGCAACCAGACCAACCTCCAAGATGACGACGACAAATTGACGTAATGAAAATGTTTTCAAGATATTTACTTTGAGGTGACTCGCGAATGACTTGGCCAAAAGCTTGCAGTGTGAGGCGTTCAGTGTGCCTGTGCGTGTGCGTGTGCGTGGGCGCTCTTAAGTATGCTATGAAAGCGGCAAGCTCGCAATTATGAAGGCCCAAACATGTCGCTCTAAGTGGCTTCATCATGCAGCAGCGCTACGGCACCTTGTGGTGTGCAGCGCGTCTGTCTATCGCAATGCGAAATGTTTCAATATATTTTTTTTATGTTCTGCAACAGCATGTTGAATGCTTCCAAATCGCTGATAAACGCTGCAAAATAAAGCAACAACTGCCCCCAGCTGGGTGAGCAGAGTACAGAGAGTGAGAGAGAGAGAGAGATATATATAGAGAGCAGCCTCCAATTCCGACTGAGTCTTCGACTGGCAACAACAACAACAAACAATACAAAACGACAGACAAACCCACGAACGACGTCGACGACGACGACGACGACGACGAATTTCGGTGTCTTTGAACAGCGCCTCCGTCCATGGAATCATGGGAACCAACTTTTCACATTCCGCGCGTGCTTCTGTTTTGCAGTCTTCGCTTTGACTTGATATTCTGTGCGTTTTTGCTGCCTACTCTTCCTCCTGGTCCAGCTAGGGGCCCATTGGCCGGCCGTCCAGTTGGTCGGACAACCATTTGTTCTTGGCGGCACTGCCAAAGGCAATGCTCGGCAGCAGCAGCAGCAGCAGCAGCAGCAGCAGCGATGGGCAATCGCAACAGGACGAAATTCTAAGCGCAGTTTTCGATATCGAACACGATCGCTTTTCTGCTCATGCCGTGTTCCGATGCCCGACTGCCGACTCGCGACTCTTAGCTTTTTGATAAGGCATGCGCTTTGGCAATACCTGGAAATGGAACTACGGCTACGGCCGGATAATCAAATTGTTGCTTTTCTAGTTTTCCCAATTGGTCGCGGCTGCGTCGCTGCCTCGCTCTGTGGCAGCAATCGCAAATTTCTTATCTGCGTCGGCAAATGGGCAAACAAACGGCCGACGCTCGTCAGCATTAAATTGCCATTGCCATTGCGTCCGCTTTGGCGTCTCGCAGCCTGGCCAACTGCTGCCCCAAAGATGATGAAGTCCACGAAGCGGCAGCAGCGGCAGCAGCAGCGACGGCGGCTCAACTGCAAAATGCTTTCAAGTCGTTTTTTGTTTTGCTCGCTCGGCAAACGTTGCGTTTTCGAGCTTCGAATGCAGTTGTTAGCAGCAGCAGCAGCAGCAGCAGCAACAGCAACAGTTGCTCACTCCACCGAGCCACCTCCTTGGCCATCCGCCACAGACGATCGAAGCGAACGAGTAGCAACCAAATTTGTTTCATGATGACGGCAGCTACACAAAATTCACAAATACAATTACATCTACATACGCTTGTGTGTCCCATATATGAACACATACACACACACACACACACACAGAGACACATGACGCACGATCCCAATCCAAGGCTTGAGAAACTTTTTAGTCATGGACCGCTTGTTGTAGAGTCTTTGTTGTTGTTGTTGTTGTTCCCATCGCGCAGTTGGCTTGGCAGCGGAGCTGCGGCAACGCGTTGCATGCCTCCCGTGTACGCGCGAGCATGCAACACGCTGTGTTTGTTGTTGTTTTCGTGCCTCGCCCCGCCGTCTTGCAAGCAATTGACATTTGTCGATGACGATGACGACGACGACGCGGATGACCGTGTGACAGGGGCAACTAATACAAATGGCTCAGAGTTCAATCCACGTGGGCGTGTTTATTCAAGTGAAAGTCATGCGCTTCTGAAATGAAGGCATATGATTTAAATATATAACATTTTCAATTATTCAAAAATGTAATTAAAATATATATTATTTGCAATTAAATATATTATATTTAAATATATTATATTTTTAATTATTCACATATATATTTTAAATATATATTTTTTATTCAATTAATAAATATATTAAATTTACAATTATTTAAAAATATAATTTATATATATATATTATTTTCAATTATTCAAAAATGTAATTGAAATATATATTATTTGCAATTATGCAGAAATATAATTTAAATATATGTATATATTTATTTTCAATTATTATTAAGACTTATAATCTAATTATATATTTTGAATATTTCAAAAACATAAATTAAATAAAAATATAAAATATAATAATTTTCTATTATTCAAAAATATAATTTAAATATATATTATTTCAATTATCAAATATATTAAATTTACAATTATTTAAAAATATAATTTATATATATATATATATATATATATATATATATATATATATATATATATATTATTTTCAATTATTCAAAAATGTAATTTAAATATATATTATTTGCAATTATTAAATATATTACATTTTCAATTATTTAAAAATATTATTTATATATATATATATTATTTTCAATTATTCAGAAATATTTTAATATGTAATATATATTTATTATATGCAATTAAATATTATATTAACTCTCAAGCAGCATAGGCAACTAGCTACACTGTTCTTCCGCTACTCGCTACTCTTTTATACTATGCAAAACTGTTATACTACGACTGTTATACTGTGGAATCAGCATATATTTGCTCAATATCTACGTCAAGTAGTCTTCGCTGAAACTTCTAGCATAGATTTGATTCACATAAGAGTCCAACCAACTATCATTGAAGGCATAAAGACTCTTGAGCTTTAAATTTTAAGTCTATATATTAATATCTCTATGGAGATGGCCGAACTTATGTCTCTAATGTCAATTCTTATTACAATTATTAAATAAAGCGAATTCCAGTAGAGTAGAGCATAAATAAAATTATAGCATTGCAATTTATTTGAACGATTTTTATTTTAACTTTTATAAATTTTATAGGCTTTAGATCATGTTTTTGTTGTTTAAAATGAATCAATAATTTAAAGGGTCACACCATATGTGAGCAGCTATCTTTCCTTTTATAGATTATTCTTCGTTCAACTTCGCTTTGCCTGCAAAATATACAACAATTGTTATACAAATATCTTAGATCATAGATGAAATTCTTGTCAGATTGTCAAAGTGAGCAAAACTCTAAGTGAAGCTGCCTAGAAATAGTCAACTAGTGTATGACTCAAGTTTGTTAACTTAAGAATAATTTGAAAATAATACAAATGAAATTCAAAATAATTTTTAAATATTATATAAAAATCAAAACAAAATATATGTCTTAGACGAAACATGAGAGCAGCAGTCTATAGTAGAGACTGCTGATGATGATAGAATCTGCTGACATTTTCTTAGTTAAAATGTGTTAAGCACGTAACCCTGATGCAGATACCTATATGTTTAGGTAGTAATAATAATTCTTAAAGAAATCTCAGAACACAGCAGTTAAACAGACTATAAACTATTCAAATTGCTTAGCTCTCAACCTAGCAGGCAGCTCAATGCAGGCACGTGAACTAAAGGGAAAGATCTTTCCTTCAATTCGATCTAAAAATGGAACTACTAACTACATATTAAATACCAACTCCAGCAGCTACCTTTGATGGGAAAAAAATTCACTTGAAGTCATAAAAACTTTTCACTTGATTAGAAATAATCAACAAAGTATGAGCTCAATCCAGGCAAAGTTTCAAAAAATATCAGCTAAATTTATTTAACTTGCTTTCATCATAGATTCTATTCAATATACGTTCATATCTTCAACTAGTTCTGCTTAAGTCTCCTCCTAGCCCACTTTCACCTGATGTATTCGTATTGATGTAATTGCTTGAAAAATGTTTGAAAGCAAACATATAGAAATGAATTTATAATTTGCTCTATTGAGCAGCCATTGAATTCTTTCGCTTGATGGAAGCCTTGAATCATCTTCCATTTGGCCAACACCATTGCTGGCTGGCATTGTTTTTGCTTATCGTTGGCTGTCATCTGGCCCAAGGCAGAGGCCCCCAGTTGCTGCCTGCCCCTGCAGCTGTCATTGCCTTATGATGATTTTCTGTCATCTGCAGCGACTGGGAGCTGTTAGCTGTGAGATGGGCACTGGGAACTGGGAACTGGGAACTGGGCACGTCAATGAGTAGATCAATCAAAAACGCCGTCAGCAGAGGCAGCAGGAGCATTAAATGCCAGGCAATAATGACCAATCGGAAGAATCTTAAATGCATCATCACGTTTAGCGCAGTATCCGGTCGTTTGGCTCGAACTGCGACTGGACGTCCTTACCCAATGTGGCCAGCGCGATAAGAGAAACAGAAATTAATTTCAAAAAATTTCATGTTCGGCATTTGCTTGGGTTTCTTTTTGTCTCCACGCAGCTCCTTACATGTTCGTTTCGCAGAAGCCAAAGCCACAGCCACAGCCACAGCCAAAGCCAAAGCCATGGCCAGTCAATTTTCAATTTTGCTGTTGCAGTTGCTGCTGCTGCTGCTGCTGCTGTTGCAGTTGCTGCTGCAGTTGCTTTTCGTGCCATTGGAGCTCGTCGTCCAGCAGCCGCTGCCAATTGGCTTGTGCCTGCTCATTGAGCCGTTTGCGGTTGATATGCGTTATTAGCCCTAGGAATGAGCCATGTGCATTGCGCAGAATTTGCTCTAGGATTTCAGTGTTGTTGGGGTCAGCAAATGCATATCATCCGCACTTCACATACATCTCCGACCTGCAAGTGTTTGGCAAATTTAATTAAAATTTCATTGCCCAGGCTGCCCCTGTTTGGCCGCTAATGGCAAGAGCACAGCCATTCACACACCCGAATTTAATACCCAAACCCATTTCTATTGCCGAGTGGCACACCCACTGGCCGTATCCACTCCCTGCTGGCCCCTGGCCCGCTTGATGCCATGACGATTAGATTTTATTAAAAAGCCAAATATGCACAATTATTATGCTACGCCAACCACTTGACAGTCATGAGTCCATGAGCCTTAATATATACGAGATGTGCCGCACCCTGCCCAGCTGGCCGACAGCACCAGACGCCCAACCGCCCAACCGCCCTTCCGCCCTTCCGCCCGACCATTAACATTAACAATACCCCTCGGCTGTCTGTCGCTGTTGTCTGCGGTGTCCTGGCTTCGCACAATTCGCTTATTTGCTTTTTAATAAAACAGGTGCTCGACCTTCAACGTTGACGGCGCGTAAATGAGGGGCGGGCCATGGGCGAGGGCTGAGTGGGGGTTGATATTGCCCATTCAGAGCGCCCTCCTTCCTGGCTGAAACATACGCTTTGTGTGCGTATGTCCTTGCTATCTTTTATCATTTAATTTCGCATTCAAACGTTTCGCACCCTCAGCATCATCAAAAGGATGCAGAAAGGATCACGCACACAGGACACAGTCAAAGTCATGCCACTGCCTCTGCTGCTGCCTCTGCCGCTGCCCCAGCTTTTGGGAAATGCGTGCGGTCGTCACTCGACCCTGGCAATGTTGTCATTTTTCATTTTGCGCAGCGCCCCCGAAAAATTTGTATATGTCGAAAAGTCCAACATTCCGAGCAGGACCAGAATCATCATCATCATCGTCATCATCATGCACAACTTAATCATTATCAGCATCAGCATCAGCATCAGCAACTTCGACTTTGCCAGCAGCATCTTGATGCTGATGATCCGGCAATTAGGCCAAGCGTAAAGCGTGCGCAACTATTGAAGAGCACGCCCTGGCCCTGGCCCTGGCCAGGAGCAAGGACCAAGACATTGATGTTTGCCAGCAAAGGACGAGCGAGTCGAGGGGTTGTTGCTTGTTTGCCAGCTTGGTTCGTTGGCTGACTGGCTGGCTGGCTGGCTGGTTGCCTGCTCGTTCGGTTGGCTGTGCGTGTCTTCCAAATCGTTTTGTGATTGCTAAAAGCTGTCGTTGGACTTTATTGGTTTCTTGCCACAAGATTTCATCTGCACTGAGAGAAAACCTGAGCAAGTGAAAATGGCAAGGCTGTATAGGTAGGTAATTGTAAGAGAGCAGACTATATTGTCTAAAGGACCATGTTAACAAAAAGACTATCTAAAGCTAAGCAAACATAAATTCTTATCAAATTCTTTTTGTTTTTCAAACGTGATTTGATATTAAAGTCGTTATAGAGTAGGTTTCATATATGCATTTTTAAGCTAGTCCCAATTTAACTCGCTTAAATGGCTTTGCATACGATTGTCAGCCGAATTAAGTAAGAGTCGGGAGTGCTCGACTCGTATATACCGCGAAAGCTTCGTTGCTTCGGCTCTTAGCTGAATTGGCGAGATATTCAGAAAGGTTATGCAGTCTATATACATATATATATATATATATATATATATATATATATATATATATATATATATATATATATATATACATATATTTATTTATTTATTTATTTATTTATTTATTTATTTCTACATGCTTTTTGCTTATTTTCGAAAAATTCTTTATAACAAATTTAATAATAAAATAATAAAATATCTAAAATAAAAAAAAAACGAAACTTAACTTTAATAATTTGAGTATAATAAAAATCAGCGATGATTTAAAAAAAAACATATGAATGAAAGAAGAATATCCCATGGGCCTCTTATAAGATTCAAGCGGATTCCATCTAGATGAACTCGGTTGTTAAGCCTCATCAAGTATGTACACAATCGGAACTAGGGAATAATCTCTAATAATCTCTAAAAATTTTGTGCTGCACATTTTAAGATTTCAATAAGTTGCCATTGCC
Organism: Drosophila hydei; assembly: GCF_003285905.1. Lineage (NCBI taxonomy): Eukaryota > Metazoa > Arthropoda > Insecta > Diptera > Drosophilidae > Drosophila > Drosophila hydei. The sequence continues at coordinate 5,815,427 of NW_022045656.1, forward strand.
ATTTCGCGCAGTGTAACGGCGTGCGTATAGTGAGAGTATTTTGGACTATCATTTCTATTATCAAAAGTCATTGACACCCTTTTATTTATTTTTACATTTATTGTATTTCTGCCTCATACATTTATCTGAGCGATAATCGCTTACATGCCACTTGTGCGGCAGGGTGGGGGATGTTGCAAGGGCAGGAGCAGGAGCAGGAGCAGGAGCAGGAGCAGGAGCAGCAGCAGTAGCTGAAGCTGAACTCAGGCAAGGGAAATGAGAACAAAGCCGTGAAATAAGGATTAATGGTGTACACGATTATTTGTGCCTGGCGACAGACAGTCGGACAGACAGACAAACATATTAAAAAGTACAATACGAAAACTGTCGCGAGGGCGGCACAGGCACAGGAATGGGCATAGAAGGAAGATGCGGATGAGGATGAGGACATAAGGACGCCAGAACGCAGGCAGTGCGCGCATATTCATGGCATGGCATAGGTCGAATTTAATAAAACGTCCCTGCGCGGCAACATCTCGACTGCGAGTGTGCACTTGCCTGATTCCTAGCAGGGGCGACCGAGTGGGGGGTGCTTGGGTGGTTGGGCTGTTTTGTTGTTGTCAGGATTTCGCCACGCTTCTGGTTGGCTGAGTGTTTTTTTTTTGGTTGTGCTGCGCACAATTGTTTTTGCAGCTTGGGGTTTCCTTTATTTGGATGATGAAGAATTTATTTGAAAATTAAGAAGACAAATTATTTAATTTCGACTTTATGAGCTTTTCCCTCATACCACAGGCCAGCTGCTGGCTTAAGGCAAGTGCTTTAATCTACAGAAATCAGCGACCACTTCTCGGACTCGTACGAAGTTCTTGGAAAAGGGTTTCGACTGGGCGGCAACACGGCGTCGGCCATTTTGTGCCATTTGATAGGGCTAAGAGCTGAACGCGTTTTGCATTTTATGCCCCGTTCTTGGTAATAAACACGCAGCAAACGCGAACGCAAATGCTATGCGGAAAGGGTTATGGGGCGCTGGGCCTCTTGGACTCTTGGCACGAGCACGTCAGAAACTTAATTTCGTTTAGTTTTATGTACATTTCATTAAGCAAAAAATTTCTAGCGACGCGACAGACCACGGGCCATGCCAATGGCTCGAGCTCTGGCTGTGGCGCTGGCTCTGGCACTGTTATACAATGTATGCCACAATTGTGACCCTGCGACCCCGTGTCCCGAACGTTGAGAAGGACTTGGACTTGAGCGAAGGGACAATCAAGATAAATAGCAAGCGGAATTTTTATTGCCGAAAGGATACGAGTGAAAATAAAGAACAACAAAAAGGCAGCTTATAGTTAGTTACAACAACCACAACAAAAAGAGTTGAAAGTGTTGACGTGACGGCGACTATGTCCTCGGGACCTCGTACTCCCTTACACACACACGCACACACGTTCATATATATACACACTTGAACACATGGGCAACTACCCCGCACACCTTTATATGGAAAATTGTCAGCATGTTTTGTATTTTCCAAATTTATTGCCACTTTATTGCAACATTTTGTAGACGGGCAGACCATAGATTATCTCGTCATTTAGAGCCTAATATGCACCAGAGGCAGCCGCAATATGATTTATCACCGACCAACCGATATATGATCGCCTGTGTATATTTGTTTACGGATGCCACAGAGAGTCTCTGCTTGGCCTTTGCCTCGCTGCCCCAGCCCTTGCTAGTGCCGCTCCAGCTGCGAAGCGCAACATTTTTAATTACACTTTTTACAAGAAAATTAAATGGCAACATGTCATCGCTAATTAAATTGTTCTTCTTTCGTTTGTTAGTTTATTGTCATCCTGTCTGCTATGTGGAAAGGCTTGTGCTAGATAGTAGCGTTGATAGGGTTTAGGGAACACACATTTATCAAAATGAGTTTTATTACATTAATATGTGTTCAACTGATGAGAACATCACTTGACATTATACAAATAGAGCTGAATTTATTACATTTACATATTTTACATATATAAATGTTGCCAAGTCAATTTCAACTTTTGATACAATTGATAAACTTAATTATAACTGAATTTTTAGTTTCATGCTGAGGAAGACATTTTTCCAGAACATTCAAATTACGCGCTTTTTATTTAACCTAACCTCACTTTAACAGGAGGCATAACAATTGCAAAGCAACTCTGCAAAAGCCTCTAACTTGCAGCTCTGGGCTTGCCAATTTGAGTGGCAAATTGTTAAAAACACCTAGTATTTTTTGATTTAGTATTTTTTCCGCCAGAGCTGTCAAACCTTCTGAGCTGCAATTCAAACTCGACGCACTAAACTAAAAAAAAAAAAACAAGATATATAATTGCTTTACACAAATTTTAATAATTTAATAAGTATAAAAAGTATAAAAACGCTTGGATTGCTCTGTTTAATGCTTCACACGTGCAACACCTTTCAACAAATTTAACATGTTTACCAATTTATACAAACATTTTGTTTTGTATATATTAATTTTATAATTGCCAAAATCGGCCAAATAAATTTGAGATAAACATACTTTCTGCTAAGGACTGTTGTATACGCTTGAAATGGCAACCGAACGCAGACTTTGCTCTTCACAAATAATATCACCGCCTCTGAAAAGAAAGAAACAAACATATAGAAGGCAACAAAATATAAATAATATAATTTATTTTACAAAATAGCTAAATATTAGGGTGTAGCAACAAAAATTTCAATTTCTTCATACGCTCCAGTATTTCAGGCCGTATCGCAGTCTGTACATCACATTTGGGCTTTATTTTATCCCTCTCCCGTTTACAGATGACTCTGCAGACGGCCCACTCGCGCGTCTCGTTCTCAAACTCCAGGCGGAAGTAGGCGAAAGGAGTTGCTACTCGCATAAAGGTGCACAAGACGCGAGTACGCAAATCCTCAGTGGAATTCGGACGCAACTGTTGGCGACAGTTATAGATGAATTCGTCGACATCTCGCAACAAATAGTCCAGATCGGCCCGCAAGCTGGCCGTACAATGCGAGAACAACGCATGCAGCAACGGACCGTAGACGTTGCAGTGCCTCCCATTAACACAGATCAATGCCTGTTGGTACGGGCTGCCCACGGACAGGCTATTGATGTGATACCTGCTAATTTGAGCAGTCGTCAGCGAGCTGAAGGAAAGGTATCGTTCCAAAGATCGGTACACAATGCGCTCGTGTCTCGCAGCCCTATCATTATTATTGCTATCACTAACTTGGTCTACAACATTTACCTTGCGCTGATTAACGAATTGTGCATCCAGCAAATGTTGCAACTCCGACGACTCCATCAACGTGTTGTCGGTGGCGAGCGCTTGAGACGCAGTAACGGCATTTCGCGATTCGGGATGATTCTGCAACTGCTCCTCTTGGTTGGAGGTCGCAGCCTCTTCTTGATTTTGCACATTCTGCATCATTTGTACGGCATATGGCTCAATGCGAACCACAGCTGCAAGCGGCAAGGGTCGAAATTCGTGCCTCAGCTGTGGCACATTGTCAGCCATTAGACGTGGCCTTTTTCGAGCCTGGCTTTTGGTTGCTGGCATTTGTTTCTTGTTCGCAACGGGTTTGTCTGGCACAGCTAGAGCGGGCTTGACATTCGTATCAATTGTTTCTTCAGTCTGCGCAGATGGTAATTGATTCTCCGCAGGCACCCACATATTGTTGGGGGGCGTCTCCACCTCATCGTCTAGCCGATGCACGCCTGCCAGTATATTTTTATATATGTCTTCCTCTGTAGGAGCTGAGCTGGCTGGACAGGCAGAAGGCGGCGCGTTGTCAATGATTGAATCCATTATGTCAAAACAAGCTAAGTCTTCGGTTGCTTGTTTCTCCTCCTCAGTGTCCAGATTAATGACTTGTTCCTCAGAGGGTATAAGTTCGCAATCGAAGTTTTCGCTGGAATTGTTGCTATTAATAGAGAAACGCATCATGTTGAGAAACTGGATAGGCTCCTCCTTGACGGGAACTGATAGACCACTCTGATTGAGTGGATCCTTTTGGGTCTCCGCTGCTTGCGAGGCGGGATACACACTTTCCATGTCCACAAAACAAGGTGGCCGTAGAGACACATTAAGTTGTGTGGGTGGACATTCAGATGCCTGCAATACTATTGAAACGATGTAAATATTAATTAACACATGATTTTAGATCAATCATACTGTCGTTAGCATCCAAGTCTGGCATGGCTGTAGTCCCTTCTGTCGTTGAAGCAGGCGCAGTGGGACTTGTTGCATTGCTCTGTTCTTCCTGTTCCTGTGAGCTTTGGGATGATATGGACTCGACGGTAGCTTGGCTCTCATTCATGCAGAGCGGTACTAAAAACAGAAGATGAGCTTTAATTCATATGAACCGCACTTTAAGACATTCACAGCTCACATGTGGAAGGTGGACTTATTTCATCTATTGGTACATGATCTGTAAAATTGATTGAATGGGCCAGCTCCTCTGTTATGTGTGGCACTTCATACAGCCACTGATCCCGCGACCAGCACATGGCATAGAACTTGTTAGCCTCATCGAACAGATCTTGAAAGTTTTCGATTGCCTGGCCAGTGCGTGCATGGTAAATGCGTTCCACAATTTCGTCAAAATTTGTGAAACGGAAAAGATCTGAGCTATGCAGCATCTTGGGTGACAGTTGGCTCAAATCAAGTGCGTTCAGTTGAACGCCTTTCTTCCGCAGCAGCTGAGGCAGCAGTTGCAGTTTCACATAAAAGTTAACCGGCCAGTTGCCCCTGTTCAGTACGAAGTAATAGCACAAATGCAAAATGTTCTCATCCTCATACAACGCTGTGCCTCCATATATATTTGTATACATCTTAAACTCCGAGAGGCTCAAATGCGAGAGCACGCGCCAAATTGTGTTCTTAAGGCCACGACTTGTGCAGAGCAGGTATCTAATGTTGTGCACCTAAAATAACAAATAGTATTATCGGTTATTAAGTTAACCATAATTCTTAAACTTAAGTCTGTTTACCTCGTCGGTTTGAGCAAAGAATTCCTCCACTGCAGTCAATGCACTGGAAGGCACTCTGACCAAGGCAGATTGTGTAGGATTGCATCCTTTAAATATTTCATTCAGATGCCGAACTTCTACCATTTCATTGACTGCGTTAGTCGCCGTTGCAACTTCTTGAGCTCTGTTCAGCGCAGTTGGCGCTGCAGTTTTTTTCAGTGCAGTTCCAGATGTTATTATGTTGGATGTTGACGCGCTACTAGTATTATTCTCTGGTTCACTAGTAGCTGTTTTGGCCACTTCCACTTCCACACTATTAGTTTTGCTTGTCTCGGTACTTGCAGTTGTTACTGATATTTTGCTTGAAGCTTGAGCTGCGCTTATTGCCTCTTTACTTGCCAGGCCGCCCATCTTTGAAGCTGGATTTGTTATAGTTTCTGCTGCTTCTTCAATTGTTGTAGTAGTCGTTGTTGTTGTGACTGTTCTAGATATGGATAATCTTGCTGTGCTTATATGTTTTTTTGAACCAGATTCCGCAATCTCTTTGGCACGTGCAGTCGCTTCTGCTGCAGAGCCTTTCTCCTCAGCCAGAACTCTTTCAGGTACAGACGCGCCCACCAAGCTTTCCCGTGCAGTTTCCAAGTGTTGTTTCAGCTCAGAGTGTTGCTTGTCAACAAAATGTTTTACCAACAGTTCGCGCTTCTTCGTACACTGCGTTCGAAGCTCTATATAAGACCTCAAGTTGTATGGCGTGTACCTAACAACATTTGACCTAGCCATGCTGCAAGTTTTAAAAATAACCTTGTTTATCGATTTGGTAAAAAAATATAAGAAATCTTACTTTTCAAGCTCTGTTTTCCTAGCTGCATACAAAGCAGCTGAGTCCTCAATGCTTTCACTACGCTCCGTTGGCTGACTGCATTCGGACGTTGGTGGGTTTGCTGGTAGTTGGAGCAATTTGGCTTTTAGAAGAGCCGGACAAGACTTGAAGTTGCATTTGTACTTATCGCGAACCTCCGGAGTGCGATAGAAAGCATCGTAGTAGGCGAGCATGCAATCATGGACTGTAGCTTTTGCATACTGCGGTTCCTCTTGCATTTGCCGGGCAATCTCATCCAAGTTTAAAATGTTGGAGAATATATTAAACGAGACGGGGTACTTAATGTCAGTGTTCGGTTGCGCCTCGACCAACGCCTGCTGCTCTACATTTGACTCTGCAACCGGACTAACACTGGTTGCACCACTTGAGTCACTGGTATGGACATCACTTGAGTTCCTTGTATGATCTTCAGCACACGCTGAAACCGTATCTGACGATGTTGCGGGTGTTTGCTGTGAAGGCTCAGGGCTGCACTGCACGGCGAATTGATTCAATTTCTGTTGCAGTTCGGCTGGTGCGGCATTGAAATTATAGTTACACAATTGGCGAGCACGCGGATCGATGTAGAATGAGTGATAGAAGCGCCGCAACAATATTAGATCATAACGCTCATCGTTTAGTATTTTTTCAACCTTTTGCTTATTTTTCGAATAGGAATTCGCCAGCTCAATCCGTACAGTATCATAGTTAATGTAACGCTTAAAGGTTTGAACCGATACAGGAAATTCATAGGTGTTGCCTCGTAAAGTTATTAGAATTCGTTCGCTTTGCACCAAAGCGTTATTAATGTTCCTTTGATTCGCATTGCAGTCAATATCGAGTGTTTCAGGCATTGTTTCGGATTGCTCCTTTGGCTGAGACTCTTTCACCTCGGAGTGCCGTAAAGCGAGCTCGTTTTGTTCGCTTTCTATTACACCGGACTGTAGCAACTCAGTTGCTGAGCTACCAGCGGGCAGCTGAAGCAGCTTCTCACGAAGTTTACCCGGACATGGTTTAAATTCATATGCAAACTTTTCCCGTATTTGTGGTTTCGTATAGAAAGCAATGTAGTATTCCAGGGCACACTCATCTTCCGATTTGTCTTTATACTCCTCGCAACCCTTCATGCTTTGTACAATCTCCTCTAGGTTCATAATGTTTCGCTCAAAAATTTTGAATGTAACAGGTAGCCTTTGCATCAATTCATCGAGCTTCTCCTGCTCTAGCTTCTTGTTGGCCAAGGCAAGTTCGTTTGCTGCGTCGTCCATCTGCTTCATGGCTTTCTCATCCAGCGGCACAGCATATTCTAATAGCTTCTCCAATAGCTCAGCACTTACATTCGCAAACCGATATTCGTATAAGCTGCGAGTGCTTGGACGCACATAGAACGAACGATAATATCTTTTCAGTATCTTCTGGCACTGAGGATGCTGAGAACTTGTCGTCATAACTGCCAACTGGGCCTCGTCCTGTGTGACGCGCAGTAGCAATGGCCTGAGGAGTTCTTCGTGGTTGATACAGCGCATAAATGTGTCAAATGAAACAGGAAACTTAAAGACACCAGCGCTGTAATAACAGGAGTACTAATTAATTATAGGTCGAAGAGAAAGATATATTATTTTCATACCTGCCCAGATTCTCCACAACATCAAGTTCGCAGTCGGAGGTACCAATTTCACACCTTTCTACAATACTGTAATTTGTTTGACTAATTAAGAAACACACTTTCTTATATTATGTATTTGAAATTACCTAATGCTTGTGTTTATGCTGGGCACTGCTTCCTCTTCAGCTGCCACAACTTGACATCGCTCAGCCAATGCCCTGTAATTGAATATTCATTAGGCATTTACTTGACATATTACAACAAGATTTGCTTACGTTGTTTCGCCTACAGGTTTAGCCAGCTGCATTAATGAATCCCTTAGCTCAAGTGGAGCTGCATTGAAATGACATTTGAATTGCATTCGTATTCTCTGCTCGGTATAAAACAAATAGTAAAAGCGCTTCATTAACTGCTCATCGGATGGATATTCGTTAGCTGTTCCCACTCGCATACCGTACGCATTGGCCAGTTGTTCAAGAAGTTCCTCATAATTTATATACTTCACGAATGTTTCGAAACTAATCAAGAACTCATAACTTTTGCCCTCAATTGTTATTATTTTACATTCAGCAGTACTTGAAATATTACTCTCATCGTCTCTTGAGACGACGTCGACCAATAGTTCATCTTCATCAGGCAGAGATAGTAATTTGTCACGTATTCTACCCGGACAGGGTCTCACTTGGTATTCGAACCGTTCACGTATTTGTGGATCTCTATAGAATCTATTGTAGTATTCCAGAGCACATTCATCTTCAGTTCTGTCTTTGAACTCTTCGCAAGTCAGCATCTGTTGGACAATGTCGTCCAGGTTTCTGATGTAGCGTTTGAATAACTTAAACCCAATAGGTGGTAAACATTCAGACAGTTTTACCGGTGAAGCTTTACTAGGTGGCAAATTCCCTGGCAGTTTCTCCTCTCCAGGCGACACCACCTCCAGTAAATTCTCCTCTTCAGTTTTAGCGGGAGATTGAAGTCTGAAAATGTACTATTAGTAGCCATAGATTTTGAACTCTTTGGACTCTTACTCTTTATCTTCCTCTGCCACTACATCGACTAATTCAGCTTGTAAAGTTGGCTGAGTAATATCATATTGGTATGAAGCCACGCGTTGTCCCCGATCCTTCATTTGGAGCAAAGTCTTTCTATCCTCTTGGTTGGGCAAGGCAAGTATGCGATCTCTGATTGCTGTTGTACAGGGCGCTATTAGATATGAATATTTCTCGCGGATTTCGGGCTTTAGATAGAAGGCAAGGTAATATTCAAAAGCAGAGTCTTCGAATCCTTTGTAAGAATATTCCGGATCATTCAACTTTAGCATCCACACAATATCAAATATATTGATAATGAATTTTTCGAATTCGCTGAAGCTGACAATTGACGAAAGCTCGGAAGTCTTTTCAACTAAATGTTTGCCCCGTGGACTTTCAGGTGATACTTGGGCTTCATGATGGCGCGACTTGCTGCAAGTAAAACAGCGATGCGTTAAATTTATATTTAAGCAGGAATGATCTAGTCGGTAGTGCCCGACTAGAAGATACCTCAATCGTCAAAGCAAACATCTGTTGCAAACGTTCGAGCTGTCATGCATACAATGTTGTTCAGAAAGGCGCCTACGTAGTAAATTTGGGATCTTTAGTCTCCATTATCCTCAATACAAAATATATAATGTTTTGTATATAACAGTGATATATAGAGATGTATACACGCTAGTATATTTTAAATCTGAAGTCCCTAGATTTGTTAATCATTCGGACAGGCAGACAGAGACTGAATGGACTCAGCTCATCGTCCTTACAGGATTGGCCACGCCTTATTCTGTCGGTTACATTAAGTATTAAATGCAGATGTAGACAGACGCTTCTTACTTTGACTTCCTCTGCATGGTGTTCACAGCTAGCTTATCCAATGGGACGCCCATTTTAAATAGCTGCTGCCTTAGTGCTACTGGCGCCAATTCAAATTTACATTTTTCCATGTGGCGCCGGCTCGGATTGATGTAGAACGAGTTATAGTACTTGCGCAAAAGCTTTTGGCACACAGCCTTATTTTGTAAGATTTCTGCTCTCTTCGCCTTATCCTTGGTCTCCTTGCGTACAATCATGTTGAGAACTTCGTCCTTATCGATGTAACGCTTAAACGTGGCTAACGAAACGGGAAACAGGAAGCGACCACATCTGTACATAGCAAATATGGTAAATATGACATATTTGTTGAGCCATTCGTTCACTCACTTGTTTACTGTGACCTCGTAGCCATCTTCGGTTGGAGCTCGAGCATTATCACTCGATTCTTCAGTCGTCTCTGGCGAACTAGCCGAGCTGATTTGCAGTAACTTCTGCTTGACGCGCAGTGGACAAGATCTCAGCTTGTATTCGTATTTCGTTCGTACTGTGGGCTCACTGTAGAATGCATTGTAATACCAGAGCGCGCACTCATCCAGTGATTTGCTCGCGAAGCCGGGTTCGTTGCACTGTATCTGAAATGCTATGTCCGGCAAGTTTTCCACTACTTTGCTAAATACATTGAATGGAACTGGAGGAACACTGCAAGGCAAATATATTTACGGTTGAAATTATATTAATTTTCAATATGATTTACCTATTTGTGTTTTTTTTCTTTGTTAACCAGTTGCGCATCTGCTCGGTCGCCTTAGGATCACATTTCATGTTCTTCTTCTTACGTATACTAGTCATTATTTGTAAGTTATTGGCATGAACGCATTTAATATGTTAAATTGCTATACACAAATAAATATTCGCGGTATTTCCGCAAAGGCAAGCCTCAGTGTATCCGCGGTGTGACCAAGTGTGTAGAAAATAAATAATAATAAGTGACAAATTGAACAATGTGTACGTGCCTGCTTGTTTTCTAGTTCTATGACAAAATTCATAGATGGCGCTTTTCATACTGCGAGTAGCAATATTTAAAGAAAATTATCCAAAACTGGTGTTTTTTATGAAAACAATCAATGAATGCAAATATGAGAATATCATTTTATTTACTCAATGCAACGTAGCATAATATCAATAATGCTCTTTGCTTTAATATAGAATCTAATGTTTCCTAGGTATTTGCCTTAAAACTAATTCAATTATAATCAAAAAAATAATCGTACTATAATTATCAATCGGCCTGAGATATATTTTGCGCCGCACTGATCAGTGTGTCGTGGATATCCTTTGCCGACTGAACATGGACACGAACTGTGTTCAAGTAAGTGGGATATGGAATGGGCCCAGCGGGATTGTCCTGCATAAAGTTGTCCATTCGCATGGCAGTCACAGCTCCGGGGAGATAATGCTGGGACGACGTCAACTGCTGCATGCACTGGATCGCCGTTTTGAGATGCAATTCCATTTGGTCACAGCACGCATAGAAATCTTCCAAGTGCTTGTCAAATCGGGGCACATGCCCATGGCCGCCTGTATCCCGTTTAAGGTTGTCAGCCAAATTGTTTTGCTGCAGCGTAAAGGCACTGGAACGAATAGTTAGGAACATAGACTCTCGTAGAGGTCCTAACAGGCTCTTTACTCTCGATATGTTGTCCAGCTTTTCTGCTTGTTGTTGTTGTTGTTGTTGCTGCTGTTGTTGTTGCTGCTGCTGCTGCTGTTGCTGATGCTGCTGCTGCATTGGCACTGGGCCGGGTGGCCCGGTGGGCATCATAGGCTGAGGCGACGATTGCATCATGGGCGAGACTTGCATCATAGAGGGCCCAGACATTTGCATCATATTCATATTTGGATTCATTTTGCGTATGAAATTAAACTCATCTAAACTCACTATTTTCACAATAGACTTAGCAGAATACGACTCTGTCTGTTCTTAGTTATCGATTATACACCCTGTGACGAAATTTCTAACAAACAAATCGTTTGGTATTTTTCGATATTGGTCTTACTTCTAAATCACTTTAGCAGCTGTTTTCTGTTGTCGATAACAAATATATCTGCTATCGATGACAGCGTTAAAATAATTTATCAAGATAGTACCCTCTTTATTCTAATTTAACAAATTATTCTACAAAAATTGAAGCGCAAAGCGCATTGTTAAAGTATAAATAATATTGTGAACATATAATATGACTAGGTAAGTGAACTATGTTCTGTGTCATAAAAAGCACAGCCAAAGGCGCCGAAACCCTAACCTAAAAAAATGTACGAGAAACAAATGTATCATCGTGTGGTCGAACTTTTATTTCAGGTCCAGCATCGAATTGGGCGATGTTACGCCACATAACATAAAGCAACTGAAGAAGCTCAATACGGTTGTCTTTCCCGTCTCCTACAATGATAAATTCTACGTCGACGTACTGGAAGCCGGCGAATTGGCCAAGCTCGCCTACTACAACGACATTGTTGTGGGCGCCGTCTGCTGTCGCATCGATACCACGGACAATAAACGACGTCTCTACATCATGACACTTGGTTGCCTATCGCCGTACCGTCGTCTGGGCATTGGCACTATTATGTTCGAGCATATACTAAACTATGCCGAAAAGGATGGCAACTTCGATAGCATCTTTCTGTGAGTGGTTACAAAATGTGTGCTGCTCTCCTTTATTGTATCTCCTTACACCTTCCTTGGCAGGCACGTGCAAATCAACAACGATGGCGCCATTGAGTTCTATAAGAAGTTTGGCTTTGAGATCGTCGACACCAAAGAGCAATACTACAAACGCATTGAGCCAGCGGATGCGCATGTCTTGCAGAAGGCGCTGCGACGCAAGAAACCCGATTCACATAATCATGCATTTAGCAATGGAGCTGTGGGTGATAAGAAGGAACGTCGAACCTGAAGATGGGGTACTTGTGACATGTAGCCCCATCACCATCCACATTCAAGGACAACCAGAAAAACTTATTTAGTTTAAAAAATTTCATATTTGAATAAAATCCTAGAGTTAAACAAAATCTGCTCAGTAAACAACAAAAACAACAACAACAACAGAAACAACAACAACCAGAACAACTAGAAGTAAAATGCGCTTTAGATAGAGGACATATGTAATGTACGTAAGCGTAAAGGCGCTAAATAAACCCCAACTGGCAAAATATGTTTTCAATTAAGCAAACGCGATCTTATCAAATAGCAATTAACTGGGCCTAATCGTTTAGGGCCGTGTGGCAATAGCCAGGTGGCTTCAGTTACTTGACGGCATGCAGCAACCGAGCACACAGCGAGGCGATGGCTTCGTCTATTGCTACGATAGCCTGTACAGGCTGCTCTTCTATTCGGGCATCCTCACATTTCGGCTGCACAGTCAGAGCGAGGGTGGACCCAAATCAACACGGCTCCGAGTTCTCTATGCACTAGCTGCGCGCGTTAGCCTGCTGGGTGGATTTGTGGGCGGCGTTTACGTGAAGCTGAGTGATCCACAAATGTCGCAGGCCATGTTCAGTCGCCTCTCGCCGCTGGTTAAGATCATCTTCACCTGGGAATGCATCTCGTGCATTTTGACCTACCTGGAGCACTGCATATCCCTGGATGTGAATCGCACTAGGCACATTGGCTTGCTGGCTAGCATGCAACTGCTGGACACACAAATCTCAGCCGAGTTCACGCATGTTCAATGGCGCTATCATCGCACGCGCTCCAAGTTCTGGTACGGTTCGATGACGGTGCTCTGCATGTATGTGGCGACATCGCTGGCGCTGATGTTCGATACGACGCACTGCAGCTGCGGCTACGTGTCGACCATACTCATTGCTAGCAGTTATTCGATGCTGACCTCCATGCTGGGCACGGTGGGCTTCATGCACATTGCCCTAATGGACTACTTGCGCATACGCTACCGTCTCATCATGAAGCTGGTGGAGCAGCAGTACCAGAAGGCAACCGAGGCCAATTCGCATGATGAGCTGCTGCAGCACATGGATCACCTGTTTAAATTTACCAAGCGCTGCTCCCAGTTGTTGGACGTGATGAACGGTGTGTGCGGCTACGTTAGCGGCGCTGGCGTCTTCTACGACTTTGCGCACATGACGTGCTTTGTGTACATGCTCTGCCAGAAGGTTCTCCACTTGGAGGCCTGGGACACACAGTATACATTTATATCGTTGCATCTGATGGCGCACATCTATAAATTACTTATGATTAGCACCTACGGCTACCTGCTGCAGCGTGAGGTAAAACTGATTCTCTCTTAACTGGGCTAAATCAAATGCCAAATATTCTGATCCTCTCCAGAAACGCAACTGTCTCCAACTGCTCAGCAACTTTGCCAATAACTTCGGCAACCCCGCAACGCTTAAAAAGGCAGTCGAATCCTTTCAGCTCTGGCGCATGCACAATAACCATTCGGCTCGAATTGGCTCCAGTTTTCCCTGCAACATATCGCTGATCTATTTGGTAAGCCTCTAGCTACATTGTGTATACACATAATCAGTTAAGAAAGTGAATACATAGCAACATATCCCCAAGCTACTTGATATGAGCCTAGCCTCATGTGTATAAACATGTAACCAACAGATTCATTTTATGTACTCATTAAAATCTTCAATTTACTTTAATGGATTTTTAATTTATGTAAACATTAATTCCAATTGCTTTTATATTTGTGTAGTTAAGTTAGATACTTTCAACAAATAATTCATTTAAATTGTATTTGCTATATACGCAATATATTATATTTCAGATATTAAACGCATTGGCTAATTATGTAATTGTTCTCGTACAATTGCTCTTTCAACTACAGCTTAAGGACAAACAAGGTAAAGCAATTCAAATACCCAAGGATGTGGAGCTATTGAAGCCTATTGGCCAAAACACCCATCTTAATAGTAGAATATAATTTAAAAGAAAACTATGAGCCACTTTTCTTTAATTAGTAGTTACTATTTTAGGAAAATGAAAATATTTGTTTGAAATATTGCCGTTAGGGCTTTTAATTGTTGTTGTAAATGCAGTGTGACAATGCAGTTGCATACAGGATAAAGGCACAAAATTTTAGTTAAGATCACCTATTTTTGCCTACATTTAGTATATGCACACAAAAATACTGAAATCGAATACGCTATAGCTTCATTGTTGTTGTTTTCATCTTTGCATCATTTAAAGTGTCAATTTATTATTAAAAGTCATCACTCTTCAGCTGTTCAATTAATTATAAGAGAATGATCATCCAACTAACTATATATTTATAAATATACTGAAAAATCCAATTTATTCAATAGTCTTTTGGAAAATTCAAATCTTGGCGGGAAATATGGATAGAAAATACCTTGCGAGGGTTCAGGGATTAAAAACAACATCTAAAATTATTTTTTTATTAAAAGAAACATTTACATACATCGAACAGAGATTATACCAAAACTAAAAAATTATACAATATAAAAATTGTAATCTTTCATCGCGAAATAAGCTTTGTCCTATTTAGCTTTGTCTATGTAAAGTGGCTGAGGCAACGTTTAAAGCTTAGAGTTGGCTGATGCGTATATGAATAAAGTATATTGTAGGCACGCACTAATTCGGCATGATACTGGGATAGCTGGTTAGCCTTAAAGTTGCTGAGGAGATTCATGTCAGGGTCCCAGACATAGCGTAAATGGCCATCGTAGAAGGCATCACATAGGTCGGACAACAGCTGCGCAGACAGGACGAAAAATCACTCAATCAATCAATTAACTAAATGTTTTGTACATACCATCAAAAAGAGCTCACTAACTGACATATGAAATATAGTCTGGTGGCCCACACGCCTGGCCAACCAAATGGCCAGGCTAACAAAGTGAGTGCAGCGCAGCTTTAGTAATTTCTTGGAATTTCGTAAAGCCTGCAGCAGGCGCAAAACATCTCGCAACGTTTGCCCACAACAATTCAAGTGCCCTTTCTCTGAATTGAAATAGCTAATCATAAATGTATAATGTTGCATATTGCCAGGAATGCTCGAAAACATCGGTATTCCGTGCCAACAGAAAGCTTTTGAGTCGACAAACTTTACGGCCGGCACAAAGTCAATGGAAGAGGTGCGACAGGGTGACACCGCTTCGATCGTGTAGGTTTCTCCACGCCACACGTAGCTCAGTTCGTAGTCCTCGTAGTCGCCTTGGACCACATTACCATAGTTGTTCAAGGCATTCGTAAAAATTTTATTTATCCATCTCCTTAGCTTCGACTGACACAGAAGCCGGGCCTTATTGTTGGCCAGGCAACGGTCTATCATAGTATCGAAGCAGGCCTGCGAAAAGTCTAGAAACGTAAAGCCCGGCAGATTAATGTCCAGCACCCGTTTGATTCTATTGTACGCCGGAAAGCGTAGCTCCATCAAAACATCCATTTCATCGTCATCGTAGATACGTATTTTATGGCCAAAACTACCTGAGAAGTGGGCGACTCTCGTATTAACTGGTTGCTATTGAAATATTTTACTGGCGCTTACCAAATAATATATCATTTTGGCATATTTGACCAAAGTATGAGTCCTGCAGGCGCAGTATGTCCAACACATAATCCTTAACGGCATAAAAATCGTTCAAATTGCTGGGGTCGTTGGGATTACGTATCTCATCGGCAATACTTTGCAGATAATATTCAAAGTTCGACATTTCGACTTAACTCTGATAAATGACAAATTGAAAAAAGGGTTTAGAACTTAGGACAAAATCAAGAAATAGATGTTTTTGATATACGTAGATACGTAACTATATACATATATCGAAATCGGCTGTCTAAGCCAATTTTCATAACAATTTTTATTCAGTTGCAAATTAATAAGTTTCGTATTGAGGGTTTCATTTTTTTTTTACTTCATTTATATCTAGCTGATCTGAATTTTCGCATTAACAAAACCAAAAATATATATTTCCTTGCTTTTTCTCTCCGTGCCAACTTCTTTTCTTGTATATTTTTCTCTCTTTCCCTCTTACAATATTACATCATTCGCTCTTTGCTTGACCTCCCTTACCGGCTCCCTTCCAAAATATCTCTCTGCCTTTCCTATCCCCCTGTCTTCCTCTGTCTCTCACTTATATATATTTCTCTCTTCCTCTACCCCTCTCTCTCTCTCTCTCTAACACTCTCTCTATCTATTGCACTATCAGTCACTTTCTTTCTCTAACTCTATCTTTCAGCATCTATTTCTCTATCTATCTTTTTCCCTCTCTTGCAAACTTATGTCTCTTCTTTTCCTTCTCGTTCCCATCCTATCTCTGTCTCTCTCTCTCGCTCTCTTTCTGTATTACGTCTATCTTTCTCTTCCTTCATCTCTCTATCTTTCTCTGTCTTCCTCTATCTCTACCACGTATTCAGTATTCAGCTTACAGTAACAATCAGACTGCTCATATGCAGTAGTTATATATAACAATATAATATTACTATATATATAGTGTACATAAGCATTTGGGCATGTATGTGCTTGTATTTTCTTATGAATGAAAATACAGGTATACATATCCGCAGAACACAACGTTACTTTGGCGACTTTGCTTTATATCGGATATCCACTGTACATGCATTTCAAAAATATATCAAATACAAAATGTAAATTCTTACTCCAACAAGTGGAACTATTATAACTGTAGATGTATATATGTATATACATGTATGCATGTATGCCTGTATGTGTGTGTATGTGTGTATGTTAGGATATTACATTATCTCCCATACTAGAAAGTAATTGTTAAAGGACTTAAAAGTAAGCTTTCAATCGTGTTCTTTTTTGAGCGAACCTCTATCTATGTATCTATATTCATGAGTGTGCATTATAGTTAGATGCATTTACACATGTGTATGTGCATGCAAATTCCTTTGTTTTTATGTACAGTTTATGTATTACAAGTTCGAGCGCAGTGATAACTGCATCAAAAATCCGAACACTGTTGACCAGCAGCTACGGGACATGTTGGGTCCGCTTGGCCTCACACACAGGCACACATGCAATCGCATACATGCACACACACACACACACACATACATGTGTGTATATAGCGTGTACATATGTACTACAAATACATATGTACGCATCGTATATAGGTATACACGCAAAGCGCTTGGCTATGCCGCAGTCCCGTCCCGGACATCGTTTATCGATTTGCGAAAAGCACCAACAACACCAACAGCAGCAGCAGCCACAACAACAACAACAACAACAGTAAAAGCTCAAAATAAGCGGCGGCGGTGGCAGTGGCAGCGGCAGCAGCGGTGACTGCGCCAGCAACTTCGTCGCTCTTTGTAGGCCGC
Organism: Drosophila hydei; assembly: GCF_003285905.1. Classification (NCBI taxonomy): domain Eukaryota; kingdom Metazoa; phylum Arthropoda; class Insecta; order Diptera; family Drosophilidae; genus Drosophila; species Drosophila hydei. Next base: position 5,833,040 of record NW_022045656.1, read on the forward strand.
GCCGCTTTAACATGATAGCGAAACCCCAAACACAGCAGCAGCAGCGGCAGAGAATCAGCAGAAACAACAACAACAACGAAAGCGACAAAAGCAAAAACAACAGCGCACACACACAGACACAAATACACGCGCTCACACAATACATATAGTCATGCACACAAATACATACACATACAAACTTCTACACGCCCATGCACACAGCCATGCCCCCGGCTTCACGCCGCCACACGCAAACGCCCCACGCCCCACACCCCACGCCTCTCGCACAGCTGCCCCCTGCTTTTGCCCGTCCGACCGCTCAGCCATTCGGCGCTAGTACTTGGTGATGAGGGAAAAGGGAGAGTAAAAGAGGAAGAGAGAGAGAGAGAGAGAGAGAAAAAGAGTGAGAGGGGAAGATGAACGGGAGGCCAGCGAGAGGGCGACGCGCTTTGCCGTCCCTGGGCTGACTGCCGGGCTTTTGATGGCAACGATGATGACGATGGGAACTGGTGACTAGGCATGGGGAGGCCACAAGGACGCGGCTGGCGGCTCACTCAGTTGGGTGGGGGCGCTAAAATCAGGAGGCGGGGAACTGGCGGTGTGTGCGGCAGTCATTCGCAATAGGAGCTGGTAAAAGGAAGGTGCTTTCTGGCTGCCGCTGCTGTTGCCGTCGCTGTAGCCGCCGCCGTCGTCGTCGTCGTCGTCATCGTCATCGTCACCGTCGTTGGCTGAAGTACGGGACATAGAGAAAAGCGAAAAAATATAATAAAAGCAACAAAAACGCGCACAAGCTGAAGAGATACAAGCATACACACACACACATATACTGCTGCATGTATATGTGTATGTCTGTGCTTGTATACATATGTATATGCAGGCGGGTCGACGTCTACGTGTTAGTTTGGGCCACGCTAGTCCGCCACACAAACACAATCGCACACACATACATATACGCACATGCTGTAGCAGGAGCTGTGCGGGCGGGACGCAGTGCTTGGGAAGGGAACTGGTCGTAGGTTCGCTACAGTCGTCGCAAGCCAGCAGCAGCAGCAGCGACAGCAGCTGAGTGGGCCAAGTGTGTGGCGCTGGCCGAGACGACGACAACGACAACGACGACGACGACGACGGCAACAAAACAACTTGAAAAAGGAAAAGAGCCGCAGCAAGAGATGCTGGGGATGTTGTGGACCGAGGGGGCGGTGGCTCTGGCACAAAATTCTACAACGTTGCTGCCTTGAATCGATGGAAACAATTTGGGATGCTGCTCGGCAGTGGCAGTGGCAGCGGCAAATGGCAACGGCAACGGCAACGGCAAAGGCAACGGCAACGTCAGCGACGGGCGGCCGTTCGTTTTGTTCGTTCGCTCGGGCCGCAGTCAAAGCAGCTTATGAAGAGACGAGAAAGGGAGATGGCAAAATTAAATGCGAGTCAACGCAGCGACGGCGGACCCAGCAGCGACAGCAAAAACAACAACAGCAACATTCAAAACAAAGCTGAAGAAAAGCAGAAGAGGCAAACGGCAGCAAAAGTTATTTAACAACAACAAGAGTTGCCGTGTTGCAAAAATACACATAGAGGAAGAGGGAATGATGGAGAGTACGAATCGAAAATAGAGAGCAAGAGAACGCTAGAGAGCGGAGAGAGGGCGGTGGCCGTAGCAACTGATAAGAGCGGCGACAGCGCTTGAACTTTACAACAAAAGCATTTAGACATCGGAAGCAGTGCAATGCATCATGAACGACGATCACTTCGAGCAGCGGGTGTCAAAATCGAATGCTGAGCTAAATATATATGCAATTACATATATATACGTGCATACATAAGTATGCTAAGTAATGACCTTGAACTTCAGTTTCTGCAATCTCAATGCCAACTGCCTGTGTGCCGTTGAATGAAGGTGCAACAGTTTTACAAAATTCACGTGTATGCAATGCCTGTGTAAATAAACTGTATTAAGCCTGTCGCCGAAAGCTCACAAATGTGAACACACACATACAAATACACAAACGCAGCTTAACTTGAGTTTTACAAGAAAGTGATCTGAGCTTTGGTGGAGCTTTTAGAGTTCACTAATAAGTGCATAATCGATTGAGAACATCCGTTAGAAAAGCTTTTCATATGCAAATTCTAAGAGGGAGAAATAGTACGCAATAGTGTACAGTCACTGAAGTGTCGATAAGTATCTTCCGATTTTCACTTTCTTTTCAGGTAAACTTATTGCATAATTTTTTAAAGAACCAGAGCGGTATTTAGGATATGTCTTCAATTCAACTGATGACTAGTTTATGTCTTAGATCTTCTTAGTAATGTTCAGGGACATAATATTGTTCATATCCCCTAAACAGGACCCCTCTGTAATACCGTACAGTCGTTGTTCCGCGGGGAGTGCAAGAGCGGGGTGGATTTTCAGTACAAAACTCGTCAGATCTGGCATGTTAGTTGTACGTTCGTACACACATATACGTGTTATGCACACACACATGCACACATATATATATATGTATATATATATTATATATATACAGAAAGGCATCATCAAACAACAAAAACAAACTGAAACGGCAGCAGCAGCAACAACAATAACAAACTCATGCTTTTGCCTTGTGGGTCGCGGCGACAGCAACGGACGAACGTAGTCATGAAATTGAGTTTGCTTTGTTGTTGTTGCTGCTGCTGCTGGTGCTGCTGCCGTTCGGTTCCGTACAGCAGCGGGCGTCGAATGTGGGCGGCTGACAGAAACGTTGGAGCGGCGCTGTGGCGGCGGCAATGGCGTCGCAACCGTTGCGCGCTTATTGCGAGCGCCAAACTGCGCTGTCGCTGTGTCCCGGCTCAGTGTGTGCGTAAATGTATGTCTATGTTTCTGTGTTTTTATTTGTGTCTGTGTGTATTTGTATGTATGTATGTGCATGTCATGGGGCTGGCTGCCTGCCGCCGTTGCTGCTGCCGTTGAACGCCAACGACGACTCCAACGAAAATAACAACAATAACAACAACGACGACGGCGACTACGATGATGATGATGATGATGTTGTGCTGCTTCTTGTTCTTCTTTACACGTCCTCCAACGACGGTTCGCCTCACTGTCGCTTCGTTCGTACGCTGGCGCGTTGCTCTTACTGTTGTTGTTGTTGCCCTGCTTGCCTGCCTGGCTGCTGTCGCGTCGCTGGCGCCGCTGCTTGCTGCGGTCTCTGCTGTTGCTGCTGCTGCTGCTGCTGCCGCCGCTGCCGATGCCTCTGTTAGGTTGTGTGCATGCAGCTCATGTGCGCTCTCCTCATTCAAGTGTCCAACTTTTGTCGAGGCGGTCATACAAAACGGCAGTCGCTCGCTCGTTCGCTCGCTGGTCTCTCGCTGTTTGCTGTTCGCAGTTCGCTCGTTGCCTGTACGCTTCGCCTTGCCTGTTCTTTGCCGTTCGTTCGGAGGGGGAAGGCGCTGTGGTCGTGGTCTTGCCGTCAACGGTCAATAGCGCGCCCACACGCCTATAAAAAGATTTCTGTTCGTGTCGCTTATGCATGTGCGTGCGTGCGTGCGAACGTGTGTGTATTAGTGAAAACTGCCAAAGCGCCGCTGCAAAAAGTTTTTGAAAAACCGTTAACGATAAGCCATGAAGGAAATGAAAGTGGCTCGAGCGATTAGTGAATCCTCCACAACCTCCGATAATACATCCGATTTCATTGATATTGTCAAGAAGTACGATGTCGTCTACAATAATCACAATCCTGATTATAAGAACGTTGAGGTGAAGATGAAAGTCTGGACGCAAATAGCGGACGAGATTGGATTATCTGTGGGTAAGGAGCCAACATCGCCGTAGCGGCATAACAAAAAACAACAACAAAACACAAGCCAAATACACACATACACACCAAGAAATTTACGGGAAAAAAGGGAAGTTGTGCGGCGGTAGCTGAGAACCGCTGCGGCCGCCTGTTCGCTTAAATTCAATTACTACGTGCACGGAAAACATTCACAATCGCATACATGCATATACGTATATATATATACACATACTTGTATATACTGCGAAACTCACACACTCAACCAGCGGCCCGCGTCGCACAGCAAAGCGGACAAATGTTCTGCCGTCGTCGCTGCGACGACGAACCGCCGGCCGTTTTATTTTGTGTATGTGTTCTTGTCTATACATATACGTATATATATGTATTCTGTATTCTGTATGTGTGCATGTGTCAGAGTGTGAGCGCGCCTACAGATGATTGTATGCGGGGGCGAGTGCGGTGCGGATGGCATGGCGCTGTGCAGAACGCGGCCGCGGTCGGCGAATTGCAGTGAGAGACAAAAACAAAAACAAGAAAAGCAGCCCTTGCACACCAACATCCACATACCCTACCACGTATTTCTCGGACCACTTTTTCGTATTCCTATCTATATATTATGAAAAAATTAATAGTGCGAAGATCAATATCATTTTAAATAAACATATATACATATATTAATTGAAAACAAGCAACTTGATATTATACAATTAAATTTAATACCATTGTTACAAATAAGATTGCAAAATGAACATCGCTTGAATAAGAGTATAATGAAAACACGAACGCGCAGAAAAGGCAAACAAAAACATAAGAGCGAAACTGATACAAGCTGCGCGCTCTGTGGTGCTGTTATTGTTATTGTTGTCAGTGCGATGCTGAGAGAGAATTTAACGTCACCCAGTTTGACGTATGCACAAACCTAGTGGTATTAAGAACAGGATAATATGAGCACTGTCAAAATTGACTACAAAAAAGTATAACTATTTTACTAATTTTTGTTGAACACAGAGCACGGAATATTAATATAATATAGCTACTGAATACGATTAGGATTCAGCGTAATGTTTTCAGTTTTCTGTAACAGTACAAACTGTGACACCCTGTTGCTTCTGCGCATCGATTTCCCCCTCTCTCTATCTCTTTCAATCTCTCTTTCATACTCTCACGCACATTTCGCCTTTTCTCACTTCGGTTCCTCGAATGTCAGCATAAAAACAAATGCAGACGCAAAATGTGTTGCCACTTTGTTTTTGTTGCAGGCAGGCCAATTGGTCGCTGTTGCATTTCACTTTCATTGGAATATTTACCAAAAATTCTAATTGTGAGTGGAATTCTTATTAATGGAAATGTAAGTCTTAAGTTATTTGTGATATTTCCAAGTGCACCCGAAAATTTAAAATGCAAATATTTATATTAAAGTACATGCATACATACATAAATTCATAAAATCTTAAATACATTTACATTTGTATATATATACGTATTCAAAACAATAGTGAAAAGGAAATTGGCAGAAAATATTGCAATAGCCCTCAAATTTAGCAACAAATATTTATATAATATATATGTGCATACACTTGTATTTATGTATGTGTGTCAATTTTTTTTCACTCACCTGGAATCACACTTACTCCACACTTTTAATTGACACTTGTTTACCCTTCAAAATGACGCATAAGCGAACGTCCACTCCGTTCAACAGACCACGATCGACTAAATCAAAACTATAAAAAAGCCTTTTTCTCTTGAAGGACAGCTAAGGCGTATGAAAGTAACAGAGTTGGGAATATATTTAGTTAAAAAATCTGATGTTGTCAAAACTGTAAATGCTTAGAGCTGAACTGTGCAGAGCTGAGCTGAGCAGAGCAGAGCTGAGCAGAGCTAAGCAATTCACATTGTGATTTGTATTTCGCTCTAAAATAAGACGTAGACCACTTAAAAAAAAAACTTTGAACAGTGCAGATAATAACCAAGAAATAAAAGCTTAACTATTTAACAATGAATTTATTACAAGGAACATGCGAAGTATCAGTTGTATGTAATAACTTGAGCCTCAGTCATGTTTTAAACGTCATGGTCACAGTGATCGCAATAAACGCTCATCTCTGAAAACACAATTGTTGCCTAGAAAAGCGATACAAGCTTTGAAGTGCTTTTGAATGTATGTATAAATGTATATTTGAAGTGTGTGTGCTTAAATTCTTAAGAAAGGATGTCATCAAATGTTATATAATTCAATATTTACAAACGCTTGTTTCAATATACACTATGCGTCATCCTTATAGTGCCACCTCTGACACTCGTTTGCTTCTGCTAATTTGTTTTTTCCTTTGAATGAAACTTAACGCCATTTCCTGTTCCTGTTCCTATAAGAAATTTGTTTTTTTTTAGCATTGTGGGATTTATATGATGATAAATGACATTCAACCTTAAATTGGTGCTATCCTGATGACGCGCAGTGTATGGGTGCTGTCAATAGATAGCCTTTTAAGAGTAATTTCACTCTAAAAGTATGCAATTAAAAACTGTTGAGATGTATGAAATACGTTCATGAAATAAGTATACTTAGATCTATAATAATAATTAACTTTCCATTGCATTTTTAAACTAACGGAACATTTTTGTCTGTTTTTTACAGAAGCTTCGAAGCGAAAATGGAAAAACCTTCGCGACAGTTATACAAAATATTTGCGTTCCTTTCGAGTTGGCACAAAAACTTCAAAGAAATATCAGTATTGGGCGCACGCGGATCACATGGAGTTCCTGAAGCCGTTTCAAGGACCTGGCAGGTGAGTTGCCCTAGCTAGATTTCGCATAGATCACACTTTAACACTTGCATCCTCCACAGAAACTCGGCGAATGGCAATGGCAAGTCGAACGATGAGGACGACAATGAATGTGACTTCGGCTATCAGGTGCTTGCCAAGGCGGCCAGCAATGGAGGTGAGGATGACTTGAAGATTACCATAGCCACAGCGACAGCATCAACTTCGGCGCTCAGCACGCAGACGGTGAACAGTTATACAACGCCGATACTGACGCCGAGCGTGGCCGCCACGCCGCCCAGCCTCGTCTCGCCCGGAGCGCTTAGCAACTCCGGCGCGGCGCCGCAGAACCACAATAGCAACAGCAATGGCAGCAGCAATTGTGCGGCGGTGGCGCCTCTGACGCTCAGCTCGATGACGCCGCCAGCTGCCAACTGCAGCAACAGCAGCTCCAACAGCGGTATTCTGTCTCTGCCCGCCCTGCCACTCAGTGCCGCGGGCAAGGGCTCAGTCAGTGCGAATGCTGCGGCTCTGGCCACGCTGGCCAGTTTGCCCATGGGCATTGGTGGATTGCCCGCTGCAGCGGCTGCCGCACAAATGTTTACGCTAAAAGCTGCAGCAGCTGCCGCAGGTTTGCCGCTAACGTCGACGCCCAACTGCAGCACAGCCAACAATGTGGGTTGCCTGATTATCGAGCCGCATCTGTTTGCTGCCGCTGACAACTTCAAGAAGGAGCTGAGCGCAGCGGCAGCGGCTGGAGCGCCGCTTGGCCTGTTCCAGAATCTGGCCAATCGACACAATCTTAATGGCAATGCGCCATCAGCTTTGGGGCTGGGCAACCCGACGCCACCGCCACCGCCGCCGGCGCCACCCAGTTCAAAGGTGAGGCGCGTGCAGCCGTCGCCGCAGACAACAGCCATCAACCTCAGCTGTACGAGCTCGAATGCAGCCGCATCCAACTGTTCCCAGCCCTCGCCCGCCAAGACACGTAAGATGAGCGATCCGCGTTTTCCCACCGACTGGGATGTGTCCGCTGTGCTGCAGGCTAACCGTGAACTGGACGCCAATACGCTGTTCTTCTTGAGTCTAGCGCGACAGGTGCGCGCCATGCCCATGAAGTTCCAATCGCTGGCCAAGATGCGCTGCATGCGTATCGTCAGCGACATCGAGTTGGAGCTGGAGAACTTTGACTGCAACGGCGTGCCGCCGCCCGAGGAGTCGGGCAGCACGGCAAATCTGAAGTACTGCACCGATACACCGCCGCCACAGCAACCGGATGGCTCCACGCTGATTGCGGCTGCCGGTGGCATGGTGCCCGAGGGCTCCACTGAGCATTTCGTATATGTGATGTCGCCGTCGCGAGTGGAGAGCATGATAGACATTTCATCCGATGAGGAGAGCAATATGAATGGTGGCTTGCCAGCCACAGGTGCGGGTGGCGGCCTCTCCGCTGCTGCGGCCACTGGAGCGGTCCACTGAGACGTCCTCTATCTATCTTAAAGCAACTTACAAATTGTATTGTTAAACTTAAGTAAACTTAACTTAGATGCATTAAAGTGCAGTTTGTCGTCTTAATTGTTGTTGGACTTGGAACAATTTATTTACACGATTCTGGAACTATGAAACTTAACGATATGAAAATGGAAAAAATCTCTCTGGAATCCTACACATGAATCGCGATTAATGCCGTTAATTTGTTGCTACTTGGTACGGTGAATGAATTTCATTCAAGAAGTTGACGCACATGCTCGGCCTTACGACTGCACCTTGCTCTTGGTGGTGAAGGCGAAGTAGGCAACGCCGCCAACCAGCACAGCGGCGAGCAGCTCAGCCTTGATCCAGGGTCCCTTGTAGGCGCTCTTTGTGGGCACAGTGATGTCCAGCAAGGATTTGACTGAGGAGATCTTATCGCCATCGCGCTGTGCCTTGCGCACATTGGCATAGCCGTCCTCGTCGAAGAGACGCACCTGCACATTGCCGCTGCTGCCCTGCTTGATGTCCTCCACCCAGCTCACCTGCCAATGCATTGGATGAGATTCTAGTTGCACTGAACGAGGCCGCTAACTCACCTGATATTTGCTGTCGCCCACCTTGGCAACGGGCACAACCTTGCCACAGGGGAACTCTGCGAACAGGCTGGGCTGTGCCGAGTTGCTGCACTGCAGTGTGAACTCTGCAACATGCGCCAATTGAGTCAAAATTGTTGCATCCTGTGTGCTGAATGCGCTCAACGTGGCCTTGCAGCTGGCCTGGGCGCCCGTGGCGCAGGCGACGGCAATCAAGCAGAGAACGAGCATTTGACGTTGCATTATTGTTGTGATTTTGGTGTGTAATTTAATATAGGAAAAGTTCGATGTACAACTCAAACCCAATGCGGCGGCTGCTACTTTCTATCTCTGTCAACGCCACGACAGCAAACGTCACTTGACAGCCGACGGCTACGAGACGTCAGCAGCAAACGTCATTTTACAACATTGTATGTGCGTTTCAGGGCTGCCAAATGCTGTGGCGCTGACAGCATAAAGCTGCATGCTATGAGAGATATATATAGCAAGTAGCTTACAATTGTGCACACTTTGGACATTATTTGGCGCTAGATTTGAATTTTGAATTGAATTTTGCAATTATAAATTTAATAGAAAATATTTCATTTAAAATAAAATAAAACATTTAAATAAAATTACTACATAAATAATTAGAAAGTTTCGTTTTTACATTTTTATTTAAAATATTTTGTTTCTTTTTCATATTTCTGGTGTATATATATGGAGTATGTAAAGATAATGTTTTGATTTGATTGCGTGATACTGATGCTTGCAACTGCTCTAATCTTTTGAGGAATTCGCCCCTATTATGCCAGTTATCCAGGGCAAGTAGCTGGCCACATCGGTGTAGTCAGCTGGATAGCCGTTGCCACAGTCGCGGGCGCCGTAGCTCACAATGCCGAACTGGACGAAGCGTTGTCGAGTCGCATAGACCGCCGGATAGGACAAGGGGCCGCCGGAGTCGCCGCGACACGAGTCGCTCGCCGTGGCGCCAGCGCAGAGCTGACTCTGCTTGACAATACGGTCGAAGGTATGGGCGCACGTCTGTCTCGCTTGCAGCTCAATGGCTGCCTCGCGCGGCACATCGACTGCGGTGCCATTCTCCGTTATGCCCCAGCCAGTGACCACAAAGGACTGACTCGCCTCGACACCGATGGGCAGGCAGATCGGCTTGATGTGCTCTGAAAGCAAAGTGCATAACGGTCACAGCTTCTTCTACCTGAGATTGGCAGTGCTCACTCTTAAACTCCACCTGTCGCTCCAGCTTGATCAGCGCTATATCATTGTGCTTGGCAGCTGAGCTGTACTCCTCGTGCTTGTATACCGCTGCCACGCCCACATCCTCAACGGGCGGCACGCACATAGTTCTTTTGCCAGTCACCTTGCAGTCGGTGTCGGTGCTTAGATTGTGCTCACCCAAGCGCACGTATACCCTGTAAATGGCCAGCACATGGATGCCCTGTAAAATGTTATGCGCAATTTGTGAACTCACAGCTCAAAGGGCGCCACGCAATGGGCAGCTGTCAGCACGAAGCCTGCAAGTGACGGACATGTGATATGAGTGTCTATTGTAGCTCAGCCTGTCTTACGATCTGTTATGAGCGTCCCGGCACAGTGAAAGCCTTCCTCACCGGCGTAGCGCAGACGCAGCAATGCCATCCAGGGCCTCGAGGCCAGCCTGACTTCGCGTCCATTTGTCACCTTCACAGAGGCAAAGACTCCGCATCTCTGCTGCTGCAGCAGGCGCAGTCCGTGCGCCTCATTGCAGCACACGAATAGCTGGAGAATATATAATGCTTATATAGATCACTGAGCTGATCTGTCCTGCTTACACTTTGCCAACTGAGAATCGCATAGAAGAGCAGCAAATTGCAATTCACTCGCCTCATCTTCAGTTGGTTTACAGCACGCGACTGCCGGGAATTTAGCTCTACTTACGGATACTTGGCGCTTATCAAGCTTTGTTATGTATATATATGTTATGTATATGTTATGTATATATATATATATATATATATCTGTATAATGTAGGCACACATTAATCGTGCCACAGAGTTCGCTTTTGATAACCCTGAAAATCAAGCATGATTTCGATCCAAGGGGATCATAAGAGAGAGAGAGAGAGAGAGAGAGACAGAGAAAGAGTGAGAGAGAGAGACATAGAGAGAGATAGAAAGAAAGAGAGAATTTAGTTCGTTCCGTACCTTAGACTTGGGCTCACAACTTCCTCAGATCTAGCTCTAAATCTAGCCTCAGACTTAGACCTAGTTGAAGACCGCGCCTCCAACCTGAATTCAGACCTGGCTCCAGTCAGCTTCAGATCCAGCCCTGAACTTAGTCTCAGACTTAGACTCCGATCCTCAAACCTAGCTTCAGACCTGGCCTCAGATCTGGCCTCAGACCTGGCCTCAGACCTGGTCTCAGACAATTTCAGACCTAGTCCTAAACATAGCCTCACAACTAGTCTCAAACCTACTCTCAGATCTAGCCTCAGATCAAGTCTCAGAGCTAGCCTCAGATCTAGCCTCAGACAGCTTCAGACCTAGCCTCAGAGCTAGCCTCAGATCTGGCCTCAGACAATTTCAGACCTAGCCTCAGACCTAGTCCTAAATATAGACTCCGATCTAGCCTCAGGCCTAGCTCCAGACAGCCTCAGACCTAGTCTCAAACCTTGTCTCAGATCTAGTCTCAGATCTAGCCTCAGACGGCTGGTCTCAGACGTGGACTCCGACCTACCTTCTGATCCAGCTTCAGAGCTAGTCTCAGTCCTGGCTCTAGACTCACTTCCCAGACCTGTTCCTAGACACTTACATCACTTCCGGAACTGAAGAGTCCCCTGAAAGCTCCTATGACTGAGCAGATAAAATCTTAAACGAAGAAGATCTTTTGAGGAAACTTCAGGCAGCTATAATATCTGCTGAGTATTGCCTTAAGGGTCACAAAATAAATAGATAATAAAGAAAGGCGCTTTTTGAGGCGACTACTATTGCGTGCCTTGAACAGAGTATCTCGCAGTCGATCACTGCCAGGCCGAGCACTCAGTGGTGCCTATTGGTACCGCCTTTATGTGTATATACTTAAATATAGCTTTGACACCGGCTGAGAAATTTGAATTTTTATTGGCGGAGATGTTTGAAATGAGGCAATGAGCAATGAGTTTCCGTTAGGGGTGCATTACACAGCGCCTAGGGGTGGCAGTAGCTACCCCGTAGAGTATTGACTGCGATTTGATTAATGCGACTCGAATTTGCCTTTTGTCTTAAGTGCGATTCGCAATGATATTGCAACTGAATAGTATAGGTATATATATATATATATATATATATATATATATGTGTCTGCTCCAGGCATAACAATTATATATGGTCTGTATAAGGGTTGGGCAGGTGGAGCTTTGGCTGTGTGTCTCTGTGTATGAATGGCAGGTGACCCTGAACTGGGCTTGCTTTGGTTGGGTTGTCGATGCCATTTGCTGTTGTTACTTGAGTTGCTGCTGCTGCTGCTATTGTTGTTGTTGTTGCAGCAGTTACATTTCTTTACTTTCGTTGGGGTCGTGGAGCAGTTATGTTCGTTACTTTTTGATTGCCAACGCGCACGGAAAACTTTTGATACAACTTTGCATGTCTTTGATGAATTTGAAATTGTCACAAATGTGAAAGTTTTTCACTTGCCATCAGATACTCACACAGCCTGCCTCTAACTCCCACTACCACTACCACTCCCACTCTCCACCTCCAACACCCTCTCGCTCTCCCCCTCTCTTGCATCTAACATTCGTTGACATTGAGCGAGTTGGCACGGCTTTGCCTTCACGCATTCATTCATTCATTTAGCCAAAGCTGATTTGCATATGGATTTTGGATTTACTTAATAAAGTATTGTAATACCTGCCCCCAACCCCCCCCCCCCCCCCTCTCACTCGGCGCTGGCGTTGAAATGAAAACAAAAGTTCGTGCGAGTTCATCGAGTTGCCAGTCAGCCAATCAGCGCGATATGCGAGGTGTGTTTCATGAGTTGCCTGCTGTAGCTGAAACATAATAAAATTGAGCATTTGAATTTAATTAATTTTTTTATTTCACACTCTCAGCAGGCAACACACGAAACACAACCAAATTAAAGAGCTGACACATTAAGAGCCATACAAAAATAAATTGCAATAAAACATAAATAACTTAACACATTTCATTCTTTCTAATTTTATTTTATAGCTACATCTATGCCATTATATAAGCAAATACACAACTTTTAAATAACTGTCACAATCAAGCCAAAAACGCTTCGACTGCAAGCTGCACTTGTGGCTGTCTTGCTGCAACAGCAGCCAATAAACTTCGGCTAAAACTTTTATAAGTCGAAGCTTAAGCGCTCAACTTTTAAATTATATTTAAATGGCATAGATTATTAAGTATTACAGCAGCTAAACATGATCAATAACTTAAACAGCTGCGTAGCTGTAGCTGTTGAAAAAGCTATCACTCTTGCTGTGTCACTAAAATCTTCATAAATTAAAGCCATTTTTTTTGACTCTAGAACTTGTTGAGCAACCCTCGCTGCACGTGTACGAGCCGGCGGAAATGGGACAAACAGTTCTGCCGGAGTCAAGCCGAGCGACAGCCGAGCACTGCTGCAGCGGCGATGGCGCCGCTCCAAGCACGAGTGGAGTGGGTGGTGCGGGTGCTGGCTGTTGGGTGGTTGGGTGGCGTGTGGTGGGCATTGGCAACGCTCCCGCTGCTATGTTGTTTGCTGGCTTGTTTGCTTGTTTGTTTGTTGGCAACATAACAAAGCGGCTTCATTCACAAAACGCAGTTAGCGCGCGGCAGGCAAACAACGCGGACGCGGAGGCATGAGCAGCAGGAGTAGCTGCTGCTGGCAGACTCCCACTCTCACGCGCTCCCACCTGGCCATAGCCATAGCAAATTAGCTCCAAGTGAAAGTTTACGTCAACTCAACTCAAGTGGCTTCGCGTCCATTTGTCACCTTCACAGAGGCAAAGACTCCGCATCTCTGCTGCTGCAGCAGGCGCAGTCCGTGCGCCTCATTGCAGCACACGAATAGCTGGAGAATATATAATGCTTATATAGATCACTGAGCTGATCTGTCCTGCTTACACTTTGCCAACTGAGAATCGCATAGAAGAGCAGCAAATTGCAATTCACTCGCCTCATCTTCAGTTGGTTTACAGCACGCGACTGCCGGGAATTTAGCTCTACTTACGGATACTTGGCGCTTATCAAGCTTTGTTATGTATATATATGTTATGTATATGTTATGTATATATATATATATATATATATCTGTATAATGTAGGCACACATTAATCGTGCCACAGAGTTCGCTTTTGATAACCCTGAAAATCAAGCATGATTTCGATCCAAGGGGATCATAAGAGAGAGAGAGAGAGAGAGAGAGACAGAGAAAGAGTGAGAGAGAGAGACATAGAGAGAGATAGAAAGAAAGAGAGAATTTAGTTCGTTCCGTACCTTAGACTTGGGCTCACAACTTCCTCAGATCTAGCTCTAAATCTAGCCTCAGACTTAGACCTAGTTGAAGACCGCGCCTCCAACCTGAATTCAGACCTGGCTCCAGTCAGCTTCAGATCCAGCCCTGAACTTAGTCTCAGACTTAGACTCCGATCCTCAAACCTAGCTTCAGACCTGGCCTCAGATCTGGCCTCAGACCTGGCCTCAGACCTGGTCTCAGACAATTTCAGACCTAGTCCTAAACATAGCCTCACAACTAGTCTCAAACCTACTCTCAGATCTAGCCTCAGATCAAGTCTCAGAGCTAGCCTCAGATCTAGCCTCAGACAGCTTCAGACCTAGCCTCAGAGCTAGCCTCAGATCTGGCCTCAGACAATTTCAGACCTAGCCTCAGACCTAGTCCTAAATATAGACTCCGATCTAGCCTCAGGCCTAGCTCCAGACAGCCTCAGACCTAGTCTCAAACCTTGTCTCAGATCTAGTCTCAGATCTAGCCTCAGACGGCTGGTCTCAGACGTGGACTCCGACCTACCTTCTGATCCAGCTTCAGAGCTAGTCTCAGTCCTGGCTCTAGACTCACTTCCCAGACCTGTTCCTAGACACTTACATCACTTCCGGAACTGAAGAGTCCCCTGAAAGCTCCTATGACTGAGCAGATAAAATCTTAAACGAAGAAGATCTTTTGAGGAAACTTCAGGCAGCTATAATATCTGCTGAGTATTGCCTTAAGGGTCACAAAATAAATAGATAATAAAGAAAGGCGCTTTTTGAGGCGACTACTATTGCGTGCCTTGAACAGAGTATCTCGCAGTCGATCACTGCCAGGCCGAGCACTCAGTGGTGCCTATTGGTACCGCCTTTATGTGTATATACTTAAATATAGCTTTGACACCGGCTGAGAAATTTGAATTTTTATTGGCGGAGATGTTTGAAATGAGGCAATGAGCAATGAGTTTCCGTTAGGGGTGCATTACACAGCGCCTAGGGGTGGCAGTAGCTACCCCGTAGAGTATTGACTGCGATTTGATTAATGCGACTCGAATTTGCCTTTTGTCTTAAGTGCGATTCGCAATGATATTGCAACTGAATAGTATAGGTATATATATATATATATATATATATATATATATGTGTCTGCTCCAGGCATAACAATTATATATGGTCTGTATAAGGGTTGGGCAGGTGGAGCTTTGGCTGTGTGTCTCTGTGTATGAATGGCAGGTGACCCTGAACTGGGCTTGCTTTGGTTGGGTTGTCGATGCCATTTGCTGTTGTTACTTGAGTTGCTGCTGCTGCTGCTATTGTTGTTGTTGTTGCAGCAGTTACATTTCTTTACTTTCGTTGGGGTCGTGGAGCAGTTATGTTCGTTACTTTTTGATTGCCAACGCGCACGGAAAACTTTTGATACAACTTTGCATGTCTTTGATGAATTTGAAATTGTCACAAATGTGAAAGTTTTTCACTTGCCATCAGATACTCACACAGCCTGCCTCTAACTCCCACTACCACTACCACTCCCACTCTCCACCTCCAACACCCTCTCGCTCTCCCCCTCTCTTGCATCTAACATTCGTTGACATTGAGCGAGTTGGCACGGCTTTGCCTTCACGCATTCATTCATTCATTTAGCCAAAGCTGATTTGCATATGGATTTTGGATTTACTTAATAAAGTATTGTAATACCTGCCCCCAACCCCCCCCCCCCCCCCCCCTCTCACTCGGCGCTGGCGTTGAAATGAAAACAAAAGTTCGTGCGAGTTCATCGAGTTGCCAGTCAGCCAATCAGCGCGATATGCGAGGTGTGTTTCATGAGTTGCCTGCTGTAGCTGAAACATAATAAAATTGAGCATTTTAATTTAATTAATTTTTTTATTTCACACTTTCAGCAGGCAACACACGAAACACAACCAAATTAAAGAGCTGACACATTAAGAGCCATACAAAAATAAATTGCAATAAAACATAAATAACTTAACACATTTCATTCTTTCTAATTTTATTTTATAGCTACATCTATGCCATTATATAAGCAAATACACAACTTTTAAATAACTGTCACAATCAAGCCAAAAACGCTTCGACTGCAAGCTGCACTTGTGGCTGTCTTGCTGCAACAGCAGCCAATAAACTTCGGCTAAAACTTTTATAAGCCGAAGCTTAAGCGCTCAACTTTTAAATTATATTTAAATGGCATAGACTACTTAGTATTACAGCAGCTAAACATGATCAATAACTTAAACAGCTGCGCAGCTGTAGCTGTTGAAAAAGCTATCACTCTTGCTGTGTCACTAAAATATTCATAAATTAAAGCCATTTTTTTTTTGACTCTAGAACTTGTTGAGCAACCCTCGCTGCACGTGTGCGAGCCGGCGGAAATGGGACAAACAGTTCTGCCGGAGTCAAGCCGAGCACTGCTGCAGCGGCGATGGCGCCGCTCCAAGCACGAGTGGAGTGGGTGGTGCGGGTGCTGGCTGTTGGGTGGTTGGGTGGTTGGGTGGCGTGTGGTGGGCATTGGCAACGCTCCCGCTGCTATGTTGTTTGCTGGCTTGTTTGCTTGTTTGTTGGCAACATAACAAAGCGGCTTCATTCACAAAACGCAGTTAGCGCGCGGCAGGCAAACAACGCGGACGCGGAGGCATGAGCAGCAGGAGTAGCTGCTGCTGGCAGACTCCCACTCTCACGCGCTCCCACCTGGCCATAGCCATAGCAAATTAGCTCCAAGTGAAAGTTTACGTCAACTCAACTCAAGTGGCAGCCCGTTCGTGCCGTGACTGCAGCCGCTTTTTGGGCGCTTTTGTTGACAAAGTTATTGCCTTCTGGGCCTAATGGCAGCGTAATTGATTTGCATTCGATGCGAATTGATTCTCAGCTCGGAACCGTTCGAACGGCAATTGCCAATTTTAGTCGCTAATCAAACGGGCACCTGGCGACACCCAACACCGCAGCCGCAGCCGCATTCGAATCCGAATCCGAATCCGAATCCGAATCTGAATAGCAACTTGCCTCGCCATGTCCTTGTCTGTGGCTAGCCGCCGTCGCTATCAGACGACAACGGCGACTGGGTCAACGTCTACGGCTGCCTTGCCCGTGCGCAAGCAGCACTCGCTCATCGAACCGCCCAGCCACGGCCACGCCCACAGCAGCGTGGGCAGATATTCGGCTCAGCAGCGTGGCTACTTGTCGCGCGGACTCTCCGTTGGCCGCTCCATAGAGAACATACGCCAGAAGCTGTACGCGCCCAGCCGCCAGAGCTCGCTGGCCATTGACGAGTCCGCGGCTCGGCTAGGGCCCACGCCGGCAGAGCTGAGCGCTCGACTGCGCGACAAAACTGGCCTCATGGTCTGGGCAGCCACAGCCTCCTCCTCCTCGCAGAAGCAGCCACTGCCACAGCAGCAGCAGCAGCAGGAAGCTCAAGCAGCGACAGACACGTAAGTGAAAGCAGAAGGCGATATTGGCAAATATCTCTGGCTATATAACTAATATGGAATATAGCTCAGATCTGGTGAAGTTATCTGATTAAGTGTTACTTGTGGACTATATAAAATGTATGAGGAGACTGAGCAACTATAGAAACATTTCTGATGCATTAACTGTCACAAAGTATGTTGCGATCAGGGCCAAGTTTCGCTGAGTGATTGAATGATTGATTGATTGATGTATGAGCTAGGTCGATCGAGGCAACAGATGTGTATAGATATGTATGGAATTTATATGAATTATTTATATAAATATATCGGTGTAACAAGACTCTGAAGCAATAGAATTTTTCAGGCTTCAGTTTCAGTTTGATTGCGTCAGAAACCTTCGGAAAAGTATAGTCTGATAATTGGTTAGGAAATTCTGTGTGGCTGTGCTATTAAAGGTACAAAGGTACAAAGACACAAAGGTACAAAAGCACAAAGGTACAACTGTACTAAGGTACAAAATCACAAAGGTACAAAAGCATAAAGGTACAACTGTACTAAGGTACAAGGGTAAAAGTACAAATGTACTAAGGTACAAAAGTATAAAGGTACAACAGCAGAAAGGTACAAAATCACATAGGTACAACAGCACAAAGGTACAAAATCACATAGGTACAACAGCACAAAGGTACAAAATGACATAGGTACAACAGCACAAAGGTACAAAATGACATAGGTACAACAGCACAAAGGTACAAAATGACATAGGTACAACAGCCCAAAGGTACAACAGCACAAAGCTACAAAGGTACAACAGCACAAAGGTACAAAGGTACAACAGCACAAAGGTACAAAGGTACAATAGCACAAAGGTACAACAGCACAAAGGTGCCAAGTTACAAAAGTACAACAGCACAAAGGTGCAAAGGTACAAAGGTACAACAGCACAAAGGTACAAAGGTATAACAGCACAAAGCTACAAAGGCACAAAGGTACAAAGGTTCAAATTTACAAAGGTACAACGGTACTAAGTTACAAATGTACAAAAGCAGAAAGGTACAACTGTACAAGGCTACAAAGATACAAAGGTTAAAGCAATTAAACGTTTTTTCTCATTTCTTGTTGCCTCTCTCCTCTCTCCTCTCTCCTCTCTCTCCTCTCTCCTCTCTTAGTTGCCTGTCAAATTATTTAAAATATATAAAATAATTCCTAAAAAAACTATAGACCTGTGTGTAGTGTGAGAAACCAATCAAATTTTAGATAGTTTTTCGCTCCATAAATTAAAATTCGGAAATATGATGCAAATTATATCTTTCGTTTTGTTTTTTGGGGATTGATTGGGTAAGGTTCAGAATCATAATTGGATATTTAATGTAAATGAATAAATATTTGTGCACTGTACGCATTGCAAATGGGAAATCAGGGCATATTGTAAGTAATAGGCAGAAGGAGGCGTGGTCGACATTATTCCTGATGGGAATGACGAGCTGAGTCGCAGCAATTGCTGTGTGTGTGTGCTTGTATTAATTGTGAAGCGTGTATAAAGGAAGCGTAGGATTCCGGGTAGCTGCTAGTCGCGCACTCCCCACTAAAACACTTTTACTGGCTGTTAGGCAGAATAAAGTGTAGCCGACTCTGAACGATGAACCGTTAAAGCTATGTTTTGATTACATAAACACATAAACACACACACACACAGACAGACACACACACACACACACACACACACACACACACACACACACACACACAAGAAATGTCAATATTTGGCTTGACCTTGGCATGTTCGCAACTTCACATGCGTAGAGCCGATTAGCATTTATGCATATCAATTTATGTGCGTATCAAATGAGCTTTTACCGCCCCCGCCCAGCTCCACTTACTCCGCCCAGTGCCCGCCTCTCTTCGTAATATGCCCAAATGACACTTTCAATACTTGGCGCAATTTGCACGCTTGACACCGACGTCAAAGTTTGTGTGCCTAGGATTAGGCGGAGGCAACCCAGCAGCTGCCCCTGCTCTGCCCAGTGGAGCTCATGTCACTCAAGCGCCACGCTGCGACACAGTTAAGTCGATCACAAGGCACAGAGCGCGGGCGTGACTAGATAGCGTAAGGTGCAGGCAGAGCTGCAACTGCAACTGCAACTGCAACTGTAACTGGAACTGGTTCAGTGAACTCCGTGCGTTGCAGGAGCTGCCGTAAACACTTTTATTTTTGGGCGCCAATTGTAAATGTAATTGACATGGTTTCATTTTCCAAATAGACAAATACACAGAGATCGCTGGAGGGCGGGGGCGTGGCCACCCGCGCATTTGCACGAATTAATTTCTATTTTGGGGCATGCTGCCATGCGCTGCATGTTGCATGTGTGCAGCTGGCTTCTGCATAAATTGCAAACTAATGCAAAATAATTTGATTTAAATTTAGCTGACGCCGCAGTCAGTAGGTCACTCGGTCAGTCAGTCAATCAGTCAATCAGTCAATCAAGCAATCAAGCTGTAACACTTTTGCATCCACAGCGCCAAGGCGGACAAGAATCGTATCAATCTGAATATTGTGTTGGCTCAGACCATACGCGCCACCAACGAGCAGGAGACGCTGCACAGCGACATCGACAGCGCCACGGAGTGCAGCGAGTTGCCCAAGCAGCAAACGACAACGACAACAGCAGCAGCAGCAGCTGCAGCAGCCACATCAGCTGCCAAGCCTGAGGAGAACGTCAGCTCGGCGCTGACCGTGCAACGGCGTCCGCCCTTGGTGCGTGCCATGTCCGCTCCGGTGCGTCTGGATGAGAGCAGCAAAGGCGTCATAGCCGCAGCCAGCAAACGCAGCCAGCAGCAGCAGAAGCTGCGCCGCCGCAAGATCTTCTCGCGTGCCACCTCCTCGGTGGCAGGGGCCGTGCCACCGGATGGCAGCTCGCTGCTTAGCTCCGATGCCAGCGGCTCGAGCCAGAAGAAGTCGCTGAGCCGCGCGCGCAGCGTCATCGCGCCCGATGTCATTACGCTCGTCTCGCTGCTCAGCTCCGAGGGCAGCGACTCGGAGCGTGAGGAGAACTCTGCCACGCCCACAGGCGGCGAGAAACTGACGACGGCGACAGCGCAGCGCAGCCCACTGCGCCGTGCGCCGCTGCTGCGCAAAACGGGCAAATCGGGTAAGTCCAATAAGATTATTGCATGTAAATCCAATTGGATTCAGTGAGAATTTCATTTGAATAGTTGGAAGCGTGCAGTTGCATGTGTAGCTAGAGTTGAGTTTTATATGAAACATGTATACATATGATAATCTAAGTTATATATAGCATAATAATGTGTAGCTAAAGAGGATTTGATTAGATTGTGAAGCTCTAGAGTTAGCGGAGCTGCAGCTGACTGAATTCCAGTTGGAAAAGAAGAGCAGAAATGTTTGATTCAGTTAGATAGACAGGATAAGCTGCTACAAGTCTCATAAGATATTGCTTTTTGAGTCCATTTAGATTGTCATTAACATATTTGTCATTATCATATTTCTAATTTAATTTTTTTTAGATTTAGTTTAGATATAGATTTAGTTTTAGTTAGTTAGTTTAGTTTCATAATTTGAAATTCAAACAAATTTGGTTGATTTTTTTTTAGATTTTGTTTAGATTTAGATTTAGTTTTATTTATTAGATTAGTTTAATAATTTCAAATTTAAACATATTTGGTTGCTTTTTGATTTATTTGAAAATTAGATTTAGTTTTAGATTCACAATTTCAACAATCTCTTAGCTCTCACAGCTTCACTCTCTGCTCTCAGTTCTGTTTCATCTCTGCTCGCACTTCAGAGGCTGCCGCATGAATATGTTTATATAATATATGTTTATATAATTTTCCAATAAGTTATTGCTTTATAAATATTTGCTTCGATTTGAAATCGCCTTGATCACATTTTAGCTGCGCACTTGTTTTTTATCTACTTAGATGAAAATGTCTTTTTGCGACACAAAAATGAATTTCAACTATATTGAACTTTATAGAACGTGAATTTGATGTTTCTGAATGCATGAAAATGTATGAAAACGCGAATATTTATTTTTAAATATTTAATTTGTTCAGTGAGTGGCTCGATCTGTCTTTGACTTAGCTGAGATAATAAAACTTGAAGCTGAATCATCAGTGCACACAAAACTCACCGAAGTGAATTTATATATTTGATTCACAATTACTAGCCCTATAGAAAATTGTAATAAAATCCAATAAGACAAGTCATATGTTAAAAATATTCGTTTGCTAATTGGGAGTCTATTGAGTTGAACTTTAGATGCTTGAATGATCTATTTGATCACTATTTTAATAGAATTATCATTATAAATCTGTTTAGATTTTGAAAGCATTTTTAGCAAGGAAAAACTATTGAGTTAGATATATATATATATTTATTTGATATATACATATGATCTTGAATTAGTAGTATACCATGTAGATCTTCTACAAAATTGGTTTTTCTTTGGAGAAGCGAATTTTTAATATTATTTTGTGTGAGTTACAAGGATTTTGCCATATATTTATGTTATATTTAAATAACATAGGATTGCTTTATTCTTAAGCCATATTGCTTTGATTTTTTTATAATTTTGTATACAGACCTGTGTATATTTTGAAGTAGACAGATACATATTAGATTATATAACCAATTAATTATTTAACCAATTATATAACCAATAATTAAGGACTCGACCATTTCCTATCATCAGGCATAGCTGAGTTTATCGAAACATAAAGTTACTTGGGTATTCAAAAGGGTATTGAAGCTTACATATTTATGTAGTATATAGGGTATAAAGCTGAGAACATTTATTAAAAGCTCGCATTCAATGGCTTTTCTCAATGCTGAGTTAGTTAATTTAGGCAAGAGACAGTTGGGCAGCTCTTGAAGTCAGAGCTTGTATTAGATCACAGGAGCGCTTAGCTCAAAGGGCGCCAAGTTTCAGTAGATGTAAAACTTAATAAAGAGTATAAAAAGTCAAGTATATAAAGTTGTCTAAAACAGCTGAGTTTGAGCCTTGCCATTTTATATAGTGTATATAGCTAAGTTAGCCTTGGGCCGCTGTACTAACTCGTTTTGCAGTCTCGTTTCAAGACAGCTATCCGCCCACGTTTCAACTGGCCTCCAAGGAGTACTCGCACATGATCAGGCGCGGCTCGATAGCGCCGCTGGCTGCGCGCATTCGGGCCAATCGGCCGCCGACAGCACCGCCCGTCTCCATATTCCTCAGCGAGTCGGGCAGTCCGATGGAGTCCAGGCAGCAGGAGCTGGCCGACTCAGCTGGCGCGCCCTCGGAGGAGGCCAAGAAGGAGAACAATGCGGCCAACTGCAATGTGCAGCAGCAGCAGCAGCAGCAGCCGGAATACAATTTCCCCTTGTACGTGTGCAGCATCAAGGAGCGAGAGTGCTGGAAGCTGCACCAGAAGATGTGCGCCAAGGGCGTCAGTGTTAGCTACGACACCGTGCTGCGTGGCATGCTGACGCCGACGGAGTTTCGGCACTTTCAGAAGCAGCGCGAGCACGAGGAGGCCAAGGCACAGGAGGCGGCCGACGCCGAGGCGCAGGCGGCAGCAGCGGCAGCCGACAAGGACCACAAGAAGCCGCCAGCCACCGCCATCGAGCGGCTCTCCGAGTCTCTGCTGCAGCGGGACTGAGCCCAGCTAGAGGACCAAGCTATGCATTTGCCTCTTGAACAGAGAAATCCAATTCGATTGCCCCGCCTCGGGGCAGGCATCTTCAAGCAGTAGCAGTAGCAGTAGCAGTAGCAGTAGGAGTAGCGCGCACTCGTTGAACCGCAATGCACCCAGCTGTGGCAGCCTTTCGTAGTTTGTATCTGTAGCTGAGAGCAATAAATTGTAGAGACCGAACCCAGTTCCAAAGAGCAAATTGATTTATTTGATAAAAACTCGTATGCATAGAAAGCAAATGCTAAAACTAGGACGACCGCGCGTTTACCCTGTAAAGCAGAGCTTTGAAGGGGCGGCGTAGCACGTAGCACGTAGCACGTAGCACGTAGCTTAGTTGACTAGGAAACTTGCTGAAGTACTCAGAAATCTATTAAATTTTAATGACTTGTTGCGTTTTTATAAGTACGAGGTTCGCTCAGTGAGTTTCGCAGCTGAATTTGAAAAGAAAATAAAATATAAATAAAATAATATAGTATAATAATAATAAAATAAAAATATAAAAAAAATATAAAGAAAAAAATTATAAAAAGAATTGAGCTAAAGCCAGCTCAACTTCAAGTTTCTAATGTTTTTTTTTTGACATCAATTTCTTTAGCCATATAACTACAGAGCGACCCTCGCTGGAAGGTTCGACATGGCTTGACTGAGCTGCACAAGAGAGAAGTCTGAGAAAAAGCTTATAGATCTTTCATTTACTCTTATGATTTGTTGCGTTTTTTGGAGTGCGAGGTGTGCTCAGTATGTTGTGGATTACAGTAAGAGGCTATATGTAATCTATATGAACTTAGTCAAAAGTTATAGATGCGCTGAGACTTGAGTTGAAGCTGCTGCAATATTTAAAATTTTTATATTCAAGAAAAGAGTTAAATTTCTTACTGAGCAACCCTCGCTTAACTCCTGGACTGTTTTAGAAAGTTTCGGCAGTTTTGAAAAGAGTTTGGAATTCGATTTCCTTTAGCTAGTGCACAGGATAGAGCTATACATATATATATATATATATATATATAGAGAGAGAGAGAGATAGATATATATTAAAGCGGACAGACATGAGTTTAGTATATAATATATAATAACATTGAGTTTAGCTAGATCTGCGTGGACGCTTAGTTCGATTGGCGCGTGTGCCGTATGACAGTCGCCAGGTAGCAGGCGAGCACGATGCCCAGGATTTGTATGAAGGCGATGCCAATGCCGACGCCAATCAGGATGACCGCATTCTTGTCGATGCGCTCCTTCAGCTTGCCGACGCAGCCCTCCTGGTAGTACTTGTCCTTGCCCAGGGCCGGCGACTCGGTGCAGTGTCCCACGGCGGCGTCGATGAACTGCGGCTGGCAGCAGCTGGCCGGCAGGGTCTTGTTCAGGCTCAGGGCACGCCAGTCGGCGGGCGTGTCGACGCCGCAGCACATCAGCTTGCGCTGCACATTGTCCCAGGCGATGGTGTCCTCGTGGTTGGAGCGCTTGATGGACTCCTGCAGCGAGTTCTTCAGCATGCCCTCCAGGTCCTTCTTGAACACGCTCGCCG
Organism: Drosophila hydei; assembly: GCF_003285905.1. NCBI lineage: Eukaryota > Metazoa > Arthropoda > Insecta > Diptera > Drosophilidae > Drosophila > Drosophila hydei. The sequence continues at coordinate 5,857,702 of NW_022045656.1, forward strand.
CAATGCCCACGGCCAGCTCAATGATGAAGATGATGGCCAGCAGCACGGCATACTACGGAACAGGATTAGTTAATTAGTTAATCAATTGGCTGTGGGCAGGGGGTTGTGTCTATCGACGCACCGTTAGCAGCAGCGTGGGCGACTCCTTGATGGCGCCAAAGCAGCCCAGCGAGGCAATCAGAAATATGATCAGCCCTGTCACGATCAGCACGATGGGAGGAGCCATCACGCGTCCCTCCACGAAGTGATTGAACTCATTGACATCGGCCAGAACGATGGCGCCGGCCACCAGAATGCCCAAGCCCGAAAGCTGCAAGACACAAGGAAATAATGGTTAAACAAAAAATTGATTTGGTGAAGGAGTGCACGACTAGCAGATACCCTGACCAGCCCTGAGCAGATTCATATATCCACAGAAACCATCCCATTGAAAATGGGAACTCAGGGCATATATATTGGTATTTCATTGTAATCTACTCATGCAGGAGGAAGGCGGTGTGGCTGACTCTATAAACTATATAATAAAATAATTTATAATATTATATAAACTATATAATAGAATAATTTATAATATTATATTTTTGACCAGAACGACAATGAGAGCTGCATTTGACATGTCTAGTCATAGTCATGTCCATACATTTTTTTATCCTTCTAATTGCCGCTCATGATGTGAGTGAAGAAAATATTCATATTCTCATTTGCATACACCACCCCCTCTTTAAAAACGTAGTACAAGTTTATATTTTTTCTCAATAAACAAACGCGCATTCCACATTTCCACACATTTCTTGTTTCACACAAATCCTAATCATATTAAATAAACTCTCTCCTCTTTCATATTAAATAAACTCCCCCCGCTCATCAAAATTAAGGGTATCCTCTTGCCAGCCAGACTAAACAGACAGAAAAAACACACAACACACGCAAGAGAGAGCTCTCTTTTGTCTTCACTCACTCATCATTAAATGTAACAATTAAAATCAAACTTCTCAATCGCGATCAGTCGTTCGACCTGTAAAGACGTGAATTCGAACAGCCTTCGCTTAAGCTCTACTGCTGCAGAGTTCTAAAAATAGAACTTTGCGGTGCATTCTTCAACGCAACAGCAACAAAAACCGCACACGCAGCGTTTTCTTATCGCTTGCTTCCGCGTAACTCAATTGCTTTAATTGCAATTTACGAAATTTCGTCGCTTGGCGCGAGTGCGCCTGCACTCAAAAGCACAATCCGCGATGACATCTAATGTCAATAACCTCGCTACAGCTGTAAAGGTAAATGCAGAAATGCAAGCCCAGCTTAACGTTGTGATGGCAAATAGGCAAGCCTCCATCATGCCAATAAACTCAAAAATAGATATCGCCTCCGTGCAAGGCATCACTAACAACAAAAACACGAAACGTAAACAGCCAAATTCACCAAAAACCATCAAGAAAAGGCTCATCTTCGACGAACCAAGCACCAGCAATGCAGCATTAATATCAGAAAATCGATTTTCACTGCTCGTAGAAGAAGATGAAGACTACAGCGAATCACCTGTAGCTCCAGAAGCCCCAGTATTGACCGACCAGCAAACTACTCCGAAACCTCGTCCGCCCCCCATATGGTGTCCAAACATCAAGTCTGTGGCCCTACTTCAACAGATAATAGATAAAGTAATTGATGCTAAATCATACGTAATTAAGCCAAAGAAGAATAACATAGGTGTATTAACCCAATGCAGTGAGGACTATCGCAGAGTTATAGACCACTTTACTAAGCTGGAATTGGAGTTCCACTGCTACCAGCTTAAGGAGGACAAACCATATAGAGTCGTGTTCAAAGGGCTTCACTCCAGCACTGATACAACACTAATTAAAAAGGAATTGGAAACCAAAGGCCACACAATTACAAATGTGCACAACCCACTGAGCCGTATGGACAAAACACCGCTAAATATATTTTTTGTTGACGTGGCTCAGGCCCCCAACAACAAAGAAATTTTGGACATTCGAGTTGTCTGCAGGCAACGCTGCACAGTGGAACTGCCAAGAAGATACAACGACCTGACACAATGCCATCGCTGTCAAGAATTTGGACACACACAACGCTACTGCCACAAAGCTCCCAGATGTGTGCGTTGCGCCGGGAAACACGCATCCAAAGACTGCACCCGCGAAAAGGACCAGGCACCAACTTGTGTGCACTGTGAGTTACAGCACCCAGCCAACTATAAGGGCTGCCAAGTATACAAGCGGTTGCGCAAATTGCAATCCCCAGCACAAAAAAGGAGTCCCACACAAACACCGTCTACGGGTCCGAGTACTGCTTCCGAAATTACAAGGCCCCGGAGCATTACCCAAGCCACGAGCTTTGCAACGCCTATTAGTGGTGTTTCTTACGCACAGGCCGCTAGAGGTGGACCGTCAAATAAGAATACCACAAGTGACACTTTGTTCACTGAAATGCTTCAGCAACAACAACGTCAGTTTGACGCAATTAATGCCGAGCTCAAAGCGATGCGAGAAGTACAATCCCAACAAGCAACCATGCTAAACAGTTTAATGGCCATCATAACCAAGCTTGCCTACAAATAATGGCTTTACGTGTGGGTATCTGGAACGCCAATGGCCTGAGAAACAAGACTCAGGAACTGGCTGCGTTTCTCTCACAAGAAAACATAGATATAATGTTAATAACAGAAACTCATGAGTGCCCCACTACACAAATTTTCGGATACGAACACTATCAGGCTCATGGTGAAGGAGCAAACTGCTTTGGTGGATCCTCAATCCTCATACGAGCAACAATACCGCATACACCTTTACTGCCAATTTGCAACGCAACAATGCAGGTCTCAGCCATCACCCTGCCTACGTCTATTGGAGCGATCGAAGTTGCGTCAATTTATCTTCCGCCAAACACTGGTCTGTGTGATCATCACATGGAACAGGTTCTAGGCCAAAGGTTGAATAAGACCCTCATCGGCGGCGACTGGAATGGATGGCACCCATTTTGGGGAAGCAATAGTGCGAATCGTCGCGGAGAAGTCATATTTGAGGCGATTCAAAACTTACAATTCAGCATATTGGCGACTGGAGCCCCCACCCGTTACCCAATTAATGGACACAGGCCCTCGGCAATCGACTTCGCTGTCTACAAAGGCATCTGTGACCGGCAATTGACCATTGAAGAATCCTTGGACCTATCCTCTGACCACCTGCCACTAATAGTCACAATCCACGCGCAGCCACAGCCCTTGCCCATTAGGAAACAACTACTGCCAGCAGGATCAGATTTAGGAGTCTTTAGGCGCGAGCTCCATTACTCTTTGCACATAGAAATGGAACTTAACACTCCTGAAGACGTGGACTACGCAGCAAACAAACTGCAGGAAGAAATAGTCAAAGCTGCGCACCAAGCCGCCCCACCATCTTGCCAAACAAGACAACAGTCTCCGTACAACATCCCCCTCACCTTGGAGGCCCAACACCTACTAATACACAAAAGATGGGCCAGGAGACGCTGGTTAAGATTACGCACGCCTGATGCCAAATCCATGTACAACGAAGCCACGAGGCATCTTAAAGCTGCTCTCGCCCTGCTTCAAAAGAGGTGTATCAGCGATGCGCTGGTACGAGCTGAATCGCCCACTGACGCAGAGTTTCAATTATGGAAATTTACAAGAAAGCTCAAACGGCAGCCAATACGACGTCATCCCATTCGGAGCATTTCTGGTTCCTGGCACATTGGAGACGAAGCTCAAGCTGAGGCTTTTGCAAACCACCTTCAAGACCAATTCACGCCGGTGATTACCGCAGAGGCCTCAGAAATCGAAGCAACAGAAGACATCGTTCTCTCGCCCCTCCCAGCTGAAGACCAGATAACTGGATGTACAAAAGAAGAGGTTCTTGAACACATCAGAAGAGTGAAGGCAAAAAAATCCCCTGGATATGATCTAATAAACGGCAGAGTCCTTAGAGCACTGCCTGACTCCACCATAGACTACATAACTATGGTGTACAACGCCATGCTCCGCATCCGGCACTTTCCAGCCTGCTGGAAGCGCGCCGTGATTGTGATGATTCCTAAGCCTGGCAAACCCGTGGGAGAAATTGAGTCGTACAGACCAATTAGCCTGTTGCCAGTACTCTCCAAAATATTCGAAAGAATATTTCTGGAACGAGTACTGACACATCTGGGACGCCAGGAGGCCATTCCAAACCATCAGTTTGGCTTCAGGAGACAGCATGGAACACCGGAACAGGTTCACAGAGTTGTGCACCATATCCTTGGAGCCTTTGAAGAAAAGATGTACTGCTCTGCCGTCTTTTTAGACATCAAACAGGCGTTTGATCGAGTTTGGCACCTGGGACTGCTGCAGAAAGTGAGGACCACCCTTCCAGCCCCATTTTTCGCGTTGCTATCCTCATACCTTATTGGAAGAACCTTCCAAGTGTCAAGGGGGCAAACAGTATCCTTGACTAGACCAATTATGGCTGGAGTACCACAGGGTAGTGTTCTAGGCCCAACACTTTATACTTTATTCACAGGAGATATGCCAACTCCCGAGCCAAATATAGGAAGTACAGATGCAGTACTCATAGCGACCTATGCAGATGACACCGCCATCTTATCACGTCACGTATCTGCGCAAGAAGCTTCAGACTCACTACAAAAATATCTGGACTCTTTCGGACGCTGGGCAAAACGGTGGTGTATCACCATTAATGCACAAAAGTCTGTACATACTACCTTCGCCACTAGAAGAGGAGATTGCCCAAGCGTTGCATTGGGGCCCACTATTCCCAAAGCCTCAAAAGTAAAGTACCTTGGTATCACTCTTGACAGAAGGCTGACTTTTAAAGCGCACATAAGTCAAGTAACCTCAAAATGCAAAAGCAAGCTAAAAACCCTCGACTGGATGCTGAGAGCTTCAAGCAAGTTGTCTTACAGCAGCAAGGCCGCCATCTACAAGGCAATAGTTGTCCCAACCTTCGTATATGGTATCTCTCTATGGGGCTCCTCGGCGAAGACTACAAGGAACAAAATTCAGACCCTGCAGAATAAAGCACTACGCAGATGGACTGGAGCCAGCTGGTTTGTAAGAAACTCAGTCTTACATAGGGATTTAGCAATTCCCACAGTTGCTGAACTCATTGGGCGACACAGTTCAAGATACGCGGACAGACTTGCAGCGCATCCTAACCATCTCGCAAGCAACCTGGCTATAAACAACAATAGGCGAAGACTGAAGAGATTGCATCCTCTAGACAATATTAGAACTAATTAAGATAGTAGCTACAAGTGCAGAATAATTGGCATATCTGCCCTCCCATTAGTTAAGGTTTAGAGCTAAATGCGCTATAGAGTCTAAGACAATAAGCTGCAACAAAATAAAGAAATAAAAACGAAAAAAAAAAAAAAAAAAAAAAAATCAAACTTCTACTTAGAGAAATAGTTTCTTCCCCGCCAAGATTCGAACCCGAGTCTCCCTGCTCAACTCAAGTCAAGTCTTGCTCGACGCGCTCAACCACAGCCACAGCCATGCGTTAAACAGAACGAAACTAACAGATGACAATTTCATTCCAATTGTGAATCTATTTATAGATTTCGAAATGCTTGCATGTATATATGTCTGTGTGTGTGCGCTTGCATAGAGAAAAAGCCTAAGCTTGGCGCTGATTGCCACGCTGATCACACGTTTGCTTTACTAACTGCGAGCTTACTAAACGGATTTCTATGAAATTTTCAGCGTACGTAGTATACATTCTACTGAATACGTGGTATATAGAGAAAAAGTGGAAATACTTTCGCATATTGGCTTTACGCGCAACTGAGCTTAAATTGTATTAAATTATTAAAATTTAGTTTCAGCAGCCAAAATATAAAATAAATCAAAATTTTCTAAGCTTAACACACAACTAAATGTGAAGTTTGTTAACTGTAGCGCTAAAGAAGTCAGATTTCTGTTTTAATAACTGAAAGCCGTAAAAATGATCGATCATCGAGACAAGCTTGATCGGCGCTGGCTAGTTTCTAGTTTCTATTCCCCCTCTGCCAGTAACTTACATTATAATATTCTGTTATTAGCTCTGAAGGCCCATATTCCATGGGTTCTGGGCATAAATAAAGAAAAACCCTGGCCATCGATTTTCTATAAAGAGCGGCTATTATACGGCCTACAGCTAATCCAAAGCACAATTTGTTTAATGACCCGAACAATCAAACCAACGCACTTGCTCACTGCGTACTTAAGTGTGCCTTTGTGTGTGCTTGTATTAGCAACTCTAATTGCCTGATAAGGCATCAGCCATTGCCATGGACATTGACCAAGTCAATGGCATTTGCATGTCGTCATTTCTATTTCTCTTCTTCTGCTCCCGCCTTTGCCTCTCTTCCTCTCTTACCCGCTGCTGTTCAAAGGGCTTTGCCTTGTGGCATTGAAAATTGTGTTGCCTACTTTTGAGCGCAGCGATTTAAATGCAGTTTATCCATACGTGCATTATCCACTTATCCAAATTTATCCGGCATGCGCAATCAATTATCCATTAACATAATTTAATCTTGATTCTTTTTTTAAAGAGCATTTAATTGCATGTCCTTTACCTACATTACAGGTGCATAAATTAAGACCGAATCACGCAATTATACCGCATGACAAATAAAAAATGTCATTTTCCTGTTTTATCTATTATATCTTATAAATTAATTAGGCTAGCCATTGGGGTAAGTAAAAATTGATTACATTTTGACTTCACTTTTTGTTGGCTTTTATTTATTTATTAGACTATAGGGTTACAGTTAAGAACTTTCAATCTATTTTTAATGGGGGCTGTAACTAAAGTTTTTTTATGTTTTTTATGACAAAATTTTATAACACTTTGTAGTGTTTTATAGAAGGACCAAATAAGAGCAATATCAACAGAAATTAATGTAAATAAAAGGTTGTTATAGATTTGACTTAGTTTTTTATTTTGTTTTGAAACTACATTAATGTCAATTTGAGTGGAATATACTATATACTAATTATATTATTTTAGTATTTTTATAATATTAATATTATTATTTTTATTTTCAGTATTTATCATCGCTATATGTCCTTTTATATATGAATGGAAAAGATTTAATATTGCTTTTATATATTATTATGAATATTCATACATATATATATATATATATATAATATTTATTTATTGAATATTAATTATAAATTATATTCAGTCGATCTTCTAATTTAATGATATACAGGTGTGTTCATTAGAATAGTAGTGCCACTGAGCCCTAAAAGTTATATTAACTTTAGAATATATATACGTATATATATCTTAAATACATACTTTATATACACATATATCTTCATGAAAAAATTATATATATATATAAATATATATACTACTATTTTCATGATCATATCTGTATATATAGTGTGTATTTAATAGATTATGAGTCAGTTGCTGCTCAAAGACATTGCTCTCTGTCGGGAGTGTCCGACTGGGATATACCGCAAGCCTCAGGCTAAACTGCAGCTTCAAGCATTCTGGTTTGGAATTTGTGTTTCTTGGATTGGGAAATAATTTGTTTAAATAAACAACTTCAACTTTTTTAGCTCAAACAGAATCAACTTTTTATGTTATGAGCATGAATGAATGACTGACTGAATGAATGTGTATGAGCTTAGCAATTGTATGTATATTTATAATTCATATATAAAGGATGGTCAAATAGTTGAAGCTATAGATAGGCTTTATATGTACTTCATAGTTGGCAATCAAGAAGCTGGAAATTCACAGACTGGATTAGCTCAACTGTTGCTACTCATAGACTTCAGCTAAGATAAGACTAAAAAGTCACTACCAAAATAGTTATGAATGATATAAGAATAAAGTAGGTGTAAAATCAAATCATGTATTTATAATATTCAACTAATTGACATATTCTATTCTTAAGCTTTCCCACTCCCAACGTCTATTGCTGTTTCTTTTACTCACCGCAAAGAGCACATTGAAGGCAAATAAAATATATTTGATTAGACTGGGTCCACAGGCGCGCATTTTGATTCTCATTAGCAGTCAAGGCTTTGCGAGTGGTTTAAAAATAGGTTCTTTTGGGCTATTCAGAGACCGTGGATATTCCTAAATTAGAAGACCTGTGCGTTGAGTCTGCTGTGACTTGGAGGGAACGCGCGCGTCTGCTCAATAAGCCGTTTCGATTGGAACTGACCAACTGCGCGGCACGGCGACTGGCCAAGCTAACGATGTTGGCAACCAAGTCCGCCTTGTGTTGTGGCCACAGTGGCTGACAACCGACGGGCACCACTTGACTCTGGCCGGGGTCCACCCAAGCTCGCATCGGTCATTCCAGCCGGCAGCCCGGGGCAGAAGTGAGTGAAAGTATTTTCGAGAAAAATAACAGAAAAAAACCCACAGCTCGTTCGCTGTGCCTATTGAGGCCAGGTGATTAGGCCTCGCTATCGACCAGGAACCGGAGGAGGGAGCGCGCTCCGGGTTTTTATGCTTTGTAACCCATTTCGTTGAGTCGCACACACAAACAGCGCCGCCTCTTTGTTTGGGGCTCCTACAACTTTGACCAAAGTTTCCAGACGCTAGCGCAAGGCTTTCTGGGTCGTCTAGGGCTTCCGCTTAGCGGTGGCCAAAGTGGGTAACAAGTCATTGCACTCATTAGGTGCACAGAAAGTGCGAGTTGAACAGTTACTTACACCCAGGTGAGCATATTTACCTTTAAAGTTCAACTACTTGACAGCCAAGACTATTCGCACGGGTCGTTCACTATATTTTGCTATGGGAAAAGTTCAGTTAACATGAAGTTAAATATTTAACTCGAGCGTAAATAAATACAGATGCGTGGGAACTCAATTGCAGTTTAACCTAAACAATTTTATGTTGAGTTAAATTAAATGAAATATTTAACAGCATGTTAAAAATTAAAAACATTTTTAACATCATGTTAAATTTTTAACATGAATATTTAAAAAAAGTGTCAAGACGTTACAATATTTAAGTTTTTTGGCTATGGAATTTAATTAACATGAAGATAAATATAATAGGATAAATATTTAACCTGAAGTTAAATATTAAAAGTAACTAAACAGCAGCTCGCACATGAGAATTATGAAAATTTGGATTCTTTTGAAAAATGTATATGAAAATAAATATTTATGACAAATTATAAATATTTAACATTAAGATTAAAGTTAGCTTAAGTAGAAATTGTCAAAAGAAAATAAGTGACCATAAGAAAGTTCGAGTAAAAGGCCTTTCTGGATAAGTAAATATGAAAATAAATATTTAACTTAATGCTAAATATTTAACTTGAACATAAATGAAAATGCTTAAAGCAAAAGATCAGCAGCTTGGGCACATGCAAAACAGTTGTTGACTCTGGTTCAGAACATCGTATCTAATCGAACTTATTAAAGGAACTTCAAGGAATAACTTCCTTATAACTATGCTGTATATTAAATATGTAAGCTCAGCTAGGGCAGTTCCCTCAAGGTTTTCCTTCTTATACCTTCTGTTTTCTAAAAATTTGATTGGGTAAAAGTGAAAGTAATTCTTAAATAAGAACATACATTGAGATTGATTCTACTAGGAACTACGTCTCACAAACAATCTTAACTTTGAATGAGTTTATAACTAAATAATATGAGTCCTTTAAAGCCCATTCGTATATGCAGGCATTGAGGTCATCTAGTTCTTCTAGGAATTACTATAAACTGAGCGTCTTGGTCTAATATCTCGCTAGGCAAACGTAAATGGGTTTATTACTGAGGAATCGACCCATGCAAATGGGGACCGCTCGACGTCATAGGCCTAAATAAATTGCGTGCTTCCATGTGAATTACGGCGAAAGTTATAAATGCTTTTCATGAAATAAATGCCAGACTGTGCGAATAATTAAAGAACTCTGGCAATTCAAGTTGGCACCTAGAGCTATGCCAAAAGTCTGTCATCATTAGGACGGGGGCAGGGCTCCACCTAGAAGGACTTTGGCTTGGCTTTGGCTTTGGCTTTGGCTTGATTTTAATGTTGCGTGTTTGGCCTATTTGAGTTATGGGAAACGAGAAATCCAACTGTGAGTTACTTCACTATCAGATCGTAGAAATCTCGACGACTGTTGCTGCTAGACTCGGGATATTGGATATATAACAATTGTTAATTTTATTATCGATGAAATCGTTGAGGCAATTTACAAGTTTATGCAATGGGGAGTATTTGTTGTATAATATTTAAGTACAGTGCATGGCATACGATGTGAGTATGGATTAATTGTTGTTTATAGAGTGCTTAGTACTGGATCACAGTCCACGTGCAATGATCAGAGCAACTACGATGCTCACAATGGACATGGATTGACGCAGTGCATCTGCGCCGCCACCGCGGCAGGGCCATTCGTCCACATCCGACCTACAAGTAGAGTTAATGGCATTAGGAAACGAGGGTAGCTTGTCGAGTGTGGCAACAGGAGAACATAGAACATGTAACACTTATAGATAGTACGGATAGGCGTATGGATAGGGATGACGCAGTAGTGGATAGATAACATGATCGTGAGGCTGATCGTGCGGCACATAGAATGTGGGCTGATTGGCTGTGTGGTGGATGCGTTGACGAGTGCTGTGCAATGCTGATGCTTCAATGGATTCTGCGTGTTCGGGCAGCTGTTCAGGTGGCTGTTGGAGCTGTTCATATGGTGCAAGCGTGCTGCAAAAACAAAAGCAGGCCCAGCGGAAAATGGAGTTGATTCAGGCACAGAGAGAGTGTGTGTGTGTGTGTGAGGGTGGATGAACTCAGTGTGGTTAAACAAACACAATTCGACGAATTAGTTGGCTAATGAATAGCATGGCAAGCAATATACGTCCTAATGATGTTAGTTTCCCAACTACCACTCAGGCAACCTGACAATAAGCGTTTATTTAGGCTTACAATAATATTAATGACGGCGCTGGAAAGCAAGTTACAAGTAAACAAATATAACACGGAAGTATTGATGGGAGAGATAGTCATATATAAATTTCTTGGATATGTGTAGATGTATAACAAATATGAATGAAAGAAATGTATAAGTGTATAATAGTTACATGCTGACTAGCACAGTTCATAAATATATAACAGTTCTGCTTGAGGAAGTCACTCCCTAGCACTGCATAAATGTATAACAATTGTTGGGACGTTCCTTACTTAACGACAGGCTACACACACGCAATCATATACACGTGCATAGAATTATTAAAAGAGGCAGAGAGAGATAGCCAAAAATAGCCAGTCATTCAATGCGCTATATACACACAAGCTAATTGGAAGAGTGTAAATGTATAACAAATATTAATGAGTGACAGTTGAATGTACAACATAAAGGATTGCATGGACGCTCGCTGGCACAGTGTGTAAACATATAACTGCTTGAGCACTGCATGAATGTATAACAGATATGATGGCGTTTCTTTAGCTTTACTTACTTAATGACAGACTGGAATAGAGCGGACACTTACATACGGAGACACGCTCGCATACAAACATATGCTGAGAAGTATACGCATACAAACGCACGCATATTCACACATACATATAACTTTTGATAGAGATAGCCAATGAGAGCCAGTCAAATCAAAGTGTTATATATAAGTGCTCAGTAGAAATTTGCGAAAGTATTACAAATATATATGATGATTAGACGCTCACTAAAGCCTGTATAACAAATATACGAGAGAACAAGGACGGTCAGTGATGAGTAGTCGTGCATAGGACAGTTACAGTTAGCAGTTAAGAGACACACACATTGTGAAAAGTTATTTATTAGCTAACGCGAATGAGAAAAGTTATGTTTTTTGTTTGATATAAAAAGACAGCAATTGAATTTGTAGCTTTAACATTGTTCACATATTTACTTAATGCCAATTACACCGCAAGCTGAAAAGAGAAAATCGGTGATTATTTAATATGGGATTAGTTAACAATGTTTTGATATACGCACCGATGCGGCCGCCAGCGTTGCCCGTCTTCTTGGAGTCCGTGTGGTTGCCCAGGCCGAGATCGTCCTCCAGCTCGTGCAGCACAACGCTGCGTCCGATGATGGTGCGCTTGCCGCTCAGGCTAATCACAGAGTCTGTGTAGGTGATGTCGATAATCCGGCTGGCGTTCACCTCAATGTTGCCCAGATCGCCCACGTGACGCACCTCGTGATGGGGCGCCCCATGGTCCACCTTGTCGGGATTGTAATGGCCGCCCAAGCTGGTGCAGCCATTGCTCAGATCTCCCTTCTCGTGTATGTGGAAGCCATGCTTGCCCTGCATGACGTTCTCCAGCTGGATGCGCACATGCACACTCTGGCCGCAGTCGTTCTGAATGAAGGTGACATTTCCCTTCACCTGCGTGTTGTCCGACTGCGGTGGCCCAGTCAAATGTGCAATCGCCTCCATAGGTGAGTTGCGCTTCAAACCAAAATTTATATTATTATTATTATTTATATTACTATTTATAGCTAAACTTACAGTTTGTGCAGCGGCACAGATCGTGGCACACACGGCCAACGTGACGATGAGAAGGCGCAACATCTTGAGCTGGAAAACATAAGTGAGAAGCTGTTAGATTTAGAATGCAGCATAAAGACATTCAAATTCATTTTAATTTTTTTTTTTTTTTTTTTTTTTTTTTTTTTTTTTTCGTTTTTATTTCTTTATTTTGTTGCAGCTTATTGTCTTAGACTCTATAGCGCATTTAGCTCTAAACCTTAACTAATGGGAGGGCAGATATGCCAATTATTCTGCACTTGTAGCTACTATCTTAATTAGTTCTAATATTGTCTAGAGGATGCAATCTCTTCAGTCTTCGCCTATTGTTGTTTATAGCCAGGTTGCTTGCGAGATGGTTAGGATGCGCTGCAAGTCTGTCCGCGTATCTTGAACTGTGTCGCCCAATGAGTTCAGCAACTGTGGGAATTGCTAAATCCCTATGTAAGACTGAGTTTCTTACAAACCAGCTGGCTCCAGTCCATCTGCGTAGTGCTTTATTCTGCAGGGTCTGAATTTTGTTCCTTGTAGTCTTCGCCGAGGAGCCCCATAGAGAGATACCATATACGAAGGTTGGGACAACTATTGCCTTGTAGATGGCGGCCTTGCTGCTGTAAGACAACTTGCTTGAAGCTCTCAGCATCCAGTCGAGGGTTTTTAGCTTGCTTTTGCATTTTGAGGTTACTTGACTTATGTGCGCTTTAAAAGTCAGCCTTCTGTCAAGAGTGATACCAAGGTACTTTACTTTTGAGGCTTTGGGAATAGTGGGCCCCAATGCAACGCTTGGGCAATCTCCTCTTCTAGTGGCGAAGGTAGTATGTACAGACTTTTGTGCATTAATGGTGATACACCACCGTTTTGCCCAGCGTCCGAAAGAGTCCAGATATTTTTGTAGTGAGTCTGAAGCTTCTTGCGCAGATACGTGACGTGATAAGATGGCGGTGTCATCTGCATAGGTCGCTATGAGTACTGCATCTGTACTTCCTATATTTGGCTCGGGAGTTGGCATATCTCCTGTGAATAAAGTATAAAGTGTTGGGCCTAGAACACTACCCTGTGGTACTCCAGCCATAATTGGTCTAGTCAAGGATACTGTTTGCCCCCTTGACACTTGGAAGGTTCTTCCAATAAGGTATGAGGATAGCAACGCGAAAAATGGGGCTGGAAGGGTGGTCCTCACTTTCTGCAGCAGTCCCAGGTGCCAAACTCGATCAAACGCCTGTTTGATGTCTAAAAAGACGGCAGAGCAGTACATCTTTTCTTCAAAGGCTCCAAGGATATGGTGCACAACTCTGTGAACCTGTTCCGGTGTTCCATGCTGTCTCCTGAAGCCAAACTGATGGTTTGGAATGGCCTCCTGGCGTCCCAGATGTGTCAGTACTCGTTCCAGAAATATTCTTTCGAATATTTTGGAGAGTACTGGCAACAGGCTAATTGGTCTGTACGACTCAATTTCTCCCACGGGTTTGCCAGGCTTAGGAATCATCACAATCACGGCGCGCTTCCAGCAGGCTGGAAAGTGCCGGATGCGGAGCATGGCGTTGTACACCATAGTTATGTAGTCTATGGTGGAGTCAGGCAGTGCTCTAAGGACTCTGCCGTTTATTAGATCATATCCAGGGGATTTTTTTGCCTTCACTCTTCTGATGTGTTCAAGAACCTCTTCTTTTGTACATCCAGTTATCTGGTCTTCAGCTGGGAGGGGCGAGAGAACGATGTCTTCTGTTGCTTCGATTTCTGAGGCCTCTGCGGTAATCACCGGCGTGAATTGGTCTTGAAGGTGGTTTGCAAAAGCCTCAGCTTGAGCTTCGTCTCCAATGTGCCAGGAACCAGAAATGCTCCGAATGGGATGACGTCGTATTGGCTGCCGTTTGAGCTTTCTTGTAAATTTCCATAATTGAAACTCTGCGTCAGTGGGCGATTCAGCTCGTACCAGCGCATCGCTGATACACCTCTTTTGAAGCAGGGCGAGAGCAGCTTTAAGATGCCTCGTGGCTTCGTTGTACATGGATTTGGCATCAGGCGTGCGTAATCTTAACCAGCGTCTCCTGGCCCATCTTTTGTGTATTAGTAGGTGTTGGGCCTCCAAGGTGAGGGGGATGTTGTACGGAGACTGTTGTCTTGTTTGGCAAGATGGTGGGGCGGCTTGGTGCGCAGCTTTGACTATTTCTTCCTGCAGTTTGTTTGCTGCGTAGTCCACGTCTTCAGGAGTGTTAAGTTCCATTTCTATGTGCAAAGAGTAATGGAGCTCGCGCCTAAAGACTCCTAAATCTGATCCTGCTGGCAGTAGTTGTTTCCTAATGGGCAAGGGCTGTGGCTGCGCGTGGATTGTGACTATTAGTGGCAGGTGGTCAGAGGATAGGTCCAAGGATTCTTCAATGGTCAATTGCCGGTCACAGATGCCTTTGTAGACAGCGAAGTCGATTGCCGAGGGCCTGTGTCCATTAATTGGGTAACGGGTGGGGGCTCCAGTCGCCAATATGCTGAATTGTAAGTTTTGAATCGCCTCAAATATGACTTCTCCGCGACGATTCGCACTATTGCTTCCCCAAAATGGGTGCCATCCATTCCAGTCGCCGCCGATGAGGGTCTTATTCAACCTTTGGCCTAGAACCTGTTCCATGTGATGATCACACAGACCAGTGTTTGGCGGAAGATAAATTGACGCAACTTCGATCGCTCCAATAGACGTAGGCAGGGTGATGGCTGAGACCTGCATTGTTGCGTTGCAAATTGGCAGTAAAGGTGTATGCGGTATTGTTGCTCGTATGAGGATTGAGGATCCACCAAAGCAGTTTGCTCCTTCACCATGAGCCTGATAGTGTTCGTATCCGAAAATTTGTGTAGTGGGGCACTCATGAGTTTCTGTTATTAACATTATATCTATGTTTTCTTGTGAGAGAAACGCAGCCAGTTCCTGAGTCTTGTTTCTCAGGCCATTGGCGTTCCAGATACCCACACGTAAAGCCATTATTTGTAGGCAAGCTTGGTTATGATGGCCATTAAACTGTTTAGCATGGTTGCTTGTTGGGATTGTACTTCTCGCATCGCTTTGAGCTCGGCATTAATTGCGTCAAACTGACGTTGTTGTTGCTGAAGCATTTCAGTGAACAAAGTGTCACTTGTGGTATTCTTATTTGACGGTCCACCTCTAGCGGCCTGTGCGTAAGAAACACCACTAATAGGCGTTGCAAAGCTCGTGGCTTGGGTAATGCTCCGGGGCCTTGTAATTTCGGAAGCAGTACTCGGACCCGTAGACGGTGTTTGTGTGGGACTCCTTTTTTGTGCTGGGGATTGCAATTTGCGCAACCGCTTGTATACTTGGCAGCCCTTATAGTTGGCTGGGTGCTGTAACTCACAGTGCACACAAGTTGGTGCCTGGTCCTTTTCGCGGGTGCAGTCTTTGGATGCGTGTTTCCCGGCGCAACGCACACATCTGGGAGCTTTGTGGCAGTAGCGTTGTGTGTGTCCAAATTCTTGACAGCGATGGCATTGTGTCAGGTCGTTGTATCTTCTTGGCAGTTCCACTGTGCAGCGTTGCCTGCAGACAACTCGAATGTCCAAAATTTCTTTGTTGTTGGGGGCCTGAGCCACGTCAACAAAAAATATATTTAGCGGTGTTTTGTCCATACGGCTCAGTGGGTTGTGCACATTTGTAATTGTGTGGCCTTTGGTTTCCAATTCCTTTTTAATTAGTGTTGTATCAGTGCTGGAGTGAAGCCCTTTGAACACGACTCTATATGGTTTGTCCTCCTTAAGCTGGTAGCAGTGGAACTCCAATTCCAGCTTAGTAAAGTGGTCTATAACTCTGCGATAGTCCTCACTGCATTGGGTTAATACACCTATGTTATTCTTCTTTGGCTTAATTACGTATGATTTAGCATCAATTACTTTATCTATTATCTGTTGAAGTAGGGCCACAGACTTGATGTTTGGACACCATATGGGGGGCGGACGAGGTTTCGGTGTAGTTTGCTGGTCGGTCAATACTGGGGCTTCTGGAGCTACAGGTGATTCGCTGTAGTCTTCATCTTCTTCTACGAGCAGTGAAAATCGATTTTCTGATATTAATGCTGCATTGCTGGTGCTTGGTTCGTCGAAGATGAGCCTTTTCTTGATGGTTTTTGGTGAATTTGGCTGTTTACGTTTCGTGTTTTTGTTGTTAGTGATGCCTTGCACGGAGGCGATATCTATTTTTGAGTTTATTGGCATGATGGAGGCTTGCCTATTTGCCATCACAACGTTAAGCTGGGCTTGCATTTCTGCATTTACCTTTACAGCTGTAGCGAGGTTATTGACATTAGATGTCATCGCGGATTGTGCTTTTGAGTGCAGGCGCACTCGCGCCAAGCGACGAAATTTCGTAAATTGCAATTAAAGCAATTGAGTTACGCGGAAGCAAGCGATAAGAAAACGCTGCGTGTGCGGTTTTTGTTGCTGTTGCGTTGAAGAATGCACCGCAAAGTTCTATTTTTAGAACTCTGCAGCAGTAGAGCTTAAGCGAAGGCTGTTCGAATTCACGTCTTTACAGGTCGAACGACTGATCGCGATTGCGATTTTTAATTTTTAATTTTTAATTTTATGTTGCGTCAGAGAGTCGTCCGATTGCGCTACCTTGATCTATGTCCGCGCTACTCCCTGCCTACCTGCCTGCCTGCCTGCCTGCCTGAATACCTGCCTGCCTCCCTCTCACTGTTCTCTCACCTTCAATCAACACTTTGATCGCTCGCTTTTATCCAATTGAGAGACGAGCGCACTTTGATTACTGTCATACACGAGCTCACAAAATTATCCGGCTTATTGCTGGGGCTTACTAGCAACAGAGATGATCTATGTAAAGCAGCACCGAGTGGAATGTTTCGAATTTATTTGCTAATATGTGTCGAGAAAAGATTTCTGTTGTAACTGAAATCAGTTTAGACTTTAATAATAGTTTTTATTTATAAATATTATATATATATATATATAAATATATATAAATATATATTGAGTTCTCTTTTAATAAATTAATAAATAATTATAAATAATATTATAGAACATATAATATCTATCTATAAATTAAGTAATATTCTTTATAAATAATTTAAGTTACATTTTTCAGTGCAAAATTATAGATCAAATTTGATTTCTTATAGCAAATAAGATATAATGGAAAGTTTTTAGTTGTATCAAACTCATCAAATACAGAGTTTGATCCAACTAAATTAAAGCTGTTAAAGAACTCTTAAAGAATTGTCAAAGAAATATTTAAATTAAATTTTTAAAAATGTTCAAAGTAGAAATAGTTGATAAAAAAGCAACGGAAAGTATAATTTATAGATTAAATTAAAAAATAAAAACAACAAATTAAAAAAAAAACAATAAATTCCAATTTTTTTAACGGACTTCACGAAAGTTGTTGTTTTTTTTTTATAGATAAACGTAATGAGAAGAAAAAAAAACGCGTAAATTAATTAAAGTTAAAATGCAATAGATAAGATTTATCTGAATTGGAATTTCTGAAATGATTGCTCTGTGTCAAAGCAATCTGATTAGCAGCCAAAAGATAGCTCGAAAAAAAGTTAAAATTTTTTTTAATTGTATAAAAATAAAATTTTGTTTTTGATATTGAAAAAATATAATAAAACAAAATATATAAAATGTATATACTAAATTTAATTTTTTATTTAAATTTTACAACATATATATTTTTATATTTTTATATATATTAAGTTAGCGCATCTCTGTTAAAGCCAATCAGCTGTTCGCTCAGCTCGTGCAAATAATTTGAACTTATTTAATTTTTTGTGTGTACGGAATTGAAGCGCCTAACCTCAGTTTGCGTTACGATTTGTGGGTCATGCATATATATATATATGATATATATTTCTATATACCAGCTCACACTTTTGCATATGCCATATAGATGTAGTCACATGTGATACATGCATTCCATGCGCAGGCAAATGGCAAATGAAAACAGCCTTTTCACAGGGTTAAGTGCGGATGGCCAACAAGTCAACGCGTCGCTTGAGCCAAGGCCAAATCAACGAGCAACGAGCAACAATCAACAAGCAACAATCTCTTTTTTGTACGCACTTCTCAATGGATTTATGAGTGCGCATTATAAATTGGAACAACTCAAAATATATCTGTAGAATGTGCGTGGTTTATGGCTAGAAATATTTGAGCATGGCACTTTCGAGTGCTTATGCTCGTTCAGTTTGTAACAAGAGTATATTGGTTGGCATGTACGGCTAGAGAATAGGAATATGTATTTAGGTGTATTCTTGTCTGTTTAAGTATTCACTGAAAGCCGGCAGAATAGGCAGAACTATGAGGTCCCAGAGGCTTACTTGGCCTTATGATTACCTTTACTACGAAACATGATCTATGCTATAAATCAATTTGATAAAAAAATGAATTATTTTTTATGTCAATTTTTAATGTCATAAATCAAAGTTTATTATATGTAATTTATAGTTTATTCCAGAAAATATATTTTTTATATTTTTATATTTTGTTTGTAATTTATAGTTTTTTCTCCAAATTATAAAAAAATATGTCAGTTCTGTTATATACATTAATTATATATAAGCTCACAATATACCACAGACACTTAAGAATAAGTCTTATGTACAGTTAGGGTATCTGTTAGCTGCGCACTCCCGATTACAGTAACTATTTCGGCTTCCGTTATGTAGCGCTTATCTTTGTTAAATGTAAATTTTGACGATCATGTCAAGAAGTTATGGCGTCGTATACCTGAGTCTGGCCGTCGGCACGCAAATCGATATTCGCACGGATAAGATATGTCTTAGGCTTAGTTGTTGCTGTTCGGTCTAGCTGTTCGGGTGCACTAAATGCCTAGTTCTCAGTTTTACTTAATTTCACTCTGAATAGCATTGCCTACAATTGCCAACGATTTGTCGTATTCGTAGAGCTATTATTAGGGCGGGCGGGACTTATAAATATATGCTTATGTCCAGGTTGATTGATTGATGAAAGAATAATGAGCTCCATGCGTTTGGTGAATGAATGGAAAGTGTCAGTAGGCAATGATTACTGTAGCTACTCAAATCTAAATGATTTGCAATTTAACTTGCGCTGTTTCTAATCTATGGGAAATACTACACATATTTATCGCTCGTAAGTTAATCAAATGAAATATTCTAATACTAACTGAAGTCTTTTTAAAGGAATGGAAAAAGTATATATAAACAAAATGTTCTTACAAAATTTTTACACATTTTTCAAATTAAACAAATATTATTTTATACTAAAGAGATTCAGGATTTATAAGAGATGCATTGAATTTTATTTAGATTTGCTATTAATATAATTTGATTTATATTAAAAAAAAAAAAAAACATTTTTTGAACTATCTATGAAAGATATAAATATATATGAAATAAAAACTTTTGCTTGTTCATAACAATTTGAAATGGCCCTGAATTTTAGATGCTAATTAACAAACGAAATCTCTGTTCCCATATAGATAACTACAATAGATATGCTTTATAGAGAGACTTTAATTAGCATACAATTAGATGTTGATAGTTAAATGACAGTTTTAGCTGAGCTCAAGTGCGATGCGAACTTGTTGTTGCTCAGATGGCAACATCAATTGTTTTTTTAGCTGCATATTAAATTTAAAGCGTCGTTTAACGAAATATTTTCGAGTTTGACTAAAGTAAAACAGAGAAACGAAATTGTTCGAATTTGACTTCGAATTCGGCTAAAGCAAAACAGAAGCAAAGCAACGTATCGATTGCAGCTCTGCTTAACTTGTTGCTTGTTCTTTTCGATTCTGCTTTTGGGCGATACAAACAAATATCCATAGGCGTCTGTGTGTGTGCGTGTATAACAGGTTACTGTAACTCATATACAAGGGCGCGGGACCATTGAACGCAAAAATATTAAGGTATCATTTAAACTCCGTATGCAGTTGTGCGCAAACAGGTTTTTGCTAATTGTTCAATTGAGTACAATGTTACTATAGTTTTTAGCATGTTCTGCTTGTGAGCCATAACTTATTGAATTTTCCGCATTTATTGTCAGTCAAAGCGACACAAGTCGTTTTTATTGAAATTATAGCTGTATATTCACTTACCTAGTTAACAGCTGCTTTTTTCGTACTTATTAATTAATAGCACAGACACTGATTTGACAGCAATATAAATCTTACCGCTTAATTGGAATGCAACGTAGCTTTGGTTTGGAGACCTGCCGAGCAACTGATTTTAAATTTCGCATTGCTAGCGCAAGTCGAGTCTGAGAGTACTTGTGATGCCAACGCCAACGCCAACATCGACGCCGACGCCGACGTCGACGCCAATGCTGATGCCGACGTCAATGGCAGGCAAGACACGAACAGCGATCGTGCGCTATCGTTAAGTCAACCTCCTGCCATGCGCTCTCACTTCCCTCTCTTTCGCACACATTTATCTGCTATGTCTATAGTAGTTAGAATACGCTCTCTGCGCTTTCGTTAACTCACTCGCCCGCCTTGCACCCTCACTCTCACTCTCACTCTCTCTGTCTCCCGCTCATCAGCTTTGCTTACAGCTCTTAGATTACACTCTCCCATTGCAGTTTTTCATGATTTTGGAATTTTATCTAACATTATTTCTCTCTCTCTCTCCCTTTGGCTTATCAGTACTGCATGTATTGCAATGCTGTTATGCTAAAACAATAATATTTATTCAAGTACTCGAATGTTACACAACGCGAGCGCTAAAACACGACTACGTGAGTTCCATTCAAATACTTATCATATGCAAATACGTTATGAATGAAGCAACATGATCGTGCGCTTGACTATGGAATTACAATATTAAGAATATGCTTAAAAATGATGCAATTGCAAATTGAGAGTTTTGTTATCTAACTTATTACTAACGCCTTTGCAATACTCTCAAAATATTGCTTTGAATATATTTTTTTATTTTTAAAAATTGAAATAAGAAATGCATCGAATGCTAATCTAAATTGTGTTTAGATTGTGAAGTAGTTAAAAATGTTTAGCTGAAAACTAATCTTATCTGAGCCCTATTTATATATTAGATACTTATATAAAGTCTCAACCTACCCACATTTTGTAATGTATCACATTGTCTTTTGTTTACAAGTAAGCCTTGACGTATTAAAGTTCACTAAAACTTCTCCAAATCGACAAATAAGAAAGATCCATTGATTCAGAGTGCAAACATTCGTGTATTTACAGAACAGAATTGTGCTAATAGAGTTTCGATACAATCTCTCGTCGACCAAGCCCCAAATGATGAGCTCTGGTAAGTAGATTAGTTATACATATATGTATTTATGATTTAGATATAGATACAGATACAGATATAGATATAGCTACAGTTATATGTGTATGAGAAAGTTTCACAAATTACATTTTAAATTAGGTTTCTTTTGCACATGTCCGCCTGTTGGGGTCTCCAGCTGCAGAGCAGCTGCTTGCCCAGAAAAGTATATATATAGAAAGATAGCCTAAGTCCGATCGGGTTTGTGGCTCAGATGAGCTTGTGCCTGCCCAGCGAGGCTGTGTGCATGGGACTGCCTTGAGCCTGTGCCTGGCTCTGGCTCTGGCTCTGATTCTCCTCGCTGGGCGAGGAGCCGCCGCTGGCGCTGCTATTGTGATGGACGCGCTTCATGGGCCGCTTGCGATCCACGTGCTCCGAGCAGGGATTCAGCTCCACAGTCTGCAGGCTCTGTGCGCGCTGCAGCGACAGACGCAGCGGCTTCTTGGGCGGCGTGGGACGATGGACGGCGCGGCTGCCCGTCGCGGGCTTCGATTCGTTTTCGCTGTCAAAGTCGAGCGACTTCACGCTGCGCACATCGCTGGGCGGGCGAGCGGCTCGCAGGGTCTGCGCCTCGTTCTGGCGTGGCGTGTCGCGTCGTCGCTCCAGACTGAAATCGTGTAACAAAGGGGATAGTTCAGTTAGTATATAGACACGTGTGTGTGTGTCGTCGTCTGCTGCTAGTCTCTTACCCATTGTATTGATTGAGGTGCTCCACGCTGCGCGCATGCGCGCTCATGATGTGCTCCCTGTGTAGCTGCTGCTGCTGCTGCAGTGCGTCCCTCGGTCTGTCCCTCTCCCTGTTGCGCTCGTATCGGTCGCGCTGTCGCTCCTTCTCGCGCTTCTGGGGCTGCTGCATGTAGGCGGAGTCGCTGTTGATGGATATCTTGGAGGCGGAGAGCGACTTGGATGGCATCGCATAGAGATGCGCCTGGGGCAGGCGCTCGCGCAGATCGATGTGTGTGTTCTCCTTGATCAGGGTCTTGGTGACGTGCGACGGCGGCAGCAGCTCATCGCCCACCAGCTCGATCGGCTTGCCGCCCACGAGCGTGGTGATGTAGTTGCCCCTCTGGAAGATCAGCGGCTTGTCCGGCGGCGTCGAGGGCGACGGTGGCGACGATATACTAATGCTTGTGACATGGGCGCTATTCGATTGGGCGGACAGTTGTGGCTTCGCCTGTTGTTGCTGGGCGTGCTGATGCTGCTGTTGCTCCTTCACCGTCTGCAGCTCGCGCACTTGTTCCTCCAGGTAGGAGATGCGATGCTGCAGACGCATATTGTTCTCCTTCTCCTGGTCCAGCTGCTTCTGTGGTATGGGCACAGACTTCTTGCGCAGCACAACCATCTGGCATTTGCCCGAGTTGCCCACGTGCTTCTGCAGCTCCTCTTTGGTCTTGCTAGTCACGAGTCGTCCGTTGATCTCCAGGATGCGATCGCCCTTGTACAGTCCGTCGCCCTCGAGCGCCCACTCCACGAAGAAGCCCGGCTGATCGGGCCGCTGCTGGGCCGCCCAGCGTCCGGACGTAGCGTGCACGGCGTGCAGACTCAATGTTACGCCGGAGCTGATGATGTTGTAGAGGGTCTGCGCCTCCGGCTTGGACTTCTCCAAGCGAGCCTGCAGCGCACGCGCTTCCTCCACAATCGAGAGCATCTGCAGCTCCTCACGACCCAGCGCATACTCCAGCTCCGCCTGGCGGATTCGTATATCTATGTTGCTAAGGAAGGGGGAGGTGGTGGTCAGCTGGCTGTTGAGGATGCATGGGCTCTATGCACTTACTCTGTGATGTCCAGCTTCTCCAGCGCGCTCTTCAAGTTCTTGATTTTGATGCGTTTGTTCTCCGCCTCGGCCTTCAGCCGATTCAGCTTATGCTCCGCCGCTGGCTTCTCCGACTCATCGAGGGGCGGTCCACTGGGGCGTGGCAGCTTGCCCAGACACAGCTGAATGCGTAAGTTCTGTATGACCGCCTCGCGATCCTGCAGAGCGGAGCGCAGCTCCTTCGACTCGCTGCGTGTGGAGCGAGAGGAGAGCGTTCCGCCCAGAGATCCGCCCTTGCGCCTCCTGCCCGTCGTGGAGCAATGCGACGAGGCGCTGCTCAAATGCAGCTGCGTCTCGTGATTGTTCTCTGACGCCGAGTGCAGACTGTACTTGGCCGCACTGGCGCAGCTCTTTGGGTTGAGTATAGTCTGAAAGATGTGGAGAAAGTGGACATGGAATTAATGCGAATTAAAATTTAATTTCTAAATTGGAATTGATCAAGAGCACGTGATCTGATGCTGATCCTGATCCGATCACTATTCGTCATATATTAAAATAACCTTATCTTGTGATCTATCTTAGATCAATAGATACTACTTGATCTTCTGCTTTAATGTTATAGTAGATCATGGCTAGACTTAATCTAGTTGAATAAGATATTTTTAAAGAGAACTTTAAGAAGGTCTCAGCAAGTTAGAACAGCGCAGTCGGGTGTAAGCCTTTGCTTAATACTCGTTCAAATTTAAATAAAAATAGGAATTACACTGCACTGATCAATCCTAAGAGAGGAACTCTTTAGGCGCTTCACTAGGAACTCTATAGGAACTCTATAGGAACTCTATAGGAGCTCCACTAGGAACTCCATAGGAGCTCCACTAGGAACTCTATAGGAACTCCACTAGGAACTCTATAGGAGCTCCACTAGGAACTCCACTAGGAACTCTATAGGAACTCCACTAGGAACTCTATAGGAGCTCCACTAGGAACTCTATAGGAGCTCCACTAGCAACTCTATAGGAACTCTATAGGAGCTGCACTTGAACTCTATAGGAGCTCCACTAGGAACTCTATAGGAGCTCCATTAAAAACTCTTAGGAGCTCCACTAGGAACTCTATAGGAGCTTCACTAGGAACTCTATAGAAGCTCCACTAGGAACTCTATAGGAGCTCCATTAAAAACTCTTAGGAGCTCCACTAGGAACTCTATAGCAATCAATCTAATATACTCAGAGCTCTAAAACTGTGATGTTTGGCTTAAAGCAAAGTCAGGTAAATATAAAAACGTTTTCCTATAGGCGTGGCATCTTAAGAGCAAACCCTTTTAGAGTATCCAGCAAATAGGAAACTTTTCTTCCTCTGAAACAGAGTATTTTAAGCAAAACCAATATGCTCTTCCTTGCACTGTGTAAACAACTTCGAAGTGCGCTCTGCACACAACTAGGAAATAGTCAAAGGAAGTTTTACAGGCTTAGTTTGCCCTTAAGGCTCAAGGGTCGTAACAGTCGTCCGCTGGGAGAGGTTAAAAAAGTTATTAAATTGTTGGTTTTTTATTAGCTGTGAGTTCATTCGGCCTTTGCCTAGGTCAGCTGCTAGTGTGCCTAATAATTATAATTAATATCGATTAAATTTAATGTGAATACAATGTCAAGCAGTACATAGACAATCCGACCCCAGCCAATCCCCCAACCACAACTTGATTTTTGACCAAGCAAGCGATAGTAGTTATTATTATAAATATTTGATAAGAGGCCCGCACGATAAGCAGTTATCGGATGGTTGCGGGTGGCGTCCTAATAATGTACCACTTAGTGAACCTAGGTCCATTGGGTAATATTTCTAGTCAAAGTACTGACTATAGCTCAAATAGGCTTACCTTTGCGGGAAGCGTTTATTTAAAATGAGGCAATTATATATAGATATATTCCAGATATTTATTAGTAATTTCATGTACAGTTTAATACATAATAGGTATTTACGAAGGAAATTAGTAAAATAAGTGTGTATTGCAGTCGAAGTATATATAGATATAGTAGAAATATATAGCGTATATATATATATAGTAGAAATATATAGCGTATATATAGTAGACGTTAGCCTAGACAGTTGTTGAGCGGTTCCTTTCCCCTTGTAGAGTTGTCCGTGTATATTTGGTATATACAGCGCGGCTCTCCCGTGCTACTCCTTGGGTATGTCGTATACGCCACACTCCCGATTGGCAGGCAGCGAGGCATCTAAAAGAAATACCCATGAGTTTGCTGTGGGTCGGAATTTATAAGATTCGATTGGTTTACCGATTTTCTTGGGATACGGCAAATTGAGATTTTCCATGATCTCGATGAACTGATCGATGCTCTTGGTGAGTCGCGGGTTGTAGCGCTTCTCCTCCCACACGCTGCTCTCGAGCTGACCTCTGTAAGCACAAGCACACGCATTATCCGGCTGGCAAGGGCACATTGCAAAGCGCCGTTAACTCACTTGTAGTCGTGCGCCGGATAGATGCGATAGTTCTCCGGCAAGCTAAAGATCTTGGCGTGCACATTCTCATAGAGACTCTTCGGGCTGCCTTCCTGGAAATCGGTGCGTCCGCATCCGCGGATCAGCAGCGTGTCGCCGGTGAAGACGCAGCCCTGCTCCTTGATAACGTAGCTCATGCAGCCGTTAGTGTGGCCAGGCGTGGCCAGCGTATCGATCGAATGGCGACCGAACTCGATGCGGTCGCCCTCCGCGATATGCCGATCCGCCTTGGCTCCACTGGCCGCTGCAATGACCGACTGGCAGCCCGTTAGCTGACGCAGCCAGCCGCTGCCCGTTATGTGGTCGGCGTGCATATGTGTGTTGACTGAGGGGAAATCAATTGGTGGGTTTTGTGGTCAGCTGCTCGATGAATTCACCTCACGGTCACTTACTCGCATATTTCAGCTTGAAGCCGAGATCTTTAACGAGCTGCGCATCGCGCTTGGCCTGCTCCAGCACGGGGTCTATGATGACGGCTTCGCCGGAGCTTGCATCGGCCAGAAGGTAGCTATAGGTGCTGCTCTCTGTATCAAACAGCTGTTGGAGACTTTCATTAGAGACACTGCCAAGACGCACACTTAACGCATTTACGCACTTGCCGAAAGAAGAAATCCGCTGTGAAGGGCTTGCGCTCAGGCAGAGTCATTGCAGCTGATTGACTGTGTAGCGATCGTGGTGAAATAGCTGCGCAGTAGCTTTTAATTGGAACAGAGGCAGGTAACTGGGCTGTTGCGCTAGCACGAATCAACGAAGGCAGCCGAGCGAAAGCTGAAAGCAGACTGACACTTGCGATTCTCATTTCACTGGAGTTCGGCAAGTCACGGTCGTGCGTGAAACGGTGGGGAAGAGAAGTTCGGTTTCGGCTACAATAACAAGTCACAAGCGAGGCGTTCGTGAGCTTGAATTTATGTCTGTGTGTGGAAAGAGCAATTCGGGTTCGGTTACAATAACAATTCACTGGCGAGGCGTGTGTGCACTCGTCTTTGTTTGTGTGTGTGTATTATGTGTGCTTTGTTGCTGTAGCTTAAGCAAACGCTTAAAGCTTTGCTGGTTTATTGTTGTTATGCCGGCCGCGCTGTTATTGAGCAAATCGTCATATGTTTATTTCTGTTAATTGTATAGAGATAAGCACATGTGTATTGAAATCGAACTGTGTATAGATAAATTAGCGAAATGTTTGCAAACGATTATATACCAAATATAGCTAGATTAGCTAGCTTTAAGGTTGATTCCATTTAATGAATCGCTAATAGAGCACTATATTTCAGTGCGTGTGTATACATGACGTGTGATATTTCTGTTAAGTGTTTTGTATTCACAGCACAATTGTGGCTTTATATTACAAGCATAAACACATTTTTTTGCGGACAATAAACGATATATTCGTTTACAAACATTTCTTAAGAAAGGCACAACTCACAAACAAATTGCGTACGATAAGTTAAGAAAGCTGTCGCAATAAAACAGCTGTTGTTGGCACGCGTAGGTTCTTTCGTCAACTGAAAGCTTTGCATAGCAGCAGCGAGCTTTTATGTGTTGGTGCCATAATACGAAGCTCGCTTAACCTGTTGCTTCTGTCAGTGACGCAATAAAAGCTTTTCGGCTGCGAGTACGTGCCCAGCGGCAGCCAAACTTAACGAAACAAACAACAAAGCAAAAGCAGCACTAAGAAACCGGCAAAAGATCGTTACGACAATTCTCGAATGCACTCGCAGAAACAACCACCAAATGCACTTACTTACAAATAATTACAAATATGAATATGAACCCCTATCTTGTAATGGTCTCAAAGGACCGGACCATGTCCAGTCTGAACGTGAGAACTTCCTGGTTGGTTTTTTACTTTTCCTAAATTACAATAAATTCTCAACAGTTGCAACTTTGAACCACATTTACTTGTTTCTTGCTCTAATGTTGAGTTGTTGAATAATTGATGTAATTTTGTGGAAGAAATTAATTGACCGTATATCGTCATCGAAAGGGTGTGAATTACTACGAGGGGTGTTAAATTGGATAAGACGTAATATCGTACAGCTGCGAAAAATAAAATAGCACCGCACACAAGCAATTTAAGTTATCTGAGGGGAAAACCCTAGAGCACCTTGGCAAGTTGGGAATTCATAATATAAATTTTTCTTTATATAAAAAAAATAGAATGAAAAACTCAAGAAATTGCATAAAGGTTCTGGTGGTGCTATTATTGTTTTCTCTCCACAATCGGCAAAGTTCATTGACTTCCATATGGGTATGGGTATATAGATGTAGGTATCTTTTAAGTATTACTTCATTTCCAAATTTGTTTCTTATAACCAATGCGCCGCCCATTGAACGGCCCTCATCAATGCTAAATAGCCAAAGAAATTGCTTTTGCTTTCAATCTTTTGGCTGCGAGTGAAAGTGTTTCAATAGAAGACTTTTTTACAGTTGTTTCTTTTTCAGTTATATGGATGACTGCTCAACCATTTATTTATTTTTTTAACCATGTCTATGGGTGTATATGGAAAGTCAACCATGTGTGCTTTTTCTTTAACGGAAATATACTCGTTATCTGTTGGTAATATAAGCCAAGTTTTTATAGCTACCTGCAGATATTATTATCAGCCAACTGAATTTGATATTGTGGGCGTAATAATTGCGTCTATTAAAGATATTACCAAAGCTATTGTATATGTATGTATTATATTATAAATTATTATTTATGTTTTTAGAAATATTTTGTATGCTAAAATCATATTTCAATCAATATTGCTTAACATATGACAGCTTACTGCTTGCTGCTGCTTTGCACTGCTTTGTACTGCTTTCAATTATTTGCTTAGCATGCGCTGTTTATGCTAAGCTCGTTTACAGCGCTGCTTAACAGCTCTTACATGCAACTTAACAGCTTTACTCTGCTGTGTACCAACTGAAAGCCAACATCAAATAATTTGTCAAATATTTTGTTACTCATCGTGATGAGGCATAAATTTTAAAAGTTGCCAACATTTTAATACACGAAACATTTGCTGAGATATTCTGTTAAGATTTTGATATTTTTTCATTTAACAGGCAAATGAGCATATTGGCTTTGCTATGCACTATTGGAGCTTGAAGCTTGGCACACAGTGAAGCTTTGTATGCTTGTGTTAGCTATAGTACTTAGTGTAGTTGTAGTATAGTACTTAGTATATATGTACCAACCCATATTTATATATTGAAGAATAACTTTAATATTTCATTTTTAAAAAAATATAATAATAATAAAATATGTAATAATATTTTGTGTAAATAATCTATCTATGATATGACTCAGAGTAGATAACAAAAAATTGGATATTTGAAATATACGTATACCATTGTGAGCGTCTCTTTGAGGTGGTGCCTAGGCAGTATAACTAACGAAGCGTGAAGAACACTAGAGGAGAGGGCACAGTGAGGAATACGACAGCTCTATGATATCATTCATATATATATATATATAACTCTATATATATATAAATTAGTGCAACATTTGATAACATAGAAATCGAGAACTCTTCTCAAGTGTTAACATTTTACTTGGAACTTCTAAGTCTAGTACTGTTATATAACTATATCTGCCATTATGCCTCGACTCATTATGCTGAATGACAAAGATAAAATCGTAAATTGTGAAAATTTCGATTGTAGCCGCTCGAGGTGTGAACAAACAGATAATACGAATTTGAAGCTTCTTCAGCTGCTTTGGCGAATGATTAACAATTTTGAAGATCTGTTGGGAAAGTGTTGCTTAAAAATGCATTACGATGCATTAACAATTTAATGGCTGTATTCAACACTCTCGATAGAGATCGAGTGGCTTAGACAGACATATATATACATGTATTAGATATATATCCACTATTTGCTGATCGCATTGCATGTTGTACTTGTATTTTTGTTGCTGAATTTCAATTCGAACAACTTTCTAGCGTGAAATTATGTAAAGTATCTGATGCTGAGCTGAGCTGAGCTGAGTTGAGCCGGGCTCTGATATGTGGCTATATGGCAATCGGGGCTTCGCATGCGTGTCTAAGGCTAATTAGTTGCTGGCGCGCTTATATCATCGAATTAGACAATAGGGCGCTATGTGCATGATTTATAATATTTACTACGACTTGAACTAAAGCATGAACTTACCATTGAGGCCGATTTCTGTTTGGCAAAGGCGCGATGATGCGCGGAAATCGGCTCACTAACCACGCTTCCGGTGTCCATATTACAATTAAATATTCGAGGGGTGTCTGTGGGTAGAGAGAAAACTGGATTAGGATTGAGTGTATAATATCAGTTGGGCATACGAAAATATTTGATGAGAAGCGCTTAATGGGAAGCTGAACGCACTCTATTTACAGCTTTGAGATCTTAATGTATAGAAGATCACTTACGAATGCAGCATCTTAGATGAACTGAAACATCTAATAAGCTTAAGGCTATGTAGGGCATATATGGATATAGATATATATAAAGATATAAATAAAGATGGATATAGATATATATAGATATATAAAAAGATATATTACATTTTAGTTATACAATCTCTGCTAGTCTAGCTAATTGTATGAAGAGAAGGCTTAGACAGATGAAGATCAGTTTTTAGTATATCAACTTGACTGGTTATATATATAAATCAATATATATATATATATATATTATTCACATATATATATATATATATATATATATATATATATATATATATATATAATTCACTCATAGTTCAATTCAAAAGATTTCTTTTGCAGTTTCCAGATAAAAGAGTTTTGGTCTTAGATAGAAGATCTTTGCTTTGCTTTTTAGTATGTATATATATATATATATATATATATAGCTAGTGCATAGAGATATTGCTGCTTCGGTTTTGGTTTCTTTAGAGATAAGACAGCTTTTTGTATTAAAGATTTTTGCTGTGCTCTAACAGCTAAGTGATTAGAGAGATTCTCTATTTACTGCTATTCCTGCTATGCCAGTTACTGACAGCTCAGTGGATTGGCAGAACTTCTCATTCAGTTTAAGGATCGAAAGTATGTCGGACTTTATATATATGATAAATGGTAAGACTAATAGTAGCTTGAGATACTCTCTCTTTAAGTTTGATTCCTGCCAAGTTAAATAATAACAACACAGTTTACTTTGGGTTGCTTGACATATTTGCTATAGAAATACCATCTC
The DNA here is from genome assembly GCF_003285905.1 of Drosophila hydei. Lineage (NCBI taxonomy): Eukaryota > Metazoa > Arthropoda > Insecta > Diptera > Drosophilidae > Drosophila > Drosophila hydei. The sequence goes on from NW_022045656.1 coordinate 5,888,936, forward strand.
GTTTACTATTAGCTCTTTGGCTAAAAAGGTTCTTTATTTCCGTTATAGAGTCTATGATAACTTAGATACTAATAGCTGCATGGCTTGGTAGATCTTTTCATTCAGTTTTAGCATCTCTAATACACTATATAAAAGATCTTTGTGGAGATATAAGATTACAGTTGAGGTTATAGAGATACGCTCTTTCTGAAGTTAGCTAAAATCGGGTGCAAAAAAGATACGATATATTAGAGAGATATTGAGATTGTAGAGATATCCACTCTGTGGCTTCTGTTCTAGTATCTTGGCTATGCCAGTTACACTCAACACTCAAAGACTCCCACACATTTAGTGTTAGCATTTCAGCTATGTCAGATACTCAGAGATGGAAATGCCCTCTGCTTAGATAAAGCCTCGCCTACAGCATTTAATGGCTTGGCTGGTTTAGGCCAGAATCTTCTTCTTCATTTCAGATTCTCAGCTTAGCTAGTTAATAAGAGCTCAGTGGTTGGGTTTGCACTCTGAACCCGAGCGCGACTCGAAGATTGTGGCAAGTTGACAGTCGTCTGAGCCCAACTGAGCTCTGGCACTTCAAAGTCACTTTAATTTGCGTTCCGCAACGTTGGGCAAAGACAATTGCCAGCCGAGGCAGAGGGAGTTGAGCTGGTCTTGGGTTCTCGAACTGGAGTCAGTTCGCAATTTTCGGTTCGTCGGCTTTAACTACTTTGGCATGTTACAGTTTTGTAGCGCGTCTCGTTGAGTCAGTTTAATTAGCTCTCAGCTCTGCTTGATATGCTCCCATTGAATATGAATATGACTTGACGATACTTAGCCACATTACGTCGCTAGAGAGACTCCTCTGCCTCTCTGCTTGATGCTTCTTAATGACATGCAAATGTGCTGCAAGGCAGTGTTCCGTTAGGGCAACAGTTGCAACCACAGGCCGCAGGCAGTTGCAACTTTCATCAGCAACACGCACTTTCGGCGCTGCAGATTTTTATCGCACTCGCTCAGATGCGCACACAACACTCGAGACAAAGATATGCATTCGATAGGCAGATACACAGATACACGGCTACAGATACACAGCCTTCACCATGTATCTCACAGATACAACCACAGAGCGGCTGCTGCTGTTGTCTGCATAGATCACATTACCTAATGCGGCGGCATCTGTTGCCTTTGTGCTTTTCACTTGTTGTTTTTTGCGGCGGCTGCCTCTGAAAGCGCATAAAAACAAAGACAAAGACAAAGACAAAGCATTCATAGTTTGTCATAGACGCAGCAGCGCGCACACTCAACACAATTTGTATCTTACAAATGCGGCACAAGATTTCAGTGCTTGGCCATGTCTCGAGGTGGAAAGATAAGGGAAGAGGCAGAGGGGGAGAAGGAGGGAGTAAGGGAAGAATGACGAACAGAGAGGGAGATCGGAGATCTAGAGGCAGAGGGTGAGGGGGATGGAAAAAGAGAGTGCGAGAGGGTGAGAGAGGCTCATGGGAAGACGATGGAGAGAGAGTGACGATCACAGGGCGGGCGGGCAAGAGAGACGTATGGGAAAGGGGAGAGGCAGACGAAAAGAGGGAGAGTAAAGAGAGGGAGAAGAAGAATAAAGAGAAAGAGAGAGAGGGACAGTAAAGAGAGAGAGAGTAAAGAGAGAGAGAAAGATACAGAGGGAGATCGGCGATGGAGAGGGAGAGGGTGAAAGGAGAGGGAGAAGAGAGCGAGAGAGGGCAACAGAGACGTATGGGAAGAGGGAGAGACAGAGGGAAAAAAAAGTGAGAGAGAGGGAGAATACAGAGAGAGATGAGGAAGATAGAGAGGGAGAGAGGGAATTCAGAGATCAAGAGGCAGAGGGTGAAGCGTAAGAGAAAAGGGAGCGAGAGAGAGAGAGTTCAAGAGTATGTGAAGAAGCACAGAGAGGGACAGAGAGAGAGAAAGACATGTATAGAGGCAGGCAGAGGCTAGACAGGCAGAGTGATAGACAGACAAAGAGCGATAGAGGGAGAGTAAAGACAGAGAGAGAGAGAGGGAAAGGCGAAGAGAGGGAGAGTAAAGCTATACAGATAGAGACAAGGCTTGATAAAGGAGATAGGAAAGAGCGATGGATATAGAAATAAGGACATAGAAAGGGAGAGAGAGAAGATGATAGAGAAAGCAGGAGAGACAGAAGGGTAGAGAGAGATATAGAGAAATATAGATAAGGAGATATAAAGAGAGCTATAAGGCGAGAGGTAGCAGAGAGAGACAGAAAGGTATAAAGAGAGACAAAGAAATGCACAGAAAGTGTAAGGAAGAGGCAGACAAAGAGAGGGACTGGAAAAGCAGAGAAACATAAATAAATATACTAACTCTCTCTATGTCGAGAGAGAGAGAGAAAGAAAGAGCTAGAGAGGTATACCAAATAAAAAGAGAGAGAAACAAAAATGAAATTTAAGAGAGATAGAGATTGATAAAGATAGGGATAGAGGCAGATAGATTGTAAGAGATTATAGAGAACATTGAGAAGAAATCAATTCTGATTTAAAATTAAGAAAAACAATTCAAAGTTATTGATTCCAAACGTGAACACAGATGGAGCGACTGATTCCGCACGTGAACACAGCTCAAGCCATTGATTCGAAACGTGAATGCGAACGAGGGAGAAGAAAGAGTTGATTTGGCCTGCAGTCGTGTCTAACGAAGCCAAGTTATGTGTGGTTTGACTAATTCATAATCCCACTTGACAAACTCATGAATTCGTGATTATGAGTTTTGACACAGATTTTGCAAAGCGCCAAGACCTTGAATTGGAGACTTGTGTGGGGTGCTGCAAACACCTGCTGCCGACCGCAGGTACTCGAATCAGTAGATCTGACTGTGGTTGTGGTTGAGGTTGAGGCTGGGACTGAGACTGAGACTGAGACTGTGGATCTCTGTGTAGACAAGATCTTTTTGACACTGTGCCATTTCGAGTGAACTTCCTTGGGCTGGGGAGCTGAAACAAGGCAGTCATTAGTCAGCCTCACTAATTACCATAGCTGGCTTAGCTTAGAACTTCATCAGCATGTTGGCTGCTTTGATTCGTAGCTGTCGCTCTGGGGCTTGCGTGTTGGCAGGTCGAGAGGCAGGAACTACACGACACGTTCCATGTTCCCGTCGCAGCTGTACCCTAATTCGGGTCTCTAATGTGTGAGGGGGCTCCATCATTAATCTAATTTAGCATTAATGCCTAATTATCTGGCGACTCGATGATCGTAGCTAGGAGAAGATCGGGCAGTTGGGTATAGAGAGAGAGAGAGAGAGAGAGAGAGGGAGAGAGTTCTTGCTACAAATGCCATTGGCACTTGCCACTAAATTTGTTGCAGCGTGAGAAGAGCGCAACAGCAACAATTCTTGCAGCCAAGCATGAAGATCATTCAACCAACTCTAGGTATATATACATACATATATATATATATGTGTGTATATAGTCGTATGTATAATATATATAATATGCACAATTTGCGTGTCCAAGCTGCAAGGGCTTCTGTTCGCAATTCAATAAGAGCAACAACTGCAACTGCAACTGCAACTGCATTTGCGACTGTTTTCCCAGAGGGCGTGTGGGCGTGGCGCGGATCGCTGAAGCGCAACCATGGCAAGACCCAGACCACGATCAAGACCAGCAGAAACTCGAAACACAAGAAATAGCCAGAGCTCTGTACTTATTTATGCCTATGCCTGATAATTATCAAGCTATGGTCGTCGCTGCGAGGGTAGCTTCTTAAGTTGTGCCTATGCAAAGCAAATCTCTAAGAAGCTCAAATTGTATATTAGAGAAAGTGAAACAGCTGAGCGAATTATGTCTTGTCTGATTGTCAGAGTTGACATTTTCTCAGATTTCTGGCTGAATCTTAAATCCAGATTGACTCTGCTACTATAGCCTTTTGAGGTATTCCAAACTGAAAGTACAAGATTTTAATTCATTGGGTTCTTTTGTGTGAAAGTGTAAGAATATTTAAGCTAATTTGTAGCACAAATAAGAAATTCTTTACAGAGTTATATGTTAACTAAAGTGGTTTCATAACTTAAGTATTCGAGTATGCTTCGCAACTGAGTTCTGTTGGCATGTGTAGCTAATAATTATACATTAAATTTGACTTTGTTATTGTTGTTCAATTATTTATTGGCTTTTTTAATATGATATATTGATATTTTTCTATGTTGATTTGTATAGAATTGAAATAAATATTTTTTATATTTTTTTTATTTTATTTTTCATATTTCTTTTATTTTATTTTAACTTTTTTAAAATGATTTTTTAGATTTTGTTTTAATTTATTTAAAATGATTTTTTATATTCATTTTATTTTATTTTTCATATTTCTTTTATTTTATTTTAATTTATCTAAAGTGATTTTTTATATTTATTTTATTTTACTTAAAATGATTTTTTATATTTATTTTATTTTACTTCATTTTATTTTATTTTATTTTACTTAAAATAATTTTTTATATTTATTTTATTTTACTTCATTTTATTTTATTTTATTTTACTTAAAACGAGTTTTTTATTTATTTTATTTTATTTTACTTTAAATGATTTTTCATATTCATTTTATTTTATTTTTCATATTTCTTTTATATTATTTTAATTTAGTTAAAATAATTTTTTATATTCATTATATTTTATTTTATTTACTTAAAATAATCTATTGTGAGTTCAGATTTTTTATATCTGCCAATTCAATAGGCTCTAATGCCCATTAGCTACTTTTTTATAAAGATAGTTTACTTCGGTTCACATTTCGGAACTGTGTTTTGCCTGAAACGTTTGGTTTGACTACCTGTTTCTAAGCACCTATGCATATAATAATATATAATAGAAGAATTCCATTGATTTTTATATATATTCTAAATGAAAAAAGACTTTTATACCAAGCCATTATAAATTTTAGTTTAACCAACATAAATGAAATTCCATTCCATTGTTGGCTGAGTCTTATATCAAATTGGTGTTCTATACATATAACTTTTCTAGTAACCCCCGCTTCTATATACATATATCCATTTAACACGCCGTGAAGCGGCGGCCAGTTTCCGGCGTTAGTCAACAGTGAAACAGAAACTTGACAAAAACAAATATTTTTATACACAAGCGCGTTTCGGCGCTGGGCGGGGCAAGAGGTGGTTGGGGGGGCTGGCACAGGTGTAATAAGTTAAGCAGCCAAACAGAGTTGTGTGGCCCGTGTAATGTCCAAGAACTCTGAGCTAAGAACTAGTTGCAAATGTACTGTTAAATTGATGTCGAAATACACAGAAATTGCATTCGCTTCTGACTCTTTGATAGCGACGCGCTGGTCAGGCAACTGGCACAACTGCAAGGTGAAAGAAACTCGTTGTTGTTGGCCGTTGAGTCCGGTCTATTGAGGCGACAGCTCTTTAGCCTATTCGCGTCTTTGGCTTTGACTTTGGCCGAAAACGAACTCAAGCAATGGTCACAAATCTTGAAATTGATGTCGCCTATGTCGCCCGAACTCGTCAATCGAGTGGAAAGGTCTCGTGGGATAGATAAGTCCCAGAAAACACAGTCTTAATCACGCTTGACACACATTTACATATGTGCGTGTGTGTATGCTGGAAATGTACCACAACGGGTATTATTGCTACAATTGGTACAGTGGTACTTTGGTACATTTGAAATGCTTTCAATAGCTATTCTAAAGTCTATAAATAATAGGTACTTTTGATTGCTTTTAGCTGATATAGTCATATATTGCTTATAATCGCAGTTTGGTACTTTTTCATGGCATATTACTCTAATTATATTGGCACTTAACTGAACATTACATATGAGCATATAGAAGTTATTTTTTAACTACAAAAATGATGTAAGAGCGTACTATTTATATAGGTACATTACTATTTTGTTGGTACATTAACCATTAAAACATTTTAATTAAGTCTAAAAATGCAAAGGTACTTCTAAAAGTTCAAGAGATGTACGATTTAGATTGGTACACTATGATTTGTTTGGTACATTTAACTTATTTAGTTTTCAATTATTTTTATTATGCATAAATACGTTTAGGTACACTATAAAGTGTTTCGCTGGTACATTGCTATTTGTTTGGTACTTTAAGCATATTTGTCATAAAGAAATTTCTTATGTCACTTATACAACAAAGGTACTTTAAGTTAGTAATATTTACCACTACTACATTTGGAATACCTTGGTACATTTTGCCATATTTGTTTTGTTACTTTATCACACAATGTAATAGATAAAAATTTAAAGCAATTATTTTTAAGCGTATATAAAGAAGGTTCTTTATATGGCATATTTAGGTACATTCTGTTACAGATTATCTGCGCTAATTGAACATAAATTCTAATTAGAGAAGATCGCTTCTATGGTTTCTGTGACGTCTCTGTTGATGTTTATATGGGCAGGCATTTGGCTGGGAAAAAGCGCAGCAATTAAACGCCTCAGTGGATCTGCTCTCTTTGCCCATAAATATGCATTCGAATTATGGCTGATCGCTATCGGTTGACAATTACATAAATAAATTACTTGAGCTTAGCTTGGCTATGTGTATGTGTGTGTGTGTGGAGTAAAGTGAAAAGCTGCAATCGCTGCCAATCTTCCAGGCGTCACTTCCAGGCTTCCCACGCGCCGCTGAGCTTTGCACTGAACGAAAATTGTAATGAGCTTTTTATGCAAATTAAATGCACGAATTCAAAAGGCAATTCCATTTGAAAATACACACACATAACGCATAACATTTATACAGTTGCTCTATCATTATTGTTGTTGTTGTTGTTGAACTGAAATGTTTGTGGAGACGTCAGGCCCCCACGTATAAAATGTCCAATTTGAAACGCGTTTTGTTATTGGAGGAGGTGTTGCCCGTCGCCTGCCACATGTATGTAGGTATACACAAAGCTTACATATTAACATTTTTATTTATTTCAAATAATTTTCTTGTTGTTTTTGTTGTTTTGAAGCGCACCTACAAATTGCTGCGAGATGAGCTCAGTGCGCCCACAATTTGTGTTGCTTGTCCGCTGCCATACGAGCAATGCAAATAATTCTCAACAATTACTAAAATGGAGATGACACCTGTTTTGTTTTCTAATACGAACAAGCCAGGTAACAATAGGTACAAATACATTTAAATCAAAGTTTGTTTATGACGCGTCAATTTAATGCAAATGTGCTAGCCTCTGTTAGCTACTGCTTGATTTAACATGGCGCTGTTAGCGTTAAAGCTGAGTGCTACTGTTAACAGTGTCGGAGTTCTGTTAAGAAACATTCTGTTGGCGTAAATGTTGTAGCTCATCTGACAAGCTATTTGTATGCGCCTCTTTAGCTCAGTGGCAGAGCACTGGTCTTGTAAACCAGGGGTCGTGAGTTCAATCCTCACAGGAGGCAACTCGAAAATTATTTGGGAAACAAATTTTTTTTAATTATTTTATAATTTATAACTAATTAATTAATATGTGAAATTCATATATATATATATATATATATATATATATATATGTATGCATATATTGTATGTTAGCTTTGCTTGACTATTATAAACGACTTTTGATAATACCAATTGGGCACAATTGTACGTTTTGTGTGTTTTATAAACACAAACAACACTTGCTTGGGTTTTCTGAACAGCTGCCTGTTCTGATAAAAATACGGGCACAGCCCAGCTTTGAGTGCTCAATGAGCGCGGCTATCTGCACGAATGCCTTTGGCATAGTTTTGACTTCAATTCGTGCGCCCAGCTTCAAAAAGACACTTGACAATTGTCAACTGTTTGTGTGTGCGCAAGTGTTTCAAAACAACAACCGCAATAGATATGACAATGGCAACAAAAGCGACATTGATAATAATATAGTAATCACCTTTATAGAGGCTGAGCTGAGCAAATGGACCAGTCAAAAAAAAAAAAAACAAAAACAAAAAAAAGAAAACTGAGAAACTGAGCTGCGAGTATTTCAGAAATTAGTTAATAGACTTGACACGAATAGATTTATGTTTTTTATTTTTGGAGTCTCTTGTTGTTATTGTTGTTGTTGTTTTTAATTAGCATTTCTTCATCTTCAACTTTGACTTTGACTTTCGGCAGCGCGAACGAGGTCTCAGCTCTCTAGAGAGCGCGCGAGAGATATGGTTTAGGCCAGGTGTGCCGTGGCAGCTGTAGCAAGTACTTGCCTCAGCTGATAATTAGCCAACAATTAAAGCCAATGGGTTCAGCTAGAATGTCATTTGGGTCGCGTGAAAGTTTCTTCTCAGCTGCCTGCAAAAAACACTTATGCAAATCCAAATGCTCGAGCCACTCTAGAAAGTTGATTTAGTCTGGGCCATGATAATACTCATAGTTATCAATCGAAACGAAAGCGCAAATTGTGGCCGATCGGATGTATATATATAAATCGATAAAGCAAGCGAAATCTAGCAAATCTAGATCGCGCCGAGGCTTTAGTTTTAATTGTTATTGAAAGTGAAACTAGAAATAGTTTTCAAATCAGTTGTGAGCTCGTTAACAACTGCTGCGCGAGAGGAAGAGAGAGGGAGAGGGAGAGGGAGAGGGTGAGGCAGAGGGAGAGAGGGAGCTCAGATCAAGTCTAGACATGGAGAAAGATTTACATATGAAAACAGTCGTTGATTGGGCCGAAACAAAGACCAATGGGAAAAACAAATACACGAGACAAAGTCAACAGAAAAGTCTTGAAAAATATGTTAATCTCTGCCGGCCGCACTGCAACATCCTGTCCCTGGCCAAAGGGTTCTTTGGCCCTTTTTTTGGAATTTCAATGAATCTCTCGTCATTCAAATGCAAAGGCAATCGCTACAGAAATTAATGAGACTATCGAGGCAAATAGACAGCGTGAGCAGCGAGCTACCTGCCAGCCACAGAATTCTGTGTTCAACAATTACCTGGCTTCACTGTGACTCAACCGCAAAGTCAATCATATGTAATTATTTATAGAGAGAGAGAGAGAGGCCAAGGGCAGACTAGCTACAAATATTATTAGAATTCCAATTGAACTCTTGATTTTGCTATCGATATATATTATATATATATATATGAATATATATATATGTGTGTGTGTTTGCCTGAGCCGCTTTTAATTACTATAGGAGTCAGGCAGGCACTTGGCCAACAGCAGCAGCAGCAGCAGCAGCATCAGCAATTCAAATCGCGTTTTAATAGTCGTCGTAAGCATCGTAAATTAAAAGCTTTTAACAATTTTCTTTGCCTTTTTCCCTTCTGATTGCGAAAGGCCATAACACAATTCTATTGTTATGATAAACCAACTACTTTCAGACCAACTTGGGCAGCTCTTTTGTCTAGAGCAAAAGCAGAACAAAAAGAGTTAGCTGTATATACACATATAAAGACGCATATATAAACTTGGCTAAGACAGAGCTCTCTAGATTTCGTAATATATAATTTCAGCTTGAAATGCGAATGTGCAAGATCTCTGAAGAACATTGCATAATAATCTGGTTTTTTTTGAGAAGGAGGAGTGCCACATCATTGCTGATAGGTGCGCCTCTAGCCAGGCTGCACTGTACCCAGCTTTTGAGATGACGAACAACCTTTGCACGAACTAAAAGCCGCTGTCAAGCTGGTTGTAGGTCGCCAATTTGCAGTTAATTGTTGCACTTACCACAAAGTCTAAAAATTCAGTCAATAAATGCGGCCTTTGTGTGTGTGTGTGTGTGTGTGGAATCGAGTCAGTTGTGAAAATGTCCAAATCGCGCATCAATGCAGGAATTTCGTCTGAATTAAATTCATTTGTGGCAATTATTTACACTCGGGCTATAAATCAATGCAAGCGGCTATTGTTGACGCTAAGCGTAACTAACCACGGCTTACTTTATTGTTATTATACACACACAGACACGCACACATACATATTATTATTATGTTTTTTTTTTTGTACTGTTTGATTTGGCGTTTTGCTTAAGTATTGCCGTTTGCTGTTTTGATTCAATTAATTTCTCACTCGCGCACAATTCAATTTCCGTTTGTCAAACGTTTGATTTCCTTTTCGCTGCATTTCCGTTTGCTTCCCCTGCCCTCCTTCGCCTTGCTGGCAACGGCAAGCAGGAAATTTACACAAATAAACAAATGCGTCGTCGCGACGACTGCACTTCCAGTTCCACTTCCAGCAGCTCCTTACGCAGCAGCGCAGTCGACTTGCAGTAGGCGCAGGCGCGGCAGAACAATACGAAAAATCTTGAAGCGCGGCGTTAAGCGTGCAAAGAGCGCAGCAATATAAGCGACCGTTGGAGAGAGCATGCGCTGCGTTGTGACTGGCGCGACGGCTACTTGAGCACTGACTGAATGTGCTCAGCAGCGACAAGAGCAATAGTAGCAACAGCAGCAGCAGCGGCAGCGCAGCTACAATGTTAGCAGGCTGAGCAACTGTGCGAGGGCACTTACAGTAGTTTGTCTCTTATAATGCATGCAGTGCGTTCATGCGTGAGTTAGACTTATTTGATACTTCATAGATAATGAACCAAATATTCTTTGAGTAATATTATGATGAATCAATGTTTTAGTTTAATGCTAACATGTATGTGTGTTGAGTAATATACGTTTCAACGGAATGATGACAAAACATTGGGAGTTTTTTCTCTCACTAAAATGGACTTTATGATTGATTTATTATACTTCAAATATGGCAAACGAATTGCTTGCGCTTTCTAAATGTTGTTTTGTTTAACATATACACATACGTGATAAAACCGGTTTATTTTAACGATTTGTTTATTTCTGTTTGGAATGTTTTTATTAAGCTCTACGTTTTGCTTTTGTTGCTCTTCTTAAGTTTAATAACAAAAGTCTATTAATTTTAAGCATGTAAGTAATGTTTCGATTACATTTCTAGCGACTCTCGCCATGTGTAATGCATTCGCTCTGCACTCACTCTGCGCTCACTCTTCGGTCTCACTCTCTCTCTCTCTCTCTCTGCTTTTTTTGGTGGTGGGTTTTGTGAGGAGTGAGCGACTTAAGTGAGCTGCACGAATTAGACCTAGACAATGCCTCCTCGCCTTTGACTTAAATGAAGAATACTTGATGAAATATTTGTAGTTAATAATATTGCAGTGCATTGAACTCACTGCCTCCTCCTCTGCCACCTCCCCCTGTCGCTGAAGAATGCATCTTTGGCAGGAGGCGTCTCCTTATTGTGACAGCTGGCAACGATTTGAGATTTTTACGATGCACGTCTTAAATGCGTATTTCCGTGCCTGGAAAATGTGTTCCAGTTTCGAATCGATAAACCCATTGACTGGCAAGGGTGGAGTACCCCTGTGAAGTGGCTCTGGCATCTGAGATACGACAACAGATCAGTGCGCGCTCGTGCGCAAAGTCAATTAAAATGATCACAACAACCCAAACAGCAACCCTTCCCCTTGGTGGTAGCGTGTGTAGGGGGTTGTAGTAGTCGCTGGGTGTCAGGCCGGCGTTGATTACATTTGCCCATTAAAAATCATTAAAAACAGACGCGCAACTAACAGACATAAATCAAAAAACCGAAAAAGGAAAAAAAGGATGCACCAAAAATGCCAAAAGGTCCTTTCGCATGCCGCGCACGCGCTTCAAGTGCTGCCCTCGCCCGGTGGGTTTGTTTTTTAAGCTTTCGATTAGCTAATGTTGCCGCCCATAAATCAAAACTCGCACTGAAAACAATGAATGCTGCGGGTACATTAAAAAGTGTGTAAAAAGAGAGAAGAGTGAACCGTTAGTTTGTTACCAAATCAAAAACGGTTTATTTTGCTTATGAATTGCCAAAGATGAATGAGTTCGTTGCTTGAGTCTTTCGATTCTGTTTAGCCGAGTGACAAAAGACCAAGAGCTGCTGTCAGCGATATATGTGTATCTGTGTGTGTGTGTATGTATATCTATGTTGTGTGTGTAGATCATAAAACAACAGACACTTCTTCGAGGATGCCACGTCGAAGGGGGCAATCACTTGTCGCTGTCATTCCACCAGCCACTTTTTTATGGTTTTTCTTTTTCCCGAAAAACAAGCAACGTAAACATGAGTGCTAGGAAAATCTCAGACAGAGACAAACCACTGACAGTGGTTTCCACTTGCCATTGATATTGAAAGCGGACCAAAGGCTACAACAAAAATAATTGTAATTCTGTTTTCTTTTCTCTTTTGTTTTTTCCGGGCACTTGAAACAGGACGGGGTCTCTGTCTGTCTGTGTCTCTGTGCCTGGCAGAACTAATTTATGCTCAATGACAATGTGTTGCCTGGCCGCACTTTCGACCTCTCGGCCGACCCTTGTTTTAAACCAATTAAAACAATTTATGCGTGTGATACTTCAGTTATGCAGAGATGCAGTTTTCACCCCACAGTTGAACGTGCGTCAGGTGCTTTTTCCCATTGCCATTGCCATTCTTAGGCCCTGTTGCCATGTGCATGTCCATGAAATATAAAACATTCTCTGAGCGCGCCACCATAAATTGTGTCACTAATGCAATTTCGCAATTAAAGTGCAACAAGAAAGCAAAGATATATAATCGTCTCATTATAGCTGTCATACTTTTCTGCTGCTCGCGATAGAAACTTTAGTTGCTTTGCCAGGTAAAGAGATCTTATCTAAAGTAGGAGAAATATTGAAGAAGTTTTATTTACGGTTCTTGCATGATGTTGCTTAGGTTCGTGCGCTCAGGTTTCTCACCTGAATGAATTTGTTGATATTTGTTGGAACAAGAATCACATGTCAACATAATCTTTTCTTTATTTCTACCAAACATTTTCTCAACAAAATAAGCTTAAAAATTGAGTAAATATTAATATTAATAAATATTAATATAATCTGAATTCCCACTTTATAATTTATACTTAAATATTTGGATTATATTAAAATGTTTTTATTGGTATGTCAACTGTTTGGGGGTATTATTTACTGGCTGTAACTCAATATAGCCATAATTCAGTGTGTTATAAATATTCTAGATTTGCTTGTGTCAAAACTTGTTGATAGATAAACTATTTTATATATGATATTTGGAGAGCTCTTTCTTTCTTCTAGCTCTTCGGATATATTACAGCAAATAGCAGGCTTTCTTTACAACTGTTTTGTTATCAACTTTAGGTTGGACTTGAGTTTTTTATTATGATTGGAATTTTGAATGTTTTATTATTCATTAAGTTGTTTTTTTTTCTTTGGAACACAAAATACTTTTTCATTTTATATAAATGAATAATGATTGATTGCTGCCTTGATAAGAGCGCCTAATGAAGTGCGTAGATCTGTGGGCTGTGTTCGAGAGAAAACTTTATGAATTGATTAAACATTTGTGTGCTTTAGCTAATACTTCAGCATAGCTAATAAGGCAACTGCTCAAAAGTTACTCAAATTAGTGAGTCTATTTAAAAGTCAGCTATACTCAATATATGTTTTATATGTATATAAATATTGTATTTATTTTATTCTAATATTGAACTGTATTTAGTAGACTTACGCAAGCAACATTTAGAGAATTGATTGAGTTAATGGGACTTAATTATAAACTAGATTTAGCTACAGAAAGTGAATAGTGCGAGTATTTAATATAGATGTATTAATATTCGAAACATACATAATAAGAGTCTATAAATACTTTGTAGACAAACCTTTATTGACTCTAACGATAGAAATTATAAATTTATTATTTATAAATAGATATATTTATAATAAATATATCTACTAGGAGGGTAACTGCCATTAGAGAAATATCAAACATTACCTAACTCTGAATACTACTGTTTAATACTAAAAAAGATCTTATAAAGAACTTGTTGATTTAGCATGTATTTCATATATATATATATTAAAATTACTCAATATATGTACTTATTATAGATACTAGATATATTTGTTTTAAGTACTAGATATGCATGCTATGAATACTAGATATAGTATATAAGTAATAGATGTACCAATTTTAAATACTAGATATACATACTATAAATACTTCATATACATATAAATATAAATAGAGATACATATAGATACTAAATATATTTCCTAAAAATACATATTATAAATACTAGATATCCATACTATGAATGCCAGTTATAGTATATAAATACTAGATAAATATAATATAAATACGTGATGTATCAATTTTAAATACTAGATATACATACTATAAGTAAAAGATGTTTATATTAGAAATACTAGACATAATTTTAAATACTTGATGCACATACTATAAATACTAAATATACATTTAAATATGATATATGCATATAAATATATTTACTAAAAATACATATTAATAAATACTAGATATACTAATTTTAAGTACAAGATATATTGAAAAATATACTAGATATACATTCTACTAAATAAGTATATTAATACTTCTTTTAAATACTAGATAAGCATTTCATAAATTCTATAAAGATGACTTCCTTTACGTACTAGATAAACATTTCATAAATACTATAAAGTTGACTTCCAGTTACATAGTTTCTCCTGTCACTAGCCACCAGTAATTAGTATCAATAAAAAAGAATCTTCCTGGCAAACTCCTTTCAGTTGCCTCCTGTGAGGATTGAACTCACGACCCCTGGTTTACAAGACCAGTGCTCTGCCACTGAGCTAAAGAGGCGTCTGCAGAAGAGGCGCTTAAGTAGCGAACTTGTGCCAAAAATTGCCTTGCCTTGTTTCGTGTCGCGTTCATATCTTGTATCTTGTATCTTGTATCTTTGCAGGTTGTATCTGGCGCGAACACATGTTGACACAGTTGTCGCCTGCTGCTGATAACTGTTTTAGCATGCATTGAAATACATATTGATATATATATAGATATGTATAGTCTGAGCAAGGTCAGACAAAAGACCGGATATTAATTTTTCAAAAATTACACACACACACGCACGCACACACACTTAAATGTTATTATTATCTTAATAATCATCATCATCAACGCGCATCGGAGTCGAAGTTGCCTCGGGCTGCGCTTCAGTGGCCCATGACAATTAGGGCCATAGAAATTCGGCATTCGGCAGGCTCCTCACCTGTTAGTGTAAGTGAAACCTGCAATGGAATTGAAGATGCAGACGAAGTTGGATGCGCAGATGGAGTTACATCCATTAGGCTTCGAAATGAAAACGACATGCCCAATGAACAAATATTTTCACATCATCATTTTGATTACCGCAGCTTGTTGTTGTTCTGCTGCTTCTTCTTGTCTGTGTGTGTGTGATGTGTGTGTGTTCGATTTCAGTTTCGAGGCAGCAGTGCGTGCAAAATGGATCAACGATCTCTGCGCGCTTCACTGACCCATCTTTCCGACCAAATGTTGCGCCTCGTCCCCTTGGCCAAATCCCATTGCCAAACGATTTCATTTGAAGCCTACTTCCACATCTGATGCACACATTGCGGCCATAGAGATATTCACACGGCGCACAGCGGCGCCCTGAACCTCATCCGCTTACCTGGCCCCTGTGCCTTTGCCTTTGCCTTCGGGCCAACAAGGTAATTGCAATTAGGTGAGACAAACAACTGGCGCGTGCTGAGCGCGCTGCCAGAGACCTTAAAAATATATTTGTATATACATATATATATATTTATATATATGTTACCTATTTAGATGTAACAGCTGTTGTACACATTCGAGGCGTTAACTTCACACACTTTATCAAACCCAATCGAGTCAAAAAGGATCTTTAAAGGAGTTCAGCGAAGGCAGCTTATGCCAGACACATGGCTTGGTCTATTCTAAGGCACAGTTAGCAAGGTTTTTCTTTTGAAGAATTTCAAATGTTTTGGCTTAAAGAAAAAGATGTATAAATATAATAATAATAATAGTAATATTAATAATAATAATAATAATAATAATATAAATAATAATAATAATAATAATATAAATAATAATAATAATAAAACGAATAATAAAATATAAATAATAATATTAAATATTAATATAAATATAAACATATATAATAATAATATATTAGCTTTAAAACTCTAGAAAATAAAATGAGTTTAGAGCTCATTAAACTATAGCAAGAGTCCAGTATCCAGCAAGCCCTATAAAAAGTTCGACTAGGAATTACTCTACAGAGAGAGAGGGAGAGCCTATGCTAGAAGTCTCTCTCTTGCTTACTGCTACAGCATATATATCTAATAGGATATCTAGAGCTCTGCATGGCATGGCCAGCCCATTTCTAGTAGACAATTCACGGCAATAATTTTGAGTATTATTTTATATATTTCTGCGTAGCCTTGCCTATTTTTATAAAGCCGGGTAAAGATTATTAAACACACTTGTTTCTCTAAAGTTCGTTTTTTCTCTGAATGTTTTGAAATCGCATTAAAGCAAAACCGCAAAACGATTTCGGGGCGCTGAGTGCGCATTAATTCGTAGCAAATCCCATTCGATTTTTATTAGCTGCATTTAGCAGCTTAATTTTTTCTCGGTTTTTTTTTTACTGATCGACCCCGGGAATGTGAACAAAGCGGGATTTGGGTGAGAAATTGCCTGATTTAGTGTAAAATTGGCAGCTAACGAAATGAGCTCCGCGCTGACAGCCAGCTAGGCCCATGGGCGGACAGAATACTGCATCAACTGCATAAAAAAGGACGCGAGCGCGAGTCTGCGATGCTGCAATTCGTCACAGGCTGTCACAGGCGAAGGCACTCATCAATCTCCGGGCTCAGGTTGTAACTGTATTAGGGCGAGGCTCTACGATTTACATTCACTTTGTTGCAGGCTTATGCGTCCGGCGTGGTGTGCTGCATGTCCTGCAGCCTTCGTATGCTGCGCACGCGTCGCAATTCGCTTGCAGCTGTCGCCGCTGACGCCGACGCCGACGCCACTCGACACAAAATTGTAGGCCAATGTTGCTGTTGTTGTTGATGTTGCTGCTGCCGCCTTTCAACCCCCTTCGATGTGCAGCATTTGGCATTAGCCTTTGTTTTCCACTTGAATCGCTGCACAGTCGAGAGCGCATTTCCCTTTGTTGCTTTTCCGTCAACATTCAGATTTTTTATTTGGCTTTTCACTCAGTTTTTAATTTTTATCGAGGCTCTTCATTAAATCCAAAACCAAAGAGTTTCACGCAATGCATTAATGAAAACTCAATTATGCCCTTTGTTAGTTTTTTTTTCACTCAGAATTCCCAAGTCCCAGTCGCTGCTCTGTAGTCCCGCCGCGTTGTATTTATTTTTGTTAGAAACTTTCAATCCAAACTAGGAAAACACATGTGGAGTTTGGAACGGAACTCTAATGCCTGGAGGTTAATTTAATTGAATGATTAGAAAACACACAAAAGCAGACCTAAAAAGGTAGCCGAATTCCAATTCACATATTGAATCATAGAAATTACGCGCTTGCAACCAATTGAGCGTTACTCACACAGATTGTGAATCGAACTAAGGCAAAGATTGACAATTGAATTATGCCAGATGTCGCTGTGAAAGCCAGCTGACTTTATTGAAGCTTGACGCAGGAGGAAAGCTGTCGAGGAACTATAGAGAGCAAAGAGCATAGACTCATATATGTCTCATATTTTCACACAAATTTCATATATACCTATATACATATAACAGCATATATATATACATATATAGCATATATTGTATATCATATATTAAAAGTGTATCTAAAAAGACTCTGCATCTGAGAACTATCTATTTACGCCTGCAATGCACTATAGTCCAGGTAGTCCTATTTATTTGGCATAAACTCTAAAGCTAGAATGATTAGATGAGCATAGTAATTAATTAATTGATTATATGCTCCAAGCAAGACTGATATTCAGCAGTTAATCAGCAGTTATTTAAAAGATATGTAGGCAATCAAGAACTCTTATTCAGCAGTTGTTCATGACTTATTCAACAGCTGTTTAGCAGTTGGGCAGAGCCATAGCTATAACAAAAGAGCTTTTGGGCCAATAAGAACAGCTAATCAGCAGCCATTTAGCAGCTAGCCAGCACTTATTCAGCACTTATTCATATGTTGAATAGAGTCATAGCAAAGCCATAACATAAGTTTTAGGGCAAACAAGATTTATTAGGCAGCAGCTCTTCAGAACTTATGCAGCACTTATTCAACAGCTATTATCAGCAGTTATTTAACCAGTAACTGTTATTCACTGCCTATGCAGCAGTTACTCAGCAGCTAAGTAGAGCCATAGCGACACAGCTTTAAGGCAAATAAGAGCTGTTCAACATATGCTAAGATGGAATTTGAAGCTCAGACATATCTACAGTGAAATCATTAAATATATTCATTTAAAGCAGAAACATTTATTTATAGACATTTCCATTATCTTTTATATTATAATTATGTTAGTTTCGATGTTTCTTCAGCCTTACTATAAGCTATTAAAAGATAGTTTCACTTACGACAGTTGCTAAAAAGTGTTTGACCTAAATGCATTGATTTCAGATTTTATTATTTACTTTTATAGTGATATACAATGGGCATTTAATAGTGTGTTATATATGTTAATATATCATGCACAGCCCATAGATAATAGATAGGTATTTGGTTGTAAAACCTAAAAAACAAATAGGACAGTTGTAGTCGGGTGTGACTGACTAAAAGTTACGCTAAGGTTATTGGCAGATCTCCGGAGTTACAAGTTGTAAGACTTATTCAAATTGGCAGTAGGTAAAGATCAATAAACCCTTTTCATACAAGCTATAATAGAACTGTTGCTTTTAATAACAATAGCTCAACTAATTTATCTGCTCAGTATTGATCATAATCTCTGGGTTTATTGTATGAAAATTTATAGAATTGGAACTGTGCATAAAATTTGTATAGAAAACGCATTAGACAATGCTTCGATCTGATTTGTTTGTCGCATGTATCAGACATACATTTGATGTTATTCTATAATATATGAATGCATTCAAGCTAATGACTAACGAGTGTTAAGAACACACTTTAAGCTGTTCTAGAAATATTTATGTATTCATAATAGCCTTTGAGATAATTGAGCATAATTAAAATAAATAAATTAAATGGATCGACCAAAAGACAAACTCTGCTTCAGGGCTGAGCCATTAAAATCGATTTCTTGGCTTAAGTCCATTGAGCTGCAATTGAATTGTTTCGATGCGATGTCTATTCAATGTCAGCAGAGTGATTCGATCTCAATTTGAATAATGTGAACGTGTCTGTGTGTGTCAACGGAGATTTCAACTTGAACTCAAATTTATTTAAATGATCGTTTTAAATTAATTAAGAAGCGCAATTAAATTTGCATCGCCCGCGGGGCGGGGGACCGAAACTAGTTTGTCGGCTTCAGCAATACGTTTTTACATATATGTACCGGAGCCATAAAACATGCTAAAAGTGTTGTTTCTTGGCTTCGGGCTGAGCCACACACAATGGCTGGCCCAAATGGTTATAAATTATTTATGACGGCTCAAATGTCAAGAGCCATAGCTCAACGCCCACAAGAAGTGACATTTTGCATTTGGGACTACGACTCGATTGGCTAAAAATGTTTCAATTATGTTGCAATTGGACTTAACAATTTAGTTGAGGCCTTTGATTGCTTTGTCTCCCGTCCATTTGTCTACGCTTTGCGGCTCTGGGCGGGGTCCATACACATCGAAGCCACAATAGAGTGCACTTTTAATGGCACTGAATACAGGAAGTCCGTTGCTTAATAACAATGACAAACTGAGACAACGAAATGCGCACGAAGAGCAGCAGATACCCTAAAAATCCACAAAAGATTAAAATTTTAATTGGGTTAAAATGTAATAATATTTGACTGTCTATGCAAGACTTGAACCTACGCACCAAAGTGCAGGTGTCTTCGCCTTCTGCATACAAAATTAAGTCTTCATATCTATGTCTAGAGGTTATTATGAAAAAAAATTGAGATATTCAAGAAAAAGTTTATAATTATATTAGGTTGAGTATTTGGGCATATATATTTCAAATTTAAGGTCTTTAGCTCTCGTAGTTCTCGAGATAGACGCGCAAGCAGTTAGATAGATAGTCCGAAAAATCTGCGAAAGATCTGTCAAGCCTTCTTTAACCAGTTACATAGTTGCACACTCAACTAATATACCCTGCTTACAGCTTTCCAAGGTATAACTAGTGCAGTTTTTCAATTGCAACGGAAATTTAATGAAATTTTTGCACAATCAAGAATCGAAAACGAAGCAAAAACTGTAATTAACTGACGGCAGTCGAGTGCATTTAGTTGGGGTCCAGCAGCATTTAGAGAGTGGGTAGGTAGGTCATTTATTCCACGTGAATTTGCATATAAACATCAGTATAATAATCAGCGAGGGAAAGACATCGTGGCTCACATTCACAATCCGGCACAATGCGCTACAATTAGGGGTAGCTGAAGAGGAATGGGAAGGGGAAAGGGAATGACGACTGCTGCTGCTGTCGAGAGTGATAAATATTTTGCGCCTGAATGACAGGCCATAAAGAGCGAGAACTCTATTGATAATGCTGCGTGGTTCAATCAGACTTGTAACAGTGATTAACAGGACGCATCCTTTGAGTGGCCAACTGACTGTACTGCACAACAACAGCAACAACAACAACTACGACAACTGCAACAACTGCAACTGCAAGTGACAGCTGTCGGATTTGGTGTAAGCATCGTTTATTTGCGACTTACATAGATTGTAGTGCTTCGTCGGGCCCCTTTTGATTGATGATGACTCGAGCAAGCGCTTTTGACATGTTGTCCAGTTGCCATTTCGGCTGACAACAGCCACCCTTGCGTTCGCTTTCCAACACTGACAAATACTGTAAAGGGTTACAATGCCAAAGTCAATACCGCGATTCAACAGCTTATGAAATTACCATACAGCCATCGCCATTGCCCATTCACCGATTCGCCCTTAGGCTGGCTACGTCCTCTTTTGAGGTAAGTTCACGGTTTCGATATCGCGTTCCCTTTGTGCATAATGCATTTTCACAGCGGTCTACCACCCCGAAAAGAAGAAACAGGCGAAAGTGGGCGTTGTAATGTTGACACTGTAATTTACGCATTTCTCCTTTTATGCGACACGCCAAATTTGCATAACGCATCCAGCTTCAATAGCGAAAGGGCTGTCGCATCGTAACTCGATATGCGAGCAGACTGCATATTACCTTTGTTACTACAATAGCTCAGAAATTAAATGCTTTTCACATACCTTTATGGCCCAAAGTACAGTTGTGGAGGTAGTTACCTGAATGCAGCTGAAGAAAGATCTTTTAAATTGATTTTCTCATTGAAAAACTAAAGATAGATAGAAATATAGCTAGATAGATCTCTATTCTATTGAGAGAATTAGTTTATCTCGTTTGCTTATTCACATTTACTAAGGCTTTAATAATATACTCACTTTGATAGTAATATTTTGAATATTTTGCCAATGAATCTTCTCATTTATTTTCTAATATTTCAATAATTAAAATATATTTCATATAATATATATTCCATATAATTCATATTTTACCTATGTATATTCTATATATAATTCCAATAGGCTGTAACTTCTGACACAGTTCATATCTTCATTTTCACAGTCAACTGGCAATCTGTGGAGCTGCTCAAACATCAGTTAGGTTCCCACGTCACAGTTACAGATATAATAGAATAGGCCCAGGCAGAGTCGCGTTCTTCTTTACAAGTTACCATAACAAATTGCTGTTTGAAAGTACACACTTACACATTGTAGACATTTGGAACATTTCTGGAACCAACTTGTCTTAATTAGTCGAACAAACAAATGCAGAACGCAGAAGCAGCAACTCGACAGCTGGTGTTGGTGGCTTCATTTCCAAGGCAATTGGCTGATGCTAGATAACACTTGGCTTGGCATCAGAGCCGACATCAAATTAATCGCAGATAGCATTAACACGTCTTTAAATTGGCTAATGCCCTAATGGAACTGCGCCGCGTACAGCCAGTCAGGCAGGCAAGCACACAAGCACACTGCCAACTGTTCAAACAGCCCCCGAGCAACGAAATTACGTGGCCAACGAGCGCTGCCGCATGCGCAGATCTTATCAACGTTATTAGCGGGGCGCGTTGCTCATGCCTCTTTAGCTCAGTGGCAGAGCACTGGTCTTGTAAACCAGGGGTCGTGAGTTCAATCCTCACAGGAGGCAACTCGAAAATTATTAATTTTTTATTTATTCATAATTATTTATTAAATAAAATTATATTTATTTTAAATATTTTTTACGGCAATTATTTCTAAAAAATAGTTAAAATTCTTACATTAGTTCAATTTAAGCGGATATAGTCTAATAATAATAAAAATAAATATAATAATTCGTTAGTGCTTATTGTTTGTAATGTGTTTTACTTTATTTAGCTAGTACCGGTTTCCTGTTTTTTTCCGTAATCTAATGTGGTCGTTTCTTATATATTATTTTTATAAGTTTTGTTTATATATATATATATATATATATATATATATATATATATATATATATATAAACAAAACTTATAAAAATAATATATAAGAAACGACCACATTAGATTACGGAAAAAAACAGGAAATATATATATATAATTATACAATATGATTGATAATTTGAATGTGATGATTCATGGAAGATTTTATTTTTGCTTTAAACTTAAACTTAAATCGTGAAATTTCTGAACATATTGTTAAAAATTTGCGTAATTTTAATTGAATTCGAAATAGTATTTTACACTACAATCTTTAACATAAATAAAAAATAAATAATTAAATACATATGTAAAAAAAAACGTTCGAAATAGTTTGCCTCCTGTGAGGATTGAACTCACGACCCCTGGTTTACAAGACCAGTGCTCTGCCACTGAGCTAAAGAGGCGAATGGGGCATGCGCGTCAGATAACTCACATCATATAAAGAGAGTGGCCACCACCGTAATTGACATTTATTTGACAGCTAAATTTAGGCTGCTCTTTTAATAAACTTAACTGTGTTTTCATGTATAAACAACTGTGTAGCTGTAGGTGATGGTGAAATTCCAAAAGCTATCTATGTATTTATTCGTTGTACGGCGTTGCCGGCTGTGTGAAAATCGAAAGAGAAGAGTATCGCAAAGTATTTCGTAAATTTGTTTGTAAACAAATTCTAAATTATGCGCGCGCTCTCCGAATCTCGCATAGAGATCTTTCTCAGCTGCTCTGAATAGCGTGCTGCTTAGATCTAAAAATAAAAGGCCCGACCGTTTTGTCTGGATACCACACGTTGTAGGCTAGTCAGTGCGATTGCAGTATTCAGCGCCGACAGAAGCGGTTCTAAGATTTTCACTACTTGCATAATTTGAGATTTGATAGCTGATTTTCAATCAAATATTGAGCTAACGCCATGAAAATGCCACTTAGCCAGCAGAAGGGCTTCTTTGCCCAATACTATCTGAAGCTACGAGCCGCAGGCGGTGCCAGCTGCGAGGCGGACATAGCCAAGTTGTCAGCATGTGGCACAGATGACGAGCGCGTGGCCTATGTGGACCAGCTGGCCTGGGTGCGAGCAGGCGATGCAGAGCTGCAAGTGCAGCGGGAATTCAATGGAAAGAATGCAACTGCTGCAGCGGAGCTGAAGGAGCGCGCCACGACGGCCTTCAAGCAGAAGAAATGGCTGGAGGCCATGTTGCTCTACAGTAGATGCTACGTGACGTTGCCACATGACAAAAGTGAGCAGAACTCTTATACTTTTCAAAGAACTCTTATACCTGACTTCTACTTATTTTAGTTTCGGAGCGTGCCGTTGCGCTGGCCAATCGCTCGGCCACTTTGTATCACATGCAGAAGCACAGCGAGTGCCTGGTGGACATCAGACGCGCCTTGGAGCTGGAGTATCCCAAGGAGCTGGTCTACAAGCTGTACGAGCGCCAGGCGCGCTGCTACATGGCTCTGAAGGACTACCCGCGCACGATCAGCGCCTTCAAGTGGGCACAGTTCGCAATTGAATTAGATCTGCTCTAACTTTTCGCTTTATACCCAGAAAATGCATCACGGCTTCTGATGAGTCCACGCTGCCGGCTGACAGGCGATCCAAGCTGCATTTGGAGGCCATGACCATGATCAAGATGCTGGAGAAGGATCCACGCACGGCCAAGCAAGCAGCCAAACAGCAGAAATTGAAGCAAGCCAACGCCGCGACTTCAACTCAGGAGCAAGCTCAAACGCTGCCCCACGAAAAGGAGTTCGTTAGCCCTCTGGTGCGCATCGATCAGAATGCGCAGGAGGGTCGATTCGCACGCGCCGCAGCCGATGTGCAGGTGGGCCAGGAGCTGCTAGTCGAGCGTCCCTACGTCGCTGTGCTGCTCGAGAAATACGCTCAGACCCACTGCGAATATTGCTTTGTGCGGTAAGTGAGAGATCAGCTGGAAATTGTTGTGAAGCTGTCAAGTGGGATTTGAGTCTTGGTTACTGTGGATATACAGTGGGCAACTGCTGAGCTTTAGTTGGAATATTTAAAATAAAAGTAGGGAAAATTTAGAGTAAGATAAGAACAAATTTAATGAATGACTAAGAATATTTCTTATATATATATAAAGGAATATACAATATATATGGAATGGTTCATTGATTGTAGCTATATAATGGGCAATATATTAGTATCTATGCAACTATAGGCAAGTAGTCATAAATAATGGGAAATATTAAAGACATCAGCATGTAGAGACTGAGAGATGTACAACGTAGAGCAGTGTTTGCCTTATTCATTGGCTTCTTGGAATCTTATTCTGCCTTAATCAAATTAGTCAATTGAAATATAAGTATACTCAACCGATTTATATAGTATATATCTTTACATTATACATGAAAGAGATAGTTGAATTCACAGCTGATGCAGATTGCAGCTATCAAATTTGTGTGTAAGAGAGAAAAATAGTTTTAAATATATATTCATGAATAACATTAATCAGTTGGTGAAGATTATGAAATAAAACACTCAATCCTCAGTTAAAATTTGAGAGACAAAACTAATGCAGGTAGACCAAAAATAGCATAGCACTTGTCGGAGCATTCTAAGGTTGGGGTATATATTTGTCAGTGTTGCCTTGGGCCTTGGGTGACTGAGAGAGCAATGAAGTTGTTTGAAGTAGGAGCAAAGAGCTTAGGAGCAGTATAGGTAACAAAATTGAATAGAGTAGACATATACACTATATTTATTTAAAATAAAGAATGCTTTTGAATAAATACATAATAATAATAAATAATACTCACCGAATCATAAGCAACACTCTCACAAGTTCTATTTGCTATTTAAAGGTTTTAGTCTTTAAAAGTTTTCATCTCCCTGAAATTCCCTTTATTTATATGTATTACTGATGCTGCTTTTATTTGCTTACTGATAAGAAAAGTATCTTCATATTTGCAGTACTGTAGTGCCAGTGGCCTGTCCGGGCTGCTCGGATGTCATCTACTGTTCGGAGCAATGCCAGCAGAAGGCCGCTGCCAAGTATCACAGATTCGAGTGCGGGCTTTTGCCTGTGATCTGGCGTTCCGGCGCCTCGATCAACAATCACATGGCGCTGCGAATCATTGCCAGCAAGCCGCTGGACTACTTTCTGCAGCTGAGATCCAGCCTGGACGAGCAGCTGTCACTGGAGCAGCTCTTGAGGTTTGCCATTTGCCATGTGCCACTCTCCAGCGTTTGCTGATTCCTGTCTCTATTTGCAGTCTGCCCAAGGACGATTTTCGACGCGTCGCACACCTGGAACGGCATCAGAAGGAGCGGCCAGCATCGAACTTCTTTCAATATGTGCTGATGGCGCGCTTTCTGACCAGATGCCTGCAGGCCGCAGGCTACTTTGGCGGCGAGCCACAGTCAGAGCAGGTGGACGCCATAGGCGGGCTGCTGCTGCGCTGCCTGCAGTTCATTCAGTTCAACACCCACGAGGTGGCGGAGCTGCACAAATACGGGGCCGAGGGCAGGGAGAAGTCCAT
The DNA here is from genome assembly GCF_003285905.1 of Drosophila hydei. Lineage (NCBI taxonomy): Eukaryota > Metazoa > Arthropoda > Insecta > Diptera > Drosophilidae > Drosophila > Drosophila hydei. The sequence goes on from NW_022045656.1 coordinate 5,914,776, forward strand.
CTTCATTGGCGGCGCCATCTATCCGACGCTAGCGCTGTTCAATCACTCGTGTGATCCAGGTGTGGTCAGGTACTTCCGCGGCAACACGATACACATTAACAGCGTGCGACCGGTGGAGGCGGGGCTGCCCATTAATGAGAACTATGGTCCCATCTACACGCAGGACAAGCGCGAGGATCGCCAGGCCAGGCTGAAGGAGCTGTACTGGTTCGAGTGCAACTGCGATGCGTGCCTGGAGAACTGGCCACTGTTCGATCAGTTGCCCAGGGATATCATACGCTTCCGCTGCGAGGCGCCCAACAACTGTGCGGCGATCATTGAGGTGCCGCCCACCTGCAACGACTTTATGATCAAGTGCGTCACCTGCGGCGAGCTGACGAACATACTGAAGGGCCTGAAGGTCATGCAGGACACTGAAATGATGACGCGCACAGCCAAACGGCTCTACGACACAGGCGACTACGCCAAGGCACTCAACAAGTTTGTCGATCTGCTGCGCATCATGTACGAGGTATTGGCACCCCCGTTTCCCGACTTCTGTGAGTGCCAGCAGCACTTGAAGGATTGTTTCCTCAATCTGGGAAATGTCTACAACTTGAATTGAACATCAACTGCCTGGAATGCTGCAGTCTTTTAAATAAATCACTCAACTCACAAAATACTGGTGTTTAGTGAATATTTATTTGTAATTGCTGAACAATTGCCCACAATTGACCCAATTAGACATTCAATATATTCATTTATACATTTCCTTAGCTCTCCCGCTCTCTCTCTCCCTTCAGGTATAAGCGTACCAGCTCATTAGCAAATACCCATTATTTTAAATTGCCCAGTTTCCATTATTGCAGCGTCCCTCGTGCAGTTTAGTGCAGCCAGCATAGCTGCTGTAGCTATAATAGCAGCAGCGATAACAGCTTTTCGTTGGCCTCCAGCTGTTGACTACGTAACCGAATCGAAAATATAAATATATATTATATACTATATAGACTCTGATCTGAGAGATTTTGCGCTCTACTTACAACCACAGGTCCAGCTAACATATTTATTTTCAACTTGCTCTTTCAGATAACAGTTCATCTCAGAGTCACTGTCATTCGGGTTCCAGAGCCAGGGAAATTGTGGAGCACTTGTTGGGCGGATGGGATAATGTGGAACGTATGTTGGCGGCGCATAAGTCGGATAAGCTGGCATGTTGTTTGTGGGAAGAGTGGTTGCAGCTGTTGTTGCATCAGTTGTGGTTGTTTCTGTTGTTGTTGTGGTTGTTGGGGCAGGCTCTGTAGCAGCTGCAGTTGTGGTTGTTGTCTCCGCTAACTCTGTTACCGTCTCAACAGTGGTTGTGGGAAAATCAACAGGAAATTCTACAGGAATATCTTGTGCCTGCACTTGGATCAGCAGACAGAGCAGGCATATTAAATTCAACTTCAATTGGAATGACATTGTTTCGGAATACAATTGCTCGTGTTGTCGCGTGCTGCTTGCGTTTCAGACTGATCGTCGAGACGAGCATCTAGTGTTGCGCCCGCTGCGAAAACCGTATTAAATTTACTTAGCCGATTCGTGGAAAACGCATGAGTAATTTGTTTTCGGCTCGCTTAAATTGCAAAACAACAATGCTGTGGCACATTCTGCGCAGTGTTTGCAGCGCCTGCTAATGGCTACTGCCCGCTCAGCCAGTGGGGGCAAGTCGGCCAAGTCTTATCAGCGGTGAAACCCACAAGCGAGTACCGCTTAATTTACTTACCTGCGGGTGGATGAGCACGCGTGCGCGACTTACCTTGTAACATATTTATCGTCGCGTTTTTAATGGAGTTAATTTTGGTATTTGCTGTTGTTGTTGTTGCTGTTGTTTGGCTACAACACCCGCATATGGTGTTGCAGTGTCTCATGACGCAAAAGAACTTTTGTTTTCAATCGCAGTTCGCATGAATGAACAGAGGAAGTTCGTCATATGCAAATCGAACTGTTATTGAACTTCAATTAGCACGTACACTCGCCCAGGGATATTTACATTCACAGTCACCCTCACATGCATTGTGAATAAGCAAAAAATAATTGCAGTTACATTTTATATATTTTGTTATTCATGCATTTTAAAACATTCAACCAAGTGCAGCAGAGTTTGGTCAAGAAGAAAGCCAGGGACTTTTATCTCACAATAATATTCTATCCAAATTACTTAACTGGTAAATTGCCAAAAGATGTCCCTAATGAGTAAATATTCGCACATACCTAAAAGTATGCTACACAAAATTTTCGCAGTAAACGTAATGCTCGAATTTTTTAATTAGAATTGAATGACATGCCTGAAAGTAGGCAACATTATATGGTTGGCCGCTTATAAGAACACTAATACTCTTAATACAATTATATTATATTATTTTAAAAAAGTTGTTAAATTAGCAAGCAGTTAATCATATATTTTTTTATTAATATTAATTTTTATATGAAATCACCCATCCGAACATAATTAGATATAATATCTTCCCTCTCTTACAATAATTTCAAACAAGACATGAAAAATATTGTCTTTTTTTTTTCGGGAGGAAAAAAATAATTCAACTTGTTGAAATTATATTTAATATGCTTGACACTATAAGAAGATATATGTATTGACTTTGGTTAAGATCAAGATTTGGCAGACAAATTTCCATTTCCCAGCCAATGCTTCTCTATTGCTTATTTAATTAAAACATTTCAAATAAAACACACTTAACTATTTGGATTTTAATATATTTTATTACACATATAATTCGTAATTTATGGAATATGTTTATTTGTGCTCGATAATTGTTTACTTAGACACAATAACAATTTGTAACAAATAATTCGGTGATGAGGGCATAGCAAATCGCATTTCGAGGTTCGAATCTGTGCTGCATGTGCGTAGCTAAAGCCAAATAATGGGAATTTTACTTATCTTAAGCTCTAAACATAGAATATTCAATATATTTTAAGTGTTAGTACGACTAAAACAAAGCGATTTTTATTTTTTAACAAATAAAAACAAAGCAATTTGTATTGTGAGGCTCTCGTTGAGCTTATCTAAGTAGAAAAGAATTCGATGGAATCTAAAAGGACAAAGCCAAATGTGCATGGGCAACACACATGTTCAATTTAACAACAGGAATGTGAATGTGTTCCGGTGGGAACAAGGGGCAAATGATGATTGGATAGGGAGAAAAAGAGTGAGAGATAGAGAGAGAGACAAGGAAGGAGTGAGAGAAAGATCTTAGAAGTCGTAAGAGTTGGCCTCATCGTCGCCCTTGCGCACCTTGAAGATGAACTTGTAGATGACAGCGGCAATAATTCCGCCCACTATTGGACCCACCCAGTAGACCCAGTGATCGGTCCACATGCCTTGGACGACGGCTGGCCCGAAGGAGCGAGCGGGATTCATGCTGGCACCGCTAAGCTTAATCTGTGAAAGGAAAAAGTCTCTTATTATACGAACTTATTACTCGGATTCTCATTTAACCTACCGCACACAAATGTCCCGCTGCAATGGACAGGCCGACGGCCAGTGGGGCTGATCCCTTGATGTCTTGGCGACCCGGATCGGACACAGCCTTGACTACAAAGACCAGAATGAATGTGATCAACGCCTCGATCAGCACGACTTGACCCACATCCAACGAGGCATTAAATGAGGAAACACCAAGTCCGACCGTTAACATTCCACTGAGAGCTGCCCGGATAACAGCTGCTCCAGCAATGGCGCCCACACATTGCACGATTATGTAGAAGGCCGCCTTGAGGATGCTCATCTCGCCGACAATCAAGAAGCCGATGGTGACGGCCGGATTGATGTGACAGCCGCTGATGTGACCTAGTCCCTGCAAAATATACAAGCAGATGAAGAATTAAATATTGGGAAATTTCATTGGGAAATATTACAAAAAGTTGATAAATTAGAAATGGGGAAAATATTGAGACCATTTCTATGTATCTATGTACCTATGTACCTATGTATCTATGTATCTATGTATCTATGTATCTATGTATCTATGTATCTATGTATCTATGTATCTATGTATCTATGTATCTATGTATCTATGTATCTATGTATCTATGTATCTATGTATCTATGTATCTATGTATCTATGTATCTATGTATCTATGTATCTATATATCTATATATCTATGTATCTATGTTTCTATGTATCTATGTATCTATGTATCTATGTATCTATGTATCTATGTATCTATGTATCTATGTATCTATGTATCTATGTATCTATGTATCTATGTATCTATGTATCTATGTATCTATGTATCTACGTATCTATGTATCTATGTATCTATGTATCTATGTATCTATGTATCTGTGTATCTATATATCTATATATCTATATATCTATGTATCTATGTATCTATGTATCTCTGTATCTATGTATCTATGTATCTATGTATCTGTGTCTGTATTGATATATCTGTAGCACTTTATAATATGATATAATATATATATCTAATATAATATAATATCTAAGTATATCTCTCATTCTGTAATTCTTCCAAATATATGTGTTTTCTTAATTAAGCAATATACGTGAAATGAGTTAAATCTTTATTATAGATAACTAATTGCAATAACACTTGACATCGCATTCTAAAGAACATTAAGAGAATTAAGTCTGTTTAACGAGGTCATAAATGTTTTCATTTAATATCTCGTTGAGCTCGTATTTTAATCACATATACTATAAGGTGGTTCGATGCAGTGGCAATATAATTTACCAGCTAACGAAATTTGTAATGTAAGTCAATGTAAATAATGTCTGGGCGTAGACATGTATGCACAGAGTACTTCATGTTCAATTGATTGATCTCTCTTTCACTTTCTGATTACTTGACAGATACAGTTCCATTATAGAGTCAGGTGAAGATCATGTAAACGACTGCATGTGCTAGACATTAAATGTCAAGTCTTCAAGTTGAGCACTTGTTGCTGCCTCGTTTCTGGGTTGGGCAATGTTTACCCTTTGCCATGGCGTCTGCAGTTGGGCTCTTGCACAACGCTGCCAGACGCAAGTCGCAGCGGATGCAAGCAATTTGTCTGACAGCTGAGTTGCACTCAGAGAGCCAGGCAGAGCCAATGCCCAACTCTCTGGAGTGCTGTCGATCGCCATTAAAGTTCACTTTGATGAGCATTTGGCTAAAAGTAAAAGTTAATCGCATTCTGTTGAGTCATGAGCCAAGCTGTCAGCTCGCTGTGAAGCTGAAACTGGAGCTGGATCTGTAGTGCCAGCCGAGCTGAACATGTTGTGCTCAGAACTAGAGATACAGAAATCGAAAAAGAATAACAAATTGCCACTTGAGCTGCAAGTGAGTACGACTACGAGTCGGAGTCTGAGTCGGAGTCGAAGTCGGAGTGAGTACTCGTGTTATGAATGAATACGCACTACATTCAAAAACGCGTCTGTGCCCAAGGCCGAGGTGCAGGCTTCTATGTACTATCATATCGCAGTGCGATTTCAGTTTCGATTTAGTTGTGGCTAAGCCTGCCTAAGCTCGACTCGCGGGCAGGTGGGGGGCAGGTTTGGGCCTCTAGTTTAGGCCCGAGCGGCGCACAGTTTGTACAGCTTTAGATTCATTTCGATGCAATCTTCGAAGTTCGCTTGGCCTTTGCCATACGCACGCTTTGCAATTTATAATTGTTTTTGGTTTCTTTTCATCAAATTATATAAGTGCAGCGTGTTGCGGCTTTTGTTGCTCTTGTGGCAAAGTGACTGCGTGAATAATATACGCTGTCAGTCGCGCCTAATCATCAAGATCGCGCACATTTGCAAGAGCTGCTGCTGTTGTTGTTGCCACATCGATTAGAATGCACACTAGAATGAGTCATGATATTTCGATGTGGCATACATACACACACACACACACATGCGCACTCACACAAAACCTATCATTAAATAATTTGATTTACGTATGCAGCACAAACATGCGTCAAGTGCGTGAGAATAGAGGCGGGCAAGTCATAACTATTTGTAAAGTCTAAACTGTATTTATAGAGTATATGAAATAGCAGTGAAAAAACACCTTTTGGTTTATAGAATATGTGGAATATCGGTGTAAAAGTACTTTTTGAAGGCACAATAATGTAAAAGTACTTTTAAACCAAAAGTACCTTTCAGTTTATTAAGAACAAGGAATAGCCTTGTAAAAGTACTTTTCGGGTTTTGATGGTTCTGCTCATTGCTAAGGTTTGTGAACTCGGTTTTCATTTCTGTGAATATCCCTGAACCTGAAGGTGGCTCCTTTTCAGTTTATTACCAATTTTAGTAATTTAATTTATTATTATTTGAAAAATGTATTTATAATTTAAAAAATTTTGAATTTACATTTATATATGTATATGTACACAGCACAAATATTTTATCTTTGATTACATTCAGTTCAGGGTTTTTTGTTGCCAAAACAAAAAACGAAAATTAAGGTGAATATAATTTTATTATTTTATTATAGGTGTATACAGCTTTAAATTATATATGTGAGAACTGAATTACGAACTGGGCAAATACCTTTCTATGTGTAAGTCTGTATATAAATTAGAAATACTATCTTCTCTCATCTATAAAATGATGAGCTTATTGTAATATCTATACTCAAGTGTCTGTTTGTCCCACTGCTTAACTGAATTTCCCTTTTTAATACTATCAAATATTTCCGTAATGAAATTCCCATATTGTTAAGGATTTTTCTGCTCCCTTTAGCATAAACAGATGAGGAATTTTAGCATGAGTTTTGACAACGATGAAAGCAAGCAGTTAAATGTGTGATGACTCAATAGTCTTATAAATAAATAAATTAAATAAAACTTGATATTTTTTAATTAACTGTGATCTAAGTGCAATACTCTCTGATCTTCAGTTCAACAACAAAATTCGTTGCTTCTTATAGGGACATGCGGAAGGACAGAATAAATGAATAATAGATACACATTGCCCAAAACCAATATACTCTTTGGACTTCTCGAACTTGTATAAGAAATTTGGTTTCTTCGAGATTTGTATCTATTTTTATAGCATTTACTGTGTTGGTCACTTCAAGTAACTGCCTCTCTCTCCCTCTCCCTCCCTCTCTCTGCCTCTCTTAGTCTCTTATGCAGTTTGTTAGCTATTTGCACGCAGTGCCAGATATATGGAGAGATATAGATAATGATCGCATGGATTGAGGCTTACGCAGGCGCACGAATGTCTGCGCGCATTTGTTGCTATTTGTTGTTGTTGCTGCTGTTGCTGTTGTGCGACATTTGCGCGTTAAATCATATTTTATGGCTTTTTAGTTAAATTGAATGTTAACTTGTTTGTTTCGTTCTGCTTAGCTGCAACTGCGCTTGTTGTTGTTGCTGTTGCTGTTGTTGTTGTTGGTGATTGTTGCTGCGCATTTCAAGTTCGTTTTGGCCAAAAAGCCGAGCAGTTGGCCCAAAGCTTGTAGCTGGCTTTGCCATTTTGGCTCATTTCGGCGCAGTTTTGCGGATCGTTTGATTTTACTGAATTGAATTGAATTGAATTGAGAAAACGTGAATGGTGCACGCACAATTTTGTAGCCAACGTTGTTGTCGTGTTGCATAATTAACACACACACACACACACGCACAGCTGTGTGTGTGTTGCTTTTTTATTGATCTTGCATGTTGCACCTTGATTGGCGCTGGAGGTTTTTTCGACTTTGACTTCGAGCTTGGCCTTTCAGTGTTTGAGAGCGCATTCTGTGGCTCTGTTTCAGATCGGGGACTCATCTGTTCTATGGCGTATTGCGTTGCGTCCGATAATGGCCGTAAATCAAAGAGCCAATCCCTAATTGCGGGCCGTGCATCTGATTAGCCTCCAGCTCAGCTCAGCTCATCTCGACTCAGCTCAACTGCCGGCACTCAAAATTTATGATTATTATTTCTTGGCGTTTCGTTTCGTTTGGCGACCCGCATAAAAATCAGCACTGGAATTTTCTTCCCAACTATACGGAATACTCATACATATGTAGTATATATATATATATATTTGCTATTAAAATCAAATTGTCAACAGCTTTGCATTTCTATGGCTTGTTGTTGTCATCTATAATCGTATTGTTGTTTGCATTTTCTAGCTGCCCCACTTCCTTTTGTCAGCTCATGAGACAATGCAACGCAGCTCGCATACAAATGTCGCCGCCGTTGACAAGCTTAGACAGCGATATTATCTCTAAGAGCGCGCTGCATTCACTGTCCAGATCGTTGATTATGTTCTGACTGCACCTAACTAGCTATTCATTTGTAATCGAAGCTAGTTAGCGCTGTGTCTCTGTCGGCACACAGCTCGTAAGGGCAAGGGCTTAAATTACAGCCTTATATTTTTTAATAAATTATAATACTCTTGTACTATTTTTAATTGAAATGTTTGCAAAATATTAATATAAATAGAAGGGAATTATAATTTAATTAACATTTTAAGTTTTAAGTTTGTTTATCTCTAAAGTGGAGTCGAGGCTAATATACTCTCTACTATAATCTACTCTACTCTACTCCACTCCAGTCTGGTTTAGTCTACTCTACTCTACTCTATACTCTTCGCTTAGTAATCGTCCTGGTCTATTTGTTATTTAAGTACATTTTTAATAAATGTCGATGAGCTAAACCAATATCTATAGCAAAAACTCTTTGAATACTTAAAATACTAAGATACGAATTCAGTATATTTATAAAAATACTAAATTCATATATTTTACAAAAATACTAAATTCAACACACATCATATTCCACCTCTCTTATCTTTGCCTCTTCTAAAATTGCATATTATATTCCCCAGTAGTAAATATATATAGATTTCGCCTCTCTTCTCTTCACGCCTCATTTCTGATCTTGACTCCTATCTCCTGGTCTCTTCTCTCGCAAAGAAACATGCCTAAACTAAAATTCATGTGCACATCGCTAATTCCCTTCGTAATAGCTGCCTATCACGATAAAGTCGAATAATAAAGGGAAATATTGTTGGCTACTTCTTCTGCTTCAGCTATACGAATTCCCTCGCACTGCTAAATACTTTTTCCGTTCATGTTATACCTATATAAGATTAAGTATGTCGCAACACAGTAAATATTGTATTTGAAATTGTTTTTTCCCTCGCACAGATGGCATTAAATGTCGCTCAATTAGCACGTTTCTCATTTGTTACGGACTCCGCCATGCAGCTGCCAGCATTCGTTGCTGTTGCTGTTGCTGTTGCTCTTGGTGTTGTTGCTGTTGTTGTCGAGTTGCTGCTTGGCTTATTTAGAAATCGAGTTCGATGACTGACCGCAAAAAGCAAGCCAGAGCAATCAGGTCTCGTGCCACACGTCATTGCTGCAAGTGCAACTGCCACTGCAACTAATTGTCGCAATGCTGCTCGCTTTTCACAACATGCAACTCGTGACTCGTGACTCGTGACTCGTGATTCGTGATTCGTGGCTCGTGACTAGTGACTATCTCGCTGCAGTTGCCTGCATTGGCCAATCGCAATTCATTTCTGACTAATCGCTGATGAAAGTGTGGAAATTTCGAAGATACTCTTTCATTCGTCAGGCGACCAATTACGCAACACCTGTTGCAGCGTTCACACGTGTCTGGCTCAGGCCCAACAGCGAGCCTATCGTGATGTCCGCCATATCGCGATTCAAGCCAAGTCTAATGCAGGCACACACGCCTGTCCACTATGTGTGCATGTCTACATGATGAACATGATTATAAAATTAGAGTTTTGCAAGAGCTGCAGTAGGCAAAGCCACTCCGAAAGATGGAATACACTTAAATACATGTGCTCGAGATGCTTTTATAGCAAAGTCTTGTTATTAATGCTGCTAATTAACTCACAAATGGCATTTGGCTAAGAAAGCCCAACATTTATTGTGTATCGAACACGAACTTATGCTGCCCAAGCTGCCTAAGTAGCTCATGGACTTGAGGATTTCTCATTAAGTCTTTGCTTTCATAAGCGATGCGCATACCTTGTGTAAACGATTGTTTAATGTGCTTAAGCTAAGATCTTTTATGTCAAGCTGACTCGCTAGTCCACGCTCCGGGGTGGCTAAGGTTTCCTACTTATATGTGGCAAGCATGGCTGACTCAGCGTAAAGCTGTCTGCCGATTGAGTAATGGTCAGTTAGAGCTACAAAGAACTTGGATGGATCCTTACGCTCTAGCTGTGGGGTAAAGCCTTGCCCTTGATTTGTTAATCTGCATCTATTGAACACTAAAATAATCGTGCTCAGGAAGCATCTTTGAGCACTCTTCTGACTGCTATGGACTATTTTCCTAATTATGTAATAAACTGCATGTCCTGTGATGTACAGTAGGTAAAGCTACTTGCTTTCTTCCCTTGTTTGATAAAGGCGAATAGATTGACTTCGTCTCTATGTATACTTCTCTTAACTTCTTTTATTGAGCTCATGGAAAGAAGTTGGCTTTATATATGTGTTGAATCTTCTGTTATATATGACTTTCTTGACACCAAGTAGAAGACTCAGAGACTAGTTTAGAAAAAGATATAGACTTGACTAAGTGCACTCGCTGTTGGCGCTAAATAGTAAGCAGACCCGGGAAGATTTAGCTTAATTTAAGAATATTGACGAAGCTATCAAAACATCTTGTATTGTAGCGTTCAGTTGCAACATTGACACCTTAGCGCCCCTAATGAAAGGTTTTCTTTGCTGACATATGAAATATTAGCTTCAATAGCTGCAGTCTCCTCTTCGGCTTGACTATTCTATGCAAACACAAGCTAACATCTGCATTCACTTCATATTCAATAAATAATTGTGGCCATTTGCTGGCTACACAAAGTGTTTCTTGATTTGAGGACAATCGAAAGCTAATAGAACTATCTGAATGCGTCGCATTAGCCATTATTTTGTTTGTTAATTAACTTGACTTATCGCCGGATCAATGATTGATTGCGAACCTTCAACTTTATAGCACGCTACGCTCGTCCACTATAAAGTTATAGCAAGTCGAGTGGAGCGTGTCTCATGATGATCTACGCAGGCTGCGGGTTTGGTTTGTTGTCATAAATTCGATTCAAAATAGTGCAGCGCTTAGAATTCTAAAAACAGAAACTGCAACAACTGAAACAACAACAACAACAACAACAACGGCGACATCGACAACTAAAACATCAAGAGGCATAACGTAATTAAACGCATAATAATCTAATTGCATATTTTGCGTGTTGATTAATGTTAATTGCCGACGCAGACGAATTCGCATTTATTATTCACATTCACATTCGCATTCGCATTCGCATTCGCATGCGCATTCGGAGTCTCAGTCCGAATCGTTGTGCGTTACTCATACGCAGCGTGCGCGGCGCTAATGACCACTGCAGATATTGTAGCTGTATCTGTATCTGTATCTGAATCTGTAGCTGTGTATCTGTGTGCCGTGTGCTGTGTCTGTAAATCTGTCAGCTTTGTAAATAACATTCGCACGCAGCCAACGCGACGACTGCGCCGCATTCGATTGCGTTTTTATGCGCTTGTTGTTGTCGGCTTTTAAATGCCAATGTCTTGCCCAAAATGCGACTGACCAGCGGCCAACAGCCAACGGCTCTGATCTGTGAATGAGTTTCGGTCCGGTCGAAAGTGTAACGCGGCGGTGGCGTGTCCTTGAACGCATGATTTGCTATTTCTATAAATCGCTTTGTGCGATTGGTTTGTGTATTCGCTAACTGTGCAATAATGTGATATTGAGATTGGGATATTTAATAATTTGCTGGGGTAAAGGATATTGATGGGATTTTTGGCCTGTGTAGTATTTTGATGGCATACTGAGTAGGGGATATTTTATATATTGTGCGGTTTAGGGATATTGAGTATGGGATATTGTTCTCTGTACATAATGGGTTTTTTTACATTTTGTTGAGATTTAGTATAGTAAAGGATATTCTGCTTGGGGCATTAAAGTATTTGATAAGATAGCCATCACAAGATTAGATTTATATGGAGTAATTACCTGGGCGAGAGTGGCCACCGTCAAGCCAAAGGTGAACGCTATCTGCGGCACTGTCGCACTTCCGGTCGCCGTGCTGCCAACGCCAATGAATACCAGCAAAAATGTGCCCACCAGCTCGCCGAGCAGCATGCGCCAGATTTTCTTGTTCTCCGTGATGTCGGCAACGCCAACGAATTTCGACATGTCTGAAAAGATAAACACAAACACACACACGGAGCAACAGACAGATTCGATCAGTATTAATATTAATAATGCATTGATTACAAACTTGCACAGCGCATGCCGAACTCTAATTAATTATTAAATTACTTATGCGTCGACAAACATAATCAATCAATCAGCAATCGACTCAGTTATCAAAAATCTGCAAATCGTGTCAAAAGGAAATCGAATTCAAGTTTTTTGGCGCCGAATCCGAATTTTGTTGTTCTCGAATTGAACATGCGAAACTGTTCTAAAGAGATCATTGACAGGAAAGTAAGTGTTTTTCGATTAATGTTTTCAGTCAGGATTTCATTCCGAATTAAGGCCGTTGACTTATATTACTCTGCAAAATGTCATCGATCTTGTGTCGCCCACATATCTTCATAAATATATTTTATATATATATATATTTTCTTATAATATATTATATATATATATATATATATATATATATATATTTAATATATTTTACTCCTAATCATGTAGTCCAAATTATTTTAAACTCGCCAAATGCTTTTCGAATTCTGATCTTTTTTCAATATGTACTCCGAGTCTTGCAATAAAGATATCTCCATGGATTACTCTCTCATAATATTTCCCAGTCTAGCATATCTGTATCGATGCTTTCTGATATATCGATGCTAACTAACCTTGCATTATATTCTTAAGCAAATACACGTAATTTGCAATTAATGGGATTTTTCTGACACATCCATATACTTAAGAAAATCCCTTTCTTACAAAGTCTTTTTCCTAGCTCAACAAACATTAGGGTAATTTTCAATTTCCCTCTACGAAATCGTGTGAAAATTCGCATCGTATTAGTTTTCATGATCCATTGATAGTTTCACACCAATTGATTAATTAATTGACTCGCATCGCTCTCTGCGCATTATTTCCTCATTTGCTTAGCTAGATCGATGTTGTTTACGTATTGATGTTGTTGTCGTTGTTGTTGTTTCATTCATTGATGTTTATTTAAAGTCAATGCTAATCAGCTGAGGTGTCAATTAATTTGTTTAAGCAAATAATATTGTTGAATTGACGCCTCACTTGCGAAAGCGAACTTCGCAGTACTTAAGTGTGCCTAGGCATAACGCGCGTACTTAAGTCAAGTTATTTACACCCAATATGTTGAATAAAAATAAATCAAATGCTTGACTAACTATAAAAACTGATTTATAATCAATTCTAAGACGTTAATGGCTGAGCACATTTTAATTTCACTGTAAGGAACGTCGGGCAGGCCCGATTGAAACCTCGCCAGGGTATTTATTATGAAGTATTTTGATTCTGCTCCACATTGCCGTGGCTTACGCAACTTGAAGGGTCATAAAAAGATTGTTCATAATCCGCATGTAAATATTAAAGGGAATGAATGCTTATCAAATTTCCCACTTTTAGCTACAGGCTGATAAGCAATGTTATCACAGAGCTCGCACACTTCACTTAATACGCCAATTATCTTCCACTCGGCCCCAGTTCCCGTGACACATTGATAACGCATGGCAGCTAGCGCCATTGCTCTATGGGGCAGGGGACTTACTCAACAGAAGCTCAACTCTGTGCAGTTGCATGAGCCACATCATAAAACAATTGACAATTCACAATTGACGACAGCAATAGAAACAGTAATAATATTATTTATAGAATAGAATGGAAGCGCTTGACTCACTTTTCATTCAGATTCATTGGGCATAAGTCGAAGAAGATATCAAATTGCCAAGCTGTATAAGAAACGTGTGCGGAATTTGTGAAATATGCTTATGATTAGTTGGGAAATTGAAAATAGTGGGAAGTTAGGCAGCTGGCTCCAGCGTGCCTCCATAATTAATCAATGTCAGTTGTCAATAGTTGCGATAAAAACTTTACTTTAGTCAATATGCGAGTCTTATAAATAGACATGGGAAATGAGATGTGAATATAGGGAACAAATATGATTGGAATGCGTCAACCTGTCTGCATATCAAAAACAGTTTGCATGTGAAAAGTAAACCACAGTGAACACCCACAGCTGATGAATTATGGTCGTATGCAAATATAAGACTCGAATTGGTGGTAAAGCATAAATAATTCACATGGAAACGAGATCAGCTCGCTGACAGCCAATCTAAGACCGCAATTAGCATAAGCCGAAATTAATGGTTTATTTGCATTGGGACATTTGTTCGGCTGCTCGGCTCTGTTCATTGTATGCTAAGCGTTTGCCAGCATTCAATTTGTTTATGCTAATCGGAGTTGGTCCGGGCAGCCGGCGCGAAGGCAAGACAAGTGCTATTAATGTGTGAGACAATCAATCAATCAGTCAGTCAGTTAGTCAGTTTGTCAGTTATATCAATCAATCAATATTGCATCAATGCAACGCAGCGCATCATCATTAGCCAGCTCTATCCATAACGGCGCTTGATCAATCACCGTTGAGCGAGGCTCCCTCAAGTTCAATGAGATCCACTCGATGCCAACCCGTTTGTAAATTTGAAGTTGATTTGAAATTGAAAATGAAAATGGAAATGGACTTGAGTTACAGATTTAGCTAAGTCGACAGCCAGTTTTTATTGTCGAATTGCCCTTGTCAACATGAACTTCCCTTTCAAGCATCAAATGTGATTATGAGTACAGCTACTACATGAGATAAGCAGCGATTACCTCTGCCCGTAGGCTCATTGAGGTTGACATTCCGCGTCGTGTGATTAGCGCTCGAAGTGTGACTGAATCACAACTTATAATTGATGGCGTCAAATTCGTTAGTTTTTAGGCTGTAATCTGGCCTGTGGCCATATTGGTAGCCATTGCCTGATAAGCCAATAACAATAAATAAAGCAATTTGTAAAGTGCCCAAGTGTGCTAAAAATAGTCGTGGAATGTATAAGACTATTAAATTAATCTTATATGTTGTAAACAGCTAACATATATTTTTAAAATTGATCAGAAGGGTTCATATTGCCCAAAAGCAATATGATGATTTTAACTTATATTTCAGAAGATCTGCCTGAAATGCTGAGTGTATATAACAATTTGCAACTTTGTTGTTAACAAGTATGAATTTTATCATTGAGATTGCCAAAGTATAGCTGGAAGCAACTTGTGGTACATAACTTAGTTCAAATAAATTATTTGTATAAGTATATGACTGTTCTTAAAATATACACACATTTTTGACTACCATGCGCCATAATAAAGATTGTGTTTTGGCAACTTTATATCAGAGCTAACCGAATTCGAAAGTTCAGTTTGTTACTGCCCTTATCAAAGTTAGCCTGGACAAGAACCAGCTTTTATCTAAATTACCCATTTTATTTTTGTTAAGAAAGCAAGAATGAGAGAAAAGGAAATTAAATTTGCTTCAACCTTCAAGTGGATTTTGTTGTTGTTTTATTGTTTATATTTTTATTTTTGTTAATAACGTGGCCGCAGACAAAATGAGTAAGTCATGTTCGCAGAGTTTATCTTAAGTGATCTCTATGAGGCGCTGCCATTGAGCGCAAATCAACAAGTTTTGGACTATAAAAATAGGTCTAAAAAATGAATAATTGTTGCCAAAAAGGAGAAGCAAAAGGCCAAGACAATAAACATTACACACAATAATCGCCAATTGGACAAAGCAAATATAAGTGAGAAAAAAACATTGAAATTCGATTTTTTTTCTCCCTTTTTCTTGTGGTTTCTTCGGCGAGGGCGTGACGACAAGACATTGAATGGATTTAAATGATCAAAAATAAAAAAGCAAGGCTACATAAGCTGATTGTATCTAATGAATACCAAAATCTGATTAATATTAATTGTGAGTATAGCCTAAAATGCTTTTAATTGAAACAATTCATAAATCATGGAGAAGAACTCTTTCGTTTCGAGATGAATTGTTGTTAATTTTCCCAAAACTAACACTTTTAATGCTATAATTGTGATCAGAAGCATATCGGATAAGAAGAGCATGAAAACAACATGATTTCAATTAGTGAAAACGCGCATCGGCAGCAAATAAAAATAACAAGAATTTTTAATTGAAGATAAACATGAACAGCAACGCCCTCTAGCGGCAGGCAGCACACATTCCAGTAGCATGTGTAACGGTATTCTGGAGCCGGCACATGTAACCCAAATAAGCGTGAATAACAAGTTGCAAATCACGAATAGCCGAAGTACGTCAAGTACGTCTCAGATTTCCAGCACACAAAATTGATATGCAAAGCGGGTAGAACACTCAGTGAAGTCAGCTGTTGTGGAGTCTTCCGTGTTGCGATTGAAACGTAAGAAGAGCACGACCTAAAATACCCTGTACTACGGAAATAGATACGAAAAAAGTGTTGAACTGTAAGAGTACATATGTATCAGACAGTAGTGTAAAATAATGAATAATGTGGTTATAAATTTGTATAATAGTATAACAGTTCAATATCCGTATAACACTTTCGTATATCAAATATAACATGTAAGGCATTGAACAGAGCCACTCAACATCCACGTACGTAGAACACATTCGCATAACAGTATAACAATATAACAGTATATAATACATTTAGGATTGAAAAGCTTATTCATTTCATACTGTTGTCTACCAATGATTGTATAACATTATAATAATATTGTAGAAAAGCGTTACTCAGCTTTCTATCTATAGACGTAGAACAGATATGTATAACAGTAGAGCATTATACTATGGCGTAACAAAAACCTTACTCAATACATGTCAAATGTTATCAGCGAATTTACAATGTCCATGCCAACTCTGCACAGGGTATTTCATAGTCTAGCACAACACTGCTATATGCCTATGCTACTTTTTTTTATCGGCGCTGGAGAGATTGAAATCTTGATGTTGCTGCTGATGGCATATGAATGAATTTATAAGAATACATTTGTAGTATTTGCAATAAAACACGACTCATTCCTAATGTCAAGGTCAAACTCATGCAAGTACACACACGCACACACACACACACACATACATACATACATAAACACACACGCAAGCACTCGTTCCGTATCAGAAGTTTGGCATCAATGGAGCTGCTTTGGCTTGGCCAGCAAAAGTTGTTGGAGGCCGGCCTTACTCCATATAATTTATGTTAACGGTAAAGTTGCGGCCTAGAAAGGAAATTTCATTGCATTTACATGTAACCGGTAAAACAAACTCGAAGCGAGGGTAATTTCAAAAGTACCAGCAAATGTTAAGTGACTAAGAGAAATTAGAAGATAAAAATTTATTTCTGCCTTTAGACATTTGATTGTTTTATCTACGAGTTTAAGTGAATTTAGCAATTACTTAACTTAATTTCTGTTGAGCGACAATTGTGAAATTCCTTGAAGTTTGATATGGAAAAAACTTACCGGAAAGGCACAAAAAATGAGCAAGTGAAATGTGATATTTTGATTGACAAGCAAAATTTGCCGACAGCTGAGCTCTGTCGTAGTTCGGGCCAAGTTAGCGTCTGGGTAGGTGCCTCTAGTTGTAGTCCTCCTATTGCTAGTCAGATACAATCTTTTGCTGTGTGTCCGCCTTTCATGTGCCCGACAAGTCTCGGCAATTTACGAGCCAACGCCGATAAGATAAAGTCCAATGACAAGGCCAGAAAGAATAGGCAGAGCAGCGACGATGGCTATGCGTGTGTGTGTGTGTGTGTGTGTGTGTTGGGATGGGTGCTAACTGACTGCTGCTAACTGCTGATGGCAGATTGTTCAGTTACGCAATAATTAGCTTGCATGACTGCCAAATATATCTACCAGCTGAAGGCTTTAAGATATTTATGTCCGCTTGCAACTCGTTTGTTCTTTTCAACTTCCGCTGCAGCTGACTTACATCCTACACTCATTTGGCAGAGCTGCCAAAAGGATGTTGTTTGGTAAAAGCAACAGCACTTGCTGCCTTGACCAATGGCCACAGCCAAGGCAAAGACGAAGGCGCGGCTGGCCACACGTGTCAGTCGAACAGAAACACGCCAAGTCAAAGGCTTGGCCAAGCTTCTCGCTCTGTGTGTGTGTGTGTGTGTGTGTGGGTGCCACACCTAAATCCTGTTAAAAATCACTAGCAATATTCATTTTGGGCGTTGCCTTGACTAACTAACTGACTGACTGACTGTCTATTCATGGATATGAGCGCACAACGCTGCGTATGAGCAATGTCCCTGACAAACAAATTTCCCCACTATGCATAATGGCAAATAGCGAATTTGCTATAAGTTTATAGAGCGTCTCATTTATGAGCCATACGCACGCGAAAATCGCATAAGTTGCTAATTTACGAATAGCCATATATGTTAGCTAATGTTTTATTGAAGCCTGAATTATGGGGCGCACAAAAGATCGAAAGAAAACGCGCCGCAAAAGGCGCGTGTTTTCTACTCTTGCGCCAGGGCAATTAATCAATATAATCCCATTATTAATTTCGGCCCACTGTGAACTCTTGCCCAGCACTTGCTGCGAAAAGGTGATGATTTTATTAAGACAGACACACAAAACAAACAAACATCAGCAGCAGCAGCAACAACAATCAAAGCGCAGTTCTTCATAGTTAGTACCGAAAACCTGTTCTTGGCCGGCAAAAAAATTAGATACGGCTCAAAAACTCAACCATAAATTTTGCTATAAATTCATTAATTAGTCAGTTTAGGCACGGGCTGCAGCTCCGACTCGCTCCACAGAATTTGTGTGCGGGAGGTGTGTTTTATGACCCGCTAATTTATGCCTTTAAGCAGGTTCGATTACCAAACCGATAAATCGAACCAGGGGACTCCGCCACAGAATTGGATGCGTCAGCGCAAATCACTTATCTTAGTGCAGCTAATCATTTCTCTGAGTTAAACAAAAGGTTCTCATAATTAAAATTTGATACCTTTTTCCCAACTTGATGCTTGTCAATTGTTAAATGAGTTTACTAACTTTGTACGTCTCTATCAGTCACTTATATAATTTGCTTTCGTTAACCGTTTTTGCTAATGATTTTGCATTTGAAATTTATTGAGAGTCACGCAAATAAAAACTTTCCATGGAAAATAGATTTTCAAGTGGAAGCTCTAAGCAGTGGCTGGATTATTAACTTAATTATAAGCCGCATTCATTAATAACATGTTGAGGTCCCATTGAGCGATTAGGCCAGTCACAGCCCATAGCGTGAGAGAGGGAGAGAGAAGCTGGCGCCTTGATCTTCCTCTCTCTCTCTCTCTCTCGATACAGTAGCAAATTTCACTATGTGATGTCATTGCGAGTGTCAACTAAAAGATAGTTTGAATGTCACTTCCGACTAGCAGTCGTGGCCGTTAATAAGACACGATGTTGGGCTAGCATAAATCAGGGGTTGGCCAAGGGGCTCAGCTGTCGCCAAATGTGCTGCTAGAAGAGAAATTATGAACACGTTTTTGCGTCGCCCATTGCCATAGTTCGCCGCGAAGATCAATTACTTCCATTGTGTGTGTTCACTGCCAAGGTTGGGGGCCTATGTCAGGGGCTTTTAGCAGCTTGTTCGGCCGATATTTAAGCCAAATATTGGTTTTTTGTTTCTCACGCGCTGTTTGTGTTTGGACAATTGTTAAAACAAAAACACTTCGAGTCGTACATTAATTAGCTGCTCTTGCCCTGGCTGAGCTGGCGCAAAATTAATTAACGGAGTAAATATTAAAGCTGTTTTTTTCAGTTTCAATTTCCATTTCAATTTCAATTTCTTATCGCTGTGACGCAGCTGACGCCAGTTGGCTTTATCTGCTGACCCCTTGGCAAATAGTTAAGACTAGCGCAAACCCTCTTGATTCTGAGGAAATTATTTGCCATAAAATGTGTTTGCTATAAATATCAATAGATGGCCATAATTTGTTGAATTTGCTTGACAAATTTGCCTAACTGTCGCTTTGATTGTCTTTTTTATGTCTTTTTATTACCAGCTTTCGTTGAGGAAGCGATCATTGCTTAAATGGCTGAAAGCTAATGTTGTGCCACAGCTGTTTACGAGCCACTAGCAGCGTCTGTCTTTTGTCATCAAAACTTCAGCTAACAGCAATCAGCCTCAACGAAACTTGCCACCAATTTGCCGTCATGTTGCGACGATGCAAATATTGAAAAGCAATCATTTGATTATTGATAAAAGGCAAAGGCAACAAAAACATATGCAAGAGACATGCACATTTGATTAAATAGTCAAACGTGATTTATCAGTTTTGTAAATTGTCATTAATTTCACACTTCCCTGCGCGCTGAGGAAGCGCCGTATTAAGCTGCTTCAAATTTATTCCCTACTTCAGCAGGGAAATTTAAAAATAAATTCCTTACGAAAGGCTTATCGCTTAATTTGTTGTTTATAAATTTGGGATATTTTCAGCTGACAGTGAAACAACTTTTATACTTGCAGCGAACTGTTATAATTTATTTTTACAAGACATTTAGTTATCAAAAACGTTTTTATTTAAATTTTCTTATACTCGTGCAGTTGGCATAAGAAGTTTATCAGTTTCACCTTTATCTGTCAGCATTAAAAGCAAAAGTTATTTATATATATACTCTCGCCTGATAGCGTTTTAAGATTCTATGGCTACGCCTACTGTGGGTGTGGCAATACTCTGTATATTGTATACAATAAACGCTATTATTGATGTCGAAATTAAAGCTACTCTACTCAGTATTTGATAAATGTTTATACTCGGGTATGCCAGCCTTTTAGATCATGTAAATTTATCTATCAAAATCTTTAACAATCTCAGCGCCAGTTTCACCAAGTTTTACAGGTGAATCCCAGTTGACCCTTAAGTTAAATTGTTACGCCCATTTAGGCATGTCAAATCGAATCGTCTGATCTTCGCTACACATAGAACTATAATTTAGTTAGTTACGCCCATCAAGGCGAGGCTAATCGAAAAACATGGAAAAATTTATATATTTCTGTTTTACTCTTACAAAGAGTATTAGGCTGTCGGTTACGCCTGATCACAACTTGTTAGCTGATACGCACATATATCAAGTGATTTATTAAGTTACCGAAGCTTAACTCAAAATAATTTCCCTGTTTTTTTCCTTTCCTTTACCAAACAATATAATTAAAGAAAAATGTTCTCAGCATGAAACAAAGAAGATTTGAATTTGTCTGAACAAAGCGTAATTTATAAATTTCAATTAAAATGTTTTTAGTTTTTTGCAAGTTTAATTCGTTGAAATTTTTGATGCTTGTCAAATGCTAGTACTTTCTACAATTTAAATTATTTTTCATAGTCATAGTCAAACGACCGTGCCGTAACATATTCCACACACGAAACTCACACACACACACACATGACAATAAAAGCATATGCATGCCAAAACACTTGAAATTTCCCCCCCAAAATATATTCATTCATTCATTCGCTTTGCCACTTGCACTCACCTGTCTTCTCGACCATTTTGCACTATTTCTTCGTCTGTGTCTCTTTCTTCGCCGTTCTCTTCTTCTTCTTCTGCTTTATGTGCTTCTGTGTTTGGGTACTGCTACTCGAGTTTAGCGCCGCGTGGGTTCGCTGAGTCCAGTTGGTTTGCTTTCGTTGGCGGGGTAAAAGTGCGATTGGGATTTTGTCTATATTTTGTGGGCTATTCGAGACGTACTTGGGCCCACTTGAATGAAATGATTGTGCCAAATGTTTTTATTGCCAAATAATGATTGTTAAGGTTAAGTGGCTGGGAGTTGCACAATGGCCAGAGACGCAGGCACTTGACCATAAAAATTCGCTTCGATGTTCGATATTTCGTATCGAGCCGTTCACAATAGCACAAATGCCGCAAGACACCGCTATAAATCTGTTATACTGTTCGAAACTAGCAATGACAATTTCACTTAACGGCAATTGTTTAGCATTTCTTTTGTAGGCGAAACTCTGTATTTTTCACTGCGCGCGATCGTTTAACCAAAATGAAAATGAAAGCGCGACAACAAAATTTACTCGATTTAATTAACTTGGCTTAGTTGGCGCCGTTTCGCCAGATAATTGAAATTGAAATCGAAATTGAATTGAATCTATTACTGCGAGCACTTGATAAACTATCTTTAAGACTTTCTGACTTCGACTGTTTGGGCCAGAGTTTTGTTTTTTTCGCTTCGCTTCGCTTTGCTTCGATTGAATTGGTTTTGCTTTTTGATTTGCTTTTGCTTTGCTTTGCGTTCGCTGCTGCCACGTTCGCTGCTCGAGCGCAAATAAACGTTAAGGCCGCTGTGTCTGTAACTGATATACTCTCAGTCGGCCCGCTGCCGCTAGCGCCGGCTGCGACGGCGACTGCGCTCGCTCGTTAGCGACGACTGCGACTGCGAAGCCCGGCGTCGCAGTCGGCGCAGCCTTTTAGCATTTGGGCTTGGCGCTGAGCTTCTGCTGCTGCTTGGATTTACCGTTAAAGGACTGACTGAAGACTTGCCCTTATGACTTAATTAGTACATTTTGCATACGACCTATACCCTGAGATAGAATGAGGATGCGTAAAGGGTGTATTGGTTGGTCTGAAAAGTATTTTCTACTATAGAACCTAATCATCTGTTTGTAATTTCTGTTTTATTGTAGTATTATAATACTCAGTTTTCCCTTTTTTTCGCTTTTTTATTATTGTCTTAAATCAATCATTTTCTTAAAATGCAAAACAGGTTTTTTACCATTTATAATTTATAACAGAGCTAACGTTTAGCTCTTTATGGATTTCTCGCTAAAATTGCATGTAAATTTTATCCCTGATTAGGGTAAGCGTATTCCATTTAGTTGTTCAACTTAGTAAGTAGTAAAATTATTTATTTATTATTTATTTGAATTTTCCTTAATATACCTTCTTTTACACATATATCATTGTTTGAAAAATCATCGTAAAAATTTCATATTTTAACTATTTAATATTCATATTTAATATTAATATTTTAACTATTTAATAATTGGTTATTTTTATTTTAAACAGCTCATATTTCTTCTCTCTTACATTCATACCAGTATTTTAGGAATATTTCTAAAAAATTAAATACTTAAATTTTAAATATCCCAATTTTCCTTTTTCTTACATTTATAGCAGTAGCTTGGAAATTTCTCCAAAAAAAGGTGTATTCTTATTTGAAATTTTGCATATTTCCCCTCTCTAACATTCCTACCAGTATCATAGAAATTTTTCTTATTAATTGCATATTTCGACTTTTAGTATTCATTTAAATATTTCCAGGGTATGCTTAGGCACATCACACACTCAGGCCATGTAGTCTGTCACCTGTTTTTGTTAATATTTCAAAAGTCATTTTAAAGACACGTTCCACTCGTGAAGCGAACACGAACTGATTAAGTCAACTTTGAACGCGTTATCAACATGGAGAACTTCATTCTTTCAACTGATTAGCGGTAATCCATCCTATCGGCGGCCTCCAATGCACTGTCATGCAAGTAGTATTAGATAGCACATATATTACCAATACTTAATTGCACATTAGTGAGTTTTTTCAGCGCTACAGGCTAATAGTGGCTTGGCGCTTGTCGCTCTTCACATTTCACTTGTTTTGTTTTAAACAATTTCCTTTGCCTGCTGTGCTCCGCTTTATTATTGATTATCATTGCATATTAGAGGTTTTTTCTGTCATTGTTAATAACGTAGGCTAGCTTATGGATACACCCACTGCGAAACCTTGTCATATTTATTTCAGGCTCGAGCAACAGTTGCAATTTATTGACAAAACAAACCACAAACAAACAAACAACGAAACTACAAAAACAAATATAGCAAAAAGATATAGTAGCGCGCACTTTTTTCGATAAATAATGCCCGCTCAGACGGATTTTCGCAGCTCAGGAAAAGCATTTGGCTGCCTGATAAATTCAATTATATGTACTCAAAGCCCCAGACGGCCATAAAAATAGCCCGCCAGCAAGTGCCACTCGATATTCGAACTCGAAATTTACAATACCTAAGATCGCAACTGTTATACGGACCGTCTTAGCTGGGCCAACATTGTGTTTGCTTAACATTCGAATCGATTCGATTCGAGCCAATTAAAGGCCTATGCAAATCTTGATAGTTGCTAAGGTAATTACAACAGTTGAACAAAGTCCATAACAAATTGTTAAATAATGGGAAATTTACAAATCTCATATAAGTTAGAATCAAACTATTTGCTCCCCCTTCTGTTGATTCCACTTGATATACTTTGCTTAGGCACGCACCTAAAACCGTGCAAAACAAATTTGTTGATGTCATCAACCTAGATTTCTTTTTAGCAATTCTGTCATATAAATACAAATTAGGTATTTTCATTTCCAAGAAATTTAATTAGATTTTTTTATTATTGTGAACTTAAAGCAAATTCTACTTCATATTATTTCACTGTGAACCCATTGAAATGGAGGAAAAACACATTATTTTTTATTTTAATTGTAGAATGTGCTTTGATCAACAGGCTGGCAAGAAATGTGTGCTTCATAATAATGGGAATTTTTAGATATATTAAAAACAAAAGAAAAGCAATTTGTAAACAAGTTGATATCAAATTAAAAACGAAATTATATTCAAGTTAAGCTCATTAAATAATGAGTATTTACTAAAGATCTTATAATAATTATTTTTTTCTTTTATTTATATAAAATTATCTCATAGTCAGCACTCAAGCTAACTAATAAACAGTCGAAATAGTTCCATATGCGAAACCCAAATATTAAACTGAAATAGGCCTAGACATCTGGTCTGCTAGATATACTTGCTAAACGTGAGAATATATTAGAAATTAATGAGATTCCGTATGTTGTTTTATATGTATATATAGAGGGCTCTTTTAAGGTTTACAACTTTAATTTGATAACCCTTCTTTATTTGACTATCTGTTCAGCAGTTGATAGCTGCTTTTTATTAGGTTTTTTTCGAAATTTTATTATAGATAGATTTACAGCAGAGAACTACTTGCTTCTTGTTGTTTTTGCCAAACTACCACAGAAAATTACTAATCCATTTTTCTTCAAAAACGACGATAGCCAGGATTGTGCACAGTTTGTGTTCCAGATTATGCCTTTTTCGCAACAACCAAATAACTAAACTTATATTTAAACATTAATCGTAGAAGGTTTTCTACCTAAAAAAAAACCATTTCATTACTTTTAAAAATGTATTTCGTTTAGTTACTACAACTTAAATTTCTGGAAATCAAAAAAAAACCAATGCATGAATTTAAATATATATGTAAGGTATAAAAGTTTCATACATATATTAAAATGACATTTTAGGCAACTGAAAGTAATATTCTTTAACTCAAAAACTAATTTCAAGTCTGTTTAATGACCACAGATTAATCATCTGCTTCACTGCCTGCCATACAGCTGCGCTGTTAACTCTGCTCTCTGCCACTCATTCTAACTTGATACTCTCTGAGCAATAATTTATCGAACAAGTATGAATATATATATTGAAAAATATAGTAAGCAAAAATATAGTAATAATAATTTCAGTCTTCATTGCGATAGAGCAATTTCTACTAAAGGGCATAAAAGTAAAAGTAAATTTACTTTCAAGCTCTTTAACACAAATTCCCTATATTAAAAATACCATCATTTATAACAGTAAATGGTAAACTTTAGCAAAGCTCGACATTGACTTCAGTGTCCGAAGAAGAAATTGAATGAAATCCAGTTCACAAAACAATATCAAAAATTTAGCGATGTGCGTCGATCGACGAATAGTTTCTTGTTGTTGTTGTTGGCGCGAATGATTTACAGTTATTGGCATGGCTAATCGGCAAAATGAATTTCGTGTGCAAAACTGGCAACTGGCAGCAATAAACGCAAATGATTCAGTCAAAAAAAAAATGGAGCCATGAAATGGCCAAAAAATTGGTACATTTTGTGGTTCACTCAGGTGTAGTTAGGAGTGTGCCACGTGCAATTGTTATCGAGCTCTGAGCTATGAGCGGATCATTAATTTGCTCCGTATGTACACTCACACACACACTCACGCACACACAGAGTGTAAATAAAGGTCAATGTCGCCCGCTTTGACACTTCAGAGCCCAGATTTAGCTACATCCATCAATCTTTCTGAGTCAGTGCGAATCCGAATTTGAATTTGACTTTCGTGTTCGAGTTCGAGTTCGAGTCCAGCCTGCACACATATATAGACTCTCTAACTGTCACTGTTGTCCCATGTTTAAGATCTGCAATTTGTACCTAATATTTTTATATTTATATACCATTATTAATATTTTTACTTTGGCTACATTTGTTAGGTGTATTCATTCGCGTGCTTCGATAAGGCCAACATTTTGTTGCTTGTGTTGTTTTTGTTTTTCGACTTCCACTACGACGATCTTGGCATGACTATGACTAACTGTTATACTTGAGGCATTAAGTGCTGTTATTGTTGCTGCTCGAAATCTTGGGCTATTGACAAAATGATTTTTTGCAGCTCGACGCACGCACAGCGTGGGAAATTCTTCAAAAAGCGACCAAATATTTTCTATGTGGGCGCTTGCTAATGCCTCAACAATGCATCAGCTGTTCATACATATATATATATATATAAATATGAATATGTATATATGACGTAATGAAGTTGACTAAAGACTGCATTTAAAAGTTTTTTTGCTGGTTTGTTATAGAAGTCTAAGCCAAAAACAGACCCTACGAAAGCTAATTATTCATTCATATTCATCAAGACTTTCTATTTGTAATTATTTTCCAGATTTCATATGCGATTTGTTACAGCTTTTTGTGCTCTTTTTTATTGATATTGAACGACTTTATATATACTCTGCACTGATATTTAATATAGTATATAATATAGCTATTATAGTTTAATATAGTTGTATAGAGCTAAGACTGTTATACTAT
The DNA here is from genome assembly GCF_003285905.1 of Drosophila hydei. Lineage (NCBI taxonomy): Eukaryota > Metazoa > Arthropoda > Insecta > Diptera > Drosophilidae > Drosophila > Drosophila hydei. Next base: position 5,941,713 of record NW_022045656.1, read on the forward strand.
ACAAGCATAATAGTGTATAACAGTTTGGTATATGTTCCTATAGTATACTACAGCTTAATATAGTAGTGTGTAGCATGGTGTAGTACAGTTTAGTCTTGTTACGTAAGGTATTAGAAGCTGTAGTACAGTTTAGTAAAGTTATATATAGTTTAGGGTAATAAACTTTGAAAAATACAGTGTTGTACAGTTTAGTAATGGAAAGTATACAATATTACACTCTGTACAGAAATTTACAATATAATATAGTATAGCTCAATTTAGTTTAATGAATATAACAGTATAGTAATGTATACCTATAATAGAGTTTTGCTTAGTATTATATAGCAGAGTACCCTGTAGAAAAGTTTAGTACAGTTGGGCTTATAATAGTATATATATATGTATTTTGATGCATCCATTAATCTTAACATGACTATGATTAACTGTTATACATGATGCCATAAATGTTTTTATATAGTATTGAAAGCTTATGTATTATATAAAAATAAACTCAAATGTATGTATTTTCTAGAAAGTCGAATAGTTTTAGGAATTTACTATGAGTTTATAAAATAATAAGATAATAATAAAAAATATATTTTATTAAAATTAAAAGTGATAGAAATGATTTCTGAAAAGCCATTGCTGTACTCAAGTTGAAGCATCTACTTAGAAAATGGAAAACTTTTCAGATATATTCAAACAGAAACAGCTGGCATTCGTCATGTGTAAGTCGTTGTGCTCACAGCAAAGAGTACGCAAATCGTTCGGTTCTGACTGATGAGGCGTCGTCTCAGGGCACTTCCTGCCAGAGAGACGCGTGCGCTGCCAAAATTGCAGGCAATTAACAATCTTCGTATTAAGTTTTATTTATCTTAAGGTTTTTTCAGTTTCGGCTTTAGCCGTTTGCCGTTGGAGTAGAACACTTGAGCCCGCAACAGAAAATTGATTGACACAGTCAAGTGCGTGTGTTGGCTTTTGTCTAGTTCGAAATTCGCCAATTGTGTTTGCTTAATTGTTGTAGTATAAAAATAATCGTATTTGCTCAGCCGAATACCAAGAACAGTATTTCAATTTCGTTTTTTTTTTTGTTTTTTCTTTAGCTTACTTTTTCTATTGTATTTACTCCGCATTTTGTTTATACCCTGAGATCATTGGCAGTAAGAATTTGGGGTATAATGATTAACTATGAATGTATGTAGCAGGCAAAAGAAAGGGCTTTGAAGAGCTGAAGTATATATAAAGCCCTGATCAGGTTAATAAAGTCGATTAACCCTTATGGTTGACTAACTCTCTGCACGTTCCTTTATCTAGTTATCCGCCTAAAAAGTTAATTATATATTTATATATATTCTCGTATCGTATAGATTTAATTTCTTTTCGTCACCCATCTCTTATAATAACTCATCCAAATGCACTTTTCATGAATTAATAATATCCATATTTTTATTTATTATTCTATTTATTTATTATTTTTAAACGTGAATATTTCCAATTTGGTATAGCTCGTCTCACATTTCATACAGGATATCTGCTAGTCAGTCACTGCCTAAATAGTCAACACTCTTACTCGCTCGTATTACAGTTTTTTGTAGTGCGCTAGTTAACTTTTTGCCCGCTGGCGGCGTCTTTTGTTTGTATAACTCGTACGTGTTCTATACGAAAACCATTTGCAATGAAATGGAAATGGAAATGGAAATGAAGTTGGAAACGTGGAGGGGAATGCGAATGTTGCCATAAAAAAAGGCAATTGGAAATATGTTTGGGATCACTGATAAGAGCCAGATTTGCCAATCTCGGGTTTCGGGCAACTGCTGCTGCTGCTGCCAGTGTTTAATGACCAGAAAGCTGTGTGAGCTGCATGTGATTTAAACAAAACTTCCGCACTTAACGATTGAACTAGAACTTTTAGTGCGCACTTTACGTTTAATTTGCTTAATTGATTGAGAAGCCCCTTGAGCTATGTACGTCCGGCTTTTCATTTGTCATTCCCATCAGGCATAAGTCACCGGAGTCGCTCACAGGCCAATCCACCTGCCTCTACGGCAGTGTTACCTCAGCGATTTCACATTCACTTGGCTGTTCAAGGGTAATAGGCATGCAAATGGACTGCTCTGTCACGCTGGGCCTCGTAGTTCAAGGACTCGTATCCCGGCGCCCAACTGGGCGTTGTCCAAGTCAACTAACTGTCAAATGCTCGCAGAGCAACTCATAAATTTCAATAATGAAAAGTCAGCTTGGCCTGGCGCTGGGGAGAGATTTTCATTTGCATAAGTTTTACTTTTCATATTGTTTCAGTGCAAGTTACATAACGCGGCCTGAGCAATATAACAGTATAATGACTATATTTATAAGTGGCTTACGTTAGACAGCAAAATTTAATTAATTCTTAAGTGCTAAGCATGAAATCTTTATTTAGATGAGATTAAATGATTTTTGTTATATTTAGATGTTAGCCATTTATTTATATATATAGTGCAAGCTAATAAATAGTATCTGCAGTTAACAAGAGCCAAGACACAAACCTGTTAAAATTTATGGCACATCATAAAAGTATGCTGCACTTCATGGCTCAAGCAATGCAATGAACCATATTTAAATAATAAATAGAATATACTTACTAAAAAACCTTTAAATTACATTTTTATTAACATATAAAATAAAATAATAATGTATAATAAAATAAAGTATTTTCTTAATTTGACTTCAAAATTTTCAAATATTCAAGTATTAATTAATATAATACATATATACAAAAAATAATAACTATTTGTAATTTAACTCATCACTCTCAACTCCAAATTATATAACTGAGCATTATTTTTTTAGTTTAATAAATTAAATAGAATTGGAGTGGATACTAAGCAAATGAATTAAAATTAACACAAGGAAATTTAATTTAAAATGACCAAACTAGACACTTAGCTTAGCATATTATTTAATTAGATTGGCACACACGCTCGCACAGAGAATTTAAGATCTTCTAATCGGTTGTCACGGCAACAATTAGCTGAACGTCATGCGAATGACAGCTCGAAATCTGATAGTCTGCCGAGTTAACGCACCCACCCACACAGACCGACAAGCTGACTCGATGAGGGACCGTAAAGTCAATTGAATGTGACTATTTAACCATAAATCAGTGTTTATGGCATGCCACAGTGGAAAAGTTTTTTGGTTGCACTAAATTAATTAAGAAAATAAACCAAAAAAATCAAAACATTGCGCTAAATAATTGTTTGACTTTCGCTTCTGATAAGCGCCAATGAAAATGGGGCGGAAATTTTTCACAAACGTCACGCGACCAGCGACTTGCGACGCGCTGTTGGACGTTTGTGTACCAATTCCCTGTGTTCTCTGCGCCAATAAATGTCTAAATATTTAAACAGATCATAAAAAACCATATATCGCTGATTGCACATGTTTATTTACCAACGCATTGGCAGTAATTGCACCCACTGTCTCGCTATCGTCACAATTGACGTTACACAGCGTGACAACCCCTAGCCCTATCCCTGCCCGTGCGCCTATCCCTACCCCAGCCACTAACCATCCACGCCCACACTCACACCCTCGCTTCTCAACTCACATTTGGCTCGAAATTTATTGTAGCATAGATTATTTGTATTTTACACTTAGGGCTAAAAATTTTTCAAATTTATGTTATTATCATATTTTATATATTTTTTTTTAAACACATTTAACTTTAGTTTTATTGTGTTACATAAGCTAAAAGTCATATGAAAATAAAGCAAATACTAAAAATAGGAAAATTACATTTTTAAATTAAACTGTTTTTTGCCATCAACACCAGTATATTTTTTTATTTTTTTAAATTAATAAAAAAATTATTTTATGGCAAGTTAATATTAAAGAAAGAAAAATAGTTTGTCAAGCTAAAAGTACGGTTTCCTCTATAATAAAAGAAAAACATTCTTAATGTATACTATTATGTATCTTATAATCTTTTATTTATTTACTATTATTTAAAAAAATAACATTTTTAATTTTTTAATTTTTTGCAGAAATTAAAAACTCTTGGTTAGGCTTAAGAAAACACAATAAATTGGGAAATTCTTTTGTATAGTAGAAATGTACCACGGCTTACAATAAGGTACCCTATTTTGGTACATTTGTATTAGAAGTAAGCTACAAGAACAATTTACAGCAACAACAGCAGCAATAACAGCAACAATGCAAGCAGACACGAAGGTGCGCGCACGTGCTACTCGGCTTTTTTGCCTATTCCTCTTCCTCTTCCCCTTCCCCACCAACTACTCCTTCACTCTTCTACTCAGCCGAAGCATATACCGTACTTTTTACCGATTGTTTGCTTTGTTCTCTACTAATTACAGCGTTCGCCAACGAAGTTAGCACAGTGGAATAATCAATTAACACTAACAATAAAAACTTTACATCATTGGCATTTCTATTTAGTAAGCAATTTAAGTAAATCAATTAAATGATTTATGTTAGCCAAATATCACAATAATCTAATCGATCGCAAAATTTATTAATGTTTTCATTCGTTGCATAGAATTTGTTTATCAAATTAAGTACAAAATCTAGATTCAGCTTAGATTAAAATTAATTTCTATTTCGGTCTAAGTCAAATAATAATTCTAAAATTTCCATTCACAAAGCTCATGGGGAATAATTAAATCGTATTATTTTAATGAACACAACATTTATTTAACAACTGAACTTAATTTAACGAGAAATTTAAATTTTGTATAAATAATTTTTATAGTTATACTAAACTTTCATGTCACAAGCATACTCAGCCGGATATATTTAAATTTCATTCTTACTCAGCTATCGCTATAATATTTATCTATATTATAATATAAAATTGTTCTATATATTATTTAAAATTTGGGCATAAAATAATCTTAATGCGAGAAAAAAATATCAAAAAAACTTATATGTTTCCGACGCTTTAATGACTCAAGTAACTAGCTAAGCATCTACAGTCAGCAGAATACAAAAAAAAATACGTAGCTGATAAGAAAAACAAAAAGAAAATTTTTGAATACAATTTTACGAGCTCATCTAGAATTTTGACGAGTAATATAAAGCTTACAAAGTAATTGTAGTAATTTTAATTGCCGGGAAGTAAATAAATTCATTAATGTAAATACTATGATTTAAGTAAATTACATTTTCTATAGAGTGGGGACACTGTGCAGCGCAGTGCGCTTAACATTTTGCTTTTCGTTCGCCGTCTTCGAGCTTTGCGGTTTTTATGGCGCGCAGTGTTTGTTGTCAAGTCAAAGTGCGCGGATCGTTTAGAGGAGGTCCGATCGACTCCTGCCTAAAATAATTTTAAGTTTGTCGTTGAGTCTTTTGTGAGTTTTTAACAATTTTGTGTACATAATTTGAAAGGTGGCATTTATTGCATGTTTCGAGGTGTCAATAAGCTGAGTTGAGATTGTTGTAAAACTATTATATATATATATATATAAAACAAGGTAAATATGCTAGAACTAAACGTATCGAATGTGCCAATTAACAAATGCACATTTTGCCTTCTGTTAACCTATTTAATTTCATATTACGCTTCACACATGTCTTCATTTCGTATGTTGAACTTGTTGTAAAACTGTTCTACGTAAATATTAAATTGAACAACACCTTGCGAGCATAAGAAGCAATAAATACATACATTATTGTTATACTGCAACATTTCACACTATGTTTTAATTATGTTTGTTATAAAAGTGTTATACATAAATAGAAAAATGCACATTGCATTTCGAATATAATAACTAATAAATATACCAGTGCACACATATGTTGACTTCTGTTATACTACTTACTTTTATTACATGTTTTAGTTGCGTTGCTATCAATTAACTTGTTATTAAATGTTATATGTGAAAAGTAAATATAACATTCAGCTCCGATTATTATATTTTGCACACTGTTATACTATTACATTTTATATTCCCCTTTTCACGAGTCTGGCTATCATGGACCAAAAATGTCCTACATACAAAATATAAATAAAACGTAGATTCTGTCTTCTGTTATACAATACGTATTCTACTTTGTTACTTTGCTATTGATCTCATTTCTTAACTTTGCTTTAATTTTACTTCTTGTTTTTTTTTTGACTGCCAATCCCAAAATATGATCTCAGCAAGAAACAGAATTTTGGACCCAAAACACACGTGTTGTGAACTCATAAAAAAGCTAACCAAAATAAAACAACGAAAAAATTGTCTTCGACTTTTGTGTAAATTGAATCAAAACAACGAAAAAAGAGCACAACGAATTCTGAGAAAACACTTACATTACAAATTTAGATGTAAAGATATGGTTCTATTAGAAAATGATGCATTGCCACAAAAAAAAAAAAATAAATAATATATATAAGTATATTATATATTTAAATAAAAGCGAATTTCTGACTAAAATTTGAATTTTGCTGCCACAGAAATTACTTTAAATATTATACATATATTTAGATATATGTATATATATATATATATATATATATGTATATTTATATGCCAGACCCTCTAATTGCGAGTGCGGCGATGCGTGTAATCATGCGAATTTAGCTATACAAATATAACAGATTTAAATATAACAAAGTTGAGCTCCATTGTGCAGCTAATTAGAGAAAATAATCAGACTCTGTGTGTGTGTGTGAATAAAATCTGATTATTTCATTTACGTGGCTGGCCTTAGTTGAGGCTTTAATGGATCGTAACGTGCGTACGATAAGCTCTGGGCTCTATTTTTAATTTATTTTACATCTGTGACTCCAGCTCGACTTGAGCTCAACGCAAACTTTTTTTCGCGCCGCATACAAATTTCTATTTTTGGTTTAACTGACTTTTATGTCTATTTAAGTGGCAAAGTTGCGGCTGTAGCATGTGACGATAACATCAAGGCATGTCATCAGCCTCTACAAATGGATACTTTGCTCATTGGGCTGCGGCTTATCGTCAGTATAACACTTTACGTGTATCAGACGTTGAGCATATGGCGAGACATATCGTCAGCCTTGAGCATTGGCTTGTGCTGATATTCAGTATAACACTTTACTGTGGCATATTATAATGTCAACAGCTTCTGAAATCTATAAACCGTATAATACTTTCTATATATGTGATCATCATGTGATCATGTGATCATCGTCTGCACATTTGGACGAGAATCGTATGAGAAACTTGTCTTAAAGTGTTTGATGATGATCTTAAGTATAACACTGTATGATCATATTGAAAATATATTATGAGCGAGTAGAATGAATGCTTCAATATTTGATAGAATGTCAGCAGCTTAGCTTAACTTACAGTATAACAGTATAACAGTATAACAGTATAAAATTATCATATACTTCAGTATTTTCAGAGCCGATCTTTAGTACAAAACTATGTAGACTTTATAAACGCCATCAACTGAGGCTGATATTCAGTATAACACTTTGCATATAGGCAATGAGCATATATAAATGTATTACAAACCAATAAAATGAATATTTGGAAATGATCTTTAGTGGAAAACTTTAATGTCGTCAGTTAAGACTGATCAACAGTATAACACTTTACATATACCTCGGTGTCAGCTGGCACATTATAATTTCATATAACAGTCTGTTAAAATTTGTAGAAGTAAACTTTAAAAAATTTATTGTACTACTGTTCGATAGTGGGACTATGCTGCAGTATATTCAGTATGCAGTATAACAGTTTTGTGATAAAGCATATACAAATTTAAGGTCCTCAAATCAAACAATTCGACATTAGATCAAGAAGCATTGCTTCTACTATGGCATCTACTTATTTACTTATTTCTTATGTCATTTGACGAAATATTGAAAAAGTCAACAGCAACAATATGTTTAACGGTAAATTGAATAGCTGTCATCGCAAGCAAGCATGAGCTCTGACAATAAACCGAAATTAATTACTTTGCGTTTAAATGAAATTTATTTTATTGCTAGTTAATTTAATACGATCGACTGCCGGGTGTATAACAGTTCATAAATTTTTGTGTGCCGATTCTGGAATTCCCTTCAAATACATTTTTTTTGTCAATTCGGTAGGTGTCAGAATGCAGTATTCCGATTATTGATGTTTCGCAGTTTGAATTATTTTCGGCGGCGTCTTTTGTTACATTTGTGTGCAAGAATTCAGCAAATTTGTGCTCGGGTCGTTAATTTGTTGAGCAAACATCAAGCAAACTACACGATTTCCAAATCAACAAAATATCACGCACGAATGCAGTTACAGAACTTTTGAAAATAATTTGTATTTGCACATGAATCGGATTTGACTTTAGCCAAAGCAACGCAAAATTATTATTTTTCATGCTTTTATCAGGCCTTATGATTTCATACTTTTTGCTAAGCTCTGCCGTTAAGAGATAAGCGTCTTTTGATTAATTACAACCACAATTGGAACACGCTATCATTGTTCCCTCCGTGTGTCGATTGCTACTTGAGAGAATTGAGTTGATAAATATACTTTGGGTCAGGTGTTTAAAAAATCCGAAGCTGATTAACAATAGCTGCATTGGAATGTCGCTTAGACACATCATAATAATACCTGCAATACTTAAGTGGGTAATTTTGTGGGATATACTCATTAAATATATAATTCCTTTAAAGTAATGAAGCAAATTAGAATTCCTATGCCCAAGGTGCAGTTGAATGAATAATCTCTATGACGAACCACTTGGGTATAACAGAATCTATACGGCAAACGTCGTCGTAGTTTAATAACTGAAGCATAATAGATTAAACTGATTTGCGACGTGATTAGTGTTATAATCTTAGCATGTTATCTATATATGTGAGTCTATCTTATCCAAGTTTTTGTGTGCTAATATACTCTCTTGTCACTATATGAATAGAGTATATAGAATGGCTAAAACATTGATTGTGTAACTGAAGTATAAATTTCGAATGGACTACGTTTATGCCATGAATAAGTTCAAGAAATATATTGGCATAGAAAACAAGAAACATAAATCATGATTTATTGAATTTGCGAAGACAAAAAGAAAAGAATAAAATTGAATTAATTATAAGAACTTTCTTGGAATTTTATAACGATATAAATGAGTACAAGATTAACTTAAAATATCAAGAATTGTGAAGAGCATCAAAATATTTTCTTGAATTATTAAACTTTTTCTTAATAATTTAATGGAACTTGAAGAATGTAGAGTTTGAGGTGCGCCAGCTGCTGTCAATTAATTGAGAATATCTTTGTCAATTCATGGCTATGAATTTATGGCAAGTCCCAAACTAGATGTCACCTCGAACATTTATCTATTAGCAGCCGCCAATTAAACCCGAGTGCGGAATGGGCATCGATATCAAAAGAGCACTTAAAATCATGTGTCTGATATATTGATATATTACATGCTCCCACTCAAACAATCTGAGGAAACTGCTTAGCAATGTAGACGGTACTCAGATACCCTGTAATCAAATATTCAGTTTATCTTGTAATTAGAGTTTATAAACTTGTTAAAATAAATTAAAAAGTATTTTGGATATTATTAATGTTTATTATGACTCACTCACGCTCTCTCTCTCCCTCTGTTGCTATGTCTGTCTTTGTCTTTCTGTCTCTATATTTCTTTTTCTCTCTGTCTCTATCTCTGCCTGTTTCTCCCTCTCTCACACTACATCTTTATGTTTCTCTGTCTTCTTTACCTTTCTCTCTCTCTCTCTCTCATTTTCTCTATCCCCCTTCTTCCCCTTTCATCTCTCATCCATCTCAATTTTTCACTACAACTTTTCCCTTTGCATTTCATTGCCAATTTACAGGGTATCCACAGTTTCCCATGTGAACCCGCACATTAAAATAAAAAAATAAAAATAAAAAAAGAACAATAACTAAAAACATAAAAAACTTGTATAAAAAATAAAAATAAATCTTGTTTTCAAGTCTAAAGTTTTCATTTCGAATTCAGCATTGCGTAATCGTTGAGTGATATTTATGGCAAGTCTCTGGCTCTTAGAACACATTTATCATGCGTTTCATCTAAAGTAAAGTATGGTTGTTGTTGTTGTTGTTGTTTTAGTTGTTGCGATGGCATGGCCAACCGCTTGTAACCCATTTTTGGCCTGGCCACTGCTCTTGACCGTATTGCGAGCAACACTTGCGCCAAATACGAAAAGCAAACAGACGACCCGCGGGTCGGGAGGGTGATTGGGGCAGGGGGAGAGGAAGGTCAAGAGGAGCCACACTTATAGCTAATCAATTAGGCTGAGGCTCAAGTACTTATGTGCCACTCTGCAGGGCAATGGAGGAGCATGGCAGGCGGCACCACTAATCCCCGAGACTCGAGCCATGCGTGGCTGAGGTTCAAGGGCAAACACATGTGTCGCTGCATGGGGAGACTCAAGTGGGGGCTACAACAGCAGCTGCCAGGGAATCGAATCTCGCATTCAATTAGGCTAAGCCTCATGCTTCTACATATGCCGCTCCGTAGTCAATATTTATCATTATCATTAAATATTTACTCTAATTTCGCGACTTGTTGCCAATTATGCAAATAATACTCCATTCTGTACGCTGATAACGTAATCGCCCCAATACGCAGTTGAGCCAATAGTTGCTTAATGCTCAATTAACAATTTTTCATATGTTTGTTTGCCATTTAAGTTGTGTTTAAGGCTAACATAACTGAAAGTGTGTAGAGTGGAGAGTGGGGTGTGGGAGGGTGAAGTGTAGAGCGGGTAAGTGGTGTAAAGTGGCAGAGAATATAGAGAGAGAGTGTTTGTAGTATGAAGTGGAATGTGTAGAGTGGAGTCTATTAGATTCGAATGTAGAGTACAGTGTAGAGAATGGAAAGTGTTCAGTGTAGAGTACGTAGGGTGTATAAAGCGCAGAGAGTGATGAGAGTGAAGAAAGTATAGAGAGAGCAGAGTATGGAGAGTATAGAAAATCTAGAGAATGTAGAGAGTGTAGAGAATATAGAGTGTAGAGAGTGAAGAGATTGAAGAGACTATAGAAGGTGTAGAGCATGGAGAGTGTAAAGAGTGTGGAGAGTGTAGAAAGCATAGAGAAGCGAAGAAAGTATAGAAACAGCGGAGAGTATAGAGAGTGTATGAAGTGTGGAGAGTGTTGGAAGGGGAGAGAGCGTAAAAAAAGTAGAGAGGGTAGAGAGTGTAGAGTTTAAATAGTTAGACAGTGTAGAAACTGTAGAGTGTATATACTGTGAAATAAAATGTATAGAGGGTAGAGTACAGTGTAGAATTGGCACAACAATTGAAGACTTATGGATTGTTATGCAATTCGTAGTTTATGATTCGTTTCGAATTTTTCCAAGGTTCTAAAAAGTTAAAAATTTAATGATATAATTACATTACCATTAAACGTACGGAAATACTAAAGGCATTACGCCCGTTTTTCCGTCTTTCTGTTAAACACTTAACTTTGCCGTCATAGCAACGATTGTTTAAGACTTAAATTCTTTTTATTAGCTTTATCAATTCAATTACTGAAGTTAAAGTTCTATTCAGAATCTTCACTGCAGCTTGAGGATTGTTTATCAGGGCAAAGCAATTTCAAGTTGGAGATAAAATGCAGACAAATGTGACTTGTTGCTTTATGTTAAATGATGTAGATATTCTATATATATGATACATTGCCTAGTACCTTGGTATGTACATTGGTACATTGGTACATTGTTCTGTGAAGTGAATTAGTACATTGTCGTGCAACATAGTTCATTGTATACCATCTTAAACGATAATATGTGGCACATTACGCTATTCAGTACACATGGTACATTGGTACCTTGTTTAGTAAATATGGTACATAAACTATTAAACTATAATATAAAATGGTACACAGTTAAGTATCTACTATTATCTCTTAACACGTCATATGTTAAATGGGCTATGGTTAAAAGCGCATTGTCTACATGATACATACTTCTATGGTACATAAAATGGTTTGGTACATATGGTACATATCCATATTCATCAATGGTACACTGTCTAGTACCTTTCATACAGTTAAATGTCTACTGCTATAGTACACAATAAAGTATCAATGGTACAATGGTACATTCTCTAACACCATGGTACCTAGTACAACATATTATCTATCACAGTATATGGCACTTCATAAAGTACCTTGTTACATAGTAAATAGTCGCTTAGCATAGTACAGTGTATATTATGCAGTACCATGACGTGGAATACAACCAGTTATTAGGTACTTTACCAAATATTAGATATTACTATAGTATGCTTAGCTAGCTTAGCAAGACATTTAACTTTAATCAGAACTATCAATGACTTTTACATGGGTCTTTCCCCCAGTCAGTCTGTGAGTAAATGGAAATGCTTCTCTGGCAGCCAATTTAATTGGCAGTGTCTATGGCTGCGAGCGTAGTTGTGGAGGTGTCGGAAAACCAATTAGGTAGCATGTCAACGCTGTCATCTAACGGATATGGCTGCCGTACACATTACTCATTCATATTCGCATCGGGTCTGATTGGTCTGTGGCCCGTATTAAGCGCTGCATTCAAATGCGGTCATCGCCCACTTATGTTTGACAATTGTTCGGTTGCAAGCAGAGCGCATTCATTATTAATAGACTCTTGTGTCTTGTGCGTCATTGTCTAGTTGATCGCCACCTGGAGAAGATGGGAAAGTTCGAGTATTCGCTGGGTCTCAATGAGTTCAAGTCGAAGGATTTGCGCCTCTGGCAGGCGCTCATGGGCGAATTAATTGGCAATTTGATCTTGAACTTCTTTGCCTGCGGCGCCTGCACACAGCCCGAGAATGGCTTATTCAAGGCGCTGGCCTTTGGCCTGGGTGTCTTCATGGCCATTACGGTAAGCATAGTGATGATTGAATGATAAGCACTTACGGTTAACTAACAATCATTTCCCCAGATCGTGGGCCACTTGAGCGGTGGTCATGTTAATCCAGCTGTTACCGTGGCTATGTTGGTAGCAGGTCGGATTAGCGTAATACGCGCTATCTTCTATATTCTCTTTCAGTGCCTGGGCGCCATTTTAGGCACGGCGGCTGTTAAGGTGAGTTTTTAATATAAACAGCTGTATATAGAAATATATATATATGAATTCTATAATGTAACATATATGTGAAAGATATACAAATATCTCTAAGCTTAGCATAGCTGTTGCTATAATTTTTTAACTCATTTTTTTAAGTTTTCTGTACAAAAAATTTAATTTATATTTATTTATGTATATAATTTACTCCACACATATTATTTAAATTTGAAATAAAATACTTAATAATAAAATAAAAAAAATTTAAAAATTTTTTTTAACTATATAAACAGTACTAAAATTATATAAAATAGGAATATCAATGGTAATAGTGGTGCTATTATATTTTTCCTTATATACCAGCACTTTTCTGTTTATAATTTTTAAAAATTATACAATTAAACCACTTTCTATGCATAATCATATACTAAACAATATAAATAATAATAGTGTTTAAAAGTAAGGCAAGTGGCATAATGGTGCTATTATTTTTTGTGATGCAATTTGGACATTTCCTGTGAATATCGAAAAACATAAATTATTTTAATACTTTTTATAAGTGAAGCAATACTAAACATGATAAATATGAACAATAATAATAAAGGGAAACACTTATAATATAATATCATAATAGTGCTATTATTTTTTTCGTTACATTTTTTTACTTTTCTGTTAAAAATTAAAAAAAAATAAAATTAAAAAAAAACAAATATATTTTTTTACTAAATTTTATGAATAGAGGAATTTAAAAAAAAAAACAAATAATAAGAGTATATATAAAACTTATTGTTAAAAAGTTAAAATATAATATTGATGCTATTATTTCTTTCGTTTATATTTATTAAATTTCTCTCCCACTGCAGATCCTACTCGATTCACACTATCACAACGGGCTGGGTCACACGACTCTGGCACAAAATCAGACGGAGCTGCAGGGCCTGGGCATTGAGTTCTTCCTGGGCCTCGTGCTGGTGCTGACCGTCTTTGGTGCCTGCGATGCCAACAAGCCCGACTCCCGATACACAGCTCCCTTGGCCATTGGCATGGCGGTGACCCTGGGCCATTTGGGCACCATTCATTACACGGGCGCCAGCATGAATCCGGCACGTACTGTAGGCACTGCCGTAGCCACTGGCAATTGGAGCGCCCACTGGATCTACTGGGCCGGGCCCATACTGGGCGGCATCGCAGCTGCTCTGCTCTACACACAGATACTGGAGGCGAAGGCCACGCCCAAGAGCAGCGAAAGCGCTGAGAAATATCGCACGCATGCCGATGAACGTGAGGTGAGAGCTTTTGCGGCTTGGCATGACAAGAGTTTCTATTGATACACACACACACACTCACACACCTTTACACATACCTACACACACTCAGATTGTAAATAAGTAGCCTGATCGCCTCACATAATACTGAGCTTGAACCATTTCCCCTCTTTGCAGCTGCGCAAACTGGAAGGATCACGCGACTATGCCTAGTTCTATGAATATCCTGGACATATGCATACATCCTGTTGGCAGGCAACTCGCATCCTGTCGAGTCACTAGCCGCAATGCTCAATAAGAATGGAAAAGGAATTTGATTGAATTGCTTTCGTCTTGATTCCGTTTCGTTATAATCTTGAATAATATTTTCGTATACGTGTTAATTTATAAATGTATGAGTATTTATGTTATATTATTTATGCAACATCATTTTAAAACCTAATATTTAATATAAGCTGTGCTTAACCAAACCCAAATCAAAGCAAACTTCTTCTATATAGATATGAGTTCACAATAAAGAAAATTATTACGGAAATATATTTTATATGAACTTTTAATTAAACTTTTGCTAGGTTAGGCGCAGATCGCAGATCTATATCTATATTAATCATTTTTAGTTAGCGCAGTCCCAAGCTGTTTCTACGTTTATATGTAACTGGAAGACGAGCTGTGTTCATTTGGCCAAGTTTCGAGTTGCTCAGTCCGCTCGTCTATCCGTCTGCTTGAGATCTCGAAGATTAAATTTTAAATACATATCTGGTATATATATAGGTATACCTCGTTCTTTTTCCTTATTATCGATAATAATCGTTAATTTGATTTTCTGCTTTAAGTGTAGCTTTAATAGAAGCAAAAATCAAGATATTTGTGATGAATGAAAAACTTAAGATTTTCAATACCTCCCTCTTGACATTAAAAATTTGCAAAAATCGTATTTCAAATCGGCTGATAAATACATACATCAGGATATTAATATTTCACTCTGAAAAGTTAATTATGAAAGTCCAACTAGCACAAGGGTTATCTATCAATTAAGTGTACATAGTAAAGCTTTAAAGCGGTGCCCAAGCACAGCACAAGTACAGCCCAAGTTCAACCAAAGCTCAGCCGTAGCTCAGCCAAGGCGCAGCCAAAGCGCAGTCTAAGATCAGCCCAAGCGCAGCTCAAGCACAGCTCAAGCGTAACTCAAGCTCAGTCCAAGCGCAGTTCAAGCGCAGTCCAAGCGCAGTCCAAGCGCAGCAGAATCGCAGCCCAGGCGCAGCCCACACGCAGCTTAAGCTGAAACCAGGCGCTGCTGCTGCGTAAGCTGCGCAGTAAGCAGAGCTCGTGCTTATTTGTATGTATGTGTGTACATGTGTGTTTGCTCTGTCAGTAGAAAAGAAGCGCAGAACTCTGCGCACTGCTTAGAGCATCGGCTAGTCGGGTACTCCCGACATGAGCACTCTTATTTGTTTTTGATAACTTATTTTCTTTATTAACTATCTACCTAAATAAATAATTATTCTTGGTTTTTGAAGCAAAACTTGAACATCATCAAAACCGGACATCGAATTTTGTATACAGTTTCTGGCAATAAATACGCCAATTATAATTATCAGGTAAACTTGCCGCTTCTTAACCCAAAGTTGTGCCCTCAGTCAGTGCCAACATTAACCTCAAATAGGCAGTTTTAATGAATATGCAATTCGTTTGCTCGAAAGCAATATAGAACAAGCAAGACAAATCCAATTGCTGATAATACCTTGGTATAGTAATATATAGTATATACTTGTATAGTATAGTAATACATAGTATTAGTATACAGTAGGGTAATATATATAATATTGTTGATAAGAATACAGAATATTTTGCGCTCAACTCTGATCCGTGACGTAGGAATTTCCTAAAAATTTGAGATTATAGCAAATTTTGAGAAATGTAGCTTTGTCAGACATCAGTTGAAAAATGATCTGAGTAAAGCAAAGTCTACAGGTTTCAGTGTCTCCAACTATCTATAGTATAACAAATGTGTATATTTCGTAAGCTATTACTAATGTTACTGCTAACTCTGCCAGGCATAATGGCTGAGTTGGTAAGGAGCTCCGTAAGTATAGCCCATGATAGATCGTTCAATCCCAATTGCGAGTACAATTGATATGCTCTTAGCGCTGCTCTGACTCAAGGAAGATGAATGAGCTGTGCGGTGGGCATTGCTACAGCATTGTGAAGCCACTGCTGGAATATGCTGGCTCCATTCGATCGAAGGAAATGAAGTTCAACGAACTAAGCAATAAGATTCAACTTCTCGAAGCAACTATCAAAACTCTAGAGACTCAGCTCGATTCCAGTAATGCGCAAAGAAAATATTGCTTAACCGGCGAGCAATTGTTGGCCTCAAACCGGGCGCTGGTCGATCAAATTCAAGCTGCTGTAATTACCAAGAATAACAACGATGAGCTAACGCAGAAAGACTCTGAAATATCGAAGCTCAAAAGTCTAGAAATTGCAAATGCGGCGAAAATCAAACAACTGGAACAAAGTTTAGCCAAACAAGAAAAGGCAACGAACGAAATTTCTTTGCTCTCAGACTGCATAGGGAAATCGAGGAAAATACACAAACTAAGTGTTCCCAGCTCGAATCGAATTTTCGTGCCCTGTGATTCGAGTCTAGCCGGCGCCGGTTGGATAGTTATTCAGCGTCGTCAAGATGGATCTGAGAACTTCAATCGATCCATGAAGGAATATCGTGCGGGCTTCGGCAATCTTGCCAACGAATTTTTCCTAGGCCTCGATCGGCTCTACCTCCTGACGAAATCCTGGCAGCACGAGTTGTATATTTACCTGAAGAACTTCAACAACGAAGTGAGCTATGCACGCTATAGTAATTTCCGCATTGGCGACCAGAATGAAAACTTCGCACTGAAATCATTGGGAAACTATTCGGGAAACGCCAGTGACGCTATGAGTGTCCAACTCAATATGCAATTCTCAGCATATGACGCAGATCACGACAAGAGCTCCATAAATTGTGCAAAAACTTTTAAGTCTGGTTGGTGGTTTAACAATTGCTATAGCAGGTAATTCGATTAAGTGGGCATTGAATAAAGAGCATCTATCCTAGTTTTAAGTCTTAAATGCCCAATATTTGGACACTCATTTACTATATATTTATATCTCTACATTTGCTGATGTGTTCATAAAAATAGTAGTGCAACTGATCAGTAAAGCTTCGATTACAAAATTTGGTAAACATTTTATGAATATATATAACACAAATATCCGCTGTGTAACTCCATAAATTATACATTGATATATTTTAAAAATCATCGATTAATAAATTTACCTGTTCTTTTGTATTAATTATAGTAATTTAAATGGAGAATACAAACAGGCGAATAATTTCGGCGGAATTGCTTGGACTGATTGGGACATTTACTCACTGAAATTTGTGCAAATGATGATCAGGCCAATGGCAGAAGAATAAGTCGAATGCATATTGAAACATTGTTAAATTCTCTCAAATAAATTGCCATTAATAAAGTATATATAATCCTTATAATTCGTAGACATGGATAATATGAGTAAGGAACACATATACTCTACATATAGCACAAAGCTGCAATAATCCGTCCACAATCCGTCAATATGACTCTATGTGTTCACATACTTTATATATTAAAACGCCCATTTCAGCTACAAAGTTTTAAGTCCTAGTCGCAAATCGTTACTCTTAAAAAGATCATATATTTAAATATATGTCATTCACTACAAATATATTCAATACCGTAAAACTTACGATATTCAGTTTTAGTGCTTATGCTGTGCAATTGACTATGCGTTTGAAAAAAGCGCACATCTAAAGCTTTTAAAGCATTTGCCAACACTTACACATCTTGGCGCCAGAAGCTCAACAGTAGCAGCAAGCACATGTACACACACACACACAGACCGCATACAGCAGGCAGTGTTTGAAAATAGCAACAAAATGCCATGCGCCAAAGCCGAGAGAGAAAGCACAGAAGGAAAATTGAAAAATGAAGCGCATAGACTCAGTTGATGTCGTTGCGTGTTGGCTGAAAGCGTAAAAGACACAAATTATCGCTTGTAAATAAATAAATGAGAAAATAAATAAAATAGAATACTAAATAACAAAATGTACCTCTTGGAATTTAGTGAAGATTACGAATGAAGTGATTTCTAGTTGCATTAAGTGTTAATTCAAGCAAAAGATTTTCTGTCGATTGAAAATTGTTTTCCACTAAAAAACAAATACGAAAAAGAGGGACAATCAATATGAATTCAAGCTGTTAAAGCCAACAGCCTTGCAATTGTGGGCATGTCAACCGCAACACGGGCCAAAAAGCTAAAGAAAACGGTCAAAATAAACGAGCATTACGAGAATAAATTGCATTAGGTTTCGCTTGGCCCACTTTTGGGCAGCTAAATCGATTTCTACTTGCATGTGTATTATGAAACACCTGCGCGATACTTGAGCTAGCTCGCAGGATAGTGCTCCGGTCGCTAAATAATACCTTGCCAATCAATACAATCACGTGCAAGTGCTAAAGGTAATAAATGTTCCATTTCGCCTAAGAAGTTAAAGTTAAATGAGAAAAAAATCTAAAGTCAAACTGCAAACGCAAATTGTTAAAGTGCGTGCGAAAAAGGAAACACGCAGCCCATCTCGGCAGCAGTTAGAGGGAGAGAGGGAGCGCACGCCTTAAGAGAGCAGACAATGTGCAAGAGCAAGCGTACGTGAGAGCGTGTGTGCGTGAGTGCGAGTTGCAGTCGTGTGAGTGTTGTTTACATTGGCTCGCGCTCTCTCTCCCTCTCTCTCTTTGTCGTCTGCTGCTCAGCTGTGAATGCGCCCGTGGCGCGAGCCCTTCCTAATAACCGGCAATTGTAAAGCCCAATTACAGCTATTTAACTGCAACAAATAATTAAATCATTTTGCTAAACACACACTAGAGCCTAATCTGAGCGCCATTTACTCATGTGATAGCTGGCACTTAAGTGACTGACTACACACATTCACTATACACATTCACTTGTTGCCATAAATCAAGCGCTCTTCATGAGGACAGGCCAATAAGTAATAAAAAAAACAAAAGTGTGCAAAGTGTTTGTCAGTGATTAAAATAAAAATAAGCCTTAACCCAAAATCTGTCAATAAACAACAACAGACACACACATACACAACTTTTACAGTTCGGTTTTCTTTATTTTTTGGCGGTTTATTTCTGTTCAGAGTAAATTATGTGAATTCCTCTTGTCATCAATATAAATGCACATTTTAGCGTTTGTATGCTCGCTAACTAACACTGTTTGATTGCATATTTATAGTACAGTGTAGCCTGCCTAATTCGGACAATTGACAAAATATGCCGCGCAGTCTCTAAGAAATTAAATAATGCTTACTTTTATAATATTTTTTTAAATATTGCTAATTTTGTAAGTGTTTTATTTTTTATTTTTAAAAGGAAGACTTAAAAACTTTAATGAAAGTAATTAAATTTAACAGAAACAGGCAGGACTTATTTAGAAGGCTTTAATTAGAATAACATGTTCTCAAAGTATGCGCTTGACCTTATATTTACGATAATGCTTATGATAATGCTCTACCTTACGAGCACTTTATGTGTATGCTGAGTTCACTGATTGGTGCAACACATACAAATATATATGCTTACATGGATGCATATACATATATATATATATATATGTATGTTTAGTGGCGCATATGAATGATGATTCTCTAATCCTTAAGTAAGCATACACATATATATATACATACATACAGCTTGGCACCACACATGCATACACACATAGACAAATTCACACGTATATTCACCCATAGCTGGGGCTCAATGGGTTCAATGCACACACACGCTCACATTGGTTTGCCTTGCCACACACTCTATTGACATCAGTAGCCGCCATGTCATTCGGTCTCGCACATTGACCTAGAACACTTATTAGAGGTTATGCGTTGCTATAAATAGTTTACTCTCCATATGTGTGGATATTATTCTATATAAATATAGATAAATCTGTCGAAATATATTTATATGTGTGTGTGTGCAGATGACGTACGCATATGTTGGAGGCCAATGAAGCGGAAATTTCGTTAATGATTATCATCATAATTTCGGGATCGTTGAATACTTCATTATTTATGGCTCATTAAAGTGTCCATAAGAAACTTGTTGCTGTAGAAATCTAGTTCCTTTAGATGTCTTCATTAATTTGTTTATAATTTGCTATGCCTATACTTTCACTTTAATTCAGGTTTATTTTGTTTATATAGAATGATTTATGTTTATTATTGAACTTTTCTCTTACCAAAGATATTTTTATATATTCTCGTTTTATGTGAGCATAATGTGTTTTGTCAGCCTGTCAAACACGATTTATTGCTTCAGTGGAAAAATATTTAGAAACAAAACATATGTATATTTCCAATTCGTGAACTTTGAACAAGTTTACAAAACCATGCAACTATATTTGACGAAAACCAGGGCTGGCAACAGCTAGAACATTTTATTCTATTTACGATATTAGGCATATTCGGGGTTTTGGTCGCAATAAGAAGTGAATGAAGTTTGTAGATTACTTTTTAACAACTACATATATATCGTATCGCGTATATCGAATATCGTATAGCTTATATCGTACCTCGTATATCATATGTCGCGTCTCGTATATCATCTCTCATATATCGTATCTCGTATATCGTATCTCGTATTTCGTATCTCGTATATCGTATCTCGTATATCGTATCTCATATATGTAGCGTATATCGTATATGGTATATCGTATATCGCATATAATATATAGTCAAGCAAAAATTAAAACATTCTAATTACTCAAATGATATATCGTATTTGGTATATCGTATATATTATATGAATTGACTTGGAGTACTCATCGTGTGTTAAGATGGGCCGCCTGAGAAGTTGGAAGTGACCTAAATAATATGTATACACGCTTAAGGCATATCTTGTCCAGTTTCGAAGCCTCAATCCGAAAGTGCATGTGGATCAGCAACGATTTGAAGCTTCCATTTGAAATTATTGATTTTTGAATAAATTTAACTGTTTTACTATATTATTGTACTTTATTAGTTGTACTTTATTATTTGTTTATACGAATTTAATTGCTTATATATCATATATATAATTCTATATATATCTTCTTAATTTTAGTTACGATATATCGTAAGAGCTAGGAAGTTATGCAGCTGGGTAGCTGTAAGTCTTAGCGCTTCTATGTCGAAAGGAGCTACCAAACAGAATTGCAATCATATCGAATCGAGTTAAACAGGTAAACGACTCAATTCTTATAGAATATTTGATTATAGATATATATCATACATTACAGAACTACAGAAGGAACCTATCAAACCAGGATGTGGACTAAAGAAAGCGCAGCCAGACACTGGCTGCTGGCCTTGGCAGGTAAAGATAGCAACAATGCATTCGTCTATATGAGATTACGATTAAGTACTAATACCCAATTAAGGCCAGCGAACAAGAGCAGCTGCTTTATGAGCCAATACTTTTTTTATTAGCCAAAAGTCGAAGCCAAACGCGAGGCACTTCAAAGACCACACAAAAATTATTTACGAGCGCAGAATGGAAGCAGAATCTTGTTGTTATATCTGACTATAATCGTGAACCAATATAGAATGTGTGAAGTGTATAAATAGACAAACTAAATATGTGCCACAACCAAACACAAACACACACACACACATACACACACAGACAGAAGCATTTGCAAGCGTCGGCCAACGTGTCGTATGAGCGATGTGCGATTTGACATGCTAAGAGAAGAGCAAACAAGACGAGTCGTGTGCGGTTTGAAGCGTATAAGAGTATAACAGATTAACATAATATAACAGCTTGTCTTCTCTCTGTCAATTAGCTAGTAATTGTATTAAACTGTATTAATTTCGATCCAAATTAATTTATCAACAATTTCATTTTTCACACAAAAAGTTTTTTTGGCATTGGCAAAATTCGGTACAGCTGATAATTGTTTTCCAAGTAAGTTTTAGTTTTCGGTTTCAAAATTTCTTAAACGATTTCTGTTTTGCATATGGTTTTCCAAATCCTGTTTTACTTTTTGCGTTCCATTACTAAACTAAAACTCTGTGTATATTATTTAGTTATGTATTTGTACTAAAAACAAAAAAAAAAAACAAAACCAAAAAACTTCAGCTCAAGCTTAAAGCATTTTTGCAGCAAAAATATATAAAAAAAAATTGAAATGAAATAGATTTTTCAAATAATTGAAAATATATACAAATATTACAAAATTAACATTAATTTTTGATATTTTATTTTAGAGTAATTAAACTTAAGCTTAAAAACTTTCCTCTACAAATCTTTCAAATGCCTATTTAGATGATATATGATTCTACTGCAAGTTTGTCTTAAAGCAGCTGAGTTAACTCCCCTGTCCCTGTAAAATATTCGTAAATAAGTTAAGTAAATGCCACAGCAGTTGATTGAGTTCGGTTGCATTCAGTTAAGTTTTGCTGTTCCTGTCGATTAATCGTATTAACAATCGTATATATACATACACTCTGATCAAACACACACACACAGATGATGGCCAGCAACAAAGTGTCGTGTGCTCGTATCATGTCTTGCATAACTAAAGGATACACATCGTAATGAAACACTGTACAAATGCATTTACAAAACCTAACAATATGTATAGATACTTATAAGCCTAACTGTTTCGCAAACTGTGTAATTACTCCCATCCTCGACAGCTGCTCTCTACACACTCTACTCTCCACACTCGCTAATAATTGTACTCCACACTTTAACCGTAGGTCAGGTTTTCCTAACTGTTTTTTCGTTTCATTTGTGTGTGTGGCGCGCATCCATCCCCAGAGTTTGTATATCCCACGTCTAAGTCCTAATGTATGCACAGGCCATTTAATGGAATGGTAAACAGAGTATAACACTTAGTATAATACAAGACAGCTGTATATATCAAGTATACAACAGATGGTGTCGCACGGTATGGAGTGGTATACAGTGTATAACACAGTGTATAACAGCTTATAACACAGTGTATAACAGTTTATAACACAGTGTATAACAGTGTATAACACAGTGTATAACAGTGTGTATAACAGTGTATAACAGTTTGTAACAAAGTGTATAACACAGTGGCTAGCACAGTGTATAACACATCGTACATACCTTATTTAACACTGTATATAACACTCCTTATAACACATTTCGATGTCCACCGAACTAAACCATTCCATTGAGTGTGTCCTGTGCCAGAAGTGTCCTTTGTAAATGTATTTTTGTATTTTTCACACCTTTCCACACAGCAACTGTGAACAGTTCATTTTCATCTTCCTCTCTTCTACTTTGCTCTTCCTCTTATTGTTTATTTGCAGCCATATTTGGATTTCTGACTTTTGTATGGATTCCATCAGCCTCAGCCGAATGTCAAAGTATGAATCCATTAATCCTCTGCCTATATACAAATGCTTAAATATACTATATAATAATCTTTTTGCAAAACAAAAAAAAACAATGTAAAAGACAAAAATGATTCTATTTGTAACAATTTGAAAATTTGATTAACTCAAGTGAAATAGAGAATTCAGAACTTTTCTTTATCGGCATTTTGTTCAGAAAGGCTCTGTGAATACGCAACTAATTGTCTATAAATGTTTTGATACACCTACTATGTGCCTATTTATCTAATTTTACTCTCAGCCCAGCCCCTCTCAAAGCCTTCGCATTTTATTTATACCAACTTTTGCCAATATAAAAACGTTTTTATCCAAATTTTATTTCTATCTAAACTTCGCATATTCCAAGCTTTAACTTGACCCGTAAATTCCATTACTTATCTTGAGAACTTTTTCAACTTTTCTCATTTTCATTTTCTTTTCGACTTTTGCAACATTTATCTCTATATGTATGTGTGTGTGTATGCCTTTATTTTGTTGTGCGTGTGTGTGCCTAGCGAAAAAAGAGAAGAAGAAAAAACATAATCAAGCGGAAATTCTTCTTTAACACATATTTCGATATGACCCTTGACCTTTGACATTTCTGAACTGCATGCCCTTGCACTCTAAACTTAGTTAGTCAAAGCAACTGCAACATGTGTTAACCAGTTAAACTACCAAATTCACATTTCCTTATCACTGAATGTGCAATGAACACTTCTTTCTGCTTTTATCTCTTCACATTTCATATGAATGATTAATATTTAGTTATTGAAAAATATATTGAAATAAAAAACAATTTTTTCTGGCTTATCAAATAGCAGCTTGTAGATAATCTGTATTAGTTAAACAATCAGATGTAGTCGGAAAATTAGTGTCTATAAAATATTTAATGTTGAAACTTTGAACTTAAGTTACATAATAGAAGATCCATAAAAGAGCAGATATATATACATAAATATTTATAGCATTAAAGGCTAGTCTGAAAAGATGACACAAGTATAGCTGAAATATACCTCAATATATCTAAGTTGAAGGCCTTTGCTCAAATTTTAACCTTAAGTCTAATTTGAAGACCTTATCTGAAGATTTCTTGACAGCTAAAGCTGATGTAATTATGACTCCCTAGCCTTTGGTCTTAATTTTGAAAATTATTCTTAGATGCAGTTTCTATGTAATCTTAGAAAACTTTCACAATTCAAGATCCAAGACAAAGCGAATAACCTACCCCAAATCATTAAACAAAATGTATAAATATAAATTTAAAATATTTCTTATATATATTTACCACGCCCTCCAATAGTGCTGTATATATTATTTTAAATAAATATAAAGAGTGACTTAACTATTAAGCTCAGCAGCTCCTGTCGAGCAAAATTGTTGAAGAAGAAGAATTGGTCTTCAAGAATTTCTAAAGGGAAGCTCTATACACAAGGATATATTTCAGATTTGATGTTCGTCAATAAAATTATTATTTTTATACCAAGCATGATAAAGTAAAATCCAATTTATTTAAGTAATTTTCCAATTCTTTTTACACTTTTTGAGACATGACATGCAACATTTACACAAAGATAAACATAAATTGACCCAAAGCTAATATACTCTTCTTACTCCTTGAACGAGTATCAATATAGGCAAATACTTGAAAAAACTTTATGTACACAAATTAAAGAAGGCAGAGTATTTGTTAGTCGAACATCTTGTATATATTTAGAACATTATTTACGCTTATAGCCAAGGCAAAACACACTGAAAAGGTTTTCGTTAATGCACCTAACGCAATGCTACAATAATGCTATACAAAATCTGCTATAAAATTATCTATAATTGTAATAAGGATGCTGAAAAATTTGTTATAAAAGTTGCTATAAAAGTTGCTATAAAAGTTGATGTAAAAGTTGCTATAAAAAATGACATACTAGTCGCTATAAACTTTGTTATAAAAGTTGCTATAAAAGTTGCTATAAACATTGCTATAAAAGTTGCTATAAACATTGTTATAAAAGTTGCTTTAAACATCGCTATAAAATTTGCTATAAAAGTTGCTATAAATTTTGCCAACAAATTCACTTTTTTCTGTTTCACGTTGTCGCATACTTGTTCCAATTTAACACTCTAATTGCATGCAATTTTGTAGGAATGACATAGTTAGAGTTGATATATGTATATATATAGTGATACGCTTGCTGTATTCCAGATGAGCAGCCGAATTCTGTTTTCAGGCGTGATTAATGCTGTTCGTTAATATATGTTGTGCTTTATACTGCAGCGCGTTCGATTTACTGTTACGAGTGCGATTCGTGGACGGATGCACGTTGCAAGGATCCGTTCAACTATACGGCGTTGCCGCGCGACCAGCCGCCTTTGATGACCTGCAATGGCTGCTGTGTGAAGATGGTGCGACATCAGCGATCACGTAAGTAACGCGTCATGGGTCACGAGCCACGAGTCACGTGTCACGAGTCACGAGTCACACACGTCCCGATATGTGATTTTATGCTTGTCCTTGTTCTTGCAGCCTACGAGGTGGTGCGACGCATGTGTACGTCACAATTACAAATCAATTTATTCATGGTCGATCACGTGTGCATGATGGAAAGTTCAGGCAATGGACATATGTGCTTTTGTGAGGAAGATATGTGCAATTCTAGTAAAAGTTTATACTCATTCGCTAACGGTTATCAACAAATCATACTAATCATCACAATGCCATGGCTAATACTGCTCCAACAGTTTGTGCACAGCTAGATCAGCAAACCAGATCAGATCAGATCAGATCCGATTCGATCCGGTTCGACCAGATTAGATCAGATCAGATCAGTTAGTTAGTTTTCCCAGAAGCGTTTAAAAGAACAATACACAAACACCAATAACAGTTAACTAGAGACATATATCATGCCCAACACACACACACACACACACACACAGAAGACACATTTACACGTAACTTGAAATTGTTTTGTAGCCCGAGTTCTGATTATTTAAGTTTCGCATTTCAAACAAAATGTAAAATGAAGTTGATTTTGGTTCTGCAAGCACAGTTAACTAATACTATAATCTATGATAATGCTACGAGTAGATCCAAAGTTTGACTGCACATACATAAACATAAACAACAACAAAAAACATAAACAAAAGACGTTGCATATAAGACTTCCATATAAAGAAGTGCTGCATACGACTCTCTTACTTATCTATATATATAAATATATACATATATATATATATAGCTATATATGTATATCTATATCTATATATATAGATTACCACAGTCCAATGAATCAAAATGCAAGCTTGCTGCACTTGCCAGATGCGTGATTAGTAATACCTTAACAAATGGTACTTGGAAGTGTGGTACATTGTGACTTGGGTACCCCTGTACCAGCTGCTAGGTACGAAGTATTAGGGACCAAGTACCACAGACTATGCATAAGGTACTTGCTACCGGGTACCAAGCACTAGGTATTAGCTTGCTAGATATCACGTACTAGGTACAAGGTACTAACTACTATGTACCAAGTACTGGGTACCAAACATTTCTTAGTAGGTACTAAGTATTATGCACTAGGTACTGTATGCTAGGTACTATGTACTTTGGTACTGGCTACTCTGGTACTTTAATACTTTGGTACATGGTACCAAGAGTAAGCTACTAGATACTTTGTACCAAGTATTGCACTTAGTATATACTAATTAATAAATGGTACTTTGGTACTTGGTACCTAAGTTCTTTGCTCTTAATGCATAATACTTGGCACTAAGTTTTTTGTTGGTACATGGTACTTTGGTACAAAGTACTTAATATTTTGGTACTTGTGGCTTAAGTGCTTAGTTCCTAATACTCAATATTTGGTACTTTGGTACTTGGTGTGTTACACTTTGGTACTCTAGTCTTAGGTACTTGGTAGCTTGGTACTTGGTGCTTAAGTGCTTAGATCCTAATACTTTATGCTTGGTACTTGGTACTTTGGTACTTGGAATGTTTGGTACTCGAGCTCGAAATCAGCATCTGAACCATTTGAAATGCATGTTGTTAATGCTAAAGCATGTAGCGCTTAAGTAGGTACTCGTATCTGTAGTTACATTTCTTTACATTTTGTTACTTACATTTATAGAGACGACTAAAGGAAGCAACACAAAAAGAACACATCTATCATATTATTACTACTGCATATGTTATGTATCATAAGTAAGCTTAACGATTCACTAGGCATATGTGAGGCGTGGCTACATACGTAAGCGAATGTATATACAATGAAAAAACAAGAAACAAAAAGCGAAATCGATCAAGATAATGATAAAAAGTATTGTGCAATGGTCAAGTCTGAAGAATGCTTGTCAATTGCCGCATTAACTCAAATGAAATTTGCTCATCATGTTTATATATTCCAAAGTCGAGAAGTTCATGAATGCCTAACGTAGCGCTGCTTCTTAAATTTCGTAATCATTAAGCTAAGATCTATGTGCTATGTCATATCGCTACACCTTAGCTGCAGGAGTACCTAGACAGCCCCCAACACACACACATCAACTTAAGTTCTGTACAAAGAATCGAATCCATTTCATTGTCTTAAGTTTTTGTTGTTCAACAAGTGATAATTAGCCAGTAAGTAGTAGCTCCAGAACTTGCCCCATACACAGAAGCCCGAGCTAGATCGAGATCTAGCAGGAACTAAGCTCAACTGCAAATCAGTTCTCGAGTCATGCGTGACTCCAGTCCGAGTTAATTCTGTGTACAGGGTATCCGTGTGGTCGGGCAGGCCGACTGTTACGCTCTCATTTGTTATTCATGCTAGTGATAGTTTTAAAAGGCAAGCCCAACAAATCATTTGTATACATATATTTCTAGTTATATTGTAGCTTATGATTTCACTTCTTTTACACATACATAATTATAGCATAATTATAGCTAAAATTATAATTATGGCAAGTTGAATTTGTAAGAAAAGAATTTTCAATTTTCATTTATGTAATAGACAAAAAATTGGCTTAATCAGAAATAAACATTTTTACTACATATACTTATTTCGTACCTTACTTTAACTCTCTCTCACTTATTCTATAAAATACTTTCTATCTATCTATCTATATATATCACCTAGATATCAACTTTCTCAACTGCACCTACCATTTGTAATATATATAATATATATATATACTTTAGTGCCGCCTTTAGTTACTTACTAACTTGCTATACTAACTAACTATTCAGGTCTTGCTTTGAAGCTTTAACAATTCATCTCCGTCCAAGCGTGGCGCATGTTCTTTATAAAGTATATACCATATATATATAAAGCCTAGCCAAATCGAAAAACAAACAAATCCTCCCCCATCCCCCGTACCCGGAAGGTAAGTTCCACGAAGTTCTGTTTTGCACCCAACTCTCGAAACGATCGGCCGTTGAGCTAAAGCCGAAGCTGAAGATCGACTCTCAATGCAACAGAGATTTGGATACTACCAATATATATATATATATGTACTATATACCTTTAACCCTTGGCAAATTCGGATGTGGCAAAAGTTTAGTTTTTGTTCCGTTTTTGATTTTTGTACAGTTAAGTTTGTTTCGTTTATGTTCCATGGTATGTTGGTTTATTTGACTATACACATACAATATGCATACAAGTATATACATAATATATATATATATATATATATATATATATATATATATATATATCTGTATATATATATATATCTTAACCAATTTCGGTTTGTGAATGTGGACAATATTCTCTTATAACCAGTATTTTGATTGAAAGTTAATGCGTTGCAAAGTTCTTAACCAAATTAACGAACCAAATTTATTTGCATCAATAACAGTAATACGATCGATCACACACACACACCCAACCACACACACACAGATTTGTAGTGCAAAATAAATAAAAAAAAAAACAAATAAAAAATATAATTTTAGTTTAGTACTTTTTGTAGTTAAAACATCTCTCTGAAACTCTATCTCTCTCTCTCACTTTCTCGCTCTCTATTTATCTCTCTTTATCTCTATATACATACATATTTCTCAACTCTAACTCTCTATTCTTTAACAATCTTTTTACTAATCTATACTTCACGAAACATAGAACTCTTTTAGATACTTCAGTAGTTCACTAGAAGCAAACAACACGACAAAGCAAAAGAAAAACTCTCCACACACACTTTCCCTATGAGATATGCACTCGATACTGGGATTGGCATTGGGTTTTGGACTCTGTTCGGAAGCCACAATAGATGCGTATGTAACGTAACTCAATTCTTTTTGCAGACCTCTGATATAGGAAAGTTCGATCCGCTTCCTCTAAGTTTCAAGTGCATATCCAAACTGATCTAAAATACAGCACAAAACACAGTTCAGTCTTAGCCAAAAAAAGCAACAACAATCATAAAGATATTGTAAAATTTTACTATGCCAGGCGCGTTTCAAATTAAATTTCTTTTTTTAAAGCAGCCTTATCGAAGGGCCCAAAACTAGTCCCGTTTTTGATCCATAAATTCCTCACAATACAAAAAGCACTAAATTAATATCAAAGACATTACCAATATAACATTTATAACAGTTTAAGAATATTGGTATTGGTTGTTGAATATTGTAAGAGAAAAACTAAAACGAAAACGAAAACAAAAACCAACATTTCCTTATATATATATATACTTTTCTATTTTTTTTTATTTCCCAATTTATGTTCATTCAGAATCGCCTATATTCCCAAGTTGAGCCCGAGCCTTGTGCGTCGCCTTCTTTGTTGAATCATAATTTTTTCTATGATTTCTTTCGTTTCTCGACATGGACAAAGCGTCGCTACATCTATGTGCACACACACATGCATCCATTTACACATACATGCGCATACAACGAATACCAAATAACAAATACCAAATTGTATTTAGTGTTGTGAAAACTCTCACCCAACTCACCCTCCCCAAAAAGCTGCACACCAGACGCCATACA
Organism: Drosophila hydei; assembly: GCF_003285905.1. Lineage (NCBI taxonomy): Eukaryota > Metazoa > Arthropoda > Insecta > Diptera > Drosophilidae > Drosophila > Drosophila hydei. Next base: position 5,972,380 of record NW_022045656.1, read on the forward strand.
CATATCGGCACGCATTCCCAATGCATATTGCTGTACGTAGTTACTCAGCTGCGTATACAAATATGTGCATGCATGTACTGTTAGGTCAAATGGCCTGCGCTCAGTTCGTCCCATTTTGCTCAATTTCATAGGCATAAGTCGCTTTCCGTCCCACTCTAACAGCTACACAGGCGCCGCGATGTGCGTAATTGTTTTTATCGCTCTCTTGCGCAGCTCCTTTGCCGTACTCTGATCGCGCGCCGTCTCGCTCTCCCTCTTTCTCTCTCTCAATCACGTTGGAGGTGCGCTTTCATTACCTAAACACCATTACAGATACAGTTACCGTTACCATTACCGTTATACGCTATGGTGCTTTTTCACATACGCCACCACTGTCTGACTTAAAATTTTTTCATCATGTACGCCATCGCCAACCATGACAGTAGCCGCAATGGCGCGACAGTTGCTCCACAAGCAAACGCCACACATGCAAATGTACATATGCCTGTATGTATGTATGTGTGCGTGTGAACAAACTGCGCGCGCACATTGCCGCGCAACTGCATACCGTCGGCTCGGCCCTGTGCCTGTGTGTGTTTGCGTGCGTACGAGTGTGCGCGCGCCCGCCTGCCTGCCTGGCTGCCCAGCGCACGCTGTCACAGGGCCAGCCACCCTTATATGTATAATATGTGAACGTCCTTGCGGCGTTGTCAGCAACAACAACAGCAGCAGCAGCAACAGCAACATCAGCAGCAACAGCCACAGCAGCAGCTACAACAACAACCGATTGGGCAACAACAACAAGAGCCACAGCGTCAACAAGGGAGTCAGTGCGGCCGATCATAACATAAAAAAGAAACGAAGATAAGCTTTAAGGCTTCATATCGCTTTTATAAGGCTATTCGAACACCAAAAAGCTAAAGCTTTATATTTGTTCTAGCTATACGCAATCAAATATCTAAGTCTAAATACGCTTTGATTTTGTTAATTTCTATTTTTGATTTCCTTTGCCTAAGCCTTAGCTTGTGCAAATTTTGAGATACTCTTTCTTAAGCTCTATATAAGTGTTGAACATTATAAATGTAATACATATGATTAATCACCAAAACAAAAAAGCTTTAGGCCTATAATAATTAACCAGACTTTAGCCGAAATCAACTAGTTGTGTAAGAGTTTCTCAAGGCAACTGTTAAATTTATTATACGATTACCTTATGAGTACCATAGCGATCCGATATCACAGTTCTTTATAATCTATGACGTTCAATTAATGTACCTAAGATATACATTTCAATAAAGCAATCATCCAAAGCAAATGACCTTGAACAGAAGAAGGTAAAGAAGAGCCGCTTTTCACATATATAAATATATATATAAATATAAAATTATTTACAAACAAAAGCGTATCAAATGTGTATTTTTTGCATTTTTTTAAATCAATAAAACATAGCATAAAACAAATTTTGTGTCATATTTATTAAATTTGGATCCTTAGTCTTGGATCTTTAGTCGAGAAATTAACCTGAAAGCATTCGAAATGTCAACAAGAAGAGTCAATAGCTATTTGCAACGATCTTCAAGGACCGGTTTGGTCGCTGACAAAAGCTGCCTTATATTATATTAGTCATTGGAAGCCACTGCACTTAGTACCAGCCAAGACAAAAGATATCAGCTATGTCACACGGACAATTCAACTCTTTATGATACTCATATGATACTGTTATGCTGTATTTAGCGAATTATTCTTATCTGAATTGTAGGGCAGCAGTGTTAATAACATTTAAGCAGAATTATTAACTTCGTACTCAAATACTTCATTTTGGATAACAGCACAGAAAATGTAGACGAAAGAGAGTTAGAGCTCGCGTCCTATGTTAGAATTGTTTGAGAAGCAATTTACCGTGTTGGTGCATATATTTTTGTAGCTGTATAATATTATAATTTTTTCAAAGATCAAGCAAAACATTTTATATTGCATTTATTCCGATCAGTTAATGTGTTCATTATATTCGGTCTACTTACGACTTAGGGTTGGTTATCATGCGATCAGAAGGGCTTTGCTAAATTATTATTGAATTAAATAAACTTCACAAAAAAACTAATCGTTATAATGATTTGAAATAATATTTTATCTTTAGATTATCTAGCTATATGACTTTGAAAAAATTCTAATATCGCGGGTAAATTAAGTTTAAAATCTTTGAGCGCAGGTGTAGATGAATCATATTTCGTTAAGTAAATATTGTGAGAACACGACTGTCATGTTTCAATCGATATCTTTGCTTCTTATCGATGTATCGTTAAAATGATGTTGATTACATCACTAAGCCGCTGGCACTTGCAGTCCGCTGGCGATACAAAGAATTAATAACAATTTTTTGGACAAATGCAGCGGATTGTTTATGTTCCCATTGTATGCATTTCAATTAGAATTAAATTCCACAATTTTTAGAAAAAACCCCGTTCAAATTCGTCAAATGGAACACAATTTAAGCTACCAAAAATAATTTCCACAGCATTACGACGAGCGTTCAACTCCGAAAATACTTTAGTATCAATTCGTGATGGCCACCCGCCATTAAGTAAAAACGTGTCCGCAGAAGAAAAACAATTTCAAACGTTTTTGTTGACGAAACTGTCAAAAATATAGCTGGTTTCGCTGCGGAAAACAAAAATACAGTGAAAGCATATGATTTCCACTCAATTTCAACGTGATAAGGTCAAAAAAAGTGCAAAAGAATGTGCGTGAAAAATGTAAATCGATTTTCTTGTTTGTGAAAAAAATCTTTTCGCTGTCTTTGCCTCTTTTTCGAGTGCAGCTCGCCAGAGGGCGGTAGTGATACACGCTTCGGAGTCGCAGAGTTCTATGCCGTGTTATTAGTCGTCAACGCCGTTGTTCGCCCAACCGATAACTATTGTTTTGCTATAGCACAGACGAATAAATAAGCAATTAATTTTAATATAGTGAAAAAGAATATTTTTCTGCATGCGTTTCTTGCTTGATTTGAATGCTGCATAAAAATATTTGTTATCGTTGCGTTATGGCCGCTTTTATATAGCGCCGACGTTACAAGCAAATAACTCGCGGCCTGGGAATGCCATTCGCCGTCGTTCGGCTCTGGCCGCCATTACTGCTTCCAGCAAAACCACGCTATACGCAAAATTCGTGAAATTCGTATAAATTTTTTAACGAATTATCAACAAAATTGTGCGTGCAGACATGTGAAAAGCGTTGTAAAGTGTGTTAAAAATTAATTTAAGCAGTATAAAAAATACCGCTGCTGGAATATATAAATGATTTGGATAATAATTGCAAAAAACAAAACCCACATGAAGAGTGCTACGTTTTTTCGTCGTATTTTGCGGATAGGCTTCGTGTTTTTTCATCGTAGAATTCGCCGCGTTTGTTTGGGCGAACTCGCCGCGTGTGTGTTTGTTTATGCCGCCTTTTTTACGCTCGCATCGGCGGTGCGGCTTTTCTGCTTCTATCTTCTCGTGTTCCCTATGATTTTGCATTTTTTTCGAGTGTTTTAAGCACAACTACAACTCTTTTTATTATTCATTTCACACACTGAAAACTGAATTAAAATGATTCATCAGTTTTGTCGCCAGCAAATTAACGATCTCATATTCTCCATAGCGTCAGACAATAACAAAATAATAATATGTGCATGTGGATGTGTGAATGTTTTGTGTAGGAGTTCTTGTTGTTCTGTTGTATAGTATAAATGCGTGTGTGTTGTGCAGTTGCAAATGAAATACACAACTCGAGATAATTTTCCCGCGCGCGCGTTCATATTTGAGTCTATCATTATCTGTTTTGTTTGACTGTATGTCTATGTGTGTGTGTGTGTGTGTGTGCAACTGTTTGCGCTTGTACGTGCATGCGCTTGTGTGTGAGTGGTTTGTTTACTTATTAGTTGTGTTTGTTGTTGCTTTGCAGATTTGAAAGAAATACCAAGAACAGCAACAAAAGAACAGTAACTAAACGCCACTGGAAGTCAATAATAGGAAGACAACAAACAAATAAATTTATTAAGAATAAAGATGAACTGAAATGTGCAAATTTGATCAACGTAATTATGCCAATTCACATAATTTTTTCGATTTCAACGTGAAAAATGTCGTCGACACAATTGCTGCACTCGTTATTGTTGTTGCTACCACTGCGTTGTCGTCGTAATTGCAATAAACTAATCTCTTTGGCCCTGTTGTTGCTCTCAGCGCTGTTTGCATACAACGAGCAACGACAGCAGCAGACGGCAGCAGAGGCAGCGGACGACGACGGCAGAAGCAGCAACAGCAGCAGCAGCAGCGGCGGAGGAAGCGGCCCAGCAGTAACAAAAACAACACAAACAACATCAGCAAGAAGTTATCCAACAGTTACGTTGGACACGTCTTTGTACACAGCAGTAGCAACTGCCGTGGCCGTGGTCGAACGGCGTACGAACAAAAAAGCCGCCAGCAGCAACCGGAGCCGGGACGTGGGTACGGGCACGGAAACGGAAACGGGCACAGGGGCTGCGTATATTAGCTGGCAGAGCAGCCATTGCCACCGCAGCCCCGGTGCTCAGTCGGAGGCGCAGGCAGAGCAGCCGGTGCTGCGTTCACCAACAACAGCAACAACAAATAAGACTCGCTCGGCGTTAACGTTGACGTCGTTACATAAGCTTAAGAGCAGCATATCTCCTCCATCCATAGACGCTTCTTTTGCGAGGCTAACAACAGTAGCAACAACAACAGTAACAGACACAGAAGCTGCTGCTGCAAAAACTAGAACAACGAATCTGTTGAAAGACTCGTGTATAGAAGCAGCAACACAAACACAAGGAGTAACAAATCGCTGCTGTAGGAATCTGAAGCAGCCGTTGCCAGTGGTCGTTGCGGGATTAGCCATTGGCAGTTGCCACTACATAGCACCGATAGCAACTTAAGAGCCACCGCCACCATCACCCCTCACCTACTACAGCAATCAGCAATATAATCAGACAACATTAGCCACAACAAACAATTCCACAAACACTTAACAGCAGCAAAACAACAACGTTCCATACAACACACAACATCCAAAAGAGAAGAAGACGAAGACGAAGGAAAAACAGCCACAAAATGTCGAAACTATCATTTAGAGCACGCCACTTGGATCCGTCCAAGCAGATGCCCATCTACTTGGCGGAGGAGTTGCCCGATTTGCCAGAGTATTCGGCCATTAATCGCGCTGTGCCACAAATGCCAAGTGGCATGGAAAAAGAGGAAGAGTCGGTGAGTTATTAATGTCGGTGATGAATATTTAGATTAGCATACAAATGGCGCCAATTGAATCACTTTGCTAATGCATATTTACCAATTTACAGGAGCATCATCTGCAGCGGGCCATTTGCACTGGTCTTATTATACCCACGCCAGAGGTGTTGCAAACGGATCAGCCGTTCTATGATGCCTATTATCCGCCAGACTACAAAATGCCCCGCCAAATGATTCACATGCAACGTAAGTGCTGAACAATGTAGAATCTTCAATGTTTTCCTTTGCTAATCAATTGAGATTGGCTATTGCAATTTGCAGCCTTGGGCCTGGACACAGAGGTGCCAGACTATGACATGGATAGCGCGGATGAGGATTGGCTGAACCAGCAGCAACGCTTGCAGCTGACTGAGTTGAGGTTCGAACAAATGATGGATCGGCTGGAAAAGAGCTCTGGCCAAACAGTCGTCACACTCAGTGAGGCAAAAACGTTGCTTAATCAAGACGACGAGACTAGCATATCAGTGTACGACTACTGGCTGTACAAGCGCCTTAAAATGGTAAGCTAACGCTAAAGATCATTGTAATTGCTCTTACGAATTTTAACTGTTTGTCTCCCTTTGCTATTACAGCAACATCCGCTGATACTCACCGTCAAGACGGAGAGCCGACCTGGGGCAAGCTCTAATAATCCCTATCTGGCGTTTCGACGACGCACTGAAAAGATGCAAACACGAAAGAATCGCAAAAACGACGAAGCCTCCTACGAGAAGATGCTTAAGCTGCGGTAATTGGACAACTCTTCCTCTCAGACCAATTGCTAAGCTATTTTTCCTTTTTTAAATGTATTACAGACGCGACTTGCAACGCGCTACAACTATATTGGAAATGGTGCGACGTCGCGAGGAAACAAAGCGAGATCATCTCAAGATGACAGTTAATATCTTTGAGAAACGTGTGGAAATGCGCGACTTTAACGGTGCAGTCTACTCGGAGCTGAATGCCCAATATAAGAACTCGAGGTGAGTTTCATTCCGATGGGGCTATAATAAACGTATTACTTTTTTTCATGATTATGATCATTACAAGTCGTATTCACCTCGGTTAATTTAAATCATGTAAAAGATGTTAATATAATAATGTTGAACGATTCCTTTCAGACCCGTATACAATTCGTTGTATACGAATCAATACTCACAAGGCGCACCGGCGGCTGGCACAACAGCGAGTGGGGCTCTGCTGGCCGGCGGTGGTGTGCTGCCTCCAGGCATATTGGCAGCAGGAGCAAACAACAACACGGCCGTCTATGGGCAGGCATCGCAGTACCTGAACACATCGAGTCTGACCATGGGTATATATATAGATATATAATGTGCTAAACATGCCGAATTTGTTTTTAATATGTTAACAAATTTTCAGATGGCATCAGTGCTAGCAGTGGCAACGGTAGCAGCAGTCGAAAGGAGAAACGGCCGTATAAAAAACGCAAGCACAAACTTCCGCGTGAGAAGCAATTGCAGCAGCAGCAACATCAGCAGCAGCAACAACAACAGCAGCAGCAGCAACAACAGTATTTGCCGGGCCTGAGCCTGGCGTCTTCAGCGTCGGGCATTTCACCTGCGCACCTGCATCGCCTTAATCGCCAGAGCTCTTCGCCGGCAGGCAACGAGTCAATTGTGGACAGCGATGAGGACGACTATCTTGCCGTCGGCGCCCAGAATGGCAACAAGCTGGGCTCCGAGAGCGAGGAGGAGGCTCCGTTTGCATTTAGACGCAGGTCCAGGTGTAATTACCTGCGGGTAAGCATATTTAACTACTGCATGTCTATATCGAACTGTATTTGGGCTATGCGGCAAAGCCTTACTAAATTCCCTTTTCTGCAATATAAGTTACATCAAAGCAGCTAAATTCTTATCGCAAAACAGTCTATACGAGAAGTAATTTTGAACTCAACTGTTCTATTGAAATGAACGAAAAGAACAATTAATATTGCTTACTGGGTAGTACTCGACTAGGAACCCCAATCAATCTATACGTCTTTTATACACAATCACTTAACACTTACAATTAATTGATAAATAACTTTTCTTTTACTTAGACTTTGTCACTCATATTTTCAAAGCATGATAATGAAATTTCTATTTCCAAAGCACAAGTCACTACTATTAGAATTAGGTTCGCTTAAAACCAATACACCCGTTTCCAAGCGGTTCAGAGTATGACAAATATTCACGATTAGATTTTATAGATAGAAAACAAGTCTATTTAATATTGATAATATGTCTATTAATTGGTAATATATTTATTATCAATCTGCCTCCGTGTATTTGAAAACAGTGTGTGGAATATCTAAGAACTTAAGACTGGTGCTGAGCGCTCTTAAACGTTACTCTAAATGGAGTGATTATGAGTACACGATCCATTCTTTATCTCTCCGCTGCATTTAAGCTCTCAAATTGGCAAGAGTGGCCGATCTTCTGTCAGTCTATATCTGCTCCCTCCGAGAAGATCTTTAGATTGGGGCGGGCATTTCCTTTGAAGTTCTTACAGGTTTTTGCCTGTTCTATGAAACTCTCATCTAATAGTGAATAGTACGCATGTGTTGCATGCTCTTGACGAGTTGCATCAACTGTTTGTTGTTGAACATCATATTTATAAAATTTAATAACTATAAAATTGAATAACTAATCTGCTCGTGCGTTTCTCATTACTCGTAACTTTACGGATTTGCACACGCTTTGCTTAACTAGTTGCTCCTGCGCTCTTTTTTTGACTCTCTTAATGTGTAAAACCATTAAAGCTCTTGTGAGAGCAAAAAAACTCTATTCGTATCTGCTCGTGTGGATTTTGCTCGTGCGCTTCACTTTATCGGCACACGCTGAACTTTTCGGTTTCGCACACTCTTTGCTTAGCTAGTTGCTTTTGCGCTCTCTTTCTGTCTCTCTTAATGTGTAAAACCAGCAAAGCTCGTGGGTTACTCTTGTAAGAGGAAAAGAACTCACTTATACCTGCGTTGCTTTTTGTATGTATTTGTGTATACTAGTGGTTGCTAAGGAACTGATCTATACTATGTATTAGACGATAGTTTGCAAACTAAGCAAGTGAGTATCTGTGTACATACAACTAGTGGCTGATTCATTGGCATTTGGAAAATGTAACTAATTGAAAACTTGCAAGTTTCAAGTGCTCAATTTCCATATATACATACGTATACACACAGAAGGGTGGTTTCTTTGAGCATATCTTATAATAGTTAACAACAAATTTTGAATTATTTCCTATTTTAAATGCCGGCATTGGCAAATGCAGTCAATATTTAATGAATGATGACAATTTTAGAGACTTACGCATGTTAAATGGAATGAGATGAATCAACTTTGAAAATGTTATTAAAATCCGTTAACTGGGACAGAAGTCATTAAAGACAATGTATGGTCCCTTGGCACTGCACGCACACACATACATTCAAATACGCTGTCAACTCTGTGGAGTTCTATTAATAGACTAGCATGCGTGCTTTCATTGTATTTGAACAGTCAGCTGCTCGCTTAGTTTTGCATGTATTTCGCTGACATCAATTCTTGCGGCGACGTGAAATGATGCGATAGCAGAAGTATTTGATACGTCGACACTCGGGTTCGAATCCTGATTATGATCAGTTTCTTCTTTGGACAATTAATGTTCTTAATTAAATTAATTAGTTGAATTGACTTGGTTTGTATTGAATTTATTATATTTGAATTTGGTGGGTTAGTTTTTAATGGCTTTGCCAAAATATGTGCTATAAGCACCTTTTTGAATATGCTTATTAGGAACGTGGAAATGTGATATCTAATATCTTTTGCAAAAACCGGAATCTGCGAATGTGGAATATATATTTGTAGTGTATATCTAAAGCTGTAAGCCGATGGATAAATGCAGCCAGATATCACTAAATAATCCTTGTTTCCTATATCTTTTGCCATTTGTACAGACGCGTGGAGTTGACGAAGGTCGTTGGCCCTGGGAGTCGCCGGCTGAGTACGATGAGGAAGCGCCGCCCGGTGCGGCAGTTGGTCCTGACGCTAAATACCGTTACACGCTAACGTCGATCAACTATTATAGGTGCGATATGCCCGTTGTTAATTCTATATTGAATTATTTTATTGATGACATTGTTAATATTTTCGTAGGCCACGGTGCATAGGCTTTGCGCGTAGGCGTCTGGGTCGCGGTGGTCGCGTGCTGCTTGACCGGGCCAGTAGCTGTTACGACGATCTGTGGTCTCAGTTCGATTATACGGTATTGGACAGTGTAGTGAAGAGCGGCAAGCCTTTGAAGCACGATCTTAAGCAGCAACTGTCCAAGCCCAGCTCCCCGCCAACCGTTGTTGATCTGCCCACTTGCAAGGCGGATAAGATTACCGGGGATGGCAGCGCAACTCCCGAGGCGGTCCTTAAGGTTGAGCCGCCCGGGGAACAGGTGCTGCCCAAGGAGGAGCGGCAGGAAGATGAGGAAGAAGATGATGAAGAAGAGGAGGATGACCTGTGCACAGAGGATGAGAATGTCTCGCGTCTAAGCATCTACAGCTCGGCGGTGACGTTGCAGCAAAGTCCCTTCGATAAGCGCATGAAACGCCGCCGAATGCACCGCAAGAAACAGCAATTGCGGGAGCAGAATGCTGCGAAACGTCTGAAGAGCGCCGTCATTGATAGCGAAGACGGCGTGGCTATGGACGAGGATACGCCGCGTCTACTTCCACTGCCTAGATCGTATTTGCAACGTTTGGCACTGACACTGCATTCGACGACGACGGCGGCGGCGGCTGCGGCAGCTGCAGCTGTGAACCAAATGCAGGCGGAAGTGTTAACGGATGCAAATGCGATGAGTTTGGAAAAGCAGCCGCAGCAGCAGCAGCAGCAGCCAGAGCTGGAGCTGAAGCAGGAAATATGCGATGAGCTGATAGAGCAGTCACGCCACGCTAATCATCAGCACCACCGTTCCAATAATAATAATAATAACAACAACACCGTGTTTAATAATAACAACAACAACAATAGTAGTAGTAGTAATATGAATAAGAATGTTAGCATTAGCGAAAAATTCAATGTGATAAAAGTGGAGGAAGCGGATGCGGACGGAGATGATGGGACAACTCTGAGTGAGCAGCCGGTGGCCTCTACCTCGGCAGCAGCAGCTGCAGCACGCGCTGCCGAAGCGGCAGCTGCAGCAACAACAACAAACGCAATTGGATCTGCAAATTCAGCGGTCGAAGTCGAGGAAGTGGCCAGGACGATAAAGCGCGAACTGATCGATGCCGATGACTCCAATGAGCCCCTGAGCAGCATACGCACAGCGGCGTCTATGCAGAGCAAGCAGCAGCAGCAGAAGGAGGAGGACTTCATGGACGATGATGAGGCCGAAGATGATGTAAATCTGGCACAGCTCAGCAGCATTATACGGCACACAGCGGTCAAGAAAGAGCTGCAAGCGCAGCAACAGCAACAGCAGAAAAGGCAAAAGCAGGAGCAGCAACAGCAGCTGGAGAGCCAGAGCCGATGCTTCAACCAGATGCCCGATGTCATTCGTCTGCACAATAAACAACTGCACATTGATGCTGGGGAGCTGGATGCGACTGCATCAGCGCCAACAGAGGACGACAGCGAAGCCTACGACTATATGGGCGGACTGTCGCCGACATCTAGCCAGCGCCTGGACATCTGCAATGAACTGCTGTCGGAGATCAGGCGCGACTGGCTGCACTTTCGGCCAAAGACGCCTACGGACGAGCTGTCGGACAGCAATCACGAGGACGAGGACAATGGCAAGCTGTGCGATGCTGCGGCCGTGGACTGGACACAGGATACGCCCATTAGCATCGAGCTGAGTCTCTTGGGCAAGGGCAGTGACGACTTCGATGCCGCAAACGAGGCCCACTTCATGAGCACCGCCTTCAAGTACACGGATCTCGACGCGGATGCTCAACTGCTGCAGACCGCCTACGCGCTAGATTATGCACGCGACAGCAGCAATCGAAGTCCCGATAACACAAATGGCGACTGCTCCGACTCTGGTTCGGGCTTGGGATCGGGTTCAGGTTCCGGCTCTGCGTTGGAGTTCAATCTCAGCTGCGGTGATTCGCTCAACGACATCAATTTGTTGGGTGATGATCTGGTCAACAATATATTGCACGAGTGCAGCATGGATGATCCCAAGAATAATGCTACCAACTTCTGGAACATCCTTGACGGTGAGACGGCAGTCGACGATGTCGACAACGCTGAAAGCCTACTCGACTGCAAAACCACCAACGCCTCTGAACTGAAGCGCACGGCACGCCATCGTGCACACAATCGAGGCCCAACGGCTCCCCTCGGTAGCTCCAGCTTTAAAACGGCTGAAGTGCAGTCGTCCTTCTTCTGCCAAGCAGCGCCCGTTAAACAGGAACCGCCGCCGGAGGCATCGCCAGACGCTGCACCGCCAGAGACAACGTTACCGATCAAGGTGGAACCAATGGAAGCCATATCCACACCGCCGATCGCGTTGCCACACACAGCAGAAATTACCTTAACGACAACCTCGCCCGCCAATGCAGTCCCAGTAGCTACAGCTCCGGCTGTGCCAGTGCCAGCACCAGCACCAGCACCACAACTGGTGCCCACGTCAACTTCAGCGCCGTTGATTGCCACCAGCACAGCAGCCACCCATCTGCTTAACATACCCGCCCAAATCACAACGCAACAGCAGCCGCAACAGCAGCAGCAACAGCAGCAGCAACAGCAGCAGCAACAGCAGTCGCAACAGCAGCAGCAACAGCAACTGCCTCAGCAGTCGAAACCTGCACAGGTGGCTGTGACACAGCAGCTGCTAAATCAGTTTGCCGCTAGCGCGGCACCAGCTGCCACGCAGCTGATCGCGAGGACTGAGTTTGTGAGCAGTGGCACGGCCGTTGGGGATATTGTGACCATAACGCCGCATACGGGCAGCAGTCCGCTGCCGGCGTTGACACCGCAGCAGCAACAGCTGCAGCATCAGCTGGCGCAGGCGCAGCTACGGAATGTCACAGTGCAGCAGAGACAGGCGACACCCCAGCAGCAACAAGTGCAGCAAGTGCAGCAGGTGCAGCAACAACAGCAGCAGCCACAACAGTTTCTGCTGCAGATGCAGCGTGATATTGTCGGCTCACCGGCTGTGATCTCCTCGCAGAGCATTGTGACGTCACGCAGTGGCAACCATATGATATACACGACGAGTAGCGGCGAGATTATGACAGCGGCCGGCCAGGTGGGCGCCCAGAAGGTGACCTATGCCATACAGAAGAGCGGCGGCGGCAGCAGTGCCTCCATCGGACCCAACACTGTCATCACGCTGTCCAACGTTAAGCTGCAGAACGACGACAGCTCGGCGTCCGCCTCACAGCCGTCGAGTGTCAATATCATCAACACGGCCAGCGGGCAGCAGTTGGCGGTGCACAGCATTTCGGGTATCCAACAACAGCAGCAGCAGCAGCAACTGCAACAGCAGACAACGAGCAGCACGCCACTCATTGTGACCACGCGCAACAACAACGCCCACCAGCAGCAGCAGCAGCAACAGCACCAGCAACAACAGCAGCAGCAGCAGCAGCAACAACTCGTACAGCAGCAGCAGCAGCCGATTGTTTGGCGTCAGGTGAGCGGCACCAACACAGCGGTGGCCACCACAGCGGTGCTCTCCAGCACCACAACTGATTCTGCAACAGCCGTGGGCAATAAGATTGTGTGGACGAGCCGCGCCACCCAGAAGCGACAGAACGGCCCCGAAAACACAGGTGAGTCAGCCGTCCTAACTAAGCCGAGAATGCGCATTGTGAGTGAGCAGAAAATTAACAGTTATTGACTTCATTGAGGGTTTGTGAAAGCCGAAATCCCTTCATCGATTTAGAACATACTAAATGAGGGAAGATCAGTTATTAAACTATGAATCTTAGGTTTCTCTCGCTGTAAGCCAGTTAAAATAGGGTAGCATACTTTCTAGGGCATCTCAAAAGGCTTCTGTAACAAGATTAACTTCTATATTTAATTAATTGCGATAAGTTCGCATAACTTCCATGTGAATTACATACGTATTTGTGTTATTGAGACAATTTGAATTTTATAGCATATCTATTGGGGTTAAATGTGTTTCTGGTTTCTGTTATGTGTTGCATATCCATCCGTTTGTGTTGCGTTTGTTGTGCAGCGTTTTGGTAAATATTTTTATAATTTTGCATATATCGGAATAGGGATTTTTAAAAAGTTTCTGTCAAATAGAGGTCAGAGTGCTTATAACTTCTCCTCTTGGAGACCGTGCTTGAAAAACATAAAAACTGGAACGCTTTCGCCGTTCAGCTGGCGATATTCGCACATGGCGACCATGCCATCGATGTCCATGGATTCGCCAGTGAAGAACTGCAGTTCCTTGAAGCGCCCAAGGATGTCCTTCATCGCTTTGTTCATATTGGTCTTCAGCACATCGACTTGGCCTGGAGCATTCTGCTGCAGATTCTCGAGCACCTTTTTCATATAGTCCTTGAGGTAGAGCGTGAAGGACTTCTTGTCGGCAAAAGCAAACGATTCCTGCAGTCGATGATTCAATATCACATCAACACCACTTTCGACGCCCACATCGGCGCCCTCGTCAGCCTCCTCGGCCGATGGATTGGCACCGGCCAGCACAATGTTGTCCTGGTTGCGGACAACCAACTTGCCATACACTTCATAGATAACATCGTCGACCAAATTCATCTTATACGTATCGGTGAACATCTCGTCCCCAGTGAAGATATCCTTGTACACTTTCATAGTGAATGTCCTTGCGCAAACAGCTTTCAATAAAGCGGACACCAACTCGCAACAAAGTCTACAGCAATATAAGATTAAGATAAGCTATATATAAGAGAACTTTGAGAATTTGTTGTGCATGTTATTTAAAAAACGTATTGTTTCTATGACGTAAAACAAAATGTTGCTAGCTGGATCAGAAAAGTCTGAAATGGGTTCTGACAGGCTAAGCTTACCTTGTAGTTGGCATGGGCTCAGGATAATCTAAAAATCTCTCTCTGAGATATGTTGTAGCTGAATTGTGTTCTCATTGTGTGCTTTGGCTTTTGCAGATTATAACAAACTGCTGCTGAACCGGAAGTTCGCGCAGCGTAAGGTGGTGCAGCAGGCGGTGACACAGCAGGCCGTGACGCAGCAGCAGTTCCAGCTAACGAAACAACAGCTGCAACAGTTGGTGCAGCAGGAAGATGAGCTGGTGGCTAGTGGTGCTGGCGAGCAGCTGACACTGCAGGACGGCAGCGATGCACTGCAGCAGCAACAGCAACAGCAGCAACAACATCAACATCTGCAACAGCAGCAGCAGCAACATCAGCAACTGCAAAAGTTCAGCAAGGTGATTAAAATGTCGCCTTTTCCGCTGATTGTGTCGGACCTCAATCAGCCGCAGCAACAGCAGAAGCCCAATTCAGCAGCGACCATTGCGGCCAATCACAACTACAGCCTGCAGCCGGCAACAGCCATAATCACCTCCCAGGCGGGGCCACAGCAGGCCAACAAGATCTTCCTCACGAGCAATAGCAGCGGTGGCAGCGGCGGCAATTTCATAGCCACGGCCAGCGAACTGCAGGCAGCTGTGGCTGCCAGCAACGCGGGTCAGCAGAAGATCCACTACAAGGAGCTGCCCAATGCCAATGTCAAGTTGAACTTCGTGAGCACTGCCACGACAGGCAATGCGGCCGACACGCTGGTGAGCCAAGCGTCACAGCAGCTGGGCGCCACCACTGTGGTGTTGAATAAGACAGGCTCTCCGCTGCCCACCGCCATGCAGCAGCAGCAGCTGCAGCAACACCAAAAGCTCAAGGCAGGCGGGGCGCAAGTGCAGGTGCCGGGCTCGGCTGGGGATAAGCGCGTGCTCTACACGAGCCTGCTGAATATGAAGCCATTGCAGAAGAACAACAGCGGCCAGATGCAGATGCAGCTCGGTGCCGCCGGGCTGCAGCAGGTGCTGCGCGGACGACTGAATAACTCTGGCATATTGACGCGAACTCTGCCGCTGGGCACCACTGTCAACAGTACAGGCGGCGGCGGAGGCGGAGGCACGCCGACGACCATACGCCAGCTAGTCACCAGCAATGCGAACAATGTGGGTGCAGCAGCGGATGCCATCGCCAAGGAGGTGGGCAAGGTGCATGTGACTGTGGAGCAGGTGATTGCTAGTGCCAACAATGGCGGCGTTGTGCTACCTACCAACACCAATAACAACAACAACAACAGTAATAGTAACAACAACAACAATGCAAACAGCAGCAACAACAACAACAACGGCAGCGGCACAGGTGGAGGCGGAATGAACGCAACAACGAGCAATGTGAACGCAACTCCAACGATAAACAGATGAGACGCGGACAGCAGCTAACATCCAATGTCAAGTGGAGGCTGTTGCACACTTAATCTGCCCAGCGGCACCTCGCTCAGCCTTACGCCATCCGTAGCGGCAACGAGGTCCAGTCCGCTGATGCTTGCCCTGGGTCAGTTGCTGCAGCCGCCGCAATGCTGCTGCGCTCTCTGCCTGGTCAAGCTGGGCAAGCAGACGTCTGCATAGGAGAGCAACTGCTGCTGCTGCTGCTGCTGCAATTACATAAAAATATATAGATTATATATATAGAAATTCATATTGCATATATATAAAGCAAATACCTACAAATATTCGATGTGAATATATACAAATTGCGAGACCCTCCGCCAGCCCCCTAAATTGGATAATTGTAAAATATATTGCGAAATGGAATGGTATCGGATCGGATGGGAGGGATCTCGCTGAAGCGTGGAGTCGACTCGAGCGGAGTGGGGCTGGGCGTTATGATTTATGTAACTCTTATGATTATTATGTAATATGTAACTTGTTTTCGGATAGTTGCTTGCACTTGCATACATACAAAACTAAACTAAACGAAACGAAACGAAGATGCAGATGGAGATGCAGATGCAGATGAAGTGTATAAAAGTCGATATAGGAGAAGCCACCAATAACAAAAGTTCGCTTAATTTTAGATGTGTGTAACGATTCAGGTCTTATTTTCAAGATCGCCTAACCCTAAAGCCTAAATATTAACAAATATATATACATATAAATATATATATATATATATTAACATAGTAGCGCTCAGCCCCGCATTGAGGAAACCAACCAACCAACCAAGCAAGCAACCAGCCAAGCAAACCAACTAAATTAGACTATAAACTATAAACAAATAAAAGAAAACTAATAAAAACAACAACAACAACAACTCATGTGTTAAATAGCAAACTGTAAATATTTGATAACTTTGAATGATATAAAGCTAATAAATATGTTAAGTAATACAATACAAAATAATGTTAGTTGGCATCTCAACATGTACACACACACATACACTCACACACACACACACACACACACACACTCATTCGTGAACATTTGGCAATTTGGCTTTCCAGCTAATGCCGTTTCAGAACCACGCGCTTTAGCAACGCTGCCACGCCCACTCGATAGGCGTTGGCAGCGTGCGTTAACAAAAAAAAAAAAAAACAAAAAGAAAACAAAAAAATTAAATAAAATATGAGAATGTAGTAGGAGCAACATTTTTCAATGTACGTAAATTAAATTAACTTATGCTGTAACAACAATTAAACTACATTTAGGTATTTTAACTATGAAATACAGAAATGAGAAGCGGATAGAGAGGAGCGAGAAGTGAGAAGCGAACAGTTGCGAATTCGATAAAGATATGTGTGAGATCGATTGGGCAAGAGTAATTATGTAAACACATACACACACATATATACCCATACACACACAGAGAGAACACTATTAATGTATGCTATTATTAATATTATTATTATTATTATTATTTTTATACAAGGTAATATTTTTAATTGTAACTGCAGAAACTTCAATGCTTGTGCATTCGATAAATATTTTAAATCCAAAACAAAATGCGAAAATTATAATATATATAAACACACACACATATACATATATATGTATATATATATATATACATATATATATATATATATATATATATATATATATATATATATATATATGTATATATATACATATATATATATATATATATATATATATATATATATATATATATATATATATGTATATACATAAAGTTAATAATAAACTACAATTAATATGCGTAGCTGTACTTTCTTTAGCGTGTAAAAGATTAGCATTGTAAGTGTAAGCGATAATAAATGGAAACAAAACAAAAAAAATGCAACTTAAAAATATAAAAAAAAAAAACAAACAAAATTAATAAAAAAAACTGAAAACACAAACAAAAACAAAAACAAAACAACAACAGCAACAAAATACAGAATTCTTAAAAGGAAAAACTGAAGAAAAAAATTATTAAAAAAAAAAAACATTTTTGATTTGTTGATTTCTTTTTGTTGGTTTGCATTGGATTTTCATTTGATAAGCAATTTTTTATTTTCAGTATAAATAATAAAAAATATCTCAAAACAACAAAATGTACTCAAACGACGGCATTTGTGACAAAAGAAAAGCTTTATACACACAGAAATCAGCCCCGACTTCCGCTATATAGAAACATAATGACTTCTTGGCCTATAATACATACTCACACACACACACAAACATGCAAATTGAGACTAATACTTAATACACATACACACACACATACATGCTTGCATATGTCTGCAGCTGTCAAGAGTAAAGCTCACTCATACTTACATACAGCATGCAGTTGCAGCTATGACCATGCATACGTGGCTAGTCTGAAGGGACAAAAGCTTCTTAAGCATACTCAATGAACACGCACACACACATATGCATAGCTACTGTGTATGGCCATGCTCTATGAAAGACTCACTCAAAGCATACTTATACACATGCATGCATATGCAGTTCGTATGTATGGCCATGCATACTTACATATATAAAGATGACAATACATGTAAACACATACAGACACACGCATACACATACACAGCATGCAGTTAGTATGGCTGGCTATGCATAATCCAGATTGCAAGTGCTCAGTGCACACATACAAGGAAACGGACCGCTGCTTATATATGTAATACACACACACACACAAACAAACATATATATATATATCTATATAAGTATGTTTGGCCTTGCATGCTCTAAAATTTACATACATACAAGCAATCTATTACAATGAACGTTTTTAAGACTAAATACTCAATACACACACACAAAATATATATATATATATATACACAGAATATCCATGAAAGTTATCTTTTTGGATTTCTTGGCTCTATTTCTTCTCCATAAAAATAAATAAATAAAAATGTGATGTTAAAAACTTTATGATTTGAAATTTGCAACTATAAATACGGGTAAAAAGAAAGCAAAGCAAAAATGCAAAAAATAAAAACAAAACAAGAAATATAGGGAAAAATAATGGTATTTGAATATACAAACACACACATACTCTTACATAGACACACACACAGACTGTTTAAATATTGTTTAGAAATAAAAAAAAAAAACAAAAAAATATAAAAATATATATAAAATAAATAAATTAAAAACATATTTAGATTTGAACTCTCGTTGTTGCATGTTTTTTGTTTGTTTTCTTTTCATTTCCTTCTCAGCATTTAATAACTTTTTATATATAATCGATCTTAGAGAACCTATATAGCTTTGATCAGATCCCAATTTGAGTTGATTTTCCATTTTGATAATTTTTATTTCCATTTCCCATTTTTCACTAGTTGCTCACATACTCAACTCGTATTTGTATATATGTATATGTATGTATGAGTGTAATGCAAAATATATATAAATATATATGTATTTGTATGTATATATTTATATATATTGCTATATATATATAATATTTTTTATATGTACTTAAACGTTTTTAAGATTCTTCTTTTGCATGGGAAAACTATAATTATATATATGAAAAAAGCAAAAAAACAACATTTTAGGTGTAGATTAAATAAATAAAAAATAAATTAAACTAACGAAAACTTAATTTTAATCATTATTTACAGCGAACAGAAAAACATGAACAGAAAACACACACATACAACAGAAGACTTATGTCATAACACACACACACAAAAACATCACACACACAGGGAAAAACACATACATCACACATACAAGGTAACACACAAACAAACACAAAGAAAGACACACACATGCCTAAGCTAGATTATGGCACATCACACAAACACAGGAACACACATATGCACTCACACAGAACTCACACACACAGACACATGCACCAACATATGTTTGGCAGAACATATATACACCCACACAAATACAAATTAAAACACACACACACCCAAGCAAGATAACGGCAAAACACACACACTAAGAAAAACACACATAAGCGAAATTGCAAATTTTTTGGTTCACTCCGAATCCCATTTCGAAATGCCGAATAGTCTCCACACACACACGCACACATAAAGCTCTCTTGACGTCAAAGAGAAAAGAATGTAAAATTACCAAACGAGTATTAATAGCTTAAATATGCATAGTCTCTGTATAAAACTCCAACTATTTACAAAACGGTAATCCATTTCGAATATATGTATATGTATATGTATGCAGTTGCCAATTGGATTTCGAGCTCGAAATTCCGATCAAGCGATTGCTCTCTCTAAGTATATATATATATATATAAATAAATATAAATATAAATAGTTATTTGTTAGTAAATCAAATAAGAAAACTGGAAACGCTTGTTGTGGTAATTAAGAAGAAAAAGAAAAACAAACAAAAAAAAAACACAAAATAAAAAGAAAATCGAAAAAAATATATATATAAAAAATTTAATATATAAATAAATATCTCATATGATAATCTACATAATAGAGCAACAACTTGGTACACTGTAAAAAATTAAAGAAAGCACAACACTTATAATACATAGTGCATATATAAATATATGTATATATATATATATATATATATATATATGTATATATATGTATATTTGTATATACATATATATATATATGTATAAATAAAAAATAACAAACAAATGAATTAATGTTTATAACAATAACAAACGAACAGCATAAACAATTTTAAATGTTTCTTGCAAACTCTGATCAACAAATTGAAATTAAAAAAAAACAAGAAAAACAAAAAACAAAAACATTTCAATATGCAAAATAAAATCTATGAAAACCGATTTGGCACGATTCTGCGGCTATGCCAAAGGATTAATGCTTACTCTCTTGGCTGGTTAGAAAAATACTGGGATTTCGTTGCAGGGAAATATTCAGTAGCTATGAATTCAGAGCAGAATATTCTCGCAGAGCTTATATGGACAGAAAAGAAATTGATGTATGTACATATGCATATGTACTTATGGATGTAGATATGCATGTACATATATATGTATGTTTTTATGGTCGCTTGAAAGTATGCTATATTTATGTATGGTATGTATGGAAGGTTCTGTATGTAATTAATTGATGAATTTCTGTATGTAAGTACAATATGATATTTTGAATATAAGGTAAGTTAAATACTTAATTATAGCCATAATTCGACTTACTTAACAAGTTTTTCCCACTTTTATCCCAAAGTATTGCTTATTTGCACTTAAGGTGGCTCTAACCGATGTGGCTAAAGTAGATGTTGGCTAGCTGAGCCAATCTGTCAATCGAGAGAGAAAAAACCAACTTCAAATTGGACATTTGCACTTGTCGCGGGCGCTGGAGCTCAATTAGCACTCGACTGGCCATAAAAACGCCAAGCTGCCAACCTGTTTGTTTGCTTTGCGCCTCGTTAACGTGCCAAAATCAATTAAGCCAGCCAAAAAGCCAATGCCAGAGCCAGAGCCAGAGCCGTAGCCAAAGCCACAAATTGAGCTTTCCAAATACGAGCTGCGTATCCGCTGATCGGCTGAATGAATAAAGAGCGAAACGCAATCTAAGTGCACGCGCTTTACATGTGCCAAAACAACTTCGAGCTTGATTCCCATTCGGTTCCGTTTATCTTAGCAGTTGACCATCAGCTCTCTTTTACTCCAGCCTCTTTTACTCCTTTCCTTTTATACGCATCAATTTACATTGCATGAGAAAAAACAACATACGATTCGGACTTCGATTCCGATTCGGAATCGTCTGTGTAAGCAGCTGCCTATCAGCTTTCGTGTCTTCCCGAATTTCTACTTCCCCTCATCTCTTTTTATGCACGCTCGCTGACTCTAGCTACGATTTCGATTCCAACTCGGAGTTGGAGCTGTTAAATTGTTATCATTATCTGTAATACCATTTTTAATCCTTCGACCTACTCTTGCTTTAAATTTTACCTATTATTTTACCAATTATTTCAAGCTTCTTATTAACCTGGAGCCAACTGCGATTGTGACGCGGACTGCGAACTGCATTATTACTGCCATTACTATCAGCCATTCATTATAGCTACTAATTCCCCTTCTATTACTCCCCTTATTTTGATATTATCGTTCACATTCTCAGCTGCGGAAACGGACTCTAGGCTAGCTTTTCCCCTGCTCTGCTCCTTAATCTTCTCTTACGATTGATTAACAACTCCGAGTCTAATACAGACGTCACCTACGATTCCTCCCCTCCTTCTCCCCTTTCGTTTTCTATTTATTTATTTACATTCTGCACACGCACTCAACTTCGCTACGTTTCCTATTCGGACTCGAAGCTGTCAGCTGTTAGCCTATGGTCATTATTCACTACATTTCCCCTTTTCCCCTCGTTCACCTTCTTCTTCTTCTATGATCGATTTACATTCGGCACATGCACTCAATTCCGAATCCAATTCCACAATTCCATTTCGGAATTGTTACTCTCTTTCACTTTACTCTCCCCTCTCTCCCTCGCCATCGTTCGCTTTGGCATCGATTTCCATTTGGTGCGTTTGGCCCAGGCGAATGGGCGCATTGCAACTGCAACTGCAACTGCAACTGGTGTTAAATATTTGAAAGCAACTTGCGTTGCAGTTGTCACTCACTGCTTGTTGTTGTTATTGCTGTTGTTGCGATCATTCGAAAGAGCAACAGAAGCTCATTTTGTTGTCATGTCGAGGTGTCATGTTGCAATGCACAAACTGCCGCTCGCCGCTTGCCGCTCGCCATTTCCAGTTTTCAGTTTTCAGCTTCCAGTTTGGAAATTCGTTAACGGTACGTTGACACTCTCATATCAAGATTTGCCCAAGACATAGCACATGTAAATCTCTGACCTTTCGCCTAGCGTCAACTCTTACTCTTCCTCTTCCTCAGCCGCTTCTTCTTCCATTCGCAAATTAAATACGAAAAGTCGCGATTAGCATTTGCCCCACAATTGAAATCTCATGCACTGATTAGGCAGCATTAGATCGCAATTAACGTTCGACTTCCCTGAACATATACATATATATATATACATATATATATAGCTAATAATACATACATATATGTGTATATAACATATGGGTATTTGGGTAATGGCGAGGGTTGCTCTAAGCGTTGCTTGCCGTTTCTTGCGTGTTTTGATTTTTATTTGTATTTTTTTATTATATTATTATATTTTTATTATTTTATTATATTTTTATTATTTTATTGTTTTTATTTATATTTATTTTTTTTTATTTATTTAACTATTTTTTTATATATTTTCTTTTTATATATTTATTTAATTATTTTGAAATTTGTTTTCTTATTTATTTATTTTCTATTTATTTTTTTTGTTTATATATTACATTTATATTTAATTGTTGTATTTTTATTTTTATTTGTATCTTTATTTCTTAATTTAAGTATGTAATAATTTTTTATATATTTATTTTTTATTTATAGATATATGTTTTTATTTGTTTTATTTTTTGATTTCTTTATTTTTAATTTATTATTTATTTTATTAATTTTTTATTTTTTATTTATTTATATCTATTTATTTATTTATTTACTTACTTATTTTGTAGTCTATCGATAAGTCCATTAAGAACTTCAGTCAAATTCTAATTTTTTAAGCATTCATTCAATATTAGTATTATATCGTAGCTATTCTGGAGCAACCCTCGCTGAAATATTTCGCGTATTTGCCATGCATTTCTCTGTGGGTCACAAGTTGCAGTTGGAGCACAATGCTTTGGGGCTTGCCTAATTTGATTGCGAGTCTTAGATTTGTGTGTCTGGGCTGTGGCAAACGTGACTCGAGAGCTTGGGGACTGGCCTCGCACCGTAGCGCAGCGCAGCGCAGCCTCCTTTCGATTTGGATGTCTCTGCGCCTGGCGAATCTCAACTCTCGGCTCCGCACAAAATTTTCGCTTGTCGTATTTCGCTTTTAATTGGCTACATGACGTGCCAACTAACATGGATTCCAGAATGCAAGACATGGAAGACAAGACTCAACCCTCTCACCCCGCAGCCCCTCACCCCCTCCCCTTCGGCCTGCTCTCCATATTTTGCACTCAATTCGAGCAGCTCCTCCTCCTGGTAGCCTGGGAAGGTGTTGGTTGCTGCTCCATTCGAGTCAGCTTTTCACTCGTTTTCTGTTTCCTTTTTCCTTGCTCTGTGCTTGTTGATTTTTCATTTGCTGACTGCTTCGTTAAAGTTGTCATGAGCTGATTTAAGCCACCTTTGTTAGCAGCTGCTGCCCCCTAGAGCTCAGTGTGAAATGGAGCACTATTTCGTTGCCTCTTTGACAAGTTCAAATAAATTCCAGACTGTTGAATTAGTTTATATATATGACAGAGAGATGGGTTGAGAGAGGAGGGAGGGGGTCAGAGCGAGACAGAGAGAGAGAGAGATAGCAAATGTATTCAAGTTGCTTAGGAAATTCTTCTTATTCTCGTCATCAGATTAATAAGAGTATATGGGTCTTATGCCAATTCCCTTCTCTCCTTATCTACATTGACAGAGACCTGAAACTTGCTGAATAAAGTCAGGTCTTTGCTGGTCTTATAGATCGTTGAGCTACATTAAGTATACGCCCCTTAAGACTATGGAATATTGAAATAGTCAATAGTCTCCAAACTTCTACAGCTAGAGTCTTGTTATTGGGTGGACTTACTCTATAAATGGTTTAAGATATAATATATCTGGTAGTTAAATTAGAAATCTTTAAGCTGACAACATCAATTTGCAGATCTTTAATCAGCTCTATAATTTATAATGTCCAGCCGTTTTAGATTCTATGAAAGCTATTGACTTCTGAATAACAAAGCAAAATGAAGAACTCTAACGATGTTAATCCCAACAATTTACATATAAATTATGCTATAAAGGCTGACCAAATAAGAGCGAAAGTAAAACAAATTGTTATAAAAGTAAAATCAACTTAATTATAATTTAATTTTCGATGTGATTCTGAAGCTATACCATTGTCATTATCTATAAATTTTCATAGTATGCAAAGGGCAGTCTCGACTTTGGCCGGAGGTGCTTCACGCGCAAGGAGAGCTTCATACAATATGTGAGCTGTGCTGCCGACATTAGCTGCTTAAGTTTAAGGCTTCTTGGCATAAGCTGGAAACTTGACTTTGTTCCAGCGGCTCACTCATGGCAGACTGTCCAATTGCCTGATCGCTGAGGCCAATAGATCAGCTGACTTGACTTGTATGACATGCAGTCAGTTGATACATACTCAAATGGCAAAGCTTATTGAACACTTCAGTAACTAACTGTTATCGATAACTTTAGCAATTGCATAGATATAGCTATCGAAAGTAGTGTCACTATTGGCCGGTCAACGTAAATGTGGAATCTTTAAGTTACTATGCAGCTCAGCATAGCGTGATTTACGTATATATATATTACGTATATATATATATTCCTCAATATATAATCTTTAATATATATATATATTTCAAATCAAATTCCATTCATTTCATTTGCAACATATCGATTTGTGGCAACTTCATTACTCGCCTCTAATTTGTTATGCCATTCAAAGGCTGTCGCTTGGGCTGGCTGGGGCTCGGCTGTCGGCCAATTGTCAGCCGGCAGTTGGCTCGGTGTGCAAACATCGGTGGACTTGTGTTCGGTGTCATTCGAGCCATGTTGACATTTTGGCAAATCAAACTTAAATGAGCTTCGACTGCAAGTTTGATCGATTTTCGGGGCAAGCGAAGAAGAAAAACGCAAATTGCCAATTCGAATGGTGTCAAATGCTGCTTCGCCTGCTATGCTGGGTCGCCATTTTTGTTTGCTTTAATGAGCCGTTAACCGTTAACCGTTAACCATTATGTGGGGAGCAACATTTTCGCTTAATTGCAAATCGGAGTCGCTTTCATCGCCGGCATTTCGCGCGGAACTCTTCACATTTCCCATTCCGCGTTCCCCAATGCCCATTCCCCACGTTCCTCGTTCCACGTTTCTCATTTTTGTATGCAGCTGCCGAGGCCGTGGGCCAAATGCTTTGCTTCACTGAGAGAAATTATTGAGCTAGTTAAGCAATTGAACGATTGCTAATTGAATTTTCTATATTTTCTTTTATAATTTGTTACAAATGTATATATATTAAACACAGTTTTTCATGCATTTGTGCTTCCTTTTTGTATGCTTTACTTGCATTTGTTTTGATTTTTCTCAGTGTTTAGCAAGCTTCCAGCAGCAGACACAGCATCAGATTTGGCATCAGCGTCAGCATCAGGCTTAGCATCAGCATCTGCATCAGCATTTACATTTGCATCTGCATGGCCTCCGAAATGAGTTCGTCATGAACAAATCAATTTTAGGCGCGCATTGAACCTTTTTGTTGTTGTTGTTTCCAAAGACCGTTAAATGCGGCAAAAATGCAAATTTCCTGCTTATGGCAACGAGCATTCACATCTGTTGCACAGTTCCTGTCGATGCAACGCCAAGAGAAAGACCGAGAGAGCGAGATAGAGATAGTGACGTCGCCTGACCTTTGGCCTTTGGCGCTGCTGCTCCTGCTGCATGTCGATGAATGAAAACATTTGTTGCCTTTCCCGCCGTTATTGTTGTTGTTGCTGTTGTTGCCCTCAGGCAGGTCGAAGCAGGTGGAAAGATCATCACCATCGCCGTTTGCAATTGTTGGCGTTAATAGTTTTGTTGCCGTTGCATATTTTGCATGCTGATGATTAAAATGCGATAAATTTTGAGCAAATTGCAATTCGTGTACAACAAATTGCGAAGGCGTCAGCATCTGGCCATCAGATACGTCTGCACAGATAGCCCCATCGACGTGGGCGTACCAGAGACTGGGTGAAAGCACTTCCTCGCAGACCAATGCCTGCCCGCCTCCCATTGGGCAAGGCGAGCTCCTATCAACGGTAAATCAAATATAGAGGCAGTGGCAGGGAGCGGGCAGGGGTGGGGATGAGAGCGCAAGGGCATTGCATGCGATCGAAATTGAATGGTTTAAATGGTCATTTCAATGGCTGCAATTTAACAAGCCATAATTAGTTGATTGTTGTATTTACTAAATAAACAAGCAACAGCAATAACAACAATAACATACGACAAGTTTGTTATAAACGCCAACTGACAATTGACATTTGCATAGGCCGCGCTGTCGACGTTGCGACGTCGGTTAAATTGAAAGGACTCTTCGCTGCCTGTTAATACATAAATAAACAGGCGTTACAAACTGCTCACACACACACACGCACACAGCCATCACACACATGTCCATGTCACATGAAATCGGTTGGGCTCTCCCTGTGCGCTGCGCTGTGCTGTCAGCGCTTTCGCTTTGCCTTGTCCGCCATATTGTATTTGCCTCTCTTTACACGCGCTCTCGCTCACTCACTCACTCAAAGCTCAACACCGTTACTATTGCTGCTGCTGTTGCCTCTGTTCCGTGCTATTTATTAACCTTTTATTTAATGCTATTTGCTTAGATGTTTCGCTCGCACGTCGTCCCAGCGAGCGCTGGCAAATGCAAAAGGCAACTGATGACAGGCCGTCGCCTTGCAATTACCCTTACCCATAGCTTGAGGTTTGGTTCGCTTTTTTGTTGCTGTTCGCGTTGGATTCGGTTCGGTTGGGGCTGGCGCTGGGTTGAGTTGGACGAACTTGTATGTAATTAGGTGATTGTCTGTCCGGTTCAAATGTCGCGTTTGTTTGCTTGGCTTTCGTTCCCTCTGTTGCCACTATGCCAAATATGTATGTGAGTGTGTGTGTGTGTTTAACAGTTGGCAAATGGAAATGGAGCGCTTGGCTGATCGTTAAGGCGGAGCGCCAATTGCAACTAATGACAGATGATTGCGGCCGTTGATTGAATGCAAACTGAATGAAATAGTTGAATGAATGCATTTCCCTTCATTTGTGGCCTGCCACATTTAAGCACTATAATTATCATCGACCATTGAACAGCTTTTCAGGTTCAGTCTCAGCAATATTATTATCGGCAATCATCGGAATGCGTAGTTTGCTACGTAAATAATTTAATAAACTATTTGATTTGTTTATTTTTTGTTTTGTATTTTAGAAAAAAGTATTATATTTATTTACGGGATTTAACAAGTTAGCGCATATGAAGTGCTTATTGGCATACTTTAAATTCCTATTGGCCGTTGATATATTCTAATTTGCATTATGCCAATTTACATTTCAACCCGTTGTATAAGTTCGTTGAGACTGCATAACTGTTTATTTCAAGCAGTGCGTTCCAAACTGTACTTATTAAAAGGCTTAAGAGTGAGACGGCTATAGAGCTAGAGAGTTTGTTTGACTCTGTTCGGTCGATTGGAATTTATGATAAAATGACAGGAGGTGATTATATTTGTTTATTATTTTTATAATCTAAACCCGTTGAAAATGGCAAGTCAGGGTTTTATAGGTTTCATTCAGAAGAGGCATGGCAAACGACATAAAATATATACATTCATGATCAGGATCAAAAATAAATAAACTTATCAAATTTAAAGAACAACCAAATGAAATGTATATATAAAATAATATATATATATATATATATATATATATATATATATATATATATACGTTGCTCAATAGATCAATAAAAGCCAATAGTACAACAGACAAGACTACCTCTTAGTCTAATATAATAAATTGCGTAAAGCAGAACAAATTAAGGTAGATCTGAAATCAATTAAAAAGTGAAAGGCTGCGAAATTTCTACAAAAAGTCTTAAATAAATTATATGTAAATTGATAAATTGTTATATTACTTAAAAAATAACATAAAATAACAATAAAATAATAATAATAATAAAAGTTATTAAAATATCAATCTCAATATCAATATCAACCTCTTGCATATAGTAAATAAAATAGTAAATAAGATTCTTCAATGTGTTCACTTAAAACATTCACTAACCAAACATATACTCAGTTGCCACTAGTTTTTTGTTAATTTATAATTTATAAACAAAACTCCCATAGAAAGTTGACTTAAAAATTAAAAATTCTTATTCTATTTGCGTTTGTTTTTAATTGCTTGAAACACATGCCAATTAGATATCGAATACAGGCGTATTCCCATCTAATTGGAAGCCATTTGTATGGCAAGTGGAAAATCGTTTAGCTGTCAATTAAATTTTCACATTGGACTTTTATTGATTTTGCCTTTGGGCTGAATTCGTGTTGGTCGAATTGGAGGGCAATCAACGGTTGTTCATTATCATGTGTTAATTCCAATTAGAGCGGCCATGTTTGTTATACGCGTGTGCGTGCGTGTGTTTGTATTTGGTATTCAAATAGCGATATATAAGCATATTTTGTTGTTTGTTTGTCAATGGGTAAGGCAAACATAAATTAAGACAAATGTCCCATGACAAGAAATCAAAGCAAAGCAAAGCACGGCAAAGGCAGGGGTGGGGGTGCTCCAATAAGATTGCGCAATGTCGACACAAATTATTAATTTGCGCAACAGTTGCAGCCATTTTGTGCTCTGACTTATGGCACAGTCATGTCCATTGTTTGCTAAACGGCATTAGACAAACAACAACGTAAACAATCGCGACAATCGCAACAATAAATGCTACGATTCGATTAAAAGATCAGCCGCAACGCGAAGACTGGCAAAAAAAATGCAATTCCAATAAGATTGACAATGAGCGGCCTAACGAGCCAGCTGCAGTGAGTGTGAGCGAGAGGTCAGACAGACTAGCAGTCAAAAGTCTGGCTTGTTGTTGCTCTTCTCTTCTCTTCTCTTATGTTGCTCGTTTGTAAGCAACATACATTTTTGCGCGTCAGCGCCGACAGCAGTTCTCTCTCTCCCGCTCTCTCACTCGCTCACTCTCTCTGTTTCACTGTTTCACAGCCTCAGCAGACTCTGAGTCGGTGACTGCGCTGTGCTGCGCTTTGTTTAAATAAAAGCCTCTTTAAGTTTATCTATCGGGGCGCATCTAAATTGTGTGGGGAGCCCGTCGCGTCTGTGCGATTATGCTATTTGTTGCTGCGACTGCGCAGTCGGCAGCAACTGCCGCGAATCTCTTGTAATGTTTTGCCGGTGCGCTTTTAGTCTTTTTTTTTCTTTCTTGCTTTTGCTTTGGGTCTTTAGGTTGCCGTTGTTGTAGTTGTTGCTGCTGCTTTTGTTGTTGTTGTTGTTACTTATTGCTTGCGTTGTACGCTTCATGTTTTGATTGTATTTATTTTAGTTTGAGTAACTTTACTTTTTGCTGCTGCCGATGCTGCCGCCACCGCTGCTGCTGCTGCTGCCGTCCATTTCTGATGAAGATTTTCTGCGCGATTAACTGGCAAAGATCGCCTTACGCGCGCTCTACGCGGCCTCTTTTATGTGAAAAGCGTTTCGTGCGCAAGTTTAATCATGTCTCTTTTCATGGAACGACGGAACGATCTGGAACGGGGGGAGAGAGAGTACCTAATGGGGAACGGTTGAATTTCGCATTGTGCAGACATTTGAGCAATTGCGTTTAATGTTATTCATAATTCGTGTCTAGGGTTTCTCAACGGATTTTTTGTTTTTTTTTTTTTTTGCTTTTAATCGCCGTATAATTGTTGCCTGCTCTTGCTCTCTCTGTCGCTCCGACTGAAATTAAGCTTGATTAATTTGTTGGTTGCGTTATCGACGCGTCGGCATCTGGGGCCCAAACCGGGGGCCGCGACCTGCGTTCGAGTGACTCGGATCGGGGCAACAAAGTTATTAAACTGGATTGGGTGTGCAATTGGGGCGTGGCAGTCTGCCTGGCCAGATAATAAACCGCGGACAGCTTTCGATGGACGTCGGCAACAACTGCGGCGATAAAGTAAGTAAGAAAAAAATGAGAAAGAGGAAAAAACAACACTGGAATTTCTATTTTATGGCCAACGGATGTTGTCTAAAGAGCTAAAGCAACATTTTAATGGCCCATTTTGAAAGATGAATGCAGATAAGATAAATTTAGCTTATTAATTAGTTGCGTGTGGGTATGTGTGTGTGTCTGTGTGTGTAAATAATCAAAGTAATTCTAAAGGCTTTCCAACAGTACATTTCTACATAACCTCAATAAAGGCGAAAAGAGCCATTAACAGTAAGTGTGTATGTGTGTACTAGAGCCCAATTAGACAAGCTCACATATACACATATGCATATGTGTATAACTATCATCAACGGTCGATGTGTGAAGCAAAAAAGGCATCAAAAACAATTATGAAATCACAGCAGATGTTGGAAACAAAATTGTGGTGGTGATTTATAAAGCGCAGGGCTAAAAACAGCAACAGCAACAACAATGACATCAAAAAGCGCAACATTTTTGTTGTGTTTTATTAAAAGAAGAAAAACGAAGAAACGAATGGAAGCAAAGCATGTGGCATGTGTTACACATACAAAAGCAAAAACACACGCATAGGCATATACATACATACGTATGTGTGTGCAAAAAGAGGATGGAGTATGCCACTAAAAGGACTGCAGATGCGCAGCCACAAGCAAGAAACTTATGTACGTTGGAGATTTACGACTTAAATGCTGCAGCGCATAATCAAAAAGACAAGCGCAGATGAAGCTGGTATCGAAGCATCCGCAGGAATAGGAGCAGCAGCAGCAGCAGGAGCCGGCAAAAGCAGCGACGCTGGCAGTGCACTTAATTAACAAATATACAAACACTTAACATAACCTCAACTGACAGGCGGTCTGTCGGGCCAGGCAGAGCGCTGACTGAGCGAGACAACGCTAGTGTAACATTTACCCCACACCCTCGTAGACACACACACACATAGGCAGTCACTCAGCTTGCGCAGCTCGCCGTTCATTGGATGTTCGAATTGCGCGAGAGAGCAGTGGAAAAGAGAGCGCACGAGCGCAGTTTTTATACTGTGTCTGTGTGTGTGTTTTGTTCTTATTGCCGTTCCGGTTTTGGGCCCTGTGGCCTGACTGGCGACTGCTCGCTCTTGCTCATTTTTGCCGTCTCGTTTAGTTGCAAGTTCGCGGGAGCTTCAGTTGGTTCAGCTGACTGGCAGAGCGCACGTAACGGAAACCGGGCGAGAGTTTTTATTGTTTTTTCGGACGTTAAATAGTATTATGTTGAATATTGAATGCCAGACGTGCGTGAGCGCCATCTAGCGGCGAGACGACCTAACGAAACGAAAGTGCTTCTGTATGTGTGTGCCTGTGTGTGCATATCTCTCTGTGTGTGCTTGTGTGTGCGTGTGAACTAATTGTGAATTGTAAATAGCGAAACATCGAAATGCCGACGGCTTTTCAGCCCCTAACCCTGGGCTAGGCGCACTTCTGCCGCAACCATTGAACACTGGCTACACTTATGTCCACGCTGGCCAGCAGTCGCCATCCGACGCTGAATCTGACACTGAAACGCACCAACGAGAATCAGCATCAGGATCCAGAAGCTGTGCCTGGTGCAATGCATCCCGATTGCCTGCCACTGCCGCTGCCCCTAGGTGCAGCTGGCGGCCACGGCAGCAGTCCGCAGCTGCAGAAACCCGACGACGGGGAGGAGGATGATGGCTCCGCTTGCGATGAGCATATGGTGAATATTTTGGATGACCAGGAGGAGCCCAATGAGGATGACGAAGAAGAACTGGATGATGCGGCCAGCTGCTGCAGCGAGAACAGCGTACTCAGCGTGGGCCAGGAGCAATCCCAAGTGGCTGCTGCCCAGGCCAGGCAGCGTCTGCTAATGAGCCAGCTCTATCGTCCGTCGGCCTTCAGCAGCGTCGCCAACAATGCCAATCCCCATGCGCAAGCCGCCGAGGATGCTGCTCATCCTATGTCTGCGCCGGCCAGCTTCCAGGAGGAGTTTCTGCGTAAGTCACAGCTCTATGCGGAGGAGCTGATGAAGCAGCAGATGCAGCTGATGGCTGCGGCCAGGGTTAATGCCCTCACAGCTGCTGTGATGCCGCTGGGCGGCCTGCGCGGACCCAAGGTCTCGCAGCAGTTGCAAATGGCCATGGCGGCCATGAGACCCACGGCTGGACAGGATGCACTGGCTCAATTGACTGCCACGGCGTTGGGCATAGCGCCAGCTGCGCATCCACATCAACTGCTCATGCAACAGCAGCTGCAGCAGCAGCAGCAGCAGGCGCAACAGCAGCAGCAGCAGCAGCACCCGAATCCTTATCAGCCGCTGCAGAGCAATCACAACTTCAACAACAACAACAATAACAACAATTTGAATGATAACGAACGCGCCTTAAAGTTCAGCATCGACAACATACTCAAAGCGGACTTTGGCTCACGGCTGCAGCAGCGTCTGGCGGCAACTGGCGCAGCCGCTGGCATCGGAGTTGGAGCTGGCGCCGGAGCTGCGCTGAAGACGCCGCGCAAGAGCCACAAGCCTTTGAATCTGGTGCAGCTGCAGACGCAAACGCAGCCCAGTCTGAGCTTCTCCAGCACATTGGCCAACATTTGCAGCAATAGCAACGACTCCAACAGCACCGCCACCAGCAGCAGCACCGCCAACAATCCGGCAGCCGTTGACCTGGTCAAGTCGCCAAGCGCCACCTCGCCAGCGCCAGCAGCGGGAGCAGCAGCCAGCGGAAAAGCAGCCGACGATAACGGCGCAACGTCGACGTCCACATCGACTAGCGCCACGCCCATTGTGTGGCCCGCTTGGGTCTATTGCACGCGCTACAGCGATCGCCCCAGCTCAGGTGAGTGTCAATTAGGATTAGAGGAGAGAGAGTTAATGTGCTGGATAGTTACTAGAGCTATGCTATGCTATATGTCCATAAGATCTTAAGAGTCTTAATTAGCTATGGATAGAGCTCATTTATAATTATAAGTTTATAACTAATATTATAGGGATCTAACAAGCGCCTTAAATTAAAGCAAGCCATTTTTATTATTAGGATTATCCATTATTATTATTATTATTATTAGTATTATCCAGTTCTGCTAATAAGAGAATAAAGGTATTACAGATCAGATTTGGATGGACTCTGTTAGTTGTGACTCC
This sequence comes from Drosophila hydei, assembly GCF_003285905.1. NCBI lineage: Eukaryota > Metazoa > Arthropoda > Insecta > Diptera > Drosophilidae > Drosophila > Drosophila hydei. Next base: position 6,005,930 of record NW_022045656.1, read on the forward strand.
GAAATAATTTTAAATAAAATGTAAAATATATCAGAAAAACTAAAAGATATATATGCATATACATATATGTTAGTTAGACTTCGTATTTATACGAATTTAGTAGCTAATATGCAATAATTTGAAAAAGTTCAATATTAAGCACTGGAGTATCTGAGCTGAGGCATATGGACTTCTTACTAATATATATATATAAAGTAAAGTAAAGTAAATTGAATGTAAGCAATGTTAAATATACATTTAAAATTTTTATTTTATCATACAATTATAATAACAATCAGTTAAAGCATTAAAAAGTCTATAAATTTGCTGATGCTGTTCAGCTATTAACTGAAAGCAAAGCCTTAAATAGGAATTAGTCGATAAGACTATCATTTTCACAGCGTATACACATAAGATAGTTAGACAGACAGACAGACAGATAGATGGACAGGGTGTTGAGTGGGTAGTGTTGAGTGGTTGAGTGGCTCATAAACAGTTGAGCAAACAATGTGGCAACCACAGAGCAGGCCGCCGCACCGTATCCCGGCAGCGGCGTCAATCTGCAGCTCATTAGGTTGCAACCACCAAAAAAAGAAAGAACAAGACAAAAAGGGGCAACCGCCATGACGCGCTCACTCCACCGCAGCACCACACCGCACCCTCGCAACCGCGCACCCTGCACCACGTTACCCAGTTCACATTCGACTTCCTTTAGCCACTCATGAAGTGTTTGCTCGAGTGGTTTTTATGTCCTTATGGCTTATGTAACATAACTTAAGCTCATTATGCGCGTGCCTCTCTCTCTCCCACTCTCCCCCCCTCTCTCTCTCTCTCTCACTCTTGAGGCACACAATCATGGCACTCATGAATTTAGTTCATGCCGCCACAGGGAATTTTCGGTAATCGTTTGCCTAATAATTTTATGTGGCCAACTTGTGCTTGACAGAGAAGCACTCGCAACTGGATATTTCCTTTGGCTTTGGGGTTGTTCCCTGAGCTATGAGTGGCTGCCATTGCGAGGGTCGTTTCATGTTTAACTTGTCATTTTGTTAGCTTTTCCCATTATCCACGCACAACTCTCAACTCTCAACTCTCAAGTGGGCGTAACGATAGCCAAATAGACTCTGTTGGCTTTTTTCTTATACTAATTAATTTTTATTATTTATGTTAGCATTCGAGTAGATAAATAATGAGTAATGAATAATAAATAATGTGTGTGGGCAAGCCAGGTAATGAATCGCTTGATTAACGTGAAACTTAACCGGAAGCTATTTAGTTAATATTATTTAATTGTTTTATAGAGAGTGAGAAAGTTTAATAATAATAATAATAAATTCATATATAATAAAAAACATAAAAAAAATAAAAATATATTCTATTTATGGAAAGAAAGTGTATGAAAATAAGAGAGAGATACAGAGATAGATAGAGAGAGAGAGACATATAGATTGAGACTTATATATATTATGAGACTTATATATATTATTATATTCATTTTGAAACTAAGATATGCTGAAGCAATCGCAAAGCCACATATGCGTTGGATTTGCACGCTATTGATATTTATCGATCAACACAAACTCTTTTTTTACTATAATTAATTCATTGCTTATAAATGCTAGATTAATTCGAATCATTTTGTATGGCTTTATAGTTTTAGAAGATTAAATTCCAGTGTCTTGTTTCATATTGTTTACCTTAGGCTACTTTAACTTATTGAACCATGCATTTGGTATTAGGGCTGTGCTATATAAGTATAGATATCATTGTTTATAGATGCATTTTCACAAGGGCTTAGGCAGTAGACAGAGCAACTACTTACACTATTCTTACATTCTTCATTCTAAGTGTAAATGACAAAGAGGAGTGACCTTCCTGTAGATCAATATGGATTCTAGCAGCTTTGCACTTTGTCCCTCTCAACTAACTACATTCGACTGTTACTTGATCTACTTGTGTGGCATATCAATTGCGTAGATTACAATTAGCTTATTAGACTGATTAAAGTTGGCTTACCATTTGTCTTCTCGCTCAACTGATTCCCAACTACCCATCCCCTTTGTGACCGCTCCCCTTTTCCAGTGCCTTCCACCAATTGCTCGCATCCAAAGTTAAAAGTTGAGTACATAAATCGCTTTTGTTTGGGTTTGTCGCGTTCGCTAATTAACCAGAAAACGAAACGTTTTTTTCAACCATTTTGTGTGCTTTGTTGTTGTCTTTTTTCAATTTTTTAAGGTGTGTTTTGTTGTAAAAATGTATTATGCATTTTATTGTTGCTGCCGTTGTTGTTGTCGTTGTTGTTGTCGTTGTTGTTGTTTGTTTGGTTTTTATAAATTTAGCGTGACTAAAACGAGATCTCGATCGCAGTGCGGCTCCATAATTTGAATGAATGTTGTAGGCGATGAAGTTGAAGTTGAAGCCGGAGTTGGAGCTGCAACTGGAGCGGGAGTTGTGAGATTTAAGCTCGCACAACAACAATCAGATAGAGAGAGAAAAAATATTTAAATGCAACTCGAAATAACGAAATAAAAGTCATAAATTTGGAGCTTTTGAAAAATTGCCATGACTACGACAAGAAAAATTATTAAATTTTATTAAAAGGTGTTAATTTGACAAATTAATGCGACATGTGTGTGTGTGTGTGTGTGTGAGCGCGCGAGTGGGTGTGCTGGTGTAGCATTAGCAGCTGACTGCGCTCATAAAATAGTTATTTATTATAAACATTTAAATATTATTAAACGAAAAACTTTAATAATCGCCAGACACTAGAGAAATTTATGGCATATTTCTAACTTGCTTGAAATATACTTGAAATAATATTCTAAAACAAGAAGTTTTTATGCGCTGAATTAGCATTGCAGTTAGTTGATATATATGTATATTTTTATATATATATGTATATATATTGCGGTTCAACGATTAACCGATGTTGATATATTACTTTCCATTTTATACCCTACATAATGCAGGGCTTATTGTGATCGTGCGAATTGATGCAAGCTACATAAGAGCATTAACTTATATAATACATTCTAGATCGAGATGAAGATCTTGATCAGCTAGATTGATCTACCCTTGCTTATATGTTCGTTCGTCCATTCCTCTATCCATTTATTCCTGTTTCGCTTTATACCTCTACCGTGCATCCGTCAGTTTCTCTATTCAGCTATGTGCCTATCTGACCATCCCTCCATCCATCAGAATATAGAGGGAATAAGCTTGGCAAGTATTCAATAAATGCTCTGTGCAGGCTTTAGGATATTTGCTAGTAGGACACTCCCTCTAGACTGCTCCCTATTGGTTTTTCAAATATTTCTTTTCATAAGTCTTAATGTTGTAAGTAGCTATGACTCGAGTGCAGCTCGTCATTTCAGGCGGTTTGCATTGCATTTGTTGGCAGCTGTTAGCTAGGTTTGCTTTGTTGATAATTATATAGCTCTATGCCTATGAAATGAACCACAAATTGCAGTTGCTACCAATAACATACAGAACAACGCAATATGCCATTTCATTGGCCAGTTAAAAAGTGATCGACCACAAAATGAATGCGAGTCGCTTTTGTTGTGCAGCTATCAGAAATATGTTGTTGGATTAATCTTTGTGTGTGGTGTGTGCATATGGAAATGTTAATGGGCTTATAAATATGCGTTGTCAACACGCTTAAGCTGCTGGCTGCCACAGCTGCCACTTGCAGCTGAGGCAGTTAGAGGCCTAGCCAAGCCAAGCTCCAGCTTCAGATGCAGCTCGAATCGTGGCAATTTTCGCATTTGTCCGGCACTTGGCGCTCATTTAACAGTAGCAGAACAGCCGCGGCAACAGCGATCGCCACTGAACCATTAAGTAATTTTCAATCTGCCCCCAGAACGAGGCACAGCAAACATGCGGCTGCTGTGGCTGCCACAACAATGACAACATAAACAAACGAATTTCAATTACCCATCAGACTAGCTGCAATTACCTTCAGCTCGCTCCCTGCCTCCCTGCCTCCTTTCTGCACGCCTCAAGAATTTTCCGCGCAACGCAGCTGGAAATGACTCTTGAAAGTTTTTCGCCGTTTGCCTTTTTGTGCGCATTTTCTCAATGGAAAATTTGCTTAGAAAATTGGCCCCCAAACGATTTGCTGCAACATCAAACAGCAGCTGAGGAAGACGACGCCTCGCAGCAGAAGAATTCCCATTTGGCAACTCCCCTTTAAAACGCTTCGCTTAGCGCAATTTTACAATAGTCAAATGAAATTTCGATTTCAGTCTATGAAAAGAGCTGTGAATACCCTGCAAGGGAAGGGGCAGCAGGCAGCGGGGTGTAGGATGCGGCAATCAGACGCCAGCTAATAGCACTTCAATTGCCTTCACGGAATCAATAAGTGGCGCCCGACAATCTATTTATCCGTCTATTTGCAGCAACTAACATACATGCAACATTCGGTTGCAAGTGCAAATGTGTTCCCGCGAGTCACTTATGCTAGCCAATTAGTTGGCCACGACTCTGCATATGAGTGCTCCTGTTGTAGGCGAAGGAATAGGCAACCCTGCTGTAGTCAGAAGTGTGCGACTAGCAGATACCCTGGAGTGTGTTGCACTTAGTGGAAATTTGAATGTGGAAGAGAAGAAGTCAAAGTGCAAAGATTCATGCAAGAGCATGGAATTGAATATTCTGTAAAATAAAGAGGGATGAGAGACAGAGAGAGAGAGAGAGAGAGAGAGAGAGCGGGGAAGTGGAAGCTTCGATTGGGACTTAATGTGAAATGATATTGAAATACAATATTTTCTCATTGAAAATTTTTTATTTTTTCTTATCTCTGTCTCATTCTCTGTCGCTGTCTATATATAGATAGAGAGAGAAAGAGAGAGAGCGAGAGTTAATTCTGACCTACTGACTGCATGGGCATTTAAGCTTTAAGTAAAATCTGTGTAAAAAAATGTTTGAATGGAGGAATGTTTTAAAAATAAAAACACAAGTGTTTCAAGGCTCTTTATGCCAGCCACAGATTAGAGTAACTTAAACGACTATTCTGGTTTCAGTTAGTATATTATATAAAGCAGAGTATATAGTCTGTATGATACAGTTTAGTATACACTTTATAGTCTATAGTCTGTCTATATTTAGAGTCTAACTCCTGATTACCAAATGCTTCTTCTATAAAATTATTTCCTTCAAGTGAAAATTAACGATTATATCACATAACTCGATTGATTTAAATAGCAAACGATGCTTAAAATAATATGTACTTAACTATAAATATATATATATATATTACAACTGCCTTATGTTAATGAAACTATCCAAATTTCCCAGTGATTTGTATGTGGAAACTTTGTCAATTCGATGCTTACGACTAATTAATGAATCTAGCAAATCCAACGTTGACATCTATTAAATGTCTTCATAAAGTATTCTAGATTGTGTCAGCCAAAGGCAGTCGAAGTTTTGAAATTGATTTAGCCTAGCCAAGTTGTGTAACAATTCAGCAACAGAATTTGAAGTCAATTTGCGCTAGGAATGCGCAATAAAGCGGGAACAACAACAACCACAACAATAGCAAGAGCATTTAGTTTGAGAAGGTTTATGACCCAAATGCATACATAAAATATGAATACGAAGCTGTCACGTCATATGATAATCATGATATAGCCATAGACGCAGAACTCGATGGGGTTCTATAAGGCGGCGGCAAGAGGCGCGAGTCGCGACGTGCAACTTCCTTCGACTGAGGCCGCAACGCCTGCCTTAGAAGGCAAATTAAGCCATTGGAGCAAGCAACTTGCGAGTCTAACAATTTCAGGTTGTTGCCGTTGTTGTTGCTGCTGTTATTAAATGAAAATGTTGCGCATTTCCTGACGCACGCTAAAAGCCTTCAACATTCAACACTCAAACACCTAAAGGACACTGTAGGCTGCAACGACTAGCGCATGCTCTGCCTGAGGGCGTGACCATGCCCTCTCTTAATGGCAGCTCAGCGATTTATGAAGTGACAAAAATTAATTTTTTAACTGTTTAGCTATCGCAGCAGCCACAGCCACAGCCACAGCCACAGCAGCAGCGGCAGTTACTGCAGCAACTGTAACTGGCAGCGCCTTTTAAGGCACAACAGCAACAACAACTGGCAATAAAACTGTCCAACTTGGCTCCAAATCGAGACCATATCAGCCAGCAAAAATGTCGTTTAAACTGTGCTGTTGACCGCATTTGGTTAATGCGATCTGCAGTTGCTGCTGTTGCTGCTGTTATTGCATTTGCTGCAGCTCTGACCTGCAATTGCTGCGGCAAAAACATTATTAACTGACGCCGTGTATCTCTCTCTCGCCCTCTCTCTATCCCTCTTTCTCTCTACGCCTAACAGACACTGTACACAGTGGGTGTTTAGCTCTAATTGTTATTTGAAGAGTTTGGCCTTTTAGCACACAATTTTCTGTTACGAATTAATTATTTATTAAATAAATAATTTATAAAATTATGTTTATTTATTTTGAATAAATATCAAAGCAGTTTTTATTAAATTAATTTATTTTAATTTTAATTTTATATTATGTAGACATTTCAACAAATTTATCTAATAATCAAGCTTAAGTATTATTATGAATCAATATAATTTAGAGCTGAAAAACATGATTTCATTAAATAAAAAAATTTTAGTTATTTTGCTTGATATTCAATTTGTTATATAGAGAGTCTGGCACGTATTTGCTATAGCTTAAATCATATTTATAAAAAAACATGTATATAAAATTTTTTAGGTATATATAAGGCAGAATTGCCTGATCCATGCTTACGAACGTTTGATTGTCATACTAAAGATTTGAATAATTTATTAGAAAATGTTAAAGAGAAGAAGAAGTTCCAAAACACATTCAACAAACTTTATAGTAAACTTATGAAGCCAAACTCAATGCTAATTGCAGGGTATCTTTCAGTCAGTATCTTACAATTACATAAGCATCTTATCGCTCATAAGCTTAGATTAATAATGGGCGTTGCTTTTCATCTTTTGGTGTTCGTCTTGGGGCATTCCCTGTTATCATTTGCGCAATTTCACACTGATGGCTCCACGATGTGGGGGCCAACGACATGCCAACGATTCCATAGTATATTTTGGTTACTTTATGCGTATACGTAACGTGTTCGTGGGTAAGGCAGAGCCCGAGATCGCGCACCTTGGGGACCACCCAGACGGGGCCCCAAAGCCGAACTCGACGCACAAGACAAGTTTCCGCATTTGGATTCAGCCGAATTCAGATGAATCGCATTGCTGGCATATAAAAATCATTTTTATAACTTCATTTGTGTTAATTTGGAAACGCGCTGCGATCGAAATCGAGAGCTCGAAAGACCAAAAAGACGGCAAAAAGCTCGAAATCTTTTACGGCTTGCCGTCGATATTTACAGCTGTCAAAATATTTTCTACAAGCAAATGACTTCATTCATCAGCTGCCCAAAGTGGGCAGGGCAGGTATTTCATATTCTCTTATTATTATTCGTGTTCATTTCGTATGCGATCAATCTTTGGGCACGCGGTCTGTCTGCCAGTCAGTCCGTCAGTCAGTCAGTCAGTCAGTCAGGCAGGCAGTCAGTTGGCTGGCGTAAACATGCATTAAAAGCCAACAAGCAGACAAATAAACAAATAATCAAAATAAGCCTCATTATGACTACAGACAGCAGGCGAATGCAGCAACAACAACAACTCGGCCAAGAATTTATTGAAAACTAATTAAACCTGACGGCAGCCACAATTCATTTGTTTGTGGTCTTTTAATCGTTTATTTATTACTCAGTCTCCGTTTGAATACGTATCTGTATCTGAGTCGCTGTATCTGTATCTGTAGCTGAGTATCAGTATCAGTATCTATATCTATATCTATATCTATATCGATGATCTAGTATCTATATCGAGATCTAGAGCTAGAGCGAGAGCGAGAGCGAGAGCGAGAGCGAGAGCGAGAGCGAGGAGCGAGAGCGAGAGCGAGGGCGAGAGCGAGAGCGAGAGCGAGAGCGAGAGCGAGAGCGAGAGCGAGGGCGAGAGCGAGAGCGAGAGCGAGAGCGAGAGGCGAGCGAGAGGCGAGAGCGAGGAGCGATAGCGAGAGCGAGAGCGAGAGCGAGAGCGAGAGCGAGGGCGAGAGCGAGAGCGTATCTATATCTATATCTATATCTATATCTATATCTATATCTATATCTATATCTATATCTATATCTATATCTATATCTATATCTATCTATATCTATATCTATATCTATATCTATTCTATATCTATATCTATCTATATCTATATCTATATCTATATCTATATCTATATCTATATCTATATCTATATCTATATCTATATCTATATCTATATCTATATCTATATCTATATCTATATCTATATCTATATCTATATCTATATCTATATCTATATCTAAATCTATATCTATATCTATATCTATATCTATATCTATATCTATATCTATATCTATATCTATATCTATATCTATATCTATATCTATATCTATATCTATATCTATATCTATATCTATATCTATATCTATATCTATATCTATATCTATATCTATATCTATATCTATATCTATATCTATATCTATATCTATATCTATATCTATATCTATATCTATATCTATATCTATATCTATATCTATATCTATATCTATATCTATATCTATATCTATATCTATATCTATATCTATATCTATATCTATATCTATATCTATATCTATATCTATATCTATATCTATATCTATATCTATATCTATATCTATATCTATATCTATATCTATATCTATATCTATATCTATATCTATATCTATATCTATATCTATATCTATATCTATATCTATATCTATATCTATATCTATATCTATATCTATATCTATATCTATATCTATATCTATATCTGAGCGAGAGCGAGGGCGAGAGCGAGAGCGAGAGCGAGAGCGAGAGCGAGAGCGAGAGCGAGAGCGAGAGCGAGAGCGAGAGCGAGAGCGAGAGCGAGAGCGAGAGCGAGAGCGAGAGCGAGAGCGGGAGCGAGAGCGAGAGCGAGAGCGATAGGAGATTAGCGTAGAGCTAGATCGAGAGCGAGAGCGAGAGCAGAGCGAAGCGAGAGCGAGATCTGAGAGCGAGAGCGATAGCGAGCGAGAGGCGAAGCTATAGCGATAGTCGAGAGTAGTAGAGCTAAGCTAGAGCGAGGGCGAGAGCGAGAGCGAGATAGCGATAGATCGAGAGCGATAGCGAGAGCGAGAGCGAGAGCAAGGCGAAACGTAGATCGATCGAATCTGACTTAGATCGAGTCGAGAGCGATAGCTAATCGATAGAGCTAAGCTATATCGATATCTAGATCTATACGAGAGTCTAGAGCTATAGCTATATAGACTAATCTATATCGAATCTAGATCTATGATCTATCTATATCTATATCTATATCTATATCTATATCTATATCTATATCTATATCTATATCTATATTTATATCTTTATCTCTAAATACTTCCAATCATCAAGTTTGTTTTTAATAATGAGCTCAACTCTCAGTTGTTTTGATTGTAGATTTCATGCAGTTCTTTTCAAGCTCTACAAATTGATTCTTTATATATGAATACGAGTATTTGATTGTTCGCATTCGTATTTCAGTCTCAATTAATTTGTGCTCTGAGTCTCAATTGAACTGCAGCTAAAACATTTTTCAGCATGTTTCATATTAATATGAAATGCTGTAGCATTAAATTGCGATGCTATAGCAATATATCTTATGTGTAGCTCTTTAATGAGATTCAGATACTAATTGAATACGCTTTGAGAGCACGTGTAATAAAATATGAAAATTAATTAGTCAAAAGAGCTGAATACAAGTGTTTGCTAAGCTAAAGCAAATAATGATAATTTAAGCTTGTTTCAATAAATCTTTTTAGCTGTAGATTGGAGATTTTAGATATTAGGGCGGGTCTATATAGCTACTCAGCCTACAAGTCTTTATAATCATATTCCCCAAGCAGCATTTATATTTGGTTTTGGCCAACTTTAGCAGTTATAGCCATTAGGTTAAGCTGAGTTTAGAAATCTTTATCTTTATCAATCAGTTACGCTGCGTTTGTTTGCTCTTTGTGGGCAGCTTTAATGTTGCGTGGCGTTAATTGAGGCACATAACTAACACCCTTTGGATCACAGCTTCGAAATGGCTTCGGGCTGAGTGAAACCTGTACAGGAATTTGTGGCTCTCATTGACATTTTGATGGTCGCTGGCCGTTGCCGTTGCCGTTGCCTTGGCGGTGGCTTCGACTGCGACTGATGCTGATGCTGATGTTGGGTCTGATGTGGTTGTCATACAGTTGACATGTCTGTCGTCTGTTGGATGAGGGGGAAACTTTGATTATTTTATGCCAGTGAATGACGGGCAGGCCGGGCAGTCACGACAGCAGGGCTCAGTCACAGTCACAGAGAGTCACAGTGTACAATAACCGGTGACCGATGCCTCGATGCTTCGATGCCTCGATGCGTGCGTGTGGTCAACCGCATTTGTCAAGTTTAATTGGGAAGCGAGCTGGGCTTTTGGTTGCTTTTTGGATGATTCTTGGTTTCACTTTTTGCTGTGGCTGTTGCTGTTGCTGTGGCTGCTGCTGCTGCTGCTGCTTTGCATAGCCATCAGTATACGCAGCCTTTGTCTCTGCCCCAACCCCGATGCCCACTTTTCCGACATATGTTGGCGTCGTCGTCGCGAGTTGCTTATTGTTTGTTTATTACTTGTTTCGCTTTAATTACTTGTTCGTGGCGATCGTGGGGCTTGCGTCGTGCGGCCCGCAGTAAAACCGATAGTCACACTTATTGGAATTACTGCTTCATTATCATGTGAAATGATTTTGGGCTCCAATTGGAATTGGATTTGGAATTGGTATTGGAGTTGGAGCTGGAGTTGGCCAACTCATAATCTCTTGACACTTGAGTACCATTCAAAAGAGTTCTTCAGCTGTGTGGCCAAGCGAATTCAAATCAGCTGAGATTAGTGAGAAACAAAGCGAAGCGAACCGAAGCGATCGTCGGCCCACGGAAACAAGTTGAAAAGTTGTTGCTGAAATTTGTAGCTGTAGCTGGAGCTGTAGCTACGTAGCTGATCTCCAAACGGTGTTGCCATCATGCCTCGAGTGCTCTGTAAATATTCGTATTCGTAGCGCACGATAATTGAGAGATTCTAAGTCTTCTTCTCGGAAACAATACGGCGTGAGTGCCGCAAAGGGGCGCCAAACTACCAAGCGACCAGCAGCTCAACTTGATACAAATGCTCAAATGCATTCCAATAGATGTGCGTGTATATGAATATACATGTGTGTATATATATATATATTTATATAATATATATAAGATATCAAAGTGTATTTCTTTATACCTTTATAGCTGTGTTAATACCATACAGATCTCTATCATAGATGCTACTACTGTGTAGATCTTCTTTTAGAAGAAAGCATTCATTTATTCGTTATAATATTTTTTGCTATTTTTTATTATTTTGTATATTTTATTATTATAAAATATTTGGAATATTTTAGCTATTAGCAAACAAGAAAAAATGTTTACTTTAAATTTGATCTGTCCTTCTTTATAATTTATTAAAAATTTATAGGCAACTAAACTAGCTTAAAGGCCTCGTCTTAAATCATATCTAATGTTGTTTTCAGTTAGATCATAAAGCAAAAATTATAAATATTATAAAATTATTAAATATAGGTTTTCTATATAAAGAATCTTAAATATGTAGAAAATAGATCTAAAGCTAAATGGAAATAGTTGAATTGAAATTTGTAATATTAATTTGTAATTTGTAATAATAATTATTATTATATTAGATAACTTTCATAGCTTTTTCATAACTTTCTTCACAATTTATATCAAGCAGCATCTGTAGAATACTCAGCATATTTAAATATGTCATCTATCATCTAACGCATTTATAAATATTAAAATGAAGACGTTTCTTTGTCATAAATTTTAATAATTCTCATTCTTCCAACTTCTAACTCTGGTTAATTTATACATAAATGAAAGTAGCTAAGATCTAAGATCTAAGTTGCAATACCTTTTTGATTATACTTATTCAATAAAAAATATTTAAATTTACATTAAGCAATTCGCTTTTAACAAGTTTTCTAAACTTTAAACTTTTATAAACTTAAACTTTAAACTTTTGTTAAGCAGGCCATAACTTAGTTGATTGATGCTAATAGAAAGTAAAAAGTGAACAGTTTGCTTGTATAGTTTTTTTAGGCAGCTTCTATAACTATGAACAGCAGAGTAATGTTGCATGTTTAGAGCTTAAGCAAACTGAGAAAAAACAAGTGAAGCCAGCTTCTGCTCAAAGAGCGCTGCTCTGCTGCTATTGAGCTGCAAACTAAATAAAATTTTTTACATTACATAAGACAAGATATATATATATATAAGTTGCTTCAGTCACAGACTCTTTGTACGTATCAAAAGTCGGACGCGTGTTATGTATTCCCACACAGTGCCAAGTCGCTTTGTTGGTCTTTAGCTAATTGCAATCATAATGTCAGGGCGCGATAATGCACAGGCTGATGACTTAAGCAAGCGCAGTTCGCATAAGGCTATCAGATATTGTCTAACTCCGATCTATATTGTTGCAGCTGGGGGCAGACGGGGAGCGGCATGTGGCATGCTGCGACTACCAGGCGATGGCTGCATAATAAAATTAAGTCAATGCACAAGCTGCAGCCAAGTCGTACGGCTGTTCTGCCTCATACGAAATTCGCGCTGTTGTGCTTGTTGTTGTTGCCTGGTTGCTGCATGGTTGTTGCTTGGCTGTTGCTGACTGGGACCACCCAAGTTGACAGCGAACACGAACAGCGCTTAAGCTTGTCCTGTACGAAAGAGCCAGAGACTTGCAGCCGGAATCGTAGCCAGAGCCAGCGAGGAGCCACTCTAATAAAGCTCGAATGCTGCTGCTGCTGCGGCTGTTGCTGCTGGCTCGTTCGACCACGTTCCACGTTCCAGTGCATACAAAATAAATTTTATTAAGCAGTTAGAAACGAGCATTAATGAAATGCAGTTCTCGGTGGCGAGGCAGTGGGGCAAGTGGTGCAGCTACTGATCCGCAGCGATAACTGCGTACGATCAGCCACAGTTGCAACTCTTGGAGTGAGACAGAGCGAGAGAGCGAGTGCGATTCAATTTGCTGCTGTTGTCCTTAGCGTTCTGGAATGATGCTGATATATGTGATCGTGATCGTTGTCGAAGTGCTCATTGGGGCTTCATTGCGATTTATGTGCGTAATAATTGTGACAATCACAGCGAGTCGACTGCAGTCCAGCTGCTGACAACTGACAACGACAATGATCGTCGTCATCATGATCATGATCATGATCATGATCATGAAGCTCATGCTGAACTGTAGTAATTAAATTGCATTTTTGCGTTTCCATCGTCAATTGAAAGAAAGGGAGACAACGCTAAAATTATGCAAAATCAATTGATTAAAATTATGATGAATGATTCGTAAATATTGTGATGGATGAGCGCTAGAGCTAGAGCTTGAATGCCACCCACATCCATAATTAACTGAGTTATATCATTTGTGAAAGTCTTGGGTAAACACTTAACAAAAAAACCCCAAATGCTAATTAATATGCGAATGATAAATTGTTAAAAATTAATTTAATTAAACAAATCACAAATCAGAAGTGGGAATATCCCTAATGCGGAGTTGAGCAGTGTTTCATCTCTTTTCTTTAGGTATTCTAAATCAGCTGCGATCATTTCGTAATTGTTGATCTATTAGCGAAGATCTATTAGAGCTCAGCGCGTGGCTCTAAGGCTCGTTGAAATTAGTTTCAAAACTCAATTGGCAGTTACGCCTGCTCGACAGCTATGGAGCTACATTTGGAGTCTTGGCCAGGCCCGTAGGCCTCTGTAGAGTTTGAATTTTGGTCTTGTTTCGACTCAAAACGGTGTCAATAAGATTGATGGCTTGAAGCTTTGCAACAGCCCAGCTGAACTGAACTACAGGCTGAGCTTCAGATAGACAGAGGCACGTTCATAGGCACACATACACACACACACCCAGATACATAGAAAGACAGTTGCATTTGAAACTGGCTTCAGCTGAGAGCAAAGCGGACTTGGCTTTGAAATTGCTCTCATATGAATGTGTGTGTGCGCCACTTAACTTTGGTGTCAGTCAGAGCTGGAGCTGGGGCTGGAGTCGGAGCTGTAGCTGTAGCTGGAGACGACGATGACGCTGTGGACCACACACGCAGGCAAATGTTGATTGCCGACTTGACTGACACTTTTTGATAAGTTGATTAAAATGTTTTTACGCAGCGGCGAGTGCATTGACATTGAGCTGATTTGATTGACTGACTGGCTGACTGGCTGACTGACTGACAGTCGATTTGGCCTGGCCAGCTGTAAAAAGTGTTCCATGGAACGCCGCAGATCTCAGTGCTTCAATTAGTCTGCTAGGCTAGTATCTAGATTCAATGCTTCCCAGAACTCGAATAGGTTCAATTAACGCGCACTAAGCGCTAAAACCGATTAAAATCGCACCGACTTCTGTTCTATATATACACACATATCTGTATCTGTATCTGTATCTGTATCCGATGTTCAATTGCTTAATTGTAAACTAATGCTGCATGAGCGCGGCTGCGGCTGCGGCTGCGTTTTATTTGTTTATTTTGTTGCCGCTGGTCATTAATGCGAGTTGCTTTTCACCTCTGTTCTTCTCTTTGCAGGTAATTGGCGCATTCGTTTATTTATTTATTTATTTAATTGCTAATTGTTAATTGTTAATTGTTGATTGTTGATTGTTGATTGTTGATTGCTGATTGTTGAGCCTTCAACTTCAATTAATTGTGCAACTATAACAACAACTACAACAACATAAACTGACTATGATTTCAATTTCTATTTGCCGTGTAAGTAAGTATCTCAGTATCTCTGTTTGTATCTGTGTTTGAGGATATGTATCTATATCTGTATCTATATTTGTGTGCTTATATAGAGACTGTATTTGCATGTCCTAATTGTATATGCGTCTGTAACTCTATATCTATCTGTATTTGTATCTATATATGTATTTCTATATGTATCTATATCTGTATCTGTATCTGTATCTGTATCTGTATCTGTATCTGTATCTGTATCTGTATCTGTATCTGTATCTGTATCTGTATCTGTATCTGTATCTGTATCTGTATCTGTATCTGTATCTGTATCTGTATCTGTATCTGTATCTGTATCTGTATCTGTATCTGTATCTGTATCTGTATCTGTATCTGTATCTGTATCTGTATCTGTATCTGTATCTGTATCTGTATCTGTATCTGTATCTGTATCTGTATCTGTATCTGTATCTGTATCTGTATCTGTACCTGTATCTGTATCTGTATCTGTACCTGTATCTGTATCTGTATCTGTATCTGTATCTGTACCTGTATCTGTATCTGTATCTGTAAATGTATGTGTATTTGTATCTCTATCTATGTATTTGTATCTCTCTCTGTAAATGTATCTGTAACTTAGTATCTTTTTCTCTGTCTGTATCTACATCTGAGTATCTGTAATTGTTTCTAAACAATTGACTGTTGTCGCAACAATTTAATTGCCTTTTTAAAGGTTAAATTATTTTGTAGTTTATGCTTATATTTGGAATTGATTAATTGCAATTGACTCTGCGCCTAAATTGGCCACAGACTGAATTTTCAAATTTATTTGTTTTTTATTTTTTATGTTATTTTTTTTTCGATTTCGTGCATGACTATAAAAAGTGTCGTGTAAAAAATAAGCAGCAATCGAATAAAGCGAGCGAGACAATAAAAAATCGGTTAACCACAAAAAGTTGTGTTTAAATATAAATAGATAAATAAACAGATGTATACCGGAGTGTGTGAGTGTGTGTGTAGCTGTGACAGTTGTCCAAAATCTGTTCTAATTGCATGTAGCAGGTACAGTGAAGCTTCGTTAGTACAAGTCTATTCAAAGAATTATTGTTATACTAGAAATCGTTTAACCTGGGCTGTGCTCTGATGGTCAGAGCAATTAATCAGTGCAAATCGTTTCCTATATATACATATATGTATTTATTATATTTTATTTCTCAGATCTAATGAATAATTGTTATTTTATTCGGTATTTATTTGTCATAAAAATATAGTTTTCCTAAGCTTCTTTAAATGTATAGAATTTCAAATTATAAAAAGGGAATTTTAGTTTTTGTTGTTGTGTATTTAAGATTTTTATGATCAACAAATTTATTCGCAATGAAATTAGCTCGAATTTAATATTATGCAGATGAAAAGAAGTAGAAAATACTTCACTATAAATATTTAATTGATGTTTAGAGTAGTGTGAACTAGTTCATTTTATTCTCTAGTTCAGTTAGTTCATCATTAGTTAGGCACGCAGAGTTCGCCTTACTCACATATTCACAACTTTCGTGATTTCATTCTATTCACTAATTGAGTTAATTTTGTCTTGAACTGATTCCAAGCTCTTAGAACACGTTCCGTAGTAAAGTTAGTTCATTATTAGTTAGTCATGAACAATTCCTATTACTTATTCACTTATTCACATGCTCACGATCGACAGCTGAAGAATCGTATATAAAAATTATAAACAGATAAAGATTGTCAGTCAGATAGATAACAGAACTACTTCCGCAGTTCATTTTAATGAGTCTGTTTATGATTATTTAAATAGTAATGCTCATTTATATGTGTACTTTATTAGTCACAGAGTACCGAGCAAGTTCCATTTAAATGAATCAGACAATCGAACTTCTTCCCATGACTCGAATGAAAAATTTGTGGTTTTTTTCTGTTTCGTTTGAGAAAGTTTGCTTGTAGCACTTAGTGGTATATTTACTGTACTGCAAGCAGCTAAATTATGCAAGAACATCTTGTTGACAAGAAACTGATTATTCAATTAATATGATGCCGGCAAATCCGCAAACAAAAGAAGAAAACCGAAAGAGGCAAAGGAAAGGCTACAAAACATGCAAGTACTCATGCCCAGCATAGCTGTGGAGAAACCCTCGGTCGAGTTCAATCAGAAGAATGTTGTCCATTAACAAGTTGTCCCCAGAGTACTCATGTCCTGGAGACGAAACAAACAACGAAAAAAAAAAACATCTGCCTGAGATCTGAGGTCGACCGGGCCAATTGCGCTGCTTAAAATGGGGTTTCAGTTGGACTAACAGCTTCCTGCTTGCAGCGCTCCATTTGCATTTATACATCGTAATCATATTTTTATTATTCGCAGTTAGTTTTTCTGTTCGGAGTTGGGGCAATTTAAATGATTTAACTGCCTTTGATTGAAACATTTCATTATCAAGGTAGTCAGGTAGTCTCTTTCTCTCTCTCTTTGGCAGTTTTTGGGGGATTTAAATAATTGGATATGCGTGTGGTACTTCGTTTGACGGAGCGTCCGACAGACCCACATTCGTCGTCTCTGGCGACGTTCATCTGCATTCAGTTGACGTTCCGCTCAGCTGGGCACAGGCTCAGCTCACCTGAGCTCAGCATCTCGAACATCTGCAGCTGGCCTTCAACGCAGCCCGTGGCGCCTGCTTTCAGTTTGCATATTTTTTGGTTTTTGGACGCTCTTGCGGTCAAGCTGCTGCACAAAAGCACAAAAGCTGTTCTTCTCATTTGTGGTTTGCACTTACATTCATTTAAGTTCCCAGCCTAAGTTTTGATTTTGCAGCTCAAATTGTGGTTGCCCTGTAATTATAGATTAGTGAACGCATTTCTGTGGTTTCCAGGACTCTTAATACACTGGCCTAATTAATGAAAGTTTAACAAGCTCAAGCTGTTGGCCAAGTCATGTACAGATTGTTTGCCTAAGACTTTTATAGCCAATTAGAAACTCTAATTGTTTATGTGTAAAAGTTGAATTAATATGAATGAATTTGTGTTTAGCGAACTGTCTTGAGATCATATATTGATTATTGTTCTTTACTAAGAGTGGAGCAGGCAACTTCTGAATCAACGAGGAGCAGAATTGATAGCGACTGTTTAGCTAGTCTTGCTAAGCTACAACCAGTTGAGAATTCTATGATTACAGCTTTGAAGAGGCTAGCCTAAGCAAGTCTAATTTTGCTGAAAACTTTATTTTTTTTGCATCATTCGCTAATTGAAGCTTTCTATATATATATAGCTCATATATGTCTCATGTATATATCATATATATGTCACATATAATATAAAAGATGTTTTTTAGCGATTCATGGCTTCAGTTGACCATCCATTTAACAGCTGTTAGTTGATTTTAATTCAATTTGATTATGAATAGATTTACAGCAGAACAACGCTTGCAAATAGCTAAAAATTAATATCTTAGTTATGGTTCTGTTCGTCAAACTTATTGGTACATGATAGATTTGACGGGCACAACTATTATTTTTATCAAATATTTTAAAATATTTGCATATTTTATAATGAACTTAAGCCAATTTTTTTTGCCCATTTTAAAGTTTTTTATGAAGCACCACAGAAAATTAATGCTTGGTGCATCCCATGGTCTAGCGGTGTCATTGGTTCATAAGTCTTCAAAAACAATGCTGATCATGATTGTGTAATGATTGCGAAAATGCGTGTTTGTTAGTTGTAACTTACACACATGAGCGAAATCATATTTAAATATTAATGTAATTAAATTTGCTATCAATTGAAGTACGTTTCATTCACATTAAATACATATTTCTTTGTTTTCATATGATTTAAGCCTGTGTAACTCTAAAATAAACAACGCAATGTATATCATACACATAAATTATATATAAATTAGGCAAATACTTTTTTTCGAATGTCATATACTGATATAAATTATGATATATATATATCAATTATATAACATTTGCCACTCTGCCTTAATCACATTTAATATGCTTTTACTGAATAACGAAAAAAAGCGACTTTCATAATTTTCCTGTGTCACTTTGTTGCTCTTGTTGTTGTTGTTGTTGTTGCTGTGAGCTTATGGCATATTTTTGATACGCTATATAATGCCTTTTTAATGGCGCTTTTAATTTATATTTCAGCTTTTTATTAATAATTGCTAAACGAGTTGAGTTTAAGCTTTTTTTTGCACAATTTTTCGAATTGAAATGCGACAAAAATGACAACAAAAAAACATTTAGGCAAAGAGTTATTTAAGTGTGTGTGTGTGTGTGTGTAGATAATGTTTTATGCTTAATGATGTTGTTGCGCGAATGTTGCGTTGTTGCGTTGTTGCTGTCGTGTGTCGTGAGTGAGACACAGACCCCTAACACAAAACGTTGGCCAGTCGCCATCTCCTTGTGCAGTGGCCCAGGTGTTGAGCCAGCAGCAGGTGTGCGTAGCTGTGTGTGTGTGGCTGTTGTTGTTGCTGTTTTGACAAACGCGTTTGTTGGCCATGTTTTTACCATTGGAGCAATTATTATTTATTATTGCTGCCGCAGTTGCTTTTTTTCTTCTCTCACAGTCGCCGAGGCAGGTGTTAATTGTGCAGGTTGAGTTTCGTGAACTGCTGTAGCTGCGCTGTGCACCATTTGCCACGGCGCGACTCGACTTGAGTTTGACTCGTTTTTTAGAGTGCTTCAAGCTGCCATCACTCAAGAAACGGGTCACATCTTTAACACGTGTGCAAATGTATTTGAGTTACAGCAACACACACAGCTAAAAATGGCTGCTGCCTTTTGCCACCTGCAACTGACAAATCATGCAGTTGCACAACTAACTGCTGTAATCTGTAGCTGTCATTAAATAACTCTATTAATTGATTGATTGCAGCTTTATATTGTTGATCCCATTGAACCGATTGAGCTCAGACAGATCTCAATGCTTAGAGTAAATGTGAGGTTGCACTTAACATTGACCTTTAACATGTAGCTGTTAACTTGCAGCTAAGCACAACTGTTAACAGCTTCGCCATGATTGATCAGTCGACCAATGATTGAAGCAGTCCAAATTTGTATAGTTCCCAAATCTCTTAGTTCCATTTAGCTATTCGACTTTATTTTCATATAAATTTTAGTTCAACTAGTCCAAGTTTTATTTGATATTCAAAAGACCTTCTCATTCAAATGTAAACACAACAAATGTGTGTGTGTGTGTGTGTGTGTTTAATGTAAAATCCATCAGCTGCAGCAAATGCTAGTTGACAGTTTGTTTGTATGCCTAAGCGTTGACTACTCATGGCCAATGGTGAATGGCTAGGAGGAGTAGGAGAAGGTGGAGGAGTTGGTAGATGGGCTGCGGAGCAAGTGCAGCTGAATTGAAGAAGACGACGCAGAAACGCAATGTGAATCGCTGGCATGTGGTAAACGAGTAAACGCTCATAGCTGGGGCAATAGTAGAAAGAGTATAAGTTGTGAAATACCCTGTAAATATAGCTATACGAATTATAAAAAAGTAGAATTGATATGATTTATCTGTAAAGCTGTTGCTAAATAATCTAATCAACTTTTGGAAGGAAATTATGAAATTATGAAATTTAATTTAAAATTTTTGAAATTTTAAAATTTTTTAAAAATTGTATAATAGCTAATACATAAGAAATGTTTTTTAGTTCTATAAATCAATTAGAATGTCTGATAATATTTATATCATGTAATAATAATTTATACATAATAAATATTTCTAGTTCTTCAATATTTTCATATACATTATCTTTGATACAA
This sequence comes from Drosophila hydei, assembly GCF_003285905.1. Classification (NCBI taxonomy): domain Eukaryota; kingdom Metazoa; phylum Arthropoda; class Insecta; order Diptera; family Drosophilidae; genus Drosophila; species Drosophila hydei. The sequence continues at coordinate 6,026,557 of NW_022045656.1, forward strand.
TCGACTCATATCTAGACTAGATATCTGTTCTAGTTAGTGTTGCTTAGAGTATTGTTAAATAGATTATATAAGCAAAATATATTCGTATTCATTTATTCAGGTTTTAAAGGCAACTCGTAAAACTTCTTAAACTCTTCAATTCATTGATTATTATTGTTGATGTTTCAGATGAGTTCTGTTGCGCAATAATTAAGTTATATAAAATAGCAGTCAGACAGTTTTATTCTTGATCACAGTCATAAGTGCCGCTAGAGTAACTAGTTTGCAGGGTATTAAATGTCTATTTGATGGAGTCAGGTAAATGATTTTCGCTCAACTGACAAACGGCGGCAAATAAACAGAACCTGAAACGCAGGCAGCTGGAACCGAACGCGCCCGAACCAAACGAATCATTGCGCTCCAGTTGAGAGCTCAACTGGATTCCCAGTGGGACTGTGGCTGGTGGCAGCCACTAAATTGTGGGCGGCACTCGAGCTGCGTAACAAAATTGTTGTCAATTTGTTGACATTAGCCGTGGAGAGTGGCAGCAGGCAGTAGGAGTCCATTGTGGCTATGGCTCTATGATTATGTGATTATGCCAGCCGACGGAGGACAGCAATCGCCATGCGGTAGCCATATAAAATGAGTTCTCTTTGTATCTTTAAGGCCAACTGGCTAGCCGACTGGCTGGCCAAATGCGTGTCATTAAAAATCCATTAAACGGGGCGCGTCGCAACTGCTGCCAAAGCTTGTGGTTCAATAAGCATTTCGTGCTAAAGTAGCGACAGCTTGGCTCAAAAGCTGTTGTCGCTTTGTGCTGCCTGCTCTGCTGGCTAACTGAGTCATGCAGACCACACACAAACACACAACTGCACTTGCAACTGCAACTAGGCCTAATTCCTGGCACACACATTTTTCATTGTAAGCCATTAAAGTCTTAAGGGGGGCCACCCACAACGATGCTGCAGCCTTCAAAGGGCGCCGCTGCTGGCTGAGATTTGCGAAATATTTCACAACATGCGAAATGTGACGCAAAAGATGTCACAAAATGCAGAAAACACTTAAGCCAAAGCCATTGAGATACGCTGGATGCTGCATGTCTGAGCTCTCTGTGTGTGTGAGGGGGTCTATGCATATAAATCAAGCACTCTTCCCCATTTTCGTATTGCAGTTTTCTTTCCAATTAACTAGAAGAGGCAACAGCTTGTTTCTGTCTGAGTTCTCAGTTTCCTTGTGCGCTGGCTGCCACCGTTTGCTTGCCATGCCACACAAATCAATCGAAATCGATGCCACAACAGCAACAGCAACAATAGCAACAATGCCACAGCCAGGCGCCACACAGACTTAATTAAGTCATCAACCAGAAGGCAGGCTAATTGGAGATCTGTGCCGCGATCACAGCCGAAGCTGAAGCTGTGCTCCCTATCTGCCTCGCTGCCTCTCCCTCTGCCTTTCCCTTTTCATCTTTGCTCTGGCTCAGTGACCAAAAGACGCACCCGCAACTGGCGCACACAAGAAGCCAATGATGAGCTTCGCCAACATCATGATGAGCATGTTGATCTTCATTCTTCTTTGGGTTCGTGGTCGATGATTCAGTACGTCAGCGGACCACACACATGTCCACTTCCACCTAGGAGTTCCCTCTCTCTGTGACTCACTGTGGCCAAGCCGAAGTGAAACCAGTCGACGGCTTCGACTGAGACTTGAGCTTGGCTGCAGTTGGCGTCAAAGTTTGGCAAATCCGCCAACAATGGGAGCAGCAACTGCGGCAGCGACGCAGACAGCAGCAGCAGCAGCAGGACCACCAAGGAAGATCTGTGTAGGCAGCGACTGGAGCTAAGGATGAGGCTGCTTTAGGGGTGGTCTTTGCTCTTCTCTTGCTGTTGTTGCTGTTGTTGTTGTCGCCGTTGTCGTTGTCGTTGTTGTTGTTGCTGTGCGCTTTGCTACTGCTGCCGGCTGTAAATGAAGGCCGCTAACCACAACAACAACAAGCCCAGCAGAGAAAGAAAGAAAGGAACAGCCACAACAACAACAATGCCAACAGCACTGTGCGACAAAAAAAAAACATGAATTGTAATTTCTATTGTTTTTGTTTTTGTTGTTTCGTAAGGTTGTAACTTGTAAACATGGATGAAAGCAGCTTAGCATAATTACACTAGTCAGCAGGGAAGCATTAAATGTTTTCTGTAATAAACATTTTAATTTATTTGGTCATAATAATAATAATAATAATAATAATAATAATAAAAAGAATAATAGTAATTATAATAATAATAATAATAAGAATAATAAAAATTATATTGGTAAAAGTAATAATTCAATATTTAAAAAAATAATGTAAATAATAAGTAAAATAAATATAATGATATAAAAATATTTTTTCTAATTAAAATAGTTTTCATAATTTAACTAAATGTCTAATTAAATGTTTAAAACCTATAGATATTTCCCATATTTACCAAATTTGCTGCACTGTTTCTATTACTCAAAAGATTGTTGCAATTAAGTTAACAGTTTCAAGTAATTAATAATTCCATTGTAATTTATTTAAGATTTAAATTGAAATCCGTTTTTGTTGTGCTGTGTAATTCACCTGATATCGATAGTTGTTGACACTGCGCTTCTGTTTTTTCTTTGTATTTTTTGTTGTCATTCTCGATTGATTGTGGATTAGTTATCTTCGATGTTGTTGTTTTTTTGTTGTGTTGCATGTTGATGTTGCTGCTGTTGTTTTATTGGATTTGCATAATGACATTTTGCAGTTGACATTTTTATTAACTGGTGAGCGCCATTGAAAGCAGCTTACGTTAGCATCAACCCCCGTCCAGCGTCCAGAAGTCGAACTAACCATGCCTGACCACACGCAAGCAGGCGGCCATAAATATTTACCCTCGATTGTAATTACAAAACACCGATAGGCATCTCGCTCTCGCCGTGCGCCGCTCTCCTCTCGCCGTTCGCCGTTAACCGTTCACTGTATTTCGCTCTGCGCTGCTTTTGCTGTGGCCGTTGGTGGGGGTTGCATTCGTAACAATTTGCATTTCAGCGAGCATTTGGGAATTAAAGAAGAACGCGGGCGCCTCGCAGTGCCGCTGCTTTTCATTCCGGCGTTCCCTCTTGGCCGCATATAATTAAGCGAGGCCTCTAAATTGCAAAGCATGCAAAAGGGCAGCCAACTATGAGGCGAAGCGACGTCTGCGTTAGCGTTGGCGCAGCGACTGCTGCTGCGACTGCTGCTGCGACTGCGACTGCGACAGCGACAGCGACTGCGGCAGCTGCACTTGGGTGGTCCTCTCGTTGTCAAAATGTGTGGTCTTTATTAATAACAGCAGAGCGACAGGAGCACAGCCAGCGGCTGCTGCAGTGTAGGGGGAGGGGCTAGGGGGCGCTCTGTCGCCAATACAAAACGGATGTGCGCTGTGTCCGATTCGAGCAGCAGCAGCAAACGCAGAAAACAAGAACAGCAACAACTCGTGTAATCTGCACGCTCTCTCTCCCTAGCTCCGTCTCGCTCGCACTTTCGCACGCTGCGCTGCACTTCGAACATGTTGGAGCTGCATGTTGGACTGAGAGCGCGCTTAAACGAAGCAGCGATCAACGCAAATTGACGATTGTTGCTGGCTGTTGTTGGTTTTGCTGGTTTTTGGGGCTGCCGCGGCATTTACGCCTTTGATTTTTTCCGCTCGAATGGGCAGAAGCTGCAAATTAAAACATTTTTATTTTCTCGTAGTTGTTGCTCCCCTTTTTACAGTTGCTGGCTGCGTCGTCTTGTTGCTTGCTGCCTGCTGCCTGCTGCCTGCCCGCCTGTCGCTTCGTTTGTTTTTTTAGCGCCTTGATTCTTTGTTTGCTCTGCTGATGACGATCATCAGTTCGCATTAAGTTTAATTTAAGTTGAAATTAGTTCGCTAATGAACTCATCAGCAGCAGTTTTCAGACTTTTGTTTATGCCAGGCCCGAGTACTACATAATAAATTTATGCACACATACCTACATACACCACATGTATGTGTGCATGTGTGTGTAGCTGCCAAGAGTTGGCGTATTCGATACGACAGTTTTCAGTTCTGCCGCTGATCATGTCAACTGGCAAATGTTAATGTGTTAATTAACGATGCCAAAAACGTTGCTGTGGGTCCACAGCAGCCGCAGCAGCAGCAGCAACAACAACAACGAGAGTTTTTACATGAACAGATAAACGAATTCGTTGCCAGCAACTGCAACAACTACAACAACAACTTTCAAGAAATGTTAAGCAAAACAAGAACGTATGCTCATATACATATGCATTAATATGACTGAAGTCGACTATCAAATACCCTACAATACAAAATTAAATAAAGCTGAAATTCATATTACATATATTATATAGAATATATCCAAATATATAGGAGTTAAAATAAGTTTTTGAATCAGATTTGATTTAAGCATAATTCCAACTGCTCTGTTATCATAGATATGATATAGATGAGATAAAAATTGATGTAAGGCTTAAACTTATATTTCCTTATAGATTTCGATTCAATTATTATGGGCACATTTATCTATATCTGTAATAATAAAAGCATTGAAAGAGTGAGTTTTCGACTCAGATTTAAATAACTCAAGCGTATGAAAATGATGTGTGGAGGAAGCTTTTGCTGCAGCTGGCAGTTGGCGGTGCCAAGGCCTAAGTAAGACGTCTTCGCTGCGGCTATAGCAGACGACTGTCCCAGACCCAGAACCAGAAACAGAGACATAGAAAGAGAGGGAGAGGAAGAGGGAGAGAGTAAGAACCAGATGATCTGGGCACAAGTGTCGCCAAGACGCAGAGGGGCCAGAGACGCTCGTCTGCTCATATAAATTTCTAGCACGCGTGCGAGTAATTAAGCCCAAAGATGAGACATCTTTTCGTGTCTTGGCTTACACGAGTGCCAGGCACACACACACAGTTACTAGAAATGTATCTGATATCTTATCAGACATGTTCATCGCAAGGCCCCCCTTTTAAGAATTATTGTTATGACGATGCACACATAATTAGTTGGGGTCTGCAGCGAGTAGCGTGCAGTGGTGAGAGGAGAAAGTATGCGGCATGTGGCACTCATGTCTTATTGGCTGCCTTAATTATATGCTAATGGCCTCTAAATGCCGAACCCAAAATGCAATTGCAGTCACTGAGATAAGCGAAGGCAAACGATGAATTCGAAAATATTCCAAAGTTATATAAATTATTAAATTATATAAAATTATATAAACTAAAATTCTGAAATGGAATTATAATATTAATGTATTTTAACATAAGTGCAGAGAGGGGCATAGACAGAGACTTGAAGAGGATTAGATCCACTCGGCAAGTTGTCTAGATGCTGAATGTGTATGCCACAGAAAAACGTCTCATACTGCCTGTGGCAACTATATATATAGACTGCTTTTTGAAAAGGTTTAGTGTAGAAGCGACTAGGAAATACCGTGACTCGCTTTTTTGTTCCTTAAACCTTTTGAACATGGGAAATCAGGGTATGTTGGCTATGATTTATGTTGTTTTTTTGTGTTATTTCTGCCTTAAATCAATTGAAAAATTTAATTAAATTTTGCTTTTTATTGTTCAAAATTAGTAAAATTATCGCCTATGTGGTCCAAAATTTTAAGAAGAAAATATTCAAATTTTATTTGAGAGTTTTTATACAAAATTTATTGACTCCAGCTTCTAAAGTTTATTAGATAAACTCCGCTAACAGCTATGCCATGTTAAAAAGGAAAAGTAATTGAATCTTTGAATAGAAAAACTTGATCTACGCGTGCTACAGTAGGATCGAGTTGTATGTGTGCTTATCTATAAAGCAAACGGACTGACAGACTGACAGAAAAACAGGTCTGGATGTAGTAGAATATATTTGCTTCTGCTGTCTGTTTCAAATACCACAGCCAATATACCCTAAAACACCATAAGCAATAGCTATAGGGTATGCTGAATAAATATATATATTTTCATAACTAAGCCGAAGAGATTCCTATATGATTTCCACACACAAATTTGTAAAATGCTAAGCTATATCTTTCAGCAATTTATTTTGCTAGCAGATTGAATGCAGAGTAGTTCGCATGTTTCTCTGATTTATGCTGCTTGAATATTGAATGGATTTTCCAATTTTCACAACTCGCATTTGGGACAGGGACGTGGCTGGTGTTATAAATTGCGAACGAGCTGAACTTTCTATGCGAAATTCCCGACATATTTTATGGCGCTAATTTCTTTATTCATGGCGCCATCAACAACTTGGAGTTGCTGTTGCTGTTGCTGCTGTTGTTGTTGTTGTTGTGGCAACAACATTTTCATCAATAAACGCCTGAAATGAAGCTTAGCTTTGGCCTGCCTTAATGAGCCCGTTTTACTTCCTCTAAGCGGCGGCGCACATTGCGCATGCAGCACATGCAGTTGCCGCAGACAAATTTCGTTGCATGCCACAGAGTCCTGCAGCCATTGTCGACTTAATTGCTTGCATAAATTGTTGCAATTTCAATAAAAATGTTGCACAACTGGCCGCATCGATCGAGTTTGGGGCGTATCAATCAATGTATGAGAGAAACTCAACTCAGCTCAGCTCAGCTCTCGAAATTGAAACGAAACGAAACGAATCGAATCGAATGGGCAATGAATTAAACGCTGTCCCGCTGTCCGCTCTGTCCGCTCTGTCCGCCTGCTACTGCAACTTTGTAATTAATATTCTGTGGCCGTGCAGTCTGCAGATACTACAGCTACTCAGCTACAGATACATATTTGTGTAGCAGACACATTTAGCGTGTTAACAAGCAGCTGCCAGTCGCTGCAAAGCCAAAACAAATCAAGTGAGCTCTAGGCGGCAGTGCATGACTAAAAGATACCCTGAGCTCAGCATATGAAACGAAAGTTATCGCATGTAAGTCAAGTCAGGCAGACTAAATGCGTATGTCTGCCTGATCAGTATATATATATAGTATGCTGCATAGTGTCATTCCAAACCAATATGCTCTTAATTGCCACTCACAATGGGTATAAAAACATGTGACAATTGCCAACTTTGAATAATGAATGAGTTCTGAATGGAAAATGTGGCACAATCTCAAAGATATATATATATATAGTACACATGTATCTGACCAATTATTCATTTGGACTTTTGTGGCGATTGACAAATTTAATTGAAATGTAATTGTTGCATTTGTTGTTGTTTTTGTGTAGAGTTGAATGAATTGCGCATACGCACTGTTGCCCCTTACATAACTTAGACAATGGACGCAGTAGCTGCGTGTGTGCGTATTCAATCGAGACGTAGTACATGCGAGGGTTGCTGCAATGATTGTGCATTCTTTAGCGTTGGCCGATAGGCGAAACAATTTAATTTCGCCGACTGTTTTGAAAAGTTTTCGACCTTTTCACCTCCGGCAGCAACGTGACAAAGCACAGCGAATGCTGCTGTCAGGGATTACGCAAATGAAACGCGATGCCTGGCAGCTGCCAATTGATGGCCAGCCATTTATTGTGATACATTTACTCAACAAGTTGCCAGCGCTTGGCCTAAACTTAATTAATTTCCCCTTCACAATCAATGCAAATGAAAAAGCGGGCGATGGCAACGGCGAGGGTGGGGCGAGGGCGAGCATTTTATTTGCTTTAGTCAAGAGTTTAGTATGATTTACGCATCGAAGCAGGTCTCTTTGGTATCTGAGTCTAATTGTTATAATAATAAATAATAATCAAAAATTAACTTACTTTGATTAACATCTATATGTGAGCTGTTTGCTGTGAGTTATATAATATATAATATAATAATATATAATATATACTATATATATATCTTACAGCCATGACTCGGAGTTCCAGAGAATGTTGTTTAATAAGAACTTTATAACTTTATCTATGCCAAACAGCCCACTTGATATTAAATATGAAGCTGCCTTACAGCCTTGCAGCTGACAAAACACTAATTCAGTATGAAATGTTTATGCATTCATTATTTACATTTATTATTACTAATTGAAGCTGTATTGAAAGGCCTAATGGAAGATTTAATATGAGTTCTAATAGGTGAACTGAGCTAAGTCTTCTAAATGATGATAGATATTTCAACTCAAAGGCGAGAGTAAATTAACGCATAATATCCACTTTGTTTTTTTGAGCATATCAAGGCCATAGTTAAGTCAAATGCTGGTCATATGGTGTCTGAATTTTCATATATTTTCACACATTTTCCAAGCCGAATTTGTGATCTTTTGAATAGGTTATTTCGAATCATAATTTTCAATAAATGTCGTCATATTAAACATGATTATTGTGAATATTAAGAAATTAATTATTAAGAAATATATATATAGACCGTCAATAGATGATGATAAATAGTCAGCTTATTCTCTTCTAACTTCATTGATTAATAATAACATAATAATATTAATTTAATAATAATAATAATAATAATTAAAAATTTAATAATAGTTCAATTTCATCTTTACCATTTACTATTTTATAATAATATTTTACCAAATTATTGAAGCTTTTGCTGAGCTAAGAGTTCTGGTTATTCATTAGTAACTAGATTGCATAGAGTGTTTCTTGCTTCCTTCAGTTCTTCCTTCATTTGCATAATATATATAGAGTATGCTCATAGTTGTTGCAACTAGTTTGCTGAGTTAGCTCCACTAAGTTGCTGCAAGCTCTTGTAAATGATTTAGCTTCTTTGCTACAGTAAACACTTCAGTACAGGGTATCTCCAAGTCAGGTTCAATGCTACTACACTTGTTTCTAATTCAATAAAACACTTGCACCCTTCAAGCAGCGCTGCCCCTGGGGTTGCCACGTGCGGCATTCAAGTGCTTAAATGGTCTCATGAATGCGGCTTATCTTGTCGACACACGCAGCGAGTGGTGTGTGTGTGCGAGTGTGTGGGGGTGGCTGGTTGAGGCTGCTGGTGGTGCTGGTGGTTGGCTGTTGACTGTGTTTATGGCCTTATGATTAGCGTGCAAAATAAACACGACTTACAGCATGTCAATCTGATCACAAATAAAATAGCGAGATAGAGAGATGGAAGGAGAGAGGGAGAAGTCTAATTCGTGGCTAGGTCATTGCGCAAGGATGCTACAAAAATGGGCGTGGCCAGAGCTCAGAGACAAGCATTTAAACTGGCAGCAAAACTTGTTGTCAACTGGAGGCTAATAACTCATTTAAAAGTGGCTGACAACGTTGTTGCTGTTGTTTCTGCTGCTGTTGTGGTTGCAGTAGTTGCAGCTGCAAGTGCAGCAGCGACTAGCCCCAAGAGCAAAATAACTTAATTTCATAAATGGCCATAGCAAACGGAGCCAATCTCTTGGCTCCAGATACAGAGTCTCGTCGAGTCTAAATGAGTCGGCGTGCGGCTTTTAGCTACCAAATTGCTGCCATGTTGACTGATGCACGTTGCCAACAACAACAACAACAACAACTACACACACACACATGCATGTGTCTATTACTAACTTGGCCAATTCGTGTTCTTAATTATGCTACCAACGCTAGTTTTATGGCATTTTTTTGCTATTGCTCTTTATATGCAAAAAGCTGTTGTGGTTACTGTTGTTGTCTGTGCAACATGCAACACAATTGGCGCTGATTGTTGGTTGTAGAACAATTGCTGCCACAAAATTGCTGCCAGTCAACCAATTTGGCTCATGAAAATTATGACGGTGACATATTCATTTTGGCTAATTGAGTTTGTGCAGGTGGAAAACGCGGTGAGTCGGGGTTAGGTGAGCCAGACCTGTGTCTGGAATGTAATTACAGGCAAAGTGAGTCATTAGCTTTGATTTAATAGCGTGTATAAATAATGTGCAAATTGTAAATGGAAAACGAATACCAAATCGACAGCAGAAGATAAGCGACTCGAATCAGTTCAAATTGTTCAACAATGAAATTTAGTTTGATTCATTAAATTATTAATTATTAGCTAGATTGCGTGTTAGCTGTGGCTAATAATAGTCATATGCTAAAGTGATTTTCTAAAGATTTAATTTTTATATCAACTAAACGAGGCTAAAACAATTGTTTTTCTGACAGACAGTCAGAAGTTGGCCATATGCTATAAGATCTATGCTTAGTATAAATTACAACAGGCTACAGCTGCTCACCTGTCAATGTCTATTTGAGGAGTTTTTCAATTCAGACGGCCAATTAGAAAATTCAAGTTACATTTTTCATGCGCTGCGCTTGGATTTGCATATTGAAAGGTTAAACAAAGCAAAAAGCCAAAGTGAATGCATCAAAAATCAACAAATCGAAAATTGAGCGTCTGCAGACGAAAACTCACAGTTAGAGAGCTGCCACACCCACACCCACACACACACACACACACACACTTACACTTGCAGATACAGCTAGAGATACATCCACTCCCGCCTCTCTCCTCAGAGCTATCAAAGCTGCATGGAAGCTGTCAGCTCTAGTTGAATTTAATTAAATCCTTCATGTCGGCGTGTCTGTTAAAAATAGACAAATGACAGTTTTTCTGTTGCAGCCACCAAAGCCAACCCCAGCCCCAACCCTTATACATTGAGTAAGACAGTTATAGAGAGAGAGGGTGGACGGGTGGCAAAGGGAAATAAACTTCAGCTCCGATGACAGTTGAAATTGAAGCAGAGATTACGACTGAAATTGAATTGAATTTTTCCGTTCAGTTTGTTTTCGTTGCTTCTTCTTTTACTTTGCCTTTGTTTGCCTTTGTTCCGTTGTGCTTGCTTTTGCTCTCTTACTAATTACTTAATTAAAGGCGCAATCGGTTGCCATTTAGGAGACGCAGACTGCAGCGACAACAACGATCGATTCAGCTGTTCGAGTAATTAAAAGTCGCCAGAGAGGAGCGTGAGAATTTTAACAAACGAATCGAACCGCAGATCCAATTAATAGGGTCGACCAGGAATTAGCCTGGCATGCAGCAGCTTGTTTATTTATTAAATACTCTTTCGATGGAGTTGCATAGAACAGGGCGGGCTGTTCGAGAGGGTTAAGAAACGAATATTATCACAACACAGATCACAGTCGTGGTGGGGTTAGGAAGCTACAGCTGTGGGCTTTACACATAGAGAGTAAAATATAAAAATATATAAAATATATAATAAAATATAATAATTAATATTCCTATATAGAAAATACTTATGTATAATACCTATATAGAATATTCATTCAGATGACTTGTATAATATATATTTTATAAATAATAGTAGTAAATTAACCTGCCTTGTTCATATAAATAGTAGTGCAACGAATCAATAAATAATGGTCGATAAAAAAATTAGGAGATATATATATATATATTAAAAATAAATTGAAATGAATATTAAAATTAAAAAATTTTGTATTTATTTAAATTTTTTCTTTTTGTTTCATACCAACTTCAGGTCTTGAAAAAGAAAAAGTAACAAAGTTTAGTTGTTCATAAAAATAGTAGTGGCAATTAATAACGGAAGAAAACAATTATTTAACATAAGTCAAACTTTTTACAGTCTATTAATTTATATTTATTGCATTTAAAAGTAATAAATATGATGGAGCAAAATATTATTTAAGTATATTTTGATCTAGAATCAATTAAGTCTAGGCTGAGCATGCAACCCCTTAGCTCCTAGCTCTCATATCTATTGAGGAATATAAGTCTTACCTACCTCTGCTTTGACTATAATATTCTTGCCTAAACTTAGGGTATGATTTTGTACGACTGGTAAGACATACATAATACCTTGGCCACTTGGCTTTCCTTTGTTTTTTGCCAGTTCTGACAAGTCGGGCACATTGTAAAGCCATCAGACAGGCAGCAGGAAATGGCGCACAAATTGTCAAGTAGCTGAGTAAACGATCCATATTCTCCACTCGTAGCACACATATATCTATATGTATATATCCTGTATGTGTGCGTCTATGCGCCACTGGCGCCAGCTGCGGATGCCACACACGCACACACATGCAGCTGCTGACGTCATAAAAACTTTGATAACTTAATTAAGAACAGAAGTCGTGAAGAAGGTCCGCTCGTCGGCAGCGACTTCAATCAAGTTTTAGTTATTCAGTCACAGTTCTAAATACACACAGAGGCGCCTTGTCTCTTCTCTTTGATAGCCAGAAACATGCATATACATATATGCTTTTAATTTGGCCAAGAATGCGGTAGGTAAGAGACTAAACCAAATTCAAAGTGATCGCATCATTTTATCGATAATTTATCAAAAAACCGAAAACCCAGTGGCGAATACTTTGGGCCCATAAAAGCAGCGTTCACTCTCCGTGCTCCCCCTCAACAGCCCTGGCATGCGAAACGCTCAACGTGTGTGGTCCACTCAGTGACTGTGACTGTGGCTGTGGCTCAGTTTGAGACCCAACCTCGAGTCGGGCTTTGAAATTAGCATAAGAGCAGACGAACGCAAAGAGCTGAAGATTTTCGTTGGCGTCGTCTCTTTTCAGCAAAGAGCGCCAAGCGAAGCCAAGCCAAGCCAAGTCAAGTTGGATCAGCTGCAAGCCAGAGTCAGGTTGAGAGACCCAGGGGCCAGATCTGGCTGAAGGTTGGCAGCGGGCCATAAATCCGCACGGGCAAAGGCCTCAGCGCCAGCCCCATCCACAGCTTCACACACAGGTGGTCAACATGGGCGGCTCGCCTGATATTTAAAACAATCTGTTGTGCTTTTCAATTACTTTATAGTACACGTACACGATATACGATCGGCGTCGACTGAAGAAAAAAAGCCCATAAAAATAGCAGGTGCGGAGTTATGAAGCGGCTTATCTAGAACCCAAGTAAATGAAAATAGTATTCATATATTTTAATAGGGACGTAGCTAAAATGTGTTAGAAATTCTTCATACTTATGGCCTAGACTTTCATCGGTGCCTCTCATACCCTGAGCTCTGCTTGGCCTAACTCCTGCCTCAGTTGAATGCGCTCCTGTGTCTTGAGCGCTTGTGATCATGCGCTCAGCATAAAAACTTATGAGCTCAGCTGTGCTATTAATTGTTTTATTAAGACATTTTCAGATTTAACATGCCTCATACACTACACTCAACTCAGCCGGCCTGCAACGACTTGATAGTCTACAGTGAGAAAAGTTTGAGTCTTGGAACTAGCGACGTAGCTGTCAGCTGTAGCTTGAAGAGAGATCATCTCCCTACTTTAGTGATCTGTGCTCACATGCCCTAGAGTCTTGTCTGCAGCGCAGCTGCTGCAGTTCTGAAGCTTCCACTGTGTGTGACCCAGAGCCAAACCCAAGTTCAGACACTGATATTGCTGCCCAGCACAGAGAACTCTGGACTGCGGTGGCCTCTGCCCATTCGAGACATTGTCTGCGTCTTCGGCTTTGGGCTCGCTTTCGTCTTGATCATCTTCTGCATCAATGCGCATCATCATGATCGTCGTGATGATCATCGCGTTGTGTCGGCGTCTGTTGGGTTTGTTTTGAGCTCATCGGTGTGGTCCTCAAGTGTTTTGCATCTTTGATCCGTGGAAGATTGATGTTAATGTTGGGTGGGCATGGTGTGAACATACTTATTCGCATATTTGTTTTCTTATGGCTGCTACTCGACCATAGGCCTGTGCCCTTGGTCGCTTGCTCTCTGCCTTGCATGTGCTGCCCCACACGTTGATCGTAATTAAAATGTGCAGCTTGGGAGCCGCCCCACTGCCATCCAGCCAACCCAGCTATCAGCATGGCGCGCCGAATGAGCCACTAATAGAGCCATAAAACGAACATTTATTGAACTACAAATTATTTGGAGCTGACGCCATGCCATGGCCCGAGCTTCAGCTCTCAGGTGGGTCAAAAGTTGATCGCTGATCGTTGATCGTTGATCGTTGATCGCCGCTTGGGTCTCTCTTCTCGCCTTCAACAATGACTTTGAACGCGTTCGTAATCTTAATATTCATTAGGCAAATAGTCGGGGAATTGGAACTTGGAAATTGGAAGCCGGCGCATCGATCGCTCTCTTTGCTTTAATTTTGTGTTTATGGCGACCGATTTTCGACTACCGCAACAAACAAATAATCAAGCAAACAAACTTTTGGGGTGGTCCCATCCAAAAACACATAAAGATTTGGAGCTCTGATGAGCAGTGTTCATTAGAGTGAAAGTCGGTCAGTTTGTCGGTTAGTCAATCAATCAATGAGCCGATCGTCTTAAACTTCAATCAGTAACTTCGCAAGTTATGCAGTTACTTAGTAAACAAGGCGGTCAATCAGGGAGTGGCTCTATCATTCAGTCAAATAATTAGCCAGTCAATCAATCAATAACTTAACTAGTCGACACATTGTTTGATTGACTGAATGTATAATTGGCTAAATGATTGAACTACAACCTGAATCAGTATGTGAGTCAATCAGTATGTCAGTCAGTCAATCATTTAGACAGTCTGTCGCTCCGACAAGCTGTTATTGTGTCAATTAGTCACTTAATCAATCAGTCACAGAGTAAGTCCGTCCATAAATTCAGCAATCAATCAGAAAGTCACTCAATCAGTCGTTAAATCAATCAAGCAGTTACTCAGTCAGTTAGTTACAGTCAGTGATTCTCACAGTCACTCAATCAGTGACACTCAATCAGTGACACTCAATCAGTTAGTCAATTATATAGTCTGTCATACAGCAACTTAGTGTTTCAATCAATCAATCATTTAGTCAATCAATCAATCAGTTAAAAGCTAATCGGTCAATCATTCAATTAGTCATCAGCTAGCAAGTGATTATATCAATCATGATTGAGTAGCCATTCAGTCAGTAAATCAATCCTACAGTCTCTTAGCCAATTACTCAATCAATCAGTCTGTAAGCTAATCATCCAGTCAGTCAGTCAATCAGTTTGCGGTTTCAATTCGATTCGAACTTGAGCTAATACTGCATTGCAGTAATCTGTGGGTTTGCGATTGCGTTAATTGAGATCCGTAGATGTGGCGCAGTCGGCGCTAATTTAGTCGAAATATCCATAGAAGCGTAAAATGTTCACACCTCAATTGCAAAAGCAGTGCGACGGGTCTATTAAGCCAGATACCAGCAGCAGCAGCAGCAGCAGCAGCAGCAATACAAATGCCTTCACAGTTACAGATGCAGATACTTTCAGATACTTTGGCTGCTCGATATCGATATCGAAGCGGACCTCCATCTCCAGCCAGCCAACCACCTGATGGCTTATAAAGCAGATTCGCTTCAGCCTCGTATCGATTGCAGTTTCTTAATGAAATTGTTTGCTAATATCAGCGGAAAATGCGGTTTACAATTTTTTTATATATTCAATTTTTTTCGAGTAGTTCAAGTAGTTCAAGTCGCAGTCGCAGTCGCAGTGGCTGTGCGGTCTCACAGGGACCCAATCAATGTTATTCGCATGTTTGTGAAACTGAAACCGAAAACCGAAATAGATCCGATCCGATTCGATTTACTTATGAGCTCCACTCGCCAGCTGAAGCGTAAAGGCGTTAGTGTGAAAATCGCAAAGGTTAAATGAAGTTGTTTTCAATCGAGTGCGGCAAACGGGGCAAGGTATACAATTAGCTAGTCAGAGAAGAGGTTTGAGTTAATAGAAAATTGTATTGGATTTATAACGTCTTAGTCAGATTATTTAGCAGTTGTAGGAATGTTATTTAGCAGAGATAGATTTATCTTAAATTATAATTAAATTGGAGAAATTATTATTTTATGAGCTAATACTGAGCATTGCGCTGCTAGATGAGAACTACTTTTTATGGCAATGTAAACATTAGAAACTGAAAGTCAAGCAGACGGACCTCACTTTTGATATTGACATTTTAATATAGAAGTATATTGTGTAGTCTAGAAAGCATCTGCTTTTGTAATACATATTTTGTTTGTACACTGAATGCATTGAAGATGTGTAAAAAGTCTAACTGCATAAACCAGTCAAAAGCAGACAAGGTCGAACATGGCTGATCAGAATCAATCTAGTTTGTCTCTCCATTGAGCTACCCGTCTGTATGTATATGTGAACTGAATTCTTTCGATCAAAATCGATATTAATCGTCTCATATTTGAAAAACATTTCCAGTACATGAAACTTGTCTTATTTTAAGAACTGAATTAACTAAATTTTATACATTAATAAATAACAACTTAAGATATGTTTGTATGCTTCCTCATGCATCCATCGAAAAAGCTTTGCACATCACAGGGTAACGAGTATCTTCTAGTCGGGCACTTCCAACTGCAGCACTTTAACTTCTTGCTCTTTACAACTGTTTGAAAATGAGACTTTACGTGCTTAATTCAATCACAATCAACTAATAAGCTAATGACCTTATAGACGCATAACATAGTCGCATATATATCATAAGTTTTTGTTCTTCATGCCTGAATCGAGTCTTCACTTTCCTTTCGAGTTGACTTCAGTTGCGTAACATGTTTTTGACGCCTTTTACACAGCGAAGCAGTGCGGTTGATGAAAGGCTCAACGTTGGCAAATTGCTATGCAAAACATGGCTAACATGCAAATAGCCAAGCTGCAACAGCAACAGTCAACAACAACAATATTGATAAAGCAATTAAAAATATATCTAAATATTTCCATGTGACAGCGCAAATTATGCGCTGGAATGTTGCGTGCGGAGAGGCCGACAAGTTAAGAGTCGTCGGATTAGGCCTAAAAGCCAAGCAATCTCAGCCATTTAGCGTGCAGTATCTATTTTTGATTTGAGCCACGATCCGATTGAGCGATAGACAAACCGTTGACAGTTTGGCTGCCCACCACCTTCGCAGGCAGCGGCAACTGCATCGGCATCGGCATCGTTTGTCAACTGCCGACATCCAAATCATCGATAATATATAAATATATATATATATATATATATTACTGGAGAATGTAACTTGTGTCTGCGATTGCGGCGTGTCAATCATTTCAATTAACGTGCGATCGAATCAATCGTCGTGTCAATCATCATCAGCAGTGGCAATGGCTCAGGCATTGTTGTTGCAATCGCAATTGCAATCGCAACCGCAGCGTTAATTTGCCTGTCATGCGATCGTCGGGGACGGCGAAGAGGCTGAGCGGAGCTGGGTGGGTTGGGGGCGTAACAGATAGCAATAGCAAATTGAAGCTGCGCTTTGTGTAGGTGCCAACAGGTAGAAGATAATAGTCAAATGCCTTGAAATAAGATGAAAAGAGGATATAGAATTGGAGTTGGAATAAAAAGGCGAATTTAAGTCTATTTCAAATAAAACAAGTTTTGCTGCATTTTATTTAGAAGAAAAGGCTATACATAACAGATTATATTAGTTTTCGAGCTTAAGAAATTCATTTAAAAAATTAATAATTAAAACAATTATTTAAAAAAGAACTAAATTAATTTTATTTAAAAAAATGCCTTAAGGCATTAAATTTTACTTATTTTTAAAGTATATATAAAATAAAAATAAGACAAATATTGCTGATAAATAAATACAAAAATATAATGAATGCTAGATAGATAAGTTATGTAACTCTATCTTCTGAAGAGAGAGGAAGAAGAGGGCAAGCTGCTTGGTCGCTGACAAATTTAGCTATTTTTAAATGTAAAAAGAAGTTGGTTAGGCCAAGAGTAGTTCTTTAGTTATATAATTAAAATTAGTTATATAATATAAAATTTGAATGAAAACCTCTTTTTTGCTGCTCTTGGCTATACTAATTTGGCTTAAAATTCGCCAAGTCATAAGCCTAGGCAGAAATATGATCTGTTTATTGGTTAGTATCTTCCGTTAGCCGATAATAAAGTCTCAGTATGCTTAGATTGATGCACGAAATTCAATGCTATAGATGCCTGTTTAACAAATATTTCGTCAATCGTTTTTCCGACTGAAGTAAAAAGACTTTCAACAACAAAAGAGAACAACAAATTATAATACTTTGATTAACAAATAGTTTCAAAGAGCTGTAGGAGTTAAGATAATTTGATATATTATCAAAATCTCTTCAAAAGATCTGCTGATATGGCTAACGTATCCTATGCCCACAAAAAAGAAATATTAAATACTTGTCACTGTGCCCGTGGGAGTGTAACTCATTTTCCGGGCTCCATAAGAAGAAAAGTGCATTTAATCATTCAATGCGCTCGTCACATATTTATGGACTGTCATAATGAATCGACTTTCACTTGCGACGCGTAAATTTCCATGGCAACGTGTTGTTTTTATGGCTTATTAATGAGCTGGCTGATCATTAGATTGGGCAACAAGATCCGATATCAGCGAAGGCCCCCAACGAGAGAACAAGAAAATTGAGGCAAAGCCTCAAACCGACCCGCACCGCCCCGCCACGCCCCTGCGACACTGTCAAACATATCGCTTACATGGCTCAGTCGCCGCCTGGGCCCGAGTTAACCAGCTGGTTCTGGCCGGTTTCTCAGCCACTCTCTGGCTCTTGCTCTCTCGCTCGCTCGCTCGCTGGCGGCTCCAGGGTGACGGCCGAAGCTGTGTGTGGCCCGTTAGTTTGAGATCTTTATAAGTCAATTTCAGCCAGTTTTGTGTGCCCGATGATCCGGCTAGTCCTCCAAGCTGACCTATTTAGGCCATTCAAATCGGAGTTTGGATATTATGTCAAGTCCCTTGACATTTAATTCACGTTGCATCATTGTCGGCTGCCAAAATGGTAACTCATCTGCTGCCAGTTGAGTGGCTCGGCTCTTTTTGGCATTTGCAACTCATGTTAAGCATAAATAAAACAAATGCGCTTATTTTAAACATATGCCCAAATGGACACCGACTCCACTCCACTTCACTCCACTCGACGCGACGCGACGCGACTCGACTTGGCTTGGACTCTGAATCGGCTGATTTTTTTTGTTTTGTGTTGTTTGCCAGTTGGCAGCGGCTTTTACCAAGTTGGGTCATTGCGTTTAACAACCGATGATGAAGACATCTTCCCGTTTTTGCCGCGTTTTCTTTCGCTGCAGCTCAGTTGCTGTAGCGCTGTCTTTTTTTCTTCTCCGTTCGCAAATGAAAACAATTTATGTGAATGCGTTCGAGTTTTTACCTTTGTGCCGCCTGCTAAGCCGATCAGTTGTTGTCGTTGCTGTCGTTGCTTGGCAGATTCTTGCTTAGATTTTATTGCTTAGCTTTTGACTAGAGTCAAATAAGTTAAGTTGGAAAGTGCGCAGGAATGAATGCATCGGAATACGGAAAGCAGCTGAGAAGCACAGAGAAAGGCTGCTTCCTCATGCAGTTAATATTTTAAAATACTTAAAACTAATTTCGAGCAGTCGATTCGAGTGTCGAGCGCTGTCGTAAGTAATCAACAAAGTTTCTTGGCTTTGAGTTTTGGCGTCGAATCTATAAACCAAATTTATTGACTTTAGACATATCTTAAAACTGGCAAAAAAGGGATTTCAATGCCTTTCAGCGGTGTCTTCAAAAGTTCTTTTTGATCTGAAGTACAGCTGACATAAGTTTTATATAGGAAAACCTATCTGCCATGATCTGCCTAATGTCCTTCATTGCCTCTGCTCTCAGCTTCACAGCATTTCATTTGGAGCTTCAAATATATCAAGCAGATTGATATGCATTCAGAAGCATTTAATATAGCCTCGCCTAGCATAACATTCGACCCTTCTGAGCGACTGGTCTAAGTCGTTGATTGAGTTCATATAATTTCTATTAAAGCCAATTTGGCAAAACCTCCCGAACTCGACCAGCGCCTTTCGGGCGCAACTTTGTAAGTTTTTATTGTGTCACATTTGAGCAGCAAGCAATGAAAAATTTAACACGCTATAAATCACAATTTTCACAAAGAGGGAAAAGCACAGTCGAGCAACAGCAACAACAACAACAAAGCAGATTTGCCAACAGCAATTGTTGCAGCTCACAAGTGAATGGCAGGAGTAGGAGGCATTGGCAACCTGCCAACCCCTTGGCAATGTCCTTGCGACGCCTTGGTATGCAACTTGTGCCGGCTTATCTGCCCAGCAACATGCGTTCCTGGACTGGGTGGTTGCTCTGCCTCTCTCTCGCTCTGACCCGCTCCCTGTCGCTGTCGATGACGAGGCAAAAGTCGTGGCGTCGTCTCCTGGCTGTCTGACAGGTTCAAGGTCTGTTGTTTGTTGTTGTTTGTCGAGCTGCGTGTGAAATTTAAAACCGTGATAACACCTCAGTCACTGACACCCCCCACGCCCCGTCTCGCTAGTCACGCCCCCTTGCTGCAAGGAGAACACGTGCAGGCAGGCAGGCAGACAGGCAGGCACGTTGCCTGTTTCGTTAATGTTTTTGGTTTAATTTCGCGTCCGTCGTCAGCTTTCGGGCAAAAATTGTTGACAAAATTGATTTGTTCAATTTTTCCAACGATTTAACTTTCGGTCCATGACTCGGTTGCCATTAGTTCCGGTACATTTGTTTTAAAGGTTGTTTGCCAGCGAGCAGCTTTGTATCGCTCTGCCCACTTCTCGCTCACTCGCTCTCTTTGGAATTTCTCGCACGTCTCGAGCAAGCAGCGCAGAAACTTTTTGCTGCCCAGCAAAGGAATTTAATCAATTTTCGATATTTTATTGATTCGCGTTAAAAGCAAATTTAATTTTCAATTGCTCTAGCTCTTAAAAGTAACATGTTTTCTTTGCCTTTCTTATC
The DNA here is from genome assembly GCF_003285905.1 of Drosophila hydei. Taxonomy (NCBI): domain Eukaryota; kingdom Metazoa; phylum Arthropoda; class Insecta; order Diptera; family Drosophilidae; genus Drosophila; species Drosophila hydei. The sequence continues at coordinate 6,047,087 of NW_022045656.1, forward strand.
GTTGCAGGTCGAAGTAAGTAGAAGATGCTCGTCTGCCCCGGCTGCTGGCACCCTATGAACCTGTAATGGAAATAATGATACGAGATGAGACTTAGTTCAATTGTGGATAGATTGACGCTTAGCCTAATCTATGTCATTTTGGGGAGCACAGGCTTATAAGTGGGCCAAGTTTCTCTCTCATTCATGTGGTAGATCATTGACTTGAAGTGCTATAATAATTAGAGTTAGATAAAAAGAGCTCAACAGCTATGTAAAGTGTAAGCTAACAATTCAGGGTAACAAATGGAGAAGTAATAAGTTATTAAATATGTCAGAGAGTCAACTAGTTCAATTGCTTCTGATATGCAGATTGTCATATAAAATGTATGTACCCCTCTTCCGACAAGTTTCCGTAAGTATGATATAAGAGAAGCACAGATTAAGGATTCAATTTTTGTTCGTTTAGAACTGGAAAATTTTTGTAGATATTGCATTCATCAGCAGATGATCTACAGAACTGCAAAATTTGAGGAGTTTATTGTTGAGAGCTGTAGATCTTTATTGGCAACTCTGACTGCACTCTTTGGTGAATATTTAACTCAGATTATTCTTTATGGTTTTTTATGTTTATCCTACCAAAGTGTTAAGTTACCAAAATGTGATGCATTTAAAGACACATTTAGGACAAAGAAACCAAGGCAAAGAATATAGTTTTAAACAGGCAGCACAAATATTTCTGAGAGACAACTTAAAAGAAGAGATTAAGCGTAAGAGAACTTATTCCAAGAGTCACTATTAGCTGCCTCGCCAAACACTATTCACACTCTTCAATCAGAGGTGCTCAGGAACTTGGCTCAGTCGTGAAGCTTAATCAGCTGCCAAATGCGTCGATACAAACTTTAGTTGCTCACTCTTATAGACATGGCCAAAAGCATTAAGAACTATAAGTGAAAGAAGTCTAAGAAACAACAGCTTAGCGCAGCTAGTACTCATTCCACTTCATATTGCTGAGCAACATTTAGAAGCTTTAAGAGCTGCGCAGCCACGCAGAGTGGGCTTATGATGAATGAAAGCAGATATTACAAAATACTTTTGGGCAGCAGACGCTCCGAGCCGAAAGAGCTTGCGGTCAGTGGAAGGATGCATTCCTGGCTACCAGAAATGCCCATTAGTAAACCTCATAATTGCTTCATTTTGGGGCAACTATTTTGTACTTTCTTGAATTGAGCTCAACTTTTCGAAGTCCATGCGGCGAAACCCTTTTACGACAAATTTTGTTATTCGATAGGAGCTAAAACTTTGCTGCAGATGGTCGGGGCGGTGGGCAAAAAGGGGCGTGTGATGCTGATTTTGTGCGCTTGTCTGTTACGCAGCTGTTAATTAAAAGGAAGACAACTCAAGTCGAGCAAAGTGAAGGCAGCTCATGGGTTGGGGCTGCGTGGGCGTGGGCGGCGCTGTCTTGGGGGTTGCCAGTGGAAATTAGCCACAGTCAAAAGTCATTGCGTTGATTACTTTTAGAAAATGACGCGCGCAAATTTTCGAAACTTTAATTGTTTTGCCCTCGTAATGGCGGAGAAGGAGGAGGGATGGGAGTGGCACTGGGACTGGGGGTGCTGATTGCTGGCCAGGGGTTGTCTGGTGCGCATTTAAATGTGAATTAATTGCTGGCCATAAGCATTGCATATATGAGCAGCAGGATTTATGTGTGCACGATGAGTTGGCAGCCAGGCAGCGCCGTGGTCCGTAGTCCGTGGTCCGTGGTCCAGTCATGTTGTTGCCATTAACTGCGCCGTGGAATTTTTATGACCTGCCGCCTCTACATTGACTCTGTCTCTCCCACTCTCTCAGGTCCGCGCACTCGCAAGCCCAAGAAGCCAGCCGCATCGAGCACTGCGGGCAGCAGCAGCGGCGACAAGTCCGATCCGGATGGCGCCTCCGGCTGCGCCGGTGTGCCGGAGGACAAGCGGCCACGCACTGCCTTTAGCGGCACGCAGCTGGCACGACTTAAGGTGAGTGCACAGCGTCTGCCTCTGAGCGTGGCAAGTACTTAGCTAACTTCTCTCTCTCTCTCTCTCTCTCTCTCTGTTTCTCTTCTCTGCTCACAGCATGAGTTTAACGAGAATCGCTACTTGACGGAGAAGCGACGCCAGCAGCTGAGTGGGGAGCTGGGCCTGAACGAGGCGCAGATCAAGATCTGGTTCCAGAACAAGCGAGCCAAGCTGAAAAAGTCGAGCGGCACCAAGAATCCGCTGGCGCTGCAGCTGATGGCCCAGGGCCTCTACAACCACTCGACGGTGCCGCTGACGCGCGAGGAGGAGGAGCTGCAGGAGCTGCAAGAGGCGGCGGCAGCGGCGTCCGCAGCAGCAGCAGCAGCGTCCGACCCATCGTAGGGCGCAATATTTATTGTATAATTAACAATAATAATAATATTAATATTTAAATTTATGGCCTAGCGTGTAAGTTGCTTAACAATTAAGTTGTAAAATATTCTAGTCCCCCTCTCGGCGCACGCGACGCCCAATCGGATGCGGATGCGGATGTGGATGCGGATGCCAATGCGAATGTTTAGCTGCGCTGCGTGTTTTTGTATAATAAATTTAAAATAAAACAAGAAAACAAATGAAACAAAAAACAAAACAAAATAAAACAGAAAACGTTCACAAGTAAAATAAATAATTTAATAAACATTTAAATTATACACAAAACTTTGCTGTGATTTGCTTATTTCGAACTTAGCATCTATTTAAAATTCCAACTCGAATTCGAATTCGAATTCAGTTCGATTCGATTCGCCAGGTAGGTGGTCCACAGCGAGATCAGCAACCGATCACGTTGATTAGCTCGTTATCGGCGTGGCAGCTGCCGCCCTAATGGACCGTGGGCGTCGGCATTAATTACTCAATTAATGAGACGGCGATGCACGAGATCGTCGAGATCGGCGAGATATGTTGCCAGATCGGGCAGCGACAATTACTGGCATTACAATCGCATTAAATTCATTATGCAAATTGTGCTCGAAGGCAATCTTTCTGTGAGCATAATCACGCCTAAAACGTTAACGTTTTTCTCTCTAATTTAGCCATTAAATTTGCATACCAAGAAAATAACAAAAAAGCAAAAAAGCCAACTGTGTGCGTGTGTGTGTGCCAACAGCAGAAATTGACACCTTGAAGAGACGGCGAATGCTTTTTAACTTTTGCCTGAAACGCAGCCTCGCGTAGGTGTTAAAAGCGGCTGTCGCTTGGACTGGCGGCTCCAAAAGTGGAAATTGCTGCAAGATTTCAAAATATGAAATACTCGAATTATTATAATGTTGTTGGAAATGCAGTTGCATGCCACAGGCAGAGTGCCTATAACGAAATTTTCCGCTTGGCACACATGAAATTTTCATGTGTTAAATTTGTTCACAAATAACTGCGTTTGCTTGGAGTAAGCTCAAATATGAGATGAAAGTTGGGCAAAGCAAGCGATGCTAAGTGTACACTGTAATTTAAGAGATTTGTAATGAGAGAGAGAGAGCGAGAGAGACAGAGTCATTCGTTCCCTTTTCACTCTATTCCTCACAGCCCATCGACTCGAACATGCTGAGGGGCGCTCATAGTTCGAGCTATTTACTTATTGAATAACATCGACAGCTCTGAAGGCTCGAATTTGTGTATATTACATATATAGAGTGATCCTTGAACAGTGATCATGTGAGAAATTCCTACTTAAACTACATTGAAAATTCTCGATCGCTCAACAAACAATTTGCATTTAGTTGAAATTATGAAAAAATTAGCCATAAATCTAGCTCAGCGTATCTGCATTATAGTGATAAGTGATTATCAATAAACCCTCTTAATTTGTCGCTTTAGATTAGTATTAATCAATAAACACATAAACTAAAGTCTGCAGAATTTAAACAGTTTATTTGTTTAAGCTCGTGGTGGAAGCTTGATCAGTGAGTTGTTGCTAATGATTTCGTTACAATTTATTATTAATTATTTATTTTTATTATTTATTTATATTAATTATTATTAATTTAATTTTTTTTATTATTATTAATTTTTTTTATTTTTTATTTTATTAATTTCATATTTGTTTTAAGCTGCAGAGCCTTTAAGGCAACTTCAAGCTCAGTCAGCTTTCAAGGCTTTAGTGGATTTAATACAATTAAATTATAGAGAAAAGCCAAGTTTTGAACAGCCAGAAAAAAGCAAAGCTGAAGAGTTATAAGTAGGCAGGTAGACTTGCTTATGTGTAAGAGCAAATGAGCGAAATATCGTAGAAGAGAAGTTCGTTAGAGTAGGTAGTTAAGAGATCTTCTACTAAAAAGACTAAGTTTAGACATTTTTATTCGCAATATATGTATTTAAATTAATATATATTATTTTCTAAAATTATTCAACTTGACTTAAGCTTACTCAAACTCTTTTTGGTAGCCTTAAAAATTATTCCAATATATGTAATATATTTTTTTATACAATAAGATGTTTGATCACCTTTTATATCAAGCTCTAAAACTGTAAGCGGACCAAAAAAATATATTCAATAATAATTGTAATATATATAAAAGCATATAATAACATAATAAATAAATAACATAATAAATAAGTAATAATATAATATAAAATAAATAATAGCAGCAGCAATAAACAATTCGAACTTAATTTGAACATGGCAAACTTGAAGACTTGATACAACATCACACATAAGGCATAACAGCTAAAAACAACATATATTTTTAAGAAATAAATTTCTAAATAATTGCAGCAGTATAGCTGCCATATAAAGAGATAAATATTCAAATGATTAAAATAATTATTAAATAATGACTCAAGATTTAGTTATTAAAATGCAATTTGCATATTTACTGATGCTCCGTAACATTTTGTTGTCAAATATCCCCAGTCAGACAACAACAACAAATAATAATAACAACAACAAACAGCAGATGACTGGGCAAACATCTTAATTCTGTGGATGATTTACAGTTGGATATTGGGTTTCATTGTTTGGTGACATTTTTCGGGTTATTTTTTATTTTTTCGGTGGGAAGGCAAATGCGAGACGCTGTTCACGATTATAACAAAGTGCAGTTTATTCGCGCACAACTCTGGCAGGCTGGGCAGGGGGGGGATGGGATTGAGAGCGGGCTGGAGAGTGTGTGCGATCGAGTTGGGCGAGTGCTGTGAGTGCTGTGAGCTGTGTGTGGGTGTTTTGTTGCTTAAGTGAATTTTTATGGCACGCGCTGCGTGCAGATGACTTCATAAAAAGTCAATTTAAGTTTAGTAATATTTTGTTGAATTTATAGTTAAGTATTTTGTTTAAGCATAATTTTTTATTGCTCTCACTCTCGGAGCCGAATCGGAACTGGACCTGGACGAGTCGAGCTGGAGCAGCGTCTCTGTGCTGCAAGTCTAAGAATGAGTCATGGCGCGAGTATATTACGTTATAAATTCAATAAATGTGACCATAAAAAGCCCATTCAAAATACCTTGCGCGCTCATACATTAATCCCGCCAAATGCCGAGGTCCAGATCCCCGAAGTGCCACAACCCAGTTCTGAGTTGCCAGTTCCCAGTTGCCAGTTCCCAATTGCCATTTGCCAGTTGCCAGTCCGAAGCTGAGAGGCATATTACAACGCCTCGACTGCTGCTGCCGTCGCCGCTAACTTCTGGACCCCCAAACCAAATGATTAATGTTCGGCAGTCGGTTGGCAGCAGCCTTGGCCCCAGCCGAAGCCTTCCCGGAATGTGAGCCCAAGTAACCCGAAAAAAGAAAATACGCATAAATCTATGGGGTTGACACTTAGTACCGCTTTCGGCCCGAGACCACAGCCTCAGTTGCCGTCGCCGAGTCAGAGCTGCAGCCATGGACTTCAAATGAATCTGTTGGTGCTTCACTTGCCGCACGCTCCTCGTCTGCCAGATGAGTTGTGGCAAGGCGCGAGGTGTCATAAAATTGGCAACAAATTGTTTTTCACGCCGTTTTAAATACACATTTTCGATACTTGGCCATAATGAGCGCGGCCTCTGCTACGACTCCAGTTCCAACACCAGCTTCAACACCAACTGCCGACTGCTCGTTGGCCGGAGCTCAGACAAAGCCGGCATCAACGACATCATTCGACTTTGACGAACTGCAGCGTCCGTTGCGCCTTGTAACACGCTAATAAATTTGCGGCTAAGGAGATAAGCTTATAAATTTTAACTGTAATTATGCGACACAAGATTTATGAAGCGTTCGCTCTCACTCTCGCTCTCGCTCTCGCTCTTGGCTCGCTCGGATTATTAATGAAACACACAGTTACAGCGAAATGCGCTCAAGTGCCGGCATTACAAACGACAGACTCCTTCCTCACTGTATCCGTTGGCATCTCGGCTCGCTGTTTGCCTGTTGGCCTTTATCTGAGCCTTGTTGTTATTTGTTGCTCTGCTGCCCAGCACCCTTTGGCCAAAGATTTATTCACGTGCGTCTAATTCGTGGGGGCTCTCTTAATGAGATTTTTCTTTTCTCTTTGGGCTGGCGCATGCAAATCTGCAACTCGCATCTGTTCTACCCCATTGATCTACGCATGTGGGCGTGGGTGCGCCCTAATCTATAGCCAGCTCTCCTTCACTCTGTTGCACTGTTATGGGCGAGACCACCCACAGGCTTATGTAGCGCCAATCACAACTCGAGATCTGCGTATTTGACATTGCCTTTGTCTCATTACGCCTGCGCAGACAACAGCAACAACAACAACTTTAACTTGAAAGTGTGAGTGGCAAGGCGTGGGAGCTAAAGCTGCTCCAGCGATAACTTGATAGTCTAAATGAGTCTCATTCCGCCCGATTATTGAGCCATATATGTAAGTACTCTAAAGAAGTCATAAACTATGAACGTGTTCTGGCAGCTTAAGCTATCTGCTCTCTGTGTGTGTGTGTGCGTGTGTGTGTGGAGCCTAGCCTTCAGTGAGAGTTGTTCCTCTGCTGCGTGTACACAGACTCAAGTTCATGAGAGTGCCAATATCCATATATATATAGCAAGAGCTTAAAGTTATTGCTCGCTATCAAGTTGCAACGAAATATTTTAAAGAGTTTACTTTTATTTCAGTTTTTGTATTATCTCTGATAACATAAACATATATACATTTAACTCTATAACAGTAAATAATGTATTTAGTAGACTTAAAATTTTCTTAATGCAAATATCTTTTGACTTTAATAAAATTTTGGAAGTGTTTCTATTTGAGCGTGTTCCATTCAACTGCTGTATCTTTAAATCTCCAGCATATACGAGGGTTGCTCCAAAAGTACACAACAATCCACGCTGTGATTTTTCTTTGATGATTTACTATTACTATTGATTACTTGAAGTCTGAGTTGTGACACTTTTGACTCGTTAGTATTTATTTAAAGCATATCAATAAAGAGAGTTAACAAGTTGTAAAAATGGATTGGGCAGCCTTGAAAGTTTCTATACACTCGGTTGAAGCTGTTCAATATCAAAGTCAATTTAATATAAATATTTATTTTCAATAGTAAGAAATTAAACTTAAGCTGCGAGTGAGGTTTTAGCAGTAGAGTTAGCACATATATTAGACATTTTAGATAAAATGTCTGCAAAAAATATGAAAATGAACAGAGTTGAAACAAAGCAGAAGAAACTTCACAAATTTTTAATTGTTTTAGCCAAAAGAGACAAATACAAGTCACATTCAGCAGACTTAGATTGAGATTTCAGACTATACAGTAAAGTCTAAAGTCTCATAGCCAATGCTCTGCAAAAAGTTAGCTTAAAATACACGTCATTTGTTATAAAAAAAACTTGATTCAAGCATTAGATTTGAAGTGTTCAAAATGCTTTATTTTCTTTATAATAAATTATATAACTGATTCAACAAGTTCAGAGAGTAAGATTTTCAGTTGCAATGTTCATCTTGAGGTGCATTCATCTGGCCAAGTGAATGCAAATGAATTGAAGCTGGGGACTTGCAATTTGGTATATAAATTTGTATGTAAGTTAACGAGTAGTTATTTACAACTCATTACTAACGAAATTAATATTAATGGCATATTCAATAAAGTTCTGTAACTTACTTTTACCATCAATACTAGTCATATGTCTACAAACTCCCTCCCTCTCTCTCCTGTAGCCTCACTGAAGGTGGACGTACATTACTTTATGCTACAGAAAAAATAAATAATTTATACACTTGTCTTAAGATTAACTTTTAGCATTAAAAAAAAAAAACTATATTCGCTTTCGATTCTATAGCTCAAGTAACAAAAGTTGGCTAAACTAAATAATATTCGAATATTCTATAGAATTTATATTAATATGATAGTAATCTAATATAATATTATTATAATATATATTATATATAGAATTTATATTAATATGATAATAATCGAATATAATATTATTATAATATATATTATAATGTGAAGCATTTTTATATGCTCAACTCACTTGTGATAGCTAAACAAGATTTTTATTACATTTTATAGTTTCTACATTAAATATTTAGATTTAATTTATGTTATTTTCATTCATATTTAGGTAATCCTCAACCATCGCGTGGAGGTCCTTCTGCAACATCAATTAAATATGCATATAATTATCTATGATGATGATTATATAGAGCATCAGCATTATTAGGCTGACCTCTCAGTGCTACCTGAGTTTTGTCCATTAAATTCGTTTATGACACGAAAAGGTAAGGGCGAATAGGGTTTGCTTTTATGTCGTGGGGCGGGGTTAATTATGCAATAAAAATACTTGATTGTTGTTGTTGTTGTTGCTGTTGTTGGTGACATATGAAAATGTGAAAATTTCAGTTAACTTCAGCTGGAAGCCACGAACGAGCCATTGAGCAAACGACTACACGAAGTGGTTAACACTGCCGTTTGCCATTGGCCCGGAAGTATCTTGTTAACATGCAAAACAAGCTATTTACCTGGCCACCGAGTTGGGGGTCTTGGCTGTGGCGCTGTTTATGAACCTGCCAAAAACGTGAATACCTTTGGCTAAATAGTTGGCCTAAAAGCAAACTTTGTCTATTCAAGTTTCTGTTTCAGTTTCAGTTTCAATTCAATTAGAAACAGGAATTCCGAGTGTGTAGCTCTTGAGGAAGTGGAGCTGGGGCATAATGGGCCGCATCGTAAAATCTAACGATGTGGCCCAACCCTTGAATTGCATTTTCATGGCACATTTGCAGCGAATTTTAATTGTATCAATGCGTCAGCCCAGCCCCGCGAGGGCAACCCTTTCTGGCGGGCTGGCATTCGTTAACGCGATTGGACACGCATGTCCAAGTGCCTGGCAATAAACACGTAACGCAAAACCCAAACAACATTGAAAGTGTTATAAAAGTGTCACCAGGACGACCAGCAGATGTCAGCTGAGTGTCCTTTTCGGCTCTTTGTCGAACTGCTTCGCATTGCCATTTGATCAACGCTGAAAACTTTGATTAAACATCTGTGTGCCAGGGCGTAGTTGAGCTCTGTCACAGCTCTGCCAACAACATCAATTAGACACACTTCAAGTCCCTTGACAGTGGAAACTGTCAAAACAGAAATTGATTGCGCCTGGGAATGGGAATGGGCCTCAAAGGGGGCTTTCGGCATGCATGCCACAGCGTGTGGGTGTGCACACCTGAAACCAAAACAGAGCCGTACAGAGGTGTATCAAAACATTACTTGCATAAATTATGAACAATGCGAACCGCAAAACTCGAACACAATAGCAAATGCCACAAACAGTGGCAAGGTCGCACAGCAGGCAGTGGCAAACGTGTTGCACATACGATTCCCAGAAGAAAAAAAAAAAACAAACAAGCGTTTAACATTTAATGACACACACCCCAGTCAAGGCAAGTCAGTCAGTCAGTCAGTCAGTCAGTCAGTCAGTCAGTCAGTCAGTCAGTCAGTCAGTCAGTCAGTCAGTCAATCAGTCACTTAGTCAATCTATCAATTTCAGTTAGACTGTGCTCCATACATAATTAAATAATAAAAATGAGCCCTAAATGAGCTCTTCAAGATCCTTAACCCCGACACAGAGAGAGAAAGAGAGAGAGAGAGGGAGATAGAGTGAGAGCGAGAGCGCGACACTACTAAATGATATGCACAGTAGCCAGGGCTTCATGGAGGTCCAATTAATCGAGTCGACAGCGACGGCGAGTCGGACATACAAATTAAAAGTCATAAATCGGCCGCGGAGTCGTTGAAAGCGACCAAAAAGGAAATGTCACCAAAAATTATGAAGGTTCAGGTTTCGGTTGTCATGAAAGCAGCCCTCGCCCCCGATCCTGATCCAAATGCGCATTAATTATGCTAAGGGCGTGCACATTAGAAGCACAACTGCAACACGGGAAGCAGGAGACAGAGAGCGAGAGCGCAAGAGGGAGCGAGAGAGACGACGGCACGATCCACGCACAGTTCTCAGTTGTGAGTTCTCAGGGTTCATTCGCAAGTGCAAAGACCCACCGGCGAGTGACAGTTGCCGTTGCCGTTGCCGTTGCAGTTGCAGTTGCAGCTACAATGTTGTTGCCACTTTACAATCTTAAGTCGACCGACGCATGCGCGCTTGCATATTAAGAGGCGATCATCGCATACCCAATGAGCATCACAAGCCCCGAGACAACTGCCGAATCGTGCTCATCTGCATGCGTGTGTGTCCTGTACAGGGTATGAGGGCGGAGAGGGTCGCTAAGCTGGCTCGCTGCTCACATGATGAGTGACATCTGATCTTGTTTTGTGTCAAATTAAGAGGCTACAGCTGGCGCAGATCTTGGCTCGTCGATCGTTGCCGATGATCGTGCGACTTTCTGCCTTTTGGAGACACCAACAACCTGGCATATTTGCTCATCTTTTATGAATTTGGTCGAGATTTTTGTGTGGTGCGCCACACTTAAGCCGTTGAGTGCTTGATTCCTGGTACTTCGGAGGCGCTTCATCGAGGGCCACACGTACTGCAGGATCCGATCAGTGCGTTGTCATGTTTTGGCACTTGAGTGCCGCAGCGTGGGCCACTCCTCGGCCGCTTGGGTTAATCAAAGCTGGCATATGCTCGCTGCCCGACTCGATCACCCTCGTTTTCTTTTTTTTTTTAGTTTTAGTGTTGATTTCGTCTCGGTCATTGATGCTGATGGCTCAATTGTGTGGACCACACGGCCAGTTGCCCTGAAATGTGGAGCAAGCCGCTGTGTGTTTAGGGCACTTTGGCTCTGCCCATGCAGATGCCACAGATTGCAGATCACAACAAACTTTTGGCACTAGATGAGCGTGAGAGAGCATAGCGATGTGATTCACCTGTGTTTGCTGATATCAGCAATGTTGCCTGTTACCTGACTTTGATTGACTTTGGATTGAAATCAATCTAAAATATTCTTAAGATATATTTGATTGAACTTATTTCCTTATCTCTCTCTATATTAAGAGACTGAGGCAGAGGCAGTTCTCTATAGTTCCACTCTCACTCCCTCGTCGCTCCTAATTCAAGTGATCTTAATCAATGAAAGTGATTTGTTGTCACACATTTGTCACTGTACAAAACACTCATCAGATTGTTGGGGCGAGGCCTAGTTGAAGATCGTTCTATTGATAAGTGTCCACAACAAAATTGTGACTCACTTGAGCACTTGAGCTCGATCAGCAGCAGTCGATCAAGCAGGCAACACTTTCTGTCCCTCATTTAGATTAATTATCCACTGCTGCTTGATGCATTGCTGTCGCAACTGACTCAGCTGACAATCGATGGACTGCATCAGGGCCTTGGCTGGAGTGCATCAAATGCCAGTTGAAGTCAACTTCTAAGTGCATTCAATTGTCAGCAATTTAATTGCCGATAAGCCGCTGATTAATATGTTGCATGAATGAATAATGTCAACGTATCTTCACGTGAGTTGCGCTAGACTCAAATTGATGAAGCTCCGAAAGGGCAGAGGCAGACAAATGAGAAGAGAGAGGGAGAGGAAGACGGAGAGGAGCAGAGCAGGACGGAGAGTAATATGCATTTAGTTATGTATTAAGCAAACATTTCTTTGTTTTTACTTTAATTAAGCCATAATTTATCGCCAACAACACGCGGACACGCAGCCCAGCCAAGCAGAAGGGCCACACTCGACGCGACTCCGTCTCCGTCTCCGATTCGGGCTCTGGCTCTGGCTATTGGTATCGGTTAGGCCCGTCGACAGACTGACACCTGCGCGTGTAAATTAGACGACGTTGGGCCGTTGGCCCGAAGGCAAAATGCCTTCACGCGACACTTTGGCCATATGCATATAGAGTCGACCAGCGACTGGGCCACAGTTTCTAGTCGCGCGGTGGTCTAATTAGAAATCAACTTGTCAATTAGCCAGGCAACAACATACAAGCGGGCAACACTGGGAACATGTCATGTTTTCCAGTTGCCAGTTGCCAGTTGCCAGTTCCCATTTGCTTTTTACCGAATTTGTGTGTGGGTTTTTCAGTGATCGATGCGAAAACATGGCCTAAAAGAAATTATATGGCTGCTGTTTGCTGTCGATTCAAATTTTTCAATTTCACGAACACCAGCGTTGCGAGTGTCCAGCTAAAGCAGCGAGCTGCGAGCAGCGAGCAGCACATGTTGTCCAGGCAAGGCCTTCGATCGATTGTCGAAGGTGTCCCCAGAGAAGTTTCGATGTGCAGGTGAGCGGCAGTCGGGTCTCGGGCCTCTCTGCCTCTTGTGTGGAATTCTCAGTTTACGTGGAATTTCGACGCTTAACTAATGATGCTCATCAGGCGCTCAATGGCCACGGCTACTGTATCTGTATCCGTATCTGCATCTGCATCTGCATCTGCTGTGGCTTCTGCAACTGCATCTGTATCGCTGATCATTTCTGGATCTCGTTGACTTTCCGTGGAATATTGAAGGCGAACGAAAATTAATTTTCGATTCCAAAACTTAATTAGCTGCGAGTATTATGAAAAATTGCAGTCATTAATGTGTTTTTTCTTTCTTTCTTTCAGTTTATTACCATCAAATTGAGTTTTCCAATTCCCAACTGGACGCAGAAGACGCAGACGAAGACATTGGCCGCTGCTCATCAGGTACCGTGTAAAAGGCTTTTCCGCATTTCTTGCCACGGCCACAAAACCTTTGGCCTCCCCTTGCCAAAAGCCGCGACCAGCTACAACAAACGATCATACAGAGCTGCAGTCGACGTCTGTCTCAGCCTCTGCCTCTGTCTCTGCCTCTGTCTCTGTCTCTGTCTCTGGCTCGTACATGCCACAGTTGGAGCCACTGAGCCACAGACACGGCATCTGGACCACCCAAGTTGCGTTTGGCTTAAAACCATTGGCGAGTGGCAGTCGGCAACAGCAATGCCAGCAACAGCAACAACAACAGACGACGGCGGCAGCTATTAAGCTTGCCCCAAGTTGAGGCACTCGATGATTACTTGAAATTCAATTGCAGTCCATTAGGAGTGATTAATATGTATGCGATTCGAAAGCGAAGAGCGCCACGGCCAACGAAAGAGCGCAAAAATGCATTGCACTTAAAATTATTGACACTTCGAATCGAATGAACCCATTGCCTTGGCTACGTGATGCAGCTACTGTGCCCAGAGCCCGCTCTCTCTGTCTTTCTATCTCTTTGAGTCTCTCTCTTAGCTAAGAGCTGTGCTAAAAGAAGACATTGCCACATTGAGGACCACACACGAAGCCAACTTCCTTGCTCCAACGCCACAGGCAACCACAGCAACAACAGCAAGAAGAAGAACTGCAGCCACAGTAGTTTTGCGGCTCGTTACGTTCCAGTCGCAGGGCCTGCCCCAATCTCCTTTTGGCTTCAGTCCTGTCCTCGAGCGATCTTCATCATCGCGTCCGTCATTTCGGCTCGGTCGTGGTGCGGCGCCAAATTGCAGCGAGGTAAGTAAAACAGCGTTTAGCTGTTGTAGCTGTTATGATCTTTGGTCAGGCAACCCAAGGCAGGCAGCGCCAAGAGAACCGCAGAAACCAGCCTCAAACATCTAAGAGAACATCGTCAGCAGCCTTGAGTCGAGCTTGTGCGCTTGCCTGGCCTTAGTCGAGTCGAGTCGAGTCGATCAATTGAGCGCTTCTTATCACTAGGCAACTTGTGTGCGTCTATAAAAATAAAATAATTACCTAGCTTAGTTAATTGATAGACAGACTTAACAATCAGTAAATTATCAGACAGTTTGTATTAAATTGATCTGTCTGTGTGCTGTGGCGAGTTAGACAGGCTTAATGTATCCAATAGAATTTAGTAAACAATAAAATAAATATAAAATTGATAATCATAATAATAAGCGAACAAATGTTTAACACTTTCTTATTTATAGGCAACATTTACATATATAACTTCGATTTATATATCTATAAAGCATAGAATAGAGTTGAGTTGTAAGCTTTCTATTCATTAAAAATAGGAACTCAAGTCATAAACTTTTGTGTTTGTAATTTATGTATAAAAAAAGCGTAGTATAGATATCATAACAGCTCTTCACTTGTTTCAGGGTATCTTCTAGTCGAAAAGTTCCGACTAGAGCACTCTTACTGGGCTAAGTAGCATTAGCCACTGTGGCCTTCGACCTAGGGACAACACAACTTCTATGTATACATTCGCTTAGCAATCGAACTCAGTTTCTTGTGCCTTACAATAATATCCTTAAATTAGTGATTTAATATAGGTTTACAACTATATAACAGTGCATCGCTGTATAACTCAGCTAAGCCTTGGCTACGAGGCTCATTCTGCGGTTGTCCATAAGATGTATGAAAGTAAAACTTGGTAAAGCAAAGCTTTGTAACTCCTACTGACTTTTGGGTAGAAGGTTGAAGCTAAATGCTCACACTACATTTTTTTTCATCATTAGACTATAATTTAATTTAATATAAAAATTTACATACAAGAGCTGAGGCTTACTAGCAACAAATTCTACTTATAAAGCCATAGCAATCGTAGAATATAGCATACCATAGCATATATATAAGAATTTATATGTGAAACCCGTATAGAGGCATTTGATGTACAATTGTGAAAATAACTGAAAAGAAGACCTGACATAGCTTGCCAAGAAAACAGCTCCTGTCCAAGTAACTGCCAAGTAGCGAGCAGCAAGACAGGAGAAGAATTAGCATCCAGTCAATTTAACTTTCGACTGCTTTAATAATATTAAATATTCAATATTATTTACAATGTATCATGTGTAAAAAGACACACTGTAAAAGTTAAAACAAGTTGAGTAGAGTTAGAGCCTTACACCTCACGACTTTTGTGGCACTGTTGCTATGAAGTCAACATACAAAGCATACAAAACAGAAATTAACACAAATTTCCATTAGTTATTTTTGCTATTAATAGACTAAAGTAACTAATTAGAAGCAAGCTCTATTTATAAGCCATATTTACAACTGTCACTCGCAGCTAAAGCCATTAACTTGGAATTCTTAGCTAAAATACGAAATTGGATCGTCTTTGTTCATTTAGCTCAAAGAATGGGCCACTTACTTGACTTCCCTCTCTCCCTCTCCCTCTCCCTCTATCTCACTCTCTTTTATTTTACAGCTTGCTCCTTAGGCCATTTCCATTCGTTTATGTGAACCAGAGTGAATCACATTTTACATTTCGTACTTTTAAGTTCTTTTGTGAATTAAGCGTCATAAAATGCAGAGAGTTCGAAACTAGATGCCATAAACTCGAATCGATTCGCATACTTTTTAGCGTCATTTAACAGTCGACTTTTAACATTTTTAACACTGACTGACGAGCGAGATGATAAAATATCTGCTCACAAGGGCAGAGTGAAATCAATTGTCATAAATGTTGAGAGAAATAAATTAGCAGCGCTGAATGATTCTAATTACAATTATGCAGCAGTCAAATTCTCTCTCTCTCTCTCTCTCTCTCTCTCTCTCTCTCTGTCTGCCTTTCGCGTTTCGTTTGTGAATTGCATGGCATAAAAATCACATGAATCGCATCCGTTTCAAAAACTAGTTGCTATAAAACTCAAATTGCCTGCATAGCTAATGCTGCTGTCCCTCTCTCTCTACCTAAAGTAGGTGTCTGCCTTCAATTTATTGCGTGTTCCCAGCTCCAGTTCCAGTTCCATTTCCAGTCTCAGCTGCAACTCCAAAAAGAAAGCAAAATCGCGCCTTAAATCTCGCTAGCGAAATCCCACTTGAATTCTGCCCGTCTGCCACGCCCAGGCCCAGCCGCCCACAAGCGTTTTATGCAACATTCTTGTTTCATTTTCTTCTCTTCTGTGTGTGTGTGTGTGTGTAGTAGGGTAATTTTTCTGAGAATGAAAATCATGAAAAAAGGCAGCGCAAAGCAAAAGCTCAATTTGTACCTCAATTAAGGCGTCGTCGAGGCATCGCCACCATGGCACAGTGGTGCGAAAGCTGTTCAACTTGTGCTTGTGGCGCATATCCGTTTCCGCACCACCCAAGCACCCAATCAGCCAACCACTCAAACACCCAACCACCCTTCATTGAGTTATGGCCCCAACTCGTGCTTGAAGCGCTGCACGAGCGCAGATAAAAACAGTTTGGCGCTTTTTGCCTCCTGCTTCTCCGCCTTCAACTCCAACTCCAACTCCAACGCCAACTGGCGCTGGTGCTGGCCTCTGAATGGAGAGATAACCAACGGCGTAGCGCAATTTTCAACACGTTTCGCCAGGATACATACAACATCCTTTCTGCTGCGTTCACAGCACTTTATTCCACGTTGCGCCGCCTCCTGCCGTCTGCATTCGCGTCCTTTTTTATTGCGCCAATGTTCGGGCTGCAGTTCTTTTTAGCTTGTTTTAGCCTTTTCGTGTTTTTTGTTTGCCTTATTGAGCTTTCAGCACTTTCGCTTGTCTGCCTGCTCTGCTCTGCTGTGTTGTTGGCAACAGGACGGCAAACCAGGGACTGCGACTGCGACTGGGGACAGGTAAGGGACTAAAAAGTGCAGAATCAAATAATTTACTTTCCAATTCGCGCCGAGATCACGTTTTTAATTTGAAATTTTACAACTTGCGCGCACAATGTTTATTTTTGCTGCTCGCTAAAGGGCCATGGGGCCATGGGACGTTGGGGTGTTGCAGGGGGCGGCGAGGGGTTGGCTTGGGGGTACAGATTCCAATTCCGATTCCGATTTCAAGTGCTTTGGCTGGTTGGCTGCACCAACAATGGGGCGGCTGTTGGAGCCACGCTGGGGTTGTTTCTCGTGGAATCAGAGCCACATTTGTTTACATCACAGTTGTGTGTGTGCGTGTGTGTAAACTTGCTCACTTTGCATATAAACAATTTGTTTTGACACTCGCATGCATTTGGCCACGTTTCTATAGGAGAAAAAAAGTGAAAAAGTAATAATAAAATACTCGCTGTGGTTAACAAGTTTTGCAAAAATACGCAAAGAACGAATTGCGAATATCCTTTAAAGCCTTTATCTAGATTATAATGGAGCACAATTTGTGCGAGACTTAATACATTTCTTTCAGCTGAGCAAATAGCCTAACTAGTTACATAAAAGACTGAAGCTCTTTTATGTCTCTCGCTCTCCGCCTCTCTCATCACACCACAAGCCGCATTTTGCAGCTGCTATGCTCTGTGACCTTTCTGGCTGTAATGGCGAAACAATACGAAACTAATTTGTTTCATTGCGCAAATATTTTCATTTAATTTCAAATGCGAAATGTTTGTCTTGGGCTCGGTCAGTCGCAAGTGGCTTTAAGGCCCCAACTCTGGCCTCGGACTTGGTTATGCCATTAATTAAACCAAATTCGGTTATAGCCCACCCACTTGGCACACTGCTTACGTGCGAGTTTGATATATGATCGAGACGTATACACCAGAAAGAGAGTGAGAGAGAGAAAGAGAGAGAGAGAGAGAGAGATCGTTAGCGCGTCCAACCAATTTCGGATTTGGGAACTCTTTTTGCATTACGCGAATTTCATCGCATGATAAATGACAAATTTCCGCCGCACTTTGCCGGCGATATTCGAAAAGAGCAGAAACTCATTGTTTGTCATATATTCAAATGCCAAAATATTGTCATTATCGGGCTGGGAATGTCTGCCTGCTGCCTGGACATTGTGTTCGGCTGGCATCATTTGTCTTGCAATTGGTGTTGCCATCTTCTACTCCTGGGGGGCCAGCGCACAGACAGCCACTGGCAGACAGACTCCCCTCCCCACTCGAATACTTATCCCCCAGCTAATGCATTTCTGTCGCCAACAGTCAATAACCTTCCACGCCAACTCGCCAGCTCGCCGTGCCATCAGCTTGTTAGTCAAATGCGTTTGCATTTTCTTCGCATTTTGATATGCAGTCGAAACAGGCTTATGGACTCTACTTTACTCCAATAATGTGTTTTATTATTATATACAAGTATTGAGTAATAAGTGAATATTATATTAAATTGAATAATACTTAATTTAAAAATGTTAAAGTAGGTCTTAAAGGTTTTGCAAGGCCTTGCTTCGCAGTTTTTAGTAGTTCATCTGATGAAAACACTTTATTCATTTGTAAATGTGTTTAAAAGCATAATAAACTTGAAAATGTATTTAATTTTATTCAACTTATATATAGTTACTATACCTTGAACCACTAAAGCAAAGCTATGAAACACATCGAACTGCCTTTCTTCATATACTCGTCTGTTCCTCTGAATAAACAGTTGGAACTCATAAAATACAATATATGAGAAGAAAATATATATTACATATAAAAACATATATCTTAACTATGAGATGAAGATCAAGATTTATTTATATCTATATATACTACATATATATATATATATATATATATATATATATATATATATATATATATATATATATATATATATATATATATATGTGTCTGATTATGCAAACTTTTTGTAAATTTCTTTCAATTTTTCCAATTCAAAATAATTCTTCTATTTACTTTATTTTTTTTCTTCCATTCAAAAGAATTTTAAAATTAAAATTTCTGATATTTCTATAGCTTATATTATATTTTATCAAAATGAATAAACAGATTATAAATATTTAAATTCTTAAATATTTAATGTTTGAGTTCTTAAAAAAATAAAATAAATACAAACCATTGAAAAAATAATAGGAATATTTTTCGCTGTGATGGCAACAGGCTGGAAAGCCATTTCAGTCAGAGAAAGATAAATTAGTTTCCCATCGTTGACTTATAAATTGAATTACAATTCGTAAATACCTACACTTACTTAATTCAGCTGAAATTTAAATAGTTTCTCATCTCTACATAGAGTATTTCATAGTCAGTCATTGCCTCTTTACAGCTCTTACATGCTTATTAATTTCACAGCTCAGTGGGGATACTTGACCCACAGTTCAAATAAATAATTGTTTTTTCGCTTGTTACTTTTGGGTTTCGGTTTGTCGTCGTCTATTGATTCCACACCCCCTCAGCCCCATTCGTACCCCCAGTTCAGGTCCAAACACGAGTCTTTAAGATGTTGCGGCACGCCTTGAGACGGCGTCTGGGGAAACACCTCAGTGACATTTGCATAAAATTCAATTGGCTGCCATACTTATGGCCGATGTTTATTTAATGTTGTGTGTGTGTTTTGCCATTAAACATTAATAAGCACAAAATAATGTTAATAATGTCATCATAATAGTCGTCATCGCCGAGACCCACCACGAAATCTTCGACAATTGAAAATGATTCTTAAACCTTTCCCAGCTCGAGTGTGGCTATGCCATGCATTGCATTTATTCATTACATATTTATGGCTCTTTGGGAAATTCAATTTGTTCGGTTGTTAACAATTTCGATGCCTTCAATTACGACTATATCCGCTTTTTTGGTGGTGGCTGGCCGGTGGTCTGATGGCGCCACACCTGGACAGCTCGCAGCGGACATTTCATATTTCATATATGTTCATATATTTTATTATATTTGTAAATTACTATGCACAATTGTTGTTCTGGCCTTGTGAGGTCATAAAAAACATGTCTACTCGCTGGGAATAACTGAATAAATAAAGTGTTTACTATCAAACACTTAAGTTGTTTATGCAGCCAATGAAACCTAGAAGGCGTTCATACTCCTATAGCCTGACATGACAATTCTAATAAATGTTAATATTTAATAATAATAATAGTTAATATTTAAGATTGTTTGCTGAAAAAGCATTCATTCAAAAGAATAAAACTATAATTTATGCGTTATCATAAAAGTCCACGCGGCGTACTTGAGTTAACTGCATACGGAAATGGTGAGTGCATTTTTATTAAATAATTATATAACGTACTTAAAATCTATCTTTAGAGAATATAGATTGTATTTGAAGAGAGATAAAACTATAAAAGATATTTAAAAATAAATTAAACTCAATTTTTCTTTCAATTTGTGGGGAATTTTAATAAAATAATAATGTATCTGATAAGGCCAAGCTTCAATACTAAATATTCTCTATCTCTCTCGAAAGTTATAAATGCAGAAAAAGAATTTTTATTAAATAATTACAAAACATATTTAAAGTCTATCTTTATAGAATATAGATTGTAAATAAAAAATATTTAAAAATCAATTTGTGGACTATTTTAATAAAATAATAATAAATTTGATAAGGCCAAGCTCTCCCTCTCTCTCGAAAGTTATAAATACAGAAAAGAAATTTAAAAATAATAGTTAAATCATTTAAAAGCTAAAGACGTTTCGATAGCTGAAAATGTCGCTGGTGCGTCCATTGATATTGGCTTGGTCGAGGCGCCTTTGTTGACCGAGTCACTTAGCGGGGCATTGAGAGCAGTTAGCGGCGCACTAATAGAACCTGAGCTCAACCTGACAACAACTGAGAGCGCTGAAAGTGCGAATTGGCAGTCAAACAAAGGCGCAAGCAGTTGAACAATTAGCGTCCTGCTAGTCGGTGCCTCCCACCCGCGCACAGGGAAGACAATCAATTACAATTACGTATTTGATACTTAGTTACAAAACTCACAAGTTAACAGCTCAAATATTGAAGCAGCGTTAAGCGCCGCCAGCTGGGATGGGTATTGGGCTGGGGATTCGAGTCAGTCTGCCTCGATCTCGGCCTGAAGCCGGGCGAGAGTCTTGTGCAAGTCGCTCAAATGCGTTGAGTCAACACAATTGACGTTTCGAGTTGACGGCAATGATGATGTGAATGTGAATGTGAATGCGAGTGCGAGTGCGAGTGTGTGGATATGTTGGCGTTGACTTCTGCTGAAAATGTGGCCAAGTGTGGCTGCCGCCTGGCATTTGCCTCTCGCATTTGAATGTTTGTTTAGGCCAAGTTGGCAGCGCATGAGATACGCTTTAGCCAGCCCCTGTGTAGCGCCAGAGCGGGACAGCAGCGTTCACTTCAAGATACTCACTATCCCACAAAGCCACGAGAGACACCAAGACAACCAGACAAGCGGACAGCCAGACAGCCAGACATCCAGACACCGAGCCGAGTCAAACTCAGCGCCTGTCTGTTGGCCATAATTGAGTGCACTTTCCATGGAACTGGCAGCGATTATGAAATGCCATCAGCAACTGCATCAGCAACTGCACCAGCAACTCCAACTCCAATTCCAACACCAACTCCAACTGCAGCTATAAACGCGCAAATGGCGTACATCAGACATAAAAGCTGTGGCTGGCATCCTAAATGCTCCCCACCAGAGCCAGGGGGCTGTGGGTGGCGGGCGGCGGTTGGGGGATGCATTTTATTATCGCATCGTAAATCAATTGATAAAGCGAAGCGGAAACAAGTGGCAGCTCCAATTGCCCATTGCAGCAAATAAATCTAGAAGACGCCGCTAACTTTTTCGACATTTACTAGATGCACAAAACTATATAGAATATTATTGGGGCAGACACTGCAAGAAAGTGTTTTAACTCTAAGTCAATTGATAAAAATGTGAGCAGCTCAATTATATACATTATAATAATTATTTTTGATATATATAGAAATCAAAAGAAGTTTTGTTTATATACTTTTTTTTATTGTTTTTATTTTATATTTTTGATTTTTCATTTTAATATATTTCTGTTTTTCTAAAAATTTTCTAATATTTTAGACATACTTTTAAAATTTCTTAAGATTATTTTTTAATATTTTCCTTATTTAGTTTTGTATATTTTTTGGTTTTTTTTTGGTTTATTTATTTTAGTTTATTTTTTATATTTTTCCATTTTGTATTTCTGTTTGCTAAAAATTAAAAAACAAAAATTAAAAAATAATTTTAAAAATTAAAAAAGGTAAATTAGATTTTTATTTTAGATTTCAAAGGATCTTAACATCAATTTGTAGCTTTATTTACATATTAAATAAAAAATCAAAGAAAGTTGACGGACAATGAATTAATTTTCAATAACTTTCAATTGGGTTTTCATTTAAGGCTTTTCAATATGTTAAGAGTAGGAGAAATCAGAACTGTCGTATATTAAACAGCTAAGCGTTACACATATTTCATCTCCAATACACATAGCTACAAAACAGACTAACTTCTCGCTTACTGAATGCATTTTCATTGCTAATCGTTGCCCTATTTTCTTGCAGTGCAGCCATCACATGAGGCGACTTTGTGCGACCAGCAATTAATACGACAAACTGTAAAATGCCGCCTCGGAGTTAGTGGGCAAAAGCGAAACCAAAACGCAATTAGCGAAGGGGCTGCCACGTGGCGATATCAAAGGGGAAGATGCCAGCAGATTTTGTGCCTCAAAGGCGCATAAATCACAGATGCTTGAGGAGGGGGCAAGGGGAGGCGACGATCGTTGGGCGCCCACACAGCAAGCAGCAAGTGGGGGCTGGGAGACTGGGCATGAGGTTGACTTATGTGGCATACGCGCACATATGGAATTTTGTGGCTTTTTAATAGCCGATCTCTACATTGTAGCAATGCGCAATTGGAATTCCTCAAGCCGAAATGGTAAAGTGAAATTTAGTGTGTCACTTGGCAATTTCTGCTAATTAGAAGTGTTGAAATAGACCTTTGACTAGTTCCAGCGCCAGCTCCATTCCGGAGCCAGAGCCAGCTCATTTCCGGCTCATTTGAGTCGAGTTGAGCCACATGCAATTGTCTAATTGGTTCATTACGTGCGCAAATGGATTTGCGCCTCTATAAGACGCCTGATTTAAGCTGCTTGGCACTCGCTGTTAGGGAACCGGGGGGCAATGGGCATGGTGTGTAGCATGTGGCAACATGGCAACGCATATAATCGTATTTCTTTCATTTTTGTTGTGGCGCGCATTTGGCGCAATTAGCGTTGGCATTAATTCATTTTATGTGGCCCGATCTCTGCCAGATTCGCATCAGCATCAGCATCAGCATCAGTCGCACACATCAACGCTTGCCAGTAAATGTCAGCTGCCGATCTGGTTGTCCCCTCTCAGCGCCTCGCTGCCTCCCACAACAACTTTGTCTGTCTATGAATTTTCGCATTTTGAATTTTTGCATTTATTTTCAGCAAATTAACGCGACTTGCAGCTCGCCCGCTAAATCTGTGCTAATAAATCATTTGATGTGGTTGTTGTCGTTGTTGTTGTTGTCGGCTGGGTGCAGTTTCATTTGATGGCAACCGTGTTGTCTTGTCACAATATTTGTTTATATGAAGATTTGCTTTTTAATTAAATGGCAGAGCATCAAATCGAATCGAATGCTGTTGCCGTCACTCAACCCCATCCTCATCCTCATCCTCATCCTCATTCTCATCGTCATCGTTCCCATTGTCCTCGTTGGGCTGTGATTGTGCAATTAGCGAATCATATACCCTCCTCTCCTCTTACCAGTTGCCAGCTGTCTACCGACTGGTTCTCAGCCTCCCTCTCACCCGCGACTGGTGACAAGTTTACATGATTTAAAGTTGCGCCGGCGACGGCCTTTGATGTGAATGCGAATGCGAATGCGAATGCGAACGCGACTGTGGACATGTCATCCGAATGCAGGCGACGGCGCCTGTCTGTTCTGCAGCTACAGTAGCTCAGTGGATAAGGCGTTGGTAGCTAGCCTATTAACCTGAATGCAGCCACCTCATACACGACTAATCCGCTATTTTCATATCAAATATTCGCCGTCAAAACATGGCCAACAGCGAGACTGCACACTCAGACAGGGTGACTCTCTGACTGACTCTCAGCGTATCAAATTAATCATTGGCTCGTATATCACTCACATTGAATGCAGATAGAAACATTTACTCACGCCATGTTAACATTATATTATGCATACTCATAATCGACTTTAAGACTTTCAATAAATTACACTTTTTATATGTTAATTAAAGCAGGTTTTTGACATTTTATAAATACTCTAGAGAGATGGAGAGCATTGATGCTTTTGGCATTGATGTGGATTTGAATAGTGATGAGGAAACTTCTTAAAAATGAATATTTAAGAACTTGTAAGCAACAGCAGCAGAATGCACAGAGCTTAAGGTATCTGCTAGTCGAGCACGCTCAGTTTGATAGTTTACTCCACACTGCAATCCTTTTGAAACAATTTCATATACTAAACGATTTTCACTATTTATTGCATTTTTCCTTTTCACTTCAGAATAAAATAAATAAAATCACAGAATTTAAATTTTTTGAAATATATTTTTTATTTTAAATTAAGTTTTTTTTGTTTGGGGTTTCTTGTTTGTTTTTATGAATTTGTTTTAGCACATGGATTTCGATAAATTGCTTTTGTTTTTTAGGTGCATTTGGATTTATGTTCATAATTTTTTTGTTTTTGTTTTTGTTTGTTTTTAAAGCATTTTTTCTGTTTGTTTTTGTATCCATAACAATTTCGTTTTGCGTCTTAAAAACTAGAAATACTTCTTTAATGTGTGTTGTCTAAACTAGAAATTAATCTAAAGAACTTTTAAATTACTTATAACATGTCAAGCATATACACATCTATATATATATATATATGTATATATATTGAAAAACGTAGCTGCTTTATAGAAATTAGGTAGGTGACGCTGCAAAGGCTTTAACTATGAAGGGGCTGGCGCGTTAGGCCAGTTAAATAATAATACTTTTTATATAGTTGAAAATAAATACTCGCTAGAAGAGAACTCGAAGCTTAAGCATACGATAGACGATGTACGATATTATTTTAGAGCTTTATATATATTACAATTATATCACATGAAACAGTTTTGTACGCCGCACAAATTCACATAAATTCCAGCAGCCAGCTAAGGGCTGAAGAATGGCGCCTTTTCTTCTATATATTGCACACTGAGGACCAGCCGGGTGTGGGGAGCAGGGGGAGCTGGGGAAGCCGGGGGCAGCTAGTTGCCATTTACGGTATCTGGCCGTTCATGCGCATCTCAAGCTCCTCCTCCTCTTTGGTCAGCGGCACCGTCGTATGATTGTAGAGACCCTGGGCCATCAGCTGCAGGGCCAGCGGATTCTTCGAGCCCGTCGACTTCTTGATTTTGGCGCGCTTGTTCTGGAACCAGATCTTGATCTGTGCCTCGTTCAGGCCCAGCTCGGAGCTCAGCTGCTGGCGTCGTCTTTCGGTGAGGTAGCGATTCTCATTGAATTCGCGCTGCAGAGAGAGAGAGAGGGAGAGAGAGAGAGAGAGAAAGATGAGCAAATTGTGTGCGCAATAAAAGGCAACTAGGGTCGGGTCAGGTCTGCAGGGCTAGGTAGACTCTGAGGCAAATCAATTATTTGCGGTTTAGTTGAAAGACGGGTAGTGTGAGTGAAATATGAGCATGTCTAATTGGCTTAGTTGAGGACACAGGCATTGCCGTCGCCAGGATGCAGCGCAGCGGGCGGGCGGGTGGTCGGGCGGTTGTTGCAGTGTAAAGTGTGTAAATATTTTGGTTGTAAATATGACACAACATTGGAGATGGAAAGGGATGGACGATGGACTGGGACTGGGATGAGCTGGTATAGAGAGGATGCTTACCTTTAGGCGTGCCAATTGCTCGCTGGAGAAGGCAGTGCGTGGACGCTTCTCGTCATTGGTCTTGTCCTTTGGTTGCTTGGGGCGACGGTAGCGGGGTCCTGCAAAGGCATACAAATGAGTAGAAAGTTAGTCGAGCGTGCTTGAAACAAAAGAATGTCTCCCCCTCCTCACCGAGACACATATAATTAATAATATTAATGGTTTAATTAGCATATATGTGTGCCCTAGACGCTGCTTTCTCGCATCAACTTGTGGCATGCAACGGCTGTGCCGCGTGCTCAATTTGTCAGCTGTCAGAGCAGCGTCTAACGAACTAAACGGAAGCAACGTCCATTCCAGACACGACATTCGCCATTTCAGCTTGACTTTTAATTAATATGACGAGCGTCAAAGTTCACAGGGAGAGCGAGAGAGGGAGAGTGCCAAAAGTCAAGTCAAGCGAAAATGACTTAATAATCCCAACTGCTTAATTCATATTTAGCTAATTGACAAACGATTTCTGCTCTTAGCTAATTGCCAGTTTAGACCCTGAGCTGAGCTGAGCTGAGCTGAGCTGAGCTGCGGCTGTTTCGCAACTGGCGATTTGAATTTCGTTTAGTTTGAAGTCTTGGAGCAATCGTCGACACATTGTAAATTATAATTTAATTGCTCGATTGCTTAGATAATTTGATTAATCTCGCTCGCAGTAATCGCCGGCTATCAACGCCTTGTTGTTAGTGGCTGTTGTTGGGCTGTTTCCATCGACACCAAATTAAAAAACCATTTCGAGTCATAAAAAAGCACTTAACTTGTCAATTAACGCATCGCAGCAATAACACCAACACTCACACACACACACATGCTGTTTGGAAAATAGATTTTCTTTTTGGTCTCCGCTCTTTAATGGGCACTTTCTCTGTGCAACGGCAGCGGCAGGGATCGTCAATCGTCAGCGCGTTTTAGTGGCAATCGAATATGAAATCGATGCAAGAATCGTGACCTCTGACCTTCGGCTGGATGTTGGCGATAGCCAAACGAGCCGCCTGCGCTACATGTTGTCACATAAAGTGTCAGCTTCAAAAGGCAGCAACAGCAGCAGCCGCGCTGCATGCGGCCCGACCCGGAAGGCCCTACAGGCCCTAGCAGAGCAAAGCCGACAATCGGGAATCAACAATTGAGAATTGAGAATTGACAATTGAGAATTGAGCATCTAGAATCGAGCCCTGAACACCTAATTGTTGCAGTGTCCTTCGGTTTTTATGACAGTCAACAAGACACAAAACACGTTCATGAAAGGCTGCCGCTGCTCAGCGTTGGAGGTGGTCCAACACACACACACGCACAGGCACACGCATGTGTGTGGACTATGAAGGCAATTTGAGCATGATTTATAATTCAGGAACTAATAAGAGCAATCGTTAGACAAGCATAACAAAATAGAGTTTGACTAACTGCAGTTACTCCGAGTGCTTCCCATACTAACTAAGCCTTAAAGGAAGTTTGCAAAGATTTTTCCGGCTTGCAGGAAAGCAGAATTTGATGAACTACTGTAGTAAATGACTGTACTCAATATAGATAGAAATTAATAGATATAATAAATTGAAATTGATAGATATAAAATAATAGATATAAACAGATTTAGATTCTAGCAAAGCGTAAGTTTTTCTAGAACTGCGTTTCGAAGGCTTCCCTTTTTAATTCCTAAAGAACCTAAACAGAATTTCACATATTTCCTTAACCAAACACGTCATCTTCTAAATCGACTATTGAAGTTAATAAATTATATATTAACAAATTTCTGTAGTTATTAATTTGTTTTTATATTAAACGTAATCACACTCTCCCTAGAGGCAACAACAAAGTCCCTAGACCCAATGGCTTTCTTCCTTCTAACAATCTTTCTATTTACTATTTACTATTTCTATCCTATATATTATATATAATATTATATATAATATATAATATATAATATATAATATATAATATATAATATATAATATATAATATATAATATATAATATATAATATATAATATATAATATATAATATATAATATATAATATATCCATTTAGTAGTAACTCCCCCCATACATCTAGGAGTAATACACACCTGAGCTGGGACGATCGCTGTAGCGTGTGCAGTAGACCCACGCGGGCCACATCTCATTCTTGCCGCCGTCGGTGGTGGTGGAGCCCGTCTCGGAGCGCGTGTCGTCCGAGGACTCCATGCCGGAGTCACGACTGACGGCCGATGGAGGCGGTATGGGCTGCGGGCTGCTGGCATTGTTGGCATTGTTGACGCCGGCCAGGCGACTGCTGGGCGAGGAGTTTAGCGAGCTGCCGGAGGAGGAGCAGGCGCTGCTGCTGCTGCAGCTGGCTGCTGTGGAGGAACTGCTGCTGCTGATGGTAGATGCATTGGAGGCGGGTGGCGGACTAGCCAACTGGCTGGCGCTGCTGCTGCTACTGCTGGGCGTGGTTGCTGCTGGCAGCGTCGACTGCGCCTGGCCAATCTGCGAGACGGTCTTGCACAGAGAGCCCAGAGCGGACTTCTCCATGCCGGATTCCGTCAGCTTGCCCGTCGGGGGTAGCACAGCATTGGGATTACCAGCGGCGCCACGGCGCAGCCGGCTCTGCACGAGCTCCTCGTGAATGCGTGGATAGGCAGCCGGATTGAAGCAGTTCAGCAGATTGGCGCGCTCCAACATCATTGCAGCGGTGGCGGCTGCAGCTGCGGCCTGCTGCTGCCGGCTAAACTCCAGCAGATCCACGCGCGTGAAGGCGGAGGGCGTGGCAGCGGCTGCTCGACTCGCCTCGAAGGGGCGGAAGATGCTGGCTGCAGCCGCAGCAGCAGAGACGGCGCTAGAGGATTCGCCCTGTTTGATCTGCTTGGCAGCATCGCCAAAACGATCGCTGAGTATGTTGGAGATGGAGAAGGCCAGCGATGGCTTCGATTGCTTGGACTGCTGATGAGCAGGTGGCGGCAGACGAGCAGAGCCGGACACAGAGGCCGTGTCATCCACATCAATGTCGTCGTCTTCCTCCTCATCCTCCTCGGTGGCCATGGTGGTCCCTGTCTGGTTATGGAAGCTGTCCCCGAGTATCGAGTCGTTTTCCTCCTCCTTGATGGTCAGCGTCGAGGCGGGCGTGGAGCAGGCGCCCGTCGAATGGGCACCCGGCGAGCCGCTGGCACTCAACCGCTGCTGCAGTGCAGCCGCATGCAAGGCCGCTGCATCAAAGGCCACCGAGGTGCCCGGATGATGAAAGACGCCAGCCGAGGCGGCCAGCTGCTGTTGATGGAGCTGCTGCAGCTGCTGGAGCTGATGCAAGTGTTGAAGCTGCTGCTGCTGGTACAGCGTTGCCGCCGTAGCAGCCGAGCCCGGACCCTGAAGACTCATGTCCAGGGCAGTAATCGAGATGGGTATTGCGTGAATGCGAATGTTCGCAGGATGCTGCAGTAGATGCTGCTGGTGCTGTTGAGGAGGCGAATGTGGTAAACAACCTGGTGGACTGGGCGCTGATTGTGGACTGCAGCGATCCTCAAGGGCCATTTGTTCACTTCACTTGCTGCTTCAATTTGTTTCTTCTTCTTGCTCTTATTCACTTTACACTTCACTTGAACTGTGAATTCACTTTGGCAACTGTTTGCGTTTGTTTGTTTTTTGTATTTCTCTTAATTTGTATCTTTATTTATTTGTATCTTCGTTTCGTTCTCGTATTGCTGTTGCTGCTTGCTGTTTGCTGTTCCGACAACTGCGACGCGCACGTCTGTTCCATGCGAGCTCAACGACTAAATTAACTAATCACAGTTGCCTGCCGCTGCGACGAAGCCAGCAGAAGCAGGCAGCGACCGATTGAACTGTCAGCGCGAGAGCGAGATAGTCGACAGTGTTCGTATGCATAGGGTGCACAGGCGTATGCATGCGCGTATGTGTGTGTCAGTGTGTGGGCAAGAGCGAGAGCGAGCGAGTGTCGCGTCGTCGTCGTCGTCTGGCCTCTGACAGTGACGAAGACGATGCTCAAACTTCGACTGCTCAACTGTTCGACTGATCGATTGGCAGAGCTGCCGTCGCTGCTCTCAGCTCTCAGCACACACACTCTCTCTCGCTCCATCTCTCTCTCTCTGTGACACTCTTCGCTGTTGTCACCTGTAATCTGACAGCGAGACAATGTTTCCAGTCAGCGCAGTACAAGAGCGAATCAACGTCGAACCGGTTTTTGGAATCCGTACTGAGTTTTTGCTCGCTCACTCTTTCGCTTGCCTGCTCACTCACTCCGCCTTCACTTTACGTTGGGGCCCGCGCTTGTTAGGGCTCGATATGACTTTATTATTGGGAGCTGTCATGCGGTTGACAACTGTGTCGCTGTCTGCGTCTGCGTCGTCGTCGCCGTCGTCGTCGTTGCTGTTATTGCTGTTGTTGCCGTTGTCGCTGCCGCTCTCTCGCTGTGGGGCGTTGCCATGCGGCACTATAGCTGGCCTGCTTGCGCACATATGCGCATGCGGCGGAAAATGGCTGCGTTTGTTGGTTTTGCTAGTTGATTTATCAAAGTTGACGCCGTCTCTGTCTCTGTTGAAACGGTTGACTGATGCAACCCACTACACCCCCACCCCGCTCACACACACTCATTATGTTCCTCTCTCTCTCTTTCTCTCTCTTCCTCTCTCTCTTTTACACTGATGAGCAGCCTGCATTTAGTTGTGTTGATTTTGTTTTTGGCTGCGACGTTTCAATCTAAAAACAACAACTTTATCGACACTCAGGCGACCAGAATGATCGACAATCGACACACGCACATATCTATGTATATATATTAATACATTTATATAGTTTGGAAGCCTTGAAACAAGCCAAAACAATTAATTGATTTAGTGAAGCGCTTTGATTGATATTTAATTGTTTTTTAATTTACTTATTTAAATAGCGCACATTTCCTATTGAATACATATTAAAATTCAATTTATGCTGCGAAGCGTTAAAAAATAAATAAAAATTCATAAAATATTAATGCCATTCGGCATTGATCGAACACCAAAAACTTTTATCAATATTCGAATCTGGAAAAATGTGAAACATGTGTAGCAAATTCGTATATATCTGTTAATATATAGCAAATAAATCAACAAGAAGAAGAACAACAATGACAATGACAAAAGCAGCGTTCGCTAATGAAATTCATTAAACTGTGATATTTATTGTTAATAATTCTTACTCACTCCCATCTCGTGAATTGGATCTTTTCCGCATTTGATTTATTCCGAATTAAAATTATTATAAGATAAGAAAAGAAAACAAAACAAATTCCATTTCTGATTTCCTGTTTTCATTTATTATTCAGAAACGACATAATCAATAAGCCATAATAACAACGCCCCAACAATAGCTCCAAAATTTCAAATTTCAGTTGAATTTTATTTTTTTATTTGATTCAACTCGTTTTAGTATAGCAACAATAGCCGCATATGCAGAATTTATTTAATTTTTATGCGCATTTTTTAAATAAATACATTTTTATAAACTATTTTTGGACAGTTAAATTAATTAAATAGCGATAAGCATAAATGCATTAGCAGCGCGCCTAACCGTTTCGGAGTTAACCGTTTCGGAATACACACTTCCAGTCCACTTGACGGTAGTCAGCCATTACGAGCCCACTGGAAAGTCGAAAATTCGAACTTCAAGCAGACTGGCACAGCTAGCTGGCCTGCTCACACCCATTGCTGAGCAGAGCCACACAAAGAGAGAGCACCAAAACAATGGCTGCTGCTGTTGCTGCTGTCGCTATCGCTGCGCTGCGCTGCCGACGGCACTGAGCGACAATAAATGCAGCTGTTGATTTTTCCGCTTAGCGCTTGCCGCCAACCCCTTTGCGTTACGCTTTTATTGCCATGATTTTCAATTATTACTGTTGTCATGTTTGCTTTGGATTTGCGTGCTCGACAAGCGATGGCCACAAAGGGTTAAACAGCCGCCGACAGTTGCGTAAAAACGCGTTAATTAAACTTTTTTTTAACTTGTTTTTGATTACACATACATACATTTTTTATGTGCCTCTGCGCTTGTATCTAACGAGCTCTGGGAGCCGCCAGCCAGCTGCTAATGAGCGAAGTTTTACCCCAGCCACCCCATCCACCATCCCCGGCCCAACACCTGACTACTGTTTGCGGCTAATGATTTGCTATCTGTTATACTGTTATACTGTTTTTTTTTTCGCTGCGGGCAATGAATGCAAGTGCGAATGCATTTTAATCTTAATTGCGGCGACAACTTAATTTGGCTCGCGACACTTTTTCTGTCCGCTCGCTTATCTCATATGCAATTTCTGCTCTCCCCATTCCCCCTCCTCCTAAATTTTTTAATATCCAACCAAAAAATAAAGGCAGAAACAGAAACACATGTCCGACAAGGCAGCCACGAGCGCGCCCTCTGGCGGTCAACGACGCTAAACGGTTTTAACCAACTCTCAGTTTGGAGTCTTACTACAAGTGTGTTCGCATCTCCGTGCGTGTGTGAGTGTGTGTGTGTGTGTGGGGGTAATTTAAAATTCATATTTTACACACTGAAGAAACGCGTTTTTCATGCGTCGGTCTTCAGCTTGTGCTGAGTGCCAGCGTGAGAGGCGGCAAGAGTTATTAATGATGCCAGCTTAAGCCAGAGCATATACATTAACACACGCACACACACACACACTCATATATAGTATTTATGTTTTAGTATCAATATTAGGCCTCGATCTGCAGACAATTCCCTCACTTGTGTGCTCTACCCTCCGCTGTAATCAGTGTTTGAAAATCCTGTGAGACTTTTTAAGCTTCATAATAAATAGTAGTAAAAAGTGAAATTTTGCAGCAAAAACTTGCAGCAAGTAGTGGTATTTAGTAGTAGTAAAAATAATATAAAGTTGTAAAACTTAGAATATGGCAGCTAACAGTAGTAGCATAGCATATGGTAGTAAACAACTAGTAAGAAATAGTGAATAGCACTAAAAATAAGAGGGATATTGTAGGAAACAGTGCAAATAAGTAGCAGTATTTAGTATTGGAATATAAAATGTATTAATATATTGTAGTATACAGTAGTAGTATTTAGTACCTTTTATTAATCAATACTCACAAATTTAGTACCATACGAGATTATATAGACAACTCATTTGCTGATCGTCTTATAAAATTATGATGTTGATACTCACTGACATCTAGTAAGAAGAGATATTTAAAATTATGCCTAATTTAAATATTTCAGTTTGTAAAACAAAATACAAAATTCATAAGCATTAAAAAATCAACAAAAACTTAACTATTTAAGCTTATAAAAGTTAAGAATTGAAGTTGAGAATTTCCTTTAATTTATTAATGTTATTTTCTGCTAATAGTTTTGGTTAGTACTAACACCTAGAGTATTTGAAATTCGTTGTCTTAGCAGAGCTTCGCTTTCGCTTTAATTGAAATTGAAGCTGATTCGTAAATCGTTTGCCAACAACTTGGGCGCTTGCCTCACTAAATCTTTTCGAATATCGCTTGAGGCGCTTAAAAATAATTTAATTTTTAATATTTATTTTTAGTTTTTTTTTTTGTTTTTTTTGTTGTTTTGTTTCTTCTTAAATACATATGTCGCCTTTGGTGGTTGAATGCGTTTAGGGTTAAATGTTAATGAACTTGTTGATTATGCGATTTGACTACTTTATTTGGCATAATAGAGGAGCAGAGCCAACTAAACGGGTTATGCGATTCGCCAGAGATAGTTAACTGAAATTATATGGCCAATCGAGGAATTTGTCGTTATTATTTGCTCAGACTTTACGACTATGCGAGTCTAATAATACAAAAAGTTATAAAAAGTCGAGAAAAATGAAATAGCCATATAAGCCGATGCCTGAGAGTCATAAATTTTTTATGACTTCATCACTTTAAGGCAACACGAATTTGCATTCGTTGGCCAGTTTGTCAAATTGCCCAGAAATGGGCAAAAAAACACGACAGCAACGCAACGTGTTTTCAATCAATTAACAGATCTTTAATCGTTGTTGCAGCTGTTGTTGTTGCTGCATTTGGTAAACAAACTCGAGCGGATGTTAATTTGCGGTTGTAATTCAACAAAATTGTTTTTCTCTCAGCTAATTTGTCAATTTGCCTACGCTTGGCTTTGTTTTCAGTTTAATTCAGTGCTCTCAGTGTTGGCTCGTTAAAGTCGCTAATTGGTGGCAAATGCCAAAAAGCCTAATATCTTACTTTATTGCTTAAGCAATTTTGCCTAATTATTGGCGCTTTCCTCTGTGGCTGTTGTCGTTAGCCGAAATCGAAATCGAAAGTTGTGTTCGAATTGTGAAAGCATTTGCTAACAAGTTTGCATCTTAGGTCTTTCGTTAAGAAGGTTTGCTCTTGTTCAAGTCTTTCGCCTAAGACATTTGATTAGATCGCTCACTAAAGTTTGTTTTTTGAGTCTTATAATTGGAATATTTAGATAACTGACAAAGTTTGTGTCTTAAGTCTTTCGTTTAAAAGGCGTGTTCACTCTTAACTCTTAGTTTAGTAACTTTGTTCTCATTCAAGTTGTGTTTTTTGTTTGGCTGGGTAATCACTCGGCGAGTTTGTGTCTTAAGTCTTTCGTTTGGTTATATTGATCATTCACAAAGTTTGTGTTCTAAGTCCCTCAATAAATTTGCTCTTGCTCTTTACTTTAAAACATTGATTAAGAATACTAACCAAGTTTGTGTTTTGAGTCTTTCGATTAGAAATGTTCATCATTGGCAAAGTTTGTGTCGCACGTCTTTTTTTTAGACGCCCTCAAGTTTGATTTTCTTTTGGAAACATTTATGACTCACCCGGTTTTTTTCCTAAGTCTTTCGTTTAGGATTTTTTAACAACCGCCAAGTTCGTGTCCTAAGTCGTTCGCTTAGGTCCTGTAATTTTCCAAGAAATTTGTTAAGAGATTTTGCAGATTGCACAAGCCAAAGACCCAACAACGTCTTAACACACTTTTGTGTGGCCTAATCCAATAAAAACCAAAGGCAATTGTGTGAGCTGTGTGTGTTTGCAAACAGCTTGGCTAGATTTAGAGGATACACTGGGATATGCGAGGATATACTAGGATATACTGGGCAAATCTGTAAATTCGATTAAACCGCAAAGCATGAAAGCAGGCCGAGGCATTAGACAGGCATCAACAACAAATGAACCCAAGGCTGCGTCTAGCGTCGCAGCCTCAGCAAGTGCAGACTGACTTGACGGCAATTGGCAACAGCGCCACGGGTAGTCCTCAACAAAAGGACCTTCTGTCCCTTTGTGCATAATTGTGTGGTTTCTCAACTGGACGCAGCTGAAACACAGAAGCTGCTGCCAGCCGTGCAACAGCAGCAACTGCAAATGAGTCTCGGGCCCGTTGGCCCTGACCTTGACTTGATTTGATTCACGGCCAATTGGCGTGAGTGTCCTTGTTAATACTAATGATGCCATTGCTCATTAAAATATATGCTACGTTTATGGACCGCTCAAATCCTGGTCAAGGTCTACGGCAAGTCATAAAGCAGTCACACGACCAACGGCAGTCGCTTGGGTGGTAATTGGCCTTGGCCAGGCCAGGACCTTCACTCTAAGCACTTGCTACAAACTTCAAACGTTTTGACGCCATTTTCCCAGCTGCTGAGAATATTTGTAGCTGAAAATTGCCTAAAATGGAAAATGGAAAACTATGAAAACTAATTTATGAAGCGAGAGGCGAACAAATAACCAAAAAAGGCAGCCAAACGAAACGCACAGAAAATTCAAATCATTTATCATGACACCCAGGTTCACATATGAAGTTAACATGGAGTACCTACTTCGACTCTGACTCCGACTCCTCCGACTCGCCTAATGATGCTAGAGTTTTTGGTCGCTGCGATCTCAGCTGGAAAGCGAGAGAAATCCA
Organism: Drosophila hydei; assembly: GCF_003285905.1. NCBI lineage: Eukaryota > Metazoa > Arthropoda > Insecta > Diptera > Drosophilidae > Drosophila > Drosophila hydei. The sequence goes on from NW_022045656.1 coordinate 6,082,775, forward strand.
ATAACATTTTAATAACAAAGCTGCATAACACAGCGCCATAAATAAGCGTATTTCCAGGTAACGCAGCCCAATCCACACGCTCACAAATTGTATCTATATCTATTCACGCATGGACCGCAGAGACCCAATAAATAATTAGCCACAGCTACGCGCCTGATTGAGGCTTGCCTATGGTTGGGGGCGCATCAGAAGAAATGAGTATTAAGCCAAACACGCCCCTTCGAAAGGTGCCCCAGCACATAGAATACAAGCAGATACAGATACATAGCACAGATACAGAGATACAAAGATACACATGTGCATGTGTGTATATACCCATAGACAACCTTCAAGATGTCTCAGCTGCTGTCTCTATAAGCTGAATCTAAGCTATACATGGTTTCTCACTTATATACACACACACATAAGCATGCGTGTGTGTGTGTGTGTGATCGGACCCAGATTGTGTGTAGTCTGATTAGGGTAATCAATTTTTCATTTCGACCAATGCGCTGGCATGACCATAAATTAAGAGACGCTCTCCTATTGGTGACTCTAGCCACAAGGGTCACGCAGCCACAATTAGCCTGGACCCCGATCCAATGATTTGTTGGAGAACCTTCTGCAGCGGGGGAGGGGGCAGATTATTATTCATGAATTGTTAATATTCATACTATCAAATGAAAATGTCTTTTAAGTAAGATAAATGAGTGCTTAGCATTTCCTATGGATACCTTACACAGTTACTTAATATTTCTGTATATGAAAATCAGATATTAGAGGGATATAATGCCATGTGCACTATGTGGATTGCATGTCCAAGCCGTACGAATCTGATTGCTGAATACGTGAACACCAATTTGTCAATGCTTATAATATATGTAATCGATTTCATGTATAATCGAGGCTCGACTCCATTTTTACATTGTGAAAGCCACTCGAACAAATTAGACATTGGGTAATTGAACAATGACTTTCATTATTCACTGACCAACCCGACTAAGTGATAGCCTGAGCTCCCCGTGACGCGCAGTTTTCACTATCATTACAAATATATAGCAATTATATGTGGTAAGGGAAGCAATTGTTCACATTTGGGATCCCTGTATTATCTGACTATATGACTGTAGCTGCCAGAACGAATGAGCTGTATTCAACTGAAGTAAAGCTCGATTTCGGTTATAAAAAATGAATGACTACGTTATAGAAATATAGATAAATAGATAGATAAATACATGATAGATGTAAAGAATGATAGAATGATAGATTAATATATTAATAGACTGATTGGTTGATAGATTAATAGATAGATATATAGATAGATATAAAGATAGATAAATAGATAGATATATAGGTAGGTAGATAGATTGATAGATATTATTTGAAACAAATCAATCCAGTCTCCAACTTAAATGTTTTCTGAATTCGGCAATTCATACATACAGACATACCGACAGAGCTAGAATGACTCTTCTGTTGCTCCTCAACAGAAACATTTATTATATGCTCCAACTGTAAAACCTAAAGGACCGACAATGTCATTTTCAATGGGCACAAGATATAAAATAATTATTAAAAATAATTTTGAGTATTTCAAGAGTGCATCCAAATGAATTGCAGAAATAAAAGAGCAAGAAACAAGTTATAGATACATAAAATTGCAGTCAACCTCTTACCTTTAGAAATATAAATTTATTCACAATATATTCATATCACAAATACTTCCGAAATGTTCGATGAAAACTTATTTCCATCACATCATTGGCTTTAATGATATATATATTCATATAAACATTTTATTCTCCTTATTCCAACTTAGTTAGTTAAGCAAATTCTGCTTTTACCTCTGATAGATTGTATATCAAATTATATATTGATTATATATCAAATCACTCACCTATCTATGCCGTTATCTAATTGCCAATTGAACTACATTCAGATCACTGAAAGCTTTTACGCTTAGCTGCTGAAAAATAAGCCCAAAATCCAATCCGATCTCCAATCTCTGCCAGTAAATTTGCAAAAAGTCAAAGCAAATCGTCAGCTGGCGATTTGAGTTGATATCGCTTGAGAAACCTGTTAACAGAAATATCAGAGTCTGCGGGCTACACTTATATTTAATCTGATCATAGAATGGAATGCCTAATGCCGACTGGCGAGTGTCGAGTGTCGAGTGCCTTAATGCTTAATGCACACAAAAACCGTTAGCAATCGGCCGAGCAATCTGAACAGTGTGTAAATTATAGACGCGCAAAATTGTGCGGTTAAGAAAAAGTCTTAAGTCCATAAATTAGCACCTCATTCCACATAATTGGCCCCAACTGTTGATTGAGGCTTTCAAATGGTCGACAAGGCGTGAGCGGGCGAGTGCGGTGAGCGGAGGGGAGAGAGAGAGGAAAGGGGCGGAAGGCGCATTGGGTTGGGGCAAGTGCTAAGTGCAGTGCAAATGTTAACAGCAGCCACGCAGCTTTTCCGCCTAACTAAAGTTTGTTTTTTATTCATTTATCCAATCAAGCGCAACCAGCTGAGACAGCCACTTACACTTGCCGTCCGAGCCCCATTCGCCAACACAGTTACCGGGCCCGCGACTCGAGTCTCAAGTCGCAGTCTTGGTCAATTCAATCAGTCAAACAACACGCTGATTAGCAGCTAGCCGACAGTCCAGCCGCCGGGCCTGTTCATAGCTAAGCACGTACTAAATGGCTAAATGGCTAAATGGTTAAATGGTTGAGCCAAGTTGGCGCACTTGCTCAATCAGATGGCAACCATTAAGTGTCCCCTGGTTCCATCTCCAGCATCTCGACGTTCGTCAATTGGCAGAAAATTAACGCATTTCTCGCTTTCATCAAATACTCTGCCAGCTGTTATGGCTAGACGGGTATGCCCGATGTTTGTCTACAATTATTATCTCTCTTTCTGGTTATCTTGTTTAGCATACTTTTATACATATATGGCAAACTTCAGTAAACTTTATTGATATTTGTTTGCTTATCCTGGAGTCTTGCAAAAGAGCTGTTCTCTAATAGACTAAAGGGAAGAAGCTCTACCTGCCTACTCGTAGCTACCGAGTCGTAGCTTGCGAGTTAAAAGTTCCAATTATCATAAGTTAAGCATTTCCAGCTATGTGATAATTTTATAAATGTCATCTAAATATACCTAACTCTAATAATATAAGCAATTAAAGTTTATATACTATCAAAATTGTATACAAAAATGCTATAAAATTTATAAAAAATATTTTAAAAATTTTAATTCATCATAAATCATAAGTAAAAGCTTTCACAAAGCAAAATCAGATCAGGCAAACATTAAAATAGAAATAATAAAAAATAAATAAAATATTAAGCCAACTCTTTGCTCTTCAAAAACAGGGTATCTAGCCGTCGGGGCAGCTCTATGCTAGTACACTTTTTGATGGTTTTAAGCTCAACAGATGGCAGCTCGCTAAGTAGCTGCCAAACCAATTCAATCCAGTTTCCACTTAATCATTCGATCGAGCGAAAGCCAGGCAAAATATTGTTATTAGCGTTAATGATCATTGGGCTTACGATGGTGATGATGAGGCTGAAGCTAGAGCTGAGGCCAAACGCCACAGCCTCGAGGCATTTGATAATGGCGGCTCACACAAAAAGATGAAGAAGCAGCAGAAGAAAACCCAAACAATAATAGAAAAAGAGAAAAACACACGAACGCACTTTGTAAAGCGCTGATAGGCAAAGCCGCCGCTGCTGCCGCTGCTGCTGCTGTCTAAAGACGTCTCTAATCGTAAATTATGAGAGAATCATAGGAGCGGACAGCCCAAAGGGCAACAAAGAGTTTCCATGCGCAGACCGATCCGATAAGCGGCGACGAGCGACAAGCGACAAACGACAAACGACAAACGACAAGCGACAATGCAACAGGACATTAGTGTCACATTGAACATGACCGCAGCCTAAGCTGCCCGCTCACGAGTCGCTGCTGCGGTTGCATTTTGGGAGCACTCTCGACCGCTTATCGCCGGGACACTTGAGTGGCTAACAACCTGCACCATTTTTCATAGGGGCAGCTCCCGCTGCTGCTGTCGATTGTCATTTAAATGCGCTCTAATCAGGTGCGTGTGTGTGTGTGGTCTGTCCTGGGACTTGTTGTACTCGGCAATTAAAAGCAACGAAATCGGCTTAAGGAGATGCTGCATCTGCATCTGCATCTGCATTTGCGTGCGTGTGCATTTAATCGCCGCTAAGGTGCCAAAAGTATCTCTGGCATGCGTAGAATGCCATGCAGCAACAGCGATAGCAACAACAACAGCAGCAGCAGCAGCAACAGCAACAACAACAACAACGGCGATCTGCAACAGTTGCCGATTTCGTTGAAATTCAGAATCGTGAGAGAGTTGCCGTCGTCGTTGCGACTCATTTAAATCTCGTTTGTGGCAGGCCTCGCCTGGTCTGCTCTGGCCTGCCCAGGCCTGGCCCTGAGCCTGCCAACGACTCTTGGGCCCCAAAGCAGCAGCAGCAGCAGCAGCATCGTGTGTGGTCCGCGAGTCTACAACAACAATCAGCCAAGGCAGTTGCTGCGACAGCAGCAATAAAGCCCCCAATCAACATGAGCATCTACATAAATACTCGTACGCAAGCTGCCATTGTCTCCTTTTTGGCCCAGCTGCATTTCGCATTGCGCGCAGTTTTACGCCTTATCAGCACTGATAAGATTGAGGTAGCCCCCTTCCAACGCCTGCCAATTAGACCAAATAGCTGCACGCGCTCGAGTTTCAAATGTGTGTGTGTGCGTGGCTAATGCCAAGTGCCAAGTGCCTAGTGCCAAGTGCCAAGTGGCTGCTAATTGGCATCTAGCAGCACATATCTCGCTATCGCCCAGCCGCTGACAGAGTATGTCTGACTAGGTGACAGGCGGCCCCGAGTCAGAGGCAGTGGCAGAGTCCGAGTTCGAGTCAGAGTCAGAGTCGAAGTCGATGTCGGTGCTTGAGCCCTGGCAATCTGAAACCGAAACCGAAACCATTTTGAACGTCAACACGCGCGATAAGCAACTAAATTATTAACACGATTCCCAAACACACTGCGAATTTCGAATGCCGCCATCAACGACTCCCTACATCCAACTCCCGACGCGTCGGCTCCCGTTGTTATTTCTCTTGAATTCTCTGCACCCATGTTTGCAGTCGTATCGCATTGACTCATAAACTATATCGCTGACGCTGATATGGCTGACCCGAGCACCTGAGCTTCATTTAACATGAAATCGTTCAAAAATTCAATTTCAAAAGTTCATTTCATTTCAGCGGCTACTGCAGCTGCCTTCAGCTGTTGTTCTCGTTGTTGTTGTTGTTGTTGCTTGAAGTGAGGAAATTTCAAATTTATAACACTGACATTGCCCATCAACAGTGCCTACTAACTAGCCCGGCCCTGTCCGCCCCTCCCCCATGCCCCCAGCTCTTTTAAGCTGATCGCCGACCTTGTTATTGCCTATGAAAACTTAATTTGCCATTGGCTAAAAGCGTGACTGCCAATTGAGTTGTGTCTGACTGGGTAGGGGGCGGATGGCAGTATTTTTTGCACGTGTCAGCAACGTGAATAAATTTATGAAGTAAATCTGAACACAATTAATAAGAGAAGTAGTTACTAATAGAATTTTCAAATGTTTATGAGTGTTACTTTAGAAATAGACAAAGAAAGTAATACACATAAGTAAGTTCGACGATTCCTTGATTCTTTTTCAGCTGAATCCTATTTCCATGCAGACAGACTTTGTATTCAGCTGAATTCAGTAAAATTCCATATTCCATTTTTAATATTTATTGGTCAGAACTAACTCAATTCAAATAATATAATAATTCCTAAAGTAACACATAGTTTACACCAAATTGATTCTGAGTTTTATTAAAGTAGAATGAAATTAAATTAGCCAAAAATTTACAGAATTTGTTATTAAATGAAATTATCAAGTAGAAAGTGCTCTACTGAGAGATATGCTGAAAAAAGCAGAGTTAATAGTCCTCTTGAATATATGACATGATCACACTCTGATATACTTTCACATACATTTGGTACGATCTTCATGAAATGTTTAATATATAAATGTTAAATAACTCAGTCCAGTGCTCGATAGAAAAGTAAGTTTCCAAATTTATACCTCTTCACAAATATCAAAAATGCTTATCAAATAATTGTTCCTATATGAAATTGCTGTACAATTTCAAGTGAAAAGAGTTTGTCAAACACATTAAGTTATGCGTAATCAGGCTTAAAGGATTCGCAAGTGAAGATTTTGAAATGATCACACGGCTACACGAATAAATCCAGATTGATTAAGTTTGCACTGATGATCAAGCATAGGAATATTAAATTTAAATTACATTCGGAATACCTAAAGACAGCTTTTGGTTATAAATATTTTAAAGGCTGAACAGAAAGCCCAACTGAAAACTCAAAAAGCTAACATAGAAGCAAATTACTACGCCTTCTTAAAGGGCTATTAAATAATGATCAATAATTATTAATCATAATTACTTAAATCCTTTAATTTACTTATCTTAACTTTGCCAGCCTTTGGTAAAGCATTCCTATTACATAACTTTTTTCACAAGTTTTTAACTATTAATTATTGAATTTATAATTCATTCAGAACAACTTAATTGCCTGGCAATAAAACAAGCGAAGTTGCTTGTCAAACTTGAACTGTCTCAAGAACTTTAGCTCAATTAATTGCCAACATGTACTTAAGACCTTGTTCTGCAGCCGAAATAATCCGTCTCTGACTGAGCATTGATTGTATCTGAATAAAAAGACAATTAAACTATCAAGAGCCCGCCTCGATGTCCAGCTGGTCGGTCGATGATGTATTGCCCCGCTGCTCCGAATAAGCATCGCGTCAGAATTTGCTACTGAGCGACTGGGCCTGCGCGCCGCACACCCACGCAGTGGCATCGGGGGCTGAATGTTGTGCATAATAAAATTATAAGCGGGATTAGTGTCGTGCCACACAAAGCCGCAGCCAACGAATTGAGACAAACAATGACAGACAAGCCAACAGAAGCCCCAGTGGCTTCCACGAAGCACAGCAACGGCAACGGCAACAGAGGCAGACTTTGGCGAGGGCTAAGCCTCTACTGTGACTGATTGATTTGTATGTCATGTAATATTGCTATCTCCCTCTATCTTCCTCTCTCCCGCTCTCTCTCTCTCTCTATGTCTTTGTGTTTGTCTTTTCAAGGTGAGCTTGGGAGCAATTGTGTCTAGCAGCTCCCCTGGGAGACGGCAGCATACGGAACTGTTGCTCATAAATTAATAAATTGCTAACGGGGCCTTCAAAAAAAAACAATTTTAAGCGATTCATAAGAACAATTGCAATCGTCAGTCGCTGTTACAGTCACAGTCACAGTCACAGTCGGTGCTGCTGTCACAGTTATAGTCGCAGTCAAAGTCAAGGTCCTTTTGCCGTTATTAGCACAGTCCTTGTCCTTGACGAGCAACGCGTGCCGAGTCGTGTGACCTGCCATTGTCCTAGCGCGTGGCCACTTCTTCTACATTTGCTACTTCTATATGCCATCAGTTGGGTCAGTTACGAGCAACCTTCGATTTCGATTTCGATTTGACATCGACTCTTGGCCTTGGCTTTTCCGCTTTCCACAAATTGCATCAAATGGCCCTGAGTTTTCAATTTGCAAAAGTATTGCTTGTCGGCACTTAATACCAGGCCACGTCACATTCCTTGGTCCGTCTCCTAAGTGTATGCCCGCCATATATGGGCAGAGCTCGGGCGGCAGTTGGTTGGGTGGCTCCACTTCATTAACGGTGATTTGTTATGGGAGTTTCGAGCCACACTCCTGCCTGCTTGCCTGTTTGCCTGCTCAACACACTCAACATCGATAAAAATCGTATTAAGCTAAATAAATGCGTTTGCCATACTTGGAGCTGACGCTGGAGCTGGAGCTGGAGCTGGAGTCGCAGTTGGAGGCTGGGCATTATTAATTTGCAATTGCGGTATCCGTTGCGAGGCCATAGATCTTGCATTATATTGGCTGTCTGCGTGTCATATGCGTTCATAAGAAGTGCTTACAAATTGCCTTGTGCAATTATCGCCAAAGCTGATAACGGACCTGGCCAAAGATCAACACAGCAGGCGAATCAGAAGTAGCTGCAGCTCCGCCTCGGCAGAGTTATGGCCAGCCGATGAGCTGGCTAATTGCTTTTAACGGTTGCCCCGAGTGAGAGAACAGCAATGCAATTATCCAGATGCATTTGGCTTGATTGCCACCACTGCACCACCGAGTGGCTACAGCTAGCTGTCGATGCAGTGAAAGCGCTTTAATTATCGATGAAAACTTGGGCACAATATCTTAAAATATTATATAGGAGTAGACTAAATCTATCGAAGGATTTCCTCTCGTTTTCTCCCCTCTTACCTCAACTTAATTTAATTAATTAATAATTGGAATTAATAAATCTTTAACCCTTATATAGACAAGTGGCATTTGCAATTTTCGTAGCTTGTTACTATGCTATGCCTGCTTGGATTCGCTGCAGCTCCATAAGTTATATGAAAATGCTAAACGATGCCGTTAGCCGAGTAGCAGGAGAAGCTGCGGACTTCTGACTAATAAATTCGTAACAAACCAATGACCTTACACAGCCACAGTTGGATGGATGTCCAGACAACTGACAATGGGCCCGGCCCGGCAATAAAACTACACGCATTTCTACTTTAGCACCAGAGAGAGACAGAGAGAGAGAGAAGGTAAAGCTCCAAGTGCAACAGCAGCTGCAGCAGAAGCCGCGACCGATGCAGCTGAGCCTAGAGACGAGAGCTCGTTCCATGTACTTGCTGTCCAGCATTGGCGCATTCTTCACGCATCTCAAAATATGTGGGGAGCAGCGGGCAGAGGGGCCCACTGAAAGTTGAAAATATTCACAAAAAGCGTAAGCCATAAGATGCTCGTTTCTCGTTCCCACAAGTTCAACTCTAATTGTGACTTTATTTGCGCATTTATTGCGACCGCGAACGCAGCCCAAGATACAGACACAAATACACACACATACGCAAGAGAGCAGCGACAGCGCCCTTAGAGCATGCGCATCCTGAGAGACGTCCACTTGGGTGGTCTCGAACAACTTTGCGGCGCATCTTCAAAGCCGGCTCCAGCTCGGGCTCCAACTTGAACATGCAGCATGAGGCATGAGGCATGGGCAGAGCGAACCAGCGCGAACAAGAAGCAACCTGGAGGCAGCTTCGTTCTTGTCTTCGGCTTCGGATTCGGACTCAGATTCAGATTCAGCTTGCATGCAACACACACACACACACACACAGAGAGACAAAAGCTGTGCCACAACGAGACACCCAAACTGAATTCTAAATGATCGTTGAAATTCTGTGGAACAGTGTTTCGTTGGAATTTGCAAATGAGTTGTGTTTGTATCTGTGAATGTGTATTTGTATCTGTATCTATATCTATATATGTATCTGTATCCGTGTGTGCTGCCGAGGCGGTTGCCGAGCGCAAATTCTGATGTACATGCTGCGCTTGAAAGCAATTGCCAAGGCATGAAGGAGCCCAGGCTGCGTCTCCGCAATTGCAGTCGTAGTCGGAGTCGGAGTTGCAGTTCGAGTTGTCTTTGATGCGAGTGCAAATAATAAATTTTCAGGTTTTGTCGGAGACATCCAGGAGACGTTGTAATCCGAATGCCAACAGCCAGCAGCCAGCAGCTACAGCCGACTGCCGACTCTAACTCTGTCGGCACTGACCCATTTAGCGCTGGCAGCCTGAGTCACAGTCAGCCGGAGCTGCATGGAGACTCGGCGTCTCCCATACATAGTCGCAGCTGGGCCTAACAAATGCAAAGCTTGTACAATTTTATTGGTATTAATCATCGTGGCTGGTCGACGCAGTCGCCATTGCATTTGCAGCCGGGAAAAACTTGTAATAGTTTTCATGTTGATTGATGAAGTCGATTTTCAGATTTTTATAAGTTTTTCAGTTTTTTAGTTTTTTAGTTTTTTAGTATTTCTTTCTTTGGGCCCAACCCGCCTGCCATAAATCAAATCGGCAAACGGGTGAACAGCGCGAAACTTTCGCTGACAACTTGAGCGAATTGACCCAGCCAAGACGCCAACTTGGCTCCGTTGCTGGCACCTTCAACACGACAGCCTGGCCAGCACCCGCGACCATCGCTTGCATAAAAAAAATCAGCATTTAAAGTTAATTAAGGTCCTGCCTGCACAACAATATCTTTTGCCAGTGATTCTCATTTGGACACGTTCGCTGCTTGAGGCTCCGCAGTTGGCCAAGACCTGCCCCATTCCTTGCCCGTTTTCACCTTCGCCTTTTCCATTTCCATTTCCATTTCCATTCCCATTCCCATTCCCCATTGATTTTGCATGTAGATTGCTCACAAATTAATGGTTGCTCTCGTTGACTTTTCTGGACCTCGTTGGCTGCATTTCAGATTTACTTCGCTCAAATCTTGACCCGAAGCGCCTGTCTAATTGTGAGTCCATGGATAGCAAATGCCAGTTGCTGTCTATTGCCACAAATAATGCTTTCAGCTCTGTTAATCTGCTAAGCGTATCTCTAATTTATGAGCGCTGCGATGAAAGTCTTATTTCAAATTGGGCAATGAAATTATTGTTTATAAACATTTAAAGCCTCAAACTGATCTGGATGTAGCTCTAATTATTCTCTTTATGGCATCTTGTGTCCATTAGCAGTTTTGTGATGAAGTTTGATTAGCTTATACAAAATATATATTATTCTCACACGCAAGTGCTAAACGTGAAGAGCCAATAATTGGATGTTATTACGAGTGAGCTGAGCTTGTGATCAATTCAATATATCTACAAGGTGACTTTGGCCATCTGCTCAGCATGTTGATATAATTCATTCTCAACTTTTTAAGCAGCCGCAACTATATTAAATTAGTGGATTTCACACAGCGATAATCGAGGTCTTTAACGCATTCTTCCATAGGCAAGAAGAATTCACTTCTCGGATATAAAAACATATTTTTAGTGGCCTTCAGTGTGTGGTCTTTTCTAATTAGCTGTAAAATGCCTTTGACTGTCGCTGCATATTTCACGGCACTTGTTAGCCAAGTTAACAACTGAGCATTACTAATTGCCAGCTACTGCATAACGGCACGTAGATCTCCAAGTGCAACTGCAAATGCAAATGCCATGGCAAATGGCAAAGGCTGTAGACAGACTGAAATAAGAGACAAGAATAACAGATAATAGAGTTTTTATTATTATTTGAAGTTCTTCTGCCTTGAGCTGATAATTGATCTCTGATTAATTAGACCTGATGTCAGGTTAAATAATATTAGCTTAAGCTTAAGTATAGTAAGTGTACAGCACTAGAGTATGCTCCATAGATGATGTAATCATACTATGCCTTATTGATGTTGGAAGCAGAGTATGATCAAATGATGATGCTCTATAAATGATGTAAGCTGAGTATACTATGTAGAGGCTTTAAGTAGATTATGCTCTGTTGATGATGTCAGCAGAGTGTGAGCTATAGTTGATGTATCTGTAGTAAGCTGTGCTATTGATGATGTACATATATGTATGTTGTGAAATATGCTTCATAGATGATGAAACAAATGATGTTCTGTAGATGATTGTAGAATTTGATATATAAATTATGTAACTAGAGTTATAATTGATGTACACAGAGTATGCTAGGCAGTATATGATGTAAGTAGAGCATGGTATATAAGTGATATAAGCAGAGGATACTCTATAGATGATTCTCTAGAGATGTGTAAGTTCAACTGATGATGTAATTTTGATGATGTAAGCTGAAAATGATCTATTGATGCGTCTATAGATGATGTAAACTATATATACTCTATAGTCAATATTGGTACAGGTTAGTATATAAACTATGTACTCAGAGTATGCTATGCTATAGATGATGTAGAATTTGCTCCATAGAAGATACTCTAAGAGTATGTTATTTTACTTACATAGCTTTATATATGATATAAGCTGAGTAAGCTTCATAGATACAAGTTGGCTATGCAGTACATAAAGAGTACCAAAATTATACTCCAAACACTTTAAGAAATGAATTTAAGAATTAAATGATTAATATTTGTAGCCAAGTTGTGTTATGTACATCTTTTAAAGAGATTCCACAACAAATATAATTTGTTTGGGAAACTCTAAGATTTCTATACATCAATTGAGTTGGTCTACTAGATATACTGTGTGCTTAGTTGTGGCGCCACCTGCAGTGATCATTAGTCGTAACAACAATAAACAAAATGAAGGGCCATAACTTTTACAATATATGCATGTAAGTGGGCATGGGGTGGGGGAAGCAGAGCAAACAAAACTGACATCTTACACCTTTTCATTATCTCAGCTGTGGCAAACAAATCAACAGACAGAAGACGAGCAAACAAGCTGCAACAACAACAGAAGCAACAGCAACAGCAACAGCAGCAGCAGCAGCAGCAACAGCAATGAGAACAATGCAAACATAACGAATAACGAACACTGCACAAATAAGTAGGTGCAATGTATTATTTGTTTTATCGCTTAAATTGCGGCAACGCCGCCAAACAAGCGACTAAAAAGCGCTAAGCGTTGTCTGTCTCGCTCTCTCACGCTCTGCCTCTCTCTATCTCTCTCTCTCTCTCGCTGTCTCAGTCACCCACAACCATATTGCTGTAGGAGATGTCTGCAGCCCTCTCGCCGCCTCTGGCAATTTGTGTGCAGCAGTGCGCAAAGCTTCAGCTTCACCGCCTCCGGCAGCCTCTTGGCCAAGTTCTACACGGGCACAGGCCAAGAGCAGAAGAGCCAAATAGCTGAAGAACGAAGACTGGCTAAGCACGTTGGCTGGGCTTGGGGCTGGTTAGTGCATAATTAGCTTGGCATTGCAGCTTCTTAATCGTGATCCATTTCCTCGACACTCGGGCAAAATGAAAACGTTGCACATAATTTATGGGCCGCCAGAATTGAAACGAGCCGAGGGGAACTTTAAAGAGGGGAAATTAAAAACTTAACTCGATTGCGGCTACTGTGGAATTAGCAGGCCATTTGGGGCTGGGCTGGGCTCAGTTAGCAGCAGCGAAGCGTGACAAAGCTAATATTAAAGCAAAGGTGGCATAAATTAAACAACACACGGCACACAGACACACACACACCTGGGCCACGTATCATTTAACAGGAAATTGCGACGTTTCGAAACGAATGCACAACATTAAGTCATAATTGTTGCTGCTGCCTCAGCGACTGCTGTACTAGAACGTGTATCTGTCAGATACTTTTCGAAGTTGGGGAAAAATATAAAAAGAAACATCGACTCGTTCGAACTTCGAAACCAGTTTAAGTATGGAGAAAAAAACTCTCCACACTTCACGCACAGACACAGATACAAGCATTGCTCCTGCGCACACACAGATGCAGCTCAAGCTGTAGAGGGAGACAGCATCAGGTGGAGTCTGCTTTTGGTGGTTGTTCCTGGCTGGCGGCTAAACGAAGAGGCGGAGCCAGGCACACACACACACGCACACAGCTGTTGCAAAGATGTTCATCTTATTGCGCACAGCTCTTCAAGGATGGATGCCTGATGGAATTATCAACGTTTTATTTATGACGCTCCTTGGACACGGTTCACACACTTGCACGTTCCCAATTTAATTAGTCTTGCGCCAAAGCCCCCAACAAAACGAAGAGCGAACCCCAAACATATGTACATATTTACAACAACAACAACAACAACAAATACAACAACAGCCAGCAGAATAGGCAACTCGTAAACCGTCCAAGTACTCCGCTGAGCACTGCGGCCAATTAAGCGATCTCACACACGAGTTGCTTGGCCAGCCAAACAACACCAAGCGAACAACTGGCCCAGCCATCGGGACAGCCAGAGCCAGAGTCCGAGCCAGCGTCAGAGCCAGAGCCAGAGCCAGAGCCTCGCACTTCTCCAATTTCCGTTGTGCCTTGTAGCGTTTTAAAGCAGCAAAACAGACGGCCAACAAATTGCGCACAACTTCATCATAATCAACGCTCAGCGCACAGACAGCCAGCGAACAGTAGTGGCTTGCTTGGCGCTGAGATACCCTGTAAATTCCACTACAACTAGCTATTGCCATTAGTAGCCACAACTGCAGGGTGAATTGACTGAGGCTAGTGACAAATTAGACTAAATCTCTTAATAACTGATTCATGCACAAGAAGCTAAAAGAATGTTTAAATTGAATACCCACTGCTAAGGGCAGTCAGACAGGGTATGACCAACTGAGTCTAAGGGAAAACGAACTTAAAAATGTTTCAGTGAAAACTTTGGCAGACCTTTAATAATACCCATTAGCTGGCTCAGCAAACAAGGTATACCCAACTGCTGTAACTGAGTGGAGGCTAGCGAAAAAGCTAAGGTTAAACGTTGGCTAAATTATTTTACGTGCTGAGACAGAGGCCCCCAGTTGGTCCATAACTCAGTTATCGGCGAGGGACCGACGCGGAAAATGATGTGAAAATTGTGCCATAACTTTGGCCATTTGCTGCTGTTGCTGTTGCTGCAGATGCTGGTGCTGTTGCTGGTGCTGTGGAGGCTTGAAGCTGGCCTGTTGCATGCTGTTGTTGCTTAACGCTTTGCTTTTTCGCCTTTTATTTGTTTTAGAAATCGCAGCTTCAAATCATAAATTGCATTTTACGATATTGATTGGCCAAATGATCATCCCGTCGTTGTTGCTGTTGCTGTTGCTGTTGCAGTTGTTGCTTTTATTTTTGTGGGCGTGTTTGTTGTTAGCTTTTCGCTTTCGCAAATGTTCGTTTCAATTTTTAGACGTTGCACATCGATTTTTATTTTTATTATTTTTTTTTTTGTGGCTCTGGGCTAGAAATAAAACGCATTTATTTGTTCAGCCACAAAATTATTATTATTTTTTTGCAGAGATTAAATATCATTGAATTATGGCTGCATATTTTCAATATGTTTGCCTTGCGAACAATAGAAATGTTTAGACGAGGCCCACAGCAATTGGATGTGTCTCTATATCCGGTTGCAGGTCGTAAACTTTTTCCGATTAAAGAAATAGAGGGAGAGAGGCAGAGAGAGAGAGAGAGCGACTATGGCTAGGCAACTCCTTTTTATGTATAGCTTCCACATTGAGTTTTTCTAAAGACAAAGCAAATTTATAGCAACTGAGTCACGTTCCGGATTTGTGAAGTCGGTTTACAGAAAGAGACTGAGAACCATAGAAAGGGTTTTTCATTATGTGAATCGAAGCAGCTGCTCAGCCATCAGCGGCGACAACTTTATGAAGACATAAATTGGCAAATTGTAAAGCCTGTCCCTGATGATGATGAGCCTGATCAGTGGCGAAGCAGCTAAATATTTAAACTCATTCCGACACACGCTATGCAATTTAGCCAGTGCCCAGAGTGTTCAAAGTGCCCATCGCCATGCTGGATAGTTGCGAACTGCAATTAAACCATTAAATTAATGAGCAAGTGCGAGCAGGACAAGATGCATTCGACCAGGTCCCGGTCCCTGCTCTTGTGCTCTTGGCCACTTAGGCAGGCAAATGGAAAACGTATCTGCTGACACGCCCACTGCTGGCTGCCACCCAGCTAATTGCATACGAGGCAAGTATGTAAAGATGAACAAGGCTCTGCCGGCACGAAAATTGCATATTGCATAAAGTGGCGAAGAGCAAGGCGCGAGAAGAGTGCAGATCTGGCAAGTGCTAAACGTTGCGATACCACGTAACAGTTGAAACGTGGTGGCCGAGTCGAACTAAGCGAGAGCTTTCATAGAACTTAAATTGATATAAATTGAAAAAACTTTCAAGCAGTTCAAGAGACAAGCTGTGCTTTAAATAACTAATCAAATACTAAACCAAACATATATATATATATAAATATATATGCATCTATATCTAAAGATCTTGATAGCTTCAAACTTGAACTAAATTATAATGGCGCATCTTAAGATTTATATTATAATATAATGCCTCCAATTCATTTATGTAGAAATAAATATCGAATTTAATTCGTTTTATTTAAGTATTTAAAATTGTAAAACCAAATCCAAGCTCATTTAATGATAATGCCTTAATATAAATTCATTTATAGATTTATATTTAAATTTAAAAAATATATCAAGTTACAGCACAAAGAAAAGATGCTGGGAACATGCTACAACAATGTTTAAAAATATAAGGAAATTTGTCTTTGCAATGTATCTATGTCGGGAGTTGTCTATGGATCCGTTTCTAAATATATATATATATATATATTTGTATCTGTATCTGTGTCCATTTCTATATCGATTTGTGTATGTATTTGCATATATATGTATATATATGTATATGTATCTGAATCTCTATCTGTATCTGCATTGTCAACTGTAGCTGTACTTGCATCTGCATCGGAATATGCATCTGGGACTATATATTTATCTGTATCTGCATTTATAAATATATATATCTGTATCTATATATATTTATGTGTATCTGAATTCTTATCTGTATCTATATATATTTTTCTATATCTGTGTTTGTCTTGCATCCGCATCTGCATCTTTACACCTCTATCTGTAACTAAATTTCTCTCTGCATTTATAAAAGTACAAATATAAAGTTTCCTCTGGTACTGCTTGATATCCCTGCTGCAACCACTTTTACAGGGTATCAAAATGGACTGGACAAGTGCAATTATGCACTTGATGGCAACTGTGTTGAACGAGTTGTTGCTTGTTGTTGTAGTTGTTTTCGTTGTCGCTGTTGTTGTTGTTGTCGTGGCTACATTTTTATTAAATTGAATTGGGTGCTTAAATAAATTATTTAATAAGCACGTGATCTACGCATTTAACTAGTCTTTGCTTTTTATTTTGCTTCGTTTCTGGGCCAAGGGCCACAATGCCACGCCCACAGAGTGTTTTTATGAAGAATGAGTGAGTGAGTCTTCATTTTGCAATTTCGTTAGTATTAAATCATTGCAATTTAGCAATGAAACAGAGAAGTGATTCGGGTTCGGGATCGGGTTCCGGATGGGGCTGGGCCTACGCGGGGGGAGTGTGAGCTGGCAGAGTGAGCCTTTGCTTTTATAATAACAATGCTGATGCCGCCATAGCTGTTACATGGCCCACGGCCAAGAGGCCAACCCGAGTACTGCTCATATATATATATAGTTCTTCACATTATGATTTCGCTTTGCCGAGAGCATTGCAGCAGCTTCTGCCTGCCGCCTGCCGCCTGCTGCTCCTTCTTCCTGTGGTTGCTTGGGCTCACAATCTTTCATTTGATCGAACGATCATTTTGCGCGTACTTGCAGTGCAATTTAGTGGCCATCATTGTGCAGCTTGCACTGCTCTGCTTGCCTCCACTCAATCACTGCCGATCCCACCCCCCAACCACCTGCCTGAGACACCACCTCGCTCGGTGCCTCAGGCGCGCTGCATTGTAATAACCATAATGGCGCGCACGATTTATGTTTTAATTTTGCATTTAAGCGGTTGGCCAGCTCGGGGAATGGCTGGCTGGCTGGCTGGCTGGCTGGCTGGACCACTCGCAGATCGAATGCAGTTGTGGTCTTAACTCCAGTTTGATTGGCGCTGATAACCATGCAATTGATGCAGTTGCTCGCTTTCTGGCCAGGGCTCTGCCTCTTGCTGTTGTTGAATTGGAAATTGTGTTTGCGGGCGCTTCAAATCGATTAAGTGATCCTCATCAGCTGCACAGCGCTTCAAGCTGGAATTGGCTGGGCAGGTGAGACCACGATGGCCATCTCCAGCTCCCAAGATGTGTGTCTCATTCACACTGATAGCGCAGATGCCACAGAGATAAAGGAGGGTAGACATAGTGAGAGAAAAAGCACATTTGAAAAGCTAAACTCAATCCCAACAGTCAGATACAATTGTAT
Source organism: Drosophila hydei (assembly GCF_003285905.1). Classification (NCBI taxonomy): domain Eukaryota; kingdom Metazoa; phylum Arthropoda; class Insecta; order Diptera; family Drosophilidae; genus Drosophila; species Drosophila hydei. The sequence goes on from NW_022045656.1 coordinate 6,100,628, forward strand.
CTTAAGTCTAATAATTTGATTGTATCAAAATAGAATAAAAAGAATTTAATTTTCTTATGCCATCACCTCACAGATTTCATAAGCTGTTATGGGGTGAAGGCATAACTTTTAGACTGCATTCCACTTAGCAATTGAAAGTTCATGTGGAGCAACAGCAGCTGGGAAGCACAAGTAACCTTTGGCAACAATTTAGCATCTAGTTAAGACGAGAATAGGCGCGACATTCTCTGCACCAAATGCAGCTGGCTGTTGGCAATTGGCAGTTGGCAATTGGCAGTCGGCAATTGGCAATTGTCAGCAATTGCATAGCAGATCGCAATTGTAATTCCAATTGGCTTGGCCTGGCCAAAAGTCGTTGGCCAAATTGTCAGCGTGCAACAATCTACACCATTAAACAAACGATGCCAACGCTCGACTGGGCCGCCTTAAAAGGAGCGACGCTAAAAGCTGGCAATCTAATTAGTGTTCACTTCGGCCCGGTCGCAGCCTTTTAATTACGACTAGACCAAAATTAAAAGCCAAATAGCGAAAAGCGACGCAATTAGAGCAGCTAAAATGCCCGCGCTGCGGCCAAAGGGGAACGTGAGAATCGCCTCTGCGCCTGCCACAGCGACGGCAACTGCAGCGGCCACTCAACTGGAGGCCAAGTCCCGGCTAAACATTTGGTAAACCGCAGCAGACGCCGCATGTCGCTAACCGCAGAGAATTTAATTTGCTCTGCCGTGCTCTGCTGTTCTGTGCAAAAAATTAAGTGACCAGGACACCTTGCGTAAGCTGCTGCGAGGCAGGACTCTGGCCGGGCAGCTCGAATCGCAACTGGCCAACACATGTCTGCCGCACAGCAGGACGCCGCATCGCTGCAGCCACAGGACAATGCATTGACTTCTTGTTGGCGCAACAATGATTAGTTTCGGTCAAAGTCAAAGGCACAGGCACAGGCACAGGCAAGGCAAAGACTCGTATCTAAGGATACGATGCACTCGACGACAAGGCCCAATGCGTGCCGCCTGTCCACTATTTTGATCTGCAGCTTGTGTGTGGGCTCTGCGAACGGGAGTCGCCCTTAGCAGAGCAATCGCCATACGAATCCGTATCCGAATGGTTAAGTCAGGTAGAACTGCCTGCGGTCGATTTTGCTGTCAAAACAACACGATTTATGCTTTGTATTGAGAGCAGCCGGGATAACAAGATGTTTGCCGACGCCTACAAAGGTGCATTGCGATCTCATGCGGTCCTCACCATGGATGTGGATGTGGATGTGGATGTGCCTGAGCATTCACTGTCCACATTGCTGCTGATGTTGATGTATGGCATTTGATCGTGCATTAGATGCCATCGCTATGCATTTAATGACCGAGGCAATTAATCTACTTGCATTTATTCGTAGGAGTTGCCGTTGCTTCACCATTTTGTATTGCAATTCACATTCCACGAGGGTTGCTCGAGCGCATTTAAGAGCTAGCTAAGGCTAATTTGATTTAAGACCTAAATACCTCAACTATTTACACTTTAATTTCTAAGCTCAAATGCTGGAAATTGAAATCAGATTAGATTTTCTTCTCATATGAATTATCTTTTAAATTCAAACTTAACTTTGGCAAGCTTCCTATGCATTCTTCATTCATAAAGTTTCATATACAGATTTCAAAAAGAAAGTATCGAACGACCCTCGCACGTGTTTTATGGACAGCAAAATTAATGCAACAAAGCGTCGTTATCAGACTGTTTTGGGTCTGTGGACTGGGGACTTGTATGTAAGTGGCATACACTGTAAATCTCTTTAAATGAGCATTTAAGCGCTGACACAGACACCGATCTCGATACAAAACTCTTGTGCCCGAAGAGGAGCTGGCATGGAGTCGGATGTGGACTTGGGTTGCAGCCTGAGCCAGAGTCTTCGGTGTCGGTTTTGGGCCACAGTTTATGTGTGACTGTAATTCAATGCTCAATGCGTTGATAGCATCGAGCTGCTAACCCTTTCGGCACTCGGTCGCGGTCGCAGTCGCAGCGAGAGACACAAAGAGCCACTGTCATGGGCAGCCAGGAACCGATCGCTGATCGCTGAGCCCCTTGCCCGCACTTACCTTTACCTTACCTTACCTGTTGTCCTCAATTCTTGTCGTTGGCAGTGGCTGATATTTATTGTATTGTTGGCTGCATTTGTCGCTGACTTCTGCTGCTGCTGTTCAAGTTGTTTGTTTGCTGTTGTTGTTGTTGCTGTTGTTGTTGATTGTTTGTTGCTGCTGATTGTTGTCGTCGAGCGATCGAACGAACGATCGATTGATCGTCAGCGAATCGAGCTGCAAGTCGTTTTGTCGCCTTGACACTTGGCCAGCTTTAGTTACAAGCTGTTTGCCAGCTTGTTGGCTGCTCTTGTTAAACAAGCCAAATAGCTGGCTCTGGCTCTGGCCCTCGCTGAGCAAATGAGCAACAATTGCGATCACCCACTGACTCGGCAATTACACAAGTCATATATCATGGCATCGTCGCACATGTGTTGCTGTCCAAAGATCTGAGCCAAGATGCCGCGCCACTTGTTGCAGGACCACCCAAGCCAGCTGCCTATTGTGGTAATCGCCCACAAAACTGGGCATTATGTCGGTCAGTTAACAACATAAAAACCCAATAAAAAATCCCTTTGACATTTTCGGGCGCGTTTGAGCAAATGCCGACATAATTGTTGTGACAGCCAAAAGGCACAACACAACACAGCACAACACACACGACTCGCAGGACATCGAGCAAGGAGCTGCATCCAAAAAGGACACACAAAGTCTAAGTAGATTATATATATAGACTGACAATAGTTAAATTAATGGCTTCGGGCTTCCCTCTTCTGTGCCTCGTCGTCGTCGTCGTAATAAATGGTCACTTACAAAGGCTCAGCCAATGGACGGCCAGAGCTGAGACTACCTGGGGGAAAGTGTTTTTCCTGCTGTCGGCGTGCCTGAATTGCATCAAAGAGCAGCCACCGATGCCTTAGATGCTCTCGCACAAAGACACTGAGAGCCCAAATATCCCACGGCTAAAACGTTAAGTCATCTTGCCGATCAGCCAATTGTCCAATTGCCTGTCCGATCGCCCGCTCGATCGCTTACAGGAAGTCTTGCTGTGCGCATAAATATTTTGACACTAAGAGCTAGCAGGCATTAGTCTTCCCTCTCCCTCTCTCTATCTCTTGCCCTCTACAGCTTCAGCAATTCATTTCGCTCAGCTCATCTCGAAGTCGGGATTTTCTTTCATTTGCTGCGTCTAAGCCTTTTATTGCATTCGCCACACTTGCCGCATTTCCTTTTCAAGTTGTATTTCTCCGCTCGCGCCCACTAAGCGTCATTTAATGACCGCAATGGCCGAAACGGAACTGCCCTCATGATGTCAGCCACAAAGCGAAGCTATTTATAAAGTTGCTATCCAAAAGCTGAGCTCATTGCAATTCCCAACCCAGAGAAACCAACTGTGAGGCCAAATAGCGAAAGTACTCAATTCAGTTGAATTGAATGAACTTTCGACAGTTCGAATAGCTAAAGAGAAAAGGCAATTATTTTAGGTAACAACGAAAGATTAACTAATATTATTATTATTTACATTTCGTTATGATTTGTTCAAGTTTCTAAAGAGCTTTGCTTTGGTGAGCAAAGTTAGCCAAATAAATTAATAATAAATAAATAAATGTTATATGAAATTTCCTTTATAATCTCAATGATCTCAATTGATTTCAAGTTAGCCAAATAAATTAATAATAAATATATAAATGTTATATGAAATTTCATTTATAATCTCAATGATCTCAATTGATTTCAAGTTAGCCAGATAAATAAATAATAAATAAATAAATGTTATATGAAATTTCATTTATAATCTCAATGATCTCAATTGATTTCAAGTTAGCTAAATAAATAAATAATAAATAAATAAATGTTATACGAAATTCCCTTTATAATCTCAATGATCTCAATTGATTTCAAGTGATCAAAGCATTTTGAACCTATTCACTTATTCACAAATCTCTTTCAAATCCAATTTTCTTTCAACATATTTCAAAGATCAACAAAGTTAGAGGCTTTCAAATTGATCTGAAGTCTCTCGTCTGGCAATAGGCAGATAAGCACGCTGCATTTCGTTCGCTTAAATTCAATGTTAAGAACTGAATGGTTTTTTTTTTTTGGGATGTCAGTAAAATTGCAGATATAAAATGCAAGAAGAAAACAGAGAACAGCCTGAGTTGTCTGCTCTGCAGCAGGCAGAAAGACATTTTTCAGAATATATTTTTGTGGAACTCGAATTTAAGTCGAGTTCCTCCGCCCATGCTTCCCACAGCCGTCGTCTGCGCACATTTGAGGAGACAGCGACGAGATAATTTTGCAATGCTTATGGCCGCCAATTTGCGGAAGATCGCCGTACAAGGAGCGCACGCAAGCAATCCAACAGCAGCAACAGCAGCCAGCAGCCAGCAGCAGGAGCAGAAGTTGCGCCTGGGTCTCTGTATCTTGGATCCACACACACATTGGGATTGGGGCTGGCAACACGTGTGTGTTGATTGGTTCATAAGAAAAGGCAGCACAAACAAAAACTACAGAAAGAAATCATTTAAAACAGCAAACGGCGATCGTGCTTAAATATGCCAAAAAAAAAGCGATGCAAAGAGAAAAACAACTCGAGAACTGGCAAAGGCGAAGGCGAAGGCGAAGGCAACAGCAGGCAGCTAAAATGAGAAGCAGCTACGACGAAGTGCAGCCATGCCAGCAATAGCTACAACTATATAAAGGCCCAAAAGGAGCTCAGCCACCCCGGACATCAGACATCCGACAACGGCCAACGGACACGCAGACAGGGAGCACCCAGTGAAGCCGCGAGGCAGACAGGATCAATATAGCAACAACGTCGTTTCGGGCTTGTACATAATTTTGCATTTTTTATAGGGTACGTGGAAGGGAAAACAAAATGTCGGTTACGCCAGAAAACCATTAAAGGCAACGGCAACGGCAACGGCAACGGCAACAGCAACAACAACAGCAGCAGCAGCAGCAGGCTGTCAGAGGATGCTCCTCGAGAATCGAGAATTGAGAATTGAGAAAATTAAGAAGCGACGCGGATCTTGACTTATTTTGTTGTTGTTTTTCTTCGCTTTTTGTATACATTTTTGGGTTTGTTTCTTCGAGATCTTGTTATTTGCGACGGTCTACGGCTGCTTAGGTAATTATATATATACATATGTATGTATCCGTGTACGTATGTAAGCATATATAGAGTTGTGTTCAGTCCACCATGATGAAGATCATTTCAGGTTCTACACACACAGGCACATACATATGCGTGCATGTATTTGTATTTGTTGCAAGTTACTCGACTCGCATGTCATGTCCGCGCGCTGGGGCTGTCAACAGCCCCGGGATAAAATGATCAACATTGATCGCATAATGATCAAGCAGCCACAGCAGCCACAACTTTTTTAAATGCTTTCAGCTACATTGCATGTATAGATACATATACATATACATATACATATACAGATACAGTTGCTCTGTGGCACAGATTCAATCATCGATCGCTGGAAGAGATCACTAGGCCGAGGCCAAAAGACTTGGGCATGGGCTTGGGCTGACGCTATTGTTTGTTGTTCGTTGTCTGCGTAGATTGATGATTGAGTGCGTGGCTCGGTGGAACTGGAACTGGAACTGGAACTGGTACAGGGGACCCAGCGGAGGTGCAGAGGTGCCAGCTGCGTCTCGGCCCAAGCTAAGTAAGCTATTATGCGTGCTTCGAGCTCGACTTGGCTCTCTGGCTGTTTGCCCATTTGGCCATTTGGTCGTTTGGCCGGTTCGCGTTTGCTATGATTTTGATCGCCACTTTTGTAGGCCCCGCATAATTTACTTAATTATATTTAATTGAATTTTAAAGCTACCGGTTAAAGCAATCGACGGCGTTTTTCGTTTGCTTTCTATATACATGTATTTGTAGCGCAAAGTTTACACTTCACACTTCAAGTTTCCCAGGCTAGGGCGAACGTGCTTAGCCGCGGAGCTGACAAATTTACGCCCTTTTCCTTACATTTTATCAGGATAACAGAGCGACACTCGAACCATGTCCAATCTGAATCTGCGCAGTCAGTTTATTATGGCAATAAACGATATGGAAAAGTCAAACAAAACCCTTTCTGGGCTGGGCTGGGCTGGGCTGGGCTGGGCTGGCGAAAAACGGGGCGGCCGTTTCCCAGGACGCGTGACATAAATCAAAGGCCATACAACCACGTAATACCACAAAAGGGATTTGTTCAGCAAATCCTTTGAGAATTGATTCGTGCACGCTAATAAGGCCAAACAGAAAACTAAATTATGCCCCGTACACCCAGTCAGGAGTAGACAATGGACTGTCTGAGAGACAGACAACAGACGGGGGGAGTTGTTGCGATCATTTCCTGTATCCGGAATGTGGTTTTCTAAAGCAAGTGACATAATCATAATGAGATTGCGGCCGAGCCGTTGAGCCGGGTGATTTCACCTCCTGGCGGCTGCTATGAATTTCAATTTCCATTTCCAATTCCAATTCAACCACCCCGCGATTCCGCTAAGGGTGGCAATTAAAATGTTTGCTTAGCGCATAGCAGAAACAAAAACAAAATGGCCGCCGCCGCTGCTGCTGAACATTGAACAATGGCTTTACGCATTCCGTACACCCCTATTCGAGTCGAATTCGCCAGTGTTGCAAGCTGTGCGGGCGATAAGTGAGCATGACGGAAGGTCTCGAGTGGTTCTGAGAGGGCTGTGCAGACTGGATAAACTTGTTTTTACTTAACCAATATGGGGGATTATAATGAAGCGTAAGAATGCCAGTTGCACTAGATACATTTTATGGATGAAATGCTCTGCTCTTGAAATACTTACATGTCTATTGCAGTTGGTTTTATTTCAAGAGTGTTGTACATAACTCAATGTATATATAAGTAGTAAGCATGAGCTTGCCCTAAATATATGTATATATATTTCCTTATTTATTTTTTATAATTAATTAAGAATTTTGTAAATTAACTAACTCATTTATTTGTTTATTGTATGAATTCTTAATTATTTATATTAATTATTAATTATGAATTATTATTTATTAATAATTATTTAATATTCATTTATTTAATTTTTTTATTTTATATTTATTTCTTAAATTTTTTTTTTATTTTTTTTTTACATAATTTACCCAACCTAGACAACAAGTTTTTTCAATCTTCTCATCAATTTATCATTTTATATAAAGCATTATCATAATATTATATGATATAATATGAATTTAATATATTTTTATAGAAAACTAAATAGTTTTCATAGTTTGTTTTACAAAATGTTTAATAACAAATGTTAATAACAAATTCCTTCAGCAGCATAACTAAGCTAAACCTGATATTCTGTTATGCAAAGCTTGACCCATCCATGTGATTTTAAAAGAAACATGAGTTTATTAAAAATATGTCTTTTCCACAAATTGCCATTAAAATATAAAAATCTCTAAGCATATATATTCAATACATTTTTATCTATATCTTAAGCAAAACTCAACTAACCAAAAACTCAAATGAGTAAATAAATATCCAAATATTAAAGTATTTCCTAACTTTTTATAAAACGTTTTTACCAGTTGCTAAGTAATATTATATATAACAACTATTAGAAATAGTAACATATATTTATATTTGTATTCATTTGCAAGACCTACAAACTATTCCCTTTCATTTGCCTCTAAGTACATTTTGTTGTTTTGGCTGTTAATCTTGATTCATTATCTTCCTGTATTGATCATAAATAAATTGTTTTGTTGTGTGTAATCACAACAAAAATGGCGATAACGAATCTTCAAAGACTCTTTCTATTAGCCATTTGAAGGTGCCGCGCCCATTCGGAATGCCAACAGGCTGTTTACCCCCCGCTTTGTAGTTGTAGTCATTGTTGTTGCTGCGTTGGCTCTTACCAACTGGCGGCGTACATTAATGTCCAATAAATTGTTGTCAAATGTCGCGCACCCCGTTGATTTTAATGTGGCTTAAATAGGATAATAAAACTAACCGCAGCGGAGAGAGTGAAGACGGCCAAAACAGAGCCTGCAGCAGAGGCTGTGCCCGAGGCAAGAATTTATTGTTCGCTTGTATATAAAATAGTGCGTTTTATATACCCACACACACACGCACACACACACAGGTTGCTGGGGCCTGGGAGAGGGAAAAACCTATAACTTTTCCACTGAACAACAGCTTGATGTTGCAGCCCGGCCAGGGGCAGCCAAGCGGATCGGAGCAGAGCAGCTAACAGGTGCTTATCGGAGTCTATCGTGACATTTTATTGGCTGCCCCAGCGGCTATATATGATGTTTATCAATGACCCAATGGCCAGCGGCCGAGCGAGGGCAAGGGATAGATAGGCAGCAGCTGACGCTGAGCTGTGGCTAATGGAAATGGAGAAGCCGCTGGAGCCCCAGCCAGCCATTGAGCATATGGAAATGAAGGTGCGCATAAACAACGTTTTATGACTGACATGGCTGACAGTTCGTAAAACCGAAGACAGTCGCAACTGGAGCTCAAACTCGAGTGCGATGTGGAGCTGGAGTTCGCTGGAAATATACATCTTAGCGCGTAAATTGTTGTTTTAATTAATTTTCTTGAATTTCATGAGCCAGGCGCACGCGTCGCTGCCAGTCAAAACAGATCACAACAAACAGAGAGAGAGAGAGAGGGCGGGGGGGAAATAAGCTTCAAATTAATTTGGCCAATTTGTTGCCATACCCAAATCAGCAGCCCGCTGGGAGTTGATCAATTAAGCATGTCCGAGTCGTAGTCGGCGTCGGAATTGGTGTCGTTGTTGGTGTCGCTGTTGATGTCAGTGCGAATGCGGCTGCGACTGCGACTGCGAATGTGAATGCGACCAGTTCCGAGTAGGGGGCCCACTTACTGCTTCAGAGGCGCCGCCTTCGCACATCTCTCAGAGTCAGTATCGGTCTCGGTCTCGGTCTTATTCCCATTCTCATTCACCGTTTCCAGTCTCAATCTGGACGCGATTCCAGTGTCACGGTGCTCAATCACAGACCACCCAAAAGGTCGGGCCTCCATTTGAGGGATGACTTTGGAGAACTGCGCGTGGGTTGCCCGAAAAATTAATTAAAGCTTTTTTAATGATGCCGCCCAAACGAGCTGGCCACGAGCAGACGCTGCCTTAATGATTGCTTTTCGCACCTTTTTATGTGGCCAAGTGGCGGCGTTTCATTCCCCGCATTTATTAAGCAAATATTTTGACTCATTCAAATTGCCAAGCGAGGCGTGGGACATGCCTAAATAGACACCTGAGGTGAGCAGCCAAATAATTTCGATTCTTATACTGATACATACATATATATATGTTATAAGTATAAATATATAGCTTATAAGAAGGTTTACTTCAAAACTGATAGCTTATTGGATCTGTTATGCTTTCTTAATATGTTAAATATTCATTTTCTCTTGTAAATCAGCTGCAAATTGTCAGCAAGAAGCTGCGATGCCCTCACCAAACGCATAGAAAACTGAGTTCATATTTAACGCTGCTGCAAGGCGATAAATAGATAAATGATAACATGTTCCACAAATAATAAGAATATATTTTTTTTTAAATAATTCTTATAATTATTTAAATAAATTACTTAATGGTACATCCAAACATTGATTTTAGTATTATTTATATGAAAATTATTATTAAAATTTTTATATGAAAATACATTAAATGAATTTTTATAATAATATAATGATACGAGAATTGCCTGTTATATTTAATATATATTATTATATTATTATATTATTTTATTTTTTTTTTTTATTTTTTTTATTTATTCATCTAATAGCTAATAAGACTATTTATTTACCATAAGCAACCTGTTCATTAGAGTATTTATTGTCATGGTTAGTTGAGCATGTATATATTTTGTACAGTATTTATATTTATATTTTCTCATGTGAATTTCACATTTTTGAACAAATACAAATTATGCCAAAAATGATATTATAAAACTTTCATATGCCATTTTTATGGAGTTCTTCGATATATTTATGAATTTGAGCTGCACTCCAGTGTAGCCCAATGGCAACAGCTGCACAAACTAAAGCAATAAACAGTAACAAGCAGAAGAAGAAGAAGATAAAGAAGATGCTGAGGAACAAGGGGTTTCCCTTGTTTCGGCTTTCAGTCAGTAGGCAGGTGACCAATCCCGCAGGGCCAACAGCCAATGGGAACACAAACAGCACGCGCACAAAGTTTTCTTTTCATATGTGAAAGAAAATTAATATTTGGACGCAAAAGAAAAGCAATAGAAAACTACAATATGAGTCGAAAAGAGGAGTGGGATTTGTGGCTGGTGGCCAAAAGTCAACGGCAATAAAATTGCAGGCGCAGCAGCCACAACAGGAGCTGACAATGCCCAGCAGCCGAGAGCAGGAGCTGGAGCTGCGCGTCATGTTGACAACAAACTAAGGCAATAAAACCGAAATCAGGATAATGGCACAGCCGTTGCCATTGGCAGCCAGCTCGATGTTAGCAAATTAAATAAATCCCCCGAGCGGCAGATGTGCAGAGACAACGGACAACGGACAACAGACAACGAGCCCGAGCACAGGCCATGAGGCAGCAGCAGGCAGAGCCCCGTCATTAGGCCTCGCATTGTGGCCAGCGAAGCGAGCAAACAAGCAAAGGCAACAAATGACATTTCCAGCTATAAAATCAATTACATAATGAGCACGACCAGAGAGCAGAGATGGCTGCAGTGGAGTGAGTGTAGGGGATAGATTGGAGTAGGGATTTGCCTCTGTGCAGGACGCTGTTTGGGCCAAGTCAGCACAAAGGATCTTTGCGGTATATTTTTGGCCCATTTTGACTTCTGTGCGGTTAGGCGAATCAAAACAAGAAAAAAAGGCAAACGCATCCTGTTTGCAAAAAGTGAGCACAATGCCAAAGGCCACAGACAGAAGCCGGTCTGCAGGATGCAGCGCAGCAGGACACGTGTTTGTTTGCCAAATAAAAGGAAGAACAAACGGCAATAACAAAAACTAGTTACAAAGCGACTGCTGCCACAAAAGCAAACAAATTTCATTAAGCAAAAACTGCCATCAGTTACACTTGCCAGTCGCCAGGACTTCCGAGAAGCCAACTCCCTAGCCCGACTCCCGCCTTAGCCTGGCCAACCTGCCAGTGGCCAAAGACTGGCTGCTTGGTAAATTGAGTTTTTCTACGGCTAAGGCAATTCGGGGCCTGGTTTTTTGGCCAAATTGTTGCGTGACTCAAATGTTTTCATCATTTTTGGTGGAAACAATAATTTGCCTTATAATATGCTGTAGCCATTAAATTATGCCTCAACAGCAACAAGGACAACAACGAAGTCGACTATGAGTAATGCCACCCGGGCAAAGGATATCATCTGCCCCCAGCTGAACTGCCCCCAAGCTGCAGACATGTGTCGCATTTTCCCGGGAGCCAAGGCAGCTTTGAAAAACTAAAATGTCAAGAAATCTGACAGCCAAATGATTGTGACGGACCCAATATGCTATGCGTAATGGCCCGAAATAAGCAATCCAATTTGCCAGGACGAAACGAGCTTGGCTATGCGAACTGCGTTCACAGTGAGACACAAATCGAACCTAAGTGAGCCATTATCAAATTAAGCTCATTATGCGACTAGATTCTTGACTGAACTGCTTGACAGTTCAATTTTATTTACAATGAATGCAGTTTATTTAATAACAACTTAGGAATATCGTAAATATTGCAGTTTTAAGTCAAATCGATAGTAATTGTAATGGAAATAGCGTTTAACTTAAACGAAATGTTCTGGCTTTAATCAAGATAATTTATTAAAATAACTAACATATTTTAAAATAAGTACAAATACTCGCCAGCTATATAACTATGCAGTTAAATACTTACTCGATATACATAAGCCAAATTTCAGTAGGTTACCAAGCTTATGGTAAGATTTGTGTCTTTTCTTTTTACTGAACGCCATAAACTTAAGATTATGTCAGCTTAGATTTAAATAGCTAAAAATCAGTCATAACTCGAAGAGAAGCTTTTGATGATATTTCAATAGATATGGAATGCATTTAATGGACACTTGAAAATATATAAAAAGATAGATGTGCCTTTTGTATTTATTGAAGTGTTCATTCAATGTCATCCATGTATATACAAATATGTATGCATCTCTTGAACTATAAATGAGAAAATTAATTTATTTCAATCTTTTCCAATATATCCACTAATAACTATACCATTTTCTTGTATATGATTATAAAACATATATTCCACAATTAAAAAACATTTAAATATACAACTTTTTAATTTAATTTAAAATAATTTTATGAGTTTGTTTCGTTTCCCTTATGAAGAGAAAGCTCAAAGCCTAAATGCATATAAAAATATAGTAATATAAAAATAAAAAAAAAATTATAAAATAATAAGAATAAATAGAATTTGAAAACATTAAAAATATATTTGAATGAGTTAATGAAAGCCAACAAATATACAAATATAAATTTACAAATATATATGTATAACTTCATATTGTGTAAAAAAATGCATTGATTTAATTACAAAAATATTATATGTACAAATATATATATATATATATATATAATACAAATATATCAAAACATCTGTAAACGACCACTTGAAAGTCTACAAAAAAATTGTTTATTTCAATAGGCACAAAGCCTAAAGAAAGAAGAAGCCGAGCAGCTGCTTTGAGCGCTTTTATGATATTTTCAGCACAAACCAATCAATTTTATGGATCAGTCTATAAATATACATGTATAAAAAAAGAAATGAAACACAAATATTAAAGTGACTGCAAGAAAGGAACTCGTAAGCGGAAGATATACGATGGCCAATCAACCATTAACATGTTCACTAATTTTACGATCCATATTATAAACGTTTTCAGATTTTTCTTTTCTGGCATTTTGCCTTTGTTTCTGCGAGTCTCAAAAATGTGGAATCACAAACCGATCGTAAAATATTATCGGCCGGATTATAAAATTTTATGCGCAATTGGAAACAGTTAACAGCAAATTCTCAGATATGAGAGTAAAATCAAAGCCAAAAGCTCATTTCAATACAAAAGCCGCCTCCAGCTTGGGTCAAGCAAAGAAACTTGTCAACAATATTTTACGAGCGCGTCGAGAGTTGTTTTCTTGTCTTGTTGTTGTATACGAAAAAGAAAAGACTGTAAAAGCCAAATTCAAAAATCGAAAATCGAAAATCGTTAAACACGCTGACGACGCCAACAGCTGCGACTCTGGCGGGGCAGAGCAGAGGAAGATATGGAGATATGGAGATGTGGAGGAGCCACCAAATCGACGACAGCCATATTGAAAAACTTGGCTCGGGAACGGAGGCAAAATGGAGTTGCCTCAGGGGCCCCCGAGCCGCATGGAAAACCCATAAACATAAATAATATTACTATATATACATATAATACAAGCGAGCGAGCGATCGACACAGATACATAACATATTTATGTATAAATTACTATATGCATACCTGTGCATCGATATACCTGTGTGTATAAAATGGGACTTGTGTATTTAATTTATGATGCTTCCCCGCATTTTTGATTGTGCCCAATACAACAATTTGATCGCTGTGCTATCAAGTCGAACGTTTTGTAAATGATCGATGATTGATTTGTTGCCCAGTCCGACCCCAACCCCAACTACGACCACGACCACGACCCTAGTGGCTATCGGCTGCCATTGACTGCCGTAGAAACAAATTATGTGGCCATACTTTGCATTAATGTGCAGCCCGAAACGGTAAACAACAGCTGCAATTAAGTCCAACTCGTCGTAGTGGCAGCAGTTGGCATCGTTGCCTGAGCCGAACTGAAGCGGCCAGCATTACTTTTAATATGGCGTCTGGCCATATGCACAGCAGTTCCTAATTGTGCTCGAGCTAGTATAGAGACGTCCCGGACCAAGCAACTGCGCCGAGAACACCAAAAACGAAACAGGAACCCGCCATAAACAGTTTGCCCACCACAAAGTTTATGAATATGCAAGCGAGTCGGGGCGTGGAGTCTCTAAATAGGCGCAGACCAAACAGACTCCGACATCGCAATGGACTCCAACTTTTACAGACTCCAAAAAAGGCAACAGGCAATAATCCTCGCACAGTGGATTCTGACAAATTAAAATTTACTGAAAACAATTTAAGCTACAAAATATTAGCAATGGACCGAAAGAATTTGCTTGAATGAGTTGTTGATCCCCGAATAGCTATACATATATAAGGGAGAATTTATATTGTGACTTAACTGCTTAAATTTACATATATATAATATTATAAAAAATAATTATTAAAATTGTTTATGCTCGAAATATTATTCTAAATTTAAAGCAGCATTATTCAAATATTTCTTTTGATTGTATTGAAATCTAAAGTATGTCTGATTCTATCACTAGTCCTTTCAATGAGTGAAACATTTACATATGTTTATATTTATTTATTTATTTTAATAACATTTTCTGTTTATGTAAACAATTTTAAAATTTTACAGAAATGTAGAATCGAGTAACAAGACTTTTAGGTAATACACAAAAATGAACGGAAGAAAAAAATAATAATAAAATACAATTTGCATAGACTTCAATTTTAGTGACAGCTTATATCTAGCACTCATTTTATATAAAATACAATCAAAAATATATTCAATTTTGTAGCGAAAAGAGCTTAAATACAAGGCAGAGTAAGAACTAAGCTAAAAGATTCGCTTTCAATAGAGGCAAGTCATGTTGGAAAACGAATTTCAAGATATTCTATCAGTGGAACTAAATTGTTTTATCTTCCAGATCTAAGTTCTAATCTAAGCATATATTAAATGGGATACATTATCAACGTTGCCATGGAAATAACTTAGATGCCTAACTGTGAGTCAATTGAATGGCACAGCAAGTAAAGTCTATAGACATAATTTCAATTGAAAACTAAAGTTTATTTTATAATACTTAAGCTAAAGTTTATCTAACATTTTAACGTACCTCATAATCGTGCTCATATCTTTAGTTTCGATTTGAACTAACTCTACCACTGTGCCTGGTCTTTTCTTCTACATCTCGAGCTCCATCTCGAGTTTCCTTTGCGGCACTCCATTAGCCAAATGCAGAAGTCCCACTTTAGTAGCCGTCTGATAAGTAAAGTGGAAGTGGAGCTCCAATAAAAAAAGGCATAATTTGCGAGCTTTCTGTGCTTCCCTCTCTCTCTCCCCATCCCCCATCTCTCCCTCTCACTCTGTGTCTGTCTGCCTGAGTGTTGATAAATGCTATCGCTGGCTTTTTTGGCAAATGTGCGGCGCCCCCTCCATATCGGCAGCCGTATCAAGCGATATTTTATTTTAGGTTTATAAATGATGTGCTGCATCCTGGCAGGCAAACAAATTACAACATGTTGGCCCGTCATGCTGTGTAGCACACACACAGACAATTGGAAAATACATTAGGGCAATCAAACAACCAAAAATTGAATTTGATAATGTGGCTGTAGAGGGTAAAGATGGAAAACTAAAACCCATGTTCTCTAATGCCACTGGCCATAAATTTTCCAATGTTGCTGTCGTTGTTGCTTTTGTTGTTGCTGGTGATGCTGCCGCCGTTGCTGTTGCTGCTGCTGCTGCTGCTGTTGATGATGATGATGATGGCAAGCAAGCACATAAAACCCTAAAAACCAATCGCCGTGTATATTTACGTAGTTGCGTATCATCAGCCATTCAGAGAGAGATTACATGCAACGCGCCATCGACTCAGCCACAACATGATGAAGCAGCAAAATTTCTAAAATGGACGTACAACACGCAATCCATCCACACTCAAATATGTGTGTGTGTGTGTATTTAGGGGGCGTTGCAATATGCTGCTGTCTGTTTGTGTGGCAGCTGCGCCCAAGTGCTAATAATCTCATAGTTCTGCTCAAACAATCAATAGATACAAACTCACAAACTCACATGCTTCGACGTAGATACGGGCAGCAAATGGAGCTGCTGGCTGCTAAATTGAAAGCCCTATTTACCATAAAGGCGCATTAATCTAAGCTGTTGCCACAGCCACATTCAATTTTTGCAGTTTCAGTTCAGCTTTTTTCTGCTTTGCCTGGTGGAAATCCCTGCCCGCTGCCCTCTGCCCGACTTCAATTTTGTGCGCTGTCTGTTGATTTTTTGGCATTATCTTTTAATATGCACAAAATGGCGTGTCAAATGCTTACAATTTTTCAATCAATTCTCCAAATTGCAGAAATAAAATGATAAAAAACAGTTGAGCGAAGACAAACGAAAGACGAACTAGAAGCTCACTCAGACATTGTCTGCCTCTAGCCAGAGATTTGGGTTTCCCACAACGCTTCAAAAACCTTAAAAGCGAATCAGATGCAAATTTAACGCGTGCTACGAACATCGAGTAACATTCGAGTTTCATTTAATAGTTGTTCTAAGTAGAATGCTGCAATGCTGAAAGAAAGAAGCTGAGTTGAGTATCATCGAGTCATACTCAACTCAGCTTTATTTATTTATTTTATTTTATTTAAATATCTTTTAAAAATAAACTAAATAAAGGACATAAAATACTGGTATATTAAAAACAATCGTAATAAAAAGAAAAATTATAAATGATACAAAGTATTATAATTATAAAAATTGAATAAATAATATTCAAATAATATAATTATAAACGAAAGCTATATTAAAAATTTATTTATAAATATTATAAATTAAAAATAAAATAAAATAAATAAATATTATATTAAATCAAAATTTAATTCGATGGTGAAAATATTGTAAATAAAATAAAATAAATTAATTAAACATAGAAATTAAATTAAATATCTATTAAAATATATTAGTTTGAAAATTTATTGATAACTATTATAAATTAAAAATAAAATAAAATATTAGAATAAACATTTAAAAATAAAATTATAAATAAAATACAATATTATATTTAAAAAAAAAATACACAAAAAAAATTAAATAATCCTATCTTGTTGATTATCAGAAATCATAAGCTCTATTAAATGCTTTGTTATTTGAAAGGCTCTCAGCTCTTAGTCTAAACTGCTGATAAATATTTGTTTAATGGAAGCATTGAATTGAGATTGAAGTAAACAACCCCGCAGCGCCGCATATTGAAAATTAGCAGAAGTTATTATATTAGGCTTCACAAGATAAGCTCTCTATCAATCTATCAATAGTTCTACCGTTTACTTGAGACTTAAGAAATTGTCAACTCAGTTGATATATATTCCAGAACATTGCCTGAAGTCGGCATAGCTTCAAATTCAAAACGGTAGTTGGTCCAACTAGAGTTTTCGAACAACGCTTTATATTGATCTGAGTAGTACTCTGCAGCTGCTGCTTCCCAGCAGAGCTCATCAGTACACATTGTGAGTATTCATAGGCAATTAGTTGCCCCACTTACGCAGTCAAGCAGCTGTCGCACTTTCACCAACACTTCACAAGCATTTCCGCACTTCCAAGAAGCCCAGCCGAACTGTAGCCAGAGCTCTAACTAGCTCATTAATAGCAATAAATGCCTAACAACAACAATTGCCATTCCATTCACACACACTCACACACACGACAACAACAGCAACACAGAGTGCACAAACCAATGACAAATCCCAACCACAAGCCGCTTTCGTGTCGACGTCAGTTGTTACATGGACTTAGACCTGGATCTGGATGTGGATCTGGATGTGGACGTGGATGTGGTAAGCAATGCTATTTGACGACGGCTGTCATGGCAAGCAGCAACCCCTCGGCTAAGCCGTCTCAGCATCAGCATCAGCATCAGCATTTGCTACAGCTAAAACCTTGGACTCATCCCCTCGTTAGCACAGCGTGTAAATCAGCCAAGTAGTTCTCGCATTTTCACACACGCACGCAATTTTCCGACCACACAACCCGCACAGAGCAAATGTTACGCCTCCCTCCCTCTCGGACGCCTCTTCTGGCACTTGCCGCAGATGCTGGGCGCCATTTTGTGCTGCTGAGTGGATTTACGAGGATGTGAACATAAAGCCGGCGGGAGGCAAGAGGCGGGCTTGACGTTGTGGCAACATTTGTGGTTAAGTATCAGTTACACGTCCATTGACAGCGTGCACATCCGCATGATAAATGCCTTTTAATAATAAAAAAGAAATGTTTTTATGAAACATTTACGACTGATTTGCCCCGCCTCTCTCTACTGGATCACATACACACATGTGAGTATGTATGCATGTGTACGACTATGAATTTATTTCTGCTTTGGAAATGCATCAATGGCTATTGCTCTGTCACGGCTGCTTTTAAAACTAAACTAAACTTTGTGAATAAGTGAATTCGATTTTATGTAACGTTTGAGTTGCTCTCATTTTAAAATCGTCAGCAAAACATATGACAAAGTAAGACTTAAAGCTATATTTGAGCTTAGAGTAGTGCAAACCCTAAAAGTTCGAGGCAAGTAAGAAATCGTTTTGACTTGCCGATTGAAGATATATCGTAAGGTATATAGAAATATTGCAAGTACAGAAAAGGTTTGTTGTCTTTGAAAGTATTTAACTAATAAACTAATTAGTTAGACGTACGCTTACAAGCCACTTGAACTAGTCTCTTTTCTACTAATGACAGCTGTGACGCAAGTGATTTAATTTGCATTTTAAATTAAAGTTTATTTTTAATAATTTTAATTTTTATTTAAAATATATAAGACTGCCTATATTTTGTATATTTTATTTTATTTAATATTGAGTTTCCTTGATGATTCAATTTACGTGAAATGATTTTATCGAAAGAGAATTTACTAACATTTAGTTAAATGTATTTCTTATGGCTTTTCAAATTGTTAAGAAATTATTTAAGGTCTAATAAATAGCGAACAATAAATCTAACACTTTTAGCTAACATTTGACATTTACCTATTAACAGCACATTACTTAATGCTCGCAGACACCAGGCACTAGAAAATTTGAAGAGCTCGTAATAATTTATAATATTCATACTCAAAATATATATAGTCGCCCTTGATATATTGATGTATCTTTGACAATGGCTACTCTGCCTCATCCACATTCTAGAAAATAATTTAGAAATGAGACTGATAAATTTGAGGAAGACTAAGATGCAGAGGAGCAATACCATTTGTTGCATGATCAGCAAAAGGCACTGTACTGCAACACAAGGCTGTGCTATGCCTATGAACCAATTCAAAATCAAAGTTTAAGTCTTACAAGTTTTTATAACTTTAGCCATATTAAAGAAAAATAGAATTATTTTAATTTTTATCTTTAGCTATATAAAGCAAATTTAAATTTATTAACTAATACTATATTACTAGTTAATACACAAAGATCATATTGACAGAAGAGTTTACTTTTTTGAATATATCATTTCGCAGCTCAAACTTGATAAGCCAGCAGATGCTGCATATCTGTGCAGCTGTTGCCTCCATGTACTGCTCTCTGAGATCAGATTTAAGCATGGGTTTGTTTAATTTGAGTTCTGCGGGTTGGTTTCGATTCTTGATTGGTTTTTAGCGCAGTTCATTCGAGCAGCAAATTGCTCCATTTCAGAGTTTTTTCTTCTGCTGTTATTTTTTGTGAGCTCTGTCGGAAATATTTGCGCAAATATCTTTATTGCCAAGCATTTCAAGCCATTTCGAGCAAGAGTCGAAAAAAGCATTCAATAAACGGCCAAGTTCTTTAGCTTGGTTCGGCCATGCTGGATTCCAGGCATCATTAAGCAAAGCAACACTCGAATACATAAGGGCCTGCCCCTGCCGGGCCCCACCTCGCTTGGCTCGCCCTCGGCCTCGGCTACCAACGTTTCGTGTCCGCGCACCATAACGCAATTGAGACCCAACTGGTCGCTGCAGCGAACTGGTCAAATCGGGACCAGGCTACGAGATGGGCGTAGGGCTGCGAAGAGGGAGCTGGGAGCCAGCGTAGACGGCGTCGTGGCTGTAGCTTTCTACCTGCCACGCATTTATTAAACACGATCGAGCATCGGGCATCGGACTGCTCCACACAGCCACAACACGTTTTGCTACAACTTCACTTGATTGGAGCTGAGACTGGGGACTGCACTTAGGCGTTTACCTGCTGGGACCCAAGGCTTGGGACTCGCTCTTGAGGCTAAGGCTAAGAATTGGCATTGGGGGCAGCGCGTGCAGCAAGCAAACGCGAAAACGTTAATTAAGATTATGAAGTCATAAGAGTTACATGTGTGTGAGTGAGTGTGTGCCCGCCTGTGTGTATGTGTATGTGTGTGTGAATCCTTGGCCAGGCCACGAACCGGTTGCGAGCCGCTGGCCAACCAAGCTGCACGATCTTCACGCGAGTTGATTTTTAAGTCAACAACTTGATTTTCCAGCAATAACAAGATTAAATTATTTAATTTTTTGCCTCATTTGGGGTCCCATGGAGCTGATTGCCGGGAACTGGCTGACGGGACGACGCGCCGACTCTTTGATTTGCTAAAAACGAGCGACGCTGCTCCTCCGTTCACTGGAGACTTCCTAATGGCGTATTATAATTACGTGGCCAGGCACGGGGTATGGAGGCTGCCGAGATGAGAGAGGCTGCTGCTGTCGCAGCTTAAGTGGCTTTTGATGCTAATGTATCGAGCTCTTCTATGTCGTAAGAGCCTAAGAGCCTCTGCCCAGTCGAGCTGGCCTCTTAGGAGCACAATTTAATTATGATAAAGTTGTAAAATCGAACATTCGATAGGCAATTTCTGAGCTAGGGTCAACCAACTGCTTAGACTCCAACTGCTGGCCAAAGTACATCGAATCAGGCTGACTAATGAATTCATAATTCAATACGCACGCAACGCAGTTATTAATTGGTATATCTTTAGTACACCGGGGCTCATTGGTGGCCAGGTCACCTTCTGCGGAACAACCCTCCGGCTCCTGCTGCAAATGGCGCTCGCTAAATGCTGCCATGCGCTTCCGGCCATGTTAGGGATCGTTAGGGATAGTTTTAATTGCCAGGCCATGCGACAGCAGGTAGCGATAATTAGGCAACGGGCGACATTAACAAGACCCGATTTCCACTTGCCCTGACCGCTAATGAAATTATAACCCCCGCTGGTCCCACTCCTTGTGCTGCCACCCACTCCCCCCTCTTGGCCAATGTATTATGCAGCGCCAAGCGAAAATTAATTGCAGCCGTCTCTTTCTCGCATTGCGTGCTCAGGCACTACCAATGCTTCGAGCGGCCGGCGGGCCGAGTTCAATTTGTTGCCTTCGGCTTGGCGCTCGCCCACATCGGGCAAGTCGGCGTGCCATTGTGGGCGTGCCAGTTGGGGCGTGAGCGTTGTCTCAAAGTTTAAATTTTCAACTTAACCTCTGAGCTTTTCCGGTGGGCTCACCAAGTGGGCAGACCAGGGTGCGGAACACGTCGTCGTGGGACTGGACGACTCGCCGTTCATTTTGCAATTTCTATTTGATTTTCATTTTCTAATTGAATGGAAAACTTAGCAGCTGTTGAAATAATGCCACAGTGCTTTGTAATAATTTTAAATCGATTTTTGGAATTGGCTAGAAAAATATATATTTAATAATGATTAGCTGCTCAAGTAATTGAGGGCAAAAACTATTTTGTGAAAACGTTTTTAGTAGCATTAAAATGGAAATTTCTACTGATTAAGTTTTTTTTTGTAAACTAGAATAACTAGTGAGTCATACAACATTTTATAGTAATTATTTAGTAATTATAACTGATCTATAAGACAACTCTAGCTAATAACTAAGATAATAATTCACAATTAATTAAATTATATTATTTTATATTATATAATATTTTAATGTATTTCATATTATGTACTTTTTGAGCTGTTTAGCAAAGGAAAATAACTGTGGATCGTCAGGTCATATCTCTGACCAGCTTATAATAAAATAATAATAGTAGCTAAAATAAAATAAAAAATATAATAAATTTAACAATTTATAATAAAAGTAAATAATGAGATATATAAATAATATAAACTCAATAATAATATATAGTATAGTATTACTATACTGTATAGTATAGTATATAACTAATCTAAAAATAAAACTTGTGACAAATTTAAATATAGACCAAATATAGACCAAAATTGCAGCGGAAAGTAATTGCTGATCCATTCATTAATAAATAATAGATACTTAGACAATTGTGCGAGTAAACAGTTTCGTGCGTTCATAGATAGACAGGCTAAACTTTAACTAATTACACAAACACCCACACTCACACACACACACATATACACATATATTAATGGAGTCTAAGTAGCGCTAGCTGGCCGAAAAACCATCATAATTATAATAACATATATTTAAGCTAATAACTGAATTAATTAAAATCTCATTTTTACAGCGCCAGCAAAAGGAAATGAAAATGAATATGGGAATAGAAATGGAAATGGGAATATGAATTAGAAATGAAGTTAGACTGAGAGAGAGAGAGGGAGAGAGCGGGGTTGGAGTGAGGTTCTCGGGTGTGCTGGCTAATTAATTTTAGCCTTGGTATACAGAGAGGAAATACAACACAAGCCCAAACACACGGCCATTGCCAGTCAGCCCATAATTAAAAGTCCAAAAGCAGCGCAAACACAACTTTTACGACACTTGATTAGGGTCAAAAAACAAATTCTGTTTTTTTTTCTTTTTGGGTAGGAGCCAAAAATGACCAAAACAATATGCAGCCGACGACAGCTGCTGTCTCGCTCGCACAGCCAAGTCAACGTTGGCCAGGCCTAATTAATTCAATCTGTGCACTTACACGCTTATCAAAATGCCGCTGCCAGCGCAAGGCAGAGCAACCCACAGGCCGAGACTACCCAAAGCCCAGCCAATCCGGCTGAGCGAGGCGTGGGCGTTGAGGGCGTTGTTGTGTCATGATTTTTAATTAACTTGAAATCAACTCAGCTCCGGCCTGTTGGGTGGATGGAGTGGACAGCGGGACGTCTGCTCCTGCTCCTTCCCCGGCTACGACTCCTGCTGTGCCCATCGGATGGTTTTCTCCTGGTTTCTGTGCATAATTTGATTACGGCTTATCGCCAGCGCCGGATCTTGTTTAGCTCGTTACGTGCAAGCCGTGACATTTTCACGCAATTGTTGTGTTTGTGTTTCGGCCCAAGCAGGGGGCAGAGGCAGGGGCAGGCGTTAGTCCTGGGTCGTGGTCTCGGTCTCGGCCTGGGCCTGCCCATTTTCGCCAAGTTTATTTACTCTCGCTGGCGTCAGATAATAAATTGCCCAGGCCTCGGGCACACCCACGCACTTTGCTCGCCCCGCAAATGAACAACAAACAGCCACAAGGATAATAAAACGATTTCCGCAACGTGCCATAAAATCCCTCGAGCAATTCAATTCAATCTACGCCGTGGAGCCAGATCACCCCAGCCCCAGTTCCAGCTCCAGCTTTTGCTGTTACACAAAGAGAAATCTCCCTTCCCTCTGTCTCTCTCTCGCTCTCTCTCTCTCTCTCTGTCTCTTTCTCGCCCAAAATAGGTATTTGATCTTTGCAGCGTCAATTTGTAGTAAAAACACGCGCGTTTTTATTATTCCATCAGGGTAGAGTAGAAGTCGAGTAGAACCGACGTCAGGGGTTGAAAACCCAAAGCCGCGGCCACGGCCACGGCACGGGCACAGACACTCCCCTGTGTGCCATCAGCAAATTAGAAACGTTTAGAGAGCCCTAAGGGTTGCAATGATGACGACGAGGATGACGACAACGATGGCGCAGGATAACATGGCCCCGTTCTCTGTCCGCCAACTCGTCGAGTGTATGCCAGGCTCTCCATATTGTTAGGGAAAAAGGCGAAACTCGAAAACCGAAAAGCGCTTTATTGAATTAAAATTTAATTGAAAGACAAGCGCGTGAATACATTTAAATCCAAGCACTGTGAATGGGAGAATGAAGAGCGTAAAGCGCCTGCACACTCCAGAGATGCGGATTCTGTGCTCGAAAGCACGCATGTTGAATTAAATTATTAAAAGTAAATATTACAGCATTATTATACATGGATATCACATTAATGCAGCAGTTAAATGAACTGTATTTTCGTACAGAAAGATTACTTTCAAACTACTAGCAAAGTTCTTGCCAAGGAAGAGTAGTTAAGGTTGAAAGAGTAGCACCAAACGGACGCTTTAAGAAATTTATCTTATTAAAAAGCTTCTTTAACATCCAGCTGAAAACTTAAGGCCCACTACGATATACCTGTTATATATTTATACTTACAAATATATATATATATATATGTATACCTATATCACACTATATAGTACACACAAATTTAAATTTTAGCACATCGGAAATCATCAGAATTTCCATTAAATTGCATTAAATGTTATTAACTATTTTTATTAATATTTTAACTAAATTATTACTAAGAAATATTTCTGTTTATCTTGTACAAATTACTTAAATATAATGTACATAAAGATTTTAATAATCCTAATAGATTTCTCCTATGCATTATTGTTTCAGCTCAGACGCAATCGAATGAAATTACCTTAAAAGAGTCTCAAAAAATCAAAATATTAAATAGTCAGCTAAAAGTCTGTCACTGACTACT
This sequence comes from Drosophila hydei, assembly GCF_003285905.1. Taxonomy (NCBI): domain Eukaryota; kingdom Metazoa; phylum Arthropoda; class Insecta; order Diptera; family Drosophilidae; genus Drosophila; species Drosophila hydei. The sequence goes on from NW_022045656.1 coordinate 6,125,207, forward strand.
TGCTTACAGTCTGAAAAATATATTAAAAGTTTTTTATTTTCGAATATGAAAGAATGCAAAGTGTGAACCAATTTATAGCTCTATCTGTGGAAGAGGTGAGCCTGCTTCAATTTGATGATTCCAAAGATTTTGATAGATTTTTTCCTAGCACTTAATAAGACGAGTATAGCAAAGAGTAAATGCTCAAGTGTGGAGAGGCAGAGGAACGGATAGACAGACGGACAGCAATGCGAACATTGCTTAAAACCAATATACTCCTTACTCTTCATGAATGAAGGACTGCAAGCAGACTATTATCTCATTAGAAGATCACAGCTTAAAATTAAGTGCATTTGCTAGTTAAATCATAGCCTAGCTTAACGCAGTTTATCAAACAATCAGTAACAAAATAATTTCTATTTATTTATCTATCAGCAGAGGTAACAAAATTATTTATATTTATTTATGTATCAGAAGAGGCATGCGCCTTCACTGTGAGACAACTGGAACACATGGAAGCAAAGTGCAGTTAGACAACATTTCATGCGAGTATTTTTACTTTGTCTCCGTGTCTGCTATATGTTATAATTGTTGTTGTCGCAGTAACAACTGTATAGAGTCCATATAGGGCGGCCAGTTATGAGCAACAGCAATAGGAACAGCGCGCCGAGCTCGAACGTAATTATGAATGATTATGCGCATGTGCATGATGATCGTGTAGTCGGATCGAGCAGGAACAGGGGCCGGACTGAGGCAAGTCGGTCGGCCTCGTTGATTAGCTGTCACTATTGACAGCCGCTGACGACAATTATTTTATTGTCAGCGGCAAAATATGGACGCCAATTGCAGCGGACGTCGCGTCGTCGAGATGCCAACAACTTGTTGGGGGCCGCATTTTTGCGGGCTGGCCATGTTGGGCTAGCGTTTTACAAGTGGCAACATAACTTAGCCAACATTTGCGGCTGCTGTGGCCTGAGGCCCGGGGCCACCCAAGCGCCAATTGTCGCCGTTCGGCATCGAAAAGGCACGAGAAGAAAAGAAAAGTCAAAGATCTGTGGCACAATCCGCTTAGGCAATTGGCCCAGGATGTGTGGTGTCTAAATATTTACAGGATAACAAATGCATTCACCAGGTTAGGCCAGGTTAGATACCTCTGCTTCGGTCACATCAAAGACGCACTCGCTGCAAAACAGGACTCGTATTTTGTCAACTCACAAATTGCCTGGCATTGGCTCATCCCTTTGTCCGTTGCCCTGTTATCCTGCTATCCTATTATCCTGCAAGCCTTATTTATGGGCTCAGATCTGAGCAGCCGCCGCCGCTCGCAGCTCGGCCACCCGCACGCAGCAGCGTGAGAATATCTGTTTCCTGGAATTTAACGAGCTCAGCTCGGGCGGCGCTTGAGCAGCTCGAACGTGAGCTGCAGCCGTTGCAACGGATTGGGCGATTGACTCTCACAGCTGAGATTGAGATTGAGCGCATTTATGGACAAACTTTGGCAAGCCGCAACGCACTTAAATGGTCTGCAGCCTCATTTATGATTCCAGCGGCCATAAATGACCAACTGCGTGATCTGTGCGTGGCATTTTATAACGTGCAACCCCATCGCACAAGTTAATGGGCCAACGTCTCCGGCCTGATAATGTTGCAGCCAGCGGCAGGCGTGGGGCAGCAGCGGGCAGGCGTCAATTTCACTTAGGCAATTTCCTTGGCCCAGCCACGCTGGGCATCTGTTAAGCATCTCGTGCCACAAGGCAATCAAAATTATTACACCCAGCTTGAAGAAACCCCCTCCAAACATCGCTCAACGGCCATAACAGCAACGCCCACTAAAGCCAAGTTAGTTGACTGCTTTTGTTGCTGCTGCCAAAAACACCAAACACAGCTAAGTGTACTTGAGACTCTGTGGAGAATGCTCGACTATATAATACCCTAGATTCAATGTCAAGTTGTTAGCATAAGTAAATTCTATCACTTGACAAAAGCAACTGGAATTGATTTGAAATTATTTGTAGCTTGCAATTTATGCAGCTAGAAATACCCTAGTTTTTCCAGCAAGTAAGGGTATTTGAAAATGAAAAACTTTGCCAAAAAGCCAAGCAACACCCAACGGAGTCACGCGCTGACTTCGATTCGATGAAAACGTGAAATGGAGGTTGAGGTTGGAGTTGAGACTGAGATTGCATGACAGGAGGCGCAGGACATGCCCCCCAATAATAATAATAATAATAATAATAACCAAGCACTTGTGTATTATGGCCAAAAAGTAAAGGCTGCTGATGCGATGATTATGATTTTAATGAAACCGGCCAGTCGCTGCCACAAAAACCTAATAAAGCAACAAATTTTCATTTCTTAATAACAGCTCAACGCCTTCATTGTTGCTCTTGTTGCTTGGAATTTAAACTTATTAACCTTATGACTGAAGTACGAAATAAAAAATCAACAAGTGCTGAGCTCGAACTTAAATTAGCTTGATTGGTTTATGTTGCACAAATTGTATGAAATTGGCCAAAAAGATTGACGAAACATGAACCCAGCTGATCCCAACTCAGGCAATAAACAAAGGCTAGTCGAAGAGCTTAAACAGATAATTAGATTGTGTAATAGAAGTTATAAATTATTATATAAAAATTAATTAGTTTACGCATATCTAGAGAATATTTTGTTTTCTAATTATCTCATACCAGCTAAGCTGCCATCATAAGACATTTTGATATAATTTCCTCAACATGTGCGATATATAAGGATAATTTAAATTTGAAACTTTAGCTATACTTAATTCATTAAATAATTCATTATCCATTCACTCTTGAAAATATGAGCTAAGCAAAGTGAATGAAGTTTTTGGCAAGGCTTGCAGATTGATTCTAGAGATTCTTGTAATAGTTTCATAGACAACCTGTTGATTTGTCTATTTATAATAATAATCAACTACAATTTCCCTATTGAGAGATATAACCACAGACGGAGAGGTAATGAATGAGCTCTGTCTCTGTCTCTGTCTCTGTCTAAGTGTCTTACTCTTTACTTCTCTCTCTGCCTCTCTGTATACCGATATATTCCTACTTAAATTTATTTCACACTCCTTATCTCTCTCTCTCTCTTTACCTATCAGTCTCTCCTTCTTATCTTTCAATCTTTCTCTGTCTCTCTCTCTATGTTTCTATAGCTCATTGTTTTTCCATTCAATCTCACTCGCGCTACCTCTCTCTTTGGCTATTAACTCACTCTCTCTCTCTCTCTCTCTCTCGCTCTCTCTCTCTCGCTCTCTCTCTCTCTCGCTCTCTCTCTCTCGCTCTCTCTCTCTCGCTCTCTCTCTCTCTCTCTTTCTCTCTCTCTCTTTCTCTCTCTCTCTCTCTCTCTTAATATCTTTCTAACTCTCTCTCGCTCTGCATGCCAGCATCTCTTACCGACTTCATTAACTTACATTTTATATTGTATATTTATATTATATTTATATTTAAATATTTTCTGAAAAAAAAACGCCATTTAAAATATCGATAATTTCTGCCTCTCACAAAAATAGCCAATTATGTAGTGCCCGAATTCCACGAAGTGCGGGCCCAGCAGCTGGCATCCATAAAGCATCCCGAGTAATCTCTGACAAAAGTAAGTTATTTCCTGGCGCTGCGATTGCGCTGCCCTTCTGCTTGCCCTGCCCTGGCTCTGTAGCCTGCCCCCAACTCCACTCTTGCACCTAACTACGTTTGCCATTTCAAAGCGCTGGCGGTCAGAAGGCGAAGATGGTGCATGGAACGTGAATGGGCGGGACGAGAAACTCGAACGTGAACGTGAACGCGAACGCGAACGATTGCAGGTCTAAATATGAATACTGAACAACATGGCCATTTTAGAAATTCATGGAGCAGACAATCCACAGACAAGAGCAGGTCCCACTCCAGGCAAGAGCCAGACGAAGACCAAGTCCAAGTTCGAGCCTGGTCGTTGCCATAAATGGCCAGCTCTTTGCTCCTAAGTAAGTTATAAATAATAACTGGCATGTTGTAAATCAAAATTATCAGTTTGCGTTTGCGTTTGCGTTTGCCCTGCGTACCAATTGTTCAACTTGTTCGAATTGTTCTCTACCTCCCGCTCTCCCTCTCTCTCACACTATCACAGTCAGCCTGCGTCTGGGCAGAGTGCAATTCAAATTATGGACACACGGACTACGATTGCGACTGGGCTGATTGCACCTCTAGATGCGAACGTAATTATGAGCCTCCACTTCTAGCCCAAGGGGTCAGAAGAAGCTACAGAGAGAGAGAGCAGCGAGTGGGACTGGGGGCTGGAGGCTGGTCAAGCGTTTAGCCGCGCCACAGACTGATGCGTTTCTTATTGCATTTTAAGCGAGCCACGGGCCAGAGGCTACTCCAGTTGAATTTGACTGGGCCGTCGAGTCTATCCATAGTTGATTTTGGCAACAGCTCTTCTCACACTGGCCAAGTCTCGGGCAGGCTGTGAGCTCATGTGCTCATGACTCAAATGTCGTTATGTGGCCGCTGTTGTTGCCATGTTTCGCATGCAATTGAGCCATGTTCGATTAATCTCTTTGATTTATGCTCACGTGCGCCGCCAGCCCAAGCCCCCAAACACTAACAAATGTCGCCTGTCTGCGCCTTGGCGCTGCCTACACGCCAACCCCCAACCCCCTGACCCACCTCCCCAACAGCTGCCTCCACATGTGTTATGCGACTTTAATTGGCGTTTATTGTGAGAGACGAGACGCCTGGCTGTGCTGGCGAGGCCAGCGTTGCCCTGCCCGAATCCCGGCCCAGACTCCCACTGAGCCTGGGATTGGGTTGGTTGGTTGCTTAGTTGCTTGGCTAGGCCGAGCCCCTTTGGCTGATTCAAGAACCGCTGTGAGAACAACACAAATGATGTCAACCTATGTTGGCGTTTAAGCAAATACCCTGTAAACAACATCATTTGGCCTGGTTCATGATGACAAATCACTCAAGTTTCAGTTTTACTGCAAAACTAATCTTTTATTACCGCAGTTGCTAGAATGAATCGAAGCCACATTCGTGATTAGTGATTCATAATTAGCAATTATTAATTAGTGATTCCTGATTAGCAACTGATTGAGGCACTACAAATTGTTGATGACTAGAAGCATTACAGAAAGTTATATTTTCTTTCCTTTTCCCAAATTTAACTGCATTGATTGAAGACCAAACAAGCTTGACGCTTATCTTGTGTTTGAAACACATTACATAATATATTACATTACATAATATATTTAGAATATTCTATACTATATTATATTACATATGTATAATATTTCAGTTTGAGTTCTGCGCTTAATTTGGCATAAGCAATGAGCAAAGCATTGATACAAATAAATCATAAAAGCCTTGGCTTAACTTCATTAATTATTAATCAATTAATGCTTTAAGATTGTTTTAAAATTTTCCTTAGATATAAGTCAATATTAGGAATTATTTATATATTTTTAATAAATTTATAAAATAACAAATATGATTAGCTCTTGGGAAGAAGTAATTTATGTTGAAGAAAATATTATTTATATTAAACTACTCGATATAACATGCTATAACTTACCAAAATTGAGAGCTATTAATAATTTAGAGAGATAAAAATTATCCAAAGAGTCTATCCAAGCGTGGCTCCAAGGTAAGACTCAGCCAATTGAGCCGGCAACATCTTTCCAGTAAAAAGCTCTTGCAGCATTCAGTTTACTTAGCTACTTAAAATTTATACAATAATATAAATTATATTAAATATAAATGATTTATTAGAATGATTAAAATTAAAGTAATATTGGGATAGAATAATTCATTTCTTGAATCAGCTCATCTCGAGCTTAACTCTCTAGTTCAAAAGATTATTTCGAGTAAAATTAAGTATTTAAATTAACAGCATAGAAACTTGATAAATCTAAAAATACAAAAATCTTTAAATATACAAATCGTAAATGCCAATTTATACTTTTATAGCTGCAATATCAAATATCCTATTATAATACAAATCTGGCACATAAAAAAATCAATAAAAATCTTAAAATGATTTTTACGACTGCATAATTGAGTGTTAGATGGCAGCAGGGCATACACCTCACAGTCTTTGGCATACAGGGTATAACTAGTTAACAAAACTAATAACAACATCGAGGCTTGCAGTTGGAGCCTAGACTCGAGCTGCAGCTAGAGTTGACGCTGAAGCTGGCGGCGTCTTTTGCTGAGGAGAGCATATGAAATTTCAACACCGCCAGCAACTCCTTGGCCAGGTTCTCGTGGCTCTCAGTCATCGTCGGACATGGACTTGTACAAATGTTGTGCCATTCGAACTCGCTTCTTCGAGCAGTGAGCTGCGAGCTGCGAGCTGCGAGCTGCGAGCTGCGAGTTGGGCTTTTGTTGTTATATGGAATTATGAAGCCATAAATATGAAATTCAGCACATTTATTAGCGTTGTCAAATGTCGTGGCCCGAGTTGTTGTTGTTGTTGTAGTGGTTGTTAGTATTCGAATTGTTGTTGTTGTTACCATTAGTGTTGCTTATTTTTGTTTCAGCTAATGGCCACAGCGAGCTGAACGAGCCTGGGGTTAGCAGCTAGTAGAGCTTCGCGTCTATTTCTCGACTTGCCAATTCATTTTATTCTTTCTTTTTTTTGGGCAACTTGCTTTATGGAGTTCGCAGTCGAGAGCTTGTTTGCTGCTTGTATCTACAGCAGTTCATTGTTTTGTTATTTTTTATATACCCCTCATATTGTGTTTGTTTTGTTGCTTGTTTCTTACGTTGACATCAAATTTATTGAGTGTAATTTGTGAGCTGCAAAAATATATTGAAGCCAGTAACGAGGCGAAAGCACATGGCATAATTATGCTAGGCTTTTGAGAATTGCTGCTTATATAAGAATTTCTGAGTGTGACCTAACATTATAGGCATAGAATTTGTAGTTAATAAGTACAAGAATCAAGTGTAACTATAGGAAATCACTTCAGTTTTACAGGCATCTTCCATTGCATTAGACAGACACAGAATTTCTGAATCCAAAAAGGAGTTGGAAAATTTAAGAATTGACAATAAAAATATTTTTTTAAATTTTTATTTATTATATTTATATATTGAATATTATATATTTTTTAATTATTTATATAAATATTAATATATTTTTAGTTTAAATTATATATATTATAATTTATTATATATAGTAATTATTATATGAATTATAATATAAGCTAAAAATATATTAATATTTATATAAATAATTCAAAAATATATAGTATGCAACATATAAATATAATAAATAGAATAATTTTTTCTGAATAATAGCTAAAAATATTTTAGTTTCTTTTTTGTCAATGCTTAAGAACTCAAGTCTCTCAAAATTATTTTAGTTTTTAAATTATCTTTAATTTCATAATCTTTGGAGTCAATTGATATGCCTTATGCCCTGAATCCGGGTATCAAATAATTTATAGGTCAATCTATGGAGGATGTCAACATTGCTCCACCTCCAAAAAGAGTCTTGGAAGATATCAATCTGCCATTTTTGCCACATCCCAATAGACCTCAATATTAGATAAATTTATATAGGATAATCCCTTATTAAGTTGTCAAATTTTAAAACTTAAGCTAGAAAACCGTGGTAGAAGCAGTTTTGCTACACACCCCAAGTTTGTATATATAAAGATATATAATATATCTGCAAAATATTTAATTGTGATATTATTTGTTTCCTTAAGGAGAAAGATATGAAGTATTCGGAGCTGCAAGCAACGAGTACTCAGTATATTTATTAGAAATCCAATTAGTAGGAGCCAATTAAAGCGTTTCTTGGCTTGAATTGTTTAGAAACAAAGCGTGGAAATAGTAGTAAATAAATAATACAAACTTTCAAATGCTGGCATTTGGCTAACTGACAATTTCCGCAACTGCTCAAAGCCATGTTAACTGGCTTAGGGAGAGGGGGTCGACTTCGCCTTGCAGTTAGTGAGAAATGCCATTGTTTGGAGCAGGCTAATGGGCAGTGCCTGAGTGGTAACTGAACAATGAGCAGCTAAGAGTGCTTGAATAATAGCAAATAGATATTCGCATTCGGATTGTGCGTCAAAAGTGTTGAACACGCAATTCCGTTGCGGCCTTTGGCTTTAGCTTTAGCTTTGCCTTTGTCTTTGGCTTTGGCTAAATGCAATTAATTAGCGCCATTTCCAACTGCCTGGCAATCAAATACAAACACACACACACGTACAGCAGTCACACAGTTGATTGCAATTGAGCTCAATTGTAATTCGTTCGCCTCTAATTGCATTTAATGATGCAGCTTGAAAAAAATAGTCTTAACACATTTCAGGTAACAGGCGAGGGGGGGTCGGGGCTGCTCTTGTAAAATGATTTTGATCTGATTTTGAAGCGTTTTCCAGTTACGTGCGCACATTTCGCACAATTGCGTTAATTAGCTCGCTGGTTGGCTGGCTGCTGGTGGTGCTGCTGAAGCTGCTGGTGGTTGGCTCTGTGGGTTTTGGTCAGTGGCTGCTCGATGGCTGCCGCTTCGATAGATCGCTAATGGTCTACAACTTCATTGGTCAGTGCGTTTGGCTCAATTTAGTTTTAATGATGATCGCGACTCCAACTGCGGCGCGTTTAATTAACTTAATGAAGCGCAGTAGCTGCTGCCAACGTGCAACTGTCAAGTTATGAACATGCCACAACAACATGAATCGCCATTAGCCACAGTTTCGATTGCAACTGTGAAGACTCTTAGATACGCATTGAGACAATTAAGTGCAGCCATTGTTGCTCTTGTTGTTGCTGTTGCTGTTGCTGTTGCTGTTGTTGTTAAGGCTGATTGGCAACGGACATTGGCATTGAGTCTCAGTAATTGCAACGCAATTTACACTTTGATTTCAATCAATTGCTGCCAGAGACGCTTGCCATGAAAATATACGCAGTCAGACCTCAGCCTCCATTGCTCATACTCTTAGCTCCCCCTCCCTCTCTCCCTCTCTCTCTCTCTCTCTTTGTCGGTTCTCAGCTCCCCATTGTGCGGGTCTGTCTGGCATTTGTGGTTCATTAACAAATATTAGTTTCAATATTGTTTTTATCATTTTCAATTTATGTTCGCTTTAATTGGCCATAAAGAACTGCACGCTCCGCTGGCTTTTGAGCTTGTGTCGAGCTGCCTTAGCGGAATCCGACATGGGCATGGAATGCGGGCAGTTGACGTTATAATAAGTCGCCACGCACTTGATTATTGCATTACGACCGCTCTAATTCATTAGGCAGCCCATTATGAGCGCTGATTGCCATTGCTGCGTAGGAGTTGCCACGAATCGATCCTCATTATAAAGTGAAAGTCTATTCAAAATGGCTGCAAAACATGTGAACGCGAATGATCTGCTCGCAGCTAGGCAACAACAATTTTATTTATATATCATTTTCTCATATACATTTATGTATTTTCTTTTATTTTCATTTCACAAATATGTTAATTTAGTTTTTTTTTTAAAGTAAGTAAAATGGAACTGGTGGGCGTCAGCTATTTATTGTGTGAAATTTGGTTTTCAGCTGAAAAATTGTCATTAAAACATTTAATTTGTTTTTTTTTTAAGTAATTTAAATTTATTTCGTTTTTTTTTTCTTGCTATTAAGCTAAGCTTGCGTCATTAATAACAATAAAAATTAATTATTTCCAACATTTGTTGATAGATGAGAAGGAGAGGTGGACTAAGAGGCTCAGCAAAGGTGAGTCAAAATTTTAATTTAATTTTTTAATTTTCAATTTTTAATTTTTTTTATTTTTGTTTCTTTTATTTTCCTATTTATTTAAGTCAAAATTTATTTTAAATTTTTTATTCTTATTTATTTAATTTTTTTTTTATTTATTTTATAATTTTATATGAAAGTGAAGTCCTATGATGCTCTAGATATACATTTATATATAAAATAAAATATATAAATATGTATATAAAGACTTTGACTCACCTAAACTGCGCCTGTTAGTCAACTTATCCTTCTATATACGTTTATAACTTCATATTCTTAAATAGCATATATAGCATATACACAAATAAAAAAGCATCGATTTAATTACGTATTATAAATATAGATATTAATTAGTTTTGCAACGCATCAATTATGCATTGATTGCTTAAGGACGTCAGACATTGTAGGCTGAAGACTGACGCCTGTAGGCGCGTTGCATGTTAAGGGGCTGCTCGAAAAATCATTAGCTCGAACAATCCTAATTGCCAAAAGCTACACACAGAGCGCTGCCAATTACGAGATTTCCTGCCAACATCGACAATTGGGGCCAATAATCGTAATTACAACTCAGACACGAGTTACACGAATAACTCGACTCGCAACTGCGCGCAATCAAAAGGAATAATTCAAACTTCTTTGGAAACCTTTCCTAATCATTTTCATTAGTTGCCGTCCACCTGTGTCAGTCTGTGTCTGTGCCTGTGTGTGTGTGTGTGTGTGTGTGTGTTTATAATGTGCCATATATCATCATTATCAGACTAAAAAATAATAATAAAAAAAACACATTCCAATGCTCGCAGTTGTCGGCTGATGACTTTGCACATGTGATGCAGCTCAGAGCAGTTAACACGAGAGGGCCATAGCCACATGCTATGTGCCAAGTTAGCAGGCAAAGGCCCAGGCCCAGTCTCGCCATGGATTAGTTACAAACGAATCAACCTCAATATGTCGACAACTTTGTACAAACGGGGGCTGCGGCTGCCATTTTACACGCAGCCAGCGCTAATGACCAGGCCAAAACGAACAACAACAACAAACCGGCCAAGAGCCAAACAGCAACAAAAATCCCACGAAAAGGGCCAAGCCAAGCCAAGTCAAGTTGTTGTTGTTGCTGTTGCTGTTGTTGGCCACGCAAAAGGTGGCAATTAAAATCGAATGAGCGCCGAAGCTTCCATGTTGAGCACTAATGGGTGCCCCGCTCCGATGCCAAACTCCAAACTCCCAACTCCGACGGCGACGTCAGCTCCGATGCCAGCCTCAACGTCGAAGCTGAATTCTGTTTCAAAATGCGAGCAGCGTCAACGTCCGCCCGTGGAAAATGTGTAGAACTGTTTTAATGGCCGACAATATGGCCGACCAGTCGACCAGAAGACTAATGCACTGCGATTAGCCAGAGTCAGAGTCGAAGTCAGAGCCACAGTCAGAGCCAGAGCCACAGCCAGTTCGTCAGAAATTGAACATTAAATTTTTTAATTAAAAATTTTTTCAGTCGCCATTTCCCTACTTTTTCAAAATAAACTATTCAGATACATATATATATACAGCGATATGTAGTTGACGCATAAATCAAGTGCCCGCTGCAATTTCTAAAGAATACCAAAAAGACAATTACACTTAAATCTTGAAACTTGAGTCCGAAGATTCGTCGAATCTTGAATCTAGAGACTTGAAACAAGTTCTGCCGCCTACAGATCTGTGAGATTGCTTCAATCTGTCGGCTCATTTGGAGCTGAGCAAATAGTGCGAGCGGAAGTCATGATTAGCTGGGCCATTAAAGCACGCAAAGCCCAAAAACTCTTGCCACTTATGTATAATGATTGAAACGCCCTGCCCTCCCGACCAATCGCCCGCTCGCCCATTCGCCTGCGCCTTCGCTGGAGTTTCCCCAGTCGCTGAATCTTTTTATTTCCCGACAAGTAAGCCAACAGCAGACTAACAGCAGACCAACAACAGCTTACCAAAATGGATCTACCTTAACTTGGCTGCCTGCCACTTGTAGCAAGCGGCAACAAAAACCTATAAATGTGCTCTAGTAGGGAGTGGCTGACTACGGAATACCCTAAAGCACGTGCTGAGCTGAGAGAATGTGATACTTGCAAAGAATCCATATACCACAATTGTTGACTCTACACAAAGGATTGAAGCCTGGTGCTATAGGGTGAACTACACAGCTTCAAAATCGACAGACCGAACGGTCGGACAGGCAAAAAGTTGAGTGAACAGACGGACGGACATAGAGACAGAAGAGGGACGGACGGACTGATGGACAGACTGATGCACAGACGGATGAACGGACTGATTGATGGATGGACAAATGGACGGATGGATGAACGGACAACTAGACAGACTGATGGAAGAATGGACGTATGGATAGACGGATGAACGGACTGATTGATGGATGGACGAATGGACGGATGAACGGACTGATTAACGGACAGACTGTTAGAAGAATTCACGTATGGATGGACGGACGGATGAACGGACTAATTAACGGACTACTAGACAGATTGATAGAAGAATGGACGTATGGATGGACGGACGGACTGATGGAAGGACAGACTGATTAACGGACTACTAGACAGACTGACGGAAGAATGGACGTAAGGACAGGCGGACGGACTGATGGAAGATCAGACGTATGGATAGACGGATGAACGGACTGATCGATGAATGTACGAACGGATATACAAATGTACGGATGGATGGACGAATGCAGGGCTAGATGAATGAATGGATGGATGGACGAATGGACAGATAGGCGGACTGATAGGCAGACGGATGGACAGACGGACACATCTAGATAGACGCGGCTCATAATGCTGATTAGGCATTCATCATAACACAAACAATATACCCCGCTTTAAAGCATCTCAAATATGTTCAGGGTATCAAAAGGCAGACAAAAATGCAAATGTTGCACGTTGCACGTTGCACGTTGTAGTTGCCACAACACGACCAACTTTATGGAGTGCTACTCCTTTTTGCTAGCCTTGTGTCCATGTGTCACCAGTCAACAGTCAACAATATGATGTTGTTGTTACCCACGACGATCAAGACGCGACGATAATAGAGAGAGAGCAACAACTGCACAGCAAGAGGAAGAAGAAGAGAAGGCGAGCTTTGTGCCTCGACAAGCTAAACCCATGTTGTAGCTGTGCTCAGTCCGAGGTGCAGACACTGCTGGCTGGTGTCTGTTGCACGCAGGCCAACAGATGGCATCATCAGCCACATCAGCGACTGCTTCCACTGCTGCAACTGCCTTTGCCTGCGTTGATGATCCTCACAGTTGGCAGCTGGAATTGCAAATGTTGCAAATGTAATGGGACTCTCTCTACAATGTTCAAAACAATCATAGCAACTCGACTTTAGCTAAATTTTAACGGTATGCCATTAACGAACAAGTTTATCAAATATGCTTTTAAAAGCAACATTAGTTAGTTAGCCGAGAGCGAGTGAGTGAGTGATCAGAAGAGGAGAAGACAATTATAATTTGAGACTTTACTCTGCCTGTAATTTTTACTTAAATAATTATTCATATATATTGCATCTAAGCTGTATTATTATGTTCATTTTTTTCCTTTATTTTTTCCTTTAATTTTTAAAAATTAAAAACTTTTGAAAAATTCTAGAAAATAAAAATAATTAATTTCAGGATTTATATATTATTATTATGTTACCAAATATAACAGAACAGTGTATAAATATTATTATAAAACTACAGGAAAAGTGCTTCAAAAATATGTTATAAAAATGAAAATTTTAATTTTAAATTATATGTTAAAAAAATCATTTTTTAAATAAAACTATGGTATTTCGAATATTATTATTTGCATTTTAATCGAAACAAAATATTTTAAAATTAAAAAAATGTTAACTACATAATACATTTTACTTAGAATATTTATTTAATTTTAATTTTAACTCTACATATTTTATTAGAATATTAAAAATTGTAGATTATTAAAAAATTGCATTTAACGCAGTCTTATGAGCAAAGTAAACTTCAATACTAAAATATGGCCTCAAAAATATTTCGAGTATCAAATTGCTTTCATACTCGGAATATTCCTTATCAGAAGATCGCATTGAAAGCTCGCATGATTATTGTCCCCATTGAGCTGTCATTAACTGATGCATATTCATGAGTGCTTGCATATTTATGACTTATAGAGGCATTTATGCAGCCATTGTATTTTTAATGGCATTTTGTGTCTTAATTAATGTCCCAATCACAAGCGAGACAAAGGGGAGTCCCAAACGGCCAAACGGCCAAATGGCCATTTACCAAACTCCATTTTGGGACGTTCCATTCCGATGCGATCCGCTCGCATATGTATTTATGCATATGTATAGAGCAGCCGGCCTGCCCGCTCTCTTCCGTCCAGCCCTAACTTTTGCCGTTCCATGAAACTCGTTTCGTTGCACAGCACTAAATTAGTTTTGCTGCAGTTCCCAACTCCCACTTCGTTTCGCCCCTTTCTCACTCTCTCTCTCTCTCTATCTCCCACGACTGCAGTTCCACATAAAGCCTCTCAATACATTTTTTACGTTCTTAATTTCGATGGAGGCAATTTTATTGCCTTCGTCGCAGGTAGCGTGCGAGTCCATATCGAAGCAGTTGGAGACGTCGCCATCGTGGGCTGCAGCTCTGCCTCAATTGTTGTCGTCGTTGTCGTTGTCATTGTTGTTGTTGTTGTTTTTTGGGCGCAGTTAATTTGGTCATCTTCCATGATGTTTTGATAATGCTGCTGCTGCTGCAGCAGCTGCCGCCTCACCTGGTCCGTGGCTCTTACATCTGTTGTCGTCGCATTTATACCCTCGGCTGATCAATTTAAAGGGTTATAACAAGCTAACACGGCAAGCGTATTATTAAACTATTTAAATATTATTACAAATTTCAGTATTGATATACAGAAAATATAACAATTGTTAAAAATATTTAAATATAAATTAACTAAAATAATAAAAATTTTAAAAATAAAAAATCTAAACAATATTACAACATGTAAATACTAAAAATATTAAGCAAATAAATTAGAAACAAAAATAAAAACTTATTTAAAAACAAATATATTTAAATTCAAAACTAGAAAAAGTAAAAGAATTTAAGTATAAAAATATTAGAGTAAGAAATGTGTAAAATTGCAAAAATATTTCCAATTTGTTACTACGTATTTCTATATGTATTTATTATGTGTTTATATATAATATCTCTAATAATATATAATATAATAATATATAGTTTCTCATCAATAACTTTTATTCGATTTCAATTCTCAATTTCACAAACCTTTTTTAGATCTCAATAAAGCAATTTTTGACTATACTATGTCTACCCAGAAGGTATTTTTTAGTTGATCAGCCTTCGGTGCTTGATTTCTTGTGACTTCGACTCTTCTCTCACAGACAACAACAACAACAACAACAATAATGCAGACGTGCACGAAATTCTTGTCCCGCTCCGAATAATTACATAAATCAGTGATTTTTAAAGCGTTTCGAGTTTCCAGTTTTCAAACTGTCAATGGCATTGGCATTGGCCAGAGCACAGGCCCCAGTTCCATGTATAAATCTCTGTATATATATTCAGATATATAGATATATATATGCATATGTGTAGGTAGTCTCTCACTTACAAACTTATATACGAAAATGTCTCTGCTTTTAATGAGTCGTTTGCGTGCGCAGGTTGTCGGCTTTTTAACGCTGATTGTTCCGGATTATGTATATGTATAAGCTCATACCTGTGCGTCTGTGTGTGTGTGTGTGGATCGTTAAAAGGGCAGCGTATTAACACCTAAAGGGGCCGCTGTTCCCACACATTGTCGAGTCCCACACTAACATTTTATGTGCGGCCAAATTTCACAGTAAAAGTCGCACCTACATAAAAGCTCAGAGCAAACTCCTTTGCCTGCCACAATCTGTCAGCATATGCGAATATATATAACATATAGATTTACGAGGCTGCCCAGCGAAATTGAAGCCAAAATTGATGGATTTTCTGGCAAATTGCCAAAGATCGAAAACAAAAACCAAAACAAAAAAAAAAAAACATTTTGATTTACAGTTGCAGCTGCCACAGTTTGGCAGCGTCTGTGGTGCAGTTGCCACATGCTACTGCCGCTTCAATTGACTGATTGGTCAGCCCTTACAGAGCACTTGGCCAGTTGCAAGAGTTGTAGCCCCGTCTGACAGTTGCGGTAACTTTTTGATGCGCTTTCAAAACCAACAACTCGTAAATTTGTAATTGTCATGCATTTCATTTGATTATGGCCATTGAGCAGATCTCGACTGATCGGATGACTGCAACAGCAACGGTAAATGGCGTGCTGCAACGTCCAATCAGCTGCAATGGGGCTTGATGGAGCTTGCGGTCAAAGCAGCCCTTGACGCACGCTTGACTTGCAAAAGCATTCGCAGGCACAAGAAAATGACTTGTGAGAGATGCCATTGTCGCTCAACAGAGCACATCCTTTTCATGCAACGATAATGACGGAAGGACTAGGCCTGGTTACTTTATGAATTCCCAACTCAATGTATGTAAGACACAGAAACAGGCGTCGATCAGTATTAGGATAAGGAACTGAGTCAATCTGGCCATTGATCTTTGTATCCATGCGACTATTACTCCCTGTGAGCACAGCAATCTCGTAAACTCTTAATTTTAGACATTTCATAATTGAAATATATATTCATCAAGTAAACAAAGCATGTTTTTAATTTTAAGTTTAATTAATTTATAATGCTCAAAACTACATATTTCTTTTTTTTTGTGAGCCTAATATAAAGACCATAGAAGCTAAAGGCTTCCAAAGTGCTACGCAGAATTTAAATATATTTTATCCATCGAGCTAAAAATATATATTTTTAAAGGACTAATTAAATTTTATATATATATATATATATATATATATATATATATATATATATATATGTATATATATATATTATTTGTTCTATGGCATATTGTAATTTTGACTTGATTAACGAAGCATAACTTGAATATTCATAACCTTTGAGTTCATATTTTTGTTTTAAAAAACAACGTAAATTTTCGAACCTCCAAATACTATAAAATATAGCAGCTAAAATTATGTTTAGCTGTCACATTTGTTAGTTCTGAAAGTTTCATTAAAATCGTACAAGTAGAACCGAAGCTATTCTGCTCTGCGCAGAGTTCCAGGTATATTTGAGTCGTGTACTCCCGACTGCAGCAAAAAAAAAAAAACAATCAGCCATAAGCAAGGCGTAACTGAGCAAAGAAGTTGGCAGATAGTGCCAAAAACTCAAATCACACTATAAAGCTGAAGTTGCTTAAAGTAAAAATAATAAAAATTCAATATAGCTGTGAAAATATAAAGAATTACGATACGATAAATGATGCAATTAAGCAGATGCATTAGCTGCAGCTCAAGTTAAGAGCTGCGCGAACTAAATGAAATATCGTAATGAATAAAGTGACAAAGATATAGACACAATATGTCTCTAAAGTCTTAGTATTACTGAGTATAACACAGCATAGACCAATAACCCTTAGTTAAGTAAAAGACTTTGGTTACATTTTTGATATTATTTAGTTGTATTTGTTTTCCATGAGTGCACAAATGTCAAAATTATTTTTTTTTATGATTTCATCTTCGATTTATCGTAAGTTTTTTGTTAATATTTTTGTTTTTTTTTTTTGTTTTTGTTTTGCTCACAATCATATGTTTAATATTCCGTCATTAAATAGGTTTCGTTTTGTATATGTTAAGATATTTGTTTTAATATTTATTTTTAGTTAAATACGCTTTAAAAATAAATGTTTTTCTGTTATGTATCACCAAAAACAACAACACACATGCGATTCAGTTATCAGGCTCTATATGTATATATATATGCTAAAGATACTCGGATAAATGATGGGCTGCGTCTATCAGTTGTGTGTGCGATTGTGTGTGTGCGTGTGCGTGATATGAGCGGGCGCCAAAAAGTATGTACATCAGGAAGTTTAGGCAGGGGGAGGGGCAGAGGGCGAGGATGTCATCGTCAACTGTGCAGCTATCTATATACATGTTAAGATTCATGGCATAATTGGTAATAAAAGGGGCTAGATATTGATTGGGCACTGAGTTTTTTATTCTTTTACCAATTTCTGTTTTCGGTTTTCTGTTTTCTGTTTTTTGTAGGTAGTTTCGATTGTTGAGGTTCTCTGTCTGTGGCTCTGTCTATTGTGAATGCATCTCGACACACACAGCAACCAAATGCAACTCGAATTCAGATTGCATTTGGTTTCGCTTCAACTGGCTGAGGATTCGTTCGCCTTGATCTGTGTCTTTCAACTTGGCTGTCTCTGTCAACTTTGTTTGCTTTTCTTTCTCAATTATTGTGCGGCACTGCAAATGATTAATAATTTTATTGAAAAATTCACATTATGTAAATATTCTCTCATATATATTTATGTATATATATATATAGATTGTGTATTTTGTGTATATTTAAGTTGACTTTGTGTGTTTCGAGAGATTATGTATATTTTGTTAAATATTTCATTTGTTTATTAATTTGTTTAAATTATTGTATTTACAGCTAAAAGTTGTGCTTTATGCAATTGATGCAGTTGCAGCTGCTTCCTAATATGCCACATTCATATTCAGTTTATATCGTCTCTAAGCTAAGCTGTAAAATTGCCTTAAATTTTCGTTTGTTTTTTATCATTTTTTTATTCATAAATATTTATGTGTGTGTGTGTGCTTCCTTTAATACTGTATACTATACGATTATGCGTTCTGCCAAAAACATTTGAATGTAAAAGCATAAATGTTGTGGTTGTTGTTTGTTATTTGTTGTTGTAATAAACAAATTTTTGTATTCATTTAATTAAATTTTGAATTCATTTACAAAATGCGGCCATCTACCTTTTGAGTATGTTATAGGTAAGTTTAGTTTTAGATTTAGGTTTTGGGTCACATTCATATATATATATATATATATATATATGTGTATATATATATATATAAATATAAAATACAATTGAATGCTTCACTATATATATATATATAAGTACAGATACAAATTAAAACTGTGATTTCTATCAAATCAAATACAAAGTAAACCATAAAGCATAGGGTTTATATTTATAGTAGGTAGGTATAGTTAGAATTACAGTTAAGAGTTACATGTTACAGTTACAGTTACAGTTACAGTTTAACTACTATCCGAACAACTAAATTAATCCAAATCAAAATATATTAACAAAGCAAAAGCAGCTTTGTGCGCAAATACTGTTCAAATGTTGCATAGACACACAAATGACTGTTCAGTTTAGTTTCAACAGCTTTTCTACCAATTAGTAGTTGTAGTCCAAAGTGCTGCTGCTGTTGCTGCCGCTGCTGCTGCTTGCAAAGTAACTAAATAGTTATACTCTCCTCCTCTCCATACACATTGAGTTTTTGTGAGTTTGTGGCTACAGATATATTCACAGATCGAAGATCTTTGCATGTAACTCAAACCTAGGACGTTGAATACTCTCTCTTTCTCTCTCACTTTCTGTCTCTACCTTTGTCTCTATATAGTATTTGTATGTATATTTGTTTTAATATAATGCGTAATAATACAAACGATCGCTACATACTTATGCTTAGCCCTCTACTACTTGTTCATCCTTTGTTATATACAAATTCTATAGCTAAACTGCCTTCTCCTACACTTGCCCCGATCTCTACCAGAATTGTGCTGTTGCCGTTGCTGCTGGCTGCATTGTCGTCGTCGTCGTTGTTGTTGTGGTGGCTATTGTTGCTGTTGTACTTCCAGTTGCTGCAGTTACATTTGCTGCTGCCGCTGCTGCTGCGGCTGCGGCTGGACTTAGCTGCGACACGTTAGGGTATCAGGAGTGCTTGTCGGTGAGCTCCGTCCAGCGCGACTCGAAGAACTTGCGCATGCCGTGACCCGCCTTGCCCACTGGCGAGTCATCCTCGTTAAACATTTCGCAGTTGTCAAATATTTGTCGCACATCCACGCAGAAGTCCTCACGGCACTTGTAGCTGAAACAAGATTTGATTTGATTTGATAAGCAAAATCAATTGATGATCGAACCGGTTAACTCACCTCAAATCCTGCAGTTTCTTCTTGATTGTGGACAGATCCATGGGCGTTTTGATGATCTTGCGATATGTGGGAAACTGTTTGGTGTTCACAGGCAGCAGGAACGGCCAGGAATCCTCATGCAGCTGTCGAAGGATACATCAATTAGCCAATTACCAAAAGCAACTAGGTCATTTGCCTTACCTCCATTTCGCCCAGTAGCGTCTTACAGACAGCCAGCTCCTTGATCAGCTTCTTGGTGGCATGCTTCTCCTTCTTCTCTTGCTTCAGCTTCTCCTTGGCCTCTTGAATGGCGTGTATGTTAATCGGTGGCGGCGACATTTGCGTCCCAGCGCTCGGTGGCGTCGGTGTGCATGTTCGCGGCGACGGCATAGCCAACAGCGGTTGCTGCTGCTGCGGCGGCGATTGACAGGCAACGTTCAGCAGCGACGTGGGCGAGGACTGCATTAAGACAGGTGCCGCCACATTTGCCGTCGGTGGCTGCAGCGGCGCTGACAGCGTCGGCGGCGGTGGCGTTGGCGCTGGCACAGGCGTCGAAGTAGGCGTCGGCGTCAACGTGGGCGTCGGTGTTCGTGTGGGTGTCACAGCTCGCGGCGACATGGCCACAAACTGTATTCCCTGTGCCTGCGGCGTCGGCACCACGCCAAAGTTATTCGGTGCCGCATAGCCAGACGCAAAGGAAGCACTCTCCTCCAGCTGCGTCCCACCATTGTTGTTGCCGACGTGCGCCTGGAAACGGCTGGCATCGATTGAGTTGTTGTGATGGTGCTCATCGTAAGTGGCGGAAGCAATCGAATGTGCCGGACTGCAAAGACGAGAATGAAGTCAAAATTGAGTCCAATATGAAATACATTTGAATTGGAAAAGGTTGCTCACCTAAGCGGCGCTGGCAAGGATGTCATGGACTCATCATGCGACGAGTTCAGCGACTGCTGAGAGCTGTGCAGCTGCAACTGTTGCTGCTGCTGTTGTTGTTGCTGCTGATGCGGATCGATGGAGCAGAGCTGCTCCATGCTGCCAGCTGATGCAAGCAGTTGCTGTTTGTCGCTGCCTCGTCGCTTGGCTGCG
The DNA here is from genome assembly GCF_003285905.1 of Drosophila hydei. Taxonomy (NCBI): domain Eukaryota; kingdom Metazoa; phylum Arthropoda; class Insecta; order Diptera; family Drosophilidae; genus Drosophila; species Drosophila hydei. The sequence goes on from NW_022045656.1 coordinate 6,146,065, forward strand.
GTGCTGGCATCGCGATCCCGTCGCGATTTGCTGCTGCTGCCGCCGCTGCTGGCGGCGCTGCGCTTCTTCGGAGGCGGAGCGCGTGTGATGCAGCCATGGCAATACCACTTGCCTCGCGGCACCTTCAGCAGTGGCGGAATGTAGCAGTCGGCGTGATAGGCACGCGGGCACAGATCACAGTAGATCATCTTGCCAACGGGCGACGGGCGATGGCCGCCACAGACGATGCACTTGCGCTCGTTGGTCGCCTTGTTGACGCACTCGTAGCAATACCTGTAAATCAGGAGAGTCTCGTTAGTTGCAAATGGCTAAAAAATTTGATAGCAGGTGAATTAGGGGGCGGAACGCGGCACAGTTCGTGGCGTAGGCGGGCGGGCTGATTTGGTTTGATTTGGTGGTACGAAACAAAAGTAAACAAAATTCAAAACAATGCGACAAATGTGTGTGAGCGAGAGAGAGAGAGAGGATGAACAAATGTATGACCGAATGATAAATGGTTCGATTTGGTTTGATTAGGTTAGACTTGAGTTGGTTCGATTTGGTTTGATTTGATTTGGCTTAGCTCGGTTTGGTTTGATTTGGTTTGGTTGGCTTTATACTCACCAGTCGCCATCGGGTATGTTGTCCATTTTGGGCTTGAAGCAGTAGGTGTGGTAGCCCTTGTCGCAGCCATCGCACAGCAGCAGCTTGTCCTCATTCTCGCCTGAGGTGCAGAACTGGCAATTCTGTAAGGAGTTTGAATATTTGCAAGAGTTTGTAGTAGTGCCTGAACGTCGTCCTTGTCGTCGTTTCCGTTTGCCGTTCGAATGCGAGTTTGAATAGTCACTGTCCGAGTTCGAGTTCGAGTCAGAGTTTGAGTTCGAGGTGGAATTGTTGTGGTCGCAACCATTTTGCGCCAGAGCTTTCAAATTTATTTTAATGGTCATCGATGCAGTTTTAGTCGCTGGCGGCGTTTCCTTAACATTTTCCGTTTGCTTTGATTTGCTCTGCGCTGCTTTAGTCGATTGCTTCTTCTCCTTGTCCTTTTCTTTCTTGGACTGTTTTGGTTTCGATGTGGCTTGATCCTGTTGTTGTTGTTGCTGCTTCTTCTTTGGTGTTGCCTGCTTTTTGGCGTTACTTTTCTTCTTGTTGGACTTGTTGTTCTTTGCGGGCATTGCATACTTTTGTACGCAGTCATTTGTTGGTTCACGTCAAGTTCGAGTTGGAGAGTTGCGTTCGGAGTTCGAGTTCGTTCGAGTCACAGTTTGAAGGAAATGTTGCGTTCGTTTCAGCGGGCAAACGGGTAAACGGATAACGGTAGCGGGTATGGCAACAAAAGCATTCGATTGTGAAACAAATGGCGTGTGTTTATATATGTATGTTTGAGTGTGTATGCGTGTATGAGTGTATGTTGTTGTGGATTGGAATGTGTGTTTGTATGTATGTATGGGAGAGTGTGTGTGTGTGTGAGTATGAAAGCGTTAAATTCGTTTTTTGATTTTTGAACAAGAGAACACCATTGAACACCACAAACAACAAACAAGTCAAACATTCAGCGAAAGTGTTAAGAAAGAAACAGAACAAACAATAAAAACATCGAATTAATTTCAAGGCAGTCAATAATTTTGTTCAATTAAGGACGAAGGGGTTGCAAAGGAAATAGAACTCTACAAAACGCTACGAAACTCTACAAAATAGCATGCGACACAAGAAAATTCCAAGTGTGACCCAGAAAGAGATAAGGAAAAACTAGTTGGGAATTGCAACAGATTTTGAATTGCCTGGCAATGATATAGGAGTATGACTATATAATATGGGACCTTATAAATTTGTTTAAATATCATTTAATCATTTTCTGAAATATATATAAATATATATAAATATATATAAATATATATATGTATTTATATATATTTATATATATAAATTTTGAAAAATACTTCTCAACCTGTGTCAATTTCTATATAAAACTTTCCTTAAATAGATTTTTTTATCTTTAAATTTTTCACAATTTTGGTAATACCACAAAACTGGAATTACCTGTTTTTACACATGGAAAATATAATATTTCTAAATTTTTATATTCGATTGTGCTTATTATGCATATATTTCTCTTATTTAGCTCTTGGGTCACATGGATCCTACAGAAACTATTTACGATTAAAAGAAAAAGCTGGTGAAAATGGTTAGTGCACATGTCATGTGTGTGTGTATGTGTGTAGGTGTGAGTAGGTGTGTGTGTGTGTGGTTGTGATGGTTATGGGGTATTTAGTGTTAAGTACTGGGATGTGCGTATATGTACATTTAGTATATATGAATGCCAAAAACTAAATGGAGTATGGAAGGGGGTTCAAGTGGGGGGATTGCGGGTTCTTTTGGTGGATTGCAATGGGGTGCCAAGCTAAGAGGTAAGCAAATGCCAAAAACAAAATAAAGAGAAAGGAACAAGATGAAAGGACACTTACCGCCTTCATGATGCTCTTGTCCCATGCCACGCAGGACTCCAGCACATAGAGAGCCATGGCTAGTTGGGCGGTGGTGTGGGAGCGGGCGACAGCATCGCGCCATTGCACCAAGCCCTTGGGTATATTCTCCACCTTCTCGTCCTTGTCGCTGTCGCAGTTGCTCGCTGGCGATGCGGCGCCAGAGCAGGGTTCGATGCTTCCAGCTGCTACTGCTGCTCCTGCTGCTGCTGCTGCAGCCGTTGCAGCTGTCTCGCAGGATGTGGATGCCAGGCTGGTGCTGGGGGCAGCTGCCGCGGCAGCCGCTGCCAGCGCCATGGCACGCTCATTGAAGGCGGAGGCATTGAGGCTATTGCCGGGCTGTTGGCTCTGCTGCTGTTGCTGCTGGGCCATCAGTTGCTGCTGCTGCTGCTGCTGCATCTGCAGCAGATAGGCGGCCGCCGAGGCAGAGTTTTGCGTCTGCGTCGAGGTATGTTGATTCTGTGCAATAACAGCCAGGTGGGCATCGCCGGTCTGGGAGCCAAGCGGAGGTTTTAGATAGCGTCGCTCGATGTTCGCTTCCAGATCAATGATACGCTCCCTGATCATGGGTATGATGCTAACAAAGTCCGCCTCGGTCAAGTCTTCCTGCTCGGCCAGATTCAGATCGTTGTCGCTGCGCGTGGGCAACTGCCAGTTCTTCAGCTGCATCGAGGCGCTGGCAATTTTATCCTCGAGTGACTCAAGCTGCTCCAACAGCGCCAGCTCCACTCGCCTGGCTACCTTGGGGTTCCAGTCGGCGGGCCGATCCGGCAGCATATACTCCACCAGCTCAGCCTGGGCCTCGTTCAGCTTCAGCTGATAATTGATGCCCAACGGCTGCTCAAGTCCAAGGAAACGCGTTAGATTCTCCTGCAGCTCACGCTCCCGCAATCCCGACGGATTCAATGTCTTCAAGAGCTGGCGCAGCTTCTGCTCATCGTCCAGCTGCCACCAGCCATAACGCTGCCTGCGTGGCACATAGACACCGTGCACCTTCTCCGGGAACCCGGCCAGCTTCACCTGCTCCAACAGCCGGTGCTCGTCCGGCGTCATCGAGAGCGGCAGCGGAATGTCGATCGGTATATAGGTCTGCACGCTGCTCAGCGACATGTTCGCTATGTTGTGATAATATGCCTGGGACAAGGCCTCGTCCAGACGCAGCTCAATCTTGGGCTTTAGTTCGGTAGCTTCGCCGCTCCCGCCGCCTGTGTCCGGTGCGGCATCAGCGCGCAAACGAAAAAACGATTCCGACTCAGACTCGGATTTGGACAACTTCATTAGCTGCTGCTGCTGCTGCTGCTGCTGCTGCTGCTGCTCCTCATCGGTTGTCTGGCAACGATGAGGAGACGCCAGACCGTTTTTTGACACCGTTAACTTGGCCTGTTCGTACTCGTCCAGCTTGGCCTGCATCTGCTTCTCGTCCAGACCCGACAGCGTAAAGATGCACTCCTGACTGAACTTGGTCGGATCCACCTTGCACTCCTCCATGGGTATGCTATAGTATTGCATATTGTTGATCAGATCCCACGGATGCCCCTGCAGCTGCAGCTGCGCACTGCAGTTCTGGTAGCTGGCATAGCTAAGCTGCAGATCTGTGGCCACCACGCCGCCCTCCTCCGCCGGCAGCTCGCTGATCAGCGGCACCTCGCGCTTCACAATCGAGAACCATCGGGGCGTGGTGTCTTCGCCAACCTGCGTGGTCGACACAATGATGCAGTCATCCTCCTTCTTCAAGTCCTCCTGACTAACTGCCTCCATTTTTTCACAGCTGCCGTTGCTATTGTTGTTATTGTTATTGTTGTTGTTGTTGTTGTTGCTGAGCGTTGGTATCAGACCCGGAATGGTGGGTATTTTGATCTCGGCCTCGAAGTCCGTCTTTGTGGAGATGACCGTCGGCGGCGGTCCCATTAGCTCCATCTCCGACTTGACCTTAATCTCGGGCCTCGTCACAATCGGCTCAACGGGCTTTGCTATGGAGGGCAGCATATCGTCATCGTCGTCGCCCAGATCCACAATCTCCGGCTCCACTTTGTTAATCTCCGTCACGTCATCATCGTCATCGTCGTCGTCGTCGACTACGTGCTCCGCCTGATGATTCGATTGCTGTGCCTTGTCCCTGTCCACTTCCGCTAGTTCATCAACCTCCATGGGCTCTGCTGCAGCTGCTGTTGCTGCTGCTGTTGCTGGTGGCGCATCTGTTGTATCTTCGGCCGTTTCTTCGGGCAGAGCTCCACCATCGACTGCCACCTGTTCCGTTACTTTGGCTGTCTGATCGTCTGGCTTTTGCTGCTTCTGCTGTTGCTCGTCCATGGCCTCCAGTGCCTCGTGATAGTCGCAAATGTCATTCTGAGCCGACTCTAGGGCTTCGATGAATATGCCGCCAGCCTTTGGCAGCTTCCAGTAGCGCCGCCAGAAACGATCCTGGCCAAAGCAAGCGGCTCGTAGCTGATTGGTGCTCTTCTCCAGCGCCTCCTTGCAGTTGAGCGAAGCGCGCACAATCTTGTCCAGCTTCTTTTGTAGCTCATCAGCACTAAGGCGATTGTCTTCGTCCTCCTCCACATTGGTTATCTCCGAGTCCAAGTCGGAGAGGTCGTCCTCAATGATGCTCACATCGTGGCTCTGCGCGTGCCCATCCTCATTGATGGAGTTGCGAGCGCCGCTCTTCTTTGCCTGCAGCAGGGCCGTCATCCCACCGTCCGCCACCGCCACTCCGGCTCCTGCTGTGCCGCCATTTTGTTGGTACTCCTCCAACTTGGCTAGCTGCTTCGAAGGGCTCACATCGGCTATGGAGACAGCGGGCTGAGGCGCCACAGAATCAGTGCTTGTTGCAATTGGCAGTGCTGCATCGCCATCCAATTCCATGGGCTGTGGTTGTTGTTCCGTCTCCGGCGTCTGTAGTTGTTGTTGCTCCTGCTTTTCCTTCTCCTCCTCCGTTTTATCCTCGCTGTTGCAGTCGGCGCCTGCAGCAATTGCCTCAGTTGCAGTCGGAGTTGCAGCGGCAGTTCCATCGGCCGACAACTCGGCCGTTGCCAGTTTGTTGGCTTCCGCCTCCGCCTCGGCCTCCGCCTGCTTAGCGAGACGTTCGCGTTCACGCTCCGCATCGAGCTTCTGTTGAGCCAGCAACGCTTGCATGGCCGCCTCGCGCTCCGCCTGCGCCTTCTCGTAGGCCTCGATGCGTGCCTTGCGCTGGTGCAGTGCCTTGTACTTGCGCACCTTCATGTCAGTCATGTACTTCTCCTTGCGCATTTGGGCGCAGGTCTCTAGGCTGCCATCGATCTGCCGCAGAACAGCCTTGTTCATCAGCAGGTCGTTGCACAGGTGTGCCAGCATCTGCGCCTTGCGCGTCGGATTGAGCGCCACGAAGGGACGATCCTTGAGCGCATGCGACAGCTTCCAGGTGTCGTTCTCGTGCAGTAGCTTGTAGTACTCATGATTCTTGGCCGAGTGCGTGGCCGTATCTGCATCCACCTGGTGATGATCAGGCACACGTCGTTCACGCTCTCTGTCCACAGTGATACCATGCATCTGTCGTATCTCTCCGGTGGCCGTGGCGTACAGATAGATGCGCAGAATTTCGGATACATTCGAATTGGTTATGTCCGCGTTGCGCAGCGACTGGCCCAGCAGTGTGGTATGGCGTCCGGGATTGGGCACGCCCGGATCCTCGATGGCACAGACCAGCAAATGCGTCATCACCGACAACAGCTCCTCCTCGGCATCTGCGTTGCTGTCACTGATGAGCGCATCGTGTAGATTCTGCAGCGATGGCAGCGACTCCATGTCAAAGCCCAGCGTCTCGCCAAAGTTGTGCAAGAACTCAAAGACCATCAGCAAATCGGCCATCGCCTGTCCAGGCAGCCGATTGCCAGCGATGCGCTCCAGATCCGGCACAGACAGCTCCTGCGGCAACTCCGAATCCTCATTCGGTTTGCGTATTAGCTGCAGTATCTCTGCATCTCGCTTACGCTCAGCCATGCGCCGCTCGCGCAGTATCAGCCGATCCAGCACCAGCTGGTGCTTCTTCTTCTCGCGCTCCTCGAACTTGCGCCGTAGCTCCAGCATGCGAATCAAATTCATGTGCTGGCGACGACGTTCACGTTCCTAACAATTTGAAATGGAATGTTAAATGCTTGAAAAGTGAAAGTGAACAGCGAATCAATTACCATTTCGGCAGCTAGCAGCAGCTCCTTTTGCTTCTGGAGTTCCTGTTTGGGAAAGAGACAAATTAAGTAAGTAATGCGAACGAAAATTTGAGTTTATTCAAGTTCAAATGGAAACTAATCGAAGCGCTTTAGGCAGAAAACAAAAACTAATACAAAAGATACGGAAATGAGTTGCAACTAAAGGGTATTTGTGACTATTCGTATAATATCTAATGAGATATAATTATAAAAGAAATAAAGAGGAGTTTAAACAAAGTAAATAAACAAATTTGACTTCTGAGCAAAGACTACAAATAGAGTTTAAACAGCTGATAGATAACAAAAGTAAGTTTATGATCTGACAATTCGATTAAATCAAAACTGATTTTGATATCACACTTTGCATTAATTGACTTAACAAGAACTACATATATAACTATTAGATATACCCAATTATCTCGCACAACTATCATTAATGTCAAATGTTATCTAATTTAGTCAATTCAATTAGCTTATAGTCGAATAGAAAGTGTAAATAAAACTTGAACTCAAACAACATAAGCAACTTTAACTTAAACGCATTCTAATCAGATTCGAATTTAGTTAAAATAGGATCAGATAGCATTATAATTCGCATCGAGGATAAACGTAAGCACAGAGTATGTGAAAAAAGGAGCACAGGATACGCAGATAGTAACAAATATGTTCAATAGTTGTTGTTGTTGTACCTGTTCCTTAGCTAGAATTGCTTCCTGACGTCGCTTCTCTTTCTCCTAAATATTACAAAGAAAATGCGAATTTAAAAAGAACTACGTATGGACTCCAGCACATTGACTGAACAGTAACTGACCTGCTGCTTCTTGAGCAACTCCTCCTGTTTAAGGCGATCCAGTTCCTCTTGACGTTTCTTGCGCTCCTGCAAATTTAATTGACATTAGTAATTATTTGATTAATTATTTATAATTAAGCATTGATTGGCTTCAATCTGCCTCTCGACTCACCTCAATGGCCTGCTGGTTCTTGAGCTCCTTCTCTTTGCGCTGCTGCTCCAGCTTGGCATTCTTCTCCTGTCGCGCCTTCTCCTTGTTGCGTGCCAGCTCCTCCTTCTGTTGCTTCTTGGCGTCGCGTATTGCCTGCTGCTGCTTGGCGATCTCAATGCGCTGCTCCACGTTCAGCGTCTGGCGCGTGAACACTTTCAGATCCTCCAACCGCTTGGCCACATCCTCATCCGTCATGCGTATGTACTCGCCATCATTGGCATAAGGCGCCGGCGCAGGCTGCAGGAACGAGCCGACAATCGCACGCGCCGAGAAGCTAAAGTTTTCACGCGTCAAATTCGATGGCTGCTGATCCAAGAGCTGCACCGAGGCAAAGACAGAAGAGAGTGGGAATATGTGTTAATCAAGTCTTAGCTCCTTTTTCATTTAGAGAATGGTGTCCTTGTAAAAGTGTACGAGTGTGTTTCACGTATTACAAATTACAAATGCGCCCTACAAACTCACAGCAAACACTTGGCCAATGGTCTTCAGGGGCAGGGTGCTGCCCGGTGCATAGTAGGTGACCTCGCCTCGGATCTGTCCCTGCTTAGTTAAGCCACGTATGACTGTCTCTCGCTTCCAGCCGACCTCCAATGGCACACGCAGCTCCGCCACGTTCAATATGTTGGCATCCTCGCTCTCCGACTCCGACATGCCGCTCTCAGCGGCAACACTCTCTGAGTCAGTCGATGTTTCCATGTGTGCATTCGCCTCGCTCAGCGCCAAGCGTATCTTCTCCTGCAAAAGATCGAACAGTTAATTGAAATTCTAACCAGAGATACGTTATCTTACAATGTCTGCGCCTTGCTGGAGCAGCTGCTGTGTAGCTAGCATGGGCTTCAGTCCCACGGCGCGCGATTGCGCCAGCAACGAGGCCACCGTGTTCTTCTTGGGCTTAGAAACGCCGCGACCCAAATTGCGCGGTCGTCCCTCCTTATAAGTCGATGAGCCCGATCCGGAACCGGAGCTCGACGTGCCCGAGGCGACGGGCAAGCTGCTCTGTGCTGGCGAGGGCGATGCACCTCCTGCCCCGATGCCGCTGCCAGAGATAGAACCACCGGGCATGCCACCAGTGCCACCCAAGGCGGCTGTTATGGAGCTCAGGCTTTGCAAGCTGTTCGAGCCATTGCCCCCACTGGCCTGCCCTGCTTGATAATCGCTGGCCAGATTACCCAAGGCCGAAGCAGCCGTTGAAGAGGAGGCAGCAGATGACGAGCCTCCTGTAGAGTTCACATTGTTGCCGCTGCTCTTATCCGAGGGCTTCATGGACAGATTCAGTGGAGCATCGAAGTCGTCTATGGTAATGGGATTGGAGGCGGACCCAATGGCACCGCTGGCAGGCATACCACTCGACTTGAGGCTAAGATTGACGCCAGAAGCGAGCGCTGGATCTCCGGTCAAGTCGTGCAGCTCCTTACCGCATCCCTTGCTGGACAGATTGTATGCGCCGTTGGAGGTGATGGTCGGGGGCAACTTGATCACTTCCACGCGATCGCTGGACGCATTTTGGTTGTGACTATGGCTCTGGCTGTGACCCGCTGTGGAGCCACCAGCTGTGCTGGTCACCGTCGACGATGACGATGCGGCCGACACAACTGCCTTAGAGACGCTACTCAACTGCTCCATGGGAGTCATGCCGAGACCCATGGGCATGCCGGCCGCGCCCAACATGCCGTGCAGATGCTGCTGCTGTTGCGCCGCCGCTGCCATTGCCGCGTACTCCATTTCGAGTCTGGCACGCTTTGCCGGACTGAGCCCTGGAAATGCAAGCAGAGAGGAAATTGCATTTGTTGTGCTTTCTAAGTCCTTCTGTTGCTGTTGTTGTTGTTGTGTAAGGTGTTGCTGTTGTTGTTGTTGTTCTGCTTGGTGTTGTTGTTTCTGTGTGGCTTGTTGTTGCTGTTGTTCTGTTTCAGATATGGTCTTCTTGCGACCGCGTGAAGTACTACCAGGAATCTTGGGGCCCACGATGGACGACGTGTACTTAATGATCTCCGTATCCGGCGGCAGTCTCACGCCCAGCAGCGAAGGATGCTCGCTGCTGCTGCAAGACAAATGACATTAATGCAAATTAAGATTTATTCACTTTATTCACTCCCGCTTACCTGCTCATCATGGCCGCATTGCTCATATAGTCCTTGACCTTGCCTGCACTGCTACCGGCCATCGTTGTGCTGGGCACCTGCTGCTGCTGCTGCTGCTGGGACGAATGAGCTGACGAGGTTACCGTGGCGCTGGCACCGGTGCTGGCTGCAAACGCATTCATGGCCGCCTGCATGCTCTGCTGTGGCGTCATGCCGAGTGCTCCGAATTGTGACAGCGAGTTGAGCGCATTCAGCGACGGATTGTTCTTATCGCGATCCCGATCCTTGCCAGAGCTGCCCATGCCGCTGCCTGACATGCTGCCATGCGGCGACATTGCCAAGCCCGGGTGCATGCTGCCCAACGAGGCGCCGCCACTCGAGCTGGAGCTGACATTGGTGGAAGCTTTGCTGCTGGACATGATGCCACCACCACTGCCACCTCCCCCGCTGCTGCTGCCAGCGCCGAGGCTCATGGCCAGATTAGACAAGCCGTGGGCATGCAAAGACGAGCTGCCGCCGCCACCCCCAACAGCTCCGCCGCTAGACTTCTTGCCGGAGGAACTATTGGAGCTGCCGCCACTGCCCAAGCCCGACATGCCACCCACTCCAGAGCCAGAAGCGGCCGCTGCAACGGCCTGCATAGCCAACAGCTCCTTGTGCAGGGTGACCGGATCGTACGCGGATCCGGGATTGCTTGCAATACTGCTTCCGCTGCCGCTGCTGGTCATCGTCGACGGCTTCCCATATGCGCTGGCAGTACTCTACAATATTTCAAAGAATTATATTATAGACAACTAAATAAGGAATTGACCCTAACTATAAATTGATCTGTGATTTGGTATCTTTATGACAAACAACGAAATCTCCGTCCCTTCTAGAATCTCTTAGAAATCATGTTATAAATATTGGGAAAAAAAACAAATACTTATAAAATCTTTTTCTAATCAAAAAGCTAATATTAAGTTCATTTTATCACTTTGTATATAGAACATCCGAATATTGAATTTCAAGAAGATTTTATAATGGAGGGGTAAGTATCTATCGATAATCATATATATAAATCCACATATGTAAAAAGCTATATATCTAGATCTCAATAATGAACAGTCGGTAATAACGTCTTATTTGATCTCCACTTCACTTTCCTCCTTTGACTCTCTACGCTTCACAATTCACTCTCCAATTTCCATTCATCACTCTCCGCTGCCACCCACCTTGTAGCCACCGTGACCGGCGCTGCTTGTTGATATCGAGGAGCTGCTCCCAGAGGTCGACATGCTGGTGCCTGGCAATCCAAAGCCGTGCATGCTGGCCAGCGCTGCAGCTGGGTTGTTGGCAGCTGCTGCGGCTGCTGCTGCCGCTGCAGCATTCAAACTGTTGGCCAGATTTTGTTGCTGCTGCTGTTGTTGCTGTGCCTGCTGCTGTTGCTGCTGAGCGGCACGCTTTTCCTTACGCGATTTGTTCGACTTGCTGCTAGAACCGCTGCCACCGCCAGTGCCGCCACCGCCGCCACCACCGACGCCGACCATGCCGGAACCGCTGCCTGCACCCCCACTGGAGCCAGTGCCGCCGCCACCCATTGCCATGGCCGCGGGCCCAAAGGCAGCGGCCAGATCGGGATGAGGAAATGGCGAAAGACCTGATGCCTGCAGACGACTAAAATAATCCTGCGCGGCCAACTGAGCCATAGACCACCAACCTGTAAGCAAAACAAATCATTAAAATTTATAAACATATTTTCACAATATTGAATAAAATTACAAATAAAAAATATAATTAAATATATATCTAAAATATTTAGTTAAATTTGTATATAACAAGATACAAAATACAAAATACGTGAAGTTTAACTTAAATTTTAAATTTCAATTATTTACTTATATTGAAAAAAAAATAAAAAACAATACATTAACAAGCTAAGTAAATGTTTTTTTTTTAATAATTTGTTCAACTTTGTTCTACTACTACAGAAATGTTGTATACAATTTTTGTCAGCATTTTGTCAAACTAATTCAAACAAAAATAATTAATATGCTTGACCATTCATCACGTCAGGACCTTTAACTATTGAAAGTCGCAGCCGACAAGCGTAAAGCTATAAATAGACAGCGAATTTATTCTAGGAGCGTTTTCTTCAAATGAATCGCGCTCAGAAGACGAGACACTTGCTGTTTCCGCTCCATAGGTATTTGATATATATAGAAAAGTTCACACACTGCTCTCTCTCTCTTTCTGTTCTCTCTTCTTCGTTCTCTTTAGTTAAGCATCTAATATTTTCGCTTGACTTCGACAGGATTTGAACCGGCGCCTTTCTACTCCTTTCTCTATGCCAATTCGATCCAATTCCAACGTCTCGCTTTCATTTGTTAAACAACATTTTAGCGGACAGCGCCAACACAGCTGCTGCTTTGCGTGCATCAAAGTGGCAGCTTTTACTCTTCTTTTTTCTTTCTTCGACACAGTACGTACTTCGTATTGCGCTTTGGTCTCGATTTTCGTATGCTAATTAATGTGGACGAGTGTCGATGCCGACATTTTACTCACTTGCTGGATGCAGACCCGCTAGGCTGGCTGCCTGCGAGGCCGCGACGGCCATTGTGTTCTGATGATGGTGGGCGCCTGCAGCTGCCGCTGCTGCTGCAGCCATCGATGAATAACGGTCGTTGGCAGCGGCTGCAGCTGCACCCGCAGCATTTGGCAGCAAGCCCAAGCCGGCGGCAGCGGCTGCATTGAACTGCGAGTTGAAGAGCGGATTTGAAGCAGCTGCGGCTGCTGCACCAGTTGGATCGCGACCCCAATAGGCTGCAGGTAAGAAAAGCAACAAACAACATATGGAAAATATTGAACCATGTATCAAAAAGTTTTATATTTTGTATACGTACCAAACAGCGATGCCGCATCTAATAGTCCGGTGGGATCATGGGGACCACCAGCCCCTGCGCCACCACCCGCACCGGAGCCTTTGCCGCCGTGATTGTTTGAGTTTTTGCCATCGTTGCCGCTGCCATCGCCGGCATTTTTGTTCATGTTAAAGTGCAAAGTTTTTGTTGATTGTTTTTGTATCTCTTGTTTTTGTTATTATTTTTGTTATTGTTGTGCTTGTTATTGTCTGCAAATAAATAGAATAGAGAGAATAGACAACAAATAGTTAGCATATCAGTGAAATTACAGTTATAGCATTTGAACTCTCTTCAACTCTCGCTTAATACGCCGCTCTCAATCTTGCTTTCGCTCTCAATGCTGGCAACGCTACGGTAGCGGCGACTATGCGAACGTTAAACGCAAAGAGGAAACACGAGAAACATGAAAAGCAAAACAAAACTACAAAAAAAACTACACATACAACTTCCATACACAAAACGAACGGAAACGGGCAGCGCTCGCGCTGTTGCTATAGTTGTGTGCTTGAGAGCAACGTGAGAGAACATAAGAACAGAACGGCGTCTCTGTGCGGCTTACTTACTCACTCACTCACCACTACACCTGCATTCAGGAGCAAACAGAAACAGAGCGAATTAGCGGCGTCGCGCAGCGCGCAACTCACACAGCGTAGCAAAAAAAATGCGGCGAACTCAAATAAACGAATAAATTGCATTTTATATTAAATGAAAATCGATCTAATTCAATTTTCGGACTTTATTAAACTATGCAACTCCTTAAACACAAGTATTTTGATTATTCCTTAATACACAACGAACATACTATACATATACACAAAGCCTCTAGCCCTACAGGCGCATACATAAGCCACTGTGGCGAGCGATGCATACACAAGGCGAAAAAGAAAATGCCGTTCGATATACTTTAAGCAGTTTTTAGCTGAGTACATTTTGTAGCTGTATTTTTTGTTTTTGTTTTACATATGTTTGAATTCTCTTTATACATTTCATTCATAAAGTTTTGCCTGCATTTGCATTTCACACATTCTGCATATAAGTGCCGCCTCTGCCGACGACGTCACCGCACTGCCGACGCCGCTGACTAAGCGTTGACTGAGACACAAATAGTCTGACGGCCTTTTGGATAAAGAAAATAAATGCAAATAAAAGATGCATCTACAGATGCTTACTTGAAAAACGGCACACAGAATGCATTTGGCTTACTTTCTTATGCATTTCACATATTTTTTATATTTTTCACCGTATTTTGTATATTTAATCTACAATTGAGATAATTTACGGACAAGCGGTGGCGAAAAGCAAACCAAATATCTGTGGGATAACGTCGCGACTGAGAGCGACAATAGTGAGAAAACAAAAACGCGCACAGCTCGTTACAAGTGGAATTGAAACATGAGAGCCATGTCGTGTCATGGCACGAGTGTGAGAGGCAATGAATGGACCGAAGCCAACGTCAACGCTGGCGTTGACGACGACGTCGACTGCGACGTCAACGGCAAAGGCAACGCGTTTTCACAGTGGTTGATAATTACACATTTTTTGTTTTTTTTTTGTGTTGCGAAAAAGAAAATGCATAATTTTATGAATTAATCATTTTAATGAGCATACGTTTAGCAACCCACAGTGCCACAATAAAGGTGGAGCTCATTTTTGCTCCTCTTGCTTTTTAATAACAGTTATTGCGCTTTCTGCTGTCACGCATCAACCGACAGATGTGTCTGCTTATCACTCACAAAGTGAGCGGAGGATGAAGAGAGTGCGTTTGTGCATGTGCTTATGCTCGTGTATGTATGTATGAATGTGCGTGTGCGTGTGTAGGTAAAGGAGTTGAGGGAATTTTAACTAACAAATAGTAAGACGCAATCCAGAGTAACAAATGCACGCATACAACAAACAATATTGCAAGTAAATAACTGTGTTCTTTCGTCTGTTACTTCTGCTGTTGCTTTTGTTTCTGCTGTTTTGTGCCTTTTCTTATACTTCGGTTAAAGTTTTATGACGGCAACAGCACTGTTGGACCTCTGCTCGGGTCAAAGCGTCGTCAACGGCAACGGCAGCAAAAAAAGTTTTATTTGTATTCGGGTGTGTGTGTGTGTGAGGGTGTGAGCTGAGCAAGCGCGCGCCAACAACAACAATAGAAACAACAGCAAAGCGTTGGCAATATGATTCGAGCATTTATCGTTGACGCTGTCACCGCCGACAACGTCAACCGCGACGCCGACGGCGACGTCGACGCGCTGCCAATGAAAAGGTGCGCGGAGCGTGCGTATGGGAATGGGGGAGGGAACATCCGAAGCGACTGCTGTGCTGTTGTTTTTTTTTTTCATTTCATTTTTTTTGCGCAAACTTGACGTGTATATATATATTTTTTGACCACAGCAAATGACTGACGATGCCGCTGACTCTCTCGACTCCACTGACTGAGTGACTGACTGCGCGACCGACAGACCGCACGACCATTTCTGCCCTGCTGTCGTTTCAATATTTGTGACTGACAGTACAAATGTGAAATTCTTTTTATTTTGCTCCGACCGACGTCGCTGCTGGCGTCACTGCCCGCCGATACTCACTCTGCTACCCTCATTCCCTTTCCCAATCCCTTTGCTAACTCACACGAGTTTTTCTTACTTGTTGTTGCTGTTGTAGATTCTTTTTGTGCTCTTGATTATCTCTAGCTCAATTGGCAGCCGTCAGTCGCTTTTTAAGCGTGTATGTGTGTACAAGTAAGTGAGCGTGTATGTATGTGTGCTTTTTTGTGTATCTTTGCCAAATGCCGCCGATTTTGTGTTTTATGTATATACAACGACAACAACAACCAGAACTCATCGCCGCAGCTGTCTACTATAATAATTTTGTTGATTTCCTATTAAATATGCTGATATAATAAATTCGCTCCCATGCAAATGCTTGCCCCCATTAATACTCAATCGAATTAAAAGAATTTTCTAAACATAATCACAAGCACACACTCCTTAACAAGAATTGCAAGTTTGCATAAATGGATTTATTTAATTAAAATGTTTCTTTTAATATACTTTGTTTTGCATGTGCATGCAAATTGTGGGTTAACGTCATAGACTCGGTGTTCGTGAAATGAAACAATTTGAGTGCAACGTGCAGACGTAACATTCACGTACATACATATGCATATGTATGTATATGTAAGGCAGGCGAGCTTTGAGTGAGTATGAGTGCATGAATGACTGAACGGGCGACAGTATGTGTGCGTGTGGGTCGCTTTGATTATTGGCTACTCTCGTCCCTTTTGGCGCGTTTCAATTCCAACCGTGGCGCTTTCGGTACAAGCACACATGCCTAAATACACACATTTTTATTTATTTATGTTCACTTGTCCGCGCATTCGCTGATCATCTTTGACTCAACATACAGTCAAACACGCTCACACTAACACATAACCATGTATGTATATACATACCTATGTATGTATGTATGCATTTGTAATTTTGCTGGCATTCTTGGGGCGGGGATTTAGATTTAGGTACACGTCGTTGTTGTTCTTGCTGCTGTTGCTGCTGTTGCTGCTGCTGCCTACCATGCGTCGCGTCGCGCCTTCATTTGATTGTTGGCGGCTTTATAACGCTCCGACAATTTTCAGTTCACTTTGACTTCGCCTTTTCTCATTACTCACGTCGACTCTTGCTGAGAGCGACTGGAGTAGAGAGGGCTTATACCTCTTGTTCGCATGCTTGTTGGTTGCTGCTACTTCTTGTGCTTCTTCTCCTTCGGTGCGAGGTTATTGACTCAGCAACGAGCAACAGACAGAGACGCACACAGTATAAGAGAACTTGCCGTTGCCGTCACCGTCATCGCGATCTTCATTTGTTCACTCGTTTGGTCTTCTGTTTTATGCCCCACTTCTGCACCGTTTGTATCCAGACTGCAACTGCGACGACTGCAGCAACAAGTACACCACAGCAATAACATAAAACAGCTTTGCCCTCTTTCAATTTTGTATGTATGTCTATGTGCCATTCCCACCATCCATCTTCTCTCTTTCACTTTACGTAGTTTAGCCAACATTCGATATTTCAAACATATTCAAAATTTGATTAACACAATAAACAAATTAAGATCTGAAATATTTAATTGTCGCCTTTCACATTTTCCTAAATGGATTCAAATACATTTGAATCCATTTAAGATTCGCTGTAGTTGTGAAATGCATGCAGATCAATGAAAGTGGATTAAACATTCAACAATTTCTGCAACAGTGAAATTTGCCTAATGTGGACAAATATAAAAGCAAATTCCATATTCATTGATTTATATTAAAGTTTTATTATTTGTCATATTTTCTTTACTATATTTGACACATTTTAAGTTGAACTTAAAAGTAAAACTGAAATTATATTCGATTTCTTCTCTACTTTTATTTACTGTACTCTAACGGGTACTAATTTTGCTGTGGCTTTCGTACCGCACACAAGCAGAGTGGAAGAGAGAACGACGGGGCGGGAAAGGAACAGAAGTCCTGCAAACAGAACCGAAATAAAATAAAATGGATTTCAGTACAGCTGGAATACCAAGCAAGTAAGTGGAACATTAAAGGGGTCGGAGTCGGAGACGGCAATGGACGCGGGGGCGGGGGCGAGGGCGTAGAAGATGTTAGCTCGTCCACTTGTTTTTTGGTGTTGTACACATTATTATCAAGGATATCGCTAACCAGTTGGTGGTTGGGGGTGTTGGGTCTGTCGGCTGTGCGCGCTCAAGGAAATTGTGTAAAAAAAGGCCACACAGAGACCCACACAGACACCCAAACATACACATTGACACCCACACACACGCACAACACAGACACTTGCACAAACATACATAAAATGTAAACTCTGAACCGAAACGGGATGGTTGAGCCGAGCTAAGGATAGGTGGAATAAGAGAGGGTACACGGAACGGGGCAGCTCAGCCGGGACAATGGGTCGGGTCAGAGTCAGACCAAGTCCCAGCCAGAGCCATGGGCTGTCGCACAGTTTGGCGTGGCTTGGCTAAAGCGAGCGAGCATACAGGAAACGAGCGCGCAAGGACACACGTTGCGTGGGTGGCAGAGCACAAAAGGGGAGGAGTAGGTGGCGTGAGTGCGGCAAAGGAGTGGAAGTTGGCAGTAACGAACCCAAACCGAACGAAGGCAACGGCAAAACTAAAATTGAAAATGGCAACGACGCCATCCCCGAAAGGGGAAAAGGCAACGGCAAAAGCAAAAGCAACGGTGACAGTGACAGCAGAGACGCTGGCAGCGCTAGTAATAACAATAACAACAGCAACAACAAACAAATGAATTTATGCAGCCAACAGCAGCAGCTAGCTGCTAGCAGCAGCAGTAGCAGCAGCTTGCAGTTGTTGTAGTTGTAGTTGGGTATTTATGTAACGGTGAAATAGTTGTTGTATTTGTGCATGTTGTTTTTGTTGTTGTTATCGCTGCTGCAACCAGGAGGTGGAATGCATGGGAAAGACGACTCGAAGTGGAACGGGCGCCCGCGCACACGACCCGATAAATTAGAGTGAGAGAGTGAACAGATGAGCAGACGAAACAGGCAAACAAATGGAAGAGAGAATGAGCAATGCAGCATCGGCAAGAGAGCGGAATGGCGGGAAGGCATTGACGTATTTGCCATTTGCAACGGACCAAAGCCGCTGCTGCCTTCGCTGTCGCCTGCCGATGCCTCTGCAACTGCTGCTGCCCACTCAAAACTCAAAGCGAGCTTCGGGCTATAGCAACAACAAGCAGGCTAGAGAACAGACGTCGCACGCAGTGCAAGTAGCACAGCACCAGGCAAGCAGGCATGCAGGCAGGCAGCATCTGTCCCAGGTCTGACAGCAGTTGGAGCAAGTGCACAAATACAAACATAAACATACACACATACATGCATACAAATGCATGAAGCGGCATGGCAAAGAGGAGGCTTGCGAAATAAACGCGGTTAGGGGTTAGGATATGTAGATGTGTATGTGTGAGTGTGTGTTAGTATGTGCGTCGGGCGGCTTTGTGGCTATATAGAATTCACCCAAATGTGCTCAGTGGCTACTGCCCCTGTCATTGTTGTTATCCAGCAATAACAACAACAAAGAGCTTTGATAAAGAGAGAGAAAGAGCAGGCAGCGGAATTGCGGAACTAGGAACAGGGAACAGAGGCGTTAGGATCGAACATGTTGCATTTTAGATTATCTCACAGCTCAGCTAATCACAATTAACCAATTTTGGAAGCGCCTAAGGCACAACATCAATCAAATCGGAATGCCTCCACATCCAACAGATTGACATCAATCATTTCCACAGCTCTATGGAAGTGTTTAAGTGCTTAGATCATGTAGCTTGATTCAGCTCGTCCTGCTCAATGTTAAATGTTAAAAACTCCTTGACTAATTATAACGACTGTACCAGAAAAGCCAATAGAGAGACAGCGAGAGAGAGAGAGTGAGAGGGTGAGAGTAGCAGCCTCTCATCTACTTCAATTCCCTCTTCCTCATCCTCTTTGGTTTCTTGTCTGTGAGTGGAAAAGCTTTTAAATGATGCGGTGATTTCATTAGGCAACAAATACAATTAAAATGCTTGTTGCACGTAATCTAATATGTAATATGTATGTGCACACAGACAGATAGACAAACAGAAAGGCACAGAGAGAAAGAGAGGAGAAGTAGAGAGAGAGAGGGACAGAACTCTGCTATTTAATTAATGCTTAAATCGGATTATTCAACAAAAGGATAAAGCACAATACGCCACAAGCAACAAACGTGAGAACAGAAACAAAGTATATTTATAGCTCGAGAATCGTTTTCGCATTTAAACGCATTAACTCCCATAAAAGTCTCAAATAACTGTTTACAAACACATTAAAATAAACATCAATTTGTATTGAACATTTTCATACAATTTATGGCAGAATATTTATGAAAGTTGCAATTTGATTTTGTAATTATATTTCATTTACAAAGATTGCAGATTAAGCGGGCGTATAGACTAAACCTCTTACTTTATATACTAGTCTTTCTTTCCATCTATGTCTCTCTCTCTCTCCTTCCATCTCTCCATCTTATTCTTCATCTCACTGCCTCTCTCAATCTCTCTCTCTCTCTAGCTATTTCTCTCTCAATCTCACTTCATATATTTCTCTCTCTTTTTATTCGTACCTGCATTTTCTGCTTCAACTTTTTTCTCCTTCGCTCTATCCCTTTCTCTATATATCCAATTCTATATCCAAATTTACTCTTAATCTCCATATTTCTCTCTCTTTCTCTTCCTCTGTCTGCATCCCCTCTCTTCTTCACTCTCTCTCTCACTGTCTTACTCTCTTTGGCTTCTTCTATTTCCACGCCCTCTCTACCTCTCTAACTCCCTTGCTCCTCTCGCTTGTATTTCTCTCAATCTCACTCTCCATCTGCCTCTCTATCTCTGTCTCTCCATCTCTATCAGCCACTCTCTCTATATTTTCATCTTCCTCGCTCTGTATATTTGACTCTCATTCTATCTATTTCTCTATCACTGTCCTTCATAGTCACACTCTTTCACTTTATCCGCCTCTCCCTCGCATTCTCTCCTTCTTTGATGTTACTCACCACAACAAACTTTGATCCGTCTTATTCTTTTTTCCAATTGGGATGTTTCATAGCTCTTCCACTTGTTGTTGTTGCTGTTATTGTTGCTGTTGCTGTTGCTGTTGCTGTTGATGTTGTTGATTTGTAATCCAAATTTTCATATTTAAATAATTAATTTTGTCGTTCTTCTTCTTCTGCCCGTCGTTGTTTTCGTTATTTCAGTTTTGTTTTTGCTCACTCACTCACTCACTCACTCACTTGCCGGGAATACTTTGAAATGATTTCATTTTGAATATTTGTCGGCTCTTTGGGTCTGTTAACACTCACACATACACTCACAGAGATATCGTACACGTAGACACGATCGACGGTTGTTCACAGTAATTGTAAAAAATGATTAGTGGACTTTGAGAGGCTAAAAAGAGAAAAAGAGAGAAGAAAGGGGGAATACCCATGAGGTCAGATAAATTAGATTGAACTTTTAAGCTTTGCTATAAGAGAAATTTATAATCGTTTTTTTTTTCGACGATGAATCCATATGTGATGATTAATTATATATCTTAAACTATGTTGTGCATACTAAAACTAAAGGGTATCTTAAGCTCTGTCAGCCAGAACTCGTTCAGTTAAGCAGATTATTGTGACAGCCTATTGCGGTTTGTATTTGTTGGCCAACGCTTGACACTTCAAATCAAAGCACCACAGAACAGACACAGATAAGTGTACATGTATCCGTACATACATATATATACACATACGTTAGTAAATACACATACATACATGTATGTATTTGTATTTATTTTGTAGTTGACTCATTTAACTCAAAGTAAATGCGAAAATTTCCAATAACTAAAGAGTATTTGTATGTGGTGAGAGGGAGAGGTAGAGAAAGACAGAGTGGAGATTGCTTTGAGTAAAGACACAGTGGGCTCAAGAAAGATCCAGTAGCAGCTCATCCTGGGTGTCAATAAGGTATCAGAACTTTTTCAATGTAAATTATTCGTAATAATCTTTATCAGGCGATAATATATATTCGAGTATATAGTTCGTATAAACACATGCATGCTTTTGTATCTACATATGTTCCGAGTTGCCTACATATTGAACAGACACAGGCTAAATCTCAAGTCGAAAAGTGAGTCGGGTGCGGCTGACTACATTATACTCGTTCACGGTCCAAAAGCAGGTTGAGTGACGCCCTAATGGGCGGACGATATAATTTAATAGTCTATGTGTGGAGGAGGTCGCTCCGTCTGAAAAATTTAGCGATTTCACCTCTGGAATAATTACTTTCCCCTCTCGAACCATTTTAAATGTCACGATAATTACTTTTCTCGTCTTGCTACACTTGGGTATTATTTAAAATATAACAAATTTGTGGCAAACACCAGTCCCAATGTCACACCGCTCTTCTTAATACATGTTCCGGTCTTCAATATTCCCAGTTTCAATGGCAGAACACCAAATCAATGGCGAAGTGGACTAACGGACAGACAGACGGAAGGGCAGCACCAACCCAATATACTCGTTTCATATTGTGAACGAACAGCGCAGCCGACAGCTCACTGGTTCTCAATTAAATGAAATGCAGTTCAACTTATGGAACGAAGAAGAAGAACGAGAAACGAATAGAAGCGAAGCAGATGATGAGGAGAACGGAAGAAGGCGAGAGACAGCAATCAGACAGTGAGTGGGCAATTAACGGTTTAACTGTTTGTGCTAGTTCTGCAAAGCATCAAAATCGCAATCAAGCCATTGGAAAAGTAAATATGTCACACGGCAAACACCTTCGTTGCGCAGCTGATAACAAACTAACCTAACCTAACTATTCACACGTAATCATAGTAATTGTGTGGGTAACTAGTGATAAGCCCTAAACAATGTTCGTTGTAATATAGGCGTAATATTATTTCATTAATATGTTATGATTGAGGTTTTTAATATTATATTCTAGATGTATAATGGGACAATGGATATATATTTATTTGTTCATATAAATATTGTTATTTATGTTTGTATAATATATGTATATGGCATTGCATTAAATTTGAAAGAAATAATGTGAGAAACGCTCTCTTCTATTTATAATTTATCCCTGACTCGGCATAAGCTTATCCATTGGAAGCTGGAAATACTCCATTGAAAGGCGATCAAATGTCTGCTGATATTATGTTGTTTTTGTTGTGTGTGGAAAGAGGCGCAGCAAATGTGCAATTTTTGCTTAGAGCTGCGTGAAAGATTCAAATTCAATGCAGATGCATCAGATGCGCGAGTGTGTATATGTGAAAAGCAATGGATGTTTGTAGTTTCATGTATGTGTATGTGTGTGCATTGCGAGGGTGACTGGCGTGAAACGGCATGGAAACGGAAAAAAGGGCCCAAACCAAATAAATGACTAAAATTAAACAAGAAAACAAAATCATGATGAATGCCTCAAAAATGTGAGTTCAATTTAAAGGGATGATGGCGGTGATAATGCGAAGCTGTGTGCAATGGACAGAGAAGACTGTGAGAGAGACAGAGCGCGCAAAAAGGTAAAACGAACGAAACTAGAGGCCGACACTGGAACTGCAACAACAGCACGAAATGACGAATTCACAAAAACATACACACTCACACACACACATGAAACGACGGTAACGACCACAATAAAACCAACGAAATAAATTAAACAATATGAAAAAGAAACACTGCACAGCGGCGTACACCCAAAACGAGCTGGAATTGAGCTGGGCAAGAGGAATGAAAGGCAAAAGGCAGGGGGAGACGCGAGCAATCAGCGAGGAACGAGACAAACCGCCACCAACAGCACCAGCAGCAGCAGAGGCAACGACGTTGGCGGCGGCATCACAAAACTTGAACGACAATATGACAAACAGACAGACAAAACACAGACGGCAACTTTTTATGTACAAACAGTGCGAAAGACTGACAGACGGAAAAAACAAACGGACAACAGAAAATCCAACTAAATATCGAAATCACAAATCCGCAACTGAGCTGCGTTATAATAAAAGCAACGACAACAACAAGGCGAACGAGTGAATTGTACGGCGCTGAGCCAAATTGAGTTTTGTTGAGTGGAATGAGTTATGGAATAGCGCAAACTTAACTCGCCAACAAATCGGTCAGTTAACAAAACCAATAAAGTGCAGTTGTATTCTAAAGCGAATGCATATGGAAACTCACAATAGTATCCACGCACTTTTCTATTATTGAAGCATATGTGTGTACATATGTGTAGGTATTTATATTTGTGTACAGCATAAATACTGCTTGATTTGCACAGCGGAGCTAAGCGATCGTCGTAAGGCAACGGGAGACGACCATCCAAGGGGCGTTCAGTAGAAAACAAAAAGCGCAAAGCATATCCAAGCTAACAACAGCAACAACAACAGTGAACATCCATAGCCACAGCGACTGCGGCTATGGCAGCGACGTTGGCAGCGCTGCGGGTCGTGTCATGCACACATTTTGTATATATATACACACACTACAAACATATACAGGCATACACAAAACAGAAAACAGGCGGCCAGGCCGGGCTGGGCAAGCAGCACCAACAACAATAACAAAAGCAGCTAGCCAAGCAACAAGAAGAAGAATAAGAACAACAACAATAACAACCACGACAGCGAGACATAAAATAAATGAGCGACGCTGCCGCGCAAACATGTCTCCAATGATGTAGTTGTTGTTGTCGTCGGTTGGCCTGTTCGCTCGGCCATTCGTTCATTGCGCCGCTGCTTCAATTTCGTTTTTCTTAACGTTTCTTCGCCGTAATTATTGATACATGAAAAAAATACCGAAAACGCCGACGCCGAAGTTGACGCAATAAATCCTATTGGAGCTGCAATAGCTGTACGTATGTATGCATATTTGTTTGTATGTGTGCATGCAATTAGCTAATTATTGCATTGGTCAGTAACTTGTTTAAGCACACTAGAGCAACAAGAACGAGCACAGCGTAAAGTACTGCACTTTGTTCTCTGCATCTGTTTTGCACATATAAAGTCAATAAATTTTATTATTAGCTTTTGTGCTTTGTCCAAATCTGTCATTTGAACAAGTATTTTATGTGCTCTCTATCGGAATTTTACAGTTAATGGCAACTGTTAAGCAGCAAAGCGCAAACGAACGCCAACTGCGACGTTAGCGCTGACTATGACAGCGACAGAGACTGCGGCGACACATTGCTCGCGTTTTTATTGATTTGACAATTTTGTTTTGTGTGTATAACGTGCAGCAGCAGCAGCGGCGGCGGCGGCTTTAGATAACTGCAAATTGAACGTACGTATGTAAGCATATAAGTATTTATGTACAATTGTATGAACATGTGTATGTATAAGAATAGCAAATAGCGAACAGCATCTCGCAACTGTGAATAATTTTAAATCCTTTTTGGTTGCGTCTTTTAAGGAGTAGAAGCAGAGTGAAAGAGAGGGCATAGAGTTCACACACAACTGACAAAAGAATATACGGTGGCTAGGGTGCACACACACAAACACATGCACAGAAGAGAGACACAGACGCACACACATGCAGCCTCGTCGAGGCAGACAGAACTTGCTGCTCTGCCTCTGCCTCTGTCACTGCTTTTGCCATGGGCTCTGCTCTGCTCTGCTCGCTTGGTTGAGTTCTCGCGCTGGCTTCTCCTCTGGCTGCTTTGGCTTTGGCCCAAACGATTTGGTTAGGTTTGGTTTGGTTTGGCATTTGTGTATCTGTATCTGTGTTTGTATCTGTATCTGTCGCACTTCCTGCGACCAACAGCGTCAACGTCTTTTGGCCCATACATTGTTGTTGTGTTTCGTATCTTTCTTTTTTTTTGCTTTCATCTTTGTTGCAATAATAAATAAATATTGATATACATATGCGAGTGAGTAGCGCACATTTCTACATTTGTTGCTGCTGCTAACACTTTTGTTCATCTATTTAATTCTCCCACTCGCACACACGCACTCACACACATTCACATACGTTTAATTTATTTTTGTGGCGCACAGGAAATATTTTCGTAATTTTTCTTAGCTTTGCCGCCCGCTTTTGGTTTTGGTTTCGGTTTAGCTTCAGCTTTAGCCGTCTGCTGTTGCCGTTGTTGCTTGTGCGACCGACGAGTTACCGAACTAAACTAACGAAACGACACCATCCAATCCAAGCCGAAGCCAAGTGCGAAGCGAGGCGATGGCAACGGGCACTGGCAGCGGCAGCGACATCGACGCCGGCAGCAGAGCGCTGATGGAAGCAACAACAAAAACAACAACAACCACACTTGCCAATGGCTTTTGGATGGGGTAGAGTGGGGTGCGAAGAGTGGTATGTGAAGTGCGGGATAGAGAGGGGAGCAAAATAACGACGACGACGACGACGACGACTGCGACGACGATTATATGAGAAAATTTATTCAGCATTTAACGAACGTGTTTGTTGTTGCTGATGTAGTTGTTGCTGCTGTTTGAAATTGTGGGCGCAGCGCAGCGACAGACAGTCGAAGAAGGTGTCAGAGCCTGGCGGTTGTCAGGGGCCAAAGTGGAAAGCCCGGCAAGTAGACAAGCAGTCACTCCGAAGAGCCATTTGTATTGTTTCAATTTCTTTTTACATTTAAATATATTTTTTGGAATAGCTTGTTGTTATTGTTGTTGGCGTTGCGGTTGTGAGGCAAGGCAGAGGCTGCAGCGTCGGCAGCGACGCGTCGCTCATTCAAGTGCTGGTAATTAAAATTGCTACAATAACTAAATCAAATGAGCGTCGGAGAGCAGCTGCGTGAGTGAATGCGTGCGTGTGCATGTGGAAAAGGAACAAGTGAGAAATTAAGCAAAATGCATGGAGAAGCAGAAAAGCAACAAAAACTACAACATGCCAGACGCGTGGAAGTGAGCAAGCAAATTTTGCAATGCTGCGGCTTGTACTTGCTTGTAGTCGTCATGAGTGAGTGAGTGAGTGAGTGAATAAGTGTAAGTCTGTGTAAGAGAGAGAGTGTAACGTAATATAAATGAAGCTGGCTAAAGGTGTTCGGTTGTCAGTTTGACTGTC
This sequence comes from Drosophila hydei, assembly GCF_003285905.1. Taxonomy (NCBI): domain Eukaryota; kingdom Metazoa; phylum Arthropoda; class Insecta; order Diptera; family Drosophilidae; genus Drosophila; species Drosophila hydei. The sequence goes on from NW_022045656.1 coordinate 6,172,265, forward strand.
TTTCTGCTGCTGCTGCTGCTCCTCGCCGCCATCGCCATGTTGCTTTTATTGTTGTTGCCGTTGTTGTTACCGTTTCTCCTGCCGCTGCCAAAAGTTTTGCTGCGGAAATGCGTATTGCTGCTGCTGCTGCTGCCGCTACTTTGGCTGCTGGTGCGGAAACAGCGATGCAAATTGTTGAATAATGTCAAGTAAAATTGCGCGCATGATAAATGGAAATGGAAAATGGACGAATTGTGAAAGCTGGCAGCAAGATGCACCTACAAATACAACCGTATGCACACATACGCACGTACACACTAACACATATACAAATATGCACAAATACAAGACTTTTCAATGCAATGTATTGCATTGCAGTTGACATAACAGTGCCATTCGGGGGCGTGGCGTGGCACGAATGACAGTGTGTGCATTGAAGGAGGCATTCAAATGGTATGTGTCTGTATGTATGAGCAATAAAATACCCTTGCACATAGTGTACCACTACTGAGGTATATTCGTGTTCATATGTTTGCTTTTATATTAATTTATATTATACAACGTTTTATATATGTATGCCTGCTGTATATTCATACTGCGACAATGTTGTAATGCTTCCCAAAAAGGGCAAAAGAGCCAACAGCAGCAACAACATTCGAAACAATAACAAATAAAAGCAATCGCGCGCTGCAGATGAATGCGCAGTCAGCGTCAGCGGCAGCGGCTGTAGCTAATGGAGCACTTTTGTTGCAATCATCGTCGTCGTCGCCGTCGTCGTCGTCGTCGTTGTAGTTGTAGTTGTAGCTGTGGCCAGTGGGCAGTACGGGTAGAAACAAAAGTCAGCTAAAATCTAAATAAAATGTGTACACAGCGCACACACATCCATATTCAAGTACAACATACACTCACACACATACACGGTTATGCGCAAATATATCTAAAAGAATCAACAAAATCAAGCAAGTCGACGCTTTAATACTCTTACGCGCATTACATTATATATTTATAATAATTTTATATTGTATAAATATATTTAAATTTAAATATATTTACTCATTTTTTAGAAGCCTAATAGACCAGACAAAAAAAAAAATAACTAAAGAGAATTACCTTCGTCTTCTGTTTTCAATGTGATTAACCTAATTCACAGCAATTCGCAAGGACTACAACTAGTTAGTGTATTAAGCGCAGAATGTTTTGGTGGACCTGAAGAGAAATGAAATGTAAAGGGCAACAAGAAGAAGGACGACAACACGATGGAAACGCATAGTGCACTAGCAGTTGTGGGCAGGGGGAGGGGCACGGACAAAGGCAGTGGCTGATGTCGAACATAGTTGGTTGGTTGGCTGGTTCGTTGGTTGCCCTGTTAGCGGGGGAGTGAAGTGCAAAGAGTTGCAACAGAGGAAGCCGGGGCAAAGTTGTTGCTGCAACAGCAACAACAACAACAACAACTACAATGGCAGCCAGCTAAAGGCGAGCGTGCCAACTACAACAACAAGGATTACAATTCAAACTTGCTCGTCAGCCAGTGTTGCCGGCCTGCCTGCCTGGCTGGCTGCCATTGCCGCGAGGCAATGAGACAGAAGGTATGGAGAGAGTATGCGAAGAGTGGAGAAAGAGAGGGAGAGAGGAGCCGTGCCATGCCGTGTCGTGTCGTGCCGTGCAGAAGGTGGCATTGGCAACAGCAACAGCAACAGCAGCAGCAACTACAACAACATGGGCCAAGTTTTGCTCTTTCTCTCTCCACTGTCCGATGCAGCAGCAGCAAAGAAGAAGATGAATACACATGCATAAAAACTGTGCGGAAGAAAAAATTTATAAGTACGTGCGTGTCTTACTGTATGAGTGTGTATGTGCATGTGTATACTTATAAGAGTGTGCGTAGCTGTGTGTGTGTGTGCACATCCCCGCGTTGTCGACGTTTTTGTGGCCGTTTTGAAATGAAAAGGAACTGCGGCTACTCCCGCTGCCGCAGACGCTGCCCTCGCCGCAGCCGCCGTCGACGTCGCACAAAATAAATGAGAGCGAAACGCGGCCAAAAAGCAGCGCCCAAAGCAAAGCCAAGCGAAACAGCGCAAAGCCAACAAAACGAGCGACGTTTTTTTTTTGCTTTTTCTTCTTCTTTGCTTTTGTTAATTTTCATCAGTTGAGCAAATGAGTGCAACAGCGACCAAAAAGGATGAGAGAGCGAAGAGAACAAAAATATAGCCAGCCAAAGGCAAACGAACAACCGCAGGCGAATTTCGCTCAAGCTTCAACTAATTGGCTGGGAACTGATTATTCAACACCAAAGCTATGCATAAGGAGATTATTGAAATCAAATTACCTTAAACATAATTGATAAAGAGTTTTTAATCAAACAGTTACTCTGATGTCGCAGTGCTAATGTTCGATGAATAGAAATGAATAGCAGTTCATTTTCGGATAGTGAGTGAACCGTAACGGTGATTGTTTTTCATTTCACACAGTTCATGAACGAGTAGCGATTCGGATCAACTATTCAAGTTCAGCCGCCTCTAATTGCCAGCTGAATAGCTCAATGGAACGAATCTTTTATGAACTTATATCGAATAAAAAATTTGTACGTTTCAATGAAATTTAGCGTATCTTCTAGTAAAGTACTTCCTACTAATGCAATCTTGTATATTTATTCAAATAAGTATGTATATTATTATATAATGAATCCGAAATGCGATTTCTCAAAACATAAAATATAATAATATTTTAGAGAGTATTGTGCATTAAGCAATAGCTTATGATTTAGAGTTCTTTAGAGGGATTTCCCCGACACAAACATTTTACACACAAATGTTGTAGTTCATTAAGTGATTGATTGATCGACTGACTGACTGACATTACTGTTATATTTGATGAGTCTTGTTTGATATGCTAACTATGGATGGATTTGAATTTCCTATTTCATTATTATTATTAAAAAGATTTTTTCGTTTGTCTTATCTTTTATTGTATTTAACGTAAGAAAGTTGTAGATTAGATTTATATATAATTTATTTTGTCAAGTTCCCAACAAAGACTTTTTAAGCTCCCGCTGACAGAACTCATGAGTTTTACGAAACTGTAACAAAGTCCCGTAAATGAAGCGTGAGCCGTACTAATTGTTATTCGAGTCCTGTTTCCAATTGACATCTGTGCCACACACACTATACGAGAGTTGATGCAACGTGCATTAATTAATTATTGATAATGTGCAGGCTGCTGGCTGCTGGCAGCCGGGTGCTGGCGTTTGTTTCATCTCCCTCTTCTTGGCAGTGGGCGACAACACGGCCGACATACCTCCCAACGCCTACACCCCCGAACAAGCAAGTCCCGGGCAAGTTTTGCAAATTACAAGAATTTCCGCATACAAGGCACAGAAATAGATACAAATGTTGTGTGTGTGTGTGTTTATTCGCTCTTCTGCATCGTGTGTATCTAATGCAACTACAAATGTGGCAAGGGAGGGGATGGCGGCACAGTTGAGCGCTTCGTATGGTGACAAACGTTGTCGTCCTCGCAGTCGCCTTTGTATAATTTCCACAATAGCCAAGAAAATGCTCCTCGCTGCGCAGATACAAGATGCAAGATGCAAACACAAACACACACACACACTCATAACAACAAAATTTACAGAGCAGAGCAGTGCAGGAGCTGCCAATAGAAGGTGGGGAGGGGTCGGGGGGACCAACCTTCGTCGCATGCAAACACAAGTTACGGCTAGAGTATTCCCCACTTATATGGATACACATAGTCAGCCACATGTGCGAGTCGTTTAATTCGTTGGATAACGGCCGTCAAGGCGAAGTCGTCTTCGCAGTCGCAGTCGCAGCTACTTTTGCCACGAGGCTATAAGCAGCATTCAATCCACCCACCCACCTGCCCGCTCATTGCTATATCCAACACACACACACACATAGGGTCACACTTGAACATTTGTCATGCCCATAATAAAGTACAGCGTAAAAGCTTTTGGGGTTGCGCTGCTCTTGCCTCTTCTGCATTTATCCTTCTAGCTCTGTCTCTCTCGCTCTCTCTCTCTCTCTCTCTCTCTCACTCTCTTCTACGTTCACTCTCCCAATTCCAGCCAGGCAATCGCGTGTCCAGGCAGCAACAACGACAAATTCCACCCAAAGCCGCAGTCGCGTCAGCAGACCAACAACAAGCAAAGAGAATAACGAGAACCGTTTTAGTTTCTTTTTGTTTCTGCTACTGTTTTTTCGATGATTCGTTACATTTTTTTTGGAGGCAACTCTCACACAACAAAAGCGAGTGGACGACAACAGGGCAACCAGCTCGAAGTGTTGCCAAATGCTCTCTGATAAGGCCCATTGCAGTCGCAAGTGAACCCATTTTGTCGCAGCGCTTCCGGTTTCAGTATTGTTAAGAGCTTTGCGTTAGTTTGTAAATAATATGTGCACACACATACAAATACATATATATATATGTGCATGCAGAGGGAATAACGGTCCTTTCCTTATGCCAACTGCCTGTAGCTGCAGAGCGAACAGTTATCTTTTTTCATTCTTTTTCTTTGTATCGGGTATACGAAATACCCTTTAACTTAACAAATATAAACTGGTTTTTAGGTAAAGCCTATTTGAGATCCTCCATTCTACTAATATACATGTACATACATATGTACGTACCCATATATGTATATTCAATAATTACAATCAAATTTGAAAAATATGAATATGTATGGGTATGTGTAAAAATTTCCAACAATAACTATTAATCGTTCATGGGCTCGCAAGGGTCTAAGTAGAGAAATATAACAATTCGCATTAATTTTGCTATTTATTAAATTTTACATACGTTCATGCAGGAACGCTTACATTTAATTACTATTTTGTAAGCAGACAGACAAACAATTAAATCTAATTAAAAGAGCTAATTAAAAATGTTTTGTAACTCTGGCCCGACGAAAACGAGACCAGAAAGCAGAAGGAACACAAAAAAAATGCTGCCTCACAAACAAAACGAAAATGTACAAAATGCAATGGAATATTGTTTACCGTTAGCAGTGACGGCGACAGCGACAGCGCGTTACAAATAAGCACCCAACGAAACAATTGGTATTGCAGAGCAAGAGAGAAAGCAATACGCATAGAGTGGGAGGCGTTGAGGTCCAGTTTGGGGGCTTTGTCAATTCGCACTCATCTCTAGTATTTGCTATTGCTGCAGCTGCAGCTGCAGCTGCACAACATAAATTCAATTGTTACCAATATTTTCAAAACGTGGCCAACGGCAAGAACAACAACAACAACGGCAGCAACAGCCGCATCATCAATACCGACAACAGCAAATTCAATTTTCATTTATCCATCGGCTCATCTATCCATCTATTCGACTGCATATTTGTGTCTCTTTCTGTCCCCATTTGGCGTGTGATTTTTTGCACTTTCAGCTTTGCAGTTCAAAAGTGTTTGTGTATGAGTGAGAATGCGTGTGAGTACGCCAAAAACAAATAAAATGTGTGGCTGTGCATTACAATACAGGAGGAGGAGGATAGCTATGCCCACCTTTCCAAACCCAATATCCAATTAGTGGGCAGCCCCAACTGACATCAGTCAGAGCCAGTTTTGATTCCCACTCTCATTGTTCCAACGGGCCTCACAACGTTTGGTTTTTATGGCCTCTCGATGCTACTGTTGTCGTTGTTGCTGTCTGCATTCGGCATTTGCCATTTTGTGTCTTGTTGTTGTGTCCCGAACTCTTCGCTTACGCTTATCTGCCATTAAACGACGCTGCTGATGGTGCTGTTGCTGCGCTGCCCTCAACTGCACTGCTGTGCTCTGCTTTGCTTTTGCTTTTGCTTTAGCTTAAACATTCGTCGTTTCGATTTCGGTTGCCCGATGCCGTCGCCGTCGTCGTCGCCGTCATTCCCGTTCCCATTTTGTACCCGCGCGCATCTCTCGAGTGGGAGCCCAAGGTGCAACATTGGCAACGGGCCTGGGCTTGGGCCAGCCAGACGCGCCGTGAAACAAATGCCAGGCACTGCTGCCAATCGCACTCGTAAGCATACACAAACTCTCTCACTCACACACTCTAGCACACGCACACATACATAAATAAACACATATGTATGTATGTCTGTGACGCTTCTGCCGCAGCCATCGCCACCTGCCATTTGGGGGCGCAGCATTTGTCGCCATTTATTTACACGATTAGAAATCGATTTTATGCGTTTGGATAATATTTCAAATGTACAGAAACACATACGTATGTACAACAATAGACATTGTGTGTGTGTGCGTGTGTACATATGTGCATAAAATGTATTGGTCGTCATTAAAATGATTTATGTCAAACATATCGAAATGAGGGTTGCGATATGTGTGCGTGTGTAGCAAGGCGTATCACCCCCATAATTATCTTCAAAATGCTAGCAACCAACTTAAAAAATAACACAAACAAAACAACTTAACTAAAAATTATTATATTATCAATTAAGTTAAGCCGTACGGCTAATTAGCGCAAGCGCAAGCAGCGAACCGTCAATATGCAATAATGCTCAAGTACAATCAAAAAGCTTAAGAACTGAATACAAAGTAAGCTCGCGCTAGCCCTGCAATGGCTATTCGACATGCTTAGTCACTCACAGAAACAAGTTAAAGCTAATTGATTAATAATTTTCGAGCGAAAAAAGCTTAGGCATACGATTAAAACAACTACAATAGAACATTTCCAGTCTAAGCAATGAGTGGGGGAACTGTGAGATTGGACCGTAAAAGAAACGCAAAAAAAGATGGCAAAATCCAAATTCAATCCACTTCGTGGCATTGTGTGCTACGTTCACGTCTGTCTGTTTGTCTGCTCGACATAGGCCAAATACTAGATGCCATATAACAACTACAATACACCCACATTGCCAATTTTAACACACATGCACAAACACACACACTGCAAAGTTCGTGAGCAAATCTCAAATTAAAGCAAACAGAGTCAACGACGACGCAGCGTCGCTGTTGTAGCCGACGTTCCTCTGCGTTGATGGATTGTAGCCCACAAACATACACACGCAAACAAACACACACATTTATATATATATATATATATATATATATATATATACTTATACATATTTATACACATGTATGTATACACACTCACGCATAGCTACGACGGGCCGAGAAAAATACAATCCAGTGGAATCGTTTGGCCGGTGACTCTTTCGGCTTGTCTTATGCTCCTTGGTCGCCTCCCTCTCTTTCAGTCAACTAACTCACGTGAATGTGTGTGTGTCGTGTGCCAATGCTCATGGCGTTCACTGTCCCCGAGACCAAAAAAAAAAATAACAAAACAAAAAATTACATACTCTGCGGAACGAAACGAAATGAAATAGAAGGCAAAACTCTGCTACTGCTACTGCTGCTGGTACTCTTCTTTTTCTTTGGTATATAATTTCTACCATTTTTTTATTGTTTGGGGCGGTTTATGTTGAAATTGCTTCTCACATTTCGTCCCTCAAGAATCCGTTTCAATCTCTCTGTTTTTAAGGTGTTTAATTTATGTGACCTCCACCCCCTTTATTGCGTATTTTTTAGAGAAAAGGGACATTTCTAGTTCCGTTTCTCTTGTGCAATTTTGTTCCATTGTTGTTGTTTCGCCTCAGAGAACAGCAAAATTCTGTTCCTCCCCACAAGGGAACGAAAAATAGCGAGCCGGCAAAAAAAATGCGAATACGAATAGAAATTGTGCGTAACACCCCACATTTTGGGGTAAAATTTGGTGAGCAATACGGCCAAGTTGATGTCTTGCAGAAAAACTTTACCTGTGTCAAGTAAAACTCTGCTCGATGACTGCTGTTGCTTATCGCTGTCCTCGCTTTGCTGCGCACTTTCGTATTTTGTTTGTCTGCTTTTCTAACACACTCACACAGAAACGAAATTTGGCGATTGCGTAGCTTTAGGCCTGCCCGCAATTCCCATTTGATTTTCATCTGCTTTCCCTTTTTTGGCAAACAATTTTATATGCTCAATTCACCTATTCCCCTTATTTTTGCCCGCACTCACATATACAAATTCGCGTGCACACGCATATGCACACATGCACACGTCGATTCGGGGCAATAATTTTCGCCGTGGGCGTTTTTCTTCACATTTGCTTTTCAAAAATTTTAATTTTCCACTTATGCCGCTACAACTGTTACAAGTGCAGCCGCCCACAATGATAAACGTGCATCACTTTACGACAGTTTTCACTGCACATAGTATGTATAATTTTTGAACTGAAAATAAGGCTTTGAATTCGCAACACTTTTCGCACTTTCCACTGCCGTCAACAAATTCGCGCGTGAACCGCACAACAACCGAAACGAAAATGAGCCCATGCAATAATGTGGCAACTGAAATGAAGTGGAATCGGGTGCCTTCGACGTCGGCAGCGCTGCCCAAAAGAGAGCGTGACTGAGCTGACTTTTGAGTGCAAGCCTAAACACACCTGAACATTGTTTTTTGAGTGTATTTCACATAATAAACAAAATAATTAAAAAAATAAACAACAAGCTGCTCAGAAGAGTTATTAATATTCTAAATTTTCTCAATTCTTTAACTTATGTGAGTGCAAAAATTACTTGAGTTTGAATGTGAGCCGACTTTGAGTGGAATCAGTCCAACATTGTCTCTTTCTTCTTTTTTTAATTAAGTGTTTCACAAATAAGGCAACTTAAAAACAACTCAGTTCAAAAGGCACTCAATAACGCTTGAGACTTTATTTAACATGGGTCTGTTAGCTCAGTTAACATGAGTGGAACAAACTGTTGAACTGCTTAACTCAAGCTTTGCACTTCAAATTTGAGTGGATTTCGGTGTCAATTCGAATTTTCCAATAAGTTAATTACACCCGATTATATAGTCTTTATATATACTGTATCTCGCGCCATCTTCGATTTGGTCTTTTCTTTTACAGATTAAATACCAGTTAACAATGCGATAGATAAACAAAGCACTTAAAAGTTAAACGTCAGGGGATGCACCGCAAAGTAGCCTTTGCTCTTGGCCACCTGCTTGGAGAGCCGCAGCAGATTGTTATCGTTGTTCATATAGTTGCCATTGTGGATTTCCATGGCAAGGCGCAGCACATCGTCGCGACCCTGTGAGCAAATGGCCGTAGCGGTTAGCATTTCGTGATCCGCCAAGGGCAGGCCAATGCAATAGGAGCGAGAGGCGCGTGCAATGCTCGCCCACATGGCATAGATGATGGTCGAAATGTTCGCCAGGCGCTGCAGCTCGTTCTGCCGTTCCACAATGGCGTTGCCATGCCGCGTGAACAGCAGCTCCACGGCCATGTGCAGGCGCGCCACCGAGTGCTCGATGCATTGGGCCGGTGCCTCGAGTGTGGGATGCACATGCTCTGCCAGCTGCATGTTCGTCTTGGGATTCTCCACACTGGCTGTGCTGAGGAATTTGCTAAATATCTGTCCGGGATTGAAGAGTGGATTCCGCAGCTTGCCCACGCCCTCGTTCATGCATTTCTATTGATAGAGCGGGAATTGATTGGTTTGCTCCAAATGGTTTCACCGAATACTCACGCCGGCATGCTGCAGTCCAGTCAGCGCTATGAACATACTCAACGTGGTCAGCGATTCACCCTGCGTGCACAATTGAGCAGTGTCCCTTAAGACCAGCTCGGCTGGCTGTCCGCTGTGCAGACTCGCGGGTCCCAGAAGGCTCAAATTCTGTGAGGATATCGCGTACAGCTGCTGCAGCGTGTAATATTTCGTAATTGCAGTCTCCAGCGTCACGTCCTGACCGCGAAACTCGTCCATCATGCCAGCCGTCAGATAGAGCATGCTCTCCATGGCGTATATGGAGCACATTGCCTGTGACAGGTTGACTCGGGTCAGCTCCAAATCTCTACAGTAACAAGATTTTTTTAAATGAACAGATGCCCAAAGGATACTCCTACTCTTGCTCCACTTACTTGATCTGAACGCCGCCTTGTGTCGTCTCCACGCTGAACTTGGTTAGCTGATTTAACAGCCGCTTGGACAAGCCGATGCCCAGCAGGCTGCTGCGCAGTCGGCTGAAGCGCACCAGCTGCTCCGAGTGGCGATTGCCTTCATAGGCCTGGCCCAAGATTTGCTGAGTGCTCAACTGCACCTGGTCGAAGTGAATGCGCCGCATGACCGCCTCCCGGCAACCGAATGTGGCATGTGTCTCACCCAGACGCACGCCTGGCTGCTGATCATCGACTAGAAATAATGTCAGCTCCCGCCCCATGTTACCCGGCACGTTTGTTTTATTCGTCTGTGCCAGCACAAGGAACAGTTGACGTGCGCCAGCTGGAGCCACAACGACGAATGCCTTTTCGCCGCTGAGCAGCCAGGTTTTCTTGTCCAGATCGTAGACGGCCTGGGTGCCGAATAAGTCGTCTTCGGGCGGTGTGTACTCGAAGATGGCATCACTGGCTATTAGCTTGCCGCTGGCCAGTGCTGACATGTATTTCTGCTGCTGCTCCGGTGTGCCCAGCTCCCGCAGCATGTCCACCACAATGCGATGCGACTGCAGGCCGAGCGCCAAGCTCGTGTGGCTGGACTCTGGTTCACTGGCTATGAGACTGGCGCTCCAGCTGTACCCCTTGCCGTCGTAGTCTGTGGGCACGTTCAGGCCATAGAGACCGAGCTGTTGCAGATTCTCCAGCGAGTGCGGCTGCTTTTGCTGCTCCTCTGCAAAGTAATTCTTTACCGGCAGCAAGGCGTTTTGCAAGCTGGCCATTTCCTCGCGTGCTATGACTTCTGGATACCCGAGCAGCTCCTTGTCCGTTAAGCCCACAAAGAGGTTCTTTGCCAGCGGTTCACGTGCCGGCAGCCCTTGTTGCTCTGCGGCGCTCGCCTCCTCCGGTGCATGACTGTCCTCTGCCCATTGCTGCGCATTGACGCTGCTACTGCTGTTTGTGGCCGCCTTGCTACCTGCGCTGCGCGCTAGCAGAAATGTTCCGCATTTATTGTGATTTTGATTTAATATTCTAACAGCACGCGAAAACAAATGGTAACGCATCTCGAATTAGGTAATGTGAACGGACAATAGAGATGGACAATCTTAATTAATTCTTATTCGATAGTAACGAGTAACTGATAGCGCTTACTCGCAATGCGGTATTTTTATGCGTCTTTTTTAGTTTATTGCAGCACATTTTGAATAAGTTATTGTAAACTTGCCTTATTCGATAGTTGCACATAACTGGAATTGCATATTTAAGATATTGCAGTTCGCTTACGGGCAATTGCTATTTATTTTTATGTGCACAATTCAATGTCAACATATCGATTGTATTGTAAATCGATAATTATGGCGAGCGTTTATTTAATTGAAATTACATTTCTGATGTTGAGATTTCAAAAATATTTTGAGAACACATGCTTCTATAATAACTTATATGTATTAATAATTCTAACAATTCAATTCAGTTTTACTCTCTCTACTTGTAGCGTATGTTCATTTTTATCATTAGTAATTTCCTCAGGGAATCCCATCTTTACAGCAGACTTATACAAGTTGATCTGGAGTTTATGCCTTTGTTCACTCGCTCCGATCCAAGCATATGCTTGACTCACAGCATCCTTAGTTATAGATGGACAATTGTTCACATAGATGGCTCGCAGTTGTGGCAGTCCTTTTATCAGTTCCAAAAATTTCTCGTTAGTTATCCAGGGCATCGACATGTGAAGCTTTTCCAGCTGGTGCAGCTTACAGAGCTGCTCAATAGGTATTTCGGCACAGAAGATGTCCAGTTCCTTTAGGCTGGCGATGTTGCAAATGTGGTGCATTTCCTGGGCACTCAGCTGCGCACCCCGCAGCACAAGCCCTTCCAGCTGCAGTGGAATGAGGCTTTCCAACAGCCTGGAACGCGAGGCGCACGCATCGGTACGCAGCCACAGATGCTGCAGCTGGCTCAACTGACTGGTAAGCTCTGGGCACAACAACACTTTATAGAAGGCGAATCGTTCCAATTGCTTACAGTTCCGCACGATGATCTCGAAGTGGCGCCTGTAGAGCTGTTCGAACGCATGACCACGACTGTATTTCACATAGCTTTGCACTTGGTCCCCGATCAATTGTAGCAGTTGCTCCAACTCCTCAGCGCTTAGGTTTTGAATTAACTTTTCGTCCAAGTGCTTATAGCGTCGTTTTGCATAGTTTCTAAAGATGCCGAAAAGTCTTTTGCTAACCTGTGCCAAGCGCACTTGGCTGACTACATCCAGATAAGATATTACTAGCTCCCAGCAGGAGTCACTCAATCCCGTCTCGAAATCACATTTGGCGCTGACATTACCCATTTGTTGCTGCTGTCCGGCATGAGACGCGCCCGCTGACTGAACTAGCGGTCAACCTTAGCGTTTCAGAAGTGATAACAATACTTGCACATTGGAATTGGGGATTCACCGCAAAAGAATTTGGGGAACGCACAATTTGAAATGCTTGAAAGCAATGGATGGAATGGAACGTATGAAATGGAATTTGAGCTGTGAGAGCGCACGGTTTGAAATTTGAAATTGGAACTAATCTTCGCTGAGAGCGCGCAGTTGGAATTTATATATACAACTTGCAATTGACAACAGAGATTAATAGACTTCATGGTATTTAATTAAAAGTGATAATCTTCCTTTCATAATGGCCATCATTTTAAATAAGAAATGAAAGCATTTTCTACATTTGGATTAAAAACACAAAACCCTTTATTTGATTCATTTTGTATATTGGTGTTATATAATTGCTATTGACTGGGCACATTAAGCTCTCTACTTAAAACAGTTAAACGAATAAAGAAACATTTGTTTTTGTTTTAGTTTTAGTGTGTTGTGTATTCAAATTGTTCTTTTTTTCTTCTGTTAGTTTCACTTGTTTGTGTGGAACTGTTTTCTTTTTTGTATATTTTCTTTTTTTTTTTTTTGGTTTTTTTCTTTATTGTTGTTTTATTCTTTAATTTGTATACCACCTAGATTGAAAATTTGTTAATAGCGGTAGTTAGTTATACATAGTTATAGTCAGGTATCAATGGAAATAAGAGTTTAGTATTAGAATTTAACACAGTTGTAAGTATGTACACACGCAGACGTATATGTGGCACAGGTAGCTACGTACCCGCACCTATATCATGTACACTCCGTACACACACACACTAACTATAGCGTTATTATTGAAGTACAGTTGTGCTTGAAAGTTGCTCGATTCAATTACGAGAACATATATACAGAGAATATATATTTATATATATATGTATCTACTTGGCAAATGTTTCAAGCAAGCAAGAGTTTGAAAAAAAAACAATCAAACAAAAACAAACTAATTACCACTTAAATTGCATTTGTTGTAATGAACAAAAAACAAACAAACTGAATTTGTTTAATTGTGTTTAACTAAAGGTCTATATATGTTATAGAAATACCTCAATGTCAAACAGCTCATATCGTATCACAGGCACGCTTTCAAAAAACTCACTGAATACAAAAGAAAATGAATAAGAAATTTAAGAAATTTAAACAATCGAGAAATTCGCAAAGAACTCAATTTCAATTTGATCTGAACAATAGACTGAATCCAGGCTTGCAGATCGCACGCTACGCTAACAACAACGATCGATATGAGCTGGACTCGCACACACACACTCACTCACACACTCATACAAGCACAAGTCTCCAAATTTCACACTTCTATAGATGCTCTACTCTACACACTCTACACACATATCAAGAAATTTAGTCAAGTTGCAACTCTAAGCGAGTTGCGAAATCAGTGTGAAAACATTTTCGATTTACACTAACTCTAAAAATCTTCAAAGTGTGATAAGAATTTGAATAGACGATAAATTTGATAAGGCCATAACTTAAGCTGAGATATTTATGGTATTCTAGATTTAACTCTGCTTCAACGCATTTCTCGTGTTAGCCAGATCTGGTTTACAGGTAAACAAAATAGATAGAAGTTGCCTGCATCCATGGCATACATTTGGTAAGGGCAACTGATAGATACCCTATTGTCGTTGCCCTCTTTGATAAGTTCATTCACTCACACTCACTTTTCATTCATTCGCACTCATTTCTATATTCGTATTGCATATGATTTGTTGTAACTACTTCTTAGTATTGCTATGCGGAGCAGCTTCTGCAGCTGCTCCTGCCCGGATCATAGTCCGGGACGAGAGTTAGCTGCCCTTATTAATGTGGACCTCCAAGGATTCAGTGTAAATTGAGATATTTCTTTTTTGTTTTTTGTTTTTCTTTGTTGTTGTTGTTGGCCCCTTCACAAACAGAGATAGAGTTAGAGATAGAAAGAGTTGTGTTTTGCTGTACATCGAAATGTTCTCTTTGAAATTTAAACTAGAGGCCTTAAAGTGACTTAAACAGACGGTTCATAGGGCTGGGCAGGTAGGAGTCGTTAGAATAACTAATGAAGCAGTGTGTAATCGGAAATTTGTCTCGATTTCCGCTGTTAAGGTTGCCTATAGTTGATATTTGGGACATTGCTGCCAGAGTTGCCAGCGCACCTGCAGCTGCTTCCACAGACGTCGCATTATGTCGCCGCCGGCGCAACAGTTGCTGTTGACACATGCCACGCCCAGGACATTCAGCAACTACTAAATCTTGCCGGGACTCTCCTGTCGCGCACTGTATCGCGGCTCCTGCGGCATCAGCGTGTCCGTCACCAGCTCATTGGGCGCCTCCACTAGGCCCTTGGCATGTGCCGCCGCCGTATCGCAATCCGTTCGCCTCGAGATCAACAATCGAATGTCCGTGTGTAGCGACAGACGACCCGATCGAGATGTCTGGAATCTGTAAGCCACAGAGATACAAAATTTCAATACGTTATTGCATTTTTTAATTGAGCTTAACCCAATCTCTTCTCTCCCCTCCCAAGGCAACTTCATTCCGTTCCCTCCATTCATCAATCTTCACCCTTTCTCCCACTTCCTTATCACTGACCTCAGGTGGATGGAGTAGCGCAGTCGCTTCATCTGCTCAGCGCTTATGAAGTGGCCCAATTTGCTGGTGGTGCTCGTCGCTGTTGGGCTGCCCGGCTCCCGTTCACGAGCTTTTGGCTGTTGGTTCTGCAGAACGATGCTCCCGACGCAGGGACTCGTGCCTGGTAGCTCATCGGCCAAGATGCGCTGGCGTATGAACGTGCGATGCAACGGCGGCATATCGCGCATGTCGTACGGAATGACAAACATACGCACCACTGTGCCCATGGGATTCAGCAGCGTGGCCTGCACAGTGCCCGATCGCGGCACAAAGTAGCCTTTGCGTGGCAATCGAATCTCGCACTGTAATGAGAGCCAAACAGAGGGTTCATTTAGTTTAGTCATTCACATATAACAAGTCGGGGTTACGCACCAGGTAGGGCGTGCTGAGCGTCTCGCCGTGCAGCTCATAGAAGTAGGAGGATGCCGGAATGGTTAGCTGTGTGGGACAAAAGCCGCCCGAAGCGCCCAGCTGTAGGCGAAAGCCTGCGACCTCGATCTTGGGCAGCAGCCGCTTTTGCAGCAGCGACTCCTCCAAATTGCCCAGCAACGGTCGCCCCCCAAACTGGGTGGCTAGACGCGCACGTGACTTCAGTGGCGAGCCCGCCGGACTGCACATGCCCGACTCGAGATCCTCGTCCGACAGCTGCTCATCGGAGCCCAGCGAGCTGCGATCCGAGCGATCGCTCAGATGTCGTGAGCGTCGCTTATAGAATGCCGCCTGCTTGGCAAAGCGCGGCGACACAGACAGCGCGTTGGGCAACGTTGGCGCCGAGTACGATTTCTGCACGGGCAAATTGGCAGCAGCTGCTTCCGGTGGCGTCAATAGCGACTGCGACTGAGACTGCGACTGCGATTGGGCATAGCTCAGTGCTGGCGATTCAAAGCAAAAGGCCACGCCGCTGTCAATCGTAATGGGCGCCGAGCAGCTGCTGTTGCTGTTGCTGCAGAAGATCGTTGTCAGGTTAACCTTGGGCACTGCCTTGCGCAGCAGCGGCGACAGCAGCGGCGGCGGCGTCTCCCTGTCCAGCATGGTACCATTGCAGTTAAGACGCAGCTGATTCGTTGCCTTGGCTGGCAGATTCGCCAGCTGCTGCTGCTGCTGCTGCTGGGTCTGAAACTCCTGCAGCTTGAGCGGCACATGACTGATGGGCGTCTTGAACTGCACCACAATGCGCTCATCCACATCTGTTGGCGTCTGACAGCGTTCCTGTCCAGCGTTCAATGTGCAGCGATCGATGTTGGGCGTCAGCTTCGTCGAGCCGCACTACAAAGACGAATGAAGAATGAATTAAGAACAGGCAAATGAATGGGAACTCGTTTGACTTACCACTGCCAGCTCCTGCTCCATGCTGTTGTCCTCGTCGTTGTCCACGCCGCTGCCGCCTTTGCTGTGCCCGTTCGTTCCATTCGAATGCAGCTCCGTTTGCTGTGGACCTCCGCCTTTGCCATTGGCAAAGTTGTGCTGCGTCTTTTGGCGCTTGCACACCTGACAGCCGCTGCTTGGCGCCGGCTTCAGCTGATTGTTGTTCTGATTGTTGCGACTCTGACCCTGAACTAATCCAACTTTGAGATCGTTACACGCTGCTCCTGCTCCAGCTCTTGCTGCTGCTGTTGCTTTTGGCATTGGCTTTCGGTTCTTTGGCGTGCGCTGTATGGCCTGCAGCAGCAGCTCGGCCTTGCTGCGCGGCGTGCCGACAATGAGATCGGAGCTGCTCAGGCTGCAGCTGGATGTGTCCTCCATTTCAGAGGCACTTGTATCGTCTGCATCATCATCATCATCCTCGGCAGCTTCGTTACCGTGCCCACTGCCGCCTGGTTCGCAGTTGAGGCAGAGTAGCGTCTTCTCGCTGCCGCACTGCTGGCAGCTGCTCAGCGAGGTTTGCGTGCCCGTCGAGATCATTGCAATGCGACGCGGCGCTGTGAGCACTGTGAGCGCCATTGCTTGCGTTTGCGTTTCCTCGTTGCCTTCGTCCATGGGCTCCATGGACTCCAACTGCTCCGAGGGCTTGCGTTCACGTTTCTTGTCGCGTCGTTGCATTCGCTTGCGGTACTTTTGCAGCTGCTTCTCCCGATGCCCGTCCAAGTCATCCGTGTCGCCTGCCTCCTGCTGCCTGCCTCCATATTTATCACAGCTGCTTGCCGGCGGCGTTGTGCTAATGGCAATCCTTGCACCCAGCCCCGTGGGCGTGGCCGCGCACATGCCTCCGCCGCCAGTGGGTGTACTTGCCGCCGGCACAGGTCGCACTACACGCGGCTTGGACACCGATGGCGAAACGTGCGGCAGGCCGCCATTGAAGCGCGGCAAACTCTTCACGCAGACCGCAACGCTAAAGTTCTCGGCAATGTTGACGTGCGGAAAGTTGTGCACATTCGCCTTGGCACTGAAGCCGCCATCGTTGTGATTGCCATTGGCATTGCTGCAGCTAAGATCGTGTGGCCGGATTCTGTAGAAGATGTTGAGGCGCGGCCGTCGCATTCGAGCTGCTGCTGCTGCTGCTGCCGCCGCACCACTCGTCGAGCCACTGTGCCCGGCCAGATCACCAGCATTGCTGCTGTTGCCGCTCGCAAAGATGACGCGCCCGCTGTCATAGACCGAGGGATCGCATTTGCGCAACAGATCGCACCAGGCCACGATCTGTGAAAAGTAAAGCTGGCTTCGAATCGCGCTGCACAGCGACGGCAGCGTCATCGTCGGCGGCGGCACTCTGCAAGAATAGTCAAGATTAGCAACAGAACACTTCATGAGCCACGACTAGAGACTATGGAATAACCAAGGCAGACAGTTATAGGATCTCTCATCAGAGTACATACAGAGATAGAGCGAAATACAGGTTTAGCGCTGGATGTAATTTGAGCTGTGTCAAGGATGCGAAACCAGAAGCTAACAGGGATGGCTTATATGAGACAGGCTATATTCCCTCTACTTCAATAGGGATGGCTTATATTGGACAGGCTATATTCCCTCTACTTGAATACATAATCCAAATATGATCTAGTTTGGCTGCTACACATACTTCTCCTTGCCGCTAATGATCCATTGCTCCAGCAGAATCTTATGGCCGGCAGGGCCCAAGTAAACCTCGATGCAGACGGGCTCGCGGCGTGCTAGGATGGCCTCCATTTTCATACAGTGGGCACGCCAGCGGGAACACTGCAAGTAATGAGTTGTTAGTTGACATTAGCTAGAGAGAGATAGCGATAGCTTTAACTCACGGTTATATTAACGTAAGACATATCACAGATGTGTTCCTCGGTATCAGCGACAGACTCGCCCTTGGCGAGGCCCATCTTTCTGAGGAACTGATCACAGTGTGGCCCATGTTTGGGCCGTGTGGTGCAGCTGGAACTGGAACTGGAATTTGAACTGGTTCCGTTTCCAACTGCATTGTTGCTGGCAGTGGCTGTTGATGTGGCTGCTGCACCTACTACTCCTACTCCTACTCCTCCTCCTACTCCTAATCCTCCTCCTCCGCCTCCTCCTGCAGATCCACCGACAGATGTCGGCCTGCTGCAGTTGTAGTCCAGCAGGCTGGCCGCGCTGACTGTTGCTGTTGTTGCTGGCGAGCCAAAGCCCAGGCCCAGACCCAGGCTTAAGGGGCGCGTCTCGGTGGTCACAGCGGGTCCGCCTCGCAGACAGGTGGTTGCCAGCGATTGCAGCGAGTGTAATATGTTGTCAGAGCCAGAGCCCGAGCCTGGCGAGCTGCCAGCACTCGAGCTGTTGTTGGCCAGATGCTCACCAACTCCTGCTCCAGCGCCTACGCCTACTCCAACAGCAGCTGCGCCAACTCGATTCAACATGACGCGACGCACAATCTCGAAGTCGCCACGATCCGCGTTGAGGTCATTAATGGACAGCGCCACCAGCTCCGGTTCTGCGCTCATGCTCTGAGCCGCCGGCGACACCTGACGCAGCTGGCAGAGCTTTTGGGTCCAGCGTTGATGGGTGGCACTGCTGACGCTCGAGCTGTTGCTGCCGTTGCTGCCGCCGCTGCTGCTGCTGCTGCTGCTCTGTCCATAGTCACAGTTGTATCCGTATCCATATACATGTCCATATCCCTGCGCCTGACCATAAGCGGAGCGTGGCGTTCCGCTGGCCATTGTATAAGGATTCGTTGTTATGTTAATGGCTGCCCTTGATGTGGAGGGGCGTGGTGAATGGCGACCACTGCTCGACGCTGGCGTCAACTGTTGATGTTGCTGTGGCTGTGGCTGTTGTTGCTGTTGCTGTTGTTGTTGTTGTTGTTGTTGCTGGTACTCATCGTCAGATATGGGCCTGCCCTCCAGTATAAGCGAGGCCAGGCCCAGCACAATTGAATTGTAGTTGCTTTGTTGCGCTGCCGCCGACGATGCTGCTGCTACCGCTGCTGCAGCAGCAGCAGCAGCTCCGCCGACAGCAGCAGCTGCTGTTCCCCCGGCTCCATTCTGTGCCAGGCCAGCGGCTGGCGGTGAGTTGGTAACGCTTGTGGGTATCATGTGGTGGTGCTGGTAGTGCTGCTGCTCCTTCTCCTCCTCCACTCTCAACAGAATTCTCCTCTTCTCGCTTGTATACTTCTGCTGCGCCTACTGATTCTCTTCCCCTTTTAGATGTGGTTGTCGTCCTCTCGCACCTGCACCAGAAGTACACTACAGCAGAAAGAGAGCAAAAGGTTTGTGATTAGATGAGTTGTTCTATGGAACGGCTTATGGAAATGAACTAGTGAAATGAACTAGTCTGCCATGAACTCATTTCCAAGTTCTTCAACTTATGATTATGAGCTCAGGTTTTCATTTAAGTCAGTTATACACGAATAATGAACTAGATCCGAACTGTTGATTGGTTCATCCACTATAAATAGAATGAACTAAGTGAACTAGAAATGCAATAAGCATTAGCCAACTGAACTTATTCATGGAATTTGAACTTGAATCCCCAATTTTAGTGAACATATTGAAAAGCTGTTTCGAAAAAGATTTTTAAAATTTTTCTGAAAAATATTTAAACAAATTAACTTTACTGAATTTAATCAAACATCTGAAAACTATCCAAATTTATAAAAAGATCTTAAATTCATCAACTCTATCGCACAATCAGTTAGATTTACTCTCGCTTTACCAAGTGTTTCTCTACATTTACTTAAATTTTTGCATTTACTATCATACATAGTTTGAATATTGATTGCAATGGTGCCACACATACATCTGTCTATGTATATGAGAAGAGAAAAAAGTAAATAAAAATATATACGAAATGGCATTGGGAAAATGCAGCTTGAATGTCACCAGCTTTTGGATGGAAACTAGGTCAACAGAGGTACCCTGTATGTCAAATTGAATTATGCTGTGAAGGTCCCCCTATACAGACATACATATGTATACATTATATAAACTGATAGAAATTTACTTTGGCCTAGATCCTGAGGTTCTGTTGCATTTGCATTACATGCGTTTCGCTATAGACGACGACATACTAACACGGCCTCAAAAATGTGGCACCAAAAAAACCAGGCAACCAGGTCGTTACTTAATCAGGCAGCTGTTGCTATGTCAGAGAACAGAGCGAGTACAACAACAGTAAGCTAAAGAGAACCAAAGAGGGTGGAAGGCAACATGCATTTGGCGTTGTAGTTATTCAAACTGCCAGTAGTAACAGCACATGTTGCTAACGCTGTGACGTCATTTGATATAGCAGAAGCTCAGCTTAGTTCGCAACATGCAATTTTTTTCCATTTAAACACTTTGCAATGTTTCGAAGGTCAAGCAACAGAGGAATTGCAACTAAAAATTACTTAAGTCGCGCTTGGCAACAAATGCCCAATACAAATAGCTAAGAACAGCTGTTCAGTATTTGTGTTAAATTTTTTAAGCATGTGTTGCTCAACACACTGGCAACATGTTCTCAAAACCAACACAAATATCACAGAGCACATTTTCATCGCTTTCTGCCACTCTCTCGCTCTCTCTGTCTGTCGCTCTCTATGTCTCAGTCAACTGGTAAACATGTTTGTCTTTACTTTTGCTTTTGTTTTTGCGTTTCTTCTTGACCTGCATACACAATATATAACTAGCGCGCGAGACGAAGTCTACATTCCTGTATGTGTGTGTTTCTGTGTATAAACCTTACAGAAAGAGAGAGGATGCAAAGTGCACTGAGCGAATGTGTGTGTTTGTGTGCGAGCGCTGTTAGAAAACATATGATTTTTGTATTGGTTGCTCGCAATCAGTTGGTAATGTTTGCTCACACATATTTTGAGCGTAGATGTGAGCGTAAGCAGTTTTGTTTATGGTCGCTTGCGCATACATACATATGTACATATACACTTGGCCCACAATAGACAAGCATTCACATACATACACACACACACAGTCATAACAGCTCGTACGAAAATGAGGGCAAGCGAATGGAACGTAACAGTCCAAACAACAATAACCGCAACAGTAGCAACAGCGGAGTTTAATAATATTTGATTACATTATCGCATTTTCGCTTTTACTTATTTATTTTTTTTTTTTTCGTTTCATTTATGCATAAATTATGTTTTCTTTTATATTTATATCTTTTTACTAGGTATATACATTTTAGCACATGTGTTTTTTTGTGGTACCAGGAAAGAGGCCGTTATTAATCATTTAAAATATGACGCAGTTGAAATGGTTTACAGCTCGTGGCGGAACGTAAAAAAATGAAACGTGGCAGTTGGCTAGAGAAACTAATGGAAGTGGGAGGGAAAGACGAATTTCAATCTGTATGGGAGTGTGTGTGCTAGCTGAGATTAAGTGAACGGCATTTTGGCAACATACTTAATCAATTGCACTTTTTGTTTTCATTGTGAATTAATTAAATTTCGCTTTGGTCGCCGTCCTTGGCATGCTTTTGATTTTGCAATAACCGTTTGTGTGTCAATGCATGTGTTGTCTCTCTCTCCCTCTCTCTGTCTATATATACACGTATGCATATGCATGTGTGCGATTTATTTTAGCTGAGTGCGTTCTGCTTATTTAATGCACATTTTTTCGAGGCGCAGTGCAAAATTTGCATTTATGTATTTGATTGAAATATGTATGTATGAGTGAATCTTTGTGTGCCGTTATGCAAAATTACGGAAAGGAAGAAAAGCAAAATATAATGTTAAAACAACAGTGAAAGGTAAACTATGTGCGCACAACCACACAACGCTTACATTCATACATACATACAAATATATGATAATAATAGCTTAAACCGTCGCTAGATGGCGCTGCACATAACAAAAACCAGTTCACTATTGTATATTTGAAAAGCAAAAAGTGTTGCAAAACTTTGAAAAACAAGTTCCGACGCTGTCGTCGCCATCGCCGCCAACCGTCGCTGTCGCTGTCGCAGTCGCAGTCGCCTTTCGCTTGGCTGCTGCTTCCTTTGCATTTGGCTGATATTTGATTATGAAATGCGCCAAAGGCAGCGGACGCCGATGTCGGCGAGTGCAGCGAAAAAGCGTCAACGATATGGAAAAGTTTCCAAGCATGTCACATCCATTTTGTCTACTTAGTCACCCTTTGGTCAAGTGCGTCAGAAGTATATGCACATACATACATATGTATGTATGTATATGTACATGTAGGTTTAAATATTCTTGCATTAAATTCTCAGTTCATTTTTCAAAACAACAACAAAATGTCATACGAAAGACGGAAGTTTCGCATCGTAATTAAGACAAGTCGACAATATATATCGCATATTACATCACACAATATATGTGCATGTCTTTCTGTTATTTTCACTCATATTGAATGCCATTTTACACGCGCTGGCCAATTATTCAAGCATGTGTGTGTGCGTGTGTGTAGCCCGCAGATGACTTTGATTAGACAATAGAGCTTTTCGAATCGCTGTTGACCTCGTTGTCGACCTTACAAAGTGCCCATGTTACAAGCTACCCATCCATCTATCTATGTATCTACATATTTATCTACATATGTACATACATATACATATACATACACATAAGTATATACGAATGTGGCTACACGTGGGGCGACAGCCCTCTTTGCCGCCCTCTTCTGGCGTTTCACAGCTGAGCGACCGTTGCGTTTGAGTGGGTGCCTCCAGAAGGCGCACCTTCCGATACGGGGTTCGCTTTGAAGTGTAATACATATGTACTGGATGTTTGTACATATGTACATATATATGTTTATATATCATATCATAGACAAGAGAGGCCATAAGTTAAGGCGTTACACGCCTTTTTGCTAGCTGAAAACGTTTGATACCAAAAACTCAAGGTTTTTAAATCCGAAGAAGAATAAAAAAATTTACGCTTCGGCTAACCAAAACTTAAATACCCTCACCTACAATATATTTCTTCAAATAATTATAAATCTGATATTAATCATAGCATTACTAACGCATTTTTCTCTGTGTTGTTTTCCCTGCATATACCTTGAAATGAAATAATTTACAATACTAATTTCCCAAAGCAATTGAACATTTTTTTCTCTAGGTATCCACTTTTCTGCGTTCTGTATACATTTTACAACACTTACCTTTCGTAACTTTGTTAAAATTCCATTATTTTTGCTTTGTTGCTGCAATTAGAATAAGAGAATGAATGTTATTTAATTGAAGTTAAACAAGGTTATTTATACATATACATAGATATATTATACGTATATAAATTGCTAATTGAGCTCATATATACACGTGTACATAATAAAGTATTGTTTAGAAATCGCTATTATCCGTGCGCATTGAAAAGGGAATAAATTAATTTTAGTAGCCAAGCTAAATTATTCCATTGCCAGACTGAGGCACCCTGTTTCTTATACAATGCTCAACAAAGAGTTACATGGCTTCGCGCTCTCCTACTCTTACACATTTACTCTCCCTAGTATACACAAACACACACACACAGTCTGAGCGTCGCTCACATGTGCGCAGTAATTGTAAAAAGCAAAAACACAACCACACGATTAAATTGTAAACAAACGCATGGCATCAGCAACGGCAGCAGCTAAGGCAGCAGCAACAGCAGTCGCGTTTACTTTTGCTCTTCCTCTTTGTCTGTAACGTGAGCACGTGAGTACGTCTCGCTTCCACAAATAGTGGAAGGGGAACGTCTCCAGAAGAGAGGTAAACGATGACAGGACAACAAGACGCAACTACTTACAAATGAGTGTGAGTGTGCTTGCGTTTTATTTTTAGCCAAAAATTCAAAATGCTGCCGCTTTGCAAATCGAGAGCAAACGCACATTCACGTTCAGAACTGTGAGCTGAAGCAACGTGTCGAAGAGGAGCAAAAGCAAATGACCGCTCGGTCGAGCCAAGTGTGGAGAAGCTAAGCAAAGAGCCAATGCCTCCTGCGCATTGCACGATTTTATTTTTACTTGTTTTTCTTTCGCTTTCTTATTTTATTTGATTATGGAATACCAACAACTTTTTACACTCGTTTTTGCTATTCTGCATCACACACACACACGCACGTTCTCAGCTCTCTGCTCATTTACATTAACAACTGCGCACGTATAAAATTACACGCGATGCGACGCATTTTTGAATTCTTGAGTATGTGTATGTGTGTGTGAGTAGTTTTTATCGCTCTTTCATTGGGTTTTACAGTTTTACAGTGCCCAATACGGCAACAAAAGCTACAAATTGGCCCCAAAACAGCAACAAAATGAAAGCAAATAAATTTAGTTTATGCTTATCTATGTCTGTACGATTATATATGCATATGTATATGTATATAAATGTATATAAATGTACATAAGATAGCAACAGCTGTTTGTTGTCTGTTTTGGTTTTTGTTTTTATTTTGAGACTCGCATTTGATTGTCCATTTTTGGGCATTGTCTTATCTATGAAGCAGAATCGTGTGCACACACTTGCACACGTGTGTATATTCATAATAGGTGAAAGCTGTAATGAATCTAATTAGCATTTGGAATTAAAAGGCAACTGTAAAACGACATGGTTCGAAAATAAAATGAATCTGCTCAAATGCTTACTTTATTTAATAAGCTATCGGAACAATTTATTACTAGTTTACCGGATCCCAGCTTGAACCGGTTCGGCAAGCAATTGCTTCGGCTTAACCTTGACGATCAGAAATTTTATCTTTGTATGCGTGACGCTGATATTGCGCAACTGAACGCTCTATTTTTTAAGTTCTTATCGTTTCTGCGGGTTACACAAGGCAAGTGGCTGTTGATGTAAATCACTTAACCAACAGCACCAATAGCAACTGTTAACCAAAGCTCTAACTAACAACTGCACGATGTTGTTTATTCGTCTGTTCACACCTGCGACGTACCAGCTGATTGTGGCTCAAGTTGGCAGCGCCGCGCCTCAAAACTTGACAGCTTGATAAACGATCCACGTTTCATACGTATTTGTGTATGTGTAAGAGTGAGCGAGAAAACACCAACAAACGGCAACTTTACTCCACAATTAGAAAAAGTGTGTCAATTATATTACAAAAAAGAAAAAAACTCAAAGCATGTATTTTTCCTGACTTCACACACACTGTTTCTCCGACACACACATACACATACAAGTAAATAACTTGAGGGAGTGGAGCGAGCGAGTGAGTGAGTAAGTGAGTGAGTGAAGCAAGCAAACGAGTGAGCAAAAGGCAAGAGCGATATCTGAATTGCTTTTCTGTTATTTATTTGTTATACAAGCGTAACGCCAACGCTGAAGGGGGCGTCGCATAGTCTCCCAGAGTGTTTCTCTGTTTGTGTGCATTTGTGTGTGTGATCTGCAATTATTCAACTTTGACGCTGACTGAAAAGCTTAGCCGCGTGTGTCACTTCATATTATATATATATATATATATATATATATATATGTGCGCATGTGTGGGTGGGCAAGCTTATAAGCTTTGGCTATTACGCTGTTATTGCTGTTCTATGCCATGGTATTACGTCACCAACACATGCGCAACGCACAGCTGAGTGCCTGCAGCGACGTCACACAGTACGCATACATGCGCATGTAAATATACCAAAACGTACATACACTCATACATACATACATATATAGAAAATAAATACAAACCTTTATCTGAAATTGTTATTTTTTTAACACTCGTTTGCTGACTGCGTTTTGCTTTCAAAACTTTTAAATTTGCTTAATTTTGAATTGTGCCTCGCATTTTCAACTGTTCCTGTTTGTTTGCATTATTTTAACTCTTCACCGTGTTAGTTTTTTGTCGCCGTTGTTGTTGTTGCTGTCGCTGTTGGTGTTTGCGTATTTGCTTTGTTTTAGTTCTTAGCGGCTGACAACGGCAGCAGCATTCCAAATGTGAACGTAGCATTTGAATTTTCAACGGTTTTGCGTTGCGTTTTTAACGTGAATTGAATCGACTCGAACTGAACTGAACGGAATTGAAATGAATTAAAAGAGGACGTTCGCTTCACGCATACACAATCACAATAACGCACACACACAAATAAACAGGCGTCTCAGTCTCTTTCTCTCTCTTTTTGCTCGATGTCTATGTATGTACTCCACACGAGAACGCGAAACAAAACATAAAAGAAAACAAACGTCAGCAGGCAACTGCGAGAGTGTGGTAAACTTTGCACTGGGCACCTGGGCGACTGAACGCAAAAAAATTATTGAAAAACTTGTTCACTGCTTCGATTTTGATATTTGGCTATTCAGTTTTTGGTTTATTGACGCATATATATACACACATAAATATGTATATATTTACAATTTTTTGTCTCTTGCACTTTTGCTGTGGGATGCCAGCAGCCAGCCAAGTTTTAGCTTGCTTCGACGGAGCTTTTGCTTTGCTTTGCTTTGGCTGTATTTCGATTTTGGACCTGGGACGTTTTGATGTTGTCGCTTACGCTGTCGCTGCTTGAATGAACGTCAGCGTTGCCAGCAACTTTCTAAAACAGCTGAGCGAGCCGCAGCCCAGCCACACGACGGCAGCAGCGAAACACACGCCAGATAAATACATATGAAGGTATATACTTGCTTGCTTTGTTGATTATATATATGTGAGTGAGTTTCTTATGTACAAAGCGAACGTGCCTTATATACATAAATGTGTATGTTATATATTGAAACTACGCCGTTCATTTATTTATGTACACATTTATGTAGCTAGTTTAGGCATGGCAATACATATCACAGACACTACACTTTGCTGGCAACATATGTTGCCAAGATTGCTGCGTCAACAATGTTGCTGCGCATGTATACAAAAATCATATGGGATTTCCACTCGAGTGAGAGCAAGAGAGTCCAAAATATAAGAAGCAGCACTTCAAAACATATGCGCGACAAGTAAAAAGTAAATGAGAATGTATTGTGAGTTCACGTATGTACATATAAAGGCAAATTGTTGGTAGTGTTGGTGATAGCGTTTCAATAACAAAACCATGCAGACAACTCGAAATACACACTCGCACACACATACAGCGAACCCGTTTCCATATGTTTGATTGCTGCTGCTGCTGCGCTGCTGCGCTGCTGCCGTCGAGTCGTTAAGTGCTGATGTTGCTTTTGCTTTATATACTTATTCTTGTGTGCATGTATATATGTATATACGTATATGGCAGATTCTATTTTCTGAGTGTGCTGCGTGTGTATGTGTAATTGAGTACTTGTTGGCTCCTCACTTGCTTTGCAAAGCAAATAAACATCGCAAAAACGCATGCGCCGCCGTTAGCGACCCAGACAACAACGGCAACAGCAAGGTTCGATTCGATTGATGTTTGTTTCTTTTATTTCTTTCATTCTCCGGCCATTACTTTGGACTGCATCAACGACCTTATCAGCAACACCCACACCTACATACATACATACATAAGTGCGTACATCATTTGTTATTGTTTTTCTCATCGGCCAAGCTGATATGATATGATTTGAATGCGATTTCTGCTCTGCTCCGCAGCGCACAGTGCAATGCACACAAACAAAATCACTTAACGGCAAGACGAAGAGCTAACTTAAATGACCCAAGCAACCAAAGTCGGAGGACATACAACAGCGTCGCGACAACAAAGACTCAAAAAAAAAAAAGCAAAAACAAAGAGTACAAACAAAGAAAATGCTCAGCAGCGTGTTCTTGTCTGGGTTCTCTGGTCTGGCCCGACGTGCTCTCCTCCCAAACCAATACACATATAAACTAACACACATACACATTCATATATATATATATATGTACATATTTATTATGTCTGTCCTCTGCTGTGCCAAAACAGGAAAGCAAAGAAATTGTTGAACCCTTGAATTTGGGATTTGTCTGCCTTGTGCGCACGCACACACAGGCACATATTTGTATGTGTGCGTGTACGTTTAGAAGCATAACTATCTACATACTTATATGTCTGCATTTTTGTGCACAAAATATTAAATTATAAATTTTATTAGATTATTATTTATTAGTATTATTTAAATTTATCTTTTCAGGGATATTGATTTTATAATATTGAAATTATGATTTCAATAAGATTGAGTATATTGTATATTGATATTCGAAGCATTATCACGGTTGTATCTAAGACATATATTTACCAAGTTTTAAATATATGTAAACAATATATTGTGTTCCCTATGGTTTCTCGAATCTTAAAATTAATTTTGTATTTGTTAAAGTGAGAATTTCAAAAACTTACTTTTTCTTAAATTCGACCCGAGTGAGAACTTAGGGTCTCTCAGCTTATCGAGCTCTAGCAAGAGATGACAAATATTGACTGCAGTGTTCCTCGTGTTACGTACTTAGTACAAATAAAACGTGTTCCCACAAAAAAAAAAAAAAAACAAATAGTGAGAATACTCCAGACCGAATCGTTTTTCAAAATTTTCCATGATTAGAAAGAAACAACAAAAAAGCCAACGGTAAAAAGGTGCGTCGCATAGATCGCAACTGACGAAAGAGGAACAGCATAGAAAGAAAAATGAAGAAGATGAACAGAAGCAGATGAAGATTAAGTCACTCGATCGTTTAACTTACAACTTGCAATTAACTCAACTAAGTCTAATTAAACAGAATTGAATAACAAAATACCCCTATAAATTGTTAATAATAATGAAATTGTTTTATTTTAGTTAATTTGAGAAATAGCAATAATAATAATAATAAACCTCAAAAGTTTGCCTATATACATATACACATATGTGAACCTATTCAAATATTAATTTTTTTCGCTTAAACAAGTTAATTGCTTATTTTCCACTAACATAAATGGGCACACACTGTTTTGGTATTGTATATGTATGTGCGTGTGTATGTATGAGCATGTGGGGGCCATGCCAAAAATGTTGCTAGCTTGTGCACTCATTTCAGTACTCTCTTGCTCTCGCTTTTTCTGTCTTTGTCTCTCTTTTTACTGGCGGCACTTAAGCTTCACAGCTGCTGCTGCCGTTGTTGTTGCTGTTGATGAGTGTTGGGGGTTAGGTGTTGATAAAAGACAGCGCTTCTTTCAATGTGTGTGTGAGTGCAAGTGTTTGTTGGCTGTTTTGGATGTGAATGTATATGTGCATATGTTTGTTTGTGCGCAGTTGTTTTTAATTACGGCGATCAGCTGTTATAACAATCAAACGGTTAAAAGCCTTACGAAAGCGAAGATACAACAATAATAAAATTAACAGCAGGCGACATAATAGTGTTAAATATGTACAATAATGTTACTATGGTACTATCGCTAAATGCGAACAACTTAGTAATTATGTGTATGTGTGTGCTTCTATGGGAACATTTGTGTGGGTGCCTTATTTACCATAACTTATAAATTATAGAGCTTCTACTTTTGTTATGGTCCGCACGTTGCTATAAATGTGAAATTGTATAGAACGCAATTGTTCAAATTGTTGTCGATTCTATGCATGTGCTTGTGTGTGTTTGTGTGTTTGTATTGCGACCATTGGACTCCCGCTTGAGATTGATTGCGAGCAAATATAGACGCTCGGCAGACGATTGTTATACAAGGGACGGGTACTGTGTAAATACGTGTGTATGTATATATCTAAAAGGAATATATAACTACATACATTCTTACATACAGATACATATCTATGCACGCGGATATGCATGTTGTATACTTATGGGAGTTTCCCTCTACATACAACAAATGTTTTTCTCATTTTTTCTCTAGATAAACAAAGACTTCATCACCTGAGAAACAATATAATGAAATTCTAAAGATTAAACACCCTTGAAAATATATCAAAGTATAAACTATTATTATTTTCCTCCTTGAATTCAGACATTACAGCAATATAGTGATAAGATTATGTAAATATCAGTTTTTTTTTTATAACAAAGCAAACATTTTGTAATATTCAAATGTCGCCCACAACACCAGCAAATTAGGTGTCGCTCTATAGACATATAAATATACAATTCACATTTAATCAAGGATACACTTGACTCCGTACAGAAAGCACTATTTATGGCTTGTTTAAAAATGTTTTCATGTGTACTTTTAACAGATTACCACGACATGTCCTCTTTTAGTACACAGGTACGTTTTCCTTTATGTACCAATCCAGGTGCTTTTTTATAGAATTGTACATTTTTTATGTAAGTAAATAATATTTATACAAATATACATACATATATACAATGCATATACATGTATGTGTAGTTTTACTATTTCGCTCAGATATTTTTATTTAAGATTTGCCTGCGTAATTGAAATTCACTTTGTATATGTGAGTAAATAGTAATGTAAATTTAGCATAAAACTGGTGGGCGGTGACGCACTTTGATTAACTTGGCTAACAAAGAGCCTAACCACATTTATCATTAAGGGGAGAAAACAGTTTCAAATTAAATTAACTTTTGAATGATGCCGTCAGTTTTAATGAAACGAGTCGAGTCCAAGAAGCAGGCGTCACCTCTTGTCGTGCGATGACTCCATTCCGTTTATTTTTGTAAGCACAACAAAAATATAAATATGTACATACATACATACATATATATATATATATAAGTTAACTTATAACACTTAGTTAGCTTATAACACTTAATGTTAGGTATTATTCAACACTTATTATCGGGTGCTAGACAAGTTAAGGAACAGCCCTGGCAAGGGCAACTCTACTTACGCCGGTGAGGCTATGATTTGTAAAAATATAGATCAGTCTCGTGTTTTAACTCGTACTGATAGGACATGCTAAAAATTGGTGTCATATAAGTAAAACTAAAAATAGTGAATATAATAAGAAAAACCAATAAAATTAACTGTTTCGATTATTCAAAAAAGAACAATTAAAAGCAGGGTTAAAAAGCGTTCTTCCAGTAAACCGCTTAAATAAATATTCACTCCGTCATTTGCTCGTTAAATGGCTTATTTCATTGTCTGAGCCCGAGGCCAGCAATAAGAGGCACAGTCGCCTCTCAACCTAACTTTCAGTCACCACAGGACTGGAAAACATATAATTGGCGCCCAACGTGGGGCGGACTCCACAACCAACAACAATTAAGACAGCAGCGCGGGAGCTGCAATTGACAGATCTTATAAAGGGATTTTTTTTTTGTTTTGTGTTAGTTGAATCTTGTAAGTGGATACTCTAGCCAAAATTTTTCTTCAAACACAAAAAGTGTTAAAATTTATTTTATAAAAAAATAGCTAGGACTAGCGAGTATTTTATATTGCAATTGCATGTAAAAAAAAAAAAAAAATTAATGATCAGAACCAAGTGAGAGTGACTACTTTGGGAATTTTAGTGGCAGCAATTGATCATTCAGATCGTCAATAAAATTACATTGTGTTACTTTCTGTGTGTCTGAAGTTGTGCATGCAGTTCTCGTAGTTCAGAACTGCGACGTAATTCGACCCATCTTCTGACGGCCCGTTTTATTTTTCGCGACCACTGACCTGCGCATGTCTCGGTTCAACCAATATAGAAACCCTCGCAGGCAGTCTAGCGACTCAGATTCCGACTGTGTAATTCCCCCACCATCAGGTAGAATGGATGCAGATCAGCTTACGGAAATAATAAGGACGGCTACTAGCAAAGCTTTAGCCGAACAGGCCGCTGTAAACCAGCAGAGGGAACATGTATTAACTCAACGAATTAATGAGTTAGCTGAACAAATAGCGGTAGCAAACGTTGCCGCCCCACAAGTAGTAGCGTATGCTGCTATAGGAATTAGGAACGATATTCACTGTGACGAGCCACTAGATGCCGTCAAATGCTTACCTGAGTTTGCAGGGGTACAGGAATCGTATGTATCTTGGAGGCAGGCAGCATTAGCCACTTACGAGATCTTCAGACCGTATAATGGCAGTTCTCGTCATTATCAGGCCGTCATCATCATAAGAAGCAAGATTAGGGGCCCCGCAGACGCGGTGCTAGCCTCATTTGGTACTGTGCTGAATTTTGATGCGATAATAAATCGCCTAGATTTCACATACAGTGATAAGAGACCAATTCATGTCATTGAACAAGAATTAAGTACCTTGAGGCAAGGTGGCCTGTCCCTGCTTCAATATTATGATGAAGTAGAGAAGAAACTCGCTCTTCTCACAAACAAAGTTAATATGTCATATGAGCCGGCTTTAGCAAAGGGCCTATGTGAAAAATTCCGCGACGATGCGTTGCGTGTGTTCATATCGGGTCTCAAGCGCAGTCTAACAGATGTGCTCTTTGCAGCAAAGCCCAGAGATCTGCCTTCAGCGCTAGCTCTCGCGCAAGAGGTCGAGTCGAATCACGAAAGGTACTCATTCGCGGCTAATTTTGCAAAAAGTCTTGAAGACAAAGAGCGCAAGCCGCATGCAAAAGCGCAGGGTCACCAATATGAGAGGTATTCGCATCAAGCCGAAAGACAAGCTAGCGGTACAAAGAATCCGCACTTTAGCAAGCAAAACAGGGCCCCATTTCGGACTGACCCACGAAGCACCAGGCAGCACAACAATAATGGCGCACCAGTGCCCATGGAGGTCGATCCTTCCTTTTCAAGGGTAATGCAGCCCACTCAGGCCCTTGCTTACGCGAACAGGAAGCACCCCGCATCTGACCGCACAGGCGGTCTGAGAAAGCAGCAAAGGTTGAATCACGTCACGCAAGGCGCGGGACAGGGGGCAGAGGTGTGTGCTGATGCTGCCTCCAGCGCAGCGGCACAAATCAATGACGTTATTAGTTATAACTCTGATGCCCTTAATTTTTTAGGAGTAAATCCCTTCTACCCGTCATCAGACGAAGAGTAGGAGGGACTCACATGCAATTCCTCATAGACACGGGCGCGGCCAAGAATTTCATTCGGCCACATAAAGGGTTGAAAGGCGTCCGCTCGGTAGAGTCCCCCTTCAAAATTCACTCCATTCACGGCGAGACACAAATTACACACAAATGCTTTGTTTCAATGTTTGGGTTAAAAGCAACTTTTTTTATTCTGCCGGACTTATCAACCTTTGATGGGATTATAGGCCTTGACCTGCTAAAGCAGGCATCTGCTTCGCTTTGTTTAGCTTCAGGACAACTTAAGTGGGGCACGGAGGTCGAACCAATCACCTTCCACAAATGCAAAAATGTAAATTTCACAAATGTAGACTGTGCAGACGCATCCCCATTAGTTAGAAGTTCTTTTTTGAAAATGCTGAAGACCAGACAAAAGGCCTTTGCAGACCCAGACGAGGCGTTGCCGTATAACACATCAGTCGTGGCTACCATTAGGACTACAGACGAGCAACCGATCTATGCCAAGCTTTACCCATATCCAATGGGAGCGGCTGATTTCGTTAATAAAGAAATCAAAGATCTACTAAAGAATGATATAATTCAAAAGTCCGTCTCTCCCTACAATAACCCAATATGGGTAGTAGACAAGAAGGGCACTGATGAAGCGGGCAATAGGAAAATGAGGTTGGTAATGGACTTTCGTAAACTTAACGAAAAAACCGTGCCGGACAAATACCCTATGCCAAATATATCAATGATATTGGGGAATTTGGGGAGAGCCAAATTCTTTTCAACATTAGACCTCAAGTCTGGTTATCACCAGATCATACTCGCTGAACGCGACCGTGAAAAAACCTCTTTCTCTGTGAACGGGGGGAAATACGAGTTCAAAAGACTCCCCTTTGGATTAAAGAATGCAGCAAGCATTTTTCAAAGAACCATCGACGACATACTGCGAGAGCAGATTGGCAAATTTTGCTATGTTTATGTCGATGACGTAATCATCTTTTCAGAAGATGAGGAATCCCACATTAAACACGTGGATTGGGTCCTAAAAAGCTTACACGAAGCAAACATGAGGGTCTCCGTCGAAAAGTCACGTTTTTTTAAGAAAAGCGTGAACTTTCTTGGTTTCGTAGTCACCAGCACTGGCACCACGACGGATCCTGAAAAGGTTAGGGCAATACAGGAGTATCCAGAACCAAAAACGCTGTTCGAGGTTAGATCATTTCTAGGCCTCGCAAGTTATTACAGATGTTTCATTAGGGACTTCGCCGCAATAGCAAGACCCATCTCGAATATCCTGAAGGGTGAAAATGGAACAGTCAGTAAGCATAGGTCCAGAAATATAAAGGTTCAATTCTCTGAAGTGCAGCAGAGGGCATTTCAGAAGTTGCGCGATATTTTGTCATCCGAGAATGTAATGCTCAGGTACCCCGATTTTAAGAAGCCATTCGATCTAACGACCGATGCTTCGGCTCACGGCATAGGTGCAGTTTTGTCTCAAGAGGGTCGTCCTATAACAATGATTTCAAGAACATTGAAGGACAGTGAGGTTAACTATGCAACCAATGAGAGAGAGTTATTGGCCATTGTATGGTCACTTGCCAAATTAAGGCACTATTTGTATGGGGTGAAAGACATTAATATCTTCACTGACCATCAACCCTTGACCTTCGCAGTTTCGGAATCTAATCCAAATGCGAAAATCAAAAGGTGGAAAGCGCGCATTGACGAGTCTAATGCACGTATCTTCTATAAACCTGGCAAGGACAATCTGGTTGCGGATGCCTTGTCAAGACAGCAGCTCAACGCTATAAATGAGCAAGAAATTGAGTCCTGCGCAGCAACGATCCACAGTGAGGTATCTCTCACCAACACCATTGAGACGACAGACAAACCCTTGAACTGTTTTCAAAACCAGATAGTGCTAGAAGAGGCGCGTTTCCCCTTAAAACGAAGTTTTATTCTTTTTGGAAATAAGAAACGCTACTTGATCAGCTATACATGCGTCGAATCGCTGCTAGACGAGCTCGAAGATGTAGTCTCACCCAAATGCGTAAATGCTCTCCACTGTAATTTACACACGCTTGCAATGATACAAGATACATTGGTGCGAAGATACCCAGCCACAAAGTTCTGGCATTGCAAAAATCGCGTAGTGGACATATTTGCGGTTGGAGAAGGAAGGGAAATCCTCACAGTCGAGCATAATAGGGCCCATAGGTCTGCACAGGAAAATGTTAAGCAGGTACTCTCCGAGTACTACTTTCCACGGATGGCAAAAATTGCCAAGGAAATAGTACAAAACTGCAAAACATGTGCTAGGGCTAAGTATGATAGACACCCCAAAAAACAAGAGCTTGGAGAGACACCGATCCCCTCACATGTAGGAGAGATGTTACACATGGACATTTTCTCCACTGACAAGAAATACTTTCTCACTTGCATCGACAAGTTCTCTAAGTTTGCTATCGTCCAACCGATCGCTTCAAGAACCATTGTGGATCTGAAGCCAGCCGTAATGCAACTTATGAATTTTTTTCCAAAAGCCAGATCCATTTACTGTGACAATGAACCGTCATTGAATTCAGAGACCATCATGACTATGCTCACAAACAACTATGGGGTCAGCATTTCAAATGCACCACCATTGCATAGCATATCGAATGGACAGGTTGAGCGCTTTCACAGCACTCTGTTAGAGCTAGCCAGATGCATAAAGATCGACAAAGGCATAAATGACACCGTAGAAGTCATTTTACTGGCCACAACCGAATACAATAAGTCGATTCATTCGGTCATCGACCAGAGACCAGTTGATGTGGTTCAGGCGCACTCTGATGAGCCACAAGAGAAGATAGAAGAAAAGATCAGAAACGCTCAGACGACGCTCAGAGCTAGGGAGAACGCAAAGCGGCAGAATAGAGTCTTCGATGTTGGTGACAAGGTTTTGGTCAAGTCCAACCGACGGCTCGGAAACAAACTCACACCTTT
This sequence comes from Drosophila hydei, assembly GCF_003285905.1. NCBI lineage: Eukaryota > Metazoa > Arthropoda > Insecta > Diptera > Drosophilidae > Drosophila > Drosophila hydei. Next base: position 6,208,296 of record NW_022045656.1, read on the forward strand.
ATGTGTCGAGAAGGCCGTGGAAGCAGACCTGGGGACCGAGGTCCTCATTAAAGGAAGGGTGGTCCACAAGGACAACCTAAGATAACTCCCTTGTTTTTTTTATTACACCTTTTATTATAAGCCGCTAGGCAATTTAGAATAAGTTAGATATAGTTTTTCAATTTACCTTTAGCCACTTGGCATAATTTTTATAAAACATTTTGGTGGCGGGTACACCCGATGCCGGTCATTTAGAGTAGATTAGGTCCACTGAAATGCGACTAATGAATGCCAACAGTAGACGGATAGAAGTAAACACTGAGGTTCAAGACCAGCTTAACCAGTTAACATTTGCTGTCAATGGAGTTCTCGGGATAGCCAAAACTCACAAATTGATTTATTTATTTGAAACACTGAAACACTGTCCAGAAACAGAATGCGGACGATCGAGTTGCAAAGTTTAATGCTTGCTATTACTCTCGCGAAGGCTCATTGTTAGCCCAAACATTTTGGACTCCTCAGATTTAAAATCAATTTGGCTAGAGGAATCCATCAACACTATACATTTTATAACCAAATTCCCAAAAATTAAAAAAGCCTGCAGAAAAATTACGATTTATCCTGTCGTCCACAAGAACCAGCAACAGCTCTATTCGCCCCATAGTTGGATGCTAAGCCAGAACCACAGCATGCAAATCTACAAGCGGAATCGTTGAGGAAACCCCCTTGTTCACGGCACCACCACCAACAGTAGAAGCTCATCAGCCAGCAACAACTAACGAACTCTTCGCGGCGGCAGAGCCAAGCGACTCTTCATCCATACTAGAACCAAGTTGCTCCAACCGCTGCCCATCTCTGTCGACACCTGCCACGGCTGCCGGCTCATCCTCATCCTCATCGGCAGCGGCGTCACGTCAACTGCAGCTGCCGGCATTGTCGGCAGTTGCCGCACGGCAACAGCAGCTACTGCTGAACGGCTCTCTGAAGAGCAAGACGAAGACATTTCCTGCGTATCGAGCATCGGTGCGCAGCGAGAGCGACGACAAGGAGTACAGGGCGGCTAGCAGCAGCAGCAACACGATACCGACGACGGGCAAAAGTCGGCCAAGATCAGCGGCAAGAACTGTAACAATCTGCTGCACAACGCCGGCAATAAGCTAAGCGTGAGCAGCAACTCCTTCGGCCTATACGCAGCATCTGGCATCATCGCCCAAGAGCCCTGTCTCCAGCAACGGCCATCTGAACAAATACTGCCTGACGGACTTGACGCGCCGCAAGGCCGAATTCAATCGCCAGCTGAGCGCGCCGACAGACTACACACATCACTCGTCCAGTAACGGCTCATAGCATCGCTGGAGTGGTGGGACACAGTCATCACGGCCATCACGGGCACGTGCACGGCCAGTCATCGACGGCGCCAGCCACACTCAAGTCGCTGCAGCTGCACAACTTTGGTGTGCATCATCCGATGCCAAGGCCCACGTCCACGTTGTGCACCAACAGCTTCAACAGACGCCACATACGTAGGCGCAAGAGCAAGCTTAGTAAGCGCCTGCTGAACGGCGATAGCGAAGAATCAGTACGCTGCTCATACTGCTCCGTATTGAATGTGAATGAGAACGACTTGCGGATTTCATTCGAGAACACCTGCACCGACTCGCTGGTCACCGCTGCTAATATGCGACCAAGGAACCGAAATGGTGCACTTTGATGATGTGTCGTTGTACGGCACTCCGAAAGAGGAGCCATATGCTGTGCTTTAATCTGCATTGGCCTCACTCTTTGGTGGATCATCGACGCAAAGAAGTCCGCGAAGCACTTGCGAGGAGTCGTCGCTGGAATTGGGTCGGTCGAGGACGACCTTACACTTGAGGGGGGGGGTAGTTAACTTATAACACTTAGTTAGCTTATAACACTTAATGTTAGGTATTATTCAACACTTATTATCGGGTGCTAGACAAGTTAAGGAACAGCCCTGGCAAGGGCAACTCTACTTACGCCGGTGAGGCTATGATTTGTAAAAATATAGATCAGTCTCGTGTTTTAACTCGTACTGATAGGACATGCTAAAAATTGGTGTCATATAAGTAAAACTAAAAATAGTGAATATAATAAGAAAAACCAATAAAATTAACTGTTTCGATTATTCAAAAAAGAACAATTAAAAGCAGGGTTAAAAAGCGTTCTTCCAGTAAACCGCTTAAATAAATATTCACTCCGTCATTTGCTCGTTAAATGGCTTATTTCATTGTCTGAGCCCGAGGCCAGCAATAAGAGGCACAGTCGCCTCTCAACCTAACTTTCAGTCACCACAGGACTGGAAAACATATAATTTATATATATATGAGTGCCTAAACAAATTGTTCTGTGCTAACGTGTTTAGAGAAATTCTGTGCGCATGTGTGTGTGTATGATGGTGTATAAAAATGAAACGCAAATTCCATCAAAACAATGCACACGAATATCAATCAAAGCAAAATCGTTGAAGTCTAGCCGCTAGCCCCCTTCTATCACCATTAAGCAAGTTAGATGAGAACATAGCATAATAGAAATAACAAAAAAAAAAGTATTGTAACTGTTATCGAAGGGTGCCACGAGACATCTACATACCAGTCCTTCACACTGTCCATCTCTAACTCATAGCCCACCAACTCACTCAGTCACTCACTCCTCTCTTCGTCTCTAACACAAAGCGGCGTCCATCAGCTGTCTACATTTTGGTGGGTTCAATGGCTCTCTGGCAACGCTCAAATGTTACGCTCTTTATTTTCTTATTTTCTTTTTATTTTTTGCGCACACGTTGTCCAAAGTCATTCAACCCAAAAACCAAATAACGTAAAATAAAGCGCAAAAGGAGGAGAGCGACGGCGACGGCAACGGCTGCGGCTGCGACAGAAACGGAACGGGAAGCAGCAAGACCAGCAGCGGCAGAAACGTCGGTGATGGCGGGGTCACTGTGCGCGCTCACTCTCTCTCACCCACAACTCTCCTTTCCTTCCCCTTGTTAGCTTAGTGTCCGTTAAACAACAACAACAAGTAGCAATGGGGTAAAATTTGAAAATATTGCGTAGCATGGGTCTCCAAAATAATAAAGCAAGCTGTTGATCAATGTGACCAACCTCCCTCAAAACAGCAAATGCATTGCAATGCAAATAGCTCAAGTATCTTGGTGTCAAACAGACTCAGGATGTGCTCATTGAAACATATTTAGAGTACAGCGTAAATGACAGATCAACTCGCAAAGAGAGGGCAACCTGTAGATGTCAGTGCGTTTGAGTGTGTAGCAGCTCTCCTAACAGTCTGTTAATTTCTAGAGCAGTGCAACACACATACATGCATACATACATACATATATATGTACATATGATGTCGTTAATATACTTTTTGTCAACAATTTTCATTTCTCATTTTTTTATCAACTAAAACTAATATATGACTCTGAACTGCGCACAGACCTTCTCTACCTCCATGCCAACTGCCAGATTATCAGAAGAAATAAAACTGTATTTGATAAGCTCAGACCACTGTGCGCGTTATATTCTGTTATCTGGCCCGCAGGCCCATATAAAACGCAACCGCTTCGACATTGTGACTCAAAACAAGAAAAAGAACTAATTTCTGGCATTTCACAATCATTAACGACCTGACAATACCCACTGTTCTCAGTGCGTACTTTTAAATATCATGGACAACAAATATTATTTTTTAAAGATAGTTAAAGTAGGTTAAATTCATAATTTAAAAACAGTATTTATATACATAAGCTGAATTTATTCACTTTTCAATATACGGCGCAAAAAGCTTTTTCTTCACGTCTCTTCTCACGTGTCTGTTTTAGTCTGTTATGTGTCTGCTCTTGTCTGTCTATTTATACATATATATATTGATATGTCTGTGCATATATGAACATTTCTATTTATGGTAATCTTGCTTATATGTTGTATACTTAACTACCTCTTTAGATTGTTCAACATATAAATAAAAAAAATATGGATGGTCATGTCTAAAATAATTTAGCTAATATATATTTATGCGTACACATATACATAGCCATATATAAGTATTATTTTAAATGTTTAAAAGATTTTAAAATTTCATCAATTTGATAGTCAGATAATATTTAGGCATAGAAATAAAGTTAAAGCTGTTGACAGTTACGTATTTCTAGGGATCTAATGAAATTAAAAATGTTTATGAATTTACGCATCGCTATATATAATTATAAATATGTATGCTTAGCCATGAGCTGGAGCCACGACGCTACGACGCCACAAAGGTATGCAAAATAAATAGAACAATGAGGGAAAACATGATGAATAAAATATCAAAGATAAGGCCGAGATGATAAGTCGACGAATGCGGAAAACAAGCAACAAGTAGACGCAAGATCTTAAGTAAGAAGATAAAATTACTGAAATTGCAATGCCATTACTTAGCACTAAGAGATGTAAGTTATTCCATATTGAACTGGAAATTCCAGTGAATCTGTTAGATCAACGGTCCTCTCTCTATCTCTCTGCCCACCCTCTTTCCCTTTGTTTCTCACTCGTTCTATCTTTAACTCAGCTACTGTGATAGTTATTCATATGCGTATATTCATAGAAACATACGCAATTTGGGTAAGCAATAAGATTTGGTATTTTGCAAAAAAAAATGACTACTAAATATTTGTTTGTGTGTGTGTTGCTTGTAAGCTCTGTTGATTAGTTAACTTAACATTTTACAGTTATCTCCCATTTACTCTCGCTTAATGATCTTTAATTTGCATATATGTATGTAAAATAAAAATCAATACAAACACACACACTTAGTTAATCTGTCAAGCATTTTCTTTGTTGTCTACACGCTGCTGGCGTCGTCAAAAGGAAATAAAATAACGCTCCAAAACGCAAACGAATAAAAATCAAGGATATACAGCAAGGCAGAGAGAGACGCGCTAACAGTTTCTTTGTCTGCAGCAAAGACCAGAAGAGAAAAAAATCAAGCAAAGCAGGCGATGACGGTGACGGCGACGTAGACGTCGTCAAGACTCACACAGCTGATTAAGACGGCTACAACAAAAGCAAACGTGTGCGCTTGCAACGGGGGAGTACAAAATATGGATGGGAAGAAGGGAGGTTACTGCTGCTGCTGCTGTTTGTCTGTCAACAAAAAATTGAAATGAGACGCAGTGAGACGTGAATTGAAATCATTTACTCATGCCCATATGAGGACTAGCACATGCATATGTATATGTATATAGTACACAATCTATATAAGTAGAACGTTGCTATGCGATGTACATATCTTTTCATACATCTATATATACATACATATCTGTACATACATACGCACGCTTAGAACAGAAACAAGTTTTAAGCTGAACATCGCAATCTTCAAAGTTCTCTTGTGAAATTCGAATGCTAACTGTCATTAAGATTGTTTATACTCAAATTCAAATGTAGGTTCATATATGAACAACAAACAATTATATGTTTTTTTGATTGTTGCTTTTATATAAATATTTTTTTATATATAAATAGGTACACACTTTCATACGTAATGCTAATTTGGTACGTAATTCGCAAAAGACGCAAACCCAAAGCGAAATGTTAATCAAAATGGCCGACTTACCGTTTAACAAACGAATAAATAGAAGGGCAAAGAACTTGCAAGGTTGCCCCACAGCTTTCCGATTATATTGTTGTTGCCAATTAGTTTTGTCGCTTCACTTAGACATTATTGCAGTTCAGTTGGGCTTTCGCATAATAAATATTGATTTGCAACGGTTCAATTCAATTCGATTCGATTCGCTTCACAGATCCGTTGCTGCTCCTGTTTCCGATTGAGACTGTTGTTATTTGCCTTCTCCACTCCTTCCTTTTTCAATTGCACACAAACGCACACGCATACATAAAGCAACGCCGACGCTCAGCTGTGCTTTGTTGCTGCAAATGCTGCTGTTGCTGCCCCCGCGCCAGCTTATAGCCGACAACGGTAAGTTTTCGCACATCGATTATTTGGCTCCGTTTTAAACATTATTATTACATGCAGCAGGAATTGAATTAATATTTATTGCACGCACACTAAAAACAGGTGCACCAGAGTCAACAGAGCACCTTTTACATAATATGAAGTGGACAGAGGCAAGGCGAGGCCCAAGCAGAAGGCGTCAATTTATTTTACTCCATTGCATATTCTGTTTCTCGCATTTTGCTTTCTGCTTTCCTTGAACTTATTATAGCTTACAGCATATACATATCTCTCTATGTATGAATGTAACTGTAAACGCAAGCAGCACTGCAAGTTTATTGGCATACAAAGCGGAAAACCAAAAAATAATTAAAAGAAAAAAGCCAATTGTTTGATTTTATTGTTATTCACTTGTCTGCCTAACTTTTCTTTTGCTCTTCTCTCCTGTATTTCTCTTGGTTGTCTTTATTAGGGAAAATTGATCGTTGCTGCTAAAGCAAATGCCACAACAAATTGAACCACAGTGGCTGCTGCTAGCGAACAAAGCCAATATCGCTGCAACAGCAACAACAATAACACTTTCACCGCCGTTTGGAGCGTCTTTGGCAGCTGTGCTTTGCATAATTACGCGCGCGCACACTCACACATACACACGCTTTTAATCATAGCTGCAAAAACTGATTGTTAATAAACTCCGCATAATTGTTTATTATTTCGATATGCCTTCGTCAACCACAAACTAATACAAGTACAACCCGATTTCAATCGAAATGTATCTCATAAACATCGAGCAATGACGGCGATAAGTGTGGTGGCTGAGCGATAACCACATATCGAAGAAAACAGGGTCACAGCTATTTATTACATTACTCTGTTGTTGATGGGGCATTACTGAAGAGGGCGGACATTTGAAATATAATTTTTGGCATTTCCCAATTTTTAATGTAAAAAATGAGTTTTTTTTTTTAAATATTGTTTGCACACATATTAATGTACTTACATATGCACCTTCGAAAGCTTAGCACATTTTATTTAGTTAAATAAATATTTGTCGTTTTTGTATATAGTCCTTAAGTTAAGTTAATTAAAGTTGATGGTTTTATAAATCTATTGATGCACTTATTGGTTCATATATTAATAGAAACACATAAATTATTAATTAATTAGCTATAGATTGTTTAGCTACAAGCCATTAGATCAGGCAACCAATTGATATTTTAAATGCTAAATTAGTGTTAAGCACAACAAATAAATTTACACATAGATTAATATTAAATTCCCACTGGCAGCTTGCCTTGAATTTACTCAAATACGATGTGTGTAATCACCAATACGATAGATTTGATTCTTATAAGAAATGCGCTCGGTTTCTTGATACTCCAGCTAAACATACATAGTAACCAATAGCATAGCTTTAGTTCGTATAAGAAACCTGTGTAAAACCCAATTGGTAGAAACTCGAAGGGAGATGACAAAAATTAGTTCCAATTGGAAGTGTTGTACCCGCTCTTTTCGTGTGGAATACATTTACAAAATAGACAATTATATGTGTATAGAATTATATAATTAAATATATATATATATTTTTCTCATAATGTATATATATATTGATTTATTTACCATGTGTTTATGTACTAAGTATTTATATATATATATTGTATGAGAGAATTGTGTTTTAGAAACGTGATCCATCTGTTTGTTTGTTTATTTGTGTGTAAAAGATTTGCTTGCACTTGAATGGTTATTATTTGTTTTTTGTTTTGTTTTTATTTCGTTTTTGTTTTTAGGTTTTAGTTTGCGTTTGTTTTCGATTTGTTATGGCTTAATTTACAGTTTGTATTTCGTTGACATTGTGTGCAGCCAAACACACACGTGCAATGTGTGTGTGTGTGTGCAACTATATATATATACATATATATATAGTGTATCATGTATAATGTTCTATGTTAAATATATATGTATATGATTTAGCTGGCACTAAATTAAATAAAAACCGGAAAATAGCAACAGTTATATTGGGAAATAGCCTAAAAGTATTCATTGACTGTAAGGTATGTGTGTGTGTAGTTGTGTGTGTGTGTGTGTGTTTGTGTGGGTGAACGCTTTGTGGTTCTATCGACATGTTTAGACTTGATTAAAATCTCAGTTATGTATATATGTATATATATATATATATATAAGTAGTTTTTATATGCATTTGCTCTCACTTATCATAAAATCATAATTACATTAACACCTAAACAGCATGCAAGCTTCTTGTGTGTGTACGCGTATGTGTGTGTGTCAGAAATTATAGACAGTATTCAGGTGAAAATACATGTATAAATACATATGCACATGTACGTATATCTACATGCAAAAGCAAATTTGATTGACAATTATTCTCACAGACGAAACGAGAGAAAAAATGAAACCGAAATGAGAGATTTACAAATAATAATAGCTAATAATACACACAAAAATCATTAAACGTTATTTAGTTAACATAACAGCTTAGCATATTAAATAAAATAATCACAATTTTACATGTTTGAAGGGTCGAGTTTTAGAAACTCTTGCAAAAGAAATAAAACTAAAGACTAATAAAAATGTTTTGCTTCGATTCGTTTTTGGACAACGAATTTCGTGTGTTTCGTATGCTTAAATATCGAGTTATTAGAATCTTGCTTTAGTTATACACAGTTTCTATTGGTGTGTGTCTCTGTGTGTGTGTGTGTGTGAGCGTTGCTGTGTTCTGGTTTGCCTCCTGCAGACGTCATTATTCATCATTCCATCAGTCACCATTCACCGTTCAATAGTTGCTTTCAAGCAATTTGAGATAATACAAGATCGCAATGAGCATCAGGCTTAGGAGCATGGCAATCAGGACGATGCAAACAGGCCAACATCAGTCCGTGGCAGATTTGCGCATTATCCGTCTGGCAAAGCCAATGGCCGTATCTCAGAGAATCTCACAGCAGCGACAATATCTTGGACGATGCCCCGTTGTCACAGCAGGCGGTGTTACAGGTGCAAAGTAGGCGTGCACCTTGATATTTGGTAGATGATTCTGCATGCAAATAAGACAAATAAAAGCATTTCAGCAAATGGTATATACTCTATATATCTATATATAGCTACTGCTGATTGCTACCACGCCCACCTTCAGCTTGCGTATGGCCGCGCGTGAAATGAGCTGGCAGTCAAAGAGCTCGATGCGCTGCAAATTGTGGCACGACACTAAATGCTCCAGCGTTCGATCCGTGATCAATGGACAATTGTCCAGCTCTAGCACCGAGAGGCTCTCAGCTGCACAGCTACCCGTGGTCAAATGCCGTATGCCATCGTCCGTAATCAGTTCGCAGTGTGACAGCGTCTGCAAGTGAAGCGACTTTGCATTAAATGCTTAACTTTAAGATAGGCTCTTTGGCAGCTTACCAGCTTCTCAAGACTGGGACAACCGGTGGCCAGGTGAGCCAGCGTTAGATCCGTTATCTGGCTGCACTCCTCCAGATCCATGCGCTCCAGGTACTTGCAGTTGCGGCCGAGCGCCTGAAAACCAATGTCCGTAAAATTGCGACAGCCGGACACCTCCAAGGTGTTCAGCTGTTGGTTGTGCTGCGACAAGGCCATCAGCGAGAGATCAGTTAGTTCCACGCACTTGGACACGCACAGCTTCTGTAGCCGAGGGCAGCTAGCGGCCAACTGGCGTATGGACGAGTCGCTGATAGTCTGTGAAGTATTTAGATAGAGATACAGATTTATCAGGCTAAACCGTTAGCTTTCTATTTCCAATTTCATTTAATATATATCTGCTATATATATGCATATGTATGTAGATCTACCACACATAGATTTTAATTATTTCACATGTTTTTACTAGTTTGTGATGCCTGATAGAAATTCTTAATGAGCCAGTTGCAATTGGCGTTACCTCGCAGCTGTGTAGATTTAGCACCATTAGATCGGGACAGTATTTGGCCAGGCACGTGATGGCATTGTCGTTAATTTGTTTACAACCTTTGCTGCTGAACTTGCGCAGTTTGACACAACCGCGGGCCAGCGCCTCGATTCCATTCTCAGACACCAAATCACACCAGGACACATTAATCTCCAGCAGGTTCTACAAAAAGTCACAAAAATTAATGCAATTTGTTATTATTTTTATTTAGTATGTCGAGTTGGCTTACTGGACAGCCATCCGATATATATTTAAGGCTATTATCGGTTATGTTCGAACAGGAGTCCAAGTTGATGGCCGTCAGTTTGCTGCAGTACCTGCTGATGTCTGTGACCGAGTTGTCTGTGATCTTCTTGCACTCCGACAGATCCAGGTGTTCTATGTTGTGGCAGTGATTTGCTAGAGTTCTACATAATGAAAAAAACATTTACATTCAATTATTACAGAATTATTAACTTGAGTAAATGTCATGGCTTCCAAACTCCTATAATTTAAGTTACAAATCCAACTAGACGGACACAAAGAGATAACAATCAACGCTCTCATTATTCCGTGCAGAGCTCTCTTTAGCAGAACTGAAGGGTTAGTTGTGTAACCCCGTTATATTGATGATGTTCTATTTTCGTTTGCTTTATATTTAAGAGCGTCTCATTCTGTGTGCCTGACTCGCTCTTTTTCTCTTTCTCTCTCTTGAGTGAAGTTTTGATTTGCTTTCTTCTTATGATCTGCTTCTGCTGTTTTAGCAGTAAAATTGACTGCGTTAGTGCTCTCATTGGAATAATTTTGAGTGACTCTTTTTCTTCTCATATTCTACAGCTTTAAGTTTCCGTTGCTTCTATTTTTGCTTACTTCACATCATTAACAGTAATGAGAGCGACTATGTGATTGAGTGCAGCAAATAAAACACACTCATTTCTTGAATCCTCTTTATATATATCCTCTTTTTTTAGCTTACTTGATGGACTGATCTCCCACGGATTGGCAACCACGTAGCGATAGGGATTTGAGAAAGCCGCCACATCGTTGCGATATATTCTCGATCACCGGACCCTGTCGTACGGAGTGAGAGAATAGGCAAATTGATAATTAATGTAACCATGTATAACTGTTAATTACATACCTCGATATCACGTTGGAAATCGAACAAATTGATTTTCTGCCAGCTGGAACCGTCCAAGGCGAGCACATTCCAATATTTGCACACCTGCAATGCCCCACGCACAATTAATTTAGTTTAATCTATATGCATATTGAAATTGTGAGACCCACCTGGGCACAGCGGCATAATGAGACGACGTCCAGGTAGGAGAAAACGCGTAGCAATACCTCCTTTGGCAGTTGTTTGATTAGCTCATCGTCCAGTTCGGTGGCGCCTAGGAATGTTTGCTGCGAATTGTGACAAAATCATCAGCAACTGTACATGCACACAAGAGCTAAGTAAATATATGGAGTGATTTGTCTTTTAATAGAATTTAATGCGTTTGCTGTACCAAAACAAAACAATTGACTCCGATCTTAATTGAGGCTGCCCCAAAAACAATTCTCAAAAAAAAAAACGAAAAGAACAAATTAATTGATGAACAATGCTCGAGACTGAAAGACAGAGAGGGAGAGAGAAAAAGATAGAAGAGAGTATACAACAAAGGTATAGGCAAGGCTGTGGAGCGAGGCGAGGCGTGGGGCTATGTACAAAATGATAGCCTTGATGAATGACCGCTGAGAGATGCCATATCGAGTGAATGGAGTGGAAACCAAAAATCAAAGCAACATTTTTTTTGTTTTTTCTTTCTTTTTGTTTTGTCTTTGTTTTCTTTTGTGTTTAATCTTACGGGCTCGTCCTGCTCCGCACCGAGCTGTATTTGCAATTGGGTACGCTGCTGCTGTTGCTGCTTCTGCTCTACAACACACGCCTCATTGGCTGCTGGGGAAATTGAGGATGCGCTGGACGAGTAGCTGGCGCTAACACCGCTGCCACTGACACTGCCGCTATTGCTGCTGCTACTGCTGCTGCTGCTGGTGCTATTACTGTTAGCTGCCATAATGCTAGCAATGGGCGCTGCGCTGCCAAAGGTCGCTGTGCGCCAAATGCTGCTGCAGATGCCGCTGATTAGATTGGTGCTGCTACTGCCGCTGCCAGTGACGCTGACGCTCCCGTTACCATTGCTGTGATTACTATTGTTGTTCACATTGTTGTTGTTGCTGTTGCTCAGCTGTAAGCTCAAATTTCGATTGGTATTCGCATTGTTGTTATTCTCAGCGCTGTCGTCCAACAAGTCCGAAGCTGCGGCAGGCGTAGACGCACCGACGCTGACACTGGTGCTGTTAGTCGCCGTTGTACTGGCGCCGCTGCTACTGAAGCTGCCGCTGCCACTAATGCTGCTACTGCCGCTGGGTGGACACAGCAACTCAATACTGCCAGCAGCGACTCCCCCACTACCACCACCACCACCGCTGCTGCCGCCACCGCCGCCGTCATCAGCGCTGCCTCTGCCACTGCCGCTGTTGGGCGCAGCACTAATACCACTACGCGCAAACATTAAGGGTTCGTTTAAGCTCTTCAAGTGGGAAGAGATAGCGTTTAACAGCGTCGCTTTAGTCTTTTTATTCCTTGTTTTCTTTAAAGCTTCAACTCTTCGACTGACGTTCGCTCACTTAACGAGAGAGAAAGACGTTATCCGTCGCTCGCTGCTGTTTGCGTCTTCGTGTGAATGCACGATTAAATTATTCACAAATTGCGTATTTGGGTATGTCGTGATATTTCCCCCGCTCTTCGGCTTTTATTTGTCTTTTGTGGCTGCTTCGGCTGCTTAACAAAAACAAACCATAAATGTATGATTAAGAGACTGCGTAGCGCTCTTTTGCTTTGCTGCTCTTTGAATGGCGTATTTAATGAAGAGCGTTAGTTAATCATTCGCGCCGCCTCTATTCGTATCAAGTGCACTTTTTGGCTGATTTTACACCAGGAACTTGTATTTGTTTAATTGCTTATTCTTGTTTGTTATTGTTATTTTTGTTTCGAATTCTGCTTTAGCTTTTTACTTTATTGCTACGCGTGGCGCGCACGTGAGAAATAGAACAACAAAAAGACATATTAAAAGACATTAAAATATTACCCAAGGTTGACGTCGTCACAATGCAAACGCTAATGCAAATGGATTTCTTTATAATGTAATACATATACATACAAGTTAACTTATAACACTTAGTTAGCTTATAACACTTAATATAAGGTATTATTCAACACTTATTATCGGGTGCTAGACATGTTAAGGAACAGCCCTGGCAAGAGCAACTCTACTTACGCCGGTGAGGCTATGATTTGTAAAAATATAGATCAGTCTCGTGTTTTAACTCGTACTGATAGGACATGCTAAAAATTGGTGTCATATAAGTAAAACTAAAAATAGTGAATATAATAAGAAAAACCAATAAAATTAACTGTTTCGATTATTCAAAAAAAGAACAATTAAAAGCAGGGTTAAAAAGCGTTCTTCCAGTAAACCGCTTAAATAAATATTCACTCCGTCATTTGCTCGTTAAATGGCTTATTTCATTGTCTGAGCCCGAGGCCAGCAATAAGAGGCACAGTCGCCTCTCAACCTAACTTTCAGTCACCACAGGACTGGAAAACATATAATTGGCGCCCAACGTGGGGCCGGACAGAACACTTATCGCATTAGTGCCAGAAAGAAGCTATACGCACCCATACCAGGTCTCTCCGAGCAGCAACAGCAGCCAGTGCCAGCTGTTGATCCCTTCCAAGCACCGCCATATCCCACACAGCCATCGGCAGCGGCGGCAGCAGCAGCATTCGAGCAGCCTGCACCACCAGCCGTTCAAGAGGAACGCAAGAGCGGTGGTCTCTTCTCACTCACTAGTCTAGTGCCCACTGGCGTGTTACAGAATATTTCGGGTCTAGTGCAATCGGCCACAGGCAGAACCAACGAACCTGCGCCACCCCCACCAGCCAGCTACAATCCAGCTGATTCTGGTGGCTACTTTGACATAAGCACATCCGGCGCTGCCGTACCGCAGCCGCCTGCAAACTTTTTTACGCCTGCAGCTCCGCCTGCTGCTGCTGATTATTTTTCGCCCACTGTAGCACCACCCACTGTAGGTGGTTACATCAATCCTTCCGTAGTTGCTGCAGCTCCGTCTGTTGGTAACTTCTTTACGCCAGCACCAGCTGTTTCTGGGCAATCAACCGGTGTTCAGCCAACGCCAGCCGCGGTACCACCGACATTTACTCAGCCTGGGGCAACTGCTCCGCCAGCGACATACGCTCAGACTCCGACAGTCACCCAAGTAGCCACTGTCCCTCAGCCACTGACAGCTGCTCAAGCACCTGGTTTAATCGAGAGTACTCCAACGTTTGCACCGCCATCAGTGGCTGCAGCAACTCCCCCACCAGCGGCAGTAGCAGCACCACCACCAGCGGCAGGACCTGCACACTCCTCGTACCGCCTGCAGAAGGGTACCAGACTCTACAAGAGTCCACTGACAGCTCAGGAAACTGCAGTGCCCGCAACAGGCTTTGGCCAGCAAACAGCTTTAACAGCCACGCCCTTTGCACCCTTCGCAGCACCTGCTGCTATTTTTAATCCTTTTGGAGCACAGCCTACAGAAGTTGCCCTATTTACAGCGCCAGCTCCGTCAGCTGCACCAGCGCCAAGCCAGGAAGTTCCTCTGTTGCGGCTGCACCACCCCCAACTGGGCCAGCAACATCGCTGTTTACACCACAGGCATCGACGGGCCTCTTTCAGACTCACGAAGCAACTACATCGCTTTTTGCACCAGCACTAGCCGATACACTTCAGGAGGTTCCTCTCTTTTCCAGTCCGACTAACGCAACACAAGGACTTACACCAGATACAAGCAACAACCTTTTTAAGTCACCGACTCAGAGGGAAGAGCTAAAGAGCTCTTCAAATCAAAATCAGGAGGTTACACTATTTGCACCACCGTCAACTGCACCTGTTTCGGAAGTTCCATTATTCCCAACATCACAGAGTTTGCCCATATTTTCACAAGGACCAGCAACAGCTCTATTCGCACCACAGTTGGATGCTAAGCCAGAACCACAGCAGGCAAATCTACAAGCGGAATCGTTGAGGAAATCCCCTTGTTCACGGCACCACCACCAACAGTAGAAGCAACAACTAACGAGTTCTTCGCGGCGGCAGAGCCAAGCGACTCTTCATCCATACTAGAACCAAGTCAAGAAATCCCCAAAACACCGCCAACTGCATTAATTCAAGAAGTTTCACAGCGGCGTCACGTCAACTGCAGCGGCCGGCATTGTCGGCAGTTGCCGCACGGCAACAGCAGCTACTGCTGAACGGCTCGCTGAAGAGCAAGACGAAGACATTTCCTGCGTATCGAGCATCGGTGCGCAGCGAGAGCGACGACAAGGAGTACAGGGCGCCTAGCAAAAAGTCGGCCGGTGTCGCAGTCGCTGGCAGCCAAGATCAGCGGCAAGAACTGTAACAATCTGCTGCACAACGCCGGCAATAAGCTAAGCGTGAGCAGCAACTCCTTCGGCCTATACGCAGCATCTGGCATCATCGCCCAAGAGCCCTGTCTCCAGCAACGGCCATCTGAACAAATACTGCCTGACGGACTTGACGCGCCGCAAGGCCGAATTCAATCGCCAGCTGAGCGCGCCGACAGACTACACACATCACTCGTCCAGTAACGGCTCATAGCATCGCTGGAGTGGTGGGACACAGTCATCACGGCCATCACGGGCACGTGCACGGCCAGTCATCGACGGCGCCAGCCACACTCAAGTCGCTGCGGCTGCACAACTTTGGTGTGCATCATCCGATGCCAAGGCTCACGTCCACGTCGGGCACCAACAGCTTCAACAGACGCCACATACGTAGGCGCAAGAGCAAGCTTAGTAAGCGCCTGCTGAACGGCGATAGCGAAGAATCAGTACGCTGCTCATACTGCTCCGTATTGAATGTGAATGAGAACGACTTGCGGATTTCATTCGAGAACACCTGCACCGACTCGCTGGTCACCGCTGCTAATATGCGACCAAGGAACCGAAATGGTGCACTTTGATGATGTGCCGTTGTACGGCACTCCGAAAGAGGAGCCATATGCTGTGCTTTAATCTGCATTGGCCTCACTCTTTGGTGGATCATCGACGCAAAGAAGTCCGCGAAGCACTTGCGAGGAGTCGTCGCTGGAATTGGGTCGGTCGAGGACGACCTTACACTTGAGGGGGGGGGTAGTTAACTTATAACACTTAGTTAGCTTATAACACTTAATATAAGGTATTATTCAACACTTATTATCGGGTGCTAGACATGTTAAGGAACAGCCCTGGCAAGAGCAACTCTACTTACGCCGGTGAGGCTATGATTTGTAAAAATATAGATCAGTCTCGTGTTTTAACTCGTACTGATAGGACATGCTAAAAATTGGTGTCATATAAGTAAAACTAAAAATAGTGAATATAATAAGAAAAACCAATAAAATTAACTGTTTCGATTATTCAAAAAAAGAACAATTAAAAGCAGGGTTAAAAAGCGTTCTTCCAGTAAACCGCTTAAATAAATATTCACTCCGTCATTTGCTCGTTAAATGGCTTATTTCATTGTCTGAGCCCGAGGCCAGCAATAAGAGGCACAGTCGCCTCTCAACCTAACTTTCAGTCACCACAGGACTGGAAAACATATAATTTACATACATATACAATTAATATTTGTCTAAACCCTATATGGCCAACTGATCTTTCTGCTTCGTGCATAATTGACAACTCACACGCTTCGAGTTATGCCTCCAACTGAGGCCCCAAAAACGGACGACCAGTCAATGACCATGCGCCAACTCCCCCTCTCCCCACCCCCTTATATATGTACATATTTAAAATGTATGG
The DNA here is from genome assembly GCF_003285905.1 of Drosophila hydei. NCBI lineage: Eukaryota > Metazoa > Arthropoda > Insecta > Diptera > Drosophilidae > Drosophila > Drosophila hydei. The sequence continues at coordinate 6,225,056 of NW_022045656.1, forward strand.
CATTCAGCTTAAATGAAAAATCATCAAAGCCAATTTAAAAAGGCAATCGAACGTGTTGCGAATTCGAGTAAAGCGACCAAAGAATAAAACTACATACACTCATATAGCAGGCCAGCTGATTGGAACTTGATGATCGGCTCAATAACTGGAAGTAACCAGCGAGTAACCAAAAATACATGCAAAGCTCAAACACATACGTATATGTAGATGTAGATGTAGACATAAGCACGCATACATATGTATATGTATATGTATTTATACATCCATACAGAAATATACAATTGATGAAATAACACACAAATATAACATTAACATAATAAACAGTTCATAAAGAAAGTTTATGCTCAAGATATAAATGCAAATACTTGTATAAATTTATAAGAGTAATCGCCCATACTTGATCCGTGTTCATCTATCAACAGCAAAGTTTAAGGAAACCAAATCAAAGAGCGAGCAAGAGTCAAACAAAAAAAGAGAGTTCACGCACACTTAATATTCAATTCAACTCTTATTATTGGCAGCGCATATGTATGTTAGTATGCATATCTATGCCTCATTCGTCACATTGAAGATCTTTAAATTGCTGATTGGAGGACTCATGCGATGAGCGACAACGCTTTTGAATTAAATTGGCATTTATATAAGTCAAATACATACGTACCATGAATGTACATAGAAATAGATGGCACACATGCTGTATGTTCATGTCTTTATGTCTATGTTAATTTGTAGCCTTGCATCGATGGCGCACAACAACAAATATCCGCATGCTCTTATATGGTCAACTCTTATATTGTCAAATCGACGAGAATCTATGTAACCGATTTGCTATACAAATCTTTCTATGCACTTAGATATACAGTAAGCACAATGGCAGGGCAACAAAGAGAGTGAAAGAGGGAGGGAAAGAGCACAGTTATCGCATATTTCATGTCTTGTGTGAAATCATCTCACATCAAAATTCTTATTTATTTTAACTCAACTAAATGGCTTCAATTCATTTCGCATGATTAGGTGGACACTTTTCAGTTGCTACAATGAGATGCGACGGTCACACAGATTGCAGAACATTTGATTGTTTGCACGAGGGTGGGTCGACAACACATTTATATTCATAAACATATTTTTGATTTTAAAAAATATTGAGAACTATTTACTTTTATATATTATCATTGACTACATTAATCAAAACTAATTTCATTCACATATACATATGCATTTAATAATGCATACAAGCTTTTAGACTGCCCTCTCACTAACATAAGTACGTACGTACGTACCATACGTAAACAGAATACGTGATTCTGGGTTATTATCTGGACATTGTACACTGATTTGTTAGGAACGTAGAAGCTAGAGCCAAAGACCCACAAAAAAGAAGAGGAAGAAAAACACGCTCTACGAACAGCTGAGAGGCATAATGTCAAAAACAATTTGGAATCGTACACGCAATTGAGGTGCAAAAGCGAACAAGCACAAAGGTGCTAAGAGAAGAGACAGAGTATGTGTGTGTGTTTAGGTATGGTTGTGTGTAACAAAGATAGAGACAATGTGTTGATCGTCTTAAAAAGTAAACAATATTTAAAATGCAAACTCTGCATATCGAACAATGTTGTTTTAATGCTTTTATGGACAGCGACCTCGACAAAATGTAATGGCCAGAAGAACTACTAACCTATGCATATGCATATAAAAGCTATTTATATTTGTATTGTAAAAAAATGGGAATTGCAGTGTATTTATATAAGCCATGGCCAAATCAAATAGCCCAGCCAGCCAGTCAGGCATTCAGGCAGTCAGCTGTGTGTCGATTGTTAAGTCTATTGCACTGATATACATACATACGCACATACATATTTTTGTACATGCGTACACTAAAAGTATATGACAATCTGTATATGGGCCTCTCGAAGGCCGCAAGGTCAACGAAAACTGGGTCATCCGTGTGCATATCTGTGCTACATACAGCTATCTATATGAATGTACATATGTACAATGTATGTATGTATGTACATGCATCTGTCTGCGTGTTTCTGCATGCATGTACCTAAAAGTATTATGCGAGCACGCAAATAACAATCAAAAGCGAGACGCAATAAAAACAATGAAAAAGAATAAAATCTTATCACCACAGACACAGAGAGTCAACTAAATTACAAAAGCATAACAATTTCCCTTTTGCAGCAGTGTGAGGGCACTGCCGTTGGAGTGCAAAACAGACAGCGATAAAGAACAGAGAACAGCTGACGACACACTAGAAAAAAAAAACTAATGGCAACTGTAATAAAGTGTTATATGCAAAAACACCAAACAGTCACACACACACACACGCGCACGTATAAGAGCAGGCACTAACACATTTTAAGTTACGTTTTTACATGTCCAGTTGATAGTAAAAAAAAAACAGCAGTAAATAAATAAATAAAATATAAAAAAACTTCGCGTACCATTTGTTACTGTTTAATTTCCTCTGAATTTGCTTTATTTGATTACTGTGCGACGTTTACATAGTACGCGCACCAATTCAGCAAAAGAATTTCAAAGATTTTTACACAAATAAATTTTACTTTTTGTTATGTGGATGCGCTGGAAAAACCAAATTCACACAACCAGAGTAAATGCAGACACGCGAGACAATGACAGCGCAGCGACGACCGCAACAACGCGTCGACATGGATAACAACAGAGCACAGAATGGTAACTGAGCGAGCAGCAAACAGCTGCAGCTCGAATGCGCTCTGCTCGGGCCTCGAAAATGCATGTGGGGTCACACTTACACACACAAGCAGATACTATAGAGCGCACGCCAGATGCGTGAGAGGGGGCGGTGCAATGCACCCACAAAAATAACAACACGAAAGTCTCAATGAGAGCGTTGGTATGAGTGTATATGTATGTACGAGTGCCGATGACAGAGCGAACTAGCGAGAGAGTGAGTGTGAGAGAGCACAAGCGTTTGACAAACAAAAACAAATGTCGGCATGGAACCAACTAAAATTCCACTGCTGCGTTTAAAGCGCCACCAACACCAGCACTAACACTATGAATGGCTGTATTTTACATACATATGTATGTTTGCATTCACTTTTTAACTGCATGCATAGTGCTGCCAGACAGTTGTACTTTCATGTCAGCTGTTTTTCCGCTGAAAAGCCCTGTGGTCAATGTTTGCATTTGTTGTTATTGCCGTTAACTAGTTTTCAACAGCAACCCAGACGGAATCTAACTGTAAGCTAACACACATATACATTGACTCATGCACATTTTAAATCCATTTTCGACAGCTGAGACTGATAGCCACAACGCAAATCGACGACTTCCCCTTCAGGCAATTAGCATGGGTTGGGCAACTCTATAAGAGGAGAGTGGGTTGCGGGCTGTTGTACTCTGCTTCCAATTAGATGTCTAGCGCTGAGTCAAACACACTCTTACCCTAATGTTCTTTTGTATGTATGCATGTGTATATGTATTGAAGACTTCAAAGAAGTTCCTAGCATTGGTCATTAGCTTGAGCTAGACTGGATGGGAACAGTTACGACAGTGGGGTCGACGTCAACGAGTTTATTGCACTTTTGCTTAAGTCGCTGTTAACTTGTGTTAAAAGACAAACATTGGGACAAGTTCGGGGTTGGGTAGCAGCCACTTACACTTTTAGGAGCGGCTAGGGCATGAGAGCAACAGCGTGAAGCGCCAACAAAGGCGACATTTTGCTCTGACAAAGAACCAACTTTGCTACAAAAATGTAAAGAAGAAATCATAAAAGGAAATATATATATATATATATATAGATATATATATGTGTGTGTGTGAGTGTGTGCGTGAGAGCATAACACAACTGCAACCGTGTATGGGGGAGGAGCAGAGCAAAGGGCGGTAATCTTGTTTGACTGACTGTCTCACTGTCTGGAGTTTGTGTCTGTGTGCATGCATATGTTTGGATGAGTGTTGTGGCCGATGCGCGCAAACAAAAGAGCAACAACTATGAACACACATTCACACGCACACACATGCATACACACACATATATATATATATATATATATATATATATACGTTTTAAATGAAATAGCCAATGAGAGGCAATGAAGCTGTTTATTGTTGCTTTTGGCTTTTATTGCTTTGATTATTGTCGGTACTGCGCTTAAATTGCATTCCCAGTCAGCTAAACAGACGAGACAAAGTAAAGGAAACACCAGAGTTTCATACGCGTTTCCAATATGGGTTTAGGCTACACAAAGTAAACAAGGTTCTGTTTTCTTTACGTTTTATGACGCTTTTCGTGTGAATGGAGCAACATACATATATTTAGATACACATGCAAACTTATTTGCTTGCAACCGTACAGGGATATTTATATATAATGCACATAAGATATTCTACTTACATCGATTCGATGATGGCGATGGTTCGAATTGGTCATTTTTTGCGATACGAATTGCTGTCGTTGCCCTCTCTGTCTCTCTCTCAGTCCCTCTCTCTCGCTCGCGCTCTCTATTGCGGAGATATTTTTCTTTGTTGGCCGGCCGTTACGGCGTCCTCTTCCCACGCGCGCAACAGCACACGCTCTTTAGTGCCTGTGTGTGTGTGAGAGAGTGTGGGTAAGCAGGAAATTATGCGTCGCACTGCGGCTGCTGCCCTTGTTGTTTTTGTGTTTGTTGGTGCTGCTGCTGCGTTTGCACCAGTTGGTTATTAATGCACTGGAGTTCTTTGTTCTTTAGCGATGTTGCTGCTGCTGCTGCTGCTCTTACGTCGTTGTAATTATACATTATAACCAACTGAAAGTGTAATTAAGCTGACTTGTTCCTAATGCGTAAATAACTTTTTCCCTGTCGAGCACTTTTTTCATTTTGTTTTCGATTGTTATTTGCAGTTATTTTTATGCACATTACACTTGCTTAACGTATATAATATATACACAACGATAAGATATTATTTTTATCTGTTCTCAATTACGAGTTTGCTTTGCGATTGCAACATTTCAATGAAAATTTGCAATAACATTAAATACGTTTCACCACTCTTTGCGCGTCTCGCTCTAACTTTGTTCTGTTTATGTTTATTTTTCTTGTGAAAATTTCGACGAGATAACCATAAAGTAGCGATGAATCCGATGAATCGATGCAAATCAGCTGTGCTACGTTTCTGTTCATCTCTATTGGGGACATGCAATATACGATGATCTATAAACAACAAGGTCAGCTGTAAAATGTAAAAAGTTATGTTAACTAACAGGAATTGAAATGCAAGCCACTTATTCGATTAAATGGCTATCGTACGTTATAAAATATTAATGAAATACATACTGTGCAGTAAGAATTAAATACGATACGTTTTATACGAGATGCATCGATTTACCAAGATAATCTCTCGAGACTTTACCACACTGCTACCAATCGATACAAAGCTTTTTAAATTTATGAAATCATATTCGAAAGCAATGTAGAATGATATAAATTATAAAATATTGCATTATTTGCATATGTCTTAGCTGCTTACAAAACAAATTAAAATTTAATATTTAAGTTGTTTTACTTATATGCTATTTAAAACAGAACCTTGTGCATTATTAACTATCGATAACAAAATCGAAAATGCGCGGATAAAATAAAATATTGCATTATTTACAATTCGAACTATTTTATATATAAATTATTAATTGATTTTAAGGTAACGATATTTTACGCTGTAGGTAAAAGATAGAATATATATTTGTACAATTTCCACATTAGGGCATTGAAATCCACCATTCGCCGGTGCTGTGAGTGTTACCATATTTTGTGCCCAAATTTAATACGTTTAGTATATTGGGTGAATATGCTGAATGCATTGGGTTGTTGTCTTTTCCGTCAAAAATCTTTCCTGCATTATTTGATCAACAAATAAAAAACAAAAATGTGGCCAATAATTATGGCTCTCCTGCGGCGCAATGCTGTTTATATCACTTTACCAGCTGCTGCCGTCGTTGGCTTCGTTGGTTATAATTTAGAAAGTCTTCTATCCGACAAATACACGCCATATAGTCGTAAGTGACATTTTTACCCGTAACCACATAACATTCCCTAATCATTAATCTATTTTAATTATAGCTTCCATACAAGAGATCCGCTCTCAGCGCCAAGTTGCTGAAAATTTAGTAGAAAACGCAGTTAATGTGGAGAAATTAAAGTTGTCTAGCTCCGTGCTAGAGCGAAATTTATCACCGTCATTGCAGCCGAAGGCGTGATTGCTGAATAGGTTGTTACCTAATTATAAGGAATGTAAAATAAAATTATAGTTGAATAAAATAGTAAAAAAAAAATTGATGTCACTTTTACATCCCTTGCGGGGATCGAACCCGCGACCTTTGGATTAGAAGTCCAACGCGCTATCCTCTGCGCCAAAGGGACAGGTGGTGGACGGTTCGCCAATAACTTATACAAGCCAAGTGGAGTTTTTTCAACCTATTCAAAGCAAAAGCTCGTTGCGCCTGCTGGTTGCTTACAAAAAAATGAAAACCGTTCTAAGTATATTCAAAGCTGTACAAACAACTTGAATGCGTCTAGAACAATTCTGAATTAAGTATTTTGTTAAACGTGAGGATATACATGGCCTCGGTGGCGCAGTTGGCAGCGCGTAAGTCTCATAATCTTAAGGTCGTGAGTTCGAGCCTCACCCGGGGCATGTAATTTTTTTATTTTTAAAAATTATTTTTGTTTGTATATATTATACTCTATTCCCGTTCAAAATGGGAAATTAGAATATAATGCGTTTGTTGAAATGTATGTAACAGACATATCGATTAAAAGCATGATAGAAATATATTTATTATATTATAACTTGGATGGCCTAAGAGCAAGAATCTTACAATTTTCTATTTAGTTTTATGTATATTTTAGTCAATTTTGATTTATGTTATATTTTGGATTTTAAAGTGAAGTTCAGTTGAAAATAACATCAATATGTGAAAGATTTTGCATCAGGTGACAAGTACTCCAATAGAATACGTAGAATATATTATAAAAATTTTCATAGAAATCCGTTAGCTAACACAGAAGTTACTAAACAAAACGCATCTGTCCTATACATGCGCACGCAATATTCAAAAAATTGAATTTGTGATAGAATTGTGGTTGAATAACTAGCTACTACTTTACTTGAATTAGCACGTAATAACGCAAAAATGGAGTGGTGGTGTTGGTAGAAGTTCGGGGTTCAAGTCCAGAGAAAAACGCAGGTTGCATGGTGTTCTCTTTCTTAGTCTTGTTTTACTTTTGTATTTATTCAGCTTGACAGTTTAAAATGGATCTAGGTTATTGCTTATATCAGAAACGTTAACATGCTCTTTAGCTTAATTATTGTTATAGTGAGAGATGCAGCCATGGCTTATTTGCCCATGCGCTGAATGGACCATTCCTGCTGGCACAGCGGGCAGCGATTGTTTTGCTTGACCCACAGCGACATGCAACAGTGATGAAACGAGTGATTACACTCGCCCCAAACAACAACACAATCCTGACGACCCAACACATCCCGTTTGTTCTCCGCCTGGCAACGTAAACACGAATCTGCAAGAAAAGAGAACAGCGAAAAGTTATAAATACGTCAGCGATCGAGTAACAGGCAGTTGAGAATTACAATAGAAGAGAATCCACGAGGAAAGACGTAAGCAAAAAGCATTTGTCGTCAATTAGACGTGTGTGCTACGTAATACATTAAATGTGACTTAGTAGCAACAGCAAAAATAAGTGTTATATAAAGTCAACCACTTGCAGCTGTCTTATTTGTCAACACTTCATTAGAGGCTTGCTTGACGAGAGTGAGAGTGAGTGTGAGAGAGATGGGACTACTTATTGCGCAAAGTTCGCAGATATTATTTCAAATGTTATGCGTTGGTAGAACAATTGAATTATGTGTAAAAGTTGACTTAATACTGTTTCCCGTTTCTCTCTGGTTACGAATTCGCAGATTTCGCAAATTGCAAGTTGCAATTTGATGTGCACTCTTATCGCATTGCGATTTAATTCGCGTTCATTCAACAGTTCACACACACACACACACACACACACATATATACACATGTTTTTTTGTCGCTTCATTCAATATTGAGTTAAATATGGTTTAAGCGCGCGTATGTGATCCAAATCAGATTCGCCTGTTCGTGGGAGAGGTCACTGACTTTCCCAATTGGAAACGCATCGGTTTTCACCTAAAAACAATAAAAATTATAAAAAATAATTCTGAGAATTTTTGTAAATTTGCCAAGGCAATGCAAAAGCTATGCTCCGACTCTCTGTGTGTGTATGTGTGTACGTGTGCTTAGGCATCACCTGAGCTGCGCTAATTTCAGGTGCAGGTGTTGGTGTTGACATTTCGAAATCTGAACGCGTTTGCATAAATTTATAATACGTACTGCCTACATAAAAAGTAAAACAAAACACAGGTAAGTACGCTGACTCTAGCACCTGTTATCGACTTAGAGATACTCTCTAAGACAGTCAAGAAAGTTACAATTGATTTACAGCTAAGAAGAAAAATAATCAATAAATAACAAATAAATAAATGATAAACAAAAAATTGTTAATTTGACACTTTTAAAAGATACAACTGTAGTTTACTTTTGAACGTTAAAGGCAACGCATGTATTCTGATTAGACTTGCCTTAACTAGCTGTGGTTTCCAATTGGAATTGCTGTTGATTACATTAAACGTTGCTGGGAGAGTGGTGAATACGTTATAAATACACAAATTAAAAAATTTAAAAAAAATAAAATAAATAAATGGAGTAGGAAAATAATTATATGCATATATATTTAGATATATCAATTTAGTGAATAATAACAAAATTAAAATGCAGCAGCATATGAGCTGGCATTCTGCATAGGCATATAACCGTTTGCTGCATTTCAGCAGAGTATTTCGCATGATTCGTACGACGATCGAGAGCGTCGTCATTTAACAAGTATACGCCACAGTGGCTGGGCCAAAGGCGGCTGCTGACGACGGCAGAAATGGCGAATGGAAAATGAAAATAAAAGAAATGATGCACAGCAACAGGGACTGAGGGGCCGAGGGGGCGGAGCCAAGTGGAGCTAGCACTGAATGAGTCAAAGAATTATGTGTGCTGTTCTGTTGTTGTATTTTGTTCATATTTGGTGTGAAAAAGCACAAGAGACTTTTTTCTTTTTGTATTGTTGTTGTTGCGTTTTGTAATTGAAAACCCACAACAGGAAATTGTTAACATTACTTATAAGGTTTTTCCGCGAATTTCAGCTAACGAAGTCAACAGCCGATGGAACACTACAAATTGCGCCTTAAACTTAAGTAGGCTATTGGTCTTTGAACTGAAACAGAAACATATATTAAAAATCATATATATAAATTTCCATGATCATGATCAGTTATCTATGGATCATCATCATGATGTCTAAGAAGGAATTTTCTTAGCAGAGAATTCCCTGATAAGAACGGAAAGATAAAGTTCCCTTGATTGCACTTTGACTTCGAATCCGTCTCCCTCAGGCAGAGAGTGAGCCTCATTCTCTATATCCTTTCCCTCTCTCACACACACACGCATTATCAGTGAAAGGGAGACAGAAAGACAGTGCGGTATTAGTGGGAGGGAGACAGAGAGAGACTGTCGCTCTGTCTCCCTCCCACTGACAATGATAATGGACATTCATTTGCTATTTGCTTTGCTATCAAAAAATTGAGCTTTAATTTTGATAAGCTACCTGGAGCAGGTAAATAACCTGTTGCTAATCGATTATTAAATGGCACATATATTAGCCATAGCGCTAAAGTGCTATAGTATGGATGTTACAAGTCCGAAATTCGAAATGGAAATTAGATAGAAAAATGCGTGCTATGTGGCTACAACTGGGACTATGGATGTTGCTCAATGAGGCAGCGGTAAGCGGAAGAGAGAGCGAGTGAGAGAGAGAAGGAGAGAGAGAGAGAGAGACACTAGCTGTTAGTTTAGCCAATAACCAACTGATTGATAAACCCTACCTAGCATGCACGCCTTTTGAAGTTTACGAATGTCAAGTGCTTGGAGCTGCCGACAAATGCGGGCTTCTGCCGCTACGATTATTGCCGTCTGAAGGTGGTGCGACGCAATCAGGTGGAGCTGTCGTTGAAGGTCAGCCTGTTGCAGCTGCCCATCACGAACCTGACGACCCGGCTGCAGTGCTTCCAGCGCAGTGATGGCTATCGTCCCTTCGTCTATAACATACTCTTCGATTTCTGCAAGCTGATGGCCGCCCGCAAGTATCGGCTGTCATTCGAGAGATTCGTCTTCGATACGATCAGGGAGCATAGCAACTTCAATCACTCCTGTCCCTGGACTGAGGTAAGCCAGACAGTCAGTCAGTCAGCCAGTCAATCTATCGGTCAATTAATCGATCAACTCCTTAGAATTACATGATGGTGGACAAATTTGCCTTGGACTTTACCAAGGTGAATATGCCGGTGCCAACAGGTGTCTATCGTCTGGACTTTACCTTCTATGCCTACGGCATTGCACGCACCCTGACTCAGGTCTTCTTCGAGAAACTTGACTAGGGCTAGAGCATTACGCAGCCGTTCAATTCAGCGATCGACATTAGATTTCATCTGAATTCATATGTGTTTTCTATAATAACAATAAAATGATTGTCTGTGCAAGTTAAGGCCAATCAAGTCAATAAACAATTACTGCTCACACATAAAACCACACATCGTTCATATATTTATATGTATATATATAGTATATATATATCTGACGAGGGCTTGTTTTGTTATGGGGGCCGGCGCACACTGGTACAACACTGCATGAAACTAGAGTGAAAAATTGAGAGAAAACACATTATTAGATATTTTATGCCACATTACCCAACACTGTTTTCAGCACTGTTTATATTTTATGTTATGTTTGTATGTCATAGTAGACGATACATGATAGAATTTAGAATATATAGAATACAAAAAAATCAACATTAGCCAACACTGTTTTCAACACTGATAAACTATATTAAATGAGCTACGATACTTGTTTTGCAAGATATACAATATAAAGCAATAAATAGAACTTAATCATAGCCATACATTACCCAACACTGTTTTCAGTGTTGTTCCCGACTTGAAGCTACACCAACACATACATATAGCAGCTGAGGGCTCTGCCACGCCTCCTTCTGCCTGTTACATACATTTTCACAAAATCATTATACCCTGAATTCGTATGTTCAATGGGTTCCGGGTATAACAATTCGAGTGAGTCAATTAATTAACTGCACAGTTGTTTTCTCTATACCCTGTATTAAATGAGTGTCTAAGAAATGGGGTGTATTGGGACTTCATACAGAATGTATGGATCTATTGAACAATTGAACTGCATTGTTCACAAATCAATGCATAACTTAACTAGTTCATTTAGTTGACTGGTTCCATTGAATAATTTAACTGATTCATTTTGATAAACTGCTTTATGGAATAAATTTAAGTAAACCAAGTGAATAAGTTCACTAGTTTATTTTGAAGAACTGTTCACTAGAATAAATAAACTGTTAATGAACTTTTCAAATGAATAAGTTCACTTGTTCCCATTGTAGAACCCATGAAATGCATTAATTTTGATCAATCGTCTAATAGAGTAAAGTTGCTAGCTCATTTTAATTAGCTGGTCAATTGAGTTAGTTCATTTTGTAGAAAGATTCGACTAAATAATAATTCAATACAGGGTATCTGGCAGTTGAGCACTGCCGTTTTGTTTCTTATCAATGCTGTTTAAGTGCGATTGGGTCCGATAGGGCCGATAAAAGGAAGGTGTGTCCGCCTCAAGCATCTCTGACCAAATGGGCAAACGAGTATGGAAAGCGACAGTCAGACGACAGCGATTAAAACGAGCTAATTAAAAATGTGCATAGTCAGGTGGTAGTGAAACGGCGCAGACAAATGAAACGTGACAAGTGACGCGATAGAAACGCAGACTTCGAATCGAGAACCGAGCACCGAGAACCGAGAAACTCAGGTGACTTGCGAGCGTTACATAATAAGAAGAATTCTATTGGAGTGGAATGTTGACTGTAATTTTCCAACTCCCGACTACAGAATGCTAACTGTATATAGGTAGTTACTTTTAATAACCATTTTCTGCTGCGATATATATTCAGTGAAAAGTATAAAAGTCATGACTGGAAGGTAGACTGGAATACTGGATATAATAACTGTAACTGCTGAAGGATTGTAGAGTATATAACTTAACAGGTAAGCTCTTTCGCTCAAATTGACATGATTTTAGTCATACTCTACATGTATTAGATATATATCTATATATATATATATATATATATATATATATATATATATATATATATATATATATATATATATCTGTTACAATCACATTTAATTTATTTATACTGAAACAGTTGTAGTCTCTATCACTCAATTGAATCAATGAATCGAAGCAAATGATCCCAAAACGGATTTTTATTGTTCTACTTTTTATTAATACCATTTTAGTACACCTCTTTATGGCCTAATCATTAAAAACCAATTAAAAATTTTATAAGCGATTAAACTATATTTTTAGTTCATAGATTATTAAGTATATAACTAGATAACATATATATATGTGTGACTTTTTTTTCGCCTTCTTTCGTCTTCAGCTATGCTTCGATTAGTTCAATTAAATATTCCACAATTGCAACACAGATTCGCTCCGCTTTGCACTAGTTCAATTGAACAAAATCATATAACGCAATAGACGTGCTTTATTTCATCAAAGGGCAAATGTAAGAGACGAAGAGAGAGAGAGAAAGAGAGAGTGATGGGGGGTGATGAAGCATGATAAACCTGTTCAACTGGCATCTGAAATATTTTTATTAGTCAAGTCGGCTGATCCGACCAGACATCTATAAATATAACAACGTTTAAACAATTCAAATTCCGGTTTGCAACACCTGACTAGACGCCAGTGAACCGGGCCTAATGCATTCAGACTCAGCGCGCCTACTAGGCGAGATATGCAAATTTGCCGTCTCTTGTTGTCTCCCTCCCTTGTTCCCCTGCCGCTCTGTGTCTGCGCCTTATGTAACTTGTGACTGGGCGACGAGTGTTAAGTTCAAGGTTAACGGGTGAGCGGGTAATCGGGTAAGCGGGTAAACGGCCGAACTGTTCGCGGCATGACAATTGTTAGAAGTTAGCAGTTTTGTGTCTGAAATTAACAATATTACTGCTCGACACTTATCACACATGTGACACGCGTGCCGGGGAGCGGGAGGGGCTATCCATTTTCGATAGCTGCGTCTAATTAGTGAAAAAGCGGTCACATGGTAATGCACTTACTCTTTCCCTATTTTCCAGTTTGTTTTTCACGCTGCTTCCATTGCTGATTGATCAATTGCCTTCATTTCGCAAATCACGTTGCACGAATCGTCATTCTCTGACCGTCGCATTTCGCCGAACTCCTCTCCATTTGTTGCCTTGCACATTTATCGCCCAATGAACATAACTCGTTTTCGTCTCTTCTTCTTCTCTTTCGCTTTACTGTAACGGTTGCGTTTACGTGACGTCACGCACGGGGGCTTGTCTTGTATGCCAAAGCACCAGCACCAGCAGCAACAACAACAACAACGATGAAACGAACGTGCCCCCAAAACCGGCTCGCTCTTGCTTCTTACCCTAGATTTGCGTTCTCTACTCTTCGCTGTGTACACTGTGCTCTTAAATGCATCGCTCAGCATAGGCTGCGAGGGCCGAATTGCGCAAAAAACAATTATTGAGCTTTGCACGCTGTTGCAATGACTTAGGCTTATGAAGGATTTTTTGTGAAAGCGTTCATTTGGGATATTTTGCTGTATAACGAGTTGGTGTGAATGTTAGTTGAGTAAAGTCGCACATGTGACCAAGTGGAAAGTGTAAATGTTGTTAGCTAACTGTTAACGTGAGGGCGGACAGCACAGAACACAGGAAAAACGCAGTTATCAGCTGAGTGTTTAATTACCATATGTATATATATTTAAGGGAATTTATTTTATAAGACATATCTAATCGAAAAAAAATGTACTTACGTACTTACATATATGCTTATATATATATATATATATATATATATATAACATTTATATTTAAAGTAACAATGTGTACTGCATATAACACGATTAACCTATAGCCAAATCGGAAATCAAGTCGTTGGCACCTTTTTGGCAATCTGCCTTCCTTTCACGAGGTATTTGTGAAAACGTGCAGAGTAACTAAGTGCATTAACCAGAGCGAGGCAGAGGCGGAACCAGGAGGTTCTGGCAAGTTCCACTTGTAGGTCGACATGCCCAAAGTCCAATGATCGTAGTCACATGCACACAGAGAGTAGAGAAATGGCAAACGAAAAGAGAGCAAAAGAAATAAGAAAAACAACAACCACAAAATAAGATGAAACTTGAAATTGATTTTAAAAACAGAATCGATGTACGCGAAAGCGTTGCGGCGTGAGTGTTTGTATATATGTGTGTGCGCGTGTGTGCAGGCCGTGAGATGAAGAGAGCGAATAAGAGCACGTAAGAGCAATCAGGGGTACGGGGGTATTGACTCTTCAGTGCATCCATCGCACAACGCGTTCGACAAACGAATGGAAAATTTCGATTTTCGATTCGCTGTTGCCTTTTACATTTATTTTTCAAAATGCTTGCATTTCTCCACATGGCAAAGTCTGTATATCTGTGAATGTGTGGGAATTTTCCATAAGAAATTCCTCTCGTGTTAAATTTAGGACTTACTTTACACCATACACTTATACACGCATGCATACATAGGGCATTTCAATTGCAGCTGCCGCCTCTCACAACTCTTACGGAAAAATATTCCATTGGTTAAAAAGTTTCTCTTCGAAAATGTATGAAATTTAAATGAAAGAAGTTCGAATAAAAAATATATATAATCCCACTATTTATGTTAAACGATCATAATTTTGTACGGTAACCGTTAAGCGTGTTTACAGTACAACAAATTGTAATTCTCTCCGTTTATCATGTGCATTGTATCTTCATGGCTCCCTTATCACAATCTCTTGTCCCGCTGACCTTGCAATCCCGAGACTTCAACGTGAACTGCAAGATATCATCTTTTGGCACGCTTTACATAAGCACGTGTTTTCTATCTTTTAGCGAGCTGAATGTCCAAGAGTTTTAATAATAATATTAAGATTGTCTCAAATTATCTAATTTGTATTTTATATTTCGTATATTATTAGTTTAGTTATACTACTTATTTAAAGATGAGCTTAAGTCGCACGTATTATCTAATAGGGATCTAATGTAAATTATATTCATATACAACAATATGTAAATATTTATATGTATACACAAAATTATGGAATGAACTCTTAAACCTAATTATATTTGTTTTTATATAGACGTTAATTAATTTTCCCGCCTTAACTATTATAAAGCAGGCAAATATTGATATGGCAGCTCTTTCAAATACTAATCAAGAGTAGTTCACATTTTTGAGTCCACTTTTAGCTACCCCTTACTATGGGTTGACATATCTAAATATTATAAAAGCTTACATTTTACTAGAGGCTATTCAGCTTAAGGAATTTTGGCAATTCTCTCTCATGGAATCTTATATTTTATAAGAGCAAGGCAATTCATTTCAATTTACATATAGTATATTTTATAAGAGTGTTAAATTAAGTGAATTCGCTTTAAAGGATTTGGACAGTGCTCAACGTATAATTTGATTTTTTTCTAAGAGTATTGAGTAAGGCGAATTCGCTAAAACGCTTTAAGGCGACGAGCTCAGATTTTATATCTAAATTTGCGGCGTACGTTTTTATTTTTTAATAATTCCACAAATAAAGCATTTTTATTTAAAAATGTTTTTAACCAAATTAAATCTGTTATGAATGCCATTTGCAATGTCGTGTTATTGTTATTCGCTATTTTACTTGAACATCAACTGTAATAGTGAAATAGTAAATAATTGTAAATGTAAATAGAAGCTACACCTATGACTAAATTACTGACGACCGACTGGACTGGACCGAATGGCAGACAGACATACTGTCGTCTAACAGATTAACTGTCATAAAATACTGAAGCGGGAATGAAGGAATTAGACTGGGCAACCGTTATAAAGCAAAAGCATTGTCGTAATATGATAGTTATTCTTATTATTATTGTTTGCTGCACGCAATTGTTATTTCGCTTGACATTTTTATTGGGCTGCTGTGTGAAAAGTTTTTTGAGATTAGAAAAAGCAAAATGAAATAAATAAAAATAGCCATAGGGACAGAAGAAGAATAAAAAATTTACATGCCCCGGGTGAGGCTCGAACTCACGACCTTAAGATTATGAGACTTACGCGCTGCCAACTGCGCCACCGAGGCTATGTTCGCATCGTATCTCAATTGCCAACTTGAAACAGCCACGTGGCAAATTTATTTTCTCTTTTTGAATCCGAATAAAAATTTTTATTCTTTTTTTTTGTTTATAGTTCTCACTTTTATGAAATGTGCTAAGGACTTAGAACATTTTTACACGTAATTTTAAGGTATGGAAATATACTGAAATACGTTGCAAATATATACATATTGATAAATATATTACATATGCATACATATTATACATGTATGTGTATACAGTGTATAAGTATATATTTAAGCATATATAGAAAACATATATCATAGATTAACATGGGATACATGTGTGTATGTGGCTAATTAGCAAAATACGGCGCAATCTACGTAAAGATTTTATTCACGCTTGAACCGGTCAGCGACGCGAGACTTTGACCTTGAGTGAAGGCCATTTAGCCATAATTACTCGAGTGAGTAACTAAGAGCAAATATTTGCACTCGCTGCACGTGTATGCTGCTCGACTCTTTTTGTTAAGTATGCATCTAGTAACTACGTAAATTCCACATTGAAATGAACAAAACAAAAATTTCAGTGCGCTTGCGAAATCGGTTGATAACCGCAATAGATTCGGCTATAAAACCAAAGTTAGTTCATAATACTAAACAGTTCTTTTTTACGGCTACTGGAGTCAAAGCAAAAGCAATTGGTTTGTCAGAATTATAAAAATGTGTATATAAGTGTAGATGTATGCATGTATGTGTATGTGTGCTGCTGACTATTTGAGTGTATTAGTGGGAGGCTCGTCAGTCGCCACAAAACTTGCATACTATACGCCGCCGTATGTATGTAGGTACATATGTGTATATCTGAAACACATTGAAAAGTATTTCTGCTTGTATCGTGTGCCAAAATGAGCCCACACATTGAGTAAGAACAAAAAAATAAATACACACACATTTGCATACAGCTGTGTAGTTCTAGGCAAAGAGGCGGGTGTGTGAGGCAACGTCGGACATCACATGCTTAAGTTAATTTCTTGTTGCTTTTGTTTTTATGTTTGTAGAATTTGAATGCTAAATTTAGCAACATTTAGTTGAATTACACCTAAAAGAGCGACGATGTTGATCGCTCTAAAAGCATTGCGCTCTTTAGCGTGCATGAGTATGTGTGTGCCAATAAAAGCAGAGTTACGAGAGAGTTGTTTCGAGCTCTCTTTTTCTGTCTCTCTCTCTTACTCTCGACTAGGGGGAGAACGGAACGGGTAAAGCGGCCAAATTTTCGCTTGGCAATTTGTGTGTTGTGACTCCTAACAGCAATCAGATAAATGAGCTTTTAATATTTCTTGAAAAATTATTTAAATTTGCGCGTGCTGTCTGTTACGGGCAACGTCCGGAAGCGTCAAATGCGAAGGCGTGGGCCACCCAACTTTAATTAGCTCATGTTCTGCGATTGTCACTTATGTACTTAATTCACGCACATTTATAAATAACTATCATTATTTTATCAGACTGTATATCTGTCTGTTCTCTGCCAAGTTAACGCACAAATCAGTGGCTCAGCTTGTACAAAAATTGCTGACGCAATAACGGCCAATTGCATCAGCCGTTTAGGCAACAAGAGTGACAGGGCATGCGTCGAAGTTGGCTGCTCAACTCTCTATGTAATGTGAGCATCTTCTACACAGCACTGTTACCAACTGCTTCAACGCTGTTCGCACCCTCTCTCTTTCTCTCCCCCTCTATTTCTCCCTGCAAATTTGCTTTTGTTCTTGTTCTTGTTGTTGCTGCTGTGAGCAGTGTACAGCAGCGACTGCCAAGTCTTGGGGGCCTGTCTCTTCTGTTATTGCACGAGTTTGTTTGTATAAAAAATGAGTGAGACGAAGCGATCATGCTTTAAAGTTACACATACGCATATATATTTATACATACACATACATAAACATACAATAGTATTTATGTACATACAGTATATATATTGTTGAGTCATGCTTAGCGTTAGTTTTATTTTTACCTTATCAATTATTTCGATTTCCCAGAAATTCCAACATAATTTGTAGTGATGGATCACATTTTATTATCAATTTGCTTCAAAAAGGGGAGGTAAATATTTGTATGGTATAGAAATTGGCATATTATCCCATAATAGTGCAAAAACAATAGTGAATGTATTTATTTTTCGAATTTATTAAAAAACTATATATGATATATTGATAAATTTCGATAAACGGTAAAGTATGTACTTATTTGTATATGTATGAATATTAAAAGCCATCGAATAATGTCCTTTCTTAATTGCCTGATTATATATTAAGTTCAGTTTCGTTGTTCTTTTAATATAATAATTTAAATATAATAATTTAATATATAAATTTAAATATGTATTCGCATTGCTTTGCACATGATTTTTACTTTTGTTTTACAGTGGAACCTTGATATATGCAATAATTATTGGTCAAACACGACTGTCAGCTCGAAACACTTTCGAGGGCAAATGACGGTCGTTGGTTAAGCTAAACCGTAAAAAGAAAACAGGGATGCTGATGAACAACTCAATACCCTGTTCAGCCAAAATTTTAATTATATACTAGTACATATACACTATTTAATAAGGCTAGTCTAAAATGATATCAAGCAGATATGTGCATATATATATATATATATATATATATATATATATATATATATATATATATATTACTATATTACTATATGAATATATATATACCTACATATACATATATGAGCGGTAATTTAAAGAGAGCATTTTGAAATATGAACTGATATATCCTATTCGAGAGCACGTGATTGAAGAACAATCTTAGCTGAAATTTTCCGTTAATCATGCACACACTCATACGCAAACGTGCAAGCTTACGCGCCCATTAGCTCACAGTATCCTCTGCATGAGTACACGTTTCGGTACGTGAGCGCCGGCATGTATGTGTGTGTCTGTGTATTAGTGTTTGCTTGTCTGACAATCGTGCTGTCTTATTTATAGGCAATAATATTGCCTTTTTGCGAAATACATTGAAAGACGAGCCCCCTACAATTGGAAGTGGGATTTGCAGGCATATAAGCGCAAAACTAACTAATAGCAAACGATGTCACAATAATAATAATAAATTATTAAGCTTTCATAAACAAAATTGATTGTTTCGGACTCGGACTGGGCTGGATTGGATTCAGTTGGGTTGGGTTCGGGTTCGAGTTTGAGTATTTGTGACTGCTTGGACTGAAGAGTTGGCACGCAAAATGTGCTCCAAGGCTGCCTAATTTGCACGCGCCCTCAAAGTCAATTTAATAATATTCAATTGAAAATATGTGTAAATAAAAATCAATTGGCGCAAACAAAACGCATGCGAGCAAAGCAATTGGCTATTAACACGACTCCACCGCAGAGCAGCGGTAGTGGCAGCGGCAGCGGCAGCGGCAGCATCAGCTGCTGTAGCCAAAACAAATCAATAAAAACTTGATGGTGCCACTGTGTCGCGGCACGTCCTCTAAGAAAAGAGTGACGTTAGTTTCGTGTCAGTCGCGCAGGCGCGCCAAGCGCTAACTCCAGAGACCTTTGACATTGCTCTCCACTTGCAACCTAATGCCAACAACGTCGTCGTCACACACGCACTCACACACTCACACACACACACGCGCTAACACACACAACTGTATGTGTTGGCGCCTCAATTCATTCATGACTTTTTTCTATCTGCTGCTGTTGCTCTTAAAAGTGTCTGTGTTTCCTTGCCAACACACAGCAGATACATATGCAGATTTATATTTTACACACATGGGCGCAATGGCGCTTTTATTCTCTTGCAAGTCAGTGTGCGAGAGAGCGCAAACAGGTTTCTCTTTCGCGTGCGCTAGCTATATAAACGTTGCGCATTCGAATCTCGTGCTTTAGTGCCACAAATGTGGATATTATCACATTTAGTAGTTTGTTAAAAGGTAAAAAATATTTAGCTTGTCTGTCGAGCGAACAAGAAATAGCGAAACTATGCAAAATTACACGTTCGTCAACAAAAATATATATATAAAATATTCGAGAAATTGTATTTAATAAAAAAAAATAAAAATAAAAATTGTACAATTAAATAACTGTTATAGTGAGTTATATATCATTGTATATACGCAAAAATAGTTGTAGTTTTTCGTGCTACAAGTTTCGGTCGTAGCCTTATCGAATTTATTGTGTCGCGTCGTTTCTTTAAATTTTATGCAAAACACAGCAGCGAAAATGTCTGAGCCAAACGCTATGTAAATTTATGCGCATTTCTTTCGCACTACGTCAATTCGCGAAAAAAAATGTATTAATGAGCCACACTAATGTCCAGTCGGGTGTATTAAGTTATTTAATGCAATAGTTTTACGTAATTTGAATGGCGGAATGGCAAAAATACAATGAAAACAACAGCAAAAGAAGAAAATTAAAAAAATCCCCGAAAAACCCGCACTTACCAAGGCTAAAACAAACTAATAGAAATAGAGAAAAGGCGACAACAAATAACAGCAAAAACAATTAGTAAAAAGGAGCTAAATTGCAAAATATTCGAAACATTTTTGAGAACGCTCGACCGTGAAAATATTTTTAAATTTAGAATTGGTTTTTATCGCAATACAGAGACACAGAAGAGTGAACAAATAGATAGAGAGAGATAGTTTATATATATATACATATATATATATATATATTGTATTTATATATATTGTAGTGTATTTGCGTATTTCGCGAAAATACGAGCAAGCATTTTATTTATTTTTTTTGTTGCAAATTTTAAGCGTGAAGCATACGACTAAACGTGGGCGATATCAATTGAACTAAATTAAAGTTTTCGTCTGGAACCAAGACTGATTGCCTAGTATTAAAAAAACCCGCATCTTGCGGCTCGACTTTGTTAATTAACAATAAAACAAAGCCGCACTTAAGAAATAAATGTTTTGTTTTAAAAATAAATTCCCAAAAACAAAAAGGCATCAAAACGAGCAACGTTGCACTGTTGACAAATGAGCCGTCATAACAGCAACAGAAATTTGCACCTGTGTGTATACTTTTGCATGTGTGTGTGTGAGTTGTGGGAGAGCTATGTAACGTTTACAGCACGTGAGCGCATATAAGAGAAAATTAGTTTTCAAAAGAGCACGCTGTGTGAGCTGCGCTTAAGAGCATAGCTAAGTATGATGCGTCGCTAACTTGCGAAAGTGTGTGTGTGTGTGTGCGCGTCACACATATGTATTTATGTACCATATACGTATTTTTATGGAGTTGTATTTGTTGTATGCTATCATGATAGATCATAATTAATTAGGGCATTTAGAGATAAAAACCTCAGCAACAAATACATATACATGAATTTAACGTGAATCATCAGCAGACACACACATACAGCAGCAGCAACAGTCCCACTCACGCATTAATGCATTTATGAATGTTTCAAGGGCAACAGCACAATTTGAGGCGCATTTGCGAAAATAATGCAAGCCAAATGTCTGTAATTGCTTTTAGAACATGTATGCATGTTTGTATATATGTGTGTGTGCATATAAGTGTGTAGTTCAAATTGTAAGGCAATAGCAGCATTTCATGTTATGTCACTACTCGAATCAATAGAGGAAAGACAGAAAGAGAGGGAGAGGGAGATGAGATGAGAGAGCCAAATAAGTAAATGGCAGCAGCCAGAAAGGCGTCGACGCTACCGTCGCCGGCTGTCGCAGTCACCGGTCGACGTCGACGTCATGGCGCCCACGCTCACCGTTAGCATCGCCATCACATGACGCAGGAGCAAGCAACTCGTATATATTCTTTTTTAACTTTCGCTGGCCCACAAAAATGACCATTAATTTTTTTAAGCTTATAAATAAAACAAAAAATATATAAAAATGTCGCAAAGTCAAAGTCGAATGTGGAAAATTTTTGAAAATAAACATATTGCCAATTGCCGCATGCCATCAAACTAAAAACAGAATTCTTTGAAACATAAACAATATTTTTTTGTGAAAGTGAGAAAAGGCGCCAACTAAGCAAAGGAAGAAAAATAAAACAAAAACTGAATTTGGCATAAGTGAAAGAAAATGTGTCAGATATATTATTAATAATAGCTAATAGAACAGTAAATGATTTTTTTAACGTCTCTGATGGCTATAATAGCCATATACTTTTCGCTGACTGTATAATTGGTCACGCGTGCAGACTTGAGACCTATATGTTTACATAATATTGAATATTTATATAACCGTATGTGACAAACACATATGTATGCGCATCCAGCAGACATTATAATATCTATATTTCATTTGAAAAGTGTGCTTTACCTCAGACCATATTTATTTAGGAGGGGCTCGCAGCACTATCAATGTGCAAACAAACCAAACCAAGGCTGATAAAGCCCAGACATTTACAGGTGGTGACAGTTATCATTTGTTTTTAGCCCTAATTGAACTTTCGATAGAGTCCAAGTGCAATAACTATAAATAACTATACACTGACAGAAAGGAATGTGCAATAGCAAAATTCCATCTTAAGGATCTTAGTACAAAATTCTTCTTAAGTCTGATGAGCGAGAAGTCAGATTAAGTACAACTAAATCAGTTTATTAGATCTGCTAAAGTCTATTAAGCAAGAGTAGAGTCATTTTGTAATAGTCACAATTCTAAGTTAATTATAGATTAATTAAAAACTTTAAGCAGAAATTTAAATTCATAAATAAGTTAAGTAAACGCTGCAACAAGTTCAAGAGCTTTTCAACTGATTTCAACACACATATTAAGAAAATGCATTATTATTATATTATTCATTATTATTATATTATTATATTTTTTTTCTATTTTTTTTTTATTATTTTATTTATTATTATTATTATTCTTAATTATTAAGTTTTTATTATTATTTTGAACTTTTATTTTATATTATTATTTTTTGCTATTATTTTTTTATTATTATTAATTATTATTATTGTTATTATTTCTTTAATTTGATTTTTATACATTTTTTATTTTTATAAAATATATTTTTCATTTGCTTATTATTTTAGCTCATTTCTCAAATATATTTTTATAATTCCCAACTGTTTATTCTTTGCAGCAAAGACAAAAATTTAAACGCAAGAAGAGACCTTAGAGTCCTCTACAGACAAGAGAAAAAAAATTAACAGAAGAATTCAACTCCCCCAAGGTAGAAGCGGAGAGTTCAAGCTCAACATTAGACACAATTTGATACAGGATGAGTGGACGCGATAATCGAGGCGCCGGCGGGGGCGGAGGTGGAGGCCATCATCACCAGCCGCTAAGCAGCGCCATGGGCAAATTAAAGGAAAAACTAACCAGAGCTGGCGTAAGTATGTTGCTAATATGCCAACTGCTCAATTAATATGCGAACTGCCGATGGAAGCATGACAGCGTCCTCTTATCGCAAGAAGCCTCTGCTTCACAGCGAGCATACCTACATTCTTTTGGATGCTGCTGGGTAAAAAGGTGGTGCATCAGCAATAATGCAGATGTGGCACTATGACTCCTATTGCGAGTGCCACAAAAAAAAAAATACCTTGAAGTTACGAGGTCTACTAAGCTGTAAAAACTCGATAGAAAATGTATAGAAAGTCCAGTCGGGATTGCCCGACTCGGAGATTGCCCGACATAGAAATCTCAAGTCTCTAGCTCTTTCAATAGTAACTAAACATTTTATTATATATTATATGTCTATATATGAGTGGAAAGATTTTGTTTGAATACATTCTAGATAAGCCTTTAATAGAAATGATCTGAATAGTTCCCTAGAGTAACTTAATTACCTATATGATATAGCTTTAGACAACAGATAAATCCAGTCAAGAAGCTATAGAAATTGACAAAAAGTTCCTGAACTGATAACCATTTGAAGTTACATTTCCTTTAGAATAGCTTAAGTATTTAGCATAAAAAAAATAAAATAAAAACCCTAGAGTTATGCTTCACTGTCTTAGAAGCCATAGCCGTGTAGCCGCTAGAGACTGAGAGATCTATGGACTGTGTAAGAGCTGTCAGAGCTAAACAGAGGAGATAAGACTGACCAACCTTTGGCTTTGATTTCAAGAGCAACTGAGCGTGGTAATCATTGTGGCGCGATTAAGTTATATTCGCAATTGAAAGCTTAAGCTTAAGTACTCGACGAATTCAAATTTAATATTCATTTCGTTTATTTTGGCAGGAGGAGCTGGGCTATCATCGCGTGGAGAGCAATCTGTCAGCATCGAATACGGGCACCAGTCTGGACACAATATTGCCAGAGGATCCGTTTCCCTTTCCCCAGGCAGCGCCACAGCGTCATCCACAGCAGCAGTTTCCACATTTGCATCCATTGCAGCAGCAGCTGAGACAGCCACAGCAACAACAGCAGAAACAGCAGCAGCAGCAGCAGCAGCAACAGCAACAGCAACAGCAGCAGCAGCAGCTGAGACTGCTGCATGACGTGGACGACGAGCCGCCGCTCTCATTTCGTCCGCTGCTCGAGGACGACGATATCAACGAGCCACCACAGCAGATCCAGCAACAGAGAACAGCTTTGCGTTCGAGTGGCAGCTTGGAGCTGACGCCTTTGCCGCCGCCGCCCACATCATTGGAGCCGCATCGTGATCGCCAGCAGCGGAGCATTGTGACTGGCGCCGGTGGAGACGATCTGCAGCGCAGCAAGCAATCGCTCAAGGGTTCGCGTGTCTCCTTCGAGAAGCCGCAACAGCAGGGCAACAGCAAGGCAGCGGAGAGCAGCGACGAGGATAGCTTCGAGGATAAGCGCATCGGGTTCCAGCAGCAGAAGGCAACTAGTGTCGATCACAAGGGCATACTCAAGGATTTGCGTCACATATTGGCCAACGATAATCGTCGCCAGTTTCAGGCGAAGAAGCACGTCTCGCTTGACATTAAGGGCACACGATTTCTGCAGGATCTGCTCAAGGACTCATCGTCGGAGGAGGAGTTTCATAAGACGCGCCGCGAGTTCCAAGGCCGCAAACATCAGAGTCTCGATCCGCGGGTCACCTTTAAGCTCGACAAAGTATTACAGGGCTCCAGCACCGACAGCGATGAGGAGGGCGACGACGCCGAACACAAGCGCCTAATACATCGTCCCAAGGACATTACCAAGCCAGTCATTATCGACCTGAAGGACCTGGAAAGCGAAAGCGACGAAGATTTCCTCAGCTCACGACAGAACTTCCAACAGCAGCGCTCCATTAGCACAGATTCACGCAAGAGGTGAGTGTTTAGCCAAACAATGCTGATTCCTAACCATCCATTCTTGATCTCCTAAACCCCAATTCGTATCACAGATTCGTTAATCTCAATCCTCAATGCTCATGCCCCAATTTGCAATCTCTCAAGCTACGTTCTACGATGACGCAATTTCTTTTTTTATTATTCGCAGCCGTCGACTCTACGAAATGGACGACATGGGCAATAAGCGGGGTGACAACATCCGCCACGCCGTGCCCTTTGTCCGACAGATCACCGAGGATGGCAAGCCCAAGCTGGAGGTCTATAGGCCCACAACGAACCCCATCTATATATGGACACAGGTAGGTCAAACGAATGACGACAGCGTTCGCATGCGATCTCAATTTCTTATTCAAATTGATAATGCGACTATGCCCAAACTATGACGTTTATACGAGGTGTTTGTCTACTGTAGCTGTGCTGATATAGTATACTGTACCTGTAGCTATATGTATATGAGAATCGAAAAGAAGTGACTGATTATCAGGTACATCTCCTTAGTGCTCTAGTAGTTACATGCGTAATACCCCATTTCGTCCGATCTGTGAAGCATCAGAATATTCGGATTAGTTGCGATTAACATGGCATGAACATTATCGCAGCCAGCCTATTGTTGGGTCGTTAAGCGCGACTGCTGCGGCCGCTAAACTGGCGCCTATAATGGAGCACTCGACTCTAACGTGTGACTGTACATGCGTGGGCGACGCTGAAGGAGAGAGTGATGTGAGGTGATGTTGTGGGTGCCTGGGGTATGGCCTTATGAATGGCATTAATATTGCCATAAAGCAACCACTCGCGCATTCAATTTAGCGCTTAGTTTGTGGGTCGCCATTGGAGAAGCGCGTGGCGGGCTATTTTCGCACGCCCAGATTGGACTTACCCCCACTGCCCGGCGCTGTCGACCCCTCGTTAAGTCTTTAATTGAAATTGATACTGAAATAACGCCGTTAGTTAGTTATGCGAGACTAAAAATACAAGCCAGCGCCTCAATAACTGAATGAATTGAGGGTCGGATAGACCCGTCAGCTGTATCTTATCGACCCTCTAGCCCCCTTTCAATCATGATTGAGCTGGGCTGGCTGCATCTGCTGCTGCTGGCCAAATGTGCGCTTAGCTTAGTTGCATTTTGCATATTAGTGGCAGCACGTCGAAAGACGCGAAAGAAACCGACTTAAACCGACTCCCGGGATAGTCCCCAGCCTCGCATCTTGCGCCTTATCGCGATCTTTGTGTGAAGCGGCACACGTAAACAGCGTGATAAGCGAATGTCAACAGCTGTGGATGAAGCTAGCTAAAGCTCATCTTTAATGTGCTCGGAAACATAATCAATTATTGGGCTATAGCCCTGATGAAATGCATGTTGATAAGACGTTCAACAGTTAATAATAATAAGCATTTGTGCAAATATATATATATATATATTTATATTCAAATATATAAATAAATATATATGTAAATATATATACATACATATATGTTATATGTACGTGACCGCGCAAATCGTTCTCAAAATCTAACGGCCTAGCTTGCATTCGAGTCGAGCTCCAAATGACAGGTTTTTAGTTTCAGTTGAGTTTCATCCGTCCGGCAATGCATTAGAAGCGTCCCGAGCTCTACGGCACTCGCACTCGCAAGGTTTCGAAAGTTTAAAGTGAAAGGCGGCAGTGCAACAAGGTTGCAACTGCAACTGCAACACAAACTCATTTCAAATCAAGTCGACTCTCAGTGTTTGATCCATCATGAAGATCCTTATGCGCGCGGACACGCACGTGTCCTTCTCGGTGCCCATAGATGAGCCCAAGGCCAAGTGCACCTACTCTCAGGTTGATTTCGGCTTTAACTGCACTAATACATATACATCTATCACATTAATATATTTTTCATATCTCATTTCAGGTGCTAGCTGCGCTGAGTGTGTCGCTGGGCTCGTTGGTCGTGGGCTTTGCCAGCGCCTATACCTCGCCCGCTTTGGTCTCCATGACAAACACCACGCTGACATCCTTTGTGGTAACACCTCAAGCGGTAAGTCTAACACGAAATTATAGTCCAATTCAGTTAAGAATAGTTCTTGAAAGTGCAATGATCATAATTGAGCTAGAATCAAATGCAACAAAATTGTGTTCAGATCTCAAGTCCAAACTATTTTCCTTTGCCTATTTGATCACATTTCAGCTAAGGATAAAACAGATCATAAGATATTTAGCTTGAGTAATCCCAATTCAAGTTATTCTAAGCTAAGTTTCACTTTTGTGTAAGATTTGCTAACATTTTCGAATACTTTCCGAGTCTAATAAGAATTGATTTGCATTGACAACTTTGAACTCAAAAACTTGGCTAGACTCAATGAAATTCTTAAATGTTGTTGAAGCATTCATATTTCCATTGAAATAGTCATAAAGTGAATTGATTCATGAAGCTAGGTGACCTTAGCAATGGGTAGCTGACGAGGTCTTGGCTGTGAGTTCAAGTCCACAACTATTTTCGATTGTAAATTTGTAGTTCTTATCAAAAATGGAAATATTTTGTATTGAAATTGGATTTTTTCTTTGTCAAGTTCTTTGTCAAATTTTTAGAGTAGTTCTTAGCAGAAAACTAAAATAATAAAAAAATAAAAAAAAAATAATAAATATATAAATATTTAAATATTTAAAAAAATTTAAAAATTTTTCTTTTCATTCAACTTGAAATTACCCAGAATTTCTTAAAAATTTTTGACTATTAAAAAATATTTGAAATTAATTTCAAATTCTGTTAGAAGCTGTCTAGAAATTTTGACTTGAGATACTAATTGCCAAATATGATACCTATATCCCTAATAACAAATAAAGCTTTGTGTTGAAATATTAAATCTCAATTCGCACTTCTATATCCGATCAGATCGAACTATGAATTGAAATACTCTTAAGTAAAGCTGAAGTCAGCAGAAATTGAAAACAAATCCCTAATTCCATGTACATTTCTCTCTCTTGCAGGCTTCCTGGGTGGGCGGCATTATGCCTCTAGCTGGTCTGGCTGGTGGCATAGCTGGCGGTCCGTTCATTGAGTACCTGGGCAGGCGTAATACGATTCTGGCCACAGCTGTGCCGTTCATCATTTCGTGGCTGCTGATCGCCTGTGCTGTCAATGTGGTGATGGTGCTTTGTGGACGCTTCTTGGCTGGCTTCTGTGTGGGCATTGCGTCGCTGTCGCTGCCCGTCTACCTGGGCGAAACGGTGCAGCCGGAGGTGCGCGGCACACTGGGTTTGTTGCCCACGGCGTTTGGTAACATTGGCATATTGCTGTGCTTTGTGGCCGGCACCTACATGGACTGGTCGATGTTGGCCTTCCTGGGTGGCACGCTGCCCGTTCCATTTCTTATACTGATGTTCCTCATACCGGAGACACCACGCTGGTATGTGAGCCGGGGGCGCGAGGAGCGGGCGCGCAAGGCGCTCGTCTGGCTGCGCGGCAAGGAGGCTGATGTGGAGCCGGAGCTGAAGGGTTTGATGCGCTCCCAAGCAGATGCCGACAGACAGGCGACTCAGAATACAATGCTTGAGCTGCTCAAGCGCAGCAATTTGAAGCCTCTGTCCATATCGCTCGGCTTGATGTTCTTCCAGCAGTTGAGCGGCATCAATGCCGTCATCTTCTATACCGTGCAAATCTTTCAAGATGCTGGCTCCACCATCGATGGCAATGTCTGCACCATCATTGTGGGCGTGGTCAACTTTATGGCTACATTTATAGCAACGCTGCTGATCGATCGGGCTGGCAGAAAAGTGAGTGGACAAGCGCGTCTCCAGTCATCAATCAAGTGCTATAGCAAACAAAACTCTCTTTTCCTAGATCCTGCTGTACGTCTCGAATGTGGCTATGATCTTGACGCTATTCGTGCTGGGCGGCTTCTTCTATTGCAAGTCCACGGGCATGGATACCTCGAATGTGGGCTGGCTGCCGCTCAGTTGCTTTGTCGTTTACATTTTGGGTTTCTCGCTGGGCTTCGGACCTATTCCGTGGCTAATGATGGGCGAGATTTTGCCGGCCAAGATACGTGGCTCTGCTGCCTCTGTGGCAACCGCCTTCAACTGGTCCTGCACGTTTGTGGTAACCAAATCCTTCCAGGATATGATAGGTAAGCCAACCAAACGATAGATGCTCTCGGAATCATTTATTAAACTATCTGGATCTGTAGATTTCATGGGTGCACATGGTGCCTTTTGGATGTTTGGCGCCATCTGCTTTGTTGGCCTGTTCTTTGTGATAATCTATGTGCCCGAGACGCAGGGCAAGACGCTGGAGGATATTGAGCGCAAGATGATGGGACGCGTCCGTCGCATGTCCTCGGTTGCGAATATTAAGCCATTGTCCTTCAATATGTAATTCTGTGAGATCTTCACATCGCACCAGATTGAAATACAGAAGATGAAGGATCTTTGAAGCGATCAAACCAAATATTAGTCTAGTGTCTTAGTGCTTAAGTTGTATAACTATGACGTCATCGATGACGATAACTATAGCTAGCGTCGATTGTCAATTGTCGATTGTCGATTGAGCGTGGCTTTATTTTTATTTAGCAAAAGAATTTCCTTTATTGTTATTATTATTATTTATATCGTCGCTAAGTCGCATTAGTTTTTATGATTCTGTAAATTATGAGTTATGAATCGAATAATCGAATAGTCGAATCTCTGTAGAAAAATGACAAGTAGTTGATAAGAGAACTAAAAAAAGGCAAATTAATAATGTTCCCTATTCCTATACCCAATTCCTTCTTCACCCCAAAAACAAGTTGAATCTAATTGGCTATTCGAATATTGGAAACAAGAATCTTACTTAGAAAATAAAACAATAATGTATAAATTAAATTTAATGAATATAATAACAAACAAATGAACTTTCTTCTTTTTAAACGGAGTCAGCGTGAACCCCTCTGAGAATTGAAGAAGTTGCGCCCATGCCAAAAAACTATTTTAATGCAATATCAAATATTTGCATGCGACCTTCGAAACGTAATTTACAGTTTCACAATGTCGGTCGCAAATACGTGAGCATTATAATTTATATGCACTCACATATATATATATATATATATATATATATTCATGTCTATTTCCCAATCCCCATTCTAGAGTGCACCATATATGCCCTCACATACATATACATGCGGTGCACATGAGCTGCATCTGAATATATAGCTATATAAAAAATATATATAGCAACGTAATCAGAGCTAGACTCTATATATTGATATTTACAGAATATTCGACTTATACATGAATACAAAGTCTCAGATAGTCAAGCAGCAGTTCGACTCGATCGATCGCTTATCGCTGATGTTACGGGCTCATAATCAAATCCAATTTACAAAGCAAACTATATGGCGTTGCATTTATTGGATGAATGCTGACAGATTAGACATCGATTTTATAATACCACACAAAGCAATGCAACGGCAAAAATAATCTTAGTAATACAAAAATAGAATTGTATAGGAGAGTGTGTTTTAAACCATCTTGCATAAGGTTTCTTAACTAAATCCAAATATATTTGTTGGCGTTAGTAAAAAGTTTTTCCTTTAAGGATATTTAAAAATATAAATATATATATTTTGAGATTTCTTAGTTTAGTCGGTCATTGGAAATATAAGCATCTAGAATATAATAAATATTAAAACAAATAAGACCATAACAGTCGTATAATACGCATTCACTATCTAAAAATAAAAGATTGCAAAATTTTATGTTCTCCAAATTGTCAATGAACTTTCAAGTCATATTAGAATGGAGATAGATGAATGCAACAACATATGATGCTTTCCGATTTGCCACACAAAAATGGACAAATATAAGACCCCAGCTCTTAAGCTCTCTCGATTTACGAGGATATTTTAGAAGTAGATTCGTATCACCGAACGTCAATGGAAACTATATGTGCCCAGATTAAGAAGACATTTGAAAATATGACTAAGCATGATATAGGATATATATAAACTGAACGATGAACTGCATTAGAGGTCACTTAAGCTCTGTGAAGATCTCATCTTTAGAACATCACATTTTTAAACACAACTATCATTTTTGTATCGCAGCTAGCGGAGTTCTAAGAATAAATCTGGGATAATCAATTGAGTTTTTCATTGTAAGACTGATCTTAATTAGTTAGATTTGAGAATCTAGAAAAGTGCTATTCGTATACATGTCATACAGAAACAAACCTTTCTGAATAGAGTCTAATTATTTAGTGTTTCAAACACACTTATTTATGGCCACAATATAGACTTTTGCTATGAGCTAGTCCTTTATGTACTATTGATTATTCGAAATTCGATTCATGCTTGAAATCCTTATTCAGCTCATCTCACTAGTTATTTGGGCCAATGTGTTTCTATTAGAAAAGTGTTTTGTGTGTACAGAATGACTTCTTAGAAACTAAGGATTGATAATACTTTAACAAAGGCTTTTATACCCGTAAAGGTTGGTCTATATGAAGCATTTCATAAATAATGACGTCTTCAGAATCAAGCGTTTGAATCTCTTTGGCATAGTGAGCAACGCTCTAAGTTATATGGCCAGATCAATGTGTTTTAAGTATAAGTTCAGCTCAGAGCTTCGAGTTCCAAAGATCCTTAAGTCTTCAAAGAATGCCTCATCCTGCTAAAGAAACTCTTTTCAGATCTACAGTTGCAGTTGTTTGGAGTGTAGTTTGCGCTTTTCTTTATAGTGCCATAGCTTATCTAAAGTTTGTTCTCTGCTTTTGTAAATCAGATATGCATATATAGTATACATTTATAAACAGGAATGATCTAGTACGACTTACCCATGACTTGAACGCGGCAAATGGCACAAATATCGCATTCGACGTCCCAGCTCCACATTGCAACAGCATTCCATTTCTTTAGCGTAAACATTTTCTCTGGCTTGTTGTCGTCTGTGAGCTTGTTATCCACTGAGTTTTCTCCATCATCGGCCATCTTTCCACATACACATACATATACACATACACTAATTATTTTAAATAAATTTTTTGTTTAATTTGTTTTTAATGAGAAATGTGAATGCCACTCTTCTTCTTCTACTGCATCTACAACAATAACAGCTGATTGGCGAGTGCAGATGACTAAGTTCCACAACATCCACACAGCATACACCCTGTTATAGGATGTAAAACAACTCTGTCCGTCACAGGGCGCTCACTATTAAGGCGCACAATTCAAATTGTTGAGCAATTGCAATGTTGCGCAATGAATGTATTTTAATTGCAATTTCGAGTGCTTTACCATTTCGTAAGACAATAGCAATTTAGCAATTTAACCACATGATGTATCACGATACTGTTACAATTACCATTTCGACCAAAAACGAGGCCAAAAGCTTTGATTTTATTGGGTTTCAGCAGGTGCCTCAGCTTCAATTACCAATAAAAATAAAATGCGGCAAGCTGAATGCAAAGCCAGGCGAAGACAGGTCTTACCTTCCAAGCAAATGCGATATGTCTGAATGTGTGTGTGTGAAAGATTGTACGTGTGTCTCTGTTAATGCAGCATTCAAATTTTTCGAACGTCTTATGACAAAGCAGTTAAAGAAAACAAAGTAAGGCAACAACAGCAACGAAAAATTGCGAAAATTTACAATTGCCAAGTGATTGGCCAGACAGATTTTGTTAATTCGAGTGTATGAAGCTACACTTCCTGTAATTAATTTCCGTTATGCAATCGCTCGTGTGCCTCTTGCATAACCAACTGGCCAAGAATACACAATCGAATTGCAGATACAGCAACAACAACAACAATGGTTGCTGGTAACTGGTTTTTCTTCAATTTTCAGTTTTCAGTTTTCCGTCTTCATTTGTGTTACGCTGCACGCTTTGTGGGTCGCAAACTTTGCTTTTCACTTTCACTTAAATGGCAAGCGGCCCATTTCCCATTCCGTTCCGCCCAATTAATGCATTTCGCTGTGGCTTTGTTTTTCTTTTCTTTTTTCAGTGTTTCTTTCGCTTATAATTTAAATAAAAAACTAAAACAATGATACAAATAAAAGTATAACACATTTGGCTTAAAAACATATGCGAATTTCGCTAAACGAAATTCGCCAGATCTCGTTTTGTTGTTGTTGTTGTTTTTGCCAAGTAGCCAGCTAATCAGTTTTGTCCTCTGTGCTGCTACTTGTGCTGCTCCTCCTTCTGCTCTGTTTCCTCTCCTCCTTGTGTTTATCACCCGTTCAACGTCCAGCTCAACGTTGCGACAAAGACTCTCTGCCAGTGTCCTTGTGTCTTCTCTAACATATTCTTTACCTCGTTGTTCTTGTTGATGTTCGTATACTCCTTGTGCTCGCGTTCTGTGGTGGCAGTCATGCCAAGTTCTCTTGCTCATTTTCATCTTTAATAGTGACCATGGTGACCCTGGTGGCCATGGTAGCTGTGATGATCCTCGTGGTGCTTGAAGATCGGCACCTCGACGTGGTATTTCTCTGGTACGGGAATCTCCTTGTGAATGGGCACCTTCACCTCCGTGTAGACGGGTATGGGCTTCTCAATGGGCACCTTAACCTCATAAGGCACGGGCTTCTCGACGGTGTAGGGTACCTTCTTCTCAACAGTGTAGGGCTGTGGTACGGGCACCTTAACGTGCACGGGATATGGTTTCTCCACCTAGAGAATCAAAATATATGGATCCAAAATGTAGATTTCAAATAGAATATGAATATGAAGAAGTAGCCAAAGGACTCTCTCGAAAACTTACCTCAACCTTGTAGGGCTTATCGACGGGCACCTTCACCTCGTAGGGCACCTTCTTTTCGACAACGACTGTGTACGGTTTCTCGACCTCAACATCGTAGGGCTTCTCAACCTCAACGTTATATGGTTTCTCGACCTCTACTTTAACTTCGTACGGCACCTTCTTGATCACTTCATAGGGCTTGGGCACTGGCACTTCCACTTTCACTTCATGTGGCACCTTCTTGATCACCTCGTAGGGCTGTGGCACTGGCACCTTAACCTCATAGGGAATTTTCTTGATCACTTCATATGGTTCTGGTACATGGACTTTCACTTCGTACGGCTTGTCGACGGGCACTTTCACCTCATATGG
The DNA here is from genome assembly GCF_003285905.1 of Drosophila hydei. Taxonomy (NCBI): domain Eukaryota; kingdom Metazoa; phylum Arthropoda; class Insecta; order Diptera; family Drosophilidae; genus Drosophila; species Drosophila hydei. The sequence goes on from NW_022045656.1 coordinate 6,259,678, forward strand.
TACTTTCTTCTCCACAATGTAGGGCTTAGGCACATGAACGGGAACCTTGACGTATTCCTTCACATGCACCGGATATTTCTTCTCTACAATATATGGCTGTGGAACATCGACTTTCACCTCGTATGGGATCTGGCAAATCGAATGAATCGATGAATCGACCAACTCCTTATCATTTGATCAAGCTGTCTTACCTTCTTCTCAACCGTATAAGGCACATGCTTGGTCACAGTGTAGGGAACCGGCACCTTCTTCTCAATGGTCACTGTCTTGATATGTTCATGATGATGATGATAGTCACCCAGATGGAGGCCACGCTTCTCCACAGTCTTGCCAGCATCCTCAGCTTGGCTGCTTTCAGCCTTCTCATCGATGGCCGCACAGTGGGCCATTGCCACGCACACGGCGAGACAAGGAAGAACGAACTGTAAAAGGATGTCCATATATATATATATATTTGTATAACTGAATACTCCTTAAACGGATCACAATAACACCAGTTAATATTTCGCACATAGATCAGAAATGAAACGCAACGAGTCTTCCTTTACCATTCGCATTGTTGAGCTGTTGCTTTGACGTCTCACGAGGAAAACCAATTACTCCACAATAAGCTGTGTTATACCAATAACGAGATCCCAGTTGGTACTGATTCGCTGACTCGCTGCACTCGGCTTTTATACACACCAAAAAATTGGTCTATCGCAACGCAATTCACTAAGCCCCCAGTTCCCCTAGCCCCCGCTTCACTCCGATCTCCGATCTCCGATCGGCGACTGCGGCAACAACTTTTAAGCTGCGGCACATTCGCAACTTTGAAGCTTTTGTTGTTGTTGTTATTATTTCTGTTGCTGTTGCTTTTGCTGTTGCTGTTGGATTTGGCTTAGTAATGAAATGTTGAGGGGAACTGTGTGTTATATGAGCAACAACTTGTTTCTCATATATCGAATAGCGTTCATCCCGTTGGCCAAGTCAGGAGCTATGCTTGATGTGTTACAACGTTGTCTTCGGGTCGTTATCCTATAACAATAGCTAGGAAATCGTTACAAAGACCCAGATAGATAAATGTAAATAGATATACAGCTATATATTTACATACATATACATATACATATACATACACGCACTCACTTACATACATACATAATAACAATATGAATTAAGCTAGTTATAGCTGCAGTTATTGGCTTTATGTAATGGCTAAAGCCAGACATTGACATCGCGTTAATTCCGTTTCGTTTCGTTTCGTTTCGTCTCGTTCCCGCGTTTTGGAGCCTGCGTGAATGGGATACGTTCAGAGGCATATCAATAGACACACTTTGATATCAATGCTAGATTATGCAAATCGACTAGCGATTGCATTTGTTTTCTATTTCAATGACTCGTCGCCAACAAAATGTGTGTGGTAAGTGGCAAAAGCAACAATGACGAAGGTTAAACCCAATGCGTACGACATTTGATAGCCCATACATCATAATTTCTTTGTGCCTCATCCCATTTTACCTTGTTTGCCCGCTCTTTGTCAAGCTTTAACTCTTTTATTGGCATTGAGTTTTAAACTGTACACAAGATACTCTTATTGGTGGAAGGCTTTTCACATGCAGCCCTAAACAAATTACTATTCATTTCGTTAACTTGTTTTACTAAATGTTTTAAAACCCGCATAGCTGTATATTCCCATAACATTTTATTTTAACAAGTTATAAATATTTGGTTTCTTATGTATATGCATAGAATTGATCACAAATAATGTTTAGCTAAATTTTAGTTAATAACTTATGTAGGTATTCATATCTTTTAATATTATTTTATATATATATAATGTGCACTTCAAGCATTTCTTAAGAACTTTCAGTTTCATATTTATCATTTACCATATTATTTAAACACAGAAGTACAATTTGAAAAAGATAATTAATATTTTTATATATTTCAAATTAAATTAAAAATTTTAAAACAATAATTTTAATATTCAAAAAATAAAAATATATAAAATTCATTTAAAAATAAAAAATATTAAGAATATTCATGGAAGAGTATGAAAACCTTTACAGTAAGTATTTAGACCTAATTTATATTCTTATGTCTTTTATAAAATAGATTTAAAATAAATAATTATTTTATTATCTATTTTACCGATCTATTTGTCTATTTTATTATCAATTATTTATACTCTTTAAAACATAATATTTTCTATATTATTATATATAAACGTAATTTTATTTTGATTTTTGTTTGGTTAATCTTTATTACATATAATTCTTTTTAGATTTTGATACAGCTCTTTCTTTTCCATCTGTTCCAGTACGAGTTTCAAGCTTCCGGGCTCAAAGTGGTTCGGTTCAAAAAACCATTTTGATTTGCAGCCTTGATAGGTTCGAAACATGCCACAGAGTCAGCCAACAACAATTTGGAGACTTGACTCGATGTGGCACGATTCGTGATTACAGCCTGTAGGAGCTAACAGCGTGACTGTACATACACGTGATATATGTACATATATGTATGTATTTATGCATGTAGATGTGTGCGTGTGTTAGGTTTTGTTTGTGCAATAAGAGTCATTAAATTGAATAGATAGCCAGATACCCCAGCCGTTTGGCTATTTAAAAAGCCAACATGCAGTTGCCTGCCGCAGCTTTAAACTAAAACAAAACCCAAAATTAAACATATGTACACACATACAAGCACACACATAGAGACAGACATTCGCTGAGTAACATTAGCAATGTATTAAACAGCAATAAAGCATAAAACACATTTTTTTCTTTTTTCGAAACTCGCACAAGACGCGGAAGACAGTCTACGACGAGAGAGAGAGAGAGAGCAGGGGTAGGCAGGTGGAACGATGAAAGAGGTGGAACGGCAGATACATAAGCATTTACATGCCTATTCTATTTCAACATGCAGCTGAGCGCTATATTTCGCGCACTAATTGCCCATTATTGCGTTTCTAATTATGAATTAGAGTTAGCTATTTGTGTAACAACAATTCTCGTCGCATATTTACGGCTTTACAGCTTAATAGTTTTACAGATTTAATACAATAAGCTAATGTATATACATGTTTTTTTACATATGCAACTATTACTTTGGTCAATGACCTTCGTTTTAATTGTGAGTGCCTCTCCCTTTGGAAAAGTCAGTTTTTGTACGAAGTTTATGAAAAGCTTAAGTGTGTAATAGAAGGGCCGGGTGTCAGTTGCCAGTTGCCAGTTGCCATACATTAGCCTTGACCTAGTAATTCCATTTCTTATTTGGCAACAATAAAAAAACAAAGAGATTGTCTAGCCCTTTGCTTGGCCTTATGTAATGTCTTTAAAAGGTATCAGTAAATCAGTCTTAAGCAATCGTACCAAGATAGTTGCTAACATCTTTGCGACAAGTCCTTGAAATTGTTAAAAATTAACGAAAAGTGTTCCAAATTTGCATATGTATGATTTTTTAAAATATTTTTTTGGTCATAGTTGTTAAAAAGTACAATCACAAACAAAAATATCAACTATATCTCTGTATGCGTGCAACAGTTTCTCGCTTTAATTTAAATTGAACAGTTGTGAGATTTACCGCATCAACAGAAAACTGGATTCATATCCAACAAGGGAAATCAGTAAACGCTTTATTTCACTTTTATTTTTAATAAGAAACTAAAATGACTGCTTATTATATAATTATGCTTATTATATAATTTTATATACATATATAATTATATCAATTTAATAGAAATAAAATGCATTTAGATAAAAGTGGTACTTATGCATGATTAAGTTGATTTGTATAATGCAGACAATTCAAACTCTGGCGCTTCGGCGACGAAGCAGTGTGGCCGTATTTATATTGCCACCTGATTCTGTTATGCAGCACTGTTTATTTTTAGCATTTAGCAGCACTGCCGCTGTCATTTTATACGCAAGTCATTTTAGCATCAAAGTCACTCCGGCATTTGGAAATTGGTTTGTTTGTCGTTTAAAAGTCAATTTAAAAAAGCAGTAAGCCAAATTTTTTCATTCTATTATAGATGTGTCAATGCTATTATATATCTGATTTGCAGCTGAAAATATCGTCATGTTTCTTACACGCTCTGAGTATGATCGCGGTGTCAACACCTTCTCGCCCGAGGGCCGCCTCTTTCAAGTAGAGTATGCCATAGAGGCTATCAAATTGGGCTCCACTGCAATTGGCATTTGCACAAACGACAGTAAGTATTGTAAAATTTTCACAATTAAATTCAAATTAACTATTCGCAAGTGTTGTACAGGCGTTGTATTGGCCGTGGAAAAGCGCATCACTTCAACAATGATGGTGCCGAAGACAGTAGAAAAGATTGTGAAGGTGGATGACCACATTGGCTGCGCCACATCTGGACTAATGGCCGATGCGCGCACCTTGATTGAACGTGCACGCGTTGAATGTCAGAATCATTGGTTCGTCTACAATGAATCGATGACCGTTGAGTCATGTGCCCAGGCTGTCTCTACATTGGCCATACAGTTCGGTGACAGCGGTGACGGCGATGGTGCCTCCGCAATGAGTCGACCTTTTGGTGTGGCCGTACTGTTTGCCGGCATCGAAAACGGCCAGCCGCAGCTCTGGCATATGGATCCTTCCGGCACATATATACGCTACTGCGCCAAGGCAATTGGGTCGGGCAGCGAGGGCGCCCAACAGAATCTTCAGGACAAATACACGCCAGAGATGACACTGAACGATGCCATCAACTTGTGTTTGAACACGCTTAAGCAAGTCATGGAGGAAAAACTAAACGAGACCAACGTCGAGCTAATGACCATGACAACAACAAACAAAGAGTTCACAATGATGCCCGAGAGTGAGGTGAAGAGGCTTATCGAAAATCTGGCCTAATTGCATTATTTTTTACATACTGCAACATTTTGGTTATTGAAAAAATATTTGTGAATAAAGGGATTCTAAATCGATAATCTTTCGAAGTTGTGCTATATTAGGAAAAGACAATTTTGATTTATCTTTTTATATACAGTTGACTTTATTTATACGTATTCATTTATTTTGTGTATACTAACTAAAATATTAGAGGGAGCCCATTTGGGCTGTCCTAAAAGGCCCTCTACAATGCATTTATGTATAAATATATATATGCTAGATACGAACTGTTGAGCAAATCAAACAGCTTCGATTAACTTGGTTAATCGCATTGTAAAGGCAAATCATATAGAATTTTCATTAATATTCTTTTCTAGCGTTTTTCTACGATGCACAGACTTTGATTTTTGTGTGTAATTAAATATTTGTTTATAGATGAAATCGAAATCTCATAATGCAAATAAGGCTCGTATGCATAAATCTAAATATATATATATGTATCGATCAGGCTAATGGGGCATGTGAGTACAAAAGGATATGAATAATCAATCGACAAATACCAAAAAGAACAAAATTATATATACTTATCTATACGAGTATATAGTATGTAAATGTATATATGTATATATAGAGCATTCACAATTGTTTACATCACACCTAAGTTTGATGTTCCCCACTACTGGGGCTATTGGTGTTTGTATTGTTGCTGTTGGTGTTGGTGTTTGTATTGCTGCTGCTGTTGTTGCGCAGCATAAGCCGAGAGAGGCTCGTGTTGGGTTCGCTGAGCGAATAGATTTCCGGCTCAAAGACTGGCGGACACTCCATATTTGGATAGTCCGGCGTGGCGGCCTTCGAATCTACCGAGTTGGTGCTGGATACTTTTGGTGTTGTTGGCTGCTCCAGGGCTATATCTTCTTTTACAGCAGCAGCCGTAGCTGCAGTAGCAACCGAAGGTGCAGCAGAATTAGTGGCAGAAGCAGTGGCTGCTGCTGTTGCTGATGATATTGGCGGCGGCGGAGCTGGTGGCAAAGGCGGCAACAACGATTCAGACGCACACAAATTCGTATTAGATGCAGCTGTAAAACGACTACGCTGACTACTTTGCATTGGAAATATGACTTGGGAGAATATCTCTTGATCGCAGTCCGCATCCAAATCCGCGCTGCTGGGCGTCTGCTGATGCAGCTGCTGCTGTAGCTGTTGATGTTGCTGCTGCTGTTGATGGTGACTAAAGAGTGTGCGATGCAGCATCGGCGAGCCAAGAAAGCGATTCTCCTTTGAAGGTCGTGTGGGCGTCGCACTGGAGCCGGATGTTGATGATATGGACAGCTTGGAGAAGATGGGTATGGGCGCCGAATTCTTGCGATGCGCATCATATTTGGTGCCCGCCACCTTGTCCCGCAGATCCTGATTGTACGTTTGGCTTTTTTTAATGTTGCTGCTGCTGCTGGTGTTACTGGCGCCGCCGCTACCGCTAATGTTGCCGCCATCGATCGCATGATTGGACTTGCACTTCTTGTTCAGTGGCAGCGTCATGGTCACCGACGGGAATGGAAAACGTCTGTCGCTGCTGCTGCTGCTGCTGGATTTATTTTTGCTCTTCTTGCTGCTGCTGGCACTATTACTCGACTGGGAGCCCACCTCGCCGTGATCGTGCTGCTGCTGTTTCTTGTTGCTTTTATGCAGAAAGCTAGACAGCTGCTGCGAGCGTAGAAAGTACTTGGACCGTGTGCTTTGTGGCTGCTGCTGCTGCTGTTTCTCCTGTTGTTGCTGTAGTAACAGCTGTTTCTCGTGCTCATTGCAACTCGTCTGTCTGGAGACACTGGCGCTATTGTTGTTGTTGCTGCTACTGCTGGTTGCCGGCTCATCACCAAAGATGAGCTCGTAGCCAAAGTCACGTAGCTTTTGGCCCTCCTTGGTGCGCGTGCGCTTAATACTCTCGTCTTCCGGTTTAAAGCTGAACTCATAGTCCGGCGTCTTGGGCAGACTCAAGCTTTGTATCTTTGCCGGCTTCTCGCCACTGCCATTGACGACTTGCTTCGGAGCCGTTGCTGGCGCAGCAGCCACTCCCGTTGCTGTTTGCTGGCTGGCATTGGAGTCGGTACGCAAGTGTCTGTTGTGCTTCTCGACGCCGAGATGCACACGATTATTGTACATTTCCTGTGACTCCTCCAGCTGCTTGCGCAGCATCAAATCTTTCAGCGTCATATATCCCTGTATATTGTTCGTCTGGTGATGCGGATCCAAGGTGCCATCTCCGCCTACCTTTTTCGTCATAAATGTTTTCGTATGTGAGTGATGATACTCAAAGACTTCCAAATTCGGATTTGATGCGTGCAGATAATGGTACGGCACCTTCTTCAGACTCGACTTACTACTGGGACTCTGACTCTGGCTGGGACTCTGGCTCTGACTGGGACTGGGGCTGTTGCTTTCATCGTAGCTCTGCTGCTGCTGTAGCGAGTTGATCGTGGGCGCCGGCGAATTTGGCGGACCAAGACTCGTCGAAGCAGCGCTCACCACAGAGCTGCGGCTGGAGCTGCGTGACAGTTTGCGCGGCAACGATGCAGTTGGCGGCTGCTCCGGTTTGGCTGTTGGCGTGGGCGGCTGCGCCGGATCATGATATCCCGGCGTATTGGCGCCTATCTGAATACCACAACTGCCACCGGGCACCTTGCGAAACGTTTGAAAGTTCGCTGTTGGCACGGGTATATCACTCGAGTTGTTCTTGGCGGCGTTGCTCTTGAACGTGCCCATTGTGAATTTGCGCAACGAGTCAAAGTAGCCACGGTCGTGCTTCATGCTATTGTTGCTGCTCAGACTGCTGGTGGGCGTAGCACTGCCACCAGCTGCCAGTGTGGCAACCACATCTTTGGCTGCCTGCGGTGATGGTGTGCAAAGGTTTGTGCTTATAAGCGCATCACTTTCCTCCTCCCCAGAGCTTTCGTTTTCCGAGTATAGATCCTTGCTGCTGCACGTCTCGTTGCTAACCGCTGGCAGCTTGAGCGAGGCAAGTCTTAGAAACTCCACCCATTGATTAAGCGCGTCCAGTGATTCGGCGGCAAAGTAAAAACTCTTGGCCGTGTGATACACCTTGAAGGCATGCGGCTTCGAGTGCACCTCCTTGGCCAGCGACACAGTAAAGCCAGGCAGGAAAATAACTAAGCTGGCGCTTGAGCTTTGCTTGCTGCGAAACCCATACAAAATGGTATCCAGCATGACAAAGTAGATGCGTGCCCAGTAGGTGACTCCACGCAAGTTTTTCGTACGCCTGTACAGATGCCCCTGAATGTCCCCAGTGCCCAGAAGCTTGAGGTTCGTATTGCGCCGTTTAGCCATAAGGCTGTGCTTCTTCTTCAACGTCAACGTACGCGTCTTGCTAGGTGTCAACAACTCACTGATCTCCTGTTCTCTAGCTGTGGTTATTGTGGTTGCTATTGTTGCTGCTGCTATTGCTGCAGCCGCTGCAGTGGTTGCTTGCTGCATGCTAGCTGGCTTGGGCGGCGGTGGTGGCACAACGGGTGGTGTTAGCTCGCGTTGTTTGCGCGGACGCGGCGGTGGTGCTGGCGGCGTCACTAGCAGAAATTCTTTGCGCGGCTCAATGGCTGGCGGTGGCGTATCTGACTCCTCCTCGCCCGAATTATCATAGGCTGGCGTGCTGTGACTTTTGTCTAGTCGCCCGCGGCGATTCTGTTGCTGCTGCTGCTGTTGGATGAGTGGCGTGTTGATGGCCTCCGCCAGCGGCGGCGTTTCGCGTGTAGCCAGTTCCATGGCTTGGATTAGCTCGGCGCTGGATTCGTTGGCACAGCTGCGCAGCGTTTCTAGCGCATCCTCGTCACCTTCATCGGCGAATGGTATTGGCTCAAAGGTCTCCAGTATGGTATTTTCCACATTGCACGTAAATTTCTCGTTCTTCACCACATAATCCTCCACTTTCATGTTAGCATCGAAGCGCACTACTTTGCTAACGCCGGGCTTATAGCGATCCAACATTTGCAGCTGCTGCTGGGACGCCAGGCCCGCCTCGGTCAGCTGCTTTAATTTGCGCGCCTCGTTGAACAGCCGCTTGTCTGTGTCCGCACTCTCACTGGCTGCCAGACCTATACAGGTTGTGGGTCGGGGAGCTATCTCGAGGCCATAACCAAACGAGATAGACTTGTCTCGAATGCTGGGCGAGCCAGGATCACAAATAGCACCTGCGCCACCGCCGCTACCGGGCTTACGCTCATGCCAAGAGGGTATCACCAAATGTGGATGCTTCAAGCTAAGGAATTCATCACCACAAATTGTGTTACGCCGCTGCAGCAGTGCCCTAGGCTTAGGATAGTACAAGCGCATCTCGCGACTGGCAGACTTTGGATCAGTGGGCGTGGGTATATCACTGCAACTGGAATCCGAATCTGAAGCAGCTTGCGCCTGCACCTGCTCCTTCACAAGTTCCTTCACTTTGACGCCCTTGCCGTCATCGGCTCGCGGCGTTTTGTGCGTCGATTCCAGCGTTAGGAAGGCGGCCCGTGGACTCGGACTGGGCAAATTGTCCGCCCATCGACTGGCCATGTTGCGTTTCTTGCTTGGCAGCCGATAGGGCTGCATATAAATCTGGCCATACATCTTGGTATGCTTCGGTCGTTTCTTCACGGTGAGCACAACATCTGGCAGAGCTTCGCACAGATGATGAAGCACAGTCTTGTGCTGCCAGCCGACGACTGTCTGGTAGTTAATTTGGACGATCTCATCGCCATCCTCGATCTTACCCGAATTATGGGCAGGTGAATTGTATTTGATATCAGTAACGCGATGAATGCCATTATAGCTCGATTCGATGTTAAAGCCCAGATCTGATTCACGCTTTTTTAGTGTCACAAGATTGAGAGATGCTGGCTGCAGAACCATCGGATCCGAAATATCTTGTATTATGAAATTAGCCAGACGCTCCAAACGCTCTGCTGTTGCTTTGATCTGAGCAACTGGACGCTCTGCAAAGCGATCCCTGTGTGCTATCGTGGCCAACTCCAAGCCACAGCGCAACACATTTCCACAATACTCCCGATACATGTCCTGATTGCGAAACGGCGATCGCTCCAAATTCCCAATCAGCGGCTTCAACGTCGCAATCGTGCGGGTTATATCATGTAATGTGCGAGTGTCAATATCTGTGCTGTCCGCATGATTCTTGGCCAATTCACGATGCAAATTGCGAGCGGCAGTGCCCACATGCAATGCCATAAACTGTAGATTATCATTCTTCAGGTGATAATGCTGAATAAAAAATAATCATTTAGTATTTAAGGCAATTTAAATTAAAATCACTAGACCAGCGGCAACTGTCGGAATATATAAACTAGCATTAGTTTATAAGCCTGGGATCCGTTTAACAATAACTAAACTTAAAGTTTTCATCATTTTTTTATTACATTATCTTTATATATATATGTGTATATATTTGTATGTGTATATATATATATAAAGATATCGTCTAATTGCCGTTAGTATGGACCATAAAATGAGGGTAAACTTACAAAGTTACGCAGATTCTCAACGGCTTCAAGGACAATTTCCTGACGGCCGATGGCCTTCATACCCAAATTTTCCAATTCATATGGCCGTATATTAAGCAGTGCTCGTCCGCTGATTTCGTGTTTTGAAAATTCGTATAAATACGCTTCCATGGATTCGTCGAGACCTATGCAACGAGTAGGAAAGACAAATATATTAAAGAAATAGTTTCAATTACAATTTTGATGTGAATGGAATGTTGTTGTTGTTGTTGCTGCTGCTGCACTTTTCCTTGACCTGTTAAGTGAGCCATAGATTTACCTCGGATCCAGTCTGTAACTTGGTCGGGCGTCCATTCTGCTATATTTATATAGGCCATACTAATTGAAAGAAGCACTAGCCAGTTTTGCACAGCTACTCCATCATAATTTCAACACAACATAAACAATTGGTTAAAATAAAAAAGGTTTTGTCCAGTGCCAGGGCTGGCTGTTCACGAAATTATCTGATATTGTTGCGTCCGCTAGCTGCAGTAGAGATGTGTTTTTTATAAGCAACTGCTACATGTCACGAAATATTGAAGTCACAGTTTTTCAGGAACTATGTTCACCGAAAGCAGTAGAATCACAGTTAGACTGCCATCGCTACAAATTTAAAATAAACTTTAACGAATATTCAGTTTTCCCTGTAACTATATGTAACAAGTTGTGCCATGTATCGTATGTACAAAATAATTTAAAACAATTGATCGCTCTTCTCCAGGGCAACAATATGCAGTGTATATGCATATATGCAAATATCGTCATGTAGCAACAATATAGCTGTCATAGCCATGACCACTTTTTGTCTATCCACCACAATAAGCAGCTGATTTGAATAATCAGTGTTAAGTAAACGTTACACAATTTCCGTGTTCACCACAAACAGCTGACTGAGCATCGTAAAATACCGAGTATGCGTATACCATATATAAATTTAAATTTGCTCTGCTGCCCAAATGCCTAAAAAAATATGCTTCTAAGTTATTCTTTGCTTTTATTATATTTGGTACATTACACTCAGCTGATTATTACGTTGGGCTAAACGCCAGTGTTAAGACAATAAAACCGCAACTGCGCACATTTCTGAGGTATACTACATGCACACGTTAACAACAGAGAAAGAGAGAGTGAGAGGGCAAGAGAGACGACAAAGTAATCACCGCGTGGTTCTAACGTTCTGAACATTGCAATTGCAGCAGCACATAACATTAGGGAAATATGTCTGTGACACAGACAAAACAAATAAAATTTTACAGTCCAGCGAGTTCTGCAAGTTCCGACAGGTAACAAGAATATGTGGTGCTAACAGTGATATGTGAAATTCACCCAAAACTCATTCATCACCGAGAAGCCTTAACACTTGAGCACGCGATTAAAATTCGTCAAATCGCGTACCTATGTATGCAGATACACACACAAACACGCATGCATGCTTAAATAATTTTACATATTGTTATACATAACCGTGTGATATAGCGTGGTTCTGTTAGATATCTAACATACATACATGTAAATATATACATCCATATATGTTTAAACTGTATATATGTACATATGATCAAATTAAGTTTCATTCGCTACTGAAATTTGACGTCGACGTCAAAAAGTCTCGACGCTGTTGCAGCAGCAGAATAAAAAAACGTTTTTTCGTGCAAACAACAAACACAAGCACAGTTATAACGAAGCAACATCAAGCAACAACAGAAAAGTGGCTGCTCTACCTTTCGGCTGTACCTTCGTCGTCGTCGTCGTTGTCGTTGTCGTTGTCGTCGTCGTCGTCGACGTCGACGTCGTCAGTTGCTTCTAACCTTAGCTCTGCGAATAGACAGTCGCTGAAATAGACAACGGCCGATTGCGATTTCTTCACACACATTTTAGTCATTCTCCAACGCGTCTGCATCACGTTGCTTGCATTTTGACCGGTGCCGGTAGCCAATACACTACATATACTAAAACAAATCTAACAGATAAAATAATAACAATAACAAACAGCAGCAACAATAGAAATTTATTTCGGAAGCACGCTACTCTGTAGCGCAGCCAGTAAATCGCATCACATGCAAAAGGCGTTAGGCACATTGTGAAAACATACGTGCGTGTGTGTGGGAGTGTGCCGTGTGCCTGTGTGCGTGTCTGTGGACGTGTCTGTGCCTGTGCTTTTGTTTGTGTGTACGCAAGTGATTGACCCATTTTGTTGCTTTATTCTGATATACTGAACGAAACGGCTTGTCGGATTGGTTCGGCTCATTGGCTAAAATGAGCAGCATTACGTTTTTATGCAGCAAAAGTAGCAGCAATAATAATGATGCGACCGCAAAAGCAAAATCAGCAACACCTTCAGTATTTCCATCAGCCGGCTTACTAACACCAACACCAACACCAATACCAACAGCAGCGACTCATCATCAGCAGCAGCAGCAACAACAACACGCACAAGCACAGCTACATCTACAGCTGCTCAACCCGTTGAAGAAGGTTAAGGCTGCAGTCAAAAGCAACGGTCATAGTCACATGTAAATCATATGCATTTTTATTCACATTAAATTAGCATACAGTAAGCACATGTATGTATGGATATGTGTATGTGTGTTGTATGTCCATATGTGTCCATTTCATTGTTTGTTGTATCATTCGTATTGGATTTATTTATTCATTTTCACCACACACTCGCATATCTATGTACTTGTCTGCTTATGTGTGTGTTTGTGCTTAAACTCAAGCTCTAATTGTTTTGTTGTTACTTCCAGTATTTGTTTCTGTCTTTAATTAACGTTCTTTTCAATATCGTTTATCGAGTCTCCGAGTCAACTTTTTATTAGCCGCTGTCGGGTTGGCATCGCAGAGAGAAAAAAAACAGCGCCAGCAAATGCTGCTCTTGCTGCTGCTGCTGCTACTGCTTTTTCTGCTGTTGTTTTTGTTTCAATATGGCTGCGATCAAGCCACGTCTGCCTCTATGCATGCGTCCTAACAATATGGCCTCTTCTTCTTTTCGCTCCAATTATGTGCAGATACATATGTATGTATGTATATGTGTGTGTCTGGCAAGGCATTTTCTCTTTGTGTCTGTCACTCTCTCGCTCTCTCTGTCTCTTCCTGTTTGTGTCCTTGAGGTTTACCAACCTGTTGGTCGCAACACGTGAAGCCAACCCCTAACCATATTTTTCACGCACTATATTGATATTAAGCTTCATCAATGCTCACATACATTTTATACATACATGCATGCATACATATGTTCATGCGCTGTTCAACTATAAATAAGCTACAGTAGCAACGGCTGCAGCAATTGCCTGAAAATTGCGAATATGTCTAAGGAATAAATACTGTGTATAATGTACGACACCCACAATGAGTGCAATGAACGGTACTCGTATAGCAGACGTAATTACAGTTTACATACTTAGTTACACACATATGTACGTATGTATGTATGTCTTTTTGCATTATTATGCAGTTGACTGACTGAATTGTGGATAGCGAACATTTTCCGCAAGGGTTATTTGAGGCTCGTCTGAGAATTTTGCATACCTCCAGACTGAAAATGGTTGGTTTATTTGGGGTGGTGACAGGGGAAGACTGCATTATATAGCCATATATTATAGCTTATTTACCTGAAGTGGCTGAACAAGCTTACTTATTTTGGTATCGAAAAAAAAACATAAAACAGGAACAAATATTATCTTTTTAAATGGGATCTGCAATAAAATTGCTATTTTAGTTACTTGTCATCATTTTTTTTGTTTTTTTTTTGTGTTTATTCATTTACCCCATTATTATTTACATAAAATATCAATTTTACTATTGAGATATATATATATATATATCTTTTTATATATGTATATATAGTAGACTATTGTAAACATGCATGCGCGTGTATTTTTGTCGATTCTGTTTGGGGCTCGAAAGTGTTCTATTACTTTGGTTTGGGAAATGTGTCTGAAATGAATTTCTGTGATGTGTGCACGTCTTTATTATTGTGTACTGTCTAGACTCTAGAGATTGGATGGTAAATAAATAAACGAGGCAAGAGCAATATGGTAATGAAAACTGATACATTTGATTTTTACTTATGATTAATAATGACTCTGTTTAATAATATATACAATCACAATTATAAATATAATTTGAATATCAAACCTTGTAATACCCTGTTTTATCAAACGATTGGACAGATATGACGCAAAGATATATGTAGAGAGAGAGAGAGAGAGAAATAGGCAGATAGAGCTAATTAGTCACTGCTTATCATAGATTAAGATACCTAGATTTTGCGCATTGTTTTTAATACTCTTAGCTGAGGGTATTACACACTTTTCATACAATGTATAATACATAACAAATGTGTATATATATATATATATATATATATATATATATATATATATATATATATAGTATATAGATATATATATATCTTCAATAAGTGTATCTACATAAAGAGAAATATAAGACTCATAAACATAGTTATCAAAAATCAGTTTTTGTTAACCGATGAAAAATTTAAATATTTTAATAAGAACTTGTACTAATAGATTACTACTTGATTTAGTACAAGATTAACTCTCACTTTTTTGACGTATTTAAAGCAAACTTTGCTTAAATAAAGTTTCACCACTCAGCTGAAATGAAAATTTAAATTATACTAAAAAAATCAAATCAAGTAGTGGGGTTTTTTCTACTTTTCTTATTCTTTTTTAGTTGATATTATTCTGCAAATATTTGGGCGATGATGAAGCACAGGGAACCGGGAATCGCTGTTGTCGTGTGCCAATTGAATCTAATCTGAAAAATAAAAAGGCAGGGGAGCACGTTAAATGCGAAATCAGTGTTTATTAACTGATATTTTTATTGGCACTTGAAACTTGTTGCAGTTGTGTGTTGTAGTTAATCGTTATTGTACATATCTGAGTCTTAAATATTATTTTTAATATTTTCTTATTTGATGTGCTTTTGCAGCGATGATCGTCCAGATGCTACCGAACCGATCGCCGTTGATACCAGTGCAATGGGCAGCGAACTCAATTGCTGCCCGGCCTCGCCAACAACTGTGCCGGCAAAGTCGGCCCTAGAGTCGCCGATGCGGCGTTCGGGACGTCGTCAGCGAACCACGTCGATTGGTAACCAGACAACCACTGCCAATCCGTCCGAGGGCATAATACGCTCGAATAATCGCACCATCTATACGGCCGGACGACCGCCGTGGTACAATTGTGCCGGCCAACAGGTCGAACCCTTTGTCATAGGTGCGTAAATCATATTCAATATCTATAGCTGAGTTATTTTTATATATAGTTATATATATTTGCAGGCATTTGCGGAGGCAGTGCCTCTGGCAAAACGACTGTGGCAGAGAAAATCATAGAAAGCCTCGATGTGCCTTGGGTGACCTTATTGTCCATGGACTGCTTTTACAAGGTATAAAAAAGTGAAGAATGCTACACACTCAACATGCAAATCATATTAAAGCTCTCTTATCTTATTTGTAGATCCTTAATGAGAAGCAACATGAGCTGGCGCTCATCAATGAATATAACTTTGATCATCCAGATGCATTTGACATTGATCTGCTTATCGATGTTCTCACCAAACTGAAGGAGGGCAGAAAGGTGGAAGTTCCAGTTTACAATTTTGTGACGCACGGCCGAGAGAGTCAGACGGTAATTTGATTGGGCTTTTTATACCCTGAATCCATTAAATTAAGGGTATAATGGCTTTGTGAAAATGTATGTAACAAGCAGAAGAAGAATGTATGATCCAGAACAGTCTTAATTGTTTAGATTAAGTGTATATATAATAATACTATAATTTATAAACAATTTGTGAAACTCGCATTGCATGAAATCGATTTCTCCATGGCAGGAAAAAAGAAATGGGTTAATATACAATATGATCATAAAATAATGTTAAATATAAATATATAAAAATATCGAGTGGTATACAATGTGCAATGCCTTGTTCTACAAGTATTATATGAAACAACGACAGTTATCAAATATATTTATGTCACACATTATGTCACATCTTATCTCCTATGCTATATTTATAGCAGCTGTTAAAGTACGATAACTCAATATTATTATATGATGTGGAGTAAAGATAAGTTTTTCAAACATTATATTATATGTACTATCTATAGTAAATATCTGTTACTTATTTAAAATAATATTTTATGTGCTTTTAGAAAACCATGTATGGCGCTAATGTTATAATATTCGAGGGTATACTTACCTTTCATAGTTCTGAGGTGCTGAAGCTGCTCGACATGAAAATCTTTGTGGACACAGACCCAGATATTCGTCTGGCAAGAAGACTTAAGCGGTAAGCGAATCGATTTGATAGATAGAGCTGCTCTGATCTAATAATCACTTATTAAAAAACTTTCAGTGATATCTCGCAGCGGGGACGTGACTTGAAAGGTGTTCTAAAGCAATATCTAAATATGGTAAAGCCGTCGTACGCTAATTATATAGCGCCTACAATGGCCCATGCGGACATTATTGTGCCACGTGGGGGCGAGAACAAAGTGGCAATAGCTCTTATAGTGCAACATGTACATACACAGCTGCAACTGGTAAGAGACAAGCGCCTGATCAATTGACCAATTGACCAACCAATTAAATTTGACTTGCAGCGTGGTTTTAAGCTACGTGAAACATTGGCCAATTCTTATAAGGATCAGCCAATGCCAGAATCTTTGCATTTATTGCACCCAACGCCACAAATTAAGGGTCTGCACACATTCATACGTTGCAAGAATACGTCGCGGGATGAGTTTATCTTCTATTCGAAGCGGCTTATACGGCTGGTCATAGAATATGCATTAAGTTTGTTTCCTTTTAAGGCAACTTGCGTGGAGACACCGCAAGGTGTTTTTTACGAGGGCAAACGCATGGAGTCCCGTAAGATATGCGGCGTATCCATATTGAGAGCAGGTGAAACAATGGAGCAGGCCGTTTGTGATGTATGCAAGGACATACGCATTGGCAAGATTCTAATACAGACAAATCTGAAAACGGGCGAGCCAGAGCTTTACTATCTGCGCCTGCCCAAAGATATAAAAGACTTTAAAGTGATACTGATGGATGCTACCGTGGCGACTGGCGCTGCCGCCATGATGGCCATCAGAGTGCTACTCGATCATGATGTTCCCGAGCAGAATATTATTCTTGCCTCATTGCTGATGGCCGAGATAGGTGTGCACTCGATCGCCTATGCCTTTCCCAAGGTCAGTTATATTAGTATTACTACCATATATATGCTCTACTATATAAATACTTCTTGGTTGAGCAGGTGAAAATTGTGACTTCCGCTCTGGACCCAGAGATCAACAGCAAGTTTTATGTAATACCTGGTATTGGCAACTTTGGCGATCGTTACTTTGGCACCGAACCCTCGGATGAGTACTAAAGGCCAACATAACAGCGAAATAAGATTCTTAGTAATATATATACAATTAGGATTAAACCAATCGTTACTTAAATTATCAATTCAATATCCATTTTTTGTCATTTTATTTCACTGAGATAACAAACGATAAAGCAGTTGCAACGTATATGCTATGGCGCCTACTAATAAAGCGATGCCTATATAGTGTTGGCCTCGACTGCGCTGGCATGTCGTGAGTTGAGTTGGTTTGCTATAGTCACAACGTGTCCAGTCGCTCTCCTCGTCCAGAATCTCGGCCATCATGCTGAACTTGCTTGTGCCTGTGATTCGCACACGCACCCGAGTGCCCAGCAGGTTGTCTCGCATTGGTAGCAGCACTTGCTCGTAGCTCTTATTGTGCCCCACGTAGTGAAGCTTATCATGTGATATTTCTGTTACCAGCACCGTGTACAACTGGCCCTCACGACCCGCGTACGGTTCGTAACTGTAGAATAAATCGGTTAGCCTTTTGGTACGTTTCTTTACCAGATTAGCTGGTATGCGCTCCATTTTGGCTGCCGGCGTGCCCGGTCGGGGAAAGAACTGATTGATAAACAGACTGGGAAATTGATATTTCTTGCACATTGTCATTGTCTCCTCAAAGTCCTGCTCCGTCTCTGTGGGAAAGCCACATATAATGTCAGTGGCAATTGTCAGACCGGGCACACGAGACCTTAAGAAATCGACCACGTGCTCAAAGTCCTTGCGGCAATACTCTCGCTTCATCTCGCCCAGTACTGAGTCACTGCCGCTCTACAAAAAATCAATTTAATAAAAGTTTTATATAATTAATTATAGCAGCTTACTTGGACGGGCACATGAAGGAATGAGTAAACACGTGGATGCTGTAGCACCTTGGCTACCTCCTCGAGATGTTCCAAAATGTAGGGCGGATTCGTCATACCAACACGTAGCATACAGTGCTCAGGTATGACCTCGACAAGTTGCCAGAGCAGTTCTGGTAATGAGCTGCCAATATCCCGGCCGTAGGCACCGGTGTCCTCAGAAGTCAACCAGATTTCACAACAACCCTCGTCAAAGGATTGACGTGCACGCTCAACTATTTCACCCGGCGGATAGCTAGCCAAATCGCCACGTGCGTGCTTAGTTTTGCAATAGGTGCACTGATTGAGGCATCCACTGTTTATGGATATGATTTCGATTAGCGGATTCTTTCGCACCTTTGGTAGCGACAATGGTGCACCGGCCACTCGACGGCCGTGGACCTTCTTGTTCTGGAGGAGGCGCACACTGTGACCTTTCAGAGTTTCTTCGACCACCTCGACAACTCGATCGATTTGCTGCACGCCAATCACGGATAGTCCACGCAAATAATCGGACTTTGGGGCGCCTTGCGGCACGCATCCAGCAACAACTACATGCTTGCCGCTGCGCATGCCAGATTCGATCTCATTGCGAAAAGTGTCCTCCGAAGGATTCTTTACGGTGCAACTGTTGAGAAGCCACAGATCTGCCTCGTCCTTGCTGCTCAAATTATAGCCATACGCTGCCAGCTGGCCGGCCATATATTCAGAGTCCGAGTTGTTGTGTGCACAGCCCCATGTCTTCACATAAACCTTTTGGGTGCCTGGTATAACACTTTCGTAAATGGTTTTCTGCGGCTGTGGCGTCGCCTCTGTGTCGCCATCACATAACGCGGGCTTGATTTGTGCACGCTTCTTCGCACGCACTGTAACGTTCTGTTTGTTTTCATAACGCTCACGCGGTTTTATATCTTCGGGCGATATCAAGTCCTCTATATCATCTATATCGTTGCCAGGCAAGTCAATTTCATATCCCATCATTGGCTTAATTCGTAAAACTGGTGCATCGGCACATGTGCTTGCATGAACACAGCTGTTTACATTTGTCTGCTTCTTACAAATGTAATGTGACCAGAAAATGTTAAAACAGTGTTGAAAAACGATCTCTGTCTCTCGTGTAAGCTGTCAGACAAAGCTAAAGCTATTAAGCTGCTACAAGTTCAAAAACACCCTACATTTACAAAAATTTGCATTGTAATCAAATACTATTATTGCCAATAAATGAAAAATTCAAAATATTGTTATATTGTAGTAATTTTATTTATAATTAAGTTTATTTCAGCATTTGATAAAGTTTCATGTTCTTATGAAACCTGTTGTTGTAAAAACTATAACTCCCACACCTTATTAATTAGTATGCCTTACATTTTTCAGCTGCGCTACACTTGACATCTTATCAACAACAACGCTATCAGCGCGGAGACAGCGACCAGTTCTTCATCACATTTTAAATCCGGTATACAGCATTTTAATCCGTCTATTACAATGATACACATTAAATGTAAAGACACCAATCTAGATCCGATTCCAGTTAAGGTGAGAAGAGCCATCCATTTATCTGAATATATATGTATATATATATAGAAAATATAAATGAATATATATGTACATTTAATACACGCTTACATATTTTTCAATAATTTTTAATCACAGATTGGTATCATTGGTGGCTCGGGTCTGGATGATCCGGACATTTTGGAGCAGCGTAAGGAAAAGATAGTGGAAACTCCATACGGTGCTCCGTCTGATTCCCTCATTGAAGGTGAAATCGGAGGGGTACAGTGTGTCCTTTTGGCTCGACATGGTCGCAAGCATGATATAATGCCATCCAATGTAAATTATCGTGCCAACATTTGGGCCCTGCGTCAGGTGGGCTGCACACATCTGATTGTGTCGACTGCTTGTGGCTCTCTCAGAGAGTCCATTAAGCCAGGTAATTTGGTGGTGCCGCATGACTTTATTGATCGCACCACCAAGCGCATGCAGACCTTCTATGATGGCCAGCACGCGGGCATGACTGGCGTTTGTCATTTGCCCATGTATCCAGCCTTCTCTGAGCGCACGCGGAAGGTTCTGCTAGATGCGGCTAAGGAACTGGAGTACGATGCACATGATAAGGCTACTATTGTTACCATAGAGGGGCCGCGTTTCTCCTCCCGGTCGGAGAGTAACATGTTCCGACAGTGGGGCGGAGATCTGATCAATATGACAACTTGCCCAGAAGTTGTTCTGGCTAAGGAGGCGGGCTTGTTATATGGCTCCGTAGCTATTGCTACTGACTATGATTGCTGGCGTATGGGTTGCGAAGGTGTCAACGTGCAGGATGTGCTCAAGACTTTTGCTGAGAACGTGACTAAGGTGAAGAAGATTCTAGTGAATGCTGTTGGCCGCATTGCCAAGGAAGACTGGTCTGAAGACATTTTAAATGCCAAGGTATGTACAGCTTCACAATTTGAATACCTGCTTAACGCATCTTGATCCCATTTTTAGCAATGCGTCTGCAACAACACTATGTCCGGTGCCATGTGACGATTTTTAATACTATGCACCCAAATAACCAAAGATACCATTCGACGCCGAAAGCCGCTTGGCAAGCCGGCCTACTCAAAGAACTCTAAGATACATGAGCCAAAACTTCACTCTATAAAGATTGCTTATGAAGTGGAACCGGGCAAGCGGCATAGAGAATTTATCCTAAAACCAGAGAGCCATTACAAACCTCCATCAGCGAACGATCA
The DNA here is from genome assembly GCF_003285905.1 of Drosophila hydei. Lineage (NCBI taxonomy): Eukaryota > Metazoa > Arthropoda > Insecta > Diptera > Drosophilidae > Drosophila > Drosophila hydei. The sequence goes on from NW_022045656.1 coordinate 6,281,041, forward strand.
ATCCTAAAATTACATTTCCGCACAACGAATGCACTAAACAAATAATATAAATCTTTAACAAGTGATGATTTTTAGTATATATCCTGATAAAGTTCTCTAATAAACGAACCGTATCTTACTGACCTAAAAGACTACTTAATCAAATACAGCTTTAGAATATCCATAAACAGCCAAGCATTTTATATTTTCACCATATCTCTAAAAATGAGTTTTTAGGTTTACTTATAATGTGTGGTGAAAGATAAGAGAAAGATAGTCTGTCGACTGACAGCTATAAAAACAAACCCCAATTCTTGAAATAAGATCAAGAAAAAATACATTTATAGACTTGTTAATGGAACCTAAATAGGTCAGTTGACAAAGCAGCCCATTGATCTGGGTGCACACTAAATAGTTTACATAAAAAATTATCATCTGTTTACTAAATATACAATAATAATTGGAATTTGCTTGCTTGGCGCAGAGCTGAATTTATGGACATTTGCGCTCCACTTGGCTTTTGCCAGCCTCCTCGTATTCTTGCGATGATATCCACATCTGCTGGAAAGTGCCAATGCTGGCCAGTATGGAGCCACCAATCCAAGCGCCAAACCTTCGCTCGACACTGCCGTTTGCTGAAATCATCTTAAGGCGCGTATTCGAGGGCGCGCGCAATTGCAAATCTCGATTGAGCCGTTCGGGAAAACCTTGAAGAAGTGTGTTTCCACCTGCAAATGAAGACAATAAATTGGATTAGTCTTCTGATTAAGTTGATTAAATAAGCCTGACATATACCTGTCACCACAACGGAGCCGAAGAGTGATAAACGCACATCCGCATCACACATTCCAACGCTGGTGGAAGCAAGTTGTCCTGCTCCTAACATTGCATTGTCGAACAGGCTTTCGGCAATTTTGAAGCGCTCCGAGCCAAAGTCTTGGTGGTAGCCGTTGGGGAACTCGTAATGAACCATAGGTATTTGGGAGGCGACACGCTCGTCAAAAGGATTCTCCAGCACCTGGAGAACATTCATTTGAAAGTCCTGCATCATTAGCTGTACCATATAGTTCTGCCACGATTGTGTGAGATTCTCGGGCAATTTTCGCAGTGTAAAACGTGCATTGTCTCGTTCTTTGACAACCTCCTTTGATGCTATTTTATACACGGGCGACAAGTCAATGTTCAGCTTTTCCAAATGCTGCCTGCACTGCCTAGAAAGGAAATCGCCACCAAGCGGCGATTTAACTACCGCCTGAGAGAGCACATAGCCCTCGTGCACGGGCACAGCCGATGTATGTGTAGCGCCGCTGTCTACCACAAGAGCTGTGGCACGTCCGCTGGAGAACGCGGCCAACACAGCATTCTTGACCAGAAAGAAGGCTGGCACGTTGTATTTCTCAAACATAAGCTCGGTTAGCTTTTCGCGGTTATTTCGTACGTTCCACGAAGCCTCTGAAAAGAGCACCGGATGATACTCTGGCTCAGATTGTATGACGTTTGCGTACGCATAGTCGATGACTTTCTCAAATAGCTCCCAGTTGTCTATCATGCCGTCTTTCATATATGTTTGCACCTCCATCTGTGACCGAGGGACATTCACGTAGTTTGTGTCCACATAGAACTTCCGCGCGTCGGCATCTATTGTGAACGATGTAAGGGTTATTTAGTGAAATATTAATTGTACTGTCTTCTTTGTACTCACTATTTGGCGTAGCGTTATTGTCTGTTTTCGTCTCTGGATCTAGATTGGAGTCGGGCGCGCTGGTACCAATGCCAACAACAGAAGGGATTTCAGCTTTGGGCGAATCTTCTTGAGCGTATCCCACGCGCAGGGAATGGTGCCCAGGATCAAAAACTAGCGCACCAATCTCATCGCCGCCATACAACATTGTTCCGCCACTCATCTTGGCGTTTTGATTGCAACTTTTTAACTTATTTCACAACGGAATTATTTGCAAAATGTGTGTATATTGTGTACACGGCTGCCTCAAATCACCGGCAGATGCTTAAAAACAGTGTTGGCTAACACAATAATTTAAGAAAAACAAAAGTACTACCCCCAAATGAACGAATCTAGTGTTTGTTTATGATATTGTAATTATATTACTTGTATATAAAAAATTTCAATAAATATTTAATTAAAAGCATTGCAACATGGCATATAAGAAACTAATATTTTACACCAAGCAATCAGTAAACGAATCAAGTACGGATGATCGAGTTGAATAAACAAGCAGTTCCAGTTCATTTAAGCAACAAGTGTTGAATAATTCTATATTAAAGCGCAATTATATCGATATACAAGAAGTGTCTTAAAAGGCAGCCAAAATTTGAATTTGCAGTAACGTCTGCAAAATATTTTTAAAACATTTCCAACATTTATAAAGTACTTTGCGTAGAATAACTAACTATGCAACTGTGAAGATAGTAAATAAAAAAATTAATCAAGCCTAGTAAGCTGCTAGCCCATTTGATAATGTTTTTTATAATTAAAATTATATTATATAGTTATAGTTATATTATGAATAGTTGAAAAGGTAATAAAATAAGATATAACATATCATCCCTTAACTCGAAAGTTGAAGTGAATTCCTGTTTCAGCTTGCAATAAAAGTCAAATACCGTGGCGATTAATTTTTACAATAAGCATCGCAAGGCTCGGTTAGGGATGATACATGTGGCATCATCTCTAGCTCCCATCACTAGCGATAAGAAAATAAGTATTCTTATCGATAGGTCCATCTTCATTTAGTTTATTCTCTTAAATTTATCTCAAATTAACAACTAAAAAACAATAGTCTAGACTATTGAAATAAAAAAGAAAGTATAACATAATGGACAATAATGACTGTGAGGATTCAACACAAATAGAAATCAACATCACAAATACAAACGCGAATTCTCAAATAGTTTTAAACGATCTTCGCCTTCTCGAACTGATCTACATGTATCCATACCTATTTAGCAAAGCGGTGGATCCCCAAGATGACAAGGACTACGAAGAGTGGGGTTGGGAGGAAATAGCCAAGGCCTTCAACCATGGGTACGAAGGCTTACAGCTCAGTACCCCCTTTTCCGTTGAGGAGCTCCGCTGGCGTTGGGACATCTTGCGTTCCATCTGTCCCTTGTTCACAAAACAACAGGACCGATGGCCAAAACAACTGCACACTATAATGTGGAAAATTAGCAAGATGATGGACGTCAAGCCGCGAGCGAACGTCAAGGGAGTTACTCCAACGCAATTGTTTATTCTCAATCAGCTGCCGTTCATTGAACAATTGTCGCCGACACTGCAAAGGCAGTTAGAGGTAGAGGTACTGGATGCCATATTTAGTGAAGAGCGCGATGGGCGTTCAGTGTGCAAGTCACTCGGTGAAAAAGAAGCTCAATTGGTGCAGAGCGATTACGATGAGTTTTTTAAGAAAATATGCGTCAAAGACCTGCCTAAAAGTATTACTTCCATCAGCATCAACCGCAGCAACTTCAACAACCTGCATTGCATGCCAGATCCAAAGCACCCACAGCCTGAACCAGAACATACTCATCCAGAACCACAGTCTGAACCTGAGAACCCACAGCCTGCATCAGTGCATTCACAGCCTAAACCAGAGCACTCACAATCTAAATCAGAGCCCCCACGGCCTGAACCAGAGCCAGAACCACAGTACACACAGTCTGAGCACCAACAAGCTGAACCAGAGCACCCACAGCCTGAACCAGAGTATGCGTCTCCAGAACCAATTGATCGCCATTCCAAACAACTTATCAAAGAAGATCCACCATATCTTCTTAAAGTAGAGCAGCAGAAGCTACAGAGTCAGTCAGAAGTAGCACCCGTTCAAAAAGATGATCTTCAGCTGCGCTATGTGCCGCTCAAGAGCGCCAAGCACTATGTAAAGCGGGTTCAAGTGAGACTGAAGCGGTTGGATCTGAAAGACCATTTGCCTATGTCGAATGTGAGGCGGAAAAGCAAAAGGCGCTTTTAGTTGCGTTTTTTGGAAGTTGGATAACAATGTAAGTTCATCATAGAAGGGGTCTCTGATCAGCTGAAAGAAGATCAGAAACTGCCAATAAAGAGGCTCGCTCAGTGCCAAATACTACTTCAATCTGAAAAACTTTAAATAAGAAGGATTATACGCTTAGTTTTTTATATCAAATGCACAATAAGTTTATTTAAAAAATACATTACTATAAATTACAACTTAGAACTATTATTTTAACTGATTTCAATTTTTGTATAAACAAACATTTTTTCGAAACAAATGGGACATGCATGCAGCTGAGCTGGCTATCTACAGCGCCTGGAGAGGATTGCACGGTATATATATATAGATATATATATTTGTTGTCCATAGGATGTGGAGTGCAGGCGCTGATCTGCGCTCAAGGAACTTGGCTACTTGTACATTGCATATTTTCCTCTACTATTTTTGTTATGTTTTTCGCATTTGTTTTCTTTTTATTATCAACAAGTCACAAAGAACGTAATTCAACATGTCTACAAAATACAGTCCATGGTAAAAAAGCGCAGCACTAACAAGGCTAACTAACAAACAACAAAGCCACAATCCCAGCAGTCAGTCCATCGGTCGGTCGGTCGGTTAAATCGGTCGGTCGGTCCTTGTGGATGTGATCATGTGGCATACTTTCAACGGGTGCACATTTCAGTTCCAGTTCCAGTTCTAGTTCCAGATTTAGTTCAGTTATCAGCCAAATAACCTAAAACAGCTGATCCGCCAAATTGCCAATAAACGTCGCCAGATTCATTGAGGAGCCTTCTTTGAATTTCAGTCCAATCGTTTTGCCATAAGCTTGTATGAAGATCGCGCGTACAGCGTTTAACCGTTGTTTGCGTCTACAAGGAATAAACATAGCTTTATTAATTCGAATAGGTAGAGTAAAAAGTTTCAAGTGATTAAACTGCTTCAGCTTAAATCCCTTATTGTTAATAATTTTACTGGATCAAACTTCTAATTTGAATCGTGCTTGTAGCTTGTGGCTTGCAGCCCTGGTTTGGCTGATTAGATATTAGGTACTAGTTCTATTGAACCAAAATTACAGAGTAGTCACTAACGATGCAAGTTCATTTGAACATTTTATAATGGATTGAATTGAACTTACAAATTGATGCACTGCTTGGAGGCTGCTGCGCTGGCACTGGCATTGGCAGAATCCTTGGAGGAACCATTAACGAAACCGTGCGTGTTGTTGCTACTGTTGCTGTTGCTAGTGTTGCTCATGTTGCTCATGTTGCTGTTGCTACTGCCGCTGGCACTGGGATAGGCGCTGGGCGTGTTTGTGCTGCAATGATATCCGTTGCCGCCATTGCACATTGGAATGTTGTCCGCCTGCTGATGCTGTTGTTGATGCTGCTGCGAGACAAAGCGCATCATGTAACTTCCATTCATCATGGAGTCAATGGATCCGGTATCCGTGACCACCTGCCAGCTGCCGTTCGATGAAGTCGATTCCTGACGCTGGCGCGCATTCGAGCCGGGCACAGAAATTGGGCTAGTGCGGGATCTGCGTGAACAGGAAAACAATGTCAAATATCTTGTAAATACTAGACAAGTAAATGTATTACCGCTTTGGATTCGGGGATCGACTGGTGAGCGGATTAACGAGCGTTGGTGGTGCAGTCGCTGCTACTGCTGGTGCTGTTGTTGTTGTTGTGGCATAGAAGTTATCTGTTATGGACATATCACAGTTGGAACAGTTTGAGTAGCTATCGTTGCTGTCTTGATCGAAGGCCAAAATGTAATCTCTGCGGGAACATAAACCAAATACCAAATTTAGTGAGTCAACAATATAATAGGGATATTCATGATCCCTAAACCGAAAATATTTAGCTGAAATGTACTTACTCCTTGAGTGGCTCATCGTCACACAAGTCGGATTTGATGACAATGACACTGCTACCGCTGCTGCTGGACGTCTTGGTGCGCTTGCGGTGCTCCACAATGCTGAACTCCTCGTCGGTGATAAACTTGAGGACGTGAAAGCAGAAAAACATGATGTCCTCGCCCCGCTTGAGGCGATCGGGCAGCTGGTGGCCAAACAAATACCAGTCGTAGGCGAGAGTAAAGTACGCCATTTGCAAAGCGTTGAGTGACTGATGGATGAGTCCGTCGGCCCACAGCGATAAGCGCACCAGGGAGACGAAGAGGGGCGTGCGATCCCAGCCGCTTATGCAGTGTATCAGCAGCCCTGAGTTATCTTCCTGTATATACTTAAGCGTGGCACGCAGATAGTTTTGGGTAATAGTGACCAGATCCCAGTCCCTGTACTCAGGCCAAATGATGTCGATGTCGGCGGCGGGTCCCAGATTGGGTATATTAATGTTGGCATCGTTAAATGACTGCTTCCAGTTGTAGTGTAGATTCTTGGCCATGTAATTGTTGTCCCGGAACTTCTTGAAAAATTCACAGCCCGGATACGGCAGCGATAGCAGGTTAAAGCTCTTATAGTGCTTGTTCGGATCCGCCTTTTCCGACGAAGAGACGCTGTAAAAGTGTTTTAATTATTATTAATATTCAATTTGATGAATGAAGTCGACTCATTCACTAGTTCGATCACTAGTTCGTTTCTAAACGATTCGAACATATCGTTTAAAAACAGTTGAACAACTCAGTGGAACATGAACTATTGAACGTCTAATATGGATCGACTGAATATTAGCGTTCACTGAATAAGTTCCGCAGTTTGTTCCAATGAACTGTTCTCGAACTTATTCTAAATGAAAGTTTATTTGATGTGTATTTGTGGACTTACGCCATGAAGTATTTGATTTTGCGATTCTCTACCATGAGGTCTACTATGGTGGACACGTTCAGTGTGTTCAGTAGTTGGATGTCGCTCTTGATGACTTCATCGTAGCTGAACTGCGACTGTGCCTGATCGTTGATGTGATTGATTAGTGACTCGTCCGTGGTGTCGGCCTCGTTCTCCTCGCCATTGGGTGCGGCATAATTGCCGCTGAGGCAATCGTAAGCGTAATCTACTACCTTACGGCCGTACGTTTCTGGCATCACGGACAATGTGGCCGAACGGCAGATGTATTTGCCCCGATACATTATAACGGGCACCGCGAAGCGCTGCCTGCAGCGCGCATACTTCGCCATAGTCACCAGCTCACGTATGCGCTGTATATCATACTGATCCTCATAGATGGTGTTCTGCTGCGACTGCTGGTGCGGTACTTGTGGCATCGACTGCTGTTGCGGATGCTGTGGCGTCTGCAGCGGATTGGCGAAGGTCACAAAGGCCTGAATGCCTACGCCAGCGTTGGCGGCATTGTTGCTGCTGCCATTGCTGCAATTGCTGTTGGCGCTGCCGTTCAGCGGCGTCGCCGTTGTCGTTGTGCCCGATGAGCCGCCGCCGCCACCTCCCAGCCCATTGCTGGGTATTAGCGTCTTGGCCATGTGGCCATGCTCGTATTCCGGTATGAGTATGCGTCCAGGATAGCGAGGACTCAACAGCCCGTTCGAATTGTCCAGCTCAATGAGGCTGTAGTCGAGCTTGAACAGAAACTCGCATTTTTTTGAGATGCCATACTCCTGTAAGTAAAGAATATATTTACGTTGTTTTTTATCAGTGCCGCTAAATTTAATGTAAATAACAATATAAACATTTTCAGAGCAACGGAAATATATATATAAATATATATTTAAAATTGGAATCATTAAGAATTTCATTGAGCAGCTGGCAGTTGGCACGCGTTTTATTTTTAACATGCGATAATCATCATGATCAGAGTCTGAAACTCACAATTAAATGCCGTTGGACCCCGCTGGGGGTTATCGTCCATATTAAATAAAGTCGACTAACCGTGAAATTCTCAATTCCTGCTTTTCAATTTCAATTAACAAATTGCTGTAGTGATAAAACATAAAAAGGAAATGTTTTATAAGGTCAATTGCTCTTGCTCATGACTCTCAGACACATCAGAAACCCCTTCCCCGATAAGACCGCAATATGTGAGGGGCGGCTAGGTAGATTATAATGCATTTGGATATTAACGTCTGGTTCTGGTTATTTTCAACTGCAATCGAGTGAATAATTAGTTTCATTAAGTCTATGATTGACTACTCTATTCCTTATAAGATCACGCTTAGAAAATATCACTTCATATACATAATTTTTCATCTTTCGAAATCTAAATCAAAAGATATTCTAATACTTTGAAAGTCACAAAATATTTATTTTATAAGCAATACCACAGAAAATTTAGCTCCATTTTAATATTCATTCTTACTAGAGATGTATTAAAGCAGCAGGGGCTAGGATCAAAAGTTTGGAGTTATAGATTCACCTCAAGTGTGTTACACTTCAAATACCTCAAACACACCCTCTAAATCGTAATTTGTCTATAGCAACTAAGTGTAAAAAGTACTTAATTAGCTTTATAGTTCATACTATTATATTATATTAAAACTTTGACTGCATCAAATATGGCAAAAAGGAACATAATAATCGTTTCACGCGTACAAATACTAATCTACGGGCAATCTCAAGTTAATTTAGCTCCTAAAAATAGATCGTAAGCAAGCCTAGAGGGTTTGCGCATTCGCCATCATGTGTCCATCGGACGGCGAATAGTTAATAAAAGGGAGATAATACACGTATAGCCACTAAGCTAAGCCTTGACTGAAATTGATGCAAAGCCATTAAAACTGGTTTTTACCACAACAAAGCAAAATCAAGAGAGAAGCGAATAAAACAAGAGCTAAGCAAAACTGCGCAAAAAAATTAAAACAGCAAATGCGGCGCAACTAGCGAACCCACATACCAAAACAAACGTGGCAAAAAGACAAACACCCACTTGCACACTGTCCAAATACATGTGTAAAATTGTACACACATGCACGCACATACCACACAAACTATGCAGAGCGAAACAAACGAGCAAAACAACTAAAACGCAATTGACAGAAGCGGCTGCGAATGTGTGTGTGAGGTGAGAGTTAGGTAGGCGGGAGAGTGAATTCCGGTTGTAGTGAGAAAGCTTGCGGTGAACAACTGTTAAATGTAGGCATCGGTTAAGAACAACAAAAGAAACGGTTCAGTTGACAGCTTGAATGTTTAAGCAGAGAAGCTGTATAAGTGAAAATAAATAATTTACAATACACAACAAAATTTTTAGTTTAATCTTCACATGTATGTAAGATGTTATATATTGACATATCTATAAAAAAAAGTGTATTATAGACAAGCGTAATTAGTAAAGCCAAAGTGAATTCTAAGTCAAATGTAATTGTTGGGTCACGAATGGAACATTTCTTTCTCGCACGCACACATAAGGTTCAGGCAGATAAGACGCTGTAATCACTTCTCTTCGATGCAAGCAAAAGTTTGCACAAGTGTTTGGCTTGAGTAAGAGAGCCAGAGAGTCAGAGTCAGTCAAGGAGCGTGTATGTATATGTGTAGTTGAGAAACTAAAAATCTTGGCATTTTTATCGGCAACTTGTTCGCAGTCTCGCTGTAAGTGTGAGTGAAACAGTGCTACTTGTTGTAGTTGTGGCCGCGGTTGCTGCTGATGTTGATGGTGTTACAAGCGCAAACACGCACACAGCGAGGAGATTGGCTTGTATGCGAGTATGTGTGCGTATATTGAACTGCTTGCTTGTGGCCGCTGTTATTGTTGTTGCACTTTTGTACTGCTGTCTTGTATTGTTGTTGTGTAGTGCACATGTTTATTTTCTTTGTAAGCGCAGCGAGGCACAGCATGCAGTTGGCTGTGCTCTTGGCGCTGCGCGCCTGTTAATAAGGCGCTGTAAAACTTAAAAACAACAAACAGACGCGCGCGAAAGTAAAATAGTTTTGAGTGCTTGTTGTTGCCGTTGTCGTTGTCGTTGACGTCGTCGCTGTCGTCGGTTAGCGATTACAGAAACCGACAGACACCAATGCAATATAGTTTTGCTGCTATCGTAGCAACAGTCGCTGTCGCTGTTGCTGTTGCTGCTAGTATTACTACTGCTGCTGTCAACGTCACAGCTATAGCAGCGATCAGCATCAGCTGCTGCCCTGACCCAAAAAAACAAATTTAAGACGAAGGCTGTTGCTGTTGCTGCTGCTACTGCTGCAGCTAAGCAGTTTACATGGTCTGTAGTTGAATCTCGCTCTTCCTCACGCTGTCTCTCTCTTACGCTAGACGCTTGGCTCAAGCAATGCAGTTTTCTTACAAACCCGGATTTTGAAGACTTTGCCAGTGCTGGGCAAGCAGAAACCGTCGCTGCAACCGCGACACAGTTCCACAGTTGGTTTTTTTTTCAACTGCGCTTTCTGCAATCGAACGGCCAATCAAGAAGTGAAACCAAAACCACCAGCGACAGCAACACCGACGCCATGACAGTCCAAGACCAGGCCAGCAGCAGAGACAGCAGCAGCAACAGCAACAACGACGACGGCAAGAAAAGAAATGAAAAGAAAAAGAAAAGAAGAGAAACAGACAAACAAGACACACAGCATGTAAATAAAAGTCTCGGTGGCTTTGCAGGCATTTCGGCAAAGCTTATCATGGGCATCACGCACACATACACATGCATGCATGTACATGCACATGTATGTGTGCATGTAACTGTTCATGCATATTCATCAATTGCTGAACACGGAAAATTGCTTTTCTTGAATGAATTATTCAGCGACAGAGCGTCACTGGAAACAAGTTCACATTAGGCCGGGCCACTGACCACACCTGGTACATGCATTCTGTAAAGTTCCGTTTACTTTGTTGTTGTTTCCAAGCTTACACAAATTGTTTTTGTTATTTTCGTTGAGTTTTATAGCGTTCAAAGACCTCGAACAAGTTTTCAATAACGATACACAAAATGCCGTGGATAGGCAAACATAGGATATTAATTATTAACATATGAAATATGTAAATGTGAAATCATGAATTAATTGAGTATTTGAATATGCAGTTTGACAAGGTCATTTTATATACATAGATATAGGTGCACTTACATATGAAGTTTATGAGCATTAATAACATTTGCATATCTCGATTGTTCACAACTTTTAAAAAAGCTTCGGCCGAAGCAACTCTTGCAATAACAACAAATATATACTTGTTTAGACGGAAGCGCTTTTTGCTTGGCTATAGTTGTTAGAATGAGAGAAAGAGAGGGGAGAGGAGGAGGAGGAGAAATGGAGAGAATGTGAGAGATACAGATATGACGCTGTTGCTTTTAGAAAGAGCTTTTATCTAACTGCAATACAAGTAAACAGCATTGTCAACACAGATTTTAATAATATAATATATTTAGAACATAATAATTTGCAATTTTTTGTATATATATCTACATTTATATTTCACTGTCAATCAATCAAGCTTTATCTTGCCTTAGGATATTCAAGAGACTTCTATATCGCAAAGGGAGAACGAAGAGCTGAACTGCGCAGCAGGTAGAATTCTAACAACATCAGAAACGACTCTAATTTCTCAATTATTGATCGAGAAGAAAACCTAATTCAGAGATGGTTTAAATGCTGAGCTCGATTTTGAGTGGGAGTGTCGCTGCCTATATAAAGGTCAAGCCTGCAGCAGCAGTTGCATCCCTGATCTCCCTGATCTTGAGTGATCTTCTTCTACTAATCGGGTGTGGTAAATAATTGAATATTTAATTATAATATTTAGTATATTAAAAACAATTGTGTTGTTATATATTATATGGCTAATTTTAGGTACAATTCTTAATAATAATTTTTAGTAACATGATTAAATAATAATAATTAGTAATATGATTATCATTTGAAATATAATAACAGTAATATATATAATATTACCAGAGCACTATAAATATGTAGCTACACAGATGCCTATATACATATTTATATAAGAATAATAATGATAAATTAGTATATTTAAAAAAAAATGGATGAAGCATTTGATCTTTAGATTATCTAAATAATAAAAAAATACAAATGTGCAGCTGAAGCCCTCAATTCGGAACAACATTTAAATGCTGTCAGAGATGCGTTCGCCATTTCAATTATTATCGATTTTATCTGCTCGTCAGCAGGCATTCATAAAAAGCAGGCAGCACCAGCAGCAACAGCAGCAGCATCGGCATATCCTAATCAGGATGTGTGCGTGCAGCTGGAGACTGGATGGACAAATCATGCGCACCTATTTTCTGGCTTTGCAACTGTGCCCGGGACCGGGTCAGACATCATAATGGCAACTGGTTGTCCGTCCATCCGTCCGTTAGTTTTCGTTCGCTCTTGGAATGGCAGTAACGCATTGGAAACTTTTGGCTAATCAAATCGAAACGAGCTGCAACTGCAAGAGCATTGGCTTCCGTTAGTCACTCTCCCGGACATGCGCTCGACCTGCCAGATTCCCAGTTGCAACCGTTTCGCTTGGTTCTGCACACCTGTGCCAAGTGTCTGTGGCGCGTCCCACGCTAAAATACAGCGTAACTAATGCCAGACAGGGCAACAGGCAAGGCGAACCCAAGGCCGAGCGATATGCAGCACTTCCGCGGCTTAAGTTCACTGTGCAACAGGCAACCAGATACAGATAGCAAGTAGCAAAGGACCAAAGTGACATTGGCACAGTAGGACGAGGCATAGAAATTCAATGCCAAAATACCTTAATAGGATATTTGCCAAGTAGTTCCAAGGAAAAAAATTAAGGTATTCATATATTTTTTAAAAAATAAATAGAATATATTTAATAAATTTAACTTATTTTTAAAGCAAAATATTAAAAAATTGTTATAAATATGTTTATAAAAATTTGTATATTACTTAATTAATAATTATACCTCTGTCCTCTTCAATGCGTAATTAACTAATTCTAAAATTTGATTTTTTTTAGCGCCTCTAGAATTTTATTCAAGCGTTTCACAGAATAAATGATTCATAAAAAATAAGCATTAAAAATTCATATTTGAATAATAACTTTAAATATGATTAACTGTAATTGAACAATTTTGAAGACCTTGAACTATATTTCGTTCAATATTTTGTACATTATTATATTTAAGATCAGTCCAAACTTCAATCAAGTTCAGTCTGTCATACAATTAAGCTTTTATTTGAGTTCTTTCGTTCAGTTCATTAACTATATAATTTTTTTGAGTTACTCAGCTGTGAAGAACAGTTGACACGTTCCTGATCGTCTGAATAATACGTAGTCCTAATGAAGCATATATATTTAAGAATATTTCATTTATGACTCATATATTAATAATTGAATATAATAATAGTTATCCACAATTCAAGTGTCTTGCTCCACTGTGCACTTACGCTTGGCCATTTCGCTGGAATGCGTCGCAGCTGAGCGGCTTCTTTGATTCATGTGCGCCTGTCTACCGTATTCCAAAGCGCCCACACAATGACAACGCATTACAGTGGGCAGAAGAGCGGCACGAACGAGAACGAGAACGTGAAGCTTGGTCGCTGCACCCACACAGGCGCTGCCAAACGGCACAGGCGCACAGAAGAGGCCAGAGTGGAGGCAGAAGAGAGCTGAGAGCTACAGTTAGACAGATGATGGCGTGGGCGTCCTGCGCACTGGCGACCAAATGCACAATTTGTTCGCTGGGCGAGTCAACACTGTACTGCCGGCTGCATGCAACCCCCGATAAGTGCAGCTGCTGCTGCTGCTGCTGCAGATGGCGCGTGGGCGTTTTTGCAGCCTGGAAGCGATTTGGATGCGAGCTGCCAGGCGAGATACACAAAACACACGGAAGGAAAACGAGAAAAACGCAGCTGCAGCTGCAGCAGCAGTCGCAGTCGCACTTACAAACGCAAAACCCCAACAAATTTGATTACGCAGCCAATTAAAAAGAAAGTAAAATAAAAAAAAATAAATATATATTTAGAAGTGTATTTAGTACTGGTCTGCATGGATCTGCTGCAGGAAGATCATCTGTATGTGGCCATCCTCAGCCTTTTGGCTTTGGAATTCTATTGCCTGCTGCGTTTCTTTGTCGTTGTCTACAACATTTTCGAATGCATTTTGGCCAACGTTAACATTTGGCTAAGCAGCAACTAAGCAGAACAACAACAACAACAACAACAACAGGTGGGTACAATTGAAAGTGAATTATATATATAGTCTATATATACTTTATATACGACTTGTACATTGTTGCATATTTATTTGTTGTGAACTATTTTTATCTGCTAGCCCAGCCCCGTACACAATCTCATTTTGGCGCCCACTCGATAACGGGCTGCACACACACAAACACACACATATTAACGTACACACACACACACACAATGTCAATGTCATTGGGCAAGGTTTGTTATAAATAAAATTAAAAAATAAAAATTAAAACCGAATGCAAACAAAGCTAAAAAATACTATAAAATGAGCAATAAAAAATTGTTGTTAATTTTAATGATAATTCATAAGCAAAGTAATACGTAGAGCACTTAAATAGTACAGTGATGCATGCTTGAAATATAATAATCAAAATAAAATATTGCATATAAATAAAATGTTTTTTATTTTATTTTTTAATTATTTCAATTTTTATTGTAATTTAAAAAATAAAAATATTTTTTTAAAATTTCAGCTTTGATCAAACTCAATTTTTAGGTTAAAAATTTTTTTTTTTAATATTTAATTTTCAAGGAATTAAAACATATTTCAAAAGAATTATTTTAAATAATTTTAAACCAATTCTTGGTAATGGGCATGTAATATAAGAAATCATTTAACACAATGCCTAAAAGCAAAACTTTTATTAAATTTTCTTTTAATTAAAAAAAAAAATTGTAATAGCAGATATTCTAGAGTTTACTTTGTACATATAAATACATATATACAAATACAAAGACACAGTTGCACAATTAAACTTTTGGCAAGCCTAACAACTTAGCGAGCGACCACTGTACTTTATGTTTGCACTTTGAGCTCTTCATACACCGAACCCATTGCAAATAGTTTAACTGGGTATATAGATTTTATTTGATTACAAGGAGCAGTGGCCGATACCATATATATTATATATGTTCTTGATCAGGATTATGGTTTGAGTGCTTGTTGGATATTTGAGATTATACACATTAAAGATTTTTAAGGAAACAAATCGCATAACAATTTTATTCCTTTCCACAAAGGCAACTAAAATGTATATCAAATTAAGCTAGTTAATATAATCTCACATATATTTGGTAAGTAGTTTCATCTAATGTGTAAAGATCTGTTTGCTATCTTACAGAGTATCTGTTAGTCGCATACGGCAAACAATTTGTTCCTCTGATTTGTTTGCTTTGTGCGTGTTTTTGCAATATTTTTGATGTGCATTTGAAGTTCAACATTTAATCAGCTCAATCGCCTTGGCAACAGATGAAAGCTGATTGCAAATTGTTGCCTTCCTTTCTAATGCTCGAGAATCTTTAGTGCTATATACCTTGTTATCCTGGAATAATCAAAAGTTGATATCAAGAACTTTTATAAGAAATTGATCATATAAAATGATATTAATTCCTCTTTTATTTATGGAGATCTCTCTGTATAAATATCTATATCTTTATATTATTATTATATAATATATATATTTGGTTATTTCTCCAAGCAAACCAGCCCACTCTCTCTATAATTGCTATCTCTTTACAGATTTCTCAAAAATTAAGTAATCGAACGGTATATATAAATCTCTCTAAGATGGCTGGGAGTAACCAGCGCACCGGCTGGCCACATCGCATGAAGAGCTTTCAGTCCAAGCAGGCGGACATCAATTGGCTAATCATGAAATATCTAGTGGCAGAAGGCTATTTGGATGTGGCCCAGGGCTTCGAGGCTGTGGCGCGACTCGAATCGGAGACGACACAGCTGGACCCAGTGGAATATCAGAAGCGCATCAAGAACGCTGTGCGCACCGCTCAGGTTCAATATGCCATCGACATGGCCAAGCGGCTGTACCCGAAACTATTTGAGAGCGAGAACTACATGTACTTTCACATGCAGCAGCTGCACCTCATTGAGCTAATACGCGAGAGCAACAACTATAAGAACAGCGTCTCCAGTAAGACGAACATAGAACTAGACATGGAACGGACCGCACAGCGCTCCGTTGAGGAGAAACGTGAGCTCGACTCGGCTCTGCGCAGAGGCGGTCATACTGCGTGCATGGAGCCCAAAATGATGTTCCTGGTGAAGCTAATACTCTGGGCACAGCAGAAGCTCAATAAGGACGGCTGTGCCGTTAGATGTGATGGGTTCGATCTCGAGATGGATGACTTCGAGTTCGAGCTGAAGCGGGCTATGCAAAACAATTAGATCAATCGATCCATCGATCAGACGAACATCTGATGTCTACTGCAAACTATACAAATCTTGGATCTACATCTATATATATATATATATATATATATATATATATATATAAATGTATACAATACAATGTTTTTTTTTTTTAGATGTGCTTAAAATACAATGTTCAAATATCTTGATGTGTAACAAGTTCAATTGGTTTTATTCTTCATAAGAAATCGGGTTAGACAGAGGGATTCATTTTATACTCGTTCAGGAGAGTAAAAAGAGTATATTGGCTTTGTGCAATGGTCAATTTGATCACCATTCATCTGTCCGTATAAAAAGCAAAACATTTTTCTCTTATTGCACAGATATAACTATTCAATCTATAAGTTAAGTATATTTATCTGTTTGAAATTGCATATTCTAATATATATTTATATATATACAAATATATCATAACATAGATGACTACAAGATGTACAGCTGCCTAACTTCGTATGTGGACTTTAGATAGTTAAGTTATCTGTAGAGAATGGATTTTCAGGGTATATATATTCATGTCCACCTGTCCGTCCACAGCAATCTCGTATACCACAACAGGGTGTAGAGACTTTTCTGTTTTTTTCAATAGATCATCTTATTATCTATTATCGATAATAATCGATAGATGCCATTGATATGCTCTGAACGGGTATCTAGAGCAGCTTTAATTGTATTGGGATTATTTCGACCCTTTGTGAATATCAAACAGTTGCAATTTATATATGTATATTAGGAGTATTTCTTATATAATTTATTTGCTTTGTTTTTAATTTTTTAGAACTCGCAGATCGTGCTACTCTCAGTCTATTAATGATCGTTCTCTACCCATTCTAGTTCTGGTCGTAAAGCTGTTGTTTTACTTTGCCATGAGTATTTACAAGTCTTTCTCTATAATAAAAATAAATATAAAGTCTCTTTATATATATGCGCTTATGTAATACCCTGAAATTAAACTTTGATCCCTGTTCAGTCAGTTCTGACTTGATCTGGCGCCCATTCAAAATTAAACTGAAACGCAAATTGTTTGCTCACGTGCCAGCATTAAAGCTATAAATAATTTCTACAAAATTAAACCTTAAGTAAAAAAACAGAAACACAAACGAAAACAAAACCAAAAAACAAAAAAAAAATAGAAGCAGTTAAGTAAACAACTTTAAACAAAGAAAAGAAAACAACAAAAATACGAAAAGTTTCAAATTAAAATGCAGCTAGCGTCATATGAGGTGCAGGCGCTTTGCTTCTTCTTCTTTTTTTTGATAAGAAACTTGGGTTGTATTTATAAAGTAGAGTATTGATACGGGTCTAATCACTTTATAATGATTGCTGTTTGATTGATTGACGAGTGCACAACAAAGCAAAACAATAAACAATAAGCAACAAGCAATAAATTCAGACGAAAAGCGAATTCTAAAATATTGTTTTCTAAATGTAAGTCCAAACTTGCAAGACCTATGCAAGTAGCTGTAACAGATTTTATATATATAATATATATAATTTTTTAATACTATTTACGCCCTGTTGTCCAGCTGCTACCACAGGTACTGTACAGTATAATTTGGATTCAGAGACTTGAAATTTCGTCTTCGAAATGTTCGAAGAAATTGAAGCCAGATTTGACATCTTGAGATTAGCCGGAAATGATTTAATTATTCTGAGACCGTGAGCGGGTATTAAGTAGTCGGAGGCACACTTGTTTTTTTTTTTCAAGTTGCTTATAAAAACCTTTTCTAATTCACTTCAGAAATACTGAAACTACACAAAATATTACTGAAAATATTGAATTACTTCCTTTTCAGTTCGTATGGCTTAAATAATACAAAAGAAAAAAACAAATATATGTAAAAATTACAACATCAAATTTGCTTTGTTTAAATAGTTAATTTGACTACAAACTGAATTTTTCTAAAGCTCTGAAACACGTACAGATCGTACGTGTTCAATTGATATGCTATAAAATAATTCAATTTGTGATTGTGAGACAGATTTACATACATACATACATAAGTACATCACAAGGGTATTTTGAGTTCATTAGGTTTTTTTTTACAATATTTAATTTAAATAAAAAAGAAAATAAATGCTAGAGAAAGAACATTCACATTTAACATTCCTCCTTCTTTATTTTCTTTAGTTCTTTTTATTTTCTTTTTTGCGCTGACAAAGTTGTGCGCTGATAAGAAACTAGTTGCGTTCAGCGCTGATAAGCGCCAAAAGTGTTTGATAAACGAACAAGTACAAGAGAATAGATAATGTGCACAACATTCTAAAGTTTAGAGTGCAGCTGCAACAATGCAACAGGCAGCGCAAACATTTGGATATTTCTTTCGAATTCACTTCGATTTATTGCAAAGCATTTGCGCTTATCATTATTGCATTGCAGCTGAGTAAATGCATTGAGGCGGTGGGAAAGGGAAGGGGAACGGTAGCAGCGTTTTAGTTGACTCGTTGCTGTTACGTGCCAAGTTTTGTAATACACACGTTTGTATGGCATTTGTTGTTTCGCTGTTGCCAACTGTTTGCGGTTTTCATTTGCATATATAAATAAATACGCTCTCTGCCCCTCTCTCACTGTCTTACTCTCCCCCACACACTTACAGGCTCATTTGCATGTGCATTTACACATGTTGTTATTGTTGCCGGCTAGCGTTTAGCGGTCAATTAACATGCAGGTTAACAGGAAGTTAACAGAGAATATCGAAGATGCAACAGAAATGACCAAGAGTATTGCTGTACGCCCCACAAATCTTGCAAATGGGTTTGGTTTTTTTTGCGATAGTCGATTTGTATATTATATATATTTGTATATATAAAAGTAAATTGACTTTTTGTTATATATATAAACGCAATCGAACTTTTTGCCTCATAAAACGTAATTTTATGCAGCCCACATAAATAATGAAATATTGGGAAAATGGGGCCAACAAACAAATTAGTCAAGTGCGTGTCAACTGTTTGTTGTAAAAGTCGTAAATGTTGTAATTGACTAGCAACAAACATAACCGTAACTCGAAACGATGGCAAAGCATGTCAAGTTAAAGAAGAACAAGCAGCAGACGAGCATATGTATGTAGTTTTACGTGTTTTTTTTTTTGGCTGTTGATATAAAACGTGCAAATCTTAAGATGCTTTCATCGATTTCCATTAAGCAGAGCATTGGGGTTTAGAGGGAGATAGCAATTGAAAATAATTTAGAGCAGTGGTTACGTTTCAGTCCATTGGGCGCGGCTACATGAAGGGAAAGGACAGGGGTGGGTTACAAGTAAATTTTGCTGTTAAGGCGAATTTAAGCAACATCCCTGCACGCCCTACCCCGTCTACATTTTCTTTTTGGCAATGTTCAGCACTGTTAGCGGAAATGTTACTGCACGTGCACGTGCGGCGCCTACAGGCTTTTTGACGTTACAGGCTTTTGACTTACCGTTGTGCCTTCCTCAAAGGCTACCGCCTCGAATGATTTTTTTTCGAAAGTTTCTAATAGATCGTGTAAATCCAGCTGTGTCACGTTGACCATTTCGTTTAGCGTTATGCTGCTCATTTTTGCGGCGCTGCATTTACCGTACGTTTTGTGTGGGTGTCGCGTTCGTTTGTAAATTCTATTTCTGATTCGCACACTTGCACAATCTTATATTGCAAAGACCCACAAACACACACTCACACACGAGTATGAATAGGAATACGAATACGAGTATAGTTGAATATTTGCTTAAACAATATATTTGATCTACTTCTGCTTTGCGTCTATCGTATCTGCGTTTGAGACCGAATTTTTCAGGTGTTTCTTTTTATTTTGTTGTTGTGCTTTTATGTCTGCATTTGCTTTGCGTTCCGTTTTCAAGTTTGTTTTGTCAACGCCTTTTTAGGCTGAAGCGCGACGTCATCAACTTTTGCCGCGACGTCAGCATTCACTTTAGCATCGCCGCGCGGTAAAAACGAACCAATTTGCACACCTTTGAGCAAAGTCGTACAAATTTGATTAATTAATTACGCGCTAGTATTTTTGCTCTTACTTTAATTACGACGTAAATAGCACACCGACCGAACACAACAAAACTCTGCGTACGTATGTGTTGGGCTTGCCTCCCGTTCATTTCGTATGTTAACTTAACAGTTTACGAACATGATACTAACAGCGCAGCCAATAATGTTGTAAATGACATTACTACATTTTACAAATTGTTAACTGAATTCAATTATTGTTGTTAACTGAATCAATAAATACAAAAATTAATTTAACATTTTAAATTATTTCTTATTGGCAACAATCATAATATGTAGCTAAAGTTTGATTAATAACAAAGCCAAAGCAGAGTTAATCTACTTTTATAACAGCGCTATATGTCAAAAATACTAGACCGAGCACAACATCGATAACGTGAAACCGATTGCGCTGTTAACGCAAAGAGTACTCCTGTTAACGCAAAAGTGCAACAAAGTGGAGTGGAGTTTAGCCCGGTTGGCATCTAATTCAAATTCAATATTTATAAGAAAATTTTACTGTCACTAAAATGCTATCAACTTTATTTATCTGCATTCTGCACAACAATTACAGTTATTTTAGCGTCTGGCACTAACAAAACTTCGTGGGTTTTAGTGCGTACCCGTAGCATCAACAGTTCATCACTTGGATCAATGTGTTCCATTCCTCGCTCGATTCTGCCTCGAAGCTCTTGAAAGAGGCCTACAAATTTGACAGACGACTTAAACTCCATAGTGCTTTTTACTGGATGTCCCAATTCGTTTACAATAACAATATCACGAATGTTTTTCTTCTTTTGAATTTGTTGAAAAGCTTCTTCCACATATTGCCTCGTTCGTGGTGGCTATAGATAAATAATTATTTTGCTTTAAATGTTGAGATTCTAATTGAAATCAGTTATACCTTTTCTGGAGCAGCTTTAATCATGATTAATCAATTAATTCGGTCAATGTCTATTATACGTTTTTTTTTTTGGGTTGTCATGGATAAGTTATAGAGCTAACGACTGTTATATAGGTCTGCAGGTCAAATACCGGTGTTCAGTGTGACCCGCATGCAGATATCTTAAGTAAATGGTATTTTTATTGTAAATGTTCAAATGTTGAACAGAAATTATATTTAATTTTTTTAAATAAATCTAGTTCAAAAAAATATTGCATAAGGCATAATAATAAATAACATTGGACTAGTATTTTTTATTAAATATGGTTTTTTTCTCTTCTTGCTAGGTGGTCACACCACCGTATCGAGCAAACAAAAGTTATTTTTTTTTGCAAAACATTCAATTTGCAAGGGATTGAACTACATTCTAAGTTAAAATGGTAAATAAATGGCAAAACATTAAGAAATCAATTTATATTAATTTTTACTGACAGTCGCAAGAAGTAGAAGAAACGCTGAAACGAATCCAAAGCCATAAAGGTGTCGTCGGAACAATTGTTGTCAACAATGAAGGTGTGTTTAAAATTTTCATTCATTTCATTCATTGCCTTAGTAACGCAGAGTTGGCTTATTAGGTATTCCAGTTAAATCAACGCTTGACAACACAACAACCGTTCAATACGCGGGTTTGATGAGTCAACTGGCCGACAAAGCGCGGAGTGTGGTGCGCGATCTCGACCCATCCAACGATATGACATTCCTGCGAGTGCGGTCCAAGAAACATGAAATTATGGTCGCACCTGACAAGGACTTTATTCTTATTGTTATTCAAAATCCAACCGATTAAATGCTTATTAGGCGAAACTTATAGCTGATAAAAAGTTGCATATTTCCCTAATTTTAATGTATATACAAATAAGTAATCTGACATACTTATATATATATATATATATATATATATATATATATATAAGAAAGTCATGGAAGACATATCGTGATCTCATTGGGGGAGTCAACATCTTGATTAACATTTGCAAATGGTTTTTAGCAGCTGGTTAAAAAGCGAAATGTTAACATTACATCAACAGAGCTCAGCTGTTGTGCTGGTACCAAATGTTAGCAATCGATTGATGGTAGAATATTTTCTATAATCTAATTGTTTTAAAAATTTTAAATACGTATATATTAAAATTACATTTTACTTTTACTTGATCAATTTTTCGTATCATAACCATCTCAACTCTTTAATAAGCATTCTGCATCTTATCGATACTTGAAATGTGCTGTTAATGTAAGGAAATACTTAAACTCCACTAAAAGGAAATTAATATAAACTTTTGCGTTCATATCTCAAAACAAACATCACACTATATAAATCATATTTGTTTTATGACGAAATTAAAAACATATAATTTACAGATTTTGTAATATCGATAAGGTATGTTTGTTTAGAATAATTAACGATAGTAGAAATATCATCGTTTGTGAAATATCGAGATATTGCCATCTCCTTAACTTCAGCGAGTCTGTCGACAAGTCGTGTGTGTGGTAGTGGTGAAAACTTATAAGTTTTAACAAATGCATTTAAAAAATCATTAAAGGGAAAATATAGCTAATAGTGATATATATAAATATTATATATAAAACACTTTAAATAATTCGCTAACACAGTGTACGCGTGTGCAAAGCAATAAATACAAAAATTTAACAAAGAGGTAAATGTGAAATTGGGCGTGCAAGAGTAAAGAAAATGGCGTAATCACGCACTCAAACCAACAAACGGCAACGCAAACGGAATCTACGCTCCCCAATCAGCCAGTCAGCATTTAATGGTCGTTCGTTCTTTCAATATTTGATTAAAAAACCAGAAATACATGTATACTTACGTACATATGTGTACATTTATATATGTATATATGTATATATATATATATATATTTATATATATATATAGTATATATATAATTGGTGTGAATGTGAAAAGTTTTAATAAGCTTTAATGTGAGCAGCGTAAGCGTTTTCAACGCAAGTTTCTGTGCAGCCATATTTGTTCCGTGAAAAATGAAAATGATATGTACATACATTCATGAATATATATGTGTATAGTACGTATTAACGTATATATGTATATATATAAAGAATTAACTGAAAAAAGAATCACTTCGTATCAGATCTTCGTCCCGTTGTTCGCAAACCCAAGCAATTTTCAACGATTCGTACCGTACAAACCAACGTCGATACGTCGTATTATGTACAATGTTCATACATACATACATACTTTCAATATCGACGATGGCATCACACAAGAGCGCACACGCATACGAACACAGACAAACCTCATGCACGCACGTACTACGTAGAGACAATGTGTATGTACATATGTATGTCTCGCCAGCCGCTGCTGCTGGTGCTGGTACATAACAGAGTTGAACACATAAGGGCTGGCTCAATTTATAAATAAGAGGCGAAGCATGTGCTGCGCAGCAACTGCGCTGTCGACTGCGACTGCATTGCAGCGCAAGGGATTTTATTACGTACAGCTCTGGCGAACATCAGTTCGTTGTTGTTGTTGTTGTTGTCGCTGTCGTTGGGTTCGTTTATATTTTTGGATATTTACATATGTATATATGTACATGTGCTCGAATTGGTTTGGTGTATGTGCATCTAGGAGAGCTCTCGTTAAATGCATATGTGATACGTAAAACGTAAAACGCGACGCTATACAAAACAACGTAACTGTTCGAACGGTTCAATTCCCACCCGCAACGCGTAATTCGCGTATGTTTTTTTGTCGCATTCCACTTGTACACATGTACACACACATACAGAGTTTAATGTCTTTGACCAGCAACAACAGCAAATTGCAATATTTTTCAGTGCATTGAAAGCAGACAGTGTCCTAAAAGTTAGCGTTTCAAATGTGTTATGCGCATCTGTAATAATCAATTTGAAATCAATAATCAATGCTATGTGAACAGTGAAACTGTAAATATAAATTCTCAAGTGTGAATCACATGGTGGATTGAAAAAAGTAAAAATCACTTGCGAAAAACAGCAGCAGCAAAGTCGCAGAAACATAAAAAAAAACTGTTTCCTTGAATCATATGGAAGATAACATGAGTCAAACGTGTCTGTGTGTTTTACCTTTTAATTTTCTTAGTCAGCCAATTCGAATAAACAGTTACTTTTGCAGATGGCTCAAACTATCTAGGGCCTTCAATTGTATCTATTTTTATCAGGTCGATATTGCTACAGCTTGAAGTCCAATAATAATAACTATATTATTGCGATCGTTGTTTGCTTATATCTTATCGCATCAGATGTAGGATAGATAATATTCACATACCACGCGACCAATTTGAAAAAAAAAAAATCAATCAGTGCTATACTTGTGTGCGTGACGTTTATCGAAGTGGTCTCTTCTTCTTCGTTGTGTTTAACTTTCGACCCCTACGTACGGTGGGCAAAGATTGAATATTTCATAAATGCGATCTGTGCCTTTTGTATCTGAGCTCTATCCGAGCAATAAATATTTAAACAAATGAAATGTTAATTTTGATCATAAATTGATCTATTGATAGGAAGTATTTTTAAATGATTATTTATAAGTGCAGCACTACTTGGGATTTCAATGCTTTGAATTTGATTTGAATATTGATTTGAAGTATTGGTATAAAAAAATTAAAATTTTTAATTTATTTTCAATCAATTATAAAATTAAAATTTTTTATTTATCAATTTTAATTAAAAATTTTTTTTTACATATTTTGCATATTTTTAAAAAACCTTTTCATAATATTATAAATGCATTAAGTTATTGTTCTTTGTCTCTAAACTGCTTCACCAGCTGCTGCGCTCGCTTCGATCAAAAGTGACCGACAGGCGACCGACTTATATCGCAGCAGCAGTACAACACACACACACAGCATCGCAGCCGAATGAACAACCCCAAAGAGACTCACACATACACATACGCTCTCACACATACAGAGGCGAATGGCCCTGCAGCAGCTTTCTTCTTCCCTTACTCTAGTTTTTGGGCAGCAAACCGGTTTTCATCCCTGTTGTTATGCGGACTTGGTTTTCATTTCATTTTATTATTACTGTGAAATCGCTGAAGAAATGAGAAAATGGGAAACTCACACCATTTAGGAAATGGCTCCATCGTACGGGCAAATGTTGGCTTGGGCAGCTTAGCATTGGGCCCGCAAATACAAAGTAATCAAATTTATTAGCTAATTGTTGTGGGAGAGGCAGTGGTGGAGGGGAGCGGGGAGCAACTGAAATATCGGGATTGAAACTTGTGCGTGCGTGCGTGCCGCTGCTCGTGTCTACCGAAGCGTTCGTCTGTCTCTGTTCGCAAAGCTCGGAACAACACGTAGAAACATTGGCCTATGTGTACACTAAATGTCTTTTGTACATATACAGATATTTATATATATATATATATATATGTATGAGTGTGTACAATGCATATATTAAATGCCGTAGCGTTATCGTCAAAAAACAAAAAAAAACTCATCAAATCAGCAACAACAACAAACTCAAATATAGCAAAATTATTTTTGGATTCGTTTTTGCCCGAACAACACGCAACAAAGTTGCACAAAACAAAAAATCCGATTGTCTTTAAAACAGATTTTGTCTGAATATACCAGGGCTGCAAAGCTTCGATCTATGAATTTAATTTTTTTGTGATTTCTATTTAGCCAAGTTATTTAAAATATTTAAGTTACATCTTATTTTTAATATAAAAATATTAGAAATATATAAAAAAAAGTTAATCACATTGTCTTAAAACCTTGATAATAATTTTATTTAAAGCAAGTATATACACTGTACATTAATTGTTAAAACATAGCCAAAAATGGGTCACATTTACTTGAATTATTTTTTTTATAAAATTTGCTGTTTTTTTTTTTTCATTTAGTTTAGACATCAATTGACAACCGGTTTTTAGTCCCTGTTGTAGCTGTGTGTATGTATGTGTAAACATAGTTATTCTCTGTTGTTTAATCAGTCAAAAACATGTTTCTTAGCAGCTGGATAGTGATTATATATTTAGGATTTTTGGTTTCAACACCTGCCGGCGGAATCATCTGCCTACCTGCGTTTGCGTTTGAATACACAGCATATATGCACACAACATTTTTTGTAAATTTCTCCTTGAGCAGTTGAACTTTGACCCAACTGCTTATGCCGAAATACAAAACAGAGAAACAAAACAACCTGCAAAGTGAAATTCGCAAAAAAAAAAATCCCAAAAGATTTCCAAAATACGAAATGCAACTGCACTTGCCCATGTGTGTGTGTGTGCGTGTCGGTTATGCGTGCATGTGTGTGCGTGTGCTCTCATTTTAAAAGAAACGACAAAAGACACCAACTGCGACGATGACGACAGAGAGACAGACGACCTTTTATTTACTTTTTGGCATAGGGAAACGGGGACCTGAAATCTGAGTACGTTGAACATCTGTTCCGAATTGTTTTTTTTTTTTTTGTCGGGCACAAAGAAGATTTCACCAAGAAATTATTGGAATACATGTTTCGGCCCATGCACACACAAGTAACTCTTAAAGTATATATATATATATATACATATACATATACATATGCATATACATATATATATATATATATATATACGTGCATGTGAATGCATTTATATAAGTGATTCGTGTGCGTGTGTGTACTGCATATATTGTATGAGAAAACACAATGCAAAGTGTGAAACAAGACTCTTTCTCACATACGTACCTGCTTTATTTCATTCCAGGTAAATCGACGACAACTGAATACCTAAAAGCAGCAATACAACAACAGCAACAATAACAGCTAGGGGCAACATCGAAGCAGCGGCACGCAGAATAAAGAAACAAGGAAACATTTGCACAGCAACCAACCGACGACAGCAACAGCAACCGACAAGAAAAACCACTTCAACAAAAGAGGATAACATATTGAAAGAGCTCTACTCACACATAACCACTCTCACACACACACATAGACGCAGACGCCAACGGAGCTGCCAACTTACACGTATGTACGTGGGAAAGTAAACCGACATCTTTTTACGACGTCGTCGAGTTTTGCAATCGGGCGAGAGAGCCACTGAGCTGAAGTTTAGTTCGACAAACACGCAGCAGGGCCAGGGCCAGCCCTTTGATAACATACACACATATACGCACGCATGTACGCCCACTGTGTAACGTAGACAAAGGCGATCGAACGAAAGAGCGCACGTAGCTGGACATTGCGTGAGCGCAAGACAACAAGTGAGAGAGGAGAGAGAGAGAGACTCTGACTGGCATAGAGCTGTTGCTGTTCGGCATTTCGGTGTTCGGTGTTGCTTAACAACCGTTAATACAAACTCGAACGCACAACGAATTTGGAAATCTCGGCAGTAGCGAGTCGACGAGCTGCGCGCATTCGTGAAAGTGCGTCGTTGTCGTTGTGCGTGTGCGTGAGCGTAGTCAACTTGGAGCCGCGCACTCACTCGACTGCATTTACGAAACACCAGTGTTGCCACATCGCTTGATCACATGAAAACACATAAAGCATAAATCCACAACGTAAACATAAACAGCAACAACAAGGAACCATACGAGAAGGACAACAAGTTGCAGCGATACACTCCAGACTTCAAATGAAAACATTAGTGCTCAGTCCAGACGATCTGCAGAACTTTAACAAGTTCATTTACGATCCAAAGTCAGCCGCTCAGTTGGCCGCCAGTGCGGGCGCCATTGCAGCAGCCGCCCATGGGCATCCAGGAGGCGTGCAGCTAGTGGCAGGCGGCACAGCAGTGCCCGTTTCCACGATGGGAACAGTGGGGGGCGGCGCATCCGCTGGCGCGGGCACAGTTAACAATACCAACAAACTAATGGCATTGCATTACTATCTGAATCATCAGGGCAACTATGTGGGCACCGCCCAGCCGACGGGTAACAGCAGCGCAGCCGCAGCTCATGCGCAGCAGCAACAGCTGCTCGCACAGTCGCAGACGCAGCTAAAGCAACTGCAGCTCAAACAGCCAACAATACACCAGCACCAGCAGCACATCAGCTATCATCATCACCATCCCTACTACCAGCAGCATCAACAGCAGCCGCAGCAGCAGCAGCAACAGACACAGCTGAGCCACAGCCATCCAGCTGCGCATCACGCCCAACACAAGGTGCAGGTGCAGGTGCAACAGCAACAGGTGCAAGCCAGTCAACAAAGTCATTTGCCGGTGCATGCGCTTAATCAGAACTCAAATTTCTCGGCGGCCAGCTCCAGTACAGGAGGCACTGCATCCAGCCACGCGCCCACTCAGCAATCGAACGGCTCCAGCGTCTCACCCACAATCATCAGCCATCAGCCACGCGGCGCAGTTGCAGTTGCCGGTGGCAGCAACAGCAATATAGCTGCCGCTGCAAATGCGCTGCTGCGTGCCACAGCTGCCGCTAGTGCGCCGAGCTCCTCGTCAGTGTCAGCATCAGCGTCCTCATCGTCAGCGTCATCGTCGTCATCCTCTTCAACGTCGTCCGCCTCGTCAACATCTGCGTCCGGCTCCGCCAACTGTGCCAAGAAACTGAAAACAGAGCCGCTTCTCTCGCAATACAATCAAACGGAGCGCCTCAACTTTGCCAACACGTACATCGTGTGGAGCGAGGAGCATTGGCGCCGTGTGATCTTCCATGATGAGCGACGCTTCAATTTGGATGGCCCCGATGGTTTCTCCTACTACTTTCACGATCTGCGCAATTATGAGCGCACGCTGTCGCAGCGGCCGCGCGGCAACTCCGTCTACATCTACCTGATGATCTGCGTCGGTGGCCCCATCTATCTGGAAGTCTCGTCCGCCAAGCAGCGTCCTGAGTCCTGCATCGAGGCCATCTTACGGGAGCGCCCCAACATTGTTGGCAAACTGGGCGGCAATACAGAGTTTGTGCTGCAGGACCACAATTGGATGTCGCACGCTCTGCCCACGGCGCAGGAGCTGCTCAATGCTGAGGGCTTAAAGACGCAAAAGTGGCCCACAATTGCCCACGACTTGAACATTATGGAGAACATTTGGGGCTGGCTGATACGTGAGGTGTTTGACGGTGGTCGCAAGTTCTCGCGCAAGGACGACCTCATCTTCCGCATCAAGGAGGCGTGGTCACGCCTGCCGCACGACCTGATCACCAACCTGTACAGCACGCTGCCGGAGCGGATCACCGAGCTGTATTACACTCAAGGCGTCTACACGAATTGTTGACAACCGACGCTGCAACATGCGAATGGATGCAAAGATGACAGTGAAGGTGATGCTAAACGTGAACAGGAACAGGAACAGGAATGGAAATGGGAGCGGACAGAGTATGGAAATGAATGGCAGAGGCTTCCTCGCACGGCAACAGCTGATTTTGCTCCGGCTGCTCCTCACGCGCATTATGTTCTAAGGGGGCCCCCAAGACGTTGGCGATTGCAAATCTTTTCGTACATTTAACTTGACATTTTTTGTGTATAGCTTTAAGATGTATGTGGGCATGTGTGTGTTTGTGTGTGTCTGTGAGAGTGTGTGTGACGGGGGCAACAGAATCTGTATCCTCATCCGAATCTGAATGCGAATCCATGTCCGTATCTGTATCTGTAACTGTATCTGTGTCTGTGTCTGGGATCTGCCACTGCCTGCATTCAACACGGTTTGGTTATGTATTAAACGGAAGTAGACGAAAGAGAACGAGAGAAAGAAAAAATGGAACAAAAGGAAAGCGAGAAGCTCGCACGCCACGTGTGGCAACACTGGTCACATGCAGAACCCCTCACAACCAGTGTTGCCAGATCGCTTTGTAATTAGTGTTTGTTTTATTGTTTTTTTTTCTGCAGCAAATCCCCGAACTTAACTTTAAGGGCTACTATTAGTTATCGTTTTATATAGAAAACTCCCCCTTACCCGGTACCCACCCCGACCCCCTCCCGCGCATATATATATATTTATATATATATATTAGTTACAAAACAAAAAGAAAATAATAATTATTTTATTTGCACTTAACTCATTTTGTTGATTGTTTTTAGTTATGCAAACGAAGTAGGCGAACAAAATTAATGCAAAGCGCGAGAAATAAAACTTGTAACTAAAGTATTATTTTAAGGCATAGTTTTTTGTTTATAGCAAATTACAAACATGAAACAAACACGAAACAAAAGAAAACTAAACTAAAAATCCTATCATGTAAAGTTGTTTACAAGCAAAAATAATGATTAAACTAATTATCAATGTAATTAATACTTATTAAAATATAATATATAAATTAAAGAAACAAAAAGAAGAGCAAGCGAAACAGAAACAGAGATCGAGAGGGAGAGAGAGCGAGAGAGCAAACAAAATAGTGTTAATTTAAGATTAAAAAATCAACTAATTGGTAGCTCACACTGAAGAGAAATAAAAGAAAACATAGATTTCATGCTGAACATATATTTGACAAAAACAAAAATCAACTCATTTAACCTATACACCTATTCACACCTAAGCATTAATAACCAAATCGTGATCCACTAAAAAATCCTGTCCAGCAGAAAAGTCCATTTTCTTTTCATGGCGGCGGGTTTTAGGGACATTCCGATTCATTAAGGGACATACAGACACCTATATGGATCGATATACGATCCGACGATATACATAAAGAGAGTACACACCGACATACACATATATACAGGACAAACTGCAACAAAGGGACTTGCAGGCTAACTAATCATCATCCTCGGAACTCTTGAATGAGAGCAGAACGTTAACCCAATTACCAATTCTCTGTAATTCAGCAAATTATGTGATTTTCCTTTTGTTTCGCTTTTCGCAATGAAATGTCAAAAAAAAAAAATAAAATAAAATAAAGAATGAAAAACAAAAAAAGGAATCAACAATCTTTATACATACACACATAATACATATAAAAAAGATATATTATGTTTAATTAATAATGAAATGCAATTACCAATAAAAACTACCAGCAAATACGTAAAAATTAATATAACAAAATTCGTGTTTTAAGAAGATTTTCCTTTATCCGAAATGGAACTTTCTTTTACAGAAAGATTAAATTGTGCTTTACTTGTTATTGCGCATAAACCTTAAGGTAATTTTGAGGTCAAAGCGATGAAACATGTTAAATATATATAACTTAATCTGGCTGCCACCTAGAAGCATTTTGGCTACATATTTATAACTAATGTCGAAATGTCTGTTTAGCTTATAGCAGGGTATTCAAAAGCTGGGAAATTTTATTGCTGTATTTGGGAAAAATAATTTCCCGGTACTTTTAATATGCAGCTTAAATTTAGGCATACTTGAAGCGTATTTTAGACACAGACTGAAGTTGCTTAAGAAGTACTCTATTTCATATTCGAAATGTATAGAAGAAGGATGCCCTTTCAGAGGCATGACAGTGCAGGCAGAAGCTGCAAGCTCAGTAGTTGGTCCATGCAGGGTTTCCAGGCGTAACTCCGCTGCGTCTACAAATTCGTTAAAGGGTTTCGCAAGCTCGAATAAATATTTGAAGTTCACTTTTATGGACAAACCTAAACATATAAACATTTACTTAGTTTTCATAGTTATACTTATACTTATCTTTAATATATAGAGCAGATAAATTTCTTCAATAAATAACCTTTTCCTGTGTATTGCAAGCAATTTGAAGTATATTTTATTTAAAACTTTTCTTGTGTAAAGTGCTTTATAAAATGTCATAAAAAACGTGTATAGATAATACTTTATATCTGTATGAATACATACTTTCATATACATATATATGTACTCGAATGCGAGCGTGTAGATATTTTCCATAAGAGACTATTGGCACGGCTTAAAATCGTGTGTAAACTACATATATATATAAAGATATAGGTAGATCATGCTATATAAGTGTATAGGCTAGGCACTTTAGATAAATAAAGCAAAAGGAATTCAACCTCGTAATTGTGCATTGTTGCATGGCTTGTGGAAACGCTATATAGATACATATATATATATACAATATGCATATATATATACTATATATAAATCTGATCATAGTTTGTGCGCATTTTTTAAATACTGTTTGGATTGTTGTTAGTTGCCTGGGAGTTAGGCTGGAATAATGCTGCGCACACAGGCTGGACTGCAGAAGGGCATGTCCTGTTTGACGCAGAAGCGACCGCCAATCAGGGACTTGGAGCACTGAGCACCTGCACACACAAAGCACGGTCCATGCCAGTGGATGTCGCCCCAGGCAACGCCCTGATCAGCGGGCCCAATTGGCAGCTGGCAGCGCTTGCAGGTGCCGGCATAGAACTTGTCGTAGCACTGCAGACACAGAGGCATGTTGGACTTCTCATCGGGTATGTACTGCTGGCCAGCCAACGGCTCGTCGCATTGCAGACAGCAGAAATGTTTGATGTGATACGTTGCGCCCTCGGCGGCGGTGTATTCCTTGGTGAAGATCAGCTCATCACAGGCCTTGCAGCGCGGTATCTTCAGCTTGATGGCCAAGTCGCGGCCACAGTACACCTGCCCGTGATGGAAGAAATAGACCAAGTCCGCCAACAGCTCGCGGCATGTCTGACACTTGAAGCAGCCTGGATGCCAAGCGATCTCTTTGCCTGCTCGCTCCGCCTTGACGGCCACCTCGCCGAACTCAATGGCCAGGCCGCAATCGCGGCAGCTGATGTTCGACACAGCCACTGTGCCTGTTGCTGCTGCATCTGTAAATAATTAATAGATCCATATTATATATATAGTAGTATAGCTAGTCGTTCGATTGATATGTTCTGCTTCACTTACCACCCGTTGCGTTTGAGTCGCCCAGTTGTAGCTGCTGGAATTGCTCCGACATGGGGGCACAGTTGGGATACATATTCATGTGCTCAATGCCTGGGATGCTGGTGAACTTGCCCAAGCTGGCGTTAAGGTCCTCGCCCGCATACCCAGGTGTTGATGGCTTTGAGCAGAAGCCCGAATCGTGACTTGCGGAGTTGGTAAGCATCTCGTTGCCGTAGCTAATGTCGCCGCCTGCACTGGCTGCATTGGCCATGTCTGCAAACAGCTTGTCGATGTCGTCCAGCAACTGTTCATCGTTCAATAGCCAATCATGCACCTGCTTGAGTGGTTCCAGCAGCTGGCACTGATCATGTCGTATGCCCTTCTCCTGCAACGTTTGAAACAGGCGATTATAGTAGGGCGCATTGGCCACTGCCGAGTGCAGCATGTTCTTGTCTACGCCGACGCGTTGCAGCTGCGCCTTGGTGGCAGGCGCCAGGCCATGGAGCTGCTGTAGATTAGCCGTGGACACTGGCGCTGAGGCAATGACAACAGAAGGAGCAGCTCGACCGGAGCGCACCTCCTGCAGCGCCTGCTTCAAGGGCTCTGCCTGCACGATTTGCGCAAACACCGGGTCCCGCTCGTAGTCAATATGAGCGGGCAGTCCACAATCATACAAAATGGTGGACACGCCTCCGAATTTGACACGTCGCATGGGCGTATCCTGACGCATTTGAGACCCAAAACGGGCCTGCACCGGATTCTTGAGCGGCAACGGCGAGTGGAATGGTGTAGATGGGGATGATTTCAGTGGTGTTGTTGCCATGGCAGGCGGGGGACATACTGTATTGATCTCCGCCCTGAACTGCGGATTGCTCACATACTCCTTGCGGAACTCAGAAATGGGACCAAGGCGGGCATCCCGTGAAATATTTAGGTTCTTCTCCTGCAAGTGGAAGAAGTGAAATTGATTTACTTAATAATGATAAGCAAAATAATTATAGACTAAAAGACAAGTTAGTAAAAGTTTAGAAGACAAGTTCCCATTTTCACTCATAAAAACTAAGACATTTTGAGCTAAACTCAGTTTAAAGAATAGCATGGAAAATTAATTTGTTGAATATAGCTTTCTCGAAATTTGGGGAAAATTAATTTATTTAACGAAACTTAAGTGTTTGGGTGAAAATGTATCGTAGAATCTGAACACATTTGAATATGCGATACAAGTAGATGCACCAAATAAAATTATAAGATGAGACAACACCTAAGTGTAGACTTAAAATTCACCACAAAAATGTACAATGAAATTACACCTAAGTATATATAGACGAAAAATTCACCACAAATAAAAGTATACGATGGCATTACACCTCAGTAAATTGTAACCTCAAATTCACCACAAATAAAAATACAACAAAATATAATAGGGGAACATACCATGTATGGGGACAATACACCACAGAAATACTCAAATTTTTATAAACTGCAATTTAAGCAACACAATAACTGGTTGCTATGACACGAAAGACTTCAATTGTGCGAGTAAAAAAAACCCTATTTTCCAATAAGAGTAAATGATTTTTTCCAATAAGCATGCAGAATGCAAGTATTAAAATTTAAATTTTTCTCAATAAGGTTACTTTAAAAACTTAACAAGACCTTAAGCATCGCTCTTACCTTCAACGTTCCCAGAAGTTTATCGTAGATGACGCCATGCGTAACGAGGCTTTGTATCGAGGGTCTGCTAATGCCCAACAACTTGACTTTGGTTTCTGCCCGTAAAGCGGGATGCGCATCGAATTCAGTGGTGGAATCGCTCAATGGCTCCGCAAAGGCTACTAGGAGCTTGGGCTGAGCGTGTGCCCCTTGCATAGAAAGGGCATTGGCCAGTTTTGGATTGGATAACAGCTCGTTAAGCGTGGCATCCGCAACGGGCGCCACTCCTAGCGAGTTGAACAGCTTGCGAGCGACGTCGGACACGGCTGGCGCTGCCGGAAGCTGGGGCGGCAGAATGTGCTCCACTTGGCCATGGCTGAGGCGACCTACGCGCACAACGATGCCCTGGCCAACGCATTGATCACGCAGCTTTTGGACATATTGCTGCAGCTGTTGGGCCTCGGTCTCTGTGAGATTGTCGCAGAGCGCGGCGTCCAGATCATGTGGCGGCACCTGGAACTCCAGCTGCTGCTTGCGCTTGTGGGCGGCATCGCTGCCGGCAACAGGAATTTGAGCAGCTCCCAGTTTTTCCATGTAATCCGATATTACGTCCGGCGCCGCATTCGGTGGCACCCACTCCACCTGCACGGGCTGGCTGGCCAGAGCCTTAATCTTGATGTCTGTGGGAAAAGTGTTCACAAATTTTTACATATATTAATATCAAAATTTGTACTCACATGCTGGCTTGGCTCGTATCTGGCCAAGAATCTCGAACTGCGCCCAACCAGTGGCATCGTCGTCGGTGCACATGTGCTGATCCTTGCGGCACATACAATTGCGACAGACCTTGCGCCAGAAGTGCAGATCCAGCCCAGGACACTTGTCCAGGCACTCGCCACATGGAGCGCCGGCTCCGGACTCGTGGCCAAGTTTCGAACGTTTCAACATTTCGCGTCGGCTCTCCAGCTTGGACAGCCACTCTGGCGCCGTGGGCGTCTCAACGCATGAGTTCGCGTTGGCATTGTTAGTTGCGGCGTTGGGCATATTGTTAATGAGTCATACCTTAAATACCGGTCATTAATTCCACTTGTTAAATTAAATGAAAAATCAAATAAAATTAAAATTTCGCAAA
The DNA here is from genome assembly GCF_003285905.1 of Drosophila hydei. Classification (NCBI taxonomy): domain Eukaryota; kingdom Metazoa; phylum Arthropoda; class Insecta; order Diptera; family Drosophilidae; genus Drosophila; species Drosophila hydei. The sequence goes on from NW_022045656.1 coordinate 6,316,691, forward strand.
GACAAAGCACCGAGTAGTGTGACTGTTCGCGGTTAACGCAAAGTTACCAAAAAACCATGGCTAAATTGCAGCAATAGTTCGTTTCGTTAAGTGTGGATTCATTTCGCTTAGTTTAGACATCAACCTTTAAGCGCTCTCGCACAGCTGATTTTCGTATTTCGAATTAAAGCTAACTTGGCTGCAGCTCTCATTCGTTGTGCATTGTTTTTCGCAAATCTGCAGCCCTCGCGAAAACCAAAACTTTATTGCCAGCCATTGCATAAAAAAAACATATTCCGTGCAAAAACGTTTAAAAAAACTGATTTAAAATAGGCAAAAACTGAATGCTTATAAGCTATAAAGTGAAACACTATAGAAAAACTGTGGAACTGAAGGATCTTAACCGATTTGGCGACAATCTCAAGAAAATGCAATAAATGTATGTGTACGTAGGTGGAAACAACTGCGTCCCACTGAAAAGTGAAAGTGCAGCAAGAGGACAGACAACGAAGACGACAAACGGACGGTCGTACGGACGGACGGACGGACGAACGAGCCAAAGAGTGGCAAAAAGTGGCCAACAAGCTGACAAAGATAAGAAATCGTGTACAACCAAAGCAGCAATTGAAATAAAAATGTTTTAATGTGCGTTTTTACCGGTCTCTACTGGCTTTCGGCAACAAATTGACTTTGAATTTCGCACGGTGGTTGTTTTTGCTTTGCTGTATGCGTGTGTGTATGTTTTTGTATATATATATACATATATTAGCGGGTTGGTGGGGACGAGAAGTAGCTGCATTTGAATTTGAATGCGCTTATGAAAACTGATTTAAATGAGACTTTGTCAAAGGGTTGAAATATAAATATATATATATATATATATATATATATATATATATATATATATATATATATATATATATATATATATATATATATATATATATATATATATAAATGCATGTATATATCCATATACATACGTATTTGGATGTGTACTTACATTTAATAATTAATTGATTGATCATTGTAGCTGCCGTGAGGGTCATTGAATATCCATTAGTCAAATCGAACGCTGATTGTTGCCACCTGATTGACCCATAAGCATGACCGAAAAGTACGATAGCAACGGCGACTATTCCGCATACAACGAGGACGACAGCAATGAGTATGTTGGCGGAGGAGGAGGAGGCGGCGGTGTTGGTGGAAAACCTCGTAAGAGCATAAGCAGTGGCGGCGGCGCCGGTGCCCATAATGGCGATAGCAGCGTCCACGATCATCGCGATCGCGATCGTGATCATGGCGGCCCCGAGGGCAGTAGCAATGTGCAGTTGAACGAAAAGGCCAGCGAATACATACGCGATTGCATGGCCGAGAAGAATCGCATGGATCGAAAGTTTCCCATTGCCGAGAAGCTGTTGGAGGGTGGTAAGCGTGTCTGCCAGTTTTTTGTAAATAATTAAATTTTGTTTCTTGTAGAGATTGAAAAGGTGCAGACAACTGGACGCATTCCGTCGCGGGAACAAAAATACGCTGACATATATCGAGAGAAGCCGCTGCGCATATCGCAGCGCGTGTTGGTTCCCATACGCGAGCATCCCAAGGTGATTTACAAGAGATACCTCTTATAAATTATACAGCTAGATATTTGTCATACAGCATATGCGAGAGTCAACTATTTTAGCCACTACTAGATCTATTCCAATTGGCTTCAGAATTGTCATTGATGTTATCCAATTAAAAGCTGTCAAGCTGCTTGATCCTCTTTAATCAGTTACCTAAATGTGTGAGATATTTTCACAACTTTTCTAACAAGTATAGCTTAATGTATTTAAATATTTTAAATACATTTTAAGTCTAGTCAGATAGTTGCGAATTGAACCTTTGGCAGCTTCAAGCACGAACTAATTCAATTTCTGTCATTATAGTTCAACTTTGTGGGCAAGCTGCTCGGTCCAAAGGGTAACTCGCTGCGTCGCCTGCAGGAGGAAACGCTGTGCAAGATGACGGTGCTTGGTCGCAATTCGATGAGAGATCGTGCTAAGGAAGAGGAATTGCGCAGCTCTAAGGATCCCAAGTATGCACACCTGAATAGCGACCTGCACGTGGAGATATCAACAATAGCGCCACCCGCAGAGGCATATGCGCGCATCGCGTATGCCATGGCTGAGTTGCGCAAATATCTGATACCGGACAGCAACGATATTATACGGCAGGAGCAACTGCGGGAGCTGATGGACAGCACTAGCCTAAATGATAACGACTCCAATTCTAAAAGTAGCTACAAAAAGATGGGTCACATGCAGAACGCCAACGTTGGTGCTAATGCCATGGGGGGTCAGGGTCCGGTTAATTCCAGTAGTGGCGGTGCAGGTGGCGTCGGTATGGCCAAAAATTCATCTCATCACAATTACAGGTAAACGTTGTTGATATGCAGTTAAGGGCTTAACCTAATTGAAATTTATTTCAATATACAGAAGCTCGCAGCAATCGTCGTTTAGCAAAAATGTTTTAGCTCCCAAGCAGAAGGTCATGTCTATACTTGAAAAAGCCAGAACAGCAATGGATGAAACTTATGGGTGAGCTTGAAATTGATAATTTTAATCCCCAATTACTTACCATTCTGATTTGCCTGGGTAAATTGTAGACGCGGCTATGAGGACGGCATTTCCTATGATCCACATCAGTCCTACGACGCCTACAGCTATGCATCGCACGGTGGTCACGGTCACGGGCCCCACGGGCCGCCCAACAACATTTTGGGTGGTGTTGGCAACATCAGCGGCGTAAGTGGCGGAGCACGTGGTGGTCACTACGAGACTCAAGATTATGAAACGGATTACTCTCGACGAGACTACTACCAGCATTCACCCGGATATGCAGGTACATAAGATGAGATTAAAGGGGAGAAATACGATCTATTGTAACAGAAGACAGCACTATGCTATTCGAAAGCTATAATTCCACTTTTCATCAGTCAACTGCAAATTAACTATTGCTTTTGAGTTTGTTCTCTGGATAAATTATTATAAAGTTATAAGTTTTTTAAGTAGTTTGAGAATCTAACAACGAGAGTCCGAATATGTGTACGTTACCAGCTAGTAATTGAATGAATTATTGCCTACGCGGACAACCTCAGTTTGCCAGCCTTACATAACAAATTAGTTATTAACAGTGATCGTACAATGTGATGAAAATTGTAATATAATCATTTTGTATACTTTGCAGCTAGCGGCTCTGTGGCGCCTTCAAATCCAAACAATGCAACAGGTATAAATTCGAATCACAACCGCAGTCACGTTAACAGGTGAAATTTGCTGGGTTCGAGAAATGCCAGCAATGGAGATGGTGTGAGAGGCACAAGGAGTGCGACAAGTCCTATACCGAAAACCCATAATCTGACCATTAAAGCCCGATTCGTTACCAGCAGCAGCAGCAGCAACAGCAACAGCAACCACAACAACAACAAACGCAACAGCAGCTTTGAAAAAATGGAGTGCACCAACAACCATAAGCAGCACAACAATAAAAATAACAACAACAGCGGCTGCCTCCAGGTAACAACAAGAGATGACCCATATTGCAATAACTTTGACTTGATATACTCTGATAATAATAATGAGTATTTTATGATACAGAAGCAGAAGCAGCAACAACAGACACAACAACATACTCCACAACAATCGTTGACAGTGCAACATGAACAACAGCAACAACATTCACAACAAAATTACCCACCGCACAACAGTTACAACAACAACAACAATCACTTGAATAGGAGTTACAAAAACAATGTGAACGATAAGAAAATGAAGGCAGATCCAATATGTTCCCAAGCGAATGCGATGTATGGCCAAATGACTGCTGCAGTTGCCAGCAAACGCACCATCCACAGCAACAACCACAACAACAATAACAGCCAAAACAACAACAACAGCAACCACATTCACACATTAGGCAGCAAAAACAAGAACAATATGCAACATACCCAAAACAACACAACTTTAACTGCGTCCAGTATGCTATTAGTAAGGTATTAAACATAAAAAAAAAAACAAACTAAAAAACAGTTTAGAGCACAATTAATCAAATGGATATTACAACCATCCCATGTTCAGTCCAGTACAGTATTCCTTCATTATTCCTTGCACAACCAAAACGCATGTCACGGCCACTATCTGATATGTAAATACGTAGACAGAGTTCATAATAATGCCTGCTGGTTGCAATATACATATCCAGTGCATATATATATATATATATATATATATATATATATATATATGTAGATATATATGAATATATACTTAATTACATAGAAATATTTATTGCCACGATAAACTATTTATTTGCATTCGCAAATAGCCGCTGCTGACTTAACACACAATACAAACACAATTGACATTTCTCTAAATACTCTTAATACTTGCATTCTCTTACAGCCCTTCCATTCCTTCGCTTCATATTCGTGAGATTCCGTTCTTGCCAGTGCAGTTTCTCTAAACCACATACAAAACTAAACAGATACAATAACAAAATACAACTAAACAATAACAGAACAAAAACGAAAACAACAAACATCAACAGCAACAAATCGAGAGCAACATCACAAATACTTTGTACACTAAATGGAAAGAATATTTACAAACGAAAACCTTAAGATATATACATACTTATATATACATACGTGTATATACTAAATACAAACATATACAATATATACATTAACAAATTAATATATAAATAATATATATATATATATACATATATATATTTTTTTGAGTGCAAGGAAATCGTTGGATGATAATACAGCTGGATCTACAAATTGATATTTTAACCTTGTGTTGGCTGATGGACGATGGACGACAGACAATTTATGCCAAGGATATATTGTCCGGTTTTTTAATCTATATTTACACGAAGAGCAAAACATCTTTAAGATATTCGTATTAAAAGTGCGTGCATAAATAACAAATTATCAAGAGATATAACCGTTAAATAATTAGATAAGCACAGCTTAAAGCTGGCTATGATACTTTGACTTACATATATAATACAAATAATACTAATATATATACATATATTTATTATAAATCTGCTTAAACAACAAAATGTAAACGTTTCTCGAATGCGTACGTACATATATGTATATCCATGTATATTCTGCTCGATCTTCAGAATAGAAAATGCATTTCCTGAAAGCTAAATTCAGTTATAAAATAGCAAATCAATTCGAATATCTATATAAATTAACGGTTATTACAAATGAATTATTACAATAATCCTACATTATTATCATTATTTTACTTGTTAACATTTCTACGCTGAAGATCGGGCATACAAATATATATTTATATATATGTATGTGTGATTAAAGTGCAGTAGGGCTGGAAATCTATGAGATTAATTACTTAAAACTATATAACTGGGCACACTTAAAATAAATTAAATATAACTATATATACAAATACAGAATTGAATATTTACATTCGAACTAAACTAAACTAAAAGAACAAACGATTGACAAAATAAAAATAACAGTAAAGCTAAAATTATATTTATGAAATATTAATATGTATAAATACTCGATAACTTAATATACAATACGTATTTATATTATTCAGAAATTGTGAGACGAAGCCCATATGTGGATAATGCTGCAAATGATTACTTTATTGAAACAAAAAAAAAAAAAACTAATTTAAAAGAGAAATAATACTCATTGAATTTACATAACTTGATGTGCGCGAAGTCGAAAAAGCTCAAAACATAATTCCCAATTGTATTTTCTACTTTAGTAAGCTCTAGTAAACTAATTTATTGCAAATTGCCTGAAAATTGTGTGATGAAAAGCAAAGATATTTCCCAATCAGAAATATATAGAACATGCCAAAATTAAAATAGATTTGGAAAAAGTTAGAGAATGAATGACAGTTTGTGCCAAAATGTAATCAATGGAGCAATATTGTTGTCTGAAACACAATCTTCCAGTTTGAACGACGAAGTCAAACTACGCAATTCATCAATACTTACGAATTCCCCTTAATTTGATTTTCTATTATTCTAATTATTATTTTGTATGACTTATAAGCTGAGCTAATTGATATATGATTAAATATATAAAAACATAAAAAAACTCTAACCTTTTGTTAGTGAACTGTATTCATAACAAAATCAGATAATTGAATATCTTGTCCAAAAAAATGAAAATAAATAAGAAAAATATTTACTTATAACCATGTGAACGTTAAATTGTTAAAAACAATTAAAATCTAGTTTGTAAAACAATATCAGTAATAAAGAAGAAGATACATACATTTATTTCAAGTAATTATTGTTATTATTATACAAATAATAAACAAAACATACTTAAAATCGGTTCCCAAAAACCTTAATACTGAACTTAAATTATATATATATTTATATGTATATATATATATAAATATAATATTTAAATTGAATGGCAACAAGTTAAAATACAATTTACAATACAAACAATAATATTCAATACTAAACAAAAAACTTCCCCGCCCTAAAACAATTAAACAATAAAGAGAAACAAATATTGAGTTATTCTCATTAATTATTTCATGTAAAATTAAATAATGAAAATAATAATAAAAATATTTAAAATGTATGCTGAAAATCTTTTTGTGTATTTATTTATTTCAAATAAATCAAAATATATTTAATATATTTTGGTGTTTTGCCAATGACAATTTTTTGAACTTCTTGCACTGCTATAAGCTGCAGGCTATGCCACCATTTAGCGAAGACACACACCATAAGAGATAAATATCCATAGTGAGTTCCGTTCGGATAAATATTAATTATTATCCAATTATTTTTAAATCGCAACTGAAAGCGAACTGAAGCCACAAATCATTTTTTATATAAAGTGTATGTTTATTTTTTATAATTTATTCAATAATCTTAAATTAGTTTTTATATTGCTGCACAATAACTGACTAGAGTAAATTGACTTATAACTAAAATTTTTATTATATATTGAAACTCAATATATTGTGTTAGAAGTTCCGTCTCCTGCAATTTTCGTTTTACGTACAATATAATTGCAGTAAATTGACTAGAATGTCCCAAATTGGGATTTGTTAGTGCTCATTTGGTTTAAGCATGTAATAGCCCATCGCTCTGGCTTACTAGCTTTCCGAGCAGCGCCTTGTACAGTACTGATTCCGTGGAGATACCCTCGCTTTGCAGAAAGAGCAACGTTTCGCGTGCACACATGGCAAAGCCCAATGCCTCGGCTTCACTTCGTCGATCTGGGACTATGGCTTGAGCTGGAGCTATGGCTGCTACCTCGGCATCCGCTTGCACCTCCTCGTCGCTATCAAACGCATCAGCCTCCCGCTCATCCAAGTCCTGTTCAAATGAATCCAGCTCTGATTGCAGCTCCATGATCTTTTGCAGTGCCTCCAGCAAAATGCTATTGGGCGCATCGCCAACATGGATGGCTGGACTATGGGACTGCTCCACTGGCGGTGTATTCGATCTGGAATCCAATTCTAAGCGATGGCGCTTTTCGCCAGTTGACTCAGTGTCCACATCCTGCTGTTGCTGCTGGTCAGCTTGCTGCGATCTAAGCTGATCTGCACGTTTTCGTTTCATAATCAATTTTCCGGACATAGGAGAATCTTCTTCAGTTTTGGTCGTGTCCCGAATATATCCTGTAGTTGGTTTTGCTCCGCGGTACAACCTTCGTTCACCTGGCGATCACAACAACTGAACATCGAACATCGAATGCACCCCAGCCAAGCTGTTGCAGGGAGCGCGATCCTGAAAGCAACCCCAACCAGCCATAAGAGACAGACGGGCATTAGGGGATGTGCCCAGGCTGGAAATTAAAGGCAACCGAAAAATTGTTGCAGCTGTTTAAATTTGTCGGCCGCTGCCGGCAGCTGAAGCGGGAAGGCAACAGGATATAGGCAGGATATGTGCGCTGCAATCGAAAGCAACCCCTGACAATCTGCTCTCTAACTGCAGCGGCCTGCTATCTTGTCCTCGTCCCGCTCACCCTCGCCCAGTTATTCCGTTGTCTCGTGGCCGTTCCTATGTGTCGGCTATCCTCGCTTTCGCTTCCCCTGCGCCCTAGCAGCGATGCATAGTGTAGCGTATTTGAGTGTCGCTGCTAGCCGGGCCAAGCATTTGCAGCTGGCACGCTTCACAGCCATCTCTTCGATTCGATTTCGATGGCTACAGACTACGCTTTGACCTGTCATTGTAATGATAAGTGCACACCCTATAAATACACTGAAAATCTAGTTTCACATAATATTTAAACTGTTATTCCACTCTTAGGCATTACTAAACATTTTATATTTCATGAAGCTGATAAAAATAATAATTTGTAACAATATTAAATATATATATTTGTTAATTTTTTTTATTTAGAAAGTCTATTGTTCTAAAGCAGTCTATTGATCAGCTTTAAGCTTTTGTAGTTTAATTAAAAAATAATAATTTAAGAAAAATTAGTGTTTCAAATAAAATAAAATAATATACATTTTTCTCAGTGTATTTTATAGCAAACAACATTAAAATGGCAAAAACATATACAGTCAAAATAAAAATATTTTTTATTAGAATTGCTTCTTCTTAAACTTATGATTGATTTGATAGTCTAATATAGGGAGATGGTACATACATATAGTATACTACAGAGAGAAAAGGAATATATGTTTTTTATATATTTTAATTTAATTACACTATGCAACAAAGGCTGATGTTCTTCGTTGTCAGTCCATATCTTATAGTATATTTTTAATAATTTTAATTATATATATTTGTGGATTACAATGAAACTATTTAAATCATGTGGAATATCTAAATAAAAATGGTTTTCCTATTTAAATTTTAATTTAAAGATTCTTATATTGTTCTTAAAATATTGTGAATTAGACTTAAGTTTCCGTATATTAAGTAATTGACATTATCAGATCGTGCTCTTTGCAACAAATAGAGAGAATCTATAGCCGGGGGACCTGTTTAGCGAGAGAGTGAAAACTGATTTTAATTTTAAAAGCTGTTTTTAACGATTTGAGTTCAGTTTGCTAACAGATTGTGTGACGAGTGCATCTAAACAGCTCGATTTCAGATCCATTTAAATTTCAAGGGGCTTTTTCAATAAATGTAATTCCAACAATTCGTGTGGATATCTTAAAATACTCATTAAACTTGGATTAGACGTACATATAGTTGATAAGGTACTTTTATTTAGCTGAGATAACGCGAAAAACCTAAAGCTGATATTATTATTTTGTTTTTTGCTATACTTTGTATCTTGGAAATGTGAGAGAGAGAGAGAGAGACAGGGCATTGTGATTTTGTATATATATATATGTATTATATCTTTATATGTATATATATTTATATATATTAAATATGTATACCTTGAACAGGATTATATAAAATTATAAAGATGAAAAATAGTTATTTATATTATGTGGATTATGCTTCTTCCTGTCCCATCCAATGGCAAATATATATATTAATTGAGAACAGCTTGTAACTGGGTATGTGTTAGCTGTTCATTTTCGATTAGAGCGCTCTCAATTTTTGAATGTGATAATCTGTTGAGTAAACATAATAAACTCGTATAAAACGGCTTATTGAATAAAAAACAGGCAGGTTTTATATACATATTTAAATTAATTAAATTGCAATTTCTCATGAAATAATTTCTTATCTAATTTTTATCATTTGTGAACTGGTTTAGTTGTAAATGAGATGTAAACTTAAACAATACTCGTAAAAGGGCTTAAATTACCCACAACCTTATTTGTATCAACGAGAGAAAACACCTGTAAACAAGTCGTAACAATGTTCTATTACCTTGATTGCCCTAACAGTGTTAGACACTACCTTTTGCCGAATCACATTCTCCTGCTTTGGACGTGCTTTTCAGCGAACTAAGGCATTATATAGAAAGAATTATATAGAAGATTACATTCTGCTTAATATTTCGATTTTTAATTTCAGTTGCAAAAATGAGGCTAATGTTTATCCCAGTATTTTTAATGATATTTGGTCAATTGATTCGCGCTAATTCCATTAAAAGCTCAGCCAATCAAATTACCGAATTTATTATACTACACAATAATGATATGCACGCAAGATTTGAGCAGACGAATAAATATGGTTCTGTATGCAATCAGGATGATGCCAGTATGAATAAATGCTTTGGTGGCTTTGCAAGGGTAGCACATGAGTAAGTTTGAGTCATTTTGCAAAATCTATATATTTACATATCAATAAATTTATTCAGAGTCCGAAAATATCGCGAGGAGGCCAATAATGGGGGTACTCCCGTGCTATACTTAAATGCAGGCGACACCTTCAGCGGAACTGTTTGGTTCACAGTCTTCAAGAATCAAATCGCTAGCGCCTTTCTCAACAAACTTCACCCGGATGTGATGGTAGGATGGGTCACTATAATAACGATCTTTTTATGATAACAATTGCCTTGCTTAGTGCCTAGGAAATCATGAATTCGATGACAATATCGAGGGCCTAGTCTCGTTTCTTAATGCTGTTGACTTTCCTGTTGTCGTGTCGAACTTGGACTACTCAAAGGAACCCGAACTGGTTGCCACCAATAAATTGAGCAACTCGACAATTCTAGAGGTCAATGGGACTAAAATTGGCATTATTGGTTATCTAACACCAAAAACCAAGGAGGACTACATCAACAAAGTGGAGTTTCGTGAAGAAATCACATCCATCAAGTAAGTTTTTAGAAGTTTTTTCTTTTAGTTATTTTCATTAACTCATTTTCAGTGCTGAGGCAACAAAGTTAAAGGATCAAGGAATTAAGATAATCATTGCTCTGGGCCACTCTGGTTATCAAAAGGATCAGGAGATTGCCAGAGAATGTCCCGATGTCGATATAGTCATTGGTGGCCATTCGCACACCTATTTGGACGCCAATAAACCCATCGCTGACAAGGACGACACCAATCCTGAGGCTGTGCGAGGACCCTATCCCACCACAGTGGTTCAGCCAAGTGGCAAAAAAGTACCTGTGGTTCAGGTATTCACCAATTCGAAGTATTTGGGCAAGTTACATGTGCAGGTAATACCTTACCTTACCTTTTATTTGAATTACATAAATAAAACCGCTCTTCAATCGCAGTTCGATGCGGATGGAAACTTAGTTCAATTTGCTGGCTCGCCAATTCTTTTGAATGCTTCAGTTGCACAGGAGCAGGATATGCTGGATTTACTGGACGTGTTTCGTCCAAATATAACGGCTAAAGGCGAGCAAGTTATAGGCCACACCAGGGTACTTTTGGAGGGCGGCAATATGTGTCGACTGAGAGAATGCAATCTGGGTAATCTGGTGGCAGACTCAATGGTGTATTCTCGCATGCTGGAAAATAAGGGCGGCGAATATTGGACTGATGCAGCTATTGCTTTGATTTCGGGTGGTGGTATGTCGTACATTAACTAATGATAGATGCACGATTTAATTATTCCTACATGTTTAAGGCATACGCACCTCTATCAACAAGAAGGCTGATGGAGCTATAACTTTTCGAGACATGGCTGAAACGATTCCCTTTGAGAATCGACTGTTTGTAACGCGCCTTAGCGGAAAGACCCTGCTCAATGCCTTGGAGCACTCAGCGTCTGTTCGTAACAAAGACTCCAACGGCGGCTTTCAGCAGCTATCTGGCCTGCGAGTGGAGTACAACTACGATATGGCTGAGGGACATCAAGTAACATCCGTTTTAGTGCTCTGTGCCGAATGCAAAGTTCCTTCCTACAGTAAACTCAATGAATCGGCTTACTACAACGTTGTGGTGCCCGAGTTTCTCATGAATGGCGGCGATGGATTTACTCTCATTGAAGCGAACAATCCTTTCACTGAACTACTGGGGAAGGATGATAAAGGTGCTCTACAACAGTATCTAGAGGGAAACAATTTAGTTTACACTGGCGTAGAGGGTCGCATAGTTATAACAAAATCATAAATTAATCGCGTTAACTTCCTTAAATATTTAGTATTCAAATACTCATTTCCACTTCTAATAAACTAATTATGAGCATATTTACCAAATTCATTGAATATATTTGATGGCTAATTTGAGATTATAATTATATTTTCGTATATTATATATTTTTCATTATGTCAAAATAAATAAATATATTCTTGTGCACTTTTACTTCTTCGATTGATTACGAATAAAGCGATAATTAAATATTTTAGCACTTTTTGCTCGATGTGTCCGAAGTGAATTAGATGAGCTTTTCGATTGCCCAATGATTATTGTTGAGTTGAGTATTTTATAAATTAAATAGGCTATCGAGATTCTTCGAATAATACACGCCTTGTATGAAGATAAGATACAAAGTTATTAATATTAATGTTGTCATTTCCATGTTGGATCAAACTCAAACAAGTGAGAACGTTGGGGTTAAGCGCGATCGACTTTCAGCATAATCTTAAATTCACGAATAAATACATATTTTGGAAAAAATCGTGTGAGTTTCAGGCAAATTTACTAGTGACTGCTTAAAATACACCCGGAAGTGTCAAACTTTGCTTTGGAGTTAAAGAAAATAGAAAACTTTCAGCTGTGTTTAATAAAAATCTGTGCTAAATTAAAACCATTTGCCTTTTAAAAGTTAGTTTTTCATATGTATATGTTTTCTGTGTAAAGATTTATTATTATTTACTTTATACTTTATTATTATATAATGGTAATATACACTTAAATATGTTCATATTATATATTTATGATCAGTACGGCCAACTACGTCGACTTGGCTTAGCCAGATTTGTCCGTGGGTCCAAAATACAAAAAAAAAAAGTCAAATAAAATTGCCAAAGTTATTTGCTTGGGTACATTTGAGCTGCTGTAGTTTCAAGACCTCAATGTGTTGATTTATCTGAAAGTAAGTTTAGTGTCTCCCCCAAATTCTCTATTGAAATTTAATTAAAATTGTACGTGTAATCGAGAAGTCATCTGAGACCTGCCAAACAGAGTCATGAAAGTGCTTCTCAGTAAATTTAACAAGCAGCTTGATCCATAATATATTCATAATATTTATATTCATAATAACATATTCCATATTTATTCAGCTTGTTCCTCGCGTATCGTGTGAATGTTGATAGAGCTGTTTCAAATTGTTTCGCCACTTCAATTCCTTTTGTTCCATTATCAGTGACTGAATTTATGTTCCGTTTTAAGCGATTCATAAGGTATAGAACCAAGCGTTTATTTGATATTGGTACAGATCAATTTAACACTTGGAAACCAAAAATCGCAACTATTGAGATCCACAAAATTGAGCATGTAGAGCGACATAAGCGCGCCTTAACTAACTGTCTGATAACAAATTTCGTTTGGATTTCGAATTGCAAGAAAATTATAATTTATAAGAGGTAAAATAATGTTTGCGAATTAACGATTAACTGCGTGACATTTTTACGAGCTTATGGGTTTTTCAAGGGAACAGCAGGTTTTACGAATTATTGAGAGTTTCGACTTAGAAGGGAACGAATTATCGCGACTCGACTGCATAAGAGCATTCTAAACAAAGAGTATTTGGAAATTACTGTGCGTAAGTTGTCAGTCATCAGTCGTCAGGCGTCGGTAGTCAGTCGTTTTAAGATCTTAAGAACAGAATTATTTATTTGGAACAGAGACTAATAAATATTTTGTGGCAAGTGTCAAAGTCAGAATCTATATATGTGGCCTAACGACGTACATATGTACAATGCCAGCATACTTTATATATTATAAATATGAATGATAATGTGAGACATGTTGCTTATTTTCTGATGATTTACAATTGAGAGAACAAACATATTGCTTTGTCGCCACATCACGAATCAAATATTGATAGCTGAAGAAGTTTTTGGAATCAATCATAACACTTGGCAACAAAATTTAATTTAGTAAGCAAAAATAATAATATCTATAATTTTTAAAAAGTTTTTATGTGCTGAGTATTATTATTTAATATGTTCTATTTTTTTTAGAAAGAGCGAAAGTATCTATATTTACTAGGTCTTTCCTCTAATATTCCATTTACAATTTTTAAAAATATTTATATGTCAGGCGAGCGAGAGGTGGTCTATGGCAACTGATCAATAAGTTCCTTAGCTAATATCAGGGATAAATATCGACTTTTGAAAAATTTTAAAAATGATTTTGAAGGGTGGACATGCTAGTTGTAGATAAACCAATATCTTTTAATTTTAAAGAAAAAACAAAATAAAAGACGGACGTTATAAATCCACATATTCGTTAGATAGCAGTCAAAAATCTTGGGTAAACTATAGTAAATTCCTGGTTACTAAATTCGTTTGGTCTGTGTAATGTCTGCTCTAAAGATCTGTTTGTTTGTTTCTATTTTTTTTTAATATTGGCAAATTCTGCAAGTTCACAAAGAGGCCGTTTTTTTGGTCGTTTATATTGACACTGACATATGAGCTATGAGAGTGTTTATATATAGCCTATATATATATAAATATTTGAGTGCTTGCTAAAGTTACAGTAGCTAAAACAAATACACGAAAAAAGTATGAATGTATATTTGGATTGTTGTTGATGTTTGCGTGGGAACATCACGTTCTGTTGAAGCAGCTGTTTGGATAAGTGACATGTAGCTTTTATACTTGTGTAATAACTGTATTTTCTATATAAAACATGCAATGACTATATAAATATATATTTATGTAATATATATATTTATAATATTCTGCAAATTGTGAACTCGATTCTTTTTTATCAGCTACCTAAAGGAATTGACACTAGCTGGTATACAGATTCGGCAGGTGATAAGCGCTCTATCTGTTTGTCAAAAGCAACAAAAAAAAAAAAAAACAAACAAAATTCAAGAGATAATCACAAAGAGCAATAACTATTAGAGTCGTAGTGCTCGTATCTAATGAGCAAAAACGAAATACAATTCAAAATCATTGCCACTACCTGAAACAGAGCCAAAACACAAAAAAAAAAAACAAACAGGAAAAAATACAACAAAACAACACACAACCACGCGCTGTTCGTATCGTAATCGTTCGCTCCGCAGTTCAAGTGTTTCGGTTATAGCCGCTGTTCCACACGATTTCGGGCCAGTTTGTTGGCGGATTGTGCGAGAAGAGCATGTAAGTAGCAACGGGCTTGAGTGATCTGTAAAAGCAATTTAAGAGCAATTACCTGTGCCAGATGATATCGTGCAAATGTCAATTGTATTACTGTGTGAGTGAGAGAAAGAGAGGGAGAGAGAGAGAGAGAGTGAGCGAGTGAAGCATTTGCAGTATCTTGCCTCCAGCATAGAGTCATGTCTTTTAGCCCACGCAGAATTAGCTGCTAATTATTAGGTACTTATATGTATTAATATTCATAACCATAATGCTTGGCTCATATTATATGCCTAACTATTTGCTATACGTAACACTAATTAGCATTTGTATTTAAAAAAAGGTCATAAATCAATTTTGATGAAAGAAAACTTGTGTTTCGTCGTTCCACGTATTTCATTCGAATTGTTCATGTGTGTTGGCTTGATATACCCTCTGATTAGATTTAGAAGCTTTAATAAGTCTACAAATTGATTTGCTTTGATAATTTCTGTTCTCTTTTTTTTTTTGTTTTCGATAAGCCCTTTATAAATCGTTCGTCAATTCAATATGACGTTTAATTTCGGTTAGATATTAATAATAATAAATATATTGATTATTTTGATGAAATTATCAAAGCACTGATAAGGCTAACAATTCGCTGACATTTGCAATTAAAATCCCAGATCAAATTGCAAAGAAAACTTGATACCATACAACTTATATACTTATATATATATATATAGCTCTTCAGGTCGAGTATGGCTTATCAGTCGATTATTGTGGCATGTATTTTGCTGTTGAGCCACACTTATGCCAATCCCATTGAACCGAAGGCCAGCGTAGCCACAGAGCTCATTATACTGCACAATAATGACATGCACGCAAGATTTGAGCAGACGAACAAGAACGGAGGCACGTGCACTCAGGAGGATGCCAATACGGATAAGTGTTACGGCGGATTTGCACGTGTTGCCAGCGAGTGAGTAACGCGACTCAAGTCGACGCGCTGATGATTGATTTGAAAACCAAATTTTTTCAGAGTTCGCAAATATCGAGACGAGGCTAAGAAGGGCGGCACACCTGTATTGTATTTAAATGCAGGTGACACCTACACCGGCACAGCCTGGTTCTCAGTCTTTAAGGACAATATTACCAGCGCCTTTCTAAACATGCTACAGCCGGATGCCATTGTAAGTGCTATTTGGATTATAAATTTAATTTGTTAAATTTATTATTTTGTTTTTTATTTTATAGTCGCTGGGAAATCATGAGTTTGATAAGAACGTAAAAGGTCTGATACCGTTCCTCAATGCTGTGCAATTTCCCGTCTTGGCTTGCAATTTGGACTTGTCGAAGGAGCCCGATTTGGCGGCCACTAAGAAACTGGCCAATTCCACGATACTGGAGAGCAACGGAGTTAAGATTGGTGTTATTGGCTATCTGACTCCAGATACCAAGAACCTTTCATACCAAAACAATGTGGAATATGCAGAGGAGATCGTATCAATCAAGTAAATATGATTGAATCTTATGATAATTATGATCAATCAAGACAAACGGATCTATTTCCAGTGCTGAAGCAGAGAAGCTAAAGGCTGAAGGCATTAAGATTATCATTGCTTTGGGTCACTCTGGTTACCAGAAGGATCAGGAGATTGCCAAAGAGTGCCCCGACGTTGATATAGTCATTGGTGGTCATTCGCACACCTTTTTGGATGCTAATCAACCTGTTGCTGACAAGGACGACACCAATGCTGAAGCTGTTCGAGGACCCTATCCCACCACAGTGGTTCAGAAAAGCGGCAAAAAGGTGCCTGTGGTTCAGGCTTTTGCTTACACGAAATACTTGGGAAAGATCCATGTGCAGGTGAGTTGAGCCTTAGCTCATAAATAGGTGATATTTAATTACATTTCCACTCGTCCGCTAGTTCGATGCCGAGGGAAATTTAATTGAGTTCGACGGATCGCCAATTCTGTTGAATGCATCAGTTACGCAGGATCCAGAACTGTTAGAATTGCTTGAAGTCTATCGTCCAAATATCACACGATTGGAAAATAAAATTGTGGGCTACACCAAAGTCAACCTTGAGGGCGGAAATGTATGCCGCCTAAGGGAGTGTAATCTAGGCAATCTGATTGCAGACTCCATGGTTCATGCTCGAGTGCTAGAGTACAAGGGCGATGACTACTGGACTGATGCGCCGATAGCTCTGCTCCAAGGAGGCGGTAAGTTTGCTAGTATTCAATTATGGAATAGTCATGAGACATATGAAGTTTTGGTTTTGTAGGAATTCGCGCTTCGATTGAGAAAAATTCAATTGGTTCGATTACTGGCAGCGACATCCTGACAACGCTTCCCTTCGAGAACGCACTCTATTTGACGCGTATTACTGGCAAAACATTGCACACAGCCCTAGAGCGATCGGCGCATTTGCGAAACCTGGACTCGAACGGAGGCTTTCTTCAGTTTGCTGGCTTACGAGTGCAGTACAACTACGATAATGAGGATGGGCATCGTGTGGTCTCCGCCTTAGTGCGTTGCGCCCAGTGCAATGTGCCTAGCTACAGTAATCTGAATATATCTGCCCACTATAATATCATCGTATCGGAGTTTTTACTGAACGGCGGCGATGGCTATGTTCTCACTGAAGAAAATGAACCCTATAATGAGCTGTTGCAGAAAAACGATCAATTTGCATTTGGTGATTACTTGGAGGCGCGTCATTATGTTTATCCCGAAAACGAGGGACGCATTGTTATCATTGGACCCAAGGATGCTGCTGGTAGCATCATTGGCTCGGTGACCTTGATACTATTGTCTTCCTTGATCACACGATTCTTTAACTAGTTTGTAACTGACTGTAAATATATCTGAAAAGAAGCACTGTCCCACTTGTTAAACTACATAAGTTTGAATTTATTAGATGATGAATGTACAATAAATATCTTAATGCCTTCATAGATCTCTAGAGCAATATATCATGCTTTATCTTGTCATCGAAAATCCTACGTTTCTCTTCTATTTGTAACATCACGTGTGGCAGTATGCGTTAATTCATTCTGTGCTTGAGTAAATACTAGAGCATAGCGTGTCGAGACGCTTACACATTGCGTTCACATCGTGAAGTTTATTGTCATAATAACTTATAAACACAATCTCATCGTGAGATAACTTAATTTCTTATCACGTCAAAAGTTCTGCAATTTCTAATCGTTATTTTTGCGTAAGTATATAAAATTTAAATTGAGAATGAAATGAACTAAGGTTATTCTATTCCACATGTTTCTTTATAAACCATATGGTATAATTTCTATATCAGAGTTTTAGATTATAATATCAATTTAATATAGTCAGGAATTATTTTTAATTTGTAAGTAATTCGCATAACAGCTGTCACGTTGCTTGCTTGAAATGCCTTAACTAGAAATTGAGTATGTTTATCATGATATGCGCTGCATAAACTAGACATGTGCTGCAGTTTTTTGTGTGTCTGGCGAATGTGTGCTCTAAAATTAAATCCTTTTCACAGACACTTTACTTCAATTTTCGATTCAATGCGTTTGCGAATTGCAACATTATTCAATTTAATTTCAACACTACCCCAACGCCAATGATACAGATACAACAAGAGATGCAGGTACAAATACAGACATAATGTGCGTCTGTATAAGGCGATAAGGCAGTCAGCACGCCGATATGTTACAGCTTCCTTTCACACTCCCTTTCCCTGCCTTGCTCCCATTCCCACTCTCCGTCACACTTTCCCTCACTTTACATTCTTACTTACTCTTACTTTACATTCTTAATCTCACGCACTCATTGCATTACTCTCTTTCCTTCTTTGCCAGTGCAGAACGCTCTCTTATTGTTCTCTGCTCTTTTTTTGACGTGGATGTGTGCTGTCGTGGCCCGCTTGGCAAGCAGAAATGTAAGTGCATTACAATTTTCGTCAAATGGTCGGCCGATCGCACGGCAACTGAAACAGAGCATAAATTATCTTGCTTACTCCGACTGATTATTGCATATTCAATTTTTAATCTCACTCTCACTTTCCATCTCTCTTCTTTCAGGGGTCATAGCTCACGCCGGTCTCTGCCTTTTGCGTAGATATTGCGCTATTGTTGCTCTGCTTGGCAATTAGAAATGCAAATATGTCACAAATTTCTATAAGTGCCAGACCGGCTGCGAGCTCAAAGAGCGCAGACTGCTGTGTCTCTGTTTGATTCTGCTCGAACGACAGTGCGACTGTGGACGTTGGTGGCAACAGTTGTATCGCTGGCAGCACGAACCAGTTGCATTTGTGATCTTCGCAAATGTGACGGAGCATTTGTTTACATTTGCAAGGTATGTGTCCGAGTGTTGATTGGCTTGCTATGGTCCTGTTTCCAAGCAACCTACACTTTAGAGTTTTCATAATCGATTTCAATTTGGCTATTATAGCAGCTCTTTGGTATGGGTATATACACATACTTTTTGAGCGTATCTTAGAGATACCATACCTTCGTTTAGTAGTCAGTTGCTTTTAAAGTAATTGCATGTAAGTGAGTTAACGGTTCTGAGTTTTCCATGTCATGGCAATTGTGAAGCATGAAAATTAAAATTTTTAAGTTATTATTTACAATTATTTTAATGTTTTGATGAATTAAATGAATTATTCATCTGATTTAAATGAGGTTGTAATTGTGTTAAACAACAGTGAAAATTATTATTTTTAATTTATCGTCATTATAATACAAAAAAATATTTAAATTTATATATAAAAAATTAAAAACCCCCAATCTGCATTTAACATCAAATACTATATAGTTACTATTCATCTATTAGTGAAATTCAACTATACTTTAAAACGCACAGTTTTAACCAACTCGATTAATACAGATTGAATTTCATAAAACCCATTTAAATTGAGAATTTATGGTATAAATTACTGCTCGTCACGGAACAGAAGGTCTTTGCTAGCCGATCACTTTAAACGGAACACTATTACTTATGCCACGTTTATTTGTTTCCTAAGGTTTAATATGATTGATATGTTTAAATCTGTATATATATCTATATTTTACGTAGTAGCTGCGGGAAGTTTCGATGTTTGTGTCATTGACATCTACACAAAATAACAACGTCACCCTAGAGTGGAAGCCGTATAGGTAAAGGCTGAATACGTTTTATAAATTAGTTAAATAAACAAATTAACTGGGCTAAAAATAATATTGTTCAAAACAAAAACTTGTTTATTAAAAAGTATCGCTTAGGTCTTGCTTGGCTTGTCGAGCAGGCTTCAGATACCATGTTTTATGTAATATGAAGCAATTAACTTGACTCAATAGATAAATGTAGCAAATTGAGAGACATATACAAACATATATATCCCAATTATCAGTGGACAATTAGCTATAAACATTACATTGTTCAACAACAATAATCATTTATAATCAGCAAATATCATTTTTGATTAAGTCGTCTACAGAGTCTGTAAATAAAAGATAGATCTATTAAGACACAACTATTTCGACACAAGATAAGTAACTTTTAATAGCCTTTAAAATAATAAAGATGTGTAATGTACATAAATATAATTATAGGATAGTTTAAATTAATGTGAAGATAACCTTTGAAAGTCATGAACTAATTTAATAGCAAGACCTAATATAATTTATAAACAAATTTGATAATAATACTTTTTAATAAGTAAGCTTAAATCAAATACTATGAAATACACTATTTTATCTTTCCAAAAGCCATAAAATTGTCAACTAAAGCTAACTTATTATTTTTTAATTGCTTTTTTCTCACGAACTCATGAAAAATTTATGAAAAATATATGCATTGAATAACGTAAACAGGGGAGTGAACCGTATACCTAGAACAAAACTATTGAAACATCTTTGATAACTTATAGAGAACACGAGAGAAGGAAAGACTGTGAAAGATAGAGTGACAAGTCAGAGGCCCATTGCGATTTCAATCTATCGAGAGATATATAAGAGGAGAGAAATGCACAGCTTAGAGACCTGTTTTCTCATTATATCGAGAGATTGCAATGTCTGTCTGTTCTCACTGAAAGAGAGTTAGAGTGTTGATATTCATTATAATATATTTTTTAGTCTGTTTTTATATCATATTCTTATCGTTTTTACTTTATTGGGATCCAGATTAAAAATGACTGATCAATGGAAACTTTTGGCAATTCTTTTGTTACTTGCCAAACACATAAAAGCAAATCCTATAGAAGTGAAGCCCGTGGTATCAACTGAGTTTATAATACTCCACAATAATGATATGCACGCGAGGTTCGAGCAGACGAACGTCAACAGTGAAAGCTGCCCTCCGGAGGATGTCAAAAACAATAAATGCTACGGTGGCTTTGCACGTGTAGCCCATGAGTAAATTGCATAAAAGAGATTTGTCGCTCAGGTAAATAATAGTACTTTGTTACAGAGTTCGCAAACATCGTGCAGAGGCCAAGAATGGAGGAACTCCAGTATTTTATTTGAATGCCGGTGATACGTATGCTGGAACTGCGTGGTTTACAGTCTTTAAACATAAAATCGCCAGTGATTTTCTCAACAAATTGAAACCAGATGCCATAGTAAAAAACATTATTAAAGTGTGTAAAATAATTTATTTATATATTATATTTTCATTTCAGTCTTTGGGAAATCACGAGTTTGACGAGAAGGCAGAGGGTCTCATACCATTTTTAAATGACGTCAGTTTCCCAGTGTTGGCCAGCAATCTGAACTTTACAGGGGAACCAGCATTGGCTGCAGCTAAGCATTTAGCCAATTCAACTATACTCGATGCAAATGGCACAAAAGTTGCTGTGATTGGATACCTCACGCCAGAGACGAGTTTGCTGTCAATAAAAACCAATGTTGAGTTTTATGAAGAGATTGATTCTATCAAGTGAGTAGCCTGATTTGGTTGATTGTCAGCTAATTAAATAATGATATATATGATAATGATAATTACTTTCAGCGCAGAGGCAGCTAAGCTTAAGGCTCAAGGGTATACAATTATTATTGCCTTGGGACACTCTGGCTATAAAAAGGATCAGGAAATAGCTAGGAACTGTCCCGAAGTCGATATCGTTATTGGCGGACATACGAACACTTTCTTGTTCAATGGACCACAGCCAAGTGTCGAAAGTATAGACGGTCCCTATCCGACTATGATAACACAGAAGAGTGGGAAACAAGTTCCTGTCCTTCAGGCCTACGCCTACACGAAGTACTTGGGCAAATTACATGTGAAGGTAAGTTGAACCTAAAACAGATAACCAATAAACTATATACTAAAGGAGGTTTATTAACAGTTCGATAAAGATGGAAATCTAATCGAATTTGATGGCTCGCCGATACTACTCGATGCTAGCGTGCCGCAAGAGAAGGACGTGCTGGATCTGCTCAGCGTGTACAGAGAGAATATTACAGCACTAGAAAATTCTGTGGTAGGGCATTCCAAGGTGTATCTGGAGGGCCGTAGGGCCTATTGTCGTTCCGTCGAGTGTAATATGGGAAATCTAATTACCGATGCAATGATATTTAGTAGAGTATTGGAAGATCAGGGCGGCGATTACTGGACAGATGCAGCTATTGCCTTGCATCAAGCCGGCGGTAAGTACTTGTCGTAGATTGAAAAGAAATTTGGGTATACCATTTTTTTTCAGGTATACGTGGTTCAATTGAACGAAAGCCCGATGGTGTTATTACCCAGAGTGATCTGCTTACCGTGCTGCCCTTTGAAAACGATCTCTATGTCACACGAATTAGTGGCAAGATCTTGAGGGATGCTTTGGAACATTCAGCCGCATCAAGATTCAAGGATTCAGATGGAGCATTTCTTCAGGTCTCCGGCTTACATGTGGTCTACAATCCAGACAAGCCGGAGGGTAATCGAGTTGAATCTGTGCAAGTGCGATGCGCCGACTGCCCAGTGCCGTCCTACAGAAATCTGAATGAGAGCTCCCACTACAACGTGATTGTGCCACAATTTCTGTTCGGTGGTGGTGATGGATACGTTTTTATTGATCAAGCTATCAATGTGACCACACGTATGAGGAAAACTTTTGTGGAAGCAGTTCGTCAATATCTGCATCAACAGGATCCCGTTTATCCCGATGTCGAAGGTCGCATCGAATTCAGAGGCTTCGGCGAGAGCAAATCGTCGGGAACTCGCTCTACAAGAAGTTTTTTGAGTTCTTTCGCATTTATGCTATTTACACTTGTCGTAAATCGCAGCGTTAATTAGTTCTACTCAATGTGTACCTGACTATTGGCAGTAATTTGATCTAATTCTTAATCATTTCACATTTTGCACAATTTAGTGTTTTTAACAATCGATAAGAAGAATATATACTATGTGACTATAAATTTTGCTTATGTTTTTATATTGATCAGAATCGGAAAAATATGTAAATATATTAAAGCAACTAAATAGCTGAGATGCCAGTCTTCAAGATAGTATAGAACCGAAACAATATATAAGGTAAGGCATTCGATTGTTGTAGCCTATTCAAACTCCTAAAAATTCGTCTTGGATAATGATTATTATTTATTTAAAAGTACGGAATTTTAGAATTAATTCAGTATGGTTCGAATCAACTAAGTTTTTGCCTTGAATATAGCTTCGGGACGCTAAAGCAACGCATCAAAAGCTGCTTGAAGGTGCCCGCAGCTCACTTAAGCACAACTCGGAGCTGGGTTATTGGATTCGGCTCTGGTATTCACTCAAGGGCTTCAGCTTCTGGTTCAAATGATTTTAGCCGCTAGTAAACAATACATTGAACTTAGCACTTAGCAATTATTTGTACAGTTAGCTGTCAAACAATAGCTGCGACAACGACCTGAGGTTGGTGTGTTCGAGTGCCGAGCCCAATTACAAATTTCTGGTCTGTCTAATTACTGCAAGGCTATAAGCACTCATAGCTTTAATGGAGGCTTATAACCAAGCTGAATAGACTTTAACTTAAAACATACATTCATATTAAAATACGCTTGCAAACATACTGTATTGTGTTTTCTAAAATTTGGAAAACTTAGCAACATTTTATTAATAGCTCTAATATCATGTTTACATCTAATATCAAAAAAATAATAGCGCGTATATTAAGTTACTTCCATGAATTGCTTAGCAGTGCCGTGTATCGTAATACTGTCGACATTATTATCCACACATGTCCATTGCTTTAGTTTCACACTCCTACACAACAATGATATGCACGCCCGATACGATCCAGTTACAAACAGCTGTGGGAAGTGTCCCCAAGGTGACGATGAGAGGGGCTTATGCTTTGGAGGATTCGCTAGGATAGCTACAGTGTAAGATAATGTGGAATTTGGTAGTCCAAGAACTGACTTATAACTGACCTTAACTAAGTGTGACTACTGCCCGCGCCAAGGGTTCAACGATTTATCTTAATGCAGGCGATACTTTCTCCGGCACCAATTGGCATCGAGTTTTTGGGGGAGATTTGGCAGCTGAGCTTTTGAATTTACTAAAGCCCGATGCGGTGGTAAGCTTAAATATCGACAAAGAATTATCTATAACTCAGATATATGTATGCCCCGTTGCAATGATTGATCCATTATACTATAAAGTCGATTGGCAATCACGAATTGGATGAGGACCTGCCTGGATTTATACCTTACCTTAAGAGAGCAAACTTTCCCATTGTTTGCTGTAATTTGAATTTGCGTATGACTCCAGAGCTGAACAATTTTAGAAGTTTGGTTCGCTCAACGATCATCAGGAAGTTTAAACAGAATATTGGCATTATTGGTTATATAACCCCAAATACAAAATATTACGTGCCTTACAATTCCATTGGCTACTTCGCTGAGATACCCTCCATAAAGTATGGCAAAAATATATAATCTGTTAATTGAACTAAATATCTAATAATCCTACACATCCTGCCAGCATCGAGGCGAGGAAGCTACGCAGTCAAGGCGTTAATATAATAATTGCTCTTGGCCATTCCGGCTTTGAAATGGATAAGATAATCGCATTGCGCTGCACTGATGTTGATGTTGTCATCGGTGGCCATTCGCATACTTTTCTATACACGGGCAGCCCACCGGATATAGAGAAACCAGAGGGTAACTACCCCACAATTGTGACCAAGCCAAATGGTCATCAAGTGCCAGTTCTCCAAGCTTATGCGTTTACCAAATATATGGGTGTAATCAATTTAGTGGTAAGATTTCGTAGTAAGACTTACAGAGCAGCTCTAAATTAAGTGTTGGGAACATACTCTATAATTTTGTATACTTGAAGATGTCCTATAAGCAAATACTTCAAACGTCCGAGACATATTTAAATAACTTTAGAGTAGTAGAACGATATTAATCGACTTAAATGGAAATTAAAAATGTTTATTGACTGTTATTGTAATGGGTAAATTGCAAATCATAAGACGTATGCTAGGACAGATTAGCCTCTTAAAGCTAGTCGTTAGTAGTATTTTTTACTGAGTAGTAGTATTAATCACAGACAAACAAATATTATATGAATCTTAGAATAAACCATTCGATTTGATTCTTTCATTGAGTTTTACACTATTCACAATCTAATATATTTTTATGAAATATATATTCACATTTGTAGTTTGACGATTATGGGAATCTAATAAATTTCAGTGGTAAACCCATATTGTTGGACAAATCGATTCCGCAACAAGCCGATATTATGGGCATATTGGCATCAAAGAGATCGCGAGTTGATTCTATGGATATGAAAGAGGCCGAAGACAGGAAATCGGCAACCAGAACCGAAATGATCCCAAGAAACTCTACAGATTATGATTATATAGCTAACATTATACACGTTGCTGTTTTCTTGCTGTTAATAATTCTCTTAGTATGCAACGATCGACATGCCTAGCAACTGCTTTTTCATACCCTGTTGTACCACATAAGAAATGTAAAACAGTCGAATAAAGTTGTATAATAAAAACATATTAAATATTTTCATAGCTAAAGGTTCGTATTTATAGCTGCCAGAAATATCCATGTGTCCCCCAGCATGTGTGATTGAGAGTCACACCTAATATCTAGTGTAGAGCTGCTTTTATAAGATAAGGATTTTCATAAAAGTATTCTATATAAGCAAACTTTATTTGCTCTATTGTTTCGCTTACAACCTACAGATGAACAGAAGCATAAAAGATGAATTCTCCTAACCAAAACTCTCAATGACTAAACAATAAAAGCATTTTAAGACACAAAACCCAAACCAAACTCAAACTCGAACTGAAAATAAATTGGAACTTCGTTGCATTAACGACAAGAACTTTATAATACCGTTTTTATATATTTGGAAATGTTTTTCTTTAGCATTTGGGTGCAGGCCATAAAAACTGAAGAGCAGAAACGCGATTCTTAAGTTCCGCACTCAATTATCCCTGTTACCTGTTACTGTTATTGTTGTTGCTGTTGCTGTTCAAAGATGTACGTGAGGAATGTTTACCTTTTTGTGTGTCTGAGATTGCCGTTTCAGCAAAAGAGAAACTTCTTCTTTTTTTAAATATACGTTCGTTGGACCCAGCAAAACTTTTCAAGGTTATTTGACGAACCACAAGTCTGCACACAAATGCATCTATATATATATTTAGATGTGTATATGTTTATGTGTATATGGGCAGGTGTAAAACTGCCTTTCGCATCAGTCAGCTCAAACGAACTCGAGTCTGTGTTTGAGCAGCAGTTGAAGTTGGTTTTAGAGCTAAACTGCAGACGAAGTTCCTTTGGCAGACATCTTCTCCTTCTGCTTAATGTCTTCTGTCCACCTTCAACGGGCCAACAGTCCAACGCGATTTGTTCACCTTCGGCTTCAGCTTCATTTTCTATCTTTACGCTTTTAATCCTCTTTAAATTAAGAAAAATGATTTGCACTTTTTTGCACAGCTTCTCTGATTCATCGCCTAACTTTGCTCAAGTAATTTATGTTTATTGGCTGTGCGAGTTATTAACTTCACCTCATTAACACCTAATGGAGTCAATTAAAAGCCTTCGTTTTTACATTTACCAAATTCGTTTTATTAATCAAGAGTTTTTGTTTTTTTTTTTGTCATACAATTAAAGCATACATTATTATATAGTAAGTAGTATATAAGAAGTGTGGCAGACTCTCAGCTCGGATTGGACAAATTGTGATTAATTAATTTCTACAGAGAGAGAGTATGTGTTAGCTGTTGTGGGTCCGCAGAGAGAAGCGTCATTGGGCATCTATAATGAACATTCCTCAGTGGAACCCGCGACAGTGCCCCATAAACTGATGTTCACACTTCGCACTTATGCCTTAGGTCAGCTAGAAGTTGTGCGATTCGGGCAACACCTTGAACTTGCGCGAATCCTCGTTGCCAACCACGGCGGAGGTTTTGCCCAGCACACGCATTGCATTGGAGTAATCGGAGTCGATTTGTGGTATGATTTGCTGTTCGTTGGGACGCAGCGTGCGGATGAGATCGCTGAGTGAGAGCGAGGATTGTGGCGTCATCTCATCCTTGCTGACGCCTGCAGCAGCCGCGCGTTGTAGCTCCTGGGAACTGGTCATCTTCTCGAAATCCTGTGCTATCTGCTTCAGACGCACCTCGATGGCCGGCGACTCTGTGGAACTGGGCAATGCAGCTGCTGGTGCATCGCTGACCCTGGCTGACGACTCGTAGTGCGAGTCCGTCTCAGGCTCAGACTCTGACTCAGCCTCGGCTTCCGCCTCGTGATCTGCGCTGGCATTCTCGTCCGCTTCTGGTGCATCCTCTTCATGCTCTGGCTGCTCCTCGTTGGCCTGAGCTTGCAGCTGCAGCTGCAGCTCCTCGATCGAATGCATTTCGTTGTGCAGCTCGTTGTCGTTCAGCGGAAAAACGTGCTCCTTAACATCGCCGTCGGCATCGCCTAGTTCACGTGCATGCTCGTTGGAGGCATCGCCAGTTTCATGCTCATGTTCATCGAAATCAGTCTCGCCATCAGCATCGTCGTGCTCCTCCACATCAGCCTCGAGGTCTGCGTCCACATCAGTGGCATCCGAATCAACCAGCGAGCGATCGTGATTGAGCTTGAACCACACAGTTGAGGGCTGCTGCGCTGAATCCGACATCGACATGGATGACTTGGGCTTGGCAAAGAGACCGCCGCCGACGCTGGTGGACATGATGAGAGGCAGCGGCGTGGTCGATGGTAGATTCAGCAGATCGGCAGGTGTGCGTGGTGTGGTTGAAGTAATGGGACGTCTGCAGCAGGCGGAGCAAAGTAAAGCAAGATTACATACATGGAACCAATATATATATATATATATATATATATATATATATATATATGTATATGAATATGTATATATGTATGAGAAAAGCATATGTACATGTATGTATTATGAAAATATGCCATATACATATGCATCAGTGTGTTACATAGGTCGATTGACTTGCAGCGAGCTTGGCATTTGGGTTAGTGCGAAAGTGCGAGTCGGAAGCTAAAGTTAGTTAGTTGAGCACAAATCTTAGTGACAACAGCAACAACGACAACAACAACAACAACATTCTATGGGAAAAGCTAAGCCCCAAACCACCAAATTTCAATAGGAGTCTCGAAAGTGACGCTCAAATGGCCCCAATTTGTGCAAACCTCTAGAAAAAATTATGAAATTCTACTTTAAAATTTACTTTTGTTTTTAGGTCTTTACGCTTCAGCCTAGTAATTTAATGTATTATTAAATTATTCTGTATTGCTTGTATTGTATTGTATTGTTTTTAATGCTTTACGTTCTTCATAATCAATTTTAATTTTAAATATTTCATTTGAACTATTTTTTTTATAATTAATTCCTAATTATTTTGTAGCTCTTTTAATCTTAAAGCCTAATCATATTTCATTAGTTTCAGCTTTATTTAAATGTTTTAACTGGTTTCGAATTTTTATTCTAATTTTCTGTTTCCTATATATTATTGTTATTCATTACTATTATTAACATTTTTTTTTAATTTTCTCTATTTTGTTATTCATTTTACCTTATAAATTCGATTTTCGTTTTATTTCTCCCACTGAATTCAGTATTGTAATTATTTTTAAATCTTTTTATCAATTAATTTTAAGTGCAATTCTTGAAATAATCTAAATATATTTTGGACAATAAATTTGACGAAAAGAATTTAATTACAAATAATGTTTAATTGATTTAATATATTTTCTTTCAAATGTAGTTAGTTCCTATCAAGATTTGTTTTTTAAATATATATTAAGTTTTAATAAATTTTTTTTTAATTAAAAAAATTAAATCTTCATTGTTTTTCCCGCTGCTTGCACAAATTGGTTTGCTTTTTGTTTTGGTATCATATTTGTTTTAAGCCTCGAATTGTTGTAAATAAATATATTTATGATAAATTTGTAGTGTTCTTTAAGTTAGTAGTAAATAGGCTGGTAGCTGCGCATTAGTCTTCTGTATTAGATATATAACATAGATACAAATATGCAGAGCCTGAACTAGATTCAGGATCAGCATATGTGTACGGCATATGTGTGTAATAATTGTAAAGTTTAACGATTTGGGGTTTAGCTCACCTATTTGATTAAGTATTGTATTACTTTTTGAACTGAACGCTTGGCAGCGTTCCATTGTGTGTGTATATGAGTCTCTGTTTCTGTTTTTCTTTTTGATTTCTTTTGTTTTTTTTTTGTTTCGTTTTGTGGTCAACTAAATTAACTTTTTATTAATCACGTATCATTGCGTTATGTGTTATATAAATATTTATTTCGGGTTGGGTTGGGTTGGGTGTTTATATACTTAATTAAGAATATACGCTTAAAGTGCAACTTAAGCATTCGTGTAGCTCGATTTATTATACTTAGAGGAGGGAATAGTAGACGTAGTTATTAAGTTATATTTCTTTTATGATTGATGATTTATATATTTTCTTTTTGTTTGCTTTTTATATCGTTGCTCTCTCTCTCTTTCTCTTTCTTTCTTTCTCTCTCTCTCTCTCTCTCTCTCTCTCTCTTTAGTAGTCCTTACCCCTGCGCAGACGATACTGGAATGCTGCCATAGTTGTAGTAATAGCAGCGAGTCTGTTCGCAAATGAAATCCTTAACGGCAGAGCAGTCCTCGGGCATCCATTTCAGCGTCGGCTGCTTCAGTATGACGCAGCCCTTCTCGGCACCACTGCTGCTATATAGACAAAGAGAAGTTAAGGTAGCCTCAAGTCAAATCTGTGCTTCCTCCGCAGCAATTGAACTTCCCAATAATCGAATCATGTCTTACCTGTCGCGTGCCGTGCGCTGTGGCGAGGTGTTGCTATTGTGATCGACGGGATCGAGCAGGCCCGCTTGGATGGCATCGGCCGAATTCTCAAAGAAATCGAATGTTGCATTGAACGGTAGTCCGGTGCTCATCCATAGGAACATGCCCGTGCCCAAACGATTTCCGGAGGTCCAGAAATCATAATTGCCATAGCCGGCATTCTTCAGATATGTGGTCATCGACTCGGCCTTCTCCTTGGTCTCAAACGAGGCCAGCTGCAGGCCCAGTGATCGGCAGTACTGATAGGCCAAGAAATAGTTTAGCTCCGGTGAATACGGATTCATACGACTGATAAAATACTGCACACCATCCAAATGTATAGTCGTAATGCGTTGACCTAATCAAAAAGAATAAAAAGACCACAGAAATCAAATCAAATTCAATTCGAAAAACTTCCGGTCAATGAACCTGTGAGACAATCCGCTCTGAATACTGAACAATCGCAATGCGTAACCGTAACGGCAATGGGAATCGAAATCGTAATCGTATCCAAAGTAAATATCATTAAATAGGATTACCAAAACGAGCAATCCGAATGACAAACACACACTTCTATAAAAAGCAGAAGTCCAACTTGGTCTTGGACTTGGGCTGCGACTTGGACAAAGGGAGAACCGAGTTAGAGTCAAGTGCTTGATGATTCATGGCAATGGTAATGATGATGATGAACAGAAGCATTTATCGGTCTATGACCCGCTGCATGTACACATACACACAGGTACAGGTACAGTTACGGATACAGATACAGATACAGATACAGCTACTTAAGCTAATTACATAAAATCTGATGAAAAATAATAGCGATGATGACATTAATTAGCCCAATGCCAAGAAGAATGTTGGGTAGAAGGTATCCAGAATAATAATAAAGTATCTTTCAGCTTTTGGGGTTTCTATTTACCTCCTCTTCTTCCTCTTTTTCTTCTTATATAATCGTCTGGAACTCTCAAAGATGACAATGAGTTGACTTTGCTTGGACATGAGCTAACAGGTAGCTGGCTTGAATGGTCGAATACCTCATGACCATGCTAAACAACAACAACAACCTAAGTATGTGTGTATTTGTATTGGTTGTACAAACAGCTATAGCTATAGATATTTTCATTTTCAATGCTGATTCGTTGACTCTAGCCAAACGGAAGAGCCTATTTATGGAACTTGTGATGGCTAGGCAACGGAGAGCTATATGGGTACTACCCTATAGACCCTATGTGAGGGTTCCAATGTTTGCCTCGCTTATGCTTGTATATGAAATTATTTCCGGCAATTTTAAATGCAAGACACAAACACATCGGAGTCAAAGTAAACGTAGCACTGACAGGCAAACAGATAAACAGACAGACAGACAGACAGACAGGCGGACAGCCAGGCGGAGTGCCAATGCATATATTCTCTCTATCTCGGTTAGGATCTTTTCCTATACTGAAGTGAATGAATAAAGACTCTGTGCTCAAAATATAATAAACCATCAATATAATTAATATATCAACAATGAATTTCATTATGCGATTGCACTGAAGCGATCCCAGATAATCTTAATTACATTTATGAATATATATTGCTCAATACATAAATATATTTAAATTTATATACAGAATTTTTGGCTTATTCCAAATCTATTCAATAGTTTGAATATCATTAAAAATTAATATTTATTTTTTTTATATTATTATTGTAGTATTGTAATCGGTAAATCGATATGTTGTAAAATATCATTTCAATATATTTTGATTACTAAGTAGGACTTGAACTCTGCCTTAAGTCATTTATTTCATATTTTCTGTATTTCAAAATCTTATTTATAAAACATTTTGTTATTTGTTTAATAATTCATTAAACTTTTCTATTTTCATTTACATTTTAATGTTTTCCTACATTTCTTGAAGTCCCTCTATTTGTTACTAGTAAAGATTAGAGTCTTATAACCTTTTCAGTATAATATATTATTGTTATCAAATATATCTTCGATTATGAATGTCTGTCTTAA
Source organism: Drosophila hydei (assembly GCF_003285905.1). NCBI lineage: Eukaryota > Metazoa > Arthropoda > Insecta > Diptera > Drosophilidae > Drosophila > Drosophila hydei. The sequence continues at coordinate 6,349,043 of NW_022045656.1, forward strand.
AATAAGGTCTTTCAAATTATTGGGATATCTAACTAGAATGGCATCTACTTAACTGTCTTTCTCTCTCTCTCTCTCTCTCTTTTTTTTCTCATTTTTTATCATTTGGCGTAGAGGAAAAGCAGTTGCGAACCCATTTTGAATTGCCGCTAATTTGGCCTGGACTTCTGCATGAGCAGCCCATCGGGTAACCCAATAATTGAACTGCAGTTCGCCCAGTTTCTCAGCTCCAAACTTAGTTGGAGCACTATAATTCAAGGTAATTGCCTAGCTAGGCTCTCTGCCTGGCCCCCATATTCAGTCTATAGCGTTTCCCCACGAATCTAGCACGTCTCTAATGATGCACTCAAAGTCAGCTTTGGTGAACGCGGATCTCAGATCACAGATCGCGAATCGCGAATCTCGATTCACGAGCCTCGCGGCGCAAATGCAATCAAATGATGGCCTCCTGCCTAGTTATTTGTTGGCACCTAACTTCCCTCCGGTTAGCAGCCAAATGATTATTATGCACGATCTCAAGATCGGGTCGGGTTAGGAACGAAATTTATAAAAAAAATAAAAACTAAATAGCTTAGAGCTATAGAAAAAGCATTTCTACTCTTAATCGGCTTGAAGAAAATTCATATTTAATGACTTTGAAATAATGATGGGAGTGCTCTATTATTTTACAGTAAGAATTGTACTTTAGTTAATACGTTTTTAATTTATAAAAATTCAAGAAGCATTCACTACAGTTTTTGAAGGCAATGCTTAGCTCAGTTTTCGAAGTGTTTTGACAAATTGGAAAAATATCTGCATAAATATGGAGATATTATATTAAAAATATATTAAAATTCTAAATCATTTTCGATCAGATAGTAATTAATTTGTAGATCTCTAGTAAAAACCTATTTCAACATTAAAAATCTACATTTAACTAAATTTTACTTATCTTTCAAATATAGCTCAAGTTTTCAAAAAGATTAAAAAATACTATATGTTAAAAATATATTTGATATATACATTAATTTTGAATTTTAACAGAATATTTGAAATATTTAATATTAATTTGTTTGTATTTTTGATTTATTTTATTACTAACCTGCAGCGCATGCCAAGAGGCTGAGCACACAAAACAAAATGATTTTGGCCATGATTTAGTTCAAGAGGTTAATAACTCTCGAGGATCTCTTGTGCACAAGGGAATTTGAGTAACGAGAACGCGTAGATGCTGTTGAGAGATCGAAGAACCGTTGGCACTTTGCGTCGCGTTCACTGTAAGCCTTCGACTGAACTAACTGATAGCCAGGCTATATCACGCAACCGCGAACCGTCAAGAGCCGAAGAAGAAACTCGCTGCTGCTGCGACTGCGACTTCTTCTGCTGCTACGACTGCCTGATTCCAGAACGCCAACACTTCCAATTTCCAATTTCCAGTTTCCAGTTGCGATGTGAACTTCCTATTCCAATGCGCGCAGCACGTTACGAATTGAGTCGATGGACGATGGCGATGACTCGCACTCAACACATACACACAGACACAGGCACAGGCACAGGCACAAAGTACTAAATGACACGCACACACACACAGTGACGCGTCTTAAATCCTTGCACCAAATGAACACACAAATAGAATCTGAGGACTTTTCGTGGCTTCTGCTTGGGGTCGCTGTGAGCTCTTTACGGATCGGTTGTTGCTTGGCCAAGTACACAATGGTAAATGTCGTGAAGAGGGCCAGATTGTTAGCTTAAAAAGGAAATTGGCGGTCAGGCCCAAAAGGCCGATTCATATATTTATATGTATGTATGTAAGCATCTCTCTCCACATATATATATATACACACATGTATGTATGTGTATGCGTATGAACATGAATGAATTCTCAACGAAAGCAGCGAAGAATACAAATACTAACGTAAATATGTACGTGTGACGATGGCAGTAGAAAAGAAAATACAAGAACTAGCCCGAAACCAAATCCGAAACCGAACCCGAACCCAAATCCAAGCCCGAACCCGTACCCATTCCCAAAAGCCGAACAACTATTTGCGCATTTCGTAGTCGTGTGCAATATGTGTGTGTGTATGTGTGTGTGCGTGTGTTTGCTTGTGTGCGTGCGTGCTTGCGATCGTGCGGCACTGGGACTTGATGACTTCTTGCTCTTAGTCGAACAGAACTGAACAGAACCGAACAGAATGGTAGACAAAGAGCGCAATAAAGCCGCGACGGTGGCGTCGGTGCAAAGGTACAGACAAGCGGGCCAAAACCGAAATACCAAACACACACACACACACTTTTATACACTTCCACTTGCACACATACACATATACACACATACACACATATGCAAACGTGCCTGGATTGCACGCTGCTGCCATCATTCCAATGGGAGTCGCAGTCCGCAGTCCGCTGTTCATTGTTAGTTTTATTCTTTCTCCCACAACGCGGCTTTGGTTTTAGGTTCTGCTGGTCCCACTTCTTACCTGGGCTTGTGTCAGGGCCCCGTTCCCGTTCACGTTCCCGTTCCCATTCCCGTTCCCGTTGCCGTCCCGTGCCACAACTGCGTCGTGAACACCGCCGCCCCTTTGCTCATCCAGCTCCAGCCCTGCGCGGTGGTTCCATTAATTTGGTACGCTATCGCAGTTGCCGTCGTCGGCAAACGTCGACTGCGACGCTGACGTTTCGACTGGTTTGTGGTTTCGGTTTTACGATCCCTGCCTGGAAGCGTGAAATGTAATAATGATCTTCTCTTTTGCATTTTGACAATAATTCTGCGGGTGCTCCCATCAAATATACCATCAAGTCAAAAGCCAACCGAAAGATCCGCAATATGAGTTCGAACATGTATAGTGGTTTATGTGCATCTATATTTACTCGTGTATATGTATGGCAATCTATCTGGCAAGGAATATTATAGTTGGTATTTAAAATCTCAGCTCTTTTTGCTAGACTTTTCTGAAAGAAGTTAACTAAAAAGCTTGTAGCTTTACGATTTGTTATTTATTCATCTGCTAAAATTAGAGTCTTCCAAATCAAATAATTTTCCCTTTAGATCAATATTCAACATTTTTGTAAAATATTAGAAACTAATTTTAAAAATTTGTAGATATTGTTAAAACTGTGGAAAATTGGGGAGCACTATTAATTTATTATAATATTTTGAGCTCATATTATAATAAATTATTATTATTATTATTATTATTATTATTATATTATTATTATTTAAGATCGAATTAAAGTAAAATTATTAAGTAAATATAAATTCGAATTAAAAAAGAAAAATTAAATAAAAAACATTTGTACTGCTTTAATTTTATTGTTAAAAAAATAATTTTTGGAAAAAAATCAATTATTATAAATAAACTAGAATTTTATAAATTTATTTTTAGTGCTTTAAAATATTCAAAATCAATCATTTATATTGTTTATTTATTAACTTTGTAAGTTTCTATGTTAATTATATCAATAGAAATTTTTTTTAATTTCTCTATTTATGTACAAAACGTTTAAACTCTAATTGGCTATTTCCAATCAGATAACTAAGGATATTACGTATATTCTATATATATAATTTCGTTTAGTGAGTGATGCTGCAGCATCTCTAGTATCTTGTGGCATCCCCCTGTGTGTCTTTTTAACGTGCAGCGTCGTAATCGATGGTTAATCCAATTCGACACATGGATGGTTAAATAGTTGGTTAGTTGGATAGGTGGGTGTGGGGTATAATTATATACGAGTCGCGCAGTTCGAGTAAATATAATAATGGCCAGGTGATTAAGAGTCATGGGAAATGGAATGCGTTCATTTTCCCAGTTGGCCAGGCCCAAAGACGCTTCCTGCGAACGCCTCACATTGCCACATTGCCATTGGCATTGGCATTGGCAATGGCAATGGCAATGGGTCTAGTAGTAAGTAGGGCTGAGCCTATGTCTCAGCTTCAATCTGGGCGGTTGTTGACTGCTGCCCAGCAGCAGCAGCAGCAGCAAAATGTTGGCTGAGGTTGTGGCCGAGTCTGTGCGTGCGTAGTGCAATCAAAAATTCTATCGAGGAACGCACCAAGATTTTGGGCCGCCCTACGTGTAACGTTTATTGACGTTATTGTTGTTGTTGTTGTTCTCGAAGCTGATTTTGCCGCCGGGGCGACGCCGACGCTGACGGTAACGTCGCTGTTGCTGCCGCTGTCGCTGTCGCTGCCGCTGCTGCAGCGTAGGCCTGTCGACGCATTCAGTTTAATGTGACCGCCGCGTCGCGTCTTCTCGCTATCGGGATTTAGTGTTGAACATTCTAGTTCAATATGATGAATAAGTTCCATGATTCATATTTGAGTCGCACTAGTTCAGCGTTGGGCAGCAGTTCATTTGGAGTTCTCATTGAACTGGTGCTAATGAATGTTTGAACTGTTCATTTGAACGACCTGTTTAATTGAACGTAACGACACAGCTCTGCTGCTGGATCAAGAACTTTGGCGTCTAAAGGCAACTATTTGGATGGCCTTCGTCTTAACAGCATTCATCCATATCCATCTATACATGTTGCTGTTGCTCCCTTGCTTATTTTAGTGCTGCTGCTGCTGCTGTCGCTGCTTCTGCTGCTGTTGCTGCTGCTGCTGCTAGTTGATCTTCTGATCTTCACCATTTGTGTGCTTACTTTGTTGGTTCGTCTTTTGCTGCTGCTGCTTCTTTTCAGCTTCGTCTTCGTCTCTGTTGCTGCTCTTCTTCTTCTTCGTTTTCTGGGCTGTTGTTGTTGTTGTCGTTGTATCCCTTTTCTTAGCTTTATTTCATTGCTAGTTTTCGCAGCGACTTGTTCGGGGCTCTGCGCTGTTTGGTCTAAAAATAAACTTGGCACAAGATTGAGGAATTTAATTCGCCTTTTGGTAGAAAATCCTCGACTTTGCAAACGGACTTTGGCAACACGCGCAGACGCGCAACAGCGCGTCGTTGCTTCGGTTTATTTTTGCCTCTACCCATACCCATACACACGCACATGCACGCACACAAGTGTAAATAAATATTTGAATCTGTATCTCAGGTGCGTGCATTGCTCCTGTATAAAGCGACTCGCAATCCACTTTAGCGTCAACTTGAGCTCTGATGATGATGACATGGTCATGGTCATGGTATGTTGCCTATTGAAGAGCGGAGAGTGGAAGAGAGTGGCGACGGGTATGCTTATCAACTATATTATACAGGTAGATTTTCCGCATCAAATCAAAGGATTAAATATTCTATAATGACATTCAGCTCATGATGCTGATCCGATGCTCAAATCCCATTTGGCATTTGCTTTTGATTTGAACCTATGTCAGCAGTAAATCTACATACAAAACATATTTGTGTAGGTACGTATGTGTGTTTGTAGTCATCCTTTGCTGCTGTCTGCTGTTGTCCTTGATATGCGAAGGTCATCAGCATTTGCATCTCTTGGCCTGCATCACTTACCACGTGTCGTGATGGCCAAGCCCACAAAATTGCCCTCCAGTTTATTCATACATAAATTCATATGCTTCGCAGTCCCATCGAATTTTCCAATAAGTTATTAAAATATGCGAAATCGCGATCAGCATTTGCAATAAATGCTAAGCGTAACTAACGAAATTATTACCCAAGATGAACTTTATATACCCTACGAAAGGCTAATGTTAATGTTATCATGGTTTGAACAACAAATTGTGGAGTTGTTTGGAATTGGATTTAAACTCTATCTATGAAATATACTACAGTATAAGCATTAAGCCCAACAATTTGTAGTCTGACATTTGTTCATTCGGCTAGATACATATTATATATATGAATATCAATATTTCAAATCCGTATTATCTATATAAATTACGAGATTAATACTTCAGTTTGGTGAAGTAACCCGCTGAGTGTTCGTAATTATGTATTTGGTGTTGTGTCAAGTACTTCTTCATAAGCAAGTAAGCTTAATATTAAATCAGCTTGGCCCCAAATATATTTGATGTATATTATAAATAAGAACTTTTTAAAAATCAATATTTGAATAGTTCAAGAATTTCATTATTGTAAAAAAATGGGAAATTTATATTTGAAATTGAAATTTATATTTGACTCATAAACACATTTTTTTACTGTTTTTAAGTCTGCCAGGAATATTGAAATGATTCAATTCGATTGATTCATAAAATAGATAAAAAAGGGAATTATTTTAAAGCACTTTAAAGAAAATGGAGTTGATGCCCTTGAAGATTTTCTAAAAATATATATGAATATATTTCCTAATTATTAAAGATTTTTTTGTTTAAAAACTTCATTTTTGCTGAAGCATCCTAGCATCGACGTCTTCGATAGACCATTAAAATCCAATCAGTCAAACAGATTAATGTGATTTATAAATATGAATATTTTCCTATATATATGCCATAGATGAGTATATAATATGTATGAAGTGTGCTGCAGAAATTGTGAAATGCGCCCACTCATGCGTTACACGAATCGTGACAAAGTTGTTATATGCTTATGCTAGGGTATAATATCTTAAGCAGATTACTCGTCTGTGCGCTTCTTGATATCGGAGCAAGCTGTACGCTGCTTTAGCCATAACCATATCAACGGTAAATAATTTCGATCACAAAAGCCAGCCAAAGAGACATGAGCATTTGGCATGCCCAATGCCCGATTCCCGATTCCCGATTCTTGGCCGAATGCCTGATGCCTAATGGCCTATGGCTGAGCAGAGAGCTAGCTAGCTTGGCAATCAAGAGAATGAGGACGAGGCAAATTTGGCCCATGCCAATGATGTCCACGAAAGACCAACGACAACAACAACAATAACGAAGTTTTGAGTTCCTCTTTGTGTGATTCACGTCATTTCGAATTCCATGTCAAAAGGTGAAGCCAATTCAACGTTTCTGGCGAACTGCGGCAAAAAAATCACGACCAACTGGCAAAAGGCAAAAGGCAAAAGGCAATAGGCAACTGGCAACTGGCAGCAAAATAACAAAGCCATGAAAAATAACAACTACAACAAAAGTCAAAACACGAAAATCGCGCTGAATGAAGATTATTTTCAACTAATTTGTTGCTTCAACTGTTATTCCACATACTCAGCCCCCAACCTACTTATCAACCGAACATGATCTTTCGTGGGGACACTCACGTGCCCCAAAGCTCCTAGACTCAATTTGATGTAGAGCAGCGTGAATGCCAGTTAGTGCCACTAATATGGCCATTAGAATACGGAGTTGAGGAAGTCAGCAATGAAACTCAAAGACGGAAGTTCTCTTTTATAAGAACATTTACCGTTTAAATTGGGCAAGGAAGAGGAAGAGGGGGATGGGAGGCCGAAGAAGCTTATACTTACGAGTTACCTATGCTCTTACCAAGTGTCAGCCTAACAGATGGTCCCAGGTCTCATTTCCACGGCCAGGGTCATTACAAACAGACACTCACACACCCACACACACACACCTACACACACACTTAGTTAGTGGCGAGTCTATTTGGCAAATTGAAATGCCACTGCCAACATCTCGGCATTTAAGCAGACATTCAATGTGACTGTGAATGCGAATAGAAATGCGGGTGCGGGTCCGGGTTCGGGTGTGGGTGAGTTCAAGAACCTTTTTCTGCTGCTCTTGTTGTTGTTGCTAACCATGACTAACTGAATGAGCGAATGACTGAATGACTGATAGCTGAAAGCTAAAGTGCCGTGCAAAATGCCCGATTCTGCACTTGACCGACGCCCAGCCAAAGACCCCGGAGAGAGCCGAAAACCAAGAATCCAAAGCACAGCTGACATCAAGTGGCGAGACAGAGTTTAAGTTAAGCTGCTCGCTATAATTACTGAAGAAGAAGACTTCCCCATTGCCAGGGCCTTAAGCCCTAGGCCAAACTCAAAGTCAAAGTCAAAGTCAAAGTCAAAGCCAGAGCCAGAGCCAGAGCCACAGCCACTGCCAGCAGATAGTGTTTTGTGTCGCCTACGACCGAGTCATTTGCTGTCTTTACCTTTGCCTTTCAAGTGCATGTATGTACGTGTGTATATGTATGTATGTGAGTGTGTTTCTCACGACATCAGCAACAGCAACAACAGCAGCAGTAGCACCTAAACGCGCCGGTAGCTACTCGTATCTAGAGTCAAGGGCAAGCACAAGGATTGGGGGGACTCAGATCTCAAGCTCAACGGGCACACGCGAATGCACATTGAAGCAAGCTAACCAGGAGGTTTAATTCAAAAGGCGGAAAAAGCTTAGCTAAACAAATTATAACTATAATAATATAAACTCGTTCTTTTAATGATCCGTTGGATGTCACCTGCCACATGATTGACCCTTATGATATAAGTGGATGTAAATATTACTAAAATAACATAATAAAATATGAATACATGGCAGATTGCATAGGGTATATATATTCTTGACTCGTAAGAACAGCCAAATCTATGAATCTATCTGTCTATACGTTTGTTCTAGCTAGAGACTTGAAGTATAATAATATTTGTCCTAATTACAAGCATATTTTTCTATTTCTCAGAAAATTTTTAAAACTAGTATTAGATTCTAAAGGAACTTGAACTGCAAATGTCATAAAGTAAATAATTAGTCAATGTTTTTACCTTACACAGGCGACCGTTCCATACTCCACCCATTCATATATAATATAAAAATATATGTTTCTGTTTGACAAAAATTCAACTCTTTCTATGCTGTTAGACTAAAATACTTTCCAAGAGGAAATCCCGATGATAACACTTAGTTTTATCGAACATATATCGTAACTTTCTAAACTATAATTTAAAGCTAACTTTTCGGAAACTACAGAACATTTATATATACGTAATATATTTTGCTCAGCACTTTTAGTGAAGTAATTTGCTTTTTGAATTGCATCTGTATTTGGGTTCTCGAAATTGTGATGAGATCAACTTGGTAAGAGCCAAAGATTAAATTGGTGTTCTAACTTGATTGCAGGCAGACAAAGAGGTAGCTAAGGTAGGTGCGAGCCGATTAAGCAGACCGTGTTTATTAGTGCGTGTCTTGTTACAGAGAGGCTCTATATATACACACATATATAGGAGTAAAATAAAAAATAGACACATCTCTGCCCAAGGGCGTCGTATAATGGTGGAGGGTCAATGCACAAGCTGGCGGTGCGACGACCCGGCACTAAGTAATTAACGAAAACTAAAAAAATTGAGCTGACGAAAGTCCACATTAGATCGCTAATGATCCACCGTGGAAGAACGAAGATGATCATATTACATACTTAGTTAGACCTTAGCTTTAGGTATTGCTGTCAATTAATGACTGCGATTAGCAGTCTCTTGCAGTTTCTCCATGCAGAGTCTGGCTAATAGCAGGTGAGAAACCTTTCGATTGCAAGATACTCTACTTCAAATGTTTTTTGTTCTGTGTGTAACGGGCAGAAGACGCGATGTGTACTATGGCATATATGTTCCTGATTTGTCTTAAATATATATAAATAATATATATAAATATATATATATAAATATAGCTAAATATATATTTTACAAAATATCATAAAGGGTATTACCAATAAAAAAATATAGAATATTTGGTAATTAGAACAATGGGAATGAGTAAACATTGTGTTTGGGTCGATGCGGCACTTGTTCGCCGCTTTTTGTTAATTATAGTTATGCGACCTTCCAGCATGGGATAAACCACTTTGTGCTCCATATAGTACTTGTTTAAGATTTCCCTATCAATCAGTTCGAGCTCTTCAAAACTCGGTTCTGTGGGATCCTTGAAGTATTTGTGACCATCGCCACCATTGAAAAGATAATTGGGCACAATCACCGAATAGTGTCGGTCTTTAATTAAGGGCAGGTATTCGGGAATTCTACAGTGAGAGCATAGAACGTTTATTGATGTGATGCGCCTTCCCTTGGGTTGATTGTAGTTGATGACCATGCGAATGCCAGACACCTGCAGAAAGCCGCCATCTTTCTTGGTGTGACGCAACGTGGCCGAATACTCCAAAGCTTTGAGAAGATCTTTGCCCGTAATCCGACTGACTACTACGCGATTGCCAAAGGGCAAAGCCTTCATGACATCCATTTCGCTTATGGATCCATCTGATCCCGGATCTATGCTCGAGCGTATACCTAATGGAGATCTGTCAAAAGTTTCTTGAATATATAAAGATTTAAGTCAATTACCTCCCGCATTCATGATGCCTATTGCAGCATCCGTCCAATAAACACCGCCGTAGTTCTCAATAACACGGGCGTAGACAAAGGCATCTGCAATGAAGCTGCCAAAATTACATTCGCGCTCTCGGCACACGGATGGGTCCCCATTGAGCAGCACCTTCGTTGTGCCAACAATTTTCTCTTCAAGTTTTTCTATTGTAGCTCGCTTTCCGGCCAACATAGATCGGACTCTGATATCATGCTGTATCGAATCGTCCAATAGTATGGGTGAGCCAGTATATTTGATCAGATATCCTCCATTGTCAAACTGTTCGAATTTATCTTATAAATACATGCTCGTTCATATAGTGAAATGAGTCTATTGGTTCTATGTAATGCTTCCCGTGTTTACTTGTCCTACCTAATGGCCTACCTACAGCCGACTAACTATCTCTATTAATACTTATTTATATTATATGTTCTACAGAGAGTTCAACTGATTGTTCCCCATTTAACTTACCTCGACATCAAGTTTACCCAAATATTTGCCAAATGCATATGCCTGAACCACAGGCACTTGTTGACCATTTGATCGGGTGACCACAGTCGGATAATTGCCCTCAGGTATCTCCTTAGCTGGTGGAGAGCCAGTGAATAGAAACGTTCTCGAGTGTCCGCCGACGACAATGTCGACATCCATGCAATTCTCGGCAATCTCTTGATCCATTTTGTAGCCAGAGTTTCCGAGGGCAATGATGATCTTAACTCCCTTAGCAATTAGTTTTTTCACTTCGGCACTAATGAGACAAACTACGTGATTATTGTAAAATAGTCCGATTTCAGACTCACTTTATGGCCGGTATTTCATTTTGAATTTCAACTTGAAGACCTGCCACTTCACTCACTGTCATGGGTGTTACATAGCCGACGACTCCAATCTTCATTTCAAATTTTGTGATGATAACCGACTTGGCTAAGTTGGTAATGTTGCGTAGTATTGGATTCTTCTCAAACTCCATATTAGTGCAGACAACGGGAAACTTTGCATTCCTTAAAAAAGGCATCAGACCTTTCACGTTGTCATCGAACTCATGATTGCCAAAAGACTGTTTAAGGCAGGAAATGTGTAAGTCTGGGATGTTTACGAGATTTAATGAACGTTTTCATTTCCTACCACTGCATCTGGTTCAATAATATTCAGCAGCTCAGCCGCTAGATCTCCCTTGTATAAAGTATACCAGGGCGTGCCTTGAAATGTATTGCCAGCATTCAGATAAATCGTCGGACCCTCAGCTCGTGCCTTGGCCACACTAAACAAAAAGCAGCTGGATCGATCCAAACGCCAAATCGTTGGAAATACTCACGCCGTAGCTACTCTCGCCATGCCCCCAAAGCACAGACCCCGCTCATCGTCGCCTATGGGACAAGTTTCTTTGGGGCTCTTTATAGACACATATCTGCCTCGTATATCATTGTTGTGTACTATGGAGAACCTAAAGCCTAGATTTCGCCCAACAAACAATAGCAATAGTATGATGAAAATCCAGTAATCCACATTCCACTTGACGATCATTGAAACACTTTTGAGACTCATTTATTCATTTGCTGTTTTTATTTTGTTATTTAGTCTATAAATGATTGAAGTTGATAAGTTAACTATGAACTAGGCAGCATTGCAAATGAGACTGATATACGAAATATATATCTCAAAACTAAAGAACTTTACTGCTATTAGTACCTATATTGAAAGATACTTTCAGTGAACTCATATTGTGCTAAATACCGATTTACAGGTAATCGAATTCTAGCTAGTTTTATAATGTTTGTAATGTAAAATATTATATATGCACATACTTTCATAAATATTATCTGACTTTACTTTTTTAATATCTCGACACGGAAAGCCCGAAAATATTGATATTTAAATATTTTTAACTGCTCTCTGGCTGTGATCGAGTTTTATTTCTGCTTAATATTATTGTATATAAATTGGATTAATTTGAACCCGTGAACACAATGCGACCTTCCAGTCCCGTAAATACGAAGTCACGGTACTTAAAGTATTGGCGAACAGCTGCAACGATAGACTTTTGCATAAGTATTTTCACAGGGTTAGATTCCTCTACCAAAGCGAAATCCAACCCGCCATCAAGAATAAACTGTGGCACGATCACATTGTAGTAGGCGTTATTATTCAGATCACTGTACGAAGGCACTATGCAGTCAGCGCATCGCACTTGCACAGATACAACACGGCTACCATCTGGCATAGCTTTATTGTAGGCCACATGTATGCCGGATACCTGAAGAAACGCTCCATTCGATTCATTGAATCTAGACGAAACCGAATGCTCAAGTGCGTTTCTTAAAGTCTTGCCACTAATTCGTGAGACATATATATCATTATCGAACGGAAAAACCGTAATGAGATCGCCTAAAGTTATAATTCCATCCGACTTTCGTTCAATTGAGCTGCGTATACCTGAAATGTAAGGCTTAAGTCTCATACTTCTCTTGAATTTACAGCAAGTACTCACCGCCCGCGTGATGCAAGGCAATAGCTGCATCTGTCCAGTAATCGCCGCCCTGATCTTCCAATACTCTACTAAATATCATTGCATCGGTAATTAGATTTCCCATATTACACTCGACGGAACGACAATAGGCCTTACGGCCCTCCAAATACACCTTGGAATGCCCTACCACAGAATTTTCTAATGCTGTAATATTCTCTCTGTACACGCTGAGCAGATCCAGCACGTCCTTCTCTTGCGGCACGCTAGCATCGAGTAGTATCGGCGAGCCATCAAATTCGATTAGATTTCCATCTTTATCGAACTGTTAATAAACCTCCTTTAGTATATAGTTTGTTTGTTTCAGGTTCAACTTACCTTCACATGTAATTTGCCCAAGTACTTCGTGTAGGCGTAGGCCTGAAGGACAGGAACTTGTTTCCCACTCTTCTGTGTTATCATAGTCGGATAGGGACCGTCTATACTTTCGACACTTGGCTGTGGTCCATTGAACAAGAAAGTGTTCGTATGTCCGCCAATAACGATATCGACTTCGGGACAGTTCCTAGCTATTTCCTGATCCTTTCTATAGCCTGAGTGTCCCAAGGCAATAATAATTGTATACCCTTGAGCCGTAAGCTTAGCTGCCTCTGCGCTGAAAGTAAGCAGTTCACATAAGGGTAAAGGTGTATAAATTAATATTACTATCATTATTTAAGTAGCTGACAATCAACCAAATCAGGCTACTCACTTGATAGAATCGATCTCTTCATAAAACTCAACATTGGTTTTTATTGACAGCAAACTCGTCTCTGGCGTGAGGTATCCAATCACAGCAACTTTTGTGCCATTTGCATCGAGTATAGTTGAATTGGCTAAATGCTTAGCTGCAGCCAATGCTGGTTCCCCTGTAAAGTTCAGATTGCTGGCCAACACTGGGAAACTGACGTCATTTAAAAATGGTATGAGGCCCTCTAACTTCTCATCAAACTCGTGATTTCCCAAAGACTAAAATGAAAATATAATATATCAATAAATTATTTCACACACTTTAATAATGTTTTTTTACCATGGCATCTGGTTTCAATTTGTTGAGAAAATCACTGGCGATTTTATGTTTGAAGATTGTGAACCATGCGGTTCCAGCATACGTATCACCGGCATTCAAATAAAATACTGGAGTTCCTCCATTCTTGGCCTCTGCACGATGTTTGCGAACTCTGTAACAAAGTACTATTATTTACCTGAGTGATAAATCTCTTTTATGCAATTTACTCATGGGCTACACGTGCAAAGCCACCGTAGCATTTATTGTTTTTGACATCCTCCGGAGGACAGCTTTCACTGTTGACGTTCGTCTGCTCGAACCTCGAGTGCATATCATTATTGTGGAGTATTATAAACTCAGTTGATACCACGGGCTTCGCTTCTAAAGGACTTGCTGTCAGCTGTTTGGCAAGTAGCAAGATAATTGCCAAAAGTTTCCATGGATGAATCATTTGGCTTGGAAGCTAAAAAAATGTTTGTCGTAATATAATATGAAATATAATTTAATATATGTGTAAAACATAATGTGCTTTAATTATAATTCTGAAGGTACCTTACGTCAAATCAGCTTAATGCGATCTATCATATTTTCTATTTAAATTATGAGGTCTATATTCATACCTTGTATACATATTATATATATGGGCTATACTAATAGATCTTCTTCACTTTGCAGTATAATTATATCTTATATAGTTACATATTTAAAAGTATTTGTTTTGTTTTATATAAATTGCAATCTTAAATTCAAAGTAAAATACTTTCAAGGAGTAAACTTACAAGATTATTAGAATGAGAATGAAATGAACACCTTTGAGTGTATTATAACCGACCACAGCTACGTCTACGAATCCACTGCCAATTGAATGGATGCTGGCTGGCAAATGCTATCGATACTGTGACGGATACGGTTGAGACTTGCTAAGTGCCTTATCATGATGCAATGATATACGTCATTCTCGGTGACGTTTGGTGACATTTGCTGCTACCCTATGCAAAAATTCAATCGGCCTTTGAAGCTATACCAATCGGAAAAAATGCGTGGAAATATATATCAAAAAGCGGTTTTTAGTAACAGTTCCTATAAGTTGGGCAATATAAAGCTGCTCTTAAATTTCATTCATTCAATATAAATGTAAAAATTGTATATGTAAAGTTCACTACGAAATATTGGCTTCATCATAAAGTAGATAAAAGATTAAAATAATTTTTGCAAACTCACTCGACTGCAAGCACTACCAAAGACCTCTGAATATATCATTATGACTATTTCAATTAAAAGTTTAATTATTTACTTATGTATTAAATACCTTTTGCTATGGGGAAAACGGGAAATTTCAATTGCATAAAACTAATATACTCTTTTAAATTTGTTAGCTTTGTTCAAACAATCAATTATGTTAATAACATAAAATAAAGAGAATTCTCTTAGCAGCAGAAATTCTATTTACCATCATATTATATCAAAATCCTTTGCTGCGACCTGTGGCAATCGAAAGTGAAAAATGAATGAAGGAAGCAAGCAATTGCAATATAAATTTAATCTGATTCATACAACGGAAGCTTTGTGAGTACTTCAATTGTTTAAAGATTTAAAATAAACATTTTTTACTTGCACTTTGTGTTTTTGCATCCGTTTGGCAAAGCGAAAGGCGTTTGTATATAAGCAAAATCCTCCACAATGCAGAATCATTGCAAGCACAGCATTCGAATCGTGAGAACATTCCTTAGCCAAGCATCCTTAGCAACACACACTAAACAATATGAAGGTCATCACTGTAGCTCTGATTGCACTGATCCTGGCTGTTGCGTCAGCCCATCCTCAGATCGAACGTGGCTCAATATATGCGCCCAGTGGAGTAAGTCAGAAAATATTACTTAGCCTAGTTTACAGCTTATAACTCTCTCAAACGTTTGCAGCGGTTCGCCATGACTGAGAACTGGGCAGCTCCACCTGTGGACCTGAGTCTACCCATTATATTCCTGCCAGAGGCAACGCCTATTAGAGAGCCGCCACAGGAGCCAAAGCTCACGCCGCGTCCCTTGAAGAAGAACTGAATTTGTTGTATTTATAATCGTATATTAATTATTTATGTTAAATTACTGTAAATGACATACTGAAGATACTATAATATATAAAGATGTTCATAAATTGCAAACTGTATTTCTTTTTTATATATAGAACAAGGAAACAAAACATAACAAACGTTTACAGCATACATTATGCATTACGTAATTTATTTATTAACGAACTGAATCTTAACCAGCTTTTTATACAACTCAAAAATTATATGTATATATATATACATATATATTAAATTATGCAAAGCTCCAATTAACATTTAAAATGAACACCTAAATAAAACAAAATAAACAATCACATTTAAGCAAATTTAAGATGTTCATGGCAAAGTTAATGCTGTGCAGCAACAGCTGCTGGCTTCATCTCGGAATGGAATCAGTTATGAGCGACTCCAGTCTAATTGAATCTAATACAAGACAACGAATTAATATGCCATTTAAAATACGTATTATGTGGAAACAGAAGATGATAATAGAGAGATAATAAAGAGCTTTAGCACTGAAGAATCCAGAATCAGCTTGTGACTCACATGATTAGTCACATGTTGCTAGAGCTGTGAGTTGGAAGTCCTATTGCATACCCTAAAATATTCACCAAAAATTACCTCTTATGTCAACGAACCATTGTTTATCTGCAATTTACGCTGGGTTATTAAGCCTTCAAGGGCGAAGCTTTAACTTAACGAATCTAACGAATGCTGAGTTCCTAAAGTAGTTGACTGGCTTAAGGAAGTCATGGTCCGACGAGTAACCAAACAAACGAATCAAAGCCAAGTCTGTTGATAAATAAAAGCAAAAACTAATTATGTATTCAGCTGTGCTGCTGCTGAAAGTAAGTCAAAGGTAAAGTTACAGCTCAAAACTTTGTTATAACTTAACTAATATATATATAAGTAGTATCCTCCTTTACAGAATAACATATCTATACAATTGGGAGTCCCCGTGAAAAGTATTCACCTGGTACACATGCTTGATTAGGAGCTACTCTTGTATTTGTTTACTCAAACAAAGAACCCGTTCCGCTTTCTTGAAAGAAGATATACAAATGTTTATATCTATATATTGATATATATCAAAATATATACATATATATCTATAGTTTTATCGTAGGTCTGCTGCTATTATACATGTCGCTAATTAGTGTCAATATATCCCAAAAACCAGTAGACATAACACATTAAAAACGCCGAGACAACTCAAAAATGTAAGAGCATCCAGTTTTTCTACAATATCTGTGACTTACATATGCATACATATAACTTGAGACGAGGGGCGACTGGCTTATAAATTTTCGTATTAAACATTTCTAATTAAATTTGCATGAAAACCCAGAATCAAGCCCCGACGACGCTCGCAGCTTTAAAAGCGCAATTCCTAACATCTGGCTCTCGCATTGCTACTGACGATACAGCACAGAAAGGTTATTTATAATACTAGAGAAGAGCTCATATAGCTCATACAAATAGACCATATATAGATGTGTATTTAATATAATATAAAAGTGACAAAAAGTTTTGAGTGTGATTATGAAAGAAAGTGAATTGTGGTTGAGATTTTTTTGAGAAAAGTGTCGAAAGCGAAATTTTTGAAAACTTTTAAAATCTTTACAATAAAGTGGAAATTTAAAAAAAAAAAACAATAGACGGCATTTTAAAGTGTTGCTTTTTAGCTACAAAATATTTTTGAAAAAAAAAATAAAATTAATATTTATTAATGAACTATCTTGCGTTGAAAGAGACTAGCCAAAGAGAGGCATAAATGTGGGAAAGAGAGGTAGAAAGGAACAATTTAATAAATAACTTTTCAAAAATTTCAAAGGCGAAGATCAGTGCTTTCAGATATTATGATAAAGTCTTAAAAAAATAAGTTTTAATAATCAAGAACAGAAACTCAAAAGTAGATAAAGCGATTCGGATTCAACAGACTTAAAACCTTTAAAATAGTATAAATTCTAATGTTTACTAAATCCTGTTGGAGTGTGTTAATTGAATGTGATTAAGCAACAAAGCGAAATGCATTTTAAATAATTAGCACGAAATGTGCTTTCAATAATTGCATAATATCTGACTTAACTGAACTCTAAAGCAAGTCAGCTCAGCGACCGCATGTCAATAAAATGTTTGCTTTTTTTAATCACCTCGATCTGATGAGGTGCAAGGTTTTCTGGTTTTACCGCGCAGGCTAATCGTCGCTCAAGTGAAAATTATAAAGCAGCAGCAGCAAACTGCATTGATAATGATAAAAAAAAGCACATTGATGAAGATTTACGTTTAATTTGATTTGTTCATAAACACAAACCTGGTGACGCCTAATTAACTGGCGAAACTTGATTTCAGAATTTAACAATCAATTTCAATAAATGCTTTTTGTGTAGCCTGGCAACAGTTCCCGTTGCGAAATACTAAATATTATTAAAAAATAATTAAAAGCTTATTCATTTTCTAAAAACCTTGTGACTTTTTGTACACCTTATATATATATATATATATATATATATATATATATATATATATATATATATATATATATATATATATATGCAATCTCTAGAGTGAATGTCATTTCAAATACTTTTCTCTGAGAACAGACAAATTCTGGTCTGAAGCTCAGTTAACCGTCTTGCATAGAAATTTATGTAACCTTTGGAAACCTTCCTCTCATGCTCACAGATCATTATGAGGCAGTTGCTAATCCTAACCCTGTTCGTGGCCTTAGCCTCTGCTCAGTTCGGTGGCTTTCGTGGAAATTTCGGTGGTAACTTTGCTGCAAATTTGGGATCAAATCTGGAACAGCATGCAAATAGACTGCAGCAAACGGTCTCAGTCATTGCCAGCAGATTGCCTTCACCGCCTGTGATCACAAATGTGAAAGATTTTGGTGAATTTTTGGTAAGTTCATTTGAGTAATACCAAAAAAGAGCTAATGATTAACAAATTGCCTGTTCAATAGGCGCAATCTGGCAAAACGTATGCCTCGGCAGCTGATCGTCAGTTGAGAGAGGGCATCTTTGGTGCACGAAAGAGCTTGGTTGATGCCACCAATGCGGCCTTCAAGGGCGGAGCTAAGACCTATGAGCTGGCTGTGAATGCATTTGCTGATCTAACGAATGCTGAGTTCCTCAAGCAGTTGACTGGCTTAAGGAAGTCATCGTCCGGCGAGTAAGTGAACGCACGAATCAAAGTCAAGTCTTTTGACATATAATAGCAAAAACTAATTATGTGCTCAACTGGGATGTCTTCTTCTGCTGTCTTGCAGAGAAAGCGCGAAGGCGCATCGTCTGTCACCCAAGCTGAATAAGAATGCCAAGGTGCCTGACTCCTTTGATTGGCGTGAGAAGGGCGGCGTCACGCCCGTCAAATTCCAGGGCGACTGTGGTTCCTGTTGGTCGTTTGCCGCAACTGGTGCCATTGAGGGTCACGTGTTCCGGAAAACGGGTAAACTGCCAAATCTGTCGGAGCAGAATCTGGTCGATTGCGGCCCCAAGAATCTGGGTCTTGATGGCTGCGATGGCGGCTTCCAGGAGTATGCCTTCAATTTTGTAAAGCAGCAGGATGGCATTGCCGTTGGCGGCAAATATCCCTACGTGGATAGGAAGGATAATTGCAAGTACAAGAGTAACTTGTCTGGCGCACAAATCACCGGATTCGCAGCTATTCCACCCAAGGATGAAAAAGCCATGAAAACGGTGATTGCTACTCAGGGTCCATTGGCTTGCTCGGTGTACGGACTGGAGAGCTTGCTGCTGTACAAGAGTGGTATTTATGCGGATGAGGAATGTAACAAGGGTGAGGTAAATCACTCCGTTCTGGTCGTTGGTTACGGTTCCGAAAATGGACAGGACTATTGGATTATCAAGAATTCGTGGGACACGATCTGGGGCGAACAAGGCTACTTCCGCTTGCCACGTGGCAAAAACTTCTGCGGCATTGCCACCGAGTGCAGTTATCCCATTGTTTAATGACAGAATATCTTTATAGCTAAATATTTGTCTATGTATTGAAAGAAAAGTTATACAATTTCAAACAAATAAATTTTATTGTTCTAAGACTTGATTAATGTTTAATTAACACTTTTTATATGATTAGAGAACTCAAGGTCATGTTTATTAATTACAATAAATGAATGCGCTATTTTCATATATTTTTATTATTGATTAATAAAGGAATATAAATCGTTGATTTAATCATAAAAGTGGAAATCTCCATTTATTTTGACTTTCAAAACTTGCCGCCAATTATCATATTGGAGAGTCCAGGGCTGCATCGTTACAAAAGATTGTGATGGCTGTAAAATGTGCGTTTACGGCTTTCATTTAAGCCAGCAAATAATATAAGATTAATGAATGATGAATGAATTAATAAGTTGTTTCATTTTTCATATATTAAATTCGGTAAATATTGGCTTCTTTTTTTTGCTTCAATCTACTAAACAGTATAAATTCATTCGAGTGTGAAGCAAATACAGAGCGCAAAGTTTCGGGTAGTTGTTATTAGTGCTGTAAAACGTTATCATTCAGTCAACTGGTTCAAGTGGTTCTTCTCATGTTCTATTGTTCACTCATTCGTGAACAACACAACACTGCTGGAGTGGGAAATAAATAAATAAATAAATATAAATAGTCGCCAAGTAAACTGTTTATTTCGCAACAGAAACGAGCTATTAATGTGCATGAAAATGCAAACACCATAAAAAATGTGAATTGTGCGTGAATTGGAACGCAAATACCTAATGTTGTTCCTGCAGGTGTGTAGCTACAATTCTAACAAAACAGACCCCAAATGCCCAACCCACTTTTTGGGAAAGTGGTGGGCGTTGTCACCCCCGTGTCACAAGGCTGAATTCTCATTCACGTTCTCGTTTTATTCAATAACAATTCCCATTGTTCAACATTTTTCATTGATAATTAAACTGTTCTTTGTGTGTGCGTTTGTTGCCTAATTGCCTAATTCGAATTCCTTATTGCAGAAATGTGCTCGCTAGTCTAGTGCATTGATATTAATCCAAAGAAACCCCCAGGGTCATATGCATTTTACCAACACAAAGCCAACATCATATACCTAATTAATTACCATATACCCTACTATTGACTAACTGATCAAACTTCAAAATGGACGAAGACATTATGAATGCAGTAGAATCTCTTTTCGGCAAGGATGTTAAAATTGTGGACTGCGAAACGTCGTCTTCGGTGCAACAGGAGGAGGTGCTGCTGATCAATGGTGTGCCGGTCAAATTGGATGGCCTGCCGGCGGATGATGCCAGTGCCATTAAGAGCGCTCTGCTCGATGGACAGATGCCGGCTGTAGAGCATTTGAACCAGTTGCTGTTTCGTGCTGGACTCGCGCAACAGCCCATTGAAGTGGAAACATCGCTGACTGTTAAATCCTCGCTAACCACCACCGAGGAGGTGCTGGTCTCCCGTAACGGACAGGTGCTGGACGAACGAACTGTCGAAACCAAAGAGCACTTCAACCATCAGTCACACCAGAAAGAGATCTGGCAGCCAGTTCAACAGCAAAACGCATTGGCACGTGCGACGCCAGAGAATGCGTTGAAGTATCGGACAAATTCGAACTCCACGTTCTCTTCACAGACAACAACTGATGGGGAGCCAAATAGAGCTGGTGATCCTTTGGGTCGTCAATTGAATCAAACCTTTTCAAATGCCTCACTCATGTCGAGCAGCTCTGCCATTACCGGCTCGGATCAAGTGATTGGCTCGGCCTCTGCCTCTAATGTGTCAACTGCCACAACCCTGGGCGAGAAGAGCTCGAATATAAGCAGTTGCGATTCGGGCCACGACGGCCTCTTCCACAGCGTCTCAATGAGTATGCCCTATACGCAAATCAATGTTCGCGACACGCAAACAGATTCTTTGTACTGTGACATTCCCAGCTCGGCTGATGAAGCTGACGCCGTGTCGGTCGCTATGCTGGTAAGGACACAATGCATCAACAATAATAATAAATAGAAATCAATTCTAATGGCATTCCATTTACAGAGCACGCACCTACAAATCACAGAGCCATGCGATTTAGTTAACGATTGCCAAACAACGCCAGCTTATGCCAAAGACTTGCCAGCCGCTGGTAATTTGAGCACACTTGTCTCGCTTCTGGCCAGCTGCAAAAACGAGGACATGGAATTAGCATTTATATTATGCGCTCGTCTGTTTGTACCAATGCAAGAACTGCTGTCCATGTTGATTCAACAGTGCCACGGACAAGAAGATGAGCTCCTGCGTCTCCTGAGCCACTGGTTGCGCATATGCCCCAATGACTTTCGGAACGAGACACTGCTTCAACAGTTGCGCAAACAGAACGGCAACAAAGCTTTAAGCTCCTTTCTTGATTGCCTGCCCGACACACTTGATCGCCAGGATGCAAGTCGACGCTCACAACTACAGTATATGCTGGCCAAGCAGGCCTCGGCCAGTTCGTTGGGGCGACAGAGCAGTATTAAGTCACTAAAACGTTTTGCTGCGAATGTTTATAAAACAGATAATGTGCTCACCAAGTGCAGCAGCGCATTTGAATTGGCACACCAGCTTTATGCCATTGAATATGCCTACCTTTCGCAGTTACGACTGGAAGAGTTTATAGAATTGATAAGCAACGGCGAATTTAAAGTGTGCATGTCACAAACAAAGGCCAGCACGTTAGGCTCCCACTGCACCTCAGCAAAACAGGCTGATGTAAGCATTGAAGCCTACGTGCAGTGGTTCAATCAGCTCTCCTCATTAACTGCCACGGAGATACTCAAGGTGAGTAAGTCCAGCACACATCAAATGCACGTTATTAACCTACTCTCTTCCCATCAACAGCTTGGCAAAAAGTCCCAGCGTGCGCAGATGATTGAGTTCTGGATTGAAACAGCTTTGGAATGTTTTAATATCGGAAATTTTAACAGTTTGATGGCTATTTTGACAGCTCTCAATACGACAAATATATCACGGCTTAAGAAAACTGTAAGTGCAACTCTTAAAGTAAAATTACTGGATCATAAACTATATTTTCTTGCAGTGGTCTAAGCTGCAGACAACCAAATTTGAGGGCTTGGAACATCAAATGAATCCCAGTTCTGATTTTCAAAACTATCGATCAACCATGAAAGCCGCCATTTGGCGGTCCGAACGCGAAACAGCTAATAAAATTGAACGTGCCATCATACCATTCTTCTCGCTATTTCTAAAGGATATCTACGCCATTCATGAGAGTCATCCAACTAGGCAAGCACATCAATATTAAATTCCTTAAATTTACACCTTAATAATTAATCCATTTTTAGATTTGCTAATGGATTCCTTAATTTTGAGAAGTGTACACTTCTTGGCACACAGCTGCGCAACTTTTATAAATGTCAACAACTTGATTGCCCCTACGAGCAGTTGGCCAACGTTGTGGCCTATTTGCAGAAGGCTGAAGTTTTAACTGAGGACGGTCTTAAGAAAGCTTCATATGAGTGCGAGTCACCAACTGATGCTGGAGAGAGAGACCATTACAAAACGCTGAAAACTGCAAAGTAATAGAACATATTATTCGAAATATACCATAAGACAACATATTTTTTTAGGGCGAAAATCGAATCCATTCGAGCCTCGCACAAGCTTCCATAAAGTTTGTACACATTATTTTTTGTTGATACTTCCATGTTGCATTTGCAATCGCAATAACGATAATAACGATAATAATTTAACATAAAGAACGCAATCATATTTGTTAATTTGTACTTAAGACTTTAGGGTACACACCAACACACAAAATCACATACACATATTAAGCTGATTGTAAACAATTGGTTATTTGTATTCAAATTGAAGCTCCAATAAATTTACACATGCATAATATATTCGTGTACTCATAGAGTACTAAATATTATACTGCTTTCCATTATCAGAGGACATTTTAATAAAATGTTGCAGTTTTCTTTACTAAATAGCTATAAAAAGTAACTCAAAATGAGTGAATCAAGTAGGGACTGTTATATTAAACGAATTTATAATGGATACTAGAGTGAAAAAAAACAGCTTATAGATTATAGTTTCTTTTAAATTAACGTATGGTAGCAAATTTTTGAAAGTCAACGGTTCCGAATTTGCCAAACAACTCGAGAGGATAGTGTTTGCTTTCGCCGCCGCAGGGGGCGTGAACCCGAATCTGCCGCATATGAGTATCACGGCCATTTTGATGATTAGAAATTACAGCGATTTGCAGCATGAAAGTGCGCAGCGATTTCACATTGCCATCTTTAATGGGTATCTGCACCCAGCCATTGGGCTCGGTCAGATCGATGACCTGAAGCTCCTGCAGATCGTTGAAGTTGGTGCCGGAGCGTATCGAAATGCGCGATGGAGTGTAGCTCTCGTCCAATTTGTAGTCGGTGTATATGTAGATCTGGCTAATGTTGGTGCGCTTGTGGAATTGAATGTTGACCAAGTGAGGCAGTTGGCCGTCTGACTGCCAGTAAGTGTCCATTATATTATCCCGCAAGCGCTCTACCCCGAAACCTAGATTTAATTTATGAAAATTATTAAATTATATTTTGTTTTTACTCTTGCTCGTTTTCCTATATGCAGAACGTACCTGGCTTGCAGGATGACAAGCTCCAAACGGCTTGTGAACCAACTTCGCGTACATAGCCAAGTCGTTCTTCGGCTAGCGGATCCTCTTCGCTGGTGACAGATGGTTTGGCTGTGGACTCTTCATCAATACTAGCTGCCATACTTTGATCAGCGCTTTTTAATAAACGTAAACAAAACCGCAAATATTTATTCAATTATGCTTGACATTTCGCAGGCAAACCTTTTTTTTACAATTTCCAACACTGGCTGTCAAACAAAAACAGCTGACGGCTACGCAGACCACAACCCACGTTTACCAACACTACGTCATAACAACGCACATGTGCATGGCAAGCAGAGCAGCATAGAAAATTAAATAAATTAAATTATGGTGCGAAAACTTAAATATCACGAGCAGAAGTTGCTCAAAAAAGTAGATTTCATCACATGGAAAGTGGACAACAGCAGCAATGAGAATAAAATCCTACGGCGCTATCACATTCAAAAGCGAGAGGACTACACAAAGTATGTACAAAGTATGTACCAATTTTAATAGTGACTTATTTATGTTTACGCAGGTATAATAAATTGTCGCGTGAAGTTAGAGAGCTTGCTGAGAAAATAGCCAAGCTTGATGCAACGGATCCATTCAAGGCTGAGGCATCTACCATGCTAATGAACAAACTCCATGCCCTGGGTGTTTCCAATGATCATTTCAGTCTAGAGACCGCCAGTAAAATGTGTGCTAGTAATTTTTGTCGTCGTCGTTTGCCCGTGGTAATGGTAAAACGTGAGTACAAATTAGACATAAAATAGTTATTTAAAATTTAATGGGTCACATACACACTTACAGTGCGAATGTCGGAGAACCTTAAACACGCCACCGACCTTATTGAACAGGGCCATGTGCGCGTAGGCCCAGAAATGGTCAAGGATCCCGCTTTTCTAGTCTCTCGGAATTTGCAAGATTTTGTTACATGGGTTGACGGATCCAAAATTAAGGAGCACGTTCTGCGTTACAATGATATGCGTGATGATTTCCAAATGTAAAAACCCATTTTATCGTATTTAAGCACAATATATGAAATTCCAATTTTGTATTACTCAAAATTTGGTTTTTTATATCTTTAAGTTGTAATTAAAATAAGTATTTAAATTAAAAGAAAACTAGATTATTTTCTAGAAAACTTAAAATTCAACGTCTAAGAATTTTCCAAACAGCTCGGGTTTGCTTTCGCCGCCGCAGGGAGCGTTAATGTGAATTTGCCGAATGTAAGTCGCGCGGTTTTTTTGCTGATTCGAATAACGGCGACATCTCTTCTCTTTAATTGTAAAATTAATTTCATAGGTATTTAGATCGAAAACAAAATACAATTGTGAACGTAATTTGTTAAATTATTCATTTTTAATAACTTTATTACATTTCATATAATAATGTTTAGATCGCATTAATATAATTCATTAGGTTGGAGCCTTTCACGCCAAGGGCGCAACAACGCTGACACAGATAAATATATATATAGTACATACATATTATAAACTTGTTTTATCAATCAAATCCTCGTATTATCCATTTTGTTACATATGCCCGAGGCCGCATATAATTATAATCCTTCTAATTATGGCGGTTCACACAGTTTTAATGCCTTATTAGTTTGTCACTTCTTAGGTTGTTAATTAGCTCGATTATCGAATCAAAATTAATTATTTAAACAAAATCAAATAAAATTATAGTAAAGAAATGAGTTTATTTAAGTATGCATACTAAATATTTAAAAAAAAACAAACAGAATTTAGGTGCGCTGTTGAGCGGTCTGAAAAGTGTTGGGGGTTTGTTTGTTTTAACAGAAGTTTAGACAACATTTTCTAAAGTTATGTCAATGGCAGTTATACGCTAACAAGTTGAAATGTCAATTTCCAAAGGTGTGAAAATGAAGCCAAAAGAAAATTCTTTAAAATATATTATGAAAACGAGTTAAAAAGTTTTTGAAAATATTTCTCGTTTCTTACTAATTTTGTTTTAGAGTTCATTGAAGCATTTGACTTTCCGATGAAATATATAAGTGCGTGGGTGTGTGTGTTTGTTAAAAAATTTAATAAATTAATTAATAATTAATTAATTTAGTAAATTAATTGTGGTTAGCATTTCCATAATTTGTACAACAAGGACGACAGCTAATAAATGTGTCAGCCAGTTAAAAGTCTTTTTGTTTTTCAGTTTGTTGCATAGGTATATGTATGTATGTATCTTTTAAATATTAGTTGTATTAATCCTTTTTAAGTTTGCATAAAAAGTAAATATTAATTAGTCTTACAAATAAATAGCTAGTGGCGTTAAAATTAGTGTCGACTGGCGAATTCTTTGTTCTTAGCCCCCATTCACAATTCTCGGGGCAAAACAACAATATTTCGCATAAAAACTTCATAACAATTTAAAACAAATTAATAAAATAAAGATTTTCTACAATATCTGTTGTTCATTATCTTTGAATTTTCTCTGTATGTGTGTGTGGTGTGTATGTGTGTTTTTTGTGTATGTGACAAAAAAATTGTAAGCTATCCGCTGGATTTTATTTTGGCTCTTATATCGGGAGTTTTTTCTATTGATCGTTTTTTTTTTGTTTTTTTTTTGTTGTGTTTTTTCTTTCTATTATTAGGCTGTATACATTCAAGTTAAATATCTTTATCGCATTGTATTAATATAAATACAATATATTTGTAAATTCCAATTTGTTGCTGACGCTCAAACGTGTGCAATTAGTTATTAAGCCATTATATGCCATACCCTGACCCTGACCCTAATCCTGACTCTAATCCTTGCCCTAGAGTCCTGCCCCAAAACCCAAGCACTCGTGCATTCTGTTGATGTCGTAGTAAAACTTTTAATTCGCTTTGCTTTCGCAGTTGATTTAAAATTGCAGAATAGTGGGCCATGGGCAAAGCAGCTTCGTACTTCGACTTAAATCACAAGCGCCATGTCCTTTTTGCTGGGCAACTGTACTCGCTTGCCTTGCCACAGGGAATTGTGTATTGTGAAGGCGTCTATCGTAACGGTCAGATGCTTTGTGTGCACCTGTGAGAAGCATTTGCCACCTGAGTTATATCTGAAAATTGAGAAAAATCGTTAAACGACAGGCTATAGTTAGGAATTCATGTTAAAATTCAACAGTTCCTCGTTGAGCTTCAGCTGAACAGCTCAATCGGAATTGTTCATGAACAATTGAACTAGCTGCCTCCCTGATCACTGAATAAGTTCAAAAGTTCATAGTCGATTCCAATTGGTAACTCACAACGGACAAGTGAATAACTCAACGAACGAATCTGAACGAAACATGACACAACACTTACTTGAAGAATTTATCGAACATGACTTCGTCGACTTGACTAGGTCCCGTGCCGTACAGCTTCGTCACTTGGTCCGTCTCGGGCAAGTAACTGTAGAGGGCGCGGAATTGGCAGCCCGCATCCCGGAAGAGGACAAGGAAGTGTTTGGCCTCCGAGCGTGCAATCTTCTCGAGCACTTTCTGCTTGGCCTCGCGATTCACGGCGCCAGGAAACACGCAGTATTCAACGGCATTTAGTATAATGCCGCGATTCGATTTGGCCGCTGGTTGTTTGTACAGTTTTGGACCTACGAATGAACAGCATATATCACTTAGTATTCAACTACATTTACAATTTTTGTATCTACACGTGGATTTCTACTCGGTGCTAATGCAAGCTTTTTCATTTTCAAATATTTTCAATTGCTTTCTTTTGTTTGCTTCTAGTCTTTCAGGCAACGTGCATACAAAAGAGATATGTTCCATAGAACTTTGGCCTGTATTAATCTGGATTAGTAGAGCAGATGTATGCATGTTTACTGTTATATTTCATATATAAACTCATAAAAATTTCTATGAAATTTAGCTATAAGGCCGAAGTTTTTGAACTTGCAAATTTCTAATTTATATGTACTTACAGTTTCAACTAGCTATTCTAAAACATTCCAAAATTAAAATAGATACAACAAATATATATAACAAAAAAAATCAGATAAAAACTTAGAGCTATTAAAATTGCTTGCATTTAATATATATAAATTTTAGTTTCTTTTTGTTGCAATTGTGCAGCGGTTAATTGGACCAATCGGGATTAATTAGAATTTCGTTTTCATATAATACTAATAATAATATTATAGAAGACACAGCTCGGTTTGACTATCGAAATCGTGGATTTGACGACGAAACGGAACAACGAATGGAAGTGGAATTGCATCTTGAAATACGCGCGACGTCCCTATGTAGTACATTGATGTACTTTCGTATAGATCATATATACATATATATATATATATATCTATATATATGCGGATAAACTCGATATGTATGTTAAATGTCACAAAATCATAATTGTATGAAACTGAGAAAGAAATGCACATACAAGACGAAAAACCAATTGGTATATGGTTGCAACAAATTAAGAACTGAGCGAAAATAAACGGAATGAACGAAACGTGTGAAATTTCTATGAGGCGTTCCAAAATGATGTACAAATGATGTATATGCATGAAGAACCAATATATGTATATGGTGTATGTATACGATTATGATGCTTGATTGATTGATTGATTGTTGTGGATGAATAACTTGAGAATTCTTTGAGACTAAGTACAAACCCGAGTATTCCATGATAGCATTCGCAGTTAAAGACGTATCGCTTGATCCATCATCAAATCCGCGACGCTTCGATATCAAACCTGGCGGCAAAGAGCCTGGTCCAGAAGGAGATGGCATATGCCTACCTGATGCCGCCATTCCTGGTGACGGAGCCCGACGCGGCGGAGTGGCGCGTCCCAGTCCCGAATCTGTGTCTAACCGGTAAGCGAGCAGATCGTTGCGTTCATCAAACATCAGTCATCATGCATGCATTGAGACACACAGAGGTCACACAAAAGCACCAACAACCACAGGGAGTCAGTCAGTGAGAGACACAGGTGGAGATAGCGAGCGAGCGTGAGAGAGAGAGAGAGCCATCCATGCAGTATGCGAAAATCATTCGTTTCGAATTGGTTATTTGGTTAATTGCCACAGGATGATGTCGATGGAAGCGATCGAGCGATGAGTGTTAAGGCATTTATCGATTTAGTTAATAGATTTTTAGTTAATTCGTTTTTTTCACATTTGTTGTTAATTCGGGTCATTTTTACACAAGTTTTGAATTGAAAGAAACGAGAAATAAAAGAGAATGTGTGCATTGAATTTAGTTAAAAACAATTTTGTAGATCGTATATACTTAAGGCCTAAATATGATCAGTCTGAGAGACCAAGAGAGAGAGAGCTTGAGTGTGCAAGTAACTGTGAGTGAATGTGCGTGTCGATGTGTGTATATATGTATATGTATATATATGGATGTGTATGTGGTTAATTCACAATATCAGAATCCTGTTCCCCAGAAATAAGCGGACAATACAAGTCGAAAAGCAAACCAGAACCACTTGCGAATTATATCAAACGTTTCCAAACTGGCAACTGAATGTTGTTCCAGTGTACAAATTTTGGAAATTGTTTACAGAAATGCCGCCACCGATTTTTTATAGTTATAGAATTATTCAGTAAGCAAAAAAAAAGTTGACAACGAAATAAAATATATTTGAATACATATATAAATACAAATAAACTCATTAGAAAACTCTATCCAAGTGAAAGAGCTCTATATTTATGTAGGCAAAGGGAATACCAAATTGATTTCAATATTAAAAAAATTCAAATATAAATTATGGAAATAAATTGCAAAATAATATTATTTAAAGGAGAGTAATGCATGTAAGAAAACCTTTTGTTTAAGTATACAACATTGTTGTAAGGTACTGTTAATTATTTTAAAGTATTTATAAATCTTCTAACTAAGAAAAAATAATAAAAAATATATAAATAAAAATATAGTATACTCTTTGAGCTGTTTGTTGGCGGTAAAAATAAATAATTTCTTTTACAATTTTTATAGAAGGCAATTAGAGTTCTGCATTACTCTCATCTAATACTAAATATATTTTCAAATAAAAATAAAATAGAAATTAAAAAAAGAAGCTACATTCAAAAACTAATGAATAAATATTAAGAGAAAATATTTCTAAAAAATAAGCAAAGTACAAATACAAGAATGTAAACTTTCACCAGCAAATGATAAATGACAACGATATTTATAGAAAGGAAAATAACTTAGGATATAAATAGATATATCTAATAACTCACACTAATGAGTAATGAAAGAAGAAACCTTCGACCAATGCAGAGTAAAAAGAGGAAAAACAAAGAGACATAAATCATAATTATCTGCATTTAACCAGAACCACAAAAAGTTTAGGCTACCACACAAAATAAAATATAGAGTAGCAGAAGATAAAAGTTAGGTAGATAGAAAATAGAGTAAAAAGTAAAAGGCAAGCAGCTTTTTTCAAAAATTTTTTTTGTAGCTGTGGAACGCTTCTTACCGCACAAATTCATTAGCGAATTGGATTTTCTGCCACGGAAATTAAGTGTGCTCCCCTTAGCAACTGATATACGCGATAGAGTGCGACCCCTTTCGACGGTTGGCTCTGTAAAAAGTTGGCACCACGGGAAATACGAGAGCCGAGTGCATAATACGAATATCAATCAAGGTTCAGTTTTCTGTTTTAAGTTTTGTCACAACACAAAATATGATGATGCAATTGGTAAACTTAAACTTAAGCGACGTTTTTCCTTTTATAACCTTTAACCCTCCCCCAAAACCATAAGATTTAAGAAAACTAAAAAAAACGTTGACCTCTGTGAATTTTACCCTGTGCATATTTTTTTAATGTGGGTATTAATAATTTTTTAAATTGCTTTTGGTGTTTTAGGAATATTATGAATATTATAACTTAGCAGTGTTTTTTTAGTAGTAGCTCTGGTAATTAAGCCTTAATTTACAGTTAAGGGAGTAAAATTAAAAATGTGTTAATCAGCGTGTTGGGG
This sequence comes from Drosophila hydei, assembly GCF_003285905.1. Taxonomy (NCBI): domain Eukaryota; kingdom Metazoa; phylum Arthropoda; class Insecta; order Diptera; family Drosophilidae; genus Drosophila; species Drosophila hydei. Next base: position 6,380,308 of record NW_022045656.1, read on the forward strand.
GGACGAGTCAAACAAGTCCAAGCCAGCTTTTCATCTTTTTTTTGGTATTCGCTGTTATCACACGAACTAACCAACAAAAGCAGGAGTAGAAAAACAGATACGAAAGAAAAAAACAAACAAAAAAAAAAAAATAGAATTTATTACTTGTTACCCAGCACCAACCTCTGGAAGTTTTGTAAGATCCCCGTCGTCCAATCGGAGTTGAACTTGTGCTAGGGTAATCATCGGGTGATTCTGTTGAACGAGATTAGTAATTATGACTTAACAATAAAATTCTTCGACCCAAAATTATTGTGTTATAAAGACTACATTGCTTGGAAATGAGACTTTCATCAAATCATAAGTTCCCAAGCCAATCAAGGATAAATAAATAGCAAACTTAAGCAAGGACACTACGTAAAATCAGAATTACAAACTAAAATCGCATGCTAAATATAAAATAAAAACTATAAAATAATAATAAATAAAATGACATACAATAAATTATAAAACAAAACATAAATTACCTTTTACTGTAAGCGAGTCTTGCGAGCCCCTATAAAAGTCTCTTTTCATTGAATTGGAGCTTAGTTGACCGTAGCCTGTACATTTTTAGGGGACAACCAAGTTTTAAAACAAAAATAAACAAATTGGTAAAGCAAATTAAATCAATTAAATAAAACGGCACAAATTAATAATTAAGTAAAAGCAAACATTTTTTACAATTTCGACCAGCCGAAATTCTTTACACACATAACAAGCAATATACACATTTAAGGATTTATATCTTTACAAATAGGTTAAGCACATAAAACATAGTTCAAAAAGCAGGGCATTAAAATCAGACTAGCCAGTAATAAATATAGATAGTGATAGTATTTGGCTATACTCTATAAACCTAGTTCAGAAATGAAGCACAGCATTATTTTAGCTGAAGTCACAGACAAGGAAGGAAGTTAAGTATTCTACTCGATGTGAATACTCTTGTTGTCGTTGTGTGTCTAGGGTCGAATTTAAAAAACGTGCAAAAGTTTGAACGCAGCGCTCACCGGTTAGGTTTGAGCTTGAGCCCTTCTTTCCCCGACTTGATAGGCTTGAAGCCTCGCTAATATCCACACTGGCGTCGTCGACGTGGATGGTTTTGGGTCGTGGCCTGGTCACACGCTGCTGTCTAAGACGAGGTGCGGATGAGCTAGACGACTGGGGCTGCAGCTTCACATGCAAATCGGGCCTGTCAAGAGTTTTACCCTGCAACAAAAGGTACATTAGTTCGATCTCATAGCATATTATTAGTTTAAAGTTACCTCTCGCTCGGCCTCTTCGATGGCTTTCTTTAGTCTATGTTGTTCCAATATGGCTGCACGTCGCGCCACTTGTTCCTCCTTTTTGCGTGCGCGCTCCTCCTCCTTTTCGCGTTCCTTTTCTCGCTTCTGGGATGCTTCAATTTCTTTCCGCGCCTTCGCCTCCTCTTGTTGCTGTCGGCGCTGCAAGGATAGCAACATTATTTTCTCCTTTCGACGCTCCATTTCGTCAACAGATTCCTAAGCCAAAAAGAAAAAGAAAGAAATGTTAAAACCATTTTTTATGTTACCTCTGCTAGACGCAATCTTATTTTATAGTACCATCTGCTTAAATAGCTTTAACTACATGTAAAAAAACTAAAAAATAAACTGTTTAAAGTAAAATAAATTTTAATAAATTAGGTGTTAATTTTATAGTGTTAAATGTGTCAAAATTTAAATCAAACATCACTACGAAGCCTACTCTGCTCAATTTCTTTGCCTAAATATTATCAATCAATTATCAATTGGATAATCTCGAAATAAACAGAAATAAGTCTTTCAGTTTCCTATCACCTAATTAAGTTGCGCTATTAATTAATCCCCATTTCTTACCGGATCTAGATTAGTTGAATCGACGCCAATGACTAACGCCTTATTCTTGGCCGCCTCGGCGCTGCTGATACTATGCTCAGCCCTCAGGCGTGAAGGCGAGAGCGGCTGCTGCTGCTGTGGCTGATTGGTAACGTCCTCGAGGTGGCGACGCTCGTGGACATCAGGCTCGACTCCCGATGTGGCGATTTGACGCAGCTGGATGGGCGGCTCGTCTGTGTATTTGTTGTAGGTTGCGTTGCCGGCTGAGGAGTTGGACTGGACGCCGGGGAAGTTGTGAATGCTGTGCCTGGCGGCAGCATTTTTGGCCTCCTCGTTGGCGAAATTGTTGCTGTTGTGCAGTTGACTTAGCGATTCACGTTTAAGGACAACTTGGTTGTCCACACTATCCCTGCTGGACTCCTTCTTCGGCGACTTTTTGGCGCGCAATGGCGGCTTGGGCCGTTTCGGCTGGTCGTTGTCGAAGGATATATAGAAGCCCTTCTCAGGCCGCTGCTCCTCACCGCTGCCGTTCCTGTCACCACCTCCACGTGGATCCTGAAAGCTGTTGGCCTGTATGGAGGGGCGTGAGGGCGAGGGTATGCGGTAGGTAAGATTTCCGCTGGTGATGTTAAGCTTATTGGAAATGAGCTCTCCACTATCGTAGTCCTCGGAGCTGCTGCCGCGTCCGCTGTGCGCCGTCGGCAGTTGTTGCTGCTGCTGTTGTTGTTGTTGCTGTTGGTGATGCAGCCGCTGTTGCTGCTGCACCACAAAATCGGAAATTCGAGTCGATTGCATGGACTCGATAATATTACGCTCCAGCTCGTCAACATCCTCCTCGTCGCCGATGAAGCAAATACTTTGTGGCGCCATCATATCCTCCGACTGCCCCATGCCCATAGGCTGGCCCAAGTTTCCCTTGGGTGAGCGATTGTCACGCAGATTCGTCAGCGATTGTTGCCGCTGTACGCCGTTGGCACTACCGCTGCCACCGACATGCATACGCTGTCCATGCTGCGGTGACGACTGCACCTGAAACAGATGCTGCAACTCCCCGCCGCCCCCGCCACCATTTTGATGCAGCACAAAGCCCTGAGACGCGCCTGCGCTGGAAGGTGGCCGATTAGGCCAGCTTTGCTGCTGCTGCTGTTGCATCTTCTTCTGTGTTTGCCAGGCATTCACGTCCAGCAGTGGTTGCTGCTGCTGCTGCTGAGCTTGCTGTTGTTGCTGCTGCTGCTCGTAGGCAGCCGCTGCGGCCGAGTGTGCCCAGGTGCGACGCTGTGGGTGCGCATGCGGTTGAGGCGGGGACTCATGCAGGTAAAAGTGATTGGCCGGCTGTCCGTACTCATCGTAGACGCTATTGCGTTGCGGGTGCTGCTGCTGCTGTTGGTATTGCTGCATCGGAGGTGCTCCATACGGCGAGTGGTTGTTGTAGGGTGCACCACCATTGTCGCTGTAGAGGCTCTGTGGCTGCATGTAATGAGCGGGCGGCGACATGTACTGTCCGTGCTCGTTGACGTACTGCATCGGAGGCATTTGCATGGGCTGCTGATGTGGATGATGCTGCTGCTGGTAGGGATCGCGACTGGGCGGACGGGAGTTGTAGGCGCTGACGGGCGCATTGAAGGCCTGCGGAAGATGCGGTGATGAGCCAAAGCTTTGCTGCATGGGTCGCTGCTGGTAATGGTGCTCAGCCAGATGCTGCTGCGAGCCATAGGTTTGTTGCTGCGGATGCGGTTAGCGGGTAGGAAGCACAAATTTACAGTTAGTCAAGAACATAGGCACAAACGAAACGAAATGCAGACAAAAAGTATAAGAAAAGAAATAACAAACCAAACTGTGTTTCTCTGTTAATTTGGCAATTGGGTGAGATGCGTGGTGCGTGTTTGTGTGTTGCTTACCTGGTTCAGCATGTTGGCTATTTGTTGTGCCTGCATCAGCTGCTGCGCTTGCAAATGCTGTGCCTGCATTTGGCTTTGCTGTGTGGCGAGCCGATGAATATCCTGCTGGATATCCTGCAGATTCATGTTCATAATGGCAATGCTTTGCTGATTTGTGGGTTGTGTGTTTTTTTCGTATTCCAAGACAGGACACATCCAAGACCAATGTTAAGTGTGTTAATGTGTGTGGTTGTGTGAGTGTTGAGTGTGTTTGTTGTGTACAATTGTTATGTTTATGTCGAAGCAACCACGAACATAGAATAAACGCAATGTGTGGGGAGAGGTATATAAAACGAGAGAGACAAGCGAATTAACATTTATCCGAAGGGTTAGAACAAGCGCTGGAGTGGACACATTGAGATGCAGGAGTTGCGTGTGAAAGTTAAACTCACTTGGTATTTGTCCATGTCAGCCGGGTCCATTTCTGGCGTGCGCTTCGAATCATTGCTCATGGTCTCCCACTTTAAGACGTCGGGACACGATTCCAAGTCCTCCTAAAGGAAAATAAACAGATTCAATTAATAATACAGTTACACATGCGTGTACATTAAACTCTCGGATTGTTAGATTCTAACAAAAACTTAGTTTCTTGGCTAGTTAAGCTAATGTGATTGAAGCTGAAGCTGTGAATATTATTAATTTTTTTTTTTGGGTTGTCTCGAGTTTGAAAACCATTAAAATCTATCAAATCTAATCATGTCCGGATTTTTCTGCAATTCATTTCTGTCTATGCTCTGCATATCTCTTTGACTTAAATTTAATTGTAGTAGACTGCAAGCTTTTACAACCTGAGAAACCTTCTCTTGGTGCCTCATCACTGCCATTTCGATCTTGCGTTTATCCTGCTCAATGCGACGTCGCCTCTCCTCCAGCTTCATACGCATCGTCGATAGCTTGGTGGCATTCTCCAGCGAGCGCAAGTCATCGTCGCATGTCTCATACTGCCAGGCAGCCGGACTTGCTGGCATGCTGCTGGTCGAGGATTTACGCACAGGTGTACTCTCTGGATCATAGCCACTCGATCGGGCATCATTGTAGTGCTCAGCGTTCGAGTACTCTCCCCTGTCGATGGAATGTTGCTTGTTACGCGCCGGCAACGGACTGCCCGCATTGGACAGATTATGCGCAGAGGCTGTGGGCACATTGTCGGTGCTGCTGAAATAAAACAGAAATAGTTATTTAGGTGTTTATTCTCATTTGACTTTTGGTTAACTCACCTAGCTTGTCGACGCATTGAATACTTCTCCGTTTCGCGATCCTGCTTTTCAGATCCCGAATCCGTATCGTAGCCTAGCTGTAATGTGCCACGAGCATCTGCAATTGAGGATCGCACAGCTACGGCTGGTTCTGAAAGTGAAATAAACGAAGCCAATTGAGAAATGGAAATCGAAGAATCAACAATTGAGATCTCTTCTTACCCACGCTTGTGTTCGATAGCTTCCGCTCTCTGTCCCGTTCACGCTCGTAGCGTCCCAGCGTATTTAGCTGATCCTGTGAGCCGCCAAAGTTCTCGATTGTCAATTGCGAGTCTTCGCTGGAGGAGTTTCGTCGAGAGCGACGACCTGAAACATCATTATTCACAGTTAGTCTTCAGTATATTTGGCACGCTCGCCGATCAAATGGAAGGGGAAAGCTACTCGCATTTAGTTAATAAAAATAACCAAAAGCAAAGATAACAAAATATCTTATAGACATTCAACACACACACAAACACGCACGGGAATTCAAACAGCGACTAGTGAGAGATTTTTAGCATACCTGCGAAACTTGGACGCCGGTTCTGATCCCAGTTACTTGGTCGACCCGCAGCGACAAAATCGCCTGTTTCGATTGTTAATTTAAGAATCAAATTAATTTGAAAACAAAATGTAATAAGTAAATAATAAGAGTTATGAAAACAGAAATTATTTTAACAAACATGAAATTTGAAATGATTTACAAATTATGATTAAAAGAACAAACAGAATGAACTTAAAAGAAATAAAAAGAAAGTGTGATGTATGCTCGTGGGAATTACATTAAGAAAAAACTAATTCAGCTCGATTTGGCGAAAGTCTGCAGTTATAGCAAATGTAATCTAGCTTCTGTTATTCTTCGATCACTGCATCGGAAGTCTAAATATTTGTCGTATCTATACATTTAATTTGACGTCTATAAGATTGGATATCTATTAAGAACGTGGCATAAACACATTTGGTGCTTTGATTCATGGTTTAAATCTATATCTATATGCCTTCTGTCAAACTGGTTTAAGCCTTTCATATACAAATATAAAATATGTAAAAGATTATCTTTCATTTGCATCAAATTCCAAGCGATTCAATTTGGTAATTCGACTCGATTCAATTTACAATTCCAAGAATTCTATTTATTAAACTATGATTTCAAAATCCTCCTATTTCCTTTGCCTATTATTTAGAAAGCTTAACTAATGCATGAAGTTAAACTAAATCGCATTAACTTACTTCAGTTAAAGCATTCGCTTCTTGCTAATCTAAGATCTTTTCTTTTCAAACTCTGACAAGACTGAATATTTTCTCTTGAGCTGAGCCACTACCAATGCGATCTCTCCAAATAGAATAAATAGACACGTAATGCTGCTAATTATTCAGTTGCCTACACTCTGGAACTCAATTAACGCAGTTGTGGGATCGGACACGCGAATGTGTGGCAAAATAATATGAAATATGAGTTAAAAGACTGCCAAACCTCTCTCGTCTGCCTTCGACTCGACATTGTTCTTTTCTTTAGCCTGGCGCAAGCGAGCTGGAACCAAGGGCTCCTGCTGTGACTGCGGCTGCTGTTGCTGTTGGTGCTGAAGCTGATAATGTTGTTGCTGCTGCTGCTGTTGCTGCTGCTGCTGCGAGTGCATGGATGAGAGTGTGGTAATGCCACGCGACTTGTGCACGACGAAAGCTGGCACATGCGAATCGAGGAGAGAGGCGACGGTGGCGGTGGCGGTGGCAGTGACGTTGACGACAGCAGCGTCGCAGTGCAAGTGGGCGTGGATGTGGGAATCGGGCAGTGTTAAAGCATGTGTGGTTGGCATTTCGGTTGGTGTTTTAGGAGAAAAGAAAGAAACAAAACAAAATAATTGCAATTAAAAATTAAAAACTTCAATTTTCGATTACAAATCGTTAAATTAAAATTAATCAAAAAAGAAAAGAGCTCGTAAATAGGAGTCTAGTGTTAATTACCTTCGGCCTGATTGCCATCAAAGTTATTTGACTGCATCGTTTGATACTCGGTGGGCGGAGTTGATCTGCGATTTAAGCTGCCGACGCCGACGCTAAATGAATTTGTGTGCGGAACTAAAAATACAAATGGAAATTCACACAAACCAAATAAAAATCAATCTTATAAAATAACATAAATTCAAAATTCCAATTCATATGCATTTCAAATTAGCAAAAGCAAAATATAAATGTATTTAAAGTGAAGTCACAATTCGGTGTGGGTTGCTCGAAAAAGATAACTTGTGAAAGATTCCCCATAGAACTTTTATAGCCTAAGCATTGAATCTCGCTGAAAATACCCTGTAAAAACCCTTTGGTTATGAACTAGTGCAAGTGCTTAAAGAAAACGAGTCTTAACTTGAGTTGAAAGTTTCATCTTAACCAAATTTATTCCTCAAATAAGATCTCTCTGCGTAGAAGACCTCTCTCTCTATAAAGCACTATAGACTATACTTTAGCTATATATAGCTGGACTGTATATATACAATATAAAGGCAAGATTATCTGTAATACTTGTTAAGTGCATTAAAATTTATAATGAAAATCTGTGTATAAACAGGTTTGATTAGGTTTCTTAAGCAGTTCTTGACTCTAGCCCAAAATACCTTAAATCTCATTAAATAATATTACTAAATAATTTTTTCCTTATCCATTGTTTAGCTTTCCATATTCAATGTGAATATTACTTAATTGTCTTGTCAGTTAGTTGCGTAGGTCTGTGGATGCATTGCAAAAGGTGCTTCGAAATGTGTTGGAGATAAGTATCTCATGTGATGCAACGATCAAACAGATGAGTGAGCAGAGTTTCTTCCGAAACAACTCCAATTTTTTGTGATATATTACTACTAATTAATACGAACTGGTGTACATTTGAATGCTGGCTGTGATATTAGTTGACCAAGACTACAATTATTTAGTATTAGTTGGTAAATTGCAAGAACAAAGCGGCGGCGGCACAGTGGGGGGAGGCAAAGGGAAATAAACATCAGAAACGGAATATGAGCAAAACAAGCAAACGATCATCAAACGAACAATTAAACAAACAACAAACAATGAAAATGCAAAACATTCACGTTAAGAAACGAGGCAACAAACAAATGGAATTTGAGCTGGGGTTGGCGGGGCACACACAATAAACACACAGAAAGAAATAGCTCTCGGGGTCTGAGGGGACCCCTTGAGTATATTTTGCAATTAATAGAGAGTGAGACAAAGAGATAAACCTTGAAACGGCGGCCGACTCGAGGGTGACCCAATGGGCGGCTGGTCAAGATCGCTGCGTAAATCGGGTATGGGCGTTACGGGTTGCACAGTGAGGCCCCGTCTATGGCAGATTCCGTGTTCATTGGCGCCCTGGCTCCGCCTGAGGATGACATCTACACGGCACGTCAGCCAGGCGTCAGTCGATCAAAGTATACGAAATGTCACAGTAGTAGAGGTAGTTGTTGTTGTTGTTGTTAATATTGTAGTAGTTGTAGTTGTTGTAGTTGTTGTCGTTGTGGTTGCATGTGTTTGGGTGTGTGTGTATTGTTGAATAAAGAGAGCATAGTGTTAACACCCCATTCAGTTGGTGATTTGTGGTTTGCACAAGCGTTTGCACATAAACAAAGAAAGAGATTCAAATATAAAATTGATTTGATTTGATTTGATTTGATTGAATTGTATTGAATTGTTTATTATGTTAGCTACTTCATATTGCTTTCGAAATGGTTCAGGTGCGGGATGACTGCAACCGGATTAATGATCGAAACTAAATGATTGTGGTATATGATTGTTGGGCGCCAATTTGTGTGATGGGATAACCAACCGCAGTAAATCAAAGCAATTTTCTTATGGTCTACTGACTGGTTAACTGCAAAGCAAAAGGTGCTATCAACGAAAGAGTGATTCAACTTGTGACTGCTCAATCCTGAAATATACATTTGCTTAGTGAAACAGTTCTTAACTAAGCTGCATTAGTAATAGTTCCGCGAGACAAACAAAGAGATAACAATTCATATGCTGAGAATTTATTGTGCGAAAATTACTACGAATCGCTACATTATGTAGAAGACTGTTATATGAATTGAAATATTGTAAATATTTACGCTCTTAACGTATTTTATTTCCCATTGAGTTTATTGACCATAAACCGAAATGTTGTCAAATTAATAGATTAATTTGAAATTCTATTTCTTTACACAAAACAAAAAACGCAGCCATAAAATTAAAATGCAGCGTAAGAAATAAAAGTAATAAGTAAAAAAAAGTAAAGCAAATCAAAGGCAAAATATGCTTATGAACCAAACTTCACAGAACAACAAAGACGACGAAGACAACGACGACGACATGCCCCAGATGAGAACACACAAACGCCAATGGGTTGGATAGTTGTTGGTTGGGTCGGGAGGTAGTTTGGAATGCGATGCGGTGCATAGTTCAATGGTTTATATGGCCTGTAACTTACCCTGCCCATCCATGCCCGGATAACAGACGCATTTGGCTGGGTGTATTTCAAACAAATTGAATAAGTCCGTCAACAGCAACACCAGATTCAGTTTCATTGAGCTGTCAAGAAATGAGAAGCCGCAACTGTGATAACCGAGCAAATAATTCGCTGTATCGAGAAGCACCTACCCTCGCATATATGTTATGTCCTCGGGCGTCATATGGAAGACGCCGTATGGCAAATGCTTTTGGGAGAAACTGCTAACGAGCAGTATATTGTGTATGGAGTCCTCGACGGCAGGCAAATAGTTGATGCGCACACTCGTCCACGGAACCACCTTGGGACAGTAGTAGGAGATGAGCAACGCAAGGCAGATGCCATCGCACAGATCCTGAAAGTCGCGCACTGGCGGTATGTCCGGTGTCTGCAGACGCGTACCCTGTTCAAAATATAAGAGAAATTAATATTTCAATTACAAATTTGATTAAAATGATTGTTCATCTTACGATCTCATCCGGTACACTTGACTCTAGCTCCTTGACAATGCGCTTCTTAAGCGCGGCGCACGCATGCGATATCCATGCGAGAAGGCCCTGCTCGTAGGACTGGCCTTGAGGCGCTTGATAGTTGGTGCCAGATATTCTGAAAATTTTAAAAGATGTTAATTAAAGCTGATGTCAAAAGAAAACTTGGTTTGCTACACACCTCCGTATGGCCGCCATGACACGGTCACCCGATGATATTTCCTTTGCATATAAAACCATCAGCGATTCTATCACAGACATGTGGGCGTTCTGTAAATAGTGAAAATAGTTAGTTATCGAAGTACATCAGTTAATATTTGGAGCTAACGAGGATCACTTACAATTCGCAACGGATTCGTTTGAATTAATACCGTTTCGGTAATGGGCATGTCCGAGGACTCGGCCACTGGGACACCCTTGCGCGCTAGCGTCTGTAATATTGACCAGTGATTTAAGCTTTGGTAGTTGGGATCGGAGTACAAATTGGACAAAGTTTGGCAATAAAGCGTTGCGTTGCCCAACTCCACAACGATTTGTGGCTTGAGACGTTCCTGGTTCTCGTGATCGCGATAGAACGGCTCCTTTAGGTTGTCTGGCACGCGATTGTTGAATGCTTTCGAGAGCAGCCATTTGACGGAAGCACGTTGACGAGCCTGCAAAACCACCGAGAAATATTGTTTATAATCATTGGTATAAGGAAAACAGTCAATATGAGTAAATAAGCTATGTAGTATTCCAATATTATCAATCAATTAATGTATAGTTCTTATCTATCTGCATTAGCAAGTCAAATAAGCAGACTTTTTATGTGACGTATATATATATTTATACCTTATTCGCATACTGTTTGATTGATGAACTTTGAGTGCAATTTCTGTCAACATGCTGTGTCAAAGCCTACATCCGGCTAATAGAGAAGGTTATTGAAAAGAAAGCATAAACAAATTCAGCAATTGGCTGGCAGCCTTACGGCGCATTTAATGCTGCATTTTCATATTGAAGCAATTATGTAGTGCACTCTCGCAGCTTAGTCTGTGTATATCTGTGTAAGTGTATCTGTGCCCCAGCTGTATCTGTATCTGTATCTCTGTGAAGCCATGCGTACAATCTTCAATATGAGTTCGATAAACTCGCTGGTGTTTGGCTTGGCGTGCGCCGTTTCTTCGTTGTGTCTGTCTGTCCGTGTGTCTGTTTGTCTTGGATGGTCACTCAGCATGAAAAAGAGGGAATGCCCATACCATGGCCCGTGGCCAAACAGTGAACACTTTTTGCTCTTGCTGTTGCATCTTTTTAGAATCTCAAGAGCAGAAAGTTATTTCCATTTGCAACAATATTTCATACTTTATGCACAGTCTCCGCCTCAGCCATTGAGCATTGCCCATTTTTCTTAGAAGCAACTTGAGCATGAGCTCTTATTAGTTCTTTTTACTGCTGTTTTTGTTCAATTGGAATCTTAATGGAATCTTATCGCAAAGGGAGCAGACATATCTGACGGATTACTTAAACGATCCAGTCGACCCACTCCCAGATCAGTCTTGTTGCCATTGTTAACTCCGATTCAATTTGAATCAATTCAAATGCAACTATCAATTTTACTCATACACAGTCTCCGCCTCCGCCTAGCTTTGCCCATTTATGGAGTACTTTACTCAATTAGATTCTTAATGGAATCCAATCGGAATACGAACGCGCATTGCTTGACAATTTGGCTCAACGATTTGTTAATTTCGAAGACGCACTCAGAGATAAGACTTACAATTTCTAACTGTGATTCAATTTGTCTTATCGACAAGTGAAACCATTTTAAACAAACATATGTTCGACATTTTAGTATCTTTATGGAATGTGTTTGATAAGTGAAGTCAAATTTTTCTGTTTTCGCTTTTATTTGAACTATTTATAAGTGCCGGATTATGTTGGTATATAAAACTGACCCAATAATAGATAAGAAACCTTTATTTGTTTTGTACCAAATAACAGATTTATAGATTGTTTCTCTGGAATGTTGATTTAAACAAGAGCACAAAATTGAAGGATTCTTTTTTCAACTATTATAAGTTTGTTTAAAAAAAATATAAAATAATTCCAACAAAGAAATATGAATGAGGATTGATTGAGTAGTTTTTAAAACTTTACAAAATATATATATCATATAATATCATATCAGATTATATATATATATTTATTGGTTATATATAATATAACTATATATAAATTAACATAGTTAGCAGTCAGATAGTCTCAACTCGAATGAGCTTTTAAGCCTGAACAAGTTTTATACTTTGTTTCATATATGCGTAATATCGGAAGACATAAACTGGCTTTTGAGCATTTATGTTATGCGAGAATATGTAATTAAATTATTTTTTGGTATAATTGCACAAGGTCATGAAGATAAAGAAACATATATTATTATTTCTGTCCACAATTCGAACTTAACATTAATATACTCATTATTGAAAGAATACAGAAATACGCAGTTCTTCAAACAAAGTTATCATAATATGGATGACCTTTTTTAGCATTTGTTACTTATGGGAAAAGTTAGTTTTTGTTTTTAGTTGGGTTGAAAATCGATATATTTGCTGCAGTTTTTCGAGCAACAGGTTAAAAATATGTTGCCGTAGGTCGAAGACCGTCGAACTATGCGAATTGGCCAACAAGTCGAATGGCGGACAGACAGATGTGGACAGGTGGCCAAACTTCCTGTGCAACCAGTTTTTCTTCACACACTTTCCACCAGCGCCAAAACTGGCAAGAAAATGCATTTTATTTCAGCTCTTTTGTTATTATTATTTAATACCCAAGTGTTTGTTTGTATATGTGCTTCAAACTCAAATTTCAAAATGTAAACATTTTGCTGTCAAACAACAACAGCAGCCATAATAAATTGCTGTTGGCTTGAACGCCCACATGGATGGCATAGATAGTTCAATTTTTGTCGCTTCTAGCATTGTGTATGTATAAATAAGTACATATGGAACACACACGTATTTACATCCAGACATGCATGTGTGTATTTTTGAGTGCACCAATACCAATACACTTCATATTGGAAGTGCTCGCAATTCAAATTACGGCTTGGCGCTATTTATGAATTTGTCGTTATCTTGTTATTGTTGTTGTTGTTGTTGGCTGGCGTGCCAGAGAAATGTGACGATAGGCTAAATATAAATGCAAAAGGAACACACAAAAACTCTCTGCCTTTGACAATTGTGAGCGAACTTTTTTTTGGATAATGGAGCGAGAGGGAAAGAGAGAGACCGCGCAAAGTGAACGGGAGAGAGCGAACAGCGCAGACATTGTCGGCAAATGTTTTGAGGCTGTTGAGCGTGCGCTTTATATTTTATATGGGCTTCCTTTTCTTTTTTGTTTTAAAAGCCCATAATGCGCTAATTGCTTAAAGAGCTTAGCTGTAGCTACAACAACAGCGGCTATTGGAATGGCAGCTAGATAAACAGTTGGAAACAGTCGATTGTGTGTGAGGCGTTTAGCTTTCTAGGGAGGCAAGCCAAATGTAGTGAAGGGGACAGGGGCCAGCTGCCAGGCAGCACGCACGCAAGCAAGCTACACACCTATTTAAAAGCTAAGAATCGAGCTCTGAAGGTTGCCAAACTGTCAAAAAGTGAGACCGTCAGTTAATCAGTTACATTTTTGTGTCTCTTTTTCTTGGTTTTGCGTACATTATATAGACAAACAAACACATGTACATACATATAAATGTAGGTTTGTTCTTGGCTGTTGTATTTAGCGATTAGGTCATGCAACAGCAGTTAAAGCAGCAGCAGCAGCAACTATAACAAACGTTTACGCCAAAAACAGCAACAACAATAGCAGCCGCATTGAAAAGTATTTTCCGGCTGTGGAACCAATTTATGAATGGGAGTTTTAAAGTTGATTGAACAGCAGCGAACAGCAGTCTGCCAGTGCCAATACGAAGCAGCTGGTCACACTGATTGCTCTGCTGACGTCGCCGTTGCTGCTGCTGACGCTGCTGCTGCTGCTTTTGTTGTTTGCATTGGGCTAAAAACCAGTCAAACGGTAAGTAGGTGTCGGTCGCATATTAAGGCGCTAGCCACTTGCCCGGTCAGTGGGAGCGGCGGCGTGGCGTGAGCGGTTACCTCAGCGCACCATTTTGGCAAAGAGAGTAGGTGGCTGAACGTTAACGCCGACGTCGAAGTTGACTTTACTGCTGCCGTCGCTGTGCCGTTACGCTTATGGCTAGCAGCAGAGAAGCTAGCAGAGTTTGATGAGCGCATTGCAAAGGCGTTAAGCAAATTAATGACGGCGACGTCGTCGTCCAAATCTTTGGGGAGTAGCTACGACAGCGACGTCGGCAGTGGCAGCGGCAGCGGCTGCGGTATCGACGTCGCAGTCAGTGCAGGAATTTTAATGAGCGCGATATTTAGTTTGCGAGCCACACACACATAATAAGTTATTAGAAGCACTTACACACACACGCATACAATTGTATGTACAATTGTGTGAGTCTGTGTGTGTGCTCCCACGAATACCAACAACAACACGGATTAGTTTCTGTTAAAACAGGGGGGTTAGCATTTGTAATGGCTAAAAATATGTTTACCTGTCGTATTTCCTGTGTTTCGGCATCCATCTTGGAGATGGGAGATGACGATGATGACGCTGCACTTTACCGTCTACCGAGCCAACGACTTTTGACTAAATTCTTGCAATGAAATTGTTGCTGCAGTTGCAGTTGCAGCAGCGGGGGCAACGGATGTCACTGGCTGTCCGACGCCCAGTCTCCGCTGCACTTGCAGTTCACTTTTCTTTCTTCACTGGCCAAGCAGTTTATTGTTGCTGTCGTTGCCGTTGTCGTTGTATTTTCCACACTTTCCTTATTATGTTGGGGTCTCTTGCTCTCGTACTCACACTATCTCTCCCTCTCTTTCTTTTTCTTCCTCTTCTTCTTTCTCTCTTTGGCTTGGAATTTTCACTTCAGCCGTCGAGCAGCCTAAAATCACGCACACAAACACATTAATACAAACATATATAAATATTTATAAGCACTTTTACAACTACATATTTTTGAATTTTTCGCAAAAAATTAATTGCGCGCACGCATTTGCCAACTATTCGCGAAGCACAGTAACAGTAGCAGCAACAGCAACAACAACATGCGGAGTAACACAAAACATAGAAAGAGGAGAAAAGTAGCAAAGGAAAAATGTGAATCATTCACTGGGCGAACTTTGCAGTGGGCGGCAACAGGGGGTTGACTTTGCCGTGGAATTGTGCTTGGCACAATAACAGAATAACAGAAGCAGAGCAGCACAGAGCTGAGCAGAGCAGAGCAGTGCACTGCAACAGCAGTTACGCAGCGGCAGAGGTGGCAATGATTTTTAGTGGCTTGTCACAGCATCAGCTGTTGCAAATAGGGGTCAGAATAGACACAGAAAGGCACTTTTTGATAAACTGACGTTAGTTTTTGGTTAATTAGTGCACAATATTTGGCGTGGCAGTTGAGTTTTTTGCAATTTTCCACTTTTCCGCAATTGCAGGCAGTAATAAATGAAAACATTTTTTTTGCCTTGCTTGTTGTTGCTGTTGCGTTCGCCACTGTTCTCTCTCTTTTATGCGCGATACGCCGTCCGACTGGTAGACACTGTTATGCTCTTCGCTCTCATTGGCGACTAGGCGTATGATGACGACGGCGACAGCGACTGCGGCAGCGACGCCAACGTTGACGTCAGTTTGCGAGCAGCAACGAAATGATGACCGAAAAATGAAGCTATGTGTGCGTGGTAAACGCACATTTTTCTTAAATTTAACATTGCTTTACCGCCTGGATTCATACAAATGCATTTTACACGCTACGCGCTCGGTTCGCATTCAATTTAACACTTTCTATTTAATTACAAATGCACTTAAGATCGAATAACAACTAGCTGCTGCTCTTCTAAAATTTTCTCTGAATGCAAGTGTTCAACAGTGTCAATATATTGCCTTTGTTAACACTGGCAGCAGTAGATTGTGGTTCAATCGACCAACCGCCACAAATTATCAAACTATCAACAACGCTATTGTTTAACTGAATCATATGAATCATTTGATACAATATATACTATAATACCAAAGATATTTTTAAAATGTTAAACATTTCATTTTTTAAAACAAACGCATTTCATTTTATACATAATTTTTATTTAAAAATATTATTTTATTTGTCAAATCATGATTATGATTTACATCATTCAATAAATTTCGCGCTTTAGCAAATATTTTTTGTGATGTCACATTAGAGGCAGGTGTGCCCAGAATTGTACAACTGATGTGGTATAACAACGGAAAATTATCTTTGTTTGAGTGCCACCAATGCAAGACATCGAACCCATCGATCAGAGGCACTTGAAGATCGGAATATCTTCGAATTTCTCTCATAATTTTGTCTTCGTTTGTGTGCAACGCAACGAAATCCGAGAACAAATCATCGTCATCCAATTCCTGTTTGATGTGAACTTCCTCTTGATGCTCGCTTTCTATGGGACAATATCTTTTCATTAATAACTTGCATTCCTCAATTGTCTCTTCTTTTTCGCCCTGGGTGCACTGCAGCAGCTGATTAGTGGGTGGAAACAAATACATGGCCATCTTGTGATGTTTGCGAATATATTTGGTTGATAACTCTTCCAAAAGCTCTCTCAGTTTGAACTTCATCTTACCCACAAGTTCGTTTATAGACGAGCCGCTGCATAACTTTCGCAATCTGTGTACAATTGGAATAACCAAATGTAAAGTTGGTTGCACTTCATCCTCTAAAATATTGCAGAATTTTACGAAATGGCTGAGAATCTGGACTATTGACGAAATCTCGTTATTTTTTAAATTTAATATCTGTTCAAATCCATCTCTGCTCTCTCCACATAGATTTAAGATATCCAACCAATTGATATCTATTGAGCTTAGCATATGGTATATGCTATTCCATCTGCTTGGAGCGTAGTTGATTAACGGATGATCTAAGCTCATTGAATCGCCCGACATTTGCAAATAGTTTATGAGATTTTTGGCTTGGCCTAGGATTTCCTTAAGTTCGGTTACTTCACTGAATGCTTGCTCAATGAGTTTATTGAGCAAATCACTCATGCAGTTTATGATTTCAACTCCCAGGGATAATTCATTCAAATTTGAATCGACAGCTGTTACAAAAATGGGCTTGTCCTCAATCAACTCGCAATCAAATTGGCTCATGATTTGATCAATTTTTGATTTGAAAATTGAATCTAATAGAAGAATAAATAAAAATATATTAAAAAATTATTAATATATATCCAGCAATGCTCACCTGTGCAGTCGTGCTCCTCGAGGCAACTAAATGAAAGCAATCGATGCTCTAGTGCACTGTCCTTAACGTAATGCATAGTCAAGCACAGGTGGGTGCTCTTCATATAGCTATCTGGACAACTGCTGCAGGTAATGCTGTATCCATGGCCTCTAGCTTCACTCACTTCCAAGCGCAACTTTTCCATTGATTCATAGTAGCGCGTATTAATGTTTCCAGAAATGGCGGCTGCCTGAGGCAAGAGTTCTTTCACTTTGAGTTGTCTACCAAAGTTGGCGCCGATTTCAATGAAAAGTTCTGCCAGTTTTCTAAAGCCGGCATCCTCCACAATTTCCAAAGGACGACAGTTATTCACAGTCCATTCACTTAAGACAAAAGCTAGTTTTTCTTTTGTTTCGGTGTCCAGTATAGATGAGCTATTCTGTTCATCCAATGGATCTGTAGTATCAGCACTGTACTCCTGTTCATCCGTACTCTCACGTATATTCCAATACTTGACCTTAACTCTTTTCATTTCCTTCGGCGATTCATTTGAATCCAAATCTTCAATCGCATTCTTATAGCATTTGTGTCGAACCAAGTTCGAAGTGCTGCCATGGAATTTGAAGACACTTGGGCACGTACGACATATCACATTATTAATCTCAGTTCCATTCTGATCAATAACTCTGGAAAAGACATTCCAGACTCTACTACGACTTCGTTTCGGAACGACTTTAAATTCTCCACTCTTAATTCTGTCTCTTATCGAGGCATTGTCATAGCTGCCCGATTCATCTTTCATTTTTCGACGATTTTTCTATTAATAGTCCAAATTCACATAAAAATCTACTCATACTTACTAGTATATATATCAATACGTACCAATCAGTATGCCAAAAGCGATTATGCAGATTCATGAGTCATTTGCCTTCTATTGAGTGGACTGCTTTGACAGCACAGTATTATTTTTACACAACGCGAAATAGTTTATGATTTAAATCAACTGAAGTATGCCTCTGAGCTCATTTAGAAAGGAACTTAAATATGTCTATTCCATAATTTCATACAATGAAATACTTTGTAGTCAATTAAATACTTGTGGTGTGATTGTATTTTAGTAATGCCAAATATGACTATCGACCGGCCGCCATAGCCAATCGGCGCTAAGATTGTATACGAAATCCAACAGTAATTATGCAGCACACTGATTTAATGATAGGTTTAACTTTAGTAGTAAGCAAACTTAATAAAGTCACAAGTATATTCTTAATTTTTAAACGCAACTTAAATTAATTAATATCAGATGCTTATGTTGATATCACTGCAAGTATCGAAGGCTTATCGATGTGCCATCGCAAACATGGAATTGGACGATGGCATATCTGAATCATGTGAATCATAGCTTCAAAGATTTAGTGAAATTTGGACGAACCTTATTGCGGTATTATATACACAAGACAAAGTAGAGCATATATATATTTCTATATATTATTATTAAACGTCCAATTTGAATGCTTGTTATTGCATTTTTTTACATAAAAAGAAAATTCAACTTATAACTAACTGGCTGTTTCTCCGAAAAATGGTATTGAGTGCATTGTACCTGTCCTGTCATTTATGAAGTACTCTCGCCCTCGTTCTGATCAAGAATTTCTGGCATCCTAAGCAAACACTATTATATAGTTAATAATTGAATTTTTTAAATTTACTAATGAAGACTAGAAATTACACACCATATGTGTGTACACACGAGATTTTACTGGTGGAATTTTAATTGTTTTAAAGCATTATTAAATAGTACACAATTTATGAAAATTTTAAATTTCCCCTTTTGAGTTCAAGATTTGAATTTTCTGTCCCTAGCCGCAAAGCAATGGATTTGTGACGTCATAATATTTCGTGCACTTTCGTGCTAGTGCTGTAAAGTTTTGCATTGATTGGACTGTCGTGCTTTGCAACACGGTTTTGTGCGTGACTAAAAATCGTGACATGCGTGTCGCAAAGTACATTTTACATTTTGGTTTTTATATATTTTTTTGTTGATACCGCCTGCATAGGATAGCAACAATGCACGTCGAAAAGAAATCGGAGCTAAGAAGTCTTCTTAAGTCGGGCGATAAGCGTTGTAAATTGGTTGAACCACGAAATGCAAAAAGTTGTGTTTGGAGATTCTTTAACCTGGTGTCGTGTGATGATCGAATAGAGCCATATGCCTGCTGTAAAACCTGTGGTGATCTATTATCCTACAGCGGGAAAACAGGAACTGGCAGTCTATTGCGCCATAGATGTTTACACACGCCTAACGGTAAGTTTTGGATCTGATATTCACGCACGCCCCCTCACACTGCCACGCGTGTTCAGAGACGGGTATCGTCGTCGTCGTTGTTGTCGTTGATATTGTTTTTTTTGTTGTCATCGCTACTGCCACCGCTTTTCCTAGTGTTGTGATATGTTGTGCTATGCATTTAGTATGCTCCATAATTCGAGGCACTGCAATCGGGCAGGTTAAATTGCCTATCTTAAATTTTTAAATTGCTTCCACCAATTACATACAATCAGCTGAGGGTATATGAGGTGCGCCAAAAATACGGAGTTCGCTAAACGAACTGAAAACCAAATTTAATGAGCGCTATATGAATATAAATCAGATTTGAAAAATAAAATAAGTTTAGCAATGTTTTATATTAACGAATATGATTTTATAATTGTAATGTTAAATGTTGATTTTTTTTTGTAATTTAGTTTCTTTGTTTTGTTTGACTTATAAATTGTCGTTATGCAACACTGTTTTCAGTTAGGATTTTCCAACACCGTCGCCAACAACGCTAACATCGCTATTGCGTTTTTTTGTGGGAAAAAATTATAATTGAGCGCAAATATTTTATAAAGAAAAATAAATAAAAATGCCTAAAGGTCGCGTTAGCAGTGTTTGGCAGCATTACGACATCAATGAGGAGTGCGAAAACTTTGCGGTTTGTCGCTATTGTGGCAATAATATATCGCGTGGTGGAATGGCCAGCAATCTAAAGGGCAACAATACAACCAATTTGTGGACGCACTTAAGGCACAAGCACGCTGACGAGGTGCTCGTTAATCCCATACAACAGCGCCCCGTTAGTCGACCAGCAGTTATTACATTAAAAAAAGGTAAACGCAATATGCAACTAGCGCTTATCACAGCAACATGCATTGACCTATTGACGACGCACCTATCGATCCCGCGCGACTGTCCCCAATTAGAAACTATCGTAAACCGATGAGACGCCCAGCCCTGCCTTACAGCTGCGAGCCGGCAATTAATTGACATATGATTTTATTATCGCAGAGCCTAACTAAAAGATTTGTGATTTTTTTTATTTGTCGTCTCTGCAGAAAAAACGTCTCGCATCGCCAAGGCAAAAGTTGTGCGAGAGCCACTGCGTGTGGCGAAACCGAAAATCGATGTACATGCATCTATAGCTGGTGCATTGCCACAGAAATGGGAGGAGTACGAGCAGAACGACGAAGTTAGCGAGGACATCAAAGACATCATATACAATGAAGATCCGCTCTGCTACAGTCCCATACAAGTGGTCGAGGATGAAATGTTAGACACAGGCGACAAAGTCACCGTAATGACTAGCAGCAGGGTAACCAGTGCAAATCCAGTTGTAGCCACAGTGGTCTCAGCGCCCTCGAGCGCTGCAAAGACATTGAAAAACAATTTGGAAACATCCATTGAGCGGCTGACAACGGTCAGCGAGCAGCTTAGCTACGTTATACAGCAGCAGCAGGAGGAACAACAGCTCAAGGACGATGACTATTACTTCGCACTGAGCCTCGTACCAACTATGCGACAATTGTCAGTGAGCCGAAAGCTGTATGTGCGCTCGAAAATACATGAAATTTTGTACAAAGAGAGTGAGGAGACTACGACTAAAACTGAATAGTAGTTCAAAGTATAAGCTACGGATATGCATAAATCATTTTTAAATTTATCCAAGAAAAAAAAAAGGAAAACAAAGCAGAAATAATACAAAATAACAAAAAAAAAGTAAATTGTATCTTATCAACAATTATTCATGTAGGTTAAAATGTTTCTTTTTTACGTATGTTTTACGTACAATTTGCAATCTTTGTTGGAACATTTAATTAATAAGCACACAACATATGTATGAACAGAGAGGAATTCATATTGATAATTTAGATTGTATGAATGTATTCAAATATTTAATGCAAAACCTTACAAAACGCTAATAAATTTACCTAAGAACTCCAAAACACTGCATACATTATAATCGAATAACTTTAAGTAAAATGTATCTTTACAGTCACAACTTTTAATTTGTTGTCCAATGGTGCAATGAATCGCTATCAACTGTACTCAAATTGTTTCTATACTAATTTTTAACTTGTTTTTCTTCGTGTATAAATGTATATTTCCTATATGAGATGGGTCCCAGCTCTGGCCTTGTGTATAACAATTTTGTACATGCTCAAAATCATTCAGAGAACACATCATCAAACGTTATTTAAGAAATCTATTTAAAGACTCTCCTGTATTTGTTTGGCTTCATCAAATAATCTTATCTGTGGTGCTTATCGTAGCAAACTTAAATGTGAGATTATCACGATTCATGCTGAACGTTTCTTTTTGTTGACTTAGCAATCTTTAGATTACTGTATTATTTTTACCATCTGACTACAGCGTACTAGTTTAGTCCATATACATATAGTGTATTCTATATATATTATAGCCTATCTATACAATTCAAACAGGGCAGCGGTGGATGAGAAAATATAATACGCATAAGTTTCTATTGAATCCAAATGAAATACCAAATATTAGAAAACCAGATTATAACAAAATTCAAAAGCTTTGTGAAACCAAATCTTATGTGAAAAGTTCTTTTCAGATATTTGAACCTTTTACAAATTGTGCTTATTGGTATCTAACTGTCATTCTCTTTCACTTCCAAAACAAAACAAAAATTTCCAACAACATTTCTGACAAGAAAGTGCTGAACTCTGGTTACCTATTCATATTCGTGACAAATCGGAAAATATTATATTCTACTAAGTATAACAGAAACTCTATCATGTGAGATTTTCGAGAGACTTGAAATTTTGAATAAATATACGCACTGACAACCGAAGATTATAAATATATGGTAGGCATATTTACGCCTATTGGAGGCAGGGCAAATCGGGTAATATGGCCGTTTTAGATCTACAATCTGTCTTGAAATTTTCCAAAATAATTTTGTTTTGATTCCGCAATTTAGAGTGAGTTTTAAATTGTCAAAAATGTTTCGTTTATGTTTTAAATAAATTTTATTTAAATAACTTGTTGAGATTTACAAAACAGAGAGCATTACTAGTATAGTATAATTTACAAATCGATTTCTGGAGCTAATTCGTATGGCTTATGCAATGCTTAGAACTAGAAATGTTTATTCTTTTTATTTGTTTTTTTTTTCTTAGTTTTTTTGTATCAATAAATTGTTTGTTATAGCTTTCAATGTGTTTGTTTCTAGAAATACGCGTATATATTATTATACAATATCAATTACAATAAATCCTACAGATCGAGTAATAAACAATGTTCTTACTATATATATCATATGCACCTCCATATATCATATCTATATATAGATATACACTGACGAGCAAAACTGTAACACACGTTCAATGTTCTCACTTCAACGGTCTGTATTATCTTTTATACTTTATGCATGATTATGATCATAGTCTTGTTTCGTTAGTGAAATATTTGGCTCTTTTATCTATAAATTTGAAGACATTTGATTAGCGATAAGAGAAATACAATAGCAAAGAGTAAAAAAAGTCAAATGTTACAGTTTTGCACTGCAAATATTTTTAAACAAATATTTTTATTAATTTTTTTTTAATAACGGGTCCACAGCCCTTTTGATTTTTTGAGGTTGTTTATACGGTTTGGCATACTTTGCGTGTAGCGTCGCACCATTTCAGGTGGAATCGAGTACCAAACGTCCTTCGTTCTCTCTCACAACTCCATCCTGCCATTTGGAGGGGCCGCATATTTCGCAAGCTGCGATTTCAGATGGCTCCATACATTTTCTATGGGATTCATGTCTGGAGATTGCGGTGGCCACTTCATAGTTTGAAACTTTTGGTTCAATAACCAATTTTTCACCAAATGGGATGTGTGCTTTGGGTCATTGTCTTGCTGAAAAATGCAATTTTCAACAGCCAGACCCATGTTGCCAATGACTCCTCCCAAATTTTCTTGAAGAATTTTTAGGTATTGCTCCTTACGCATTATCCCATCGATTAACAGTAGGGCCCAACTCCATTTGTACAAATACAGCCCCAAACCATTATGGACCCGCCACCGTGCACCGCACTGTATTTGCCGATTGGACTGTGGGATTCCTAGTCCAATACCACGATCGTCCGTCTGACTTAAAACGATTAATTTTAGTTTCATCTGACCAAATAACCTTGAAAAAATTAGTTTAGCATCGTTTAAGCTTTTTATTTGTAACTTATGGCATCCCAATCAGCTAGAGCCCAATTTTCATGCATTATAGCAAAATTTCTACGCAAATTAATGTGCCTTTTAGCTAGAAATGGTTTTTTTTTCTTTCATTGGCCTTAAGCACCAATCTGCCGAGACTGCGACGGACTGTCCACTCACTGGCATTTAAATTTAACACATTAGCCGCTTTTATTGGCATAAAGTCGCGATTGCCTGTAACTAAGTTAGCCAAGTGGCGCGTGTCACGTTGGCTTAAAAGTCGCGGTCGGCCTCCTTTATTGATTTTAATGTTTTCTGAACTGTTTTTGTTTTTAACACTGCACAGTCATGTGGCTAACACCAAATTTATTAGCCACTTTCCTAACGGATTCGCCCCCTATCAATAATTCGATTATTTCCTTTTTCTTTTCATCAGCCATCATAATTATTTTGCAAATTGACTTAAAATGATCAAGGCTTATCGATTTAAACAAAAACAAATAAGTTTTAATGGTAAAAAAAGCTTTGAAACAAAAGTAAATAGGTTTTGCTCTGCGAGTGCAAAACTGTAACATTTGACTTTTTTTACTCTTTGCTATTGTATTTCTCTTATCGCTAATCAAATGTCTTCAAATTTATAGATAAAAGAGCCAAATATTTCACTAACGAAACAAGACTATGATCATAATCATGCATAAAGTAGAAAAGATAATACAGACCGTTGAAGTGAGAACATTGAACCTGTGTTACAGTTTTGCTCGTCAGTGTAGATGATATTATATGCTGTGATGCTAGTCAACAAATGTCTTTAGTTGATTAATCTTCTGCTGCTCTGCTTCTTCTCTATAGTGGATGTTTCAATACGAATGAAGTTTATATATTGTTTTTGATTTTTATAGAGTTTAGTTCATGCAAGATGGGATCTGATTAAGTGCACCATTTGACTGCCAAAGATCGTTCTTTAAGTATGCTTTATGCTATTTACTTTAATTTATTTGTTAATTTGCAAATTTCAATATGTTTGGGTATATTTAGCTAGTCCCAATCGTATATATATATAACTTTTATTTGTAGGTATTTAGCATTTTGATTACGGTTCTTTATCTACTTTTTTGGGGCAAATTTCACTTCGTATAACTTTTCGAAAAATGATATGATATATGATATAAACTGTTTGTATTCGAACTTCAAAACAAAAAGAAGATATATATATATATATATATATGTATATATATATAATAGTTTATGTATTTCTTATGTATTGGTATTTAATTTTCGTATACAAGCATTTAGATATATCCAAAATTGATTTAAGTTAATTCCATTCTTCGTTTTCGTTTTTGTATAATATTTTCGTATTACTTTCAGATGGTTCGTATTAATGTTGGTATATTTAGGTGTAAATTGGTATATTTTGTTCTATTCACAGTTTTGATTACTACATCCGATAGAATATTTGATATATATAGTATATATATGGTATATATATATATGTACATATATCGATTAATCAAGCATAGCTGAAATGTGCAGAGTCGACTCCGTTTCGAACTTCACATTATCTTATGATATTATTATATGATATGAATGATTTGTTTTCTTTTTTTTAATTTTTTCATATGTTTTCTGTTAGTTTGATATGGACTTAAAAGAGTTTTTCTTTTTCTTTTTATTTTCATTTACAAGGACATTTATCAAAAAAGTAATCAATCAAAAATAAACAACTTGCTTTCATTATTTTTATTTTTTTTTCATTTTTCAATAAATATTTAATTTAAATTTTTTAAATATTATTGAATTTTGGAAACAGTTTTTTATCGCTTATTGCACTTTCGAGCGTCTTTTTGTTTTTGTTTCATTTTCATTGGTTACTTTTGGATGTGTGTGTGTGTGTGTGTGCGTGTGTGTGAGTGTGTGTGCTACTTCAGCAAGGACATCCGACTACCTTAATAATAATATTATTTACTGGATGTCACCAGCTGACTGGTGCTATAGCCCTGTGTGTTGCAGGTGGGCAGGGCAAATGGATTGAAGCTCAAGCTGCTGACTCCTGAAAACAAGAGAGAAAATGGTTTAGTATAGAGAATATATAAGGTATATAACTATTGTATACTTAAGCTAGCTACAGCTCATTCAAATTTGATTGAAGACGGTCTGCTACCTTTCCTCAGGCTCTACTCAAATCTGAAACCTGACTAGGCCTTTTCAAAAATTCTAAGTTTTATAATGCGCATATCTTCAAATATCAGACATACTAATATTATAATATTAGTTTATTATCTATATTATAATATTACAAAAAATCTTCAATAAAAACTTAACTCGATATCCAAAAATCAGCTTTACATAGAGAAAGCTATACACAGTTCTATTTATTTTTCGAACTAAAAAGGCACTAGCTCAGTAGAATTCTATTACTCGTCAAACATCTACTGGCAGCTGCCTCAAAAGTCTACAGACTTTCAACGCTTAAGCTACTCTTCGTTAAATTTTCAGTAACTGGTTAAGTTTGAGCAAGCTTGCAAAAAGTATTTTTTGCGTAAAAAGTATTTTTGAAAATAGCCAAATTATTTAAATTTAAATTAAACATGATAAAAAATGTTGAAAATAAATTATAAATACCGTTAAACGTGTGTTGGTTGTGTGTTGTTGTTGTTGTAGCTGTTGTGTATGTGTTTTATGCCAGACACAACGACGGAATCTCAGACACCCACGCTCGCTGGAACTGGAACTGGAACTGGAGTTGGAGTTTGAATTGGAGTTGGAGAGTTACACTGTTATCGCAGCAGCAGCTGCTGCTATTGACCAACAGATGGCGCCAATTTTGATTAGTTTTTGTTCTTGTCACGCATTTAGGGGGCGTCGCTGCCGATAAGATTGTGCTCTTTGTGTGTGTGTGTGTGCTTGGGTGTGCGTGTGTAGTTGTATAGGCTGCTGCCTGATCCATGCTCGATGCTCCATGCATTTATTGCTGCTGCTGCTGCTGCTTCATCCTGCAGTCCTTAAACGGCCGCCGCAGTCGCTGCCGACACGGCGGGATTGTGCCACGGCTGATGCGGATGCGGATAGTGATGCGGGTGGGCGACGGCGGCGGTGGCATGATGATGCTGCACAAGAGCCGAATGCCAAGGCGTCGACACGGACACTGTTGGTGGATTAATGTCGAAAATGCACTTGCTGAGCAAATTTTGATTCACTTTGTGGGCGGTTAGGGGCGGGGCAGAGTTGGGGCGAGTATATAGTATATGCGAGTAGTTGTTTGTTTCGGTTTTGATTGAGTGGTTGAGTTGGTTGGTTATGAAAATTATAAAAAAATATGCACTATTAGCTACAGTAAAGTCTCGCTAAGTCGAAAAGTAGCTCTATGAATGTTTTTTAACAACTTTGAAAATGTTTGAAACATAGGAAAATAATTTTTGTAGCTTTTTATATTTTAGATTTGAATGATGTTTGAAAAAATTATATTGGAAATATTGTTAGATTCGCAAAGGTTTTTTAGAGAATGGATTAATATAGAAAACTTTGAAGCCTTCGACTAACAAAAGAACGAGAGAATTATATAGATAGATTTATAATATATATTATATATTATATACAACTTCATTGCAATCTGATAGTTTCCTTTTTTGTACACTTTCGTTTTCCTACTTTTCGTTCATTGAGGCTTACGATTCGCAACTAGTTCAAACAGCAAAAATATTATTGAAGTTGAATAATATTTGACAATTTGTATATCAACTGAATAGAGCTACCTATCCAATCTGCAGACTGTCAATCTTTTGTTGTTTGGCTTTTCTTTACTTCATTAAGCTTAGTTTCCTTAGTAAGGCCTGAGTTATGAATCATTAATCAATATCAATAACTGAGCATTGATAGTAAGTAGAGCTCAGATGTGAGCTCTACTTACTATCTGCTAGATTACTTAGAAATGTTTTCTATACCAAATCTTATATATTTATATATCAACTAGTTTCCAAGTCGAATCTGGCAGATTCCAAGTTATAGAGACTTACTTGAAGTTGAGTTGAAGACGCTGCCTGGCGATGAGGAGAGCGTACCCATGTTCGGTGCGGGCGCATAGCCATTGGCTGTGGCTGCAACGGCAGCGGTGGTTGCCGTGGCGCCATATGAGCCGCCCGAGCTGTGTGGCGTTGAGGCGCTGCTGCAGTAGCCGCCGCGTGGGCTGACGCTGCTCGATTGGGCGCGCTGATAGTCATCCTCGGTCCACTGGCCGCTGCCATCCTGCACGCTCACCGCCAGTTGGCCAGCGTACGAGTTAAAGCTGGTGGAGCCGCCGGGCGATCTGCTGAGTAGCAAGCGAAGCATTACGATACTTGCCGTTGAGGCAGCTGAGTTGAGGTGAGGCTTACCTGGGCATGGAGTAGAGTGCCTCGACGAGATCTGCGGCGCGCTTTAGTATGATTTCCTTCTGCAGCTTCTCCGGGTCGCCGGGATGCCTGGGTATCAGCTTCTGCAGTCGCTGGAAGCCGTAGTCGATTGTGGGTTCATTGAGAGCTGCTTGATCGATGGGAGGGCAAACATAAGCTTAGACATGCTTCGGGTGGGGGGCGAGCGGGCAATATTATCTCTACTTACAGACATAGACGAAGCGTCCGGGTGAGCCCTTGCAGAACTGTTTGCTCTTGTAGGAGAGCGTCACCTCGACCACGCCGGGTATGTGTCGCGGCGGTGTCTGCACCCGTATCGCGTGCGACGTGATCAGCTCGCTCCAGACCAACATTGTGCCGAAGACCACTTGCAGGCCGTCGAAGAAATTGTCGCCCACGATGATGACTGTGGCGCCACCTGTGGTCCAGCCCTCGCTGGGCGATATCGCCTTGATGCAGGGCGTGGCCACGGGCAAAGGTGGATAGAGGCCTGAAATAGTGGAATGCGTCAGTTGGCAGATTCATTGGGCTAGGCGTTGGTCAGTTAACAGAAGAAAAATCAAGAAACGGGTTCGAGTTGCCAATTGCTACAGAATCGAAAGGAAAATCTCTAAGCAGAACTTAGACTCAACTGAAAACAAAGTAAAAGAAATGTGCTCCGCAGCGGAGGCAACTAACTAACTGATCGAGTAATTGGAATTTAGTTACAGACCATCGTAGGTACTGTCGGGCGCTAGGGGGTGACCGGATATGGACAGGGATGTGTTGCCTGTACCTTCCGTTGTGTCCAGTCGCTTGGCGCGGCGTCCGTGCTTCGAGTTATTGTGCACGAACATATTGTCCGAGATGGCCAGCAGTTCTCTATCAACGGCCACTTGGGTGGCGATAACAACCTGAGAGGAATTATATTATTAATATTATTAATAAATTATTGCAAATATTTTAAATAAGACAAAATATTTATAATCTATTGTTAGAGAAAGGTGCTCTTCGAGTTTATCCCAAACTCCAAGAAATTACAAATCTAAGAGATCTAAAATTGATAGAATTTCCAGATATACATAAAGCTAGAATCATATTCCATTATTTCGAATATGCAGAGATAAGATTGAAAACAAAATTCAGACAGAACAAGAACTTACTAGACTTTTGGAACTATAAATTTAAAAAAACTGTAGATAGACAAGTCTGAAGCTGCTTGAAGTTACCTTATAAATATGAAGAGACTTGAAATTTGAAAGACATCTACAGATGTAGAACCACATGCCATGTTTCCAGATGGAGTTAGAATACACTAGCCATTTCTGGCAGATTCAGGACTCCAAGTAGTCTTAAGCTTGAGTTATGTTATACTATACTGCAGCCCCAGAAGTTATGTGTGACTTGAAGAGTCCTTAGCTAGAGAGATCTAGGACTTCTAGAAGTCTCACCAATGCAAACATGGGAATCTTGGCATTATCAGATGTGCATTTATACGTCACGCAAAAGTATGAAGAATAGAGACTTATGACTTCAAGTAGTTTCGAATATGCATACAGAATGGACTTCAAGTAAGAATACAGAAAAAGTTTCAGCTATGCAAGCTAAGGTATTCAAGGAAATATAACATATATAAAGATCTAGGCATTTGTCGAGTTATACATATAAAAAGCAAAGACTTGCAGAGCTTTCAGATATAGATAACTAAAAATTGAAGTAGCTTTAGATATATAGAACTAAAACTACAAGGAATTGCAGACTTAAAGCCTTCTGCAACTGAGAATTTGCTAATATTTGAATTTTTATCTTTATCTAAAATGTGCTAGATTTTTAGCTCAGTAACCTAAAAATCTAGCACATTTTATATAAAGATAGATATTCAAATATTATCAGTTTCTCAGTTGCCGGACGTCCAGGGCTCTGGAAAGATCTCCCTATCTTTAGATACAACTTAAAGCTATTGAATGAACAATCATATGAAGACTCACCTGAAATCTTCTCATGTCCCGTGGGTTGCCAGCATTTTTGAGACAGTTCTGATTGCACTTCAAGAAGAACTTGAGGAAAAAGCTGAAAGTACGAAAAGATGTCAAAATAAACTCGTTAACAATGCAGCCATTCAGAATGGGCAGCGAAAGCAGGGCAACAGCTTCGATTACTGATTGAGTCAGAGCTCTTTATAAGCTGCTAATGATCGGTTGCGCCTTTTGCAGTTGCCACTTGCCACGTTTTGCGGCAGATGTTTAGCCTGCGGCCTGAGTCAATCCACTTGCCTGGCTAAAACCAGCCTCGGCCTGCGGCGTGACAGCGCAGCGTGCGATACGTGCACTCAGAGGGTGACAGCCATCTGAATGGGATGTCCTGCAGGCAGGATATGCGAGAAATTGACACCCGTGTGTCGCGCATTTAAATGCTAAAATATATATACGTGCAGCAACAGCCGACGGCCTGCTCTGCCACTGCCTCTCCCCCGCTGATTTTATTTGCCGAAATAATATTTTGTTGCTACTGTCGCTGCGGGGCTCCCCCCTCCCCCATCCAATTGGCTGGCATTTGCGCAGCTTTTCCCTTTTTCACACTGTTTTCCGCGCTGCTTTTCGTTGTTTTTCACTCGACAAATTGGACAAATTAGTTGAAGGGGCGTTGCACATGACTTGAACAGCGAGTGGCAGGGGCAGGCAGCTCGCAAACATCTGCATATGTGTCATAAATGTTTGTTGTCATTGTTGTTGTTGTCATTTATGAGAGCTAAGAGGATATCCTTAAAGGCATCAGATGTGTTGAAAGATATTTCTGCCCAGTTTATGAGTTCCCCTAGCAAGTAGTTGGCTTAGCCTGTCTGAGCATCTGAAGGTGATGAAGCTGAATGCGTTTCTGCTGCAGATGCTAAGATTTTACTTTATCTGATCTCATTTTAATTACTTTCGATACTTTGCATTTCCTATTGATACTTTGATTTTCTTCAACTTACAGCAAGCTGCATTAACTGCCTCACTTTGGAGTTGTTCAAGACTTTGCTTGATATAGTTTGTTTACTGTGTGCCACGCCCCAAGAAGCAAGAAAAGGCGTCAACAGCAACTCGATCGTTAAATGTTGATTTTCAGTTATACAACTTTAAAAGATATATTTTTGCTCTATTTGCAACGCTTTCAATCGGTTTAGATATATCGATATATAGAAGATAGGAGAGGGATGGAAAATGGAATATGCAAGAAGAAAGATGAAAGATGGAAAATGAGAGATGGAAGATGGAAGATGAAAGATGAAAGATGAAAGATGAAAGATGAAAGATGAAAGATGAAAGATGAAAGATGAAAGATGGAAGATGAAAAATGAAAGATGAAAGGTGAAAGATGAAAAATGAAAGATGAAAGATGAAAGGTGAAAGATGAATGATGGAATGATGGAAAGTGAGAGATGGAAGATGGAAGATGAAAGATGAAAGATGAAAGATGAAAGATGAAAGATGAAAGATGAAAGATGAAAGGTGAAAGATGAATGATGGAATGATGGAAAGTGAGAGATGGAAGATGGAAGATGGAAGATGGAAGATGGAAGATGAAAGATGAAAGATGAAAGATGAAAGATGAAAGATGAAAGATGAAAGATGAAAGATGAAAGATGAAAGATGAAAAATGAAAGATGAAAGATGAAAGATGAAAGATGAATGATGGAAAGTGATGAAAAATGAAAAGTAACAGATGAAAGATGCAAGATGAAAGATAAATGTTTCCATCATGATGAAAGATGAATGATGAATGATAGAAAGTGAGATATGAAAGATGGAATATAGACAATAGATGATGAAAAATATAAGATGGACCGTGGAAGATAGAAAATATAAAGCTATAGAAGATATAGAAGATACGGAAGATATAGAAAACATAGAAAATATAGAAGATATAGAAGATATAGTAGTTACAGAAGATATAGCAGGTAGAAGATATAGCAGGTAGAAGATATTTAGTCTTTGATTGTGCACGCGACTGTGTAAGCCGCATTTCTAGTTACTAGACATAGTATTTCTAGATTTGCCTGAGGTCAGGCAAACATACATTCCTTATCTCCACGTGAACGAGTATTAAAAAATTATTTGATTTAAATATTAACATAAATAACAAATGTATTTCGACGAGATTACGTTTATCGAAAATGCTTATGATTTTTGCAAAAGATTTATAAATAAATATTAATTGCTGCAGAATAAATGAATGTTCATTCAATTCGAATTCGAATTCGAATTTGAAAAATCACAAAAAGAAACAAAGACACGAGTCCAACACATGCCTCAAACAACATTTCGGCTTATCGTAGAGTTTGAGTAGGGCGCGCGTTAGGCAAAAATTAATTATGAACTGGGATACATTGCCAACCTTGAATAATGTATGTGCAGATATGCATATATAAACATGTATATATATATATATATATAGTAGGTATTGGGCCATGCGAGCTGATTGTGAGCTTGTTGAAATCGAGTTGCTGACGGGAAGGGAATGAAAACAGATGTGTTTATCTTTGCATTGCATACATCTACTTTACTTTTTATTTCGTACACAGTGCCAACAGCAACAACAAACAAACAACATGAGCAGCATCATTAACAAGGCCATCGACATTCCCCTAGGAACTGAGCGCCGTGTCGTATCTGTCAGATGCAATATCGAGTTACACAGCGAGAGTCCCTCACAGATGCAACTTTGTAATTTGAATACGTATCGAGTGGATATTGAGAGCTGCATAGGTTAACTCATTTATGGATCATGAGCTAGCGTCCAACCCCCGTTGTCAGCATTGCGCATCTTTATGGACAGCTAATTGACTTTCTCGGAAGTATCGGGAAACGGCCGTGGTCGTTGCACGCTTGAATTACAATGTTGTCAAATATACTGGCAGGACGCATAAATTGTCGGAGCTAAGAGTCGTGTCGTCCCATTTGCATATGCCCAGCCGCACGAAGGACTGTGAGAATCCTTGCGCTGATTCGATTGAAGCCGAGCCTGGATTTCGCCCCCGCCCCGGCTGCTGGCACAATTAAAAATTCAGCTCGCGTCCTGCCAATAAATCAAAGTGTCGCTACATCTTTGTCTTGGCTGCCGCCAACAAAGTATCCACCTGCCTTGGCCTGCCAGCCAGGCGAAATTTTCATTTAATGAAAAGCTACGCATCATCAGACGCGCGCACACGACATTGGCCGGGCCAGCACAAAATGGCCAAAATGTACAAAATGGCCATGAATTGACTCCATTGGCAGCTCGAGCACGTAGACCCAACGAACTGCATAATTGGTCATTCATATTTGTTTTTTTTTTTACTCTCTTCTTAGGACTAAAGCTGTCAATGGCTCACTGTGTTCGAATGCTGCTTAAGACTTTAAAGTTGCTGAAAAGCGAAATTCCCTAAAATTCCTTAAATGGAAGTGCAAGGAAAGTTTCAACTGATGAGCTGAATGTGTAAGAGATATAGATATATATATCTATATATATTTTGTGTAAAGTTCTGAATTTCTAAGAATTTTTTGCAACGATAAATTCAGAAACTTTTCAGTTTAATTTAATTTAATTTTTCTTAAAAATTAAATTATTAATTTCTTTATATTATTTTTATAGTGCAATAATGAATACTACATAATTTATAATATTTTTATAAAATATTTAATAATTTTAAATTATAAAATATAAATATAAAAATGTAAATTAAAAAATTAAAATATAAATTAATAAATATAAAAATGTTGAGAATAAATGAAAATGCAAAAATCAATGTAAATATATTTTTAAATAGTAAATGTTATCACATTTCTGTTTTATCTCAAAGAGTTCAATCAGTAATTAAAAAAAATGAAGTTTAATATTAAAAAAGGTTCGACTAGAACTTTAAATATTATAAAAATTAAGCAATTATATCAAATATAGTCATTAATATTACTATATATTATTTCATTATCATTACAAAAAAAAAAAAATATTTATTTTTTAAACAAATTAAAGAACTTTTCTAAGATATTTTATATAATCGAAATGTTTACAAAATTAATTATTTTCTTTATTATATAGCTCATAATATGATAAATTCCACAAGAACAACTGTATGTTGCTGCTTAAAAATAAAAAAAAACAAAAGCAATATAATTAAGAATTGCCTTTTGGCATTCGTTTAACAATTGAAATAAATTCGAGCCGGTTGTAAACTTTTGCAGCTTCACGCGAATTTCGTGCCAACGATTAACTGTGAATTTGTGAATCAACAACAACAACAGCAATAACAAGAACAACAACAGTTAAGATAACAACAACAACAACGACAACAACAATAACAACTTTGAGCTTTATCTTTGCATCGCTTTTCACAACAATTTAATGATGAATACGAAACGTGCATAAATCGTTTTGGGTTCCGGGCTCAATGCTCGCTCGCCGAAGCATTCGGCGATATTATCTGAGGGCGTCAACAGGATGTAGCCGAAAGCGTTTGTGGCGCACGCCAAACGCTTAAGCCGTGGGCACAGGTGAGCAGTCAGGACGGCATACCTGCCCATTCACCTTGCTGGCGCTGCGGGCAACTTGGCGCTAATTTTTCACTAACGATAATATTCAAAATTTTCAACTTTATTGCCGCATAAAGTCAATGACACGCACACAGAGACAGAATAAACTTACTTTGGCGCCATTTCCATGGCATTTGCACACACACACACAAACACGCACACATACAAAGGCAAAAGATAGCCGCCGACGTCACCATTTTACTGTTGTTGTTCAGGTTCAGGTTCAGGGCTGCTGCCGTTGTTCGCTCTATTGTTGTTGGAACTTTTATTTATGCTCTTTCTCAGCTTAGCGCTGCACGCTTCGCGGCGCACGCACAAGACTTCACACAGACACACAGAAAGTCGAAAGTCCACAGTTTACGCAAACCCTCAACAGTTACAAAGATTTCCCGTTAGCCATCTCAATGTCGCGTCGGCACAATCCTTATCAAAATCGCACTTGCGACTTGCGAACGTCTTCGCCTTGTTGAGAGTTCATAGCTTTTGGGACTCTTTGTATAGCAATAGACTTTGAGGGCGGTTTGTTTGCTGCTGCTGTTGTCGTTGTTCTTGTTATTGTTACGCTTTCGTTTTCATTGTGGTTCATCCGGAAGAGAAAAACATTAGCATGGAACTTGTTGAAAACACTTTCGCTTAGCCTTCAGCAGCCATATGCTGGCAGAGAGAAGAAGAGCGTGGAGCGAAGAGAGAAGAGCGAAGAGAGCGCGAGCGAGAGCGACAGTGAATGAGTGAGTCTTTGAGTGAATTTTCGGCTGTCTTTTGAGCGAAGCTTTGCATGCGTTCATTTTCGTGAATGAATCTAAACAAGTGCGAAGGGGGCGGCTGCTGCTGCTTTTTGGTAGAGTTGTCTGTGCGTGCGTGTGTGTGTGTTGGGGGTTGCTTTGGGACTCAATGTCATGCCGCTGGGACCAGGGAAATACCTCGTAACTGTTGTTGTGTTTGTTTTTTTGGCAACAACAATGGCAGCTTTTTCTTTTTGTTTGCGATTTCTTCATCTTTAAACTGATTATTTCTGTAAGCACACACACACGCAGCATGTGTGTGCGTGTGTGTGACCATAAAAATACCATATCGAGGTTAAATATCAGACATCGATAAAAGCTACAAGCAGACAAAGATACAACAAACGACGAGCGCAGAAACGAAAGTATCTTAGACAGCCGTGCGGCTGTAGCTGTGCATGTGTGTGTGTGTGTGTGTGTGTGTATCTGTGTGTGGATTTAACTTTTGCTACTCCTTTTTGGCTTATGCCTGCCTTGGCAGTTGCTTCTAACCTTTGGCGAACTACTGAGCCATCAAATTATCGACCTTATTGAAATGCGCAAATTATGCTAACTACTTTATACCCACACGCAAGTGTGTATATGTATGTGTGTGTGTGTGTGTTGACTGCCAGTTAACGCTTTTAATATAATTAATTATGCAGCATGCGTAAATGGCTGAAACGGCAAATAGCCAAGCGGAATCACATATGAGTTGGAGCTCCTTTAGCAGCTGCCTAATCAGACCTATATCCAAGACGTTTTTCCCGTATCTGCATCTGTAAATTTTAAATAACTTCGCGGTCTTTTCAATTATGCACATCAGTTAGTTTGAAGCACACAACATTGTTAATTCATCGTTTGCTTGACGAGGCATAGAAATCTTAGAAATTATACGAAATTTAAAGCGAACTAAGAGAAGTCAATCATAGCCCAAATGTTATGTCGAAATAAAGATAAATACATTGTAAAGTTGAGATACATTAAATTTGTATAAGCTGTCTTGTAATAC
Organism: Drosophila hydei; assembly: GCF_003285905.1. Classification (NCBI taxonomy): domain Eukaryota; kingdom Metazoa; phylum Arthropoda; class Insecta; order Diptera; family Drosophilidae; genus Drosophila; species Drosophila hydei. Next base: position 6,416,740 of record NW_022045656.1, read on the forward strand.
TCATTAGGAATCTGCATAAAGGGCATATTCGTTCTGCTCTTAAACAATGTCTGAAAGTCCTATATTATACATATATCTTCAAAATGAACTTGAGAATTTTAACATTTTCTTATATCTAATGCTCATTAAAAATGGAACGTTAGGGTATATTGGTTCTGTTAACCTATAAATAACAGGCAGTGTTACGCATTATATATGCAAGTTCTTAAACTTCATGACATGCTGTATTGATCTAGCAAGCTCGTAATCTACATAATCTACACATTTGATAGAAAATAAATATTTATTCTAATAAGTATGCAATGAACAAGTAAGAAAGCTCTAGTCGGGGTGCCCGACTAGGAGATACCCTGATCCCAGTCCTTTGAGTTTTTTAATATTTTCCTTATCGAGTATTAAAAGAAAAGAAAACAAATAAAAATCGACATTGTGAGACCAGGTTTCGAACCCGGATTATTTGCGCAACGTGCACAAACTCTACCAACACCGCCACTTCATAATTAAAAAAAAAATAAAACAATAAAAAATTGTTCGTCCCCACTGGTCTCGAACCGGGACCAATCTGCATACGAGCCGCGCCTCTACTAACGCAGCCACTGCCCTTCTTACGCTAGACGTTGCAAATTTGAACATAAGTAGCAGCTAATAATTCAGCTCAATTCAATCGCAATTTCAATTCTTGGAATAGAAAAGAATACACGCATTTGAATGTATGTGTGCACAAGCATAGGAAAAATGCGTGCGCGTGGCGCTGCTGACATGTGCTTTTGCAAATTGACCAAACGTTTTGTTTAATAACTTCTGTTTTACTTAATGGATTTTAATGAAATTTTCAGCATATGATCTACATATCCTATTGGCTTGGTTGAGATGCAAACGTCTTCACATAATGGCCCTAGTTCCAACTAAACTTGAATTCTAAGAATTTGGGGGAATTTGGAGCCGGTATCCAAAATCCAACAAAAATCAAAATTGCATAAAATATACATAAGACTAAATACAAAATTTGGAGGCTCTAGCTCTTAAGACGTTCGAGATATAATTTATTTATTGCATTTCAATAATGTTTTTATTCGATAACAATTAAATGCGAATAGTTATCGAATATTTGAAACAAACTTGACCTGCGCGTGCTATATACGGACCTACAAAAAAAATTTCAAGTCTCTAGCTCTTATAGATGCTGAGATCCACGCGTTCACACATACGGACAGACGGACAGACGGACAGACGGACAGACGGACAGACGGACGGACAGACAGACGGACAGGGCTCAATCGACTCGGCTTGTCATCCTGATCAAGAATATATATACTTTATGGGGTCTGCCACGCCTCCTTCTGCCTGTTACATACATTTGCACAAAACCATTATACCCTGATTTCCCATTTTTAATGGGATCAGGGTATAAAAATAAATATTTTTTCCTCATATGTCATTACATAGGTTTAAGATCGATAAAAATTTATATTTTATTTGGTTTTATTTAAGTTTCTAACTATTTGGCATTTCAATATAATATAATGACCCTAAAATGCTAAGAGTTTCAGCTCGGCACAGGGTGCAAGGTATTTTCAAGTCGAGCATTCAATCACTCTAACTTGACTTCATGTACTTTTGCTCCATCAGAGCTCGAGCTCAACTAATTTATTATAAATGGATAACCTTGGCATATGGGAATTTGGAGTATATGGAATTATTATTATATTAAAAAGAGTTTAGTATAGTTTAGTTAATGCTGGTATATATTACACAAAATAACTCTAGTATTTGTTAAAGCCACTAAACAAATGCCAGCAAACACTTTTAAAGCTGGCAAGTCAAAATGCGCTATATTCAAAATTAAAAAAAAAAAAGCAGTAAAATATTATTCTGCAATTTGAAAATAGATATTTATGATTTAATAAACTGTTCTTTTCCCAGGAGCTAACGATGCGCATCGAATGCCATTTAGAGGATGAGCAGCAATTTGCATTAATAATTCAATTTCAATAGACAGCCGAACGAATATGCAAATTGTGCGAGCTCTTTGAAATGCAAAATTCAATTCGAAAATGCGAAATTTTGCGCTTCCCATTGATTTACGAGGTGCGAATCAGGTGCAGTCGCAGACGCCACTTCAAAAGAAATGTGGCTGCATCTACTGGGACGCGACTGTCTGGCAGCGATAAAGTAGCAAATGTACGAGCTGGTTATCTTTAGCGATAATTAACTGTTATTGAGTCTCTGCTCTCCGTCTATCTCTTTGCTTATCGCTCTCTTTTCCTCTCTCTGTCTCTGTCTCTGTCTGCCCAATATTTCATATGCCTGTCGATGGCTGACCACAAGTGCCGTTAAATTTGTGTCTGCGTTTTATTTCTTTACGGTACTTTTTCCTTTTTTCTCTGTTGCGTCGCTTTGAATATTTGAGTAGCCTCCCCCAAAGCGTGAACATCACATGCTCTCTCGCTCTTACTCATTCACTTGCTGGCAATGTAGCCAACACAGTCTCGTACGCTTCATGCCATTTGTCCACCTGGTCTGGTTACGGCAGAAGTGGATGGGTTTCAATGCATTTAGAAAATTAAAAATTGTAGCCACAACTAGCAGCAGTTTTGTCATCATTTTTAGCGCGATTATCAAGGCATGCAATGGCCAAAAAAAGACAAAAACATTTGCTTGCCGCACGCAGCCAATGCCCTGTTTACAGTCATGGCGCGCAATAATGGGCAAAGCTTGTAGCTAGACTAAGAGCTTGATCAGTTTTTACACATGATTCTTCTGTGAGTATTCATGAAGTACAAAGTTTACGAATTTTATGTTTTGAATACAACTTTTTATTTTTAGTTTCTAAATTCAAACTAAACTCAGCTGACCCATTTTGCTGGCCTCCACTGTATTCAACCAAGCGGTTTGCATATTGGACACCACAAAACGTCAATTCTATTTGTCGCCGTCGTTAGTAGAGGGGGTTTGGGGTTGGAGGCCTTGGGGGTTTGATGGTTTTGGTGGGCGGGGCGCAGTTGCCGGTGAGTTTGCACTTAGTTTATTTGTCGCGTCGGGCACAAAATATAGAAAATTGAAATAAAGCGAAGAAAATGCCAATGACATGGATAAATGCAAAAGCGGCAAATTTTCGATTGTTGCGCTACGTTTCTGGCGCCCCTCTCCACTCGTTTTGTTGTTGTCAGCTGTGTTGGCCACTCTTGCAAATAACAATTTTCCGCTTTTCCAACAGATGGTTGATGTTGTAGTTGTTTATTTGTTCGTTTGTTTTTTTTCGTCTTTTTTGGTGCACAATTTACTCAAATTAAAAAGTCGAATCGGTTATTTGACACGCGATAATCGTTAAATGTTGCGGGAGTGAGTGCAGTGTGCGTGTGTGTGTATGTGTGTTAATGCAGAGAGATAGAGCCTAATTACGCATACGCCAGATGTGCCCATGTAATGGCCGCATAAAATGAGATTAAAATTGAAAACAAAAAACCGAAAACAGAAAACTGAAAACAGAAACAAAGCTCAAGTTCAACAGCGATCAACGAAAATGTGTGAAAAAAACGTGAAACATGTCGCAGTCGACACAAGCAACAACCACAAAATTGGCTAGCCGAACGACAACAAACAGAGGGAGAGAGAGCGAGAGAGAGAGAGAGAGTGGGATACAGAAATGCTGCAGTTGGTTCCACGGCGGCGACAATGCGACCACCGCCGAAGTGCGCTTTAAATTCACTTAATTATGGAACACACACGAAGGGCATACCAAAAACAACAACAACAAAAACAACGAAAAAATAAGACAAAATGCGTAGCAATCGATCCACACAATGCTGCGAATGTCCTCGCAAATCATAAATAAAAGCAGAACCGAGACGGTTCCTCAAGCTTGCAGAAGAAACAGAGAGAGAGAGAGAGAGATAGAGAAAGGGGGGAGAGGAGAGCAGAGAGCGGTAGATGAGAAGCTAAAGCTGTAGCTGCTACTGCTGTCGCTGTTGACTGTGTCCTCACCTGCGCTGGTAATTGCAAATCCTCTGATATAATTTTAGACACTGTGACTAAAACACTTAAATAATTTGTTTATTCAAGAAATTTACTGAAGCCAGAAAATGGTAGTTTCAAATGAATATATAAACTATTACAAAAAACTTACTCAAGTTTTGCTCATGTTTGGTTGAAGACAGCCTTAATAATTAGAATTTATAAACTCAGTATTTTGTTGATTAATATTTTGAGCTGGTCTAACTATATAACTATATATATATATATATATATAACTATATATATATATATATATATATATATATATATATATATATATAAAATATATAAAATAAATAGATATTTTTTTTATATATTTTTAAGATTTACTATCCAATTCATTAAGTATTTAATATTTAATTTATTTAGCTGTTATATATAATAATATCAAATAAAATAACAGAAATAAAAATAAAGAAAACAAATTGAAAATAAAATAAAAAAATTGAATATAGAATAGAATAGAGTAATAGAATAGAATTATATATTTATTTAGTAAGGATATATTATTATTTATTCAATATTACTATTTTTTTTAAATATATATATTTTATTTATATATATTTTATCGAATACGAATAAGTTTATTTAAGTGTTTAAGAGGAATCAAATATTAAAAAAAAAAACAATATATAATATTTTTTAATTATTTGAAAAATATATAATATAAATTTCTTTTAAAATGTTGTAACTTGAATTTGATTAGTGTTATCACATAGCTTACAGCATTTTAATTTTTAATAACTTTCATAAAACTTTTAAAGTTTTCATACTTATATATTTTTTAATATGTCTTATTTAATTTCATCTAAATTATATTAATTTATTTCATATATATATATTTTTTATATTTTAGGTATATTTGTAAAAATTAAAATATTTAATGTGGAAATAAAAAAAAATATATATATATATATATATATATACATTTTTTAAGTTCATCATTTTATTTTTTTTTATATATTTTTAGAAACTTTGTTAATATATTTAAATTATGTTTTTGCAGTTATCAACGTAAAAAATATGAATTTATAAAGTCGTAAATTTATTTAAATTAATTTATATTAATGAATTTATATATCCAGGCAAAGATTAAACTAGCTGATACATGCCAATTGGAATCTGATTAGAAATAGAATTTAAAAACTTTGAATATTTTTAAAGCCATTTTTAAGCGCTGTAAAAATACTTTAGAGCTGGCTGCTTAGCAGCAGGAGAATAACAATTTAAATATAATTGCATGAAATTGATTTTGAATTGATTGGCTATGTTTTGGGCCCACTGTGCGCTCGTTGCATTGTGTGCGCAATTTCGGGATCTGTAAAGCCGCTCGCGCTGCTGGCCAACTGCAGATCGTTGCATGAATAACAGAAATTCATCAATAAAACATGTGGAAGCAAAGGCTCTGGTTGTTGTTGTAGTTGGAGTTGGAGTTGCTCCTGTTGCAGTAGCAGCAGCAGCAGCAGCAGCAGTAGCTGCAGCAGCTCTCACGGCACACGTTCGAGCGTCATGGAAGTGGCAGGCAACTGGGCGGCCGATTGGTGTTGTGTCTGTTGGCTGGCTGACTGGCTGCTGTTGTTGTCATATGTATCAAGAGTTTTTGGCTTAGCCAAGTCAAGCGAAGCCAGGCCGAGCCGAGCGCACTTTGAAATGCTGTCGACAGCGATTCAGTCGGAATTTTCAATCAGTTCCAATTGTTGCGCGCCCAGTGACAAGTTTTAGGCCCAGGCACAATATCGTAGCTTGAGTGGCAAAATGTGCGCGACCACCAGCCAAGTTAGCGCTTTAGCGTGTGGAGCTCTTGCAACATTTAGTTGCATACACATAGATTATCCAAAAGGCAGAACGAGTTGCGTCTTAGGCGGCATGAACTACTGGCATATCAATGAGACCAGAGCAGAGCAGCGCAGAGCCAGTTCGAGTGATCCATGCCGACTGAACTTTAGAGTTGCTGATTGATATGCACCTCTCTCCCTGGCTCGCTCGCTCGTCCCATCTCCCATCACCCATCTCCCAGAGATTGCCGACAAAAGTTACAGGTAGGCTGACAAATGCGACATGTGCCGAGCGAAAATGCCAACGACTCAGGACTGAGAGTCAGGAATGCGTTGGGCTGGCTGGGATTAACCAATTTGGTCAATGCCACAGCTGTGCGGCTAACAAGCCGACTCACTCGCATAGCGCAAATAAACAGGCGAAAAATGAATTAATAATCGTAAATATCGCGCCTGAGCACGTGGACAGATACCAGATCCAGATGCGAGTTGCCAGATCCCAGATACGAGATCAGAGATGCAATCCCTCTGTCTGTCGGACAGTAACTGTTCTTTGCTGGCATTTCGATGCAACAAAAAGCAAAACACGCTCAACAATTTTAACAAGATCATAAATGCGAATGGGCTTCTGATCTTGCCGCAGCCATTGCCACAGCTCGCAGCTCGTTGCACCAGCTGTTGCTGCTATAGATTTCCTAATTTGCAAACTGCTGCCAAGGCAGGCTCTGCTTTTTCTTTTCATTTTATCTAGTATAGCAAACAACATTAACAGGCAATCAATTAAATTTAATTATGACACCAATTATGGTCTGATTGCCAGCCAACCAGCCAGCCTAGCCGGCCTGGCCAGCGCATAAATGAGTCGCCATCTGCAACGTCGTTGCAACGTCCCTCAACGCTTCGGCTGTAATATGTAATAGAATCATTAAGTCCCTTGTTTTCGTAGAATACCACCATGGCGGGCAATCTAGTGGGCCTCTATGCGAATGTGGCCAGTAGTCAAATAGTTTCAGACACCATTTGAAGGGACTGCGATGAAGTTGTCGCATCGTTCGCCATCTGCATATGGTGCGATCCACTTTGATCACTTGGAATAGTTGCAACAGTCTTGTCGCGTGCAGCAACAACAACAACTGTAACAACAAACGAACTTAAAGCATGACTGTCCAAATGGAATTGAGTATTCAAATAGTTGGCATAGCAGCTAGTTCAATGAGGCAACTGAATGAAGGGAAATCGTTGAGAGTTTGATTAGCAAAGAAAATAACATGGAAGTAATTTGCTATTGCTTCTCTCTCCACAGCTTAAATTGGCTAAGAACTGAGAAACGTATTTCATATTTAAACACAATATAAACTGAAAGATTTCTTTTGAAATATAATTTTGGGTAAACATTTTGCAATTTCAATTAAAATCGAGTTCGCTTCAGTTTCCGCAATCGACCGCCTACTGCGCGGCTACTTATGTCTTGAGCAAACAATTTGTAAGCCACTAATAATATTTTGTGGAAGCCAATTAGAGGCGACGCACTGCCGGCTGGGAAGTGGCAGCCGCAAGGATGTGCATACAATTAACATAATTCGCTTGACACGTGACATGAGCAGGGGGCGGAGACAGAGACAGGCAGCAGCAGCAGGGAGAGGGTAACAAGGGCTTTGGGGTGTCGAATTGCTGCTGCTGTGCTGCTGCTGCTGCTGCTGCACTCGTCTCAATTTACAATTCACAAAATTTATGAAAATAGAATTTGCCTTTTTGATGAACTTTCAGAGCTGTGCGAGCTGTTGGCTCTCGCTCTGTGGCTGCTGTCTCGACGTGGCTAGCTGCCGCATCATGTTTTATATTGCAGTTGATAATAATGCCAATAAATCAACGATATGCGCAATACACACAGCCAGTCAGGCAGCCAGCCCGTCAGCCAGTGGCCCAGGCAGGCAGGCAAAATAAATAAAAAAAAACCAACAACGACGATGATGAAAAGCAGCTTAAAATGTCATCTTTTCTATGGAGCTGAAGCTGGAGCTGTATTGGGCTCCATGCGACGGGACACTACGGCTTACGAGCTACAACTTACCGATCGATAATGACGGGATCCGATGGCGTCTCATTGCGGTTACCACAGCTCTTCTTATCACAGCAGCGGCTGCAGGTGAAAGAAAAAGTTCAAATTGGTTAAAAATTATTAAAAGGAATTCCTTGAACTTTATGGCTTAAATATAACTTAAATGAATATTTATTAGAATTTTTTTAAAATATTTTCAACTAATAAATTTAGTTGATTAACTTTAAGATACTAAATTTAAATAGTTATAAAAAATAACCAATTTAATCTTTAAAAACTAAATTTTTGTTTATATTAAAATATTTTTTATTTGTAATATTAAATGATCTGATTAAAAATTCTATAATTGTATTAAATATATATATTTTTTATATTTTTATATATTTGAATTTGTTAAGCAATTAATTAAAATAAGTAAACAAATTAATTAAATGAACAAAATATTAGTTAAATATTTATTAGAATATTAGCTAAGTATTTAACTATTTATTTTTTATATTCAAAAAATATTTAATATTTTGTTATATTTAAATATTATACAATTGTCATATATAAAAAAATATATTTAAATATTTTCTTTGGTGCCACAAAATAATATAAGATTACGCATCCAAGAGATTTTTGCTATATTTGGCGCTATGCATTCTTCCTATTCCTTTTACACGCACGCACTCATACACACACACACACACACACGCACACTCGAATTGAGTTCAATGGCTGCGTAATTTTTGGCCGCACAGCCGCTGGGCAGCGTTTGTGGGGGATGGCTGAGGGGGCGGGAACACTAACTGGGTGGCTGCAGCTAAAGCTTGAGCTTTGGCTTCGTCCTGGGCACAACATAAACATGGATGACTAAAATGGGCGAAATGCCAAACGATAAAGAAGAAGCCATTGCCATGACTGCGACGTCGACTGCGACGTCGACTGCGACGTCGACTGCGACTGAGACGCAAAAGCTAACGCCGACGCCAACGCCATTGTATTTGCTTTGTGTTACGCGAAGCTGTTGATTTTTGCTGCTTTCTTGGCCAAAGCGAAAGCTAAGGCTAAAAGCGGGTGGCACACACAGGGGTGGAGGTGGAGTTGGAGGCAGCAAGAGCGACGGGGCAGAGACAGTAGTCAGGGGCCAGTCAACCCCTGTGCGTTGTCCCCTTGTTTTGATAATGCTACGCAAACATAAAAACTGGGTGCCAATCCGAAATAATAAAAGATGGCCGGCCAAGCGCACCCTGAAGCTGTGCCGCATAGAGGTGGGCGGGGGGCGGTGGACGCTGGGCGCTGGGTGGTGGCAGTTGGCTAAAAAAAGGGGGCGAATCTGTGTAATTTTTTGTTGTGCGTTTGGATTTTTTGCTATTTTGGGCTTAATACACTTCGAACTAGTTAAAAATGGATTTATTTCGAAATTATATATATTTTATTATAATAATCGAAAAGGTGCGCTGAGCATAGGCTATAAATCGCATAATTTATTGGGCATATTAGTTTGGTCTATTTGGAAAAAGTATGTTTCTGCTGTAACCTATACTACTAACATATTGCAGGGTATATTATAGTCGTGCATGCAGTGCGAGCTTTTCATTTGTATTATTTTGGAGGCAACCTTCAACTGTCAGCCTCTGTTTTGGGCGCTAGAAGGGTGAACTGCCCAGAGATATGATGATGCTAGATGACGATAGCAAGAGCAGAAAAAATGCAGAGAAAGCGAGATAGAAAGAGAGTGAGAGAGAGAGAGAAAGAGAGGTGGAGTGGCTGCCATTTATACGTTTCAGCTCTCGTGCGTTTGAGCGTAAAAATAAAACGAAGGCTGACAAACAGACAGACAGACAGACGGACGGACGGAACAGCAATAGGATAAAATAGAGGGGAACAAGGGCAGTTGGGGGGACGCAGAAGAGGTAAACTAAAAAAATCAACAATATTAAAGCAGCCAGCAAAGGGAAGCGCCCACAAAAAGCTCAAAGAAAGCAAAAAGAAATTCAAAAGAAAACAAAAGCTGCGTAGTGGAAAAATCACGCGGAAAACGCTTAAAACAAATGAGCGTAGCTGCCAATTTCCACAAGAAAAAAAAAGAAACAAAAAAAGCAAAACAAGCAAAAGAACAGAGAAGGCAGCGAGGACAGTAAAGCTTACAAGCCAAATATATAAATACTTGGACGAAGCTCTGGGGAGCAGAGCAGAGCGGCCACTGAAACCTCCCAAGAGAGGCAGTGAGGAAGGGGCAGGGGTACTGAAGGGAATCAAAGGTGTGGATTAGTGTGAGCAGTGCGAGTCGCAGCAAAAGTCAATGCAGCCAAATCATTTGCAGATTATTAAAACAGAAACCGAATTTCGGTAAATTAGCCACTCACCTGCACATCACCTCGTGCGTCAGCAGGACACGGCACATCTCCGGGTTCTTGTCCTGGCCCTCGTAGATGATGGCCTGCAATGGAGTTGAGCACACTCAAATTGTAAGTAATTGCTAGCTACACGGTCTTAGCTGGTCTTAAAGCTACTATTGGAATTGATGTCTGCTTATACAGAGAGTCAGGGCTTGCTCGAAAATATTGCAATATTTGGACTAGACTTAAGAGATTGTCTTTATGTGTTACGCAAGCTTGGATGACATTTACTCTGGTAAAGCAATATATTTCGAGCAAGTCTTTGAAGACTCTTTTTGCTTTATTATAATATAATATGTTTATAAAATTAAATAAAATAATACTTAAATAATTTTAAAGTAATTTTAAAAAGCTTAATCTATTTAATAAAAAATTGATTGCAACATTGTTTTATAAAACTTATTATATTTATAAATATGTTTAAAAATACTCTAAGATCGATAAAAATATAACTTTATTATGAAATGAAAAAAAAAAAAAAATAATAAAAATCTATAGAACAAATAAACTTGAAATTATTATTAAAATTGAATGTTTAGTTTTGAAATTAAAAACAATAATAATAAAAGATTTAAAAAAATAAGTTAAAATTTATAAAATAAATTTATAATGTCTAACGTGAGTATCAAAATTAAAAAAATATATACATTCAATATTTAAATTCAATACTTAAAACAAGAAGAATTTTTTTTAATTTTATAGGCTTATTAAATATTTTATAAAAGTTATTTTTAAATTATGCTATACTGTGAGAATGTAAGTATAGATTAGATATATTATTACTAATGCTATTGTAAATGATAAAGGAAAGAAAATATTTAAAAAAATATTTCATGGTTTTTTTAGTATTTAAAATTTTGCACAATTTGGAACTTAGGTTTTTGTTCTTTTTTTTTTTAAATATATATTTAAATAAAATATTTAAATATATATTATAATAAATATATATTTAAAAAAGGTTTTCTGTAATTCTTAAATATTTTTTTCATGCTGACTTTCGGCTTTATTTCATATTATCAGTACCATAATAATTGGCATACATGAACTATAAGAAATGCTCTTAAGTATATTAAATACAAATTAGCTTTACTAAATAGGCTTAAAGTGCTTAACACTTTTTCAAAAATGTGTTTCCTCTGTTTTGTTGACGGTTTTTCTTATCGCAAATCTAGGCCAACTGATCCGTGCTATTGATTCGTTGACTCGAGTGCTTAACTCCACCTCACAAACGTCGCCACGTATGGATATATGTATATCATGACTACAAATCAATGGCAGCCTGTTATCAAGCGCCCGCTGCCCCTGCCCCCGCCCCATCTCAGGAACACAAAGGCAAACACACATAAATGCTAATTACAGTGCAACTACTCGAGAGCTTCGAGTTGGTCAGAAGGCCGCTGCGACATATGGGGCACACGGACCGAGCAAATATTGACACACTCGAAGCGGGTGGTCGAAATTTTGGCTAATAATAACTGTGGCAGGGGCAATTTTGGTATTTGTATTTATATTTGCTTAGGCGGTAAAAAAGAGAAGTAAAACTCGGGCGGGGTAGGCAAAACATTTTAGTGCCAGTGGCAGTGGCATTGGCAGTGGCAGTGGCAGTGACTATACAAAAATTGTGGCATGTGCGAGGCACACGCACTTGGCAGTCGCCGAGGCAGGGAAATGGAAACCGCAAGTGCAGCTTTCTCTCGTCAGACAATCTGCTGCAATTTCAAGAGCCGAAGATGCCAAGGGGCGACCACTCGAGTGTGTGTTAGCCTTCGCGTAGAACAAAAACAAATAGATAAACAAACGAGCGAGGGAGAGAGGCAGCAGCCACCACCCAGAAAAGGCGCATAGTTCTCTAATTTAAAAATGATTATAGCGGGTTGGCCGGCTCACTCTGTAATCCAACACTCATCCAATGAATTAGTTTGGGTGAAAAACACGGCATATGCGCCAGCAAGCCCCCCCACTCTGGCTGGCAGGACTCATGGGTGGGTAAGCAGGACTCATTCATCACTATCAGTACGAGCTGTAAAAATGCATGTACTCCGTGCGCCGTGTACACGCAAAAGTAATAACAATAACTACCTAGATACACATGGCAGAGCGAATCATCCACCGGCGAGTGATGCCACACTTGCCACAAGGCAAGGACGTCAAGGACGAGTGCCTCTGCTGACGTCACAAGCATATGTGCATTGTTTTTGTTGTTCGCTGGGCCAAGCCAAACAGATAATCAGAAATTAATTTCAATGCAACCGGTAACCGGTAGTCGGCAACATGCAGCGAGTACCAGCCCATCACACCCCCTCCCAATGTGCCCACCCCCTGCTGTGGCACAGGCAAAGCCAACAGCATCAGTGCCACATGTAAAATTATGATCATCCCTTATTATCCCGTTTTTGTCGGGTTAATAATTTCCCCCGACAAGTAAAAACATTAACAGCCTTGCCCTTCCGCCCGGCTGAAGCCCTCTCTAAGTCACAGGGATAACAACAACTATCCTGCAAAGGATATTCAGCCAATGCCTTGGCTCAATGTCAACTAGTTGCCAGCTCGTTGGCCGAGTGTGAGTTTGCTTTTTGTGGGACAAGTGCGAGCTAATTATAGAGTTGGGCCCACTCCAAAGCCGGCCCAGCTCAGTCAACAGACTCCGCTGGCATATCCTTCGTCAACGATTTTTGTACAAATGTTCTAATGGCTTTTCTATGTTTTTGCCAAAATTGATTTTGCTTTCATGTATTTGTAATATTTACAAAAAATAATATTGAATGTTTGAAGTGAAAAAAGTTGAGATTGCTAAAAAATATATTTAAAATATATAAATTTTAAAAAAAATTTTTAAAATTTTAAAAATTAAAAAAAAAAGCTTACTTAAGGTATAAAAATTAATATACGATTTTTTTTGGTATAATTCAAGTCTTAAAATATTTCTATGGTAATGTCTTGGGAATTTCGAAGCTCTGATAAGGGGAAAACTTGCATATTGCATTTAGGCATTATAACCAGAATCTAATGTTGCTAATAAATATTTTATATAGATAATAAATGCTTATATATTGAATTGCCATACAATTTTCTATCTAATAGAGTCTGTTTCAATTGTATTAAATATATATTTCTTAATTTTAGTATAATTTAAACTTGTACAACTCTAAAAAAAACTTTAATAATGCCAATCCAGCATTATTTTGAAGAGTTTAGCACACTACTTTAACTGTTATATCTATTAAAGAATATAGTATACATAATAAGCATTTAGTATACATAATTAGTTATAAAAGTTTATTATCAGAAATCAAGAGAGCTTGAGTCAATAAAAAATCAAATAAGTAAGAAAATTCTATATCGAAAAGTGAGCTAAAAATAGTTAATACTTAATTAAATAATAAAAATTTTAAGTAACTATCAACAAAAAACAAGACAATTGTTTATAAAACATCTTAAATTTTTGCTTTGAATATAAATTCGACTTTATTTCCATATCAAAACTTGAACTGCCTCCAGTTCTATCGCCCGCATAAAGTTTTTGCCACACACGGAAGCCATTCATAGGAAGTCCATTGAGAAATAAGCAAATTCCAAAGCCATCAATCATTTGGGGCGAACAGGAGATGAAACAATTAGTGCGGCTGCGAATCTGGAGCAAATCTGAACTGGCAAAGTGCCCCTAAATGCTGCATCTAATAAAAAACTAAACGGAAGCTACTAAAAACTGGAGGAAAAGCGTTTAAACTACGATTTATCACAGACCAGACAAGAGCAGAGCAGAGCTGACCTGGCGGCCAACCAAACAGCAGCAACAGCAGCAGCAGGAGTTGGCAAAAAAATAAAATAAACGGCAAACGAACAATCAAAGCAACAAAAAATCAACAGACAGCTACAAAAAAAGAAAACTGAGTGTTGATGTGACGAGCCCAACTGGTGGCAGGCAAATGGAGGCAGCAGTTGGTAATGAAAGCTGAGCCAGCAGCACGAACAGTAGCAGGAGGTGGAGCTGGTAGCTGAAGAGTTGCCGATTGACGTGGCTGTTAAAATTTAAACGTTCTGCATAAAAATGTTGCAACATTGCGACGCGACGTTAAATGCTTTGCTCTCTTTTATTTTTGCAAATTGTTATTATCGCTTTTTAAATAATAATAAAAATAAAATAAAAAGCGCAACGGCTTTTGCATTATTTACGCGCTTGCATGCTGCATATTTTAACGTGAAAATAAAAATCTCGCCAAACAAGATAAATTATCGCTGGCAGCAACAAACGGCTACAGCACAAGCAAAAAACCTTTGTTTATATAAAAAAATATTTAAAAAAATACATCGAGGGTTACTCTTAATTTATTAAAGCATCATTTATCAGCGCAGCTCTGGAGCCCGGTTTAACGCATAAATTTGCAGCAGGCAGCGTCCGGAATTCAGGACTCGTAAAAGGACAACATGTAAGGATTTATATCAGCAAATAAACTATATATATATATATAGACTATATGCCTTATATGGCCGTTTTGATGGGTAAATGTTCTGAACTTGAGTCAACATTTCAGTCATATTAATATTTATTTTAAAATATTTGTTAGAATAATTATTTTCAAAAACAAAAAATTCATATTTAATTACAATAAAGTCTGCCTAATGCGAACATTCGCCAAGACGTGCTCGTAAAATGTTTTTCGAAGAGCTTGAATTATTTTATGTAAATTGAAGTTTCAGCTTGAGGTTTCAATTAAAGAAAAATATTATTTGAAATTATATTTTTTTTAAATACAAATTGTACACATATATTAATAAAAAAAATATTGTTATATAAAATTGAAAAAATTTATTTTATATAAAATTGAAAAAATTACGTTATATGAAATTTAAAAATTGATTTTATATAAATATAAACAAATTCCTAACATAAATAATATTAGAATAAAAAACGTGTTTTTTAAAAAATTATTTAATAAGCTTGAACTTCAAAGGAATTATGTTTAAGGTAAAATATTCTAGTTGAAATAGACAATAAAGGGCAGAGCACAGGGCGAGCACACAATATATGTATATGTGTGACATATTAACATAATATATTTACATATATACATATGCACAACTGATATGTGCAAATGTTGCAGACAAAAATATTTGCATAATGAGCGCGATATGAAATGCAGTTTTTGTCTCGTTGCCCCACAGTGCAGCGTCAACCGCAGAAATGAAAAAAGCACTTGCCGTGAAAGCATTTTTAATCGTATTGCCATACACAACACCAGAGATATGTACACATACACATTCACATACACATACTTACATACATATATGCAAGCAAATCAGCAGCGCAAATGGCGCTCTGTTTGCCGAGTTTTCTGTGCAATCTGTTAAATTTACTGAACTGCCTACAGCAATAAGAGCAATAAAAACAAAAGCAATTGTTAACTGGATAAAATGGCAAAATGAAATGTGAAATGTGTTATTAATCGAAAATTTTGCACGCTTTATTTTTAAGTGTTGACACACAAATTAATATTATCGCTTAATTAACACGATGCAAACACACAAAGGCGCAAGCGAGAGAGCAAGAGAAACCGCACGATGTTGGGTGTGCGGCAAAATGAGCGAGACAAACAACTGCGCTGGCAATGGCGTGTGTGATCTATGTGCTTGTGTTAGTGTATGCGCCAATATGCATTAGTGATGCGCATTATTGCGATTTCGTTTGGAGTTGCACTGGGAAACGTGTTTTTGCATATGCAGTGACGTCGCATGAAAGCATTGTTGAAAAGTCACAGTAGACATAGTGACTTTACACAGCAACTGTTATTTTCTTAAAGATAGTGACTTGGTGCTGGTCACATTTATTTCTACACATCTCTAATATTTATCCACGTTTACGATTGGGCAGCTCAACTGCAGTAACGGCTTTTTAGGCGGTTCAGCGACTCATTAGCTCACATAGTGAACAGGCTCACTATTTTGAGTTGTTGTTGCTGCACAATGTGCACATCCCGTTATCTAGCTGCATTAATCGCCGCCTATCACCAATCACCAATCGCCCTTTACTGTTGTTCGGTTTAGAATTTCGCTGCGCTTTTTTGGCCGGCCGCATAATGCGTGTAAATCGCGATAAGCGCGATTTTTGGCAGCGGGGCTGGTAACCGAAAGGATTTCGGGCAGTTGTCGCAGTTGGCAGTCGCTTTTTGTTTTATGTTTATGCTGGGCCCACCAAACCAGGCCGAGCACCCGGGCCAGGACATGTACGCGAACGCGCTATGAAATATGAGCGCAAATGAAGCGAACGCCGCACCAATTGAGCCGTACACATCCTGATTGTCGTGGTACTCCTTCTCCTCCACCTCCTGCTGTTGCGGCTGCTGCTGCTACTGCTGCTGGTCGTTAGCTCAAATTGCAATTGCGCCGCCTTCGTGGCGTTTGGTCGCGTTGTATTGCCCGTTATCTGATCGAATGTAATTATGATTATGACGATGATTTGCAACATTGCCAGCCTCCCAGCAAGAGCGAAGTGAGGGCACGCCGATAAAAATCGCGACCCACAGGCAAGGGTTCTCTCCTGTCTCTATCCCTCTCTCTCCCTCTCGTGCTCTCTTTTTTGGCTGCGGCACGTGACAATTGTATAGCGTTGGCATTGCTTTCACATCAATGCCTAAGACAATGTCTCACGCAGCAGTTGGATGCTGTTTAATCGCATTGCTGCTACAGTTTCAAATTTCACTTTGCAGCCAATGCGGCACCCCTTGATAAGAATACACTTATCCCCGGCTCACGTCCGCCTCCTTGTTTACCTGTTACGCACCGTTTGTGCCTCAGATAAAACACTGCGCCCGCCGTGCGACACGCGTATGCAAAAAGAACATTCAAAGGGGGTTGACGTCTGACCAGCTCTGGCAAGTATACCAAAATCCAACTAATCCGATCAAATGATTGTTCTTTTCCTTTCGTCTTTTTTTCTGTTAGCCCTCAGTTCAGTTGACTCTGGCAATTGCAACTCATTTTAAACTCGTCTGACAACTGACAGACAGTTAAATGTTGCACAGCCTTTTTAGGGGAGTGAAGCACTCGAAGGACTCGAGCTAAACTTTTTGAGTGTATTTATTGTAATTGTATTGTAATATAAACAAAGAACTATGAAACAAAAGTTACTCAAATATGCAAAAATATATTATTCTTAAGCTTAACTGCTCTGTCCAGATATACCTATGTGTATATGAACAATTTGATTGTTGTTGAAATATATATATACATATTGTTTTTTAATATAATTTGTGAATTTTTTCGTTATTTATTCAGCTAGCTTAAAAGCTGTTAAGTTTCTAGATTGCTGAGTGAAATCAATTAATTTCATTTCAATTTAAAATGATTTGCCGATAACAATTTTAATTGACTATGAAATATATGCCTTATAATTATTATTTCTCATTCTCAAATGCGTATTTTGATAATTGTAAACAACGTGAGATTTGGCATTGTTAATGGAAATATTTAGCTGGATGTGTAAATGTTTTCGGCATCGCATTCACACCGAAAACAGCTCACATAATGGATTCCTGACACTGGTGACCAGTTACGGGCTATGGGCTACGCTTAGGTATCGATAATTTGTGGATAAATTTATTGCGATCGGGTGAACGGAGCAACGCCCACAATGGACGGCCAAAATAATGGAATGCCCAAGAAATTGCACGAAAGCAAACGAAACGACAAACGTCTATAAAAATTTGTCACTCGAGAAATTAATTGCCCTTGAAAAGCGAGAAAGAAAAGGGGCAGTACACAGGCGGCAGGCGGCATGCGGCAGGGGGCAGGGCACACGCATTAGGCCCACACAAAGCTGACATATGGTGCACTGGCATAGCCTGCAGCGCGTATAACGCACATCTATTCGTAGCACCCACAACAAAGCGCATTAGCCATGTTCAATTGGATTGGACCGGGACAGACACCGGAGTCTCAGTCACACCCCTTTCGTAGGCGAACCGATGCGCTGTCCTGTGCGAATGAATTGCTCGTTTGGCTGCCCAGCTTCAACTGCGAAGCGCCGTTTGACGACTCAATTTATTGGCAGGACACACACACGCACAACCTGGGACACACTTAATTAGCCGTGACAATCAATTTCGAATGCAACTTATGCTCGAATCAGCACAAAAAGACGTAGCCCAGCGAGTTCAGAGTGCACGGACACCGAAGCAGCGCCAGCCAAGTGGAATGAATTAGTTTTCGATTGCGTGGCACAAGGCATTTGCCTAAAAAAACTGAGCAGCCCAGCCAGAGGGAAATGAACTTTAAGTGCATTGAAATTAATCTTTATTAGATTTGGCTCTAAAGCAATCAAATTAAGTTGTTTATCCGAGAGCAACTCTCAAGCTCTTACATTTAGTATCTTAATATGCATTTCTATGCCAGCCAGACTCTAAATCATTTTGCATTTCAAATGAATCTAGATAGATATAATAGGACGACTATATAAAGCCACTATAGCAGTGAGACTGAATGAATGAGAGCAATGAGAGATATAGGAGTTGGAAGGCGATGACTATTCCTACTATATCAGAGGGAACACGAATGATCTCGGGCCGTGGTTATTTCTGAAAGTATTTCATAGGACAAAGCAGAGTATCTTCTGTTACTACTGCACTACCAAAGGTGAATGGAAGAAAGGACCAAGGACTATAGCTGAAGTCAAAGTGGGTAAAATAATAGAGTGAATGTGACCAAGAAAAGAGGAATTTACGAATTCGCTGAGAAGGTTTGCCGTGCACAATGTGGGATCTGGACGAGGGTGCAATGAGGAAAGTGAGCAGCTTCAGCTCATAGAAGGGTTGAAGTGGACAAGGTGCGAGGCAATTTAAGAGAGGAGTTTTTCTTTTGGTAAGTAGCAATACTAAATGCAGTACAGTACAGTACAGATGCATTGGCCAGCGTAACGACTTGGCTAAAAGCAAATGAAGCATTTTCAGGCACTGCATATTCATTATTATTATTATTAATATTTTTATTTTTATTATTACTATTATTATTATTAATATTATTATTATTGTTTTTAATATTATTATCATTATTATTTTGATTATTATTAATATTATTATTTTTATTATTATTATTATTTTTATTATTACTATTATTATTATTAATTTTAATATTATTATTTTTTTTAATATTATTATCATTATTATTAATATTATTATTATTATTTTTAATATTATTATTATTATTATTATTTTGATTATTATTAATATTATTATTTTTATTATTATTATTATTTTTATTATTACTATTATTATTATTAATTTTAATATTATTATTTTTATTATTATTACTATTATTATTATTAATATTATTATTATTATTATTATTATTTTGATTATTATTAATATTATTATTTTTATTATTATTATTACTACTATTATTATTATTAATTTTAATATTATTTTTATTTTTTTAATATTATTATCATTATTAATATTATTAATATTATGTTGCTTATTACTGTTAATCAACTCATGAACTTAAGTTGTTTAAAAATTTTTTAGAAATCTTTTTGCTAAAATCAACTTAATAATTGTTAGTAATATAATATATATGATCTAAATATACATATACAAATATAAATAATATATATCAATTTGCCAACTCAACGAAAATCATTAAAATATGTTTAAGAATGGAATATGACACTTAGAAGTAAATAGAAATAGTTTTTAGCTCATCAAAAACTTCATAAGCAGCAAACTAAATTCAGGTAAAAGCAGCTTCAAGACCAAGTTCTGCTCTTAGATTTAATAATTATTGAATAATCCAAGTGTTTGCAAATCAGTTAAATATATTTTACTTCCATTATTTTAAAGCTGTTTTATGGAATTCACTTTTAATTGAATGCGAGAACTACAAATTAAGCATAGTTGACTTACTGCTTTGGTAACTGAATCGATGAGCCTCACGAATATGTCCTGCTCCTGTCTGGCACCTGCATAAGATAGTTGTTAGTTAGCTTAGTTCACAGTGTACAGAGTTGGCACTTACCATTCGCGTAGAGCAGCTGCAGGCGATACTGGATGCCATTGTTGGTCTTTGTGGCATCCGATTCGGAGTCCTTCTCGATGAAGCCGATGAAGGCCGTTCGCTCTATCTCGATGGGCTGCCCGGCGCGATCGTAGAGCGCAATCACAAAGTGAAAGAAATTCGATTTGCGCAAATTGCTGGGCGGCTGCTTCTCAAAGTGGGCGCGTCCAATGCCCAGGCTGCAATTAGAAGCCGAAAAAAGGTGTCTTTAAAAACGGAGGCCTACTTCAAATTACGCTATTAGCAATGTAAATAGAGCCGCAATTAGGCGAGCTCCCAACTAATATGCCACACTGTTTTGGGACAGACAACTCAATTACTTGACAGTGACATTTAAACAGCAGCCACTGTCCACTGTCGAGTGTCCAGTGTCTAGTGGTTAGTGGCCAGTGACAGCTATCATTAAAAGCGCATAAGCGCAACTTCAACGTGACACAATAATCCTGATGAATAAAGGAATTAACACACAACAGCTTCAGGCAGGGGTCGGCTCTTGGCCAAGAAGCAAAAGAATGAACGAGCGAGCGGGCGAGCGACTCGTCAACAAATATTTATGTTATGTGGGCCAAGCAAACACTGTAATTATAAGTACAGGACAGACACACACACACACAGACACACACATAGACCTTAACTTGGACATGGGACATGAGCCAAAGGCTTGTCCACTCCATATGCCAAATGTCAACACTGCAACCTACTCCTGCTGCTGCTTCTGCTCCTGCTCCTGCTCCTGCTGCTCACCTTATGGCTTATGACTCGTGTCTGTGCCTCCTTCTCCGACTGCTGTCTGTCAGCGCAATTACTGGGCAATGCTAACTACCTAACAGTAGAGCTGCGACCCTCGGACACGGCCGAGTTGTTCGTCTGCGTTTTTCTTTTATACACACACACACACACATGCATATGCATAACGAACAATTTAATTTAGAAAATGCTGATTTTATCAGATTTCTATTATTTATTCAGGCAAATGTCAAGAAGTAGCGCGCAGGCAACGGCTACCCAGCTCCTATGCCAACTATCCAATGTCCGGGCGCAATTATATACACATTTGCCAAAGGATAATGCTAGAGGACTTTGCTCAGCTAATGATAGCCTCAATGATAAATCGTTTTCAAAATTATCCACTTCGCTCTCTCAACAACATCAACAACAACAAAATCGAAGCAATTTAAGTTATGCCAACAGCAAATGTCGCCGTTTTTTTTACTATTTGTTTACCTTACTTTTATATAAATAATAATTTGATACAAAACATGAATTGATTCTCAAGGGCATTCGACGGAATTATTGCAACTGCGACATATATTGATTAAGCAGAGCAGAGGTTTTTTTTTATCAATTTAAACTATGTTTATGTCCATGATATGATATGATATAATATATATATATATATATTTTACTAATTATTCAAGTAACTTTTAGTTATACTGTTTCAATTTGCCATTTCTTTTGTCTTAAAATGAAATCTATAATATTTAGTACAACTTTAGATTTTATAGTTTTAAACTTGGAAATGCAACAAAATAAATTTCCATATTTTTTAGCTACTCTCAAAATTTAAATTTTTAACACTTTTAATACTTTTTTGTATTTCAAGTTTTTCCAAACTTCTTCTATTTCTATTCGTCCATTTCTCTGCAATTTTGTCTTTTGGAACATGTATGGAATTTCATAACTCAGAACTTTGAACTACGCATCGGTGGCCAAAATGTTAAAATATTTCCAAAATTTTGAATGTCGATTAATAGTCGTGCTTCAGATGAAATGAAAATTATATTTGAGTTTGAGTAGACTCATGCGAAGCTCAAGTAAGTTTAGAATCAAGTAAACATTTTAAAAAGTTCCAAAACCTTAATAAAACTTAGCAAACGAATCGAAACGTACGAAAAATTCAATTATATACAGTCAAAGTTCGAATCGTTTTATTAGTTTATATTCTCTATAATATATTTGAATATTCTGGTAATGTAGCTTTTTTTTTTAAATCATTAATATTTTCTACGCTCTCTCACTCATTCTTTTTTTCAAGCTCTGTCAAAAAAGATTTCGTATAAATCTTATGCTTCTGATATTTTACTTAACATTTTTGTAGTTGAAAATGCTGCTTTATTTTTTAACTTGATTTAATTTTTTTTATATTAAAAAAATTTCAAAAAGTTGTTTAAAAATTTCCAAGCTTCCCTTTCATCCAACTGCAATTTATTTATAATTTTTATAGACCAAATATTTTTGTAAACTTTCTGAGCTGCTCTAGTTTTAAAGGTCTCTGAAAACAGTTTTCGAATATTTGGCATTTGTGGCACAAAGGCAGTTGGAAAATGCAACTTTGCTCCTTTGTTAATGCAATTTCAATTTTGCAATTTGCAAAAACAAATGAAATTAGACAATTTGTGGCTGCAGCAGAAATGTGCCAGGACCAATGCACAGAGGTGAATGAGTAGGCGAGGTGTTGGGCAGCTTGGAGCTTGGAGTTCGGAGTTGGCAAGTTGGGAGTGGCTGCCCACACACAAGCTGCACCAGTTGCGAGTGATGTTCGAGTCCGGGGACGACACATAAATGCCAGACATGTTACATTCTGGGCGAAAGGTTATTGTTATGGAGCAGCAGGAGGACTACATATATATGCAGGTATACGTATATGACCCGACCAAAAAGTTAGCTGGCCAAATAAAAAAGTGTTCGCCTCCTGGCTCGCTCTGTGGCTAAGCACTCGACTGTTGACTCTGCCGACTTCAGTCGCAATTGTGTGGACTTTTTCATGCTCTGGCTTGTTTGCGCTTGCCGCCAATTTGCGAAAAACGTTTTGTGGCCGTTTTGCTGTTGATTTTATTATGCCAACATTTAATTGTCGGAAATCGATGCCCAGGTGACCAGCAGGTGGGCGCGCCAGCGGGGCGAGGCATGAGTCGTGGTCACGTTTTGCCTATTTCCGCGCACGTGAATTTCCATTTTGCGCTTTTCCCTCTTTTTTTTTTTGCACTAAACTTCCATGGAATGTCCTTTAAAAAGGACACTTTATTTACAATACACTTCGATTACAGTCATTGTTGTTGCCTTAGTTGCTGTTGTTGTCGTGTGTTGCTATCCATTTTATGGCCATTGTTGCATTGTTTTACTCGATTGCAGTTCGCCGCAATCTTTGTTGAAATAAATTTCGAATATTTTTTTTTGATTTATGTTCGAACATTTTGTTGCAACTTTCAACTAATATTAAGTACAATGTGTGTCTGTGTGCGACAATAGATAAATAAATAAATAAATAACCGAAGGTCTACCTAGCAAAAAGTATTGATTAGCCCGAGATAAGTGTGAAATTTATTCCTTGGGCAAAGTTTTAAAATACATTGGCTTCAACAAGACAGTTTACAGTTGCAATTGCCATTCACGTGTGAGAGACACTTGAAGTGGAAATTATAACTTCCAAGAGATGCAGATAAAATATTATTAAATTATTAACTGCAGACTGCAGGGCTCTTATTTGTATTTCTTTTATAACAAAAGGATTTGTTTCCTTTTCTATGTATAAATAAAAAATCTAATACAATTTCCTAATGAATATGGGGACATTTTTAAAGATATATAGTTCTTATTATAGAAAAAAAAACACAGAAAAAAATACATATATATGTATTAAATGTGTATATTGCCATCGCTCAAGAGAGAAACTAGAAAATAAGAAAATATTCACTGACTTATTTGCCACAAAAATCAGAATAAATTATAATTTTAATATTTTAATAATATTTCGAAATATCTATTCAAACTTCACAAATATTTCAAATAGGCATTCATGATTCAAAACAAATTTTAAAACTGAATAGCAGAAATCTGACATTTATTCTACGCTCATAAAAAATAAAACAAATAAATAAAAAATATTTGTTAATTGAATCTTGTGCATATTTAACTGAATTTGCAGTTTTTTAAACATAATATTAAATTTTGTAACTAAAAATTAATATATTTATAATTGTAATATATAGATTTTATTTGGAAGATTAAGTATTTTATTTTTATTTTTATTATATTATTATTTTTTATTATATTTATATTAAAATGAGCAAATCTAGAATAAATTTTATATTTTTTTTTTTTTAAAATTCAATAATAATATATTTAATTTTCTACTTAATTATATACACAAATGAGCGCATTTAGTTATTGGCTTGAAATATGTTCAAATCTGGCATTTTGAGCTATTTGTATTTGTATATTTTATTTTATTAATTTTTTTTATTCCAATATCAACTATTTATTATGAAGAAAGAGCTTGAAAAATAAATATCACAGCTGGAAAATGTTAAGAGAAGTGAGAGCTAAGAATATTTTCATAAACTTATCAGCCACAAATAGATATGATTTCCAGGTGCTATAATTAATATTCACATGAAATCTAAAGCCCTTATCACATGATATTTGATATTTATTAAAACTTCCCAATTTTACCTCACATCACAGCGCATTATCTTAAGGTTTGTGTTGTTCAGTGTTTGATTATGATTGTGATCCTGATGCAGATTGTCGTCGTGCAGCAGATGCAAATGTCTGCTGCTGCTGTGGCCACCTGTGTTGCTGCTCAGGTGTGTGTGGGAGTGGGTTTGCTGCTGTTGATTTGCCGTCGCTGAATGCACCGAATGAAAGCCCGCGGTCATTTTCAACAATGTGACACTCGCAGTCGCAGTCGCACTCGCAATTCCCGTGGCTGAAGCCGTTGCCGTTGCCGTTGCCGTTGCTGTTTCGCTTTCTGCCACACGCGCACTTCTTCTCGGCGCGAACATCTCACGCTAGAAACATCTCAGACGCAACTAAACAAGCGCGCCACAAGGCGAAGCTTTTGCCTCAGCTGCAAACCCCCAAAAAGAGCCGGAGGGCGCTCTTCTTTCTTGTAATTCAATTGAAATGAACGCCAAGGCGAAGGCAAAAGCGAAAGTGAAGCGCCAACAAAAACATCCCTTTGAGCGCACGCAGCGTCCAAAATAAAAAGCACACCAGCTCAAAGGCAATGGCAACGGCAACGACCACGGCAAGAGGCTTACGCATTACGGCGTCAGCATTCCGGCATCAGAAGTCAACCCCGGAAAGTGCGTGCGGCGCCCTTTATGAAGATGTCTAGCCGAGCTGTTTCTTGTTTGAGTGAGATTTTGAGTGGAATTTGTTGTTGTTTTGGGCCACCTTGCGGGGGCGGCCATAAAAAGCCCCTTTGCCTGACCGACTGGCTGCGGGTTTTCGCCAATATCTTCCCCCGGGGGCACTCGTATCGGGCTAAAGCCGGCTTTGGCCAAAAGTAAACAAACGCTTTTTTGGAGACTTTTTGCTTGTTGAAACTTTTTTTTGTTGCTGCAACATGTGAGATGTTGCCACGCTTTCGAAATTGATAATGCGCAGAAGAAGTGATTCAAATTGACCAGCATACTTAATAACTATATTAAGTTGTAAGTCAGAAATTTATGTGCAGATCTAACAAAATTATATCAACATATTAGCTAGTAAACATGTTGCTGAAGTCATTCGAAAATGTTGCCAAGATTTGATTGCACAATGCGAAAATGTTGCCAAGATTTCATTGCACAATGCGAAAATGTTGCGAAGAATTTGATTTATATGAAAATTTAACTGTGCGTTTGATGAACTTTTGCTTAAGTAGATACAGATACAGATATTTGGATTATATATATATTGTAATTACTTAAATAATTCCAATTCAAATTCAAGGGATACAAGCATCTGACCAAAACTATTCACAATCTCAGATGAAGTCTTTGGCTTTAAGCTCTTTAAAGACATAGATTCTGCCACACTCAAGTTTACTTAACACTTTCAACTGCTTTTCACTCTCATCTGTTCACTTGATCACAGTCTATTTTGTATTTGACTTACTTGCTTTGATCGACGACCGGCTGCATGGCCCAGCGGCCGCCCAGCGGCTCCTCTTTGAGGGATGTCATCGGTCCGCGTGGCTGGTTCATGTCCGCCGCTGAGGGCGGCAGGCCGAACATCAAGCCGCCAGCGGATCGGGGGCCCGCGGTGGGATAGAGCTTGCGTCCCCATTCCATGCCCAGCTCCAAAGTGGGCCACGGCGAGGCCGAGCTGAAGCCCGGCACCGGCTCCTCGGAGCGCAGCTTGAAGCTCTCGGCGCTGGTCAGGGGCGCTGTGCTAGCGAAGTGATGGTGCTGATGCTGATGGAGATCAGCGTACGGATAGTCGTTCACCTTTGTGTAGTTGCTCGCGGCAGGTGTTGGGGCAATTGTGGCAGCCGTTGTGAATGCTGTTGTTGGCGATGGCGCTGCTGCAATTATTGCCACGATTTGACACTGAGCACAAAAAGCTGTTTGTTGTTGTTGTCTGGGTCACTTGATCTCTCTGGAGAGGCACGGCAATCAATAAAGCGCGACACGGATAGAGATACGGTTACGGTTACAGATACAGATACGGATACAGCTGGAGATGCGGAGCCCTTAATTTTAATACCGGCGCACAAATTGGCACTGAAGGCAATTGTAATTGGGGATTTGATTTGAACCCAGTATTGTGTATTGGTATAGGCCGTGGTGAGCGGGTGTATGCTATGTATGTGTGTGTGTGTAAGTGCCAATGCACCGCGGAGAATTTGGGATTTTCGGAAAATTGGTCTCGCAACAAGTTTAAGCGGCGCGCGCTACCGTCCCGAGTGGCTGTTAAACCCCAACTGAATCCGAGTCCGCTGCGATGCTGCTGCTGCAATCGAACGGCAACGGCCAAGGCAACTGCGCAGCTTCGAGCTACGAGCTGCGAGCTGCGACGTCGGCGAAGGCAGCGCTAGTCAAGCCGCAACGACCAACGAGAGTTGAAGTCGCGGTGGAAACGAAACGAGCGTGCGCCGCAGGAGCACAGCGGGTGGCTGGCAGGAGAGGGTGCACGCTGCACCAACAACAACAGCAGCAGCAATAAGACTTGCCTGCGACCGAGTAAGCGCGCAAGGCATGAGCGAATGGAAATCTAACCTATCGCTGGGAGTGGTGGTTTTTGCAGGCCAGGCATAGAGCGTCGTGGCACAGGCCCAGGCCAAAGGGAAACCTGTGCCCGTCCGTCGTCCGACGTCCGTTGAGAGCCGAACTGTCAGCAACCATCCACCAACGATGACGACTCGACGCTGGCTGGGCGAGGACGTGGGCCAGACAGAGAGCCAAGAGTCAGAGCGAGAGGCACCTGAGCAAGAGAGTGCGAGTGAGAGAGAGAGAGCGGGAGAGCAAAGCGAGCAGAAAATATCTCTTTATATGCGTGTGTATAGCAGCACCTGAATGTGTGCGTGTGCGTGCGTGTGTTTGTGTGTGTGTGTGGGGACCAGGACGCCGACGCTGACCTGTTGTGGGACGCTGGAATTGACACAGCAGCATCGGTGTCTCCGACTCTTCTGCAGAGCCCAAGTGGGTGCCCCATGGAACCTGGTCGAGAGGCGTATGTATTGCTAGACGGGCCCGCTGTGCCAACTGTTTGGGCCAAGTACAGGTCCCCTTGCTCGCGTTGGCTTATCTATAGCTATTCCCAGACAACGGCTGCCAACATTTCGGTGCCCAGGCAGCAGCACAACCAGCAGCCAAAAGTGTCAACGCCCCATCCCACAGCGCAGCGAACATCAAGTCAGTTGGGAATCAAAACAAAATGTCATTGTGTGCCCGTCGCTGATTGGCCAATGCGGTCTCAACGGCACTTAATCCATGCAACCAAAGAGAGCAGTGCGCGCGAGAGAGCGTACCAACTGCTCTTTGCCAAGCAGTCGGCTAAGCAGTGGCACAGCTTGCGGGCAGTGCACAGCGAAACGAAATGAATGAAATGAAACAAAATAGAACAACAATTTCTCTGTCCATTTTGCGCGACAATTTAAATGAAATATATATATATCTAAATTAAATATTTTCAAGAAGTCTTAATTTATAATAAGTATTAAATGTATATACAAAAATAAATTTATTTTATTGAATAATTTATTGTTTAATAAACTTAACATGTTTTTGAATTTTGCCTCAGAAAATTTTTTTATTTAGTTTAATTTTCTTTTATTGTTAACTCATTTTTAATAAATCTAAAATCGTACATATATCACCCCGAAAACTTAGCCTTAAGTCTTTATTCACTTCTTGAATTTTTATTTAGTTTTTAATATTTTGAATATAATTTCTAAGAACATTATTACCTTCACATCTTAATGTCAGCTTAACTACGTTTACTTACCTTCAGTTAGTTCTATTAATATTTGACTTTAGTTGAAAAGTCGGGGAATAATGAAAAGATTGTTGGATTTTCCTTTGCCTTAAGCAAGTTGTCAAACAATTTCGAGTACCTACTTCTGCCTTTGGATTAGCATTTTGGTGTTGCCTTCGAAAATTACAAACATAAGCGAAACCGCCCACAAAATTTTTACAATTTTTACGCCTCGTCAGAAAAGTCAACGGGCAGTCGGCTCAGGCAAGCAAACCATTTGCATTTTCCGCCTTTGCGGTTGCCATTGAAAGAGACGCGAGAGCCAAAGGGTTGGCTGTGCCTCGCTTCTGTGAATTAATTTAAGGGGCGTTTGAATCTGTTTTTCAGTCAAAACCCAACTGCGAGCTACGCATAGGCATATTCTTCAATAGTTCTGCATAGATTTGTCTATTTGTGGCTTGGTCTATTTTGGCCATTGAGTGACAGTCGAAATGCCTCCCAATAGATTTGTGTGAGTCAATAAGGCGCAGGAATTCTCAAGTACATTCATATTTAATGCTCGAATCAAAAGGGCAACAAACCATGTCCCCAGGCGTCGCCAATTAAGCAATTGCTGGAGCCCCAAAAATCTACGCGCAAAACTTAAGAAAAATTTCTGAATTTTCCAGTTGAGGCAACTCATTAGCGCCCGCTCGACCACAAAACAAAAAAAAAAAAAAAAACAAAAACAAAAAGAAGTGAAATCCGTGCCAGAGACCGCAACTCCGATGCTCCCGAGCGAATAGTCGCTCGCTGGTCCAACGACTTTAGCGGACGTTCGATTAACCCCTTTTATCACGCGCTATTCTCCATGGGATCTGGGCCCAGGGGTCCGGTACCAAAATTTTATACATTGCCTGGCAGCTGTCATAGAACACCTCGCCTCACCTCGGCTCGCCTCGACTTGCCTCCCCTCACCTTAGTCCCGTTGCGCCTCCTTCCCTTGGCCCGCTCTGCCTACCATTTGTTTGTCATTGGAAACGCAAATTCGAATTGTTTTCAATTGGATTACATGACCGCGGCTCACTCACTAACCAATTGCTAAGTTATAAGCCTCGGTCACAGGCACTTTCAGTGGCAGTCGCTCAACTGGTCCTCATGTCTGGCAATTAAATTCTCGCTGTTCGACTTAAGGGATTATCAAAATGCGTGCAATGAGTCCTTATTAACACAAATGCTTGAATGAATGAATGTGCGGCCTAACTTTAAGCCAAAATCAACAAAGACAACATTAAATGACAGCGATGACACGACTTCGGAGAGCGGGCAGTTGACTTCAAGTTGACTTCTTTTAATTAATTAGATTAATTGGCCTGATCAAAAATATATCTAAATATATCCTGATATCTAAATATATCCTGATTTTTTTTCCAGAAATTTGATATTTTTAATATTTAAATATTTGTTTATTTAGCACGATGTACAAGCTTAAATCAGCTAATTTTTCTGATAAACATTATAATCGATATTCAGAGTTGGCTCTATATAAAGAAAGACCTAGAGACATTTTAAAAGAGGCGAAAGTTAACAGTTTTCCATTGTGTACTTAAAATGCAGGAATATCCCTAATATATGAACAAAGTTTGATAACCTGTAAAAGAGAAATTAAATAATTTGATATATAGTTATATAGTTATATAGTTATATAGATATATAGATATATAGATATATAGATATATAGATATATAGATATATATATATATAAAGATATATAGATATATAGATATTCAAATATATAAATAAATAGATATATATATATATATATATATATATAGTCTGAATATGCTTCATTCCCCACACTACCTAACAAAGTTCAAGAAATACCCATAACACACTTATTTGATATACTATTTAAATATAATAAATAAATTTGATAACAATAAATAAATTCATAGCAAAATAATATTATGAAAACTGTGAATCCTTTTCTTAATATATTTATTTTCTACACTAGCCAACAAAGTCGTATTTCTCGCTTTAGCTGGCCGCCATTTTGCAATTATGGCCATGAATAAATTAAATGCAGTCAAAACTCAAGACTCGCATGCAAATGGCCCATTTGTCAAAGATAAAGGAATATTTCAGTGACTTTGTCCAGATGCAAGACATTCACAGAGGCGAGCCATAAATTACACTGAGCGGACGGAGGGACGGAGAAATTTGAGGCGCGAACAACTTAATTAGTTTCCTTTTATGCATTTTCTCAAGTGTGCCGCTAGTCGAGGTCCTATTGGGATCCTGTTGTTGCTCTTCGTCTCATTCTTCCTGCCGTATGCAAATTAGCTCTGAGTAATGTCGCAGCAGTTGAACGAGATGCGATACCAGCAAACACACACGCACGCACACACACACTGTGAGCATAAATCATTTTAAGTTTTACAGTTCGCTTCGATACCATGTTGACTTTTACTCTCAGAGAGAGAGTCAAGGCAGAGGTGCAGCACTGGAGTTCTTCAAGTCATCATCGTCGTCTATTCATGGAATTTGTTCAAGACTCTCAATGCTCGCTGCTCTCTGCGGATTTGAGCTGGCAGATGCTGTCGTTACGCTCAACAATGAAAGTATCTTTGGAAATGACAACATATGACAGTTGCTTTGTCTGCGCGCCAAACAAAGCCGCGGACCACCAAAAGTTTCGATGCACGCAGATAGCAAATGTTGTCGATGCAGTAACTGGAATGTATAGTTTAGCCTATTCGAACCCTCTGGACCACCCTTTAAGCTGTTTTTTTGTTGAAAATTGCACTTGCCACAATTGAGAAATTACCCCAACCGTATCGCAGCGCTGAAGTGTTTGCCACTTGAGTCAAGTTCGGCTCGGAGTGCAGACTTGTTGTGGGTTGGTCAGGTTGCCAGCGGGCCTGGCACGTGGCTGGCTTTAGTTTGTAGAGCTGTAAAAAAATAAGGCAAGTAAATTTAATTAAATTATCTCGAACACGTGTTTGACCAAATGCAACGATTTCGTCGAACAATCGAGCACAGTTTAAATATTTGCCAAGCGCTCGCTAAACGTCGTCAGGGGGTTCGCCGCTCTTTCGTTTACATAGGAGAAATATTTTGTTTTTTTTTTTGCTCAGATTTATTATGTGGTCTGCCCAGCCCTTTGAAAGACTCTCACAGCCCGTCAAGGTGTTTGAACTTTTTCGCACATCTCAATGGATGTCGCAGTCGGAGTAGCTTATCACCGGAGCAGACCTGTTTCCCGGTCGCAGGCAACGGATGGCGACAGAAAGCAACAGAAGTGCCCGTTTCATAAATATTTACCAGTTGTTTCGCGATCTCTGGCCGCGATAAGTCGAAGAAGGGAAAACAACTTTGAAGCATGCCATAAATACGCAGCAGCCAAATAAGCGCAACCGCGAACCAAATCAAATGAAAAATCTTATGAAAAATGCGTTATTGAAAATGTTTGAAATTTTGGGTACAAAGTTCATTAGCTTCAAAGCAAAATCGAGCCCAAAATTGGCCAACGATTCGCGATTCACGATTCGTTTGGACACTCGTTCAACTGCAAAAGGACAAACAGATTGAAGTTAGCCAAAAGTTAAGCAAATGAATAAGCCTCAAATTTGATTTAATTATAAAAAGCTAAAGCTTAAATTTAATTTTATAAAATTGCAGCATATGCATAGGAGTGATGCTTGTAGAGCTGAGGCAGCTCAACTGCTATATGCAATGCAGTCTTGTGATATTTTGGCCAAAACTGTGGCATTTCACTAAGTTTGCAACTGAAATTTTGTGGCCTTTTTCTTTCAAATATTTTTTTAAAGATAACAAGTAAGAAAACAATTATCTAGCTAATAATTGTTAGTTACATATTGAATTATATTTATCAGTAAAAAAGCATTTCATTCATTTAACTTGCCCAATGCTCTGACATTGCTGTGTGTAAACTAAGCAACTAGCTTGAGTTTCGAGCCTAGATCTGAGTAGTTGACTAGATCACTTAGGCAGCTATCTTGCACTCCTTGTGATGCACTGCACAAAACTGGAATAAGAAACTATTTTAACTAAGCTGGGCGGCTTACTAGTCATTGCAATGCCAGCAAGAAACAACATTTATTGGCGAACAAACTAAAAACTGAGCGAATTGATTTTTTTTGAGGGTTTCTTTTGATAAGTTAAAATTGCTTATTCAGTTAACAGTTAACAGCTTTAGTAATTTTCTTTCAGTAATTTTTTTTATTATTATTATTTTCTGAATTCAGATTGCTTATTGCAGTGAAATTATTGCAGTGAAATAATTGCAGTGAAATTACTGCGTTTGCTTGTTTAAATGTCAACTACAGTTAGAATAAATTCCTTCATTTTAGTTTTAAATTTTTGAATATTGATATTTAACAATAAGACATATAAGGAAAGTTAACTATAAGCAAGAAGCCCGCAATAGCAGTTAGATGGAGAGAGAGATCTAGTTGCTAGCTCTGCTTAGCTAAAACTGTATCTATATGGCATGCAAGCTGCCATCAAATGAGCTTTATATAACTTATTTCTACTATTATTAACTATACTCTACTATGTTGCACCTTCGTTAAGCTATATAATATATGATTATATGCATGTTAATGCTCACTACAAAGAGCATTATATGATTATAATAAAAAATCCCTTAGAGTTATAAGAGCTACTAATAGGCATTAAGGACTTGCTTATATATTTATATGCACTTCAACATTTATATATTTTTTCATATTTAGTCTTCAAGCCTGCTTCAATAAGTCAATTTTATAAAAATGTTGTAAAACCTTCAGAGGTCACACTTAAACTAATTCTATATCTAAACAGATCTCTCAACATTTCATTGCATATATTTATAGTTGTCTCTATAGACTCAGCTCTCTGCCTCTCCCTCTGACAGCCCTTTCTTGACTGCCGACCGAAGCGTTTGAAATTTAAAATTGTGCTCCAAATGATCAGTAAATTATTTAGAGCACATTGGGGGAAGCAAGTTTACGATGTGCCTTGTGCATCTCATTTGGGTTTAGTGGCGCCCGCTGGGAGTGCCGAATGCAGCTGGAGTGGAGGCAAAGGAGCATGTGTAAACATGCGTGTGCCCGTGTTGGGGCAGCCTCTGGAGAACCACAAAAACGCGAATAGCTCGCATCATGCAATGTGGCAATGGCAGCAGCTCAACTCCCGCCCTCTCTCTCTCTCTCTCTTTCTATGGCTGGGGAGACATTTGCTAGATTAATTAGCTCATTTACAGTTAACAATGTTCGTGTTAATTTCAACGAATTAAATGATAACATCGTCCAACAGCAGACGCAACTGGACAGTGTCAATACACCTACGCACGAGTCTCCCATTCGCTTTGGCATGTCTCGAGTGACATGTCACACTTTTTGGGCCACGGAATAGATGTTAGTGCAAATGCTTGTTGACGCTAATGTCACTATTTACGGCCTGTTGCACTGTGGGGGGTGGCCATCGATGCCGCCTGGCCGGAACCGAAATCGCGCCTCGATGCCGCGAGGCAGCGATTTGCATAATGTGAAGCGGCGCACCCATCGCCCCGCGGCTGACGCCCTTCCCATTTCCCATCCGAATATAATTTAACTTCATTATGCGAACAGTTGTGCCTTTAGTTTTGGTAATTTATTTCAATTTTTTGCCGCCGCGTCTCGAGTGCCGCAACGATAGATTACCACAGGTCGTGCGGGGCGTTAGCAACCCTGCGAGCCAAAAAGGGGTTAAACAGTGAGCGAGAGTGAGAGAGACATAGAGAGAAAGAGAAATTTCGTGAAAAATTTGGTCATATGTGTTATTTGTAACTGTAATTTGTGTTTATTGTCCTCGACTTTGGCCCAGCAGCCACAGGCGCTGCAACAGCAGCATCAAGTTGGCAGCCAAAAATAATGAAATGTAGAAATCTTTGTCAAAATAACATAAACAAATGTGTGCGTCCGCTTCTATGGCATATCCTTACGGTATTCATAATTAATTTTTGGTAAAAAATTTCCAAGACTCATCATTACACTGCAATGGACCAGGAGCGACTCCCGGGGGAGCAACCTTTTGGCCATTTAGTGCGTCCAGCACAGCACAGCACATAAACAACATAACGGTGTCTGCGCAGAGTGTGGGCGTGGTCACTGTTCTTCGGCTTCGCAGAAGGTCCTGCCACACCTAGTCTGGCCAACGCCCAGTCCAGCTCAGCTCGTTTCAACTGTTATATTGACACTTTGCATTTTGCTTACCGTCTTCAGCCTGCGTCTCTGGCTGCTGTCTTCTGTGGCATGTCCTTTATTTGTTTAGTTGTTTGCTTTGTTTGGCAACACGGATCACTTTAAGCACATAACCATGCATATAAATTTGATTATTATTAAGTCAGGCACATTAGTGCGAATGCCTGATGAGGCCTCCGGCAAAGTCCTTTGTCCTTTTGCCAAAGGGTCAGACCTGTGTGTGTGTGTGTGTATGGGAAAGTTAATTCATAAATACTCAGGTTTATGGTTTCACATATTAAAATATTTAGCACACTTCTTGGCAGCCAAGTTTTGGAAAAAGGCGTTCGCCTCTGTGAGGTTTTTATGCATTATTTATGAGTCCTCAGGGCGACAGCCAGCAAACACTCAGTGGCACACATGTGTGTGAGTGTGTGTGAGTCTGTGTGTGTTTAGTGTGTATAACACTCAGCTTCTTTAATAAGCCCACATTCAAGCAACTGTCAATTAACTAAGGCACATTAAAGTCAGCTCGAAGCAACAGAAAATTTAAATGAAATTTTTATGCAAAAAACTTAAGTCGAATTATTTAAATTATTATTATTATTATTTATTATTATTATAAGTACATGTTTATTAAGTACTCGTTCACATAGTGTAAGCGAGTATCTCTTTTTTTTCCTCTCCCCCTCTACAGCTTGAGACTTATTTAAAGAGTAAAAATGTTTTCTATTTCTCTCTCTTTCTGAATCTGTCTACTCTCTCCGCACTCTCACTCGCTAGTGATTCTTCCCAATTGCTGTACACAATCCTTAAACATTTCATAAACCACTTCTAAGTCAGAGAGAATATGCTAAGATGCAACTCCCTTCGAAGGCTGCAGAGCACAAATTGCAATCAATTAATAAACGAAAATTGGCCAAGACAATCAGCTAAGTGCTTATTATATTTTGCAGTTACTGATACTAGATGGAGTATATATATATATATAAAGTATACATAGCAGCAGGGACGGAGGCTGCGGAATGGTCATTTAAATGAAGCCATTTCGATTCGATGTTGGGCTTTGCGATTTCAATTATCAGCATTGTATCTAAGGCCTGGAAGGGGGTGGGAGGGAAGAGGGTTACGACATGGACATGCAACCGCCGATTAGCACGTGCCGCTCGTTCGGGTCGACCTGCCACCGACACGTGACCTAAATGAGGCCGGGAGCAGTATCTGAAAATAAACATAATTATGCCAGCGCCGGGATGCAGCGAAACGGGGCGAATCTGATAAACGTCGCAAATCGGCAAACACGCAACAAGATTTGTCATCATCAAACAAAGTGGGCGTGAAAATTGCGGATGAAACCGGAAGGAAGTGCGCTTGTTCAACAAAATGCTCCGCTACAGCTTCCTTCAGCCGGATGCAATCATGTCCAGGCGTGTGCCAGTCCGCAACAAAAAGCCATTATTTGCCTTTCCCAGGAACAAAAGAATTATGCAGTCGCAGATAACACTAAATGATACGATGGGGCATATGCTACTTATAGCCTAATCCCAGACTCAGCCACTGATGAACTTCGACTCCATCTTAAGGCCAAACTCTCTCGAAGGTTTCGTGTAGCTAATCTCGATGCGATTCGCGTCTTTCACCTCACCTTACCTCACTACATTTCTGTTTGACCATCACGTAGCTGGCAGACGCTTGTCGGCGTTGTCCTGGCTTCATTACATTTTAATTTGGATAACTTCTTGACTCCGCACAGAGCTCTGCTGTGGCCGCTTGACAGACGATTCTGTCTGCCGCTCACTGAGGCCACTTGGCTTGCTATTCACATTGTGGGTCACAAACTAATCATGTCCCAGTCGCCATGCATTATTTTGTGCGCATTTTCTGATTGCCAAAATCGCCAGAGAAATCAGCAAAGTGCGTGACGACAAAAACAAAAGCAAACACAGCAACCAAAGTATTGTTGGCCAACATCAGTTGGAATTATGAGCTTTTGCCGAGGATAATGCTGCTTGAGAGCAGCTCTTGATAATTTGGCAGTTGACAATCACAAATTTCGACAGATTTGCAGTCGTCTGTTTCGAAAAACACTGAAAATCAATTTGCTCTTGAAATATATCTTTTGGCAACAAATTATGCTAAGCATTGAAATGTGTTCAACACTCTCTCGATTTGATGTCATGCAATATTATGGTATGTCGCAATTGCATTTAAAGAGGGCAAAATGATAAGCCACAAAATTAAATAGAAAATATTTAATGCTTGTATTTCGCACTTTCATTACCCATTTTATAGACTAAACTTTAACTGCAAAAAATAGATATACTGATATGATAAAAAAGGTATGATATTTTTTTGTTTTTTTTTTTTTATATTTTTATACATATTTTTATACATATTATATAATTATATAATTATATAATATATTATAATGCACAAGCATATTGCGCTCTACAATCTCTACAAATTTCCATTAAAATTCAATATTAGCTTTTTATCTTCTAAAATTAATGCCACTTAAAAAGTTTCAAAATTTCTCTAAATTATTAATTTGAACCAGATTTATGTATGCCACCCTATAAACATATGCTTAAAGGACAGTCTGCTCATATGCTTATTAAAATATGCTAAAAAATCATTATTCATTATGATTAATGATTTTATATTCCAAATTTGTTTCAAATTTGTTTATTCTGAAATGTCTTTGATCTTGCTTTGAACTTATTTATAATTAAATTTCTATTTCATAATTTCTGCCAATAAAAACGGGATTTCATTTTAAGTTAAAATACTTTGCTAGAATAGCATCTATGGTTAGGTAGCTTGAAATAGTTACGAAAGTGTGATGAGCCAATAAATCACAATGCTAAAGCCAATTTTCAGTGCGTCGAGTTGGAGTCCGAGCTCGAGCTTAAGGTTGCGTTTAACACTTAGTACCCATGTCCCGTAGATGTCCAGGATTTGTCCCAGGTCGGCTGTCAAACATAATCACCTTGAGCCGCCAGTGCAGCCGCAGTTCCCGCTACCTCGAAGCTGGCAGACACCCTCTCATCAGAGGCCAGAGTTTTATATATTTTATTTTTATTTTTTTTTTGTATTTTGTAGCGTCTGTCTCGGAGCAAACGAATCTATTCTCAAAGGAAATTTATGCCGTTTGTCTCTGTGTGAATGAAATATTTTATTTTGGTTTTTATTATAGCAGCCCGTTTGAGTTTTTAACACATTGTAGAGCATTTTGTGTAATTTCCACACGTTGCAGGCACTCCGACGTCCGAAGGGCTGTTTGCGGATCATCGAAAACTTTTGCCAAGCCCACAAAACAAAATGTTGTCGAAATTTTCGCCACTGTCCACAACTCGGACACAAATGATTAATGTGCTGCCAACTCTCAACGCCAAATAATAAATTGTTTTTTGCGCTTTTTTCCCATTTTTTATAAGAGAAAAAACCCTACTTGAACTGGGGGCAGAGCATGAAAACTGCCCTGTCACCATTTGCTGAAACGTTTTTTATTTAATCTTTTATTAGACGTGTACAAAATGCATAAAAATATCAGCCCAGTGCTCAAAGTCTGTGCGAAAATAACATTTGTAATGCCATAAGTCATTGGAATGTCATTCAATAAGACTTTTGCATAGCATTGACTTTTAGCTAACTAATTATGGAAAACTAACAAAAGCGAAATTGTTTATGTTTTGATGCCATTTAAGGCAAATATTTTTTTACTTATATTCAAAATTTTATATATAAATTCACTTAGTTCTTTGAGTCCATCTCATATATATATAAACTTGTATAATTCATCTTATTAAATATGAGTATAAAAATTAAAGAATACAAACTTTATACTACGACTTCAAGCAGCTCAAGTAAAGGCTTTTATTATGACAAAGTGAAGTAAGCTCAAATACTTCTTTCTTATCTTCTCTCTTTGCCAACTATCAATGGAATTCACTCTTCGATTCTTAGCAGAGACAACATTTTATTATTGAACAATACAAATTATTTGGATATTTATATACATGTTTATATTTGACTTGAATATTTAACCGGTTTTAAGATTTTTTATAACATCTTGAGCAACTTACTGTTTACCTATTAAACTATGATAAAACAGGTAATATTATTTTTTATGTAGACTGCCAGACTAGGAGATAGTTTATATTTACCTACAAAGTAGTCGCTATATTAAAAAGTTATTCCCTGATCTTTAGTCAGGGTTTGAGTTGGCTTTCAATTCGCAGTCTATTGTATTGCAGTAGTACTTAAGCAAATGAGTTTGTGTTGATGATTTAGAAAGCTGCAAGTCAGCTTCACAATTCATTGGAGAGATACAACTTTCTGTAAAACTTGAGCTTCAGACACGTTAATGAAATGGTTTGCAGCAAAGTTGATTTTTTTGCTTACTGTGTCTTTAGACATGGTAAAAACTGATACGAAAATAGAGCCTGGTTTGAATGAAGCTGAGTTTAAGTCACTTCGTGTACTGTTATCGAAAGTTGTATGTTCCACAAACTAGAATTAAATCATTAAATAATTAAATTTAACATTAATAAACAAGTAACAAAAGCACCCATGCACTTACTTAAATACGTCGTTTTAAAAATTAAAGAATTCACTTAATTAGTAAGTTAATTAAACTATATTATTAATTTAAATAATTTACTAAATTATTAAATTATATAATTTATTTTAAATAATTAATTTCAAATAATTTTTTTGTCATTTTAAATATTTATTTTTATATAATAATTAATAAAAAAAATTTAATTTATAAACCTAAATAAGTTTTAAATAAGCTTAAAATAATCAATTTGAAAAAAAAATAATTTTGAAATAATTAATTTTATGTAATTAATTTTAAATAATTTACGTTTTTATAATTTATTGTTATATAATTTATTTAATTTGTTTTATATAATTTTAAATAAATAAATTGTAAATAATTCAATGCAGTAAATTAAT
Source organism: Drosophila hydei (assembly GCF_003285905.1). NCBI lineage: Eukaryota > Metazoa > Arthropoda > Insecta > Diptera > Drosophilidae > Drosophila > Drosophila hydei. The sequence continues at coordinate 6,456,365 of NW_022045656.1, forward strand.
TGTGAAATAATTCGTTCAATTAGATTTAAAATTTTTGAGGTTTACTTACATTTCTTCTTTGAATTTATAATTAGTTTATACAGCTTGATTTACATGACGTGTTCACGTATTATTCACACAATGTCATGCTGAGGTATTGTTAGCTTAATTAATTATTGTGAATTTGGTTACGTTTCACTTGATTTATGAGGCATATTTTTTACCTCTTACGTTTTATTCTTTCGTGTGCATTTTTTAATTGTGTAATTTTTTAAAATTAGCTTTAGCTAATTCATAATGAAATATTTATTTATAATTAGTACTTAGTACAAAGTATTCGCAGAATATGTGTACGGCATCTGTTAGTCGAGCAGGCTTATTTAAAATATTTTGACTTAATTTTATAATGGGAAGCTGAACTGTTGTATAATGCAACTGATATTCACTAGTCGATTATTATGAATTCACATAATATTATCATTTGGCTGTTTAATGTCGCAAACATTTAAATCGATTTCTTAATGAGCAGTCAACGAGTTAATTAAATTGGCAAGCTCGTATTAAGCTGGTTTAAGATAACAAAATATTGAATTTCAAATTAGATATTTTCGCTAAATCTTCCCATTTTAAGTTTAGAGATCTGAAGTTTGTTATGAGCATATTATGTGAATTACTTTGATTGCGTTCATCTTGGGTTTCCAAGAAAGACGTTTTTTTATATCAAATCTACGTAGAGAGGAAGAGAGAGAGAGGTTATTGCCCGAAGCAGCTAAGAAAATAAAGAAGTTAAAGATACTTCAAAAATAAGGTCAGCACTTCAGCCAACAAGAGCCGCACTTGGCCAAAATACAAAGAGGTTTTCAGTGGCAAAGAGATGTAATGTAAAGAGAGAGTGAACTAAAAGAGAGAGAGAGAGAGAGAGCATCACGTGGTTCGGTGACTGCGAGTGAATATAAAAAACAAAAACAAACAAAAAACGTAAAAAAAGCAAAACCAACAAATCGAGTTTGACAAAATCCCCAGATATTCCAAATTAACAAACGCCTATTCCCGCCCTTTCTTGTTTTGCAAGTTTTTCTTTATTAGCATGCGAATGTGCGTCTATGAGTTACGTCGATCTAATAAACTCGGTTTTATTCACTTTGCAGACATGGAAAATTTCGCATTCTTGAGTACATTAGACTAACTCTTCCCCCAAAAGTACGGTCACATCTGGGGTAGAGAGTTGAATTTAAGACTTCTTCTCGCGTAGAGCAAGTCAAAAACCTTCCAGATTCTCAGCAGCTTATAAGATTTCTTGATTTTATGACTTGAGTTCTTTTGTTTTGTTTCAGCTTCAGCTTCAGGTTCAGCTCTGGGCTTGGTCTGTGCCTGGGCTTTTGCCTGTCTGGTTTTGCGATTTGAGCGCTTCTTCTTCTTGTTGTTATTCGCACGACGTCAGCGCTAAAAATTTCCATATAAAAGCCGCCAGCAGCGGCATTGTCAGTTTAGTCGATTTGGTGTTTTATCGCGCCGCGTTCGTTGCTTAAGTCTTTCGTTTTTTGTGCTGTCTTCTACCGTTGCTGACTAATCTGTGACTGTGCTTGGTGAATATTTGTAGTTGAATCTTTAGTTGGACTGAGTTTATCAACATGAAGTACGCTGTCCTCGCTCTCGCCCTCTTCGCCGTTGCCTACGCCGCTTCCGGTGAGTACGATGGATGCGTCATCAGCGCTTAGAACTCTTGATAGACTCCACTAAGTATTTACTAAAGTTGGCAGCTCAATGCCGCAATTACATCATCGCCTATTAAATTCGCGTTACGATTATTAGAAAACAAACTAAAACTCAAACTCAAACTCAAGCCCAACGATTGTTATTATCGTCTTCATCTTGACTCTATGCGTCATTAGCGCCTTTGAAGACGTGTATGCTAATACGTTAATGTGATAAAAAAAGGTTCAGCTGCGCAGAACATCCATATATATAGTCGCATTTATGTATTTATAAATTTGAGTAAATACAATATATTGTTAATTTAAGAAAATACAAAATTCGTTGTCTAAAAACAAATAATTAATAAAACAGGTTCAATGAAACTCAATAGCTGTGGAGCCAACTCAAGATCATTTCATAAAAACAATTATATATATTATAAATTTATTTTGCTTAGTCATTTTGCACACAATTATAATACATTATAATGCGTACATATAATAATTATAACTAATAACTTGAAGACGTTTGCTATATTCTATTAGAGGATGGTTGGCAATGAAAGCAAGTTGACTGAAACTATGTAAACTTATTGTGCTTCAGTTTATGGCTTATATTATTAGAATTTCTATATTGAAATACTATATATTAATTAATATATAACAAACTTTTTTCAATAATACCTAAAATCAAGTCTTATATGAACAGTTGTTCTTAACTCTTAATATTAACTCTTAATATTAACTCTTAATATTGACTCATCAGAGAGACTAGAGGGAAACAAAGGCATCATTTCCGTTTCATTACACTAGAAGTTTAATTTGATAAAGTTTTGAGAGATTCATCTTATACTACAATCTCTTATAACTATGTCGAAGAGCATATTCAAGCTTCGGCTTGTCAAGCAAACTTTTACATTCATTCCTTCATTTAATGGTTATTTATATTTGAACAGCTCAAGGCTTAGTGAATTGAGAACGTTTATGTGCCTGATAAGGATCACTTTGCTTTCAGACACATTTCATTTGACGTTATTAAAACTACATTAAAGTCAACTTTTAATATGCTCAGTGACTAATACAAATTAAGTGCTATAATTAGCCAATTTGCATCAGCCTCTGCACAGCTAGTATGCCTTTCCTGCTTCTGCAATATGGCAAAACCGAGCTAATCTTGTTTAACTCCAATTATTATTAGCAGTTAGTAGTAGTTAGCATTGATTTTAATCAAGTGGACTTTAAAATATTTAGAATTCAAACAGGTTTTTTATATTATACTCAAACAAAAAATTGTTTACTTTGGAAATTTTCCTAGAGCATAAAGTAATATTTTAGGTTTTATTTTAAAACATAATAATGACAATAAAATATTCATAATAATTAAAAATAAGCATATTTTATATATTGTTTTATTGTAATATTAAGAATTTGCTTCATATTAATTTTATATTTTTATTATCTTTTTAAATACTTATAAATTTGTTCGCTTTTTATATAAATTGTTAAAAAATTTATGATAAAGTATTTATTAATTATTATTATTTTATAATTATATTATGTTAAATATTTATGCATAATTATAATTATATAATTATATTATACTATTTTTAATTTTGTTAAATATTATTTTTTATAATATATTTCATTATTATATTATGAATTATATATATTAAAGGAAGAGTCATTTATTTTTTATTTAAAAGAATTTTAAATCAACTGCTGAAAAAGATAAAGAAAGTTATCATTCATACAAGTCGACAATTGTATATTCATTATGAATTTTGAGAAAGTTAAAACCTTTTTTGTCCGAGCTCTTTCTCTATGCACATTATGCACATTCCAATAGATTTATATCTAATCTCTACAATATTTCACAGATGCTGGCCAATATGTGCCCAAGGCCATCTATACATTGGACTCCGAGGGCCATAAATCGAATGTGTATCCCGTTAGTGCTCGTTTGCTGAGACGTTTGCGTCGCCAGGTGTTCTCCTCGTCATCGTCTTCGTCGTCATCGTCGTCTACGAGCGGTGGCACTACCATCGTCTCCTCAACCCATCACGTGCAGCAGCCCGATGGCTCGACCGTCAGCGGTGGAGCCTTTCAGCATATCGTACAGTGCGTAATGAGTCGAAAGTAGAAAGCAAGTTTCCATATGACAATATATATATATTTATGTTTCAGGCCCGACATCACCATCGGACAGCGTTTCGGTGAGGATTCGGCCTCTGACTATAATGCGCCAGTGGCAGGCCTTTCTGCACAGGCTGCAGGCAACCAGGGCGCCTATAATACAGGCGCCTATAATACAGGCGCCTATAATACAGGCAGCTACAACAAGCCTCAAGGAGTTGTGATCAGCTACACTGACACCCAGGATGCGCAGGGCAACAGGCGGCATCATGAAACCCATGGCACCATTGGCAGCGATGGCAAATGGAAATACGACCAGACGAGCTACAAGACGAAGACGAACTAAGTGCCAATCTCCCACCTCCCAACTACCACTGTCCCCCTGCCCCTTCCCACCCACACTCACACACACAGAATTATTGTCTGTGGCCTACTGATGTGTAATAAAAAGTGAATACACAGCCACAGTGTTTCGTTTGTTTTCGTTCAAAGGTCATTCAATTGCTTGCAAGTGGGCGTGACCCACCCAGCGCCTCTGTTGCATCAGCTGCCTTAGGCTTGTGCGTGGCACACACTTTAGATGATTGCAACCCGCCCGCTTGGTGAGCGGCTGCTGTTTAATCTCTCAAAAAGTGCACAGCCTGCTCCACTGGGCACAAACAATGACAGAGTGGGCGTGTGCACATATGCAGTGTGCAAAAAGCCAGTGTTGGTAAATGGTGCACGTCGGTCGAGCGCCTGCTCAACCAAGCGGAACTACCTGAGCAGGCTTCTAACGCTGATTAAAACCACGACTAGTGCCGCAATGACAAATGGCAAACTATGATGTCAGGCCTTCCGAATGGGCGTCGGCCAGGGGGGCGTCGTAGGTGGCATGTGGCTGGGCATGTAAATCAAAAGATGCAGCAGCCACGACAAGATATGAATATGTTATTTGCTTGGGGAATTGCTCAAGTCTCAACAGGTACACGCACTTTGGCACCAGCTCGCGCTGGTTAAGAATTAGCAGCAGCCAAAGTTCAACTGAAAAAGAGTTAACAAAGCATAGTACGCTCGACTGAGGAATACCCTGTATTAAAGCGATTAGCTAGTTCAGTTTATAATGAAGGGCATGACACTTAACTGAACTCACTGTACTTACATTGAGCTCAGATATCTTATATTGATCGACTAAAAAGTACCCTGCATTGTAGAGCATTAGTTAAGCATACTCATCTCGCTTAACAGTTTTCCGTCAGTATTATGAGTTATCATAGTGTATTGATATACATAATACCCTGCATTACAGTGCTCAAATTTAAGCACTTGTTAAATTATGATTAAGTATTCTATATTCTCGGCTGGGATGGGATGGTAGTTCAGGTAGTTTAGAGCTCATAATTTAAGGACTGAAACTGGTAGTTCCTAAATTCGCTAGAAGCTCTCTAAATATTGAGCATCTTGTAATCCCCTCTGTGGGCAGGCAAACCGATTAAGTGCCTAGGCGCGAGAGTCCGTTCCATTAGGTCTTCAGTCCATTTTTATATAGTCTTAAAAATTGTAAAACATAATCTACAGCTGTAGCCCGCTCGATCAGGAAGAAGTAATGATATTCGACTATTAATCATACAACACGATCTCAAAACTTTCGAATCTTAGTTTTTATAAACTTTGGTTTTATTCTCTCAAAATGTTCCCTCGTAAATACTCAACTCATCAGTCGTGTATACCCCTTTGGATGCATAGGTTTACAGGACTTTCAACAGCTTTCCACCCGCCAGAAAAGTTTTCGCAACTTCGCTGGCTGTCGACTCGGCGCACGGCTTTTCAAAAAGTTTTTAATTATTATAATTAATTACTTTGATCTCTGCTGCCGCAACTGTTTTGCTCCGCAGCTATGGTTGCCTGTTGGCGCATCTATTAATTTACTTGATTATGTTGGGGTTTACGGGTAATTCGTTTAGATGTCTTCTGCCTTCAGCCCACTGCCTTCTGCCCTCTGCCATGTGTTTCCAAGTACTCGTTTCTGCTTCGCGCATATGTGCGTCGTCTTTTATTATAATTTATTCCACGTTGTCGTGAAAGTGTAATGAATTTAGCAGCGCATGTATTAAATCAAATTCTCTACATGGTTTGCTTTCCGAATTTCATACTCTTCGCTCAATGCTGACAATTTTTGCTCACCTATTTCTACTTAAATACTTTCCACTTTGATCCAATTTCTATTGAATATATTAGCCTTTTATGATTCACTTCTCTTACAGCTTTATTTTGTATTACACTTCACAGAACTTGTACTTTCATAAAGTTTATAGATGAGCGCATGATATTTGAGCTGAGCATATTTCAATGAGCTAAAAGGAGGTCTTGTCTTATACTTATAACTTTTTGAGCTTAATTTACTTTTTCTTTAAATTTAATTTCAAGTAGCAATAGACAATAGCAATAGATATATTCAATATACCCAAGAAAGTTATAAGCATAAGATGTTACAGCTAGGAATATTAACTTCTTTCACCTGTTTAAAAAATACTTAAATCAAATGTCCTTAGATCATAAAGGGCAGACAATCACACAGGCTTTTGATGTCAGCATGGGAAGGAATAGCCCTTGATTGTTGAACAACTTTAATTACCTTATTTATCTATATAAAGTATAATTTATGTCGAACATTTTGCTATATAAACTGCTGAATAGATAGCTGCATAAAATAGATAGATACAACTTATATATATTATGTATATATATGAAGTGCAATTTATGATTTAAATTTCCAAGATGATTTCATATTATATATGGAGCTAAATAGATAGATAGAAATAAATTACTTATAAAACTAAATATCATAAATAAATTTAAATAAGTTGCAAGTCAATAAAAAATAAAAATATTATCAATAAGAATTGCTACTTAGATAAATCCTAGATAAGTTCTCTAACTGATTGGCCAGCTGAAACATAACAATCCCTATATATGTATATCTTATATCAAGCATATTTATCTATCAAAAGTTATTTATTTAATTATTAACTATTTGATTGACATTTTATAGTTTGCAAAGTTCACTCAATTTAGACGAACTCATCGCATGTAAATTGGGATTGTTGTTTTATGTGTTGCAATTGTCAGCAAACTTTTGGGCCTTTTGTGTGGGGCAGCTCGTCGCTAGGCAAGAAATGAAAGGCAATTTGATGGAACTGTCATGAGCCCAGCGGCTGGGGAGAGAAAAGCTCTGGCGAGCATCGAAATGCTCGAGTCGCCACAATACGGGGCATACGCAAAAAGCGCATAGCTGCGGTCGTGTTCTGAATTTTTATGAAACGAGATTGGCGGTGGCACAAAAAGCGGGCCACTCTCTGATTGATGGGGAGTCAAGCGGAGACAACTTGTAGCTGGGGCATGGAGCGCAACAAATTAAGCAACTTGTGTGGTCTCTCTGGCCACCGCCGAAGACGCCACCTGGCCAGAAGACTCCAATCGAACGATCGCTAACTCCAACTCCAACTCCAACTCCATTTGCAGGCGATGCCAAATTCAGTGTACAAAACCCAACGCCGACTGCCGCCGGACACGAGCGCCGATGCCGATGCCGATGCCGATGCCAATGACGTTGGCGATTCCTACGCTGGCCAAGTGACATTTTATTGGCGTCCGAGAGCAAGAAGGCCACGTTTTTGCTATTTAGAGGCATGAAAGCAGCGGCGGGTCCTCACATGGATAATTGACAACAGTTAATTCCATTGAGCAGACGCCGATATGCCAGCGAATTTAATTATTGGATCGCCGATGTGGATGCCGATGAATCTGGGTGGGCGGCAAGGCTACCCCAAATCGAATGTTTTCTGTCACTTTTTCGACCTGCCTGCTGCCTCCCGCCTCCTACTTCCCCCTCGTGCATGAATACTCTGCAATCTACGAGCTGCAAAACAAACAACCTGTCCAAAGCAGAAGTCGCAATAAAACAACAGCAAACAAATCAAAAAACTGTTGACAAATTTTTGCCATTTCAGCGCAGCAACTGCAGATGCAGATGCGATGCGAAGGCAGCTGTGGATGAGGAGCAACAACGAAAAAGGAAGACCATAAAAAAGGAGAGCCTGTCGTTGGCATCATCATCGGAAGCGGAAGCATAGGCAAATTGTGATTTCTGTTCAGCGCAAGGACAAGGCTGTGGATGCGGATGTGGATGAGCCAAGTGGCATTTGCCGCGGGGAATGGTACTGCATCTCGTTTACTGTTGACTTAAATCGTTTAGGTAAAGTTAAACAACTTGTTCGCTTAATTGTTAAACAATGCTCGGCCAGACGAGCCAACTGTGAGCGATCCAGGCACCGTGCCCAGGTCCGACTGATGTCCGAATAATTGATGAGCGTAGACCGGAGAGCGGGCAACAATCGGAAAAGCAAATGCAAATGCAAATGATTTGTCCCAGTGCTTTAAGCGTTTTTGATTATGCAAACAAGAATATTTTTCACATTGAACGCTTATCAATCGATTTTCTTATTAATAATAAAAGAACGAGCTTCATGTCTTATTTGACTATGTGAAAATTATTATTTGTAGAACAACTTTGCAGTTAAAAAAAAATATTTGTAGAGCAAATTTAAAGAGAATTATAAATAGAAAAACATACTTTATCTTATATACATCTTCTTCTGATATGAATACATAGAAACAGCTTCAACGTCTCATGGTTCACTATCTACATACTACATATATTACTTGCTCCTAACCAATAACTAAATCTATTCTTTGGCTTAGAAAAAAAAGATTTTTTTATGTTTTTTTTTTATATAAAGAATTGCCATATAATTCATGAATAAATTAATAAAATGTATATTCTTAAGTTTCTTTTTCAAATTATGTAGAGTTATAAGAAATGTAGTCAAATCGATGTATAATTTTATTGCTTTGTTAAGGCTTGAAGTCTGACCTTTATGATTATATAACTGTGCCTGTTGCACTTATATACATATATATGTGCTATAAAAATGTATAAAATTTTGTGAATTATTTTAATTTCTTAAAATATATGAAAATCTAGAGCAAGGCACTGCAAATCTGTGAAGTGAAGAGAAATACTCAAATATGTTTTATACTAGACTAAGAACGTTGCTTTTGTCTGTAAATGTGCAACAAGAACTTCAAATCAAATTTATATACATATTTATACTTGTTATTAAATATAAAAAAACCTCAGTATTCCAATATGAAATAGTAAATACTAATATTTAAACATTTTCATGCTCTAAACCTATAGTATTTAAAAAAAAAAAACATTTTTTTAATATTATTTTATTATTTTTAATATTTTAAAATGTTATCAATATATACACAATTACATAAATATTAATATATAGCAGGTAAGCGCTTTAAATATTTATTGAAGCCATAATAACAACAAATATAAAGTTCAAGTTATTCTGATTAAATTGATCCTTTTCAAAGTTTTCTATACAAAATGCTAAAATTTGGGTAGCAAACTTTAATTGACATTTGTAATGAACCATTTTATACAATATGTGCACTTTCTGACATTTAGTTATTTGTTATTTTTTGGCAGTGAAAGGAACGGTAAGTGCATCCCTTTAGCTAGTGCCCGAAAGGGTGGAATCCGACCCAAAGTACAGCGTCATAAACAACATTCAGCATCCAGCAGCCGCATCGGCAGCGACATCGACATCTACATATGCGCATACTATCTACCAGAACGTATTTGGATTTTCCTTGACGGCCACCTGGGAATTCCCGCCTTCATTCATCCACCTACTCCGGCGTGGCATTTCTCTGCGGCAAGCGAAATCGTTGACAATGCGAACCAGAGAATGAAAAAATACGTATGAAATATAAAACCAAATTTCAAGTTCATGACTCTGGAGAGTTTTATTTTTTGTAGAGTTTCTCCCAATCGACAACATGTTGCAGCAACTTTTTTACTTAAACTTTATTTCTTAAAGATCTTCATAAAGATCACATTTATTTTTCAATTTATTCAAATTTAAAACATGAAACATTTTGATTTATAAGGACAATGAATAAATAATATTAAATTTGTTTCATTAATTATTATTAAATCGAACTTAAATGTTTATGCAATTCTCCAAAAAATTCAGTTAATATTAGGCTTAAAGTACAATAATAATCTTAATAGATAAAAAAATTGGTTTATTTATGATTTAAATTTCATAAAATTTTTTTAATTTATTTGTTAGCAACTAATTTGTAAAATTTATATATAACTATTGCATAACTACACATATGTTTTTAGTTTTCAATTCGAACCAAACTGAAAAGTCCATTAAATAATGTTAAATAACTTTTTAAGGTTATAATTATTATATGTTCAGTACTAAATTAAATTAAATACTTATAAATATTCCCTTAATATATTAAAAATAGTTTAAGCATCTTGAAAATTCAATAATATTAAAAATAAAACAATATGTTTCAGTTTCTCCACTGAAACTTTATTGAACATTTTTTTCATTAAGAATTTCAAATAATTAGTTCAGTTATTATATTTCTGTTATTATATATTTATATTTATAATTACTCAAAATAATTTCTATTAAAAGTTTTTGACTAACATGAATTATTTTGTATTTACTCAAGTAAAATAAGACTTGATTTTAGTCAAGCACTACAAATATTATATTTTATATTAAATATATTTAACAACAGCCCAAAATTGTGCTTTATTGTTGATTGCTAATAGTCTAGAAATCATTGTATATATTATAGTATATCTAAAGCTTAGACCATTTGACCATGTGTAATCCCAAGTCATTCGAAACTTCCCACGCAGAGCGCGCGCGTCGATAAAGCAGTGTTCACAGTTCTCTTCCTGTTACGCGCTCTCTTACAGCTGAATATTCGCTCTTAGCGAGTGCTCAAGCTTTGTCTTATTGGTGATTGGAACTTTTGCAGTCGCATAAGAAAATCCAATGGCCACATCCCATTTTGTTTGCCTAGGATTCAATATAAAAATGTGATAATCCAGAAATGTCCAATTCCTCGAAAGGCAAAGAAGTTTCTTATTTAAATATTCAAACAGCTGCACAGCGCAAATGAATATATTTATTCATTTTAAATTCCAAACACTTGAAGCAGAAGCAACTTAAGCCCGATGCAAATGCGATTGAATTATGTACGCGAAAGCTCATAAAAAATTTGTCTGCAACATTTTTATTTATTACGGTAACTTTACAACTAGAAACAAAAAAAAAAACCAAAAAGAAATGAAAATGAAAATGAATATTTAAAAATTCAAATGCATTCTACGATTTTTTTCTTCTCATTTGCTAAAACAAATCTGTGGGGTTGTCAGAGTACGTTCGTAGGCAGATAGTCCTGAAGGCCAGGGCAATGGCAATGGTATTAAAAATATATTTATTCTACCTCTTCGCTCAGTTAATTGAATTGTGCTCGCAATTCAACGTCAAAAATTTTCCACTTTTTTTAACAAAAACAAAACAAAAATTTCATTGTTTGCATATTTAATAAAGCTAATCAAACACGTCGACTGACTACGCCCTGGCCAACCGAGTGTTGGTGCGAGGGGCGTGAGGGTTGTTCTATGATACCTTCTGAATAGGTAGTTCCGGCTCAGCAACAACGACAACGACAACAACAACAACAGCTGGTAATTTATTGCCAAGTACTCAAGGACGTGCACTCATAATAATAAAAAAAAATAAAAAAAAATATATATATATGTGCTGCAGGACTGTGAAAAACACAGCGGGAAACCGCGTGGCAGTCAAACTAATTTGTTGTCATTTTTATGCGACAAAAGTGAAAACAATAATAACAACAACAACATCAGCAGCAGCAGCAGCAAATTCATGGCATAAAGAGATCTGTGCAGCTGCCATGAATCCATTAGCATCTAACGGAAATATTCTTTTAGTTGTTCCAAGCAGAGCTACATGTTTCTGTTTAATAGGTGTGTAGTGCAAACAATCCAGATATATCAAAAAATAATTGTGGCAAGAATTTTATTCTGACTTATAGAGAAATAGTTTATTCAAGCAAGTTTTTGGCCTTTGAAAAAAATAGAGAGAATTTGATTTAAATTTATATCTAGATCAAATATAGTTGTCTATAAAAAAAAATTATACATAAAATATATAACAAATGTTTCATATTTTAAATTTAAAATAAAGAAATAAATAATAAATAATTATTAATTATATTATATTCAATTAATTCAATATATTTTAAATAACACTTAATTAAAAGATATATTAAATTAAAAATAAATTTGAAAAATTTTAAAAAGATTTGAAATTTTTTATATTAATTTATATATATAATAATAATTTATATATATATAATAATAATGATATATATAATAACAATGATTTATTTATTTAATATATATATTTATATTTCATATTTAATTTACTTAAATAATATATATTATAATAATATACATTAAATTAAAAATAAATTTAAAAAAATTTAAAAAGATTTGAAATTTTTTATATTAATTTATATATATAATAATAATTTTTATATATATAATAATAATAATAATATATACAATAAAAATGATTTATTTATTTAATATATATATCTATATTTCATATTTAATTTACTTAAAAAAATTAAACTATATATAAACTTTAAAGAAATAGTAAGATTAAATTTGATAAAAAGTCACCGTAGAAAAAAACACCTCAAAAAAGATATATCAAAATTTTAAAACTATTTCTAAAAAACGCAAAGCACAGGCTTTAAGGCATCTCCTTGGCGTTGACTTTGGACTAGATTTCCTTATTTGATTTTAGCTTAATTTAATTCAATATATTTACAAAATATTCAAAGAATTTGATTTGTATTCATACGATTTTTCATTATGTTCTGTTAAGGGTTTTTCTTCAACAAATGTGTGAATTTAAAGTTGTGAATTTAAATAGCTCATCTTAATGTTGGCTTTCAACTGCATTGAAATTAATATAAAGACATTAATAAAGAACTATTCCTATATTTAAGCATATTTTTAAAATCCAACCAGTGTCTGCAAATATATTTATCTTAACTGTCTGTTTGGTGGGCTTGATTGCCACTTCGCCCCTGCTGTATAGGTCACATGAAAATGCTTAACCGATGCTTATCCCAATTAAAGGAAATCAACTGAAAAACTGCAACCGCAAAAGCCGAAGTCAACAAATGCTCGCAATTAGCGCGCCGCACAAATTTTGAGTGTGTTTACAATCGACGGAGTGGGAGGGCAGAGCTATGTGATGATGATGATGCAGGTATGGGTATGGTCTGGGAGGGGGCAGGCCGAAGCAGCCCTTGCCCGGATCTGGCCGGCATAGCGCGCATATGGAAGGAAATTGATGATGTGAGCAAGTGGCACGTAATCAATTTGGCAGCGCCTCATTTCAAATGCGAATTTAAGATGCCATTGTTGCAGTCGCCCCGGCAATCGCATCCCCTCGACTTGCCGAGCTGCGGAGCTGCCAAGCTGAAGCCGGGGGTGAGTTGTCCAATCGGTCGCATTGTTACAGAATGTTCATAAATATCTGCAACATATGCGCAACAAAACGCAGCGAGACTCCAATTGGAAAGCAACTTGCAACAGCATCAAGACATGATGATGAGCCCGGCTTCCATTCCATTCAATTTTCTCATGCTGAAACTTTAAATTTTCCGTAGCTGCAAAGACCTGGAACATTCATTTCATTTGGAATATTGTAAGTCGGCTGTCTTTTATGTTCCTAATGTCACATAAACAGTGCTTAATAATGCACTAACCTTCGCGTATCTTCACTAACCAAATAAACCGACAAGCCGAGCCCCCACACACATGCAAACAGCAGAGCGTTGGGAGCGGATCTGAAATTGGGAATTGGGTTTGGGTTAAGACTGCCTCGTCGACAATGATTAATATTTAATTCGTGTGCGTTTGGATATTTTTCCACTTTGTATTTTGGGCAAATTTAATGGCTGACAGAAGACAGAAAACAGAAAACAGAAGAGTGAAGATAGAAAGTGGAATGGAGCAGGGAGATGAAGCTGGCGCTCGGCTGCTGCCAGGTTCCATTCACTTTGTGTTCGCCTTTGTTGTGATGCAAAATTTGAGTTGGAACAAATTTGACTGCGACCTTTGGGAGACCAGAGTGTTTACCTTCACCTGTTTACCTTTACATGTGTCTTACCCATTTTAGGCTATTGAAATATTCCGTTTGACCTGTAAACCAAACAGCCCAACATATATTTAGCTGCCAGTTGCATGTGAGCATCAGAAACTGGCAGTTAGACATCTCTCTCTCTCTCTCTATCTCCCTCTCTCTTTGTCTTAATCACTGCTTTCATTATTTTTGCCGACTTGCTGATTCCGTACAATTGCCGACGATTACAACGCTCGTTGGACGAGCAACAAAAAATAAGAGAGAAACTCAAACTCCCCCAGAGTGCAATTAGGAAGCGAACTATAAAATTTCAGTGTTTGTCTTGGCAGATACTTTCGCACAGATATCTATGCTATGCTCAAAGCCAAACACATATCGCAGCGACACCCCCCGGCAGCACAGCACCACCTCCTCCTGCTCCACAGCCGCCCTCAATGCCGCATTGGGCAATTGCCCCGTACGCATAATTGGCCTTCTGTGACCCCAGCTCGCTTTTCTGACACTTTAATGAGCTGTCGACGTTTGTTCCTTTAACCAGCATCATCTTGATACGACCTTACGATTGTGCGCAGCGACAGCAGTGGATCAAATGTGTAAAGTGTTTCGTAACCGCAAATGCCCACTCATATAGCCATATAGTGATATAGTAGCTATATAGAGAAATAGAGACAGAGAGAGAGAGAGAGAGAGAGAGAGAGGGCGAGCGTGGGAGTGAGGGAGCGACCGAAAGCTCCAGAGAGCATCAGCGAAAGATAGAAAGCTAGAGAGGTAGATGTACAGAGAGATACAGAGAGATAGAGAGAGACGTAGAGAGGCAGAGAGACTGAGAATGAAAGAGCAAGAGACTTAGATAGATTACTTACAATGAGTGCGTACAAATGATAGAGACTAAGAGAGATATAAAGGGGGAAAAAAGACAGACAGAGAAATAGATAGAGACTCGCAGAGAGAGAGAATGAAAGACAGATGTATAGACAAAGATAGAGAATGAGAGCATAAGGAGAGAGGGAGAAAGAGAGACAGAGATAGAAAGATAGAAAAACTGAGAAAGAGAGGAAAGAAGGCAAAGAGAAGAGGAGGGGAGATAGAGAGAGAGATAGAGAGAGACAGACACAGAAAGATGGAAAGAGAGAGAGAGAGGGGGAAGAAGACTGAGAGAGAATAGAAGGGGGGATAGAGACAGAGAGAGAGAGATGGGAGCATACGAGTGGAACAGTGAGATATAGAAAGATAGATAAAGTAAGAAAAATAGATACAGAGACATAGACAGAGATTCAGAGAGATATACTCAGAATAAAAGACAGAAGTATAGACATAAATAGAGAGAATGAGAGCACAAGAAAGATATAAGATTGATAGAGTAAGCAAGAGAAGAAGCGAGCTTAAGGGTGGAGAGAGAGTTCTTTAGTTCTGGTTAGATTAATTAAGATACATTATATACACCATTAATAATTACTTCATTATAGTGTAATACTAATTTTTATCATAGTTAAGTTGTGTCAGGAATAGGCCATGCATATATAGTGAATGATTTGAGGAACATACTTCAAACGCATTACCAAGTCACCAAATGAAATGCAATCCAATGCGACCGATTTTTAAGCAGGATATATATATATATAATTTTGATCGGACTACGGGCTTTTCACAAACTCAGTGATGACGGCATCGGCCATACGATGCAGTGTTTCTTGCACCAAATCCCAGTCCTTCTCCTCGGGCAGTCCAAACATTTCGGCGTAGTAGCGCAGCCTAGGCTCCGTGCTGCTGGAGCGGAATGTGAAGATCATTCCGTTGTTGAAGGTAAACGTGATCAGTTGTCGACTGGGGCTGACTCTCAGACGGGGCTTGTTGTCGGCATATGCCGTGTCCACACCCAGAGTCAGATCCCGCACATATCGCACCTCGAACTCGCCGTTCAGAATGCACTTGGGATAGGTGCCATAAACATTATCCTGAAAGCTACGCATGTGATCACAGACGGCGGCAATCTCGTCCGTATTGTTAAACGGTATTGAGTTGACAATGCTGCAATGAAAGCCATATGTATCATAAATTTCGCGCAACTTTTCGATGAGTGTCAAGTTGCGAGTGCTCCGCAGATAGCAGGCCATTGTGGCCACCTGGCAGGCGGCACTGATGCCATCTTTATCTGGCACTTGCACGTCTAGCATGAAGCCGATCGGCTCTTCGCAGGCGATGAGAATCGTTTTCCCAATGGCCGACAGCTCCAAGGCCTTATTGGCCAACCACTTGAAGCCCACCAGAGTCTCGACAAATGTGAAGCCCTCCGCTCTGGCCATGGCGCTCAGGATCTTTGAGCTACCCACGCTGGATATCATGACACAGTTCGACAAATTGGGCTTCGAGGTTCTTGTCCTATAATTCTCCAATGCCCACCAGCCAAGTAGAGCGACCAGCTCGTCGCCAGTGAATTTCTTCCATCTGCCTTTGGGATCGAGTTCAGCCACAGCCAAGCGATCCGCATCAGGATCGTTGGCCAGAATGATGGTGCAATGTTCTTCCTCCGCCTTTTTCATTGCCAAATTCAGGCAGCCCAGGCCATCTTTAAGAGAGAGAGACCGGCAAGTAAATTAGTTTGCCTAGCGATAGTCAATATACTTTTACCTAGCGGACTTGGAAAATGAACAGTGGGAAACTCGGGATCTGGATCCTTCTGCTGTAGCACTACAATGACGGGCTTAAGTCGTGCCTGATAGAACGCCTCACGGATGTAGTGGAAGCCAACGCCGTGGAGGGGTGTGTAGACGAAGCGTAGCTGACTGCATTCGTTAGTCTCAATGAATGTTAAGGGTAGCAGGGTCTTCATCTGCTCAAAGTAAGCCGCATAGACCTCGCGGAATGGCTCGCTTAAGAGTGGGTTGTCATCAAGTACGGAGAGGTCCCAAGATGATGGCAGCGGCTCCAAGTGTCGCAGAATCGATGCCTGTAAGTGCGAATCATTTGGAGTTAATATGGCCGCTCCGTTATCGAGATAGATCTTAAAGCCGTTGTCTGTCTTCGGATTATGCGATGCTGTCACCGCCACTCCGGCCAGGCACTTCAGATGGACCACGCCGAACGCTATAAACGGCGTGGGCACCGTTCGATTGAATAGGTACACTCGAAAGTTACTGTTCAAGAACACGGCTGATATCAGCTGCGTGAAGCGTTTGCCATTGTAGCGTGCATCGTGCCCAATGATCACGCCCTGAGTCGTGCGCTTCTTGACACTGGGATACAAGTCCAGCAAATAGTTGCTAAGGCCCTGGGCCATTTGAATTGTGACCAGATCGTTGATTGAATCGAAGCCGGCACGCATTCCGGATCTCATGCCGCCCGAGCCGAAGCCACAGCGATGGCAGAGTCGCACCCGCAGCGCCTCCCAGTCCTTGTCCTTGATGGCCTCGACCACCTGCTGTATTGTGGCCGCATTCCTGTCCCACAGAATCCAGTTCCTGATCTGCTGGTCGAGATCTTCCTCTCCGGACAGGTTCAAAGTGTCAAGCAGCTCCGCCCCCGTTGTTGGAATATTTGGTGCTAGCATTCTAAATTTGGATATAAAATATAAAAAAACTACAAAAAAATTCTAAATCTGAAAGCTGCCACTAACTCAACTGAGTTTCTATTTCAACGCTAGCTTCCATTTGCATAGCCCGGCCACGTTCGAGTTGACCAATTGAAAATTTATGTGAAGCTCCACTCGTTTTACGACCATCAAATACGGCCCCAGGGACACGCCGACGTTTGGGCTAAGCACTGACAACCACAAATTGATCCATTGGCAATTTGATTTTGGCTGCTTGATGAATTTATGGCCAGCCACGACAATCGCCCAGCACATTTAAGATATTGCAGCAGCAGCCAAAGGATTTCCATGCTGCAATAAATTTCTATATATTTTTTTATCCCCATCCAGCCACCCAGCCCAGCTCCATCTGTGTGTGGAAGCATTAACATGATTTCAATTTGTCATCAATTATGCAAAGCGGGTCTGGAGCCCCCAACCAGAGCCCATTAACCGTTCAAGTTACGTGCTGCAAACTTGGCATTTCCACATTCGGAGTGTGAGTAATTTGCAACGGTAATTGGGTTACACAGGCGCATGCAACATTTATCAGGCAGGTAACCCCACGACGGGGCATTAGACACGCCCCGCCTCTCGAACCTCCTTCACTCTTGTTTGTTTTGGCACTGTATGCTGTTCCGATCCTGCAACAACGCCCGCCCCAGCCCCGTCAACACGCACTGTGACACGTCTATTGCATTCTAAACATTCAGCGCAATGGCTTTTTGGCTGGAGCACAGCCACAACTCATCGGAATGCAGTCGCAGTCGCAGTCGCTGTCGCCGTCGCCGTCGCTGTCGCAGTCTGAGTCGCACTCTCTGTCGCTGGCACAGAATTAGTTAGGAGCACACAAAATGCATTTCGCGTCAAATTGTCAAAGTGTTAATTAAAAATGGACACTCGAATAGGCAGGCAGCATAGACACATACTGCCACGCCCACATTTGTTATGCCTGCTGCGGCCTTTCAAGCTGACCTCTCCATGGCCATTTCCCTTACCTTGCCTAAGCCTTAACATAAATTGCAGCATAACTTTAAGCTGAGAATAAAAAATATACTTGAAGAATTGTGTAGAAAATGTTTCAAAATTATATCTGGCGAGTGCTTCATGAAGAATAAGTATAATGAATGATATATATATTATGAGCCAAAGAGTCTATCAATTGTATACGACGAACTATTCCTGCTAGCAGAAGCAGCCTTTGGCATTAAATGACAAGCTAAAGAGTCGCCTAGAGACTACAGATGTACCTCTGGTATTCCATTAAGTTTACCTATAGAAAAATCTACAACTCAAATGCTCAGGTAGATAGTAATAGAGAGTTCTGAATTTTCTAAATTTGGTTGACTTGAGCAAGAATTTCATAAGAAAGTCCAATGCAATTCAAGTGTCTTAGCAGCTAAGTAGATCGATTAAGACAATTATTATTATTTAGCCTTACTCTAAATTGGTTCATTGAATTCAAGGCTAAACGAAAATTTTAATCTTTGGCTACGATAATTATCATAGTATTTAAAAAGTAGAAACGACTTGTCTTAACTCTTGTGAGTCTTAAAGTACAGATATTCGAGTAAGTCTTAAGTTTCTCATATATGCCGATAGCGTCTGTTTCAGGCTGACTGCCCATCCCCAGGCATGTGTCTGATAACACTTAATAAAGGTAAGTTATGACTCAGGTAATGCTTTCATCTGCCTTTCCGTTGCTTCAGAGCGCTAACTATTGACTGCAATACTCTCTTCTATATATATGCGTTTGCTACACTTGTTTAGCATTGGCTTTTCTCATGTTAATCCGATTGATAAGAAATCGATATATATCGATTTTGCTACCATATTTTACTACACATCTAAAAACGCAGCTTGCTGCTGAACTGTGTAATTCGCTTGGAAAATGTTAAATGTTAACTTTAAATATTTCGGCTAGGTAATGAATGAGACTTACGCCAAAATAGGTGGAAAGAGTGCTAATACTTAGTGACTTAAAAAGAGTGACGAGTGAAGGGAAGAGTGAAGAGGGAAAGAAAGGGTATATATAATAGCCCATGCACACTTATTAAGTGAGTTGAAATGTGAATAGGAGTAGTAAAAGGTGTGTACAGCATTTGATAGCCAATGCACACTTTTCAGGTGAATAGTGAAGAGTAACAGGTGAGTGCAGGGTATATGCTCATAGAGCAATCTTTAGCAGCAAAAAGTTATCAGTGATAGCTTGGCCTATAGTTTTTATACTCTGGGAAAATTCTTGCTACCTGATAGCTCGCTCTCTAAGCAGCTACCTTATGCAGGCATTACACTATTCCCCTTTACATTTAAGATACTTTTCTTCAACTAGGTTCAGGTTTATAGACTATGCTCACTATTCCAATTCAAATTCCTCCAAACTGCTTTATGGCTTTATCTATTGCTGGTGCTTTGCTTAATTTTCCAATTTGCATAGAAAATAGCTAAGCAATTTATTTGTTTTCTGGTTGGTTGTTGTTGTTGTTCTGGGCCGTGCCATAAAATCTTTTCCTGCGGCAACAAATATTGGGTGTTTACGGCGTATGTTCTACGGCTGTGCGCATTTATGCACTTGTGCTTTGCATAATTTTAATCGCTGTGATCTGTCGAGAGTGTGGGACTGGGAACTCGAGATTATGGGGAATGGGCGTTTGCCCGGCCTATATAATCGGCGTTGATTCCCTTTGTTTTGGGACAAGCGAACTGCAAAATTGGCGCTGTGTGAATCTTTTATGGCACCCCCGAGTGCCCTCCGCTCGACTCGTAAGCATGTGAGTCCAATATCTAAGGCTATCAAACCTATTAAAATGCTAATTTAGACATTTGAGCAGCCGCAGCAAGTTGTTCCGCACTTTTTATTTTGCTCGCCTTAAAGATGCTTTTCAAATAAATTGTGAAAAAATGAAATCTGTCAGAGCTGCGTCTGCTGTCATTCAGCAGTCAATTGCAACGGCGCAGGCAAAGGCACCTGCCTGCTAGAATCCATTAAATTAAAACCAAATCATTCATCCCATCTCGGCAGCCTCTCAAATTGACTTTGACACTTATGTTGGACACTTTTGCGCCTCAGCTGAAAAGTGGCTTTTAATGTCTGGCACGAGGACATTTAAGAGCCGCATGACAAATGCGAAATACATGCAAATGGCCCGAGCTGAACTTTTAGCTAAATCTAATTCGATAGGGTATTAATCAGAAGCTCTCAGCTGTCCGCATTTCAGTTTCACTTTCGGAAAATAGTTTGGCTGGGCAAAAATATAAATTTGCGTAATTTGTTTATGTGGCTTTTCATATTTTCAATTTGAGTGCTCGCATTTGTTTGGCCGACCCCCGTTTCCGAATGGCAAAATGTGAAAATGAAATTTACATCATTTGTTTATTTGTATCGCTCATGTCCTGTGGTCTTGCCACACCAAAAAAAAAAAAAAGCAAAAAGAAAAACAAGAAAAACATGTCCTTGGGGGAAACCTGCACAGCACAGTCGCAGCAATTCATTTTTTACATTTTTATTTTACCAAAGTCGAGAGGCTGCCGTAGCAGCAAGCACATCGCAAATTTGATTACCGCCCAACAAAAATGTTTGCATATATATTTTATTTTTGCCAGCACTCTGGGTATTTTCTGTGCCATCTTTGACCGTCTTGCTGGCGTCTGGCATATACTTTTAAATTAACGCATTATGTTTATGTATTAGATGCAAATACAAATGCCCAGTCGCATGGCCCAAGGACCTTCACACATCGCTAACCAAAGGGTCAGAAATCCAATTTGAGAAAATTTTTCATAAAGCTTTGCCCTTTTCATACCCTATAGAAGAGCCATGAAAAGTGTGATACAAATGCAAAAGCTTTCAGAAATATTTGATTCTAGAATATGGAAAACTTTAGAAAAATATGTATTTATATATTGAGGGAAGTCCTAAATTTATAAAAAATTATAAATATATTTAAATATATTAATTATGAAAATTCTTAAGAAAATAGATTCTAGAGTAGATAAAAATATAGAAGAATGTCGATATATATTTATATATACATATATATATCTATATAAGGGGAAATCCTAGATTCTAGTGTGTTAAAATTTATAAAAAATTATAAATTTATTTTTAGATATATAAATTAAGAAAAGTCTTTAAAAACTATATTCTAGAATAGATATTTATATATATATATTTATATATTATATGTACATATATAAGGGGAAGTCCTAAATTTTAGAGTGTGTAAAAATGTATAAAAAATTATAAA
This sequence comes from Drosophila hydei, assembly GCF_003285905.1. Taxonomy (NCBI): domain Eukaryota; kingdom Metazoa; phylum Arthropoda; class Insecta; order Diptera; family Drosophilidae; genus Drosophila; species Drosophila hydei. Next base: position 6,478,107 of record NW_022045656.1, read on the forward strand.
TATATTCTTAGAATATATATATTCAGAAAAGTCTTTAAAAACTATATTCTAGAGTAGATAAAAATGTAGATAAATTTAGATATATTTATATATATATATATATCTATATTAGTGGAAGTCCTCGATTTTGGAGTGTGTCAAAATGTATAAAGAATTATAAATAAATTTTAAGATGTATAAATTAAGAAAAATCTTAAAAACATAGAATCTAGAGTACGTAAAATTATATAAAAATATGTATATAAATTTTTATAATTTATATATTAGGCTATGTCCTAAAGAAGTCAGAAGAATTTCAAGAGTATCTAGTCAAATCTAATCTAGCTTTGCTTACACAAATTTTTCTGCTTGCTTGTTTTACAGGGTATCGTATAGTTCTATCTATTTACACTGCGCTTTGCCACACATTCATAAAAATCTTATATGGGAAATCTAAAGAACAAACATTTTTATTGCACATCAAATTTGCTCCACGTCTGCGGCTCAGTCGTCTGTGCAGTTGGCAGAGAGCAGGAGGAACGGCACAGCCAGCCTCGACAATCAAGTGAAGGCTCACAGAATGCGAAATACTTTTGATTTCATTCCGCAACAACGACGAACACTTGGCCAGGACGTGGACCAAAACAGTCCTAGGACTAGGACTAGGACTCGCACAAGCAGCAGACTCCCACACACTCGTGTCTAATTGGAAACGGGCGAGCTTTGATTGCTTGGGCAGGCAACATGCGAAGATTATGGCAGCTCATAAGCGGTTTGGCAATCACCATTAGAATTGGCCTGTATTGGCCAACTGCCTGCCTAATTGCACGTAGTCTGGCAAGGGAAGTAACTCGACTCGACTCGACTCGACCGAAGTCGAACTGAAATTGGGAATGAATTTCATTTTGATGCTGATCTAATCAGCTGATGATGTTGAAGTTTGCCAATGCGATTTTCATGTTGGGTTGGATGGAGGCTGTGAGCTGTGACATGCAAAATGACATAGACACACTCACACATACACGCACACTCACACACACACACACCCCACCCTCGTCCTCATCAAAGGGTTAGGCCACAACCTTTATTCGAACTTTGATGGAAATGTTGGCATTTTTGTCCGCAAAATTTTCGGATTTCTGCGCATTAATAAAAAATAAAACACAAATCAGAAACGTGTCAACAACTCAAAGTGGGTTCGCATGCCAATTGGAAATGTGCCTGTCGCATGTGCACGAATTTGCACTTTGGCGCAAAAGCCTTCCACTTGCTGGGGTCGGGGCAACTCAGGGGTTAAGTGTATGCGCAGCAGCAGCCACAGGAGACTAACTTCACAGCCAACAGCTGAAACTACGGCAATGTCATTTTGCATCCGCTCTTAAATGGATTTTGGCATTTTCAGTTTGGCTGTCAACTGGCTTTGAATACAAAATAAAACTGCTCAAAGAGCAAAAGGCAGCAGGCATCGGATAACTAGTTCAATGTACTACAGACACCTTGAATATATATAGGGCAGCGAGCAAGGTGTGTATAGACTCGATATAGAGTTTGCTTATTAGACAAAGACCAAGACCATGAACAATATATAATATATATTGATGCATTATTTATTTTAATTATATTTTTTTAAGCTACGTATCCTTTGTAAAATAATTTTTTAAATTTAAGCTCTATTTTAATAGATAGCTAAGTTTATGCAGATAGAAACCAATTTGAGTTAGGGAAAGCAGCTTTGGCTACTAAGCCTCAAACTAAGATATTATGGCAGCCATCTGAGTTATAGACTAATATCTGAAACAACAAAATAAAAATAAATTTGTATAAAAATTTCATAAATTTGAATATTAAAAAATAAATAATAATAATAAGATATAGTTTAGAAAAGTATAAAGTATGGTATATATAGTATATAGTACAGTATAATATAATATAATAAAATATATTGTAGAGTATAGCAGTATATATAAAGTATATATATGTAAATATATATATATATGTAAAGTATAGTAGTATATATAAAGTATAGTATAGTAGATTTATCTTTGTTCATAGCCGACTTGAAGTATGTTGAGTAGTGCTTGATTTAAAGTCTTTCCGCTCTGATTTTAGCCAAGTTGAATTAGAGAAGGGTAGTTAGGCAACTTGATGTGCGACTGACTTCTTTGAGTGGGAATGATGCCGACGCTGAGAAGGATGCTGCAACTGGCTGGCAGCAGCAGCAGCAGCAGCAGCGATGTGGCAAAAATATAAAAATTATTGATTATCAGCGATGGCATCTCGGCGATTTGCTGCTACAAGCCACGTTTCACTTTTTTGCTGGCTGCGGCTGGGTTGGTTCTCATTTCTGTCCGATTCCCGTTGCCGTCCAGGACGCTGCTGCTGCTGCTGCTGCTGCTGCTGCTGTTGCAGACAGCTGAGATCCCATCATTAAAACCATTGTGCGATATCGACACCTTGGTCAGCACGTTTTTTTCTACTTTTCGTTAGTTTATGTTTTCTTGTCGAGGAGGACAAGAAAAAGCGAGATCGTTTCGCTTGTCGCAAGTGTTGTCAACAGGTTTCGCGGAATGCCACGACGAGGACGAGCTGAGGCTGTTGGCTACCAGAGACGCGTCTGTTCGCAGAGATCGTTCATCATCATCGCGGATGACAAGTGATCAAAGATGCAGTAATATTTTACAGCACTTTGCTTCTGTTTACAACTCGGATCGCCGTAGGAATGCCCACAGAAGCGCGTTGACACATTTTATTTGTGGTCTGCAGCTCCTGCCCCTGCCCCTGACTCTGCCGCTGCCCCTGCAGACCGCAGCTTTCTCCTTAATTGTCCTTATCACTTTGTCATTAGGTCTGCCCCGCAGCACATTCATAAATATTTATAACTCAGTTCGCTCGAGTACAACTTTGGTTAGCGCACAGATTTGAGATATTCGAACATTGATTAAATGTTTCAGCGTAAGCCGAATATGGCCGGGCAGTTCATAAATTAAAAGGGCTGAAACTCAATTAAAAGTGTCTCGAACTAACTGTTAATTACTGCAGCTAAGTGCACGTAATTAAAGCCAATAAATTACTAAGACATAACACACACTCTCCCGCTTCTTCTATCGCTCAGCTGAGTTAGCCTCTGGCTATTTGCTGCCACATTCACATGCCACATTCAGCTGGCTGCAGCTGCACGTGCTGAGCATTTTGGAATGGCATTCCATCAAAGCCAAAATCAGCCTCAACCTGTGGCCAGCCAGGGTCCACACACAGGGGCTGCTCTGTCCCAGCCATCAGCCTAAAAAAAGAGTGGCAAGTACGTCCTTATATGGCATTCGAATCCCATTAAAAATTATTAGCCGCCCCGCCGGCAAAGAGCAAATTACGGATTAATGTGCAATTGGCTTAAGCCACAAGCAGCCTTGTCATCGCTCCTCAGCCCATTTTACAGACAGAGCCGTGTGCGTGTCCAGCAAGCAAATTGACTTACATGCCACATTGGCATTGCGACCATTCGAAAAGCTTTACAATTTTTGCTTTTATTAGACAAATGTCAAAGATTTGAGGATTTCTAATTATAAGATGCCTGATAAACTTGTTGAAGAAAACTTATTCTAATGCCAATCGAATGTGCTGTCTAGCTGAAATGTAGTCAAAATATTGTCTATAAATGGAAGCATAAGCACATTTAGTTAGCCTTTGCTGAAACATATTTATGCTAATTATAATATTACAGAAATCGTGTGTAAATCACAAGATAATATATACCAATATATTATAATATACCAATATATTATCTGTATTCATATTTTATTATATTATATCAGTTAAAAGACACTCGCAATTCTTACAACTAATACACAAAAGCTTACATCGGTATATCCTAGTTGCTTCGGGCAGTTAAAAAAGGTTGACATTTTTATGCTATAGTATTATTATTTTTTTCGCCTATATATATATGACATATGATATTTATTATTATTTTTATCATGACATATATATGTTATGCTATGGACGACAAAAATAATAGCATCACCAGTCTCTTGCTGACCTAAACAAACTAATATTTACTGATGCAATTTTTACATAGTTTTATTTACATTTTTTATTATTCCTAAGATACGAAAAGAGTATTACAAGCATGAGAATGCTTACCGATATATACATATTTTTTAAATTTTTAGAAAATGAAAATAGCACCACTAACGCTGTCATTATATCTGTTAATTATCTTTCACAGATATGACTTAATAAAAAACAGTTGACAAAAATTGAATTATTTTCTTCGTGAAAGTAAAAAATATGCAAAACTATTAGCACATATGTTTAGTGAATCCCACAGATTAACATATATAAGAATATGATAAATGCGAAGACTTTTTTGTGTTTTTGATTCATACGATTGATAAAAAAAAGTTAAATTTGCAAAATTTGTCCTCAGTTTCTGCGCAATAAACTCTTTGAACATTTCTTGCCAGCTTGTGGCCTTCTAATTACTTAGCCAACTCACCCGCTTCTTCTACTCAAGTTTCGAATAACAACGTTTAATATGGCAGAAGGTGACTCTGTAAATTGGCTTGCCTAAAAATAACACCTGCCCAAATTATTAAGTAATTAACTGAGAGCCACAAACTGCCAAATCCTTTCGCCCCAGGCGGTCGTTGCTGTTGTTGTTGTTGTTGTTGTTGCTGCTGTTGACTCATTAAAATTAATGGCAAGACTGACGTCAACAACGATTCTGCATATTAATGGCCGCAATGTCCGCGGGGATAATATTCCGGCTAATAAGAAATTAAAAGACACTTGTCCGATGAGCCGGTACACCACAGTGGCCCAAGATGCTGCTCCCGATTTGACAGCGACAACTGTTTGTTTTAATTTGGAAGATTTTTCAATGCTGCCGCCACCAAAAATTAACTAATTGCTAAATGATGGAAGCGCCGCTGCTCAGGCAAACGGGTTGAATTTTACTCGACTTCGACTTTGACTTCGTCTTGAACATGAATTTTTAAATAGGCCGCACTAAACGACCGTACAGGGAGATGATTATGAGGAGGCAGAAGAAGAAGATGGAGAAGCGTAGAAGCATGCACCTGGGATCGCCAGGTGCCAACACCTCGTTGTGGGATTGATGCGAAACGAGTCCGAAATCGACTTTAAGTCGGGGCTTATTTAAAACACGGCGATTGCGCCCAAAGGTCTGCAATGGTTTATGCAAATTAAATGCACTCTGGCTGCATTTTTACAGACGCATATCGAATAAAGCACAGCCCCCGGCAATAATTAAATAATACGCCAATTGTACCTGCACCCTAGCAATATTTACACATGGGGCATGATGTGTCTTGTATGATATGTTTAACAATATGAAAGTTTTACTGTAATTAATTATATATTAATTTTATTTAATATGAATATTAAATTAAATAAATAAGTAATAAAAAATTAAAAGATACATGATAAAGAATTAATTAATTTAAATATATTAAATAAATAAATAGAATATTTTAATAAATAATAATACATAAATTTAAATTTAAAAATTAAATGAATGACATAAATTAAATAAAATAAAAAACGTATAACAAAAATAATATAAAAATAATAAATATATAAAATAAAAATAAATATATAAAAAAATAATAATAAATATAATAAAAATATAAAATAAAAAAATAATATACATTACAAAATGATAAACAAAAAGAAATAAGTAAAATATATTATTGAAAACATTTAATAAATAAAATAATAGTATAAAGATTGTAAACCAATTATTTATTTTATATTAATAAATATAAAAATAAAACAAGATTCAGTAAATTAAAATTTGTTATATGTATATATATTATAATTATAGAAAATAAATAAATTAATTAACTAAAAGATTAAAATTTTGTTTAGTTAAATTAATAATTAAAAATTAATATTTAATATAATATCTAACATGCAACAACAATTTGGCAAACCCTTTTAAATATTCTAAACTGTGTCCACTCTGCTATTTGTTTATTGAATGTATGAAGAAGAATTATTGAAAAATATAAAAATATATTATATTTAAATTTAATACTTCATCTTTATTATATACTAGACTCATACAGAGTATCTCGCAGTCGAGCGGTCTGTAGGCTGTTCTCGCTTGTACAATTGTTTAATACATATGATTGCAAAGGGCATTTCCCGCGTGTATTTATGGATGCACTACGCAACAGTGGACAGACGACAGCGAACAGGGAACAGGGGACAGGGGACAGGGGACAGTGCGTGGCACATTTGTTTATTGTTTTCGCAATTACAATTAAAAAATGTTTTTTTGCGTGGCGGCCACGGGTTTTGGTGCAAAAATTATCGCCAAGCCCATTTGCGGTAATTATTTAATGTGCTCTCCCAGGTGGGGCACTCAAAATACAAGGTAGCCAGCCAGCCTGCCAGACTGCCAGCCAGCCAACAACACCAAATGGAATTAACGTAATGCGTGCAGCTCCAACTCCCACACCGTGCAACCACTCTGTAGCGCCACTGTGTCAGTTGTGGCAAGTCCTTGGCTTTGTAGGTTTGCACTGTTTGCTGGTCAATTAAATTTGGCCAGAGCCACGCACCTGCCTTGACATTGCACGGGCCCCGTCCTAGCGCCTGGCCGGATGCGGACATATGCAGGTGCCGGGCGGACGACCGTCTGTGTCCCATTGCTGGCACCGGCTCTTGTCCGGCATTCTGGCCCGTCATAATTAATGCCAGTTAAGTCCCGTGTTCCGTTGCCCCAGGCGCGGCCGCATCTCGAAACTCCACAGCCCCCAACCCGGCCAGACTATTGCGCCCATTTTAATTCAATTGCATGTGCCCTCTTCACAATTGTAGTGTAAAATTTACGTTCCTCCTGCCGTTTAATATGCGCACCCAGGCCCACCCACTTCTCCAATTCCCTGCCCGCTGGAGCACTCATAAAGTGTCATCCATCCATAGCGAACGTTTACAATTAGGCGCAACTTTTTAAATATTTTGCGTGTCTATTCTTTTTTTAGGAAAAATACTTATAATTTCCCGGGAGGGCGATATCCCAGCGTTAGTTCCCCCACATTTTCATTTCGGGTACTTTTCACTTCTGACAAAAGTTGCGCGACTACGATTGGGTCATAACAATCAACTGTGTCAAAGCCGCCTGACCCAAATCTCAAAAGTTACTTCAAGAAAAGTAATATTAATTTGGCCTACTTCCGAAATTCTTTTAGTACGTTTTTAAAACCTTTTTTGCATCTTTATTGAACTCTTAAGAAAATAAAAACTTAAGAACTTTAGAATTTTTTGCCAATATTGTGTAGAGCTCGGAAAACTAAGCCTAAAAACGAAAAGCAAGTTCTTTAAATGATTACACAGTCCAACAGGTTTTGGTGATCAAGCATCAGAATTAACTTAACCAAATATTTATGAAGTGCAGAACAAGAGTCGGAAGCCAAAATGTGTGGGGCAATATAGTATAGACAGATAACTTTTTTTTTTTTGTTGATTATATTAGACAGCTAACTGAATGATTCTTTTGAAAGATTTTTTATTATTTTAAAGTAGTACTTATAGAAGAATAAACTATCGTTTATAAAATAATTTATTATAGTCAGATAACTGAATGATTTTTAAAGATTTTTATTGATTTTAAAATAGTACTTATAGAAGGATAAACTCTCTTCATTAAAACAATTTATCAAGTCTGAATATATATTTTTAGACACTTCTAAATCTAAATACCAATTGAATAAGGCAAAGTTGTACGTAGTATTCCTGGCTGTCAGACCCATATGTGTTAATTTAATAGTCACATAATGAAATACACGATTTCTTCATTAGTTGAACAAATGAAGTTGGGCGATACTTTATAATACTTTCTAATGCCCTGCTGTAACTTCACCCCGTTGAGCACTGAAAAAACGGCCTAATGGCAGCGAAGCGTGTCGTGGCAATAGTTTTGCATAACTAGGCTGGCCGAACAAGCCGTGAGCAGTGCGAACGTGTGTGAAAAAGTTAATTAATTTATGTCACATTCTTTATGCCCACTTGGGGACGGCCTGCCGTGCATGATCATAGTTTGCGAGGGCGTTAATGGATGCCTATGATTAAAACTACGCATGTTTGTCCATTTAAGCCCGTAATTCGTGTCGTAAATCACTCCAAAGGAGTCGGCCCACGCTTCGCACCTTCGGTGACCCGCCTGGCCAATGTAATGCTTGTTTGCCTAATGACTCTAATTGGGGATGAAACTGGAGCTGGAGTTGAAGCTGGCAGTTCGAGCTGGAATTGGCACGTAATCGGCAAGTGCTTAGAACCCTTTTTGTCGACGAGTCTTTAGGAGGTCATGTGAGTGCTTTGATGAGGTTCATAATACCAGCAGCAACAGCGGCAACGGCGGTGTCATCGTCATCTTGGACTGCTCAGCCATCATTAGCGCCATTTGTTGGCCAAAAAGCAGAGAACGAAACGTTCCAGGTCGCTGCGGTCGTGCGGGCATAGGAAACGAGTCCGAGTTCGACTATAAAACCGGTTCATTTGCATATCAAAGGCATAATCAACACCTTCCAAACAACAACCAAACACAATATGGCAGAGTCCAAAAGCCACAGAGCACTCGCACACACACAGACATGTCCATGCGCAAGGTGTGTCTATAAAAACCCTGTTTCTGGACCAAAGGACAAGCGAACAGGCATACGGACAGCAACCGCAATGCAGCATTGACGTGCTCCATTTGCCAGAGCTCCACAAGCTCCTCATTTGCATGCGTTCATGTGACGCTGACCCATGCCCCGACCCCGACTCGCCACGAATCTGAATAGCAGTCAGCAACTGGTTTTCCAGGCTCTTCACTGGCTTGTCTCCACACTTTTTTGGCCCCCACTTCGGGCCAGGCCCACCTTTACGGCCGTAAGGTGTGAAATTATGAGCCTTGCATTAGTGCTAATTGGCTCTACGTGTTGTGCATGCAAATGCAAATGCATCGCACCTATTGAATGCAATTCGGCTATGACTGGCAAATGTTTGGAGAGCACAACTTAAGGATATCCTGTAATGGGCAGATATTTATTTCAGAAAAGTAGCCTCAGAATCTGAATGAAGTACACGCCAAATATATTAGGTACACACAGCTCTACAGTATTCAGTAATCTAGGAAATTGTATATAAATATATATATTTCTATATATATTTATATATATATATGAGGTAACAAATCTGAATATGAAATCAGAATAATCTAAATTTCATAGTCATAGTTTGACACTTTTCCGATACATTAAAAGTCCTATAACACTAAGACAAAATTTTTTTAGTTACCTTCTTTGGCTTTTAAGATTTCAGTTGTTGTTTCTTATCTCTCTAAAATCCATTTTAATTTTTTTTATCAAATATTTGCAGGGGAGTGCATTAGAAATAGTGCAGTCAACTTTTTTATAAATAGAATAGATATCAAATCTTATTAAACTCCTTAATAAATAAGCCTTTTAAATATAAGTTATCATCAATGTATAGCATTTAAGTATTAAGAAATCTGATTTGATAATCTGATTTTTATTATATTATACTTATGAACTTGGGTCTTTAAAAAGCTTCTAAGCTAAGGTTCTATTAGATATAGTAGCTAAATAACAAGGAGAAATTTTTTGTTAAATGTTATTACACATGATTTTAAAATGATATATAGGAATTGTAATAATAGCTCATAATTTGATGGAGCTAATAATTAATCAGTACTAATAAAGAACAATTTCAAGGCCCACTTTTATCAATGTAAATAAAACGTCAATGACAGTTATAGCCTAAACTTCAGATAATGTAGTTAGAAAATCGACGCAACAAACATAACTATAGACAGTATAGTAGTAGAGAGTAGAGAAAAGAAAGTACTATACGAATTGATATATATATAGCTTAATATCATACTTAAATTCTGTTTGAAAGAGGTAAAACTGTGTTCCATAATTATATTGTCACTAAGTTATATTTACAAGTAAATTTTTTCTGCACAAGACTATATATATGGCACTACACACCAGTCTAATATACCCTTTTCACATATGGTTAGAAGGAAACGACAACTTTTGCCTAACAATATTATCAAATTTGATTTAATAAGGTAAAAAATAGATTTTGGAATTCAGGAATTAAGCTTAGCGTATAATTGGCTTATATAAAAAAAGAAAACAGTAAATTGAATATAACTTAAATTACAAGAATTTATCAACAACAGTTTTTAATTTTAGAATTTTTGTATAATTTCGTTCACAAAAGAAATTCTTTTTTGCTGAAAGATATCAGAAATTAATCTCTATTCAAAATATCATGTCATTCAGTAAAATAACGTGAATTTATTTGTAGTTTCCTTGTGCAATATACAATATATTACATAAGCAGCATAACATGTTCATCTCGCCTGCCTCGCTCACACTGCCACACCCACTCCCTGCAGAGCAGCGCCTCATTGTCTCCTATGTGTTTCATGTGCTCTGCTCCAAGCTGACTTTGCTGCCAACGTGACTAGTGAAACAGTTTGGGAATGAAACGGTCTTGGGAAACTTTGAAGCCAGATTCAAACTCGGTCCGCATTGGCATTGGCATCGGCAGCGCCCCCTCTTAACCTCATGCCTCACGCCAACTGGACGAATCCAAATTTTCCGCAGCTGCGCAGTTGGCACCGTCGTCTAACTTCCAAGTGAGCGGCAGACACAGTTTAGGGCGGAGCCAACGTCGCATTGGTGGCATTTCGCAGAGGCGACTACAACGACCTGCGCCGCGCTTGGCATTAGGTGCACAACTTGAGCTCAGCCTGCCCAGCAGCCGTACAGAGGGCGAGGGACATGTGGCAAGAGCCAAGTGACGCCCACCCCAGGAGCCGTTAAATATTTTAATGGCTAACAAAAGCATTTTTGCCAACGCATTTATTATGCTCCCAGCCAAATACATATTTATTTATCTGCTGCCCGAAAGACTCCAGGCTTACTCTCGTAATATCCCTTTTCGAATCCCTTTAAACTGGAAGTATTCAGATTTTTATAGCAATGAACGAAAGATGAACCAAGTTTCGTTTTAAATAAACAAATATGTTGCGGATATTAAATATGGATTATGGAATGTTTGCAAATAAAATTATAGAGTTTTTCTATATTTCTAACAGATATAGTTAACAAAGATATAACTTTATAGCGAAAACTTATTTAAAAATTATTTTAATGAAAGTTCAAAAAAAGATAGAACTACGCGAAAAAAATAATGAATTATTAAAATATCTATTGAATAAAATTTAATTTTAATTTAATTAAATTAATTTAAAATTACGAATTGTTTTACACTCAGTGGGAAAAGTATTAAAATTGTAAATAAATAAAATGAAAAATAGATTTTCCTATTAATTAAAGTATTTATAATACATTCAATAATAAAAAAAAATAATTTTAATTTTAACTTAACATATTTCATTTTAATAAATATTTTCTGGCTCATGAGAAAATTGAAAAGAAGTAATATAAGTGAAAGAAAAAATAAATTAATTAATTATGAATAAATATATAAAAAAAAATATATATATATATAAAATTATAATTTTACTCAATTTAAGCACTTTTACAGAATTTATTCAAAATAAAGAAAAATTTTATAGAGTGAAAAAAAGCCTGTCCTATAGTTGATAATAATATATAATTTATAATCATTTTAATTCTTGTAATTTTTCTTTTGCTATATCTATACAATATATATAGACATTTAGAACAGCCTCACATAAAAATAGTATAATCATTTTAGAGCTGTGACAAATTGGTTCAAACTTATCGTCCAAAGTAGAGATAAAATCAATTAGCAGTTAAATCAATGTTAACAATTGGAGCACATCTCATTGGGCCAAACATCACTCATGTTTGCAAATAGACAGGTCAATGCAGGCCTCCATTAAAGAGGCACTTGACAGTTTCTTGTCAGGCCCATTGAGGCTTACCTGGATTGGAAAGCTAAGAATTACTAAGCTAGATTGCTTTTGAATCGTAGAGAAGTATTCTTTTGGGCAACATTAGTGCTACGATAGAAAATAGCTGACAGAGAGACAGAGGAAGACTCCTCAACATTCTTTTATTTCTTCAATTCATATGAAAAGTAACTTATATTCATTCCTTAACTAACTCTTTGTTATATTTTCTCCAAAAGATAAGCAATATGTGAGCCCTGTATGATTGTTGCGAGTTGAGAGTTGAGACTAGCACATAACGGTTATTTGCCACCTAAAGTGCTGTTTCATTCTTTTTACGATTGGATTGCTGGCTGAAATGCGATTCGCATATGCCTGAGATTGTGGTAATTGTCATATAATAAAAGTCAGAGAACCCCAGCGACATGTGATGAGCGACAAAAGCCAACGCCACTTGAGCAGTTGAACTTTCCACCCCACAGAAAGGGGCATTAGCTCCAATAGTTCAGAGTCTCCCTGAAAGGCAAAAAAGCAAATAAGAGAACTCTAGATGGGAATGCGTGACTAGGGAATACCCTGGCGGGTGGCTTGTATTACAACTATTTAATTTTGTCTGTGATGAAGGCTTAAACAGAATATTTCGAAACATTTAGCACACTTAAATCAGTTCATAGTCAAATGTCAAATCTTATTGAATTTGTATACAGCCAAATGTTATCGATAACTTAAAGAGCTATCGAACTATAGCCATCGAAAATAGTATCACTCTTGCTTGGGCAGCTCATAAGTTCCAAGCTCAGATGGAGAGCAATATAGATCTAGTGCAATTCTTTAAGAGATCACCCTACTGCCTGTTACATACATTTAAATAAATAATAAATATAAAACCCTATTTTGTAATCTGCACAGGGTATGTGGAAAAAAACTGAGTCAGCTTCATGTCGGCAGCTTTATCTTAGCTCGAAATGCCTGCAAACATTAGATGTAGGTTTCAGTGTGCGCGTAATTATTGGACCCAGTGTCATGTTTAACCCGCTCGTAAATTATAGAGATCCTTATAGCTAATATGTAATTTATGGCCAGGCTCAAAATAATAAAAAAAAGAGAACAGTTACATTTTACACACACGTAAAACAAATGCGCCGGATTTGGCGTACATTAGCCGCAGGAAAGGACCGAAAGACGTATTTTGTGGTCAGCAATGGCAGCATTTAGTGGTGTTGACCTTTGGCTATGCTTTGGGTAAGGGACACACCACACACGCAAAGACCCACATCAGTGCAGGCCAGGCAACCTAACCTTTTTTTTACACAATCTAATTACTGTGGCCGCCGTAAGCTAAGGTGGCTGGCTGCCAGCGAGACTTTAAAGTCGCAACTGTGGCTGCACTTTAAATAATCCATTAGCGATTACAGAATTTGACATTGGCTAGAGAGCTGGGCGCTGTGCAACAAAAGGGCTTAAAAGCTAAAACCTGTTGAGTCGTTTCTCAATTCCCCAAACACTTGCCAAACTAAAGCCAAAGCCATAGCCCAACCCCTTCAATCCAGCCCAACATCTTAGACAGGCAACTCCTCGGCACAGATTATGGCTTCTTTGAATAACAATCGATGGCGCGACAATGGCTCAAGCCATCGATGATGTAGATGTAGATGGCAATGCAAATGGCAAATGGCAAAATGGAAGTGGCTGCTACTCCTGCTGCTGCTTTTCCTGCTCCTGCTCCTGCTCCTGCTACTGCCTCTGTATTGAGTATCCTTATTGTCTTGACATTTTATGACTGTCTGGCAGCTTTTTTCCCACTTTTTCCAAGTGATTCCAGCACTGTGTTTTCTATCCTTCATGCGCTATAAATTGTGTATACCAACGACTCAAGGACAAAGTCAACAGACAAAAAACGAGCTGAGATTGAATTTGCATTCAATATTCAAAGATATATAACTAATAGAATTTTTTTAACTAAAATACATATACCTCTAGGTACAATATATATATATATTTTTTTTATAATTAATGTTTTTAACAATTTTTTATAAGCTAAAGACTTGTTCCATCAGCTTAAGTAGACACAGCGTGATTAATGAAGTTATTCAATCGACAACAAGTTTCATCGAGATCAGCTCAGCTTGTTTTAAATTAATTAATCTATATAATATAAAGCATATTAATTAATGCTGTCAATTTAAAGTTGAGTAACTCTCAAAAAAACACCCTTTACTTGATCAATTCAGCTGCACGATTCAATATATGCAAAACAGAATTTATTTTGCTTTAAAAACTATCATTAAATTTCCTAGAAACAAAAAAAAGTTAAGTATTTGAATAGATCACTGCTTACTGATTGTAAATAAGAGATATATATAAGTAAGAGATATCTATAAAAATGTACAAATTCGTCATCTTTTGTTTTTATAGATTTGTGATATTGCGTAGTTAAGTGTAATATATTATCATTATAAAATTTATGAAACTTTAGCGCCTGGCATATTACGTTCTAAGCGCAATTGTTGCTTAATAAATTTTTGGACTTCTATTATGTCTTTGCTGACAAGTTAATGACTATAATAAGTAAAAATTATTATGAGCGCCTAAGTGGTTATTAAAGATGCTTTACCTAAGCTTAGCTTAAGATAATGTCTTACTATAAAAGCGAATATTAAATTAAGGCTAAGAGGCGAAACTGTCTAATAGTCATTTCCTTGGGTGCATGAAGAAAACTTCATAAACAAATATAAAAATACAATTGAATTAGCTAAAAGGCGGTTATATTTTTTCTATATATTTTTTTATTTTTATACTTTTTTTTTGTCGAATACACGAGCTGCTGATCAACAATGTGCATGTCAAATCGCCGCTGACTTCGCCAATAATCATAAATAATTCCATTACAATAATTAGTAATGCATACTTAATGGTGCCTCAAATCAAATAATCGACGAAGTATCCGAGTATCTTTAACAGATATATATGTATATATAAAGAGGCAAGTGCGAGGGGCAAGGGGCAAGGCGCATGACGGAGATAAAGTCTACGTCTGAGGTCGCCGCTAAACCAAACAAATTAATCAATGAGGTAATCACAATTTATTCTATAAAATGATCAAGTTATGTAGCTGCCAACTGTTAGTTCTGCCCCAACAATTATTGCTGTTGTTGTTTTTAGTATTGGAGATGACTTCTGGCTGGCGTCTCTTTGTGTTTGCCCACGGTGTGACCCACTGTGCGAACGATCGTTGCCTCTGGGATGACAAAACAAAACAAAATAAAAACGTCTATATAAAAAATGTTAAAAATTTTAACGACTTCGCTAAGAGCTCGAAGCATAGATACACTGCTCTAAACATAAGTAACTTAAATATTACTAATACCAAATATATAAATAACAAAGCTTTCAGTTGCCATACAAAATGTTATTTATTTCTCAGTTTATAAATCAAATTAAACAGGAATTTAGTTTATGGTTAACAATTTAAAACCGAATTTAGCTCTGAGAAATATTTTGAGTCTGAGTCTTAATTCTTATTTAATTTTATTTAATAAAAAAAATTTATATTTTATTTTATTTTTAATTTTAAGTAGTTTTATAATTTGTTTTCCATTTTAAATTTAATCTTCAAAGTACAAGTTTATGCCAACAGTTTTTTTATTTAAAAATTAAACTTTGATCAGTTTCATGTTCAACAAAATCTGAAATTTTATTGTGCATTATATAAATTGTATTTTATACATAAGTCGCGTTTGTATAGAAAAGCAAACAAGGAAAGAAACATTCAATTGTTCATGCCTAATTACGAACTAATTTTTTGGCGTCTCAAATTTAATGAGCTATCGCATAGACTTGCGAATCGACGCGTATTCGCCAGGTGAGTAAAAAAACTAACATTCTTCAATTCTACACAAATTTGGCTCATAATTTGTTCTGGCTGGCTCATAGCTCGAACAACAAAAGGCCACTTCATTATGAGAATATCTATAACAGGTGGGATAAGCGGGCAGGTGGTGGGGCAAGGGGCTAAGGGCAAGATCGACAGCTGCTGAAAAGCTTACAGCGTTGGTGGCAGCAGCGATCAGAGCTCAGTCGTGAAACGGCAGCATTTAACTAAAGTCGCAAACACGCAGTGGTAGCCAGATCGCAGCTGGAAGCATAACCAGAAACAAGTCAAGTAGACGTAGTATTCGATTCGATTCTGTTCTGCGGTTTACACGATGTTTGGCAGCCGACGACATTTGGTAATTTATTGGCATGGGTCTATGGGCTGTGCTGTGTGTCGAAATGGGGATTTGTTTGATGTTTTTTGTTTGCTTGCAACTCTTTGCAGTTGCTGCTCGTGTGCCTAAGTGCGCTGTTCTGCCTCAGCTTGGCCGAGCTGGCAGAGACGGAGGTCATCAAGGACGATGTCATTGAGATAGCGAATAAGACGCAAAAGGTCATCAGGGTCAGTCCGCTGGAGCTGCCGTCGAAAGAGGATCGCACTCCTGGCAGCCACATGAACTCAGAACTGTTTCAGATCCAGACACTGCAAAGAGGCGCAAAGCATCCGCGTCAGCGTCTCTATATGGACTCAAGGCGCATGCGGTCAAGGCCGAGGATCAGTGAATCCAGTGGTGAAGCAATGCAGCCCGCTTTGAAATTCTCGTACACGCCCGAACTAAAAGCCTTTCCCAAGCAGAAGCCGAAAAAAAAGCAGCAGAAGCAGCTGCACTACCCACTCGAGCCTAGCCCAACCACTGTCGTGGAGCCGCTGCCCGTTCAGATGACGCCCGGCCCCTATCCCATCTACTATGTGCTGTCCAAGACGAACGGCCGCTTTGGCAAATTCCCCATCAAGTCCTTCCGCTCGCCCGCCGAATTCGCCAAGTACTTGATCAAGAGCAAAGCTGAGCCCATACCCCGAACGCAGCGCTTCGAGGCGGGAGACGATCAAGGCAAAGTAATTGGTAGTCGGTAGCTTTACTGCTTTTTGTGATTTGCACGCGCGCTTTGTATGCTTAGTTAAATTAAATTATTCACCATAATTATAATTGCTAATTACCACACTACACACACATATATCTATCGCTTTATAATTACTCAAAAAACGTATTAAGTATGTACATAAGTTTTGCCTGAAGTGCCCAACCCATTGTACATGCACAAGTATCTCAAAAATAAACTCAAATTGCTACATATCTCGACTGATCCGTACACGATCTCCTACTATAATAACTGTCTGAGCTTACCGTCAAGTTGGCCTTGGCTCCCAAGTCTGGCAGCTGTTGACAGACGCCCAACAGGCCAATATCTATCTTAGGCCTGACTCATCGACGGAATCAGTTAATTGTCGACGATTCTTCATTTCTTGCCTCGTAATTACAGAGAACACTCTTGTTGTTGTTTGTTTTTGTTATTGTTGCTGTTGTTGTTGTGGTTGTTGTCGCCTATCGTATGCAAATTTGGAATCATAGCATTTGATATGCTGTATAATTAAAGAGACAAATTCGAATATGGTTATTCATATGGGTAAGTTCGTATTTACATAACTTTGGCCATGTAGCTTCCATACAACAATAGATACAATTTGATTTATTGACAGCATCTTCCACGTCTTCGCCGATTCTGGGACGACAAAAATTAATGATCTGCTTTCTTAGGCATCAAAGAGAAGATAGAAAAAGATTTTGCAGCTCTGTTACGGTTCGCCAACTTTCTCCAAATGCTTAGAATTAGAATCATTTAGCATAGCGACATGAAATACTTAAGCTTCTTTCTTTGTTTCGTGAAATGTTCATCTTAAGATTGCCTCAGATTGCTTCTGCGATAGAATAGAAAACATATTTCCAGAGAGAAAGAAAACCAATTAAAACTTCAAGATTTTATTTCAAGTCATGTAAAATACGAAAACATGTTTTATTTATATATTTTGTTTATCTTTTCGCATATGTTTTATATATTTTTAATGGAAAATCTTTTTTATATGAGAAGTGATGCATGGCAGATAAGAAATTGATTTGAATTGTGTGACTTCTCACAAAATATACATTTCCCTTCAGGCTTCATAAGATAAATATAAAAAGTTTGTGATAATAAATAAAAGAAGAGAACAAGACTCTTATAAACATTGTCCATTTTGTCAAACAGTTTTAACTGAATTGACACAAACACTGAATTCTAATAGAATTTTTACCTGCAAGGCAAATTAAGCTAGTTGCAAAAAAATTTCTGGAACAAATTTTTAGCCTAAATAACAAATAGCCTAAAACAACAAAATTTTTGAAGAAACTATTATTAACATTTCAAACCAATTTTAAACTTTATATAAAATGCAAACTAATCGCGTTTGATTTCTAAAATTAATTTCTTAATGACACTTCAATCTAAAAAAATTATACTTTGTGACTTGATTTATGTTTGTGACGAAGCAGCAGAAGCTATTGAAAGTATCTTTTGAAAGTCTGAATGTATTGAAAATGGACAAAATGAGTTTTATCCCTTAGGCAAAATCATATAATTTGATATATTCTTGAGAGAACTGAATAGCATGAGGTGTCGCCATGTTGATCGGTTTGTTCAACCGTCCATCCAGCTCCAGATCGTCCAATTGTTACAAAAGTAGAACAAGATTTTAACTTTATTGTTTTTTTAAGCTCTCAATAAATTTTTTGTGTATATAAAATAAAATATATATATTATATATAATATATAATATATAATATATAATATATAATATATAATATATAATATATAATATATAATATATAATATATAATATATAATATATAATATATAATATAAAATATATGAATAATACAATAAATATATATTTAATGCACATGTATTCGAAAGCAATAATTAAATATTTTGCTTAACTCTTACATTATAAATGTTAGAGCTACAAAATTTGATAATGTATTGTGGATCCCCTAAAATTTTCATATTATTTCGACCTTTACTAGTCGTCACTTTTATTCTATAAATTATAATACTAAAAGTAGCCATGGAAACATAAAGTGCCCATAAAAGCGGCTTAATAAAAGTTTAATTAGAAAACAAATGTTACGACAACAGATAGAGTAAATGAATAGGTGCTTAGTCATCTATAATGAATTAAAATCGCTTGATAAGACTGGGTAAAAGTATCTAATTCTATGCTAATAGTTAACTCGAGAGATATTATAAATGACTAACTGGCAGAACAAGTATCTATCTCAAGCCAAGTCACACGATGAGCAAATAATTTGCTTTAATTGGAAATCACACGTGCAATTTTATCGACACACTTCAATCAAGCACGCCACGCCCGTGAAATTATTAATTGCGGCGTGCCGTCCCACACGACGGCCAAGCGCCAAGCCGAAGGACGAGCCAAATCACAAGCCCAACCACTAAAAATTGATGCTCTCGTAATAATTATGATAATGTGGGTGGGGAAACCGCATAAATGTGGACAGTGGAGGGAGCGGGCTCAATAACACTTGCTGCTTGGTTGCCATCTCTATCTCTCTCTCCCCCTCACCCTCCCTCTCTCACTTTCTCTCTGGCTGCTAACTGCGATGGGTTAATCATTTCTTGGGCTTTTTCTCATTACTTTTGCTCATTTCGACATTTCATTTCACTTCGTTTCAGTCTATGTATGTAGTCTCATATATATGTATGTGGGCGAATGTGTAATGAACTCTGGCAGCACGAATTGCTTGTGTGCAAACACCCACACACACACACACACACACACATGGGAGGCATGACGAACAAAGTGTGATATTCGAAATTTCCCAAAGGATTCAACGCCATATTTTAGTCACGAAAAAAGATTCGCGTGCTGGAAAAGTTCAAGCACAAAAACTTGGCAGCACCAAGAATGAAAGAAATGGAGCAAAAGTTGATTCCACGCCAAAATGGGGAAGGCATGACTGACTGCCTGGCTGGCTGGCTGGTTATAATCAAGCGTAAAAATGCGAAATTAATCAACTTCAGCAGCGTCTGCTTCTCAAGTTAACAACGCAGAAAAAATTGAATTAAAACTTTTGCAGCGACTGCCAATCCAGAATCCTGCACCCTTTCTAACACATACAAAAGAAAAAACAAAAAAAACTCCGTCAAGAAATTTAGCTTGGGGTTTCACTTGGAGAGCGGCTGCTGCTGTTATTCAATTATGTATTTGCGCTTGTCCTGCAGTAAAAATTACAATCTACACGACAAGTCAACAAAATTATGAACACTCCTGGGCAGTAAAAAGTAAATAAAATTCACTCCCGACCAGCAGAAAGGCAACAAAAATCAACTAACCTTGTTGCTATTGGGAGTACCTGACTGCAAAATACTCGTTCATACCTTATACTCTATACTCTATACTCTATACTCTATACTCTATACTCTATACTCTATACTCTATACTCTATACTCTATACTCTATACTCTATACTCTATACTCTATACTCTATACTCTATACTCTATACTCTATACTCTATACTCTATACTCTATACTCTATACTCTATACTCTATACTCTATACTCTATACTCTATACTCTATATAAAACCAATACACCCCCGTTTACTCCATGAGCGAGCATAAGAAAAAAAGGCGAAACTTTTCTCTGTGCGACGCATCGCGGACAAATTTTTTCCCATTTGATTTTGGGTGTATTTCTTGTGCTCTTTGCCGTTGTGTTTCCAGTTTTCCAGAGCTGTGCGGTAATTGCAACTGCCGCTGTCCTGTGGGAAATGTGAAACAATAAATGAAAATAAATGAATTTTTGTTAGCCACCTGCCCACAAGAGCGGCCGCAGCTCGAGGCCAAAAACCTCGGCTGGCCGTAGCCTGACTAAATGCCCAAATGCCCAAAATGCCATGAAAGAAGTCCAGAAATTGCATTAATAAAACCATAATACAGCCAAATTTGATTCAATAGAGCAACGTCGAGCTTAGCCATAGCGAGTCTAGGCCCATCCGCTGTCCACTTAATCAAGTACATTTATCTAGAAGACATTTGCGACAGGAGCCAAGTGTAAATGGGAAATTTGTGACCCTTTTCCAATATCGTTTTATTTCGCCTTTAAATATCGAAATAACCAGACACTGAGACGATTTCGTGAAAGTCGAAAGCCATTTTATCAAAAATTAATGTTTAGTTTGAACATTTTGTGACATTATGCGAGCGTCAGACGGGTTAAATGTTGACTCCAACCACGACGGAAGTGCGAAGGGTCGCACTGCACAGTGGTACGCGATGCACAATTGCGTTTGCATAAAATTGAAATGCGATGAAGTACTCTATGAAATATTGTCAAATAAATAATAAAAATAAATAAATAATAAAAAAAAAATAAAATAAATAAATGTGCTTAAATTTTAGCACAAAAAAATAGAGCTTAGACTTGATAGTCAAATACATTTTAATACATAGTCAAATACATTAAAAAATTTTGCAGAGAGATAAATTTTAAAATTATTTCTTATAACTTATAAATATTTAAAAAAATTTTTTTGTTAGTTTTTTTTAGTTTTTAATAATAATAATTATTTTGAAATATATACATTTGTTTTTTTTTTGTATGTAAAACAAAACAAAACAATTTTTTGCCTTAACTAATTAAAAACAAATGGAAATAAAATAAAAATTCTAAATAAAAAAAAACAATTATGGTTGTCCTTATAAATTTAAATATATGGAAGTAATATTCTATTGGCTGAAGACTTAGCTATATAAAAGAATTTGATCATACCTTAACACTATATTTGACCGTTATTCAAATAATATTTATATTATTTATAAGATATAAATGACAAATCAGATACCTACGTTTGTTGTGTCCTAAAATGTTTTTAATGTAGAATTATATTTATATTTAATTTAAATTTAATTTATATTTATCTTTATATTTAAATTGATTAAAATTGTAGGCACATTTTACCTTAATATATCTTGTACCACTGTAACGTACTTGGCTCTTATAGGCAGCGAAAAACTTAAAGCCATAAAAACTGCGCCCTCATGTCCTCGAGACGTTGTTACTGACAGCTCCGTTGGCTCCGTTGGCCACCGAGTAGAAGAACGGAAAGTCGCAAGTTGAAAGTTTGTGACGTCTCCGCAAAGGTGACCCGGACAGGAGTCACCGCCGGACGGGGGGCTGCTTAAATATTAATGCGACCCCAGAGCCAGGGGGCAGGCCATGAATAAATTTTTGGCTATGAATTTTCAATAGCAAAACGCCGCCGCCCCCAATTTCATTCGCAGCATTTACTGTACTTTTCGAGCTAGCTTTAAGCCACTGCCTGAAGTCCTCAAGTTTTTAGGCAGATGAGCTTGTATTAGGTGTCAACCGCAGTCCCAGGGCCACACAGGCCGAGTATCTGTGAAGTGACCATTGCATGCACTTTTAGCCAAATTAATTTGGTTTCCGGTCGTCCCCCAGTTCAGGGCTTCTGTGCGTGGGAACTTAATGCGCGACCATGTCGAACCAGGCTGAATGTCCTCTACGTGCGTATGGCGCCAATTGCCAATTGACCGCAAAGCCTAGCACCGGTCTCAGCAGCCAACTTAATCAAAATACAAAACACAAGCCAAAAAAGTCGTCACCCATTGGCAACGGCCGGGCCGAGCTGGCCGGGGCTGCCCGGCCACATTGGCCACAGATTTTATTTGCTTATCCGGACTTTATGCTGTTTTTATTGGATTTTTATGCCTGGCGCTATTTTCATTTCTGTAATTGAATTGTCATTGTCCTGGCCAGGTGCTGCAGCTGCTTGTGGTTGGCCAACCACTCGCTCTGTCGTCCCATCCGTTCGCATGTCGAACCATGTCAAAATGGTTTTGCGCTTGATTGGCGTTGGCCAACACCCAAAGGTATACAAAGTGATGGACGACCCCAGCCCCAGCCCACTGCCGGACACAGCCTCCGAAAAGGGTTGCAGCTGAAGTTAGAACACGGAAACCGAATGTGCAAGTTAGAAGTGGTCATTCATTGGCAAATTGGTCCAATTGATGATGCTGGGGGCCAAATTGCCGCCCAAATAAAAGTGACACTGCCAACTTTGTTGTCACTTGGCAAAAGGGAATTTGATTGCAACACGTCATATCCTCATAACTTCTCTTAATGCTGACTAACTGACTAGCTGACTCCATGAATGATTGGATGAATCCAAAAATCATGCTCTCAATATTCTTCTAATTTTAAATAGCACCAAATTTTTGTTACATTTCAGTTATTTTAAAATTCTACGCATTTCAAATCGAAATATATTTATTTGTATATTTAATATTATATATATTTAACAATTGAGGCATCATAAAGTTTTTATTTAAAAATAGATATTTTAGTTATAATACTTAATTCACATCAATTATTTCAGAATTTAATATTTCCAAAATTAGGAATTAAATAAACTAAAGAAAATCTTTTGTTAAACTTAATTTAAAATTAAAAAAAAATAAACAATGTTTTTTAATTAAAAAAAAAAACAAATAATTATAATTTGAATTTTAAGCTGATATATATTATCTGTATTATTATTCTATTATATTATTCTAAGTGAAATTCTTCATTTTATTAATTTTATAACATTTATTTCTTAGATATTAGATAGCAATAATTTTATTTAATTTATATGTATATATATAATTATCTATATAAAGTATGCATTATTATTACTTTTTTATTTTTTTTTTTTTTATATATATATTTTAATATAGACCTCAAATAATTCAAAATTATGTTAATCACATAATATTTATTTATAAATCATAAAACATTTTTTTATTTATTTTTTTTTTTAATATTGTAATACATAAATTATATAATTAATGTAGATGGGATGCAGCAAATAACTTCTTTATCAACTATATAGGAAATCAACCTTGATTTAATTTTATACTAAATAGTTCACTGCATAACAAATTTATTAAAAAATAAGAATTAAAATTTAAATTTCAGTTCACTTTTTTCTTTTATAGTAATTGAATATTATTAAATGTAAAATTGAATATTTATTTGTAGACATGCAAAATGATATATAAAATGAAAAATGCTATCAACAGAAATGTGTTCACAGTATATCAATGTAATATACATTTTATGCCAGCATTACCAGGCACACCTGTGCTAATGCTCGATTTTCACTGCTCTCCTTTTGCTCGTTTCGAATGCCCATTTTGAGGACAATTTGAGCAGTTTTCATATTTAAAATTCCCAAAATGGTAGTACGTGGGATAATAACAGTTACATTTAATGGACATACGTACATACGTACATCCGTACATACATTTACATACACATGTACATATATCATATGAAGTGCCTCCAGATACAAGGCAATTTGCGCTGCATAAAAAGCAGTCAAAAGATACAAATACATATACAAACGGCGAATTTATATGGGTAAACTGACAAGAAGGGGTGTTTCGGGTGTTGAAAAGGGTTTTTCTTGAGTTTTCGCAACAACCCTAAAAGTATCATTAAACTTCCGCCGGATATGCCATTAAGTAAGCGCAGCAATTGGCATTTGCCGGAGCTCGGTGTTCCGAATGGGCATCTCAATGCCATTTGCAATACCCAGTGCTATTGGAAAACATAATGCCATAATCGAATGATAATTTAATAAAGCCAACATGTGTGCCGTCAACATTTGAATTGTGGCTTTTTGTGCGTTGCCTAATTGAATCTAAGTTGCTTTTTCGGCTCGAGCTGCGAGAAGCCAAACTTAAGCAGAAACTTAACATCTGCATATGTGTGTGTGTGAGTGTGTGTCTGTGTGTGTGTGTACATGTGCATAATCAGAATGAATGTTCATCAAGGGAATTGAACTTGTGCATATGTACATATATATATATATGCTTTACCATTGCAAAGGTGAACAGGCCATGAAATTTGTTTCCTTGTCTCTGGTCGAGTAATTCGCCTTGACAATGGAGCACATGCTAAGCCCTCCTCCCCCCTTGTCCTCCTCGTCCTCCTTCAAAATTTACGTGTTTCCACTTGCTATTCAATTTGCATGCATTCATGAATAATGCACCAGACGCATAAAGGCCAATCTCAGTGCAATAGCCCGACACTAGCAACTCAAGTCAGTTATTCTAATGGACTTTAGCTAAAAAATTTATGGCTACAACATTTGGTTGCAATGAACAAACTGTAATCTTTTCGAAAACACAAGCCATATGGCAATCTACATTGCAAGTGAGCCTTAAGGAATTTTTAGGAAATCTATTGAGTTGGCCAGAAGTAATTTTGACCAATTTCATCCGAAATATAGAATATAAAATAGTATTAAAATGTTATAACTTCTTTCTTAAAACTAAAGACAACATATCGATATTTATCGATAATAACAAAATATAATAGGTTAGCAATATTTTTATTTTATAAGAACACCAGAATAGATATACGGAAGAGCAGTTAGAAAGACAAACGAACTTGTCATCAACCTGATCACGAATGTAGACATACAGTTTATAGGGCTTTATATCCCTCATTTTGCTAGTAAAATACAATTGCACTAAATCTTGTTACCCCCATTGCAAATGAGACTGCTTGAGACGGACGGTTGAATGGACGAGAATGGATGAATAGCCAAGCAGACGACAAACTTCATCGTCCTGATTAACAATATATATACTATATAGGGTCTGCTATGCCACCTTCTGTGTGTTACATAAGTTTTCATAGCACTATTATACTCTGAATTCCCATTCTCAATGAGCTCAAATATCACGCATCAAAGTATCAGTAGATATATTTTTGTTTAGTAGTAAGCTTTTCAAACGACCCTCGCACATATACATGTATATATTTTAAGTCAGAGGGATAGATTGACAATAAGCTGATTTCCACTGATTAGCATGAATATCTTAACCCTATTCACCCTATAATCACCCTATTCACCCTATATAATAACTCTGTAACAATTCTCATTAAGAGCTGCGAATAAGCGCAATTTCTTAAAGTTTTCTTCATCTTCTTCATCAGTTTTTTAATTTCAAAGAGCCAACGAGCAACGGTACATCATGAGAATATGTGTGTGTATAAATATTTGCTTACATAATGAATGGGGCCCATTCGTCCAGCTTGGCAGGGGGGAGACCAGGCGAATGTCTATGCAAACAGGACTCACACAATTTGTGGGCTCATGTAGTGGTAAGCCACAAGAACCAGGCACTGTCAATTGGCTGACCTGACAGGAAACCAAATTTAAGCTCGATATGGAGATGGAGATGGAGCAGGAGCAGGAGTTGGAGTTGGAGTTGGAGCTGATGCTGGAGACGTTGTTGGCTGAATGCGCACGACTTGCTGTTGAGCTCGTATTAAAAATAATATGCAAAGTGCGGGGACCTGTTGAGATTTTCACAATTCCCAAAACAAATAACATATTCACATATTGTTGCTGGGTCCGGGCGACCACGTACCGTACGGTATGTCCTGTTCGAAACGAACTCAGCGTGGCCTCAGTCAGCATTCGGGGGCTGTTTATGATTTATCATCGCCAACGCCAAAGTTATTTCTTCAAGATTAAAATGAGGATGCTTTTAACTGGCACACACACACACACACAGAGCCATAGAGTCTGGTTCATTTGCTTAATGTGACAACTTTAATTTGGCAGCCGCTGCTAAGGCAAACGTGCAAAGTGGTTTTCATATTTAAGATGCGAGAATATGAGTTAGACAGAGACATTTGAGCATGCATTTATATATATATATCTAATTCTCACATATATAAGTATATATACCTAATATATATATGCTATGTTAGTTTTTGGATATGTTTGCCCAAGGTAGTTCTCAACTAACTTCAACCCCAGCTCAAAGTTGGCCGTGGCGCAAACTTTTTGGCCGCTGAACTTTAGTTGAGCCAAACTAAAGTTGGCCCCCAGGCTGGGCGCAGTGCAAAGAGCAAAGCAAACAGTGCAAGCCACAGCTAGAGCCCACAGAAACTCAGACCCCACACATTATTAATAATATTTATGATTGAGTGGGCGTTCTCATTATGGCAGATGGAGGAACAGCTCCTGTTCCATTAGGACATCAAGACAGTTGTTCAGTTGCTGTGTAAATTGCAGATTATAGATGCTGCCCACAGCTCTCGAATATTTGATGTTAATAAATAAGTTCGCATTTCGGAACATAACCAAACTCAGAAAGAATGCCATAATCAACGAAAGCTCAACTGATTAAAGATCTGAATTTATAGCTAATTCTTTCATCTTACAAAATTATTTTATGTTTTTTTTAAGCTTAGATTTACTTAGAATTTTTATAGATAGACAAAGAGAGAAAGTAAGAGCTTAATACTGGGATATGTGAGTGCAAAAAAAAAGAGAGAGAGATCGATACTGGAATGTGTAAGACGATAGATATAGAAAAGACAAGAAAGAAAGAGAGAGGCAGAGAGCGAACGTACGAAATAAATTAAGAGCGTAAAATTTGTTTATGAGCAACCTTCAATTTGTGAGTTAATGTAGATAATTATACTCAAGTACAAATATGCTATCTATTAAATATATACAGCTGGGTTCACGAAAATAGTAGTGCGACTAAGCACCAAATGCGGGTCATCACAATTTGTTAATAAACACAGTACTTTGAAGTGCACTTCCGGGCTTAAGAAAGAGTAATTAAACACAGACAATAGACAGACTATATACTATAGCCCGACATACAGGCGAACAGTAAAAAATACCAAAACACTGACTATATTAAACAGGTTACAAAACGGCGTGCCGTTGTCTTATTTGCATACCTTCGTCCTTATGTACATGTTCGCACATCCATTAATCCGCTGCAAGCCCAATGCACATGGGAACCAGGGAATTTATAGCATAAAAAATGGATTTGCGATGTTTTTGCAGGGCAAATTAAATTTATTGCCACAGATACTTATACACCATTGTTACACACTCACACACATGGGCACACGTGTCCCTGAATTTCTCATGCAAACAGGTAACCGTACAACGCCCCCCACGCTTTTGCCCACATTTTCATGCGTATTCAGCGGGCGTACAGTGCACAAATTTATTCGTCGCTCCTCGTGGTTTCATTTAACGTGGCGTTTGAATGGAAATGGAAAATTATGAAGAGACGTGTCCGGAACTAAAAAAATACAAACAAAATACTCACAAGCAGACGCTGGGACTGGCTCGTGCCCACATAACAAATGTACCTGCCTAAGTGGCGCAAAAAAAACTTGGCAACATTGAAAATTAAAAAAAAATAATGTTGCTGATTGATAGACCGTACCATACCCTTTTAAAATGAACATATGTCTATATATATTATGATTCAGATTAAATACCAATTGTAAGGAATGGTTCATTGTTTGTGTATTGTCTTGTTTTAAAAAATATTTATCTATACTTTTGTTTCAGAATATGTTATGCATTAATGCATAGCATCACAAGCATGATCCTTCATATTAATACTCTTTTGAGGCTAATTTACTTTTGCTGCTCTACTTTCGTTTCGCTTGACGTTTTCTTTTGATTTGCCTCTCTCTTTTTTTTCTGTTACACTGCTCACTATCGTCAACTAATAAGTCAATCGTATTTGCACTCTCAATGAAGAGCGCCTCTCTTCAGTGCAGCTCAGCTTATGCTGTTGATTTTTTAACGAACGTTAATCAAAATAAAAACGTAAATGCAACTGAGTAAATCACGTAACAGTTACGAAATTCTTATGTTACGCATTTTAAACAAATGCTTACTCTAGTATATGCCGTAGGTTCCGAATTTTGTACACATAATTAAAATCGTAAGTTTCAACAACATTTTCCCAATCACTTCTAGTATACCCGTTTACTTGTCTCATTTAAAGCTGGGTATAAACTCCGCCTCGCCAACTGCACGCTTTTTGGCTTTTCGAGCACCCGCCCTGTTGCATTTTGACAATGAGACAGCGCGAGACAAACGAGCCCAATCCCGGGCCACACCCCCTTAGACACCCACCCCACCCCAACACCAGCGGCTTGATAGGGGGCTGGCTAAACGGAATAAGCGTTAATGCTTCGTTTGAATGAATTTTTGATTGCGTTGTTTACGATTGAATTTACTTCCTGCTTGGCAAACCCCGACTTTGACAACGGCGGAATTTCGCAAATCCGTGCTACATTTATTATACGAACGCGATATTTTTTGTTTTCGCATTTTTTTTATTTAATGTACATAGCTGCCTGTTATTGTGCTGTGCCTCTGTGAAGTTGCGCTTAGCGGCGCTCTTTGTTTGGCCCTTTGTTTGCAAGCCCTGCAGATAACTGTTGTTTACAGCAATGACAGCAGGCAATGGCAGCAACCGTGAGTCTCTTAAGAATTGGCTCGAAAGCACGTCGACTGATAAACGTAATGGTAAAGCAAAAGCAAGGAAGTACTCTGCCAAAAAAGAGAGAGCGAGAAGGGGAGAGCAGCTAACGGTAAGCACACTTCACATTCAATGAGGATTTGCGCAAAAAGCTCGCTTGGCAGTCGAATATGCGATTAAATAAGCGATAATTTCGTATATGAATAAATAACAGAATGGAAAATTAAAGATGATCAGATTATGAGAGTGCGGCAACGGGAGTTTGCAAATACAGTTACAGTTACAGTTACAATTCTTTTGAGTTGCTTTTCAATTTTTTTCAGTTTGAATTTCGCCCTCTAAACGAGTCGCTTGATGGTGTTATATAATCGCATTATTCGACTGGCATTTGGCACCTTCGTGCGCCGTGCCATTACGAATGCGGCAAGCAAAACGTGTAACGGGAAACCAATTAATCTCTATCAGTTGGCTCGTTGGATCAAGTGACAAGACATTGACTGGATTAGTTGAGAGCCAAAAACGGATGAACTGGCCTAGTGAGTGGTCGAAGTAGCATCTATGACTCCCTCGAGTGCAATCCGAAATGGACGCCAATGAACTGAATGCCAAGCAAAAAGCTAAAGATGACTTCGAATCAGAAAACAACGATTGCCATTGCCATTGCCCCTGCCAAAAGGGCGATTCGATGGGCCACTGGCCCAGCCTGGCATTCGCATCCAATTGTACACCACGTGGTATGAGTAATGAGAGCGAGCAATGCGTAACGTAATATGTATCCGACTCCGGCGTATTTGGCAAAGGGCAAAAACGATTTTACGCTTCAATCAGTTTTGATTTAAATTACAATTATTAACTGCAAATTCGACAGTTCATTGGGGTCTTCAGACAGCGAAATTTCGATGCAGTAAAAACAGTCAATGACTTTAGATATATGTAGGTTATTTTTCATATCAAAAATATGTAATCAAGCCATTAATGGATTGAGCCAAATTTAAGGGACTGCTTTATATTTGTATAAGTATTTAAGTCAATTTATATATATTACATAACTTAAGAATTTTAAAAATGTTGAGCTAAATAGTTTTAGAATAAGATGATTGGCGTATATCTAAATATACCTACTATCCTCAATAGCTAACTGCTTCTCCCTTTTAAATATCGCATTTCAACTAATATTAGTATTCGAGAGTTATACTAGAATGCAGTTAATAAAGTCAAACCTTTAGCAAAGAAGATGCACTCAAGTTTTTGAGTATTAAAATCAATATGAATCATAAAACATTTTGTAAAACCCAATTATAAACTTATATCCATTCAGCTAATTCAGTATTTTTTCAGATTCACCATTCGAAGCCCACATTTTGTTGCACTGTGTTATCTGCCTTGGGAACTGCCTTGAAAATATTTGCTTTTGCTTATCTTTCTATACAAAGCAAGTGAATTAGCAGATTTTTTTATATCTACGTAATTTTACCCTCCAAATTTGCCACTGCGATTTTGGAGTATAATATTGTATTGTGAGCTATTGCGTAACAGGCAGGGGATTAAGCTGAAGACCAAATATATATTTCTATATATATTACTTATATGTTTCCCTTACCCACTAGAAATCTGTAATAATTTTATATTTCGTTTAATTTTCTTAAAATCGATAAGAATCGATATTTTTATTAATTTTCAAGCATAACTTGAAAGACAAATTATGAATATATTACATTTCGTTTTATTCTAATTAGTTTTATGCTAAAGTAATCCCATTTATAATATACTTTGATTTCAATCCAAGCCGCAGAGTATCTGTTGGTCGAGCACTGCCGACTTAAGTTCTGTTACTTGTTTTACTCAACGATCGTAAAACAAATTCGCAGCTTCCGTTAACATTGCATTTAAGGGGACACTAAATTATGTTGTGTTTATTTACATTCAGCTTCCACATTTTATTGACGAAGATCAGCACACAGCGCTTTATAGAAAGCTCGTGTGCAGACTGAATATACATATACACGCACACATACACACATGCACGCACATATGTATGTGTGTTTAAGTGTTATTTATAGTTAGTTTAAATTTAATCAGAATCTGCTTGCAAATAGAATCTGATAACACTTTGCTTTGCCTTTGGCCCAGTGCTATAACTAAAATGGACTTATGGCAATAAAAGTGACACGCAGTTGGCTATCATTTGCTGCTCTTGACTGACTCCTTGGCTGCATTGGCCTCATCTATTGCAGTGCTCTGCAAGGGCACCTTCTCCTCGAACGTATGCAATTCCTTAAGCCCCGCCTCGGGTAGAGCGTGGCAGCCACTGTTCCAGGACTGCAGCGTGGACTCGGAGAAGAGCACGTAGATGACGCCGCTGCCAATCAGCATAGCGGCAGTTAGCATGAACACATTCTTCCAGGCCTCGATGGTTTGCTGTAATAAAGTCTTTATGAGTGAATGCCTTGCTCAAGATTACAGTGTGTAGTACTTACATTGCCCTGGGTTAATATGCCCACAATGAAGGGCGATATGAAGCCAGGCATGCCACCGATCATGCCACTCACTCCGAGCACAATGCCCGCATAGTTGGGCGACAGATCCACCATTGAGGCAAGCGGGCCAGAGGAGACGGCGCCATGGAACATTGTCGCCACAGCTACCAATACAATGGCAGCTGTTGCATTATAGCCAAAGAAAGCCAGAGCCAGCACCACCAAGCCCTTTATGCCACAGCCTGGAAGCAAACAGAAAACATCGAGAATAAATTTGTTCTTAACAAACTATCTCTCTGCACCAGCTCCCACCACTATTTTAGCTTTCTTTTTTCTCTTATTCCTTATTATCTTACGCTCTCAATGAGAGAGCTTTCAAGCCTAGAAAGATCTTGCTTATTCTCAGTGCTCTCTTAAATATCTGTATTTATGTGTATGTAGTATACTCCGGTACTTTACTTCTCTTCTGTGTGCGTAGTATTGCGTAATTACTACGTAAGTATGTACTTATGCAAGTATGTATGTATTTATATATGATTATTTTTAAAAGGGTATCTCGAGCTTCAAAATCACAAGTTCACAGTGCTCTCTTAAATGCCTGTGTGTATGTGTATGCAGTACATTTCTTCCCTTTTGTGTGTGAAGTATTTCTACGGAAATATGTACGCAAGTATGTATCGCGACACACACTAACATACGACAGTACGTATTTAAACGTTTATGTGTGCAGTCGATGCAATTGCTGCTCTTGAAAAGGTAAAAACCTATAGTGCGTGGATGTATTTGAACTATGCAATTAGACCATTATATTTTTGTATAGTACAGCAACCCTGAAATTGATATGAATTTGAATTTTAACTTACAAACTCCTGTCGCCAGCTTGCGTACATTGGTGCGACTCAGTCGATCGGTGCGTAGCAGGTAGTCGGCGAACATGGAAAAGACGTAAGCGAAGATCATGCGCATCAGATGTGGCATGCCCGAGAGGAAGCCCGTCTGCAAAACGTAATAAGCAAAGCTTTATTAATAACAAAACTCTCAGCTGGCACGGAATAGCTTACTGCACGTATGTCCCAGTGATGGATCAGGCGGAAGTATGTTGGTCCATGTGTCATCAGCGTAAACAAGCCCCAGATGCCGCCCCATTGAGCCACCACATTCATCCAGACTGGTCTCGAGGTAGCTATCTCCCGCCAGGGCGTTGGCCCAGGCGAGCTGCTGTGCACCGAGGCGCCCAGCGACTTCTCAATGTAGCGCCGTTCCGATTGAGCTATACGTGGATGCTGGGCGGGACTGTCAAAGACCAGGAATTGCCAGGCAACAAACCACAGCATCCCGAATACACCGCAAATGTAGTAAACCCATTCCCAGGACGTCCAAGCGATAACATAACCGAAAATGGGATAGAACATTGCCACGCCCACAGAGCTGCCCAAATAGGCGCTCACGAATTTACTGCGCTCATTGGGCGGAATCCATTTGGCCGTCATCACATGCATCGAGGGCCAAGCCAAACCCTGAAAAAGGGTACGAAAAATGTAGAGACTGTGCATAAACTGAAGCAAGTAACCCTCAATTTGATGTGGAAAGAGAATATATATATATGTAAATATCTATGGTACTTACAGTAACAAGCCCCTGAAATACTCGCAGCCAGAGCAGAGCGCCATAGCTCCAGTAGGAGAAAATCGGTATAAGGAAACAACAAAATACCCCAACGCCATTGGACAGTCCGAAAACGAGCTTTGTGCCATATTTACGGGCCAGAATACCGCCTGGCAGCTGTAGCAGCCAATGCACCCAAAAGAAGGAGCCCAACAAATTGCTCTGCTCCTTTTCGTTCCAATGGAAGCCATGTCTTTCGTAGTCAATCTGCAAGCAGGTGGAATCAAAATATTAAAATAATACAATAAATGTATTGTGCTTCCGACTATAAAATACCCTAACCCAGCGCAAGCTGAAGTATGGCATGAAACTGTGGAAAACTTCTTAATCTATTTATATTATTTGAGAAGTAATACTTCGTGGAGAAGAACGGATGTCAGAGAGACAACTGAAGAAGAGCTGAGAAGAGTTCACTTGCCTCTGTATAGGTGGCGAGGCACTATCACCCACTCCAAGTCAGTTTTTGAGCCGTTCTCTGAGTTATGTCTTACACTCGATGCACTAAGCAGTTGCAGCTCTTTCAGCTTTCGGCTTCTGTGTTAGCTGTCCGATGACGCAGCTAGGCAGTCAGACAATTTCCCGAATTCCCATCAAAGTTTGATTAATATAAATAAAACTACTTAATGAACTTAATCACACCAACTGCAGACAAAATATTTTCATATGCGTCACTTGTGCATCACGCAACCACTCAATCAGCTACCCACTCGAGCAGACACACTCACTTTTGCCCAATCTAGAAATTGACGCTCCAGCGAATATCGCTCCTCTCGATCGGTGACATTCGAAGTGGACTCGACAGGTGAGACAAAGGCCAGGAAATCAGATGTATTAGTGGTCGACAGGTTGACGGAGGCATTAGTTGGTGGTGCTAAAGTGGTGCGCCCGTTGACGCCGGCGATCATGTCGACAATTGTGATATTCAAATTGATACGCAGCATATAGTTGACAATGAATCCTATGAACGTCATGTACCAGAGCACAGTGCGCGCCTCGACTGCAATGGGACAGAGTGATAATACGTTAATTACAGATGAACACAAAGAGACACCTTTCATAGGTGGCAGAGCCATCAACATAGAGCGGCACTTGCCGCGATCAGACACAAAACATGAAATGAAATGAAATGTGAACCGAACTGCAATTGCTGTCGTTGCGAAGGCAGCTTGTGGTTATAGCAGTTGGATCTTGAACCAGATCGCGAAAGCCCAGATCCACATGTTGTGTCTTTGGCTGAGGGCTGAACTTGAAGTGACTTCAAGCGTGATCTTACCTGCCATTGTGATTTGTTATTTTTACAGATGACTCGATAAAAAATAACTTTTGTATAGTTCCGATCTTGGGCTATTTTGTTCCGTGTGGCATCCGTTCGGTAAGGCTTTCCAACTGCAACTCACTCTAGCTCTCTGCCAACAGAAGTGTCTCGTCCTAGGCACTTTGTAGCTGAAGCCACCCACAAGCCCATCCGCACATCCCACGCAACTGATAAGTGCACATCGAGCAGCTTTATGCTGCAGCTCTGAGCTCCGTTTATCGCGACGATCGTAATCTCGTTTATAGTACACGGCCCCGGGCAGATTAGCGATCGTCATATCGTGCGCCGCTCGCGTATGCCGACGCGCGTAGATCAATTCTCGGTGTTAACATATCGTCTGGGTCTGGGTCTGGGTTTCGACAAATCTTTTATCGTCCAACCAAATCACACATTTCCAAACACAATCTTATCTCCTAAGGTGCAGAAGAAGCGTGTGATTTGTTAGAAAGGTAAACAATGAGTTTCAATTTTGAATAACAAAAAAGTCTCTCTCTTTCAACAGCTCGTTGTATGCGATAGCCTGAAAAAACGTAAACAAACTGTACAAAAATGATTTAGTGCTGCAAAAACTCTATTAAATATAAATATATATATATTTATATAATATATATGCTCTATTTAATATAGATATATATTTCTATAGTACACCCAATAAACAATAAAG
The DNA here is from genome assembly GCF_003285905.1 of Drosophila hydei. Classification (NCBI taxonomy): domain Eukaryota; kingdom Metazoa; phylum Arthropoda; class Insecta; order Diptera; family Drosophilidae; genus Drosophila; species Drosophila hydei. Next base: position 6,513,392 of record NW_022045656.1, read on the forward strand.
TAAGCCGGCAATTGATAATCTAAGGTTAGTTATAAGAGCCCTGAGAGATGGTCTTGACATTTAATTAGCTCCATTATTGCTCTGGTAATTCAGATTGAACTTGAATTCTATATTCTATATTCTAATATGTTGACCTCCATAGATGATTAATCTAACCATTTAGACAAGAACAAAGTTCCTCTTTGTCTGAGTTCTAGTCTACTGCATAGATATTTTAGTCTGTAATATGATATATGATATGGCATGATATGACATGATATGACATATAGCTCTATCCTATGTAAGTCTAATAACACAATTTAGAATAATTTCCCATAGACAATCTTAGACAATCGTCATAAAAACATAATCAAAAGAAGACTAAAGACATCCCTTATGCTTTCACTACAAATCGATTACTTTCTTAATTATTCTTTGAATTCATTTGTATCATTTTATATAATTATCAAAAATTTAACAATTAATTCGAAGCATCAAAGACTCATAGTTTGAGCATAATGGATAATAGAGTAATACAATATATACATATATGTGACCCAATCCTGACGGACTAAAGCCTGATTGACTGACTGCCAGACTGACTGATTGATGTCAGTATATATCATATTCATATTCACATTCATTCTTATTCATAACACAACATATTCACATTCAATCATATTCATAACACACATTTAAAGTTGCTGAATTCATAGTTTGTATACATATATTAAATTCATTTGTTGTAATTGAAAATCAAGTCACAATTTCAATATGTAATTCTATTAATTCTAGTATTATGTATATTTGTGTATACATAGTTATTGATGATTAGCCATTGGGTTCGTACCAAAGGCATTCACATGCAGATCATTTCATGGCTACGTAGTAAGCTAGCGTAAGGATTAGAAGTACGAGTAAAAACCTAATGTTTGAAACAATTTTGCACACAGTTCCGGCTTTTAGTGGCGAGGGCGCTCGACCAATCTCTACCAGTCGAGCTGATCCGGCGCTATGAGCTGGACCGGATGGGTAACAAACAGTAGCTAGTTGCTAATTACTTGGTGCTAACAGTTGTGCGCGTCTGCCGTCGTGGGGGACACCGTCGAAGGGCGCGCTCCACAAGTGGCTTCCCACAGACGGCTCAACATTCACCCGACATTCTCGTAGGACATCGCTGGGCGGTCCGTGCTCATCGCCGCGGCGCTAGCAGCGCTGCCAAAGATCGTTGGCGGATGATGCTGCTGTGCCTGCTGCTGCTGCTGCTGTTGTTGCTGGTGGGGATGCTGTTGCTGCTGCTGCTGCTGGTGCGGATTGTGAGCATGATGCTGCGTCGGCGGCTGTTCGCTGCGCAGCTGCGCCAGCGGGAACATGATATTGTGCGCCATCTGAGGATGATGCAAATGCTGCTCATTGGGTGGCGGTGGTGGCTGCTGATGGGCGCCGTGCTGCTGCTGATGGGCAGCCTCCAGCTTGCGCTGCTCACTCTGCTGCTGATGCACCTTCTCGGCGCTCTCTTCGTATTTTTTCTGCAGCTGAAACAGTGGCATCTGCTGCGGGGCATGCAATGGCACCGGATCCACCTGTGACTGCGGCGATGCTTCCTTGTCGCCCTTCTCGTACTTCTTTTGCAGCTGATACATGCTGTGTGAGAGATGGGCTGACGCAGAGCTGCTGCTACTGTTGCTGCTCTGCTTGGCAGCTGAGGAGGTTGAGGCTGTGGACTTCTCCGCCTTGACTGGCGACTTCTTTTGGTACTTTTTTAAGATTTGCATCAGCTCAGACTTTACATCGAGGCGTATGTCCTCTGGCACACGCTTGATCTCCTCGTAGAGCGAGAGGAGGAATAGCTTATCGGGATCCCGTTGCTTGCGCTTTTTGCTCTTTTTGGGAAACGCATCTTGCATGAACTGCAGCAGCTTCTCCTCAAACGGAGACTCCCGCTGCAGCGACGCATTTGTGTGCTGTCGCCGTAACAAATGCGGATGCAGGCCACCATGAAACGCCGGATGTTGCGGCATGCCAGGATGCGGCTGCGTGCTATTGCCATTGCTATGCTCTCCACCTCCGCCCCCATTATGCGACTGCAGCTGAGTCACGTTCTGTCCCTGGTAGGAGCCACCGTTCGAGGAGCCTGGCGCATCGTTAGTTTCGCCATCATTGGTATGATGATCTTGCGGCTGTTGAGCGCTGTGCGACTGAGGGTCCTTTGGGTGTTGCATGTGCTGCTGCTGCTGGCCAGCAGCAGCCGTCAGTATGGCATCGCAAAAGTGCTCCGGCACGTAGTCGAATCCAGTCATAAAGTTCTCCGGCTTGAGCTCGCCGTTCATTTCCTCGTAAAAGTACTCAGTGCCCACAATGTCAATTATATCGTTATCCTCCTGATTCAGCTCTATGCCCGGTGGCGGCGACCCACCCGACAGCTGGCAACGCTTCAGCTCCGCCAATTTCTTTCTGGTTGTCAAACGCATATCGCGCCAGCACTACAAGAGAGACGGATAAGGCAAACGCTAACTTGAATGGCAGAGATACACACCTTCTTCCATTGAATGATGGTCTTCTTGGGTCCGATGGTGTTAAGCGCCGCTTGGATCTTCTCCCAGTACCATTCCTTCTCCTTCTTGCCCTCCATGTATTTCGTCTCGCGCAGCAATGTGATGAGCATCTTCTTCTGCGGCTTTGTGACTCGATCCTTGAATTAAATGTTGAAAATATTGAAGAATTGGAATGCATTGGAAGAGCAAAGAGAAGAATGTTGTCTAACCAGCTGAATAAGTACTGCATTTCGCAATTACTTCAACTTGCTACAGCTAAATTTACATCAGCTGTTATATTAACAGTGTGGCAACTCTGTTAAATAACAGAACCAACATTGAATGCCGAAATGATTGTTTTCTTGTTAATTAACTGTTGTTCACATTTAATTTCCAAATACCATTGTGAATTATCAGAGGACACATACAAATATATTGAACTGAGCCAAGGAACTGTGCTGCAACTTCTAGATAGATCTGAGACGCCCTTCGCTTGTAGATAAGGGCATTAAAGCCGGCATTACGTCTTAGCCGTGTTGCAGCTTCTGGCTCTCAATTGTGATTTTCATAATATTGATTAACGAATGTCAGCAACTAAATCATTTACTGGTTACGAGAGTCCCAACGGTGACCCCCACCTGTCTTGTCGGACCGCTAGACAAGCAGCGTATACAATTTATAGAATTTTGTACCATAGACGCACGCAGTCACACACACTAACACTCTCGCACACACACACTAGCGCACACTGGATACTGGGCACAGACAAGCGATTTGATTGGGATTTTGATTGTGAATCCAACGCAAGGCAGCGCTCGTTGCCTTCTTACCATGTTGACGAGCTTCTTTAAGAATCTGCGTTGGTTGGAAATGTTGAACGTTTTGTTTCCTCTGCCGCTGACTATTTAACAATCAAATTTAGCACTTTTGTTTAATTTTTCACAGCTGCACTCCTCCAACATTGTCGTAGTCGCTACTCTGTCGCTTGGCTGACTGTCTGTGCTTGTATGTGTGTGAGTGTGTGTGCGTGTTGTTGCTGTCTGTGTGTGTAACTGTATGGGTTTGCGCTGTGCGTTCGTCTCGTTGACGGTCTCACCAACGTTCTGTCTCTGTCTCGCCAGTGCGCATGCAACCTACCAGCTAGCGACTGTCAGTGTCGTTCTCTTTGTCGCTGTGACCAAACGTCAATTTGACGTTTGTGCCAGCCAGTCAGCCCAATTGGAAATTTACTGCTGTACTGTTAAATGTTATAACAGAGATATTTGTTTTTGTTAATGTAAACTTAATAATTACAGTTTCACTTAACATAAGTTAGAAAATTAGAATTTTAAATTTTTTAACGTTGTCATAATCGAAAATCCTTACTAAATATTAATTTATTATTGTTTAGTTTTTAGTTTTGCTCCTTAAGAATTTAAATATGAAATACATGAAAATTAATTTGTCTTTATGCAACACTTTACACAAATTCCATCGGATGAAACCTAAATAAAATTTTCAAAATAAATTATTTTCCCGCCAAATTGTCGTGTTTGTAAGAAAACACATGTTTTAGGTCACAATTAATCATTATTATATTTAAAAAATTACAAAAATACAGATTATTCTTAAATTTAAATATTTCTTACTTATTAAGGAAAAATTTAAAAACGTAAATTATAAACAAATTGAGAAATGCCATTCTTCAAAATAATAGTTAGAAATCTATAAATTACAATATATATTGATATTACAATATATATTGATATTACAATATATATATATTTTTTTTAAATATTTAGCGCTTGGCAACAGATCGGCCCACAGTTCGCGTAATCGTGGAGACGCCCTCCACAAACTGAGTGCGAAACAGAACGTTGGCATGATTGAAGAGGCCATCTTTGAGGGAGACGATGAGAAACTGTGAATCCCTGAAATGTTGCTTCAGCATGCTGCCAATGTTTTGTGTGTGCGACATGTCCAGCGCAGCATCCACCTCATCGAGAATATAGAGCGGAGCAGGGGAGAACTTCAACATGGCTAACACCAGCGATAGAGCCACCAATGACTTCTGACCACCTGAGAGCTCGCCCAAACTCTCCTTGAACACTCCATTGAAACCGACCTTTATTTCGAGGCCACTGAGTATTCCGTTTGTCTTGACGGGATTGAGTAGAGCTTGGGCACCCGGCAGCAGTGTACTGAATATGCTGCTGAAGTTCTTAGTTACAGCTTCCCAGGCGTGTCTGACCTGATCCTGCTCCTCCTCATCCATCTTGACAATGATCTTCTTAATCTTCTCTTTGTCCAGCGCAACGATCTGACGCCGACGCACTGTCTCATTGTAGTTCTCCTCCTCGCGTTCCAGTGTCTGCATTGCATTCATATTGAGCGTCCGTTCCATTTTATCCTTTTTCTCTTGCATCTTCACCAACTTGTTGCCCGCCTCTACGGGATCCTCTTTGCTGTAATCGTAGCGTGTATTCTTCATACCAAAGCAATTCTTCTCCTCAGGTATCCAGGGGTATTTAATCTCCAGCGCATCCATGCGTTTCTTAGCATCCGCTGCCTCTCCACTTATTTTACTTTTTTCGTTTTCCTTCTTCTTTATCTCCAGTTGCAGCTCCTGATTGTGCTTCAGCATTTTATCCTTTTTGTCTAAAAGCGTGCGCATTTCCTTATTCTGCGCATGCAGACTATCCTTTTGCTTTTTAATTGCCCTCTCTAGCTCAGCGACTTCTGTGGCTGCCGACGAGCTGTTCTGCTGCAGTGCATCCAACTCCGCCTTGTACTTATCAAGATTGTCCACCATCTCTTGGTGTTGCTGCTTGGCTTGGTCAATGCTCTTCTGCAGTTCTGTAATTTCCAGCTGCAACGTTTCGAATTCCTGTTCACGCTTTTTCCAATTCGCACGCGACTTTTCAGCCCGCTGCTTGGCCAACTTCATTTCGTTGCTGACCGCCTTGAGTTCGCGTTCTCGATAGCCCTTCGCGTCGGATAATTTGGCCTCGACTTCCTTGACTTTGGCCTGGGAGCTCTTTTGCTTTTCGCGTGCTTCAGCATTTTGTTGCTCCAAGCTTTTTACTTTTTCCTTCATTTCCTCGATCTCCTCCTGATTCTGCTGGAATGCTGTATGCGCCAAGCGGCTCTTGCACATGGAGAGCTCGTGCTGACGCAGCTCCAGTGCCTCTTTTAGCTTATTATACTTGTGTGCTACACTCTCAATTGAACTAAAAAAACGAGAGATTATTGCACCATTTCTGATAATGTAATGGGCAGCACTTACTTCAATTGCTTCTCCACCTGGGTCAACTCATTCATCTTTTGCTTAACTTCCTTCTCCAAATTTCTTATGGAATTCAATTCCTGGAGTATATTCGCACCTTTGGGTGCCGAGCCACCAGACAAGGTGCCGTTCGAGTCCACCACATCACCTTCTAGTGTAACACAGCGAGCTCCAATGTTCTTATCTGAGCTTAGCTAACAAGGGAAATAATTATAAGTAAGCATTTAGATTGGCAAGACATTGAGCTTACTCCTTTGGCTACATCCAAATCTTTGCAAATGAGCGTGCCGCCAAATGCAAACTTCATGACCGGATCAAAGTATTCGTCGAATTCAATCAACGACATGGCAGACTCCACATTGTCACTTCCGTACTATAAGTATAGTTAAGATAATTATATGAATATAAGCACAATACAGCAAACAAGTTAAAGGATATCCAGTTATATATCTATCATATACCTAGCTTAAAAGAAAACTAAAAATAAACATCGTTGTACATCTTAATCAAGAGTCTATATAATACAACATTAATGGAGTTATCTTAATATGATCTTACAGTAGATTTCGCGTATGCGATAACTTGTGGATTCAGAGGATATGATTTGATCTTGTTGATCGGTATCAGTGTTACACGACGCTGCAAATTTCCTCTTTGTAAGATCTTCTTGCTAGTGACATCATCGTCCGTTACAAAGCTATAGAGCTATAAATATAAGTTAGAAATCAGAGCTCATGTTGTGGAGAATTTAAGTCTTATGTCACTCACGTGTCCTCCAGCTGCCATCATAAGAGCCATTGAGTTCTGCATGTCGCGAACACGAAATAGTTTGCCCACCATGCCGCGTACTTTATGCCGTTGAAAATTTGGTTCTGGATCGGTGTATTGCAGCTCAAAGCGAGAGCCACTGCGACGATCCAAATCTCGCTTCAGATCGCGCACCTCATTATGCAATAGTTGCCTGCGCTCCTTCAGCTGTTCGAACTCCCCGCCTTCATAGTTGAAACCCTGCAACTGGCTCTCCAAGCTCTTAATCTCTACTTCGAGCTGGTCGAGCAGCTTCTTGTCCTTGGTATAGGCTGCGTCGTTCGTCTGGGTCTCGCCTTGCTTCTGATTGAGAAGGCTACGCGTGTGACGCAGCTCCATTTCAGAAGTTTTTATCGTAGTCTGTGCCTCGCTCAACTGTTGCTTGGCAGCTGCAGAGGAAGTCTAACATTAAATAACACACAAACACTGATTGAATAGAAAACTTACCAATAAGCTGCTCCTGTAGCGTACAAGCTTGTCCATCTTCATTGGTAGACAGACCCTGGGATACGGCTTCAAATTTACGCTGCGCATCCTCGTAGGCCTTTGCGTCCGTTGCATCGGCATCTTTAAGGCTTTGAAACTCGCCCTGAACGTGTGACATGGCTTCCTGTTTCTTAAGTAGCGCGCGTTCATCTTCAGCAATGTTTTTGCTGGCCATAGCAATTTTTTTCTGATCCTGCTCAATTGTGCCTTTGGCAGCCTTTAGACTGCCTGAGGCTGTTGCCTCGGTTGCTCGCTTAGCTGTCAGTTCGGCCTCTAGCGATTTTAGACTCCCGCCCATTTCGGTGTCTATCTTAAGTTGTATTTCGTGGACCTTCGTTTCAATGCGCTCCACTTCCTCCAGATTCTTAGCGTGAGTGTCGCGGCAATTGGCAATACGGGTCTCTATCTTCTGCTCACTAGCCTCCACAGACTGAAGCGCATCGCACAGTTTCAGATATCTGGCCGAAATGTGAATGTGCGTGAGGAACTCAATGTCGCGACACGTTTTCTGATACTCCTGATAGGCAGCGCGTTCCTTGCGCAGCTTATCTAGCTTTGGCAAAACTTCCTCCTCGAGCAGAGCCGAAGTTTCCCGCAACTTTCCCTCCTTCTTTTCAATAAGCGTTTTGGTGGCATCACGTTTCGTCTTGTAGAGGCTGGTGCCGGCTGCTTCTTCGACCATGGAAAGCACCTACGTATTATAAGAGATATGTAAATGTAATTTTTCATATTCACAAATAGTATTTTTGCCTACCTCCTTGGGCTTCATGTTCAGCACTTGTTGAATTTTGCCCTGCATAATCAAAAAATTCGGATTGTTGACATTTAGCTGCATGGAGCAGAAAAAGTCCTGAACTTTTTTGTTCTGCACCAGCTTGCCATTGATCAGAAACTTGTTCTTGCCACCGACCACCACTTGACGCGTCACCGATATCTCGCGACACTTCTCATATCCTGGCGGACATTGCTGTGCATTCGTATTATCGAACACAATTGTGACCGTTGCTTTGGTTATACCCGCTTGTCCATTCTTATAGACCAAGTCTTGTAGCGCAGATGCTCGCACCTATGATATGAATACATTATTGTTAACATGCTGCTTGTATACTGTAACTATTATTTATTTAATTTACGTTTTGCAAATTACTGATGCCAAGCACAAAACAGATCGAGTCCAGAACATTTGATTTGCCTGAACCGTTTAGACCTGTAATGGCCGTGAACTCTCGATCGAAGCCTTCGATTTCAGTGCGCCTGCCATAGGACTTGAAGCCATCAAGCACTAACTTCTTCACATACATTTTGTATATTCTATAACAATAATTTGCCGTTTAATTCGTTTCAGCTCTCCATACGAAGTTATAACGGCGCTTGTGCCGCCGCTTTTTTCAGAATCGCGATGCTGACGCCAGAGATGTGAGAAGCGCGCGTAATATCGATAACAAGCAAACGATGTATTGCTAATCATATAGTAATCGATGTTCGTTCTTTTTTCGTTTTCAAATTTATTTAAAAATCATATTTATCGAATTAGATTCTCTTAAAACTTTTTTATAAATCCTAAGTTATATGTTAAGCTACAATAGGAAGATCCACAATCTTCATGAAAATCTAATAAAAATGTACTATAAATTAACTACATATTACAATTGGCAGATCGCAATAAAACTATAATCAACACTCTTTAACTTGTTTATTAGCCGAACAATTTAAGTCAACCCCCAAAAAATGCGCTTTTTAAAAAATAAAGTTAATTATTCCGTTTTTATTCACATGCTCCTCGTATTGAAGAGAAGAGACGCGCAAATGTTTTCAACTTGTACAAAATATCTAATCCAATTTGAAAAGCAGCAGAAAGCTTAACGGTACGACTTCTGGTAACGGGCACGGGCGCCTGGACCGCCGAACTTCTTGGGTTCGCAGCGACGTGGATCGCCTACCAGTAGGGTTCTGTCGTATTGGACCAGAATGTCCTTGATTTCCTTCTTTGAGGCTTCATCGACGTCTGCAAACATACACAAAAACAAAAATCAAATTAGTGAATTTGTTTTAACGAAGTTCTTCGAAATCTTTGAAATATCAATATGTGTCGATGTAGCCCCAAGTATCAATTGCAATGCTAAATGCAGATCGATCGCTTTGATTGCCACATTCAGTTAATCTCCCTTGCACTTGTCTTTCGCTGGCTGACATACGATTCCAACAAAAATCTGGTAGAAGGTGCTTTAGCCATTAAGGCTATTACTTAATTTAGTCTATGTTTTTGCTGCATCACCCAATCTGTGCTAGAAATATGCATGCAGCTTGGTTGGTATGTGCTCATAATGGTGTTCTCTCTAGCCTCATTGAATCATTTGCATGAAAGACAATTTCTTTCAAACAAAAACTTTATTGGGGCGCACACACATTTTCCGGTTGATACTCACATTTCTGATAGAAGGCAACCAGGGCCTTGGAAATAGCCTGACGGATGGCGTAGATCTGGGCGACATGACCACCACCGCTTACGCGCACGCGGATGTCAACACCAGCGAACTTCTCCTGCAAAGCAAAGATGATTTGAAATATTAGATTTTTGCTTGAAACTTTTATTTAGGGAATGTTAACTAAGGGCGCAATCAGTAACAATTTTATTCTCATTGGTCTTCAAGTTCGGGATAATTGTTATCATCATTGTATGACCTTTCAAAATTGTTATACGTTTTGGCTTGATGCGACTCACCTTGCCGAGCAACAGGAGGGGCTCTTGCAATTTGTATTGCAGCACTTTGGGTTCAATCTGGTCCAGAGGGCGTCCATTCACCTTAAGGAGGCCGCTGCCACGCTTGCAGTAAGCGACGGCAGTGGCGGTTTTCTGTAATAAAATTGCACGATTCGTTAATACTATTATTATTTGTAAGTTAACAACACAGAATTCATCACACAAACATAACCTCAGCAACGAGCGTCGGTTTTTGTCGGTTGGCGCTATTGGCACACGTGCCATAAATTTAATGTTTTATGTAGTCTGTTTTACACACACCTTGCGTCCGAAGACTTGAACGGCCTGCACGGGTTCTCTGCGCTAGAAATATAAATAATTGCAACATATTTGTTGTTAGTTGACGACATTTCGCACATTTTTCACAGCCACAAATACCTTTTGCTGCATTTTGCTCCGCGAGTTGGGTAGAAAAGAGCGGAAGTGTGAAATCCAACATTGAACTGTAATTTGTAGTTTTCATTTTGACATATAGAGGGCGCAGGCTGTACAATTGCAACACTGTCAAATGGAGACAACTCTAAGCTAAATTAAATAAATACTAATGTATTCTACATGTATTCTCCAAAAAGTTTGTCAATCTTTAAAATAGATACTTAACTTATAGTTATACTGAAGGGCATTAGTATTAAATACTTTTTGCGTATCTTTCCATCACTGCTCTCTGATCTAGTAACATCATAATAAAAATTGTTAAATATTTAGTGTATACAATACCATCGTTGTATTTGTCTTCAATTAAAATTTAATTTCATTATAAAATCCTACAAAAGTTCATGCTCCAATTAAAAACTTAATAGCAGAAATTTTGTGTTATCACTGTTAACAATAGTTTCTCGAATGTAATAATCAGCGCTCTGTTATGTTAAATAACATCTCTGTTTTGGCATTTCGCTCTTCCTCTTCACTAAGTGAAGTACATACACACGTACTTTGTTCGTTCCTTTTTTTCCGTAAAAGTGTTGAATCTACGCAAAATAAATAAAATTAGTTAAGTTCTTTAAAATGGTTGTCTGCGCCTTGCAGAGCTACACGGCAGATCAACAATCGAATGGCTGCAGCGCAATGAAGTCCGCGGAAGCCACGCAAGTCCCAGAGCCCGAAATTCTCGATAATGGAAATGGCGCCGAAGAGGATCGCGAGGAGGGCGAAATAGTTGATGAGTTCGAAATGATTATATCCTCGGAAGATGAGGAATTCAAACTACGTGCCCGCATACAACAGCTGGAGGATAAGAGCAAAGATATCGAAAAGATGGATATGCTCTCCGCCAATCTGGCTAATCAATATAGTAAGCATTGGTCACTTGATACGAATGTGAAGCAACATGTTCTACTTTTCTATAAGTGTGTGTGCGTGTGCGTGTCTCTGTGTCTGACTGTGCCCATATGTGTGACCTTGCATATTGAGAGGAAATCTAGGTATTTGCTGTGTGTTTGTGTGTGTGCGTGTGCTTTTGAGGAGTTGCGCTTATGTATGTGTGCGTGCTTGATGTATGTTTATGTATGTTGACTTAGAGAGATGGCGTTGCCTTTCTTATCTGTAGGAGAATACATATTGAATCGAAAAAACCCGTACTGCATTCTTTCCAGATTATCAGAGACCGCAGGTCATTGAGAGATTTTCCCAGTATCAGCATTTCTCACCAATCAGTGTTCTTTCGGATGTGTCCAGCTTGTCGGAGGAGGAGTATGAGCTGCCAAAGAAATATCGTAAGCATAAAATGAAACGGAGTGAGAGCCGAAGACACGGCCAGATGTACAGACGCAATCCGTTTGCGAATCGCACCCACGCACAGCACGTTCGTCGAAAAAGACGTCACGAGCACCACAACAATCAATATTGCCAACAGTCCCAAACCCAATCACAACCCCAGTCACAGTCGCAGTCACAGTCACAGTCACAGACGCAGGCGCATCACAATCAGCCGTCTACAATTTTGCTGGATTCGCTGGACAGTGTCACGGAGGATGAAATCTGTGAGTATGACATGAATGTGGAGACCGAGAATGATGATAACGAGGACCGGCTGAAAGTTAGCCGCAACAAGCTGCGCGTGGCGCTGGCTCGTGACGGCAACTGTGACATCAAGCCCAAGCACAGTCTCAGGGAGCGGCTTCAGTACCGCATGCACAAGTCACCCAGTCCTAGTCGAAATCAAGTCGATAGTCAGCTTAAGGCGCAAGATCAATTGCCGCCAAACTCCTTTGATGGCTATAGTCAGCATCGCAACGTAAGGGAGGAGGAAGAAGAAGAGCAACAACAGCAGTCGCAGCAGCAGGAGCCACTCGAGGAGCCTCCGGAGCTCAAGTTGCGGCTCATTGCCCTCAAGTCGGCCATATTAAAGAAGCATATGGCCCGGAAGAAACGCGATGCGGAGCGCGCCTACTCACCCACCGATATGATCAATCGGGTGCATCAGCCAACCACCAACAATGAGTGTGATGATATCGATGATCTCATGGAGATAAGTCCGGCGGCTTCGCCGGAACGCAATACGTACAGCCCGCCACAGTCACGCTTTGCGGAGCCCGTGGACATGGAGCTGGCGCAGACGGACAGCGACGAGGACAGACAACAGTGGAACCACAACTGGCAGTCGACGATTGATAGCGCCGGCGGCAGTTGGCGTTGCTTTATGCCAAGCCCCTTGCCGCCCGTTGCCATGCCCATTGTGATCGATGACGATGACGAGGAGGAGCTGCAGCCAGTGCTGGCCAAGCAGAAGCAGTTCGACGACGAAGACGACGGGGGGCCACAGCCGCCGCCCTCATTTCACATTCCGCACATGCAGCTGGAGGACGATGATGCCAGGGATGCTCTGCATTTGAGCGAGCGGCACTCGCAGCAGGGCTGCCTCAGCGACATCCAATCCATATCCATGGACAATTCACAGACGCAAACGCAGACTTCGCGTCCATTCCAGCAGGAATCCAGCGACGACGAGGCGGGCGCTTTGCGTGCCATGCTGCTGTCCAAGCTGAAGCCCGCCGAGGATCCCATGATTGTCCCTAACAAGTTGCATCTGCCAGCTGCTGTTGCCAATGAGGGCGTGGCACACGATTCCGATGATCCAGAGGAGCTGCGTCAGCTGTTGCTCTCTAGCATTGCATCCAAAAAGAAGCAGACGACCAGGACGACCGAAAGTCCAGAGATTCTCAAGAATGCAGTGCGTCGCTTCCAAACGTCCTCTTTGCAGTCTTCGCCGGATGAAAGTCAAACGGATGTGCCATTCGAGCCAGCTCCTCAAACTGATGCTAATCTGCAGCCTGTGGCTGTGTGTCCACAATCTAAGCAAGAACCTAGCCCTATGTCCTTGCCCTTGCCCTCGCCCTTGCCCGTGCCCTCACCCTTGCCTGCGCCTGCACCTGCACCCAAGGAGCCCGAGCCTACTCCACAAGGAACTGTGGAAGTTGCAACTGTGCAAACGCCCATCAAATCCATCCCTTCAACCATCCCATCGACGAGCATAATCAAGATCGTAAAGCCCAATAAGGTAATCAACAAGAAGACTGCGCCCAAGCGTAAGCTGTCGAAGTTGGTCGAGCAAGCGACAGCTCCCAAACGTCCATCAACATTGCTGGTGAAGGAGTCCGTGGCGCCGCTGCATAGCAAGAACAGCAGCAGCACCACGCGCCTGATAACTACACTCGATCCGGCTAGCATCAAGGTGAACAGGCTTGTCATCGCCCTGGCCGACTCTTCGGCTGGCAGCGATGATGAACTGGAGCTGAGAAGCTGCTACGCCTACAGCAGCTATGCGAGTCCCTTCAGCCAGGCCATGGACAGTGCCAGCAGCTCCACAACTCGCTCAAACACGCCAAACTCGGAGATCGTTGAATCGGCTGCATCCAGCAACTCCAATTTGCGGCGCACTGTGATCAACGAGTACTTTGAGAAGAAACTGGACGACTTTCTAAAGCAGGCGCGTTCCAAAGTGCCCACAGCTCTGCCCACGGAGTCCAGCGCCAAAGCAACAACAAAGACCGAAAAGTCTTCCGAGCAAACCAACAAAATCGCCGAACAAACGCCTGTGATACCACAAAAAGCCAAGCCAACGCCTGTGGTATGTATGCAAAAGTCATTGGATTAGTAGCTCGAGAGGCGCGCAGCATCAATTCAGATCATGATTAGATTGGTGCTGGATAAGTGGAGGAGATTCCCAGTTGTTCAAGCTGCTTTTGCAGAGTCTGGAATCGATTTCCAAGCCATAATCAGATAAAGCCTTCGACTGTCCAAGTCTAATGCAATCTTTCAGCATTGACTGCGAGCCTTTGGGCTTGCTTTTTATGAGCCCTGCACCTGAGCCTCGTCATTTTCGACAATGAAATAAGAATTGATCAATTTGTTTTATAGCTCGAACGCATAAGCGAGCGCTCTTTGGGGCGAATGATGATTAATTTGAATGGTCGGTCCATGCTGACCTTGTGCTAGCTCAGTTAGAACCAGCTTCAAGTAGTATAGATGAGCATAAAACATGTTTCTTTTACTAAATTTGTCATTAAAGTTTGAACTCGTCAAGCTAATTCCACGCTGCGACGCCTCTAAGAAGCTGCAGCCCGCATGATATAGTATTAGCTTTATATATACCGTTCATAGCTAACTGTTTGTTGTGCCCTGCTTAGGCTGTGCGGCACTTGCCGGTGGCATCGCAAAGGGAATATCTGCGTCTAATTGAGCGCATGCAGCTGCTGGAGAAGAAGAAGATCGGAGTCGTTAAGGCGGCCAATGGCCAAGCGACAGGCGTTGCTGTGGCCAAAGAGTCTTCCAATGATGTCAGGGATAATATTTCAGTAGCTGCCACGACGAAACCAGGCACTACAACTCCCAGCAAACCGCTCAAGAAGGCGACAGTCAGCGCTCCGGCTGCGATGGCCAGCGATTTGCCAAGCACGTCAACGGCAGCAGCAGTCAAGGCAGCGCAGCCATCGAAGGAGAGTCGACTCAAGGCATTCGAGAGTTCATTTCAAAAGATCGGGTATTTATGCGTAGGCATGGCTCATTGCTAAATTACTTACATTTGGTACTATTGCCAGGGGCAGCATGATAGCCAATCTGGACAAATCGCTGCATATGGTGGCGGAGGCGAAGAGGTCAAAGATCGAACGGTTGCGGCACTCGCAACGCCTGAAAGACCTGTTCGCCGAGGTGCAAGCCGTCAAGCTGGCGGTCAAGCAGGAGGAGTCGAAGCTGGCGCGCATACAGCCTGAGATACAGGCCAGTCACGAGATTATTATATCGCTTAAGCAGAAGCGCAACAAGCTTCGCAACGCCGCCATGGACCTGGGCAATGGCCTTCTGGGCGCCGACTACAGGTACTACAACAACAACAACAACTACGACAGCAACATCAGTAGCAGTAGTTGCTGTGGACCACAACGCAAAAGGGGCCAACATATGTCGTGGGATCGCCGGAATCTGCCAAAACGGACGCGGCAATTCCAATACATTGCAGTTGTGCTATAGATGATCTTATTTGCAGGTTGCTGGATCCGGCCAAGGCAGAAATAACCCGCAAGTCCATGGAGCTAACCAAAGAGATTCGCTTATACAATTCGATTGTCAAATACGACGATGTACGCAAGGGAGAAGCGCAGGCCCAGCCAAGCTCGGAGTCGTCAGTGGCTCAACTTGCGTCTGTAACTAGTCAGAAGAATCCGTGCGAGCAGCCTCCTCTCAGCGTCAATAGTCAGCCGAGGACTGAACTGGAGGAACAGAAAACCGACGCTGAGTCAGAGGCACAGGCACAGCCAGCGTTAGCTGCACCGGATGAGCCAGCAGGGGAGGCAACGACGACTCTAGCGACACAGCTGGACTTTGATGTGCGTGGATTTAAGATATTCTCCTATTGCTTCCAAAACATTATTTTAAGAACTTGTCTCAATCTGCAAACTGTTTGTAACCGCTAACTGTGCTAACCCATACTAACAAATAGGTTGAGTTTATTTGCAGATTGCACCAGGAGGCGTAGCACCGGATCCTATCGAAGGCCGAAACGCGCCGCCCCACGTGGTCAGCTTTATGCGCCAGCTGCATGAGCCGCCCGTGAAGCCGTCGCTCCTTAGCGAGTATCGCACGCCCATGTCGCGCAACTACAACAGGTGTGTGAATCCTCGGAAGTGCTCGTCTGCCAAATCCATTTGATTGCCTCTGCTAATGATTTCAGCCAGCTGAACGTCAATGCCACCATCTGTCCCTTTGAGCTGATGGGTCGCTGCGAAGACGCCGACTGTTCCTATCTGCATTTGGCACGTGCCTCGCCGCCAGCGGCTACCGTCGCCGCCGCCTTAAAGCAGTGACAAAAAAAAACATTGTTGTAAAAAAACTAAATAATCAAATAACATTCTAAATAGCGTGCTTGAATTCTGGTAAGTTGAACTCTTCACGCGACTTTATATTTAAATGTTGCTTTCAGTCAACGAGAGACACAGCTACAACAACTAGTACTACAACAACAGCAGTAATAACAACAACAACTAGTACAACAACAACAACCAGTACTACAACAACAACAACAAAGTTTGTCAAACAAAAAATAGACTGAACCAAATTGTTTGATTAAAATGAAACGAGCGCATAGGAGTCGATCAAGTGGCTATATATATATATATATGATATTTATATATATATATATATATATATATATATATAGTTGTTGAAACATTGTTTGTTATATACATTTGTATGTCGTACAGTTGCAAATCACGTGGTGTTGTAAACTAGTGCAAGTTCGATCAAGTCGGGCAGGCCGCTTTAAAAGCCGTTCGAACGGATTGTGCATTTTTTTTTTGCCATATGAAAAGAAAACCTTAAAACAAAAAAAAATTAAAAAAAAAAACCAAAAAAGATCAACAACAGCATGAACTGTAATATAGTATTTGTCGTTAAGCTAATTCGGATTCCCACAAATATATATATATATATATATATATATATATATAAATATATATATATAAACATATGTGTGTATATATGTATGTTTTGCCTAACCGATGTACATACCTAATAACATTTTATTTATGCTTTTTCTCCAACTGTTCGAAAGGGCAACTCAATTATGATTTCAATTCGATTTTAAATATTCATTTAAAGAGAGTACATTTGTAATCATTATAAAGTTTTTGAAAAATATTAAAAAGAAATTTTACACAAATAAAAAATATATAAGAACAATTTTTTTCAAGTGTATTTTAATGCGACGCCTAAAAAGGGCTGGGATCATAAATTCTTGCGCGCTAAACGACGTTGACATTTGCTTGATAGGATAAATGCCTCGCTCATAAGAATCAGATGATATTCATCGTGTTTTAGGCGCACATGAGAGCGATCACGGGACGATAGTCATGTGAGAGTATAAGATCTATATTGAAGGCGTTTAGATCGAATTTGTTTTCCCAAACTTTCACTTGCTTGTAATTGAATGATGGGATAAATGACTCAGTCATAAGAATCAGAAGAAGATGGAGCACATGAGAGCGATCACGGGATGACAGTCATGTGTCAGGTCTAGCTTGTTATATGTTATTTGATTTCATTAATTATATAGCAGAGCTACGAGTCTAGTTTATATATATGCAGAACGCAACAAATTGACTCTAATTTTAGCTATTTGACATAAAAAAAGAACTATTACTACGATCATTTTTATTATTATAATGTATTAATATACTCATAATATGCCAGTACAAAGAAAATCAAATAAATATTAATATAATTGGAAAATGTTCAATGTAGACTGTAAAGTTGATAAATTGTAGAAATGATAATGGGTATTATTAAAAAATATAAAACGAAAACATTTTCCGCCCAGTTTATATAAATATAAATTTCATAAAACTACATATGCAGAAATCTGAGGCCCTTTGAGATACAATTGTTAAAAAATATTGTTCCAAAAATTTAAATTTTTATAATATATATAATATCAATATGTAGTCATAAAAACAAGTAATTTTTGTAGTTGTCTTATGCACATCGTCGCATAGTTTGTTTATTTCTAGTTACAAAATAGTTTGGGTAAGTATAAACTTTAATATTGCCTTAAATATCACAGCCAATAGACCCGCATTGATAGCGGTATGCAAGGAATTTCAAATGGATTTGGGCAAGTAAGTATGCTAGGTGATATATAGGTGATACCTGATCACCAGACCTGGGCCATTAGAACCAAAACCCTTTCCTCCCTCAATAGCCTTCTTCGTTGTTATAGTAGACGTATTCGTGGCACCAGACCTTGATGTCGTCATCGTTGTTGCAGCACATGGGATAGATGATCTCCGATTTGGTGATCTTGGCGCAGCGCATGCATAGCTCCATGGTGGCCTGGTCCTTTTCGCACTGCTGCACCTTCAGTATGGTCTCTGGTGGCAGATTCCCTGGATACTCGCTGGGGTCCACCTTTGACAGGTTTGTCGCATCTTCCGAGGGTCTGCAGTGGCAGATGGAGAGGCACGCGATCAGCAGCAGCAGCGACAGCAGCTTGTTTTCGAATCTCTGAAAATCAGAGTAAAGCACTTGATTAACCATTAGCCGCTGGCAATAAAAACAGAATGCGACGACCGATCATGTGATGCGGTTAGAAAATTTGGTGCATGTCGCAGCCGTTGACCCTATTTAGTTATGAATTTGAATTATGAAATATGTATAAAGTGTTGACAGGCAATTCTATCTGGTTCTAGTTAGTTCGACAATTAAGAGCATGCACAGGTTGAATTTCATTAAACAAGCTCAAACGAGAAACACTAAACGGAATCCTCAATAGAAGAGTTCCCTAAATAAGCCACAATTGGGGAATTAAGGAGTCGAATGGAGGATTATAAGGTCAAGTTCATCGAGCAATCCCGCATGACGGTTTAATATGTTTTAAAATTCTTGTTTTTTACTTTTCACTTTTCTTATTTGTCAGAAATTATAATTAGTATTTTAATCATTTATATTTTAATTAACATTTTTTCATATATATTAATGTATTCTCGAACACATATATTTGAATGTGTTGATTAAAAATTGTCTAGAATATACGATTATCATTGTTTCTTTAATAAAGCATACATATATATCTCATATGTAGCTTTTGAAACACACAACACTTGCATTAGGTTTGCAGAACCGATCTTTGACTTTTATGGAAAGAGTTTCGTGTACAGAAGGAGGTATATTAGTTGTATGCTCCCCATGAGCGCTGATTACATATGTCGCGAAATTCTTATCATTAGGGTTACAGTTGGGCAACTCGAAACAGTTGCGTTCTTATCACACTCAAAACAATCTCTATGCAGAGCATCGCACAGTCTGTAGTAGCCGAATCGTTAATATACTCACTTTTTGAACCATTCTGTTGGCGTTCTAATACTAAATGGGAACGTTTGACTACTAGACGTGGAGTTGATTTGTTCTTATTATTTTATTGCTATGCGCATCGATGGCAGAGCCGGCAGCAACTGGAAGTCGCCATTGACAGCGCCTAACGTTTTATATCATCAAACATCGCACCCACGATGCCTTGAAACAGTGCTTCGGCAACAATATCGGCTCCATTCGGGAGCATCGACATCGGGCATTGGTCGGTTGCATAGATCGCATTCAAACACTGAGATTAAGGCACGCCTGCTTACTCTCCCCGTTCTCTTACTCTCTCTCTCATTCTCCCTGCTTCTCTCTCTCGCTCTCTCTTTAGGTTGCAGTTCATGTGAATGACCAAGAAAATGTGATTTACAAAAGGAAACAAATTAAAACTGGAGTAAGTATATAGACTGCGACATACCCTATATTATACCGTTTTAATAATATACATTGCTTCAAACAAATACAAAATTAAATTTTAAATTGTTTTAATTTCACATTCAATTAGATAATATAATATTAATTAAACAGTTATTTTCATGCAAAACAATTATATAATTATCAATTGCTTTCTATACGACGCTGCATCTTGTTGGTTGAAAAGATCAAAGAAGCCAATTCAAAATGAAACAAGTAAGAAAGCTCTAGTCGGGGTGCCCGACTAGGAGATACCCTGATCCCAGTCCTTTGAGTTTTGTAATATTTTCCGTAGTTTGTATCGAGTATTAAAAAAAAAAGAAAACAAATAAAAATCGACATTGCGAGACCAGGATTCGAACCCGGATTATTTGCGCAACGTGCACAAACTCTACCAACACCGCCACTTCATAACTAAAAAAAAAAAATAAATAAATAATATAAAACAATAAAAAACATTTCATCTCCTCTGGTCTCGAACCCGGACCAAGCTGCATCCGAGAGGTGCCTCTACCAACGCAGCCACTGCCCTTCTTACGCGAGCTGTTGCAAATTTGAACATAAGTAGCAGCTAATAATTCAGCACAATTCAATCGCAATTTCAATTCTTGGAATAGAAAAGTATACACGCATTTGAATGTATGTGTGCACACGCATAGGAAAAATGCGTGCGCGTGGCGCTGCTGACATGTGCTTTTGCAAATTGGCCAAACGTTTTGTTTAATAACTTCTGTTTTACTTAATGGATTTTAATGAAATTTTCAGCATATGATCTACATATCCTATTGGCTTGGTTGAGATGCAAACGCCTTCACATAATGGCCCTAGTTCCAACTAAACTTAAATTCTAAGAATTTGGGGGAATTTGGAGCCGGTATCCAAAATCCAACAAAAATCAAAATTGCATAAAATATACATAACACTAAATACAAAATTTGGAGGCTCTAGCTCTTAAGACGTTCGAGATATAATTTATTTACTGCATTTCAATAATGTTTTTATTCGATAACAATTAAATGCGAATAGTTATCGAATATTTGAAACAAACTTGACCTGCGCGTGCTATACACGGACCTACAAAAAAAATTTCAAGTCTCTAGCTCTTATAGATGCTGAGATCCACGCGTTCACACATACGGACAGACGGACAGACGGACAGACGGACAGACGGACAGACGGACAGACGGACAGACAGACAGACGGACAGGGCTCAATCGACTCGGCTTGTCGTCCTGATCAAGAATATATATACTTTATGGGGTCTGCCACGCCTCCTTCTGCCTGTTACATACATTTGCACAAAACCATTATACCCTGATTTCCCATTTTTAATGGGATCAGGGTATAAAAATAAACAACATCGGCATTGCTAACAAGCAAATTATTATGCATGCATATGCACATAAAGCAGACGGTGTTAAAGCTTTCAATATCCATTTCGACGCATGTTAATGTGGTCATCTCGCTTTAACTTACGTGATCCTTAATAGAAATAGTAATTGTGAAATTCGTTAGCTGTCGCGCATGAAAGCACACATGTATACGCTTGTTCACATTCTGTGTTCGTGTGTGTGAATGCTACATAAATAAAGTAGAATTACTGTATTCAACGATGACTTTACAAAAATAAAGGATATGCTGAGGTAGCTTTGTTGGCTCCAGTAACTTTAACACAAGAATTGATACTAATTTACCATGCATAATATTAACTTGTAATATTGACGATGTACACATATATTTAAAATGTATGTCCACTTTTTATTATTCACAGGCAAACACATATAAATATATATATAAACTAACATACACAGCTCTTACATACTTACAGGGTAGTTATGCTTTTGCTACTACTGACAGGTTTTACAACGGCTCCTTGATAATACCTAACGAGAAATGGGAGACGTGACAACATTTCACAACATATTCATCTCTGATAATTGTAAAATTGTGCCAGAAAATCAGAAAATTAGTTTGTTTAAAATAAATTAAAATTGTAATATAAAAAAATGCTGAACTGTGTTTACGCTGGCATGAGGGTAGCCACCAAGGCTCAAATGTCTGGAATTGCTGTGCAGAGAAATTGCAACTGGTACCGCAATGGGCGTGGCGAGCGCAACTATAAGGTGACCGTCGTGGGCGCTGGAGGTGGGATCGGCCAGCCATTGTCGTTGCTGCTCAAACAGAACGCGTTGATCGACGATCTGACCCTTCACGATTTATCCCCAACAAAGGGGGTGGCCACTGACCTCTCACACATTTGCACCCGCACACATGTCAACTTCTTCGAGGGAGTGAAGCAGGAAGGACTTATTGATTCACTGAAAGATGCAAATGTGGTCGTCGTAGCTGCTGGGCAGCCCCGGAAGATGGGCATGACACGTGATGACCTGGTGACAGCTAATGCCACTATAGCAATGGCTGTGTCCTGTGCCATGAGCATCTCCTGCCCTGAGGCCATGCTCGCCTTCGTCACAAATCCCATCAACATGTTAGTGCCCATTGCAGCGGAGTTTTTGAAGGCCAGAGGTGTCTACGATCCGAAACGTCTGTTCGGCGTCACAACTCTGGACGTGGTGCGTGCCAAGACATTCATTGCGGAATTCATGAGCATTAATCCATCCCTGGTGGACATACCAGTCATCGGTGGCCATTCCGGCAACACCATACTGCCTGTCTTCTCACATTGCTCACCTAAATTTACGGGCGTCGAGGACGACGTGAATCGCCTGACAAAACGCATTCAGGATGCGGGCAACGAGGTGATCGCGGCGAAGGCTGGCGCAGGCTCTGCTACCCTCTCAATGGCCTTCGCATCGGCCTATTTCGTCAATGCTCTGCTGCGTGGCCTGAACAACGAGCCGAATGTGATCGAAAGCGCCTACGTGAGCTCCGATGTCACCGACCTGCCATTCTTTGCCACGCCGGTGCTGTTGGGTCCCTATGGCATCAAGGAGAATATGGGTCTGCCCGAGCTGAATACGGCCGAGCAGGCTGCGCTCGAGAACATGCTGCCCGAGCTGGGACAGAGCATTCAGGCGGCCATACGCTTGGCACAGTTTGTGCTCAAGGAGTCCAACGTGGGCCGGGCCCAAGGCGAAGCGACTGCAAGCGCCAGTTCCGCTTCTGCGCAATTAGCGTAGAAAAACTAGGAAGCGCAACTCGCGACTAACGGCTAATCAAGAGGCGGCATCTTGACGCAGTTCCTCATTCATTAAATTAAATTACGAACACTATATATATACATGCACATATGCATACTACATGTATGTGAAACTAGTATGCTAGGTTGGGGTCGTCGCAGTCAATTGGTGAAACATCGTCATGTTGCTGATAAGTGCTTGCATAGGCGACTACTGATTATACTGCTGGCAGCTCCAAGGGGAATCCATGTCAGAGTTTCCATGATGCAATTCCCCAGCCGATCCGTGCAATGCGTTCAATTTGTCGTGTTTGTCGTGCTTCCCCAAAATATTTTCCGAATCTATTCCTAAATGATCTCACTGGACGTATTCCCTGCATTCATTAAATCAATTAATTCAGTAATCGAACCCAATTGCAACTATGTCAATAAAACACGATTATATAATCAAAAGCAGAAAAACAAAATTCCCTCTAAATATGCGTCACAAACTCGACTTCGCAATAGATTCTGTTTACTTTCCAACTGTAACTGGGCCGCAAGACCTTTCATTAGGCTAATTAAAATTGATTGCCCCAAAGCAAATCCCAGGAAATCGCACTAATTATTCAGATCTTTATCGCAAATTCATAGTAAAATTGTTCAATTAGTTTGGATCATATTTTAAATTTATTGCTGAAGCAGTTACATCTTTTAGTTTCCCGAATATGCAATATTCAAGCGCCCAAACCAGTTGAGAATTACAAGCTGAAGCGCTTGAGTTTGTGCTGTTGAAATATAGAACATTTATTATTTGATTCGATAGTTTGTAGTCCAGTTCATCTGTCAAATAATTGTGAGTTCAAAAAATATATTTTTTGCTTAAGATTAAATAGATAAATAGATTAACGTAGTTGAATGTGTTTTGGCTAGACTGAAGAGGAAGTAACTTGAGTGTTTAGTTTTGGTGGTTTGGTTTCAGGCTTTTAGAAGTTATGCCCCAAGAGGCATATTTGCATAATTTAAGTTAAATTAAAAGAAAAAGTCAACAGCTCTAAGACTTTGAATATAGATTTAGCTATGGATTTTATAGATCAGGCTATTTCGGGAAGGCACAGGAAGAGAGTGAAAGAGGTAGAGGAAGAGAGGGAGATGGGTAGCCGAGGAAGTTAAAGAACGACTTTATAGGGTATATATTGATAACGATCAATAGTGCAATCTCTGATCCTATGAATGGACTTATCTCGGCAATCACATAAACTAGAGACTTGAAATTTAAAATTTATAAACAAAAAATATAAGAAACTTCAAACTTAGCAGTATAAATTCAAGCTTAAATTACTTTCTATATTTATTCATAAGATCGACACAGAAAACCTTAAAAGCTAAAGACAAAAAGTTTGCACCTCTCTTTCATAGAGATAGTGAATATATTTCTGATTTTGCAAAACTTGTCGTTAGACTCCCAAAAAAAACTGAAATAATCTCATTGCAAATAGCAAAGTCGTGTGCGCTGTTTATCAGCCTCTGATCGCCTGTGAAGGTAGCAAAGGTTTTTGAAAAACCCATTTAATAAATACAAAAACTTTGGAAATCCATTAACTTATTATTGAATATATTATATATTATATTATTATTATATTATATATTATATATTATATATTATATATTATATATTATATATTATATATTATATATTATATATTATATATTATATATATATATATATTATTTATATGTTTCCTTATGTCAATTGCCTTAAAATTTGTATTTAAGAATTGCCTGAGTAACACAATCTCGGCATTTCACTCATCTCATAAGGAAACTCAATTTTGAAACATTCGTAGCCGTAATGCTGACCCTTAAGTTGCTGAAACATATTCCCGCAGTGTCGCGGAGCAGCCAGCAGGAGCTGAGCTCATGGAATCTCAGCATCACGCGTGGCGTCAAGGTGGCCGTTGTCGGGGCTGCTGGGGGCATAGGGCAGCCGCTGTCGCTGCTGCTGAAGCTGAATCCGCTCATCACAGAGCTATCGCTGCACGACAAATCCGACACGAAGGGCATTGCTGCCGATCTCTCACACATCTGCACGGCCAGCACAGTGCGCGCCTTTAACGGCGACACGGAGCTGGTCTGCGCACTGGAGAGTGCTTCGATTGTTGTGGTGCCGGCAGGAATGCCGCGCAAGCCGGGCATGGATCGCAGCGAGCTGCTGGACGTGAACGCCAATGTGGCGTCAACGGTGGCGAGAGCCGTTAGCAATGTGTGCCCCTCGGCGCTGCTGGCCTTTATCACGAATCCCGTGAACGCCATTGTGCCGATCGTTGCCGAGGTGCTCAAGCAGGAGGATGCGTACGATCCGAAGCGTCTCTTCGGCGTAACCACCCTGGATGTGGTGCGTGCCAAGACCTTCATTGGCGCGCTGCTGAACGTGGATCCAGACACAGTGCGTGTTCCAGTGATTGGTGGTCACGCCGGGCAGACTATTCTGCCGCTGCTATCGCAGTGCGAGCCCGAACTGCGGCTCGACGCTGACAAGAAAGCGGAGCTGGTCAGTCGCATACAGGAAGCGGGCACCGAGGTGGTCAAGGCGAAGGCGGGCAAGGGGTCCGCCACTTTGTCGATGGCTTATTCAGCGTCTCGGTTCGTCAACTCTCTGCTGCGGGCCATCAACAATGAGGAGGACATCATCGAGTGCGCCTATGTGCAGTCGACTCTCTCCGAGGCGGAGTTCTTTGCCTCGCCCGTGCTGCTGGGACCAGCGGGAATTAAGAAAAATCTTGAGCTGCCTCCACTGGATGAGGACGAGGAAGAGCGTCTTGATTCTTTGATTGTGCAGTTAAATAAGGAAATTACAGACGGAGTCAAGCTCGTCGCCTGTTAAAATCAGGTCCAAATTCCATAGAAAGTATAGTCGTAGAGTTCATATAAGCATTATCGCCAATAAAATCCCGTCACTTGCCTAAGGCCTTTCGCATCTATTTTTATATACCCACATCTATTCATATATATGCGTATATATAGAGTGATATTCATGTAGATTTGAAGACCCACTTTCAATACTGCCTAGGACAAACAAACAATGTGTTGTGTGTACTACCTATTACGGTGCTGATAAGTTAATCATCTTGTCTCAATCATCCATACTTCATTTCATTCTAACTACGCACTCGAGCTAAAGCTCAGCTAGACACCCATTCAACGTGTGCTATAATATATAAGCTAAGTCTTCGGAACTGCCATAAGAGATTCCCTAATTAAATAATTTTGACAAGACTAAACCTATATTCGCCTTATCAGATGTTTACTTAGTAAAGCTGCTTATCGCTGTGACAGCTAATTAGGGGATGAGCAGGGGAATCGGGTAATCAGCAATGCAAATCGCTTCTAGGCTGCAAAACTTGTTAGGCTAGGCTAGGCGAAGACCTCAGAAATGTGTTAATTCATAAATAACAAAAATTGAAAGTATAAATAATAAATACTATGATGAGAGAGGGAGGGGGTGGGGGTGGGAGAGAGGGAGGAGGGAGGGAGGAAAAGAGAGAGAGCTGGGGGAGATGGGTAACATGCACAAAAATAGATGTAGAAAATAGATAGATATAGTTGGTCTTTCCATCAAGACAGAGAGAGAAAGAGAGAAAGAGAGAGAGAGAGATAGAGAGACACAGAGAGAGAAAGAGAAAGAGAGAGAAAGTGAGAGAAAGAGAGATAAAGGGATATATAGAGAGAGAAGAGAGAAAATGAGATCGAGAGAGGGAGACGGAGAGAACGAGAGAGAGAGGGAGAGAGAAGAAGAGAGAGAAAGTGAGACAGAGAGAGAGACAGAGAGAGAGACAGAGAGAGAAAGAGAGATAAAGGGATATATAGAGAGAAGAGAGAGAAAATGAGACGGAGTGAGGGAGACGGAGAGAACGAGAGACAGAGAGAGAGAGAGAGAGAGAGAGAAAAGAAGAGAGAGAAAAAGTGAGACAGAGAGAGGGAGAAAGAGAGAAAGAGAGAGAGAAATAAACTGAGAGAGAAAAAGAGAAAGAGAGAGAGAAAAAAAAAGAGAAAGAGAGAGAGAAAATAAGAAAGAGAGAGACAAAGCGAAAGAGAGGGAAAATGAGAGAAAATTAAAGACATAGAGGTGGGGAGAGCGTAAGGGAAGCGAAAGCGAAAAAGAAGAGGGGCAGAGAAAGGGAAATATTTTTCTATTTCTATTTCTATTTATATTTTTAGAGGTTTTTAGAGATAGAAAGGCAAGCGAGAGAGAGAGAGAGGGAGACAGGGAATACAGAGGTTATTTCATTCGATTTAATTCTATTTTATTCCATTCTATACATAGCTGACATAGCATTTAACTACAAGGTTTCCACGTGCCATCTGATAAGATTAATTGTTCTCTTTTTTGTTCTTGATCTCGAACTCGATGCCATGAAAAAGGTCTATTTAGGCTACAAAGCTATGGTATCTATGTAACAAGCAGAAGGTGGAAATACTTAATATATATAATCAAAAATCAAGTCAATATTGCCTTTTTCGTCTCTCTAGCTAGCTGCCATATCACACGCTGCCCAAGTTTATGTCAAGTAATCATGAAATCGCTTCAATATCTGATATATATTCAATACTTTCTGAGTTTATTTTTATTTTTATTTTTATTATATTGATTATGTTAAAGTACAAATAAGTTTCGCTGTCATATTTTGGATACTTTTTGCGACTTCAAAATCCAGGAAACAAAAAACCCGTTTTAAAAGATATAAAATTTTATTATGTAGCAATAGACAGGGTATCTTCTTGTCAAAACTCCCGACTGCAGCAGTTTTAAAAGACAAAAGGTTTGAAGGATGTTTGAGAAAACATCGCAAAGTTATAAAGTTTATCAATGGACTATTTCATAAGCTTACTAATAGAGCTACCTATATGAGTCACAAACAGTTAAGATGCAGGTGTGTAGACCCCATGTTGGTTATCAATCAATTCCCATAACTTTTCCATTTAGCTGTAGTTCCATGGTGAGAGCATATGATAAGACCCCTTGTATGGCACATAGCTGAGCAGGTGTAACAGGTGAAGCGCGGCAATCGGCATAATAATAAAGTTGTATACTTAGTATAGATCTGATTAGGAAATCATAATTGGGCCCAACCGGGCAGCCCTTCCACTGGCAGAGCTCTGATTAGAGCAAATACAAAATTGTTTATAACAATCTGGCAATGCATTGGCCACCCTTGACAATGAACTTTGAGCGACTGATAAACGGCAGGCAGATTAAGTTGCCGGGGCTAATGGACACGTCATTTTAATTAGTTCACTCAACACCTGTTCACATAATATGCCTAATAATAATTGTGTTGGGGCAGGAGATCACAAACAAAAAAAGAAAAAGACAAAATAAATCAAAAATCTGTGTCAAATATATCAATAAGGATGGGCATCGCTGAGCAGGTGTAACAATTGAGGGAGATGTCGTTTAGTTGCCAAGCAACGTTCGAGACACGGAAACGCTATATCTATATATATATAAATATATATATATATATATATGTTTAGAGTGTTATTATTATTATTATGGCGCGTCTGGGGTTATAAATACCTCTATATGTACAGTGTTTACTCCGCTTCTGCTTATCACCAGCCAGAGTTGACTGGGGTCGAGTCGTTGTTGTTTGTCTGGCTTCGCATGAGTAATTTCATCACCCGAAATATATATTCTGTCTCGATCGAGGCGGCACTCGTGCAGTTTATCTAATGGCGCTTAGTGAAAGTTCAATTTACTTTCTAACTGTCTGCATATGCATATATATATTCTCGACTTGTCTGGCGATCTATACCAGCACAGCCAATAGGCGGATGCGTGTCCCACTTGAGGTCCGCAATCCGGATCGAACGTGTGATACGATGTCTGCAATTGCTTTTGCGTCTCAACAAATCGCCCACGTACCTTGATAAGCGCAATATAAATCATCTAATCATATTTTGATGTGTCTGCACTGAAGGTTAATGCCTTTTCTAATAAATACCCTTGAATCACCGACATCGACGGTGGCAATCCTTGATCTCACTCAACAGAGCAATGGCCAGCAATAAGTAGGAATTCCATTATGTTTTTCCCACTCTTGAGTTCTTCTGTGAGTATGCATATATGGGAGCTATTTGGCATATGAATTGAATATAAATATTTTTTTAAGTGAGACTTAGGATAGCAATAGTATGGAATAGTTATGAACTTATATGTAGCACAAAAATATTTTGTTTTAATTAGAATATGTAGGAAGAGTTTAGTCTACAGTAGGCAAATGCAAAAGATATTTAAAAAACGAAATATTCATATTCTTGGACTACTTTACGAGAATCTTAATGCCAACTTTGTCCTCTCTAGTTTTCATAGTTCTCGAGTTATGCCTGATAGTCTGCGCCAACTAAAGATCATGGAGTACATGTATCGTGAATTAAAATATACAAAAGAATATAATATATAGAAAAAGTATATATATAGAATATATATATATATAAGAAATATAAGTTTGTTCTACAAAAATTCTATAGTTTATAGACCTTGAAGCTTTTTAGTTTGACTTCAGCTCTTCAGAACGCAAAACAGATTAATAGATTATTAAGCTGACAGAGTGCTAGCTATGTGTCTTGCAGGATTATATATATATTTTATCAGGCTTTAGTTTATTTTATATTCTGACTCTTTTTTGTGTATTAAAAATTATTAAAAAACGTTAAATATATATTTTATATTTATATATTTTGTCTTATATTCCAGCTAGTAGAAGCTCAAATTTTTATTAATAGATCGCAATGATAAAATTCGATTAAAAAGATTTGTTTTTAAGCTTAGCTTGAAGATTATAAGTTTTAAGCTAAAACTCGAAAATAAGTTTAGATATTCTCTCTTTAAGTTCATACAGATGATAAGTATTTAACATAGTTCAACGATAGTTCAAATATTAAAATGTTGCCAAACTTTTCCGAACATTTTCTACGTCCCTAAAATCTCACTAGAAAAGTTAAAATTATATGAGTTAAAATTATACGACTACCTATAAAGCTGTTTTTAAAAACAAATTTTTCTTTACACAAAAACAGTTTTAGATTTGAATATACTTATCTACTACTCCATAAACATTTTTATACCAAATTATCGTTACTATAAACTTGAGATTATTCTGTTTTCATTTTGGGACTCAGCACGTTAACAACCTTTTTGAGGTGTATATACTCGGAGTCTTTGTTTCCAAATGCTGTTTATCTGTGTTATGAGGCAACGTACATATATATTACTGTCATCAAAAATATATTTATAAACTTTTTTTTTTTAAATTATTTGCATGCATTTTGGGAAATAATTTTTGATTTCTTAGGCTCAAAGTCCAAGCTGATTCATGCTTTAATGTATTTAAATTATTTTTGAGTAATACAGAAACAAGTCAATTTTCTATATTTATATATATATGAGAATGTATATATATATATATATATATATATATATATATATATATATATATATATATATATATATATATATATATGACACATATTAAATATAATATATAATATATTTACTTTTATAAATTTACCTCTAAAAAAGTTGAAAGTTTCAGGTTTCAAATAAGTTTACATGGGCGGAGCTTTCACTTATTTTGTGCACGAACCAACGATATTTGAGAAAAGCTCTGTGAAAGCTGTCGGAGCCGTTACATATTGATATTATTGATTTGGAATACCCTCAATGGGTCGCACAATGCACCTCCCGTGTAAGCGGAGGTCATTTCATGTCAATGGAATAATAATGCCAGATTGTTAAAACTGTGCCAGGGCCGCTTGCTACAGTGCGGCTTAAGAATCGAAGGTTTTAAAGAGCAAAACGCAAATAAAATAAAGAAAATGAAATATGAAATATGAAATAGAACTGACAGTCGACAAAGTATGTCAAATTGCAATAATGCCACACACTGAAAGATTACGAAAGCTCCACTGCATTCGATCCATTAAGAGTGAGATACCCGCATCAATAAATTCTATATTATTGCGCTCTAGTTATTATAAATACTTTTCAATTTTACTTGAATAAAAAACGTGGTTATCAATACTAATTGAAGCACGAAAGCAATAGACAAAGCGAAACTGTGCCAACTCACAATTGTTCATATTATTCACATATATTGCTAAATTCGTTAATGCACTAAAGAATTATTAACTCTTGGAGTATATATATTCCTTATTGATATATATGATATTATGTCAAAGATTGTGGATCTATAATATAACATAATATCGTACGTGTTCTATAACTTATTTTAATCTTAAGAGATTTAGATATTGAGCATTCAGCCAAGTTATCGTTATCTGTAACATTTAAAGCCTATAAGCCTATAAAAATTTCTTAGATATGCCCAAACCATTTATAATTATTATCAATATTTATAAATTTCAAGTAAAAATATTTATTAAAAAAAAATTATCCCTTGTATAAGAAGCTTATAGACAGGCAAACAGACAAATGTAAATGGACAGAAAGACAGACATATAGGAGTATGTAGATTGGACACTTGGTAATCATCATTAATATATATACTTTGTAGATCTGCTCATGCTTTCAACTGCCAGATACTTTATCAAAACTTAAAATTGAGTGTAAAAATAAAACGAGTTTGCTAATTTATTAATTATAGTTCCTACTATATTATATATCATACCTTATATAACCAACATATACAACATATATATAACCAACATATACACTAATCCCTCTACTCACTACTGCAACTGCTTAGCCTTTCTTAGTCAAAGTAAACAAAAACACGTATCCAGTTTCGCATTAAGTTGCCTGGTGTTAAATGAAAGAAGTTCATTATCTTTTGCATTGTGCAGGTCGGAAGTAAACAAAGATGCGTAAAAGACAAATGCCCTAATGGCATTGCGGACCGAGGCAGCTGGGCTGCACATGCGCGCATTCCTTGTATTCACATGCGAAACAGAGGCACAGACAGAGAATGAGCCGAACGAGCGACTGCTAATTCAACTGTTGAGCAGTTCAAACAGTTTACCTGCATGACTTGGGCTGGCGGCAATGGAGTGGAAAATCAGATAACAAAAGAGAAGCTGTACAACAGCAAAAGCAACAGCTGTGCAGGGCAATTGAATGGAATGGTACAACGAACAGCTGCCACTCCCCCGCAGCTGAGAGTACAAGCATGCAGAAGAAGAGAGAGAAGCAGCCACAGCAGCAGCAAAAGCAGTGTTAATCACAAGAGAGGGAGAGAGAGTGGGTGCACTGTTAACACAGCTCACACAGCTAACATGAAAAGAGCGGGCAGCAAGAGGTGCGAATTGACGTTTAACAGTGGACAAAGCTGTTAGCAGCTCATTTGAGCATTTCAGCGCTTAAGAGCAGCGCAGTCTGTTAAACTTAACAGCGTTGGCTGCCTCTTAAATACTGTTGCCTTGGCTTCGCCTCCAACTAGAATTCAATTGTATCGGGAACTTTGCGTTGAACGGACGGAAATCAACAAATAGCTCTGCATCGAAAACAACGTCAGCGGGAACGGCGTCTGCCAAAACAAAAAATTCAAAAATCGTGTTTTACAAAAATAGCAAAAAAAAAACAAAGCGAAAAGATTTAAATATATTATATATATATATATATACTGGTACAAAGGTACAGGGAAGCGAAAATAAAACAAAAGTGAAAAGTCGGCGTGCGGTGCCGCTCAAAATGTTCGCTAAATTCCAATGTGTTAAATAATTTTAACAAATTAAATGCGCAACATTTGAAGCAAAACAGATAAATAAGTAATTAAAACAGAACAAGAACAGAAGCTGGATTTCCCCCTGGGCAAAAAGCAAACTTTGCTAACAGCCAAGGCGAACGCAACCTGTAGCTCCGGCAGCGACGGCAACTGCGACGCTAACGTCAACAGCGCAGCTGGCGCCTTGTACGTTAACGGACTTGAAATTGAATTGAATTTTGTGTTTTCGTAACGCGGAAGCGCAAAAAAATAAAACAGAAAAACGAGAGAAAGAGTGAGAGAGACAGAAAAGCCAATCGCTTTTACTTTTCATTTCGATCAAAAAGACGAAAAAAGGAGTTACAAAAAGACAAATATGTGGTGCATTGTGGACCTGCCAGACGGTACCCAGCGGGCCGTCAAATTGGATCCCAAGGCCCTCGGCCAAGAATGTCTCGAAAAGGTGAGCAAAAGTCGTTGGACTTCAATAGCAAGTGCAACATTTGAATTGTAGATCAACAATAGCAAAACAATAATAATAGACATTGAACTCAGATAAAAATGTGCTAGAGCCCCTTTAGTTAGTAAGCATTAAGCATGGCTAATTGATTGCCAACGCTTAGCGCAAATAACCAACTAACTACGAATGGTTATTCCAAAACAAAATTCCAGCATTTACGATGTTGTTTTCGTGAAACAAACACTTGGAGATATTTATTTATTAGTTTTCTTTTTTAACATTTCGACATTAAATATTTAAAACTCAAACTGAATACTGGGCAGTCCTTGAAATTAAATATATACCTATATATATATATATATATATATATATATATCTGAAAGCAATTCGATATTTATTTATTAGCTTGACGCTTTGACACGGTCCACGGAGTTCAAGTTGAAGTTTTCATTTGATTTAATATAAACTGAAATTAAATATGTTAAAATATATACAAAGAAGTCAAAGGTTGCTAACGCCTTTTCAATATTTATTTTTACAATTTTGTGTTTTAATTTGATTTATATTCTTATCACCTGTGCGCCAACTATCGTCGAATGTATTTCGATTTTCGAATTGATTCGCCTTTGCTGTCTCTTATCAGGTCTTCGCTTAATTTGTTGTTTACGTCTTGTGGCTGTTTGTTTGTGCATTAATTCGTTTTAAATGCCAAGTGAGTTGGCCTTGTGTGGTGGGGTCTCGTACCCCCTACATGGAGTCTTTCGGGGCCACTGTGCTTATCTTTTTTCTGCTGCGCAGAAGTTACAAGGGAAATTGTGAAACCAGAACAAAGCAGCAAACTATGAACATTATTTATATAATATTAAGATTCTTAAGATTTTCGAACATATGTTAGATCATAAAAGATAGAGATTATTTTCGTATATATCTGACTTTTGTCATCTTGAAAGCTAATCAGTAAAGTCCACAACGTACTTAGAACTTAAAGATCAAAGTCAGTAGAACACAAAGTTCATGACTAACAGTCTATAAAAATATTACAAGAAGGCCACAACGTAGTTGCGTCGCAACGTAATACAAGAAGCGCAGAGGCAATTTAGATACTCCATATATGGACAAAAGAGCCATTAGGCAACAACTTACAAGTCGTATATCATCAAGTATATATTCAAGCATATGTATATATATATATATAATCTATTTGTACTCTCTGGTCAGTTCAAAGTCCAAGTGCTCAGCGCCTACTTGAGACGTTCAAAGCAAACACTCAAGAGCCGCTGCTTCTGTTACGGACAGGCAGCACTTGGAGCCACCCCCCTCGAAAGCGCTAGCCCCCCCTATCGCTTCTTGGCTCACATATACCTTCTTGACTTTGGCTCAGATTACGACCCAATTTGGCAATTCGACTTGTTTGTTAGCCTAATTAAGTCTTTTGGCGTATTTGTGTTGTCGGCTTCAGTTCGCACTCGTGTGTGTGTGTGTGTGTGTGTTTGTGCAATCTAATCAGACGAAAGTTGTTATCAAGCAAAAGTCTACAGTACACGATGTGTACATATGTCTTCTATATATACATACATACATACATATGTTTGCCTGGTTCGCATATACTAAGTAAATAGTAACCAGGCCCGTCCCTACTTCGACTCCCATTGGCATTGCTTCACGTCTTTCACTTCGCGTTGCGTTGCCAAGGTTCGTATCTTCTCCGTATACCTCGAAATTAGTAAATGTATTCGAGAACTTCGCATTGGTATTGTTTTATTACCCAACTAATGCTGCTCTAGCCATATCTTATCAATCAACTGATAAGCGCATTTTTTATTTGGCTTACTTATTAGCGTTGAATTCGTTGACCAGAAGATAATGACAAATGATTTCGTGCGATCAGGGAGATACATATACATATATTGTAAATCATTGTAAGTTTCTAGAAATATATATTTCGTTACTTCATTTAGCTGACTCAAAGTTGTTCATCAAAACATTGATACTCGATTATTTAGTGAGAATAACTAAATAAACAGTTTGAAGTTTTACTTGGAATTTAAGTCAATCAATATTTGTTTTTTATTCAAATTTTCAAATTTTAAATTTAACTTAAATTTTAAAAAATTGAAAATTGAAAAATATTTAGATATTTAAAAAAAATAATAAAAAAGAACTAATATTTAAAATTATTATATAGATTTTAAAACTTTTTAGCTTTTCTTTTCTTACAAAATTTTTAAAACTTTTTAAATTCTTTTGAGAATTTTTGAAAATACTTAACATTTTTTCATACTCTAAAAAATTTTAAAAATATTTTATAAATTTTTTTCCTATGCTAATTATATTCATATTTTGATTTTTATAATTATATCAATCAGTTTTCTCTTGTTTCAAGTCTTATTTTACTATTTTCTAAATTATTCTTTGTGTAATCTCTTAAGTATAGGCACAAATTATTTAAAAATCAAATATTATTTTTCATAACTATTTCTAAGGTTCTCTAATCTAATCGAATATTCAAAATCATTTTTAACTTTTTTTTATTAGCTTTTTATTATCTTAAAACATGTGTTTAATTTCTTTTTGAATGCTGTTTCTAAGCGAAATTTTTTTAAAATAATTTTAATATAATTTTAATTGCTATTTTGAAAATAATTGGCTGATGCAATGCGTCATCGACGATTGCATCAGTAAATGAAAAGATTTTAAGTTTTAATATGCTTAAAAGTCATAAAAAATTAGCATCAAAATTTTCTGGATGAAACTATTGCCTTGACATTCAAATCAATATTCAGCTACTTGATGCTCTGTCTCTTTCTAACTGCGCTCTAAGTCTCTCCCTCTCTCTCGTTCTATCTCTCTCTTTTCCTTTTCTTCACTTGTAACAAATTCATAATTATCACTAAGGCACGATTCGTATTCATATGCGCTTACTCAGTATTCAGGCAAATGGCACTTTGTCTTTGTCACGACCTTATTATAGACAATTTGCCGCATTAATTTAGTTAATATTTAATCAGTTGCCTCATATGCGTCATCAAAGAGAATTTGAATTCGATTATGGATTCGGATTTGGATTCGATTACAAATATTGTGACTTTGATTTTCTGTTTCGCCTTGCGGCTTATCAGCAATGAAAAAGTTCTTGTAATGCTGATAAGATTAATGACGTTGCCCAATGCGATGATGATGATGATGATGATGTCATCAACTGCCACGCCCACTGTCCAATACCGAGTTATGAAAACTGGTTAATTGAATTACTCAAGTCGATTTTAATTAATTTCCAGCCAATGGCAACGCAAAAAGTAATGCCTCCATAGCAATTCACTGGCAATTGACTTCCGTCCTCAAGTGTTTGTTGGACAAATCACAGGTGATAGCAGTGAGTGGCAATCAATCTGCAGACATGCCTAATTCACGTGAAATTTGTGAAATGGCCAGAGCCTGGGTCAAAATTGATTAGCATAGACAGGCAATCATAGAATCCAGGTGTCTTTTGGCAATCTGTTCAGCATGGGATTATAATGAGTGACTACGGGATAATCACTCATACTAAATATATAAATATAAATTTTACTTAAAACAAATACTTAAAAATGTCAGACATAAATTTAGCTAACAGTTTTTTCGTTACCAGCTGTCAAAATTTTGACATTCACTTTTACAACTCCAGCTACTAATTATTGTAGGATTCGAGTATAATTTATCATGTTAAATGCATAAATCTTAAATATGTATAAAATATCTGGAATTTTAAATTTATGTACATAGTTAGCTGACAGTTTTCTCGCTTCCAGCTGTCCACATACGATAGGCACTTTTATAGTTTAACAATTTTCAGCCATAAAATTATTTTAAATATATTAAAAAATTTAATATTTAAAAATTTATTTTAAATAATTATTTAAAAAAAATCATTTTTTTAATATTTTAATTTTTATGCAAACTTAAATAATTTTTTCATTTAATAATTTAATTTAATTTTTTTTATTTAATAAATTAAATCATTTTATTTTAGTTCCATAATTTGAAAAACTGAATTTTAATTTAATCATTTTAATTAATCAAATATATATATTTTAATTTAATAATAATTAATAATTTAAATAATTGTATTTTAACTTAATTTTATTTTAGTTTAATAATTTCATAATTTTTATTTTAATTTTATATTTTAAATAATTTGTTGATCAAAATTATAAAATAAAATTGATTATTGAAATAGATGGAATTGCTCAAAGAATCTTTTACTCTACGTGGTCAGAGAGATGCACCACTTGATCGACTCAAGATCATTAAACTTAGAGGACAAGGCACTTACATAAAAGTTCTTGTAACTTCTCTAAAAGCAAGCACTTCAAGTTACACGTTGCTGCAGTTTAGTTGTCGCAAGTTGCACGCATAATACGTTTTGGCGCCTTGAATTTGTTATCAGGAATCTGCGTTTCGTGCGACATGCTGCTGGGGTTCGAACCAAGGCTTAAGCGGCGATCGCGATTAAAAGCAGCTGTTCGCAAATGAACTGTGCACTGAGCAGATAAGCGCCAAAGCCATAGCAACGGGCAGGCAGCGGGGCGGGGTCAAGGGGGCAACGGCTTTAGAATTGCATAATTTTCAAAGGCGACTATGGCTTATCGCTAGCGGGTATATTGAACCCGAGCGGGGCGGGAGAGAGCGGGAGCTTTTGACAAACTGATTTACATTTGTATTACATGTGGGGCTGCCATGCAGAGGCAAAAGTTGTGACGCTTTTTCATGCTTGCATGTCAAAGGCAAATTACAGAATGTTCATTACGGAGGATTCAATTCAAATGCATTCAAAGTCAACCCAGACCGGGCTGGGCGACGGTGGCGGGAGTTCCGTTTGCCGTAATGGGCGAACCATTTGCCATTCGAACTGCACTCCATCCACGGTGTCAGTGGGTGGGCCACTGGGGTTTGCACTATGGGCCGCATGCAACAGTTTTCGCAAGTTGTTAATGAGTTTGCTAATTACCTGTTACTCGCTTGCTACAGTGAAAACTGCTGCAGAGCGCCATGCAAACTATATTTTATATAGGTTCTGTTATATAATGAGCGACCGATAAATATGAAATAAGAAAAACTGCAATTGCTTATTAAAATGACGAACTTAGCGTGTGCCCACTGTACCTCTGGCAATTACGTTTTGCGGTTTCGAGTGGCTACTCGTTGCGAGCACTGCAACTGCCATCGCGAAATTCAACTGCAGCGCAAGGCGCAAAGTCCACAAAATTTGCAGCGTCATTTTGCAGTCACTCGAGAAACTCAATAGAGAATTATGATTAATCAATAGGCTTTCCAGAGGCATTATAAAAGCCCAGCTAGCGAAAGAAGAGAAGCATTTTTAGCGTATTCAGATGATAGCATAGATTTATTGAGCTACAAATCAAATTCTTTGGTAATGTTTTGCTTTCTATCAAGTTTTATTTA
This sequence comes from Drosophila hydei, assembly GCF_003285905.1. Classification (NCBI taxonomy): domain Eukaryota; kingdom Metazoa; phylum Arthropoda; class Insecta; order Diptera; family Drosophilidae; genus Drosophila; species Drosophila hydei. The sequence goes on from NW_022045656.1 coordinate 6,551,725, forward strand.
CTCAGTTAATAATGCTTCAATTGAGAACTTAAATTAATTATACTTATTATATATTTAAAAAATTAATGTGTTAAAAATTAGAAATATATTTATTCAAATTGAAATTAAAATAATTTATATAATTTTTAAATATTTCTAATTAAGCAATTACATTATTTTAATAAATTGTATTTATTTTTTTTAATTTTTTCGTTTTTATTTAATTTTTATTTTTTTTTATATTTTTTATTTATTTATATATTTTAAAATAAATTTATTTTTATTTAGTTGCTTTTGATTTTATATTTTATTATATTGTGTAATGTGTAATGTAATGTATATTGTAATGCATAATAATTTAATATTTTTTAAGATATATTTCAATAAAAAATTAAAAAAACCATGCAAATTTTTTCATATTGATCAAAGTAGTATCGCTGTAACTAATATATCGGCCATCAGTGTATGATTTATCATATCGCGATAAGTTAACAAATGTGGTTAGGTGTGCAAATACTAAATGAAAGCAAACTAAATTATTACAACAATTATCAAGTGCTCAGAGAATAATGAAATGATATCTAGAATAACGTTTTTTTCTGACTTTAAGATAGTTTTTATCAAGTTCTTTGTTCTTTACTTGGTTAGACCTAATTTTGTTTAGATTCCTTTTGTAATTTTGCACTTTATAATTGGGCTTGTAGTATAGCTAGCTTAGCCACTGTGGCTGCCACAACTTGCCGTTGGCTGACGTCAGCTTGTATTACCGTGCTTTGCTATTGACTACAACGTTAACTGATTGCTGGCTGGCAAAGTTGGCTGTCGTAGAGGAAGCACCAGTTTGACTTTGGCTGGCTTTGGGTGTAATTATATTTGTGCGCGCTGCTGTCAGCCGTGATGCAGCTGCAGGGATCAAGGATGCCATATGGCTGAGATGAGACGCTGCCTGGCTGACAGGCTGAAGTGCGTGGCAACAATTGAAAGGCGTGGGCGTCGAGCTGGGCTAAGCTGAGCTGATGAGCCAACTCAAGTGGGCCGTCAAGCGGGTCAAGTGCAGCAGCAGCAGCTGCCGTTGGCCAATTTGCTTGACAAAAGGCGGCGCCATTGCCTTATGCATAGCTTGTGAACAGCATCTCAACTTGGCACATGCCTGCCAAACAATTTGTATCTGATGAATGCACAACATCGCGTATCTGTGTGTGTGTGTATTGTATTTATTTATGTAGAATTAAAAATAAAAAGAAAAGAAAGGCAGCCAGCAGGCTGATAAATCATTAGCTCAACAAGCATTGCGTATCACTTGGATGTCTGTTTTTATCGCTCGCTCTTTGATAAGCAAACCTGAATTTCTTATGTCAACATCAGCGATCAAAAATAAAAATAAAAATACAAAATCAGCGAACGAAACAAAGAGCCCGAGCACAAATGATAAAGCAAAAGATACCAACGCTAATCAGAAACGTAAATGATAAATAATTATAAATAATTTCGCTGTATGAATTCATTCCTAAGACGCAATTTCTGCTCGAATATCCCACGAGTAAATTTATACATTTTTATTATAGACACACGCCTTAATTATGCTCTGCTGCTGGATTCTTTAGTTTATTGCTGTCTGTAGCTAACAATTGCCCTTGGCCCCAAAGCGCTTCGGCCAATTCCTGAACTCAAAACTTTTTCGTAATACTCGCATTACAGGAGTTTGGAAAAAAATAAACTTTGTTGGGCAACTCAATTTGTGCCTCAATATATTTGCAGTTTATACAAAACACTTTTTGCCATACCCTGTGCCCCCTACGACCTGTCATAGGGTATTATGCTGGGGATGTGGATTATATAATTATTATTTAAGCATATTTACGAAAAGACTATTTATGCTACAGTCTTTTCTTCTATCTAAATAATAAATCGATTAATATCGATTTTGATGTTATTTTTATAACATAAAAAAAAAACTAGTAGACTAGTTTTTTTATAGATGAATGCAATTTACATTCATAATATTAATATGGAGCTAATACGATTTGACATTGATTAAAATCGATATCGATTGTTATATAATGAGATTTTCTAAATTCGAGTTTTTATTTCTCATTCAATGGCTACATTTGGTTTTATAGCATTAATAGATGTCGATGAATATCGATTAATATCGATAGCTATATTATTTGATACAAAGTCTTGTGCTTAATTCAAAGCTTGAATTTGTTTTAGTCTAAATTCGCAAACATTTACTTTCATAATATTGATTGATATCGATTAATATCGATTAATTTTGATACACTTATGTTCTTATATACTTTTTTATACTGGCTTTCATTGATTGTATGACTACAGTAAGTTATCGATAAATATCGATATATAATTTCTAACATTGCAGTTAGTTTGAAGTTCTTATGCTTTTCTTTATTACAAATTCCTTTTATCTAGTTATCGATAACCAGAAACTATCTACAGAGTATCTTCCAGTCTGCCCATTTGCCAACTAGAGCATTCTTGTTTATACTGTCTGTTGTCTGGCTTTTATCACACATTTCTTCATTCTGCCCGCCTTCTGTTACTGATGTTTTTTATTTTTTAGTTTTTTCATTTTCTCTTTGCTTTTGTAGGTGTTATTGTTATTGTGACAAGCCCCAGACACGAAAAAAATTAAAACGCAAAAAACGCGAAACGAGATTTACCTATACAGCAGTGCCATATACCTATATAGATTATACGTACATGTGAATATATATGTATGTATGCATGTATATATTTGTGTATCTTTTGCCGGTTGTTTTATTTTCACATTTTAAGTCAAGTAACGTTTGACAAACTGTGTTCGCATATGACTTCACATGTGTGGCGGTATCTGAGCGTGTGTATCTGCAGCTGTTGCATGTATCTGTATCTATTGAATGTATTTGTATCTGTGAGTGTCTTTATCTATGTGTAGTAAATGCATCTCTAGTTGTATCTATGTCTGCATAAGAAAGTCTATGTGTATCTGTATCTGTGTCTATGTCTGTCTATGTATCTGTATCTGCATTAATGTATCTGCATCTATATATGTGTATATGTATCTGTATCTGTATCTATATATGTGTAAATGTATCTGTATCTGTTGAGTGTATATCTGTATCTATATGTTTCTTTGTATATGTATCTACAACTGTTGAATGTGCATCTGTATATATGTATCTGTATCTGTGCATATTGAATGTGTATCTGTATCTATCTTCATCTGTGCATATGTATTTGTAACTGTTGAATTTATATTTATATCAGTATCTATTGCTATATTCAATAAATACAACATGTATCTGTGCCTGTTGACTGTATCTGTTGAACGTGTAGCTGTGGCTGGATCTAAGGCAAGCTGCTTGGCTGCTATTTTGGCTTTATTTCGCACTGTTGTTGCCATTTCGCCTTGAAGCTGAACTGCTGTCAAGAGTTATTAACAATTTACGTAAACATCATATTTATAAACATTCTATTTGCACAGCGAATTAACTTCTTTCAGCTTTCAGTTACTTTTCCAACTTTATAAAACTGTAGACAAATCTGAATCTGAATCTAAATCTGAAAAAGCTTAGAGATTATTTCGCAAATGTCACCATAGGGGCGGCAGCTCCATGCGCAGGTTATAATTGCGTTTCAAGGTCTTTAGCGACGATACATGAATCTACTCTATTAATTATTTATGTTTTCCACTTGTATTTGCTTTATTTGGAGCTGTGATATTTGCGTTGTTCTTCGGCATAGCAAAAAGAAGCAAAAACGAAAAAATATCTCAAAAAATCCCAACAAGTTTTTTGCCATAAATTTTAAACACTCGCCGATGACTGCTCCCATGTGTAAGCACACATACATAATCCATATAGTATATATATATATATATATTCATATGCATGTATAATATTTACTTTATTCATATTGTGTATTGCTTGAACTGCGCAACAGAAAAAAAAGGGAAACAAAACAATTTTGTTTAACAATTTGCACTTCAAGTTTTAGCAGCCATAAAATTTGTTATGCTTAAATTAATTTGCTGGCATTTCGATTGCTGTTGTTGTTGTTCTTTGTGCTGAAACATTTACTGTTTGGCTGTTTGGCTTTTTGTGCGCTTGCTGGCAATTTAATTAGCATGCGAACATGGCCAACGATTGCATCCGTTGGCCAGTGGCCTGGCTTAAAGCCAGTGCGGGACATGCTCACTAGATATGCATTGATTGCATAAATTGCACAGTTTTTCCATTTCCCCAATGCATAATCGAATCGAGCATATATATATATATATATATATATATATATATATATACTCCTATATAGATATGCATATTTATTCACATATGCATAAAAATTATTTATATCAGATTTACTTTTTGGCATCGTTTAATTGCTTTATTTTCCAAACAATTAAATTCAACAGAATGCAGCAATTGCTTTTGCATCAGCCACTGCTTCATTGGCCAATTTTCCAAAATTAATTGCAACAACAGCGCAAATGCAGGCTATTTAGGGCTAGCCCCCAAGCAAGAACTGCGCCTCCTGCTGCTCCTGCTCCTGCTCCTGCTCCTGCTCCTGCTGTTCAGCCACCCCCTTTATCAATATGCATTTGCCAGAGGCTGTCGCTTTCATTGCACCAATGTCGTCTATCAACTGCTTTGTTCATGTTCTTGTTGCTGTTGTGGCTTTGTGGGTCATGTGGAGCGGCCCAAAACTCACATTTGTTAGCCCAAAATGCAAAACGACCAACTGGGAATGTGGCCGAGGCAAAGGAGTTACAAGCAGGCAACACACACCCAAAGAGAGAGAGAGACAGACAGACGCCAGAGTTGTCATGTGACTCAATCGATATGGAATATGGAAATTGAGTTCAGCTTTACAGCTTGTCGCCTTTCTAGCCCAGTCAACTGAACTCATATGAGCTACAGTGAGACAAACTCCTGCTACAGTGAATTCTTCAGCAATATATTTCATTTATTATTTGTGGTGATAATTTAATTAACTTTTTATCTTATATGAGAGCCTTTGCTGTTGGAATATATCAAGTTTCGAGCTTAGCATTTTTAACAGCCTCCACGAACTACGTCTTATGGCCTTATAACATGAGTAATTAAGTCCGATTTTAAGAATTCATAACAATAAACTAATAGATCTTGCTTTAAATAGTGTCTTTGGCTGCTCAGCTGAGCCAGCTTCAGCCTGAAGAACACTTCAAAAGTCGCGCTTAAGGCAAGGTTTTTCTGAGGTGCTCAAAAACTCTTCAGTTTTCTTCTACTGAAGTCAGCCGGAAGAATTCGTTTGTTATGTCTTGCATTCGATTGATAAATAGATTCGATAATAAATATATAGATAGATTGATTGATTGATTGATTGATTGATTGATTGATTGATTGATTGACTGATGATTGATTGATTGGTTGATTGATTGATTAATTGACTGATAATTGATTGATTGATTGATTGTTTGATTGATTGATTGATTGATTGATTGATTGATTGATTGATTGATTGATTGACTGATTGATTGATTGACTGATTGATTGACTGATTGATTGATTTTTTTATTGATTGATTGACTGAATTTTTGATTGATTGATTGATTGATTGACTGACTGATTGATTGATTGATTGATTTTTTATTGATTAATTGACTGATTTTTTGATTGATTGATTGACTGATCGATAGATTGATACGTAAATTGATTGATTGATTGATTGCTTCATTGATTGATTGATTCATGGATTCATTGATTTATTGATTCATTGATTGACTGATTGATTGATAGTTAGATAGACATATAAATAGTAAATAAATAAAATATAAAATAAATGGATAATTCGATAGACAGATGGATAGTTAGTTAGTTAGATAGATAGATAGATAGATAGATAGATAGATAGATTCATAGACGATTATGTTATACAGAATACAATCTTAAACTTGGATAAGCATCTATAAACATTAAGGGAAATACATGTCGAGTACCTATGAAGAGCTAGCTGTAGAAATAGCTAAGTAAACTTACCAAATATATGCTGAGATGCTTTGGCAACTCTGTTTTGTCGCCTGGCCGGGTCTCGTCTGGGCTGGGCTGGGCTGTGCCGTGCCGAGCCGAGCTGGCAGCAACTCGTTGTTGTGCGTGCACCTGTCCTCCAGGCTGCCTGTGGCCGGGTTTGTTTAGTGCGTGTCCTTGCGAAGGCAGCGCAATTTATGTTTACAGCGCAGCGCCAGCTCCTGCGCCCGCCAAACCTATCTGGCGTCCAATCAAAAGGAAATTAAGTATATTCGCGTGGCATTGTGGGTGGCTGGCTGACTGTTGCTAGATAGATGTCCAGTGTATATATATATTTTTTGCGCGCTCGTTAATGAAGTCAGCTCACGTCACGTGCGCGCCTCAAGTTGTGGAAGCGCTCAGCTATCGATTAATTGTTAAAGCCAAACAACTGAGTCGAGTGGATGGCGTTTGGTGGGTGGCCATATCCATCCAGCAGCTAATTAGCCATGACAATGCTAGCGGGCTGCGACAATGCGATCTTAACAGCCCCGCTAATCCAGCGACAATGACGACCAGCAACACGACAATGCGATAGTCCCCAGCTACCCACACAGTCCAAGGCAGCTCGGGTTGGCTTGGGCTGTCTCTTGTTCTGCTTGAGCTGCGCTCCAAGGGCTGTGTGGCAGGGCAGGCTTTTAAGCCGACACTTAATGCAATTACCGCTCACTGTGCAACTATGCAACAGTGGTGCAGGCCTTGATGCCTCGTGAAGATATCTGAAAGACAAATAAATTATATTAGAGCTCCTAAACACCATAGCTAGCAAGCATGTGGAAAGATTAGCGTTGACATATTGACATTTAAAATATAGCTAAAAGGAATTCAATATCTTTAACTGCTTTTCTTTTATTACACTTTCTTTGCGTATTGCTCTGGTTGTGGCAGCTTGTAAATTCTGTTCGTGAAATCTATGGGCTTTAAAATGCATAAAAAAATATATTAGCTTTTCAGCAACTACTTTGCAGTTTTTAGTGCTCTTTGGCACCACTGTGCACTGACCGTGAAAACATTGTGAATAGACAGGCAGTCAGGCTATTCGACTGGCAGCTGACACGAGGGCCGTAATACTTTTATGATGATGACCAGAACCTGGACGGAATACGACACCAGCCAGAGGAGAATCAATGTAGCTGCTGCTGCTGCAGCTGGCAAATGATAATAGCATTTGGGCTAACCACGAGCTAAGAGCTATGACTACTCATACTTGTGCTCATATCCGTGGCCATTGTTCCTGGGCTGCCTGGGTACTCGGCATATCCTTGAACTGCTTTTCGCTCTGGCAAAGAGGAAACGGCAAAACCATAGAAACCTGCCACCAACAACAAAGCTGCAGCGGAAACAGGTTACCAACAGCTCCCTGCCCATGCCTCCCCCTCCACCCCACTCGTCTTGGCACTTCTTTGAACCGAGCAAACAACGCTTAGAACAATAATAAACAATAAAAATAAAAAAATGCCTGCTTTAAAAAAATTTGTACCAGCGACCATAGAAATCGTGCTGGTGCTTAGTTTGCGGTTTGGGTGGTTCGGTTTGGTGGTTTGGGTGCCGCTCGTCGAAAACAATAAATTGCGTGAAAATGAAGCCAAAAACCGCAAAGCAACAACCACAACTATGCGAATGCATTGAATGCTTTTGTTATTTGTTATTGTTGTTGTTATGCCGAATTCAAAAGCCAGCACCTGCTGAGCAAGCCCCACAACCCCCAATCCTTGGCTCAGCACACTTGTGCCTCCTGCCGCCTGCCTCCTGCCACCTGGCTCAACCCCTTGCGACGCTGAGTGCCATTTTGATGTGTCTCTAATGGCGGCGTTTCGCCTTTGTTTCGCTTTATATTGTGGCTTTTATTGTTTTTCATGTGGTTTTTCAGCTTTTCCTCACACAGACACTCAGGCACATATGCATGCTCCCTCTACATATATATATATATATATAGTTTGCTGAAAATTGGTAATACACAAAAAATAAATATACGAGGCAGGGCAAGGCAAACGGAACTACTGATGGGCCCCCAACGATAAGAAAGCAATTTCAGCTAAAGTCCGTTGGGGTCTGTCATTGTAACAGCTCCTAACTAGCTTTAACTGCACTCGCGCGGAGTTGACATGCTACAAATGAAGCATATTTAGAGCTAGTTGAACTGAGGCACAAGGTTAGAGCTCTTAACTTTGACTTGATTATAGCTTACAAAGAGAGTTTATTTATAACCAAGGCAGAAACACTTTTCTATGACTTATCTAAGATTTAAGCTAAACTAAACCATATATATTATAAGACTACCTTTCCAGAAAAAGCCAAGCTTTTCCATTGATAAGAGCATTTGGGCAAGAGAAACTTTTTAATTTCTGACTTCTCACAAATGCTCATTAATAATATTTCAAGTAACTAAATAATTTCCTTTCTGTCAAGGTCAGCTCTAAAAATTCTAATTAAACTGCAATTCAATTATTATTATTATTATCTTAAGCCTCTCGCAACTAGCTGAAGTAATCAAGGCAAAAAACGCCGACGGCTTTTCGAAAATATTTGCATTGTTTTCCGTTTGCCAACCCTTTTAATTGAGCCTCTTTAAGGGCTTTTGGCTGACTTGCATACGAAATTAATTAAATGCTGTAAATACTTTTAATTAAAAAGGACAAAAAACAGACACACACAAAGTGTCGTTGGGCGATAAAGTGACCTTTCAATGTGAGATTTTCACAGAATATAATCCCAGCCTATACCTACATATATATAGATATATATAGATGTATGTATGCAAATTTATACAGACTTTAATTGGCCACTGTTCATATCGAGCTATCGACTGTAAATTAAATACTTTCTCTGCATTATTTATAAACTTGTAAGTGTTTACATTGCCATTTGTTGCTTCACACAAGCGACAAGCCAAAGTTCAAGTTGCACTGGAAAATTGATTTTTAGAAATTAAAAAAAAATCAATTTTTAAGTGATTCTTAATTGAGCAAAAATTTAAAAATAAATCAAAAACTATATAATAAAACTGAAATGAAATAAAATAAAATAAAAAATCAAGTAAATTAAGCTTTAATTAAAATTAACTTAAATATATACTAAATAATATATATATAAATTTTTTATATTTAAAATCTTAAAACTTGCAGTGAAAAAAGTATTTAATTTTTTATATAAAATAATAAAAAAACAAAAATGATCTACAATTATTTTTAAAAATTCATTTATTAATAAAATTTAATAACTAAAGCTAAAGTTATACTAGCAAAAAATTTAATGAAAATCGTATTTTTTTTAATACATTTTTATGATAATAAAAATTGAATTAAACTAAATTTTTAAATATAAAAAATAAAATAAAACACATAAAACTAGCTAAAAACTTATAAAAAAATAAAAAAAATAAAGAAAAAAGAAATAATACAGCAAAAAATAATTAAAAAATTAAAAAAACTGAAAAATTATTTTTAAAAATTTTAATTTTAATTTTTTAATTCATTAATTTTAATTTTAATTCAAATATTTAATTCAACAGATAATTATAAACTGGTTAAACAATTACTTTTTATTTATTTGCATTTTCACTTAAGCTTATGAATTTTTTAAAATAAAAGTAAAGCTGTAAATGAAATGAATATTTAATTTGAGTACAGACAGTTCATAGTTAAAAACAAAATGCTTAAGTTAAGCACACATTTGCATAACAAATATGTATAAATATTTATAATTAAATATTTATAATGCTCAGTTCAGGCTGTTTCCGAAGCTGTCTGAAAGCCTCGGCTCCACTTGTTTCCCCATGCTCAAACGAACGGCAAACGGCGAATGGCGAATGGCGAATGGCAAATGGGCGTAGTGGACAGTGAAAGGCGGGGCGGGGCAGCAGTGATGTCCGTAAATGTCCTGGCCAAATTGTGTTGACTTTGTCGTTCAGGCGTCATTAACTGCAATGACCAAGTCATTTGAATGGCCTACAGCATGCGAGTGACGGATAGGCAGACGGGGCGCCTGGTGGAGGCAAGGGGCGAGAGTTGAAAGGTTGCTCATGGCATGCGAAGGCGTGACACGCGCGATTTCCGATATGCTAGTCGCCAAGGGGAACAAGGTCGAGCGCAATTACAACTCCGGTGTATATAATATAATGAAAGCGCTGCACGGCACTAGCTGGGAGCCAGCCCCAATCCAATTGAGCTGCAGTCAGGATTTGATTTTAACGATGTATTATTACAGGCAGCCGCTGCCGTTGTTTGCATATCAAATTCAAAATGATCAGGTGCAAACATGAATGGCTTCAGGTGTGGGTGGGATGGCCGTTGCCGTTGCCGTTGCCGTTTAGGTGCCGCCACATAGCCGAGCGGTGCTAAAAAACGTCAGAAAATCAATAAGAGCCAGGCGCCAAGGCACCTGGCAACAGGCAACCAAATCCGAAATCCAACGGATACAAATTTTACCTGCAAAGCCGACAAGTGTGTATCTGTATGTGCGTGTGTGTGTGTATTTGATAACTTAATTGAAATACATGGCAAGTGTATTTCTGGTGCTGAGCCAAAAAATTGTCTTGTGGGCCGAGCAGGCAGCTGGATTTATGGATAAACAAGCGAGTTGGCCATGGTCAAGAGGTTGCTGCAGCTGGATAAATCATCGACAGCAGCAGCAGCAGCTGCAGCAAGCCATAAAACTATATATTTTCTAAAACATATACATATCTGGTCGTGGGCGTGGGCGTGTTTCCTTTCGTGTTATGGTCTTGTACCACTTTCCTCTACTTTGGTAGCATTAGTACTTTGTGTGTTCTACAATCTGGCCAAAAATTGCAACTGCAGCTGGATATGGGATCTGTGGGGGCGTGTGGCAAAGGAGTGCTGCTATGTAGCTAGGGCCGCCTAAAACGATTTGCATTTGCCGCCAACATTTTATCTGCAATTTTGAGTGTGACAACAATTTGGAAGTGCGCCATCACCCAAATAGCTAAGCCGCCCTCGTCGAGCACTCGAGTTGCATGGCATGGAAAATACAGTGAGTGCAAAATAAGGCAAAATGCGGAACACTTTGGAGTTATAGATAATATATATATATATATATATATATATATATATATATATATATATATATATATATATATATATATATATATATATAAATATATATATAAAATATATAATATATTAAATCTAGAGACAAATCGTTTTTTTTTTTTTTTTTTTCAAATACTAATCTGAACTTTAACAACGCCATGCAAGTCGATTGTGTTTGCAATTCCGCTTTGTAGCGCTTTCGTAAACGTTTCTCTATCAAAAGAGAACAGATTTCAAGTAAAATTTTGTGGTCTTTATATAAAATCTAATATCGTTCGATATTTTTATCAATTATTTCCTCAGATACTCTAAAGAAAGTGTTATATATAAACTGTCTTTGCTCAGCTATAGTTCTTATATACAATTTAAGTATATAAGCTTTTGCAGTGCCGGGTATCTCACAGTCGACTATAGCCGACAGTTTTTAAGTCTCTTTCATATTATTTTAGCGCATTTTACATGCTTTGGCAAAGTGCAGCTTAATATAATCGTATTATGCATCTTGGCTGTGACAAAAATCTACTAAAAACGTTTGGCACCCATCGAGAAAAAGAAATGGCGCTTGGCTCTTTTTAGGGGGACATCTTGGTGGCAGGACATCAGGAGGCGCAAAGTCGCATTTCGTTTTCATTTGGCTTGAAACTGCCTCAAGACCCTGACCTCTGATTTACAAGATACTCTTCGCTATATCCATCCCGCCTGGTTGCACACACACACACACACACACACACACACACACACATGTAAACACATGAATGTTTGCATGCTTTTGAGGAATGTAAAACCCAGAGAACTGGAATATGTGCACTGAATAGTCCTCTATTTGTGGCAAAGTTTTGCCATACACAAGCATACATCATACTTTCGCACACACACACACACACACACACACACACATGCATATGCCATATTTACGTATTTGTTTGGAACATTTGCAAAGTTTTGCGCATTTCATTTAGGCAGTCCAAAATGTAATTTATTATGGCCAAAATGTGATGTGATTTTTAGAAACGAGCATTACCAGAGTTATGCAATGCAAAGGAACAACTAAATTTAACAGCAGAAATGCTTTAAATTTTTGAAGACTCACAAATGAACAAGTTCGTTTGACAAAAAAACAAGTTCGTTTGACAGAAAAGTGCCTGAAATTGGAACAAATTCACAGATGAGCCAGTAGCATAAAGGAAATAGACAAAAGTTCACAAATGAACTAGTTCACTTAAAACAATATTCAAATTAAATTTAAAACAAAGTTTTTAAGAATCGTAAAAAATATTTTTGTATTATTTTCTTTTGCTTGGGAAATTTTTTATTTTCCGTTTTAATATTATTATTGTATAATTCGAACAAGCAAAAGTTACTGTCGTTCGCTCTCTTTCTCTCCGCCTCGCCTGCCGTCGCAAAAGTTCAGCAGCTGACAAAGTTCACACCAAGTGACCAAAAGTTGGCCAATCTCGCGTCACGTTCTGGCAATTGAGAATGCGACATGCTAATTAGTGAGAGGCACTTGCGAAATGCACTCCCCACGCTTAACATTTATCGCCCAACTCGTTTCCACTCACGGCTTCTCATGTCCCATAATAATTTAATGCGTTCTCATGTTTGTTTCTAGCCTTGCTGTAAAACGCACGCGAATCGCTGCTGTAAAGTTGTTTGCTTGCACAAACACAAATGCACGCACGCACACGCATACATTCACAGTTACACTCACGCTCTCACTCGCACTCTGACTCTGACTCTAACTCTTACTATCACTCACTTATTCGCTCAACGTCTCTTGCGCTCGCAGGACCTCTCTTTGTCTTTACCGCAATTTCGCCACTGAAAATGACGCATACGAAAATTATGGGCTCTGCAATGTGCAAAGAATTTGGCGTGTTTGGCTTTGTCGCCTGCTGTTGTCGTTGTTGTTGCGGTTGTTTTGGCATTTTCATGCCAACATCATTTTGCCTGCAGCCTCCACAGACTTCGCTGCTGGCTGCGCAGTCGGTCGCCGCTGTGCACGAAGTCACGTAGCCAGGGCGAGTTTTACATTTTCATTATGCCTGTTTAAAAATGTTGAGCGCAAGGAGAACGGGTTAGGCAGGGGATGACCGTCTGCCCGTTGGGCGCATGCTGTGAATTGGGGCCACAACAAACTGCAGCAGCAGCCCCAGTGTAACGGTACCTTTTCCGTACATAATTGCCCAAAAAAGGTGCTGACGACACTTAACAGTTTTTTCTGCTGCTGCTGCTCCAATAAACCGAGGCTGAGCGAAATCAAAACTGAACTTCAACCACAGCTGCGGCCGCTGCCGCTGTCGCCGCCGCTGCCGCGGTGAAGCTTTCACTGAAACCCAATTAAGTTAACAAATACGCGCAAGCAGAGCTGATGCATGAGACATGTGGCTGTAGAGGACATCGACAACTGACAGACACACCTGTGTGTGCTCACCTGTGCCATTCGAATGTCCCCCTCTCTCGCATTCATATCGCGCAAATCCATCAATGTCAGCGCGATTCGGGCAGCGCTTCAATTATGCCATAAATCGCATCCGGGTAGGATTTTCTTAATTTTGAATGCATTTGAATTTGCATTTTGTTTTCTTTTGGTTTTTCCATTTAGACATGCATTTGTTGCTTTTGCTGTTGCACTTTTATTTTATTTTTTCTAGTTTTCATAAAGTTTATTTTGTTTTCGCTGCTGCTGCCGCTGCAGTCTCGTTTTGCAATAAAATTTATGTGCAATGTTCAAAGTCCAACGGTCACTCGGTCGTGCACACATGAAAACAAACGCACGCATACGCACACTCACACACACAGACACGTCAATAAAGCACGCGCAAATGCAAGAAGAGAACACACTTACAGAGGACAGAGGAACAACAACAAAAACTTGAGCTATTTTCAACAGTGACGAAAACACTACGAGCCAAAGCAGAAAGGCGAAGAACGCGAAGGGGTGAAGCAATAAGGCGAATAAAAATACAAGTGCAAACACAAATATAATAAACAAGGCAACACACAGTCTCACAGTGTCTAAGTAAGAGAGGGGAGCGGAGAGGGGCCCTGATACTGGCTGAGCGCGATTAGTAAAAGTTTTAATACAATGCCAAAATAGGGGGAGGGGCGACAAATAGGGGGCTGTGAACTAATCTCAAATAAGCGAACCGAAAGTGAAATTGGATTCTCGCTCAGGGCTATTGTAGCTGGGAAAATGTTGTGCACACACACACAAACATACCATGTATACATACAAACACATACATATTTAATGTATTGAGTTTGCAACAGTTTATAAAGTTTTTCATGCTTATTTGCTCGAAATAAATGCCTAGCTTAAAAGCGTTGAAAATTTGCTGAGTTCGTTTGAAAATATGCTAAAGTAATTGAGGTCGAAAATACTCAAATTAATGAACAAGTGTGTGTATGCATACACATACATATACATATATACATACATACACACATTTGTATATACAATGCTTGTATTTTGTACTGCATTTGTCAACTACGTCCATTACGTCTAGTTATCATGTAACACAAATCATCATGCATCATTCGTCTGACATTCGTTTATGATAATTTATCGAAGCTTTTATTTATGCATGTGTCTGTGTGTGTGTGTGTGTGCATAGATCATTTAATGATTGGCTCAATTAGACTGGTTAACAGTTATTGAGGTGCACCCGCTCAGCACGTGATACAGCCAGACACGTAAATTTACCGTCTATTGGCATATTCACATTTAAGTGCAATTTATGGCTAGAGAGGCAGAGAGAGAGAGAACTCTTGCGCCACGACCCAAGTGCTAGATGAACCCGTTCACTACTGCCAATCAAACTGCAATGCATTGAACCTGTTTGCGCCAGCCCCTTTTGCCGTTATCTCCCGTCCCTTTGCTTTCATTGCCAATATGCAGCGTCGTTCCCCTTTTCTATTAGCGTGCGACGCTCCCCCGCCGCTCCCTTGCAGCGTCATCTTCGTCATCTTTGGCGATCACTCGCCAAGCGCGTGCTCGCTTAGTTAGCAACAGCAACAAAAGAGACAGCAACAATTCTAACCATCTGTGGGGGTCTTTCAGCGTTTGTGTCTGCTGACGCTCGTTTTGCTTCTTTGTTGTGTTTTTATTTTTTATTTTATTTTCATTTTATAAGGCACTGAGAGAGTTTAACAATGTTGAAATGCCAACGTGTCAAGCACGATTAGACGACGTCGACATAAGCAGCGGCAGCAGCAGATCAGCATGTGCATATACAGTTAGCTTTTACATAAACATGCACGCATACATGTATGTCTGTGTATGTATATGTCTCATACACTTTTTAATTGGATCTTTACAGTTGACTACGTGCACAAACACATGTGTGCCTCCGCCTACTTTTTTTTTTATCTAACATTGTATTTTTGTTACTCTATTGTCATCTATGAACATCAAAATGTAGTTGGATCGTAAAGTAAATTGATTTGTCGCTTGGCGATAAGCAACAAGTCATTGGAATTAGTTTTAGTTGCACGCGCGGCTTTGCCACTTGCAATCGTGTGCGTGTGTGTAAGCACATAAATGAAGACAGAGACCAACAGCAAATTTTGAGAGCAAAGTCCACAACCGGCTCGCACTGCTTCAGCTGACGTCACTTGCTGGCAGAGGACCGACGCGTCGCTTCGTCTCAGTTACTTTGCTCAAGCATCATATGGCACTTGTTCGTTTCTCTGTCTCCGATTTGTTTGTACCGCTCTTAATATTTTCAATTATGGCGATTTATCAACAACCACAACAAACGGAGAACGACAAACAGCAAACAGCGAACATCGAACAGCAAATGCCAAAGACACCAAAACACAAACATAACATAAGCAAAAGCATCGCGAGCGATCGGCAAGAGTAACAAAAACAACGTTAACACTCACGCAGTGTGTGCGAGTCCAAAGTCCAAACGGCATTTCAGAGGCCCGAGTCCAAAGTCCATTCGAATGCAATGGTCGGGTTTTCTGCTCATCCGGCCAGCATGTTGTGCGAGTCATAGCCCCCCCACCATCACCTCCTCCATCGACAACTATACTTTACACTCGTTTACAATTTTGTTTGTGTTTGCTTTTGCTGCTGCTGAGAGCGAGACGATGACTCTGTTGCTCTCTTCTGGCAGTAACACTTGTTTTGTGCTTGCTCCGTATTGTTTACCTTCTGTGAATGCTTGTAATGCCGTTCGTCACTCTCTTGACTGTGGCTCTCTTAATATATTGACTCTTGAAACTCTTAAAACATGCGGCCGCGTCTGTTGATTGCATGTAAAAAAGTTAATAACTTGAAACAGCAGCGACTGTTGCTGCTGTTTCTGCTGTTGTTGATTTTGCGGACTAAATAAAACAACACAGTGACAGAAACAAACAAGCATTTTATGGTATTTATATATATAAGTATGTACATACATACATGTATTACGAAATGCAAAAAATGCCAAAATGTGACTGTGACGGCCCCGTGGGGCAATATTTTCATTTCAATTTGTGTCACCTTCGGGGCACTGTTCAATTTTCGAATTCGATAGGAATCACTGCAACTGCTGCTGTACTTGCCGTTGACGTCACACGCCCACTCAGAGGGCATGGCATTACACAATCTTGGTACAAATTTTACACAAATTATTTGCATCTTTTGTTATCGGCTTCCTTAACCACAATTCCAGTCACAAGCATACATACAAATGCAAATATAAATGTATAGAAACACACTCATACACACACATACAGATGTCGCCGGCTTTTTTTTAAGAGAAAAAAAAGAAAATAAGTTCACGTTTCGCATTTGCCTTTGATACGATTCGCATTTTATTTAATTTTAACGAAACGAAACGAACAAAATACACAAATTGTGGACTTTGCACCTACGTTAGCGCCGTTGCCGTCGGCGTCGCTGTCGTCGTCGTAGTCGACGCTTTTGTATTGAATGGATTTAGCATTTTTGCTAGTTGCCACGTTTCGCGCTTAAAAAAATGTGTAAAAAAAAAAACAATGCACGATGCCTTATAGTTGTGTTTAGTACATACAAATAAACGAGGCAGAAGCAAAAGATTTAAACAGACATTAAATTTTCAAAGTTTTATTGAATTTTCATTTAGAACTTTTTTTTTCGAACGGAGCAGCTATAAATAGAGCAGATTCGCATATTTTTAGATGAATATACACACACATGTTTGTATGTATGTATATTTTTATGCTAGTATGTTTGAATGTGTGCAGCCTTTCTAAAGGCATGCGGCGAATTGAACTGAAGATTTTGAATAAAATTTGGAATTCGCCTCAAGCTGGTTCGTAATAGAAGCGGAATTGGTAGTGCCTGCTAAGCAGGAATCGCATCAAATTACATATAAATAAATATAATAAAATTTAAAAAAAAAATTAAAAATATATTATATAATCAGCTTAATTTATAAAGCAAATGTCAAGACATTAGCCAAACAGCAAAACGTGTTTTTAATATTAATATGAATCATTATATTTTGTTGCTATGCATTGGAGTTTTTTTTTAATCAAAGGTGATTTTTTTTTAATGAAATTCCAAGTCATGAACTTGCGAACTACGATTAACTCAATTACAGTTTTCATTTGTGGCAGCATTTTCCAATCAAAAGTTCAGTCATCTAGTTAACGATTCATCGTGAATGCGATTTCAACAATCAACTAATTAAGCTGCCAAATGCCGTTGACAGTTGCCTTGCGGTGACTGTTGCATGAGGCGAGTGAGAGTGAGAGGCGCGTGGAGGGGACTTGGCTTGTATCTCACTGGCGAATGCAATTAATTAAACATAATCCAGTTAGCAGATCGATTTACATGCAGGCACTTGTAGCTCAAGTCTCAATCTCAATCTCAATCTCAATTTGAATCACAGTCGCATTCCTTCGCCCCCCCTCGGGCCCGCATCTCTGGCTCTTTCTCTTTGTTGTCATCGTCATCTGCGCCGGATGTGGAAGTGTCACCCAGGCCTGCGCATCCGATACGGACCGCATCGCATTCAGGGTCGCTCCTAGGGGGGCCACAGTTTCGTGTTGTTGGCGTTGGCTTTGCGTGGGAACTCGCACGTCGCACCGTATCAATTGATTGGTATTTGAAGCGGCAGCCAGCCACTTGAGTTGCGTTGCTAACCAAAATGTATGCACCTAATGAAGCCTCTCGAGAACCTATGTCAAAGATCCAAAACAATGAAAATGTTGAGTCTCTTTACACATACGATTGACTGCCATTAAATTGCTGTAACTTTTCTTAATTGGTAATAATAAACTAAGTTGATGGCAAGGCTAATAATACGTATGATAATGATGAATAATGATAATGATAATGATAATGATAATGACAATGATAATGATAATGATAATGATAATGATAATGATAATGATAATGATAATGATAATGATAATGATAATGATAATGCTAATGCTAATGCTAATGCTAATGCTAATGCTAATGCTAATGCTAATGCTAATGCTAATGCTAATGCTAATGCTAATGCTAATGCTAATGCTAATGCTAATGCTAATGCTAATGCTAATGCTAATGCTAATGCTAATGCTAATGCTAATGCTAATGCTAATGCTAATGCTAATGCTAATGCTAATGCTAATGCTAATGCTAATGCTAATGCTAATGCTAATGCTAATGCTAATGCTAATGCTAATGATAATGCTAATGCTAATGCTAATGCTAATGCTAATGCTAATGCTAATGCTAATGCTAATGCTAATGCTAATGCTAATGCTAATGCTAATGCTAATGCTAATGCTAATGCTAATGCTTACGATTATCGTAATATTAATGCTAATACTAATGATTATCCTAATGCTAATGGCAAGTCTTTGCTTATGCCAATGCTAATGCTAATGCGAAACAAGAAAGTATTAAATACTTTACCTAAGTCTTATTTAAATTTTCTATTTAAAAAACTCAAAAAAAAAACATTTCTCCTAATAACTCAATGGGAATATGCCCGGTCGGGTTGCTGCCACAAGTTTTTGGCTTGTGCTTTCGCATCAGCGCACATTTCGCCATGTTTATTGCCAGAGCTAATTCCAGCCACGCCCACACATACACACATACACACACAAAAGTTCATCTGAAATTCTGCGGCTGTCTAATTGGAAAGTGAAAATGTGCGAGGCGCTGACGCGTGACTCCTTGGGAGCAACTTGTTGCCTTGGCTACCTGCCTGCGTAACTACCTGGCGGCATGCCTCTTGGCCCAGAAGTTGCCTCATTATGCAAAGTGCTGCTTGGCCGGGAGATGGGGCATGTGGCATGGGGGTGGGGTAGGACAACGGAACTGAGACCAAGCTGAATGCTGCTGCAACAACAAGGGGCGTGGCGGCTGACTGCGTTGACATAACTAAGAAATTTTGTTGCTGGAATTTGTGTGAGCTTTGCGAATTTCATTTAATTTCGCTTCGCATTCTTTTTTCCTCTCTGCTGACCCAAGGGGCGGGGTGGGGAGGTGGCTCTGTGCCAGCCCGGATTGCTGTTAGATTAAACCGACAACAGCGTCAACTGGTTGCCTGCTGGCCGTTGGGGCATGCTGAACTAGGCTAAAAGTCGATTGATATCTGAGAGCCTTTCTTCTACAGCTTTTAACTTTACAGGGTATGTGGCAGTCTGGCCTGCAGCTATGATTGCTTCCTCGAATTGCTGGAGTTCTCGTTGTTGTCGTTGTCAACGCTGACGTGCAGCAAACATTTGAATTTGTTCCATTCGCAATGATGACACGCTCGTTGCATAAGCAAATATTTCGAGGCCTTACACCCACGCACACCCCACACACACCCACACACACACATGTCGCTGGCTGTTGCTGTTGCTGTCATAGCAACGATGTTGTATTTGACAAACCCACAGACAGGACAACTGACAGGACATTGTCGACATGGTCCCTACTCGCAGCTCGCAGCGCTGTTTGTCGCTGACAGTGGCGCTGTCAAGCTGAGCTGATAAGCTTCTCAAGCGATTAGGTTGCCTCTGCGCCTGCTCCTTTTTTATTTGATTCCATAAGCATTCAGTGTGCAAACAAGTCCGCAGATTTCTGTGTGCAATTAATAGATACAAATGTATCTGCAACTGTTGCAACGGCGGACTCTAAAGCATCTAAACTATAAAGCCATAAACCTTCAATCAATCAGCTTGATTGACGAACAATGCTAAGCACTTTTGTAGAGCAGCTGCGCTTTGAGCTAAAAGTGAGCCACACATATGAGCTGCGAATAAGTTAGACAATCAACGTCAATCATGATGATGTATTAGCATACGATGGGCATAGATTGATTTAGCCTAAGGGAAGCAGATTTTGCTTAGGCAGACTTTGCTTGATCACTTGAAATTTTGTGGATTATATAAGTCAAGGTGGATGAAATGGCAGGCAAAGTCAATCAATCAGCTTGATTGACGTGCTATGCAGCGCCTGAATAGCAAGCGCTAGGTAGCTCAGATTTACAGAGCAGTTTTTAGCTTTGGAAACTTCAAAGCGCAACTGCAAATTGCTAATTTGAATCATGTAAAATCAAATCAATCAGCATGATTGATGCGCAATGCAGCGCATAAATGCCTAGATCCAGGAAATTGAAACTTATAGCAAATAAAGATATTTCCAGCAAGTCAAGCTGTAGACAATAAGCCAAGCTATATTCGAGATATTATCCAAGCTCTACTTCTGAACTAACGCTTCTGGTTTTGCAGGTGTGCAAGGGACTGGACATCATATGCGAGATGCAGTACTTTGGCCTGGAGCCATGGACGCCCAATCAGAAGGAATCGCGCACACGGCAATGGTACAATCTGAGGAATCGGCTGCATGGCGATAGCGGCAGCAGCAGCAGCGGCATTCAGTTGATGCTGGCGCTGCGCGTCAAGTTCTGGGTGCCGGTGCACAGCATCCTGCAGGAGAGCGTGCGCAATCTGTTCTATATGCAGGCGCGTCGGGATCTGCTGGAGGCGCGCCTCTGCGCCCACGACTGGAGCAATGCGGCCAAGCTGGCGGCGCTGCTCTGCCAGGCGGATGGGCTGCGCTTCAACGAGCAGTCGCTGCGCGCCGAGTGCCCCATGCGCATGCGCCGCGAGCTGGCGCAGCAGCAGCAGCTGGCCCAGCAGCAGCAGCTCAAGCTGGAGCAGCAGCGCAAGGAGAATCAGCACGTGCTCGGCTTCAAGAAGCGTCGCTTGTCCAAACAGAAGTCCGTGGAGCACATCGAATGCTGCACGCTGTCCGCGCCCTCGAGCAACGTTGCCAGCAACGGCAACAACTTGCAGCCATCGCCATCGGCTTCAGCGTCGGCCTCCGCCTCCAGTTCGAGCAGCCCGAGCAACAGCAGCAGCAGCCATTCGGGATTGGACGAGCGCCTGGCCAGCAATCCGTTGCGCATGTACGAGGAGTACGTGATCCTGCCCAGCGCCACTGACAAGGACAGCGACCTCGAGCCGCCCGCTGACTTCCTGCGACAGATTGCCAGCGAGCACAGCAAGTTGGCCAAGCTGCCGATGACCCCAAAGGCGGCCAAGTATTGGCTGCTGCAGGGCATCCAGGAGCTGAGCGGCTACGGCGAGGAGCTCTTCAGCGGCGTCACCACCAACGAGAGCGCCACGCCCTGTGACATTGCGGTGGGCGCTCATGGCATCACAGTCATTCGTGGGGATGAAAAAGAAAGGTGAGTTGAAGATTTGCTTATCGATCGAGGCATAGCTAGCAGATCGTCTGCTTAGCCAGGCTTGTCTAGACTTCAGCTGTGCTAAGACTTTTAAGCGTATGAAAGCTCTAGGAAAGCTCTAGGAAGCCGTTGCTAAGCTAAGCTTTCTATTGCTAGACGAAGTTCATTGTTAGACATGGAAAAGTTATTTATAAACACTTTACTAAGAGAGAAGCTTTACAGAAACTTAGAAAGCGCATTTAAAATCAATTAGGCAACATGCTAAAGCTTAGCAGAGCTTTTTTCTATTTCATAAAAGTTAAGCTGTTTTCCATCCTTCCAACGTGGCTCAAGCTGCCTCTAAAGGCTTATATGAGCAAAAGCTCTATTGAAAGCGCATAAAAGCTTCAGCTGAAACTTGTTCAAGTGCAAGCTCTATGTAAGCTAAGTAACCTTTGCTGTCTTTGTGTGACATCTCATGGATATTTTATTGAGAAGTTTCAGTTTTTGGTTAACTTAATCAAAAGCTCAAATGAGCTTTTATGTAGCTTTTCTATATTATTAATATATGCCATTGTCGAGCTAA
Source organism: Drosophila hydei (assembly GCF_003285905.1). Lineage (NCBI taxonomy): Eukaryota > Metazoa > Arthropoda > Insecta > Diptera > Drosophilidae > Drosophila > Drosophila hydei. Next base: position 6,574,016 of record NW_022045656.1, read on the forward strand.
AGCTGCTTAATTTACCTTAAGGAAAGTGCAATTTATATCGAAAAGTTTATGTTTGAAAGCTGTTTAAGAAAAAGCTCCAAAAAGCTTCTCATTCATTTACATCAGAGGCTATGAATAGCTTTAGTTGCCTGTCTGAAAATTGCACTTTATCAATAAGTTGAATATATGAAAAAGCTTAAATGAGCTTTCAGTTTATGTAAAAGCTTTATATTTATATGATGTAAGCTTCTTCTTCTTCTTTTCAAACTGAAACTTTCTCTAGTCAGCTCAGGCTATTTTATTCCCTTTCAAGATCAACCTGGACTTGATTCTTTAGCCTAACTTGGTTTAGTTTCTGTTGATCCTAGAGCTTTTACATTATCTTATAGAATATGAAATTTAATATTAAAATAATTTATATTTCACTCTCTCTCTCTCTCTCTCTGTCGCTCTCCTTTAGTATCCCATTCAGTGCCATTGCCGCTGCAAAGTCGCTGAGACGCACCTTTAAGCTGGAGTATGTGGACGATCACAACGATCGCAAGGAGCTGGAGATCAAGCTGTCCAAGCCGCCAATTGCCGCCGGGCTGTATCGCTCGATCACCGAGCGGCACGCGTTCTACGTCTGCGACAAGGTGCGCTGCGTGGTGACGAATCAGTTTACGCGCGATCTCAAGGGCACCATCGCATCGATGTTCAAGGAGGACACCGAGCTGGGCAAGCGCTACGTCTTTGATATACAGCACACGTGCCGCGAGGTGCACGATCAGGCGCGCCGCATACTGTACGAACGTGGCGGCATGGGGGCCACCGATGCCGGCGGCAGCAGCAGCTGCGAGCCGGAGACTGCGGTCGGCTGTGGCGACGATGGTGTTGGCGTTGTTGGCGGTTCCATGGCCGGCAAGATAGATTTGGCCATACGCGAGAAGGAGGCGCGTGAGGCGGCGATTGAGCGCTGCGTGGACAGCCGCATCAACGAGGCTATGCAGTGTAAAATCTGCATGGATCGGGCGATCAACACAGTGTTCAATCCATGCTGTCACGTCATTGCCTGTGCGCAGTGTGCAGCCAGGTGAGCTCAGCTAAAAAGCCAACAACTCAAGCCAAATTTAACTAACTAAAGTTCTTTCCCTTGCAGATGCAGCAATTGCCCCAACTGCCGCGCGAAGATCAGCAGCGTAGTCAAAATCTATCTGCCACCTGAACTGCGCAACAGCCAAACCGTTGCCAACAGCAACAGCAGCAGCTGCAGCAGCGGCAGCAGCACCAGCATCGCTGGTCCCCAGCTGGAGCGGCAGCAGCAGCAGCCGCAACAGCCGCCACAGTTGGACAGCTCAGCCAGCAGCGCCGCCACATCAGCCGTCGAGACAGCTGCCCCACCTGGCGCAGCGGCAAAGGTGACAACGGCTGCCTAGAATTGGCTGTGCTCCCTGCTGTTCCGGCTGATGGAGTGGGTGTGCGTGCCGATTGTCTGAACGTGATCTCGTCTAGCTGTTGCATCTTCTTATCTATAAATGACCATTAACATTTTCGAGGGAACAAACCAAAAACAAAAAACAGAAACAAGAAAACAGCAAGCAGAAAAACAGTTAGCCTGTGTCTACACTCGTATCTTTACTCAAGTATTTTATGGATATATAAACCACGACTACTATAAAGTGCTATTTAACCCTATCTCTAAGACCTAACGTGTTAGCCTACCTAGTCTGTAACATATATATATATATATACGAATATGAATACGAATACGAATACGAATACTAAATGTCTAGCTAAATAAGTGCATATATATATATTATATATTTAGATAAACTCAAACATCTAATGCGAATGTACAACTTGGCTCTTGACTCTGACAGAGGATAAAAGCAGAGAAATATTAACTGAAATCTTTTCGGGTTAAGCAAACAAGTTAACAGCAACAGCAACAGCGGCTACTTCTAACGGTTACTTACAACAAATATTTTACTTTAAAACAAACATATATAATATATAGCTACATAACTCGAGATGTATTTATTATATATATATATATATATATATATATTTAATGCAAATGCCTAAACTTTTAGTATTTATTAACACTGAACTAAACTATGCCCAAATTCTCATGTAAAACACTATCTATATAGTCTTGTATATACATACATATATATCGATATATATATATATATATCCTTATTAACTTAGGACAAGCGTACAATAATCGCAAGTTTAGTGGAGCAAGTAGTACTAAGTACCTGCAAGAAAACAAAAAAGAAACAACAAAAACAAAACAAAAAAAAAAACAAAAAACAAAAGAAATGCGATATTAAAACGTAGTCAATAATAAATGTTAACATGTTATATACCATATATACAAAATCGACGAATTTATTTTTTATTTTTATTTTTTATATTTTTGATTTTTATTATTAAAATTTTTATTTTCTTTTTTACACAGCTTAGACGTGAGCTCTCCTAGATTTGTGGGTGTTTCCTTAAAAATTAAATAAACCAACATATATATAGATATAAAAATATATATTCAAAATATTGAGCTTAGGTTGAAGTACTTAAATATATATTTAAATCAGTTTTGGTAAACGAATTTTGAGCAACAATTGACAGTTTTGAAGTACAGCTCAGCAATCTATAGAACTTGAAAAATTTTGAGATTATGACATTTAATGAAAAACATAATTTACAGCTTTATGAAATTTAAAAGAATTTTTTTTAGAGTCATTAAAAATGATAGTTGAAATTAGTGATGTCATTTGACATTTGGTTTTGTTGTAAATTTGAGGTTATAAAATTTAAAGAAATTGGAAATTTTTATAATTTAAAGTTTATTTTGAGGTTATGATAGTTGAAAGTTAATTTTTGTGGACTCATTAAAATTAATTTGAGGTGTCACATTTGAGGTTATGAAATTTAAAGAAATTGAAATATTTTATAATTTGAAGGTTATTTGAGTTAAGAAAGAAAATTTTTATGCACTCATTAAAATTAATTTGTGTCACATTTGAGGTTATGAAATTTCAAGAAATTAAAAAATAAGAAGTTTTACAAGGTTATATTGATGAACTTAAAAGAACCTTAATTTCTATGGATTTATTTAAAATTAAAATTAATTTCAGTTTTTAGTTTACAAATTTTAAATTATTTGCAGTTAATTTAATCTTAGTTTATGTTGCATATTTGAGATTATTAAATTTAAAAAGCAAATTTAACTAAAATAAAAATATATAATGTCTAAATTGAATGTGTAGAAAAGCCAAAAAAAAAAAAATGCAGTTCACTCTCTCTAAACTAAAATGCTCTCAACTAAATTGTGTTAAAAGAATTAAACATTAAAATTATAGCAAAAATGAGGTTATGTTGTCTAGAAAATTGCGAGAAATATGTAAACAATCATTAGAATTAGATTTGGCAAAAAGAAACTAAGTTTCAATGAGAATTTTCAAAGGTTGAGGTTATGTAACAACAATTTGAGGTTATGCTAGAGACTTATTAGAATATGAATGGAAAAAAATTGTAATAAGGAATGTTAGGAATGTCAAAATGGAGAATGTTGAGTAGATGCAAATTCTGTATATTTATCTTTTTTTATAGTTACTTTCTATGACATTTTTAAATATTTCATTTCAACTTTTCTTTCTTGACTTTTTTCAAATGCAAAGAATATATTTATCATAAATAAAAATAAATGTTTCCAAACTGCATTAACATATGTCCCTCATTCGATCAACTCTTATTCATCAAAGACCAACTCATTGTGATTTTGATTAACTTGAATGGAAATTTGACCTTAGCTTACCGAATCAAGTTTGGATTCCCTATATAAATATATATATATTATTCAGTTAAGATCTGTAAGTAAATCTGATTTCACTTACAAAACCCCTCGACTATGGTGTACATTAGCTTAACGACGCTTAGCTTGGGCGAAAAGTGTTTGTCGTAGAGCACCATATGAAGCTTCTCCTTGAAAATCATATAATATTGTTTCTCTTGGGGCTTATCCAATTTGAGGGGTTTCTTCTTGTGAAGGAAGTCCAGTTTATGCTTAAAACGGTTTATGAATGAGCTGAGTGGGTGCTTGATACGTGACACTCGAGGCTTCATTGATAATTTCCACTCGGAGTTGTTAGTGAACATTTGTACTCCAGATAATACGAAATCCTCAGGATTAGTGAACTTTAATTTTCTCATGAAATTCTTGGTTTCATTGACTTTGATCTTCGTGTTGTCGATATGTTTGCTGGTGGCATTCGATGCATTCTTAAATGTTTCAATACAATTGAAACAGGAGCGTTTTTCAGTTACTGCTCCAGTTTCTAAGAGCAAAAATATTATTAAATATTATTATTATAAAAATATTTTCAAACGAAAATTGAATAACTTACCAATGCATATAAACGCAATAAAAATAATAAGTTTCGAGTTCATTTTCAGGATATTGTTTAATATAATTTCATTCGTTACAGATGTAGACACTTAAAACAGGCACGCACTTGGATGTGTTGATTTGAATCTAAAAATGGGCGCGCAAATAGTTAAAACAGTAGCTTATCGATTAGCCGCCACAACTGAATGTGAATTAACAGAGCGCTGTTACTGTGGACACACTGGCTATTATAATCGATAAGTATTAATCGAAATATTTTCCGCTATTGTTTAAAATTACAAACGAAAACTATTTTCGGTAATAAACTAATAAATAATGATATTACAATTATTAAATACATTTAAAAAACTTGTGACAATAACGAATTTACCTCAACATATTCTGACAAGACTATTTGTTCAAATAAAATACTATATATATATATAACTCAGGCAAAAGACGAATCTTGCAAAGATTCCGGCGGAAAGCAAAGAAGTTTTTATGCTTGCGTATTTTTAAGCAACATGCTAAAACATTAAAATTAATACAATAATGAAAAAATAGAAATGTTACTTATATTTCATAGATATAGTTTAAGGGTTGAAGCTTAAAATTTCCTTCTCGGTCCATAAAATTTCAAACAGAAGCGGGTGCTGTAGTGGTATTACTGACACTAAATCTGATTCAACATCGATATAATGATATATCGATTATACGATATTTATATTCTTTTAACGAGCACACCTTCATGTCCATTGAATGTATGCCATGCGATGATTAGTGTTAGGATGACTATCTTATTAAAAATAAATTATAGTTTCTCAGTAAAAATATTTTATTTAATTACAAAATAATTTAACTTTCGGTAAAATATGTTTTAAAAATTTAATATTTTATTTATTTTTTCTTAACTAAATTTATAATAATTTTTTGTTGTTATATTTTGTCGTTATGCGTATTATATTTACTTCACTTATATACGTTTCTATTTAATTGTTTTCCAATCGGAAATTAAAATAATTTTTGTGATAAATTATTTAAATATGTAGAGTTGCAATTTGAACATTGACACGGTCGCCAACATATCGCGATAGTCGTGCATGCATTCGATAGTTGTCGCACAACCATCGGCTACCATCGATGGTGTCATCGATAAGTTGACCGTAGTTCGGCGTGTAAATCTAAATGTAAATATCGCCCCGTCTGCGGCGAAACAGTGTTATAATAATTTTAGAGTTCGCATTTAAAAGAAATTCTAAAAATATTACTAACGGCAACGTTGGCGTTGACTGTAAAATTCGCGTGTGCCTTGGTGACGCTAGCGCGCAGCAGTAGCAGCAGCAACAAGCGACGGCCAGTGGTCGCGATAGTGGCAAACGTGAATGCAAGGCTAATGCAAACAATTGAATAAGCGCTGCCGACTGCTGCCCGCTGCTGCTGCCTTCTGTAGGGTGCCACTCGACTGTAGTGCATGTTGGTGCCGCCGCCGTGCTCCGTGCTGGCCAAATACAAATTGAAGTGAATAGTGCACGCGGCTGCAGTTGCTCACTATAATTGCAACCAGCTGGTGACGGTGGCCGTAGACACCGTAGACACCGTAGACACCGTCACCCGTCGTTCTTCGACCGCTATCGTTGCCGTTGCCGTTGCCGTTGCCATTGCCGACGTGGGGCTGGGGGCTTCGCCATCGCTTTGATCGTGATCGTGCGTGTCTGTGTGTGTTATTCGTGTGTGAGCGCTTATGCAGAGACCACCGCAGTGACCATGAAGCGACGCATTGCTCTCAATTCGTTGGATGTTTACAATAAATACCTAAAAATGTTTAAATTGTACAATTGCAAAGCGAAATAAAGCGAAAGTCGACAGCATGACAAAAACAGCAACAAAAGCAAAACCAACAGCAGCAGCAACAACTCGCTCTAATTTCCCCTGACAACAAAAACAACAGCTATAAAACAGCTGAGAATACTTACAAAAAACCCCCAAGCAGTAGCGCATTAAGTCGATCATCCATTTGTGCTCTTAAGCTTTAAAAGCTAAAATTAAACCAGCAAAGAAATCAGCGAAGCAGTCAAATCAAAAGAAAGCCAAAAGCTAAACAAAAAGCTAAAAGTAAATTTAAAGCTAAAAAGCCACTCCAAGTGCCTCACTCTCTCAGTGTCTCTCTCTCTCTCTCTCCGTCTCGCTCTTTCTTTCGCTCCTAATGTGTTTAAGTGAATTTAAGCCGCTCTTTGACGTCACTTGTCGGTGTTGTTGGCGGCGCCGTCTCTGGCTCTGCCTTTGCCTCTTACCTTGCGCCTGTCCCGCCGTCCAATCAGGCCGCCACTTTTAATCGCATCGCGCGCATCTTTCCCAAATGCGTTTCGTGTCGGTTTTTGTTTTTTTCTCTTGTCTCATTGCCCCCAAGACGCGTGACTTGGGCTTTTAAGCTTACGGCTCACATGTGCATATGCAACTGCATGTGTGTATGTGTGTGTGCAGCAGCAGCATTTAATTGGATCTGGATCTGGATTATTCATTTGCACACAGGTTAGTATCAGAACAGTCCACTGTACAACATAGCTAACATGAAATAACCAAAGACTTTTCCCATTCAATCGATTGTCTTTTACTTTTTGTTTCTTTTTTTTTTTTTAATTTTCGGTTTAATCAATCTTCGCTTTGCCCTGCATTGGTTCGAAGCAGTTTCTGTTAGACTCAAACCGCCACAAAATTGTAAATTCAATTAATTTAAATTAATTTGACATGACATTCAGTTTGGTTCTTTCCATACTTCTATATATATATATATAGTATTACGCTTGGCAACCATCAGTTAAGCCGTATTAGTTCTGCTAGAATATCACTTGGCATACCAGAAGTTTCAGCTAATGCCCCATTTACCCCATTTGATGCACCCTTTAAGCGTTTGAACATTAAATATATTGTTGTTTAACACTTATTAGTTGTGAATTATGCATTTGTGACAAAAATTTACTGTATATTTATTCTACAAAAATCAAATAAAGAGTTGTCTGATCTACAGAGATAAGATTTCTTTACGTATACAGCTTTCTGGAGTAAGTGAACGTCACAGGAATATCAATATTATTTATAAGTAAGCGTGCTCTATCAGCATTAATCATTGTTAGGTGCAAGTTTCTTATCTTAAGATTACCTTGTGGAATGCCGCAAGCCAGCAAATTTTGTAGCACGATAAAATTGACGCTCGTCTTTAAAGAATATATAGGAATTGATCCTTTTTCTTTCACAGATGTGCTGTATATTTAGATGTCATAACTCCATCTTGTATCTCCAGTTCTATACAGAACTAAATTATGTTGTCTTAAGATCATTTTACTGTTACTGCTACTGTTACTGCTTCTGTCACTGTTACTTTGTACTTGCTGTTACTGGTACTTTTACTGTTACTAGGACTGGTACTGTCACTGTTACTGTTTATTATTCTAAAGAAATATTATAATTTAAACAAATATTTTTATCTTTGTAAAATCGTTTCAAAATTACTTTTGCATACACGTCAAACGTGACGCGTTTTTTTAATAATTCACTTGAGATTTGGCTTTTTTTTTATCAAATTTTATATAAGATCTGGAGGATCGCTTAACAGCTTATTGCTCAACTGTGTTTCTGGATAATTCTGGATTGAACTTATATTATTAATGATATCAAAAAACACTTATAATTTGACATTTTCTATTAAGTAACTTATTTATCTTATTATATGTGAATTCGATCTCAGAATTACTACCCATTGATTACGTTGATGGGATCGTTAAGGGGACGCCACTTATCTAAACTACCTCCACGAACAATATCCAATTTTATTTGACTTGCAGTCATAAAGTAGTCCATAACATATTTCTGACTATCAGAAACAAGTTAAATCCTTGTCGTTTTATTAAAGTGATGAAATGAAATGAATGCGAAGCCGTTAAAACGGGTATTTGATGCGGTTGGTCCCCAGTGTGGAGCACTTAACAACGGCAGACGACATGAAAAGGGGGAAACAGAGAATAAAAAAAGAACAAAATTATGATTTACGCAATAATTAAATGTCAATTCATCTGGGCCTCGTCTTGTGTGCCGTTCCCTTCTGTTCCTCCCGCCATTCCCTTCCGTTCGTTCCGTTGGCGTCGCTTGCGGTCGATTCGACTGAACTTTAAAAGCGACAACGGTTATTAATTCACCCTGGTTGGAAGCATTGGGAGCACTGGGAGCATTGCGAGCATTGGGAGCCTGGCGCTCAGCAACCTTTTTGTATTTTTTTTATATTTTGCTTTGCTTTCAGCTGTCCAACTGCACAGCGGACGGCGAATGGCGGAGATGGGAGTCCAGTTGCGACAGTCGTTAATGGAAAAAATGTGATGCTCTCTGCTCATCTTGTTTTCGATACCCTTACGAAGGCTAACATTAATTGGTTCAAGAGTGTGCTACTTATTTGACATGGGTCTATTCCAATAATCTCACTTATTTTGATACCTTAGTTGATATTGAATCTTAAATGTCTGAAACTCACAGCTTTCTGGCATCATTGTGTATCCTATGTTCTGAAGAGTTTGAGTCTAAGAGAGAGGGTCAAATTTATCTTAGAAAATAAAGCTGTTTAAGCAAATAGTATTGCAGAAGAGAGAAAAGTCGACCTCATAATTTATAGAAATTATATTAATCTTCCAAGTCATATAAGTTTGAAGCTTACGCTTGAAGAACTGCCAGCTTCAGCTTAAAATCCAAAGCTTTAAAATATATTTTATTGCAACATCTTTGCCTCGCTTAGCATTAACTGGAATTATTGAAATTGTATAAATGATTCCAGTCTACTGCAGCATTTAGTTTACCCAAAATATCTTAAAATGCTGACGAATTAAGGCTTACAGATGACTTAGAGAAAACATTAATTTGGGGTATGTGAATTATCATTATTTGCTGACAAGTATAATTTTTTAGCAATTTCAATTAAAGATTCTACGTGTTCTCTGTAATAACTGTTAAATAAATTTTTTTGAAATATTATTTTATTTTTAAATATTATAAATGTTGTTTTTATTCATAATTACTCTTTTACATTTGTTACATTACATTATATAATATAGTATATAATTTTATAAGTCACACAACAAGTTTAGTTATAGAACTTTATAGATGATTATCTTATATACATATAAAATACACTTACAGCATGGTTATACGATTCATAATTGTCTTCCAATCCACTTCCTAAATAAAACTGCATCAAAGGAAGTCAAAGTTTATTTAATTATAATACAATATATCACTTCAATTTCCAATTTATTCGTACTATATAGTTTATGTTTCTATCTATATATTTATATTATTTTTTATATACATATTATTTTTATTTTTTCCTTAATGACTTCTTTCCCAAGCGTATCTTATATTCGTTGTTCCGCAATTAGCTGTTCTTTCATATTTTATTTCGCTTTTGTTTTCGAGGTCGAAAACGTTTTATTTTTTCGTTTTTTATTATTGTTGTTTTTTTGTTATATTTTTGTTGTTTAAAGTAGAGCGGGACCAAAGGGTTTCGGGGAAAATGTTGGGATTTTGGCGACGGGATGCGTGCACATAGCCAACATCGAACGTCCTGCCATAAAATTGCAGGCACGAATTTACGAATTTTGTTTTTGCTGTTTTTGCAGCTCTTTTCTCTGTTTTTGTTGATGTTGTTGTGGCTGCTGCTGCTGCTGTTATTTCTGCAAGCCTTTTTATTTGTCTGAGTTTATTGCGTGGAATTCTATTTAATAAATTCCATTTTATGCCCCACCCTCCGGCTACCCCTACACACGCTGCTATGTCGGCAGGATTTATATGCAGTTTGTGTTATTCGTGTTGGCCAATGCAAATTTTAAAATTCAATTCTGCTATTCAAACGAACAAATTGCAAAATGAAACAACTAAAAATACTTTAGGCGGAAAGTTCATGAAAGCTTAAAACTTCGACCGTTCGTTACTCTATAGACAGTTAAATAATTTTAAGTTTATATTTTATAGATAAATTTGTAGAAATTTGGAATAATGCTTCAATAAATTTATATTTTATTTATTTGTATTTATTATATTTTGAATGTAGTATTAACATTTTTTGGTACTACCTTTGGTTCAGACTTAGGTGGATGCAAGTTGATCTATACTTTCTTAACTAAAGCTCATTTTCAGATTGACTCAATAGATCCCAAATATTTTATAGCAGGTGATAATACTTTCAGTAATAAATGGACCTGACCTTTAAGCCCATAACCATTTGTGAAACTTTAATTGATTTACCGAATAACCTCACTTTTATGGCCACAATCGATCGAACCTATTTGCATGCAAAACTTTTCACATCATGTGCCTACAAAGCTGTTTAATCTTTGCCCTGCCAAAGTTTGACCGTTTTCTCTTTTCTTGTTTAAATTAAATTTGATGTTGAAAAACTTAGTTTTATTTGCCAATGCGTTTAGTTTTCCATTTCAACAAAGTCACTAAGAACAGACACAGAGCAAAAGGAAAGACAAGAAAAGAAAAACGAACAATGAAGACGGCAAAGTTTAAACACCTCAGTATTGGAGCGAAAAAAAAACTTGGAAGAAAAATGAGAAACAAATTCCCAAAAAGCGTTCAAAGTTCTCAACGGCGAAACTTTTTCAAACCGTCCTAGAAAACTTTCAGTTACTTTACTTTTTTGTTCTGTGCAACTTCCGCTCTGAGCTCCGACTATTGGCGAACTACTAGTCGAAAGAATAACAAAAACAATGTCAAGAACAAGCTGCGATAAGCAATGGCAACTTGCGATTGTTATGCGCGATTCTTAAAGTTTTGCTGCGGGCGACGCGTCGCTTAAAGCCGTCAACGTGAATTTCTTTACGCCGTGTTTTCTATTTCACTTGTTTTCTTTCATTCTTCGTTTCTTTGGGTGTGTGTGCGCCATGCCGCTGCCTGGGGCATGCACGTTGTGTGCAAGAAGGACACGAGAGCCATAAAAATGTTTCAGTGCAGCAAAAGTTTTAAAAACAAATGCAGCAGCAGCAGCAGCAGGACACGGCAGAACAGCAACAGCAACATTGTTGAAGTGCATGCCGAAGCCAAAGCTCGCTTATACAACAACAACAACAACAACGACGCTTAAAAGGTTGCCGTAGCTAAAAAGTAGAACATTTAACTCGGGCACTTCGAAACTTAAATACCCTTGCCTAAATACTTCAAAAGTTTTGTGTTAATTTTTGTTATTACTATTTTCTTCCTGGAGTTGTGCACCCAATAAACGTGCAATTTCAGAAACAAATTGCAAAGAGTTTTGTGTATCGAATCAGTACGTCAATTCTGAGCTCAAAACATCTTGGCACACATGGCATGAAATGGGATTTTCACTTCAGAGTGATCTACTATTTAAAGGGAAGCTCACTACTATCAGTTATTAAATTCAACCCGCACAGATCATACTCAAGATCATACTCAAACGTCTTCAATATGCACAACGACTTGATGAAGTAAACTTCTAAAATTATAAAACTATGCTATACAAGAATCAATCAAATTTTATGGGCTGAAATAAGTCAAAATATGATAAGATGCATGGCAAAAATATATAAATATAAATATAAGATAAATTTACTATAAATATTTATAATAAATATATAATATAAATAAGATAAATAATAAAAAAAATGAACGAAATATTAAAATTATTTTGATATGATTCGTAAATAATTCGAATTATTGCATTTCTTATAAAGGTAAAGTTGGAAAGTATAGAAAGTTCCTTAACTCAGAATAGCTCTCGCTGATGATTTAGGTATTGACTATTTGATATCAGATTTTGATATTTATATGGCATATAGAACTTTGCAATTCTAAATATATAAATAAAAATATGAGTATTTGATAAGATTTTTTCTGTCATAAGCAACATAAATACGCATTCAAGGCGAAGGCTCGTGCATAAATGTTGTAGGTGGAGAGTCCGACTAAAAAGTGCTGTTTAGGTATAAAATCTGAATAGTTTTCAACTATGTACAATTCTTTAGCAAAAGTTCTTAACTAACTTAACTTAACTAAATAATATTACATAGATTCCTTTACATAATTACTAAAAACATAACTCAGTTCCGTGCCATATATAGTCGGATAATGTAAAGTAATCCTTTTGCGTGAAATTGATATTGCAGTCCAATGTACCCCATTTCGACAACAGGGTAGCAACTGGCAACTAGCAACGGGCACATTTCTCTTACTGCCTGCTAGTCACAGCCCATACTCTGCTCTAAAACTTGGCGCAGCATGGAATTCTAAAAAAAAGTCGATAAAAGAAAAATGAAAATATATATAATTGAAACATGGCCAGCTCGATGCACATCGATGTTGATGATGGCTGGGAGAGCGGGGCGTTTGATAAATTTGTTGTTTATGCTGATGTTGTTGTTCTTGTTGTTGTTGTTGTTTGTTTGTTCTGTTTTTGTTAACTTTATGGCGCTTGTTCGCTCACAAGTTTACAATTGTTGGAAAATTTAATTTGTGCAGTAAAACAAATAAATAAAGCAATTTAATTACCTGCCACAATAATGTCTGTTGTTTTTATATTATCTGGCTGCTTTGGCGCGTTTGTTGATTGTGTCTGCAATTGCATATGAAATTATACACTTTCTAATTAGTTGATCAAATCAGACAATTTGCTTGTTAGAGACACTTAAACTCTCATTTCATAAAGTGTTTTTACAGTATTCTCCTATTGCACTGTAGAGTTTATTGACGATTAAATTCAATTATATTTTTGAGTTGATTTTTAAGAAGAGAAACAAATATTATTGTAGCTGCAAAATATTTACACACTTTGTTGACCTACAGGACACAGTTTTTTTTCAATCAATAATTAACTATTTAAGGAAGAGTATATTAACTATTAAGTTGTACAGGTTACTATATGTATACGTTCTGCTGTTTCCTTTAATATATCATTAGCACATATAGTTCAAGGGTTCGAACCCCCAATTTTATTTATTATTTTTCTATAAACAACATTTGAGGAGGCAATAAAAATATCAGCTCAGACCAGCTTTGAGAGCCGTTATTATTGATATATAAAGAAAAATGCTTTTACAATACCAAGCATATAATATACCCTTTTTAACGATTTTCAATAAGTACAGGGTATTACAAACAGAAATCAAAAGCATTGCAGAACACATTAGCGTGGCTTATATAGTCATCTATATATAGTAAATTGTTACGATAAGAGTTTGTTACTTCAGTAACAGTTACAGCTGCATAACGGCAACGGGAGCTAACTGTACAGCTAGTAATTGCTGCCTATTGATCGTGTCAATAAATTTGAATAATTCTTAAATTTAGAGCTTTTTAATGTACAAATTTTGTTGCTCGTTAAGCGGACAATTGCCGGCATTGATAACCTATTTCATCAGAGCAGCGATAACCCACATATATATCGCTGATCTGCGATCGTGATCTCTGGCATCGTGATGCGGGAAGCTTTTATTTTGTACTCTAAATGGGATTCAACGTCGGCGATTTGTCGGCCGTTGCTTCGTGCCGCCGAGCACTGTTTTCCGATGCGATTTTATTTTTATTTATTTGCGCATTTATTTCATTAAAATGTATTACACATTCGAAGTGAACATTCGTGAATATATTTATGAATGACGTAGGTGGCAGCATGACTTTGATAAGGCAAAGGCAAGCAATTGCGGCGATCGTCGGCCAGAAAGGAAAGCCCATTGCCGAAAGAGAGCAATAAATATTCGACTGCTCTAGTTAGTGTTCCATTGGCATAGTCTCTACTATGGCAAATCCAGATTTATCAAGCTTTCGTTGTTTGAAAATATGTATTATATACTGTAAACATTTCGTTTGTGCTTGTCTGAGAACCAGATGGATTGGTGTTAATTTGTATGATCAGGTCTAAGCGAATTTGAACCTGAATATGCTAAGCAATTGTGTGCTGTTCTCATTTAGCAACCGCTCAGCTTACACCTTGTGAAATAAGCGCTGATGACTCTGTTTGCTTTGTGAATTATGAAATATAAAACGCAATGAATTAACGTTAGCCACAGATCATAAATTTCAATTAAAACAAATCGGTCGAACTATGCCTAAGATTTGATTATGAACTTTTACGCGAAAATAAATTCTATTTATTGATTCGGGATTTCCAGTCAATCGAAGATCTATCAAGGGAAGCCCTGAATGATTAAGTCTTGCAGTAATCTCATAGAAATCCTAAGAAATTATGAGATGGGTGAATGGACGAGGGAGTATTCGAAATTTCAAGTCACTTAAAGTTAAGCAAATCGCAATTTCTTTACTGCTCTTCACTTCTCTATGGCATACAAACTGAGTCTGTCCAGAATTCTTTTGTTTTCATTTATTAAAGATATATTTTGTTACAAAGTAAAATTAGATTCAACAGTTTAGGCAACTATATATTTCAATCTGAATTATATTCCAATTCAGATTGCAAAAGGAATGGAAGAATGCAGCAGCTTATCCTTACTTTCGCCTTCAGGAGCTATTTCATCTTCAAGAGTTTCAACAATTTGAAGACCATTTTTCATTTTCGAGATTTACGCAGTTTGGAAATGATACCCATGTAGGAGGAAACAACCTTGTGCGCGGCTCGCCAATCTTTTTCGCTTATCGATATCTTTTTGCACATGTCAGAGGCATTTTCGATTTTCTCATAATGCATGTAGTTTTTGATTATCTCTTCACGTTTCATCCATTTGACGAGCATTTCCCGAGGCGCTGGTTCGTAATGCATTAGGATATTGTAGCGATAGTCCAGTCTCTCAGTCGACTTGAGTTCCTTTATTTTCTTGATGTTAGGTATACGTAGATATGGCTGCTTGCTAACTATCCAAGCATCCGTTGAGTGGCGCACGGAGCTCCAATTTAATCGGAGAAGAGTGTCGTACGCCGTTTTCGGATGGCCCAGAATGCCGTGCTGTACGTCAATGAGACGTAACTGTGCTCCCGGCACTATGTATTCCAGTTCGAGCTCCGCTATGCGTGCATCAGTCCCAATGTATTTCCGTCTACCGATAAATAGGAGCGGCATATCCGCTTGACAAATATTTTGCAACTCCTGCATTAATGGCGAGGTTTGCCACTTATAGCTGACTAGCTTGTTGTTTCGTCCATACAGCAACGATCGCTCAACGGGCGAAAACCTGGGATACTCTGGCCGCTTTTTCAAAAAGTGTTCGGATCGAAATAGTCGATTAATTTCCATCTCAATCACGTAATATGCCCGCCTGTGCATGGTGATCCAGACGATGTGAGTAGCAACCGCTAGAAATTGCTCGTACATCGTACAGTCCCTCGCCGTGGCGGAAATGTTGAGTGGATGATTCAGATGATGATACTTATGTAACTCCCCACTACCCAATATTAGCTCGGTGTAATCGCGAGCTACCAGAAGGCGATGCTGGCTCAAATAGGTGGACCAAATTCGCTTCATTTTAACCGATTGCATCGTTTGCATTTTCCTATTTTGCCCAACTGATTCGTCGCGTTGAATTAGCACCAACTCCACGAAACGCAGAAAATATTCAAAATATATAACTAAACCATTCAACAGGTTAAGCACCACCGGCTGGTGCATAAATTCAATAAACGAAGCTGTCACAAACTCTTTTGGCATTAAAAATAACACCAAATTTCGCACATCTTCGATTATCACAGTGTCCGCATCGAATGAGGTTTCGGAGCGTAGGAACATCATTCGAAACACCGATTCCTCATCCTGGGTTATTGTGCGAATAAACTGAAAACCATTCGTATATATGAAACGTTCAGGCTTCTCTTCCAAGTCAGTATAAACTTGAAAGTCCAACGCCTCAGTGTTATCGTTCCACTTCCAATTGCCACTGATGTACGCCGGTGCAGATCTTTCATCATGGAAGCGTTGCATGTTGGATAGCAATAAAAATGATTACGATTATATTTATTGTTGATATTTTGTATATTTGATGCTTGTTTGTTTCTCTGTTTGGTGATATATTTTTGAGATTGATTATTTTTGATGGATGCTGGAAGCAAGTAAACTTTGGAGACTTATGTTAAGTTGTTGTTTTTAATACATTAAACGCACTACTCCTGTGATATAGGCTTAATAACTGTAAAAACTATATAACTTAAATATTGAAATATTTATGAAATAAGCTGCAAATGAGTGGTTAAACGATGGAACGTGGACAGCAGTTGCTCGTTTATAATAATTTACATTAATTTTAGTATCTACTGGTCTGATTATAAATAATGCAAAGCTTAGATATATTTAAGATTGTAATTATCTAGCTTTTGTGGTTAGCGAGATGCTTAGACCTACGGACGAATAGAAGGACATGCAGATAGACGGACGGACAAACAGACAGACGGACGAACAGACAGATGGATGTACAGACGGTCGGACGGACGGCCAGGTAGACAGTCTGACGGACAGACAGACATACAGACATACGACATGCGGACAAACAGACGGACGGACGGATGAACAAATGAACAGACAAACAGACAGCTGAACGGACGGACGGACAGACAGTTGGAAGGAAGGACAGACAATAAAGATGGACAGAAAACAGTTGGACGGACGTGTAAACGCAGGAACAGTCAGGCAGACAGACGGACAGACAGACATGATTGAATCGAAGCAGCTCGTTGTCTTAATCTAGATTATATATTTTATGGGGTCTACCGTGCCTTGAGCGCGTTATATACATTTCCACAAAAACCCTTAAACCACGAACTTCCTTTTTTAATGGAAAAGATAAACTCTTACTGCATATGGCATATATATCCAAAATTACAAATTTCACTAGCTTTTTTAATTTACGACTCGGCTGATCGTAATCTGAGTGGTGTCAGCCACATATAAAATATAAAATGTGATTTTCAATGGGCCAAAAAGTCTAGATAATGATATCTTAGTAAAGGAATCTTGGCAACTGTCATTGAGTATTAAGATCAACAATTAAGATGCAGCAAAACTTTTCGTTTTATGTTTGTTTATTTATAGTAAGTTTATTATAATCATAGTGTAATGCAACAGTTGTGAAATTGAAGAAAATCGATATCTTGTCGACTTGTATCAAAATTGCAAACTTGAGCCTTTGTATATATAAATCGCAGTTATTTTCGAAAATATCGTTCATCACCTTTAATTACATAATGGGGCGCTGCATTCACACGGTCAGCGGGCTCCGTGTCTTTCACTATTTCCTTACGTAATTTTCCCATAGTATCTATAAACTTGTCAACAATCTGGTTCACATTTCGCGTATCTTTCGGATGCTCCGTGGGGCGCTTTGCCACACCATCTAAAGACTTGCCAGCTTTATAGTGTTTGATGACCTTAGCGCGATTGACCCAATTCAAAATAACCTCATCAGAAGTTTGCTCGTAGATGGAATATAATTTGAAGAACTGCTGTAAGCTCTTCGACATTCTGCGCACCGTCCTCGTGTTCAGGTTGGGTATATGCAAGTTCGGCTGTCTTACAATATAATAGGGATCATAATTCATTGAAAAGTTCGCGTAGCGAACGGACGGCCAGTCCAAGCTGAGGATTGTGTTGTACAGCGACTTCGGATGACCCAGAATACCGTGTGATATGTCGGCCATATACAACTGCACGCCCGGCACCATATATTCCAGCTCGAGCTCAGATATGCGAGTATCGGTGCCACGATAGATTCGTTCGCCTATCCATAGTATTGGCAAATCCTCATCGGCTATATTCATCAACTCTTGAGTCAATGGCGATCTTTGATAACGATAGTTGACAATTTTACTGTTGCGGCCATAGAGGAAGCTTCGCTCGACAGGCGTAAATTCCGGATACTGTCTTACATTTAATAAAAATTGTTCGGAGAAGAAAAGTCGATTCATTTCCATTTCAATAACGAAATAAGCCCGTCTGTGCAGGGTAATCCAAACGACTTGAATTGTGAACGCTAAAAACTGATTCTGAAACGCACGATCCTCGATATTAGCTGTGATATGGACGATCTCCTTTGTGTGATAGAACTGCTTCAGATCACCTTCGCTCTTTAAAATAATGCTGTAATTCCTGGCTACTAAAAGGCGATACTGGCTCAGGTACATTGACCATATTCGTTTCACTTCACTCGTCTGGTGGGTTTGCATCTGGCGCGAAGCGACCGTCGTTTCGTCCCGTCGTATTAAAATAAACTCTACCAATTGAAGAAAATAGTTAAAGTAAATAATTAAAGCATGAAACAGCCTGTGCACCGCTGGCTGGTGGACGAATCGAACAAACTTCATCGTCAAAAACTCTTTTGGCATCATGAAGAGCACCAGATCACGCACATCGTCTAACCCAATGGTTTCCAAATCATATCTAGCACCGGGACGCACATACTTTTGGCGAAAAACAGTTTCCTCCTTCTCATCGAGGGTGCGCAGGAACTTGAATCCATTCGTCTGCACGAATCGTTCCCCCGCTTCCCCCATCTCGCTATGTGGCACAAATTTCAGGCAATCAGCTTCCTCGTCCCATGACCATTTACCACTCGGATAGTTGGGCACGTCTGTGTCGATGTGCAGGCGCTTCATTTCGTTAACCAATTAAATATCTTCTGAGTATATAGGGTATATATAGCATATGATATTATGAACTCGTAGTATTTTCGGGTATTTTGCTTGTTGGTCTCTTTGTTTGGTGATATGTTGTTGGAGATTGAATATTTGACAGTTCCCCTTTTCTACTGACAAGTAAAATTTTCTCTTTATTTACTGCTTTGATATATATTTATTAATATATATAAAGAATATTTTAATCAATTTATTTTGTAGGTATTATCTAGTTTTAATGAGCATTCCATTTCACTCCGTCAAAACTTTAATGATTTGAATTGCTTTCTGTTGAGTCTCTTTATCATGAAAACAGTATCGATAAAAATCGATATTTCACAGTCGGTTTTTGTAGAGCTGAGTGTGCTGAAAACTACTTAAAGATCGTTTTACTGCCCCGCTGTAGATTAGACCCGACTGAAGGAAGTAGCATTGTTCCTTCTATGTCTCCCGACTTTTTACGGCTATAATTTTTATATATATAACTAATCAGTTAACAAATCGCGATCGATCCTTAAGCAAAGATCCAACTAATTTGGTACATCTCTTCACTTTCAGCTGAATATTATGGAAAAGGCGAAAGCGTACATTAAAAATGAACTTCGTGGCAGCAGCGCACCACTGCAATCCGAGCCAACAGCAACACCACCGCCTCCGATGCCGCAGGGGCACAGTCAGCACGCGGTCGGCGCGGAGCTGATGCCGTCGCCGCTTGGTGGCTATCATAGTAATATGCAGCAATATTATCCAGCGCCAGTCCGGTCGACGGGCCGCGCCTCGGCACCGCCCGAACATATGAGCGCATCCGTTTGCTTTGTCTGCGGCGGACATGGCAGCTACGAGGCATTGCGCGTGCGCATCAATCCAGAGCGGCCGAGCGAGGCGCATTTTCCGTTCCTGGAGCGGCACGAGCCGCCACAGGGAGTGCCGCCCGTGGCAGCCGGCCAAATGTACGTGATGGCCTGCATGCTCTGCTTTCGCCTGCTGCACGAGCAATGGGAGGCGTTCGAAAGGCAGAAGAAGCCGCTGCTGCAGCGCATTTATCATATGAAGCGGGTTGATGGCAAGGGCTACATTGGAGCAGATGTGGCCACGCAGAGTGAGTATGCGGCCCAAATGCTGGGCCTCAGCGCTGAGCATCTCAGCCAGAACGGACTCGCTGAGCTGCACAATGCAGCGGCAGCGCCGCCTTTGGATCCGTATGCCTTGGGCAGGCATTATGCTGTTGGGGCGCCGCCGGCGGTGTCGCCTCAACTTCTGCAACACCATAGTACCTCAAGGAATGCCTCGCCAGACTATTATCCTCGCAATGCCACGCCCACTAGCCACAGTCATGGCTATAGCAATCACAAATACCTGAGCCGGCCGCAGTCGCGAGATATGCAGCTGCCATCGCCATTGTCGCGACCGCCCAGCGAGCCGCCAGCTCGCACGTCGGCCGGCTCCAGCTCCAACTTTGCGCAGCACAAGTTTAAGCTGGGCCAGCACAACTATCAGCCGCCAGCGCCGCCCCAGTCGCCGGCACAGTACCAGCCCGCCCAGTACCAGCAGTTGCAGCAGCAAACGGCTGCCTATCACCTGCTGCAGCAGGTGGCCGCTGTCTCGGGTGAGCCCCAGGCACATTATAAAGGCAATCCGTATAGTGCGCTGCCTGGCATAGGGTCTGCTATGCCGCTGAGCGCGCAGCCGCCTAGCCTGGAGGATGATAATGCCACGGTGCTGGATTTGCGCAATTCATCAACGGTAAATGCAGCGCCTGCAGCAATGCCCACGCCTGTGGTAACGCCCACGCCTCGTAGCCAGGCGGGCATTGCGTGCGCCTCCTCGGCTGAGGTGGGCATTCTGGATCTGTCCATGCCCGATAAGAACTCCATTACGGAAGTCTGCTATGTGTGCGGCGACGAGCAGCGTCGCGGCAGCCTGGTCGAACTAAGCACCGTCAAGCCAAAGGAATCCCGCCACGGTCAGTCGGTTGCCTACTTTCCGCTCTTCAACGAACAGCATCCGCGACCAGCGCGTTCGCGTCCAAAGGATCCACGTGGCATGATACAGGCCTGCATGCCCTGCTACGAGGATCTCATGCAGCAGTGGAACGCCCATCAGGTAAGCACGATTTGCAGATATCTATGATCTAACGTTGTCAAGCAATATTAAGCTGAGAGAAAGGGTTATAAAAGTAAAGGCCTTGTCTACTTCTGACAAAGATTTACTTGAAGAAAGATTTTTTTACGACTGGCTTATGGTATTCCTCTTAGGAAGTAAAAAAATATTAAGCATTCGAAATTATCTTTAATTAGAACTGATATATTAAAAGGGTTGAGTGTAATTCTTTTGCTCTAGCATTTATACTTTTTAAGAAAAATATTGAAATTGTTTATATATAAGAAAATTATATATATTTCTATAATGGTTTAGGCGTAAATAATTGGATATTTAAGCATTATTAGTTTGCAGCGTTGTAGTTTTCGAGACTTAAACATTTAACTAGGCGAGTGTCTTAAGACATTCAGTATTTCTCTGAATAAAAAAAATGTTGAAATATGTAAAATGTATCTAGGATATCTGCTAGTCGAGTCAGTTGTTAATTTTGTTATTCAGTTATTCAGTTATTATAATACTAGATAAAGGCTAGCTGCTGATACTAAGCGGAACTGTCAGCAAATGCATAATCTGATATATTTTTTGAAGTTCATAAAAATCTTATTGATGTGTTTCGAAAAGAAAAACTGTTTCAGTAGAAACTGCATTGGCATCTACATAGCTTTATTGAACTTGTACTCTCTTTTGCAATATGAGGTGCTATTGCTCACACAAACTCAACTCGTTGGCGACTAAAAGCACTTGGAGGAAATAAAAACATTTGCGCAATCAAATTTACGAGAACAGTTTTTCGCGTCACACGAATCAAAATAAACAAATTGCTGTCGCTGCGAAGCTGAGGATGTGGATGAGTGCAAATTGTGCTGTTGATGATCATAATAAAGCCGATGATGATGATGATGATGTTGGCTAAAGATGTGGTAGGGTATGGCTGGTATGGTTTGGCGCCGCAGAATGACCCCGCGTGCTGTGCGATTAATCAGTGGATTCGATGTTGGGAGTCAGCCACACAGAGCGAAGAGCGAACAGCGAATTATCATGCCCATCACATGTGACTCGGCTCGGTCTGGTGGGAATTTTGACCGCAGGGTCGCTTGTGCTGCCGATTAAAATTTAATAGCTTTCCGCGATTATTTGTCTGCCTTTTTTTTTTTGGTTTTTTCGCCTCTCGCGCTTTATGTTATTTCTGTGTGTGAAATGTATTTTTGGGCGCTGCGACATCGCGCTGTCCATCACATTTCGTTGATAAGATTGAGCAAGCAGAGAGCTTCAGTTTGAAATTAGAATTTTGTTGCATATTTATAGAATTCTGACTCACCTAACTTAGCAGCCAATTAATGACTTTGCTCGGAAAATAAACGATTAAATGTGCAAGATTGGCGAACGGGTTCAATAGTCGGTTGAAGCAATTAAAACAGAGAGTTTCCCAAACGTTTAAACGCGGAAATAATTCGTTGTTCAATGATAGAGATTTAAGTGATTAAGCCAAAGCCATTAACGTTCGTTTAGATTATTAAAAACTATTTAAATTTAAATATAGTTTTCCAGCTCTGGTTGTGCTTTGGCTGATATTAAAATAAAAGTTTTATGTGTCTTTGTTTTATTATCGATTTCATGGACCTTCCTTAAGATCTTAACGAGCTACATAATATTTTTATACATTTTTAAGACAGCTGCGCTACACATAAAATTCAACAAATCAGTTGGCCTACATTTGGCAGATAATCTAGGTTTTTTTTTTTGTTCGGATCATAAAACTAAAACTACTCAAGTGTTGTTTATAGTAGTACTAAAACGGCGAAGGAACAGGTTGACCTTTAATCAGTCGCTTGGCAGTACCACATACTAGATTCTAGCTGTAAACTATAGAAGATAAAGTTTGTATTTATTTGAGATTTTAAATTGACCGAAAAACTTATTAATAATATTTCTGCAATACGTGTTGATGCCAATCTGTGGATGATATATATTTTTAAACTCTCAAACTCTAACAATGTCATTTCGATCTTAAATCTAAAAGTTTATAATAAAGAATATATATTGCAAGACTCTAGTCTCCTGATTTGCCATGCCTCCAGTTGTTTTATATCTAAGTAACCTTAAAATATTTAGTATATATTCACATTTTAAAGTATTTAGCTTAAGATGCATAGATTTACATGACAGCAAATATACTCTTTTACACTATTTGAACGAGCATCAAAATCATTTCGAGTCTGCTTTACTGACTGATGTTGCCAGGCAATTTATTGGCATGTGAAAATGTTTGTAAAGTATTTATTATTAATATTTGCGAACTCAATTAAAATGTGCCAAATTCGAATTTATTTAATTACCAAATGCTTATGTAAATTACAAAGCTTTGACTTTAGCTACAAAAATTGATTTATAATTAAAAATATATACCTACATATATATATGTAATTATGAATGTGATTTGATGAAAAGCAAATCATTGCACTTTTTTGATAATATGCAAATAAATGTATTCATATATAAATTATTTAAAATCCTGTCTGGCCATATTTTTATATCTATTCAACGTTTTTTTGTGTGACCCCAGTTAAATTGCATTGCGCATTGTTATTAAATAGATAGACAGACCCAGACCCAGGCGAGGTGCCTCAATTTGTGGCATTTCATTTGAAATTTATATTCAAAGCGCAAAATTTGCAACATGCCATAAAAATGCAAAATTCACAGCTGCCGCTGAAACTGGATTGGACGGCGAACGCAATGTGCAAAATGCCGAATAAATAATTAAATGCCATTAATTGGAATTGTGTAAATTTCAGAGAGGAACACACACACACACAACTTCAGAAATAAAACAAACATAAAGAGAAAAAAAATGCATATAAAATAATAAATAAATAAATGCAATAAAATTGCAAATGCTGCAATGCGACTATTTGGCGGGCAGACAATGGGGCATTGGGGCTGAGGTTGTGGCGGGATCGAGCAGAGCTATTCAGTTAAAATGCAAAATGAATAAATAATCAAGCATGGCAAATCAACGACGAGCCTGGCAACCGAGCATCATCGAGACAAATTAATTAAATTTAACCTAGTAAAGCAAGCGGCGCAATTCAAACGCAACATTTTTTGGCGCTAAGCCAGAGCAACCAACCAACCAATGGACCAATCGACCGACCCCCCACACAGCTGGGTGAAAGTGGTGGGGGACGGCGGTTGGTCGCATGACGTACGCAAATTTCCAAAGAGTAAGTGCGAAAAACCATTTAATATTTATGCTCATCTTTAAAGAGTTTCGAGCAAAAAGCGAATCCAAATTTAAACGAATTTTAATCGATCTGTTGCCTTTGCCAAAGTCTTTTTTTCATTCCTGCCTTTTTCTCGCCCCATTCAATTGTGAATAAATTAAATATCATGCCAGAGCGGAATGTTTCTGTTGCCCAACTTGACTTCCAGATACCCTCAAGTCTGAGAACTATGGGATAGAAATTGTATATTTCAATAGATAAAATCTAATTTTATATGAAATTTAATTTTGCAGACATTTTAAATGTTAAAGAAGAAGGTGTTTGCGAGTATATATTTTTGATTAAGCTGAAGAGCTGAGTTGATCTAGTACTTTTATCTGACTGTATGTTTGGCTATTCAAAGGATCTCTGATAACTAGAATAATTTTATGCATATACTCTCAATTCCCGTTTGTTTTAAGTAATCGATAATTTTGATTATGTAGCACAAAATCGATAAATAACAGTATGGAGCTTCTGTATTTAGCTAGATGCTTCTTAAGTATAGAAATGCCATACTTCTGCATTACTATCCGAATTAAATGTTTCGGAAAGCTTTTCTATATTATATATTCAGACCTAGAGAAAATAATGGTTAGCAGTTAAAGCAAGCTAATCTTCGATAATTATTATATCTCTCTAATTACATATATCAATTATATATATAGTAATTCAACTTAATACAAAATTCATCATCAAACCACATTCCACTTTCAACGTCAGCGTATACGTGCCTCGGTGTTCGCCCATTTAGCATAATAAGTAAGATAAACATGTGTTTTCTATCTTTTATGGCCATGGAAATAGCGTAAACTATTTGCCACGGCAGATATAGTCGATCGCTAGATCTATATATTTATAGATGAGTTCGACTATTTTGTGTTTACAGCTCGGTCCAAATGTGAATAAACAAAGGCGTGCAAACTATGTGCTATCTAAATATTAATCATTTGTTTTTATAACTTCGTACATTTTACAGCAATAATTTGCACTTAATCAAAATTGTTTTTCATTAATTGGCTCGCAGTGCGCTCTTCGTCTTCTGTCGCTCTTCAATTGCATTTATTTTTAACTATGCTGAAAATTTAATTATGAGAATGACAACAATGACCCGCGGTGTTTGGTGGCGTTTAAGAACTTTTGGCCGCTCGCCAAGAAATTGTTGCAAAAAACCAGCTAAAACTGGTTAAAGAAATTATGCACAGCAGCAGCAGCAATAGAATAGGGGAATACCCTGTACGAGAGACAATGCAGAAATATAAACTCTAAGACATAGCAGAATTTCAAATTTTGTTTTCAAAGGAAACACATAAGATAAATATTTAAATTACATAAGAAATTGAGTAAGAATATTTAAGTCGGGAGAAATCGACTTCACGTTCCAAAATTAATTTAATTGATTAAGAAATCAATGTGTGCCGTTATGCCACGCTTGAAACTGTAGATCATATAACTGTAATGTTGTCTACAGAGCCAAACTTGTGGATCCTAATTCTGCAACTGTTTGATAACATAGAAATAACAATGCTAACAGCATTATATATGCATATATATAACTAGGAGTCGATCTGAAGGGTCGATCTGTTCTAGGTAAAATTGAAACTGTGGATAATTTTGTGGATAAATTTGAATCCTTAAACGATCTGCAGAATGCATCGGCCTGCAAATCGTTTTGATGCCAGATTGAGAGCTGACAAATATATAGTTATGTATAGTTATATATATATATATATATATATATATATAAATAAATTAATGAACAAATGTAATAGTAATAGTTATATATATATATATCAATTTATGAACAAATGTAATATATATAACATTTATATTGAGTTGTAATTCTATAGCTAATGAGTCTAAGATCGTATAGGTCTATGTAGCTCTAGGCAAAGGTATATCTAAGTATATAATTATATATTATTTATAATTATATATAATGAATATTAGCACAGTTGACTTTAAAGAACTTACTAGGAAATTTATTCATATATGCTTTATATATTTTAAAGCATTTTCAAAAGCATTGCTTACATTTAGTTCGAGCTATTCATACTCGAATAGAAATCGATTTCCAGGACCAACAATTGCCCAGCCAAACAAGAATCGATTTAGAGCTTTACCAAAGCATTGCTCGCAGCTTCAAGGCATCCAGCATCACCAGATTATCTCCATGTTATAATATAATATATAAATATTTAAACCAGAAAAAAATTCAAGCTTTCATTGTAGACATATTTATTATATAAATTTAATTACTCGTAAAATTGTTGACAATCGTTGGTAGCAAAACCAGAAGCACTGAGTACATTAAATGCGGCAGGAAATCATATTGTTAATCCTTCAAGAGTTATAAATAGTTATTAATAATGACACCGACTTGAGTGTTCGCATAAATATAAATCTAAAATCAAAGAAATTTTTGGCTGGCATGAAGTTATAAAATTACAAATTTGCAAATATGAAAAAGTTCAATAATACCTATGAAGCTAATTTATAATTTCTGAAACACAACAGTTTTATTGTTAACATTCATTATCATCAATGAAAATTGAACAATGAACGAGATAAAGCTTAAAGCGAACCGTTGGGCGGAGTTGGTTCATTAAATGCAAACCGGTTAGCTTAAGGGGGGGAGCGCAGTGCTAGTATAGAGTCTCTCTTGTATAGAAGCTGTCCCACACCACGAACTCTTTGCTCTCCGGCAATGGCTTGAACTCTAATTCCTCGGCGATGTTCAGGCAGAGCTCCGAGACGCCCGGTCGCACTGGCTCCCATTGAATGGGCTCTATCTGCGGGCAGTTGGGATTGCCCGTCGTGGCGAATGAGGTCCACATGGCAATGAGGCGCTCAATGGTGCGATACTCGGGCGTGGCCTTATTCAGTTTGTTGGACAGAAGCGTGTAGAACATGTAGGATATGTCATCCCCGTGACAAACTCCGCGCACATGTCGCCCGCATTGCAGATTGCGATAGTGATTAAAGTGCGGCGAGTCCATGTCGAAGCGGTACAAGTAGGTGGGCGTGGCTGGAGCATAGGCAGCACGAGCGAGCAGCGAGCGGTGAATCGCATGCCAGAAGTTCTTGATGCTCAGTATACGCAGACACTCGAATAGCTCCATTTGGGCGCGATCGGCATCGTCGAAGTAGGCCAGCTTCAGGCGACGCAGTTGCTCGGTCAGCTCGTTGGCATCGATGGTATCTCGCACGGGTTTTGGAATAATGGCCTCAAAGGCACTGAGCATATGCTCCTTGTCCTGCAGCGTTGTCTTATAGCTGAATAGTCCCTCAAACGAGGTGCCACCAATAATGAGCGGTATCTCATTGCCCCAAGCGCTGACAAGTTGCTCGATATAAGGCCGGGGCACGACGCAATCGTCGCCCACATATGGCTCCACGACAGGCCCGAAGGCAATTATCTCATATTGACGATGCTCCTCCTGGGTCACGATCGCATTGCAGTACTGCGCCAGCTGATGCCCAGATGCCGCTTTGAAAAACTGTAGCAGCTGCTTCTCGTTGCCCTCCTCGCCCTTGTAGCCCAAACGTTTGGCCAGACGCTGGACAGCGCCCCTATCCGGCTGGGTGGACCATTCGCACAGCGCCGATCCCGACTGTACAATGGCGCGATGGAACAGGCCTCGTGCCTGTTCCGTGTGCATCAGCATGTGTGCGGACGTTCCGCCCGCACTCTCGCCCATCAGTGTAATGTTGTTCACGTCGCCATTGAAGCTGGCTATGTTATCACGCACCCAGCGCAATGCCAACACCTGATCCTTAAGACCCGCATTGCCAGGCACCTGCAGTTCGGGATCCTTGAGGCTGAGGAAGCCCAAGGCGCCCACGCGATAATTAAAGGTGACCAACAGGACGTCGTGCTTCATGAAGTAGTCCGGTCCGTAGATGTCTCGCGTGGCACCGCCGATTTGGAAGCCACCGCCGTAGATCCACACCATGACAGGCAGTGGCTTGGGTGTTTCCAGGCGCTTGGCATACACATTGATGTACAAACAATCCTCAGATCCCTCCACAGCGCTCGTTATGGAGTTCTTCTGGATGGGCTGCGATCGAGCGTGGGTGCAGTCTCTCACCCCCTCCCAGGGCTTGGCTGGTTGTGGCGCATGAAAGCGCAGCTCGCCCACCGGTGGCTGGCCGTAGGGTATACCTTCAAAGGAATAGTAATGCTCTCCATCATAGATGGTCTTGCGCTCCATGCCCTTCACCTTGCCACATTTGGTCTCCAGCACTTTGGTATGTCCGGTGCTCAGTCGATACAGCACGACCTTGTGGCCCATGGCTCTGAATGCGTGGAATAAAATATAAGCAATAATTATTGAATTGAATTTGTTGTGCAACAATACGACTTGTACTCGACTAGCAGATACCCTGGTAGCCGTGATGAATGGCTGTTTACTGTGCAGATGCATAGAAACACATACAAACAGCAACAAGGAAGTACTTGACTGGGATATACCCTGATAGCCGCGATGAAACATATGCATACAACAACAAGAGTGTTTCAGTTGGAAGTCTAGGAGACTAGACTAGAAGCCCTGATAGCATATGATGCATATACCCTGCACATAGAAACACATACACACACTAAAAATAGAGCTTCCAGTCGCAAGTGCTCGACTAGGAGATACCCCGACCGCTGTTTACTGTATACATTCATTGAAACAGCGCATGCATACACCAACAAGAGTGCTTCCAGTCTACTATACTCGTCAAGGAGACGCGTATATTCCTATATACACATACACACATACATATACACGCACACACATACACACACGCTGCTTGCCTCACCATTTGCGCTGTTGCTTAGGCGCCCAACAAGTGGGTAAATCACTTGAAATTTGCCAGACACAAGGCAAGAAATGTGCCCAATAACTAAAGTGTGTTATCGATTGAAAATTTATCGATAAACTGAATTTAAGTATCTTTAACTATTATAAAGGCAGCTATAGAATTCTATTAGCTCTTATAGGTTTCGTGATTACTAATATATGAGCCCACTTTTTGTCTGTTACATAATGTTTAACAGCACCAATATACCCACAGCGTACGCCCATTAGTTCTGGCTATAAACCCATTGAAAGCCGCGCTTCACGCATTCGATTTATGTTTTCGTTTGATTTTCCAATTATAAACTTTGAATAATTCAGCGTGCGTGCCCAAAAATAACTCAAATTGAATAACGAGTAATGCTTAAGTGATATCGGACGACTCGCACTTTTATTCTCAGAATGGTGAAAGTGCCACGCAAATAAACGAATTTACAGTTAAAGCTGCAAAATGACGAGAATTTAAATACGTTTATAACTTATTTAGACCTTCAGACCGAATTATATCTCAAAATATTTAATCATGCAAACAGATATCTCAGTCTCAGCTGATTAGAAAGTTTAGTTAGTTAAGCTTAATATTAATAATAAGTTCCTCTTCATATAATCTTTAAATTTATATATATTTTAGATACTGAAGTATATATATTTTATATAAAATAGGGACAATACTCTAAGCATTGATTTTTAATTGGAATAAATCTATATAATCCCTAGTTGTAGTCTGTTCAAATAAAAGGTATTTTACGCCATATTTATTTAGCACTTAGATAGCCCATTACAATGGGATTATCAAGAGATAACTTATCTATAATGGAATAACAACAATGCCAATTTAATATTGTTACGTTAGCCAAAGACCGTCTAGGAACAGGAGATACCCATCTAGAGACTGATTACCATGAAACTTTGGACAGGCTGACTGCCTCACTTACTTTGCGGCTATCTTAATTTTGTCGGTCACACCCAAGCGCAAATCCATTTCTACAGTATGTGTTTATATAGATATATATATATATATATCGATATATATTTGTCTGTATATTTCTCTTTAATCCGAACAGAACTGTTCCGCGGCACTTCCTACGCGCTCGAACGCCAAACAGAAACTAAACTGTTCGCACAGTTTTGAATGCCCTGTTCCTCCGGCTAACTGATTAGATAAATTCGCGCCTAACAGCTGGCTACATAATGTGTCTAAAAAAAAATATTAAAGCTGATTTCGGATCAATTTGAAGTGATGAAACTGTGCGCAAACAGAAGTCAAATGGCTAAAGGTCAAATTGCAATGAAAAGAAATAACAGAACTTCCCTTTGTAAGCATATATACTCGACTATAAATAAAACTCGACATGTACAAATGTAGCCAAGTGCGTGTGTGTGCGTATTTGAGCAACAGGGTGGTTTCACAGACACAATTAGGTCATCAAAATAGTTGAGACTCGAGGCGCCATGGCCCATCAACAGGCAGCGTCATCATAATGGTCTAAAAAGGCCCCTGTGACAGCAACTTGACTAAGCCTTGCAAATATACGCAAACACACACATACACACATATACATATATATATATATATATATATATCTATATATATATGTATACAGATGTAGCCGATGACTCATGGGCTCATTGACTCTGCCTT
This sequence comes from Drosophila hydei, assembly GCF_003285905.1. NCBI lineage: Eukaryota > Metazoa > Arthropoda > Insecta > Diptera > Drosophilidae > Drosophila > Drosophila hydei. Next base: position 6,604,820 of record NW_022045656.1, read on the forward strand.
TCGCGGCTCCCTATTTAGAAATGTTTGACATGAAGGTTCAACTTTTCGTTTTGAGTGTGAAATAAATTAAAAAATAAAACAATAATAAAAAGAAAAACACAAATAAGAGTCCAATTAGTTGCTTAGTAAAATTGAGGCGTCCAGACACCATAGAACACATTTTGCACAACTCTGAGCATAATAAAAAGATAATTAAAACATTTATTTGTATAAGCTATGAGCGCGATTATGTTTGTATACCCCATGGAATATAGCTCAGGGTATATTGATTTTGCTAGAATTTGTGTTACTATAAGGCGAAAGTAAGGCTGACACTAGATGGTCTATATGTTCCAGGTCGAGGATCAGTAGCTGAGCTGATCTCGCACTGTTCGGCTGTCTCGGCACTCATAAGATAAGAATCTTGAAATCGATAAGTCTTAAATCTATGTTACTGTTAGGCAACAGCAGGGCTGACAATAAAGGGTAAATATGTTCTAGGATAAGGATGGCTGTTTCGGCACTCATAGGATAAGACTCTTGAAATCGATAAAAATTAATAATAAATTTTAGTTATTTGAGCATATCTCGTTTCTTTTTGAAGCTGTAAGTAGAAAATTTGATCTTCAGATGCTGCTTAGAAATTAAGACTCACCATAATATTCCTTATTCATGAATAGTCCTTATTAGAGCTTAAGCTCAATCAATATTCATTATTAGTTAGCTTAGTAAACAGTTCTCTTTATCATTGTTACCCAAGTATAAAGCAGCCAGTTATTTTCAATCAAAGTATTATTGCACAGTGCTTCAGTTCTTCATTATTTCGAAGTAGTAATTAGTGACTTAGCACCAAGGCTAAGAATTAATTCTATAACTTTAAAATGAGCATAGAAATTAGGAGATCAAAGATTAAGGCTACGATACGAATATCAGTTAAAATTCGGAATTATGTTCAGTTAACCAGCTCAGATTTTGCTAACGTCTAACTAACTAACTAACGTCTCACACTGAACAGTTATAGAACAAGAGCTCAAAAGAATAGTAAATACCTTTATATAATAACTAATAAATAACTAAATAACTTTAATAAATAACTAAAGATCGAAACGTTCCTGAACTATTGATCGACATGAAAATATTCTGATTCTTTGACTAGCTGAGCAAAGAGTAACGACTGAACTGCATTGTTCCCTGATAATGGAACAATTTGAGTAGTTCATTTGAAAGATCAGTTCAATTGAACACAAAACTTAACTTTTTAATTAAATTGAAGCAGATGGATTTGTGTGTAGCCCGTTCTTGTGCTGCTCTTCAAAACTTGAAGTTGTCTGACTTGACGCTGGCTTGTTGCAATTGTCTTTAGAGTACGATTCCCTGTGGGTTGCCCCGGCAATGACTCTTGGCTCTGTGGCCCTTGTCACTGGCAACCTGGCAACCTACTTGGGCGACAAACAGAGAGGGAGATAGAGTCTTAGCTGCTTTGTTTGTTTGTTGTCGTCCGGGCAAGTGTTGACTGTCTGCCAAGTGTCGCCTTCTACTTGTGTTTGTTGCTTAATGTGATTATTTCACACTTGGTCTGGCTTTGAACTAACATTTCAGTGGGCTTCGTACATCGTCTGGCTGTGGAGTCGAATTCCATGCATTATTCGTTTGCTTAACTTTCGATGTCGTTGCCGTTGTCGTTGTTGGTTAAGCGGTTTACACTTACGAAACTGAAACTAAAATATCTTTATTACATTAAGTGTTCAAGATATTCTTAGCTAAATGTATAAAACTTATTCTATTTGAGTTTGTTTAAATTCAAAAAAAAAATATATATATATATATATATATATAATAATAATTAAAATAAAAGTTTTTTATATCTAAAAGTATTTCTACTTCCATACACAATCCCTTTGAACTTGTTGTTGTCTCTAAGATAACAAAAGCTTACCTGTAATAAAAGTGAGCTAAATAACGCTCGTAATTAATTTAACTTCCATTATCCACACCTGTCTGTCCAGGTGTCGCATCGCATGTCGCTGTCTGCTGGCTGCTGTGTAGAACTCTTTTATGCCTAATGCTCGCCGTGAGTGCGTCTGAGTGCCGCATACTCTGCATACCTTGACTTGAAAGGTGGGATAGGGCGGGGCCCGGTTGCCATGGCACGTTGTGCAGATTGCGTGTGCAGCATTCGTTGGTGTTGCCATCGACTAAATAAATAAATAAATACACAATGCAATTTAGCTATGTATGTTTGTTTGTTTGTTTGTTTGTTTCGCTTCCTTCTATGTATGTTTGTTTGTACAATTGTTGTTGCTTTGCCTCGTTTATCCTGCATTTGGTTGTTGTTGCCGGCGCCAATGCAACTGCACACTGACTACGCATCAACAAACAACGCACACACACAGACATAATCACACTCAAGCACACGCACACACACTGACATAATCATACTCAAGCACACACACATAGACAGCGTAACATTTGTATCCTGCCTCGACCTCCAAGTGCCAACGCTTCACATTGCTCTCTTTCTCTCTCGCTCGTTACGTTGTCGTCATTGACTCCATCTTCTTCTTCGTCGTCGCCGTCGCCGTCGCCGTCGTTATCTTCTTCTTTGCCTTCTTCGTGTTTACATGGCTGCCGCCTACTGTTAAAGGTGACGACCCCTTCAAGCGCAGCCCCTTCTTGCCTTCTCTACATCTCGTCTGTCTGTCGCTCTGTTTGTCTGCTGTTTGTTTTTGCCGTTCTTCTTCTGTTTGTTTGTTTCTGCTTGCCTGCCCTTTTGTTTTGCTGTTGTTAACTGGCAGCGCGTGTACAAATTGTTATTCGAAATTTTCAGGGCTGGGCATATTGGAAGAATTTGGCTCCTTTGGCATTCCAATAAGAAATGTTTTTTGACTATGCTTCCTTTTTTATAGTTTAAAAATTAATTTGACAGCATCGCGTTTTTGGTATTTATTCATGTTCATGGTAACAGCTAGCAAAGAACTAGTTCATCTCCGTTCACTAGCTGGCGCACGCACTGGCTCATTTGATGGCGCTTTTGCTTCTGTGCTCTTTCGCTTTGGTGTTTTTGTTTTAGCATTCGCCGCTTCAATTTGGCTCGTTGGTTCGTTGTGTTTAGCTTCGGTTTCGTAGTTGTTGACGCCTCGTGCCGTTCTGCTACCCACGACGCGTCGACGGCTGCGACTGCGTTGTTTGTTTGCATTTGTGTTTTAGCTGCGTTTCGCTTTGTTTTCCTTGCGCCCGCAGCACATAAAAACAACAAATAGTACGTACATAAGCAGCAGCAGCAGCGGCGGCAACAACAGCAACGGCAACATCAACAGCTACAACAACAGCAAGCGCAACAGCAGCAACAACAATAACAATAACAGGGCTCCGGCTCTATCAGCTTTTTAGCGCGACGTCGCAGTCAGTCAGTCGTCGTCGGTTGTCGGACGCAGGCGTAAGCATTCCAATTGGGACGCACGTTTCGAACTCGAATTCCCGTTCAATTTGTTTATTGGTTCGGTTCACTACGTCGTTTCATTATCTGTGCGTGTGTGTGTGTGTGTTTGAGTGTTTATGTGTGACGTTATCACGCACCAATTGCGGCAATCGCTTAATGAGCACTCACACTTTCAGCGGGTGCACAAGTGTGTGTGTGTGTGTGAGTGAGTCTATGTGTAAACGCTTCAAGCGTATAAAATAAAATTGATAAATGCACAACGTCAATAAAGAAAAATAAAAGCAATATGTACACAAATATATGACATACATATATAAAATATATATATATAAAATATATATATAATATGTGTATATATATTAATGTTTAAACAATATTGGAGCGAAGTGTGTTAATATATTTTGAGGCAAACAAAAGTCACGGTTGTCAATGCGGTTCAATGTCTTCTGTCTGCTCAGCTAGCAGAGCAGCAGGAACCGACTGAGATGACATCGACAAAAACAACAACAGCAACAGAAACAGCACCAGTGAGCGCAGTAATAATCGCAACGGTAGCCGGTAACGGTGGCATTGCCGCAAACTGGTTTAAGTCTAAAAGAAAACAACAGCGATACATCAATGGCAGCAGCAAAAGACGCCGGGTCTGTTTAAGCCATAGCCTGATTTTACAATAGTGATTCAGAATCAAGGCACGCGCAAATAGTGATGATCAACTTGTGATTGTGATGATAATTAAAAGAACATGGAATATCGAAAATAATGTAATCAATAAAGCCTAAAATATACTTAACTAATTTAATATGTCTATCAAATTGTGTTTGTGTCAGACTGAAATCAACAGTCATTAACAATACGTATAACACGCACCAGACAATTAGATTGTCACGCTGCCATCCCTAATAACGCCCAGCGATTGTTACTCTTATTAGAGTTCGCCCGGCCATTTTGCGGAGTTGAATTGCTTTAACCTCTCTGCGCGTTGGCCTTAGTCGCTGTGTATGTGTGAGCGTGCGCATTCGTGAGTGTGTGTGTATGTGTGAACTACATGAATGTCGTGTACGAAAGGCGCTTAAACAAGTGCGCGCAAGCCAAGTTATAATAATAATAATAACAACAACAACAAATACCGTTTTGCGCGTTTAAAACACGCGGCGTTGACGCCTCGCTTACTTTGTCGTCTCTGTATTTGTGTTCGTGTGTGCCTGTGTGCGTGACACGTTCGTATTTGTATACCGTTCTAAAAATAACCGTTTCATGTGCACTCGCTGCTTTCGCTGCTGCCTCTGCTCAGCGACTACGACTACAACGTCGTCTTTTGTATTTGTATTTGTTATCGGTTATTTAACTTGATTTATTTGCGTGCGACTGTTGATTTATGTCGCCTGAATGGGCCCACAGCAATAGCAATAGCAATAGCAATAGCAATAACAATAATAATAATAATAATAATAGCAACAACAGTGAGAGCAACCATAACAACTGCAACAACTTTAGACCAAGTCTCACGCACATTGTCATTTAAGTGGGTCAAACAGTATTTGGCGCAGCCTGCTACCTCTCTTACTGTCGCGCTCGCTCTCACTGCTTGGCAAAGGGCGTCTGACAGCATGTCCCGTTCTCTTGCTCCTGCTTGAGTCTATTGAAGGCCACGCGCCTGCGATTGGCTTGATTTATAATTGCCTACTTAAGGAAAGAATTAGTTCTATTATAGGAATAGGCTATCATTATTATTATTTATTGATATCAATCACATTTAATGGTAGATTAGAGTTTCTGGCAATGCTTAAGGCCAATTGAGGATTCCTTATCTAGTTCCTGATATACAACTAGCCAAGCTATACAAAGAGAAAAGGCGATAATAAAGTCAGCTGATTTGTGGCAATAAGCAGTGGAGCCTATTAAGAAAGTGATGCAGCGATGCAGGTGGCATGCTTTGAGCTCGCGATTCCATTAAATCAGCTGCCGTTGCATGCAGCTCCTATGTTCGTTGCAACTATATAATTAGCTGCAACTTAATCTGCAAAGCCATCATCATTTTGGCTTTGGGGTCTATCACCGATCGCGTGCGTGAGCTTCGTGTCGGGGCCGGCCTCCAGTCTCGTTCTCATTCGCTCGAAACGGATGCGGATGCATCATCATAGCCCTCCACTCAGTCTGTCTGTCGTCTGTTGTCTGCTGTTGCATTTTCCACGCCCAAATGCACAACAACAACAACACTCGCCATTCGTTTATATCAGTTTCAATTAAATTTTATTTTTTCGTGCTGTAATTAAGGTGTTGCCGCAAATAAATCGCAAATTTATCAACACAACCGCAGGAATGTGATTCATACAAATCCGGCTTTAGTTCAAAGTGAAAATGCTGTGAAAATCGCTACAAAACAAATGTTGTAAAAAAAAAAAAAAATAAAAAATAAATAATGAGATAGCAACTCATTCAAAGCGTAACTGTTAACGAGTATACATAATATATAGTATCTGACAATGGCACAGAATCTAACTGTTGTTGTCGGCGACAGCTCAAAGAACAACGATGCAGCTGCAACAGCCGCAACTGCAGCAGCCGATACAGCAGTTATCAATTTTAAGCCAAAGGATACGAATGGCTGGAAGGATTATAAGAAACTTAAAACGTATCTCATCCTAAAGGAGCAGCAGAACGAAAAGGTAAACGCATTAGGAACATCGAGGCGTTGCGAATGTTATAAGCTTAAAGATTTTTATTCATAATTCATTAAACAAATAAATTTTTAATAGAAAAAAATTTAAATGTTGATTAAGCTCGAACCGCTTTCTTACGTGGAATTGTGAGGGAATTAAAGCTTATATAAAGCGTGGAAACCATTTTTTATATTCATTAAAGTTCCATGGGACTTATAAATATTTAAAATTAAGATTTTGTTTTTAGAATAAATCACAATGTGTTCAGTTCTCCGAGCTCAATTACATTGTCAAACTGTCAGAAGTTGAGATGCAATTTTGAAGTATGCAATGCGCTCTATAAAGAGATACCCTATAAACATCTATTTACTTTGTCTAATAAAACTCATTAATGACTCGAAATGTAACAAACAGCATTAAAATCTGTGATTATAAATCATTAAAAAACATAATATTTGACGGATCTACTTCAGCTTTGCTCATAAAAATATTAGTGCACAACTCAATATTTTGAAAACAATTTGAAACGAATATTTAGTAGAATATATTTCTTTTATTAATTTAGATATTTTTAGTAGTTCATAAAAATAGTAGTAACTACTCAAAAAGAAAAGAATAAAACTTTTAATTAGTCCAACTTCTATAATATAATGTTTAACATATTTATTCATTTATACACTAGAGTTCGATTGCCCTTTTCTATACTAATTCATTTTTTCACAGTTAAATTCAGTCAATAGAATTCATTTAAGAGCGCAATAAATATTTAATAGTAACTTCTGAGTGATTCGTAGTGCAAAAAAAAACCAGATCGTAGATAACTCTGAGAACGGAAGCAATCGTTGGTGATTGCGCAACTTGATTGGGAACTTCCTATCGCTGTGCTGCAATTTACATACATACATAAATGATTGAGAATATTATCGGATTTACCGCATTAAATAAGTACATTTTATATTTAGCGATAATAGATAGCACAATCTGAGAGATAAGTGGAGAGTGTTGCTATAATTACAAATATCTATTAACAAATCAATGAAGTGGGGAACTGTTCGATCTATTAGCAATACCAATAGAGGCCATAAAATGCATTCGTGTTGACCCAAATAGCCAACAAGTAGATTTATTGTGCTCTGACATCGATGCATATTAATCGGATAAATAAATAAATAAATAAATGCATAGAACATGTTTTGTTGGCATTGGGAATTGCAAAAATAATTCAAATTCAGATTGTGTACTTGCAACGAAAAAAACCATTAAGAACAGAAATAACTGAATTTGTTTATTACAGTCGAGATATAATAGAACTGGGCAAATGTATTAAGCACTCAAAGATAAACGATCTATAAAATGGCTGAAAGACAAATTGTTTTTTTTCCTCATATATCAAGAATTAGTTCTATTTTTAAACGGGAAATTCAATTAATATATAAACAGAAGTGAAGTTAAATCTTCTACAATATATAAATATATACATATACATATACAAGTATGTATATACACACATAGATACAAAGCTCTAAATCTGCTTAGATTCGTAAGAACAAACTCCCATCTCTATATCTCCGTCTCTGTCGCTCTAACGTCGGCACTGTAATTAACAAGCAAACAATCAAACAAAAGACGAAACAAAAGTTATAACCAGAAAAAAGAAGAGAAAAAGTCTCTTCACATAAAGTTATTAAACGGTCATGACCCCCATTTTGAAAATGCTTATCAACAGCAACAACAAGAAAAGAAACAACAGCAACATGGAAACCGAAACAACAACTGCAAAAAAGCGGGACAGCTGTGTACAAGTGGAAGGGGGGGATAGCAAATGAAACGAGTGAACATGAAAAATGAGCATAAAAAAGAGCGCACGAAAAATGACGAACGCGTTCGCTTAAGCGAAGAGTAAGGGGTGGGAGCGGGAGGGGAAGAGAGCCAAAGCAGTGTGAGTGGCAGATAGAGGGCAATGTGGGAGAGAGGAAGAGACGGAGAGTGCCGCCAACAGAAGCCAACGGCGCAGGCGACGCCATTTGACCGCTCGGCGTCGGATCAATAAATATGGATGACTTGACGCTGTCCAGATTGATGTATACACACACACACACACTCGCACACATGCAGAGAGGGAGATTTAATGTGTATATCTACATGAACGTGTGTGTGTCATGGACTGTCAGTCGTGCCCGGGACGAGTTGTGTAATAAAAATGCGCGCATATCAATGTCAAAAAATCTGACACACAATGGAAATAAGAAAAGTAAACAAACAATTAAATTGCTTAGTGCCTAATAAAATAAATGAATGCCGGTTGAGTTTGCGTGTTTGTCTTAACCAGATACGACTGGATACGGCAGACAGCTGCCCAGATACGACTCGGTCCGTCCATCAGTCCCTCTGTCTGTATAGAGATATGTACACTTTATATTTATGTGCATATATATGCTTGGCACAGATACAATTTGAGCAAAGTGGAGGATTTGCGAACAAATAAACAGAGTAAATATATATAAATAAACACAGACGCAGACAGAGTCATGCATGTAGGTAGATATGTATGTATCTGTGGGAGCTACTTGAGCGTATACGTAATATATCAAATAGCTCTTGTCATATGCTGATGGACAGGCCATGCGAATTCATTTGACGATGCTTATGAGCAGCTTAAGTAACAGTGGCTGCTCGTATGTGTGTGCGTGTGTGGCAATCAGCTGATATGCATCTGTCATATGATCAACAAACATTCAATTAACTGAAGAGCCTTAAACAGGGATTATCTTGGCTTGGCTTAGCTTGACAATGAAAATGAACACTTTTCTATCTGGAAATGCATAAATTATATGTTTTGATGGCCACTCAACTGATTATACTACTGTCATTAAAAATATAATTGATTGTCACTCATTTGATTGGGTTTATCGCTTTCCCGTCGTGCCGTTTCCAGAATAACTGCTAAAAATTGTAATATATAGATTTGTATAACGTACACTCAGTTCAGTTTTGATGCGAGGGTGGGAATTTGTCGGAAAACTCTATAAGCTATATAGTTTTATAGCTATTAGCTCACCTACAGCTAGATTTCATTTGTTTATGATAATATATATGTAGATATATATGAAAACTATATGCTGGACGATGGATACCTTTGATAACCTGTACTAATAGATCTATAAATTATATAGTCTATTCATTAATTCGTTTTGTATGGAAAAAATTGAATCTTTTGTTCAGTTCAATAGACTTTTGTCTTCTCTCAAACCTTCGTTCCGTTTTTTCCAGATTAATTGATCTGCTTTATAAATCAAACTGTTTGTAGCAATATTTTATCTCTTAAAACTCATTTATATTTCCAACAATGTGCAATATAAATCGTGTTTAGGTTATTAGCAAAACAATCTTTTGTTTTTTTTTTTACCGCATGCTTTATTTTAGTACTTGTAGATTGATTTACTGCTTTGGTAGGAATGCAAGCAATGCTGATATACACATTAATTTTAAATAAAATGATATAATATGATGGCTATTCGAATCTTGAATATTTCCGCTTGTAGTTTGAGTTAGCTCAATTTCAAAAATTTGGTTCGAACAGGTCATTTATTAACACACAATTTATATGTTCAGTATTTATTTGAGGTCATTAAGTGGTTTATGACTCTATATTTGCAATGGGAATCTCCACAGAGCACAATATTATTCAGTTTTCATTGTTTATAGCTTAAGTAAATAAATTGATTCAATTCATTGTAAATTCTATAAAAAGCAATTATCAATATAGATTTGCTGCTGCTATAGCAACAGCTACCAACTAGTCAACTGAGCTGATTCATAGGTATTACGAACCTATTTTGTCTAATGTATGCTAAAGTTCGCATGTGCGATAAACGATTTTAAATAGCCACACTCTCATATGTGTACTTCACACCTGGAACTACGTGAGTTCAGCTGGGTTTTCAGTTTATATTTGAGCCGTATACCCTATAAATATACAAAGGCATGGCATATGGAACTCAAATTTAAGGTCTATATATAGTTGTTTATTAAGATTTTGTATATTTGTTAGATGAAAGCAAAGATTGTGCGAGTATTATAATGGTCAGACTGATAGATACCCTGTAAATTGCTTTCTTATGTAAAATGATTCGATGAAACTTACTTGATTAACACTTATTGCATGTGAGCGTAGATTGGCTTTCAAATTGTTGTTATGCACCCTATACACTATGTATATACCCTATAAAAATCGAAAAATTCACACAGTAATGTGGATTTTGAGGTCTAAATATAGTTGTTTATTAGATTGCCTATATTAATGAGATGTGAGCTAAGATTGTTTGAGTTTGTCTTTTAAAACAACTCTGACTGATAGATACCCTGTAATTCGGTATCTTGTATCGATTGATTCAGTGTACCTGACTAGATTAACACTTATACGTGAAACGATGTGAGCTGAGAATGTGTCTCATTTATTTTCATATACCCTATAATATGTGAGGTATATACCCTACAAATATAGAAAAAGGCACAAATTAATGGCGTTTTAAATAAGATGTTTATTAAGATTTTGCATATTTTATAGATGTGAGCTAAGATTATTTGAGTCTGTCTATTATGTATGACTATGACGCAGACTGTTAGATACCCTGTAAACTGCTATATACATATCCCTATCTATGATCGCAACTGTCAAATCCGTCTATATACTAATGTATTTCGTCTCTTTATTGCAGGCTGCGCACACTCCAGAGTCGCAACGCTCCTATATGCTGCGTAAGCGTTCGACGCCGGCGCCCGTGACGGAGCGAACAACTTTTGTGTGCTACACTTGCGGCACGGATACGCCCTCGTCGCAGCTGAGACTGGTCTACTGCTGCGCCAACACAGAACGGGAGCCCTACTATCCGTTCATCAAGACAATGAAGGTCTTCAAAAATGCTAGTCCCATCAGTCCGCAAGGTGATTTGCCCTGCTCCACACTAAAATATGAAGGAAAATTGATCAAATTCCTTTACGTATTTTCTAGGCATGGTGCAAATCTGCGCCGGCTGCAGCGAGAAGCACAGCAGCCTGGCCGAGGGCGGCCCGCCTGTACCTGCCACATCGGAGTCCGGCGCCACGCAATCCCTGGAGTCCAGCTCGGCCATGTACAGCGCTAGCGGCGCGATTGCTGGCAATCATGTGACGGCATTTGTGGGTCACAATTCGCCCTCGGAGAAGTCGCTAGCCAATTCGGACTCAACGAGCAATGTGCGCTTCAAGGTGAGCAGGCAACAGCCAGTTAAATTTCTATTCCACTGCGGCTCGATCCGGCTAAGAACTACATTTCCGGCTTTCCCATTGCCAGTTCCAGTTGGTTTTGTCTCAAGCAACACAAATCGATTTGCTTGTCAATAACAATTTGTGCGTCTTCGATTAGTTTTTCTTTTCTTTCTCTCAATGTACCTCAGGCTCTGTGTCTGCCTTGTGTGTATACATGGAAATTTACTAGCTGTCGATTGCAGCAGGAATTAAATATTTATATGTAGGAAAAGCGATTACACATCGTATGGAAAAACAATTAAAACTGCCGCAGTTAAACGACTTCAAAATACCCTGACCCAAACTAAAGTCTCGTTATCAAATCTTATTGGACTTGAAATTGCTTTTTTCAATATACTTTAAAAGATTATTTTTCTAGTATTTAATGTTGAGTTCTTATCATATCGAAATGGCTATGGATATATGCCCTATGGGGATTTCGTGTATAGGGTATATGTGTATATATGGAATATACATCAGAAATGGAACTTTGCAACTCGGACCGTGTCGCGCTAATGAGAGCAAGTCTGGGAAGCGATAACACCTCGGCGATCTCTGCCCTCGCGGCTGATAACCAACTGAACCCAAAGAGCATTTCTCAAAGGTGACGACCTGGCAGACGGACGGACAGACAGACGCACGGACAGATGGACAATGGGTATGGACAGGCGGATGGTTGGGCACATGTTGAGTAATTCATTAGCATGCTGAAGGTCGGCAGCAGCGATATCAATTATGTAGAATATACGAGTAGGCGAGCATGGCCCGGCGGAAAGAGCTGATAAGGACGGCAGGGAGGCAGCTTCATTAGTTAGCGCGCTTATCAGTGCGCGGGAAGGGGGAGCGGAGGCGGTCGAGGCAAGTCGAGTGTCAACATGTTAACCAATTTGAGTCAACAAATGTCAAGATTAGATTGCCCCGACGCATGCACACGGCAGAGCCGCGTGGCCAGGGACGTGGCCGGGGGGCGGGCAAGGGCAGTCGTGGGTCTGGGCTGCGGTCTCAGCGGACCCATGTGCGCCTTAATTACCGTTCGAGATCTGGGCGCGGCTGGGGGCAAATAGTAGTATACACACACGAAAATGCAAACACGACACACAAATTAAACGAATTATTGTATAAATAAACAAAAAGCCAGAGAAGACTCCAATATAATGCCCGAAAAGTGGGTAAACCTGGACAAGTCTCTCCCTCGGTCCGTAGACATCTGCCCCCAACCGGTTTCACTGATATGCCACAAATTGTTTTGTTTAAACCCGTTTATTTATAGCTTTATGTTGTTGTCGCTTTAAGTAGTTTATTTATTATTTAGCTATTCCTTTAAACTTCTTAGTTTTATTTTTCCTTTCTTTTTTTTTGCATTTTTTTACTTTAGAATTTAGTTTCAAGTTTCTAGAAATATTCAGTGACAGCAAAGTTAATTGTAAGAGGTCCGTATATTATTTCAGCTGCTTTCGAGTTAATTGTGGCTTTTGTTAGTTCTTAATTGGTTATTGATTCCGCTTGAAATTGGCATTGTTATAGATTATCATGACAGCCGTGCAGCATTTAGTTTGTCATTCGATCAATCGTGGGCTTTTAATGTGAAGTGCATCTGGCAAAATACAAATTAGAGCAGAGGTTCATTTCGAACTATAGAAAATGCTGGGCAAATATCAGCTTTAATGAACGAACTTTAACTAAAAATATGCATAAATGTTACACATTCATATTAGTATTAGGACAATTAACTCCTGTTCAATTTAGTACAATTATTTTATTCTGAAAAGGTTTAAGTCAATGAAGTCACCCGATGGCAAGCAATTGCAGTCCATATGTCGCTGTCTTATCGGTTTACTAGAGACAGCACTTGGGACAGCTTTGACAACTTTCTTAAGGCATTTCCGGTTCTTATCATATTCAATTTGTTAACAATTTTAATACACTAAAGCCTTAATTGGTCAACTTTAATAAGTATTTAAATATATAACTATATAAATATATCAAAATAGAAATATATAAATAATTAAATATAAAAATACAAAAAAAATAGTTAAATTTAAATATATTTATATATATAAATATTTAAATAAATTAAATATAAATATATAAAACAATAAATAAATAAATAAGAAATATAAAAAAATTATAAATTTTAAAATATTTGAATATGTAAAAATATAAATATTTAAAATATATAAATATTTAAATTATTAAATATAGTATTATAAATATAAAAATATTTAAATGGCTTAAATATCAAAATATAAATATATAAATATTTAAACATTAACAAGTGAAATAGAATAATATACAAATATTTAAAAAAATATTTAAATATTTAAAATTTAAAAAATATTTAAATATATAAATATTTTGTACACCGATAAATTCATAAAAATATTTTGGAAACTAAAATAGTTTTCAATATAAAAATATTATTTCTTATACATGCTCTGGTAAAATAAATAAGCTGCCAGAGATTAGCTTTTAAAAAAAGCAGAATAGTGAGACTAATTTAAACATTAATATATGTATAAATAAATTTTTAAATATTTATAAATACATTTTCGAATGCATTGATAGCTGGGAAATACTTCAAGTCGCAATCCTCTGCAAGTAAATAGTATATAGTATTTGGCTATGCAATTGCCCTTATTTTATATATCAACTATATCAACAGATTACTGCTAAATATTGTACATATAAATGTTGTAGTACCTGCATAGCCTTGTAGCTACTCAGCAGCCTTGGCTCAGTTTAACGACTCTCATAAATATGACAACAACAAACGTGTTGTCTTTTGGACTTCTAAAACAATTGCAAAATAAATACTTCAGTTTACCTGTTTTTCTTTTTCTTTTTCTTATTATTTCTGGTTGCTTTCAGTTCTTCCTCCCTTGCACTCTCTTTATCTGTGGCTTGTTTGTTTCGCGTGTCTGTGACGCTGAAATTGTCTTTGGGCGTGCAAATAATTGTTTAGCTGAGCCGAAAAAATTATCTTTAAACAGGTGCCAGAGCGCGCAATGAAGAAAAACCTTTGCCCCAGTTAGCCAAAAAGTAAATTTATTTATCTTTATATTTATCAGGTGCATAAATGTAGCTTGATAAGCGAAGGTCAGAACTGAAAGAGGAAACAAATTAAACGTAGATAAATGCAAGCAAATGTGAGAGTTATCAATAAGCGCTGTGGGCGGAGTCTCTATATAGCTGTCACACACTATATATATATATATATATAGCTATAGGTGCGAGCTGCTGCATTCAATTTTCTTCTTAACAGTTAACAGATAACAGATAATTAAAGTGTGATAATATATTGCGCAAATACCAAAGCAAATATAAACAACTGCGCATACCCATTTATCCATATCTATATCATTTTTATAGTACGCATCAAACGTCATAGAAGCCATGATTAGCTTTACCTTACAGCTACCCAGCAGAGTATATATTGTAATTAACTTAAATGCCTTGTAGAGAGAAATTCTATGATGTCATGGGAGCCGTCTCTGATCACATAAAAGTATATATTATTGATATTGATAAGATATATAAATCTTATTTTCAGTAAAGGAAAGGCTCTAAAAATGTATTTTTCTTTTCACAAAAATTATCTGAATCAGACTAAAATTTGTTGAATATAAAAATTGTATTTTAGAAATATATTTTTCCACATAATTAAAAATTGTATTTGTTCTATCAAACTAATTATTTTCTCACATTACAATCAAATAATATTTGATATGTAAATAGTGAATTTTTGCGATGTATCTTGAAACTATATTATGCCTAATTTCAGCTTTTTAATAGAGACCATAGCTGAGAACATCTCAAAAACCCAGCGTGATCTAGCATAAGTGATGCTGGCAGACAAATTTTGAAGGGGATGCTTATCTATCTTATCATACAAGAAAATGCTTTACTTAACTGATCTACTTTGATTTTGGGCATTAGTCTGTCAACTAATATTTATCAGATTTATAAATATGTAGAAGTTTCTGTTGAGCGAACCAGTTAACTTATTGTTAAAGCACTTTAAAGGTTGCCTTTTATGGCAGCTGCGCTTTGATGGCACTTAATTGGACGAGTTTTTTGAATGCCAGAAGAGTTTGGCACACATTCAATTGCCCAGTCATTGTGGGGGCGGGAGCACTCTTGGCGCCTACAAACAGTTCGAGATGGGAGCTCTTGAAATGGCAAAGAGTTCGTCTGCAGTAGCAATGGGCAAAACTGATGATCATTGGTAAAAAAAGAAAGTTTTATAGGCACAGAAACAGCTCAACTTGTATAGAAAATATGTAAGAGGGTATGTGTAGGGTATGTGCGACTTTGGTGTGCCCTTTACATAATATATTCTTCATATTAACTTAATGATATCCAGACTGTGCTAGATCAAGTCGCTGCTAAATTCTGATAAATAGACATAAAATATAGAACTTATTAAGGTAAATTAGATTTACAATTTGAACGGGAGTTCAGCGGCTTAAATCTCATTAGTTGATAGTCAATCAAATTGTGATTTATGTCGCCTTAAAGTGACTCAAACATGAAAACCAGTCATAATTCATCATCCACAAATCGTAATTGAGTTTTGGGGCGAAACCAGTTCTGGCCAGTTAATGCAATATTATTCCAGCTGTACTGATAAGGAAATGCCGAAGCCTTCTATCGGAAGAGCTGCCTTACATACATTGAGCCTAGAGCAAGGTAAACGTAATGCCAAACTGATTAGAAGTGAGTAGTCGACGAGCGCTTTCTGTACACACACAACGAAATAAGCGTGGTGTAGGGCCGATAAGAAGTGTTCGAAGCGGCTCGAAGCGGTTGGAATGGGAACTCGATTCGAGTGGTGGCTCTTCAAGAGAATATCAATTGTACGAAATATTAAATAACATTCGATTAGATAAGTTCCGAATATGCGTCGTCGCTCTGTTTATGTCTGCAGCTACAATTTATTTTTTATTTTTAGTTTTATTAAACATACCACGCTCTCTATTACAGCCATACGAAACCTGCTCGAACAACTCCAACTCAAACACGGCGCGCGACTTCAAGCAGATACGACGCACCGACTCGAGGCCCAGTTCGCCCAGCTCAACCCAGGGACATATCGAAAATGGCCACGCCCAGTATCCGTAATATGTTCTACCTTCATTAAGTGTGACTCTCTACTAATATATATATATCTCTACACGTCCACAGCTGCTCCATTTGCAAAGTTCTCTGGCCGTCCAATAAAATGGATTGGCTGTCCACTAGTGCCGAGCACATGAACTCGCATGCCATGCACTTTCCCTGTCTCAAGGTCAATGCCAGCAGCAACAGCAATGGTCTTAGCAATAATAACAACAACAACAATAACAATAACAACAACAACGAACTGAATAACAATCGTGTGTTAGCCTGCAAGGATTGCATTAACTACTTAACCAGCCAGTGGGAGTCAATGGATGCGGAGCGTGTTCCACTGGAGCACAGAAGGTTTCGTTGCATGAAATTTAAAAATATGCGAATTAAGTCTAATTGTGCCTCTCTTGTTTTGCAGATACAAAATACCCTCGCCCATGCTGACCTCCAGCTCACCGAATGGATCTCGCCATGGCGCCATGAGCACCTGCACGCCGCCCTCAACGCCATCGGTCTCCTCGTCAACGCCGGCCAGCACCTCAATCTACTGTTTCCTCTGCGGCCTGCACTCGGACCTAACACTTGCCAGAATTCTGTATGGTAGCAAAGAGGTAAAGCGAGAGGGAGAGGGAGAGAGAGAAAGAAAATAGCGAAGAAAGCGTTAAGCAAATATATAAATTTATTTAAGTAAATTACACAAGTTTTAGTTAAGCGCAAATTCTGTAAAGTATTGAAGATAACAAAGAACTCATAAGCTTTACTATGGAACTCTATTAAGGGCATGTTATCTGCCTTAAAATTAGCTAGTTTTATTGTACTTTTAATTATACGGCTATAATATAAATAAGTCTTCCAAGAATAGTCGAGCAATGACTATGCTAACAAATTAAATTGGCTTAACATTTTGTTGCCATATTTGAGAATAGACTATTTTTTATGTCAGTTAACTTGAGAATGTTGTATGTCTAAAAAAGTATTATAAGATGAGTTATATTATACTTGTAACCATACACTGGTAGATGTATATACATACATTTGGTTCAAAATGCTGTTAAGCAATATATATATATATATAATATATAAAAATACTAGTTTAGTTCTTAGATAAAAAAGAGACAGCAAATGATAGCGCATATATTGAGTATATCGTTAGAAACGGAACTTCAGTCAAATTGATAAATCATTCTTATATTATCTTTCAGAAAATTTGAACGTTAAAGTATCTAGCTGTTATTTATAATACTTAAGTGCCGCCAAACATTTAGAACTGATTATGATTTCAATTAGGCAAAACTCGTTCTTTTTATAATCAAGAAAAATAGACTGATAAAGAACGTCATTTTAATTTCTAAGTAGAACTTTACAAAAAGCCATATATTAATAACCATTTATCAAAAAGTAATACGCGCTGATAGTGACTTCAATATGTTTTTTTATAGAACAAAGAAGATTATTAGTCAACAGAATTAAGTATACGACCGATCGTTCGTATTGGATATCAGATTTTGGTATTTCTTAGTTAAATAAAGCTGCACAGTTAAGTATTCAAAGAAATTGTTAATATTATTAATGTTAAGTCAACTTTAATTGATAATTTATTGTTCATATGTGAGATATATTATATTGTGTTTCGATATAAGCTTAATGTTTATGGGATTTGATAAGATATCTTTAATAATCAACGGGAACAACAACAGTCGCAAATGATCTGTTATTACTGATGAAACATATACGCAAGCTCCGAATATGTTTCACAATATACTACCATATTATGTTTGCTTACAAATAGTTATTATTAGGTATTATAAATGTGTTGTCAACTGTGCTTATATAGCTAAGATCCGTTTTGTTAATAACAAGTATCGTAAGTAGGCCAGCTTACAGTTAATTCTAATGAATGAAACACGTTTACAAATGTTGCGCCAGTTGTAAAGATAAGATTAGAAAAATAATGTTCTCGATATTAATTGTGCAGATAAGAATTGCCCATGCATAAGCAAACTAATTAGGCAGATAAAAATATCAGTTTGTTTGATATGGAATAAGCCTGAACGCCTAGATATTTGGAATAATACCTATAAATCAAATCATAAATTATGCTAAGATATTTAGATATAGAACAGCGTGTCATCTTTCAATTCGGCAGGTATTAAAACGTATTTATTTTTAAATATGTTATTGTGAACTTAGAATTAAAATTTTAGAAATTCTGATTCAGTCAGAATAGTAATGAGAAGTTCGAATTTAAAAGTTGTATATTTAATCTGAATCTGAAGCTGAAAGTTAATTATTTAAAAAGGTTTTTATTTAATATTGTTGCTTTTTTGTGTGTATATATGAAGTTTTATAAATATTTAATTGATATCCTTATGTCACCATTGGAAATATTTACAACAGCTTATTATATTATAGTGTGTATATATGAAGTTTTATAAATATGTAATTGATATCGTTATGTCACCATAGGAAATATTTACAACAGCTTATTATACTGTATCGTTATATTATTCATCTTTGCAACTTGCCTATGCTCTACTTTTGCTATTTAAAAACCTTTTACAAATTAAACTCCCAGCTGAGAGAAATATTTTCAAATATAAAAATATAGAAAATCTATATCGATTTCAATTTTTTTTAATATAAAATATGTTTAACATAAATTATTAAAATAGAATTCTGTATATGTTAACTTGATTATTCTATATTGATCTATAAGCACTTTACCAATTATGTTTCCTGAACATTTGCTATATGTAACATATATAGAATATAGCTAGAAATTAAGAAATGAAACAATTCTAATATATATAATAGCTATGATAAATATAATAAGCATAGGAAAACTATTTGCAAAAGATGTTACAGAAACTCGTAGTGACAAAAGGCTTTGCTTAGTTTCTCTCTCTTCCAACATAATAATATTTATTTATATATTTATATATAGTATAAACATAATTTGTTAATGTCTTCACGTGACTCTTTGTAATCAATGTCTTTACATTCCAGGGCTCGAGACCTTACTTTCCCTTGTTGCTGAAGCACAATTCTTTGCCAAATGCCGAGCAGCTGAGAAACAATTCAGCTCTAGTCTGCACATTTTGCTATCATTCCATGCTGAATCAGTGGCGCAAGTGAGTTCTTCACAGTATAATTAAAGCACAGTAACCAAAGTAAATGTTGTTGCAGATATGAAGCTCAAAGTCCCAGCCTTAGTCCAGCGGATAGGAAATACAATTGGCATGATTACAATTGCCATTTGTGCGGCATTACGACTTACAGAAAACGGGTGCGAGCGCTGCCTGTCAATGAGTTTCCATTCGTTAAACATCAGAAGAGCGACGATGGACTTCTGCTCGAGAATGGAGAATACGCCGTGGTCTGCCTGGACTGCTATGAGAGCTTGAGGTGAGAGTGCTGTTAACAGTTGAGCCATCAAGCATATATAACTGATTGTTTCGACGTCAACAGGCAACAGGCATCGCAGCATGATCGTTTTGGGGTGCCCCTCTCTAGGCGGGCCTACAACTGGGTGCCCCAGCCACCGCCACCGGAGGACAGTCCCGATGCCTCAGTGGCGCGTTTGCCCTGCGGCGAGCGTTCTGATCGCATAGTGAGTGAAAAAGCTTAAGTGGCAGTAGAAAACCTTATGTCAATGCATTTGTAATCCCCACAGCTTATGAGTAACGCACTGAGGCCCATTCCAAGCAAGAAGACAACGTCGCCAAAGCAATACGAAAAGTCTAAAGAAGGTAAGCGTACTCTCTCTCACTCTCTCACTCTTCTATTTGGTAATGCGAAACGCATTTTAAGCGTCTCGAGGTGCCTGGTTCAAGTGAAACCCAATTCGCGTCAATAAACTTCAATTGGTTTCACTTAACCGTTTGCCCAGCCCACGCTTTACCTCTACCTACCAGCTCGCTGCCCACGCCGTAATAGTCTTAGCGTTAAGCGTTTAGCATTTTAAACAAACTGGGTCCCCAATTTAGCAAGTTTCCCTATGTGCATTGCTTACAAGTTGAAAGTTCAAATGCATTTGTTGGGAATCGTTTCGAACCCTTCGTATGCCAGGCATAAACAGATATTAGGAATCTGTGAATTTTTAAGAGTATATAGATAGAACAAAAATTAGTTATGCTAAAATATATATAATATATCAAATTCTATGAAGATAAAGATTGAAGAAAACCTACCTAATATTTCTCAATATATCTTACGTTTATATCATTGAATTATACATCGTCAAATTGACAAAGTTCATGTTTATCTGAGATACTACGAGCATCTAAAACTAAACATTTAAATGTTTAAAAATATTTTAAAATATATTCAATGCTTTCAAATATTGTTAAATATATTTTGGAGTTTTTACGTTAATTTATTTTAATGTTTTATATACTCTTACTTATCAGCTCTTAACAGATTCGATACTTTACGAAATATGAATTGTTCTAATTGATTTTATGTATTCTGCAACTATGTTTACATCAATTTAATGCAATTGAATATACTGAATATATATATATTTTTCAGTAAAAAAAAAAAAAATATATATATATATATATAATTTTTTTTTCTTTCTCTCTCTTTGTTCTGTTATAAGTTATTAAGTTATTCATAACATATTTGAGCGTGTTCTAATATTTTATTTAACACATAAAAGTCAACTGTTAAACTCTTTGTTAGCATTTACTTTCAGTAAGAGTATTTTCTAGTCGTTCATTTTGCAGTTCAGGCATGTCAAGTTGTAATTTCTTATTTAGATTTAGTTTGATTAAATCTTTTTTTTAAAATTAACTCCATAACTGATTCAGTTTTATGTCAATGATATAGTTCACTTGTTCACGAACAATAGAGTTTGCTCAGTTATTCATAAACGACAAGCTTTACTGAGTTAGTTAGCTGCTCATAAACCGTACTTTTTATTCAGCTATTCAGCTATTCAGCTGTCCTATAGGTAACTGAACCAACGCATAGCTGCACAGTATGAATTGTTTATGAATGACTTATATAGTTTATGAACTGCATGAACTTCATGAACTCAGTAGAATAGACATATAAATATGTTTCATGACTTATAAAGCAACAATAAAACTAATTGAATTTAGCTACAATTTTAGTTTATATATAGTTAGTTAATTTTGTGATTTACATTCTATAGTTACAAGCTATAGCTAATCGTTGCTAGTCTATCTAGTATTCATCTAAATAAAATAGCCTTGATTAAGTGAAACGCTTTCCTATGCACAGCTTTATTTGCTGGCTTTGCCTAAGTAGTTTATCATAAATATTATATATTTTAATTAGTGGCTTGGCACAGCGATGTCTATTCATAATATTTGCAAATTCGCATAAATCCAATGCTCGGAAAAAAGTTTTCCTAATTGCATTTCCCTAGTTTGCTGCGCAATCAATTTGCAAAACTAACGCTCCCTTTTCATGAATGGATAATAAAAAATTGAGCAGAAAGGAAAAGGCAGTGGCAAGGGCAAGGGCAGGGGCAGGGGCAGGGGCAGGCGAATGAGCTGAGCAGAAAACTGAATAAGAAATCAACTGATTAAATGCTCAATAACAAGCGAAGACCGCAAATTGGTGGAGCAAGCGGGCGCTGCTCGAGTGGGTGGTGGGGCATTCAGCAACGTCTGCAATAAATATTGATTTTTTTTATGAATTGCAAAAGATGTTGGTCGAACAGTTTACAGTGTGTGTGTTGGGTGGTTAAACGAAAGGCTGGGTGGGTGGTTTGTGTGGTTTGGGTGTCGTAGTCTCTCATGTCCATGCCACTCACTTATTTATGCAACAGCAGCAATGGCGTCGGTAAACTTCTTCAATAAAATGCCAAAAAGGAAACATCATAAAAATAAATAAACAGAGAAACCGCACAGACAGACGCACACACACACACATGCACACGCACACACCGAAAAGGAAACTGTGTGTAACTTTGCACACCATTTTTTATGAAGCAACAATGGCTCCTTGCTCCACCACCCACCACCCAACACAAATGCCACTTCCGACAACAAGAAGCGAAAGCAACCGAAACGAGACAGCAAAGAAAAGAAAAGAAACGAAACGAGCCGAAACGAAACGAAACGGAACGAGACGAAATGAAACATACAGACGAGTCCCACAAGCACAAATAATAAAAGCAACAGCATAAAGTATTTCGAATTGAATTACTTCGTGTTATCCTGTCAACCATACGAAAACACTCAAGAGCATTCAACATGCCACACGCTTCCGCCCCCCGCCCGGGCCACCCTGCGGCCACCTCGTGCCACCCATCGTTTAAGGAGTTGGCATCGATTTGCAAAAGTATATTACCAGCCCGCACTACACACGGTTCGACTAAGGAGTCCGTTTCTCCCCCGCCTCATATGATGGTGTGGATCAAATAATTGTCCCCGTGCCAATCGGTCGAGGCAGTCAGTGTGTGTGTGGGGGGCAGTGGGAGTGGGAGTGGGCGCTGGTGGCTTCGTGCTGAATAAGTAAACATAAAACCACTGAATTTACGCTTATTGCACCCGCAAACATTTTGTTTAACACAACAAGCGGCGCGTTTGCCTTCTCGCTCGCTCGCTCAGTTCAGTCTCGCTCTGGCACGCTCTCTGCGCTTCTGCTTGACTCTCAGCACACACACTCTCTCTCTCTCGCTCTCTGTCAGTCACTCACTTACTCACTCTCTCTTTTTCGCTCTCACACCCCACATGCTGCGGTCTTTTGTGGGGCGGGGGGAGGTCTGGCTGCCATTTCCGGCCTCAATTTCAAAAGAAGCTCAAATTTCCACACAATTTTCCGGCTTCGCTCTTTTGCACTCTCGACAGGGGCCGCTCGCTCTCGGCCCTATCAACCCGAATCGACCCCGACCAACGACGCCCCACCCCCGCCCATCTCACCCCGCCGCCCCTGCAGCCACTGACAGTCGTTTCCTCGTTGGCACTTGTTCAGTCACTCACAGCAGCTACGACTCCGGTTGTGCTTTTCACTTTTGCGCCCACATCCCAGTCAGTCGACACGCCAACAACCAGCCCCCGCCCCCGCCCCCGCCCCCGTTAGTTGCCACCTTTGCCACAAAAATATTTCAAACACTTGCCAAGCGACTGTCAGGGGGTAGCTCGACCCTCTGGCCACACAGTCGTTTCCGTTTTGCGTAGAATAACAGTTACATTATCCTTTTTATTGCCACACTTTCGTCGCACACCCACACACACACACACACACACACAGACAGCCACCCAGACACAGACATATTTGGCTTATGGCAAGCTGCGACCTCTCCGACCCGTTTCTTCGACTTTATTGTGGCCCAACTTGGCCGGGGCTGTCAGGACAACGACGTCGTCGTCCGCATCGTCGTCCGCATCGTCGTCGTCCTCGTCCTCCTACTCCTTCTCGTCGTCTTCGTCGCCCAGAATGGTAAACTGGCTGTGCTGCGGCAACTGTGGCAGGCCAAGGGGCAGAGCGGCAGTCGGTTCTCCGGAAATGTGGCAAAAAATGTGCATTTATTTTCTGAAGTTTTGCTGTTTGTGTTAACTCGAGTCGCAGTAAATTGTGGTAAACACGAAGCCAAGTGTTTGGAGTATTTACGAAGTTATGCCCCACAGTGCCGCACAGTGGGCAGCATTTGCATAATTGGCAAACATGATTGCATGTTGGCAACTGTCAGCGATTTCTTTTGTTAGTTATTATTTTGGTTGAGTAAAATTAGAAGTGTTAGAGATGAAAGTGGAATGGAATTTGAGATGATAAGCTTAAGCAAAAATAATAATTAATAAACTTAATTAAAATCGAAAACAGCAAAATACAAATATATATCAATCCGTAGCTAGTCGCAGCTAATCTTATAGATAAATGTTGAAGACGTGAAAAATTAAAAAATCAGAACAAGTTCTTAAAGTCTTCCAATCTTTCTAGCTGATACACCCGATTAACCAAATATGTATTTGTTCCTTCGAGCACTGAGATTTATTGGGATCCGTTCACAAAAGCTGGTATACTTAATTCCGTTTATAAATTCTTTTGATTTCATAATCTCTTCTTATCCAACTTATGCATCATTTCATTCGCTTTAGCCACATGCTTCGAACAGCTGATTTATCACACACACACAGACAGTGAGTGGGAGGGAGAGAAAGAGAGAGTGAGGCATATGTTCGTTGTTGTAGCTGTCAGCACATACATAACCTCAACTTATATAGAAGGGCGAAGGGAGTGTGGGGGCGTGGTGGTTCACATAAAACGCTGATGTGGCATGAAAAAAGATATAAATTCTGGCAATCGATGAAGATAAAATACATTTTGTAATACGCTCGTAATGCTGCACACACATGCGCGCATGTGTGTGTGTGTGTGTGTGTGTATAAGTGTGTGGCAATGGAGTGCCAGAGTCTGCAAATATGCGCCAGGGAATGGGCGCTGGTTGCTGGGCGGATTTGAGCCGAGGTCAACCATTGAGTGGGCGTCTTTTGGAAGTCATTCAAGTGTGCAGTCAAACTCGACGTCAACTGGCAAAAAATGCGGTTGGTATAAGTAAAATTTCAAGTGGTATTACATGTGTGTGCGTGTGTGGGTGTGTGGGTGTGCACATATATGGAGATGTGTGCGTGGGCGGGTGTAAAACCCTTTGAAAGCTTGTTGTTGCCAGACCCATAAACGTTTAGCCCATAAACCCTTGATGTATGGAACATAAACACCACACTTGCAAGTGCCACTCAGCCTGGTTGGGTGCTGGCGTATTCCAGTGGTGTCGGTGGTTTCACCGGTGGTTGCTGCTTGCTGCTTGCTGCTTGCTAACTGAAATCCAATGTGTGCGTTACTCGTGTCTCGGCAACCGACAAACCGGCAACCGCAATGTCAATAAATATGTTACGCTTGACTCGTCTTTTTTTCTCTGTGGGTTTAGTTAGTCGGTTACGTGGGTGGCTGGGCGGTTGGGTGGCTGGGTGGTTGAGTGGTTGGCATGCTGGTTGGTTGGGTGTTTGTTTTTGTTGGGCTGCTTGTTTCGCTCGGCTGGCAATTTGGCTAAACATATTTATTTGGTATTTGTGCTTGCCTTGTTTTTTGCCAGATTCGTCACGAGATTGGCATTTTGGGCTCGAGTCGCTTGTTGTGTGCGTGTGTGTGCGTGTGTGCACACTCGAAATTCCTTTGTCGAATTAGAAGCACAGCAAATTTGCATTCAATTTCATGATATTCAATAAGCCCATGTCCCCTTCTGTTGATTTCGTTGCCGATTTTCTTTTATTCGATTTCACATTCCATTTCTATTGTGATTTTTCTAATATACCCTAGTTATGTGGGTGCTCTATAAATATATGTTCATATGAATCATCAAATTCCTTAATAAGAACTTAATCTTCAGCTATTCAACATTGACATCAACATTAAAGTCAAGTTAATTACAAACTTTTGACATACTTTCATTGAGAAAATTATAATTTTGTTATTTGA
This sequence comes from Drosophila hydei, assembly GCF_003285905.1. Classification (NCBI taxonomy): domain Eukaryota; kingdom Metazoa; phylum Arthropoda; class Insecta; order Diptera; family Drosophilidae; genus Drosophila; species Drosophila hydei. Next base: position 6,630,743 of record NW_022045656.1, read on the forward strand.
TTGAAGTAAGGATATTTGCAAGTCGAGCATATTTTCAAAAATTTAAAAATTGTTTACCTATCGGAAATATGTACATATATATATACATATAGATATTATTCACAAAAATTGCATTTTTCAGTTATTTGTTATGGAAGTTATAAAATACTCATGGATAGATATTTGCGTTGTAAACAATTGCATGAATTTGTATAAATCAAGTCAAAATATTATTCATATTAGATATTGAAGTTGGCTTAAAATTTTTTCAATTTTATGGTACTTTTCAATCTTAATTATCATATAAAAGATCCGATTAAGAATATTGCAGCCAGGGTATTCTAATCAGTTGGAAGGCATGAATCCTGCAGTAATATCTCAAGAAGCGGATTACGCGATTTTCTTAGTCGCTTTTCATTTGTTTTCGCTGGCTGCCGTCGCGCATAAATATTTACATTTGCCTTGTATTTGTTGAGCATTTTTATAATATGTGCAAAAGCACAAAATATCAAATATTTTCTGGTTTTCTTTGGCCAACTGTCTTGTGCCCGTCTCACTTGCGCGCATAGACAAGCTGACAGTACTCCGCGAGCAATCTCGTTTTCGCTCTCGCTCGCACTCGCAGTCGCAGTTATTGCAGTTGCTTGTGTGCTTTAGTTTGCATTGTTGTTGCTACTGTTGCTTTTATTGCACTTTTCACTTGCCTGCTGACGACCGACTCCCCGCACTGCTCACACAACCTGAGTTTATGCACTGCTGCCACAAAGGCAAGCGAGCTTCTTCCACTGCTGCCCGCTCGTTCGTTTGTTCCGTTAGTCCGTTCGCTTGTTTGTTTGTGTGTGCATGGGTGTATGCGTTTCTGTGTGTTGGGTTGTGTTAGCGCCAAACTGATTTACTGTTATAAATATTTGCTCGTGAGCTTTTTAAGTACTTTTTCTTTTCACAAGACCCGCCTGGCTGCCTTGGATTTTCGCCACGTTTGCTTTGGCATTCATTCTGCTGCCTCGCGCTTTTTGCCGTGTTTGCTTTTTATCTGCCCGACCTCGACGCCGCTCCCTCGCCCGATCGTCCATTGGTTCGTTCGTTCGCACTCTACCCTGTTTCTGTTGCATACTTTTCAACGTAATTTTTATTGAATCATGTACCCCAACGTCTCGTCGCGTTGCGTCGCGTCGACTTGGTTTCTTCTTTGTGCTCGGCTTTTTGTACCTTTCTTCATTTACTGGTTTCCCTCGCACATTGTGCAAACGTGTTTTGTGTTATTCTAGCAACTGGCGTTCGTCCTGCTTCTGCTGCTACTGTTGCTGTTGCTGTTTCCTGCTTTCGCTTTGTGGATATGTACTTATTTCTGAGATATTATTGCCGTTACCACGCCGCTGCCACGTCACACTCCCCAGGGGAATCATTTTGCATTAACTGTGCAAATAACCAACTTTGTTATATTTTCGTTCATTTCATTTCATTTCATTCAGTTTGCTTTTGCCATTGCCATTGCCATTGGTTTTGCTTTTGCTTTTGCTTTTCCTTGTTGCCGAAGGGCCATTTTCAAAGCAGACCAACATTTGCGTTGTTATTTGTAACGGTGCCGGTGCCAGTCCCGTTGCCGGTGCCGGTTTTGGTTCTGGTTTGGTTTCTGCTTCTTAATCTGGTTTCCTTTTTATTTTCGGGTGGGTTTTTGTGCTTCTACTTCAGTGGGTATTTACCCTGTTGTGTTGTTTGTTTGCCTCCACAAGTGTGCCCGTGTGGCCGTGTGGCTGTGTGGCAGTGTGTGTGTGTGTGTGTGTGTTTTTGTGTATGTGAAATTGAATGCTCAATTGAGCACTTAATTAGCAAAAACAGTTTTTAATGACGACACGAAAGCTTTTATACTTTGAATGCACTGCTGTGGGTAACCAAGTGGCTACACTGAGCGAAATTTCTTTCAGTGCACTAAGCTGATTTTCAAATGGAAATATTTATGTGAATTTCTAATTTCTCTTGTGCAGTCGATACTTTTGCTTGTAGTTATGCACTTGGTTTCAGCTGGGTTTTCGCTCAGTGTAGCAACAGTTATTCTGTTACTGGTGGTTGCTTGTTAATTCTCATTTGTACATCACTCGAGTCGCCCCTGTTCACAAAAGGTTGCCACGTCACGCACTCTCAAGCACGCGCCAGGCATCCCTTACTCGCTCACTCTCTCGCTTACTCGCTCACTCACTCACTCTCTCTCACTCAAGCAGCCATACATATATAACGGCACATTTTTTGGCGTAACAGCCGTAATTGTCGATGTGATTAATGTGTTTTTAAGTGCGTCATTTTGAGCATATTATGAGTTTATAGGGGTTAATTTCCACCCAAGCACTTTTGCATGTTGCCTCTGGCATTTTAATTGAATTGTAGCCATTGCTCGACTCTTGTAATTGTTGTTGCTGTTATTGTTGCGATTGTTGTTGGCGCTGCTGTTGGCCGGGTATTTATTGCAGTGCCTTTTCGCACGGCATCACGATTTTTTAATTAACACACTTTGACTTGAATGAAATCGCAAACAATTGATGAGATTTCATAGGACATTCTTACAGGCTACTTACATCATATTTATAGGTCTTTAAATATATAAATAAATAACTTTTAGTATCTGAAAGCATATAGCTAACATATGATTCAAAAGTTCTTAAATAGAATATAAAAAATTAAATGTTTTGTATGACTTCCAAGATATACCTCAAATATAACTTCCGGACGATTAGCGCAGTACGTGAACAAGGCATAAAATACAGCTAAAAAGTGTGAAATAGTCCTATAAAAATGATCATATATAAAGCATAAATATACATACATAGACACATGTATTTAGACATTTTTATTTGATGTATTTTTAATAGATATTTAATGGACTTATTTGCAATACAATATTATTGCATATTTTTGAATTACCCAACACCTGGAAGCATCAAAGAAATAATACCTTTAAGATTTTAATCTTAAATATAGATTAAAACTCTAAACTCAACAAAAACCGAAAATTGAGTTCTAATTTATTAGACCAAATTTTGAATATTGTGGAAAGTAAGATCTCATGCCACATGAACACTCATCATTCTTAATTTCAAGAGATTTTCTTTAATGATTATCGCTTAAATCGAGGCAGTTTGTCATCAAATGTTGAGATTTCAATTTAACGTCAGTCAATATGCTCGCATGTCCCTGGGCTCTTTTTTTAACAATCCGTCTCTGTCTTCAGTGCTCAGGCGTTAGAGCAAGAGAGAAAGCGCGCTGGTGGACTGCAATGGGATAGGAACAGGCCATGCCATGCCATGCCATACCCCATACGCTCAGGCAAGCTTTGTTTGGCATTGGGATATTTTTTGGATTTTGGTTTGGCAAATGGATTTATAACCCCTTGTGTGATTTTATAGGCCCTTTAGCCATTGTTCAAATAACCCAACGCCCCATGGCTGGACCTCTGCTTCCCGTGCACCATTCCATTGTTTCATTGCCGAAAATCACTCCAAGTGGGAGTTTTTATGTTCCCATGTTTATATGACTGTGTTCAATAGAGCGCACGTGAGTAGGCAATGGAGCTGCAGTGGGAGCTGAAGCTGATGTGATATCTGTGGCTCTGGGCATGCCTGCACGCACCACCCATACCCGGCCCGTGCCGGGTCGTCCCTGTCGACATACTAATGAAATTTGAGGAACGGATGTGTATGTAAAACCAATAATAAGACGATGAAACGAGACGAGATGGAATCAGATGAGATGGATGAGATGCGAATAGGCCTCATGGCCAGTCCGCCAGCCAGGAGTATGTGAGTTCATGCCAAAACGGTTAACAAGTGGTGCGTGTATCAATTCAATTGAATTTGCAAATGTTGTTGTTGCCCACTGATGCGTAAAGTCGGCAGCCTGGCAGCATCCAGCAGGCAACAGCCAACATTCAGTATTCCACAAGAGCAGCCTCAACTAGCTCGAAAGGCACACACGCATTTACACACAGTTTGTTATTTGCAATACGCCCAAGAGCCACTTGATGTTTGTCTTTAGATTGGGTCTGCCGCACTGAATGACGCCCACTTCGCACACACACGCTGTGGCAGCCCTGCTCTGGGGCAGCCTGACGTCTGTTTCAAAAGTGGGCACGGCTCAAGCGTGAGTGCGATATTGTGTGGCTAAGAAAGCGTATCATCATTTTAGTTAGCACATGAACCCAACAGTTTTACAAATGTGCTGAATATAGTAAAAGTCTAGATGCTAGGACCCCTCCCATTCCTGCGCCTTGTCCGTGCTAACTTGATTTTCCTGCCAGCTGCAGAGTAAACAATGATTATCGAGCTAAGAATGTGAGTTGAAACTAGGCGTTGCTTATGAAAGACTGGACTGAACTAGGCTAGACTAGAACAGACTATTCTAGTCTATCCATTCTGTACTGGACTAGGCTAGACTGGAAGAGACTAGGACTGAGTTTGACTAGTCTAAATAAGACTAGAAAAAACTCAACTAGATTTCACTATGCTAGACTAGATCAGACAGGACAGGACAGGACTAGGCTAGACTTGATAAGACAAGACTAGATTAAATTTGACTTGACTAGATTAAATTGGACTTGACTAGATTAAATTGGACTTGACTAGATTAAACTAGCCTAAACTAGAGCAGGCGAGACCTATAGTTGCGCTAGACTAGGATAGATCTATAATATCTATAATATATCTACAGTCAAGACAATACTATAACTGTAAGTAAACCTAGTAGTCCAGGCCGGACTTTGTTGTTCAGTAAACTCAAGATCTGGTTCTAGATAACAAATCTTCAGCTTAAGGATTGCCGAGTCCAAGGTTTATAGAAACTTTGTGTATATATATATTGATGATATACAAGGGGCTGCTCAGTAAGTTCAAGGCAGAGGCCAGCTATAACTAGGTCCAAGCCTCATTAAATGCCAAGTTAATATAAAAATATTTTGTTAACTCGGTTAACGCTATAAAATAAAGTTAAATTGCAGCTACAAGAAAAGTTATTGACTTTTAAAGTAATCAGTGCCATGTGGTAACCAGTGAAACAGTCATTTACAGGGTATCTACGGGCCAAGTTAGTTGTGCATATTAACAACTGACTAAGAAGAGTCGAACTTAACTGGAAAGTGCTAAAAGGAAAACTTGTTTAATCGTTTATTGTCGCAAGGCTTTAAAAACTTGCCGTCCGAAAGTGTGGAAAGGGAAAAGGAATTGGAAAGGATAAAGGAGTTGAAGCAGTTGAAGGGGTTGACGGGGTTGAAGGGGTTGAAGGCGTTATACAGTGGCAAACAGAAAAATCAGACGCAACATCAACTGAAGCCACCAGCCATGTCCGTCGTCTGTCAGAGACTGCAGGCAGCTGCCTGTTGGGCGTTGGGTGTGTGGATCCGTGGGCATGGGTGCAACATCCGTGGCCTCTGCGTCACTTTGACGACCTCGTCGCTTATACAGCTGCACCTGAGCTATTTCTGCACTTTTCACATTTGCACTGCAGCTGCCCCTGCAGCCTTTGCCCATATATTTTTTGGCCAATGCACGTTGGCATTTCCACGCTTTTCCAGCGGCTTTCATACACACAAGCACACATACATACATATATATATATATATATAGTTTTTTTTTACTTCTTTTTGTTTTTGTTGGCCCCGATGGCGCGTAGTTTGCCATAAAAGTTTCGCAGCCAGTAAGGATTTTTATTAGGTTTTTCCACGTTCTCCATTTTCCACGCGCTTTTCACATGCCAAAGCAGCGCCGCAGCCGAAGCTCCGGTTTATTGTTATGGCAACATCGTAAAAATTTATCATACTCGTAGCTGCAAACAACAACAACAACAGCAACAACAACTGGCAACAGCAACAAGGCGACACAAAACAAAGTTATCGCATTTTTATGACAATTTGACGACAACTTTCATTGCAATTTTGAAGGTGGTGTGCACTTTTCCATTTTCCCATTCACACACACACACAGTTCAGATTCTTTGAGGCGTCTGGCATCAACAAGCAAAGGCGTGGCAGCTGTCATACGTATGCAGCCCATAGAAAATCATTTGCGCCTCGTGAGTTAATACAAACTCATAACTTTGCATTAAATCAGCCATCAAATCACATAAAATAGCTGAAAAGCAGCAAATTAAGTTATTATCCAAAAGTTTGAATTGTTTTTATGGTCAGTTAATTTCTTTTGTCTACTCAAAATATTTTTTTGTCATTTAATTTCTTTTGTCTACTCAAAATATTTTTATTTATTGTTTGCTCTTGAAACTTTGGGATAAACTGTAAAGAAACGGCTAGAAGCACGTAAAAGCGTGCCAATGGGGAGTGCTTGACTAAGAGATACCTGGAAGACGTTGCTTTCTAAGAGTTTTGCTTGGTGTTTTTTGAAGATGTTGCAAAAGTGTGAATATTCTAAATGAAGCTGATTGGAATCTTAAAGGAATATTTTTTGTATGAAATATAATATATAGAACAATATATAGAATAACTGTAGTTCGATATATATTTAGTCAAATTTTATGAAAATGTTATCGATAGTGTAGCAAACTTTGCCTTGCTAGAATTACTAGAAGCTATTTTGGTCTTACACAAACTGTGTAAGTTAGACTCAGCTATTGGCCCTGGTTCTGATAGAATTAGATGCTATCTTCTACTTCTACCAAGCACACATCATACATCAGCTTCTCAAACTCCACATAAGCTATATTTTTTCTAAGCTCAAATTATTAAGACAGCTTTTAGATTTTCCAAATTTACAGAATCGATATTTTATATTACAAATAAATCGATTTCTTTTATACTAGAAGCTAGGCTCTACGTCTCAATATTTTGCACCAGAAACATTTAAGGGGTATATGTGGTTAGAAATGTTATGTATATCTATATATATGTATATGTATAGATATATTTAAAAAAAAAATATGTATATATAAATATATCGATATATGTAGTTAACAGTTTCATATCAATTAAAACATAGTTTATATATCTAAAACTTATGCCGAGACGTCGATATTTGCTTTTAAAATCCCAAAATTAAAGTCAAATTATATTTGCGAACATATAAAATCTAGAGAACTCTTCAAAGCGGGCAAACGCATGCAGAGAAATACGAAATTCAGTTTAGATTTTTTGTTTCTCTTTAGGTTTGGGGCTTAAATTGAATAAAGCCGCAAAGAGGCTGCCAGGGCTGAAATATTGTGATTGCTGTGCTTATACAAGTTGTTGTTGTTGTGTGCGTGTGTGTGTGCGTGTGTGGAATGCATGTGTATGCGAAGCAGAAGAATATTGACCAAAAAATGTATCTGCGTTAAATTCCTTGCTGGCCACATACTCTATTAGTTGAAAATAGCCCAAGTTTGGGGTATTTGAAAAATGAACACTGAGCCAAAGTCAGGACCGCAACAGAGGAGCAGCAGCAGCTGCTGCTGAAATAGCCACTGAGCGGGCGGCAAGTGGGTGCCTAATTGTGTATGTGTGTGGGTGCGTGGTGAGTTTCTCGTGGAGCGACGCTTGCCATATGAAAATATTCTCACATTTGAACTTCGAACAGGAAACACTAAAACGCAACAGCAGCAACAACAACAACAAGAACAAGCAGCACCACCCACTGTGGAACGCAATGCTGCTGGCATTCAGTAGCCACGCAGAAACTCTCCCAGTCATGCACACGACTGCGAGCTGCGTCCATGGTAGCCAGTTCTCCGACCGAGCCAAATCGTGCCGTGCCATCCTCTCGGCCGTACAGTGACAGCCACCTACACCCACCTGTCTAATCGGTGTTTGTTAGTATATAAATCTAAAAGCTAATCCGCTTGTATTTCCGCTTGGGCGCTGTGAGGTTAGACCGGAAATTCCGCTCTATATGCAGAATGCAGCAGCAGCAGCAGCAGCGACGCCTGCGCCAAAGTCAGCGTCAACAGCAATAGCAACAGCTACATTGGCAGCGGCGTCGGCATCGGCTTTGGCAGCGGCAAAGACATCGGCATTGTCATCGGCATCGGCATCGGCATCGGCTTCGGCTTCGGGTTCGGCTATAGTTGGTGTTGACGACGGAAGTTGTTCTGCTGCCTCTGCCGACGTCGCTGCCTGCTGACTCCTAGCGCTGGCAACTGTCCACGTTGTTGTTGCTTGTTTAGGGATTTGTTGTGGCAGCGCAGTACATTTGTTCGTTCTAATGGCTGCGGGAATTCTGCTGCTCTCCATGAGTGCGTGTCTATGTGTCTACAAGTGTGTGTGTGCGTGTGTGTGTGCGTGTGAGTGAGCGCATTGCGCTCCCAAAAAAACCGTCGGAGCTGCATCGATGCTATCGAAGCTACTCTCTGAATGCAGTCGACGCACATTTGCTCAACATCCAAAAATATTCGATGTGCGTGTTTAGTTTTTGTTGCTTCTTCTCGTTTTTCTTATTTTTGTGTTTACTTTTGCCATCTTCTTCTTATTATTTTTTGCATATTTTATTGTGTGAATGCACCCCTATTTTTTGAATACACTGAGCGAAAGTTGAGTGTGTAATTTGATTAATATGAAGCGTTTAGATGGAGGCTTAGCATCGATGATATTAAATACTCCAAATTTTTATTTTCAATTGAAATATTTTTGATAAAATTGCTAAACAATTTCAATTTTTATTTTTGCATTTTTTTTAATGTTTTGCCTAAGCAGATGGCATAGAATATTTTTCTATTTTCATTTAAGTCAATATATAAGAATTTTAATTAATTAAAAATTAAAATAGAAATATATTTATTTTTTTATTCAATTTTTGTCAGCAAAATTAAAGACAATTAATTTTGTTTAAAATTATTTTTTTTGATTGAGTTGCAATATTGTTTATATAATTTTAGTTGTAACAAATTTGGCCTATATTTATTTATTTTTTGTATTATATTTTATTTTATTTATTTTTTGTATTATATTTTATTTTACTTATTTTTTGTATTATATTTTATTTTATTTATTTTATATTACTTTTTTATATAAGTTTTTTTTCGGTGTATTTTATTTATATTTGAATCAATTTTAAAACATATATTTATTGTCAATTGCCTAACTTAATAATCTATTGACCGCTGATTTTGGCGAGTGTATTGGCCGAGTTGCATCGCTGCTGCATTGGCAATACACAAAAGCTCTCTGGCACCTATGCACACATGCATCCTGGCTTGGTTCGTCCTACTTCCGCCAACTGGTGTCGCCGCCCCCGCCTCCGCCCACGCTCGGCCGCATGGGTCTATGTGCTGCTCTCTTTGAGCAGCGTTCGGCTCAGGCGATTCGGTAAGATGGCTTATGCCTTGCTTGAGCCGAGAATGCAGTAAGAACGCGAAGCGTAAGAAGAGAGAAACTGTACGCAAGAGAGCGGCTCCATGCTCCACTCTTCCATTGCTCCGCTTCGGTTGTGTTGACAGCCTGTTTTGAGGCTGTTGCCTGTTGGCAGCGACTCCTCGAGTTGGTGGCATCTTGACGGGTAAATGGGGCCGGGCCAAGTTGAAAAAAGTAAAGTGCGGGTCAGGGTAAGGATGAGAGACAGCGGGCTGGGGTCATTGAAGGGCCTGGCACAAGCAGCAGCGCCAGAGCTGCTGTGGGTCGTTTAAGGGGTTAGAGCCTGTGCTGCAGCCAGGTCTTTGGGTATTGGGCTGTTGGTAGCCGTTGTCAGTTTAGCACAAAGCCATATATCCGCCAGCCGAGGGAGCGGCTGAGGGTGAGGGAGAGGAACTACAAACCAAGAGCTCATCTCGGATTTGCGCATCGGGCCAGAGGGCAAGTACTGGCAAGTGGTAACGGGGAACAGGATGTGAGCTCTTCTCTTGTGAGAGTGTGCGATATTGACAATCGTAGTGGGCTTTGGCTCTCCTGAAAAATGGACACTGCACCGCCGACCATGGACAGTGGGCTGGTTGGTTATGGCTGGTAACTAATAACCAAGTAAATTGATACGTGACCCTGCATTTAAATGCCATTATTGCCTCACTCGAGGCTGCCACCAGGCCGGTGCGACGTTCGACGGTTGAATTGCGGTTGCAGTGGTGGGTTGAGTGGTGCTGCTGTTCCTGTGCTGCTCTACGCCAATTTGTGATTGGAATTTTTGATGAGCCTCGTCTCTGACGTATTGATTGACTCTGCACACGTACACGCACACACACACACATACACACACAAGTTGAGAGCTCTACTTTTTTTTTTGGCATATTCTGGTACACCTGCCCACAATTGTAGGTGCAGGTGCAGCCTCCACCCAGTCGCTTTTATGACGTCTGTCAGAGGCAGAGACTGCAAAAAGTTTTTCGAGCTGACACAACTCAAACTCTTCCCCCTTCCCCCTTCCCTCGTTCCAACTCAAATGTGAGTGAAGTGCAACAGCCAAGTGGCAAACGCAATGGGCACTGTGGGTTGGGGGCTCAGTCTTGGCGCTAGCTGCTGGATCCTTGCTCCTTGACAGTTGTTTGCTTTGGGTTTTCGGCTTTCCACGCCCTACACTTCCGCCCTACGTGAAAGAGTAAGCGAGCGAGCGAAATAGCAGCTGTCGCCCAGAGCCAAAAGCAAGTATCTGTAGCTGGAGCTGTATCTCTATCTGTGTGTGTGTGTGTGTGTATCTATGTGTGATCCCCCCTCTCCGCTTGCTGACCCTTGGAGCGTCAAGTTGCGGCAACTTTTGTGCGTTGAAGAACAACAATCGTCTGCTGCTCGAACTGCAGCCCCAAGGAAAGTTCCTTTTGTGTGTGGAAATGTGGAAATGGTTGCGGAAATGAGCACGGAAAATAGTACACACGACCGGAAACTTGCCACAAGTTTCGTTGTATTTCAGACAGTAGTAAACGTAGTCAGACCCGGTCTCAGTCCCACGCCCAGTTGCCAATGCCCGGCCACCCACTTGGACGTCCGACATCCGTCGTTGACGCCGCATGCCCGCGGCTATGATTAAAGTTTTCCTTTTAATTTCTAACAATTGTGTTTCGGTTTAGATTTGGTTTTTGTGGTATCTTAAGTTTGTCCAGCTTACCCTAGCCAGCAGCACAGCGGGCATATGGACTATGGAAAACAACACGGATTTCCTAGAGATTAGGCTTAACTAAAGATAATATGTGTTGCAGCTTATTAAGTTTAAATATGCTACGTGATAAATAGAGTTATATAGAAAATGTATATATCAATTTGATTGGGTAGTAAATCTGAAAGACACCCATTAAAGTCTGATCTCTTTTAACTGTTATCTTTGACAGTTGAATGATTCATAAATCAAACAACCTTCAGCTTAATCATAATCTTCTACCCCCAGCCATTCTCTGCCTGATTTATATATATATATATATATATAGCTGGCTGTGAATATATTCGCTGTGGCAACATCGACACAGCTATACTAGACGGACGCATTGGCTGTGGTCGCAGCCAGAATGTCAGGCATTTAGCACGAGCAGGGTATTTAGACATTTGCCGTCTACTTACCGCATTCTTTACCCCTCTAACTTTGGCTCGCTCTCGCTCGCTCTTCTGCTAGCTGCTAGTGGCCTCTGCCACGCACATCCGTTGAGCTTCGTGGCAGTTTGAAGACATGGCCGCCTTGTTGTTCTGCCCACTTGCAACTCAGAGCCTCAAACCCCACAGATTACACAAACTTGTCGCTACGTGGTGTGAAAAATATTTAAGCGTGAAGTTTTAGCAGCGGTTTTCGCTTGAAGGCTCATTGTCGTCATCGTCGTCGTCCTCGTCCTCGTCCTCGTTCGCGTTCTCGTGCTCGTACTCCTCCGCACGCCGTTCTCGACTGCGGAGCTGACGAACATCGTGTTTCCGCATCATTTTTAACGCCACTTTTATGTAAGCTTTGCCTCTTAATGTGTGTGTGTGTGTGTGTGTGTGTGTGTGTGCGCGCTAGCTGTTTGGTATCCGTGTCGGTATTTTTGTGGATTTGTTTTGTGTCTGAGGGTGTTTTTCTAAATGGCTTTTAAAATCTCATCGCCAACGTTTTGTCCTCGAACGCCGCAAGTCTCGAGGCGAGCTACTGAATGAAAGGACTCTCGTGGCATTGTATGTGGCAGGGGTTAGAGTAGGAGGAGAACTGCGACTACTGCAATGCACAGTTGATTGTGTTATTGGTTTTGGCAATGACTTTTTCTTGCTCGACTTTGGCTTTGCAGTGCCTTTGGATTTTGATGGTCGCCGCGTGTGTTGGCCAATTGAAGTTTCTGGCTGTTGCACACAGTCTGCGGCTTACATACAGCTCATTTTTACTAGCAGCATTTTTACTAGTTTTATTTAATGTATTTACATACATATTGAATTGTTATTGGTTTCATAAAAAATTTGAAATATTATCGAGATTTATTTATCTAGCAAATGGACACTTTATGCAAGAGAACCCTAAGATATATAGTTGTAGTAAATACTTGTAAATTACTCTTTTCTATAACTTATTCAGATACATATAAGAAGTAAAAACAGTTTTGGTCTTGCTATATATATAATAATAATATAATATAATACTTAATATAATATACACTTAATACTTAATATAATATAATATAATATTTAAGAAGCAACCGCAAATCCTCATTTATAATTCACCCTATTACAGTTGTTAGAAATTGTAAAGTGTCAAAGGCTTAGCAACAAATCGTATATTAACCCAACTCGACCTCTGCCACCTGCGCTGTGATCATTTCCAGACTGGAGTCCACGAAAACCCACTAATAATCGAACGTTTAGTGTCAATTCCCACCCAAAAACTACGGAGCTCAACGCAGCCCTAACGGGTCTCTTATCGCCTTAAACACGCACACACACTCGCACAGCCACACGCTCATAGACGGGGTATGGGGGCAACAGCACGGCTCATCCGATTTGGCTTGGTTCACACTGAACAAGGCAATAATTTCAGCGTCTAAGCCCTATTAACCATTGCTAACCGAATGGTGGAAGCAGCCAACCGAAAGGTTTTCGAGGGCTATCGGACGGGGGTAGTTGGTCGAGAGGGTGGGCGTCCTGTTGGGCCGATAGCGGGGAGCAGTCAGCACTGTGTTCAGCAATTCAATAAGCGGCAAGCACAAAGAATTTGTGAAGCAGAGACAGAGGCAGAGCCAGAGGCAGAGGCAGAGGCAGAGGCAGAGCCAGAGGCAGAGCCAGAGGCAGAGGCAGAGGTAGAGACTGTGGCAGCGGCACGCACGAACGGCTATCGAAGCGGTTTGTCGAGTCGTGAAAGAAGGGAGGGAGGAAGCGAGGCTTGTAGGAAGGTTCAGTTACGGTCTTGGGATGATGTTGCTGATGGTTGAACTAGCAACTGGCAACTGGCGGCGAGGCCGAGCAAATCCGGAACGAACGAACATATTGACAAATTATCCTTTTTACACGCATCGCCTGCTGAGTTGGCCTCGCCTCGCTGAGCGGCGGTTCTGGCTACACACACAGACACGCAGACACACACACGCACACACACGAAGCCATTGTTAAATGTGCCAATGTGCACACATAGTCCTTCCGTGAGTCTATCCGTCCGTGCTCGTCGTCATAGCCGACGTAGCCGTGGGCACTGCGCGCATTTTGTGTACATAAACAGAGCAGATCTCTGAAACAACAGCAACAACAATAGCATCAGCAGCAGAAGAAGCAGCAGCAGCAGCACCAGCAGCGGCACCAGCAGCAGCAGCAGGAGCAGCAGCAGATGCAACAACAGTCAAATGCTCATCCGAGAATATTTGCTCACACGCAGAGCTCACATATATATATATATATATATATACATATATATATATATATATCTGTGTGTGTGTTTTTTTTTTTTTTGCTGTTGCCCATCAACTCATTGTCGTGCCATTGTTCTACCTTTTCCAGACTCTGAGCTCCACTCTGTTAGTCGTTTGCATTGGCCAGGTATTACACCCAGAAGCTGGTCTTTTGTCTCGCAAGTAAATCATATAAAAACGTGCACTTGGTAATGGCACACGGCTTATCCGATGTTAATTCGTATGCAAGACACTGTAAATAAATTCCACCTATAATAAATAAATATCTACTGAATTGATATATAATCTTCATTATATATATATTCAAATATCATTAGGTTCATAAAATATATAGAAATTCCATTCGATAGTATCGCTATGAATTGATGTGGCTTGCCCATCGCTCAAATTCTCTCACCTACTATCCGATCAAATGTGTCATGCGTGTGTATTCGTTTAACATTTGTAATCGTATTGTTGTTCCTGCAATTCCTGCCCCAATAATTGACTCAACTTTACTTTGGCCCATCCCCAAAAAGTATGCAACAGCATTTTACATTATATCGAAAAACGCCACCGCAGTCACCATCCTGCGTTGACTTCAGCATTAGCAGCATCAGCGTCAGCAGAGTTGCGAAGGTGTTGAGCACATGAACCGCAAATTTTGTTTACAGTGCTCGCTTGCAGTTGTTGTTGTCGTTGGCTGGCTTCGACAAATCAACAACAGCAACAACAACAACAACAACAGCGAGAACATTTTGAGCGCGTGCTTCGTGTTAAATGCAAAAGGGGAACAACATCGACCTCAGCGCGTTGTCGATGTCGTTGTCGATGTCGATGTCGACATTGTTGTTATTGTTGTGGTATTGCTGGTGGTGGCCACCATTTTGAGTCTAGCTCTCTCTCTGCTAGCGGGGCTGACAGACCGGCCGAACTAACTGACTGACAAGCAGCCGTCTCGTGCTTGCTGCAAGAAAATCAACCCCCAGCATTGCATACAGCGGGCGACGACAGAGGTTGATGGTGTTGTTTTTGTTTTTATTCTTGTTGTTGCTTTGGAGCAGCGCAGTGCACATCAAGGCTGCGATGGCACAGAATGCACATGAATTACTGCACATACACATAGACACATATACATACACATGCACAGAGAGCCGCTCTCGCTAGACCGTTGTTGTTCTCTCTTACTCTCCCTCTCAGCGCTCACACGCCGACGCCGCCTGCCGTTGTGAGAGCACGGCCCACACACGCACACAGTTTCTAAGCAGTGAGCGCTCTCCCATGGCGCATTGAGCAAGCGTGAGTGCGAGTGCGAATGCGAGTAGTAGTGCGAGTGCTAGTGTGAGTGTGAGTGCGACGTCTTACCCAACTCGAAACGACTCAGCTCGATGTGAATCGACTCGACTCGACTCGACTCTCACGCGTCAGCTGAACTGCGAAGCATTTTAGTCCTTTCGCAAACGTCGTCAGCGTCGTGTGTATATGTCTTGGTCGCTGTGGCCGCTCTGCTCTCAGACTCTGACGATTTACCGTTGAAATTACGATTGGGATTGCGATTCTCAATTACCAGTCCGTGTGATAAGTGCCGTGTTTTGTTTTCGCAATTGTGTGCGCTCCAACACGTGTGTGTGTGTGAGTGTGGGTGTGTGTTGGTCTCAGTGTCAGTGTCAGTGTCGGTGTCGGTGACGGTGACGGTGACGGTGTCGGTGTGACGGGCAGCCAAGCGAATTCAATTACAATTACAATTACAATTAGTGTAATTATGGCAGCCACTTGAAGAGTGAGCAAAGCGAAGGCAACGGGCAACGGGTAACGCTTAATGTGCAACGTGCTACGGCGACGAGAGGGTGCCCGCAGAATTTTGAGATTGCGATTGGATGCGACACAACGTAATCAGCATCAATTCGTTGAACGCAACAGAACGTGTAGCCAAGTGCAAATATTTCAATAAGGAAATTGCAAACCCCAGACAAGCATCCGACCAACCCACATCGTCCAGACCACCAGCCCACCAAACCCAACAGCCGGTCGACCCAACCGACTCGTTCCCCAGTCGAGTTTCAGTGCAGTTTTCAAGATTTTCCGTTAACCTTTTTCGCCATAAAGAAAGCGGCAAAGTTTTCGTTCTCCCAGTTGGTGTGTGTGTGGCACGTGAGTGTTTGTGTATGAGTGTGCTGTCGCGGACTCACACTCTGCAACACCGTTCCCCGCGTCCCTGCCGCTCGCGCTCTGAACCATCGACGTCGTCGCGTAGTCAAGCAAAAGTTTCTGGCGAGGAATTTAAATTGGAAAAGTAAAATGAAAAGAAAAGCGCTCGAGTAAAAGTTAAACAAAGTGCAAAGTAAATATTAAATTAAAAAAAAAATAACACAAAAAACAAAACAAGAAAAAACAAAAACAAAATAAAGAACGAAGTAAGAAACGAAATTCGTGCAGCAGGGCTAGCCAACTGGAAGGAGCAACAGAAAGCAGCAGCAGCAGCAGCAGACGCCAGGAAGGACTTGCTGCCTTCATTAATGCATTTGCCGAGCCACGCTGGAGGCCAAGTAAATCTCAACCTTTTGCACGCCGCTCCGCAGCATCATTTATAAAGCGCTTTATACTCGCGCTCAACCTCGCACGCTCTCTCTCTCTCTCTCTGCCCCTTACTCTTTCTGTCTCTTTCTCGCTCACTCGCGCTGTGCTTTATCTCTGTGCTCGGTGTTTTATTATTCCGTTTTCTTGGATTAACTCAATTTGTTGTGCCGCGCAGCGTCGCGTCGCGTCGCATCGTTTCGCGTTGCTCGTGAAAAATCGCAACACAAGTGGCAACCAACAACAACTCCAATAATAACAACAACAGCAACAGCAACAGCAACAACAATAGAGACAACAACGAAAAGAAGAGAAGAAGGAGGAGGCAGCGGAACAGCAATAGCTGCAGGAACGCAGCAAAGAGTTTGGGCAGCATTTCGCATAGTGGTGCAATCCAATACAAGCAGACACACACATACACACACACACACACGCACGGAAGCAGCGCAGCTCCGACGAGCATCCACACTGCATTCCCATTCATATTCTGCGTGTGTACGTGTGTGTGTGTGTGTGTAAGTGTAAGTGAACGGGCACCGTTTGCTTTGCTTTTACCTTGTTTGGATTATAACCCATAATAAATGATGGAATGGCTACCAAGAGGATTACCCAGCATTCATGCACCGATACCGATTTGTGGTGAGTCGTTGGTAAAGTTTGTCGTCTCGTTACGCCCATCGCCCATCGCCTCCCAAATGCCAGACAGCAGCTTTAAGCAACGCAATAACGGATATTCAATATGAGCCTAAAATAATATGGCCAAGCCACAACTCTAAAATGTTTAGCAATGGCTTACGGAACGTTCTCTATATTTGCGTATAGATCGTGATATGATATGATATACACCAATATCACAGACAGAATATATTTATTGATCTAGTTTTAATTTCCTTTAATCGATCGACAAGAGAATGTTTTGAGAGATATCGCAATGAAAGCTTGAACCAAGAAATTATGTAACATAAAATAGAGCGAATCGATTTCTTTATTGCTTAGTTTATCAGGCAAATAAATTCTATAATAAACAGAACAAAACTTTTCTAGGCAAAAACTCTTGTTTATTATGATATATATCATCAATGATAATATGGAATAGTGGCACGTCTCGAAATTTATCTGAGATACATCAGCGGCCATTCCACGTTTGTGTTGACAACGAGCTGACAACACTTCAATGGAGCATTCCACAAAACGCTTTGTTCAATCGCCACACTGTCTAAACAAGCAATAAAATTTCCGACAGCCTCTATAAAAACACTCGACGCCAAATGCTTGGCACTAATTGTCCCTCTCTCTCTCTGTCGAATCCAAATCCAAAAATATGCCCGCCTGCCCATTGGCTGCGGCTGGGGGTGGCTCCGTCAGCGAGGGAGACGAGTCTATAAAATTAGGCATCGGTGTAGGAAAAGCTATATAAGCTGTAGGCTATAGCAGCCAGCGGGGCCATCAATAAGTTATTTTAATTCTCATTTATTTATTTTGACATCGAGCCCAGCAGGCAATTAAATGTCAACACGCACAGCTCCAGCTCCAGCTCCAGCTCCAGCCTTGGGCTGTGCGATATGCGATCTGCTCTGCGGTAGCTGAAAAATCAAATTTCGAGCATTACGAATTCAGATCTAGGCCTTCAAAATTTGTAAAGTTTCAATGTTTGTAATTCCCTTTAAATGTTTTCCGTGCCGAAGAATTAATTTCGTTGCGTGTGCGCGAGGGTAGATAGATCAACGGACGGGGACCGAGGGAGAGTGGGAATTGGGATCGCATGGGATCGCATCACTTAAAGGCAAACAAACAAAAACCTAATGCACGGGTCGTAAAGCGGTCGACGCGAGCGACCGAGAGGCGAGAATTGATTAATTTGTTAGTTGTTCTGGGTAACAGCTGATGGGGAAATGTCAGCTAGAAGTAGGATGAAGGGAATGAGGTGGGGCAGGGGCAGGGGCAGGGGCAGGGTGCAGCAGCAGCAGCAGCTACCGAATTATTTTTCTTGGCTGCTTTGCCAGCTGTTGTAAGAACTCTTCGCATTTCTGTTTGTTTTCTCTACGATTTCCGCTGTTCCATTATACTGTAGCCCCTCTGTTTTCATTGCGATATATATATATATATATATATATATATATATATAATTATACGTATACTCGCATGCCTTAGCTAACTCATGACACAAGACTTTTTTATGTAATCATCGTTAGTCAGCTGTCGGTTAGATATAGATCTAGTCTATGACTTTAAATTATATGTTCATGTCTGACAGCTGACTGAGGCTTATGCTTGAAGACGATGTCGTCAATGTTTTGTTGTTTTTAGCAGTATAAAGTATAATAAATACATAATATAGTTGGAAAATGATTAAAATATGTTTATAATTTTATGATTCATATTATAATAAGTTGAGATAAATGAATGAAATCGTATCATATATATGACATACATATATATGACAGCTAAATTATATAAGTATGATATAATAAACTCGTTCTGCTTGAAACAACAAGCTAAACCTGAGCTTTATGCTCAAAGAGAGTCTTAAAATGTAGAATAGTTTGATTATTATTGAAATAGTCGTATGTAGAGATATGGCAACATATATATGACAAGTATTACCTATTACCTGTAAAGATATATGCAAAGGTTTACAACTTTAAACAGGTAAATTAAAGTTGCTAATGATAGATGACATTCGATAAGTCTGCAGAGCTAAGGCGAACTTGAAAGGTATTTCAGATTTATATATTAAATCTATAGATATATATTTATTTATATATGCCCATTACTCGTCTCATGCAAAAGTTCATCTTGTATCCTGATAATAATTATCACGCTTTAAGCGCATAAACGAAATAAATTCGTCTGACTTTTCGATGAACTGGCAAAAGTCTTGTTCGTGGCTTTGGGCGATTTAGTCGTGTGTCTAAACAAGGCAAATGATTGAATGACTGTGGAATTATTTTAGTTGGATTTGCATAACTAATCATTTAATTATCGGCTTTGTGCTGGAAAAGTCATTTAAAATTGAAACAAATGTGTTTTGTTTGCCTGCCTCGGCCCCCGTTGCCCTTCGCCCGCAGCTCTGGCTCTGGCTCGACTCAACTCCACTCAACTCCTGCATGGATGTCAAATAAACAATTGTAATTCATTTGCTCGTCAATGTAAATATGCAAAAGCAGCAGCTACATAAACAAATTTCACTATTTATGTTATTTTATTCGGCAATTGAATTAAATGTGAACAAACGACGGCCCGACCGACCGTCCGCCCATCCGCCCATCCGCCCGCATAAACAAGCAAATGCTCTCGTCTGTTTAGTTAGGGCAACGCATCATTTATTTATGCTTTTATCGTTGACGTTCAAATTTTCGCATTCCGAGCCACATTTAATCGAATGCAGACGCCAAGGGACGTGTCAGCTATTAAATGCCTGTCAAATAATCAATTTCGTTTTTATGACCACGGCGGAATACCAACATTTTGCAGACAAACTGATTTTTGCTATAGACTCGCACGGCATAGCAAGTGCTAATCTGCAAAGAGAAGACTAATTCTGGTTCATCTTCTTTACTCTATAAGTCTCTTAGCTGCTCAATATGTTCCTCTCTCTCTCTCTCACATTCTCTATGTCTCATTACATCTTCAGCAGCTTCGCACTCTGCTACTCTATGTCTCTCTCTCTCTCTATCAAACTCAACCTTTCTAAATTTCTTTACCTCATTCTGGATCTATCTGTTTTAAGCACTGCTTCTGTCTTCTCATTTCTCTCTTTTACTCTTTGCCTCTCTTCAACTTTCTCTGTCTCTCTTTATCCGTCACTCTCTCAATCTCAGTTCCTTCATTGCTTCTCCTCTCATACTTTATCTTTCTGGCTGCATGTCTATCTGCCTCTATCACTATCTGCCTTTACTTCTCGCTCTCTCTCTTCTTGCTATCTCTGTCTCTTTACTACTCTCTCCTCTCTCTGCACTCTCTCATTCTCTCTTTACTTCTCGCTCTCTCTCGTTACTTCTTGTACTCTCTCTCTGCCTCTTTACTCTCTGCTCTGTCTCCGCTCTCTTTCTCATTCTCTCTCCCCCTCTTTTCCTCTCTCTCTCTCCCCCTCTGTCTTTCCCACTTTCTATCTCTTTCTCTCTCTCTTCAACTCTCTCTCTCTCTGTCTCCACTTCTTTCTCATTCTCTTATTGCTTCTCTCTGTCTCTACATCTTTATCTCTCTCTCTCTCTCTCTCTCTCTCTCTCTCTCTCTCTCTCTCTCTCTCTCTCTCTCTCTCTCTCTCTCTCTCTCTCTCTCTCTCTCTCTCTCTCTCTCTCTATATCTTTCTCTCTCTCTATGAAAAAGTTTCGTTTTATTGACTTTTATTTAAAGATATTTTGCTCCCATAAGAAAGTCGACTTCAGATACTTATTTGAAGATAGCTGATAGGATCGCTACCTCTCTCCGGGCCTTGAGCTAATATTTGCATAGCCTGGCCCGTAAACGCTGTGAAAATCGCATGTAAATGATAATAATTTGTGTAAACATCGTGAGAGCATGTGCGGGCATTTAAGCAGCTTTGCTCAAGGAACCTTCTGCCACAGGGGCCCAAGGCGCCTTAAAACAACAAACACACCGACAATTTACAAGTTAACAGAAACACTCATGTTGTCTGCTCTATTGAAACACTTGCTACGATTCCTGTTCCTTCAATGTGTCAGCTAGTCAATTCCTCGAGCAAAGTTAATATTCCAATCGTAGCTCTTAGCCTGGCTTCGTTGGCTCGTCAGTCTGGCTGGTAGAAATGCGTATGGCATCTAAAATGTTATGAAATTCAGGTAGCAAATTATCTTTTCAACTGCCAAGAATGGGTTTCATATGAACGGTTAAGCAGAATTAAAGCAATCCACAATGTAAATGCGACGAGTGTAATTAGCAAGTAGTAAAATCGCATTAAA
Source organism: Drosophila hydei (assembly GCF_003285905.1). Classification (NCBI taxonomy): domain Eukaryota; kingdom Metazoa; phylum Arthropoda; class Insecta; order Diptera; family Drosophilidae; genus Drosophila; species Drosophila hydei. Next base: position 6,651,925 of record NW_022045656.1, read on the forward strand.
CAACTGGCAATAGCTCAACAAGAACAAGGACAACAAGAACAATGTGTTTGTGCTGAGCAGCGATTACAATAAACTGTTCGCACTCGGAGGAGGACAAACAGCTTCTAATCCCGAAGTGCCACAAACACTCAGCATACACGACGGCAGACATATAAATGTGGATATCGCATAGCATCTTTAACTATCTCTCGGAATGTCTCTGTGCGCCGCTCGCAGGCTATTCAATTAAAATGTCAGCTCAGAGTTGTCGCAACAATGTTGCAGCCCAGAAATAGAAATGTGGATGAGGTTGAGGCTGAGCAATGGGATACGAATGAGGCTGAGTAACTGGCAGCTGTTTGCCTTCTCTCTCTGTGTGTGTGTGAGTGGTACAAACAAGAGTTTCAACTGAAAATTAATGTAGAGGATTGTAGACTTGACGCACACACAAGCACCTATTCTCAGACGTGACGTGGCAATTGTGCGTAAGCCGTCGAACCGGCATTTACAACATCATCAGCTACCTACGTAGTTGGTGCTGTTGTTGCTACTGTCATTTGCATGATTTTTAGCATACTGCTATCAGCTCTGAGGCTGGTCGAGTGAGTAAAATTTGTATGCCAATTACTTAAGCAGCAAACAGAGCTGCCAATCGACCCAAAGGACAAGACAAGTGACCAGGCCGACCCAAGTAAACGATGCGCCATGCCTGCTGGCAGAACTTTCTATTGCCGTTGCTGCTGCTGCTGCTGCTGTTAGCTTGGCAAAGGGTCAGAGTCATTAACATGCTGTTGTCGTTGCTGTTCATAGCAGCATTTAGGGGCGACATCTGCACCTTTCTGTGCGACACTCCGACGTCGCGCCGCGTGGACAGTGTAGGGGACGCAGCCAAAGCGTTGGAGGCGGGCGACAGTTTTGACACCAAAAGCCAGCCACGCCCAGCTATGAAGTGGCTAGACAGCCAGCCGCAGAGCATGTTTCTGTGCTTGTGGCAGGACTCGTTTGGCAAGGACATGCACACACACATGAAACCGAATTTAATACAGCATAAAATAGCATTTTGTAAAATCGCTGTTTGCTTATGGAAATTTTTGGCTGCAGCTTTCTCGTTTTCTCGTTTGCACATTGACTTGCCGACAAAAAAAAAAAAAAAAAAAAAGAAAGCAAAAATAAAAGGACAGATTTTCAAAAGTTTTCATTTTGTGGCTTGGAGTTTTTGTCAGCTTAATGTTGACACACACACACCGAGTCAGACACGGCCCTGGCCATGCCCTTGTGCACTTGGAGTTCGTTTCACTTAACCTGCTTTTCGGGAACTCCGATTGGTGTACCCTGTATATGTAGCCGCATCTGCCATTCCGGCTGCCACTGCGTACTCAACCAGAAAGAATATGTGCACATCGATAGACGTCCAAAAAGTTTACACTGTTTGAACTTTGGTTACTTTGGCGTTGAAAGTTTCAATTCGCAAAAGTTTTCAAGTATTGTCTGGCTCGCTGGGCGACTGACTATAGCTGTGTGTGTGTGTGTGTGTGCGGATTCTGGTCAAGCCAACTAATTTGTGCGTGAATTCGCTTGGCTTACAAAGCAGAAAGTTAACAAACAGCAAAGTTTACTATTTGCATTACATTCAGTTCGCACAAAAGCCGCTCTTGTAAATCAATTAAAACAGAGTTGAGGCCATAAGCGCAGCACTTAAGGCAGAAGCGAAAGGTGAGGTATTTATGCAGTATACGGCTATCCTTTGTACAGGTGTCTTTTACCTAAACTACTAATAAAGTCGGGTTGTAAAAGGAGGAAAACATCTTGGAGATGTTCTAAATATTTGATTAAGGCAATCGCAGTGCTTTCTCTCGTCTTTGCTTTTACTCAGGCTAATCAGCTTTTCTGTGTAATACGATTTACATAAGCTGCCTGCGTGCAGATATTGTAAACATATCCCAGATATGCTGCTAAGTTGCGGCATCCTCTGGGTAGTGTGTGCTCTGGGCGGGGATTTGGAGGCAGACAGCCGATGCGAGTATTAAAACTTAATTTAAAAACCATTACACTTATATTTGCATGCGAGACAAAAACACCTTGTGAATACGATGCTGCAGCTGCTGCTGCAAGTCCTCTCGAGGCGTCACTTTACGCAACTGTACAAACAGTTGCACAAATAATAAAGAGCGCTCCCCAGCTGGAGGGCGGTGGGGGTGTTGCTGGGTGGCCGTGTGGAGCTCGTTCTTGAGGAGGGCACTTTTAAGAGCGAAAAACACATTTTTGCACTTTTATAGCGCAACATCTTTTGTACGCTTCGGCCACTCCCGTCCTGTCGCCCGCTCTTTCAGGGCAAACAAAGTCCCAGCCACAGGACACTCGCACAATAGCAGACAGTCATCCTGCTACTGGCGCTGGCAATGGCGGCTGCCTTTAATAAACCCACTTTATTGTTTAGAGCCCAAATAAAATAATCCCCTTAAATGATGCCTTCGCATAATAGACGCCTGCTGCTTATTTTACTGCCGCTGCCGCTGCTGCTGCTGCTGCTGCCTCTACCTCAGCGTCTGCCCCCTCTCTCTTTGTATCCTTGTTCGTGCCTGGCGACGCTGTCGTCGTCCTTGCCAATTCGTGCCAAGTTTCTGCTTTGTTGCGCTCTAAGCACAGTGGTTGAAAAACGATTTGTTTTTCATTCAAAAAAATTAAATTACAAAAATTAGCAACTTTCTAAATGTTTATATAAAAAGGAATTAAGTCTTTTATAGTAAAATTTTTTTAATAATAAATTTTTTTATATATAATATTTTTTATATATATATTTTTTTTATATATAATTAAAACACTTGAAATACACTTTTAAAATTTACATTTTCTGTATTAATAGATATGTAAATGGAAGCAAAATATAAAATATAATTTTAGAAATTTCTCGCTTTATCTTAAAAGAAAGTTAAATAATGCAATCTGCTTTTGATATTGCCTTACAATCCCAAAAAATATCTAATATTATTCTATATATAAAATTCTTGTTACATTTAATATCAACATTTTTTTTGTGCACTGTTTCGCAAGGCGTGCACCACTGTGCGTAATATGCACAGGCAAGGGTCTTGTTGCGGGTCCGGGTCTGTGTCCGGGCTGAGCTCAGGCGTTTGCGTTAGCGTCACTAATGATGATGATTTTGTGGTAAAACGTTGTGTTTGTGCTAATCGGGACAATATTATGCGGCAGTAAAAAGTAAATGACTCAAGACAAGACAAGCCAAAGCAGGCAGCCAGGCAGACGGATGGACAGATGGACAGGGTAGAGAGACAAAGACACAGACAGTGAAAGAGACACAGGCAGGGCGAAAACGAAACGAACAGAGCTGAAAAGAGAGCAGGATGGGCATGAAGGAAGCACACGGCAGCTGGCAGTCAATGGCAGAGGCGAAACAGAAACGCCTTTCACTGCAAAAGATAAAGAGCAGCGGCAACAAAGGCGACTGCGGTAAGCCAAGGAAAAGGCAGGCAGAGCCGAATCCGAATCCGAATCCGAAGCCGAAGCCGAAACCGAAGTCGCAGCTAAAGCTGGCGACGGAGATGCAGACGGAGACGTGGACGTAGCCACAATGTGGCGATTGCTGTGCCTGGAGAGCGCAAAGGATAAACGCTCGAGGGCAGAGGGTTCTGGCAGGCAAGAGGGCTCAAAGGACGACAACCCACAAGGGTCGCCCTGGCACTCGCACTCGCACTCTCTAACTCGATCTCGTGCGCTTTCTCGACTCCAGTCGACGCGACTCGTTGCGTCTTGCTGACTGCTTGGCTGACTAATGCGAAAAATACGTAATTGCGCATAAATACGGGATTAACAAAGTGCTCGTCGTCTGCTGGTTGTCGCCTTTGGCTTTGGCGTTGGCTTTGTGTTTGGCCACGCAGAGCTACCCTTCGGACTGTATGCCGAATGCTGGATTCGCAAGAAAATTAGGCATTACAATGTGCATAAAAGGCTGCGAATGCTGATACGGCTACTACTGGCGGCGCGGCGTCAGCCTGTGTGGTCATAAAAGGAAAACCAATTCGATGCCAGAAATCCTGCGAAGCATTTGCAGGGATTTGCGGAATTAGTTAGGCACAAATTCAGTCTTAGACTTGGATTCGAATATGGGTTTCGGTCTCGGTTTAGGTTTATGTTTCGCACTCATTGGGTCTATTAAGGGTGAAACTGCTATGGCAATCCATCATGAACTATACCCAAAGGGATTAAACAGATTTCGGCAGGACAATTGAGTTTAGTTTTGAGTGCGGCACAAATAAGTTGCCTTCGCTCTGACCTTAGCCACTGTGGCTTCAGATTACATAATATATTTATAGACTTCCGCCTGATTAGCTTCTTAAAATGTAAATATTTAATTTGTTTTCATCGTATATTGAGTACTAATTACCTTTACCTACCTCATTTATCATTTCAGGTGAGTTTTCATTACAATTTACCGTATTAAGATACGTATACTAATGGCGGCTACTGTAAGTATTTCCTGTTATAAGTTAGCTGAAGCTGAAGGCAACCAAAGGCAATTGGGTGACAAAGAGAGCTATTAACGTTGCTCCCATTGCTCCGTGCTGCTTCTATGTGTCGCTATTAATCAACAGCTAAGTGTAAATTCTGGGCGAAAAAAAAAGAGTTAAACTCTAAGCTGATCAGGATAACAGAAGCGAGTAAGCCAAAGGACAAGCTTAGCTCGGTTAAAACAAGAACCAAAGCGGAAAGCAAAACAAAAGCGTTTCTGAGGGCAATGCAGGTTATCCTGAAACTCAAATTCCAGCTCTGCGTGTGCTTATCGCTCAACCACTTCACACACACACACACAGATACACACACACACACAGGCAAATAGAAAGAATAAAGAGTAGATAGCTACAGATGCACATGCACTTCCACTGGCGCTGACGGTCTCAAGGACTTGTGCTGCAAGCCAACTCGCAGTTGAGTTTTTGAGCAAATTGAAGAACTCGAGCGAGCAACATCCACCCACACACACACACACACACACACTGAAGATGGTTAAGTTGAGGTTGAAGTTGAAGACCAAGTCGAGTCGTGTCGTTTGGCTCGTCAGGCCAGGCGTCTGGCATTTCCTGCACGTTTTAGCACCGACCTGGACACACATTGCCACATATCTCTGCTTAAGCATCTGCATGTGTCTCCTCCTGTGCTGTCCTGCTGGGCCGTAGCAGCATCGTCAATATCCCCAGCATATGGTTGCATTAGGCACTTGAACTGCCATCTTTTTGTGTTCTGTTTCCTGTGGGATAAAACCGACCTGAGTAAAACAGCCAGAAGAAGATATATAGCTATGCATCAATATATGTATATATATTTTTAGTTCATATATCTATGCAGTTCGACGCAGTCTGGAGAGTAGTTAGGAGATAGGCTTGATGTTTACCAGAAATTATTTCGACATAAAGTGAGTCCTTTAGTTTGGTGACAAAATCATTATGGCTTTTCCAACTGAAATCGTTGCCAATCCATGCAGCCAGCAAGCTTTGAGCACGTTGCCAAATCCCGAATATCAACCTGCAACTCGGAGCTCGGAAAGCCCGGCAGCTTTGCGCATGTTTTCGTTTAACAGCTCAGCTTGGCTCGGTTTAGTTCACTTTGCAGTTGTAGCTTCTTCTTGTTGTTGGGGTTGGCTTTTGTGCCTTGGCCAGGGCTAGCAGCGGGCGGGCGATGGGTTGGAGTCATTTGTTTGGTCCTGGCAGGAATTTCATTTATGCTCGCCATGAATGCGTTTTGCACTTGGAATGCTATGAAGTTGTGCATTTCTTAGCGCGCGTGCGGGGAATTTCAGTGTGGAATTCCTGCATTCTGGACATGCCACAGACATTGTCGAGCAATGGCAATGGGCCACATAGGCAGCCAGGCAGCCAGGCAGACAGCCCGAGGGCTGAGGACTGTGTACATAGCACAAGAATGAGCCAGGAGCAGTCGCCACCTATGCAGGAATTTGTTGGCTTGTGCTACACACAATTTCTCGCAGTGTCAGTAGAGTCCTGCACCCTCGCTCGAGGCTATTATGTTCAGGCACTTGTTTGCCGAGCGGCACACAGCCCCGCCAGAATGTGACTGAAAGTATTTAAATTGTGTACGAATGCGAATACAAAAGTTTGCAAAACATTTTTCTTGCAACTCCCTGGGTGTCTCGCGTCGAGCGATATTTGCTGCCTTGAGGACAAAATAACTGAAATGCTTTCGAGCTTTCCAATTAATTAAAACCCTCTCCGCTCCGAGAGAGTCCTTTAACCGATTGCAAGCCCAGCAAATGCCAAATACTATGAAATTATTTTAATAGCCGAGTAAAAAGAACATTTGGCATTTTGTGCCCTTTTTTCACTTCATATTTGACACGCGAGTTTTAATTGCCACTTACGCTCCCTCGGCCAGGACTTTCGAACGGGGGGCGTATTGTTTATACAGTATTCATCGACAGGTATTAATTGCCTGCTGCGAAAACGAACCAAACATTTGCTTTGCCATTCGCTTGGGAAATTCGCATTGTGGCGCATAAATAATGCATTTCCTACAATGTACAATAAAAATATATATTCAACGTGAACCACCTGCAATTATAAGCGAAACTAATTGTTCGCCTGCTCTACTGATAATATGTGATTAGAAGTTCTGGAAATGAACTTTGCACACTTTTCAATTTGAACCTTTAAGAGCTTGCCGCAAGGCCTGGCCTGTTCTTGATTAGATTTTTTTTGTTTAGATTAATTATCTCTTTTAGCTGCAGCTTGTTCAACAGAACTAGTAATTTTCATTCAAGTTAATAATAGTTTTTTTATGTCTGTCAGCTAGCGATTCCTTTAGGCATAGTAAGAAGTAGAGTCTAGAGTAAGCTTCCATCTTTAATTTTCTCTCTAAAAAAACAACTGTTTATTTACCTCTAGTAACTGTTTTCTTTAACAATAATAATATTGTAGCCTAGACAAAAAATTTGTTAATTGAAGTTGCCAAATTGAGCGAAATAATCATGCTTGAATTTTAAGCATTTTCGATATTCTGATGAACCTAAATAAAGTTTCGTCGAAGAAAGGCAGAAAAAATAATAAAATAAAAAAAAATAATAAAAAAAATATAAAAAAAAATAAAAATAAAAAATAAAAAAAAAAATAAAAAAAAAAATAAAAAAATATATATAAAAAAAATAAAAAAAATAAAAAATAAAAAAAAAAATTTTTTTTCAATGCTGTGTATCTTGACAAATTGTCTTAAAGTTTGATCTTCATTTTATTGTCAGAGTCAGAGTCTCAGAGTCACGTATGAGTACAGAAGAGATCACAAATGAGTATAGAGCAGCCATAATGAATGAGAGTTAAAGTGCTCTATGCTGATGATTAAAGGTTTATTAAAAGGAAGAAGAAGCGAAAGACGAAAAGAAAAGATTAGTTAGGGAAATTATTACAGTTTGGAGTTGAGCAAAATATGGCGCAACTCACAGCTGGTCGCTGATTTCGGCAGCTAATTTCAAAGTAATGATTTTATTAGGTCAAGAATGAGGTCTGAGAATATGTGATCAAATTTATTAAAATTAAGGCATAAATGGCAAATAAATTACTTATGTTCTACTACAGGTTGAGCAACAAATATATTTATTGTATTGTTGTTTACAATCGCTTCTAGTTTTGTTGAGCTTTCATTAGACTTAAGGCTTGTATTTGCTTATTAGGATGCGGAGTCCACTAAACTAGGCAATCCTGGGCAACTAAGGCCCACACACGAGCCCTAAGTTGGCATCCTCGTTGCGCGCTTGCCTCAGCTAAGCAGAGCTGCAAAATGAACAAAATTTTCATTCTCATTTGAATTCGAAAAGGAAAACAAAAGATTTAATTTATTTAATAATAATTTAACTAATGAGGCAGGCTCTAGGCAGCGATTGCCCAACTACGCAACATAGTCTTCATGCTACAATGTGTGGCGGCAGGTGCTCCGACCGCTCGGAGCTCGTTATGTGCTGTAAATGTTATGTCTTTTGTGCCTTGCTGATCCGCTGCTGGCTGCTAGGCAACGGGAACAGCGGCCGGGCCATAGGTTATTGCGTAAAAGTCTCGGTTTCTGGGCTTTTGGCAAAAACCTCAATAGCAAGATTTAATGTACGAAATTATTATGCATATTTATTGTTGTTTTGTTTGGTTAACAGTTTCGTTTGCCTGCATATATTGAGCACGCATGCATGGGTGTGTGTGGGCGGCTGTTGCACGAGAAATTTTGGCAATTTTCGTTAGTTAAATGTAGGCGTGAGTGGCGCCTCCATACCCATGTCAGGCGAAATTGATGGCAGCATTTGTGCGCACGCTGCGAGGCTTTGGACGGGATTCGGTTACTGCGGTGCCCATGCCAAAAGCTGGCCCAGCGAGCGCCTTGCTTGCAGTGCCAGCAGCGGCCGTTCGATTGCAGCAGCAGTGACCAAGCAGTGACCATGTGACCATTGTTGACCGCAACAGCCCAACAATAATTAATGCATGAGCTGCAAACTAACCAAACTCGGGTGCTCGGCCAAGTTGTGCTGGGCCGGGCTCGAGACGGAGACGTGGCTGCAGGGCATTTGGTTAGACGGCTGCTGCATGGCCTGTGGACAAGTGTGGTGCCTTGTGCCTATCCAAAAGCGGCAGCTGCTGTCGACGTGGTCGCCACCAACGACGTCGACGTTGGCAAATAATTGCATATGAAACCGCAGTCACAGCCAGTTTGAAGCAGTTGACGGTTCGTACATTGGTTACACTGCCGCAGGACTGCATTGCACACACACACACACACACACACACACAAGCACACTTGCACAGCTGAATTTATAATTAATTTAGAGTCTCTAACCAGGTTGGGAAATGGACATGAGCATTTCCCTACCTTCAGCTTGTAACTCTGTCCCACTCAATCTCTGTCTCACTCTCTCTTGAACTCAGGAGCTGATTACAAGCACATAAATATAGAATGTGTTTTGATTAGGCATCTATGCTATAGCTACAACTTGTCTCTCTATCTGTCTCAGTTGCGGAAAAGATGGGTTAATATTCACTTCATTTCTTACGAGTGTGCCCTTATAAGTATGCTATATAAATTACCAAAACAGTTTACCTTGAGTGTTGCATTGGCTTATTGTAAGGAACTTGGAGTGCAGCCAATGGCTTGTTTTGCTATTAAGTAGTTGTAAATTGCTTAATAATTAAGTTATATTACTTCAATTGCAAGATTATTGCTTTATATAGAACAAGCTATATATAGGCTAGCTGAGAGAGCAGCATTTTGATCGAGCCTGTCAATATTGGCAATCAAAATGCTGCTCTCTCAGCTAGCCTATATATAGCTTGTTCTGTATAAAGCAATAATGAAACACATTTAAGCATTGAAACCTTATTTCAGTCTATATCTGAGCTCTTCTAGTAGGTCTCTCTCAGTTTGAGCTTACTTCAGATCCTGCTAAGGGATATATCTCAGTCGGCAACATCCTTGCTGTGCGCAGGCAGTTGATAATTTGCTACTGCTGCCCATTTGCCACTAGCCACATGCCACTTGCCTTGTGCCTCATGTCTCATGCCACTTGCCACATGCCCACATGACACTAGCACTGCTGCCGGACTCAGGCCATGGCAGTCCTCGCATATTCGCAATTGATTTAATTGTGAATGTATTTATTAAATAAATTATTCATGCTCCGCTCGATTGGACTGCTTGTGTATGTGCTGCGGCTGACCTAAACATGTCCTGGCCGCAGGAGCAGGCTGCGACACGGAGTGCCAGCCTCGCCGTTTGCCACTGTAATTAGTTGTGGTGGAATAATCGCATGCAACCGGCGACTGCCACATCCACATCCACATCCACATCCACGTCCACATTCCCATTTCCATTCACATTCCCACTGCCATCCTGTTCAGTTTGCGCTGGCACAAAGGAATTCAATGCTGGTAACTACTATTTAAATGTGTGCGGGTGGGTCAAGAGGCAGACTAGAGCGCAATGTTTATGTGGTTTGTGTAAATGTGAATTGCGCTCTGTCGGTCGGTCGGTCGCTTGGTCGGTTGGTCGGTTGGTTAGTCGGTTGTCTGGTTGGTTGGTGCTTACATTTTGGCCATTCGAGTGGTGACATTTTAATTTACCCGAGCGAGAAAACCAATTTTGCAGCACTGAACCAAATGCAATCACAACAACAACAACAGCAGCACTCACAGAATGGAGTGTGCCTAATTTATTCAACATTTATTTATAGGCAGTTATGATTTGTTTTATGTGGCAAGAGGATTCCATTTAATTGACTTTGCGCAAATTGCATTTGCATGCACAAATTAACCGACAACCATTTAGAGAGTCAATAAGCCAACCAAAATAGCAAAAAAAAGAGGAAAGTAAGCTGGAGTTGACCGGAAGATGGACCTTTGCAGCGGAACTGCAAAGCTGAAATAAATATTTGAAATTTTTACACTTTTGCATATGAAGAAATGTTCAAACTTTTTACATAGCAAAAAAGTGAAATTTATTTGTATAAAACTAAAAGAAAAACATTAGAAAATATAGAAAAAAATTAAAAAAAAGTACATTTAATAAAACATCGATTTTATAAAAATTCAGTAAAATAGAATTCAGCTAAATATTTGAGTTTTGCAAATTTTTATAGCTTTTATTATTGGCATATTGAGTTCGTATTTAAGCAACTACAAATAGCCCCAAGTCTAAGAAAAATATTTTATTTTATTGTTCATTTAATTGAAAGTATTAAAATAATTAGAGAAATTGAAAATGGTTTAGGAAAATGTTGCAAAAATTCCTTTTAATATTATTTTTCAAATGGGAATTGTCATGACATATAAATATAATTGATCAATACAATGAACTGATCTGATCTAACGAAAACTAGACAAATAGGGCTATTAGTTTGTGTGTCTGACTGTTTGTCTGTCAATTAAAAGCTTGTAATAACACATTCCTGTATAAAGGGAAGAAAAGAAAAGCTGAAGAAGAGCAGCGAAGGTATTTTTAGGGCGCAGAAGTAAGTTTGAGTGCTTGAAAGAGCTCAACGTAGTTAAGTTTCACTCAATGGATGAGCAACTGCCCAGAGACAAAGGCTCAAGAGTTCGAACTCGCTCGTTTGATCTCGACCATTCGAACTTTGACTTAGAAAGCGTCGTCCCTATATAAAGCCAAGCATTTCTTTAGCATTTCTTCAGTTGTAACTCTGATTTCTTTGTGGGCAGTCGTGTAGAGCATTGCTGCTCTTCTTCTTCTGGATTTGGTAAACATTTTAATTAGTTAATAATATTTATGTATTTTAATATTAATATAATGTCAGCTCTTAGCTGCAAAGGGTATATTTTAGTTGGGCACTCCCGACTCGAATTACTTTTAAGTCCAATAGAAATATTTAATTTAAATATATATATATATATATATATAATATATATAATATATATATATAATATATATATATATATATATATATATATATAATATATATATATATATATATATATATATATATATATATATAAAGATGTATGCAGCCATGATTGCACTCCAGGCAAAAGAATTGTGAGTTCTGTCAACTTTAGTCCATGTGAACTGGGCAAACAGTTTAGCCTGACTCAAAATTGATGACAGGAAACAAAAAACGCAAGAGAATTCGAGCCAACTGACAAAAATGTTGGCAAAATATTGATGGGGCATGGCTAGGATTGCGACATTAAAGATGCGCAGCGAGGCGAGGCGAGGCGAGTCGAACAGAGTTCGAGTCACGTTGCGTCAGGCTGGGGCACTCTGGTGCTGGTGCTCTGATTAAATTCGGCAAATATCGCTGATGCTTGCAAATCGCCGCTCAATGCAAAAACAGAGCTCGGCGCCAAGGCAGCTGCCACAGTCGAAGGTGGGCCTGCAGGGCGAGAGGGGCATGGGAATGGGAAAGGGGTCGCGTCGGCCATGTTGAAGTACACAAAACCCATGCAAACAAACAGGCATTTCATAGCAAACAAGAGCGCCAAGAGCAGCGCACAGCACAGCAGAGTAGAACAGAACAGAGCAGGCTTTCACTACGCAGCATCCCAGATCCCTGGTCGACCCACACGCAGTTAGGCAAACTGGCAAATACGATGGCATCGGCGGAGGCGCCTTTGTTTGGCTTGTGAGCCCCTCAACGGAGGCGGAAGCGGCGAGGGAGCACGGGTATTGGTAAGGCCAGGCACGGGCACAGGGGCAGGCACACGGCACACGGATCGGGATTCAGCCGCTTTTGCAGTCGTTGGCATTTTATTGTTGTAGCCGAGAGTGCGTAGTTGTACTTGCTGTTGCAGTTTCGGGCATTATTTCGGTTTAGTTTGGTAAATACACATGCAGCACATGCCCCGTGCGCAGCTCCTGCTGCTCCTCTTCACGCGTGGTGTGGTGTGGCAACCAGCGAGGCAACCAATCCAGCCAGGAGCTTAGGCAACTGCTGCTGCTGTTGTTGTTGTTGTTGTTGTGCTCGTGTTGAATGGCAATGGCCCAGCCCGGTAACAGGCAGAAGGCTTTGCGCCCGGCTGCACTGGCGAGGCACGCACATAAAAATCCTTGAATGCATTTTGTGCATTTAATGAAAAGTTCTACGATTGGGTGGCTAGACTCTTGTCGATTCGTATCGCATACGCAAATACGTTCGGCACGTTCGACAAGAGAAAACGCAGCCACAGAAATCTATGCATAGTAAAGGATCTCCGTAGACAAATTCTGATTCTGATTCTGATTCCGATTCTGATTCTGATATTCCCAAATCGTTTTGAGACTTTGTCAATAAGTTTTGTAGAACAACTCGATTGTGAGTCGAGCGCTTTAGATAAGGAATATCAGCTCCGCGTTGATGACGGCGATGATGGCCTTTAATCCGCCTGCCGTGCCGCACAAAGAACGCTGTTGGCAAATGGTTTTCGTTGTCGTCAAGCTCGGTAAATTCCATTTTGGCATTGGGAATGCGCGTCGAGACACTGAAAGCACCTGTGCTTCTGTTGCTGACCTGAAAGGGGCGGAGTAACGGGGCGTGGCTGTCATATCTGAAAGCAATTTGCCCCGAACGAAACGAGAAACAAGAATCGATAAACTCGTTGGGCGTGCAATTTGCGCCGTGAGCGAGAGAACCTCAAAAGAACGAAGCACGTGGTAAATGAAATGATTGGGGGTAGTTGGGGCAGGTTGGGGTGCCCGCTCCATGTCCATGTTCATGTCCGAAATTCAAGTTTCAGGCCTTGGCATTTGCATTTTGGTGTCACAAAAGTCCTTGCACTGGGCCCGCATCGAATGCAGCGAGGCGAGGCCCACTTTGGATGCCTCTCCGTGTGCAGGCAGGCGACATCAATCAGTTATTAGTACAGGCTATTCGCACAAGAGTTCCTGTAATCCAGCTTGGGGCTGACGCGCCCTCAGCTGGGCCAAGTTAACAGCGAGAATATGTGGCTTGGCGTACATCATTTATACACGATGCTCCAGCTTTGAAGAGTTGAACTAAACTTTCTCTATTCCGTAATGTCTATTTGCAGTGCCGCCCAAGGCTGGACAGAAGCGACCGGCTACCAGCCCAGCGCCTCATATACCCGTGCCGCATCATCTGCAGACACCGCCGAACTCGGGCAGCGTGCCGGGCGTTGCGTCCGTTGCAAATAGTCCGGCGCCGCCGACAGCGAGCGGTGCACTGCTGAACCATGTCCTGCCCACCAACCACATTGGCGGCCAGTCGCCACAGCAGCAGCAACAGCAACAGCACCAGCAGCAGCAGCAGCAACAGCAGCATCAAGCGCATCAGCAGGCAGTGGCCGCTGCCGTGCAGCAGCAGCTGGCGGGCGTGGGCGTACCACCGGGCGCCATCAATGCAGCTTCAGCGGCCAACGCACGCGGCTCATTTGCAGCGGCACTGCGCACGCTGGCCAAACAGGCGGATATCAAGGAGGAAGACGATGCGGTCAGCGTGGCCCGGGAGCGCAATGTGCCCACATCGGCGGCACCGCCCAACGCCGGACCTGTACCTGTGCCGCTCAACTCGGTGGCCGGACGCGGCGTGGTCTCGTCCGCTGGCGAGGATCGTGTCGCTGCCAACAAGAAACGCTCGCCGCCTTCGCCACAGCCGCCAGAGAAAATGGCCAGGCTCAGTCATACGCCGCAGGCAGCTATGCAGCCCGAGCTGCTCGCACGCAGCGGATTTCAGCCGTACAGATCTGACGAGCGACTGATGCATCCGGCCGGTGCCTTTCCCCTGGAGGCCTACTCGCACTTTGCCGGCCTGCCCGGCATTCCTCCAGCAGGTGAGCAAGAGCCAGATCTTCGGCCTGAGACTCTTAACTAATCCTTCTATTCTCGACAGCATTTCTGAATCCGGCGGCGGGTCTGCCCTACTCGGATCCGCTGTACCTGGAGCATCGCTATCAGCTGTTCCGCGCAGCTGGCGGACATCATACGCATCCACATGCAGCGGCGCTATATCCGCCAATGGCCTCGCCGTATTCGCATTTGTACTCGATGATGCCGGGCGCTGCGTTGGGCATGTCGCCGGCAATGCACGATCGCCTAAAGCTGGAGGAGGAGCATCGGGCGCGCCTGGCGCGTGAAGAGGAGCGAGAGCGCGAAATGCAGCGCGAAAAGGAACGAGAGCTGCGTGAGCAGCGCGAAAAGGAACAGCGCGAACGCGAACGTGAACAGCGTGAACGGGAACGGGAACAGCGTGAAAAGGAGCAGCGCGAGAAGGAGCAGAAGGAGAAAGAGGCACGCGAGCGTAAAATGCGCGAGGAGGAGCGCGAGGCCAGAGAGCGCGAGCGCCAGCAGCTGCTGAATGCGACGCATCACTACTCCAATCAGCTGTACGCGCCACTTAATCGCAACCTGCTCGGCTCCATGATGCCGCACATCAATCTGGGCCTGCGTGGCCCGCCCGGCGGCCTGCACAGTCTGGCGGGCATGTCGCATTATCACGCGGCGGCTGCTAATGCGCAACGGCAGAGCCCAATGGGCCTCAATCTGGGCATGGCTGGCATGCCCACATTGCCGGGCCACGGACCCACGAACCTGCAGCATCACCTGCAGCAGGCGGCCATGGGTCTGGCTGGCCATCCTGGGGCAGCTGGGCTCACACATCCGGGCTTCTCGGCGGCCGCTGCGCTCGGCCTGGGCCCGCATCCACACAGCCTCAATCTGAGCCATGCGCATCTCTCGCCGCATCATGCGGTGCATCAGCTGCCGCCACACTCTGTTGCCAGCTCGTCGGCTGGGCCCAGTCCTGGGGTGGTGGCCAGCAGTGCGGTAGCCACGTCATCGTCGCCGCACAGCAGCCTTAACCTGACAGTGGCCACCAGCAGTATGGCTCAAACTACGTCCACGCCCAGCTCGCACATTCCGACCATGAGCCACTACTACCACCATGGACATCTGGCGGCCATGCACGCAGCAGCGGCTGCCAGCGGGCTCACTCCTGTCGCCGCCCATCAGCAGCCCATTAGCGCCGCAGCGCATCCGACATCGCCTAAGATTACGCCACCTCTAGGCTCGGCCCCCAATGGCGGCTCCCGCGCCGCCAGCAGTCCTCACGCCATGCGACATCACATTGCTGCCGTTGTCGCAGCCGCTGCCCAGCAGCAGTCTGTGCTCATGGAGAAAAGCGGTGGTGCACCACCGACGCCGCTCACGCACGAGCCGACGACCCTAGACCTGACCGGCTCCAATTCAAACTCGAGCAACCAAGCTCAGTCGAGCGCCAGCAACAGCACGTCCGCAGCGCATGAGCTGAATGGCATTGAGTCAAATGGCCCCACGGACGGCAAGGAAGCAGCTTCACTGACCGTGGGCAAGGAGGATCCACTACAGAGCGCCACGCCACCTGTGGCACTCGAGAAAAAGCCGGCAACGCCGAATGCCAGCGGCAATCAGGAGAAAGCGCTTCTGCCGGATAGCTCGCCAGAGAACTCGTCCCGACGCAGTGCGAGTCCGCCCAACGCGGACAACAACAGCAGCAGCAACGCCAACGCCAACGCCAACGCCAATGCCACCAACAACAACTCGAGCGGCGCAACAGCCACTGGAGCGGCAACTGGCGCTTCACAAGGTAATAGCAGTACGGAGATCGCTCCCAAGATTCTAGCATCCAGCACGCCGCCTGCCCAGAAGCAGGAGCATGCTGAGCAGCTAGAGCCATCGCCGCCGGTGCCGCAGCGAGCAAAGCTGTCGCCGGACGATGCGGCAGTGGTGTCGTGTGGCAGCGCAGTCACCTCCACCACCAGTGGCAGCAACTCCCCGCCGGTGGTCAGCAGCAGCACGAATATTGCGGCGGCGGCGGCGGCAGCGGCAGCGTCAACACCTGCCGCTGATGAGGTGACCACGAGTGCCACGCCCATTGCCGAAACATCGAGATGATCCTACTTAACGGCAGCACTTGAACTTTCAGAGAGCCCCAATCGGGGGCACGTAGTTAGTAGTTCGTGAAGAGATCGAAACTAGTTAACATCATCTACCTTCAACATAGCCGTAAATCCAAATGTTTATTTATAAACGAAAGTATACAATAATTTGTAACGTATTGCATCATCATCCTCATCGCCTAGGGTTGACCACAGTTGATCGTGTTCAATATCAAATACATGCTACTATTAACATTATGATTACATTTATTATTATCTAATATGATTTCTTTTTATTTAATTGTCAAATGTTTGCTCTAGAATTGCCCAAATAAATCATTTTGTTTATACATTTTTGTCACTTTTTATTTCCATTTATTATCGAAGTTTTATTATTTCAGATCAGTAGATAAATTATGAAATTATAAGCAGCCTCAGAAATAATTCAAAATAATACTTTTTCTGTCGCGTATGTATAACATGTTTTAATAATGCCCGCATCACTTAGTTAATCATCTTTAAATATTTCTATTCGTTTTAGAAGAGAACAAGAGCTCGGTGCAGTCACTTGGCCGCAGCACTACTGCTGAGGAGGCAACAGCCTTATGACACCAACTCTTCAGCAACTCGAACAACTAACTAATGAAAAACTTTGGCGATATTGGGATGTATCTCCTGTCGGAACGGGCACTGCACCAGCAGCGCAAGCGAATGCTCGATGAGTTTCTAAAGCTTTAGGGTTTACGCTTAACAATTGGCAATATGGTGATGGGAGTCGCCGCCATATAAACGTACATTAATATGCATACCTACAAGTGTGTAAAACCCTCTTAGCAGATATCACATATTTGTTTGTTCTCGGTGTTACAATCTAATGTTAATCCAAAGTTAGCCACAATGCCACATCTCGATGCATCCGAGCAGAAGTATTCGTATGGAATTCGTGGCAAGATCAACTACAATTGCATGAAATGTAAAGTTAATACTGTATAAATATATATAAAAATATAAATATTGTGAGATACTCAATTGAATTATATGATTAATTGCATAACAAACAATACTTTGTCTAATTCAAAGAACTCTGAATGTATGGAAATTCACACTCTTGAACACAATCCTGGCGATTTAATGATAGTTGTACAATTTTAGATTAAAAAGCTCGTAAGAAATTTATATATACAGAAACAAACAGAAACACAAAATGAAACAGAAACAGAAACAGAACATTCATACTGAATAGTTATATTTTATTCTTAAATTGCTAATAATTGTGATTTTGGAGAGTACGAAAAAACGTAAAGAACAAAAAATTATAAAAATGTATGTATTATGTAAATTGAACTCAAATACAAGGTGGATAAAACGGAACTGAAATTTAGGTAAAAAAAAAAAAACAAAAACAAAAATAAAACCAAAAAAAGAAAAACAAATCAAAACGTATAATCTGGAGTGGATTAGCAAAAATTGCGAAAAGCTTAAATTATTTTTCGAAAATTTCGAACTTTTTTACCATATTATGTGAGCAACTTTTTGGCCCTTATAAGCGAAGTTTCTATTTTCTATTTTCAGTTTTTATACAAACAAATTTTATAATAATATAATTGATACAGATGCAGACTAACCAAGTAATTACTTAGCAAATATCCAGAGCTAAGCAAGCCCCTAGCATACCCAACACATTCATTATTCTGTAAAGAAACGCTCAGTGTCATTATATTTCACTTTTATACCCAATTGATGCATACATATTAAGTAGCAAATATCTGATATCCAAACAAAATTCAGACATAACTATATATAATTTGATTTAGGTTTTAGTTTTAGTTTATGTTTGAGATTGCCTAAAAATCATTTATTTTTTTAAGCATACAAATCTCGAGCAATCTGTGATATTATAAAAAAGAAAGAAACGGAAACAAAAACAAAAAGTAAAAGAAAAAGAAAACGAAAACGAAAACTCGACAAATTCTAGCGTACGAAGATCGAGCTAATATCTATAAATTGAATAAAACTCATTATCGTCGCATTGATCGCAAAACTCTTTCCGAATATATTTCCATGCCTATCCAGACATATGCAAATCCAATATTTTCTTTTTCTTATTGAAACAATTTTATCAAAAAAAAAAACAAAAAACAAATACAAAATAAAGTAAAAAATAACTTACATAGATATGGGTATGAAGATATCAGTTAAACTGAAAGGGAATATATTTTTATTAAGAACACTAGCTTACAAGTCTAACGATCTTCAGAGTCTGATACTTACTTGAAGTTTCTTATTTCATTTTGAATAAAGCTTTTCAGTTCTCATATGAGCCAAATAGTGAGATTTTTACTAAGGAAACAATTATCAGAGACTTAAGATCGGAATCGTTGGTCGCCGCTTGTGAGCTAGTGAGTAATATCAAAATAGTTCTTGGATAATGGATAATACAATACGGATAATGAATTGGTGCGCATAAAATATATGTAAACTTAATCCACAAAATGCGAAAGCAATTGAAGAATAAATATTGCATAATAGTTTCAAATACAAACCTAAACAAAATACATAAATTAAACGTATTTCTCCCTCAATCTTCGTTGTGTGTGTAAAACAGAATAATACAAAAAAAAAAAAACCAAAAACAAAAACAAAAAAGAAAACAAAATGTGTAAAACATAATTTTTAAGCTAACTAAACAACAAATCCAAATAGAGATCATTGAGCAGCATATTTTGAGCAACAGATACCGTTAACCGTAAACGTTGATGCCACGATTATAGCAATAACATGTCACAACCAACAAGCAACACATCCAATAACTACAAATGATGTCGTGTGACACATGCAACAAATTATAACAAACAATCTTGTGCAACTTTACTTAAGGCATTTATGATTTTATTGAATAAACTGTACGTAAGAGATTAAGCTTGAAGTGTTTTAATTGTTCAAAAATTTGAACAAATTAAGTAAATCAAAATTATATTCCTTTATACAGAGCATCTGTATAACCCCGCCCAAGAAAACCTTTTTTAGAACTTTGGTCAAACTATATTACTTATATTTAAATGAGTTTTAAAAACATATTTACTAAATTATCTAATAGCTTTAACAATGGCTACTAAAATTAGGTTTTCAACTATATTCGGGAATTGTTCGTAAGGCATCAGACTTTTTAACGTACTTTAGTAACCGCAGAATCGTCGATGGCGTAACGCCTTGAATACGGCTAGCTGCGGCAATTGTTTGAGGCTGTATAAGGGTCAGCTTTTGACGCTCCTCATTGGAGAGACTTAGAGATTTGGAGAAGTAGTCGATGTCGCTAGGTATACACAAGCGCTCCTCCCGTCTAACATCTTCCACGTCGCGCTGCTGCTCATCCACAAAGAACGAGTAAAGAGCCTCGATTTTCAGTCTGGACGCCAAGTCGTCATCTGCATGCAACCAGCTTAATTCGGTTGGACACAGTTCGATGAGCTGCTTGACTGAAATGTTTTCCGCCGGCACGGATAGCATGTCGAAGGCAGATTTCTGTATGGAAGCTTTGGATTGTGGCAGACCTAATGCTTGGCGCCAGAAATTGCTGTGCTTCTGCAAGCCCCTAAGCGCTTCAATACCGCGCTTAAGCTTGTGCTCAGTTTGCTGGAAGTGCTGGTAGCGCTGCTCACTGACCAGCCCGAATTTATGCCCTTTCCTTGTGAGACGTACGTCGGCGTTATCTGGCCGTAGAGAGAGTCGGAATTCAGCTCGACTGGTGAACATTCGGTATGGTTCGTTGGTGCCCAGGGAGGTGAGGTCGTCGATTAACACACCAATGTAACCTTCAGTTCGACTAATATTTAGTTGTCGGCCATCGTGATGCACAGTTCTGCCAGCCGCATTAGCCCCAGCTATAATTCCCTGGGCGGCAGCCTCTTCGTATCCCGTAGTACCATTCAACTGGCCAGCGAAAAAGAGACCCGTCACACGCTTCGTTTCCAGTGTGGGATACAGCTCGCGAGGATCTATAAAGTCGTACTCTACGCCGTAACCCGGCTGTACGACCTCGGCGTTCTCGAGGCCTTTGATGGCACGCACCAGTTCAATTTGCTGCGGGTGCGGCAAAGTGCACGATATACCCTGCGGATAAATTAATGGGCTATCGAAGCCTTCTGGCTCCAGCCAAACTTGATGGACCCTAGCACCAAATCGCAAGACCTTTGATTCAATTGAAGGGCAGTAGCGTGGCCCCGTTACTTCCTCTGTGACGTGTCGATTAACGTGCAAATTATCGCGCACAATGTCATTGACACGTGGTGTCGTATAGGTCAGATAACAATGCATCTGTTCCTTGGCGGGCAGCCATACATCACGATTCATAAACGAGAACGGCATGGGTGGATCGTCGGCATTGTGCCTCTCTAGCCGGGAAAAGTCAACGCTACTCTTGGCAATACGTGGCGGTGTTCCAGTCTTCAAGCGTCCCATTCGAAAGCCCAGTCTGTTGAGAGCTTCGCCAAGCGCCTTGGCAGGTTTGTCGCCGATTCGACCTGCTGGTCTCACCTCCAATCCGATGTTTATGTGTGCGCGCAGAAAGGTTCCCGTGGTGAGCACTACCGAGCGGCTGCGCACAAGTTCTCCACTATCCAAAAGAACGCCATTGCAGCGGGTGCCATTGCTAGCATCTTGATCTGCATCGATTTGAAGATTGTCTACGCCCGCTGCACGAATCTGTAAATTTGGCATGTTAAACAGTTCCTTCTGAACCGCTCGCTTGTATAGCTGCCGGTCAATTTGAGCTCTTGGTCCCCACACAGCGGGCCCGCGGCGCTTATTTAACACCTTATAATGCACGCCTGATAGATCACAGCAACGGGCACAGACACCGTCCAAGGCGTCTATTTCACGCATTAGATGTCCCTTGCCAATGCCACCGAAAGAAGGATTACAAGACATCTCGCCAATTGTCTCTAGTTTATGGGTAAGCAACAATGTGCGGGCGCCCATGCGGGCAGCAGCTGCACACGCCTCTGTGCCGGCATGTCCCCCTCCGATCACTACCACATCATAGATATCTCCCTGTGTTTGGGTAGAGTAAAGCCGACTTCTAGCGAAGACTCTGCCAACATAATAACGCAATTGCTGCATTATAAATATCAGCAGCACGCTGTTGTTGAATATTTGAACGAGCTACTTGTGTAATCTAAAGAAACTAGTTCTTTTAGTAGAACCGATAACAATTTAATTGAGCTTTGATTAGTTGCTGATAAGACCGCGAAAATGTAAACAGAAAACTTGTACTAGATTTGTAACTATAAAAAATAATGATATTTAAGTAATAAATTAAATTTATTATTTGCATACATTAGTTTAATTAAAAGTCTTATTCTTGGCCATTATTGCTCTCATTTGAGAGTGTTAATGCACTTATTACAAAGAACTCGTAAATACGGCTATCGATTAACAGAACTATCGTATTTCGCTGCCATATACTCGATACTTCGAATATATTGTCAACAGCTGGCTCATTACTCAGTTTTTGATTTTTGTGTGGCGATGTGGATACTTTATGCTTTGGTGTTGCATATATTGCTACTAGGATCTATATTCGTTATATATTTTCGTTCACCTGTCATTGAGGGATTGGAACCACAGGAGAGGCTGAAAGGTCAGCCGCCTGCCGACCGTTTAGTACTAATAGTCACCGATGGACTGCGTGCACAATCCTTTTTTGCAAACAATTGTAATCAAGTGCCACATTTACGTGAGATATTCATCAAGGAGGGAATAGTTGGTATTTCGCGTACTCGCGTCCCTACGGAGTCACGTCCCGGACATATAGCGCTTATAGCCGGTCTATACGAAGACCCATCGGCAGTAACACGGGGCTGGAAGGAAAACCCCATTGAATTCGACACGGTGTTTAACCGAAGTGACCACACATACGCTTGGGGTGCCCACGATGTTCTGCATATATTTGAAAAGCTTGCCGACAGCGGACGGCCAATGCATTTCGACGCCTACAATCATGATCTAGACTTCTCAGGCCAGCAAAAGACCTACAAGCAGGACGAGTGGGTGTTTGACAGGGTTCGCTTGCTGCTAAAACGCAAGCAAGAAGAGTTAAGAGAGGCTAAGAGGGTAGTGTTTTTCTTACATTTGCTGGGTCTAGATACAGCCGGACATGTACATAAACCGGGTACGCCTCTTTTTCTCGAGAACCTTAAGTTTACAGAGCACGGAATATGGAAAATTTACAAGCAATTCGAAGAGACTTTCCCAGATAAACGAACGGCTTATTTGTTGACATCAGATCACGGCATGACAGATTCAGGTAAATATTCAATCATTAATAATTGCTCCATTACCTATCAATATACTTGTTCTTTTGTAGGCTCTCACGGTGCTGGGGCTCAATATGAAACAGATACACCGTTCATGCTCTGGGGAGCTGGCGTCGCTAGCAGCGTTTACGCCGGTATCTTCTTTGAGGCGAACGATGAGGGTCTGCAATTGCCAATTCGCGAACTGGAACAGGCGCAGCTAACACCATTAATGTCTGCCCTAATTGGTCTACCACCACCGATGAACAATTTTGGTAGATTGCCGCAGGGGTTTTTGGGCACTGATGCTAAGTACGAAGCCATGGCAGCTCATACAAATGCATTGCAGCTTCTGGCCCAATATGTTCGTTTGCAAAAGCTTCACATGCGTGGTTTGTTTGCTCCAATTTTAAATCGTTTCGACAAGTTGACACCGGAGCTAATCGCTGAATATGTGGGCTATATTAAAACATCGTTTACGCTGAGCCGATTTCATGAATCGACGGCTAATAGTGCCCTTGTAATGCAACTGGCTCTGGAAGGCATCGATTATTATCAAGGATATTATTGCAACGTTATGTTACTATCAACAACGGCCACATTTTTGGGTTGGATGTTTTATTTATATCGGCTGCTCACTCAGGATGCAGAACCGAAAAATATTGATTCTGGTATGAATGGTCATGCATCCAAGATCATCGTTGGCCTATGGGTCGCAGCTGTAATGCTGCTTGGCTTCGTTGTGGTGCAACGTGTTCCGTTCGCCGTAAGTTTTTATTTGCTGCTGCCTCTGCCCGTCTGGATGTTAGCTTTGCGGCAAGCTCCAAACAGAAACGACGATCTCAATGCTCCGGCTTACACCCAACCAACAGTTGCAAATCCGAAGCAGGTCTCCATAGCACAGTTGCTGCTACTTATTGGCTGCGCTGAGCTGCTCGTCTTCACCTTTTTCGACCGCCGCATGA
Source organism: Drosophila hydei (assembly GCF_003285905.1). NCBI lineage: Eukaryota > Metazoa > Arthropoda > Insecta > Diptera > Drosophilidae > Drosophila > Drosophila hydei. The sequence continues at coordinate 6,675,517 of NW_022045656.1, forward strand.
TTTCGCTTTGTTTTATTGCTTTTGCTTGTTACAGCAATTGGGAAACCTTTAAAAGGAAAAGGCGGCTCTACCTATGGCTGATGTTGTTAGTAGTACTGGCCTGCTTTCCGCTGGTTCCTCCGTCAGTGGGATACCAAAATTGTTATTTGCTGCTGGGTGGTATTCTACTTTTACTGATTCGCCAGTTTTTAAGCAAAAAGCGAGAAAACAGCAAATGGCACACTAGGTGGTGCAGTACAGTTATTTTGATAAATACGGCAGTGTGCGTGAATCTGCATAACAATCAGATAGCTGTACCGTTGCCGTTGAAGATAATCAGTTGGCTGTATCTCGTGTATGCATTCGTCTCTATACATCTCAACAAGGAAGCTTCTTTGGAGTTGCGATTGGAGCACATTTGCTACAATCTGGGCACACTATACACACTCATGTGCACTTCGTATGAATCTTTATTCGTACAGCTGCTGGCCATCGAATTGACCACGGCACTTGCAGAACAGCGTGCACAAGTCGAACCCCTGCATCATCAGCAAAAGAGCCTTCAGTCCTCTCTGCGTATAGCCTTTACAATAATACTGTACACATTCTTCTCGCTTTTTGGCAGCGGGAACATTGCATCGATCAGTTCATTTGATCCCAATATTGCTCGATGCTTCCTTAGCCATTTTGCACCGTTTGTTATTATGTCACTGGTGCTGCTCAAACTCGTCTTACCCATAGTAATAAATCTATCTATTGTGTACACTCACAGCGAGTATGCGCGCCTACACGAGCGGCAAATCTTTATATGTCTGCTGCTTATCTGCGATATTATGGGTTTAAATTTTCTGTTTTTGGTGCGTAATACCGGTTCCTGGCTGGAAATTGGCTCTTCCATATCGCATTTCGTAATCATGGAGGTGACCACGCTAGTTCTAATGCTTTTGGCTTATGTATCCAAGCTCCTGCTTCGTCTGACGAACTGCGATCGTGCTTTGTCCAAATTGAATTAAGTTCGACCCAAGGTTATTGTCCTTAAATTGTTGTTGACCAAAAACTTAATGTATAGATCTTGATATTAAACTCGTATTTTCACTATCTCGTAGACTGATCTGCAAACATTTGATTAATTAATATGATCTTGGCTGAACGTTAGTCGTCGGCCAAATTTTTAAGTTAAGTTTTCAAACTGTCATGTAAAAATCAAAATCACATTTCTTTTAACCAAATGCTCGAGAGTAATTATTATAATCACAACTTCGATTGCAATTTATTTAAGATAACGCATATTTAATAAGAGTAGTTATATGGTAAAATATAAAAACTGTTATATTAATAATATATGTAATTGTAAATGAAAACTGTCTAAAAGATCTCCATTTCAGCTTTGCGTTTACGCTTTTTGAGTTTCTGTTTCATGTCCGGCGCCTTGCCTCGCACCACTGCTGTCTTGAGGCGCTTGGCCACTTTCTTGCGCTCCTGCATTCCAGCCTTACGCTTGGCCGCTCGCACCGGATCATGAATCTTTTCCTGAGCCACAGCTTTACGACGTTCGGCACGTCGCACCATCAGTTTGTTCTGCACAACATTGCGCAGTTTGTCGTATGTCTCAGCTCCTATGCGTTTGCGTAAACGGCTGCCCACTCGCAATGCCAACTGGCGCAGCTCTGGATCTACGTTTTGATCCTCTTCAGACATTTCGCGCACAAGTCCCTGCATCAAAGCCGGGGCCAATCGAGTTACTGCATCAACGCTGAGTAAAGTCGATAAACCCTCGATAAGTGTGAAGAGGGCCGTTCGCTAAAGAGAGATTCAAGAATTGGAAAAAAGTAGCGACTAATGGGTAGAGCTACTTACAATGCTGGTGTCGTGTGGTGCCTTTGACACCTCCTTGTTGATCAGAAAGCGAATATTGCGCACCAGCCAATTTAGATTGATTTTCCCAACGGGTGTTCCTTTTGTCTCCTTTTGATCTCCCTCGCCTTCCAGTTTAATGCTGAAAGGCACATCCCTGAGCATGTGTGCAACGAAAAGCAGTAGCTTGACCAGCTCGTCAATCATTTCTTGAGCTGTCTCACCAGGAATGACCTGGGCACACAGGTCGAGCACTAAGCTTTTGAGATCTTGTGCCGGATGTGCATATATAAATTCCAACACCTTGACATCCTCTGCTTTTTCACACTTAATACCCAACAGCTGCTGGCCAACATACGCGTAATCGTAGTGCGCCAAAATGAGCGTTAGCAGCTTTGCTGCATTGCAACGTATCCAATTGTGCTCGTGGGCGAGAAGCCTCTGACTAGCATACGCTAACTCATCCACTGTTGGCGCTAGTTCCTGGTCGCTAAGCAGAGTCTCGCCACAATGCTCAAATATCTTAAGCAGACAATACTGCAGCTGAATTACCTGATGGTCGACATTGCGTTGCTGTTGCTCTAAAATGGCTTCTGGGTCGAGCCCATCGAGCAACGTCTCTTCATCGGCCGCATTGCTTGATTGCTAAATAGAAGACAACAAATATTTTACATTTGTTTAATAACCATTTATATTATGATTTACTCACTTTTCGTCGGCGCTTATGCCGCTGCTTAGGCTCACTCAAAGGCAGCGCCTCTTGTCCAGGAGCACGTACGAATTTTCCACCTGCTTCTGCGTCGCCCACAGTTAGCACGGTGACCAGCGTGGGTAGCACTAGGGGTAGTCGCTCAGCAAAGCCCGTACGCTCTGCTTGCACAAACCGGGACAGCAGCGCAGCAGCCAACTCACGCACACCTGGCTTCTGACTGGACTGCGGCGAGGTGAAGAATAGCATGGTCAGGTCGAGCAGCGGCTGTCGTTCCAGCTTGCTAAGACGTCCTAGTAACGCCTCCAGAGCGGCGGCCACAGCGCGACGACAGGCGCTGTCCTCGTCATTAACCAAACGCGTGCCCAGAGAAAGATATATAAATTCAGAGTGCTTGACCAGCAATTTCAATGGGAACTTGTTGACGACCGCGTGCATAAATTGAATGGCCGACAGACGCCCAGCGGACTGAGTGTAGGCCAGTTGCACGGACATGAACTTGAGTAGCTGATCAATGCGCTTTTGTAACGTGTACTCCATGATGTAAGTGAGGAGAATCGTTCGCGACTCATCGCGCACATAGTCTGACTGCGAGATAATGGATAAGTCGGCCAGACGTTTCATTAGATCGTGCAATGAGCGCGTGTCCACCTTGCGCCCCACTAGCGCCTTCAGCAGCGTGAAGCACATCGTTTGGCTACTGCACTCTCCCTCCTGCAGTTCTTGCTCTACGTGCAAAAGCAACTGCTCGATCTGGTCATCAGTCAGGGAATAGTCCTGACATTTTCGCAATAGGGCTACAACCGCTTTGAAGCTCGCACGCACCAGCTGCGCGTTCTCCTCCTGTCGAGTGGCTCCGAACGTAGAAAAGTTTTTGAGAATTTCAAACATGCGGCCCACCACCGGATGCAGTTGTTCTGTGCTCAGTTCCGACAGCTGATACTCGCCCATCCAGATCGCTGTGTAGCATTTAAGTGCATAACTTGTGGTTCTGGCATGATTGCTGCTCAATGCGTCCTGCAGCAGAGGCAACAACGGATGCAGAAAAGGCTGATAATCTAGATCCGCAATCTTTTTGCGTTTCAGCACAAAGTGAAGCAGCTCTAGTCCGAATTCAATGAGTATGTGTGCGTTGGCTTGGGCATTGGACTTCACCTGCTTGTTACCAGTCGCAACGCTACGACGTCCAGGTGCTGGCTGCAGCAGCAGACAGTCAGGCCGGGCGCGACGCATCAGCGCCTGCTGCTTTTCGGTAAGCTGCCTCTTCTGTGTTCCGGGCAGCAAATCAGTGATACTCTCCGACATAGTTCCGTAAATGAAAATTAACAGGCTCTCTCGTGCGATATGCGTGTTGTCCACAAGACCAGCTACAATCTTGGCAAAGCACTCCTGTATCTTTTGCGTAACCTTCCGCGAATGCGATCGCGCAAGATGCTCTTTGAAAGGCATCAGCAAGTCCAGCAGACAATTGTCGCGTATGTAACGTGCCGCGATATTGAGAGTCAAATAACTCTTCGCGCTAGGCTTTGCTTCAGGTGTGTGCGCAACGATTTTATCCACCTCCTTCTCGGCGTTTACGTCGCCAAAAATGTCGTTAAGCGCCACCTCGAGCAGATTTTGCAGGCAAAGCTCGATGTGCGCCGGCTGCAGTTGGTCACGCAGTGCATCCAGCACCCCATGCAGCGTCACCGACAGCACATGCACTTGGAAGCCACGCGTGAGTAACGACTGTAGCTGCTCCAGCAGAAGGCCCAGACAACTGCCGCCCAAGGTAAGCATGATCTTTTTGAGAATGTCTCGCGTAAGCATGCGAACTGATTTAAGAGGTGATCGCAGAAACGTGCACACCTTCATAAAAATACCTGGCAAGAGAAGGACGATGATCAATAAAAATATATACACAAATATTATTCCCGCAACTATGATACATACCTGGTAAACTGTTGTCCAATAGCTCCTGTGGCAGTTTCTGCAAAAGCTTTACCATGGCCAAAGCAATGGGCACACGCTGTATTTCCTCTTCTTCGCGTTCATAGCTCAGACGACGACGGTTAACTTTGTGCTTAGTGTCATAGTTGGTCTTCTCGGTGATGGCTCGGTTGAGTGTGGGAAGCAGGACACTCGTAATGGTAGTCATGACGCGCTTGGCCGCATTAGGCGCCAATGGTTGCGGGAGTTGTCGTTCCTTCAACGGCTCCTCATCGTCCTCTTTTTCCTCATCTTTGTCACCATCAAAATCAATATGTGAGCTATCGACAGGCACCTCCTCTTTCAAAGGTTTCTCTTCAGATTCTTCGTCGTTTGTTTGCTCAGTAGTTTCAACTGCTGTTTCTGCAAGTTTCTGTTTGAGTTGGACCAGAAGGGACACGTCTGTATTCGCATGTGTCAAATCGAAATGGAAAGCATCCAGAATGCGCACCACCAACCGAACGCATTGCTTCTGCTGGCCATGGGCCAGTCGCAGACGCTGCAGATAATGACGTAGAACGGCGTGGTATTGCTGCCAGGGAAGCTGCTCACACATGACACCCACCGCCTCGATTGCCGCATCAACCAGGGTATGCCTGCCCGCGTGTTTTTCGCTCAGCAAATAGCGTGTGGCCAGCGGAAGTAAAAACTGTGTTAACGTACGTGGACAGGGTGGCGTCTGCCGCCAACTGGCGCCTGCAGCGATATTGACCACACGCTGCAGCCCACGCCCATGACGCTGTGTCTGCAAATGAAGCATGTTCTCAAAGAAATCCACCTCTACGTCGTGGGAGTCGGCCAATGGAGCAAGATCGCGCAGCACTTCATGCGCACTGGCGCATTGGCGTGCCAGTTCACCAAGGAGACCAATAGCTTCACTGCGAGCATGCTCATGGCGTTCGTCGCGTAGACAGCGCTGTAGTAACGGCAGCAGGCACTCATCTAGCCAGAAGCGGAGCTCGTCCTTACTGGGAAGCTGCTTCAACTGATTTGTGAGCTGCGGCAGCAACATCTTTAGTAGCTCACCAATGTTGACGCGCATGCCCAAGTCCGAGTCGTGGCGCAGCATATAGAAACAGTTGCAGGTTACCAATAGACCCAGTTCCAAATCAATGGGTTTCTGATTATCCTTTTGCTCCAACAGTTGCTTCAGTTCGGTGAGTGCCTGAAGTCGCTTGTCGTAATCCGGCTGCTCCAGCCAGCGTTTATCCCACGCATTTAGCTGCAGTACAAAGCGTGCCCACTCCCGCAGCTTTGTCGAAGCAGCAGTGAGTTCTGGCTGCTGTTTTGCCTGATTGAATAGATGTTTGGCCATGTCTGCAATCATTTCGCATAGGAGCTTGCGAGCTGGCAATCCATGCACCTGCTCGTAGAGTGGCGCCAGCTGACGCACATAGTTGTCGGGGGCGGGCACGCGCTTGCTTAGATTCGACAACGTGGTTATCAGCTGAAGAACAGTTTCGGCACTCGCACTAGCTGCCTGTTTGGTGAAAATGGGTAGCAACAACTGCAGCAACGTCTCACACGTCTCTGGTTGGTGCACATGCACTGTCAAGAGGCTTAAAATATTGAGCTCCCTTTTGTCCAGCGTCTGTTTGCCGGCTCTTTTCTGTCGCCAGCTGGCCTGCATCAGTTGCAGCACATCTGGAATATATGGCTGTAAAGTCGCTAATGCTTGTGGGCCATATTCCTCCGTGCTGGCGCTTTCCAACAGCTGTTCCACCATCTGCAGAAGTGATCGTCGCACTACAGGCTTAGATTTCTCGTTTAAAAGCAGAGCAATAAGATAGTGCATAATGGGTGGCGACTCGGGCGACGGACTCTTCTGCAACAAGATCTGATAGGAGGGTTCACCACCCCACATCAACAGCAGCTTGAGTAGAGGTGTGGGTGTGTGTATTGAGTCTTGGGGCAATCGGCTTAGGCCTGGCCAGACGAAGACCTCACAGATAGCCTGTAGCTGCTCTGTGGTCCACAATTCCGACATGTCCAGAAGTTGTCCAAAGTAGTTAACAAGCGTTTGCAGAGCTGCGTGCCGCACGTTCTTGTATGCTGCCATTAGTTTGACAGCTTCGACTCCATTACCATCGATCACCTCTTGCGAAACAGTGCCCACTAAGATCAATAACTTCAAGACGTATATTTGAAAGGCAGCACTCAAGCGGCCCGCGAACTCCTTCCTTATGAGTTCCAGTAGATTAACAATTCTTTGTAGTTGACGTGCAGAAATTACCGCCGTAGGCACAAAATGTGACTTTACGTAGCCCGCCAGCAGCTCAATGGGCTGGCTAGTAAACTCCTCGAAGCGTCCAAATGCCATTTTTAAAAAGTTTAATATCTCCTCCTCCTCCAACTGTCCCAGAAAGCGCAGAATAAGCGTCTTGCGCTGTTGGCCGCTAAGCTGACGTTGGCCGCCCCTGACGAGATGACCATAGAGCACACGTAGTATGTAAGGCATTAACTCACTACGCTGCTGCGTAGCCAAGCTAGCCACATCCAAGCCAGTAAGCGTTGTCTTGAACTTGGCATCATCGATTAGACCCGTCAGCTGCTGCTTTTGTTGCACCAGAACAGCGGGCTGCTTATATGCGGCCAAGCAGTCCAAAGCAAGCTGCTGCAAGAGCCCATTGGGACCAGCGAGCAGCTCCAGATAGAATTCCCGCATCTCTGATTCCCGGTGAAGTGCCTTTGGATTCGGCTGCGATAGGAAGCAAGACAATTTAATCTGCAGCGTCTGAAGAATGAATTTTGCTTGAGCATTGTGTGTCTTCCTTTTGTGGCGTTCAGTTGAGGTTCGTGTCACACTCGTCGACGAAGCCTTCTCAGTGTTTTCGTTTTCCCCATCGTCAACTTCAATGTCATCAACTGTAGAAAACAAATGGTAAAAGTAAATATATTAATCATATTAAAAGAAAATTGTTTTTGAATCAATCTTTATATATTGACTCAGATAAGTAAATAAGTGGATTATAGTAATTGCTTTAATTATCGCATATTTACCGGTTGACTCCTTTAGATTCCAAGTGTGTTCCGTGCGCTCCAGCTGTGCGCGATATTCGCGCTCCACGAACTGTAAGAATAGACGCACTAGATCTGCATTTTTCACCTCGGCAATATTGCTTAACTTGGGAATACACTGCCACAGCAGCTGACGGTAATTCAAGGCTTGTTGCAACGTCAGCTGTAGCTGAGCCTCATCCAATGGTAACAGCGAGGCAAGGGCCTGAGAGCTGTTGCTAGGCTGTGGTGGCTGTTCCAATGTTGTTGCTTCCACATTGTAGTCAATGCAAGCCACTGTCTGCAGAAGCTTTTCCTTAAACAAGTTCCAGAACTCCTCGGTGGGCATCACCTTGACATACTCTGCCAGTAGCTGTTGTACCGGTGCCCATACAAACTTGAAATTGTTGTACAACAAGCCTAGCAGCAAGCTGACAGCATGCTCTTTGTAATGGGGTAGCTGTTCGTATCGCTTAAACTGCGCTGCTGCCGGCTCCAGCTGTTGCAGCTGCAACAGCAGCTCCCTGTAATTGTGAACTGTGGGCTCAATGCGGCAAGCAGCAGCAAAGTAGCCATAAGGATTGTGCTTGCACTGAATGTTACCCAACAACTCCAAGCAGTGCGCCGCAATACGACGGCGCTGTGCCATCGGATCACTTAGTAGCTTGGACACAGCATTTAAAGTATCTTCCGTTGTTCTTGGCGTCAAATCGCCCTTGGTCGTGTTTAGTAAGATGAGCTGTATACAGGCCAATGCTCGCAGGTCGCTGCCTACGCGTGGAAGCAAACTTTGCTGCAACTGTGCACGTAGTTCTTTGGGCAGCTTAAACTTGAGCAGAGAATAGGTCTGCAATAGCAGTAGCAGCAACGTGCATTCGGGAACATTTAGAGCCAGCTGATCTTCGATGGCAGATTGAAGGCTGCTTTCTAGTGGCTGCTTATTGAAGCCGCGTAAGTGGGGCAGCAGCAATAGCAGCAACAGTTGTCGTTCCTCAGTCACATCGATGCGCTGAATTTGTTGCTCTAAGCTGTGATGAGTTGCTTGTTGTTTCAACTGCATGGGATATACCAGCCAAGTCGTTAAGCTTGTAGCATCAACAAGTAGCGGTCGTTTGTGCTGTACGATGCGTGCTAAAAGTTCCAGGGCAGCAGTATCCTTGTGCTCCTCATAGTGCGCTACAACATGTGGCAGCACCATTACTTCGAACAGTTTATAATCCATCAGCTGCAGAATGAAATCTGCGTACACATCACGGGACACTTGGCTGACCTTGAGCTGTTTTTGAAGTATGCGACTAGCATCCAGTTGGTCGAGTTGTACCTGTGTTGCCTGCAACAAGCTGCTAACCAAGGTACTCAACTGTTGTAGGCGCTCAGGCTCTGCATTAAGTTTCATATGACGATCAAGCAATTTTAATATGGTAGGCACCAACACCGACAGCTCTGATATATAGCGACCGTCCTTATGTGCAATAAGGGGCAATATAAGCTCAAGAAGCTGTATTGTGGCCGCCGCGCTAAGCTCTTCCTTGGATATAGCAGCACAGAGCTGTTGCCACAGTACGACACTTTGATCGGCGCGCATAAAATTAAGCAGCAGTCCGAAGCAATGATGCACAATATCTGCGAGCAGCGATGTCTGTGCGCTGGTATGACTGTTGTCTGTGTTGGCTAGCAGTTGCAGAACATGCGCCAGAAGATCTGCAGCACACGTATGCAAGTGACCATTGACACCGCGCAGTATCTCGTATAGCAGACGCCCACAGCCATGCACGCTTTCCACCTGCTCGCGTAAGACCGTTTTCAACACATAGGCCAGAAAGCGCGGAAAGTCGCGAACATCTCGTGCTATGTAGGCGAAGCATTCAACGGCAAAGTTTGTCACGTGCTCTGCGTAGTGCTGCTCATCCAACAAAGGTAAAATCGCATTGAAGACAATGCCGATATTACGTTTTAGATAGGACTTGAGTGTTTTGAACAAATGTGCTAGGCAAATGAGCGTCCACTCCAGTTGTTCGGCATCCTGAGTGTTTAAAAGGCATATCAGTCGGTCTAGCACGCGCTGAAAATAGGCATAGAACTCTTCACGCAGATCGCGAGCCAACACATAGAGCAGCTCCAGCAGTGGCTGCTGGGATAAATTTGTTGCCGTGGATAGGCGTTCCAGAAGCAAATCAATGACAAAGTCCTTTTGGTGCAGCAATTGCGGCAGTGTGACTATCTTGCGACATTGCTTGCTGAAATAGTTGTACTCTTCGGTAAGATTCAGCACGTTCCATTTCTGTAGCGTTTGTTGGAAGTACGTCTCATTGTCGGCCTCCTCAAGTTGTTCGTATTTGTGCCCTATATGGTAGAGTGCCAAGTGGCGCAAGTCGATCTCATTCACTCTATCGGTGAACGATTTAAACTGTAAAGAAACAAGCTATGGTTTTAAATGGTCACCAAAAACTTGTAAGCTACTTACGCGAAAAGTATTCGTATTTTTTGATTTTTCTGTTATTAAGGTCATTTTGTTCTAGAATATTTATTGTTTGCAAGTGAGCAAGCTGTTCAAAGCACTTAGAAATGTTTTTAAATTAAATTTGTTTTATGAGCGCAACACGTGCACGTCCACATTGTTTACAAATAAATCTGCTAATGAAACTGCTCACATAACTGTTACTTAACATTAATATTAACATTAACAGCTGTCTGAAAAGAACTAAGTATCGATACTTGACCAGCTGCTTCATACAAATAACCGCATCAGCATTGACCGGCATTTTATTGAAAACTTTGGTCACACTAGTTCGCTGCGAATATTTGACCGTTATAAATGTTAATTAAATATCTAAGTAATCAATAATATTTAATAAAACATGTGAATAACACATGTGTATCTACGATCCCATTAAAATTGTTGATAAAATGCATTTATGAACAAGTCTAGTTTATTTGCTATATATTTCAAACAACATTTTTCTAATAAGCATCATTGATTGCACATTTATGCTGATTCCTGGGATTGACGATAATCGTGGACAGTGCCCCGTTCCACGAACCTCTGTACGTTGTCAATGCTTTGTTTAGACTGATCAACTGCAGAGGAATCCTCTTTGAGTCCATATCCACCGCCACCAGGTGTTTTCATAGCAAATGTATCCTACAAAATAAATAATTTGTATATTGCGCTAACAAAACTTCATGTTCCACTCACCCCAGCCTCAACATCAATGCAGGTTTTACCTGCAAGCGCGATTACACGTCCGTCATGCTTAACGATTAAGTTGCGTCCACTTTTGCCCGGCTCACCACCAGCCAGACCGTATGGCTGCAACGTGCGACGTTCGGTCAGAACGGATAATGTTACCGGCTTACGGAAGAGTAAATCACGTTCGACTCCCTCGCCCCCAACATATTGTCCACGTCCACCCGAGCCGTCGGTACGCAGGCAAAAGCGCTTCAGTATCATGGGATAGCGTAATTCCAATATTTCTGGGTCAGTGATGCGGGTATTAGTCATGTGCGTATGGACACCACCAGCTCCATGCCAACCTGGGCCGGCCCCAGCGCCGCCAGCAACAGTTTCGTAGTATCCCCATTGGTCATCACCAATTGTTATGTTATTCATGCAGCCTTGCGAAGCAGCACAAACACGGAAAGCTTTTAGCACTGTATCCACAATGCGCTGCGACGTTTGCACATTTCCACCCACTACAGCTGCACCCTCTGAAGGATCCAATATTGAATTTTTGGGTATAACCACTTGAATTGGCGCCAAACAGCCTTGGTTAAGGGGTACATCATGCCCCACCATACAACGGAGGCAGTATATAAGAGCTGACAACGTTATGGCACGTGGAGCATTGCAGTTGCCCCAGACCTCTTCACTGGAACCACTAAAGTCACAGAGAGCCGAACCATTCTCCGGATCTATGGTGACACGTAGCGCTATCGGTGAACCGTCATCCATAAATTCTTGGGCCACTAGCACATTGGACCCTGTGCGCTCTAAGGTATCACGGCCAATCTGGCGCAACATGTCTCGAACCGCCAACTCCGCGTTCTTTTGAATATGGTGCATGTAGGCTTGTACGACATTTAGACCATAGCTGTTGATGAGCTCCGATACTAGGTGTATGCCCTTGTGGTTGGCAGCGATCTGTGCCTTTAGATCCGACAGATTGTCACTAAGGTTGCGTGTGCCCACAGCTCCTTTTGCGCCACTTGGAGTGGTAAGCCGTTGTATAATCTGCTGCTCTTGAAAGACTCCATTCTCAACAATAAGGAACGACTTAAATGCTGCTCCCTCTTGAGCGAGCGAAGTAGAATGGGGCGGCATTGAACCGGGTGTGATTCCGCCAATGTCTGCATGATGACCACGTGAAGCTACAAAAAAGACAGGTCGCGGCTCCGTTCTATAAAATGATAAGTTTGAGAGAAGGTATTGCCATTGCTATGAGTATCCATTACTTAAAGAAAACTGGCGTGATAACCGTCAGATCCGGCAGGTGCGAGCCTCCGGCTTGTGGATGGTTTGCCAAAATAACATCTCCATTTTTTAAGGTGTCGCCTCGAACGCGTAGCTGGTACTGCACCGTCTCCTGCATGGCGCCTAGATGTACGGGAATGTGCGGAGCATTGCTGACCAAGCCACCATCTGGGCCAAACAGAGCGCAGGAGAAGTCAAGACGCTCCTTTATGTTAGTCGAAATGGAAGTACGCTGAAGTACTCTAAAAGCAAAAGACAAGATAAGTTCTTCATGCAAGGCAACTGATTGAGAGTGAGGCATTACCTGCCCATCTGCTCCGCAATACTCATGAAACGGTGACTAAATATGCTGAGGTGCACTGGGTCCAGTTCGGCATTAATGCCATGTTTGCCACTGGTTTGCACGTCCATAATAAGATCACCATAGGCGGTCACGTAAACGGTACACTCAGGCTCCACTATGATGGTAGACAGCTGATCGATAAGCACGGCAGGACCGGAAATTTGATGTCCAGCTAGCAAGTGCTTGGTTAAGTAGATGGGCGTTTGGAACGCACCTTGGTCAAAATGCACTTCTGTGTAACCCTCGGCTGTAGGAGTCTTTTCTTGTGCCTGACCCACTTGCAATTCAGGTGGCGTTTCGTTCTTTCCAAGGCCACGTATGCGAATGTCATCTACTATTATGCGACGATTTTGTAGCACAAATCCAAACTCTGTGCGGTAGCGCTCCAAGAAAGTGGCATGAAAATCACCGTAAGCAGCTAATAACGGTGATGTAGATTGTTCCGACAGCTGAGTCTGTTCAACTGGCGCTGGCGTACACATCAAGGCGCCGTCGGTCGCCTCGTAGCGCAGGTGAAGGAATGCCTGAAGTTCAATTTGCTTAAACCCTTGAGCGGTCAGCTGACCACGGCACTGTATTGATAATGCATCCAATCGATCCTTAATCAACTGTGAATTTGCATTATTAAATTCTGCTCCACTGGGCTCCTGCACCTCCTGAACAACATCTGCGAGTGCCATGCCATAGGCTGAGAGTACTCCAGCGTATTTATGAACAGCTACCTGTAAGCACCTAGATTAAAGCTAATCAATTGCCAGAAAAGTTCCCATACCAACCTTAGCTATACCCAGGTTACGAGCTATTGAGCACGCATGTTGTCCGCCGGCGCCGCCGAAGCAGGAGAGCACATGATTGGCAGTATCCAGACCTCGGGATTGCGTTAGAGCGCGTATCGGTCGGCACATGGTTTCATTGGCGACGCGAATAAAGCCCAGAGCCACTTGCTCGATGGTCAGTACCCTGGAGTCACCACTGGCCTTTAGATGTTCATTGATATCTGACTGCAGCTCACCGAACTTGCGCTTAGTAAGTTCATAATCAAGGGGCTCGTTTTCATTCGGCCCGAAGATTTTTGGAAAATACTGAGGAAGTATTCGGCCGAGTATCAGATTGGCATCTGTAACGGTCAGGGGTCCTCCTTTCTTGTAACAAGCGGGACCTGGATGGGAGCCCGCAGATTCTGGTCCTACCACAAATATGCCTGACCGAAAGAAGAGCCGTGAGCCGCCTCCTGCTGCCACAGTATTGATGTCTAACTGAGGCGCCTGTATTGTCACGCCCGCCGTAGTGCTCTCAATGACGTGCTCATAATTGCCGGCATATCGGGACACATCTGTAGAAGTGCCACCCATGTCAAAGCCAATTAGTGGCAGATCTGTTTCGCGCGATCCCGTCAGTGCATACCCTACGACGCCGCCTGCAGGACCTGAAAGTATAGCACGAGCTCCACGGAAATTCTCCATGTTTGTCAGGCCACCATCTGATTGCATAAAGAGCACATCAACGCCAGCTAGTTGATTTTCAAATCCCGACTTAAAACTGTAAGCAGTAAGATAGACGATTAATACATATATTCATCGAGTGACACTATATATTCAGTCTCGATTAGCTAGTAAATGGACATGGCACAACACCAATATACCCTACTGATTGTATTCACACTGCACTCAGAGGTATGCCCAATATTTATGCTGCGACTGTGCTGTTCTCAGAGAGTTTTTTTGTTTTCTTTTGGCACTCAACGATTACGTGTGTAGAGGCACTAACTGAGCTTTTCATGCATTTCTCTCATATGCTTGTCTTTATTGTTGTCATTATCTTTATTGTGGCTATTTGCTTAGGATTTTTGTGTGTTTCTAGTCCAAAAGAGTAATCTCATTCCTTAATTTACGAGCAAGATTCTGTCTGGAGTGCACATGAAAGGGAAGTGAACAGACTCACCTGGCAAGATAGCGATCGACGTGGGGTGTCAGGTAGGCTTCGGCACAGGCTGTGTAGCCACGCGCCACTACCCGGCACATGGGCATGGCCTTGTGCGAGAGCGTTACATGGCTAAATCCAAGCTCCGTTGCGATGGCTCCAATGCGCAACTCATGTTCCGGACAGGCGTAGCTGTGGGCCAGTACCACAGCCACAGAGTTTATACCCTGTTGGCGGGCAGCGACTAAAGACGTACGCACGGATAGCTCATCCACAGGCTGAACCTCCAAATACTTACACCCCGTTATGCCCTGTAGCACATTCCACTGTTGATCTGGTAAGTATCATATCATCAGCAAACAGGGATTTTAAATGTTTATAGGACTAACTCACTTAACTGGCAGCGATCAGCCTGCTCTGGCACAATGCGGCAGTCAACCTCGACGACAGATTGGTAGAGATTCGCTGGCTTACGTATGTTGAGGTCAAAAATCTTGGGACGTGCTTGGTTGCCAATGTAAAGCAAATCACGGAAGCCGCTGTTAACCACCAGAACGACGGGATCGCCCTTCCGCTCGAGCAGGGCATTTGTAGCAACTGTAGTGCCCATGCGCACCCATCCAATTTTTGAGGTGTCCACCAGGCCAGCTTCTGTGAGATCAACGCCAGTTTCCTGCCATCGTCGCACTTATAAGTTAAGTCCATATCTTTCATAGTAACAGACTCACTTCTTTAAGTATACGGCGTATGCCCTCACGAGGAGCGTCGCTGTAGCGCTCTGGATCTTCAGAAAGCAACTTCATTGTGCGTACTCGTCCGCCGGGACAGATGCATAGCACGTCCGTAAAGGTGCCACCGCGATCTATAGCAAAGCAATATTTGTTGTTGCTGTCGGCAGAGACTGAGGACACCATTATTATTTTTCAATTAGCACGACTCTCAAAACACAGCGATCGTCGAAAACTGAACAAGCTCAGCATTTGCCTAACATATTTATACTATCTATCATTCGCCCTAACATTCTGCCTCTCTCTCTCTCTCTCTCTCTCTCTCTTCGGCAGTTTGTATTGCCAGAGCTCAAGTGTTTTTCAAAAGCTTTTGAAGAAAATAGCTTGCTCTCTAGCACAGTTCTATCTGCCTCTTTGTATATATGTATATATATGTATATATATGTATGGAAAAGTTTAGGTTTTAGGCGCCGGTTATCACTTAAGACTATAAAGAATATGTTTGCCTGTGAATGCTCATTTTGAGGCAGTGTAGTATATAGATCTACAAAGCTATTATAAATTTACATATGTATAAGATATTGGCTATAGTAGGTCATTTACAACAAATTGGAAGTGTAACCATATACAAGGTATATCTAAGTTGAGCATGCTCGCCTGAATTTGTCACGTCTTAACTATTGTTTACTACTTCAGCCTTAGTTAAGTATTAATTGTAAAAGTAGACACTAATAGTTGTTTCTAAACTAAACTAAATATATTACTATGTAATTTATTTCAACCCAGCAACTTAATGCAAGTGTTAAGTAAATTAAATAAAACGTTATGTTTTTATCTTTCAGATTTAAATACGAACATCATTCAGCAGGTTCCATGCCAGATAGTGAGCCGTAAGCTAATCAACGCCCTCGGTGTTAAGCAAAAACAAACTTGATCAGCGAGAGCACGTATTCTATTACACAATGCGAGTTTATGAACGAACTGTTTACATACATAAGCATACTTACAAACAAACTATGATTGGACCTTGATTCTCTCTAGGGTAACCTAAGGAATTAGCAATTAACATAAACTTCTGGAAAGTACGTGAACAGCATTCAATTAGCAAATGTATTTTCTGGAATGCAATTTCTGATATATTATGTATGCCTACCCACATTTGCAGAAGAGTATATAAGTAAAAGAGGTGTCAATATCCCAAATAAATTAGAATTAGACGGATATTCAGTACAGTACCTATGTAATGCACTTAGCATCAGGTAGACGTTATGCCTTAAAAAACAAATGTTTTTAAATATTTTCCAGCCAATAACATTTTTTCACGCCAGTTCTATGGAATTAATATAAGAAGGCTTCAAACCGAGCTCCAAGTTTTCTACTTAACAATCGAAATATATAGTTTCTGCTCAATTTATAGAACATGTTTTAAGGTGATTATATAGAAAAATTTAATAAGTATAAAATAAGCACTTCATAGTTAACATCGTCGTTAGTTTCTCAGACAGTTACGCATGTACACAGACATTGATATCAATAAATTTCATTAACAAACACTTTGTACCCTAGTTACAATAAGATATTGATGCATTGTTATTAAATGCTAAATAGATACTTCGAGTGGGAACAATAACAGCAACAAGTATCGGGTATGGGTGGTGGTATGGAATATTGCACTAGGAAAATACACGTGCACTGCAGTAGCGCCGTCTATCTCACTTTTCAGGCGTGTAGTACATGGAGTGTAGGAACAGGCGTGTGACGTCGCCAATGACCGAACGATCGGGTATGCTCTGGGCTTTGCCATATAGAGCCATTTTGCCAACCACCGGCTGGCCAGGATTCTTCATAATCTCTGCCGTGCAGGTGCGCAAATCGGCCAAAAACTTATCTGCGACGCCTGGATTTGTGTGCATGTCCGTGATGCAGATATGAATGCTGCAGTAGAGATAATTAGATTTAGATACATTTACATTTCAATTCGAATGAATTAAAATTACCCAGAGGGGAATTGGAGTGCGTTTAGATTCCAGCCCTGTTTACATAGAGCATCTGAGAGTCGGAAAATATCAAATACATTTGAGCCCATGGCAATAACAGACGTAGCTGGCTTGCCAAAGATGAAGATGCCATCGATTTGGCGCACGCTGCAATAAAATAACTATTAAATAGGTTCTGTATTTAATTTAGGAAGTATTTACCCCCTCTCGATGTAGCGAGCTGTGTCCACAATGCGTTTGGTTGCTTCCAGGTAACCTTCATAGCCAAAGTTCATCATTGTTGCCCAGCAGGCAGCGATGATGCCGCCAGCACGAGACCCGTTCACTGTGGGTGAACCGTAAACGCCACCAGGCCAATCTGTTGTGACCGTGAATTGATGATCCTTGAACTTCTTTTCCGAATACATTATGACCGACGAGCCCTTGGGTGCAAAACCATATTTATGCGTATCGGCCGAGATACTAGTTACGCCCTTCACTGCAAAGTCGAAGGGTCGTAGCTGATAGCCAGCATGGCGTATCAGAGCAACGACAAAGCTGCCCAGACATGCGTCCACATGTACAGGTATATTGTACTTGACACCCAAAGCAGCAATAGCTTCGATATCATCAATAGTACCATATGGGAAATTGGGCGCAGAGCCAACAAGCTAAACAGTAAATGAGCTTTAGATTATGATTTACATGGACTAGACATATTTTTACATACCAGAATGGTGTTGCAATTAATGGCACGCTTGAACTTCTTAATATCGACTTCATACGTCTCCGGATCGACATCAACGTAACGCACATGTATATTAAAGTACTGGCCACCCTTGTCGAAGGCCGCATGCACAGTGCGAGGAACCACAATGTTGGGCCTTGTGATGCCCTTGTTCTCACGTGCATAGTCTCGATACGCCTTCATAGCCATGCAAATGGACTCCGTGCCGCCGGTGGTCATTGTACCACAGCTGTTAGCATTGCCGTGGAATAACGTGCAGGCCATGCGCACCACTTCGGCTTCCATTTTGCACACACCTGGGAATAGATCGGCATGGAGAGGATTCGTGTAGGAAGCCTTGCCATAGACCTCTTTTACCAGCTCCACAAGCTCCGGACTGTAGCCGTAAACAGCGCCCGAAACACGCCCATCACGCCAGCTATAGTGACCAGTCCTGAGATGCTCATCCACAAGCTCGAGAATCTGCTCCTTCGATAAGCCTTTCTCGGGCAGACGTATCGAATATTCTAGATGCTGGTTGCTCTTCTTAATATCCGACTCAAAATCGTCCTTAACTTTCTTTAGCTCCGCCTCTACGAGCCTGCGTGCAGCCGGTATTTTTTTGGCCAACCTAAAGAACTGACGCTTACCGCGCACATAGAAACCTGCAAGAAAATTTATATTACTATTAAATTCTACAGATCAACTTAGGTACTTTTTGCTATTTGCAATTTTTTATCAGCTAACTGATAATCGTGGTCATATCAAAATTTTTAAATAATAAAATATTTATTAACAGCGCGTAACGGTAGTCGGTAGCCGAGTGCTTAAAAATCGATCATTAACTTAACGGAAACTATTCACTTTTAGATTAACTATCAGGGTTATGAAATAACAAATATGTGTATGCTTTAAGCCTCCCCCAATACTTATCATATTGTAAAAAGTGATGATGTTGATAAAAAGTTGGAAATATCTTTAATTGTTATAGGCGGGAGTGCCCGACTAGAATATATTGTGAACGCTGCGCTTGGCTGTAACTTTAATCATTTTACAGTTCTTACATACCATAGTTTTTTGGAAGCAATTTTTAGAGTTTAATAATGATATCTTGTTATATATTTATGTAAAACACCTAGTCTTTACTTTTTCATTGTGCATTGTTCTGATAACAAAATATAAAATCTTTATGAGATCTCTCCAGCCTTCTGCGTGTTAAAACAAATTTTAACACATAAACAAAAACATTTTGTACGTATTATCAGTTTTTATATAACATTTAATTTAATTCTTTAGACTAGAAATAATTTTGGTTGAAAATTTTAAGTCATAAGACCTTCTGCATGAGTTAATTAGTCATAACTTGTAAGCTCTTTTTTATGAAATGGTCCCACCTATGTGGGAACTGATAAAATAGCCAGACTTTTAATATTTGATAGAGCAAGTAGTAAAAATTATGAAATAATATGTTGACCAGCAAATACAATTTAAAATCGAATTAAATTTGTTTCAATATATATATATATATATATATATATAACAATTAAAACACTATCAGATCTCGTATGATCTATGATCCAAAACTATATATATACTGCTATGTTCATATTTAGCTCTAGATCATAGTTTATAGTTCCGCTTCGAAGTTGATTTGCACCCAATCTTAATGGTTGACAAGTGTAATCTATGCCACAATCAATTAGATAGATCACACAATATGGGTCGTTGAAGTTCAAAGTACATAAAGAATATTTTCTTCATATGTAGTTGTACAAATGTTCACGATAAGATTATTTAAATAGACTAAAATATTTAAAAAAAAATGTCAAACGAATTAGAGGTATTTACCTTCATCCTTGCTTAGCTCTGTCCAGATCCAAACAACGCCCAACACAGTCGTTGCCGTAATTGCTGCGATCTGCCACGGCTCCTTGTTACCGAAAGCGCGGTTGATGCAGCCCCCGACGGGCTTCAGGCAATCTCCGCCATTGAAAGGACGCATTTTGTTGCCAATTGAAGCACAGCTAAAATGAAATTCGATGTATGAAAGTTGCTCTGTAGACCGCCGCACGAGTGAGCAACTCGTCAATAACTGAAAATATGTGTGCAACTAGTTGGAACTGATAATCGAAAACAAAA
The DNA here is from genome assembly GCF_003285905.1 of Drosophila hydei. Classification (NCBI taxonomy): domain Eukaryota; kingdom Metazoa; phylum Arthropoda; class Insecta; order Diptera; family Drosophilidae; genus Drosophila; species Drosophila hydei. The sequence continues at coordinate 6,695,328 of NW_022045656.1, forward strand.
CGTTCTTAATGCCTGATAAGCGTATCGTGCACGCTTCATATACATTAGTATGATTAAACGATTTATTGTGAACAACTGTTTTGCTCTTGTTTGCAACAAAAGAACTAATGCAATTCATTTGTTAGGTGTAGACAGTTCACTCACCTTTCGCTTTGGCAAGTAATAAAGATTTGTGCTTGGTGAAATTATTAAAATTAATGCAAATTACATTAGTCTATGTCATCTGTCTGTTTTGCAGTGGAAAATGTTACTAAACAAATGAGCGCTCAGCTGTTGCACAGTATCGATAGTAAGAAATAAATATCGATAGTTGCCATGTTACTGTCGTGTGATAAATACTTGTAAGGCCAAATAGTGTAAGTGGTCGATCGCAAACAGCTGATATTGTTTATAAGTCTAGAATAAGCAGTCGATCCTTTTACTAATTAAGTTAACATGCTGCGTAGATTTCCAAACACACTTAAATTGGTAATTAGTTTACAAATTAAAAAAAAAAAACAGCATTTAATTATTTATATTTTTATATGCAGTGGAGTCGATCAATTCCTATTCGTTTCGTCAGTAACACAAATGTTGAAGAATTTTTAAAGGTAATCAGAAATTGTTTAATAGCTAAATTATGCATTGATTGTCATTCGTATGCAGGTAAAAAATGAGAATGGAGTGCGTGAAATCACATTATGTCATCCGCCTACTCGAAATTCACTATCGATGGACATGATGGGCGTTCTACACGAGGTACTGAACGAAGATAAAGATAATTTGAATCTGCGTTGCATTGTTCTCTCGGCTGAGGGCAAAGTTTGGTCGGCTGGCCATAATTTGAAGCAGCTACAACCTAATGACTTGCAATACCGTGATGCTGTATTTCAAAAGATGACGGACCTAGTTATTGGTATACAAAAGTTACCTGTGCCAGTCATAGCAAAAGTAAATGGGTATGCCGCTGCGGCTGGTTGCCAGTTGGTTGCTTCCTGCGACATTATTGTGGCCACCGACAAGAGCATGTTTTCCACGCCCGGGTAGATAGTCAATTTTAGTTACTTATCTCTCATTTATTAAACTTTGGCTTTCGTTTTTAGCGCTGCCGTAGGCGTCTTTTGTAATACTCCCGGCGTAGCTGTTGGTCGCGTTATGTCACGTCCGAAGTCTGCCTATATGCTTATGACTGGTTTGCCTTTAACCGGCCAGGAGGCATATGTTGCCGGCTTGGTCACCAAAGTCGTGCCGGAAAGCGAACTGGACAAAACGATCGATGATATTGCCAACGCCATCAGAGCAAAGAGTCGTGCTGTGATTGCCCTAGGCAAGGAATTCTACTACGAACAGCTGAATCTACCGCTTGAACAAGCTTACGTTAGGGCTAAGGCAAAAATGAATGAAAATCTGCAATTGGCTGACTGCATGGAGGGCATGAGTAGCTTCGTTGAGAAGCGTGCGCCCAAATGGAAACATACTTAACTGAAATGAAACGAAATTATTAATAATTTCCTGACCTTTTCCTGATCAATTGTGCATTTAATTTTTTAAAAACAAATATAATTAAATACTTTTTACGCATTTTAAATATTATGGAACAATGCTGTGTACTTTCTGATGATCGTATTTATTATTCCCACTACTCTTCTTTGGTAAGTCTTTAATTTGTACCAACTATTTGTGTAACTAAATAAGAAATAAACCAATTGCAGATTTTAGAGCTTCTGTTTCCCTATATATAGATATACGTTAGATATATATTTTTAGAAAATTTATTTATATTTTTTTAAAAACAGTTGGATATCAGTTCTTATTTTTGTTGTAGTTTTTTTTTGGAATTTTGCTTCCGTATTATTTTGGAAATCCCAGTTGGAATTTATTTGTAATTTTTTTTTTGCATCTCGACATTTATTTCTGTACTTGATTAGTTTTGGAAATTGTTTTGTTTGTTACAATTGGAATTGGACATTTCATATGGTGTTATATATTTTATATTTTTTATATATTATATAAAATATATTTTATATTTTATATTTTATATTATATATTATATATTATATATTATATATTGTATATATATTATATATTATATATTGTATATTGTATATTGTATATTGTATATTGTATATTGTATATTGTATATTATATATTATATATTATATATTATATATTATATATTTTATATTATATATTATATATTTTATATTTTATATTTTATATTTTATTTTTTATATTTTATTTTTTATATTTTATATTTTATATATTAACCTTTTCCCAACGGGAAAAAATAAAACCAATTTTCGTGCTTTCGAAAAGTATGCTCAATTCTTATTTTGTGTGTAGTTTATTCAAAATGTGTGTTTTTAATATTGTGCAAATATTTAAAAATACAAATACAATGTTAGATGTGAGTAATAAAAAAATTATAAAAAAAAACTGAAAATGTTTTATGTGTTGGCAGTTGTTGTCTGTGTGGAGTATTGAATTTATTACTTTCTCTTTTTGTTTTTAAGTTAAATTATATCCAATGCACCAATATTAAAATTTTGAAGTTATATCTGTGAGTCTTTTTCTTAAAGGTCTTAAATGGTTGGACGTCGAAAATTCTTGAGGCTGGACGAAAGTTTGTGCCGAAATAAAAATAATAAATATAAGCAAAATAAATATAATAAACATAAAAATATTTGCGTCGTTGTCGCTGCTACTGCTGCGATAATTGTTGTTGTAGTTGTTGTTTGTGTTGTGATGTTGTAAATATTTGAAAACTCTTCGCATTGAATTAAAGATAGAGTTGAATATTATAATCTTATAGGACGTGGAACATATAGATATTTATGCATAGAGCTTTATATACTATGTACTAGGAGTATTTTCTAAAAGTAGAGCAATATTATAACTGTGCAATAAATTTATCCTTCTTTTTTTGTTGATTTTTTATAGTCATGAACTTTAAAGCTAGAAAATAGTTCCATATTGGCTGATTCGTTACGTATTTTCGAGGCAATGCAAAGAGAATTATGCCAAAAAGAATTATTATGTGCCATGTACTAAAGAACTACGCATATGTATTTGAAATTCCCGAACGTTAACCCGTGCGCGGTTTAAATTTCCCTCAAGTAGGTCTTGCTAGCCCCAATTCAAAGGGAATCAAATGTGTGAAAAAATAATGATGCAAATAATAATAATAATAAAAAATGTGTAGTGTTGCGTGTTGTTGTTGTTATTGTTATTGCTGTGCAATGATTCTCCCCTCCGCAATTGTTGCCGTCTTGTTTTTAGATGTTAGCTGCTCCAGCTTAGACCTCGGTAGCAGGACGCTTCTCAATCCAGGCCTTGATGGGTTCCAGAGCGTTGGTGGCATCGACAACGCCACGTAGAGCCGGATACGGTTCCAGCAGATCACGCTTGACCATGTAGTTCATGTAGTCGGTGATGCCAGCAAAGTAAACATCGGCCCAGGTGAGCTAAGCAGAGGGAGAGTGACGTGGGTAAAGAAAATGCTTGGATAAAGAAACATCTTCACAGTTCGTACCTTGCCCAAAGCCAGATGGCCGTCATTGTCCTTAACGGTCTGCTCCAGTTTCTCCAGGTAGAATGGAATGACCTCGGCATTTAGGGTGACCAGCTTCTTCTCCTTGATCTCATCCTCGGGCTCATACGAGACGACTGCAATTTCTATACATTAAAAATTCCAGAGTTAATCAAGGACACTGAACATGAAACTGAAGCACACATTGTTCGCTACTTAGACGGAAGTCATTGATGGTATCAACCACAATGTCAATTTGCAGATCCTCCCAGGGTGTGGCGCCGCACAGGCCAACGGTCTTGGCCAGGAAGCGAGCCATCGAGATGCTCTGATGCACACGCTTGCCATCCACCTCCAGCACTGGCATCTGGCCCATGGGCATGGCTAAGATGATGGCAAAGAGATGAGAACATGTGTGTGGCTGGCACTTGGAAAGCTGTGGATGCACTTACTCGGCTTCAGCGCTGGCCACTCGTCACGGGTGACGCGCACATCCTCGTACTCGATGCCGCCATAGGCGAACAGATAGCGCAACGGCTCGGCGAGTGCCTTCAAATTGAAATAGAAGAGGGTATAGCTGTGCTTGATCGGCTCGGCGGGCTCGGCGGGTGGTGCGGCCTCGCCATCGGCTGCTGGTGGTGCCTCGCCATCGGCTGGCGGTGCAGCCTCGCCCTCTGCTGGTGGTGCGCCCTCAGCTGGTGGTGCTTGTGCTTCATCGGCCATTTCTCCGCTTACTCAATGCAATTCCCTATTAGCAAGATCAAAGAGAAATACCAACAGTGAGTATCGCATATCACCATCATTATTATAATAGATATATATGCTTAATGGCCATGCTGCAGATAATTCTTATCGGCCGTAAACAAAGCCCTTGTCATAATCAGTGTTGTGTTTGTTTGCAGAGCCATTGCGATAACAGCCGAAAAAGCAGACTTATCAAATGTTTATAAAAGTTGGCAACTGGAATCTATAGAAGAGCATATATTCGACTGTTCGAATGTTTATTTAGCTAGTTGTGAACCAGTTTACAGGTCTCCAGATAAGGAATGCGGTGGGACAAACAAAACCTAAGCAACTTTCAGCGACTTATACCACTAAAAAAACATGTGAATTCAATACTATATCAGCTAATTAAAAAAAAAAAAAACAAAAGAGAGGAAATAAAAATAAAATCGAATTTTGCATGTGGTTATCGCGGCTAGAGGGCTTCTATTTCATAATAATAATGATAATGAATTAATTAATGATTTATACGCCATTTCCACCTAGAAGTTTCTGTTAAATAGACGATATCTTCGATAAGCTTAAATATTTATTACACTACTTAGTATAAATAAAGAGGTTTCTCTAAAATAGATATATATATATATATATTAGAGAAACCTCTATATATATATATATATATAACGGCAAGGCTCGTTTTCTACCGAACGCTTTTGATTTTCTATATTTTCATTTATATATTATAATAGAAAAAATATTCTAGTAGATATTATAATTCTTTCAAATATTTAATAACGGTTTACAGTTGTTTGTTTTTATTACACAACTTAACCTTCATATGTATGCTCTATAATTGAGCGCGGCAAAGCATTTCTTTTGCATTCGCTCGATTTGTCCATATTTGGAGCTGTAGGCTTTACCTTACAATTGGCAACATTCCACAGCTGGCAACTGCGATAAATCAAAATCTGTAGCCTGGCAACCAAACAATTGACATATAATTACGATATAACTATATTGAAATGCATTATATATAAATATATATAGATATATATAGAATGTAAGCATTTCTTATGGAACTGTTATGGCTGCAAAGCGGAAATGCATCGATTATGCCAGAGACACGACTTGAGGAGGAATACGAGGTGGGGGAGCTGAGGGAGCCAAGGGCAAACACAGACACGATGCAGATACCGATTCAGCGACAGAGCCAGAGACAGTCGCTGTCGCTGTCGCTGTCGCAGTTGCAGTTGCAGTTGCAGACCCGCACCCACACGATTCGCATTGAACGACGCGTTATAGCACATAGATCAAGTTGGTTATGCTTGCAAGTTGGGGCGTTGGCGCACTGTTACGCCCCTATATTCATTGTTTTTATTTTTTATTTTTATTTTTTTATTATCATATTAAGTGCTCGACAGGAAGTGACGCGAAGCCCTTTTCGTGTGTGATGGAAAAATCGAATGGGATTCAACTGCTGCAGGCAGTCTTTAGTGCCACTTTTGGCAGTGCGCCCAGTCAATCAGTCAGTCAGTCAGTCAATCAGTCAATCAATTGCTGTGCAACCCTCTTCGCTAGTAATGCGCGATTGGTCGCCTCTTCCGCTGCAATTTCGTGTCTCAAATTGCAAACGATTTGACGTCTCTCACTATTCGACTCTGCTTCTCGCCCTCGCCCTCGCCCTCTCTCTCTCTTTCTCTCATTCTCTATCTCCCTCCCTATGTCTTTCTCTTGCTCTGTTGCTGTGGCCACTTCAATTGAATTTAATTTGGCAAGATCCATCGAGGGGGGTATTTTAGTGTCATGATTTAATTAAATTTCGTTTTTGTGCTATTTTAATGCCATTTGATGTTGCCCCATTGTCCCATTGCCTTGTCTCGAAGCCCCTCACACTTAATTGTGTGAAATCGATTTTCAATTTTTTGCTTCGTGCGAAACTTGTACGAAAATGTCAAGAAATTGTTGAGGCCAGTTCAAAAGAGGTCTGGGAAAACTATAAGGGATTATACCCATTTACTTGGGCACAAATATAAGCTAAGAATACCTAATTCAAACATCTATTAACCTTAAGTTGTTTTTTTAGTTAATAATTTACAATTCAAAAAGTTTTAAATTTTGTTATGGTCTATTCATATATATTTATAATGTAAATATATATATCATAAAAACCAAGAAATTATTAATTTTCTTTCCTTTCAAACCTAAGATTTATAAGAATATTTTCTGTTAAGCTTAAGCTTAATCCATCTATAGTTAGACCCTTAACACTTTACACTTGCATATTCCTATTGAATGAAGAATATAAATCAATAAATGTTGTTATATTAAATCAGATAGTAGCACGTGCTATGTATAAAAATCAAGTGCCAGATGGTCTTAGTCTGCCGAAAAAAGTCGGATCAGTAAACTGGGAAACGACCCAAACAACAGATTAGCGATGAACCCAAGTGATCAAGACTCCAGACAAATTCTTATCAATGACATTTTCAATTGCCGCACTGAGAACTAACTGATTCGAGTGTAAATATTTTTTTTGTAGTCCATTATAAATTTAGAATAGTTTTCTTATATACTACGTGGATTATATAAACGTTGAATTTAATTGAAATTTTTTATTGCACTGGGTGAGAATAAATTGTGAAATTGTTCCGCACGTAAAATGTAAGTACCTCACGCTTCGAAATTCGTACGCGCACTCCACGATTGAGAAAAAATTGGATTTCGAGTTTACTATTTGTAATGCAATTCGTAGAAGGTTTGTCGTTTCGATATCTCGTTTGATTGGGTTTAGGTTTGGTCCACACACGTCGTTGTCCTTCACATATTTGCGTGCGAATGATTCGAGTCGTAGGCAAGAACTGCGAATGCCCGAAACGAGTTCAAAACTTTTCGATTTCGAATCGATTGACCCACAAATCAAGAGAAGAATAGACAGTTCCAATTTTAGATAAGACGATCGCACAAAAGAACGAAGACGAAGTTCAACGTTGTTCGGCTTTCGAAAATCGATTTTCAAATTGGCAAAAGAAACCGTTTGGCCATTTAGTTAATTACATCACTTAAGCATATACTTTAGTATGTGCTTTCAATTTCAAATCGCTCGTCCTTCCCGCCTAGTGCAGGTGTGTGCCTTACCTCAAAGAACTTTTTAAATCAATATATCAGCTCCAGCTGCGCTTTCCAAATCAATTGAGATTTTTGAGGTTTGGCTCTTTGGACACTCGGCTGGTCACACTGGCAAACAGGAGAAACAATTAAATCTGATTACCGATCGCAGCAGCTAAGCAACAGCAATGAACGCCGACTATTGTTGGAGAACCTGAGCGACGGCTTTTATACGTTCCAATTGACTAAATGGGCGGCGACACTCCCACATGCAGCTGCTCCGAGTAACTAAAAACCGACGGCGGCGACGCACAGAGAGCCACTGAGAGCGGATCGTTATATATATGTGTGTGCGTGCGTGTGTGTGTGTGTGTGTGTGTGTGCACATGTTGTGCAGCGCATTCCCCTCTCGCTCTTTCTTAGAATGCTTGCGTGTTATTTTTTATTTTGACTGGTATTTAAATATGAACTGTTGCATATCAAAATGAATAATTAATTAGCTTAAGCCAATTCTGTTGCCAATTAAGAAGAACAAATGCAGCTGCCTTATACTAAAATAATAGTTATGCTACCCATGTACATATATAAATCCACTCAGTGTCCAAAGCTACGCTCCGCTCTCTGAGCAGCTGAGTGCAAAAAGAGAGAGAGAGTCACAAAGCCGGTAACCGGCCGGCTTGTCCATTTGCATGTGTAAGTAAGAGAGTAATTGTCTTTGCCTTTTATATGAACTTATGCATGTGTCTATATATGTGCGACAGTGGGCGTTCTGACATGTGCCTTTTTTAATGCCTTACAAAGGAATTTTCGCCTGATGAATTCAATTAAATGCAGAGATTTGACTGTATCTATTTGGCTTGTTTACTGTGTGCACTTTTCCCAATTGGGCTTTCGCATGTAACTTTTTTTTTATAATTTCATGCGCTCTTAAAGTTTTATTGATTTGTAGTTTCTCTTATTGCAGAGAGAAAATTGTATTGATTTTTTGTTCGATTTGTTTGGGACTCAACTAAATATTTGGCAAGCTTTCAATTATGAACCAATTACAGCTAAGCAAATATTTTTCACAGCTTTTAGCCAAGCTGAAGTTTATTTGACTTATTTAATGATAGTTTAAATAGCTCCGATGCGGCAATATTTACTAGAGAAGAATCTTAGGTTAGGTTTCTGCGAATAATGCTCATTCGATCTGCAGCAGTTGGTTTGCTTTTTTATCGCTTCAAATCTTAATGGCATCGTATATGGGGCTCAGTTTTTTGGTTGACTAAAGGATTTTTCCATTAGAGCATTTCCGTTAGAAATCGGTGCTTTGGGTTACAGTTAATGAGAAAACAACAGTTGGAGGTAGAGGAAAGTTTTTACAACGCCAACATGAGACGGTGTGCCGGTAATTTGTCGGATGTTGAAACTTATCGGCGCCAGGCTATGAAATCTGAACGTTTACCAAGCTTGTTTATGGTAGAGTGCAAGGTAGACAAAGTCCAACAGACTTAAAGCTGGTTCTAAGCAGCTACGCAAAGCTCTTTAACTAATTATTGAATTTGGATCTTTTAATTTTTTTTTTACAATATTCCTTGTCAAAAAACATTATTACATGTAAAGTAATAAATTTAAATAGTTGATTTCAAAATTTGGGGTCAGAGTTGACTGTTTTATTAATTCAAATTGAGAAGCGTTTACTGCTTAGCTGTAAGCTGTTTACACTGCTACGTTATGCACTGCTTATGAAAGTAAGCTAGAGTATTGCACTGCTTGTTAGAAATTGTGTAAAGCTTGGGGTTCATTTAAAATGCTTATCTTCGTTAAGTGTCCCTATTGAAAGCTCTTTGCTATATCATTCCCTTTTTTAAAAGTTGGCGCTAATTTTGAAATGTGTAACGATTATTAGAGGGAGTGTTTTGTGTGCACTTAAGATTAAAATAAATAAGAGTTCAATTTCACCAGCTGTCGGTAAGTCCCCTATGATAAATGGTTGTTGGCCTAAGCAAAACGTTTGAAAAGATAAGCAGAAAATGAGTAAAATTCTTGAGCAGCGACTTGACCAATTGGCCTCAATGCTCTTATTGCTGGCAATCGAATTTGAAATTGCCAACTGGTGCAAAATAAGAAACTTGCTTAAAAGCCGATAAGATAATAAACTTGCACGTATTATGCTTACTCTACGTCTAAGAAATATGACACTAATAAAAAGTTGGGCTAACTTACCTTAAAGAATTTTCAATATGTAAAACAGGTTTTTCTTTATTAAAGGTATTTGTGTAGAAACACGCCTGGGAACTTTTGATGAAGCTAATGAAATTTTTGGAATATTTACGTTTTCACTTTGACATTAAATGAAATAATTGCTTGCTTTGAGAATTTTCTCAGTTACCAACAACAACAGGCGGTGACAATAATTTTACCAGTAGATCTCAAGTTGGAAGCCATTGTATTTGTCGGCCTAGACTAATTAAGAATTTATGCCGCCTGCATGTAAATAAAAAGCGAAATAATAAAAGCGCAGCAACAAAAAGAATTATGACAATAATTTGCTGTAGAAAATGCAGCGAACTCACAAACACCAACACAAACTATACAAAAACAACAGCAGAGCAAAGTCATGCACGCACACACAGGCGCACACGTACACGGTCACAGCTGCTAAATTGTGTGAGAGTGTGCAATCTAAATAATAAAGACAGAACACAATAAGCAGCAGCAACAACAACGAATTATAACTAAAACGGTGGAGTCGGCGCAGCAAAAGCAACGACAACAACTGAAGCAAACAGTTAGCAGTCGACAACAACAACAGAGTCGTGACAGAGAGAAAGAGGAAGAGTTAGTGCTGCGCACTGTGGGATGAACTAACCAAACCTGCAAAATAAATTTAGTGATGATGCTACTTTTATATATTTTGCAGTCATCAATTTATTTATAACTCAATGATATGTTAAGCCCATATTATTATATATAAATAAGACTTTTTTAGATTTGATTAATAAGTAATAATAATTAATTGTGAATACATAAATATATCCTTCCAGAACAGCAAGCGAAAATGAAATATTCACAGCAATACGCAGCTGTAAGTCTGAATTTTAGATTCACGTATTTGCCCACTGTGACGTGAGAGTCGCCGACGCCGACGGCGTACTTGCTGCAATGCGCGAATTCCGGATCAGTGCCAATTCAAATGCGCAGGTGAGCTGAACGTTTCATTGCCGTCGCTCAGCCGCTCGTTCGCTCGCTTTTTGAAATCGGTTCGTCATCGTTCGTCTCTTTCGTGTCTGCGCAAAACAGTTAACAGTAACAGCCATAGCCGCGACGCCATTGCCCGTGTGTGAGTGCGCCCTTTCATTGTGTGCGTGAGTGTGCAAATTGCGTATACGCCGCGTGTGCTGCGGCTCATGAACTTGTAGAACTTTGAAACTGATTTCTGAACACTGAACTTAAATAGTTGTTGCACTGCAATTGAGGCTGACCTTAATGTTGTCATAACCTTTAGTGCCTGCTGAGCAATGTAAGTGCCGAAATTGGCAAGAGAACATGAATTACACGTATTTTTACTTATTTACCTAAGCACGAAAAACGCTTGAAAGGCCCCAGCAAAAAGCTAGCAACAAAAAACAAAAATGAACTATGCACGCTTACAGCTAGCTAATTGTTTAATTAACACGTGCACACAAATTATAAAAAAAAAGAAAATAAAATAAATAGAAAAACATGATCAAAAATAATAAAGCAAAATGCTTTTACATAGCGTTTTTTTGTTGTCAGTCTGCAGTCGTCATATATCTCCCTTTCACTCTCATACACACTCGTTCTGCCTGTCTCTCTCCCCCTTTCTGGCTCTGTTTTTGTGTGGGGTTTTTGTTCGGTTTATTGCTACATTTATTTGTTCGCATTTTAGTAGCGTATTTAACAAAACTTTTTTAGGATCTAGCGTGTGCTCTACGTACTACCTCGTATCAGTTGCGGTTAGTGTCATTTTTTGCATTTTTTTTTTGTCAGCAGCTCGTTATTTGCCTAACTTATCGGGCACTTCAGGCCGATACACACAAAGACAGCAAAAAGTAAATAAAAGTAATTAATAAAACTGAGTTGAAAAAAGAGAATTAGCTTCAATATGCATGATGGGAAACATCTGTACAAAGCTAGTTTCAACGGAACTTCATAAAAATATCAGTTATAAGTTAATCGAAGTGAGGAAATTTTTCGTTTATAGCATGAGATTATGTCATAAAGCTTTAGCTTTATAATATGTTAAATAATGTCATTTTATTTAAGGCTGACAAACCTCAAGTGTCTTCCCACCACAAAATACATCATAATATTTTACTAACTTGTTGGCAAGTCATGAAAATCTGAGCGTTATAAAAAACTCCCTTTTTTATCTGCATAATACAATCGTATCTGCCATTTGCTTTTATGATTATATTGCAGTTTATTTTTGTGCCGGAAATTCGTAGAAAAGGCTTTGAAAAGTCAAACTCAAACTCAAATCGATAGATTAGAGACGGAGATAGCAAACTGTTGGTTTTTTATTGTTGTGCTTGTTGCAAGAGCCATAAAAACACCTAATGTTAGGCACGCTGAGTTGGTCGTAACCTGTTTGGAGTCTCAGACGCGATTAGTCTAAAAATAGCAAATCGAGTAGCCTCACGGGGATCAGCAACAGTATTATTGCCGAGCTCACCTGTAAAACAGTTCCGCTTGCCGCCGCTTATCAGTGAGCAGTGTACTTTTTATTATTGTTTATTATATTTAACTTTTTTTGTAAAGGATATGAGTCAGTGCACAACTATAAGATAGTTATGTGAAAATTCCCTGGTAAATAAATTATTGTCACTTGGAAGTGCTCATGCTTGGAAGTGAGTCCCATTAGACAGCATTAGATTATTGTTTCTATTGTTAAAGGATGCTCGAACAATTTTTATTAAGTCTATAACTTTCGGCAGGGGCTTCCTACTCCTCTTTTATATTATTCAATTAAAATAGCTGGCGTTCTTAATCAATCATCGCTATTAAGCCGTTTGTTTCGAACAAAGACTTAATGAGTTGACGTATTCAAGTACTTTGGATTTAAGTGCAATAAAATTGCTGTAGAAATTGGCACGAACGCAGTGAAAAGTGGCAACATTGCTCGTTCCAATTTGTGGGCAAATGTATTAAAATAATTCAATCAAATTGTTTGGTTTAGTTTTTTCTCTACTTTTTTTGTGTATTACAAACTGAAGTAACAAAAATCCCACTTGTTGCGATAACAAAGCCGATGACTTATGGCCATATACAATACCAAATGATACATGGACTTACCAGCTTGCCGATTTTCATAGAATTTCCCAGCGAGTTCAAACGCAATTGAAAATTCGAATAATTGTTAGAAAATATAGCGTCAAGATAATTTCTTATCAACGGCATTGGTAGATAACATTTCAGGGCTCTCTACGTACACAAAATGTGCGCGTTTCGTTCTGTCGAAAAACATTATGGCCACAACGAGTCAAGTGCAGGCACAGCTATCTAACTGGGTTAACAAATCAAATGCCAACAACAACTGACAACCAACCTCCCTCCCATCCCCGCTGGGTAAGCAAAGCCAATGTCATCTGGGTTTATATAGGTGTTTATTCGCATGAATCAAAATAATTGCTACACGTAATAATAAAAGTTTATGGCTCAATTATGGCCAATATAATTGGGCTGGTTCATGTTAACCAAAGTCTTCAAAATTTGACTAGAGCCGAAAAGTGCTAAACAAAAAGAGAAAAGAAAATAACGAATCAAAAATAATGTTCAAGATTAAAGATGTGATTTTTGATATGATATATATCACTATAACTATTATTATTATTATCAATGTTAAATTTGTTACATTCTATATACGCTGAATTTATTCTTTTATTATCGTTATTAGTATTGCTTATCATATATCATAATCAAACATATTTTTCGCATCCAATTACCATAACTCACCGAATTTTAAAATAATATCGATCTTAAATGTTTGTAGTGGAATCTGGCTCCTGACCGTCGGCAGCGCGCTTATCGCTGTTCAGGCCGCAGATGGAGCAAACGCTTTTTTCCTTGCGCAACAAATGCTTGTCCAGAAAATGGGTGTTCTTGCGCCTGTCCTGAGGGGTAATGTAGTCCAAGGCGCTGCATGCGGAGCATGAGGAGGTGCGAGACTTGATTCGGCTGCAATTGTCAACCAACGAACGACTGCGCGTGTCTCCTTGGCCATGGGTCTTGTTCTCTAGTATCGGATTCGTTTGCATGGCCGCTTCCATGCCGGCGCTGGCTGCCGTCGTTTTGTGGCTCGTTGCATTTTTTGGGCTCGCCTTGCCGTGCACGTCCACGTTGAGCTTGTAAATCTGACCTTGACGGTCCACGAAGCCGAGACGCAAACTCTCCTCCAACGCGCGATCCACCTCCTTCTGCAGCTGGGGCAGATCGTTGAAGCGTATGTTCTGTTGCTTGGCCACCTGAATGATGATGTCTTCCTTAGTACCAGGGCCAGAGAGTGCTAAAAATGCGCCGCATATGTTTAACCGTTTCATAATTTAATTTCAAAACAAATCTAAAACAGCAAATTTACGCCTTTCTATATATAATTGCGGAAAAACTTTAACTTTTTTTACGACTTTTTGTTAATACTATTTGGATTCCTATTGTATCGAATGAACGAAAATTTCTGGACTTATCATTTAGGACGAACTCAAAATTCTTAGACTACTATTTGATGAATGGAATGAAAATCTGAAACTAAGCTGATCTGATTTCAACCCAAGAATTCCAATTTATTTGACATAAGCCGAACCAGCTGCTTCAAATATTCATTCCTAACGCTTAATAATGGGCATTTGTTCCTCTCACTCATTTTCGGTTACCAACTCAGATATATATCATATATTTTGAGTTATGCATGTACGACCCGGTTGTACCTGAGCACTTGAATTACCTTTGTTTCGGCTTTTAACTGTATTTTTGTATGTACATTTTGTTTTTTGTTGGCCCAGTCTAAACGTCACACATAATTAACTACGGCAGATCGTGTGGGTTTGTGGCGGTGTGACTATGCATATAGAGCTGGCGAACCCCTGATCGCTTGACGTCGTTCGCCATGTAAATAAATTATATATTTCACTTTTAGCTGCTCCTCTGTTGACATGTTTTAAGCAAATATTTGCGAGATTAACGGGCAACTTAAACGAGTTAAGCACTCGAAAACGCTGTAGAAATGCCAGAAAAAACACTATATTATATATATATACACATATATAATAGTTTTATGGTCTATGACTTTATCTTTAGCTGGAAGTGCAAATCATTTGTGCATACACATTTCGAGATACGCTAGAGCCGATGGCGACTAGAAGAGAGAGTCGTTTTTTACTAACTATTGAAATGCTTATCGATAACTCAATGAGTATTTTATCGATAACCTAAAAGTTGCTGCAGGGCTTGTAAAAGCTTATTGTTTCATTTTTTACAGAATTATCGATAACAATCGATACCGGTATTAGTTGCTATATGTTTGAATATGTTATCGATATAGATAAATATTATTATTTTAATATCGTTTCATGTATAAAAATTGATTAATATATATTTAGATAAATATTAGTATTTTGATACCGATTCATGTATAAAAATCTCTGTATACATTAAAATCGATATTAATTGGTAAGCTTGTAGATCATCGGCAATTGTCGATCATGTGAACAAAGATTAAAATCGATAATTCTGACATTCACATACATTTTTCTAACATTTTTAAGCATCATTTCAACTAATTATATATAATGATCTTTAATGGGACAAAATCAAATTTAGATATATTGTTTGTTCTCGGTTAATTGCAAATTCTTCGGCGTTTTATTTATTATTTTATTATTATAATAGCTTTTTGTATACGTTGATAGTCAGTGTGTGAGTTGTTGGACGTACAAATGTATTTTCGTTAATTCTGGCGATAAAACGCTTTAATCAAAAATTTTGCTTAATTTTTTTCATATTTCTTGTTGTTTTTTGCAGCTGCTGACAGCCAACGCACGAGATACGAATACGTGTTTCGTAAATGCCAGCAAACAAAACGAAGATAAAGAATTGTATGTGCGCAATGTGTGGATATATATTTTTGGATACACTAAACCCCATTAACTTTTAAAATAAATGCTTGATTCAAGCTGAAACAAGTGGAATCGGAACTCATTTCAAGAACGCAATTAGCAACAAAACGTGAAATTAGTGAAAGCAAATACAGCCAAAGCTATAAGAGAGAGAGAGAGAGATATAGAGGGAGTTGGCGCTTTTTTAGCTGCGTGAGAGAGTGCAGTGAGCAAGAGAGAGAGAGAGAGAGAGAGGGCGTGATAATCGTTATCAGGCCTGCAGGTATCTACCGCCTACGCCACACATTCACTTGGAGCGCAATGGGCGACGAAGATCTCAGCCCGCTGCCGTTTCGGCGAGAGCGTAACTTGAGCAATCGGAACTTCAACAAGCGCAACTCGCGACGCCGCAGCGGACAGTTGGCAGAGCTGGAGCGTCACAGTAGTGCAGTGGACGCGGATTGCGGCGGACAACGCGACAGCAACGTGAGCAGCAGTTCGAGTTCCTTTCAACTCTCCTACTCGGTCAACTCGGATACGGAGAGTGCGTTCAATCGACGCTCTGTACTTAAAATGCGCGCAGCCAGCGAAGACACGGCAGAGCCGTGCGAAGCAACCATAGCACAGACGCCGGATCCGGCCTTGTTGGATGTGCGTCAGAAGGTGCAGCGATTCGAGACGCTGAAGACCACGATCAGCTATTTGCGGCAAGAACGTCTTAGCCTGAAGCTGCTCGAGAATCGTCGCCATCCCAGCTTCTCACAGTACACCAATCAGGTTCAAATTCGAACTCCACCCCCGCCACGGCGCATTGCTCTGCCAGGTCTCAACTCCCACACCAGTTCTATATCCAGCAACCATCTGAGCATTGATGAGGTGCGCTCCGAAGATGAGGTCGATCAGATATCAGACTTTGAAACGGACCCCAACACAGCGGTCGACTACGTGCTCAGCGAGACCAGCTCCGTTGTGCTGCCCGCCAGCTGCACGGATGAGGATGAAGTGAAAACCCAAGCGGTGCAGCGCTCCCTAAGCGCGGATCCCACGAAGGTGCGCCCTGACAAAGATTTCCCAAGGTACGTTCAACAGTGTTTGCTTAACAGATATTATTTAATATATCTTATCAGATATACGATAAAGCAGAGTGTTTATTTCTTTATTGCTAATTATTTATCAATATCCAAATTTAGTTTTTTTTATATTTCTATACTCATTTGGTATAAGAAAGGTGTGTGTTGGTCTTATGCAAGTGCAAGTTTTGCCATGGCAAATTCAAGTTTTATGGAGTGCTTACCATAGGAAATTACAACTTACTGTTGAGGGCCTCTACAAATACGTTTATCAACATTGCTTGTTGATAGTTTTGATTAAGTATCACACTCTCACTTCCTAGATTTCTTCGTTTTACAACACTAGATAAGGTACTTCACAAACTAATCTGAGTTTCTTATCAGTGATTAGCTTCAAGATAAGACAAACAAAATGTGTTATCAGTTGGTTATAATGGCAATTATACAATACGTTTGATGTTATATGTTCAACTTGGTCGGCCGTGTTTTATATATTTTCTCACGCAAATTCAATTTACTGAAGATTGGTTAAAAGTAACTCAATTATTAGCAGAGCTATTGCTTATGAATTATTTTCCAACAGTTCAGCTTGTATTTAAACATCCATTTGCATTCATTAAGCATCCATTCTTCAGTATAAATTATACATTCCAGAATTGTTTACCTGTTCGCTTACTGTAAAACGACCTTTGCTTATTGCTTGCTCGGTCATTGGGCGGTCCATTTTAGTAATTTGCAAAGTCGTAAGTCTAATTAAGCGACTTGGCCATAACAATTCGCTGGTATTTATCGCCTTGTTACTGAGCTGAACTGAACTTAATTGGCAAGTGTTTGGAGTTTAAATTACGTTTGTGATTTGGCTTTGGAACCGGTTGCAACTTGGCGTTAGCTGTCAACAATATCAATTTAGAAGCAATTTAAACTTGATTAGAAAATGTACCAAAATTTGTAAAATGTATCTGTCGAGCTCAAATGTTATAAGTCAGCTTCAGCTAAAATATGAACGGCTCAGATCCCAGCGATGGGCCAAGCGGCAGCAAGTCGAGCAAAGGGATTCAGACCTCCAAAAGCCTGCACCACGTAAAAATAGTGGAAAAGAGTAATGTCGATGCCGTGCCCCTGATGGTGAATAGAGGCAGCAATACGGATGACAAAGGCGCTTACATATTTTCAAACACGGAGAGCGAAGAAGCCACAGCCGATGCTGATAGTGTCCGATCATGGCCTGGCAAGCGAAAACTAATAGGCACCTCCTTATCTCTTAATACCCCAAAAGACCACAGTTCCGAAAGTGGGGATGGTAGTGATTCGAATCCTGATGACGTATCACCCAATCCTCCTGTGATCGTCTCGAACGTGAAATCTCGCGCCTACAACCCGGAGCGTCTTATTGACGGGGTAGGTATTCAGCTCCGTCATTGTCGCATCGGTATTACTTGCTAGCTTTGCAGTCTGTGTGTCTTACGTCTTCCAGCTGATTGGCTTCATAGTCACCGGCGTGTCAATGTTGTTGCTGATCATGTTCTCCTGGTTCCTAATCAGTCAGCTCGACTTCTTCGTTGATTGCATGCGAGAATTGGCGGTGGGTGTGCACAAATTATTTGGCGGCTTGAACGTATTTGAAGGCGCCGACGATAGGAAAATCCAAGAAGAACTGGTGAGAATTTCCTCTCTCTATTGACTGTCGTAGTTGAATGTAGCTATTGTAGTTCCCCAGGCTGAGTAATGTAGCAAAATTTGTATAATTTGTATAATTTTAATCCCTGTGCCCCATGAGCTCTTACCTTGGAATGGGTGGCTCTTATCAGCTGGCACTCAGACGGCCAGTGATTCATTGAGCGACGCCACGCAGCGTAATATATTCTTCTTCTTGTTCGTATTGTTTTCGCAACGCACTTGGTGCTAAGTTTTATGATAAATACTATAAAAAGATTGCCGTGTTTGACCGCTCCATTTGTTCTTATCGCCCACAGAAATTATCGTTCAAGCCCAAGAAGGAAGACTGAAATTATTGCCACAACAAACCATCAGCTGGTTGACAAATTTCATTCCGTCTATCAACCTAAAGAGGAGTAAGTGCATCCTGAAACGCTTCAAATATTCAATTCAATTAAAACTGATTATCTTCACTACTTCAGAGAGGATGAGATTGAAATTGAGCTGCGTGATAAGAGCGACAAGTGTGTGCACCCCATACTCGAGGAGCTCATTCATACTGAGGAGACCTATGTGAATAACTTGTTTACGGGCCTCGAGAACTATGGCAATATATTTCAGCGCAAGGATCTGCCCCTGGGTCTGCGTGGCAAGAAGTACGATCTCTTTGGCAACATTGAGCAAATCGCCGAATTCCATCGCGATGAATTTTTGCCCATGCTGCAGCGAAATCGTCGCGATCTGAAGCGACTCTTTGATGAGTTTCTAGAGTTTTTGGATGTAAGTGACGCCCCTTAATGCTAATTAAATTGTAAATAAATATAAACTTATATCGTTCAACAGCAAAACTGTTTCTATGGCTATGTGATCTTCACGATGAACAAGCAGAAATCCTTAAAGCTGTGCGATCTCTATAAGAATTATTTTACGGTAGGTAACAGCCCTCTACTCATTGTATCACCTGACTCTAAGACAAATGTTTTTCTTTTATAGAGCATACGTCTGGAGCGCGATGATAAGCTGGGCATCAACAGTTTCCTGGTGCAGCCCATACAGCGCATGGCGCGTTATCCTCTGCTGCTAACGCAGTTCATCAATGTAAGTGAAGCCTGCAAGTGCAAGATCTATTTGTTAACTCGACTCTTATGCCTTGCAGACATTCTTTAAGAATCGTGATATCGTGATGAAGCCATTGATTGAGTCCTGCTGCCGCCTGGAGAAGCGATTGCGCACCTTGCTGACCACCACCAATGAATCGGAGATCATCAATGATATCGTGGACTGCAATGAGGTGAGTTAGCTGCTGTATCTAATGTATAATATATCTAATAATATAATATATCTAATACAATATATCTAATATTGCTTGGCGCTCTCCATTTCAGTTCAATGTGTATTACCAGGGCAAGTTCCGTAAGGTTAGCGAGTTCCAGGTGACGGATCACAAGCTGAAGCGTAGCTATCGTGCCAAAGTCTTCATATTCGATAAGTGCATCATTTATACGGAGATCAAGGGCAAGCATCTGGTATTCCATGGTCGTTATCCCTGCGAGCACATCGGCATAACGACCAAAACCAAGTCCTTTACACTCTACTATGAGCGGCGCAAGCAACAGGAGTGCGAGTTTAGCGCGGATCCTGCACAGATACTGCTCTGGCTGGATCTCATCCGCGACATGATCAACAACTATGCCAACGAGGAGCGGCAGAAGCTGCATGAGCGCTACGGCCGCGAGCAAGATCATCTGCATCGCAAGGCACCAAGTCTTTCGCTCTATCGTGACTCGAATCGCTTCAGTTCGGACAGCGGCATTGGCAATATCTGGATAATGCCCAAGCCGGACGAGGATACTACCAGCAATCGCACCACTTGGTATGCAGCCACCTAAGTAGCTCCGAGAGCGACTGCATTCCACCTACCCCCTCACTGAACTGGTATATAAAAGACATACTATGAGAGTGTTCATGTGTCCATGTGTCCATGTCTATGTCCATGTCCATGTCGAGATCACGTCAGTCGGCGCTGCACAATTGGCTGGACCTGAATGAGCCCGTGCTGTCAGTCAACTTTTATTGACGTTCCACAGTTAATAGTTAACAGTTGGCAAATGTTTATTATATACTAAATTTGTTATGATTAGTTACGTTTCACAAAACCAAAAACAAAAACAAAAATGTAAGAAAAATCGGTTTAAGTCTAAGGCTGAAACACCAAATATTGTAAATTAAGTTAATTCTAGTATTTAAAAAGACAAAAAAACTGTTATATGTACATTATATTTTATGTTATCGCAAGTAAAGTAAATTGTTGTTAACACATAAATTGACAAAAGTGAGACCACAGAAAGGCGGGGATCATAGAAGTCGCAGTTCGCTAAGGAGCAGCAGCTAGAAACGAGGGAGATTTTTGGAGAGCTTGCGACCATTTCCAACCTCAACACGATCGGGTATTGGGAGATACGAAATAAACATAGATCGCTATAGCTCACACATCTGAGTGCAGCATTGATCGCTCTTCTCAAACAACTCGTTTACCATACTTCATTCTTTGAGTATGGCATACAAATACTTTGAACAATTCAGTTTAACAAATTAGCTTGACTAACAATGCGATTGTCAAACATGATTGACATGTAAAGCAGATTCTGTTCCACATGTATATTTTCTTGTCGTCCAAAAATCGAATGGAAAACGATTTGTCGACGTCAAAACAATCAGATTTACCCTGAAAAGGTCGCACGCCAGAGAATCTGTTGCGTCTCGCCCGCTAAATTGGCCTCCAAACGATATTGTTAATAATATGCCACAACAACGAGCGAATAACTTGTTTTGGCACTCGAACAGCTTGTGACATCACTTTGAAAATGTTTAAAAATAAACAGTTCTCCCACAAAAAAATAGAGAAAAAAAAAGCAAAATATCTATATATATATGTATATGCTAAAAACATTTATGGCGCGTTTCATTTGTTGCTTTTCAATTTATGCAAACTGTTTGCAGACTGCTGCATGCAGCTCATCAATCGCGAGGGGGCTATAATAATTGTCGATTCTTGGTACCGGCCGATTTCAATGCGTCCAGCAATTGTTGCCTCACTCCCCGAGGCGCAATCCATGAGGCGTGTGAGCGAGCGTTGTCTACAAAAATAACAGAAATCAATTACAAATAATATAAATAAAATGAATTGTGAACAATTCATTTGTGAAATTTGCAGCGACGACGACGACAATAAAGTGTGTATTTAATTCTATATATATAAATTTATATATACATATATATTTGCATATATACAAACAGTGAGTGATCTCTGTGAGATCATCGCAATAAATTTGTTTTGTACTGTGGACACATACAGCGAAGTGTAGCTAATGAACGCTTAGCCAGAGCTGTGTAAACCTGGCTATCAAACGAGGCATGATTTGCGCACTCGAACTGCACCGAACTTCCGTTCAAGGCAAACCAAAGAAACGACAACATTAAATTATAGTCCAGACATAGACGTAATTACTGTTACGACCATTAATCAAGCTACACTAGTTGCCATAAATGATCGCTCATTGAAATTCTTAATGTGCTGCTGCTAGACTGACGGGCAGAAAGCAAAAGTGTAAAATTATGAATTCCAGCAGATATTTCAATATTTTTACAGTTTCGCATTTTGTTTATAAACAAATACCTGACGCGTGCTGCCAAGAAACAGACACATTGTGAGGGAGCAAGAGCGGAGAGCGAAGAGCGAGAGCTGAGAGCGCAGGCTGAGAGCAGAGAGCGTAAGCTTTTGCTATAAAGTTTCGCGCGATCGCAGCGAAAGCTCGTGCCGCGCACAAGTGATTTTTATGGCAAAGTTTTGAATTAGTTGACTATCACGTTTGCCACGCATCGGTTCGCGCGGCTTAAAATGCGACGATCTTTTGGATTCAAGCGATCGATTTAGACGCAAAGTACTCTGCATCAAGGTGCTACCCGATGGCCTGTCCAATCAATTAATATTCAATTAGTGTTACAAATTGTGAAACAGTGCAAAATGTTTGCCATCAGTTGGTTCGATATAATACCCGTCGCCATAACATTTCTATCCATAGCCTTTGTGCAGTTGCTTAACGTGTATTTGCATGTGCTGGGCGATAATACAGCTGCAAAAGTTGTCGATATCAGTGAAACGGATTGCGCGGTATCGGGAAATGGAGCTGCTGCCATTGCCAAAAGTGGATCCATATCGCCAACGGCATCGAATGGGAAGCTTGAGAAGCAAGCAAGTCTTTTGGACGGCGACAGGTGGGTCTAACTAATTAACTAATTCCCATGAAATGTCTTATTTACATGCTATGTTTATCCTTGAAGCTTTCGAAAACACTTTCCCCCGTCAGCTGCCCATCATTTTTCATGTCACAGTTGAAAATTATAAATGTTTTTATGTGCATTTCGTATATCGTGTATTTTACAGTGTTTAGCGTCGCGTATACGTGATAAGATAAGCTTGTGAACAAATGTTTACCTAATGAGTTTAGTTTTATTTTTATGCGATTTCCAGTGAACCGAATCGGTTGCTGGGAACGTCCCCATACGTGCCTTGCATAATAGCATGAATATGATTTGATTGTTGATAGTTATTGTTAAACAATTGTTGAGGTATGGGAAGCAATACTAGTGATAAGCCATTATAAAGATTACAGTATACGGAAAACGGATGTGATGATGCGAATAAAGATTTATTGATCAATACACTGGAAAGTAGTATTCTCTTTTCCATCGAGGAACTAATCTGTGTTTGGAAATTCAAATAATCCGTAAATTGACATTTCCTGCACACTTTGCCGGCTAATTAAATGAGTTCGCAGTTAAATATTTAAATTCAATTACAAAATACTATTTTTAGACGTGAGACCATGCGCTGAGATCAGTTCATAAACTGAGTAGTCCAACAGAATGACATAGATCGGCATGGTTAAATATTATTATTCTTTGGCATTCTGTAGTCTCTGAATAGTTTCAGGAAATATTGACCCACTTATCAAGCTGTTTAGAGATCCTGCTCCTATCAGCTACACCTATGTTGCTGTGTTTTTGTGTTACTCATCTGTTTGCATCCATGTTTGTTCTGTGTTTACAGTGGCATCTCATTGAACTCAATTCACTCAAGCAGCACAGCAGCGACAACAACCACATGTGCCACACCGGGAACACCCTCAGCAACGAACTCATCTCCAACACACAATGCACACAACGGTTTCCTCACACATACAGTCAGTTTTGAAACCCTGGGCGATGAGTAGTAAGTAACATGCCAACAGTCAGTCCCATAGACCCAGTCGATCCTCAGCAGCAAGCCTTAAGCTTTCATTGAGTTGGTGAAGCTAATTGCTAGATATATTGTTTGGCTCTTTCTATTTAGCCACGAAGATGAGGATACGCTGTCACTAGAGAATCTCTTTCCCTGCGATCAAACGGAAATCTATGCCTCCAAGAAGATCAGCTTCATTATCGACGAACTGATCCAGACGGAGGTCAACTATGTAAACTATCTGCGCAAGGGTATCAGCAACTATGGAAAACTACAACAGTGCGCGGATTTGCCAGACGGACTACGCGGCGAGCAGCGACAGCAGCTGCTCCTGGGCAACATCTCCGAGATACTCGAGCTGCACGACAAAGAGATTCTGCCCATGATGCTGCGTAATCAGCGCGATCTGAAAGGCCTCTTCGATGAGTTTGCGACACACTTTGAGGTGAGTAGCAGCTGGCGTGGGCTGCCATCAGTTGACGTTGCTTACAAAAGCCGTCAACCCCATTTAAGTATCTCGCAGTAGCTGTCGGGACAGGTTCTAAAGCTCGGCTTGAGCCGCCAAAACAAATCAAAATTTCAAATATTTGCCATGCGCTATTTTTTCTATTGTTTTAAGTGTCGAAGTGTGGATTTAATACCCTAACGAAAGGTTTTATGGCTGTGAACAGATCACTAAAATGCAAATTACAGATCTTTACAGCTAATGAATCATAATTTGAGTTTTCTAAGTAAAAGTTTTCGTTTATTGAACTCATGCTAAAGTGGCATAAGTTAGAATTCGAAATCTTTAAAAGGGCTTATATGATATATGTCTCTATATAAAAATAAAATTTAAATATTGTATA
This sequence comes from Drosophila hydei, assembly GCF_003285905.1. Taxonomy (NCBI): domain Eukaryota; kingdom Metazoa; phylum Arthropoda; class Insecta; order Diptera; family Drosophilidae; genus Drosophila; species Drosophila hydei. The sequence continues at coordinate 6,719,612 of NW_022045656.1, forward strand.
AAATATGAATATACTTTTAAATTATAAATTATGTACAAAAATATTATACATATTAGTATTACATAATATATATTCTTGTATTGCTCTATTAGCTAATTTGTAGTACTTTATAGTTCAGTTGGAGTATACGTTAGGGTATTGCTAAGTTATAGTACAATTTCCATTGCTTTACGTATTATATTTCCGACATCTTTTGACAATTGATTTACTTGAGCAAATATTTTGTGATTGACGTTTTCGCGTCTTTAGATTTCGTGTTTTAAGATTGCTTTGTATTTAAGTATATTTTATTCTTTTTTTTTCGCTGAACACTCGCGTGCACATTTTATGCCGTATTCCGCTAACCTTCTATTGTTTATGAACCGTTGTTATTTTTAGCATCTGCTTTTACTTATTTCTGAATTCAGCAATTAATGCAAATTAACGTGGTCGACGACGACATCTGCAAGTGGAAGAAAATAAGTTTTAAATATGCTAAGCGCAACTCGACTCAGCACTTGTCGCGGCAGCTCATAAATTATAAATTACATGTATACATTTTATTTACTGCTAGTATATTTATTGCCAATGATGAGCTCTTCGCTGACTTGAGCACAGTTATTCACACCTGCGACAAGTATGTCACGATTTTTTGTTTTTTTTTTGCCTTCGACCAAGAGATACATCAAAATGCACAAGAACATATATTCGATTACCAGGAAAAATGTTCCACAACAGTTAAGAGCTGAGGTTTGGGTGCCGGTAACAAGATACTTGGCTTAGGCCAAGCCCCGGATGAGGTTCGTGCAATTATTCAGTCGTACGCAATCATCGTGTAGACAAAACCCGATAATAAAGCTCAAATAATGCCTACATGACATGAGCTTAAATTAATGAGCGAAGTTTAAATGATGAACTTGAATATACCCTGTATTAGTATTTTATTATAGTATTTATTTTTATGAAGCTATAAATTTAATGTAGAGTAAAGCTTCATGGATGAAGTTTTGCGTTCTATTATTCGTTCGACCTTGCAGGTGAAACACCAGCTATATTCATAATTTATATATATATGTATTTACAGGTAGCTTCATTCGACAATTTATCAGCATACACTCCACCTTCCTATCATGCTTAAGGGGCAAACAATACCAGTTAAATGTTAGGCACAAATTGATAAACAGCAAAATGTTGGCTATTTGCGACTCAACCAATTAGCGGTGCACCAACAAAAGCCAATGGCGATGACGAAGACTTAGCAAAGTCTCCTTTGATAAGATTGCAAATAATCACTGAAATTGTGTACATGAAGCATTAGAGCTTTAATTTCTGGCAACGAAACTCCCTCTGAAAACTTTTATGAACGACGAGAATTCATAGCCGGCATTGCGAGTTGACGTCATCGAAGTGTTCAGCTTTGAGTGGCTACACATACATATGCTTATAGATAGACATACATATATGAATATGTCTGAAGCGCGCTTTGCCAAATCACGAGAATAGCTCAATCTTTAGCTTTTATTACAAATGATAACGAAGCGTTTGTGCTTTGTACTTTGATGATATTTTTGTTCTGTTTTTTTGTGGGATTTGTGAGTGCGAGGCAAGTGTTTCTCTATTGCGGCAACATGTGGCCAGGGACAGCAGCAAGTGTTGACAGCCAAACAATCAATTTGAATTGGAATTGCCAGACAGCCTTCAGAGCGTGCCTCTATTGTGTTTATATACTCTATATAAGAATATGTATATATATTTATATATTTATATTTATTAAAGTACAGTTTGTGATCTTATGTCATGTTGGTTTCCCAGAATGCACACAGTTGCCCAAATATTGGCAGCATGCGCAAAGCATGCGCAGGTAACATTCCTGACAGCTTCGTTCGAGGAACATTTTCTTATTTTTTGTGTTTGGCTGCTTAAGCCTGAGAGGATTTGCCAAGGCTTTGGCTTAATGCGCGACAAACATGCGAACTGATTTATGTTCTCTTTAGCTGAATCACAGCATCACAAAAAATTTTGGAGAGCGAGAGAGAGAGATAGAGTCTGCTTAGTATTTCGAATAATATTCATCATAAACGTTCTCAATTTGTTTATACAAATGCTTTGGCACATTTTGGCAGCGCGTTCTATAAACAATTTCCATATTGAAAGCTGATGTGTATTTCCTTTCAACATTGCGTCCAACGGATTAATGAGGCCTTTCAAATATAATTGGCTTGTCGATTAGTTTGAGCATTTGAAACATTGGTTTTCATTAATTTATAATAAAATGTATTTGATCAATTCTATTTTGATGTTTTCCATTTTATGCTCACGAAACTTGCCCGGACACTTTTTGGGCATAAATCTCGCAAAACACATATCAAAAACAGCCATAAAAAGCTTGTCTGCTCAATTTATAAATTGCCTTCAAATGGCGACAAACTCGTAGATTTCAGTGAACTCGCACAAACAGCTGAAACTGGGAACTTTTATTAGACTGGACATTGATTAATAAAAAAAGAAACTGACAAATATTGTATAATAGATAAATACTTCAGCGGAACTCAATTTGCAAATGGAATCAAAGTTATAAAAAATCAGAAATAAATATGAAAACAGCTAGAGAATAGTTTATATATATATATACATATATACATATATATATATATATATATATATATATATATATATATATTTATACATAATTTATTATAATAACAATTTCATTTTAATAGTAGAAAAAATGTATTATCATTAGGAAGTTTTTATAAATTGATTTATGCGTTACTTTGGGCTTTGACTTCGTATATGTCGGAACAAGCCAGATCATATCATACATTTAATATCATATATATCATATAACTGCCATAGGAATTATTGTGTTCTGCTGATGACCTTCGCAAAAGCTCAACCGAGTTCTATTTGTGACTTTGATGATTTGCTGTTTTGATAATTACGCAGATTTATGACTCAATTTGTATTGAAATTGCTTATGAAATATGTATCATAAAAAACTTCAAGCTTCATATTTTTATGCATTATATATAGTTCAGTATCTGACAGTATTGACTAAACTTGGAATTTGAAATGTGCCTGAAGAATGTTTGTTTCGTATGAACAATATGTTATCGACAGCGGAATACTATAGAGATATATAACATAGCAGCTCTTTCATATACTGTTTTCCTTGATTAAATAACCTTTCAATGTGATATAACTGCTGTAGAGAGTTTATTGTGTTAGGTGACTGCTGAAAGGAAATATTTTTTTAGAAAGCAAATTTGTTTTTCATTACATTTCAAAATTCTTTTATGTAAAGACACAATAAATATAAAGAGCCAACTACTTAAGTACACCTCTCAGATTGACAATATAAATATTCAATGTAAGGTGGAACCTTTTTCAATTTGATGTTGGCAACTGGCGATTTCAAACTTCAAAGGTGGCGTCAATTAAGAGTTCTTGAAGCCAGTCGGTTTTAACCTAACCTAACCCAACAAATACTCAACTGTCATAATAAACATAAAGCTGTATATTGTGTTGGCAGCAAATACAGTTCACATGGCTCCACTTTCAGGTCGGTTCAGTGTTAGTCGTCGTCTCAGCCTCACATAGAGCTGTGCATGTGTATGTTATGTGTACAAGTAAACCTTGCCTGTTGGCGAAATCATAATTTTTGAGTATTTAAGTCACGTAATGCCACACCACACACACGCACACACAATCGGAACCAACTGCAAACCAACTGTGAGCCTTGGCAAAGCCACTGAAAAATTGATATTCCACACGTTGGGTGCGTTTCTCCTCGTCCCCGTCTTTCAAAACTGGTTCAACATGCAAAATACACTCATATATATATATATATATATATATATATATATATATAAATGTATAATCATTCTATATATAACATATATAAATATACATATTTATTTGGCTTAGTGTAGTTTTTGATGCATTTAATTTGATTATCTGCTGTGCTGACTGTTAAGCCACGCTCCCAACCCTCTGGCAAATCAAAACCCATAATCAAATGGAATAATAATTATACGATTTGATGACAGGCCACAGATTAGTTGGCTTAATTCGTTGCCTCTGTGGCAATATTTGCATTTTGCATTCGCCTCGAGCCGTGTGGCTTGATACGTCTCGAGCTGCTGCCTTCTGGCTGTTGACTGCATTTGCTTGTCTCCAATTATTGCATTAAACAATTGTCGTACGTGTTGCTCGGACAAGCGGACAAGTAAAAATAATATTCGTTTATTTTTGTATTTCTTGCATAAACTACAACATTTTCACACAGGGTATTTGCTAAATGCTAAATATTCTAGAGCTGAGTCATTTGCATTCTGACTAAATTGCTATCAAAATTGTTAATTTGACATATTTGAATACCCTGCAGCAGAGGCAATGCAGGGAATATACAAATCAACTGCCTATAAATATTTAATTTTTTACTTTTACTCTTAAAATTAGTATATAAAAAATTCTTTTATATTATAGGACTTATTTTATAAAGAATTTATTCTTCAATATATATCAAACTGAACCAAATTTATTTTTTTGCATTTTATAATCTTTAATTTTTATTATATTATATTAGATTTTTTTATATCTATTGATATATATGCTATGCAGATTAGTTCTCTACTTGCATTATATATATTTATAATATATACTTTATTAAATTATACAGCGTATCTTATGGTCAGTCTAACGTAATTTTCTTTTTAAACTGTTCGCTTGGTTTGCTTTTATTTTGTTTGACAAAATGCTTGCAAATTTGTAGAATAAATTTGAAGCATTTGTGTCAAAATTCTTTTTTGCATTTTATCTGAAAACATTTATATTTTCTTTTAAAATTCGAAATAAAGACATTTTATAGTATATACATTATAGTAGAATATTTTATATATATTATTTCTGAAACATTTCAATTTCGCTATTTGCAGAAAAACAATTTCTATTGTTATGTGGGCTTTACCATGGGCAAGAAATCGTCGATGCAGCTGCGGCAAGAGAATCGTGAATGGCTGCAAGTAAGCAATAATAAAGTGATAACAAGTGCAAATGCAGATCAACTTATGGATACTTTATTTATAGAGCTATCAAACGACAATAAAAGACAAACTGGGCATTGATAGCTTTCTAGTGCAGCCCATTCAAAGACTGACCAGATATCCATTGCTGTTGCAGCAATTCATATCGGTGAGTAAGCCCAGATAAAACTGTATAAATATATACATAAAGTTACTCAACTATATAATTTATAGGAATTCTATAAGAGCGGCATTAGCTGTAAGCCAGTGCTGAGTGCTGTGTGTAAGCTGGAAACACGCATGCGACGCCAGCTGGATGTGGTCAACCAGGCTGAGGAAATACCCAACATAGATGAGCTGAACGAGGTGAGTCTTGTCTCTCACTCAAAGATTGCAGAGGAAACTAATGGTTTTCATTTTTGTAGCTCGATCTGCAGCAACAGGGTTACTTTCGGCGTTCGACGGAGTTCGATGCACAGCATTTTCCCACTAAGAAGAAGTATCGCGCCAAGATCTTCCTCTTCGATCGCTGTCTGGTCTGCACTGAGGTGCGCAAAAAGCGTTTAGCATATCGACAGCATTACAGCTGGGAGCACGTGGAGCTGCAGCGTCCACTGGAGTTGGCCACTGCCAATGCCAACAAGATTATCAATCTGATGGTCAAGCAGCAGGACAGGGACAAGGCCAAGCGTGAGGAGTACTCCTTTGTGGCCGCAGAGGCGTCAGTGGTCAAGCAGTGGCTGCACGCGACCCACAAGATCATCGAGATTGCGCGGCACGAGAAATCGCAGCGCGATACCTTCAGTCTGCCCATGGACTTGGTGCTGGGTGTGGTGCTGGCCATCTGGCTGATATGGCAGTACTTGTAGTGCTAATTATACTATACGATTTAGTAGCTAGGACTATAGAATAATAAAGCTAAGTTATTTGTACACTGTGCTGGTCACATACAGCTGCCACATCCGGCCACTTCCTGTCGCATCCTGCCTGCTCGAGCGTAAAATAAGTTTGCTGCAGTTGACAAATATTTATGATAAATTGCCTTTGCAGTGCCGCTGTTTTGTCCTTGCCCAGGCCGAGCACCAGCAAATGCAAAATGTAAATAGCTTTTCATCTTTTTTGCCACACACACACACACAGAGACACACACTTAGAGCTATTCACAAAAAGTAGCTGGCTCCTTGGGACATCCTTGCTATGCTCTTTTACAGTGGCCACCAAAAATTGTATGACAAATCTATTTGCTTTGAATTTATGACAGACTGCTGCAGCGCAGCAAAACAAAACCTGTCACGGAAGGCTGCGCTCTCGTAGAGCGACTAATGAACCATGATCACGACTTGAAGAATGCCAACAAGAAAGGTCAAAGGTCAGCTATTTTATGAAGGCGTAAAGGAACTTCAACTTTTTGTTTATTTTTAAAAAAATTACAGTTGCTTTTATATTTCATATTAGATATAATACTAATACTTTCACATTTGTTTTAGCTGAATTTTAGCTAAAAAGGATCATAAGCCTTTTCTGTTCAACAAAAACCTAGTTTATGTGCGTCATACTGATTTCATATATACATTTTCACACTTCAAGACTCAGATAGAAAGAATTATGTGCAATTATTATTATACTTTATATAAAGTTCTTGCAAATAATTGAATGCCTTAAAATGATATTAGATGAGACTTACTAGATGTTTGGTCCTGCTCTAATTTATTATATTTTTAATTTATTTTTTATTAATTTTAATTTATATATAATGTTACATTTTTTTAATTTTCTACATAAAATATTCAAAAGTTGGTTAATATTACATAATTATGTGCTCTTAAGAGTAGACTAACTTTATTTCCATTTTCGCCCAAAAGTATGCTATTAATTTTATTTTTAGTATTTTTAAGTATTTTATTATTATTAAGTGTAGAACCTGTACAATCAAATTTAGTACCTTAACAACACATGTATATATATATGGAATTAGAGCCAACCCATAGTCACATTATGAGGAATAAAAAGTCGATAATTTACTGCATAATTCCCATTAAACATTAATTTTATTATTATTATTTATTACTTACAGGTTAGACTCGGGATATTTGTAGACCAAATATTCTAAACAGAAATTAATTAATACTTTTTCAGGACTTTAAAAAGTACAGAATAAATTGTTTAAGGAATAAGACGTTATATGTGTAACTATAGAGAAGATTTATGGAGATATTTGATATATTCGAGGTCGCAAGGGTGGTGTCGTCAGAGCTTTCCTCTAGCTCCAGTGCAGGGCCTAGCAGATCTTTTAACAGCTATTCCTATTTTTTGTCAATATATTGACGTTCATCGATGCCCGTCGATGCTCTATATATACTTGAACTAAAAACATATTTCAAGAAATTTTTAGTCTAAAGCTTATTTAGTCCTCTCCATAAGTTACTAAAGTCCAACCACTGTGCAGGCACCGCATGTATGAATCAAAGTCAAAGAACATGCTCTGATTATCCGGTCAAGCAATGCCCAAAATAATAATCTAACTTGATAAAAATTGCAGGGCAGAGGCCACAGCCAAAAGACCAAAATGTAGATTGTCCCCAGGCCAATCTAAGCGGAGGCAAAAAACGCTAATGAAGTTAAATCTTCGTTCGCCAAGAAGTATGCAATGCAAATTATTGAGCTGCCCTCAGAGGATGTTGTGTGTGTGTATGTGTGTGTGTTAGTTATGTTTTTTATAGTGACAAAATTTGCACAAAAGCAATTTGTTAACAGGGCACACAAAATGAAAAAGAAACGAAAGCAAACGCGACTTACTTGACATGTGAGTGGTTCATATTAGATGGAAATATGGTGGGGCAGTGGATGTGTGTGCGTGTGTTGCTGGGGCTGTCTAACGGCATTTTGGTGCTGGCAGCTGATTCTTATGCATGCAGCAGCAACAGCAGCAGCCAAGGTCCTGGCTGTTGCCTTATTGTATTATGTCAGTTAAGTTGTCGCCGTTGTTTGCTTGAAGGATAGGATAAGGGATAATGCCGTGTCCTTTACCAGGCAGCTTAAGTGTATTAATGTCTGTCAAGCAGTTGTCGTAAAGCTGACGTGTATGTAAATGATTTGACATTTTTATGAGCTAGCTTAAAAGGCATACACACACAAGAGCTTAGAGGAGCCAAAAGCAAAAGCAATGAAATCAACCAATTGCCCTTCAAGTGGCAGTTGTTGAGGTTTCTTTTTGTCAAAAGTTGTGCGCTGCAGGTCTTCATATCTACTCAGACCTGAGTAAATATTTCAATATTTTCTCAGGCCATTGGCAACTGTTTTTGGCACGCCTCTCACGTAGTTGCCCACATGCCACATGCCACATGTACGTTTTCTCTTCCACTAACGTTTTTCACTTAAATGCATAATTTGTGAAAGTCGTGGAGGCTGAAAACAAATCAACTTGTCTTTAGGCATGTGGGCTATCGAGTAGGCGATACCCAGCATTGTTATTTCAGCTGATGAAGGTGTTCGAAGCATGGCAAGCTTATGACTAGGTAAATAGGTTCAGAAAGTAATATGGGAGAAGGCAGCTATATCGAAAGAAGAAATTGAAAAGGTAAGGCTAACAGATCTATGCTAGTTTCATATACTTATAGTAAAGGAAATCAAAGCCCATATATTATATGATAATCTCAGATAAAAACTTCTCTATTTGAGTTGCAGACAACTATAAAATACTAAAATTCTTAAAAGTCTGTGCATTTACACACAATTGCACAACTTATAGCCGTTCCCTGCTTTTCGGCTATTTCACAGGATATAAAAAGTTTCGTTCACTTTGGCACACAATTCACAGTATTGCGCCTAAAAGCTGGCAATAGAATTGTAAAATGCCTTGAGGCATAATTTATTTGAATTTAACATGGGCGCTCACGTACTCTAGGCCAGCAGGAGATGGAGTAGCAGGAGAAGGAGTGCCGGAAGCATGGCCAAATATTTTTTGGCCCTCGCTGCCTGGGGTAGGAGGCGGCACCCACAACAAATTTGCCAAGTAATTGCGCAAATTATTGCACGTAGCATCGCAGCTAGGCGTAACATATGTCTGAACTGTTGTCTAGGCGCCGCAGCTGGCACTCGATCACACCCATCGCACACACCCACACGCACACACATGTATGGCCATCACAGTTCACGCTACATTAAATTAACTTGACATATTCGACTGCGACTCGCGCCGGCACGCAACTGTTGCTAATTTTTGCTTAATATGCCACACAAGCTCATCCCCCAACCCGAGCCGAGCAACGGTTATGCAACATTTTGGGGCACTGCTGTCCGTCTAGCTCATTGGATTTGTGCAGCACATGCTGCTCCAATGCTCATATGTGCGTGTAGTATAAATTATCCAATTCACGCCTCAGCGCCGTCGTCGCCCCTGGGGCAGAAGGACATAAGGCCACAAATTGTATTACTTCGCATGTAAATGCAACACTTAGGCACGCATCGACTTCGCCTTCAACTCCAGCTCCATTTCCATTACCATCTTCAACGCCACTGTTGCTGCTGCGGCTGTTTCCATTTCCATTTCCATTTCCATTTCCATATTCAACTCGTTTGGCACTTGTGCGTGTGCATTTGAGTATTTGTACTTTCAAGTGTATTCGTTTGTCTTTCGGTATTTGTGCTTGAAAAAGTTCCAATTTCTGATGTCAAATGGCACGTGAAACAATGCGTTAGGCACAATTTGGGGTGTTAGGCAGAGACGAGCTAAGTGCACAGTGGAGCTGAACGCACAAAAATTACCTCAAAATAAATCAAAAAGTTGCTTAACTAAAAACTTGCAACAATAATAGCAAAAAGGGAATAAAAATCACTTCATTTATAAAACTTTGCACTATAAGGAGTTATTAAGCGTCAGTCTGATCACAAATTGTGACAGCGTATAAATAAAAGTTCCTTTTATATGGAAATGTGAACCACTGTGCCAGATTATCATGCTGTTTCTGTTGGCACAAATCAAGCAAAACGACAATGCCTATGCGAATGTGTGAATTTCAGGACGATGACAACTGATAATAGATCGAATTACACACGCTGAGCTCCAACACAGAGGCTAAGCTAGAGCTTGGAGCAGATGGGCAGAAGGTAAAAGGCAGCCGTAGGTCGCAGCAAAGATGTTCCTACTCGAGTGTCAGTCCCAAATTGTTGTTGGGTGCAAATGTGAAAAATGTCTGGCAGGCATACAAGCAGTCGCACGTTTCACACACGCACACACACACACACACACACGACCCTTAAGACCCGAAAATACGGCGCAGCATTAGATAAAAAACAAAGGCATGTAATTTTTGAAGCATAGCCGTAAGCCACAAAACGAGCAAAGCAACTGGAAGTACGGAATCGGAATCGGAAACGGAAACGCTTGATAATCGCAGTAAGCGAAAATGCAGCGTCAACTGGGCTCAACGTGCGAGGTGAGGCACGTATCGAATGTGGCCCACGACGATGATGAGGATAGCGCTGATAACGATAATGATGATGCCTGATGGCTGATAATGCGCTGTGCGAGTGGAAGGGCTCAAATCACGTTTACACGCATTGATAAATGCGCCCGGCTAAGTGGCATGTTTTGGGTTAAATGCGGTGTAAAATGTGAGAGGCCCTGCCCAACTAATAGCATAATAATAACAGCGACAGGGCCTGCAGAGATGCTAGCTGTGGGGCCAGTGCTTGCTGAGTGACAGTTCAGTTAGCTGCCAAGACGCCAACTGTCAGCCAACTGGCGCTGTGACGCGTATAAATCGCCCAGTTGGCGGCGCACCTGGCGTGCCAACATATGCCACACGGTTGCCCTACGGTCTTGTACATACATCTTGCTTACAGGCCAGCGCCAAATTGAAATTTAAAACGGAAAAACCAATAAAAAGAAAAAACAAGTTACAGACAACGAGAAACGACGACGAAGGCGGCAATACAAATTGCAGCGACGACAGCTCAAAAGGCGGCACGGCCCCCAGACCCAATCTTCGAATGCCACCCGATTGCCATTCCCCAAATGCAATTCGCGCCCAGCCTGCATACAAATGCCGTGTACCAAAGTCAGCCAAAGGATAATATAATGCACGTTGTTGAAGAATAATGGTTCTGCCAGAAGACAACAACGTCGCTGCCAATGTCTAAAGGACTAAGCATGTCTGCCAAGGACCCAGCCAAGGGCCCAGGCCAGGCCAGGCCTGAGCTGCTGGCTGCTCTGTTTGCTCTACTGTAGACGGACAATAACGATGCCAGGCAGCAATGACAGGCGATTTTAATAGAATCTACAGAGCTTACGACAGAAGGACGCGGCAAACTAGCAGCCAACTCAACTGAGCGCAGAGGCAGCAATATTAATGCCTTGGCCTATGACATCTCTTCCGCGTCATCGATTTGGCGAGCCAACGCCCAAAAGGCATGTTATGAATATGTTAGTTATTCAATTGTCATTCAATTTGATTTTAATTCTTTAGCTACAAGACAACCATTTACAAGATGCAAGTCTCAAAATGTACAAAAATAAATTCAGAGTGAAGTATGTGGTAAGAACTGCTTATCCATGGGGGCTGGAAGTTTTGCTAGATTAGCTGACTTCTCTTGCAGCTGTGCGATAAGATATTTCTTATTATTATTATTATTATTATTATTATTTGTAGCCAAGTAAAGAGAGAGCTAAGTATTCTGAGGCTGCATATACAGCGATACAGTGGCAAGTTGCTTACTCAAAAATACTGAATCATATCAACATTGATAAGTAGATCGCTTACAAAATGTTTCTAATGTTTGTAATTTCAGTTTCAGCTACAATTAGACGCTGTTTAGTATACTCTCAACTTTATGCTCTATTCAAAAATTCTAGAAATAATCGTAACTTTTTTATTCCATACCTATGCAGAATGAGTACCGTTGGTTTCGAGAAGCTTTCTTCCTTTTGCAAATCGCTGCGGGACTCTGAGTTGCGCACCGTCGCTTTGCTCGGCTGCCCGATGAAGATTCGAAAATCTCGACACTTCTTTCAGCTAGAGGTCACAGTTCGCGGGCATGTTGATAATGATATGTCGCCGGACTCTCGCATCAGTTGCAAGATGGTCTTCATGTGCCCAAAATTCTATCCGCGCAGCATGCCCGAGGTGCACATCAGATCGAAGAAGAACTTTCCCGACTATCTGGAGAGTGTCATCTTTTCCGAATACGATCGAGTGACGCACCTGGACTGTGGCTCACAGTACATAATACCCATGGTGAGCAGTGCCCTATATATGATCGAGCGCGAGGAGCAGAAGAGATCTGAGCATGCCGTTGGCGAGAGTAAGTGGACTAAAGCTCAATTCAAATGAACTAAAAATATTACCTGAGCGACTTGCAGATGAAACAAGAAACTTGTAGCCACACGGTGTGCCCAGCGTTTTGTCCAATGGAATGTAGCTCTTAGAAACAGGGCTGTTTTTTATTTTTGTTTTGTTTTTTAAATTTATTATCCGTGTGATGGTCGACAAGGCCATAAGTGAAATACTTGGGATCGAGCACGATGGCTCTTTTTCTTGATAAAAATTTGACTATGAATGGAAGTTTGAAATTTTGAAATCTCTACGTTGATGATAAAAATGAAAAAAAATTTATGTGAATGTCCCCAAAGTGCATTTAATGCGAAATGAAAAATTTTCAAAAAATATAAATATTTCTTCGATGAAAGGCTTAACTTTATGATTTTTTGTTTTATTGAATGGCACGTTTCATGCGAAAATCGGTGCAAAACTCAAGCATTTCCGTATTATGAAATATAATAAAAATATGAGTGTGTGGGCATAACAGCGAGTGCCAAAAGCATACATATATCCTATTTATGAGTCAAGCAAAACTCAACTGCAACTTTTACAATCCATACACGAACACACATGTGTGTGTGTGTGTGTGTGTGTAATGCGTATAAAAATTTCAACACGCTTCCACAAAAATTGCCAATTAAGCGCATTTATGACTGCAACGCGAGGAAATATGTGTAGCATGCAACTAGGCGACTGGACTCGCAACTGGACTCCGCTGGGATGGGGCCATAAACATTCTTAATGTTGAGACGTGTGCACTCGCTCCGCACATCGCCACACCGGATTATTAAGAAACAATGATGCGAGATGCGGCTGAGGTGGGAGGCGCCTGCAAGTATGCAATAAAAGCGGACACATAATGCCAAGTTTATGGCACAAGTTAAAACCGGAAACTAAATAGTTGACACCGAGCGCAAGCTCTGCCCGTGGATTAACATTTACTGCCCACTGTCAGGGCCAAACGGCGGTCTCAACCTCCGCCTCTGCCTATGCCTCTGCCTTAACATATCATTTGAGGGTTGTCCGCTCGCTCGAGGGTTGTATTTTTTTCGGGGCTTTGTCTCGTAAAGCGCACAAATGACAACATAATTTGTAATTTGAATTTGTTTCGTGTTCGAGCATAAGCAATGAGCTCGAGATGCCAGCAGACGGTAGTTAGTTATTCTGACTGCCAATAGATGGCGCTTTGATGGTCAACCTGAGCCATCAAAAATTCACTTCGCGTTGAGATTCCGTTCCGTTCGAGATCTTTTCTGTATTTCATATTGTTGCTACCTTGACAAATGCTTTAAAGATTTACTTCGTTTTCATTTGTCAGAAAATTTTATAATTTGAAGTTAGCTAATTATTTTGAAGTTGAAAACTCGGGATGTTATAATATGAAAACTATTTATAAGATATACAAAAGTCTAAAAATAATAGGAGGAGGAAAAAGTCTTGTGGCAACACAACATAAATGAACAAGTTAATTTACAGCGATCCAAAGGTAACTCTAACCCAGTTCTCCTCTGTTACTTAGCTAAGTGTCAGGGAAATGGCGTTTCATTTCACTTAGAGCGAACGGGAATGAGCAGCAAATTAATTTCTATATTGCTAAGAACAATGGGATGTCGTTGCCATAGTCTAAATAAGAATCCAGAAGGACAGTTGCATTACAAACAATTAAAATGTGGCTGGGCAGCGGACTCGCTGCTAATTTTACGAGCTGAGTCAACTGATGGCCAAGGGTTAAGGCGGCGATGTCTAGCTGGGATGGGAGCTGCTGGAACCAGTCCGGACTAAGTATACTTTGGTCTTTAGCTGATTTATGCGCTTATCACGCAAGCGTCGCCGTTTTTATGGCCTGTCTCCGGCGTTGTCTGCCTGGCGTCGTTTAGTTACCGGCCATAAATGTCCTGAATGTGCTGCCGCATTGGCGACGCACACAAATTTGCCATTTTAATGCCACGACAAGCTCGACGAGCGCTTTTCAATTTTGCAATACCTGCCACGGCTAAGCCACAGCCATCCTGCTCCCTATCCTCCTCCTCCTCGTCGTCGTCATCGTCATCCGCGTTCTGTATGCTGGCAGTTTTTCATTACGCACAAATCCTTCGGGCATACAGTCGCCAATGTCGTCACAGCCGCATTAAAGACTGAAGCCCAAAGAAATATCTCGAAATGTTTGCGGTTGACTTACAAGTTGCCAAAAATGATAAGCCCCAAACGTAAAAATAGATGGTGAAATAAGTTTATAACGCTGGATAGCAAATAGAGAGCTGCGCTGGGAAGGAGCTTAGTATATTGGAGCAAGGACTGCCTATATATTTGAGAAAGGCGTTTCATTTAGCTCTTATGGAACATTTACTTATTTTAAATAAGGTTTCATATAAAGAAATGTTGTATTTAGTATAGATTTTTTTATAAAAGAGCTGATAATTGCATAAAGGAAAGTTCAGTTTGTAGAGCTCACTCATTAGAACTGCTCTAATAAATTGTTTGAGCTAGCAACTCTCTCTTAAAGGTGTTTCCCTTAATAAATAAATTCAGCTCTTATGGAACATTTACATTTATTTGAAATTTAAAATAAAGTTTCAACTTTCTATATAGAAAAATGTTATATTTAGTATAAATTTAAATATTTCCTTTAGTAACTAAATGGTTTTCTATATATAATTGTTATAAATAAAACTGAAATTTATAACTATATTCTATATATTTTTATATTTTAGTTAGTTTTATTTCAGAACAAAGACAGTATTTTGTTTCTGATGTTTGTGTATAAATTTATTAGTATATAGAAGTAATGTTTAACATAGTCCTATTGACCTGTCTAATAAACGTTTTTCTATTATTTTCCACATACATTGAGTCATTAACAGATCTCGTATAAGACTGAATTTCGGACGATTATAAAGTACCAATATTATTCCTTCAAGGTGTTCTAACATTGCTCTATTGCGCGCTTTGCTGCCAGCAACTCTATCTAACTAGAGCTATCGCAATACTTATTGACTTTAAGCTGTGCAAACTTATATGTAGCCAGCCGCCCAGCCAGCTCGTTGTCCTCATGCATGCATGTCCTGTGTGCGATGCTGTTCGTTTTTTGCAATTTGGTTCTAAAAACTCTTTGAAAGTGACATTATGCAAGTTGTGAGCAACAACTGCAGCTATCTAAATTACCCAGAGACATCCGGCATTGCCAGCAAAAGGACTTTGACGCCGCCGCCAATGCTGCAGCACGCTTAACGATAAACAGGATGCGCCCAAGGAAGCTTCTGCCGTTGCTACTCTGAATGTCTTTGCCGTTTTTTGACTGGCAATTTCATTGGCGCTGCTGTCGCGGCGACAACGAGAGGAAGTGAATCAAGGATGTGTGCATGTGCTAAGGACTAAGCGCAGTTAAAGCCACTCGCTTAGATAGCAATGGCAAGTGCTTTGGCATGTGCATAAAAGATAAGTTAATGCAATGCCCAATGCCCAACGCCCGATGCCCAATGACCGGCTGGCTCACCAATTAATGAGCAGTCGTCCCTGCACGTGTTAACATTCGGCCAAGTGTTGCATACTTGAGGCGGGGCGTTGGCCAAGTGCGACGCCGTCAACCCCAGAAGTCACGTATCCTGCGTGAGTTACGGGCCACGGCAAAGCTTTCCACGGCAAAGCTTTCCACGGCAAACATGTTTGTGCACGTACATGCCAGTAGATGCCCAGACAACAAGGACTCAGCCCCAACTGCGGCTGCCAACAGTCCCAAATAGAACAGCAAAAGACACTCCACACGTTTAGAACGTACCCCCTTGCCCCGCCGCGCACTCTATGGATTAAAAAAAGCAAATGGGGGCATAATTTTAATCATTCCTCAATTCGTCATTCAGCAGCATTTGGACTCGGGTCACCACAGGCACTATCATGTACAAACCTAGATGCTGCTCCAGTGCCTTGGCGATCTCCGTGCGCAGTTTAAGGTCAAGCTCGGTGCTCACATTGCGTTTCTCGGCCAGATCGACACGCGGCAGCTGCAGGGGGTAGTTCACCGGGCAGGTGAAGATCAACTGCAGTGCAATGCCATCGGTTTCGCCATCCTGGAAGTTGTAGGTGCTCAGCGGCACCTTAAGACGCAGCACCGGTCTGCGGCACAGGACCAAATAGGGCAGTCCCAAGTAGTGCAGTGTCAGCACCTCGTTACTCTGCAGATTTCTATTAAGCCTGGTAACGCCCTGGAGCTTAACTTTGCGGTCCATCTCCTCGCACTCTGACATAGTATCTAAATTAGATTTTTATAAATTTTGTGAAATTTTTTTGTTGACATTTAGTTTGTACCAGAACTTGTTTCAAATATGAATCCAGACTTAACAAAGACCGCAAACTGGCTGGAAATTACAATTTCAGTAAGCTCAAATTTACATAACAAAGGGAACATAGTGATAATACCTCGAGCTTATCACAAGACTTGCCAATTTTGGTATCACCAAAAAAATGAAGATAGACAAAGTAAGGAATATAGAACTTGGAATGCCCTATCCAGCGAGTCGAACTAGCTTTAGAGACAAATATTAATTGCATGGCTTGACATGATAACTGAGTGCAAGAGTCCAGGGATTAAGATTCTATAAACTATTTATACGCTTTATATATTTGGTCTATATAAAAAGTATCCTTAACACTAAATTGTCGTTGAATTGAATTTGTGTTTGCTATTCTGATGAATTTTTTCTGTGGACTTTTTTCAGCATTTTATAAAATAATATTTTCTTAAATGATACAGAGCCCAATATTTGTTTATTTTAGAAAGAATAAAACAGAGTCAAATAGAAAAAAGATTTAGGTTTATAGCTCGAATGATATACAAAATATTTAACATTAATGGAGAACGTAGAGTATTTGCAGTCTCAATTAAATGAAATTCAATGAAACTCTAATCTACAAATTTATTAAGTTTTATAGTACGAGTTAAGTATGTAAGCTTAACTTAAGTTATTTATTGTTTATAAATTCATTTGCAATTCTCTAGCAGACGTCTTCATAGTGGGCAAAGTGCTGCTAAAAGTCAAGCAGCTTCAACTTTGGCAAAGCATTCCAAATGTATTTAACTAGGTTTTATTTGTGCGTTTGGCTGATTTGATTAGCGTAGATTTCGTGTTCTGCTTCCATTTCACTCGCTATGCAAATTAGTTGTGTGATTATCGCGGAAATTGGCAAACTCGGGAGCTGCTACACCATGTTCAATTCCCTGAGCAAGCAACCACCCAACCAGCCAACCCACTTTGTAGTTTTTTTGTTGGGTGGCTCAGACGTGCGTGAGAGCTGGGCCTTGAGTTAGATCTTTGGCACGCATATGAGCTACAATCGTATTAGCGGCAAAAATTTCCATTTTAAAGCAGTTTGGGACACGTGAGACGCTCGTGTGTGCCCCATGCCGCCAAGCGTCTCAATTTTCACTTTGATTTCACGCTCCGACGCGCCAGCAACTAATGAGTGGGAGAGGGAGAGCGGAGCAACAGAGCCTTGCATTCAGTTGAGTTCAGTTCAGTTATGAGTTGCAAAGATTCATCTTCATTCATGCGGGCTGTCAATCAAATTTCAATCAACTCTTTGGGTCTCAAGCTGCCCTCAATCTTTATTATTATGAGTGCCCCTGTCGCAGGTACGAGCGAGGCCGAACCGGGGCAGGGGCGTTTATATGACACATTGCGCATACGTCACATGGGCGCAGGCTTCAAACTCACTCAAACATGTTGCGTTGCCCCTACAACTCCAACAGCGAACTGCAAGAGGTAGCGGCGTTGGTGGGGCTGTTGGAGTTGTTGAACTGTAGTTGGAGGTGGCTGTCGCTGACTTCCGCATGGCAGCCGAGAGTTTTTCGTTTGTCGTTCTCGGCTTTTGCTTGTGCTGTCGGCCTGACGATTGCCGCCAGTTGGTTGGCTGGCTGCGGCACGTGGGGCACCTACCCCTGCCGGCAACGCCCCGGAACGTGACTGAAATGAATTGTAGGCGTGCACCATGCCAGTCGGCGGAAGCGTGCCAAGAAATCCGCATCGCTGCAGTAGCTGCCGCTGCTGCTGCTGCTGCTGCAATCCAGCCAGCGGCCCAGCTGCAGCTGCCTTTAAGATGAATTTCGCCAATTTCAGCCGCTGTCTGACTTTTGCCAGTTCGGATTTTGCATTCTGATTGGCCGTCACTTAGGGACAACTTGGGCGTTGGTTGAGGGCGGCTGGGTAGGCACTCAAATACGATTTCTGGCTTTGTTTTAAGAGCTTCTGTCGTGCCACAAAAGTTTTGAAGCACTTGTTTACGATTTCAAGTGCATTTGTTGGGCTTGTCATAATTTGAAGCTGCAGTCGCTTCGATTTGCTAGCACAAACTTTTCCACTCGAGCCACTGGCGCAAATCTCAGCTGTTAAGTTCTTCACTTGGGCTATGCTAATGAGCCAAGTTTTGTCCTTGTTCACCCTAGCTGGAATGCGCAATGCGAGAGCGATTCCTGAAATTATCAGTTTGTAGTTGAAGCAACTTGAATACACTTGAGCTTAAGGATTCAGGTAACCGAAAAGATATCTTTATGTTATTGTCCAATGCGTAACAGACAATACAGAAATTTGTTCAATTATCATTGAATCATCTCAAGTGCTTTAAGACTACAGAAACAACAAGGGAGAAAGGAGAAATTTAATTTTATCAGTTATGTTTAAGTCAAGGTGAAAAGGGCACCTGTCTGTCTTTTCTTTGCTCGGTGAACTCCCCTCGGTAAAATGATTGAGCTCTCAATATGCCTTCACATGCGTCGTATGCGAAAACATTTGCGATATTATCGAAACATATAGTTAGTTCCGTACTTGGGCACACCCAATGGTAATAGCCACAGCCATGTTCTACAAGTAAATCATATTTTCACCCACACCTCGATAAGATATTAACTGCCAGTCCATGTTATAAAAGCCTGAGTTCTTGTGTGAAGCAATTGAAAGACGTTAAAGAGTTTCGTACAGCATGAAATTCACGACGCTGTTAGTACTGGGGCTGCTGCTAGCCACAGCGCTACTCTGCGAGGCCCAGAAGCCAGGTGGCAAGACGAAGTCCAAGTCCAAGTCCAAGTTGAAGAACAAGACAAAGACTACTGTAGCCCCGCAGGTGGAGAAACAGGAGCTGCAGAAAGCCGAGCCATGCTCAGCGGACAAGTGCAAGTTACCCGACTGCCGTTGCTCAGATGCGATGTTACCAAAGCCCAAGTTTAAGGGCAAAGAGCAAGAGATACCGCAGGTGCGTTGTATTATTAAAAGATATAAACTCATATAATGAAGTGTAGTTAGAACTTTTAACTTAAGATAGTTAACTTATCATAGCTTGAATACTTTGAGTTGTAATTTGACTTCATTATGGCAAGTCCTTAAATTATTTATTTAATTATAATATATGCTTAAGCATTTTAGAAAATACTTAAATATTTTGATAACATATTTCAATTTGTCACTTTCATCTCTCAGTTTGTTACCATCACCTTTGACGATGCTGTGAATGCTGTAAACTATGCCCAATACGAGCTGCTCTTCAATGATTTGGTCAATCCGGATGGCTGTGCCGCAACTGGCACTTTCTTTGTATCACATGAGTACACGGACTACGTACGTGTGAATGCCCTGTACAATGCGGGCCATGAGATTGCACTGCACTCGGTGACCCATGGCGATGGCACCGACTATTGGCGCGATGCGGATGTGGAGACCATTGAGCGCGAGTTTGGAGCTCAGGTGCAGATGCTGCAGACGTTTGCCAAGATAGATGCACAGAGGTTGCAGGGCATGCGTCTGCCCTTCTTGCAGATCTCTGGCAACAACAACTATGAGGCGGTCAAGAACTTGGGTCTGACCTACGACAGCTCGTGGCCGACGCAGCAGCATAAGAATCCAGCAATGTGGCCCTATACACTGGACTACATGTCCATTCAGGACTGCCAGATTGGCCCATGTCCTGATGCTTCATTACCTGGCGTTTGGGTTAATCCCATGGTCACCTGGAATGATACTGAGGGCTACAGCTGCGCAATGATCGACGCCTGCGTCTATCCGCCCGCAGACGAAATAGATGCCTTGTTCGAGTGGATGCTAGAAAACTTCAATCGCCACTACAAGGGCAACCGGGCGCCATTCGGCATGTATCTGCATGCAGCATGGTTCGCACGTGGCCGCAACTACTTTGCCGCCTTCAAGAAGTACGTCAATCAAGCCGAGTCTTCTTAACTTAATCTTAACTTCATCGTTCTCTACGCAGATTCATGCAACATTTGGCCACCTATCCGGATGTGTATATGACGGGCATATCCCGCATGTTGGAGTACGTGAAGAAGCCAGTGCTGGGGCAGCCCTTCAAGAGCTGCGAGACGAAGCCCAACGCCACCTGCCAGCCCGTGCACTGCAATGTCCAAAAGATGTCCACCGGCGAGACGCGTTATATGAGCGTCTGCGACAAGTGCCCAATTGTTTATCCCTGGCTAAATAATCCGCTGGGTCAGAATATGTAAATGTTGCACACCCAATAAACACAGCAAGATATAATGAAGCTACCATGTTTTGTCTGCTACTGCCATGTGGCCATTTGGCCACTTCGTATACATTGTTAGTCCCATGATCTAAGCCAATTTACATTTGCCGTCGAGTCCTCCATCCGAAAGTGTCACTGATAAATGACTTGAAATTATGCTACAGGCCGTGAGGCGCTTAATTAACTCATTCAGCGCCGCGTTGTCCAACTCTTTGGCCCTCACTCTGTCACGTTTACGTCGAGACTTTGTCAATTTCGTTGGCTCTGTTGCTGTTGCCATTTCTGTATGCTGCTGCCCAAAGTGTAGCCATATTTTATGGCATGAATTAATATGCCACAAAACGCGCCCAGTGGGCCAGGTTGTTGGTGGCCTCGCCTGCTGTCGGCTGGATGTCAATGCAGCTGCTACCTGTAAATGACGGGAACGTGGACAAGCGAACTGCACGTAGCAGCACGTTGCTTGGACATGTGTCCGCCCGCCCGTTCGACCAGTTGGCCGATTGCATTTTTGGTTAATGGGCTTCTAACTAATGGCAGCCACTGTCTGCATATCACTCGAACGAGGCTGATGGAAGGGTTGTGCCCTGACCTTAGAAGCGACTGCAGTCAAAAATTATCTATGCTCAGATCAAACATAAATTAAGGCATCAACGCGGCCTTATAATGGGGGCCGAACTGTGGGCGATATCAGTATTTATATACTGAAACTAGGCTTTTACAGAAACATCATCAATTTGGCTTTGAAACGGGTCTCACAGTGGGTGATATTAGTATAATGTTTGCTATGCTTGAAGGAAGCTTCAAATGCATTTTTTTATATTAACTGATTTTTAAAAGATAAAAAATTCGTCTAGGTTTTTGGATTAAAAATTGTGATATCAGCAACATTTAATGATCAAATAATTTATTTTTACTTTCAGCTTTTCTTATTCTACTCCACAGTTGGGGCACCTCGCACTCGCTTATGACAGTGTTTATTGGCCAGAACATAGCCCTGGGGGCAGCTGGCCTCCAATATATTATAAGGCTTTACCAGGACTGTATCGTTGGCGCTCCACTTTGGCGTTGGCATCTCGGGCATATCGGTGGTTGCACTCAAGCTGGGATACGTTTCGGCCTCAACAATTTCACTATCCGAAGCTGCAGCGTATTGGCAAAGTGTTAGCAATAAAATCAGGTGAACGACGGCACGAAAGATTCCTTGGAACATTTTAAGATCTTTAAGATTCCGTTTATCTCGCTTCTTCGACAACTGTTCGAACTCAACTGAGTCCATGTCAATTGAATTGTTTACCTTTTACCACATTTCTGCACGCAAATTTTGGCCAATTTCGAAAGCAGTTGCGGCCTTTTAAGGCACATTGTTGAGAGCACTTCGACGACTGGAGTAATTATCGATGTTATCCAAGGTTGCCTTTGCTTCGTAATAGATCTAAGATAAGACCATTCATACATTTCTTAAGCTCAAATTGTTATAAATGAATTATTAGTTTAATTATGACTAAACTGAAGGTAAAATTTTTATGAAATGTTTAAAAAAAAACTTTCCCAAAATTGCATTGCATTCAAAAATAAAATAAAATATCTAGAAAATGAGGGAAATGGAAAGCAAAAACATTTCGAAGTCGTGTAATTGACATGCAGACAATCAATGCCAAATGGAAAGCAGCTAAATTAAAGTTTGCATTTTATGAAAATGCGGAAAATGCTGCCTGAAAAGACAAGGAAATTGCAAATATTTACTGATTACTTTGGCAAAGCTGCGCTGATTAACAGACGCAACCATTGTCCGCACTCAGAGACAAAAGACACCCTGTCTGCTCAGACCTCTGCCGCGGCCCGGCCTCTCTCAGTAGTCCCTTGCAATTACCTGGCAAATCGTGGCTCGTTGCCTCATAAAATATTCTTTCTATTGACTTGCGCACTTTATTTGGCACACACACACATATATATTTTCTGCATATTTTTATTTATTTTTTCCTTTTGCTGCTTGTCATAAATAAATGAATGTACGAGATGTAGTCGCGCAGATCTTCCCTCAGTTGGTGTCTTGCATCAGCTGTCGGCGTGCGAAGCACGCATTATTTTAATGTATTTTTATATACTTTACTTGCCACACCAAGTTTTTTGCAGCATTTAACCCAGGGTTGTCAAGCCTTCAAAAATTATGCTGTTTTTTTCCCAGTCTCTTTCCTCAGCTCTCTGCGAAAATGAATTTACATCTACTTATGAGGCTGACATTTATGTTTACGAACTCGAGCCTCGAGGGTAGTTGGCTGCCTTTTAGGCCTAGAGCTCTGACAATAGAATTGTCAAAATTATTAGCCTAAATAGCTGACATTTATTAGGAGTGGCTCAGGTTACGTCATAAAAGCTGCACTGAAAGAAACGCCTGAGCTGGAACTGAACAAATCTTGAGAATTGTAGAAATGTATATGAAAAGTTACTATATTTTTAAATTTAATTTATATAAATTTATGTATATAAATATATATATATATATATATATAAATATATATATGTATATATATATATATATATATATATATATATATATATATATATATATATATATATTAAGCGTGAAACATTTTCTTCAGGCCTAAATAGAGTATGTAAATTATAATTATTATCGGATGATTTCCTCCAGACTTAAATTGATTGATTGCAAAATATGTTATTAGTACTACGAATTAAATTAAAATAGATTGCAAAATATGTTATTAGTTCTACGAATTAAATTAAAAATAGATTAAATTATAATACACTAAAAGATCTCATTCAGAATAACCATATTGGCAAGCCTTAAAAATATAAAAAAAAAAGTTTGTAAAAGTTGATGTTTAAGATTTTGATTCTTAAAATAAAATTAGTATCTCGTTTAATTGTTAATAGAAACATACTCTATATTCTATATG
This sequence comes from Drosophila hydei, assembly GCF_003285905.1. NCBI lineage: Eukaryota > Metazoa > Arthropoda > Insecta > Diptera > Drosophilidae > Drosophila > Drosophila hydei. Next base: position 6,743,369 of record NW_022045656.1, read on the forward strand.
TCTAAGATTTCAGCTAGTTATGCTCAACTAATAGATCTCTAGAAATATATGTAAAGACCTAGAAAGCTGAACTTATAAAGCTAGAGATTACTCTTCATTTACCCTGGTAGAGCGAGTTGCAAAGAGCACGCTTTCACTCAGCTTTGGAGAGTAGCTCAAATCGTTCATAGACTGACTCATAGAACTCTCGAGTAATTAGGGCCAAGTCTCCCACAATGACTTTTGAACATGCCACTTGCGATAAGAATCGAATTGTGAGAAGTTTTCGCAGAGAGACACGACTCAGAAAGCAACAGCCAACTCTAGTTGGCTTTGCGATGCTATACTGGAAAATGGCTTGGTAGAAAGCTACTTTAAAGAGGCTTGTGTAGATCGTTGAAGTGCAAGCAAACGAAAGCTGTACAGTGCGTACTGTTAGTATATGTATGGCCACTATTGAAAGTCAAACGAGTTTAATGTGTTTTATATGAATGACTAAATATTTGCGTCACATTTCTTTAGGATAAGCTTAAAGTTATGACGTTGACGTCCTCAGGGCGCGGTAATTACTTTCTCAGTGGCACGCAGGCTACGGTATTCCGATCTTAAGTAATCAGCTATGCGAGCCTGAGCTGTGTACTCATCATTAAGATTATCGGCCGGTTGGATGGAACCATCAGCGCCGTAAGAGACGCCGAGCAAGCTCAAGAACAGCAGAATTAGTTTCATAATGAAGTTGAAGTCGAACTAAAGATATTCCAGTAAATCGAAACATTTATAGGCGGTGCTTTAAACCATGTCTAACCAAATATATTGAGTTAATATAATTGCAATATTATGGTTAGTTAAAACAATCTACACTTATTGAAAATATATGTCAAAGGGCATTATCTTCTTTAGGAACTAAGGAACAGATAATATGAAATGACCTTTATAAATATCTATTTTAAGAAAACTTCTACAAACAGACATAGCAAAATCGATTTGCTTATTGATTCTGGTGCTTTTATGCTTTAACATAGGCCTTAATAAAAACCAGTCCGGAATATTTATATGTATTTATTAATATGTATTATTTATACGGTATTAATAGCTGAGCATCTGGAATACACGTTGGAAGGTAAACTATCATGTTAAGCAACTGAATACTGTGACATATTAGATAAGCATTTCAAATTCAATCAGACACACTGAAGGCATTTCAAATCGTAATAGTGAAAAGCAAAAACTCAAGCAAATATATTGTTAACTCTCTAAGCAAAGTGTCCTTGAGCCAAGCCATCATTAAACTATTCACAGTCTGCAAAGTAGGCAGCTAGAATGCTTAAGGTGTCTTAAGCGTGGTACTATGATATAAGATATTTGATGGGCTTGATATTTGAATTTATCTAAGATACATATTATTTAATGTTTGTATTGAGCATCATGAAAATATGACTTTATATATTGTTATATATATGCATTTACATGAAATTAAATGCAATTAAGCTTCAATAAGTTAACTTATACCACTACGTTGTAAGTTGGAGCAACTGCAACTGAAACAATGACCTCCAGACAGTTGTACAATATATTTACTTCTTTTGAGTAATTTTTTTCTGCTCAGGTCAGTTGTCTCGAGTTGTATTACAACGCCGATCGAGCTGATTGGAATGAGTTCCGTTGGATAATGACAAAGTGAATTATAATTCATTTTGCATATAAAGTGAGTGCAATTTTTAGATTCTCATGCGAATGAGACAGTCGAGACTATTGTGAGGCAATCTCATTATGCATGCAATTTTACAAGTTTGTGTTTCATGTTTTCCCTTATCGCCAGATATAACTGAGACCAGCACTAGCAACTGGCGACTGGGCAACCTTGTGCCTTGAGGCTCACTCTCTTCGTAGTTAGTCTTTAATGAGAATTTGGGCAGAGTAAACGTGTTTTAGCATGCTATCAATTCAGATGAAGCCAGTTTTACGCATCGCCGTGCCCGTGCTGCTGCTGTGGATGCACTTCTCGTTGGCCACATGCGATGCGAATGACGTACTTAACAAAACTTACAAGACTTATCCAATTGCAGCCGAATCTACAACAACGGAGCACAGCAAAGTAAGCGACGAGTCGAAGCTGGTAGCAGGCTTGCCATTACAAAAGAATGCGACCAGCCAATTCCCGGTGCATAAAAGCCAAAAGATGCACCAAATTAAGAAGCTCGACGAGAACAGCGACCTCCCCACAGTACGGTCAGTGCCCATGGAGAAAGCTGCTGCAACTGAGCAGCCCAAAGAGATGGAAGTTGAAATATCGAAAATTGATGCGCCGATCGCTGAAATAGGACCACGCATCACACTGGACTCGCTGCCCATCTGCGGGGAAGGCTTGAAGCTCTTTGGAAACAATTGTCGCAAGGAGGCCTAAAGCGCTTAATAATAAATACGAATGCAACAAGCTTGTGTTTTGATGGCCGCTTTAAATATGCAAACTATGAGAACTGCAGAGCTTTTGCAGCTAGACTTTTGTTTATAGCTTTCCGATCAGCGCAAAAAGCTTTAAAAGCTTTCTAACTTAACCATTTCCATTTTTGAAAAGCCCAAGCTTTATTTTCAGTTTAATATTCCTTGTATTATGATTCCATTGAAACTCAGAGTTCTATCCTTCTAGCTTTTCGTTAAACCTGTATTCTGTATTGTGACTTCAAATTGGAAACATCTTTGCTTGTTGATCAGTTTATCTTCGATATCACTCTCATATAGATCGATATGATCGATAGAAATAGATAGGCTGAATTAAGATGCGTGCATTGTGAATCGAAGATCTGCCGATCATTCAAAGTGCAGGCAGGCATAGTGAATAACAGAAATAAATAACTTAAATACATTCTGCAGAATTTGGTATTCAAATGAAGCGAGCAATTGCTCAAAAATGATTAATTTATTTAGTTTTTTCAATATTAGTTTGTGACCTTTTTCATATAAGCGTTATCAACTGAATAAGCCTTTATTTTTTATACTCTATCACGAAGTGAAATATCAGTTTTTAATAAGTGATATCCAAATGACTATGATAATAAGAAAAGTTTATGAGGTTTAGTTAAATGCAATAAGTCGATTGAATATACATATCAGAAGGGAGATTTGATATATAAGATAAATAAGTCTCTCTTTTTACTCTCACCTTGGCGACTGTACGTTCCCGGAATTGTATTCACGATGAACTTGCGCCATATAAAAGGCAACCAATGCCAGCGAGATGACTAAAATTTTGGAGCACATCTTCACAAGTTTGTGGTCAAACAATTTCTGATAATAGCTGCAAATATTGCCGAATTTAAAAATTCTACATGTTTTTTCCAGATTTTGTATATTCAAAGAAATTCACATAATTCATTATTAAAAAAAAACCTAGATAAGGCTTTTAACCAAGAAACACAATGATGATCTCTCTAACACTTCAAGACACTGCTCAAATACATTCAACATGACTTATTTTTTAGTTAGTATACCTGAAAATCAATATAAAATCTTTTATCTCTTTAGTCTATATGCAGAATTTGATATCTGCCATAGTTAAAAAAGATTTCTGTCCGACATGGAGCTCTTATTAATATTTGTAATCGTCCTCAATACCTTCCATATAAGAAGCCCACAAATGCATGGCCCGAATTCGTTCTGCTCGTCTGTCTCAACAAGTTAGAGCTTTGTTGAGGTCTGTGCATTTACGATCGGTTGGCACTGTAGAGCTTTTTCAGCTCGACTTATAGCCGCTCTTGCCGAGCTTTCATTTTCCAGTCTGGAATCGTAGAGTGAACTAACTTCTAACTTTTACTCTGCTTTTGCTTTTTGATTTTTGTTTTTATTGATCTCTACAAGAGTAAATAACAGTCAATTCTTATCGCAAGTATCTGTGTCTACAGAATGTACAAATATCTCCCGCACAGTCTGACTGCTCGGGCCATCTTCGATCAGTCAGTCTCTAAAGCTCAGTTGAAGCAGCCAAACGCGTTTTTTTCGATCGCTTTACCAGCGACAGACACAACAGGTAACCAAGTAAACAATGCAGTTAAAAGCCAAACAAACGCTGCTCTTGGCCATTGTTACTTGGCATATCTTTGTCGTCCAGACGCGTTTGGCCGACGATCGCGTTGTTTTCCCCAATGACAACGACGAATCAACAACCTACACCTACACCTTCAGTATCAGCACCAACAGTAGCAACATCAGCAGCACCACGGAGCTGCCCTTGGGCAACAGCACCTCCGTTGGCAATACTACTTTAGCCATCAATAGCACTTTAGCTGGCAACTGCTCCAGTCTGGACGAGCTGCAGCCGACAACGGAGCTACCCACAGTGGACAATCGCATACTGGTGGACAGCCTGCCTGTGTGTCCGCCAGGCCAAAGTCTGCGAGCGGGCCGATGTCGCAAATCAGCTTAAAATATAAATGTGTTTAAAAATATGATGAATAAATATAAATATACACATATGTATACAATATATATGTGCATATTTATGTGAATAAAAAGTATTTAAATAGTCATATAATGAATACGTACGTGTTAGACATTAATTGCTTTGTATATGTTATCATCACATTGAGTTATGCAATTGATTCTAACTAGAGGCAGTTCCTAATGAGTCTGGCAGACCTCACTCTCAAGATAGTGCCCATAGTGCCCATATTTCCCATAACTAATTATATAAAATGTGAATAAAATGTATTATTATTTATCAAATTACAAACCAATTAAACAGTATAAGTTTTATCATATATAAACTATAAATTACTGGCGACTTGTTCCAAGTGTGTGTACCTAAAGTAAGTGTATGGGGGAAACCCCGCCACTGTAATAAAAAGAAAACAAATTTGCAAAGTCGTTGCAGAGAGAGTTTTTGGCTTGAGAAACTAACAATCATCAATCATCAATCATCAATCAATGTACTTGAAAATTACACAGTTTCGTTTGTATTGCAACTATTAATCATGTATTCACAAATATTTGTGCTCTTAGCTCATCAAAGTGTGAGCAGAATCGACTAAACAGACAGTGAAATGCCTAAAGTGTTTCTAAAATGTATTTTTATAAAACAAAACTGTCACGAAATTACTGAAAATACATTAAGCATTAGCCCAGAGCCTAAGTCAATAGATGTGACAATTTTCTCTTTTGGATCGCAGCCCTGATAACAAGAGTCCACAACCACTCTATATGTTTATAAGACAAATATGTACATGCATTTATAAGAGCAAGCGCGCGCTGAGGCTTATCAGTTCGAATGGAACTGAATTGAAAACAATATTTGAGGAAATCTCGCCGAGTTGATCTCAGTCATACTTTGGCGAACGACAGCGTCAGCAGCTCAAGTGCACCGAATTCGTAAATATGGTTTCTAAGGACGGTCTCTTATCGCTGGGCTTGCTGCTGATAGCCCTGCTAAATGCGCAGCTGCTGCAGGCTTATGCGGATCATCGTTTTCATGGAAATGCATATAGTGGCGGAGGCTGGGGCTATCCGCAGCCACAAAGGTGCGTAGAAATATTTAAATAGATGTTACCTAACTAGCTGACTTGTAATTGAATTAGGCCTCTTGAACATCAGCATCACAATGATTATCATGGACCACATCATAGGCACGGATATCATCCTAGTCATCACCACGATCCAACTGATGCTCAAATCGGTCCCGGCTTTGGTAGAGGCTCATATGGCGGAGGACAGCCCGGAGATGTGTATGCTGGGCAACCAAGTGTTGGGCGTCCAATAGATGGAGTCGCTAATGAAGCTCAGCAAGGCACTGGATATGGCTGTGTGTGTGGTCAGCTACCGGAAGCTGGAAACGGACAGGGCCAACCTGGTTTCGGTAATCAAGCCTGGCCACGCTACCCAGAAGTCGTGCCTTCCAGACCGCGTCCAATTCAACCCCAACAGCCGAACCCACTTGATTTTGCAAACGAGCAAGGATACAATCCTCTCGTACCACGTACCTTACCAGGTGCCCAAGATCCATCGGACCCTAACTATCAACAGCCAAGTTACATAGGAAATCCTCTGCAGCCACGTCCCTTACCAGGTGTCCAAGATCCATCTGACCCTAACTATCAACAGCCAAGTTACACAGGGAATCCTCTGCAGCCACGTCCCTTACCAGGTGTCCAAGATCCATCGCTGCCTAATTACCAACAGCCCAGTTATATTGGAAATCCTCTGCAGCCACGTCCCTTACCAGGTGTCCAAGATCCTAATTACCAACAGCCAAGTTATATTGGAAATCCAGTGCGGCCTCGCCCTGAAGGACCAGGCAATGATCAATTCGAGCTTCAACCAGACGGCAATACAGGCAAACCCTTGCAGCCGCGTCCAGAGGTTGCAGCAAATGGTCAACCGGAGTTCAGAAAAGGTAGCACAGTCATTCAACGACAACCCACAAATTCGAACGAATTTGATTCGCAGCCCTCTGACGAACCAGCCAAGTACAATCCCAATTCCAGTAGCAATTTGCTAGCAGCTTCCAGTTATCGCAACCAAGCCGATCAAAAATCGGATACAGAACACATAGTGGATGATAATATTGCTTCAATTTTCAAAACAGACTTCAATCCTCCTAACCAGAATGAAGAAAAGGAAGCTCATGGATTGAAGGACGCCAAGGCCAAAGCTATGGAGACTCAGCCGGAGTCAATTGGGGAACGCAACCTTTTCGACTCAAATCCCAAATGCAGCGAAGGAACGGAGCTGCGGGGTGGACGCTGTCGCCAGAAGGCCTAAATTATAGCATAGTAAAGAGCTCCTAATCATATTGTAACTTTGGTCAAATTAATTTTTTCATAGAACTAATTGGCTTTAACTTAAGAAAATTATAAATTAAATTAAATCGGAATGCGTATATATTTTCTTAAATTTTCGGTTCACAATATAAAAATCAATTTTTTGATTTGATATGCCTTCAAAGGATATGAAAGAAATAAAGTTTAGATTTGATATCGGAAAGTAGTTCCATCTCAATATATAACTCCTGCAACGATCGATGGATCCGTAGGCCAAGACAAGATCTGAATCATCTCTTTCAATTTACTTTTAGCATACATTTCTTTATACTTTATACATACATACATATATGAATGTGTATGTGTATGGGCGCAGTTCGGCAAGGGTTCGCCTCGACTTGTCATTTTCGAGCTTTTTTAAAAATAAGAAAATATAAATATATTCAGATATATTTCATTTGCTCATCTTGAGCTGCTGGTGATTGTGCACATTTAACAAAAATAAATCGTATAATGTTATCGATGTTACTCCGTATATATTATGCGAACATACGATCGGAAATTCCACCATCAGTATCAGTAATTGTTTGACCACAAGCTCGTGAAGATGTGCTCCAAGATTTTAGTCTTTTCGCTGGCATTGGTTGCCTTTTATATGACACAGCTAATTGAAGCCCAGCCGTCGCATTACTCGCAAGTTAATCGTGAATACAATTCAGACAACGTACAGTCGCCAAGGTGGGGGTAAGCTAGAAGAGAGACCTATATATCTATTATATCTTATCTCCCTTCTTCAATCGACTTATTGCATTTTACCTCACTTAATATTCTTTGCTTACTATCATAGTCATTTGTATATCGACAAGCAATCCGCAGAGCCTAATGCCATTGACGACACACTTGAAGATAAGAAGTACATTGTTGATTTCACCGACAATACCATAACAACAAATGACGGACTCTTAAGTACCGTTATAATAGATCCTCCAATGCTCACATTCCCGCAAGTCTTTAAATTGAATCCAATCTGTCGAGATAATGGAGAAAATTTGAATGGACGCTGCCACTTCAAAATACCTAAGGAGCGTAGTATATACGGTTGGCCCCAGATGTACAAAAAGAAGGAAAAACAATTAAAATTGATCTACAAATTAAAGTCTAAATAAAAATTTTTAATTGCTTACACGATAATCTCTCTGTTTTGCTGCACTTCAGCTCAATATTCTACAAGCAATAAGAATATGTAAATTATTAACGCAAATTCTCTGATCTGTGATCTTCGTTGTGATGTCGACAGTTCAATACGATTGTTGTGGCTGGGATTCAGGGTGTCTCGTAGTCGAACTTTGTTAATAAATTATTAAACGCCTTTGACTCCTACAATTTCTTATCTTTTGTAGACAATGGCGTCCGTTTTGGAAAGAATTAAAAGCATTAATAATAATTATTATTCGTTGTTCGATACTTTAAGGAACAACTTTATTCTATATTAAGAAGAAGTCTAAGCTAAATTGCCAACTGCTCAATGAAGATCGTCAATTCAATTATAGCCTTAACATTAATATAAAGCCTAATAAACAATAGAAAAACAGAATGAATCATTTTTAGATATTTCGTCAAGTGCAGCCAATTTTCGCTCATTCGTGACACATTAGCAGACATATGAGACGCAAGTAATTTGATTTCCTGGAAATTAAGTAAACATTGATTTATGCTGAAAGATACGTCCTAACGTTGGGGCGTCAACCCAATGCAGCCAAAGTTTTCCACCATATCGAGCGCGTCATTCAGTTAATGCATTACAGAATACTGAATGTGACTACGATTGTGACTATGACATCATAAGCTACTCTTCCACAATAAGCACAACTAATAAAACAGATACTCGGAGTCGAAGAGTGAATACTCTTAAAGGCAACATGGAGCTATGTGTTTCATATTTTGCTTAATAATATCCGCTGTCAGCTGCCCAAAAGTACAGACGCCAGTCGACGATCCCGTGCGGGAATACTTGTACCTATTCAGCGCGTGCAACTTAATTTGTTGATAGTCGTTAGTCCCAGCGGTATGATAGCGACATGAGGGCTTGAGTAATACGTGAACTGGGCTATCGCTTGGTTGTCGTCTATATAAAAGGGGTTACGCACTGAGTTCAGCTGTTCAGTTGGAGTCAAGTCGCGCTGGCTTATTGTTGATATTTGCACATCATGAAGCTAATATCTGGCATATATCTATGTCAGCTGCTCGTACTGCTGGTATATCTGAGTGTAATGACCACGGCGAGTCCAGTGCGGTCCGCTGGCGTAAACAAGTGTCCGCCGCGCTTCAGAATATACCTCGGGCGCTGCCGACTGCCGGCCTGAACACTCCAACTAGTCGGACCTCAGTAGATAAGTGAAGTGGAGCCCGTAATACTCGCAAATCACTTGCAGCACGTATCCCAAATGCTACTCATAAGCTTTATAAATAAACCATTGTTGAACTATTCTATTGTGACTACCTTAGCCAATTATATGCATGTGTTGTTTTTGCAATTGGGAACTTTTCACTGCTGTCTGGGAACTACTAATTAATTGAATCGCGTTGCAATTGCAATGCGTAACTTTATTACATTTTTGTTTTTGTTATTATTTTGTTTTGTTTACATCACATTTACGGCAATCTGATTAAAAACTTGATCGTCTGGCTGGCCTTTAGGCGATTTTCCGGCAACGCTGGGGATCTCCGGTCAGCTTAAAACCTTCCCTACAAATTTCCGGCAGAGTGAATATGCTCTGGAGAATGGGAGTTGTGCTTAAATTTGTGCTCTGGGGCGTCAAATTGCTCTTTTGATGCTGCATCGTAGACACCGTTGAGTTAACCCAGGATCTCGGGGGCAGGCTCTCGCAGCACAGCAGAAGTCCAAGGCAGAGCACGAGAAGAGAACGACCGAGCAGCATATTAAACATTATATCGAGGCTTACTTTTTGGCCTTCGCACCTGTTCAGAGTTGATGGCAAAACTAAACGAAGCTCAGCCCGTTTGGCCTCTCCAAGCTGTGGATCGAGCCACACTTAAAGCTTTACAACAAATACCTTTCCCATGTTTATATTGATAAAGCCAGAACAACGGTTGGATGGGCAGCAGAGCTTTCGCCACAGCTTGTTCAGTGTGGCGAATGGGCTTTTCAGTGCGAATGTTTTGTGAGCTTTTATAGAAAACTTTCCAATAACAAAAAAAAAACCCGATTGTGTCTGATTCTCTCTCAACAACAAAAACAATTTTAGTCAACTCTTGTTGTATATAATTTAATTAAAAATGCATTTTCTCTCTGCCATTTCTAATATATGCAAATTAATATATTAAAAATAAAAATTTTATAATTTTCATAAAGAATTTTATTTTTTGATTATTTTTTATTAATTTTTTATTGTGGTTTTAGTTTAATTTGAACAGTAATATATTAATAATATTATTTTGATTTACTTTTATTTAAAATAAATATTTTAATTTGATTTAATATTTATTAATAATACATTTTTATGTTTTTTATATAAAAGTTCATGACCTCAAAGAATATTAATCACATTAAATATTAATTTCAAACAGAAAATATGAATAGTTTAGTTATTGTTTAAATTTTAAACACAAATTTTTTGAATACAATTTTAATGGGATTGCGAACCAATGTGCCAGAGACCTGTTTATCAATGTCTGGCAAGCTTTTTGACAGTTGCCGAAAGCTTTTTTCTTCACTGCTAATTTTCACAGACTTTTAGCGTGATCTTCAAACACAACATTAACTAAATGCAAGCTTAACTAAATTTAAGTGAATTTAGTTTTGCATTTACCAGAATATTTCTTAGTTACACATGCAAATGCAGTAGTCACAGCCGAAGGTGGCAAATTGTTTATATAATTAACATATTCTATGAGCACTAGGAACAGTGGGAGCTGTTAGTCTTTGCTCTCGACTGCGGCTCGAATCCGTTCGTATGGGTCATTAGCTTTGGCCACTTGACTATTGTTGTTTGCACTTGGATTGATGGCGCTCCAGCCGATCCAGCAGACCGCGTGCACCACCAGCACCACAGCAGCGATGCGCACAGCTGGCCTGTGCATAAAGCTCTTCGGACCGTGTCTACCGCTCTCCATATTGCCGACAACTGAGCGCTCTGAGTTCATAGTGCTATGGCCAAAGCTTTCCATGAACGAGAATCAGCAGACAGTGCGCGCGGCGGGCAGTCGTGGAGAGAGAGAGAGAGGATGAGAGAAAGAGCGCGAGAGGAAAAGCTTCGATTTCTATTCCATTGATGGGCTGAGATCTTAACTGTAGTTCTTCATGCATTTTGCAACAATGTATATGTATATATTTATTGCTTATATAAATATATGTCTTATCATATATATTAATAAATTCAGCAGCTGTAAAATAGATTGTAAAGTTAAGCAGTTTTATTAGCGTTACTACACACTTAATCTATAATTTATATATTTATTTATATATTATTTTATATATTTATTTATTTAATATATTTATTTTTTTAATTTATATATTTATTTATATATTATTTTATATATTTATTGTATATATTAATTGAATTTCAATTTGTATTTGCTGCATCATAGTATTATTTACACCAAAAATACTCCAGATATTTGCGGTAAGTGCAGAGAAGTTAGTTATTTCCATTAGACGTAAGGCTTTTAGCTTTGAGCTTGAATTTCAAGCGAAGTTGAGGCATACAGTTGCAGCTCCAACGACTCGAAAGGTGTTCTTGTATTTTCACTGACCAGTTCGGAGCTGCCACGTCCTCTCGGGCATCGGGTAGTCAGTAACCGCAAAACTTTGCCACGGCGCAAACACAAAGCCAACTGGCTGCAAAGCAAATGTTCAGCATCAAATGGCACACAAAACGCTCATATTACGTATACGCCAAGTGTGCGGTCCCAAGAGAGTAGGGCAGAGCAGGGCAGGGCAGGGTAGGGCAGGGCAGGTATGTTCCTGCGGCACGGTGGGGCTGAAGCTGATGTTGAAAGATTGAAGCTGCAGGCAACCGGAATTAGCATGTTATGCTTAACGCATTTTTGCACCTTCGACGTGTGTCTGTGCTTGGCTTTTGGCATTGGGGATGTGCGGTTGAGAGAAGAGGAGGATGGGGACGTGGTGGCAGTAGCAGCTGTGGGACACATGTGCAAGCAAGACGCTGCCTTAACCCATTGTGGTCTATCCTGCGGCATTTTCCACACATTTAATCGCATTTTGTTTTCCATGGAGCATTGTTGAGAGTACACATGAATTTTAAAATGCGGTTTGAGCTGGCGAGAGGGGTGTGCAGCATTGGCGGAGAGGGTGCCGCGCGGGTAGCAAGAGTATAGGGTATATCAACCGCCAGCTTTAGGTGAGCGCTTGCTTTGAGTGCCATTGAATAATGCAGCGACTGCAGCTACAGCTGCAGCTGCAGCTGTTGCCGCCCGATTCGACGAAATGAAAATTGAATTTACTTTGCGACATTTAAAAAATTTCACCACTCACATCAACGTCTTGTGAGAGGAAAATGGCTGGGGTGGGAGAGGAAGGAAAAGCATTTTGCCTTCGCTTGCAGGCTCATTAAATAGATGCCCGAAACGTGCTTCCATTTTGGGGCACATTTCATTAAGTGCACGTAAACGGCAGGCTGTCAACTAGCAAAGAGGCGTGACACGTCCTCCCACACCCACACCTACACTCACACACAAACATACACACGGTTACTTATACACTGCGGCACTTGGGTAATTCTCAACGTAAACACTTTGGAAACATGTCGCAAAGACATCAATTACAGCATCGATTCCCCTGCCCGGCCACAGCTACATGAACCGAGCCGTTTGGCGATGATAATGTTGATAATGATGATGTTTCAATGAATGTTTGCTGACAATGCTGCGGTTTACTCTTGCCACATTTCAAATGTATTTTTATGTGAGTACTCGAAACACTCCTAGTCTCAATCCCACTCCCACTCCCACTCCCACTCCAACTCGTATTTGCTCTTCATTGCTTCAATACATTTCGTCTACGTGTCCTGCCGGCTATGTCCCATATGCAAGTACAAATAACGATCGGGCTGAAAGCTATAGCCATGGGCAACACTTAATTGTTGTTGCGTGCGAAATGAAGGCAATTATCAGCGATAACAATTCACGTTTCTCTCTAGGAACATATATGAAATTTTGCCACTATTATAGCAGGACACGCCATTCTAAACATACATTCTAAATATACAATTTCCAAGAAATTCACGTCAATTGTGTATAATTTTATGTTATAAATCTTTTTGGCAATTGAATATTCGACTTGAAAAAGATATTATTAATCTTTCATATGATAATGAAAGGTACTTATTTTATAACTCGATAGATAATTTGTGTTGATCTAAATTAAGCCAAAAACACGTCCGACCACACTTAAGCAAAGGTTAGTGTCACAAGCAGCGCTAAGTAATTAAAAAAGTGCGCTTCCAATTAGCAAAAAAGTAGTCTCCAATTGCTGTTTTATGAGAGCCAGAATTATCTGTCCCCGTCCAGCAGCACAGCACCTTGAGCACGAAGCCCACCACTTCAAAACTAAAATGTAAAATTCACACTTTACTAAATGCACCTCCGCCACTCCCATGAAACGACGTGAAAGCCCTTCAACACAGCAACAATAGCGTCAAGTGCTTTGAACGTTTTTAATTGCTCTGCAATAAAACACTTCCAGACATACATTTAACTCTAGATCCGACTATTCCCATTCCTTTCCCCTCTTGTCACCATATTTATTCGTTAAAAAAGTTGTAGAACCACTCAGAATTCGTTCTATTCGTGTTACCGAGCGATCATCGAAGCGCAATGTCCACCATACGTGCAACAAGTCGCAACGCAAAGGCCATTACACAAATCCTCACGCTGCCGAATAAAACGATTCTTCTCATCAACGTGGGTATGGTATGCTTTCAGTTTGTGTGAAAGTAAGCGAAGACTGACTACAGAAATGATCCTGTGAAGTATAGTCTTAATTTTTCAATGCCCACCAAACCGCTCTACACGTTGCGCTACCAAAAACCTGTTGAGAATTATAAGTGCGCGCACAGAGAAAAGAAACGAACACGGTGGTTGCTACGCCGTCGTTGTTCACTACATGCATTAGTGAACCGAATCGTACCGTATTATTGTTTGAATTCGACTGAGAACGATTAACTTGAAATGTTATCTTTGAAAAGATAAATTAAAATATTTATTATTTAATAAATAAAATTTTTTAAAAGAATAAGCACTTGGCAGCGGTGGGATTCGAACCCACGCCTCCGAGGAGACTGGTGCCTTAAACCAGCGCCTTAGACCGCTCGGCCACGCTACCATTTGATGGTCCCGTGTCAAAGTCTGTATAAGAGAGAATCACACAGAGAGAATAGGTATAATGCCATGCGCTCGTGCTCTCTGGAATTTTCGTTGCCTAGCTTCGCAGTATTCGCTTGCCGATGACGTAACAGAGGCCGCCGCAGTAATTTTTCGATTTCGATGTTCAACTATTCTTAGGGGTGGCGCACGAGGCAACACCTTGAGTTTATTTTGCTTGCCACGCTGCGGCGCATATAAATGCGCTCATTGTGGGAATATGCCAATAGAACAAAATCAATTTCTTTGCTATATTCTTCAATACATCCATACATATACATATGGAAGAGTTCTGTATTAAAATGTTTATTATTTTTGCAAAACTGTCAGCGATTTTTGCTGAGACGAGTCTTGGAAATGCGTTTAAAATTCAAATGGAAATGCGAATTTATGCGTGACGCTGAAGGGGCAAGCCCTCACATGTGCAACCGCAGCAACAATTTGCCGTCGCTTTTGTTATTCTTCTTGTCGGTTGTTGCAGCCATAAACTGAAGCCGGCGACAGGCGAAACTCTCTATGGGAATTTCATACATATGGGCGAAAAGGCAGTCGACGGAACATCCGCAATGAAATTAGAAAATTGCAATAAAAATCTTTGCACGGGCGATAAGCAAAACAAAAACAAAGTCTGCGGTTTTCCTTGCTGTTGTTCTCTCCAGCCTCCGGTCTCCAGCCTCCAGTCTCCAGGTCGTTGGGCGGACGAGAGTAGTCAAAGGGTTTGGGTGTGGGCGTGGCACTGGCAACATTTGCGGTTTCATTAAAATGCCAGCAAAGGTCTGCAAAAAGCAGCCGCAGCCGCGTCAGCATACAAAATATTTTGCCACACGTGAATTTCTGCACAAATTTAAGGCGCTCGGCATGCAAATAATTGCAAAGCTGTACATTTTTAATGCCATACGCGTGTAAAATGGTAAAAAATCACGTACCCAGATCCAGGATTCAGGTGTAGCCAGACACATAGAACTGCAATTGGGCAGCGAGTGGAGCAAAATGCTAATGGAGTTAATTGTGGGCATTACCTGGCATCCAATGAATCCCACCAATTTCCTGCGACATGTCCGAGAGAGCCTCAAATTAAATTTCAAACAATTGACAAAGAACTCGAACAAAGGCTTATTGCAGCCAGTCAGCAGTGAGCCAGTCACATTCCAGGCGAAAAACAACAGGCGCAATTGAAATTCAAGTTGTGCGTTTAATGAATGAGTTAACAAAATAGTTCAGCTGACAGCGCTAAATTGGAAAATGTGTGTGCATTGTAAGAATTAAGGCGATCGAAGAGGTTTATTGAATTTCACTTAGTTCCTCAGGCGAAACAAATTTTATTCATTGAAATATATTCAAATTGAAATTTACTTGATAAGCAACATAGCTTACTTTAGTGTATTAGAATATTGGACGGCGAGACCAGACATGGTAGCGTGGCCGAGCGGTCTAAGGCGCTGGTTTAAGGCACCAGTCTCCTCGGAGGCGTGGGTTCGAATCCCACCGCTGCCAAGTGGTTTTTATTTTATATTTTAATTTAAAATATAAATGTATTGTCGATGACGACATTTAATCGGAATCGGCAAGTGATCTTTCATCTAGCAGCGCTCACTAATGATATAGGTGTTGACGAATACACGGGAAAAACTGTCTGTTACTTTTGTCTGCATGAGCACTTATAATTCTCAACAGGTTTTTGGTAGCGCAGCGTGTAGAGCGGTTTGGTGGGCATTGAAAAATTAAGACTATACTTCACAGGATCATTTCTGTAGTCAGTCTTCGCTTACTTTCACACAAACTGAAAGCATACCATACCCACGTTGATGAGAAGAATCGTTTTATTCGGCAGCGTGAGGATTTGTGTAATGGCCTTTGCGTTGCGACTTGTTGCACGTATGGTGGACATTGCGCTTCGATGATCGCTCGGTAACACGAATAGAACGAATTCTGAGTGGTTCTAAAACTTTTTTAATGAATAAATTCGATGGTAGATTTGGAGTTGAGTGCAGTAGCTTACGCAGCGTAACTCAAGTTGTGCTTTGTTATTTTGTATAAGTTAGTGCGCGTTGGAAGTTTTCATCTATTGAAAAATTCGCTTAGCATTACGAAGTTTTTTACGTGAGGCTGTGTGGCGACTTGGTTGGCAGTCACAACAACTCTGCATTTGCGAGTATGTGTTATTGGCAATATTTCATGAGGGGATGCCACTGTGAGTTCCCATACATCCGCCAGTAGGGGTGGTTATTTACCTTCCGTCTCCGTACTGTTGTAACCAATGAAGAATTTGTATGTCGTAACTTTCTCAGCTTGAAGCCGGGCGGACTGAGGAGGAGCTCTCTTGGCACATAAGTTTTGTGCACGTTAAGTACTTTTTCATAAGCATTGCTTGTTGTTGCCTGGGCACAAGAGCGTCTGCCCATGTTGCTATGCCTCCAGGGCATAATATGCACATGCAACAAGGGCAACAAATAATAGAGAATGGCAATAAAAGTACGATACATATTCGAGGGCCAACAAAAAACGTGAAAAAACTTTAAATAGTTTCGAGCTAGTTTTTTCAGAGTTTGCAAATGGCGTACGCGATAGTGGGAGAAAGCTGAGAGATGAAAAAGGGCAATGTTAAATTACTTTCTGTGCACTTTTTAAGGATTTCTTTTTGTGCATAGTTTGGGCACTAAATTAAGCGATTACTAAAAGGTATTGTTGGTAACGGAAAGTTTAAGCTAAGCTTCTAAATATTTATTGGCAAAATGCAGCGTGTCCCCTTAGGTGAAAACTCTGCACATGGGTAAACGAGGAGTGTTGCGCAGATCTGTATCTCGTTTATATGACATGCCTAAAAGTATGCAGTGATATATTAATGAACCGCATCAAAATGTAAAAGATAAAAAGTATGCAATGATGGATTGTAGAAGAAAACAAATATATTTAATAATTATATTCTATCAAAATGTATATTCCAAATAAATACATATGAAGTTATTGCTAAGGTTTGTGATAATTTGTTTAAGTACATGTTCTTATTTATATATTATATTAAGTTTTATTAAAACCATTTTGAGTAACGGAAGCACATATTCAGATAAAACTTTTTACTGCCGACAGCTTACACTAACTTGTATATACAGTTATCCATTTTATGTAGAAAGTTAAGTATTTGACATTCACACATAGTTACTAAATAAGTACATACATACAAATATACACATATATATTTATATATATATATATGTTTATTTGATTCCGAGTAAGGCCTGCCAAAAAAGGAAAAATGAGGAAGAAAGAAATAGAAAACTTCTTTTCTTTGGCATTTTTTGTTGAACTTTGGCCTCCGGCTTGCTTGGGGCCACTTAGCTTGCATCGCACGTAGCGTCATTTTTGACATTTAATTATGGTTGCCTGCTACAGAGTACAGTTAGACTAGGACGACGAGTACTCGTTGGCAGTGGCACTCACATTCGTATTCGTATTCCTATTCGTATTCGTATTGTTGTCAGCCCCTCTATGTGGGGCTAGTAAGCTGTAAACTCGATTTCATGGCTCGTCTAAAAGGTGCTGCCACTGCGTCAGGTAACTTGACGCATTTCCAATGCGTGCTACGTGTGCATCTTCCACTACCTGTCCCGCCGCCTCCGCCTTTGGCTGGGACGTGCGTTGTCAAAACTGGCGCTTCATTTTTTTTGCTATAAAAAAGCAAGAAAGGTGCTTGGCTGCGCTGCACTACGTTGGCTTTTCTTTGCGGAGACTCGGCAGCTGGACAAAGCTGTCCATCCCGGCGATTTATGGAAAAAATCGCAAGCACGTGACGTGAAACTGCAAAGGATTTTGGGTCCGAATTGCACTGGACACACACATTCTTCCCCCTCTCCGCAATCTCTCTCTCTCTGTGGACCAGACTTTGGCTACTGGACAATTGCGTCTAAATTAATTATCAAGGATAACAGCGCATAAGGTTCACATTGTGTCCAGAGTCTGCTGCGGCTGCGGTGACTACTGCTGCTGCTGCTGTTGCTGCTTTGGCTAATTCAATTATGTGAGCCGGCGGGCAGCTGAGAAATTAAAAACGGCTTAGGCCAAGTTAATGCGGACTTAAGGGCGTTAATTAAAAGCCAGTTGATATGTTCATGCAGCCATCGCACCCTTTGCCACGACATCAGCTGCAATTGCAGCCGGGCAAGACCCATCCCCTAGCAGGTTTTCACCCCTCAAAGGGCAGCAGCGGGCAGACGGCGACCAATAAAATTGCCCGCTAAAATCACGAACTGCAAATCTCTTGAGAATAATTTGAAGCATAGAAAAAGCCAAAGATGCCGCCGCGAAATCCTCCACATTAAAATATGATGAGGTTGGGAAAACGGAAACGAACAAATGAAAAACAAAGTTCATAAAAATGTTGTAAAGAAACGCGATACGAATGCCAAGGTGTGTGCAGGTGTTCGGGGTAGCGCGGACTGGGACTGGAGAGTAGCGGCGCAAGACTCCAAAAAATAATCAACATAAAAAAGAAAATTATTTGCAATATTATCAGGTACTGCTGCACAGTGGAGCAACTACGGCGAGCAACTCAAGTCAAAGACTTGAGCGCAGGAAAAAAAAGACACAAAAGTTTTCTGCTATTCAAGTCTGAAAATGTACTCCAAATATATTAGAGTAAATAAAATGGATGTACTTACTCGGAATATCAGTTCGCTATCTCGAATCACTGTGCCCCAGCCAGGGACTGCATAGAGTGGAGCAATCTCTGCTTTCCCGCTCTGCTGTTCGGTTGGACAGTAATTGAAGTTTGGTTCGGTCTCAAACAAAATGCAAATTAAATTTGGTTTTAATCAAGCGCACGCTACAAGCTACCAAAAAAAGAAAAAACAACAACAGCAACAAACATAATAACAAAACGAAAAAAAAAGGTTTTCTAGCGGGGGTCGCTTCAGGGTCGCTTGAGTCAGTCGCTTGGCGCGTGGCCCCGTCACAGAGAGGCAGAGGCAAATCAATTAAAGGGCCACATTTCAAACACAAAGCGCATTTTGCTGACCTCTAAGTCGCCTAAATCAATTGGCTGCTGTCCACTCGAAATGATGCAGAGACAAAGACAAAGATAAGGCTAAAGACAAAACGTGATCAATGCCCCATCGATTCAGCGAGCTGTGTGCATCCACAGGTCGGCCGCATAAAACCGGTCGGCGAGTCGCACATGGTGTAGCTAGTGATTGGATTGACGAATCTGACTAGAGGCAGAGAGAGGCGCCAAGAACGGGGGCGATCGCGAACGCGAGTTGCGGGCCGATCAAGTTCAAAGTCATTTGGCAGCTTCCGTCGCCGCTGGCACTGACAGATTCAGCGATCTAAACATTAACTATATAAAGAGTTGCACCGCTCAACAGTCACAACACACTGCGTCTGCCGATCGTAGCTCAAACAACAAGCCACACTATGGTAGGCAGTCACAGTGACTCCTCGATATAACAGCTGTTACTAATGCCTTTGCCTTACAGAAATTCGTGATCATCGCCGTCGCCTTCCTGGCTTGTGCTCTTGCCGATGTCTCGGAGCTGGCCCAGCCCGGCTATGACTACCCGCAGCCGGCACCGCTGGCGCCTGAGCCAGCACCCGTTGAGTCCTACATTCCGCCCGCACCACCTGCACCCGAGTACATTCCGCCTGCACCACCTGCACCCGAGTACATTCCACCCGCACCAGCAGCACCCCAGCCGGAGTACATCCCACCAGCTGTCGCCGAGCCCGTGCTCGAGGAGATCGAGCAGCCCGCTCAGGATGGCTATCGCTACAAGACTGTGCGTCGCCGGGTCTTCCGTCATCGCAACTAAATGGAGCTGACTGCAGCGCCGATTCGAGGAGAGTCTCATTTGTTATTTGTTGTTATCGCTGGACTCGAGTGTGTTGGGCGCAAGCACAAAGCAAATACAGATTGAAAAGGAGATTGAAACTGAAAGGAAAAACTGTTCTTATCTTGTGTTTTCTTTGATGCCCATCAAAGGATCCTCAACAGGATAAACTAGCTACAATATAAGTAATAAAAAGAAAGAAAAAAAAACTAGAAAATTATTGCAATTTGTTATTGATTTATGGCCAAGCTGAAAGGAATATTCCTTGACTGGATTTGAAGCACAAACAAAATACAAGAGCGAGGCTTAGCCCCAAGTCAACCATTAAACTACTTTATAGCAGCTATAAGTAACCAAATGTAATGGAGTTTCATTGTGTAGCTGTGGTGCAGCAGGCGCAGGTCATGAATATGTCCCAAACAATTGTATATTTGATGTCAACTAACTTCTGCTAGACATTCTGCAAAGATTTTAGTGTCAGCTCCATAAACAACTCAATTTTGTATTCATGGGGGGGACGCCATGGCAGAGTCCACTCTGCACACTGCACACCCGCTGAGTGGCTGGCATCGATAAGTCGCCGCAGCATCCACATCTCGTTCTTGGTCGTAGTTGTCGTTTATAAAACGCTTAACATTCGTGACATATTTCGCATTTGGCTGTGCGTCGTGCACAGAAATTTATAGACTTTATCCATTAGGAAAACAATTACGACTGCAAACAATGGCACGGTTCGAGGCGCTGCTCCAGCTTCTGCTGCTGCTGCTGCTGGCCAATGTCCAATGCTGGCAGCGACTCCCTGGCTCGAGCATATGTTGCAATTGCGATTGGGATGTGCGCCACTCTCCGTCTCCAACTCCTACACCAGCAACATCTTCAGCGTATTTTTCTTCGAAGTTCATTGTCCTTGTCGGCGCGCAAGAAAAAATATATATTTTCTTATTATTTTGCCGCAGAATATGCGACTTCCCTGGACGAGGACGGGGTCTCTGGCTTCTCGACTGCCTCTGCTGCAACACAAATCCAATTACCTTCAAAATAATAAACTTATGTACATACCAAAAGCAAAAGCAAAATGCCAATGCTAAGCAGAGGCACGAGCATGGGATAGCTCACACTTACCAGCAGAGACACCCACACACCCACGCACACCCACACACACCACTCACATTTGCTTTATCAACTGTTGATAGACTCCATGGGGAATTTTCGTATGTCACACGATGGCGACAAAGGCGGCTGCGGCTGCGGCTGAGACTGAGACTGAGGCTGAGGTCTGGGCAAATGAGCAGCAAAGGATGAACAGGGCACAAGACAGGGCATAAGACCCGCCATATAAGGACATACATTGTCAAGATGCTGCTGTGAATAACATAACATTTCCTATACCAAAGGCATTTAAAATTGTATAAAGCATCAAGTATCTAGATTTGTGTGAAACACGCTAATTATATAGATTTTTATTTGACATACAAAGTGGCAAAATTAGTTTGCTTAAGCGTTAAACTAAGCCTAATACGTGATCTTAAATATTTGTGTAAATATTATTGACTTTATACTAGAACCAATAAGTTCCTATCTCGTTTTATTTGAAATCGAATTCTTTAGAGCATGTTCCATAAAGGCTTGTTGAAAGATCAAAGTTTAATTTGTTATTATTATATAATAGTTGAGCCAAATCTTGCCAAAGTAGCCAAAGTACAGCTATCAAAGTCCACACTCGAGGCTAGCTTCAGCTGCCTGATTATGGCTTAAGCCTGCTTCTATATCGTTCAGTAGTTATGTGGCCATAATTGAAGGGCGCATTAATAACTGTGCTCATAAATAGGAGCAGTCTGTGGCACAGCCTGTGCTGGGTGTCTGCTAGTCAAGTAGTCCCTTTTGTTGGCTGGCAGTCGCCATTGTCCTGTGCCGTGCTGTCAGCTTGTTTGCTGCTCATTATTCGACTGGCAGTGAAAATGCACGAGCGCAAAATAATTTCGCCACTTGCATGTCATCAGCATAAACTGAGTGCAAAATATGTGGCAACCATTGGCGACGTGCGCAGCGTTGGCCAAAGGAAATTCGTTTTAGAGCAAAGTCAACAGCAATTGGCCAAATGACTTGTAAGGGTTTCGAGGCAGACAGAGACCAAACGATTGACAGAGTGCGAGAGAGAGAGAGGCAGGCAGAGATGGAGACAGGGTATCAACTGTGGCAGGACTAGCAGTTGCTGGCTCCTTCCACGCCTCCTTTACTAGCCCATGTCCTTTCGGGCTGGCGAGCAGTTTATTGAATTCGCATATTTTCCCATTTTGCATTATGGCCAACAAGTTGGCTCCTTTGTTTTTTAGCAAATTTTTGCCTCATGCTGTTTGATTTTGTAATCGAGGATTTGTTTGTTTTTCTTGGGCTCCATGTTCTCTTCTCTGCCTCCTTTTGTGGCATTCAATGCTTTAGCCATTTTTCCATTTTTCCATTTTTTTTTCGCTTTTTTTTGAGCAGCTCAAATTGGTCTGGTCGTTGAATTGACCTTTTTACTGCACCGACGATAGAGACGACGGCGCTCTGAATGCCGGTGACATGTGTTTGGCCTTGAGCGGTTTGTTTAGGGTTTTTGTGGTAAACATATTGGATGGGCATGGCCACTGGCTATGGCAATGGGCTGCGGCATGTTAAGTGGAAGCAAACTGAGTTGAATTTAGCTGATTGCCAAAACTTACTAAGGGTCGACCTGTTGGACTGCTCAATATGTTTTCCAATCGATTTTCAGCATAACTTTCAGGCATGAGAAACTCTTTTTACTCTTTAAAGAGAGCTCCTTAAGCTTGAGCTTTTAATGCTCTGCTATCTGAACTGAAATATTAATTTCACAGAGCAATTTTATAGGATATAAACAATAAATATAATGTTTGGAGCACAAATGTTTGTTAAAATAAAAATCAATTTGAAGTTAGATGAGCAGATAAACTGCATAATAAACAGATATAAATATATATATAAGCCACAATTCCTATGTAGATAAGAAGAGATAGATTTACTATAAATTTGCTTTAGAAATATTTTGAAATTTTATTACTTGACTTTTTGTTTAAACAATTCTATTTTTTTCTTAACAAAACATTTTTCGGTCGATTCTCTTCGATTCCTCTTTATCACATTAGTCAACAAAAGTCGTAATTCTTCCAGGGCGGCGGAGCTTAGTTGCGGTGGCGGAAGACACGACGACGAACAGTTTTGTAGCGGTAGCCATCCTGAGCGGGCTGCTCGATCTCCTCAATGATGGGCTGCTCAGCCTGGATGGGGGCGGGTGGCGCGGGTGGAATGTAGGCGTTGGCGGGAGCTGCAGGTGGGGGAATGTAGGTGTTCTTGGGTGCTGGTGGTGGTGGTGGAGGGGGTGGGATGTAGGCCTTGGCCGGTGCAGCTGGGGGTGGGATGTAGGCCTTGGCCGGCGCGGGAGGAGGAGGAATGTAGGTGTTCTTTGGCGCCGGTGGTGGTGGTGGTGGCGGTGGTGGTATGTAGGCAGGTGCTGGTGCTGGTGCCGCCGGCTGCGGATAATCGTAGCCCTGCTGGGCCAGCTCCGAAACATCTGCCAAGGCGCAGGCCAAGAAGGCGGCGGCTATGATCAGGAATTTCTAGAAACCAATAGATACAAGGGTTTAATCATCGTCCTTTAATGATCCACTGGGGCTATTTACCATATTGGCTTGGATTGGCTTATTGCTGTGGTTGCTGCTTGGATCGCTCCTCGCTGTGTACTGCTGAACTCTTAGCTCGCTGCGGGTTTTATAGCTCAAAGATAAAGCTCGGGTCAGCAGACGCAGCAGTCGCAGCTTGAAGCAGCAGCATCCGCTGCAGCCGCAAATTAATTGCGTGATGCCACGCTAACCGCGTGCCCTCAAGTGCCACGAGCTATGCTTGAGATATGGCTTCGGTTCGAGCCAGCTCGCAGAAGAGGGGCTGCCAATGCCAAGTGGCTGAACGGGTTTCGTACTCCGACACCTTCAGACAATGCACTGAGTGGGGTCAGCTCCGCGGACCGCAAGCTTCTTTAATTAGATCAAAGCAAATTTTGACCATTTACATATGAATGTCGTTAGTTATTGTTTTTCTTTTTATCTTTGAGTGGGGTCTCTACTTGTTTCCCCCATTTGGCCATTTGGCCATTTGGCGCTTTGGGGCTCTTGAGTGTGATGTATGTTCGTGGCTCACTCGCTCTATTAGCGATGTTTCTGCTTCTGCTTCTTCTTCTTCGCCTCCATTTTCATTTTGCTCACAATATTTGTCTTGTTTTTGGCATAATGCCTTTTTGTTATGGTTATTAGTCGAATTATCTGCATAAAAAAAGACAAAATAAATTGGCCAGCTGCTCAGGAAATATGTGTCGAGTATCTCTTCCTGTCCTAAGCTTGGTGCGCCAAGACGAATTGCTGAGGACGCCAGAAGCAAAGACATTAATCAATGATAGGGTATGCGAATAGTATCTTTATAATATAATATAAAATATAGTTAAATATATATATATAATGTAACCATTTCTGTAATATATAAATTTATGTTTAATAAATAATATTTAAATTAATTATTTTTGCAATCATTTCAATTTTTATAATTATGCTACAATCTATAATAGAGTATCTAAATTTCGTCATTGATATAAAAACTAGTTTTTTTTTTTTAATTTTTATTATCATTATTTATATTATAATGGCTTTAGTTTTCAATGTTTCTTGTGTCTTAATTTTGATTTCAGCTTGTTGCTCGGTTTTTTCTTTCTTGTTTTCATCGCTCAATGCTGATTTATGTCCCGCAAATGAACTTCTGGCCTATGGCATCATTTCAAGTTAATGCCAAAATTAATAACATCAATTGTTTTTTTCTTTCTTGCTGTTTTCCTCTTGCTCAGCCATGTCTTCTTCTTCTAAGTCAGTTAGTTAATCGCCGAGAATCGCATTTGCCTAATTTGTTTTCGCATCGAATGCTTGGCATATTAATTGGCTTTGGTCTCCCAGCTGTTTGCATAAAATGACTATCAATTCGGATTTATTTCTTACATAATGAAAGTGTTAATATGCTGGCAACTGTTCCAAAGCATAAATCGAATCTTTTCTAAATAAGGAAATCAAATGTAAATTGGAATTGAAGGCACAGCTGCGGAATCCCAGCTCGTAAGGCATAGGATCATAAGTTAGGATCTAATAGCCGATGGACTTTGTCAAGGTACATTAGAATATCTAATGAAATTCTATAAAGCTGATCCTTTTTCTTCGAATAGAACTAACTATACATTAGTTATGTAAAAGTGACATCTGGAAGCATTTTGATTAGTATCAAAAATTGCTTGTAGAAATTCTCAGACGTGCTTCAATCTATCTTAACTTTCATTATATAGACCTGAAAAGATCTTTGGATAGTTACATTGATATAGATATAATTGCTATCTTAACTTTGATCATATAAAGGTATTAGGTTTACTTGAAGACTCTTGACTAGGTTAGTTTAAATATGAAAATAAATTATTTTAGATCTCAACTTGAATTACATAAATGTCTTAAATATGCTTGAAATAGAAAATCAATTCGTTTTCAAATACAAGCTAAGACCTATCTCTGACAGGTAATCTGTAAAGGTGTAAACAATTTTTATATTGTTGTTGCTCATTAAGGCGCATAAATTTATTAAAATATTCATTCTTATATTTGGCCACGTGTGTCTGGCAAATAAATTCTCGTAAATCTCAAATCTGAATTTATTTATATTTTGTTCATATTCATCTAAATCTTTTGAATTATTTCCGCATTTTTTAGTTTGCAAAAAAAAACGAAATCCTATTTATAAAAGTCTAGCAAGTCTGTTAAATGAAATGAATACCAAGCCGCTTCCAACAATAGAAGCTGTTGAACTGAATAGTCGCTTTATAAGCACAGGGTACAGTAAACTCTATCTACATATGCTTTTTAGTTCCGCCTTTTTAGAGAAATAAAAGAATTGTTTCTTTTTACAAACTTAATATTTTTATTTTATTGAATCAACTTCTTGTCATCGCCTAAGACTTAGGACGTTCGATTACTGCTTAAAGGCGGCGACGGATGACACGACGCACGGTCTTGTAGCGGTATCCATCAGCAGAGATGGGCTCGATCTCCTCCAGAGAGGGCTGAGGAGCCAGCACTGGGGCGGGGGCAGCACGGATGGGAGCTGGAGCGGGACCTGCAGGAGGGATGTATTGGTTGACTGGAGCGGGGGCTGGGAGAGAGATTGGGGCAGGGGCTGGGGCTGGGACTGGAGCAGGAGCAACACGGATGGGAGCTGGTGCTGGAGCGGGAGCTGCTGGAGGAATGTACTGGTTGGTTGGAGCCGGACCAAGGTTGATGGGAGCTGGAGCATCAACGTTGATTGGAGCTGGAGCGGGCAGGCCAATAGGTGCTGGTGCGGCTGCTGGAGGAATGTAGGAGTTCACGGGCAGTGGAGCAGGAGCAACCTTCACGGGCAAAGGAGCTGGTGCCAGAGGAGCTGGGGCTGGTGCCGCCGGAGCATAGTTGTATCCCGACAGATGCGACACATCAGCGTGGGCAACAGCCAAAAGGGCACAGGCGACAACAAGAAGTTTCTGCAAGGCAAAATTTAAAGGATTGCTCCTTAGTAAGCCGCTGCTGTTGACGTGGCCAACTCTTGCACCTACCATTTTTGAGTATGTTACTTGGAACGTATCAGTTGCTAGTATATCTTGGACAATCCGAGGCGGTAGTATTTATATGAAATTGTGCGCGGTGCTAGACCGTCCGCAGACGAACTCGATGAAGAATTGCTCAAATTATAGGCTCTTAATATGCCAGAAACCAGAATTTTATTGTCAACAGCTGGTTACACAAAGACTAATGGACTGTAGAGTATCAAATCGGGCTGGTGGGGTCCCACGGTAGCCACTATCAAATATGTTAATCAATATGACTTTAGACAATACATATTTAGGGCAACGATAAATAATTGATTATTTTATTGTTCGACTTAAAGACGTTTGATTTCATTAGATGAAATATGAAACAACATATATATATATATAATTTTAATTTTATTTTCAATAAGCATAAAATAAAAATATATTTTTTTACATTCAACTAACTAATAATCTCAGCTTTATCTGCTGCATTTATATATTTAATTTTTGTTTTTATATATTTTATAAATATTTTTTAGTATCCATTAAACTTCGTTTGTTTGTTAAATATTATTTAAAAATGTATGTCTATTATATATTTATTTTATTTGCTAGATAACAAAAATATTTCCGTAATACCAGCTTGTCTTCCAAGTAAAGTGTGTTTGACAGTCGGCTATGGTCAAGTTTGAATGATATTCTCACTTTTTTGCCATTGCTTGAATTTAAATGTAATTTGCATAAAACATAAATGCTTTATTTTTATCAAAGTCAACTACTCACTGTGTGGGGCAGAGCAGCGCTAAGTTGAGTTGAGTTGAGCTGATCTGAGCTGAGTTGATGGGCAAACCAAAAAGTTGTTGTGATTAGTTTGCTTAATTAGCTTTGATAAGGCAGACGAGTGGCTATTGGACAAAAGAGCCGAAAGAGCTGCGTCTTGCCAAATTCGTTTCGCTACCAAGCGAGTGGCTCATTGTTGTCACTGTCGTTTTATGGCTCAGAGTTGCGTTGTAGATACAGATCTGCATACATATATATATATATATATATATATAAATATATGCACATTTATCTATGAATGCGTTATAAATGCGCAGCTGAATATGCGTTCAGTTGCAGGTCAAAAGTTGAGCGTGTCGCCAGTGAGACCGACGCCAACTACTCGTTCCAAGTGTCAGCATGAAAAACAAATTAGTAGCCAAATAGTTGAGTATGTGTGTGTGGGAGAACGGTTTGTACGTGTGTGTGAGGATATGCAGTGAAGGACATGTTTTAGTCGCTCTTTTAATTACACAAATTGCCAATGAGCCACTTTTTGGATTGTCAACGCTTCAGTTCTGCCAAAAAGCTTTTGAGACATTTGGGCGTCTCTCACTTGACTGTTGTTGTTATTGTTTGAGTTTCTGCTGCTGTGTCGCCATTGTGATTCGAATATATTTGCAGCTTGTGTCAAACAAAAACTACAAAAGCTATGCAAACAAGCACTTAACCCGCTTTTATTTTGACAATTCCATTATTTTCGCAGCGCCAATAAACTGAAACTGCGAAAGGTTTTCAACACACACACCCATACACACCCATACACACGCACACGCACACACACAGCTCAGAGCGCGTCATGCAACATTGCGTATACGTAATTTAGTTGTTTGTCTGTTAATAGTTGAAGTTGCAACGCAGCTTGCACAGCAATGTATAAAAATTGACGGCACACAACTATTTGAGCGGGAGTTTGAAACGATCAATAGAAAAAAAATAATAACATTTTCTATATTGGTCGGGAACGCAGTGCTTTAAAGAATAACAAAGCAATATTGTTGAAACTACAAATTGAGAAGAGAAATTTCAAATCATAATGCAATCGCATTGAAATGTGTTCCTTACATTTCCTGCACTTGTTGTCTTCTTTTGCTTCTTTAATCCGATTAGCACAGTTCAGTTTCGAAGCGATTCGAAACAATCAACTTTTTTGTCTCAATTGCCATTTTATTTGAGCTTTAGCTGTCTATAAATAAAGAAATGTTTCAACTCAATTTAGAAGTTGAAAAAAATTATTTGTAATTAAAATGTCTTTTTCCAATTGAACTGGTTCCTTTATGATATCAATATTTAGATATTGGTATTTGGCTAACTCTGTTCAAATTAGAAGTGGTTCATCGAAATGCAATAGAACTTGTTTGCGCCTTAGAACAAGTTAGCTATTAAATAATTTGGTTTCTAATGTGCTCCCCACTTTGGCTAAATAAATATTTAGCTCTTATAAACTGGGAGTTCATTAAGTAGTTCATTTCCATATTCACGTTTCACTTCAGACTAACATCTTTACCGATTAATTAAATGAGGCTCGAGCCTTCTGAGTTGCTTTTCTAATACATAAATCTAATATTTGGCATTCGGCTTCCGCCTTTACGTTGATCTAACTGCCTTCAAGGTCAGCCACACTTACGCGTGTTCTGTCAGCTCTCGTGCTTGAATGCGCCATAGTTGCAGAGTTGATGGCAAATATATTTATTTAAAACGCATTCAACTGGATTAAAATGCATTGACCCAACGGCATGCCAACTCTTCAACAGCTGACAACGCTTAACAATCGATTTTAACATTTTTTAATGCCCGGCGACTGCCAGATCATAAATTCAGGCAAGTCTCCTTCCAGCTACAGGCCGGCTCGTGGTGTTATGTGCTCGTATTTCCGTATATTTCGCGAGATAAATCAACGCGCGACAAATTAATGCTGCAAATGAAGTGCTCGAGTGGTTCGGCTGAGCCGGGTGGGTCGGGTGGTACAGGTGTAAAATGGGCAGCGATATTCCGCACATCGAATCGCCGCCCCAATATGCAGTAACAGTAAAAATAAATGAAGGCAGTCAACGTTGCATATTTCAGTGGCCGTGCGGCTGCCACTGCTGATATAATTACGTAGATACTGTCAATATTGTGTGAGTGTGTATGTGTCAGTGTGTGTGTGTATTCGATACAATGGTAAGCTGCGCTTGTTGTAAGCTCCACCAGCTGCCTCGCTCACCTTCCGTAGGCCTCACCACTTTTTATACGCGTCGCATTTAACTTTTTGTATTTTTATTTTTTGGGCCGAGTTCATTTCTTTTTGCATACTTTTGGGCGGGCCTGGCGCTTGTCTGCCGTGCGATTATTTTGTAATCCACGGCGCCTAAAGCATTGATTACACATTGTATACCTGGACAGCTCGCAGCCCAGCATGGGCAGGGGGTGGGGGCGGTGGCGGTGTCGGCCTGGCCATAATGCGTGTTAATCAGCATCATTAACTGCTAATTAAGTGCGGTTGCAAATGCAGCCAACTGTCAATTGTTTCCAGCCACCGCCGCGATACTGTCGCACCACTGCACCACCTATCGCCTGCGTCGTTTTATTTGCTCGACGCTGGCTTAGCTGGCGAGCGATGTGCAATGAGGCTGAAAATTGCACATTGCTCGATTCCTGGCAGATTGTTACTCGGATTTAAGCTTCACTAAGCGCAGCTACTGTTTAGATGATGTGTGTGTTGGTGTGTGTATGTGTGTTTGTGTGTGTGTGTTGGTCCGTGGGTGCTTGTATGCTGGCTATGTTTGTATATAGATACTTTGAAAAATAGCTTCGAGTTTCTTCTTACAAATTATTTTTGAAAAGGCCGCAGTGCCAGAAAAATGCTAAATAATAAATAAAAATAAATTAAATGATTAAAAAGGTACTGGTTTAATAGTTTATAAATAAATCAAATAAAAAGAAAATATTAAAAAATAAATAAATAAATATATAATATGAAAAAAATTTCATTAAGAAATAACACAATAAAAATATCTTAAAAATAAATAAAATAATTACTTAAAATAAGAATTTTATTTACAAATAATAAAATTAAACACAAATATGTAAATAAGCAATACTGAATATAATATATACAAAAAATAGGTCGGTCTATTAAAAAAATAATATTAAAAAAATAATATTACAATTATTATATATCAGAAAGTAATATATTTAATTTCCAATGATTTTTTTATTAATATTATTAAGTACAGTAAAGTATAAGAAATAAAGAAACAATAAGAAATAGAAATCAAGTAAAAAGTATTTTACCCTAGACACTTCGTGTTTTATCATACATTGTTTTACTATTTTTAATTCAATTTACATATTTTTATGTGATTTTTAATTTAATGTTATATTTGTAAAAAATTTGAAACAATTTTTTTTAAAATAAAAAATGTCTTTAAATATATTGTATTTAATTAAGAAATTACTTATATTGAAATTATGTCTATATATATACTTATTTATTCATATATATATTATTATATTTTTTTATATATTATATACTCAATTATATTCGACTTTATTTCTTCTTTCAATGTTTCGTTTTATGTAATATCTGCTTTTTAAGAAATAAATAGTTTAATACAAGATAAGTTCTTGTACTCGTTAGCCATATGCCGTTGAAACTAAAGCTTGGGTAAGATAGCAACCATAAATATTTTGTATTCAGAAATAAATGTTGTTGAATATGTATTTCTAATCTTTTAAATCCAACCAGCCGCAACTGCACATTCCAGGAACAAATACTAACTGATTAGTGTGGTCAAGTTCAATAGTCTATAAATTGTAATTGCCTGTCAAAATGGAGCAATGCAATTTGCACAATGTCCAGCTGCTCGTATATCCCTGTATATATAAATATATACACATATGTATTTATTTGTATCGGGATGTGCGCATCAAAGCGTAAACGCATTTTAATTCATTTAATTAAGCTGCCAATATTTGACCAAAATGCAATTAACAAAAGCCGGCTTGGACATGGGAGCTGGCTTTGGTCCCGGCCAGGCTCTATGTCCTTTGTCCTCTGCCCTGCTTGATGCGGTTGCTATGGCTAGGCTGAGCAGAGAGCAAAAAATGATTTGTTTTAATTACGTAATTAATTTGGCAGCTTTTTTGTTATTACACGCTTTTGCTATAAATTGGGATATGATGAAGTGGAGCAAGGGTATGTAACAGACAGGAGTGAATAATATGGAGGCTGTACCCCACTAAATTTAGCTTCTATATAAAATGTGGAAATCAACAATGTTTTACTCAAAGTTAGTACTTAAAGCGAAGAGGACAATAGAGGGTATCTGCTGGTCAAGTCAGTTTCGCAGCTTGTTTATCTTTTTAATTAGTATAGGTGGTGTAATGTGTGTGGCTTCTGTGGCGAGGCTTTAAAGTGGAAACTCAAACTCTATGGCCTGAGCCCTGACCCTGGCCAGCGGCTGGGTAGTTAAATCCATTGGAGCCAACGCGCCGTTGCAGACATTTCCCTAATCAAATCGTAAAGACGTCGTCGTCGATGTCATCGCAGTTTCTTGTTAATTTTCTTTGGTCTGCGACCCGTCGATATCCTGGCGCCTGGTCCTATGCCCTGTGTCCTGGCACTTGTTAGCGCAATTGCGGCAGTCGCAGCCACAAGTGGTCAGTGGTCTGATGAGGCCAATGTGCACGTTGGCGTGGGCCAGGGCCTGGGCCTGGGCGTGGCTGTGGCTGTGGGCGAAACTTTTGAATCTAACGAGAAAAATTTCCACATCATCAAAGCTCATTCCAGCCCATAAATTTCGTGATAAATGTGAGTGCATGCCGAATGCCGTGCGGCGACTCCTTAGGGAGCGGGCCGAGCTGCCGCTCCTGCAACTGCTTGACGGCCACCTCTTGCTATCTGTCTGCTGATGGCGATTGCGATGCGGATACTAAGTTGATTTCTCTTTTCTTCCAAGCATGCATTTGGCTTTCATAAATTTCCAACTTAAATCGATGCTGGCCCCAGGAACAGGCGAGAGAGGCTTGCCTTCAAGTGTCCATAAAGTTGGAGCTGCTGGCTGCAGCCGCTGATTGGGACTGTTGCTGATTGAGTGCGGCCGGGCTGGCATTTTGATTGGAAAACAATTTGGTAAAGTTTTAGTTTTTCTTTTATTTTATTGATATTCTATGGGAAATTCGTTAGGATGCGTTGCGATTTAGCAAGTCTAGATTTACAGGCGGTTGCGACGGTAGACGCGACGACGCACAGTCTTGTAACGGTAGCCATCAGCAGAGGGCTGCTCGATCTGCTCGAGAGCCTGCTGCGACTGGATGATTTGAGACTGTCCGGCAGAAGAGTACTGGATGGGCGCAGGTGCTGGGGAGTACTGGGCGGGACCCTCAATTTGGATCGGGGCAGGAGCAGGCTGGTAGACTGGAGCGGGAGCAGGGATCGAGACTGGTGCTGGTGGGATGTAGCTGTTGATTGGAGCAGGTGCTTGCACTGGAGCAGGGCCTGGCTGATAGACTGGAGCTGGGGCAGGGATCGAAATTGGTGCAGGCGCAGGCTGGAAGACTGGAGCGGGTGCTTCAATGGCGATGGGTGCTGGAGCTGGCTGGTAGACTGGAGCTGGGGCGGGCTGGTAGATTGGAGCAGGTGCTTCATAGGTTGGTGCTGGAGCTGGCTGGTAGACTGGAGCTGGCGCTGGCTGGTAGACTGGAGCTGGCGCTGGCTGGTAGACTGGAGCTGGAGCTGGAGCTGGAGCTGGCTGGTAGACTGGAGCTGGTGCTGGCTGATAGACCGGAGCTGGCGCTGGCTGGTAAACAGGAGCGGGTGCCTGATAGTTGTAGCCCGAACTCAAGTGGGACACATCAGCACTGGCGCAGGCCAGGAAGGCAACGGCAACGACCAAGAATTTCTGTGCGAGAAGTCGCGATTAAAACCAATTTTCGAGCATTGGGCTCTAGGTGGGCATCATGGCTTACCATTTCAGTGATAGTTAGACTCTTACTCCACAAGCGTTTGAATAGCTTCTGTCTGCTTGGTGCCTGCCCGTTACTATTTATACCATTCGCAGACGAGAGCGGGTGTTCAAACACTCTTGGCGATTGTGAAAAACCTGCCTCAACACAGCTTCGGTTGTTTGCTTAGGTCTAGCCAAAATCGAATATCGAATATTGAATATTGAATATTGAATATTGAATATTGAATGTTGAATGTTGAATATTGAATGTTCAATATGGTTATATGCTCATTAAGACTAGCTAAATTGTCTTTGGGGGCCAGTCGATTGACGGATGAGCCCCAATCTTGATGGCAACTTGTTTGCCATAGAATTTATAGTGAGATGGTTTAATTTATGCCAATAAATTGATTTTTAATAGCCCAATCAGATATAATAAAGAACGCCTGCTAACGGGATATTTGCAACAAATATATGTTTTTATTTATATTATATTTTGAATCAAATAAATTTTATTTTTCTGTTGTATTTATTGAAGAATTTTGTTGACCCACGTCTCGTGACGAGCCGGAAATTTGCAAATTACACCTGAGGCATGCGTAGCTGATAGTAAACAGGTTTAATTAAACATTTTTTGGCCACTTTATAGTTCGTTGTTCTCGATCGTTGAATAAAACTTGTTTATGCGTTGTTTATGGCTTAGCTCAGGCAACGTTTAACTTATCCTGACACAATTCTTACCTCTCCCTTTTGTTTTCTTGTTTTTGTTTTTGCTTTTATTTTGTTTTTTTTTTTTTTTGCTAGCCATTAGAACTTCATCCTGTTCATTTCCAATAATATATGTAAAACAAGTGATTTGTTGTTTTTGACCCTTGGCCATTAAGATGTTGATTCAGCTTAATTTCATTGCCAGAAACCAGTTCCATTTGTTCAAGCTCGAATATGGGTCTGGCTATAGACGTGACTTCTTTAAATTGATTTGGACGCCGCTTCTGACAGCTTCGTGAAGGTTGCTTGCCGCTGGGCTGTTGTCTTAATCGCTTATAGAATCATTTGCTAAGCAAAAATCGCCTTCAGGAAGCAAATCACTAATCAATATTTTATTTTATTACATATATATATTATATATATATATGTATATTATAATTTATAATTAAACTTTAACCGTTATCATATAAAATTTGAATACTCTGTAAATGTCTAATTCATTAATGAGCTTATTGTATGATAAGTGATTAATATAGCTCATTCGGTCATGAACACAGCTTGCTACTTAGTTATGCAAAGCCTCATCAACGATTCGTTCAAAAATATACCTGGACTTTGATTCCGCCTTTGATGAGTTGAGGCTTATGTATGTGTTGCAAACGATAGTTTAACTTTATGAGTTTAAAGGCACAGAAGCAACCCAATATTTAAAATATTTTTACAGCTCATGTCTGAGTAAAAATAATTTAATCAATTTTATGAATCATGTGTGAATAATTAACTGAATAATTGAATATAAGGAAATGCTGATTGGCGACTTAATAATATGTATCATTTGTGATCAGGCAAAGTAGAGATTGAATAGTTTTATGACTTCAAAATAAATTAAAGCTTAATAATTGTAGATTTTTCATAGACAAAAAAAGTATTTTTTTTCTGAGCTAAGAATTCATAATTGCACCTATAAAAAGAATATTAAATATAAATTTTTTTTATTTGTATTATATTTGTAATTTTGATTTATTAGACTGAAAACGAAGTATCTATAAAAACTCAATAATGACTTAATTAATCCTAATTAATATATACTATCCAAGTATTGAAGAAAAATTATATTATTAATATTATGATTATTTTGTAATTAATAATTTTTAAATTCATCAATTAACTTTTAATATTAAACGTTTTATATACAGATATAAATAAATGTTCATGTAAATAATTATAAATAACTTTGTATACTAAGAAATTTAAATAAAAGATAAATTTAAAAAATTTTAAAGTTTTAATAGTATAAGGAAATACGTAAAATAAATTGTCTGTGCTTACTTTTGTTCTTCCTCTGCATTGTTATACAAAATTTAAACACCTAACAGACAAAAGGCTCTTCAGTCTTCCGTATGTTAATTTCGAGATACGCCCACCAATAAAATTTCTTTATTGTTTCTGATTCGAAATTCCAATAAATACCATTAGTAAAGCTACAATAATAAACAGTATTTAAATACTAAACACGAAATATTTATGGATCTGAGGGGTTTGGATGTTCCTCCTTGACTTGTGCATTATTTCCTCATAGTATACAGTCAGTATAAATACACGGAACGCTACATTCCCATTATTTATGGTGATATCTTAATTTGCTGGCACGGCGTTGTCTTTGGCGAGCGATGAGTTGTGTTGGGGATTAAATTGCAACTACAAATTAAGTTTATCAAGCAGTTAATCATGAGCATTGCTGCTTAATTTTTGCGCTGTCCAAATATTGGCTAGCAGATTTATGATCCGGCTGTTGTGGCCGGGGCTGGGCCGTGTCTCTCTGTCATCAGTTGGTTGGATCATTCCATTCGTAAGCGAAGCGCAAACAAGAGACGCTACTCAAATAGTCAAACAGATTCATGGCCCAAGCGAATTTAAAAACTTGTTGTTAATTTTATGTGCAGCTACTAAATTTCAAATTGGAACTTTTCTGCGTTTTGTTTGCTTCCCATTTCTCGAACGAATCACGTATGTAAATGTCGATCTTTTGGCGGCCAATTTATGGGCATTCGATTTGCATGGCTTAGCTTCCGATCAGCACCAATCTGAGATCTGTCCCACATTTCTATATGCACTGTCTGCCAGCTTGTGCATTCGCATACTGCTTATTCGCATGAACTCTAGCGCTTGACTAATACAATTATATTCCAATTTGACGCTCTTTTGTCTTAGGCATCGCAAAGCAACTAGTTATGTTTTTATTATTATTTTTGCTGCCTTTTTTCTCCACTTATAATTTGTATGCATATTTTTATGGCTCGTTTTCTGTGACCGTTTGCTCGGCGCCACGAACTGAGGGCTAATTATGCCTCATCTGTTGGCCTTGACTTTGAAATTTAAATTTTACTCAAGCGTCAGTCTGGTGAGACTTTATTTTTGGCACTTGCCTCTTCGGCTTCGTGTTCGCTTTCTTGGCCGTTTTGTGTTGGCATTTTGTTCATTAGCTGTAATTAAGACTCGGCTATGAGTTCGTGTAAATGCTAATCCGTCCAAATGTTAATCTATTTATTCACATTAAGGTATGCGCTAAGCCAGTTTTCAACTACTTCTGGATTCCATCTGCCGATTAACTTCTTGTTATACTCTTAATTATTTTTGAAACACAAATTTGTTTGATATTTTTTCTTTTTATTATGCAATCTGCGCATTGTACTCTGATTTGTTTGGTCCACGCATTTGCATCCAAATAAGTTATGATTTATATAGTTATAATTATTCATAAACATATAGATCGCAAATTATGTTAATTGAGTTTAGACCACACTAATATAATTTTAGCCTCATTAGCACATGATGTCATGCAGTGGGCCATCTTCGATATCCGTGTTATAGGTAAAACCGGGGACTTATTGTTGCTTCGTTAGAGCCACTTAAGTCTGGTTAGCTTCTTAAATTTGAGTTGAGTGATGGACCCTGCGTGGAGATAAAAGAAATTCTGGATTGCCCTTGGCATTAGTTCGCGTTGATCTCAGAGTGATTTTGGGGCTATTTCAAATGCCCAGACTAAAATTAACATATTACAGATTACAAATTTCTATACTAACAAAAAGTCAAAGAATTATAAAGCCAAAAGCAAGATATTGAGAGATATAAATTAAAGATCACAGATGAAAAAATTAAATTTCTTATAACTTTCGTGTATAAATATATGTTGATATATATATCTCTTATTTATGTATATCCATGAATTAGTAAAGTCGCTTAATGAACACATAAACCTTATGTGCACACACGCAAACACACTCACACACGTCATTGCGCACTCGTAAATCAGCTAAAAAGGAGAACAAAGTGTGTAGTGCGTGCTATGCACGGTAGGTGGAGCCACCTGTCAAAAAGCTGGGCCAGCCAACCAGATAAGCGCAAAGTTCTTAATGAAACGACACGCATGCACAGTAAAATGTGCATTTGCCGAGGCCCCCGAAAGCACCTACCCATATACAAGTGCAGCTGTATATAGATGTTATGTACCTACAGTTACAGTTAGTCTCTTTAGCATTCAAAGCGACCCCAAAAAAAAAAAGAAATAACCAGAATGAAGTGGAGCTGGGGCGGAGCAGAGCGGAGGCGAGTCTTCAGAACTTCAGATTCACAACGACTCGACGAAGTTGCCAGCTGTGAGGTGCAGCGTACAAAGGCAAACGGAAATGAAATCACGTACCAGGGGCGTTGTCATTCACAATGAGTGCGGCACCAGGCAGGACTAGAAGTAGTTGTTGCAGCAGTTCGTTTTGTTGTTGTAGTTGTCAGCAGAGTCGCGGCAGCTGCCATTTTGTTCTGTCGTTGTGTGTACGTCTAATGTCCAATTTCAATTTGGACTGGCTGGCTGACAGCAGAAAAGCAAAGGCAAAGCTACCGCAAGTGCCAAACAATGCAAACGCCCCGCCAACCCCCACTAACAGTAATAAAAACATACACACACACATGTGCCAGTCCCCCGTCTAGTATTTCACTTAAGTGTGGATACTTGCACAGATAGCTAAAGAGAGTGAGAGAGAGAGAGAGGCAGATATTGTTTGGAGGTGGAGCGAACGTACCCGCATAAGTTTATTTACTTTTAACACGAAATAATAAAGTTTACAAAAGAAAACGTGCGCCGTGCGGTATGCTGCACTTTTTCTAAGTGTGTGTGTGTGTTTGTGTGTATGTGTGTGTCACTAGCTGTTCCTCATATAGCTCAAAGCAGAGTTGTTTTCTGCCCATCTGCTGTCACAGTTTAAGCGCCTCAAAGCGAATATTTAACAAACACTTGAAAGCCCTTCAATTTATATCTAAAAGCCACAATATTTTATTCACTTTTGAAGATTACATTATTTTTAGTATATTATTAGTATTAAAGGTTTTTAATATGAAAAAACTATAAGAAAATATTTACCCAAGAGGCTTTAGCTTTAACTCGGTCTTAAACCAGTTAACGATTTTTTTTACTATGAATAGAAATTTCATGTAAAACATTTGCTTGGGAAGCAATATAATTAAATTGTTGTCTAATAACTTTACATCATTAGGTATGTAATTGAGGACATTTAGTATTGTTTGTAATATTTATAAGTCATTTATAATAATCCAAGATATAAATTACAAACAGATCAATTCATATATTTGTTTCATGCACACTCTTTAAGGCTGACAATTTGCTCAAAGTAGGTTTCAAACTATCGACAATTAATGTTGCTGTCAGTTGTCAGCACCAGGGTCTGCTATAAAACACAGGCAGGTAGAGTATCTCGCATTTCAAACAGCTGAAAAAACTGTACTTCAACGCATTGCAGCAAAACTCGCAACTCTCAACTTTCGTCACAGCTTCGCAAAAGGTAAAAAAAATAGAAAAATTAGCGACATGCTGTGACGTGACTCGACTGCATGAGCCAGAGTTGCCCTATGCTCACACCTCTACCCATAGCCATGGCCATAGCCATGCCCATACCCATTTCCAGTTACTTAACCAACATGTTCTTTGTTTTTGGCGTGTTCCGCTGCTGTTAGCCATGTGCCAGGGCCAGGCTCTCATGGACAGCTTATGGATGCAGCCCGGCACTTACAGCCAACTGAATTATTTAAAAAGACGCTAAGAGCAAAGCAACTGCGAATGCTGCCGCTTTCTGCAATTAAATGCGTTCTCAGCTCGTACGCACACATGCGACAATAGTTAGAAGGTCCGCACAGATGGTAATGATAATAATTATATAGACCCCAGGACACATGCTGGGGTATGTGTGCTATGCGGTCCGTGCGTGTGCGCCTAATTACAATAAATTTGGCTAATTATTGTCTGGCATTTGCGGCCCCTGTGGCCCCTGTAAACTTTAAGTAGCTCTCTCTCTCTCACACTCTCTCTGTCTCCTTCTACAACAACATTTCACAGACAAAGTTTTTCCCATCGATATATGGTGGAGTGCGGCCGCATCCACAATGTTGGCGACTGAGGCCAATGTCTGGCTAATTGTCTTGTAAATTATGATAAGGAACTTTCACTATCAACTTGAGAGCTGGTTAAAAGGGTCAGCTAGGTCACCTGCATATGGGAGGTACGAAAACTGTGCACAGCACTCGCAGTTGCAGCCAATTTGACGTGGCACTTGGTCAGGGGTTGGAGTAATAGCATTATATAATATTCATATATCTATCTATAGGAGAGGAATTTATAATACTGTTGTCTTTTGCATTATATGCACTTAAGCTGCTGTCTCAAACTAGCATGTTGCAACATGAAGCTCTTTAAGAATATTTAAAAACGTTTCTTTTGTAACAATTTAAATTATTTGCATAAGTTGAAGAAATTTGTAGCTGACTGAAAATTTATTCATTCATACACTAAATATCCCACATTCCGATTTCTATTAAAACATTTAAACAGCGAATCCATTTCTATACCAATTGGGAGCCAAGTCAATGTTAGCCTTCATGTCATTTTTAGACTTTCGCAAGCCATCGCAGAGTATCTGTTATTACAATCCTCATCTGTCGACGCTGATATTTTTAACAATCATTGCAAATCAAAACAAATGCCGAACGATTTGCTTTATGTGCAACTGCAGTGATTTGCCTAGGGAATGTGCCTGTCAAGCCTTTCATTTTTTATTGCCCCGCAGCGCCCAATACCCAGGTCCTTTGCCAGTTTTTTGCAACATATGGGCGCATCATAAAGTGGGCGCTTCCCTTCTCTCTGCTACTACTGCTGCTCCCCTTTCCCGTTGGCTGTTGCAAGTAGCGAAATGCAGTCAACTCGTGCGCCAGCTGAGCGCGCAATTTAGCACAACAATGCGATACGTATACGCCCCGTTGTAGTCCCTTAGTAAGTCATGTGTTGGCATGTCTTCTCCTGCTGGCTGGCTGGCTGGCTGGCTGGTTGGCTGCTACTGCTATTTAGAAATGCCTTTGTCTTGGCCTCGGTCCCAGCTCTTTGCTGCCAGCGAGTGGCGTTTGTTTTTTGTCTTGCCAAATGCGCCATATTTTTGAGTTTATGTCTTCGTTTTCTAGCAAATATTTCGGCGGACCAGCAAAAGGACCGGAACGGAGGGCAGACAGTAATGCATATGTTCGGCGTGTCGTCGTTTTGTTTTATTGCATATTTATATTTTATAGCGAAAGTAGCAAAATATACGAGTAAATCGTTATAACGCAACCCAGACCCCCTATTGAAAGCTGCCAGTAGGAGGAGCTGACGGGCGCCCGAGACGTTACAACGGCACAATTCTTGGCCTTTTTGGCAAACATTCGATAAAAGAACTCATACATAAGCTCTGCCAGCCGCACATGTGCCTCGCACACACACTCACACACGCTAAACGAGACCGAGGAGTCTCCAGCATTAAGTTCTCGATGCGCTTTTTGGGGCCGTTTTTGGATGCGCCACAAAATTCAATCATAAAAGTTTTTCAATAATCCGCTTTGCCCCGATTGCATTTCAATTTGCGCAACATTTTTGTGCAAAAACTTAATTTTCCACCAATTAGTTTTTTGGGCTGTTCGATTGAGGAGCGGAAAGTGTGCGGCAATACGTAATTGATGTGTGCTCCCCATTCCACATCGACAGACATAAAAGTTGGTAAGGAAATTTCATTGGGCAGCAAGCGGACAAACAATTTGACATTCCATGTACAATTCAATCGAAGTTAGAACTGGTTTCATAGTCAACATACTTAAAGGGCTTGAGATCTTGTGGACAGCAGGAATTTTGCACATATTTGAGCTTAATAAACAAGTTGAAATATTTTTACCTCTGTTGTGTGATTTGATAAAAAGTATTTGAAACAGGAATTCGTTCATAAAAATATTGCTCATTGCAATGAACTACTTTGAATAGCACTACACTGAACTCAAGTGTAAGCTCATGAGCTTAAATTTCATATGCCCAGCAGCCATATGAATTGCTTCTGATATTTTATATACAGATATACACACAGTTTCTATGCTAGAGCGCACTAATCCCCACATATTCTAGAGCCCAAGTACGAGCGACCTTAATCTTTATCCTAATGGCCATCGCATCATATGGCGCTCAAAAGCACATTCAGTATTTTTATTGATCCTTGGAGTATACACCTGCCATCCGCTGCTGTATGGCGGCCTTAGTGCGGCGCTGATAATGTTAATTTTATTCAAAGGTTATGCCGTTACAATCTACGGCAGACCGGGCGAGCCGGAGCCCACGGAAGCCCGTAGACGGACAGCGACGACGGCGACGGCGACGGCGACGAAGATGGAATGCAAGTACGTGTAGAAATTTACGAAAAATTACGAGAGACGCAGCGAAAGCTGCTGCACAAAATTGCAAATCGTGTCCAGGGTCGAAGACTGAAACCAAGTCCAAGACACAGAGATGCCCGGCACTGAGATGGCAGCTGAGGCCAAGTCGGAGCTAAGTTCCCGGCCGGCAGCTTGCCCCCAAAACGTCGCCATGCAGCATTTATTGCCAACGAAGCGTATTTGGTGCATTTGATGCGCTGCATAATGGTGCACGCCATTAAATGTCCATTGACATGCCAACCGAAGAAGTCCAGTGCGCACAGTGGTCTGAGCGTCATTGAAATGCTAGTGAAAACGAAGCAGTTCAACTTATTGT
Organism: Drosophila hydei; assembly: GCF_003285905.1. Lineage (NCBI taxonomy): Eukaryota > Metazoa > Arthropoda > Insecta > Diptera > Drosophilidae > Drosophila > Drosophila hydei. Next base: position 6,785,518 of record NW_022045656.1, read on the forward strand.
GAAAGGCCTGAGTGATCTAAGCACAGCTGTTTAGTAGATGTTGAGGAATATGACTAAGACCAATTCTCATTGATAAATTAACTAAATATTTAACTAATATTTCAATATTTCATGAAGGCTTAAATTTCACTTTCTACTTTAATGTTTGCTGGATGTGCTTTGCCCCAATGTTACTGGCATTGGCAATAGCGCATCGCAAATCCAAATCGAATGCGAAACGAGCGTAAATCGTGACCTGCAAGGATCTGCTTAGTTTTCTTATTAGCTGCGATTACATTTGATGTTTGTTGTTCGGTCAACGTGGCGTATACTTACTTACATACATACATCGTATGCATGTCTATGCGTGTGTGTATGTGCACTACATTTTGTATGCTTAAGCAGTGTTTGTTGCTGCAGTTGTTGTTGTCGTCGTCGTTGTCGTTGTTCTTGCCTTAGTTGTTGTGGCTGTTGGTTTTACACTTTGCTGCCAACGTTTTTGTACGTGGCCGAGTTGCAAAATGTCGGAAGTCTTCGTCGCCATTGCCGCATCAAATATGTTGAAAAGCAATTGGCAGCCATCACGGCCTGCCCCTTGCCACTGTCTTCCCCTCTCTCTCTCTCTTTCTCTCACGCTCTCTGTCAGCCAGCTGCTGACCCTGCGGAGGGGCATGTCTGCTAATGCGCTGCTGTTGGAATTTCTTCATTGAGTACGTGCATTAAATTTCAAATCAAAAAACATTTCAACGCACACATGCACACATAGAGCAAAAATTCGAAGAAAACGAAGTGGAACACAATATTTCCAATGCATTTTTCGCTGCATACTCGCTGGCGCGTTCAACTGTGCAGCAATTTATTTTGGAAATGGCCAAGCAATTTGTTTGTTATTATTATCATTATTGACGCCGCATATTTTAATTGTTTTTCACTTCATTAGCCAACATTCATTATTGCCATAATAATTTGCCATGCTCCGCTTGTCAATTTACATGCGATTCAATTTCCTGCATACCAAAAAAAAAGTAAAAAAAGCCAATGGCAGCCAAACGCAATCAGTAGACAAAACAGAAGCAGAAAAATAGGAAAAAACAACCACAGCAATGCATATCAATTGCTGCTGACAATTTCAAATAGAAAATGTCTTCGCATTGTAAAGAAAAATGAAGAAGAAAAACAAACAATCGAACGAGAAAAACAAATGAATAACAACAACAACAAGAGTTGTTGCTGTCAATGACAAGCTTCACAACAAGATTCTGAAAAAAACAAGGAAAAGCAAAGGAAAAACAACTCAAAATGGAAATGTAACTGCAATTGAGTTTGGTTTTCCCCGCAGGCTGTTGTTCCCTGCATAGCACCCGCTTTGCCTGTTCTTCTTCTTCCTTCCCAATTGTCAACTGTCAATGAGTTTTCAATTGCCGCCAAGTTGCATGTTTGAAGATTTGTGTCCCCAACTGCATTTTTCTAAGCCGCCAATTGGATTGGTTTCACTTTGCTTGCTTTTGACAGTCCTCTTTTCCATTGACTTGTCAGTGGCAGGCGCTGAGCGTGGCACGTGGAACGTGGAACGCCAGCTAATTCGCCCGGCTTGCGGTTGGCCAAATTGTTTTGTTTTTGGCAGTCAGCAAAAATGGCCTTAAAGCTTCCTGCCCGTCGTCTAGACTCGCCCAGATTTTCAATCCATTTCCCTGTTGTTTTCGCTTGAATGCAGGTGTCCCTTACAATCGCGTGCTCAAGACTTTTTCTCACCAGAACTAAATGCAAAGTGCAGAGACAAAGTTGCGCCTATTTCCAGTTGTGTCATATACATTGGAATTTTGAACTTAACAAGCTTTGTTCAAGCCACTACCTGCCCTAGATTGTTCGCATGACTAAAATATATTAACTCTTGACGGACGTGTAACTATATATATGCAAATATATATTTCTAGTTATATGGCTCTGGCTTCAATATTGGCCAAAAATTACAGGACTGTAAAAACCATAATCCAATTGGATTTGCTGTGATTTTAGTCTATTTTGAAAATGAGATTTGTGCAATTTTTATAATTTTTTTTTATCGAATAATATATATAAAATATATAAATATAATTAAGTTTTCTTTAAAAATATTTAACTCAAAATAACATGAATAAACTCATTTGTTCGTAACTAAAAAATGGTCGAGTTAAAATTTTTGAAAATCTGTTTTATCCAAGGGAAAATAATATATATAAAAAATATATAAATATAAATTAAGTTTTTTTTAAATATATTTAACTCAAAATAACATGAACAAACTAATTTGCTTGTATCTAAAAAAGGTCGAGTTCAAATTTCTAAAAATTGTATCTGTCTTATCCAAGGGAAAATATTATATACAAAAAATATATAAATATAAATTAAGTTTTTTTTTAAATATATTTAACTCAAAATAACATGAATAAACTCATTTGTTTGTAACTAAAAAAAGGACGAGTTCAAATTTCTTAAAAATTCGATATGTCTTATTCAAAGGAAAACTAAGGTAATTGCAAACACGAGTGGCAATCAGTAAATAAATAGTAAATGTAATTTGCAGCTGTACCATATTCCAGTTATATATATATATATAGTTATATATTCTGTGTACATTGATATATCCAAACAAATATTGCTGAAATTTTGCATAGATATTGAATGGGGGCAGCTGCTGCTGCTGCTGTGCAAACAGTAGCAAAACATCTGTCGCTGGGCGTGCAGAGAAGAGGCCTACATTTGGATCTATTGTAACTGCTTATTGTTTGCTGCATCCGCAGTTCCAATTTCCAGAAATTTCGGAAATCCCCCCACAGCATACAAATGGGAAAAACGCCCAGCGAGTGTCACGTGAGTCGGCAACGGCCGTGCAAAAATTTTCAATTGAAAGCATTGATGAGTCTATATCTTTGCTTGATTTTTTTTCTCGGTTTTTTTTTTTTATTTTCGTTTTGCGTGCATGGCTGTGGCAGCGCTGCCAGCGGGCGGTTTGACAATGGGCGAAGCAGGAGTCTGAGCAGGAGTCTGAGCGCAAGGACAACGGCAGAGGCCTTGTGCCTCGTGCTGCGGCTTTTGTTGACATTCGCGGGTGGGAGTGTGTCTGTGTGTGTGTCGCCCACGTAAAAGCAATTAATTGGAAAAATGTGCAAATAGAGCTGTGCAGGTGGCGTCTGTTGACTTAACCTCCATTGCATAAAGCTCGACTTTTCCAGTGCCTGAGTAGCTCCAGTGTGCCACAGACAATCGTTAATCGCTGTTAATAGACCCGTACTTAAGCATATGCATAAAGAACGAAAGGAACTAACTGCTCTTAACAATATACGAATGCCATACTCTAGCCAACTAGGTGTCATTATCTTATATTATATATAGTATATATCAATGGTATCTTTCCAACTATCATATTTGAGGTAAACTTTATTCCAATTTAATTCAGAATCCATTCATTAAAAAATTCCATAATACTTTAACCTTTTATTAAACAAAAACTTAATCTGCTCTATATTATGTTTTTCTTTATAGATTATTGTATTCTAAAATAGTTCAGCTCATATAAGGGTATTCGCAATTCGGTTGGCGGGCATTGCTTGGCCGCATTTCCACAACCTCTCGCGGCAAGTGAAAATGCAGTTGGAATAACTTTTAGTCGCTGTCAATGGCTTTTGTCTCGTGACGCAACGAAACTTTTCTAATTAAGTGGCAACGCCGTGGAGGCGAACTGGACAGAGGGTGGCCACTTGCCTTGGCTTATGCGCCGGCATTACAATAAACCGTTATGGGGCGCTTTTAATGACCAGTTGGCGCTGCATTTCGCTAGTTAAGGAGAGGGCGGAGGGAGTGTTGGGAGGAGTCGGCGTGTTAATGGTTATCGTTGTTGTTGTTGTTGTAGCTGCGGTTGCCCGGCATTAGTTACAAAATGTCGTTAGCCAAATTATTTGCCATGTTGGCGCAAAATTTTTTATGGTTTTATCATGAGAGCGGGCGGGAACAGAGGCCAAAGAGAGAGAGAGAGAGAGAGATTCAGAGTGCAGGACTAATTGCAGTTGAAATTTTGTTTTATGCGTGCGCGGCACATCAAGTTTTATATGTTGTGTCGCATTCATTTAATGGGGCATGGCTGTGGGTAGGCGCAGAGGACACAGAACGCTTAAGCGATATAATTAACTAGAGCTGATTACGATAGTGCGCCAGTGCAATGCAAATAGTGACCTTCTAAGTGCGGTAAATGCTGTTAACTGAATTGTTAAACAAGTTAAGGAGTTACGCAGGATACTTAAACTTTATTTAAAAAGATTGTGGAACCGGGCGAATCACAGAAAGGAGTAATTGTGCCTTATCAAATTCAGTAACTGAATGTGAAATTGTATTGACCAAACTTTAACTTAATGTACGTTTAATGAAGGAATAAGCTGAAGATAGTTTGATGAAAATGAAAATAATCTTTGATTGTGCTGCATTCGAAGGTATCATAAATTACTCCATTAATTCACATTCGACGGCTGCTCCCCTGCTGACCATCTATAGAGGCTGCAGCGTAGAGCTAACCGCTAGCTGTTGTAGAGAAAGCCACAAGACTTTGCAAAACATTTGCTTCAATAACAGAATACATAGAATACGTAAACAATTCAACGTGAACACTGAAGAGTTTCGGCTTGAGCTTCGAGCATATTGAACTTTTGTATACCCTACATTTTTTAAGCTGAATATGCTGTGCACATTGAACACTTTTTCCAACATTTTCTAGCTTAAATTCATTTCAATATATAGTATATTCGCCAATGAATTATGGGGATAAGAACTAAGCATTCTTATTGATATTTATGAATTAATTATAGAGTTGTCTTCTTTGCTTTTCAAAGCCTTTTTCTAGTTTGTTTCTGTTTCAGATAGAAAAGAGTGAATTAACTTTGAAGCTATCTGGTGTCCTACTAAGTGCACAATGCTTGTTCAGTAGTCAAAGCTGCTCTGTTCTACTCACAATTTGTTGTTTTAGTGTTTTTATTTTACCTCTACATTGGTTTCGATTAAAGTGCGGAGGGTTGGGGTATATAATGCTGTTGTTGTTGCTGTGCTGCTGCTGTTGGAATTTATATTATTGCATACCAGGGCCAGAGACTGGCTGAAATGGGACGCAGCAGTTCAGGCCAAACGGTTGGCGGGGCAGAGACCAACAGGAGTTTGTAATATTAAGGCAACACGCTATATTTGCTCTTCTGTACCTTTTGTTGCTTTTTTTTTGGATTGATATTTGTGGCTGGCAATTGTTGCGCTCTAGACTAGAGTTTTCGTGTGGCTGTGCCGCGATTTTCAAATTTGTATTGCATACTTTTTGGCATTGTTAACTTTTATGCTACGACTGCATCTGTGTACTGCTTGGCTGACTTATTTATGAGGCTTTCTTCAGCTGGCACTCGATTGCGTACCACCTGTGCAAGGTAAACTCTTCACTTGCCTTCTTAAACATTTATTTACAGCTGAGCCCCATTTGTCCATCTTTATGTTGACATTTGCAACTTGAATCGAAGCATGCTTCTTGTTGCCTATGATATATTGAGATATATAATGAAACTGATGTTGATCTTTTAACCTATAAGGTTATTATTATTGAGATTGTGCAGGATGAGCCTAATTTAATAATCATTGATAATATATTAATAATCATCGATAACTTGCTTCCTTCCTAAGATTTACGAGTACTTTGTAACACATCAATCTAGAGGATAATTTATATGATCACGGTTATTAATGCAGTAATGCGGATAGATTGTGTGTGCTGCATAAGTACATATATTTGTATTTGATTTCCTTAAATAAAGAGTGTTAATTGTATTGGCCACAGTATATGTCTACCATTACCGTTACAATTAGCTTCAGTTTCTTAAGCATATAATAGCTGATTATCAATTCATTTTAAGCCATGAAATTTTTTACAGTTATTTTAGCTCACGTCACGCTCAATCAGAACTTTCAAAAAAATGCTGAATATTCCAAAAAACATTTAGAATAATAAAGATGATTCTATAAATCAAATGAATATATATAGCATTGGCTTTAAATATGACTTGAATTGTGTGTTGGGCATAGTTGGGCCAGAGAGAACCATATCTCCATGTACATAAGTTGCCTAGTTAAGCAGTATTCGTATGTGTCTGTGTGTACTTGTTTGTTGGCTGGTTGACATTTGCAACGTCAACTTTTCTGTTGGGAGGCTTTTGGACTCTTCATTTCGATTTTTCAGCTTAAAAACTCATTCATCAATTAAATCGAGGCATTCATCAAAACAATTTCTCCCATGTCGATGTCAACATGCTCCCAATGTGGTGACGCACGACAGGATCATGACGATGGCAGTGCGAGTTCTTCTCATGCCCTTGGTTGTTGTTGGCATCATGTTGTTGTTACCTCTGCTGTAGCCTGAGTTCGTATTCATTTTTGTTTTTGGTTTGCTGCTGCCTGCAGCCTTTTTATTAATTGACATGAGGACTTTGAAGGAAGTTGGAGAACTTTTTGAAATCTTTCTGCTAAATAAATCTATCGTTGAGGAAATATTTGTTCTGAAGTTTGCACTCATAGTGGAAGGTCTTCGTCATGTTCTAAGCGTATTTTTGTTATTTGTAACGCAAGGGATTAAAAATTGAAATGTTAAGAGATTAGACTGAATTTCAAAGATTAGATATAAATAAAAATTCTTATATATATATATAAATATAAATTCTTACAGTGTTCCGTTTTCCCAAAAAATGCTGTAATTAAAGATTGTTAAGATATTATTTTAATTGTGGCTATAGACTTAATCTAATAGGTTCTAGAAAGTTATTAGAACTCTTAAGTTGCTTTCATTTGCCTCTAGGCAGCTATGAAAACTAAAGTTTTGCTTTTGCTTTCCGCTTTTAAGATATATTTTCATTTTTGCCCACGGTGAGAGTTTCATTAATTTTTTTTTGCACACATTTTCTCGTAGACAACTAAACACTCGGCTCTTAATTGCTTTTTCATGCCACAAAGCATATTTAATACTCGACCATTGACAGGTCGCCACTGACAGCAGCTGTCAGCTATGTTTTGGTATGCACGGCAATTTGATGGCGCTCAACAGTCAAAGCTCTACCGACCGCGCACCGCCCACCAACCACTGGCCACGCACAAGCCCACATCCGCGACACGTTCACGTCCAGAGCCTGCAAATTGCTCATTTCAAGGCTAATTTGTCAGCATAAGCAACAAGAAGAAGCAGACATGAGGCGGACATTGGCAATAAGTCGAATAGGGGTGAGGCAGCTGCCTTAGCAGCCCCAAGGCGAAGCCAACTGTTGTCAGGTTGCGCTGCGACAGATGCAAATGCCCGACGCGCTTCTCAGTATGCACTTAATTACGCCTGAATGTCAGCTAAATAAATTTATTTACATAATTTTAATTAAACACAAAAGAGCGAACAAGATCAAAAAATAAAAGAACGAGACAAGCCAAACTGTCAGAAGTTGAAATCAAAATCCAGCCAAAAGTCAGCCCGTCTGTCTGTCAGGGTCAAGGATGTGTCTGCCAAGGTGTCAGGCGAGCAGGCAGCACCTGTGCCTGTTCGAGGGGAGTTCTCTCACTTTTCCCTTTGTGTGTAGGTGTGTTTGCTGTGCATTTCGGTGTGCTTAACGAGATAATTAGATTGTTATTGTGGGTGGGTGACTGTCGCTCAGCGTTTCTTTTATATGACATTTCTTTTTTCTCACTCGCTGTTGTAGTTGTTGTTGTTTGTGGGGGCTGTGTGCGTCACCCTCGCGTTGAGTGTGGTCCGTGATTTTCAATATGCCAGGCAGGTTAAATATACAACGTAGACCATCTAAAGCCTGTATGCCTTTAATGCTATTGTTGTTGTGGTTTGAAGTTGCGGCAAATTGGGGTGACAAACCTCATTAATTACAAATGACTTCATTCCTTTTGTACATAGATATCGAGGGAGTCTCTGAGGTGTAAAGACTCGGCAGCAGCGTGACAGGCTTTGTCAACTTCGCAGCATGGCCTGGGGTCCAAGCATTAAAGTTCTTCATTCACATTGCGTAAACGAGAAATGGCGCCAATTATTTAATCAGATTAAGGAAATCAGGTAAGCATCACATTAGTCTATTTGTTACCGAATTCAATAAAAGACTTAAAATTTCAACTATAAATATATTAAAATAAATAAATTAGTTTAATACCATAATTTTCTTCATGTTTCAATTTGTACTAAATGTAAATATATATATATATTTATGAGATTTGCTAAGTTTTTTTTATAAATTATAAAATATACTTGAAGATTTGAGCTCCATTTCTTCACTTAGATCGTATGCTGTATAAACATTTTCCATTTGGTGGCAAAATTGATGCCCAACCTGTTCCCCAATTTACATAAAACTATTTTTTCTATATTAAAAAACAATTTTTATGTGCTCATTTGATTTATTTCCACATCACACTTATTTTTCTCCGCATCCGGGTGGGTCCTTATCGAACATGACTGCTAATACAGCAGTCTTACTTAGTTTCATTATTTAATAATCGAGTTGAACATTGTGAATTGCTGATCAGCTTTTATACTACTCTGAGACTGGATCTAATTGTATTGGTAATGGTATACATACACTGGGCCAATCCAATTAGCACGCATAATTTAAGGAAACCAAATACATATATATGTACCTATGTAAGGCATCAATATGAATAGCGATGGCCTTGAGGTGTTTGTTTTTTTGTTTTCAATGCATCTTTGTGACACCGAAATGTGTAAATATGCAAATGCATTAACTTCCAACTTTGGAATGCCGAAGAAAATGTGGAATACTCGTAACTTACACAAACTTAAGTATAGTCTTTATACTAAATATAGTAACTGGTTAAATGATAATTGATTTTATTTAATGAAGTTATCGATGAACACACTGACTTTACATGAGAAATATATATTAGATAAGATATCCAATTACTGACTTATTCTATATATATAATAAAACTGAAGAGCTAAGTATCAGTTTGTCGAGCCTATCTAATATCTTACACCTATGTCAAGTAAAGTCAGTGTGTTCATCGATAACTTTAAGAATTTTTATGACTTCATTAAATAAAATCAATTATCATCCAGTCATTCCAGTCATTCCAGTCATCAACCAGTTATTCCGCATTCCAAAGTTAATGCATTTGCATATTTACACATTTCGGTGTCACAAAGATGCATTGAAAACAAAAAACACCTCAAGGCCATCGCTATTCATATTTACGTGTACTTTGTGTACTTTGATGTATTCCATAAGTACATATATAAGTATTTGGTTTCCTTAAATTAGGCGTGCTAATTGGATTGGCCCCAGTGTATGTATACCATTACCAATACAATTAGCTCCAGTCTCCTTAGAGTAGTATAAAAGCTGATCAACAATTCACAATGTTCAACTCGATTCTTAAATAATGAAACTAAGTATAGTTATTCTTGCTGTATTAGCAGTCATGTACGAATGTAACATACCCCGATTGGGAAAAAAATAAATGTGATGTGGAAATAAATCAAATGAGCATATAAAAATTGTTTTGTAATATAGAAAAAATAGTTTTAGGTAAATTGGGGAACAGGTTGGGCATCAATTTTGCCACCAAATGGAAAATGTTTATACAGTATATATATATATATTTATATATTAAATATATATAAAATACTACACTGGGAAAGTTGGCATAACTTGATAGAATTATACGCAATGCATTCAGTTGGCTTGACTGCAAACATCTTTGGGGCAAGGATATCAATTAAATGGCTTGGACTGGCGGAATGCCGTTCCCTCTTGGCTCTTTTTTGGGTTTCGAGTTGGCTTTCGGATCGTCGTTGGGGCTGCGCTTTGGCCAATGAGTCGAGCTCCCCAGTTGCATATAAATTGCTCTATGAGTGTCGCCGCCAAATACATTGCAAATGTGACAAATATGCATTTGGCAACGATAAATTTTATGACCGCAGTCACTGGCGGCAGCCACCAAAAATATTTCACAGCCCCGAAGGCGTTGGCCCCGCCCTCAGCCCCTTGGCCCCATCCTTTGGGAATGATCCTCTACTGTTGGCTATGCAGGCTGCTCACCATATTCATATAAATATAAATTAGCATATTTTGTGGCGTCAGAGCGGCGGCTGCAACTTGCACACATAAGCACACAGACGCACACAGCCACACACACACACATGCACATGCACACAAATGCATTCGTAATTAAATTGTCGCCAGCCAAGCTGCATGCCAACAACAAGCCAAATAGAAAATAAAAATAGAAAAAAAATATATTTAAAAATGTCGTTCGTTAGATTTTATTGCCATTGTTTGTAATTTAATTTGCTGATTTATGCAGGCAACTCAATCACAATTAAAAATGCCAACTGCGCTGATTTGTTGGCCTTGTTGGCGTCACTTTGTTTATGCCAATTTATGATGCTCGGCGTGATGCCTGATTATTGCCAATTAGCCGCAATTGTTTTTGCTAGTGCCAACAACTGGTCCCGCGGCCCAGCCAAGGGTTAATATGCCCAAAACTAAACCATCCCAAACATCCAACTAATCATTGAGTGAGTCAACAGCAAGCTCTGTGGATTGGCATCGCACCCAGCGCATGCGTCAAAAGTATCGCAAAACTCTGGTTGGAGGACTCTATACTGGAGAAGTGCTCAAGAGCGGTTCACTGGCATTCAGTTTGAGTGAAATCGTTAAGAGTATTTCTTGGCATGACGTCATATGCATATAAAGCCATATTATTAACATACATAATATAACATTTAAAAGAAAATGAATTTTTAAATATTTATTGTAATTATATGGATTGAAGAAGCTAAGAGAAGGCTGCATTCACAGGTCATTCAAATTAGTTTGCCTTCCTGATCAAGAATATATATATTATATTTATGTCAATCTGTTTTTAGAACGTCAATTTAAAGTAAGCTGGCGATGCAGTCCCATTAAAAGGCAACACGAAATATTCAATGCAAATTGACTTATCACACTTTTTTCATATTGCATTATTCTGATTCATAACTGGCCTGAAAGCCTTGAACATAATACAAAGTATACCAATCAGTTTTAAATATTTAATTCTTTCTCTCTTGTAGTTACTTCTGGGAGACTACTCCTTTTATGGGAACAGATCTAATTGCATTGGCAATGCCAGTGGAGCGTATTATTCATAGGTCAAGGTTAAATGATCGCTGGTTCCGGTAACGTTACAGTTGACTAACTTCCTACTTATATAAGCCTTTACAGAACGGCCTTTGGACCTACCTGTGTTTGTAACGAAGTCGATGCAGGTGCTAAATTCGTTAGGCTATAATGTATGTCTGCTTTAAAACTATTTGTTATTATAAAAAAAGGTACGCTTATCAAGCAGAGTGTAGAAATGATGATGATGATACACATAATTCTGGGCACGTTCCAAGCCTCATGGAAGGAAGTTGGCCATTAGCCTAAGTACCAATAGTTCTGACAGTTGCTTCAATGTGTCAATTTAGTTTTCTTTAATATTTGATTCGTACAACGAGTTCATAATCATATTTATCCTGTTAGAAGTTCATGTACCGAGATCATAAACATACATAGTTAATTATATTAAACTTATTATCAATATAAAGTTTTTATGGACAAATATATATTTAGCTGGGCTCGCAACAGAATCGTTAAGACGCCGCAGGCAATAAAATAAAAAGGAAAATGCAATTAAAATGTTTGCAGACGATGTTGGCGACGCATTGAGACACTTGCAATGCGCCAAATGTTTCCCGTAATTGCTGCTGGCTCATTAAAGTCCAAGTTCTGGGTGCCTGCACTCACTCCGTTCACTCACTATTCTTGCGCGCTTGGAGCGCAGCTGGCGTGCGAAAAGTGCCAAGCGGCGGGCTTAACAATGCGTTACATTCGCTTTGGCATTGGCATTCGCGTCTGCCCAGTGAGAGAAAGAGGTCCGAGACCGTTGGACGCCCCATGGAAAACATTAAAAATCCATTGCACAAAGCTAGATGAATAGGCTACAGGAGCAGCTAAAGGGGATAGCAGACAATTGCCGCTTTAGCGTTACGCATACGCCGCGTATTTCACTCCATTTAATTTCTCTCCTTTTGACCGGCCAGTGAGTGGTTTGCTTAATTAATAAATTGATTGGATTGTTTTCACAGCACGCAGCATCACTCGCATTCAATGTTCTTGTTTTTATTATATGCTTCATCTATTTTCCATTGAAAAGGCGAATTCAGGGTATAATGGCTGTGTGAAAATGTATGCCATGGACGAAGGAAATATATGAAAATTATATATTTTTAACGACGAACTGAAATGTCTGCATGTTTGTTCGTACCTGTGCGCATTTGGAAGAGTCTATAATTTAATTTCGTATATATATACACACATTTGAATGTCGTTATTATTCCCATAGGACATCTTATAATCAAATCTTAGTCTTACCTGTTATATGCCTTTTATTTCTGACATCTTGTAGTGGGTTTTATTTATGTTTTTGGTTTTGATGGTCTCGACTTATATTTTCGCAAGTATGATCAATAAAACACTCACAATATGAGCGAGTTTTCAGCTATCTGGCTTCAAAGTTAAGTGCATGCAGTGAAACGAATTTGATTCCTCGTTCTGGCAACGACGCTTATAAGTAAACAATGCATTTGAAGGTTATACATAGATTGCTCTTGGGCTTACTGTTTTACAAGATATATTACAAAACTATTAATAAATTTGCAGACTTGAAATTTGAGGTATTTCCTAGTCGGGCACTCTATACTACACCATTCCCACTATTCTACTCTACTATCCTGTTGCATGTTGCATTGTTATACATGTGTTTGTGTATTCGTTTTTCATGTCATTCGATTAATCGCATTTTCTTGTACATATTTTATGTAATGCGTGCATTGATCTTTAGCTCTGTTGGCTCTTGCTGCAACTTTTCTTTCTTAATAAAATCAAAATGAAAAACTTCTTTGCATTAAACACATTAGCTATTTCATTTGCCAAAAGGGACGCATTAACTCAATTATTGGTTAGCTTTAGGTGAATCCAGACCCCCACTTGTAATCTGCACAAAGGTGCCAAAAAAGTTTCTTTTACTTAATTTGCATTCGTTCTGGTCACACGAACCTTGGCATGTGCCCACATTTGTCTGTTTGTCAGCATGTTGTTAGCTGCTATTAAGTTAGCCACAAGTTGCTACGCGACAGGCTCTGCCACAAACACAAGCAGAAACACACACATACATATATATAGACACATACTCAGACATATGTATGGTAGATGTGGCATGCCTTGTTATTATGACCAGCAATTCAACAGTTATCCTTTGGCTTGGCTTGGTTGAGCTCCTGTTTTTACGAGCGCCACTTGAACCCGTTTATTTAGCATGTGTGCCCGTTTTCTATTCCTTTTTTGTTATTTTATTTCAAGTGGTTTGGGGGCCAAACACATTTCACATGTCTCCCATCGTCCTGCGCACTCATTTCCGTTTCCTGTTTTGCGGCCAAAACTTCAGCGCCGGGAAAAAGGATTGTCTGTCCCCGTGTCTTACACGGTATACCTCTATCTACTGCTCCTATTTCCACTTCTCCTACTTCGCGTGGCTGGGTTTTTACTACAATTTTCATTTGTTAGCCACGGCCTCGTAAATCATGCGCTGACATCGCTAGAGAAATTCTAGCTGCAGTTCATAATAAAAGATAAGAAAAAATATTCCCACATGCTGCTCCATTTGAATTCCCAGCGAAATGTGTCTCAACGTGGTTACAGCATTGAAATTAATAAACCTCGTTGAAGACTGCCTACTAGATAAGAATTCTCTGAATACATTCGAAAACTCTCAACTTAATCGAAAAAATATTTTTATAAGTTTCATTACTTAACAAAAAAATTCACATGATCAGGAAATGGTAAGAAAATGGAGCAAGAGAGAAAATATCATGTGTATATTCCATGCACTATACTACGGCTTCTGTATTAATAGATCCAATAACTAACTTAACGTATGCCCAGCCTATTCCCCAAGTTAGCTGACGTTTTTTTTGCTCTATATTAAACAAAATTATATATACTTTTTGATATACTATTTGATTTATTCAATCATCTAAAGTAGTGAACAATTTTTTTTTTCTTTTGAGCTGAAATAATATAATAGGCTTTGGAGACTGGAGTTAATTGTATTTTTAATGAAATACATGAAGTGTGACCAATCAGCTCCACTCTTCAACTTAAATTAAGAATTTCAATTTATTATGTAAGTGAATCAAGTTGTGAAGTAATATACAAGTTTAATAGCCTAACTAATTGACACAACTATAATATATAAAAGACTTCAATAAAAACTCTTTAAGACTTACAGTTGGAGCAGTCTAGAGACTTTTTAGATGGTATTATATTATTATTATGTATTGAAAAGTAGACATAGCCAAGCGGATATTCTTTTTTTGCAATTTAGTTTGTTCTGAAATCTCTACTTTGTTGTTAGTTAATAAAATACAAATATAAAATACGTTTTATTTATATGCCTTGCAGTACTATTGTTGCCATTTACCTTGATTTAACTGAAACAGCACTCATTTAATATTAATTTGATCTTATGATCTTGAACAAGCAATGGAGATCCCTAAACTGCGAGTACGACATCGCAGCAAGCAGCTTTCCCATTGCGAATTTGAGTGCACTTATCGCACTTGGAAAAGGGAAAACTATGCAATTCAGCTTAACTTTAATTATGCAAAAGCCAAAAACAAATGCGACTTGGTCTGCATGTTCGTCTAAGCTGTGGCCGATGGTTGAGATGGAGTCAGTTACGGAGACGGAGTCGGAGCCGCTGTGTCTGCAGCATGTTGGCGAGGACTCCGCACTAATTAATCCCTTTACGACTGAAACCTATCAAAACACGAGCTTAACTTTTCCAATAAAAATAACGCCGCTCCACGATGCCAACGACGACACCACAAAAAAAAAAACACACACACAGGCACATATACATAGCCGTACTAGCTGGGAACCACAAAAAGCACAAGGAATGTGCCAACTTCTGACCACAGCCGGAGTAGGACCGCGAGCACACCGGACAGACTTTGTGTCCTGGCTCAAAATGCAGCAAAAGTTGGCGCACTAATTACCAAGGATTAGTTTCATATTTGTTTGTCAACATCAGCAGCACCACCAGAAGCAGCGGCAGCAGTAAACGAGGACTCTCAAGCTGCAACACGAGCAGCTGCTGTGCGCTTGTCCTTAGTGTCCTGGCAGGCAAGTTGGCAAGATTATTTATATGCCCGAAGTTTCAGCATTGCGTGGCGTCTGATTAAAAAAAAGGAAATAGCCACAAAACAAAAGGAAGAAAAACGTTTAGCTGCCATCATATTCATAATGAAATTAACTCGATTGAATGCGCTGATTATATTCATAGCATACTTCTGCGGAGCGAAACCCAAACTCCCCACCAACAGCGAGGGTTGAACATGGCAACGTTAAAGGCCTCCCATTTGGAGTGCGTTAATCTGTTGAGGAAAATATGAACGGCAAACGCACACAGATACTGCAAAAATTACAACCTGTAGATGCCCTGTAAAAACACCTACGACTACGATCGAAATACTCAAATACACTGAATGTTAAAATTCGTCCGAAATAAATTTTATGTTAATTTAATTTATATTTTGTTCTTTCCATTTTCTTCGTTATCTGCACAGCGAAATGTATAGAGCTGTACCATTACAGAGTTTTCTCAAGTCATTTGAACCGGTTGCAGGGTATTATAACAGAAAAACTTATTATCCGCGCCGGGCTACATAATCAGATTGCAGAATGCAGGCGAGTGAGGCAACCCTTGACCAAAACCAGCCAAGCCAACCACCCTGCAATCCTTGTGCCAAACTGAACTCAACTGGCAGCGGCTCGCATGTCTCTAATGTGATTGACCCTTACGCCTCGTTGCCGGCATAATACTCGTGTTATCCTGGCCCAACAAGGCAGTCAGCCGCCTGCCATGTTCGTGTCCTGGCCTGGCCTGGCCTCGACTCGCCCCGCCCCGCCTCGCCCCGCCTTGCGCCTCGCCTTGGTCCTTGCCTGTGCTCCCATGTTGGTCATCGTGGGCTTCAATAAATTATCACGCCATATAAAGCAATTAATTCTACTGCCCCTGTTGTTGTACCTACTGGCAAGCGACAAGCGGGCTGTTTGTGTAAAGTTTTTCCTCTTTTTATATTATTTGCTTATAGCGGGCCATGTTTTCATTTCGGGGATCGACTAAATAAGCTTTTAATAGCTTTCTGCGCTTGTTGTTGTTAATTGATATTTCCTACGTCATCTCTCCGGCTGTCACTTTCTCCATAATTCGATTTTCTATGCACTGCAAATTTTTCAATTATTTCCTTCATGCTAGGCAACAATTTAAGCGCTGACCAGCTTTTTTTGCTCCTTTCTCCTTTTATGACACTGCAAAGTTGCTTGCAAATTACTTTCGCCTTCGCCTAGTTGCATGCTAGTTTCACAGCCCTTATCCTCTCGTCCCATCTCGCAGCCGGTGGGGGTCCCTTTTGCAGCCAACGAGGTGGTGCGGCGTGTAAGCTTGATTGGGTTTTTCTTGCGGTTGTCTGTCAGCTTCTATTGCAGCTGCAATGTCGCAGTGTTTGGTCGGAAATTAAGTTTTATGCTCCAGTTTGTAACACATTGTCGAACACTTACTTTTTCCCCTTGCTGTCCTCGTTGTGGTTGTGTGACGTATAACAGTGAAAGTGTTGCCTCTTAATGCGGTTTCTCAACCGAGCGGCTGATTCTTTTCCAAGTAAATTGCACATTTTGCAATGTAGCATAGCGATTAGAGGGCTACATGATTGCAAATAATTAGTATATGTATTATCAAAGTAATAGCAGCTGTTAAAAGAGTGTTAAAATACCGGAATAATGTAGTAAATTTAAGAATCAGTGATATGTCCTAAATATGTTTTCATAAAATGCTGTATAACAGTTTAACAATTTTCGTATAACATTTTGTCAATTGCAAAAGTAGTTGTTTTATATGTGTCTAAAAATTGACAGTTTATAGCTTATCAATTGTATAACAGTCATTACATAAGTATAACACTATTACAATATAACAGGAGAACAATTCAATAAGGGTGTTTTACAAATAAAATAGCTCATGTATAACAGATTATCTAGAATTGCATCCATAAAACTGTCATACACTTTTTATGTATAACAGTTTAAAAAAATATAATAAAATAAATGTATTTTATATGACGATTTGATAACTTATTTTATTAAACTGTTATAAATGAAAAATCTATTAAGCTGTTATACATAATATGTGAATTGAAAATAATTCAAAATAGTCATAAATTGATTATGTTTATAACTCATATACTTCTCATGAATAACAGTTTGACAACATATAATTAAATGTTGTATTGTGTAATGTACTTCTCTATGCACTTTGTATAACAGTTGTTTATTAGGCACCATCTAACAACTATAATCTAGTTGAACTATAATTAACATCATATAATACATGATTTCATCTGTGTTATTGTAGGCAACATAAAGCATTCAACAATAGCCATTGTATAACACATCTTAACATGTGTTTACATATTGGATATATTCTATAGTTAATAGTGAGTACTTCAGTTATTGTTTTGCAATGCAATAAAATTATCTTTTTCTAATCCATATTATCAATACATACGGTATTTGAGCGCCGCGTGCGAATCTGAATCAATTCAATAATCAAACAAAGCCTTGAAATTGCAATAGTCGTGAAACGTGGCGTGGCGTGGTAATAAAATGCAACGCGTTGAAACAATAAAACTGTGAGAACTAAGCAAACACAAACACAAACACACACTCACACACACATATTCAGCCACATGCAACCTCTTGAGTCTTTGTCTTTCTATATATATATATATACACACAGAGAGATACATGTCCAGATTGCCGCCACGTTTATTCAGCTCAAATATTGACACTGGCGTCTCGCTGGCCTCCTCTGCTGTCCTTTACGCACAAACGCACAAATTTGACGGCTGCCTTGGCGGACAATAAGCAATAAAATTATATGCCATATTGTACATACAGAAATGCACTCACACTGATACACACACGCGCGCGCACGCACACAATCATGCAGCAATATAATTTTGAAATCAGTTAAGTGTTGGGCGTTCAATGGACATTGCAAAGGCGGCCCGCGGCTGGCGTCCCACGCGTCCTTCGTGTCCTTGGCGCTGCTGTCGTTTATTGTCGCGCTATGTTGAGTACATTAAATGCGCATCATAAATTTCATTACATTATTATTATGGCGTTGTTTGCGACAACAACGACAACAACAACAGCAACTGTCGACTGGCAGTCGTTAGCCGGATTCGACTATTTTATTGGTTTTGGAGCATCTCTGAGCTCATAAATAAAACTATTGTGTTGCCATCTCGTCAACGGCAGCAGCAGCAGCGCTGGCTAGCTGCAGTCCATGACTGCTGCCTCTTACCATATTAATGCACTAATTATGGGGCTGGCTGGGCACGCCCCCTAATGCATTTTATCAACATTATTTATGAGTTGACATTTTGCGCATACGCTCGCCAAACTTATTTCTTTTCCATTCCTCGAGGGTCGCATTCTCTCTGTCTGTCTGTGCGTCTGCCTGCCGGTCAATGCCCAAACACTTCGCCCCGGACACGCCCGTTTGTTGTCTACGAGCAAACAAGAATAAATAACAACAACAACAAGCGCAGAGCTATGACAATGCGTAGGAAAATTATGAAGCCTTGCCAAAATTTAAACAATGCCTCGCCTGCAATTCAATGACTTATGACTGGGCGGGGGCGTCGCTTGGCCAGTGCAGTATGCGCTGGGGACTCGGCCGATTTAGTTTGCCAAGCAAATGGAATTAATTGCTTGCTATAAACTCAAAAAAAAAAAAAACAGAAAAATAAATAATAATAAATAAATAAATTGGCTAGTGGCGAGTGGCAATAAACAACTAAAGTTTATCAGCAAATAAAGGCGAAATTCCACACAGCAATCGATTGCGAACATTTTATTGATAGACTAAATAAACGAATAGTCAAACAAGCTGCTTATTGACCCACTCTGAGTTGGCCAACCAAAACATAAAACTGGATACACATTTGCTTGTGGATGCAGTATCGACATAATGTCATCAGAAGATCAGCTTAGTTGGCCGATTAGTTAGGTATACCAATTTACTTCCCTTCTTAGCAGGAAGTATAAGAAGAAGAAGTCTTTAGTTAGCTCAGGAACTTTTATACTTACTCTAGCGTCATTAAAAGCTTAAGTAAAAAAACAAAATCTACAACTAATTTATACTCTAAGAATGGTTACTAATGCTCTAAAATACTTGCCTTTCTGTCCCTTTGTATTTCTCTATGTGTATGCGTATTTGTGTTTGCATAGCATAATTCAAGGATTAAGTTCTTCTACACTGCCATGCATATCAAATTGGGGCCCAACCTCTGACGAACCGACTTGGAAATTCAGGCATGACTCATCAGTCTAACCCAAGGCCCAAGGCTGATGACGCGCTCATCATCAGGGCAAAGTGAAAGCCAGAGTCGAAGCCATCAACGCACAACGCAACTTGTCACAATCTTGGCGAATGCCATAAAAATAAAATCCACGCAAATAGACAAGTTAATTTTTTTCGTTTTTTTTTTTTCTTATTTTATTTGCTTTTAGTATTAATTTTGGAAGGTTCCAGGCACACACACGCGCCTCAATCGTAAAAGCATTTCGAAGCCAGTGCTAATTTAACAGGTTTAGCGCGTATTTGTGTAGATCTCTGTGAGTGAATGACATTGTCGGGTATCTGTTGACAATGACACGTGATACTTATCTATTTTCATGGCATTCCCGATGATTCAACATGGCCCAGACCACAGTCGAACATTGGCAATAATAGCTGAACAGCTGTTGGTTGTTGTTGAGCGAATAAAAGATAGTTCTGCTTATGCTATTATGAGACTCAATCCCATGGTGGAACTCGTTCCTGTTGCTCTTCATACCCTGCAAATAGTGAATGATAGGGGATGTATGGCAAACTAAAACTCGAAAACTACCTGTAAAATGAGGTACATTGATACACTATAAGACTTAGTGGCTACCCAAGTTAAGTTTTACAAGTGCTTTCAATTCAATCGCCTAGAAATATATATATCAAATACAGTGTCATATCAAGGCATTTTTGATAGTCTACAGTACATTTGGTTATTTTATAGGGTATTTGCTCGCTCGGCACTGCTACCTTAAGCAATTAATGTTCTATTTTTTTTGCTTGCGCACTTCCTCAATAATTTTATCGCATTCGTTTCAGTAGTGTGCGTGTGAATTTTTAGTGCCTGCTTTTGGCCACATTTCAGTTGGGCTCTTTATGCCGCTCGGCCGACGCTCTCGCCTGTCGACTGGTTCGCAGCGCTTGCCTAGGCGCCACTTGAACTATGAAAATTTGTCCCGTCTTGCTGGCGCCGTGTTTATCGATCGCGCGTGGAAAACACTTTTGCCATTTGCTTTATCTGCCAAACATGGCCCGAACCCGAACCCGAACCCGGACCAAGACCCAGACCCAGACCCACACCCGGTACCGCTACCGTACACCGGACAAGATTCGGACTTGGTTCGCTGGTTCGTTGGGTCTTGACACCCGACTTCCCTTTCTGTTCCCCGTGACAGCCCTGTCCCATTCGACATTTGACTGTTAACTGTGTTGTGTGTGGCGGTGTCTCCGCGCTTGCCCTTCTTCGTGGTTTTGTTTGGCGCATTTTCGCTTTCCTCGTTCTGGCGTGCGTTCATAAATATTCCGTTTTTTCCTTTTCGTTTTGCTACTGCTTTGCTTTTCCTTGCGTCCTATGTATATTTTAAGTGTATTTCTGTTTTTGCAGCAATTTCAGTTTTTATTCGTGTAATTTATATGCTGTATGCTTTACACACACACACACAAAATTATTGAAGCCGGTTTGGGTAAACGTTTTTCCTGGAAATCATTTCAACTAACAATAAAAATAGCAACAAAAAGGGAAAACTCGTTGCTCACAGCTCACAGCAGCAATTATCTCAATCATGACGCAAGGTTTTGGCATTCGAAGTCGCGTTTACATCGTAGAGCAATTATAAGATGCTATCATAGCTTTATCAAGATGAACCCATAGCCAAGCAATTAGTAGAGTCAATCCAAATATTATTAGATATATTTGTATTGACTGCAAATGGTTTAGTATAATTTATTTATAATTTATATTTGCACTATGATATTGAAGCAGTTGACTTAAGGTCGCAAAATTCGTTAGCTCTTTGCATTGTCTATACTTTGCTAAATCGTACATGACCTTAACTTGTCTATCTCTAAGCCACTTATTCTGCAAGCCATCAAATTTAATAAACAGTCACAGAAGCTGGATGCATGTTGTCAACGATTCTGTACCTCAAATGGTGGCAATAATACAAAAAATAAACTGAGAGACAAAGATTTTCCCATAGGAGTCTTTATATGTGTAAAATTAAAGTTTAATAACCCTGTTTCTAGAATGTAATATGTGAGATCAATTTAGCTATTGATTTGATTCAAGTTATTCAAGTCGGAGCTTCGTTACAGAAATGTTTTGTCCTGAAACTCCTCGCTGACTTCTTTCGCTCTAAATAATTCTGGCTAGAGTAAAAAGTCAGTATGGAAACTTATCCAAAATATTCTTTATCTGCATTGATATTATATTTCATTTTTCAACTTGAGTCTTACTCATAAAATATGAAATTTTTAGAAAATTTAAAAAAAAATTTTTTTAAATTAAGTTAAAATTTAATATTTTAAAAATATATTCATTTAATTCTATTTTATGACACTTTGTTTTACTTTCTTAATCCGGATTATTTTTAAGAGTTATTAAAGAGGCAAACACTTTAGAAAATGTATAAATTGTTATAGGTTTCATAATTTTTAGAATTGAGCTGAGAGGCATAATGTATTTCTTTCAGTGCAGTTTCTATAGTCTGGCATTTGCTTGGGCCACGCAATGCGTTTGTGCTTTTGTGTAAAGCTTAATACACTGAACCCTCATAATTCACAAAAACATTTCATTTTAAAAATTAATTTTTAGCACTGGACCCAGAAGCAAAATTTAATTTAATTGATGAGTTACGCCAACGTCACGCCTGCAACCCTTTCTAATGAGCCAGCTCTTGAGGAGCGTGGGCGAGAGTAACGGGATTTTTTTTTGTTAACATGCAAAGCAAACAGCCGTTGCTAATGAAGTGTTGAGAGACGTTGTGCAAGACCCTAATCCGGGGCCGAGTGCTGAGAGCGGCACAAATGCTTGTTTTGTCATGCCAATTGGGAGCATTTTAGGCGTATTAGCGATGCTTGCATATATTCAGACAGCTGCGATAGTTAAGTGTTACCACGCCCCAAGCGACTATCGCCCATCTCCCATCTCGCTAACACATTTGCCTTCTTTTCCAGTTGGGCACAAAAAATTGCAGCCAACTTTTTGCTGTCAGTTTTTTTGTTGAGCATTTTACCTGCTCGTTTTCCACCTGCCGCGTTAAATTTCCTACTGCAACATAAATTTTAGCCGACGGCAACCGCATGGGGTAAACCAGCTGCCGCACCTCTTGCGCTCTTAGCCCGCCCATCGACTCGCCGCATTTGACGCCACATAATTTTTCGTGAAAACTTTTTGTTAGCTGTTGTTTTGACCACGCCCACAATTGTATGGCTCGCACTTGTTTACCTGCTGCCGCCACGCTACCCCGCCAGCCGCCAACCGCCAACCGCCAGCCGCCGTTCGCATTGGCAAATTTATTTGGCGACAATAACAAAAGTTTTGCATACTTTCGGGCTGCATTTCATTTCATTTCGCTGCGTTGCGTTGCGTTGCGTTGTGTCCCGTTTTGTTTGCTAATTAAAAGTAAGTGCTGCAAAAAGTGACGGGCCCAACGATTACCGGGCGCCACAAGACTTTGCTACCCCCACTCGACGCTTTCAGTGGTGGTCGGGCTGCACACTGGCACCAAAATGAAAGTGAGCTTCAGCAGGTTGGCGTTGTGTTCAAAATAATAATTAACAAATTAAATAAGTAATTTATTTGCAGTATAATTTGAAGATATTTACGGCATTAGACTTGAGAAATTATCTTTTTACCTTAATTTTACTTTCCATATAACAAACGTCGATAAGTTTATCCATATATCATTTCCATGAATATTACTTTATGTATTATGTTTTGTTCTATGAAAAGTTTGGTGTAGTAAGGTCAGCCTCAAACTACGGCTTTATAAAAAATGTAGAGTTAAAGAAGAAGAAACAGGAAACAGACCATTTGCACCCATCATTTCTCGCAAATATTCTGAAAATATTGATTACCATAGAATATTTTTATAGAAATTTTCCTGAAGTTTCTTTCGCAGTTCGACCAACTGTTCAGTGAAGATAGTTTTACCTGGCTGGTAAGTCAGCTAAAAAATTACCAACGCTAGCAAAATTAATTGCAGAAATGCCAAAATTTAAGGAAATATTTAGTGAATGTGCACACGTGCTCAGTAAACGGAGCGTCAGGTATTGTGGGATTGGGGTTATGTGGGGAAGGCCCCATTGCAACACTTGGGGCCGCCATTTGCACACGAACTCGTTTGATGTTAAGCGAACTTTGGCCACCGTTTGACATTTTGCCGCAAAACCCAAAAGGAAAACGCCGCAGCTGAAAAACTTGAGGCGAAAAAAAAAACATTTAAACTTTGCAGCTTAAATTGTCGCAGTGAATGGGCGGGGTAGGAAGCGGGTCAGGGGAAGAAAAAAACAGTTGAAAAGAAGCCTCGCACTCGACGGGTCCTAAAGTTTTGCTAACTTGAACTCGATGCGACTCAACTCGACGACTCGACTGTCAATTGCAAATGTCACACGAAAACTCACGAGGGAGATGGCAAGGGCGAAGGCGAAGGCAACGGCTATGGCTAAGGCGAGGGGTGGGGAGCTCTACAATGCAACTGGAACTGGAACTGGAGCCAGTCTTTCCGCTTGGCTGTCACTAATTCCCAGTGCTCGATTTGCATTTCGTTTTGCCCACTTTTTGCCATATTGCACTTTGTTGGCGGTTTTTACTACCAGAATTCAGTTCATGTTTTTGTTTTTTTCCTCCTCTCTCGCTTCGTTTGGCCACTGGCTTTTTCTAAATAAATTGAACATTTTGCTAATATCTTGATTAAATGTCGCTGCAATATCGCTTGATAAATGGCAATTTTCGTTGTTGCGGCTTTGTAGATTTTTTAAAGGTTTTTCGCTCCCTACAAAGATTTTTTGTTCAATTTTATTTCCGATTCATGTTCGCTTGATGGGGCACAACTGCTTATCAGGCGTGGAGCAACTATTATATATATGGGTTTTTAGCTACCAGAGGAATAACATGTTTGACTTTTACCTATTGCAGTGGCTCTGACACAATTTGCAGATTAGAATGAACTAAATAAATAAATATAAACATAGAAACAACTAAAATATATATATATATAATATTCATACAAATTATTTATCTTTACATATTGACTTTGATACATAGCAGAAATTCTCATGGATTCGAGCAGCAAAGTAAATCTATCCACAGGCCCCACATTTCATATCAATATGTATAGTCTTTGTTGTTATTCTCCCAAGATGCAAGACTGAGAAACTTTTGTTTTATGCAATTTACATGGCAAAAACAAAGTAATAAGAAAGTACGTGCGAATAATTTTACAAATTAGACGAAGACGCGCACGCAATGAAGAAGTTCGAACGAAGCCAGCAGCTGGGAGATGAAGTAGTTGACACCCACATGTTGGCTCGTAACTGTAGATACTTTCGACTAGTTGTTGTTCATGTTGCTGTTGCTGTTGCTGTTGCTAACATGAAAATGGAGCGCTGCTAACATGATAAGAGGCCAGCTCCATGCCAGACCTTTGGTGTGCGAAAAACGAAAACACGGCGTAAACTTAACCGCAAAAACTGTAAAATGTAAACAAGCAGCAGCAACAAACATTTTGAGCCAACCAGGCAACATTGGTGCCAAAGTTGTTGTTACTGTTATTGCTGTTGTTGTGTAACCGAATGCGCTTGTGGAGCTAAGTTGCCGTCAGCTTTTGTGCCAACAAGACGACGGCTACTTGATATTAAGCAGTTGCTGGCAACAAATTGCAGCAATTACGCAAAACTTTGCAATCCCAAAGACTAGCCAAAAGATTCTTCAGCAAGGTATTTCGAGCATTTAATTTACGCCTATGGGTAGCTTGAACCAGAGATTCAGGGAAAATAATAATATTAAAGCTAAAGTGAATAGCTCCGCCATTTGGTGTTCTGTTTACGTCCGATTGCTCATTTGGGTTTGACTGTACTTGTTGGCTGCTTGTAAAGTAGTTCATATGAAAATGCTCGACATGTTGTCCGAGAATAATACACAAAAAAGCAATTAGCCGCAACAAATCCAGCCGAAATAACAAAAAGGAAGGAAAGAAGCAAAAACAAAGATCCAATAATAAATAAATAAAACTTAAAGCAACTCACATTAATGAGGCCGGTTGGCGCCACTTGGCATGACAAACATGTGGCGCACGTGGCAAGCACACACAAGCAAAAGGAGCTGAAAAGGAAGCCACGACTCACTAAGAAGGAGCGTAGCAGTGGGGAGGTCGGAGGGTGTTGCTCCACCTACTGCTTGCAGCACTAATTCCCTAACATGTCACGAATCATATTGAACATGCGGCTTCGCCTGTTTCTGTGCCTGTGCCAAATGATGATGACGCCGGGCCAATGATGAGACGGAGCGCACAGGAGCAAGGGGAAAGTGGGCGATATCGGACAGACAGCATAGAAATTAAGCCAAGTGTTGTCTGTTTCCGGCCAGCGTTTAACTCATTTTCTACATGTGCTGCATATTAAGGAGCGCTCAAATGTATGCTATGCTTTTTTCTGCTGCCTTTTCCACAGCTTGTGGCTTGCTCATTTGAGGCAACGCCAAACATTGGTCACGGCAATTATATTGCCCCCGACGTGTGACGTGCAATTTGTGCAATTTTTCACAAATTTTCATGCATCATTCTTCAGCTACCTGCCCCGTACCCGTGCCACTCTTTACCATCTGCCCCGTCAACCACTCCACAGCCATTAATTATTATTTTGCGCGCACATTTCGCTGATTTATTGAGAGCTCGCAGCGGGGCATATTATTCAGCAGCTGCAGCAGTGGCTGCCGCAGCAATCAGTAGAGGCGGCAAATGCCAAACAAATTAAATTACAAAAAGTAAAAATAAATACGCAAATAAATAAAACGAAATGCATTGCAAATGAAATAAAATTACATGCACTTCCACTTGAGAAAGCAGAGTCAGTTTCTGCAAAAAATGATTAAATAATCAACAGCTTCCCTGCCCCTGCCCTTGCCCCCGTTCCGGACAGACACAAAAGTATAGGTAGACAGCTACGCATTTACTCTTGCCACAGATCATATGCCCCATCCGCCCCCTTCTGCTCGCCCCCTCCTGCTCGTCCCAGGGTCCACATTAAAAGGCTGCACATTCAACCGCCATTAAGTCAAATGGATGAGCTTGTGTGTAATAAAATTTTTTATTATCATCTGTCTCGTGCTGAAGTGTTGGCCAGAGCAACAAAAAAATAAAAAAGCAAACAAACAATAACAACAAAAACATAAAAATTGTTGCCATATAAAATAGCAACTGAGCTGGCAAAATATTTGCACAGTTTGTTTGGAATATACGAGTGCGCTGTAATCTTCAGAAGGGCAATCCAGTTGAACATTTTTCAATTATTTAAACAATATTTTTATGAGCATCAGCTCTTAAAGGAATGTCGCATATTATATTTTTATTGCTTATTTATTATTATTTTATGAGCAAAAATATTTAGATAAATAAAACAGGAAAATATATATATTAAAATAAAATAATTTTTAATTTGCATAAATAGTATTTAATATTAAAGGAATATTTAAATAAAAAAGGTATTGTTTTTTAGTTTTAAATTTAGATATATATATTTTTTAAATTCGTTTAAATAATCTAAAATTAAAAAAAAAACCTTTTTAAACATTTTTACTGCTTTAAATTGAATAGAATTTATTTCAGCTTGCAAATCATTTTTTTAATTGTATAATATAAATATTTTTTTCAACGTTTTTTTCTTCAACATTCAAACGTGCTTTCAGAACTGTAATGGCTCATCTTGTGTAGGTAACGCGACCGCAGGATCGTCGCTGTTGCTGCTGCCTTGTCTTGGTATCATTTCAAACATCAGACAGACAGTCGGCAATGATGGTCACAACAGCAACAATGACAACAACACCAACAACAACAAGTGACAGCCGCAAAATTTCGAAAAACAATTTTTTATTTGCCGTGCCATTTTCACTTTGTGTGTGGCCAGAAATATTTTTATTTTTTTTTATTAATTTCTTTATTCTGCTTGTTTTTTAGTTTTTATGGTATTTTAAAAGTAGCCCCGCCTTCACAGAGAGAGAGAGAGACAGCGACTGGGGACGGGCGCCAGGCGCACATTTCACACTCGACTGGCGCGAAAATTCATTAAAAAATTGTGTTTAACATGCCAAAAAATTTTCGTGCAATTTTTATTGCGGCCTGAACGGCCCTGGGTACGTGCACATTCCATATTTCGGTCGCTCGCGCTTGGGCTGCAGATCTCACTGACTGGGCCGTAATTGCAGCACTTGGAGTTCATTTTTTGACATTTATTTGACGCATGGCCACAGCGTTAATAAATTCAAGCGGGCTGCAATTGCAAGCTGGCTCTGTTTTTGCTCGTGGCTGGGGAGAGGCACGAACTTTGACCCCATTTTGGACGGGGTGCTGGTGTGGGCGTTACTTTCATTGGAATTTCTAATTTGGAACAGGCAAAGTAGGCGCCACTTGAGACTCAACTGGAATGAATGCTGTCAACGGCAGGCGCGATACCAATCAGCGGGCGGGCCACCCGCTCGAGCTCTGCCCGGTGCTGCCACTATATGTAGAAAACAATTTATTTTTGCCTGCCAGAGCAGAAGGACTCGCCGAACAATGCCAAAGAGGCCTTGCGACTTGTCAAACGCGCACAGTCACATCAACTTATGGTTCTGGTTCAGCTTCTGCCTTAGCTTTGGCTACGGCTACGGCTACGGCTACAGCTACAGCTACGGCTATGGCTGCGAGTTGACATGCCACCCTTGAGCGAAATTCATTTGTTATGCAAGCAACATTTCCGCTTCCGGTTAACGCAGCACGACTCGGCCAAAAAGAAAGAAATGTCAAATGCCGCAAGTAATTTGCATTCGTACCCTGATTAATTGATGCCCATCTACTTTTGAATACACGCGCCTTCTTACGACTGCATTTGCAGTTAACTTTACATAAATACATTACGAGCTGGAATTTTGAAGTTTCTTTTACTGCCAAGACAGTCAAATCTCTCATGGAATTCCAATTTTTATTTGTTCAGCTATTGAGCCTGCAGACAAATTTTCGTGTACCGATTAAAATCTAATCTTTTGCTACGATAGTTTGTCTTGCAGCTAGAATATATGAGAAGGTCAGCGTATAATTTACATAAAACTTATTTTAAAAATACTTAAATTTTGCTAGAGACACAGGGTATATAATAAAAATCGTAAATTAAATTTTAATATTATTTTTAGAAATATATTTAACTAAATCAAGGTTATAAACTTTTATTTTTAATCAATTTTAAGCAAAGAGTTGCCTTCTGGCATCTATTTAAATTTATAAGAAATTCTTTATAAAATATTGTAATACGATTATCTATTGACGTTTGACTTCTTCCATTTAACAAGATGCGCATTTGAGTTCTTCTTAGATATTTATGCAACTATTGCAATGCTTAGCATAAAAAGTAATGACAAGCATATATATTGCGACTAGGTACAAGGAACACTCAATGTATAAGAGCCAATTAGTATTTAAAGCACACGAGGCTAACAGAGGCAACAAGCAAGCTTGGAATAAAGAACAAAGCCATATCAATCAGATAGAAAAAGTAAATTAGCATTACGCTGGATTAGTTTGTTGTTTTGCTGCTGAACTAGTTGTTAAGCGTGGAGGGACATAACATATTTTCAAGTCAACTGCCAACTGCCAGCTGAAAGGAGAACTGGGTCACATCAAGTGTAATGCCTGTTTCCTGTTTACCCAGCCCAGCACCACGTTGCGTATACGTAATGCAATTTAGTGCACAGCTCGCAAGTCGCTGACAAGCGAAAACAAATAGTTGTTGCGATCGTATGCAAATGCATTTAGCACAAATATTTCTAGCCATTTTCTGGCTATATTTACAGCTAATTTGCATGAGTGTCGCAATGCGGTGGCCGATTTGCAAAAAGCGCAATAAAAATTGCATATTAACGAGCGCCGAAAGGTTAGGCCCGAAACGAAGAAAGTGTGCGGCCAACACGTAGCAGCAATAAATAACTAGAAATATGCCGAGCACTTCATTATTGTTTGGCAATTAATGGGCGGGCCAGCAAGGTGGGCGTGCGGCGCATAAAGGCAACCTGCTACATGCTATGCCAAGTGCCACAAAATGCTGCAACACTGCAGCGTCTGCTGTCAAGTGGGGCTCGCAGCACGTTGCCTCCTTTGATGATTTATCATCGCTCATGAGTGCGAGCTGGTCGGGAACGTCGAGACGGACGACGAGTAGAACGATGATGATGTTGATTATGTTGATAAACAGCTGGCTAGAGCCAAGTGCTTGTCTCTCTGAGCTTGTCTGTCTGCCTGAAGGATGCAGCATCCTTGTCGGGCGCTAATGTCTATTTAGATGCGCTTGGCTGGCGCTTAAGCGTTGCATTTAAGTTTTTACTAATTTATGCAGAGTGTTTACACTTGCCACGCCGCCAGCACCTCAAGCCCTTGATTAGGTTTAGATCCAGCTCGTTCTACGTAGCTCGCTTGCTCTCTCTACCGTTTAGCTGCATTAGTTGCCGTTCAATTAGCTGGCAGCTCTTTCAGAGGGCTGCCAGAGGTGGCTTCAAGTTTATGGAGATTACAGATTGACAGAGCCGAGAGCTTTCAGCTTGATCTGAACAACGAACTTTCTGTAGGGCTAAGCGGACTGACAGAGATTGAACAGATTTTAAATGTCGTTAAAGTGTTTTGAAAATATAATTAAAATGTTTTTTTAGCTTGTTTGCCGTTTATAAAGAGTGAAGAGTCGATGTAAAAATCATGGAAGAACACTTAAGATTTTTTAGCATAAAAATCAAATCATTCAAGCAAAAATACATTAATATTTTGTAAATAATTTTGAAAAGAAGTCAAAATCTAATTAAATTTGAAATTATTGAATAGAACCTGTTAGACTTGAAACTTTTATTACAATAAGAAATACATACATATATATTTTGTATTTATATTCTCAATTTGATTGTTAAATTTGTATGAGGAGCAATGGAAAATTCCATTAAAATTTCTAAGCATAATAATAAAGGCAACAAATTGTAGCTTGCGGCAGCAACAGTCAAGTGTTGTTTCCATTTAATCAAGTTGAGCAATTGCCACAGAGCCCTTGTGGAATTGTTGGCACAAATTAAATACTCTGACTTGGGTGCTTTGCCCAAGTGTCTGTTCGTCTGTCTGTCTGTCTGTCTGTCGGTCTCTCGTTCGGCCATCAGCCAATTACTTGGCGCAGCACTCAGGATATTAGTTAGCTGCAAATGTCTCAAATAAACAGGCAACACTTCACATAGCCACAGCGACAGTGAGAGTCGGAGTCAGAGCCAGAGTCAGGGCCATATTAAAGCCAATGAAACAGCTGCTGGAAGGTGAAGCTGAAGCTGAAGCTGAAGCTGAGCAGTCGCATCTTTGGCATCTTCAGCAGCCGGTAATGAAGACATTTTGAATAGCACAAAAACAAACAAGCGAAGCAAATGCCATCGCAATCGCCAACGCCAGCGCCAGTTCCTGTTTCTGTTTCTGTTTCTGTTACCGCTTCAGGACCTGTGTCTCAGGTAAAAATAAATTGTAAATAATTCCGTTTATGCGGCATGCGACTGCGAAGACAAAACACATAAAACTGCCAAGCAGTTGAGCCAGTCGAGGGGGTCGACAGAGCTGGGGACAGGGTCTCGTTGAGGGTTTGCCGACCCAAGTGCTGTTAGAATTTACTACCACTAACCCATGCCGGCGGGGGCCAGGTCGAACAGGGGATGGACGCTGGCTGCACAGACACTGCAGGTCATTTTCATGGCTGCCGTGGCATACGTAATTGAATAGCAGACAACAAGTCGACCTCCTCCCCTGCTCTGCCCTCCTCTCCTCATTTACCTCACTCGCTGGCCAAATACTCGTACTTACTCCGCCAGCGCCGGCATTGGATTAATTTTTAATGAATTCCCTGGCTCTACGGTCCGGCCGGGCTGTCTTTATATCGTCTTCGTCTTTATTTGCGGCAGCCAAGACAAATACACAATAAAAGACGTGTGTGTGCAAATACGAGCATAAAAACTTAAGTGATCCGTACGAGTACGGGCCACTGATATACCACAACATATATAAATACATACAAACACACACATATTTATATATGTGTTCATATATGTCCTCGGGCTTTGGTCACTTTAACTATTTCAGGCATTTCCACTGGCGCCAGCTGTCGGCCACGCCGTCATATGCAAATGACGCCAGCAAATTATGAAATATATGCCAGTTCGCACTTCATATTTTTATACATGTCAAAGTAGTGAATTGGGGAGGACGAGGAGTAAGCGTTTTCGTGGAATGCAGCCGCAGTTCGCTGACTGAGGCAAGCCGATTAACATTTAAATTAAAAAGGCAAAGCACAAACCAAACACTAACCAAAAATGCAGCTAAGGCAAAAGACAAACCATGCAAACATAATTCACTCGACTTATATATACCCTCACTTATTTGAAAAAATATTGTGAGATTAATGTCATTTCAACATTAATGAAAATGTAAGAATTAAATTTTATAAGATTTCAAATTGGTTTATATACAAGGATTTTTATTGTTGAAATATAAAAATTTGATGACGTAAAAATTAATAATTGTATTAATATTAGTATATTTTAATATTTATTATATTTAGTATTATATACATACTATATATGCCAATAATATCAACCAAAATTTGATGTATAGTAAGCAGTTTCCATCCGAAAGTTTCGTAACATTTTGCCAGGCATTGCACAAGTCGAAAACTCTCCTTGTGCTGTTGCTGGGGTTAGGGTATGTGCAGGCGAATTGCATATAGTATGCGGCATATGAAGAACGCCAGTCGAAAAGCTCGCTCTCACACACAGTCTCACTCATACTCACAGTCTTACTCGCTCTCACTCTCTCTCTCTCCCACTCTCTCGGAACAGCTGCTTGGCCTGTGGCACATTTCCGCATTTCGTTTGTTGTTGTTTTTACAGCTGCTCAGTATTTTATTTTTATTGTGGTCAACACTTGGGCAAGCGCCGCAATTTTAAAACATTCAACGAGCTGTTTTTTCGACTAACTCTACAATAATTTGTGATTGCCTACTTTTAGGCGCAGTGAGAAAAATCAAAAAGAGCTTGCTTTTGCACAAAACAAAAGGAAAACTGAGTGAATCAAACAGTTCAAAGGTAGCGCTGCATACAGTGAAGTGAAGGGCAGGGCTACAAGTAAATTTACAAGTCGAAGCGTTGGTGCCTATGTGCGTGTGTGTGTATGTGTGGGTGTGTGTATGTGTGTGTGTAACAGCTCACGTGTCTGGCAGCTGTTTGCGGCAGTCAAACTTTTAATTGACATAGAAAATGTTGTTTATGCTTTATTTACATAGTTTTCAAAGCAATTTCAAGAAACAGCTGGGCATGCAGCACTATTTTCATAAAATATTTCTTTTTATTACATTTAAAGGCGCAAGGCTGCAGCAAGTATTTAGCTTTTGTTTCGTGTGCAAGGCAAAAGCTCTTAAAAGCTCTTCCCCATCATGGCTCATTCTGCAGTTTTGCGCGCAATTTAAATAGTTTTTACACTTCTCACAGGAAGTTTTATTTGTAGCAATTATCCGTCGTAAGATTTATTAAATATATTAATGCAACAAGTGCAAGCTGCTGTGTCTATTAACAGTCAATAAAAGTTAAATAGAAATAAAAAACAATAAACGAATAAAGTTAAATGTGATAAAAAGCTGAACTTTAATAACTAAAGGGTAAGTGATTAGATTATTAGTTTTGTTGGCATGTCTTACTTTTATTTAATATTAAACTAAAACTTTATTTTGACATTCGCAACGCTAAGTCTAAACGTGCTCATGGTCAATGCAACGTGGATTAAGCTTGGAAAAATGCTTAGGAAAATATGGAAAGTTTAAGTCAAAGAGCTTAGCTTCTGAGTTGTATATATATATATATATTTATATATATTTATATATATATATTCATATATATTTATATATATTTTAAAATCATATAACTTTCTACAATATTTTTAATACTTCAATGAACTTTTTGTTATTTATGAAAATTAACAATTCTTCTTCTCTCAACTGGCATTGTTAAGGTAACTAAAATAGATTCTCGAGGTTTGCTGTTATTCATCTTTAATTACATATAGTTATTGTCAGATATTCCTTACTTAATTCAGTCTGCAGCTTAAAGCATTCGAACTGTTTTAACTAAACTGTCATTGTGGCCCTGTTCCTATCCAAAATCCGATGTGCTGTGTTGTCTTTCATAATCTATTAAGCCTATTACTACTTAGCCGTAGAATATTTGTGTTAAGCTTGTCGAGAGCAGAAAAAATAATCAATTTTCTAGACTATTGGAACTTGCTATGCAATTTGAGATGGTTAAGATATTCAAGGCGAAAAGCCGTAAAGGTATGTGTAGCAAATTAGCATTTGCCAGAAATACGAAGGAGTCGCCCAACATTTTCAAACAGCATCTGAGTCGGAGTTGGAGTTGGAGTTGGAGTTGGAGTCGGTGTCGGAGAGTGCCAAGCAGCTGGCTGCTGTGCAATTGGAGTGCAGGGCAAGGGACGACTCGCTCCTTTGGTCGGCCGTAAACAAAATGTTGCAGCATTTAGGGCTGCAAATAAAAATGGTGAAATCCAGAAAGAAGGCAGCGCCTCGCACAACGTGCCTTCTACTCAGATATTGCATAAATAAATAATGTAGTTATTTTTGTCTTTCGCCCTTGCCCAGCCGGTTTTTAGCCGACTTAAATTTGTGACTGCAATAGTTGCGACTGCCACTGTGAATGTGAATGCGAATGCGAATGTGAATGTGAATGTAAATGTGAATGGGAATGCGAATGTGACTGCGAATGAGGATTCAATTCGCTGGCAAGCGGGAAGTGAGCCGGCAGTTTTACGACTATTAAGAATTGCATATTTAAATCAAATAAGCGGGCCAGCCAGTCCAAAATTAAATGCTAAAAAATTTAAGAACCTCGACTTTCGCTGACTGCAACATTTGGGAGTCGTTAATTTTTATCACCAACTGCGCTGGCGCTGCATGTAAACTGCATTCCATGTCGGCTCCAGGTGTTTGTTCACATCTCGGGCCATTTCTTATTAAAGTTTGTTTTCCCCTCCAAGCCAAGCCAACAGACAACACAGGCAGCTCAGCAGCGGCAGCATCGGCAAGATAGTTCCGAGCTAAGCATACCGCAAAGCGAAAAATGCATTAAATTGGGCGACAGACAGAGAAAGTAAAAGAAATTTGCCGAAGAAAATGATTCGAAAATTGGCTGCTCTTGGAAAAAAATATGAATAGGAATAGCTATGAAGAGCCAGTGCAACGTTTACGAAAGACAAACATACAATAAGTTCAACTAAATTAAATTAAATAAATTGAAATGCAGCCAAAGCTGATAAGTTCTAATTTTAATTCAATTTGAGTTTATCTATTATAAATGTAAATTAATTTTGTATGATGTTAAGCCCTATTAATATCAGAGCGTATCCAACTAAAGAAACTAATTGAATAATTTTCGGGTTAAAGATTTTCCCAAGCTTGTGAAATCTTAGCACAGAGAAATCCTTAAGCTCTATTCAAAGAGACATACTTTGTTTGGTTGATTAAACATGAATTCTTGAACTTTTCATTTGAATTGAAAATTTGTGTGTCCTTTCTTTAAAATCACAAAGTTCAGCCCAAGCCCGTGACACTCAAAAAAAAACATAGAGTATTTTGTAGAAATGCAGAGACAGCGGCGCAATGGGACGCGAGCTGCATATCTAATGCGTTCGGTTGCTGTGGCAGAAGTAATAAAGCGTAACTAGAAAGCAGAGAGTCAAAGCGGAATCCGTCAGCACAAGTAATAGGAAACGGAATTGAAGCCATGGCCGAAAAGGCGCTTGGCCCTGGCATTGCCTGCTGTTAGGCGCTTGCCCGCTGCAACGTGGCATCTTCCCTATGTTGACTGATTATTATGAATACGCAGCGTTGACCGCAGCAGCAACTGCTACGAAGGTCGTCGCACGCTCAATGCTCGTGTCGCATACACAAGCAGCAGCAGTAGCAAGCTGGAGCTGTCCCTTGAAGGCTACACACGTTGCAGTTCTTTTGTTGTAAATTGGCAAATATGCAAATGAGTTGACGCGCTTGCAACGATCAACAGCAATAGAGAGAGAGAGAGAGCAAGAGTGAGAGAGAGAGAGAGTGGAGTGACAGGACAAGGGCATCATCAGCAGCTTCAGTATTCATTTGCGGTCCGTCTGGCTAGCCCCAGACGAGCTCTCAACTTATTTTTCGGTCTAGATTTGCGGGCAATTTTTGTGGCGCGTGACTCGCACCCGAAAGTCCCAATGCCCAAGACCCAAAGTGCAATTGCCGCTGCTTTAAGTAATAACAACTGACAGCCACTTGTGTCCAAAAGTTCTCTATAACTTGGCTCGCTAATCGGCATTTCGAACGTTCGCCTTAATCCTAATTGGAGTCGTAAGTCGGCTGAATGAGTTAAAACTTTTGGGCTTGCCAATTTTTGTTGATGGCTGCCAAACAGTTTCGATGGCATTTGAGAAAGCCAGAAAAATATGCTCAAAACGATTCGAATAGTTTATTTATAACACTAAATTACAAAGTAATTGAAAATGCTATAAAAATATAATTATCAAAAAAAAAAAAATATATTAATAAAAATAAGAAAAAATATTAAATTAAAAAATTAAAAAATATAATAAATAAAAATATAAATTATATTTAATTTCGATTAATTTTTAAACAGTTTTCATATACCACAATTGTGTAGCCTAGTGTAAGCTGCACTAAAATATTTGCATTCATTGAGCCAAAAAAAGGAAAACGGCTTCAGCAACAACATTAATGAAAAGCTAAATGCACACAGAATATAAAAAGAAAAAACGACTAGAAAACATTGTAAAAAATATATTTAAAAATTAAAAAACTTTTAGCCTAAAAATGTCAGCGGCGTTGCCAGACAACAGAAGAAAGCGCAGGGCAAGGACCAGAGCCAGGACCAGGACGAAAATGGAGCTGAGCAACTGCCGAGCAACCAATAAAGCAAAACAAATCCACTTAAATGTGCCAAGCGACGACAGTCAAAAAGAGAGGGAGAGAGACAGAGAGGGAGTGGGAGAGCGAGAGTCAGAGAGAGAAAGAGAGACGGGGTGAGGGAGAGTAAGAGCCAAAAGGCCACAAGGGCTGGGGTTTCGGGGTAGAAAAGTGACAAAGTTAAATTCGAAACTCATAAATTGGCTTATCCACTTAACTGTTAACGGGTTTTTGCTGGCCAGGACCAAGTTTTTGTGAAAAAAGGCGAGAGCAACAAAAAAAATGTTAAAATGTTGGAATGGAAACGTTGGCTAATAATGGCGACGGCCCAAAAACGATGCCCCGCCGGCCACTTGCAGCGCTTCGCTTCGCTTCGCATCGATCAACGGCCTGTGTTCCAGGACATGCACAAGGATGTTGCTGCGGCTGTGGCAGTGGCTGTGGCTGTGGCTGGACAACTGAGCAAACTGGCCAAGACTCGGGTCCAAGCCTCCTACTTCATTTGGCAGCAAACTTTGCTGCGGCTGGCGCTGTTTGCTTGAACTTTTCGCATCATGGCCTCAATCGGTGCTAGTCGTCTTTGCTTCAACTTTGCTGCTGAGCGGCGAGTGCCTGTATCGCATATCCTGCCGCTGTTTCAAACTATTTGATGACTTTCTTACGCTCGGTCGCCCTTTGAGTCATGTCGACAGCCACTGCACTCGCTTTAATGGCCTTGCCCCACCCCTTGCATTGCCCACGGCACACGCGGCGTATGCGCAACTTTAATGCACCATGGCAACGGCGACACATGCAACATTTTGGCGGCGACGGCGACGGCACTGCCATTTGCAACAAATTGCAGCTCATTAGTTGAAATATTACAGAAGAAAAGGCAAACAAAAGAAGAAGAGCGCAAGAAAAGCGCTGAGACAAAAGCATAAAACAGAAATTGAAAGCACAGACAAAAAATTTCATTTTTACATTGCAAATGCAGCCATGCAGGGCACCGTGGGCTCAGAGTGTTCAAGCAAGAGTTGAAAATTAAAATGTGCCTAATTTAAATTTTATTTATATATAATTTATTTATATATTATAAAACTATTAAGCAAATTTATATAATTAAATACTTTTTGTTTAGTTTAAATGAAATTTTATTTAATATTTGTTTCATATTAATATTATTAAAATGTATGCATTTTTTAGTGAGCAAATAAATATGTTTGGAAAATATAAATATATACATATTTTATACATACAATTTATATTAAACAAATTTAATTTTGTTGTTGGTTTTATTTTATTATTATATTTACAATTTTATATTAGGAAATAAAAATGAGTTGAATTCAAAATTTTGCTCAATTCTTGTTTAATTGTATTTCACTAATTTGTCCCACTGTGCCAGTGTGCTACCGCCATTCACTTCGACTGCCGTTCGAGCAGCTGCAACTTATGCGATATACTTGCAAAAATTCCAACGGAAGAGTTGAAAGCTGGGCTATAATAAAAATAAAATACACCTGCCGCTGTTCGCAAGTGAATGCCAAATACTTTACTGTACGGTTAGAGGCAGCTCCAAACATACACACAAAGCACACACGTGGCTATTGCGCTTGTTGGCGCACTGAAATGACCGCAAGAAGCGTCGTTTATGGCATAATTAATTAGAAATTATAAGCGCTGAGAATGTGCAATTTGCATGTCCCGCATTGAGTTGCATGCCCAGCGCAGCTGCAGGCCGCACACACACGCACAGGACGGAACTCGTCTATGTTTATAGCATACTTATATGGACAGCATTTGCATGCCAACCGCAGGCACAGCTGCTTGTCGACACACGCACACACAGAGAGCTGCATGTACACAGCCAAGATATGCACGTATTCAGGACAGCAGTCAGTCAATTAAAAGCCCAGCTATGTAATCTACTTCATTTTTTAGCATGCTTTAGTGCTGGCGAGCTGAGTAAATATGCACAAAATGTGCACTAGAAGAAAGAAAGCAAATTCTGCGCGAAGTAAATTCTATTTTACAAGTTCACTTTTCGACATTCTTTGATTTGTGCTTTGAAAAATATTTTAGGAATTTCTGTGCTGCAAATAATTATTAAAAAATGTGGCAAGGCTGAAAAAGAACTATGAATTTTAAAAATATTTCTATAATGAAAAGATACTAAAATATTTCATAAGAAATAAAAAACTTAAATTAAGATTTAATTTAAAAATAAATACAAATTAAATAAATAATAAATCTATAGCATATAAAGAATAAATAAAATATTATAAATAAATAAAATAAAATGAAAATTAACATAAAAATATATAAAATATAATTCTTAATTATCTTTATTTCTATTACCTATGATTTAATATATTAATAATACTTTTAGAGTCAATTGTTGTTTATTTCTTACTTTAAACTCTAATCCCTCTAATAATAACCTACACTAAAGCATATTATTAATAAAAGAAATATTAAAATATTTCATAAGAAATAAAAAATTAAATTAAGATTTAATTTAAAATAAATGAAAATATAACAAATAAATACAAATTAAATAAATGATAAATCTATAGCATATAAATAATAAATAAAATATTATAAATAAATAAAATAAAATGAAAATTTACATAAAAATATATAAAATATAATTCTTAATTATCTTTATTTCTATTACCTATGATTTAATATATTAATAATACTTTTAGAGTCAATTGTTGTTTATTTCTTACTTTAAACTCTAATCCCTCTAAGAATAACTTACACTAAAGCATATTATTAATTGCTGTAAATATTTAAAATGATATCGTCAAATGTCATCAAACATTAAGAGGTATCTTAAGTCTGAGCTGTCAGCGTGAGCGTGATTTGTTTTTGTTTAGTTAAGATTAAACTTGATGTCAAAGCCTTTTCCAATTGTTCAGCAATCCCTGCGCTTGTTTGTATTACAAATTTGACAAATTATACAACAACAACAACAGCAAC
This sequence comes from Drosophila hydei, assembly GCF_003285905.1. Classification (NCBI taxonomy): domain Eukaryota; kingdom Metazoa; phylum Arthropoda; class Insecta; order Diptera; family Drosophilidae; genus Drosophila; species Drosophila hydei. The sequence continues at coordinate 6,824,986 of NW_022045656.1, forward strand.
AGCAACAGCAAAGGAAAAGGAAATGCAATTTTCCACTTGTGCGCATCTTCGAGCAAACGATTTTCGTTGAATTTATTTGGACATTTTTAGAGCTGAGAATTTAAGGCTATTAAATGTTTTGCGCTGACTGGGCAAACATTTCGCATTTGATAGCTGATAGGGAGACTACAATCCTCAATGGATTATTGTCAATTCTATATATATATATAAATTCTTATATATAAATATAAATATAGAAAATGAAGTTTCCACTTGCAAACTGATTCAAACGGCTCTTCAATGTGGGCAAGCAGCCTGCTAAACACTTGCCCCATCGACAACTTTTTCAAGTGTCATTAAAATCGCGCAAAAATTCGTGACAAATTTCGCGAGATACGGGAAAAGAATGAAACAGCAACAAGAAGCAACAGCAGAAGCAGAGGGGAACCACCTTAAGAGCACTTGGCAGTCAAAATAAGACAAACTTCTTCAACAACAACAAGAACACCAAAGCCTAAGGGTTGTAGCTAACGATGCGCAGTTGTCAATAGCTCTTTGGCTGGGTCAAGGGGCTGGGACTGGAACTGGCGAGGCGCTTGAAGGTTGCGGGCTTGGAGTTTGGGGTTCACTGGTCACGGGCAGCTCTTGGAGTCGTCCAAAAGCTGGCGAGGCGTAAGTAAACTTTATTTGATGGGCGCGTGCCTTGGGCCGCATCTTGGTCTCTAATTTTTGCCCTTAACACCTTGAACAGCCACAATTTTTGCCCTTAACACCTTGTTGCCGCAGCTCATAATTTATTTAAACGAAAAGCCCCGCAAATGGCATTGGTGTCTCGCATTTTCAATGCCTCGCCTAAACTGCCAGCCAAACTTCGACAACAATTGTCAATTCCTGCGGCGTAGCACGGCATAAAAAAAAACTTGTTAATGGCATTTTTCAAGTCAAAGAAAAGGGCTCACAGCTACAGCTTAACTGAAATTTGACTAATTTTTATTTATTTGATATCAATGTGCATAAACATTGATTCCCTTTATACTTCTGCGGCAAGACAAAGGACCTCTTGGCCCTAGCCTGGCGTCTGTCTCTGTCTATTAAAGCTGCAGGCATAAATAATTGTCTGTGCCCTTGTCTTATTGAGTACCTCTATAGACTACAATATGATACTATTCTATTACAGGCAGAGTTCAAGCATTAAACCTTGACATAGTTAGAAATGTTGCCAAACAAAAAACAAGTTTTTATCGTTATCTAAACATATTTATCGATTATTTTGAAGATTTATATTTTTTCAATTTAAATTCAAATTTTACTTTATTGCTTGACTTACAAAACTTTATTTGGGACGCTAACCTTTTTGAAAAGAAAAAACCTTAAAGAATATTCTTAATTAAATATTTTTCATTAGATGAGAAAACATTTATATTTCCATATTTATCAATTATTTTGAAGATTTATATTTTTTAAATTCAAGTTAAATTTATAGCGGAAACAAACATTTATTCCTAGACTTAGCTTAGCTTCTTGAAAAGAAAAAACTTTAAGGTATATTTTTAATTACTTTTTTATTAGATAAGAAAACATTTAGGATTCCCGGCTTAATATTTTATATTTTTATTAGATTATTTGAACTATTTGAATTTAAGGTAATCGCAAGTCTGTTAAAATAACAAATTTTTTTTCTAAAAATATCTTGAATTCTCTAGTTTTTTTTAAAGATATAAATTGAAATCAATTTTCCTTCAAATTGTATTTGAACAGCGTAAATCTCCACTTAAACAGTTAATTAGTAAATGAAATTATCTAAATAATTAAGAAGCACTTTGAATAATGATGGAGAGTCATCAGCTTGCCTAAGCGAACAATTTGTCTAATCATTCACTTGGATTTAAATTTTAATAACAATTTCTCAAAATTTACGAGCTACTTTTGCCAACTGCCACATAAATCCAGCTTGGACCAAGGAGTTTTTCAGCTAATTCCGCTTGATCTCGTTAGCGTGGCAGGGAGAGAGAGAGAGAGAGAGTGAGAGAGGGCCATAATTCGAGAGACAAACTATAAATAAGCCAAGAGGAAGCCGCACAAAGTTGCCGAAGAGCAGCAAAAAAGACAAATTATACAATTAAATGTGGCGAAAATCTGCGCGTATGGCAAAAATGGGAATTATTTATGCCACAACAGGAAGTGGGCGTGGGCGCTGAAATGTGGGCGTGGCTAATGTAAAGCAATGCGCTAATGATGATGAAGTGTGCAGCGAGCAGCCAGGTGAGTCGACGAGGGGCAAGGCAAGGCAAGGGTATTCCAACTGCCAGCTGACAGACAAAGTTTCAAGTTATCAAAACACAAACCAAATTTATTAAAGTTTTATGCAAACGAGATGGAGCTGGGAGGCGGAGGGCTGCTTCGGTATCAGCAGCGTCGTCTAGACTAGCTGCTTGCTTAATAATAATTTGCAGCAGCCAGCAAAACAAACACAAGTCAAGGCATCTCACGTCACGCCAAATGCGGCAATGCGGCGTATGCGCGATATTTGCTGTAATTTACACCAGCTCAATGCAGATGGGGAGCGAGCTGCTTGCTGCATGTCACGCTGCGCATTTCAAAATATAGACTTAAACGTGTTTGGTGAGTAGATTCGTGTGCCCAGCAGAGAAGTTGATCAAAATTAGTCAGAAAAGCTGGAAAAGCCAAGAAAATACCCTGTTTTCAAGGCTCAGGCATATACCGAAATGGAGCTATGGGAAATTAATATTTCCTCTGATAATAGGTTACCTCATCTGCCAGCTCAGCTTGCTCCTAAAAGCCTTTTTAAGACGATCGCAAGTTTGGCTTTCGCGAAACAGGATAGCATATCGATAATTATCGATTTTAACTAATCATCAATCAAATCATAAGTTTATTTCAAACGAAACTAAAAATGTAGAATGCTTGCAAAATGTCGTCTAAATGCTTTGAAAAACTTAATTGATCGATAATTATCGATTTTGGCCATTTCAATGGATTTTTAAGTAATGAATGGACTTTCAACTCAACAGATCTTCGCCTTTTATCTTATGTATTTAAATATTAAAATATTAATTAATATCAATATTTATGGACAGGCAAGGAACATTTATTTATTTATCGATATATCTCTCTAAATTATCGATTATTTTAAGTCTTCATTTCCTCTTCTTTTCTTCTTTATTTTTGATTTTGCTTTTACTTTTTCTCTCTTTGTTTTTATTTTCCTCTCTTTTATTCTCTTCTTTTCCCTCTTATTTTCTTTTCTACTTATTTTTTCCATTTCTTCTCTTTTTTCTTTTCATTGATTTTCTCTACTCTTTATTCTTTTCTCTTTTGTATTGTGCTCATTTTATTCTCATCCTTTCTACTCTCTTTTTATTTTCGTCTCTGCTCTGCTCTGTTTTTTTCTTACTCTTTTTATTCCTTTTTCTTTGCTTTTCCCTTCTCTTTTCTCTTCTTTTCTCGTTGCCTTTATTTGTTGGCAGTTTTTTTCAGTAAACTTGAAAATGAACTTTTTACTTAGTCAAAGTGTTTCATACAAACGAACATACCCTGCAATTAAGTCTTCGGTTACAGGGCAACAGCTTTAAAAGGCCAACGAATGCTGAGCATTGAGTCTTGAGCTTGGCTTTTGCTCAACTTTGTCACATATTTAGCCTAAGCCAAGGCAATTTTCATGTGGATTACATTTCATTTGCCGCAATCTCCCACAACGCCCAATCGTGACCAGCCCCGTTCCTGAACCGAGCCGAGTTCGCTTTAAAGCAGCCACAGAGACGCCATCTAGCGACAGGAGCGGAAGTTTTCGTGTGCGTGCCTCAAAAGGAAAGCCGGAAAAGATGATTAATTCAAAGTTATTAGAAACCTGACTGAAATTTATAATGCCAGAGCGAAAGGTGACTCCGAGAGACTCCAGACTCGACTGACTCGACTGACTCGTTGCAGTCAGCTCTGCTTGATGATGAGCTTGTTGCAGAGGCGCCGCCAAGCATGCAACACACTCGCCGAGCCAGAGGAAGAGCTAAAATACTTGCTACATATTTAATTGTTTGTCTCGCGGCCAATGCGGCTTTCATTATTAATATTCCGTATGCGCATTTTGCAATTTTGGCTTAGACAGACACCTAAAAGAGACAGGCCGAACGAACAAGGAGAGAGCAGGAGAGGGATGTGGGGCAGATTCGGTGGCTTATCCAGAATGCCAAGCACCACAAAAGCTGCAAAATCATTAATTTGCTTTTGTTTTCAGTCTATTTGCTAAGGTAGAGAGAGAAGGAGAGGGCAAGAAAGAGATAGAGTGAGAGAGATAGTAATAAATTTGAAAAAATTCTGTATATTTAATTCAGTCTTATTTTAGATATTTATTTATTCTATTAAGTGCTAAAATAATTCCAAATATTTCCAAATTCCTTTTTCTCTTAATTCCAATACATTCTCTTTCTCTCTTCTTCTCTGCCTCTCCTCTTAATAGACTAGAACAGTTTAGCTTCTACTGAAACTTTAATTTTTTTTAAATATTTTTTCTAAACACATTTTTTTATTTAAAAAAAAATAAATAGCAAAAACCGACACAAATCAAATAAACATTTTAGGCACTCTCATTCATTCACTTTAACTAAATATTTCAATAATTTCAAATTCACTTTTAAACGCAGCCATGCTCAATAGTTTAGGCGCCAGTGTTCATATAATGGGAACAGCTTCACACAAAGCCAACGAAGTGTGCTCAACATGTTTGACGCCGCTCACAACATAGCTCAGCTAGCTTTGAGCACATTTTCATCAAGGCAGAGCTTTGAGTGGAATGTCCATTTAAGAGCAGGCGCAAAAGAGCAGGTCAAAGAGTGCTTCATACGGCGCTCTTGAGCAAATCAAAGTGGCGGGTACGACAACAAAGCTTTGTTGACGCGAAGTAAACAAAACATATGGCAGCTTAGCTTTGTTTCGTGCAGTGCAGTTATTAAGCAACACAATGGATAAATTTGAAGTGAAGATTAGTTGGTCAGTGGGAACAGTTTCTTTGTGTAGTTGATGGTAAAAATGCATAAAGAAATGATGGCGAGCAGTGTCAGCCGTTGTTAGGCGCCTCTTTTGATTTTCACTTTCACTGCTCTCTTAGGCGGTGCTCTTGAGCAGATCTTAAGAGCTGCTGATACGGTGCAGTCACTGCACTTCCGAGGCGCACTTCCTGCTTGCGCCAGCACGCAATTGTCTCAACTGCTGGCTTAACAGACGTCCGCTGTTAGCAGCGCCTTAGGCTTTGTCTCTGACGTCTTCGTCTTTCGGAGCTGCTTCTTCCGTTGCTTCAGCTGTCGGCTGCTTGAACATGTCCTCCATTATGGCACGAAGTTGCAGCGAGCCGAGCAGAACAAGAACAAAGCCGGTTCGGCCGAGCGTTCGTTGAGTGCAACGACAGCGATTGACGCTGACTGCAAATGGCGACGCTGGCGCTGACGTTGGCTTCGAGTGCAACTATTGGCGATGTCGCTGCTTTGGCATCGTTGTTCTTAGTGTTGCATAGCGAGAAGAGGAGTGGGGGAGGGGTATTCTGTTGGCCAAAACATTTCGCAGTTGGCAGTTCGCATAAGAAGCGCATTTGATTGCAAATGCTGCTACTGCTGCCGCTGCGCCACTGCTGCTGCTGCTGCGCCACTGCTGCTGCTGCTGACTGCACCTGCTGCTGGCGCTGGCTTCAGTCTCCATTTGACATTCTACACGTGCGGTTCTCGTTCTCGCTGCTGCGTCGCCTCTGTTCGACGTTTGCCGTCGTCGCCGTTAGTTGCCGTTAGTTTGTTTGTTGTCGTCGCGCTTTCAACTTTGTCGCCCTGTCGCCCCGTCGCTGCCGCAGCTCCAAAAGCAGCCCAAAAAATCTTTATAATTTTTAGCAGTCGCTCGCAGTCGCTGCTTGCGTCCGATTAACCGTTAACACTTCTAACGACGCCCTCAGCTCTGCCTGAGTCGCTGGCGCAGGCAAACCGCTCGCATATTGCATTTGCGCGCGCGTTTTTTTCCCCAAGCTCAAAGCTCGCGATCATTTTGCTCGCCGCTTAACGGATCGAGCCAGCCATAAATACCGTGATCGCACTAATGAACATTTAACTCTAATCAAAATTTTCACGAATTGCGATATTTATAACTGGACTTTTAATGCGTGACACAGCAAAGAACTTTCCATACAAAATAACTGTGCAAAATATACGTTGTTAAAAAATAAAAAAGACGAATATCTAAGTTAAGTTAGCAAAAGGTATTGCAAATTGTGAATATATGAAATATCAATAAAACTCAAATTGTGAACCTTATATATATAATATACAAAATATTGAGTTAACATTTTTGGTATGTAAAAGCTTAAGTTTTTTTTAGTGGTTTTGTAATCCTCCAAATTTTATTTTTAAATATGTCAAACATTCAAAAGCATCTTAAAGTTTATAATAAATTAATATTTTTTGTTAATAAATAAGTAATTTGCTAAAATATTTGTACGTAATATATAAATTTGTTACAATTAAAATATTATATTATTAAAATATTGTTTGTTATATATATTTATTCAAAGTATTGTTTATATAAATTCGTAACTCATTGTGTTAAGCTTAAAAGCTTAAAATCAGAAATAAACATTTTGTAAAGCTCAATAAATTCTTTTTAGTATTTGTGATTTTTTAAAAATAAATTTATAAACATTTTTAAAATAAAAATTCCTATTTTATACATTTCTGTTATTAAAAAATATTCTAACATTGTTTTGAATAGCAATTAATTAAAATTAAGTATTTTAAACTTTAAATACATTTTTAAATAATTTTTACTATTGTTTAATTTTAATAAATTTTGTATGTGTTTAAGACGTTTGTAAATTGTAAAACAAATAATAAAATTTTTTTATAATATTTTTCATTTTGTTTTGATTTATTATTATTATTAAACATATAGTTTGAATTAAAAATAAAAACTTCCTTTTCATTTTTTCAATTAATTTAAGTTTTGATTAATATTGTATTTCGTTTTCGATTAAAATAAATTTGTACATGTTCAGCTAATGATTCACTTTCTTAATAAATTATTAAATTTTAAAAGAGAAATATTATTAGTATTATGGAAATTTGAGCTGAGTTTCCAATTTGTTTTCTAATGTTTGCTGTTTATATAGCCTGTTTTGGTTTGGGCCATTTGACATTTAATTAGGATTTTGGAGCTTGCTGGTAGAGTGCAAACACTTTGGCATTTGCGTTGATCGAATTGTGTTTTGTCTTTAATGCAGTGCAACATTGCGAGCTGCAACAAAGACGGAGTTCACATTGCGCCCTACCGCTGGGCGCCCTTTGCGGCACAATGCCAAAACTAACTTGGCCGACAACAAAATGCCAGCAGTTGCGCATCCCGAACTTCCAATCCAAAGGCAGCAACTGGCCAGGTCCGGGTCCGGGTCTGGGTCCAAGTCCTGGTACGGGTGCGGGCTGGGTCGTGCAACGTTGTTGCTTGTATTTTGCTACCAAATATCGTAACCGAAACCACAACATTCGACGTCAATCAGCAAAGCAGATTTCAATAGCTGCCCCAGAGCGTGAAAGACAAGGCGGTATGGGGCGGGGCGGGGCGCAGCCCCAACTTGTTTGTTGTTGCCTCATTGTTGCTGCTGCTGCTGTTATTTTTGTTGTTGCTGTTGTTGTTCAACAACGTTTGCAACAGCCGCTGGCCCTGCTGGCATCGAATAACTGTTGTAGCTGTTGTTGTCGAAACATGCTGCCACTTGAATTTGTTGCCTTTGACGGGCAACTCCGATTGTGCCGGCGCCTGCTGTGCGCCCTGCGTGCACCCTGTGTTTGCCCCATGTGCACCCTGTGTGCGCCCCGTTTCCGTATGCCAAAGATTGAGTCCACAAAACTTGCCTCAGTTTGATGGGAGATCCGACTAAATTTATGCGATACAAAAACTAACAGCTAAATACTTTGTAGAATTTGCATTTCTCATTAAAATATTTTTTATTGAAATATATTACTGCTCTATTGATTGTTTATATAATAATTTACAATAATTAACAAGCAAATTGTTTTCAATTTTTCAAATATTTTTGCTTTTTATTCGAATTTACTTTGAAAGTAATTATATAAAATATTCTTATAATATTTACAGAAGTTTTTCTATTTAAAAGTTGTGAATTTAGTGAAAGAACAAAACGTAAAATCCTAAGAAACTGTTTTAATAATTCAACTTTTCTAAAACTCAAAACTAAGAACTCAAAGCTAAACATTTAGTGTAAAAGAATAGTGTTGAAAAACGTTAAAAAAAATTCAGAAAAAGTGGGCCTCTCAAACGAAAGTAAGTTGAACTAAACTAAATTTGATATACTATTTTAGCTGTAAGAAATGTCAAAACTAATTCAAACACAATAAGTGAATGGATTCGATTTTCGTTTGCTTGCGTTTCCCGTTTTATTGAACTAATGACAACGTTTTGGTATCCATCGCTGTATTTAGTTGCATTTAGTTGAAATTTACAGGTAATAAATTGATTTAACTTGTTTTTTTTATGGACTTGAAGTCACCTGCCAACGTCGCATTGGCCAGCGGGCAGGTGGAAACAGCAGCAGTCGCCCATGTAGCTCCATATCTTATATAAATCGTCAGATTTGACGCCGCCAGAGTTGAGCTATTAACTCGTAAATAACGCGCACTGTGACGCAGTTGGTAATTAATAGGCGCCAATGGTAAAAATACTCCCTGCTCTCTCTCCACTCTCCACTCAACACTTTCCACTCTCTGCTCTCTGGCAATCACTTGACCAGTTTTTACAACATTTTTGCCGCGAGGCATTAAGCATAAGCACATTTTATTTATAGTTCAGCGCCTTAGTAGAAAGCGGGAAATCGGATATCCTTCGGTCAGTTCACATAACTCTAAACCTTAAGTCGGACATGTTACACCGTCGGCCGTTGTTTTCTGCATTCACATAACTTTAACATTCGCTGGAAAGTTGTAGGAAATTGTTTATGGCTTTGCACCGCCTGAAACTCTAACCATTTTACTATCCATAAAGCTTGAAGACTTAGCAGATAAAAATGACGTAAAAATTAGTTAAGATTTGTACTTTTATATACAAACAGGCAGTTACTATTACATACTGCAATTTAAATTCTAATTTTTAGTTGCAAAAAACTTTAAAAGTTTCTCAAATGTAATGGCTTATCGAAATGTACTAGGCAAAGCTTTTTCTATTTAAAGTATACTTTAAACATATCTTTCTTAAGTTTTTAGCTTATATTGTATTACATTATTATATTGATATTTAATCAAAAATATAATATATTTTGCTTGACTTTTTAGTGCTTAAACATTAAAGTAAGCAGTCTAAAAGCTTCCAAAAGCACATTCAGAGCAAAGAGAACTGCAACTACTTACATTTAATTTGATTGTGTGCCCTGTTATAGCTAACTTTCAGTTAGTTATAACGATTCAAAGCACATAAATCCTTGTCTTAATCAGCTGCTATGCAATCTAATTGGTCAGAAGACAATTGTTGATTGCATTTTGCTTGCCAACTCATTCTTGGCTTATCTCGGACTTACTCAAACAAAAAGTTGACTTTAACAATAACATAAACGCAATCAGCTTCCTGTTAAAAAAGTGGTTTATGAGCTGTTAATCAACTGGAAATGCTTCGCAAATCATTATGAAAAACTTTGCACATTGCTGCGAGCTGAGCTAATTTATTTGCTGAGCGCACAGTAGCTGAAAATCCACTTTATTGGCAACACTATTATTATTGGACAGCCAAGTGACATGCCCAGCCCACAACTGTCAAAAAAAACTCCTCAAATTCGAAAAAAAACTCATGTGAAAAGTTTTACTAAAAATGTGGAAAAAGAAGGAAAATATTTTGCTAAAGGCTGATTTCCTGCAGCTGGCGATTCGTCAACGGGTTCGACTCCTAATAGGGAAATAATTAAAGTCTAACGTGCAACAATTTGGCGTCTGGTTTCGAGATAAAAACGCGACCAGTTGATGGCAACTGCTTAGCTGTATGAATAATGATAAAGGGGTTCCCATGTGACACAGTTTGCGCTTACGTCTTCATTAGAGTTGCCTCTCTAGCTAACATACACCTTTATCTATCTCTCTCTCTCTTTCTCTTTCATTGTCTCTGTCTATCAGCTACGTTGGCCGCTTTCCTGTTGCTCAGGTAAGTTCCGATTAGCCCACTGATGATTCTTTATCCCAGCATCTGGCGCATTCACCTCTATCAGAGCCACACAAAGAGCAGGGAAAAAAACTGTTGATGAAAATGGAAAAAAATTGGTGGAAAAGGGAAGCCAAATGCACTATGCGCTTTTATGAGAAATGATTTGCGATTTGTGTGCATTCGTTTGAGTTTTATAGACGTTTCATTACCAGCCAACATTTTCCCTACTCTCTGTCGTAAAAAAGAACGAAAAGAAGAGTTTCCTTTTTTTTTTAATGCTTAAATGAAAATGCATGGAAAATTGCAACTAACTGGCATGCATCCAGCTGCGTGTGGGCGTGGGGCTTGATATTTGCATGCGTTTTTAGTGCGCACTGAATGTTTAATGCGTTGCACAACACTGACAATGTTGCCATTCAATTGGCATTGATTACAGCCAGCGATTCGCTGCGATTCTGTTGCACTTTAAACAGCGTTGAGCTAAATGGCTAAATGGTCTAATATGTAAATTAAAATACAGATGTGAGAACAAGAATTCACAGAGGCGAGTTTAAAGAATTTGATAAGTGTATAGCGCGAAAGTATATGAAACCAAATTGCAATAAAACTCAAACGATTTGAGATATGAAATTGTTTTTTTTTTATTTTATTTGGAAGCGGCACTTATGCTATTATCTATGGCATAGCACATCATTCAGCTTCTTGGATATGTCAACATTGTCAAGCTCTGGCAACAATTTGAGCAAATGTGTGCTGTCAATAGCTGAAACATAGCCTCATTCTCTGTATATATAGACACGATTTCTCATTAATACATGCTGCAAATGCCAGCACATTGAATAATGAATTCAGGTTCTTCTAGGAATCGAGCCGGTGCGTGTCAAGTGTTTGTTCAACCTGAATAACGTACAGAGGGCGCGTTTTTACACTGATTTTTATTTTTTGCTTTTTTTTTGGTTGGTGGCATGCCAACCCCTTGCGTTGCAAATGTTGCAAGACGCGCGTGCACACGGCGGGAGACAAAGCGCAAATGTCACGTTATCCTTGTGAAAGAACGGACAGAGTGCAAAACGTACGCTCAATGTCTTTTCAATGGCGTTTAAAATGCAGCAATTAAACCGCAATTTCTATAAAAAATTACGCCTCGAATGCGAAAGAAAACAATTAAGGCGTGTAAGCAAGGACGGAACAGCGAGCAGCTAAGGGCAAGGAGCAAGCCAGGTCGGCCACTGGCAGCGACAACGGCAGAGAGGCCATGACAACAATTACGAGATCCATTTAACTTTGGCAGGATGCGAAGAATGCGAATGCGAATGCGACACATGTCGCAAAACGCAGCAGGAGACGGCAAAAGTCGACGGCGACGTCAACAAAACTGGCGACATGCCGACTAACACACACACACACCTACACACACTAACACCAACACACACAGTCAGATGTTGAAAGACATTCGCATTCATGTCCTGCGTTAAAAAGTCACTACAAAAAAACAAGAAGAGACAGCTTAAGTCAGGAGTAACTGACTGAAAGATACTCTGGACCCTAGGGCATTGCATCATTGAGTTCCAGATACAATTCTCTAGCATTGATTTTCTTCTATTCTGCATGGACTTAAGTTGAAATAATCTGTTAACTCTCGTCAAAAGTCAAAAAAGATAACTCCAGATTGCATACATGAATATATTTTGAAAATTACAAGTGGCCAGCTTTTGTAGCTTGAGAGATCGTACGTAGAAACGGACAGATAGACGGACAGGACTAGAGCGATTCAGCGCTTCATTCACGTCTCCATTTGCCTGTTACATCTATTGCTACTAAACTATTATACCCTGAACTGCCACTCAATGGGTATATTTATATATATATATATATATATATATATATATATATATATATATATATATATATATATATATATATATATATATATATGTAAAGGGGCGAACAACTTGAATGTCGCCTCGCTAAAAGCGCACAAATCTTGGCAAACGTTGCAAATATGAAGCGGGACGAGTCCTGCCAGCGCAGACAATCCACACAGGATGTTTTTGCGCTCATTATGCGCCAGCTGCAGCAACACCAACATGCAACATATGTGTGTGTGTGGGGGTGTGTGTGTGATTGTGTGCCTTGTTGCGCCTTGGCATAAACATAAAGTTCAAGCAATGAAACGCAATGCAACGACATGAAAATTCAAAGCACCAACTGTCAAGATACCCTACAAAAAACATAGATATGCATGACTAGGACTTATTGAATAAAAGATACTTGTGTAATGATTACATGTGGTGAAATATTTGAATGAAAAAAATATAAAATATAAAATATAAAATATATTAACATAATACTGAAAACAATTTTTGATACAAGCTTTAAAAATTATTTTATTCACAATATTTATAAGGCATAAATATCTAAAATGCATTAAAAATACTTTAATAATTAATAATATTTAATGCGAATTGTGTTACATTTTATAACTGATATATCAGCAGAAACTATTCTTGTTTATATATTTATCTAAAGTACTTTTATTAGTATTTATTTTTAAATAAACTAAACAAAATTAATAAGAGCTGCTAAAGCAAAACTTCAAGTTTCACAAAAACTATTTTAAATAATTTTAAATAAATATTGTATTCATAAAAGTTATCATATATAATTATTGTTAATTTAATATTTAATATTTAGTTGCCAGCTTCAGCAGATTTTTGCCTAACTCTTGAGATTTTCTTCTATATACAGAGTATTCAAGTCGCGGTTCTCTTGATGAAGTTTTACTTTCTTTTGGTATGTAAATAAATAAAAGTGATGTATGTGTCTGCAGTTGCATATGTGCACAAGTGTGTGTTTGTTGTGCTTTCAGGTGTTTGTGTGTGTGTGTAATTGAGTTTCACTCGGAGCCCGTCTGACATTGACTTTATTCGGGACGCTACTGGCGGAAAGACAAATAGGCGCAAACAGACTGTGGGTCAGAGGCGACGGCGGCCCCATAGAGCGTCGGATGCCTGAGAAAGGCTCACATTTTATTTGTTGAAGTGCAAGAAAAGCAGAAGTCAAAAAGGGCTTAATGCACTTAAGAATTATGCGAGGCATGAGCGAAATAAAGCAAAAGAAGGAACAGGAGATATTGTCAACAAGCTCTAGAGGCTGTGGGTGTGGGTGTATGTGAGTGAGATGTAGTGTGTGTGTGAGTGGAAGCCGTATACGAGATGTCAGTTGTTTGAGCTCTGCGATTATAATGTATTCCCACTTAATCCTCAAGTGAAGCAACTGAAGTAAATTGAATTCTGAAGGTTCGTGTTGCTTGCTAGTTTGCATCTAATCCTATACATGAAGAGCACATACTACGTACGCACTTTAAAGCGAATTGATAAGCAATATATTTAAGTTGTATGGAGCTAGAAGAATATGAATCACTTTGCCTCTCACAAATCGTTTGCCTATCTACTTACTCGCATTGCAACGTTCAATATTGACACACATTTTGCAACACTGGTCCGTTGGACGAGAAATGCGAATTGTTTTGCCACTAATACGACAGCATTAAGACCATGAAAAATTCTTGCATAATTGTCAAGTTATGTGCATGGAGCAGCAGCTACTGTCAAATGCGATTGACAAGCCCACAAAACACACCCAAGCACCCTCACACACACACATCCATGAATAGCACACGAGTGCTGCAAAACAGCCGCAAAATCCACACAATACAAACAGCATCCACACACACACACACATACGCACCTTCAGCGGTGGCAATGGGCATGAGCGAGACAGTCTGCATTTGGGCTCGTTCGCATTTTTGGGCTCGTTCAATATTGAATACCGAAACTGAATAAGTGAATCAATGAAGTGAATAGTGATTAAATGCGAGTGTGTGTGGGTGTGTGTGTGCGTGTGTGGGGCATCTCTGGCAGGGCTTACTGTTGTTGCCCTTCCACGGAGCTCGCTCGCATTTGTGTGGCCTCAGCTCGTAAGCGTTTTGTGTGTACGATTAACGCTGCCTTTAGGCAATCCCACATTCCGTGTCCCTCTTGACACTAGCTATCAATTGTATTGATATATTGCATTTTGAGGTCATTTGCTTAAATTTCTACAATATTTGATGAATATACCGTTTATCGTTTCTCAGCTAAATTATCAAATAACTGAATTCTCGCTTTTCTTGTAAAGTCTCCTGATGAAATGTTAAAATTTGAATTGTTGTGCAAATTGTTTAAATGCTAGAGAAAATTAGGAGGTACTCCATAAGCAAGTGGAGGGAGAGAGAGAGAGAGAGAGTGAGAGAGAAACGCACAACGAGGGAAGCAGGGAGCAAGACAGAAAGATAAAGATACTGGAAGGAAGAGCGAGAGAGAGAGGAAGAGTCAGACTGAGTAAAAGTCAGTGATGGGGACACGGCACACGTCAGTTTCAAATTATACATCTATGAATATTCATATATTAGCTTACAATTTATGCTCCAGACTTTGAGCTTAGTTCAGTGATCTGTTGCATGTCAATATTATTATTATTTGAGTCTCTCATAGCTTGCCCAAAGCAAAGCTGGGCTCTTACATTGGGGATCGGTTAAAGCGATTGATTTTTGACTGCTCTCAGTCTGTTGCTGGGCTAATTTTGCATCGCTAATGTCACCAGTTGCTGGCTTGCATCAATTCGCATCAATTCGCATTCAGCTTTGGCTCAGTGGTGCAGCAGCCCGGCCAACATGTAGGAACAGCAGACGTCAGCATGTTCCTGCACCCGACACGTCATCTGCTTCTTGCACCCCGCCACGCGTCCCGCATTCTACGCCCCAGCCCTCTTCCCTTTACCCACTTCCTACCATTCGGCGCTGCTCTCTCGTGTCGCTGCACTCACTCGTGCATACATGAAAGTCAATTAAGCGTATTAAGTGCAACTGTGTGACTGTGTTTGTGTGTGTGGGTGTGTGTGTGGGTATATGTGCTGTGTGTGTTGTGTGTGTTGCTATTGCTGTGCTTATCATGGCATTTCTTGGCATTGGCATCAAACAACAAACGTTCCACCACATTCGGAACGCCACCACCATTCGATGCAGGGCGGCAACATGGGTTTCCCTTTCAACTGCTGCAACCCTTTTGAGTTGGGGACGTAACGCGACAATTTCCATCATTCGATTGCTAAATATGTATACATGTGTGTGTGTTGGCTGTGTGTGAAATGTTTGCGGCTGATTGCGGTTCTTAATTTGCTTTAAGATATTGTACTTTGGTTTTGTCATCTCGTTTTCATATGATAAGTGCTCTACACTGAGCAAAAAAGTCAACTGAATGTGACTGAAGTGTGCATTGCATTTCAAGCTTTAAAATGCTGAACTCGAACTTGCATTGATAATGAGTGCTTGAGCTGTTAAGATTTGAGTATAAAATTGAATGAGCTAGTGAAATATATATATTATTAGTAGATAAGAATATGTATGGTTATAATGGAGTATAAATTTCTTATATAAAAAGCAAATATTCTTAAGTGAGTAAAATCATAATTTTTGTTGTACAGAATATGAGTTCCTATAAAGTGATTAAGATTTTAGCTACGTTTATTCTTAGAAATGTTTACCGAAATTAATTATGAAATTAAGGTGCTTCATCATATTTAATTTATTTCAATTGTCTGATAATGGGTAAGCAAACTTGGCGCTTGTTGAAACAGTTTCAATTCATGGTTAGACAAATATTTTGTCGTTCTCATTGGCTTGCTTTGCTTTTTCCGCATAATAGAATTTGTGACAGTTGGCACAGGCACAGCCCCATACACGGATTGCATCTCAAGTTGTGGCATTTACATATCTCAGTTGTCTTATGACTGTGTTGTCTCTCTGTTGCTGCTGCTGCTGCTGCTGCTGCTGTTGCTGGTGTAGACAACATTACGCATACGCAATGTTGTACGGGCAGTGCTAGCAACGTTTGTTGCACTGCCTCAGCATGCAGGATAAGCTGCATACACAGAATATCGTTGTTGCTGCTGCTATTGCACCCCTTAGAGACGACACATGCGAGCGTTCTGGCAGCGCTCCCCCGCCCTGGGGTCGCGCCTTTTCGAGTGTTAATTGTCGTATGCAAATTTTTGCGCATCCACAAAATGTAACAAAACACGATTTTGAAAGATGCAAATTGGGTGTTGCTGTTGTTGTTGCTGCTGCTGTTGGTGAGTCCAGTGAGTGTCAAAATAAGCTTTAAATTACGACGTTGTTGCCGCTCTAGGCTGCAGGCTGCAGGCTGCAGCCACCAGCTCCAGCTCCAGCCCTAGCCAGAAACGTGCGGCGTAATTTGCAACTGACAAGAGTGAAAGTTATGCGAAGGGGCTGCCAAAAGCTGGCACGGGCCAGGGCCACGGCCAGGGCTAGGGCCCGGATTGAGGCCGCCCGCACAGCCGACCGCACGTCTGCCCGCTAGCTGTAACAAAATGTCACTTTTGGCCAGGAT
Source organism: Drosophila hydei (assembly GCF_003285905.1). NCBI lineage: Eukaryota > Metazoa > Arthropoda > Insecta > Diptera > Drosophilidae > Drosophila > Drosophila hydei. The sequence continues at coordinate 6,841,599 of NW_022045656.1, forward strand.
GCGCCAGGAGGTTGGGTTGAGCTGAACTGGACTGTACTAGACTGGACTGGCCTGGCTTGGCGTGGCCTGCTCTGCTCTGGACTGAACAAGCCAGGACTGACTTGGACAGGCCGCATGCGTGATTGTGACATTTGATTAGGTTGCCTTTGTCGAAATGTTAATTTTTGCATTGAAGGTGTCAGGACACAAGACCTTGTATCTCTCTCCCTCGCTCTCCTGCACTCTCTCGCTTCCGTTTGGCTAGCCTCAATTGCGAAACATTGTTTAGTGTGGCAAGTTGGCCGAAACTCTCAGATAATTATCGATTGTTCAAGCAATTTTAAATTCCAAATGCTTGCCACATGCCAAATGCCACACACCACAGAAGGCAGCTGCAACTAATAAAACAAACAAGAGTAAATTTCCATTTCGAATGCGAAGCGTCATTTGCAAATTGAGACAAATTGCGGCTCAGCATTTACTTAAGGCAATCTCACTTATTACAAAATTGACAAAAGACAAACGCATAATTGCCATATAATAATCATAATCCGCACAAAGCAAACACGTTCAGCACTTCCCCTGCCAAAAATTTCAATAGACGTCTGCATGCCCCACACACACACACACACACAGGCAGCACACACTCTGGCACAGACATTCAAATCCACATAGACATAAGGCGTGTCTGGGACTCTTCTTCAACTTGGCCACTAATTAAGAAGACAAACTGTAAGCTCTGCATACATATTCATATATATTATATATATATATATGTATATATATATATATAAATACATATATATATATATTTTTAAGCACGAACTTGCTTCAAGGATTTTCACTCTGGACAGAACGCTTTGCTATGCAGTTGCATTGGCTTACTTAGCTTCTATTGATGTTAACCCACAATTGAAGTCAATTTAAAACGCTTGATTCAAACATGCGCAAGGACTAAGCAAATGCGGCCTACAGTTTAACTCGCTGACTAATATTTGCATATTCATATTTATAATTTAGCCTTTCTGTGCAGCTTAAAATATACATATACAAAATATACAAACTAACATATTTTAAGTTTAAGGCAATTGCTCTTCATAAAGTAACTGTGCTTAAATTTGTAACTATTTCAATGGGTATTTATTAGTAACTAATTAACTAGGCCCTGATATTACTAAACATTAGCCACATAACTAGACATAGTTGAGGTGGTATAATCTGTTCTTTTTAAAGTTACGAAAGCTTATATCATAATGGTATAAAAACATATAATTTTAATATCAGTAAAATAATCTTTGTTGGATAGAAAATTTGATGTTATTAATATAATGTTGACAATAACGAATTTCAGCAATTTGCAAGCGTTGCTTTAGTATAAATCTTTAGTATAAATCTGACTCAACTAAAGACAACCTTCAGTTGTTAAATGGGTTGTAAAATAAAGCAGTGTTGGCGACTCCAAATTGTCAGACTCTAAAATAAACATGCCTTTCTTTTTATTACACACTTTTACTAAATTGAAGTTGATTTATATTTACTTTAATATTACAAAATTGAAACATATACTAAATATTATAGGAGAAGCTTCCTTAATTTAAGCTGCGTTCAAAATAAATTCATTCTAATCGCTTAAATAAATACCTCATGAATAACTGATGTGAGCATAAAAAGGATGCACAGACGCACACACACACACACACACACACACACATGTATGCCACTTATTGTGAAATTTTATTAATTTTCTACTCGTTCAATTTGAAAATGGAAACAAATTTGAAAATTGTTGCCCAATTTGTAGTTTTATCACAAACAAAAGCTTTGTTTTCTGCTTTTATTTTAAATTTTTATTTTTATTTTTATTTATTTTTTTTTTGTGGTGCTGCTGCTTGTTGTATTACCGCAGAAAGTGCTGGCAGTCATAAAACGAATGTCGACACAGCAACACCAATACACACACACACTCTCCTACATACATAAATACAGTGTCACGCCCTAAGGCAGTTCCATGCCACCTCCCTCAACTGCGATATCGTCCAAGTTTATTTTTTTTGGTCATATTATTTTTTTTCTATATATTTTTGTTTTTCCTCATTTCGCCAAAAGTCAAACACGGAAAATTTATTTATGGCGCTGATATGGCAACGCCAGCAAAGTGCAGCTGGGCGCCGCTAGGTGGACGGCGTGGGCGCGGAGGGCATGGTCGTCTAGCATTTATGGCGGCGTTTAGAATTTTTCAACTGTTGCGCAAGGCATTTTATGAGGCAACCGAGAGCCAAAACACTCCCCAACCCACCGAAACGAGAAAAACTGTAAGGAAAAACGCATAAATTTTATGACTGACTGAACGGTGGGTGGACAAAGAGGGAGCTGTTGCACTCAAATAACTGTATAGACCGCATTTTCACACAAAAAGTGCGCCGAAATTTTCAACTAAATTATTCATTGAGCGCGCAATTGAGCTGGAAATGTGAACACACACCATGTGTGTTAGTATGTGTGTGTGATTGCTGGTGTGTGCGGTTGTGCGAGCCTGCAAGTGCAGAGTGTGTGTGTTTGTGTGTGGTTTGATTGTCTCCTTGCCTGCTCGTTGGCACTGTCTGGGCACGTAGAATTGTCGGCTGTTTGGCTTCCTGGTCGCTGGGGCAACTGAGCACATTAAAATAAAAGTAAGAAAGAACAGTTAACGGCAAAGTGCAGGCAATTGGATACACTTATCTCTCTTAGCCTACAATGTGTTATAAAAATTATTCAAGTGAAAAAGTCAATAATTATATATTTTGTAGAAATAAAAATTTATAACATTTAAGACCTATATTTAAATCATTTCATCTTAATAATTTATTATTTTTATATAGTATTCTATTTCTCATAATAAATTAAAGTTCTCAATAAATATTTAAACTCCTCCGTTTTTAGAGCTCTTCAAAGCTATGAGCTCTCAGTTAAATATTTATATATATTTACTTTTAAGCCTAGAAATAGTGCTGCGGAGTGTTGCAAACGCTGTCACGACAGCGACGTATCCTCTGCTCATTTAGAGCAATACAAAAGAGAAGAGTAGAGCAGGCAGTGCGATAACTCTAGTCGTGCATGCTACTCAACCACTTGACACTTTGTTGCCGGCCCCACGGCTACATTTAAACCCACACTCACACATACACGCACACACACATACTCATATACACACATGCACAAGCAGAGGGAGACAATAAACGAAATTGTTTTGGCGGCAGCTCGATGCATATGCAAAATAGTAAAATAGGCGCTACAAAGCTGTTCTAGCATTAGCTTTATCGCTTTTTAAAGCAACTGTTAGCTACAGGATGCAGCAATACAAATACCATGAAAGAGCTGTAGTGTATCAAGGAGTTGACATATTGAGCAGGGTAGTTAGATAGATAGCTATAACTACAAGTAAATCGATCTTTATCGATTCTCAAAATATGTTAATGGGACGGTGTTACACTAATACATGTCAAGGCGTTGATATAGTCCTTAGGGTATCATTAGCAAAGGAGATCTGAAACGTATCAAGGATATGACATAGGCGACACGGTCAACAGAGTATCAAATCGATATTTATCGACCATCGAAATGCGGTATCCACAATCTATATTATGAAAAATGAAGACAAATAATTTATTTTACATTTTGCTCACATTTAATACAATTTGAAAGAGAATATATATTCATTGCACAGTATTTTTTCGTAAGCTCCTGGCATAAAGGATCAATACAATCAATTTATATATAAAGAAGGCTGTTCAAAAATGATTTTTTTAAATATGAAAGTTCTGCCCAAGTCATAGACATACCCAGAAACAAAGCGAGTATCACGTCAAACTCCCAGTTCACCGTATATATAGACTTAACCAAGTGTACCATGAGCAACAGGAGGTAAAATATAGCACACAGGGACACAAATACGAAGGATGCAATATACATTTTTAAATAGAATAAATTTTCCTAAAAGCAATGTTTCGTATTAATGACAATAATAAATGCAGGTATCTCGATGCGTTCATTACCTTGCAGAGTACGTATATGAGACAGAAACTAAGGAACAATAGCAAAGTGGCGAATGTTGTGGAAATTCCAAGTGAGACTCCGGTATCATCTAATTAAAATGAATGAATTAAAGGCAAAAATGAGGTCAATTCATTTCCATATACATACCTTTTACAATCACAATGTATACTATGAGAACTGCGAATATTATTTGTAGAGCAACTGAAATGCAGCAAAGGATGCGATATAGCGCACGACCTGACTTCACACAATCCATCCACTCACACCAACACATAGTGACTTGATAATTGTATATATTTTATATTTGAAGGCATTTCCTAAGCTTTGTTTTTATATACTTTCATATCAGTTGATGGTAAGGCGCAGAAATCTGTCGTTTCAAAATAAATTTCAATCCATACAAATTTCAAATGCATTTTCCTTTTTTCCCTTAAATTTTTTGCAGAATACGAAACCAATTGCGATACCCGACCCCAGGGCGGATTCAAGCTGGGTAAGTTGCGGTTGGAGGTATTCGACAAAACAAAATCTCGCATGCATAAATTAATTAAAGCCTTTTTTGTTGCAAATCAGACAAGGGAATTTGACACACCTCTTGAATTGGATATGCGGGCGGCTGTAGCAGGGGCAGCTTAATTGCGTTTGCTAGTTGAAAGGTTGAGGGGTTGTAGTTTGGGATGGGCTCGTGAGTGCTGTGGGTGTGTTAACTGACGTGATTTGCTGGGCATTTGTTGCTGGAGCGACCACACGGCTGTCTGATCAATTTGCTGCGACCTGACAGATTGAGGCAGCCTTAGCACTAGCAGCAGCAGTAGAAAATGTCATCGTCGCATCCTTCCGTATCCTTGCGCCCTCACATCGGCTCATAACTCAGGGCTCACCTCCTTCCAATGCTGGCGAAAAGTGCAAAACTCATTTATCAAATGGCCAGCACGCTGACCTGCAGCTGCACCAATGGCATTGCCACAAAAAGTGCAACAATTGCTGTGGCGCCACTTTCATACACACAAAAATAAAAAAAGAAGAAGAAATCCAGAAAGGAAAATAAAAGAGGCGCCAAGAGGCAAGAAAAGTGCCCCGCCCCACACGCCCAGCCATCGTTCGACGAGCAGCCCCGTTCAGCTCTTGGCTGCCAGAACGCACTCATAAATCATAAAATTCCATGCAGCCCAGCAGCAATGGCGCCATCGTCATCTTTATAATCTGGCAAGGCGTCTGTCCCTCACTGCTCCCCTCTAGCCAGTGCCGGTGCCAGCGCCTGTGCCAGTTCCAGTTCAGTAAAGGAATCGGCTCTGCATTGGTTCTATGTGGGTGTAACCGCTGGACTATGATGTTGCAATTTGTAGCTGGTAAAGTGTGAAATTGCGTTGGCAACGCGAATTGTTTTTCTTTTTCCTTTCAATTTGCTTTTTTTTTATTGTTTTTTTGTTTTAGTCAACTGTGTGTGGCAAGCCCCCTTCACACACACACACACACAGCAAATGAACTGCCGCTGGGCTTTACGGCAGGAATCTGTTGAAGTTCCGCATCTTTAGGCAACGTATACCTGAGAGTTACGTCAACATTTCCTTTCTTACTAATTTATTAAGTCAACTATAATTTCTACACTGTGCAAAATATTAATGAAGTAGTCGATCAATCGAAAAGAATATTCTGAATTGATAACAAATTGACACAAATTAAAAATTTAAATTCGCATTCGAATTCAAAATTGGGTTCGCCGAGCAGCAAGCATTTTATAAACACACTAATTATTTATAGACTGAGTTGACTAGTAACTTTAGTATATATATATATATATATATATGCTATCGACTGACTTTAAAAAATGTTTTAAAAATAAGCAATTTATGCAGACATTTTAAGTAAAATGAATGCACAAATAAATCAATTAGCTACGAACAACTACGAGGTCCATTTAAGCTTGAGTCACCTGAGCAAGGATCTACGGCTCGCAGCCAAACCCGAGCCCGAACCCGCACCCGGACCCGCACCCGTACCACGCACGAGTGTGAGCGTAAACTGTTGTCCTGTACGCGACGGCTAATTGATATAAACGACTGTCTCCGACGCGTCGGTTCGTAATGCCAGCTGAAAACCTGCGCAGCTTTCACTGACTTTGTCTTTATGAAAATTTATGCGATGCCACAACGAAAGTTGCAATTTTTTAGTTTAATTTTAATTTTTCTTCTTTCTCTTTTATTGTTTTGAGCCATTTGCCTAAAGTTTTTTCCGAGCGAAAATGCTCAAGTTGCGAACAGCCGGCCGCAGCCTAATGCAATTCAGGACATTTATTTGCACCTGTCGCTGGCTGCCTGGCGGGCTGGCTGCCTACTTAGGTTAAGCGATGCCTTCCACTAACTATGGAAACCACTGACATGCAACAGAATTTATAATCACACACACTCGGAGAGTGACAGAGGCACACACACAGCACTTGCCACACCTGAACGATAAAAACCCACAAATTTTGCGTGCGCTAGTTATGAGGGCGGTGTCGTCGCCGAGTGGGCGTGTCGATTGCATGAGCCCGAAACTCTGTGCATCCATCGTTGACGTTGTCTGGCAAAGTGCGTGTCTCGATTTCTACATAATTAAACTACATCAGCCATGCCACTTGCCGTGGTACATGTTGCACTGCCTCCTCCAGCAGCTGGGACCGGCACCGTCACCCGCCCGTTGGGCTTTGGTTACGTGTGCGTGGCGCCACCACTTCCGGTTTGCGCCGGCTGTGTCCGGACGACCGGCAACGAGCACCAACAACTTTGCCGCTAAACTTTTAATGCACGTGCATTGGCCAACACGAGCAAGAAATACAGCGAGAGAGAGAGAGAGAGACAGAGAGTGAGAGAAAGAGAGGGAGAGTGAGAAGGAAAGGGAGCGTTCAACTATGAGACTGACAGCCAGGGGCCAGGAAGGCTGACTTTTGGGTAACGGATTGTGGTAGCATTGGGTGGCATTCCGTTGCCAGCAATTGACATGGTAAGCCGGCTAGGCGACAAAGTTGTCAAAAACGTTTTCAGTTGATGCTTAAGGCGGTATTTGTAATGAAATCTAAATTATTTTTTATTTATAAAAGCAGAAAAAATATAAAAATAGAGTTGAATTAAAGAAATTTAGTAAGTATTCGTTCTGAAGATTTTAGTAATACATTAAATTATCTTAAGGAGTGTCATACCTTGCCCTGAGTTCTAACTATTATATATAACAACATACGTTATATTTTTTATTTGAACTTAACATTTTTTATTAATCGGAGCATTAAGTAAGAGCAGCTTTTAAAGGACTAGTTTCATAATCAGATTATGTCGGCTGTATGTTAATGTAAACCAATATTAGAAATTTATAATATATTATTCAATGACTCCCTGAACTGAAAACACATTATTTATTAATGAATCATTGCATCATGTAGTAGATTACCGTAAAAGTGTGTCCAGCTCGACTTTGACACTTTTGTCGGGTGTCACAGTTCTTATAACATAGTTTGTGCTTACGTCTCTGCTAGTGCGTGTGTGTGTGTGTATGTGTGCGCGTTAGTTTTGTATATTGTTGTTGTAACTGCGTCTGCCTCGTTTGCACGAAAATTTGTTGGAATTATTTCGAGCAGTTCTAAATTTCGCAATAACGAGCCGCATTTGACGGGCATACAAATTGCATGCCTCTGTCCTGAAACTGGAGCTGGGTCGCTTTGTTAAAGGCAAGTCAAGTGTGTGCATGTGTGTATGTGTGTACATGTGTATGCGTGAGATTCTCTGCTGCTTTCAACTTTCTTGGTCTGGGCCTCGTTTCGCACAGGCCACTGCTGCGGGGCAGCCAAGTTACTGGCCGGGATTTGCTGCTCAAAATTTGGCCAAATTGCAGATAGTACATAATTAAATAGCTTAAACATGCCACCAAGCCAGACTAAGACAACAATACAACAATTTAACTAGCACCATCTTTCCAAAGATTTCTGCAACTTGAGTAGCAAAATATTTGTGCAAACTTTCCAATTTTTGAACATATCCTTGTCTTTTTGCTCTCTTTTTTTGTGTCCTCTGCTTTGCCCTATTCTTGGGCAAGCTCTTTTGGCTTTTTTTTTTGTACGGAAGCAATCTTTTTGATTTAGCTATGGAGCCATTAACACGGATTGATTGCCCCCAAGGACAAGAGACGCCAAGTGGCTTAAAGGACGAGCGCCACAGCTTCAGCTTCAGATCCAGCTTCAGACGATTTTGGTTTTAGATAGTAGCGGGCAGGGAATTGTGGGCGAAATGTTTTGTGCGCGTGCAGAGAAACGAGAAAGTCGCCTTCTCCACTTTACTCATTGGCATCATTTGCCTTAGCACTGCGCCTGCTATTGTGGCCGTCGTCCCCTGACATTTAACAATTGATTTTAGCTGACTTGCCTATATATAAACATATATATGTCTTGTGCAAAGAGTATGCTGTTCGAATCTGCAAGCAGTGAATATAAATAAACTCTTAATTCTGATTCATTGATTTAAGATGCAAAAATCTTTCTTTACAAATATTTCATGAATATATAAGGAAAATATATAAATAAATACTTATATTTATATATAAACACACATAATAAATATATATTATTATCGTTTATTTTTCAATATTTTTATTTATTTATATTCCACTATATTTTCATCAATATAAAAAAGAACAAAATGTCAATAAAATGCATAAAGTTTATATTAAGTATAAAATATTTCGTTCCATTGTCACAGGCTTTATATGCAATCATATTGGTTTAAAATATAATTTATTCAATAATACAGTAAATTATATATAAGAAATTATTAAAATTTATTATTAAGTGATTTATTTGGAAAATAAAAATCGACTATTCGAGGGCAAAACTGCATCTGCCTAATTGATTGAACTTTTATATGCTCAATGAAATTATTTAATAATTTATTATATTATTACGGACTTGGCTTTCTATGCACTATAGATTAATCATAAATTCCAAAATATTATCTCAATGTTTTGACGCAAAACTCTTTAATCTATTTTGTCCAAGTTCAACAGGTAATGCAATTTTGTGCACATTATTGACATAAGACTTTTACTTTTTTACTCTGATGACTATGAAACATAAATTGTTTATGATATTTTGTTATAACAGCTGTGAAATTGTGATATAATAGTATTTTGTATGCATTAGTTGTAGTAGCTATGGCCTATTGCTGCTGAAACTTATCGATTAAACAATCGAAATGCAGAAAGCCTCTGAACTTTAGTTAAGCAGCTACTGCTGCATTGCCTCTCTCTCTCACTCTCTCTCGCTTTCGCTGAGGCTGTCATGCTAATAAGAAACGCTTTGTTCTGCATTTCCTTCCGCTTACGTGGCCTGACTCAAGGCGCATTTGCAAATTGAAGACGAAGTGCAAGTGCCATCGAATTGCGGGCCTCCGACAGGGTTGGTCGAGGCGCCAATAGGCGCTGGCATTGACTGAGGGGTGCATGTTGTGGGCTGTTGGGGTATACAAACCTAAAAAACGTAAATTGAAAACTTTACCCTCGCCGCGCTATGTGCCGCACTGTTTGGCAGTTGGTTTTTGGCCGTGTGCGTGCCTTGTCAACATAATTCAGCAGTTGATTGAATAGAGCGCCGCGCCGCATCAGTGAGGAAGGTTAGTGGGGACTATAGCCATAAAAGCGCCGGTCGGCGGTCGACGACATAAAACGCCTCGCAGTCGATGGACCCCGTTATCCGTTTTGTTGGCAACTTTTGCTGCGCCAGTTTTAAAATCAAATGCCTCATTTGTATGGCTTACGCTTACGGCTGTAGTCGATAGAAGTGGGGGCTAGGGCAAATTGCGACGGGCCTGGGCGGTGCATGGCCGGGGGCAACGTCAGTGTTACCGGTTCCGGTTGCGCAAACCGCAAAGATTAATTTGTTATTGCTGCATGTCGCTGCTGCTGCTGCTGCTACTGCTGCTGCGGCTGCTACCGTTGTTGGAGTTGTAGGTCTTTGCAAGGAAGTCCTGTCGGCGCTGGAATTTTTAGCGCAGCACTAAAGGTGCAAAGGAATTTAATTAAATGTTCTCCTCACTGCCAATGGCGAAAGTTTTACTGGCAGCAGTTTCTACATGGAGCCATAGCCGCAGCTTCTTCAGCCGCACACAATGCAAAATTTGTTGTTTGTGCTTTTGGGCCGTGCTTACGGCTAAGCCGTCGTCCGAAGCGCAGCTCAATAAACTTGACAAATTTACATAGCCCCGGCCACGAGGTGCCCTTTTGACTGCAGCTGGCCTCCACGCTAAGTCCACAACTCACTCAGGCCTCTCTCGTACAGCCAATTGCGGGCACTAACAAGACCTGAAAGCCGCTTTGGCAGCAAAAGTGCCCAAGTAAGAAGCCGCCTTTGGAGTCAAGAAGGCAGCACAGTGGGCCGAAAGTGATACTCAATCGATCAGAAATGCTTGCAAATATTACTTTAATGTTCAATAACATCGTTGAACACATTACAATTGACTTAGGCATTCATCGATTAACAACGTCAACAGCTTAGACTATATCAATGTTAATTCAGCAAATCAACTCAAACAGAACAATGCTCCCTCATACACACTTCTAATCAATCATAAACAATTCTGGAGCTGCAAATTGTCTTTAATTGGACCACAAAATGCCGACGCTCATCCACATTGCACGGCAGTTCAAACAGCCAGCTTCAACTGACCAAATCGTTAGGATGGGCTCAAAGCGAATGCTTTAAAGAGTTCATAATCCAAAATGTACACAAAACCAGACTGCAAAGCACAGCCTAGCCCAGGCCGTAGCGCAGAGCTAGTAAAACAAACTGATCAATGGGCTATAATACGACAGACGGTCGGGCCAGAGTGTACGGAGTGTTGCTACTGCGGCCGGCGTGTAGGTTGGGTGAGGCTTTCTGGACTGAACTGGACTGGAGTGGACCGGCCAGACATAGCAGGACAGATGGCATGAAAAATTATTTACTGCAAGAAAAATCGCATGCAACATTTTTGCACTGAGTCCCAAGCAGAATCAGAGAGTGGGGCAAGGGGCAAGACAGGCCCTAAAGGCAGGCACAGGCAGGAGCCAGGCCAGAGTGAGCTTTTGTTGGGAGGCTAACGCATTGGGGATTGGGGATTGGGGATTGGTGCTCGGGTTATGGGCGACCAAACGATGGACTGGAACAGCAGTCGGCAGTCGGCAGTCGGCAGTCGGCAGTCGGCAGTCGGCAGTCGGCAGTCAGCAGTTGGCAGTCGCATGATGAAGTTGCCAATGATGATGATGGGCCACGGCTATGACTATGGCTAAGGCTGACGCTGATGCTGATGCTGATGGTGATGCTGATGCAGGCGACACAATAATGCTGCCATTAATCTTCTGGCACGACTGATTTGTTTGACTTACGGCTCACGGCGACAGCCACAGTAGCGTGAGAGAGAGGGAGAGGGAGAGAGGGAAAGTCGGACCTACATATATATAGATAGATAGATAGATAGATGGATGGATGGATGGCTGGTTGGCTGAATGGTTGGTTTGGCCTGGTTTGGTAGGAGAGTGGAGCAGCTTAAAGCCTGGCCAAAAGCAGCTAGTTGCCAACGCACATTACAAAATAATTTGTGTAAATCATTTCTGGCATTATGTAAGCACGGCCCCCGTCGCGTTATGTCGCTATCTTCGTAAGCTCACTAAAACTTTAATTGTACAGACATCAACACCAATCAGCCGATGTCGCTGACACTTGTCAACAAGCATAGCGGCATTCATAATTTTTGGCTTGTTAATGAAAGGTTTTCCTAGCCATCAAATGTGTCTACCTGCACAGCAAAAATAGTGTAATTACACCATACAACAAAGACCTGAACGCACTTTCATTCCAACCAGGCAGCTCAAAGGAACAAACTTTCAATTCAAGTGACCCAAATAAGTTTGCTATATTTTCACAGTAATTCCTTAAATTTTATCTAGATTCAGGGCTTGCTATATTTTGAGTGTGTTTCTTTACAATTATCTATATATTTAAATATACATATATTTTATACTTAAATAAATTCACAATTTTTTGCACTATCTGGAAATTATTTTTTTTTTTTTCATTAATTTTATAAATTTATAAATTTTATATTAAAAACAAAAACTATTTCAAAAATATTACATTATTTTCTCAGTAAGTTTTTCCTCATTTCTATACTCATTAAGCTTAAGATAGATTATCGATAAGCTTTTGTACATTTGTTTTTTTTTTTTTTTTGATTTTTTTATATTCTCAAACATGTTGCAATGCCGTCAGAAATGATGTTGCTTAGTGTGGACGAGGTTGAGTGGAAAATGCTATAACATATGTTAGCCGCATGTTCAGCAATCATTATGTCATGTGCGTCTAGCTAGGCACGATTAACAATCACTCAGCCGTCGACGTCGCCGTCGCTGCCGCCGTTGCAGTTGCAGTTGCAGTCGCACTTTCCATCTCAGAGACAGACTCTAAGTCAACCGCACAATCGGTGTCCGATACAGCCTCGAAATGGACTTGTTCAACTTTCGATTGGCCGGGCCGTCAAAAGCGAAAACTTTGGTAGACGAGCGGAGAGTGTTGATAGAGAATGGAGGAGGTGTGCAAGCGAATCAAACGACGACCGCAAATTACTCCACTTGAGTGCGAAAATTGCACTGGAGCGGCCAGAAAGTCAGTCAAGTGAAAACATTTTTGCAAAGCTCCTCTTGCGGCAACGGACTGGCCAATGTTTGCATTTGGACATTTGCTGCATTTTGGTGAGCACTTGAAAAGCGTCAGCTCTGACTGCAGCTCAATTTTTTTCCCTGCTACTGTGGCATGCATTGTGCTTGCGTGCGAAGAGACGAGTTCGCTAATGCGATTGATGACCGCATCATCATTTTTCTGATTAAGTCATATTTGTATACGTTAACGTTAGCTTATTCATTTGAAAACATTTTAATCAAATTATATCAAATATATATATATATTTTATATTAAATATAGAATTTTTATAATTTCAAATTTTTGGTGGCGATATTATTATTTAAGCCATAAAATATAATCATTAAAAAATTCATTCGATTTCCGCTTGAAGCTCTTGTGGATTTGTAATTTCCTATTTGTATTTATTGTTTAAAATATTGTTTTATTAATAATAACACGTTGTTTTAAATCTCAAATAAAATATACATTTTCCGATTAATATTCTGATATATAAATTCTACACATACTTTTTTATAAATATTTATTTAAATATATTTACAGATATTCACTTTGTTACTCTCATTTTGCTACTATTCAACTTGTATTTAGAAAGCTCTGCAATTTTCAATCTCCTCACATAAGCGTAAAGTTTTTATTTGCCTTTGATTATTGCCCTGTCGACACGTGTCAACGGATAGTAAATTAGTTGGGCAGTTA